>NW_027181715.1:5000000-10000000 GCF_028537555.1 Battus philenor
CGATTTGAGCTAAGCGTGTACTCATTATGGCCAGAAGGCAAGGTAAGTACAATTTATAATTTTAAGGAATATACGAGGAAAAGGAATAAAATTTAAATGAGTTTAGTACTAATCCTTTTAAATATATTTAAATATGTATATATTAGTATAAATTGTAATTCAAATCCATCATTTTCTAAAATAACGTTATTAATTAAATTTATATATTTGACGGCTTCAATCAGCTTAACATCATTTCAGCCGTACGACGTCCACTACTGACACAGGCCTCCTCTAAAGAATTCTGATAAGACCGGTTGGAAGCAACCTTAACGATTAAATGGTTTACTAATAGTTAAATTAAAAAAGTAAATTCTCTCTGAATTAAGTCTCTACCTTTGTACTAGCAGATGCAAGTTTTTGTCTCACTCGCTTAAGTTAGTATACAATAGTTGTTGTCTCTCTTACAAGCAGATATTATTGGTCTTCTTCTCCAATTTTTTTCAGTACAAAAGTATTTTTGATTAAAAGCCAACAAACCAACCTAAACAAATTTTAATGTTTTTACTTTATATATTTATTATAAAAAATGAGAAAATGTTTTTGGTAAGACTACAAGGATAATACTGACCAATAGATTCGTAATACATACTCTCTTTAAGTAAAGTATAGACGCATTGGAGATGTGGTGTTATCACTGAATATCAAAAATCCTAACACAGACCATCGCCCTGCACTAATTATTCTGTCTTTAATAAGCTCAAAATGGAGACTCGTCTGTCCTCAATCTGCTTGAGTAGAATCCTCATCTGCTCCGGCCACATTGCACTGAGGATCTCTAAAAATCTGGAAGCTTATACTTAGGTGTCGATGTGTAGAGGGTAAAAGGGTTAGTAATGAATATAACGAAACAAAACCTTGCACAGCTCCTTAAAACTTTCAGAAAATTCAAAAACTTGGAGAAAAATGCTTGCCAAAACTGACATGTTCTTTCGTGACTAAGACAGAGATCCGCACCTGAAATAAAAATAAACCCTCTTTCAGATAATAGCACCGTGGCGAATGCCAGAGTTTTTCGAAAGATTTCAGGGTCGCAGCGACCTTATCGAATTCGCAAAAATGGAGAATATTCCAGTGGCCGCAACACCTAAAGAACCTTGGTCAACTGATGAAAATATTATGCACATAAGGTGATCCCACTTTTGGTGAAAAAATACCAAGTTTTAGACTTAGTCGGGTTTAGAGTTAGCCACGGGTTCCCCTTCTGTTTTATTTTCTTTTAAATTTGGAAAATAATAACTTTAATAATTATTAGTAATTAAATAATAAATTTTCTACCACTTTACTCAACACGCCTTACTATTTAACTAACTTGACAAATTATTTTAAATCTAATTAAATCCAATATTAATTTAATACGGGAAATTAACTAATAATTGTAATTATTACAAACAGTTATTAAAAAAATGGTAGAGTGTCACAATTTAACGATAATATTTAAACATTCCTGCCCGTAAGGCGACCTAGTTTGCCTTAGTTTGTTTACGGATGACGTACCAAAAAGTATTTACATTTTTAAACCATCGATAAACATATGAATATATTTTAAATTTATGTTATAGCTATGAATCCGGTGTTCTTGAAGATCCTGGTGTTGCTCCTCCAAGTGGAATATATAAAATGACTCGTGATCTTAGTTGCACTGAGGACTACCCAAGTATCATTGACATCAACTTTGAAAAAGGTTACGTTATACATGTGTTTATGAAACATATAATCATTATCATCACGTCAATTATAGGCGCCTTCGCCAAAGATCACCACGATGATCGGTCTTCTGCTGCCAGCTTCCAGCGACTTCTCGCGATCCATACCACGTGATCGGTCCACATAATGATGGTCATCATTTGGGTACCTTTCGGCCCCAATGGTCGTTGATTGAACGAGTGATGTGCTCCGCTCACTGCTACTTCAGAGAGACGTTGGTTCTATGCAGACCTCCTGATTCTACCTCGCAGCGAAGCACTCTCTAGTTCACGGACCCTTCCGCTCCGTGAACTCAGTACCGATGAAGCTGTAAAAGCCTTAGGGCTAACAGCATTAACATGAACAGAGAAAAAGCAAAGAAGCACTGATCATAACTTTCTCATTTCTCTCTGAGTAATGTTGATCTTTTTTATAAGGCGTTAGTAGTTTGTAAAGGACCATAGGTGGAGAGAGAAGTTCTCTATCCTAAATAAAATAAAAGACTGTTGCGTGATGTAGACCGCATGAGTTTTTCTTACGGAATGCAATTACGGAGTGTTTGCAAATGCAATATCAAAATTACATGGCTATTTATACATCTGCAGGATTAATATCGTGACAAGTTCTTATAGTCGCATAAGCTATCGTTCTACGCCTCAGCCATTACCCAAAATCCGTCGTCTGTCAACAAGGCGATTACTTTTAATTCTGTCAGGATCCCCGGGCTAACAAGCTGGCGATAAAATACGAAGGTCGAAGTTGAAAATATGAAAGTTTAACTAACTTGCAACATACATATTAAGAACCAGGAAATAAAATATTCATAATGAGACTTTCAAAGTATAACAATAACTTGATATTATTACTTTTAAACCCTTCCTGGAACTACTAGATCAATACGGATATTAAACTAAATTGCACCTTCTTGCCAATAACATAGTTTTTGATGGTATTTTTCAGGTGTACCAGTGTCAATTGTGATTCCGAGTGGCCATGATAAATCAATGGTTTTATCCGACTCTCTAAATATAGTGCAGACATTAAATAAAATCGGGGGCCAGCATGGGATTGGACGAATTGACATAGTTGAAAATCGCTTTTTAGGTCTTAAAGTAGGTCGCCTTTACTAAAACCATAAAACATATAATTTTTTTAATGTCTTTAATATTATTTTATTTTGCTTTAGTCAAGAGGTTTGTACGAAACACCAGCTGGCACTATACTACATGTCGCGCATCTTGATCTCGAAGCCTTTACGTTGGATAGAGAAGTATTTAGGTAAATAAAATATTGGTTGATATACATATCTATATATTTCTTACATTTTAAACACAAAAATATTGCTTTTACAGCTTATACAAATTTTGATTTTAACTGACAATGCATTACTTAGTTATAGTTTTTTACTATATAAGTCAATTTGAAAAGTCTTCAAATTGTGTGAATAATTTACAAAAGCGAGACACAATTTATTATCTCTATCTGGCTTGTACGTCAAATTTTCGTTAATTTGTACTATAACGTCAATAAATCTGATAACTTTGATTCTTTAAGGTTGAAAAAATGTTTACAAGATAAGATGGCTGATTACGTATATAATGGATTTTGGTTTTCGCCAGAAGCCTCTTTCACTAGAAAATGTTTAGAATTGTCTCAAGAAAACGTCAATGGCACGGTAACAGTGAAAATCTACAAAGGAAATGGTATATTGCAATATATATTACGAAAAACATTTTAGGTTTAAATTAAGACTCATAAAAAATATTTGATAATTTTTTTTTCAGTTGTAATACTTTCCAGAAAAAGCGTAAATAGTTTGTACAATAAAGATTTAGTATCTATGGACATCCACGGTGGGTTCTCCCCTGAAGATAGCACTGGATTTATTAATATTAACGCAATGCGGCTCAAGGAGTTTGCCAGATTTTCTGCTAAAACTAAATTTTAAATTAAATTTGAACAACAAAGACAATATATTACTGTCCAAAACAGTCTTTTATTCAAGCTAGTTTAGTATAAGATTTTATTTATCTCTGCACTATAATCAATTGTACTGAAAACTATTATACATCGGTGACAGCCGTTGGAGTAAAGCCGTATACGTCTCCGCTTGCATGTTTGGCAGAACAACGAGCCTCCTCTTTTTAGCATCCAAAACGACTGTTGTTAACACGGTTAAATTTTGTTTTCTTTTCCTACTTTATTGGCCATTATCCGATGATGATTTAAGTGAATTCCTCCCTTCATTTAAATTTTTATTTCAGTATATCAACCCCTTTATCCTTCGTGTTAATTTGTATCACCGTTTCTATTTACTAGTATATTTAATTCTAATTATTTAGATTAACTTTAACTTGTTCTTATTATTGTTAAAGTATGTGTACTAGTCTATTCGCTTTTACAAAATTGTTAGCATTTACATTTTTTCTAAAATCGTTTACACGATGTCACAAATGTTTAATCATAAGATAGAAATCCTTAATATTTTAAATTTTTTGGTGTATTTTTCTTCAATTATAAAGAAAACCTACTAAATCACTATACAATAACGTGTGAGACTATTAAGTACACTAAAATTTAATTTAAGATAAAGAAAAATTATAAACTGCGACACCTCCTCAGTGTTTGACATAACGGAACAATACAACTCAGACTGTGTGTCGCAGGTGTCGTCGAAATGAGTAAATTCGCAAATTTCTTATCTTCTTTAGCAAAAAACCTTCCAATTTATGAAAGGACCTTAATGATAACTTCAATATAAAAATCAAATTAAATGGTACGAAATCGATAAATGATTATAAAAAAAAATATTTAAATTTTCTTTAAGATTATATCAATTAGATAAATGACAATGATTGTAAGGAATTTTATTATTTTTTACCTGCAGTATTGAACGCTGCTTGTACAGTTCTGGCAACTTTTTGTAAGGTTATCAATGATATTAACAATTAACTGTGCTGTCAATGGCCTTCATTTAAATTTCTTGTATACATACTCCGTAATACAGAGTTAATGATTTTTTTTCTTTAAATACCTAATTTATTTTGTTTACAAAATAACGTTTTATTGAAGACCAATAATTTTTAGTAGCCATACTAACTCTTTAATTCAGTGCATACCAGTTTTATGTGTACTTTTTTTTTAAAAACATATGATAATTTGAAGCAAGGTAAAGATTAAAATGCATAGAAATCTACCACAAAATAAAGAAGCATTATTAAAATCATACACAACGCGTCTAAAAGAAGATGTCAAAAGTATGCTCGAAAATTTTGAAGGTAAATATGCTATTTAATATTTATTACAAACGTTAAAAATGCACCTTTGCTAAATATGTCATAAAGCTAACAAGGTGTTTTAATAACTTAAAACTGATATTATTTATCACAAACACATTTATCTTGTAGAATGTCAATTTTAATGTTCTAATTTATATGGAATCAGAAATAAATCTCCAAAAAATATTTTTCTCTGTTTACAGACAATATCTATAAACTTTTTCCGTAACTTCTAATTCATTTATTAATTAATTATTCCAAATAATAGATAAAATAATTTACTTTTTCAGAAATCATTAAACTTGCTAAAGGTGAAAATGACTCTCAGCTTAACAGGATGACACAAATTGAACAAGACACATTTGAGATGCAAGTCAGAGCTGCTAATATTGGTAACCGAACAACATTTATGTTGAAGATTGTGTATACCATTTTTTGTTTGATATATCATCTTTATCTTATTTCCAGTAAGGGCTGGCGAATCTTTGATGAAGTTGGTGTCAGATATAAAACAATACCTAATACTTAATGATTTTCCATCAGTTAATGAAGCAATAACACAAAACTCCAAACTTTTCCGAACCAAACAGCAAGAATGTGATCAAAAATTGATGTCATTAAGGGATGATATAGCAGCAGATCTTTATGATTTAGAAGATGAATACTTTACTAGCATATATAAATAGATTTAAGAAATAAAACTCTTATTTATTTACCTGTACTTCACACATTTATATAGGCTTGTTGGCAGAATTTTTATTAAAAAGTTATTAAGGCAAAAACAATCTGAAAAATGTGTTAAAATTTTACTTCTATAATGGCAGAGTTTAGTTTTAATGAATAGAGACATCATTATTATTGTTTGCTTTAATCAGGTGGTCCAAAAACTTTAAAGACTAATATTTGAGACAGACAAAGCATTCTTCCAAAGGTTTGTTGAAAACCTTTTAAGAAACATTTCTAAGCTTATAAACACAAGGTTTTTGCTCAGCTACAAAATTTTACTGGTCCTCTTGATAATACATCATTTTCTTTTTTTAAATTTAGTTAATTTTCTTTTCTTTAATTTAGAAACTGTCATTCAAGATTACAATATTATATAAGGTAACCATATGTTTACATTATTGTCAGAAAAGAGATCAGTTTTTTTTAAATGTGGCAAAATTTTGTGATAGGTGTTTTATTCTGAAAATTATTTGTAATATATCATGGGTAGGTGCAGTGGCGTAGCTATGGTATTTGGGGCCTGGGGCAGATAGGCGCTTGGTGCCCCCCCCCCCCCCCCAAGAGTCTGAATTCTTTATTTATATATTTTCCACATTTTGGTACAATTTTTTATTTTTGGCCCATAAAATAGTAAAAAATCCGAAGCTCAATTTTGATTTTTTCTTTAAAATATTAAAAAAATCAAAATATTTTTTTTTCTTAAAGGGACATGATCCTCTCTCTTTTTGTATAAAACAAAAATGTGTTTCCAGAATTTTTTGAACCCTTTATGAACCCATCTCTGTAGTTTATACATTAAGGGAGAGGATCATGTCCTTAAATGTTAAACACATATATATCTTCTTGTACATTTCATGAACACAGATATGTGTTTTGTGATTTAGGGCCTTTTTAAAAAACACTATGTGTTTTGCGAATGAAAGGCTTAAACACTGAGTATATTATAATTTGTAACCGTTAACTTTTTTTTAATGTTCATATTATTTAACAACTTCTTTAGCACAAAAAATTCGATATTCTTTTTATTCAAAAAAAAATTCAAAAACAATTATTTTCAACTTTGGTGCCCCCCCTGTTGTGGTGCCTGGTGCGGCCGCCCCGCTCGCCACCCCCTAGCTACGCCACTGGGTAGGTCTGATAAATCAAAATAATATGTCTGTCATAGGTTTTATTTACTATTTTACTAAATCATTAACAGTTGAAAAACAATTTATGTTCAGATTCACTGACAGATAAAAAATTTTTTTACTTCCCACAAAATAGATAATGGGGACCATCTTTTGGAAACTGCTTTACTGTAACTGGTCTTCCAAATTTATAGTCCTCCAAAAAGAAGAACAGAGCGAATGAGCCACCTACAACACCCAAGAACCAGGCCCATTGATGGGTAAGGCTAAATCTGGGTTTCATACTAATATCATAACGATCTTCACCAATTATCTCCTGACTAGCATGTATCTGAAATCATATAGTATATTAATAAGCATGCACACTGTAATAGATAGGGATGTTTTCAATTATTTATCTTTAAAAAAAAATTACTTCAATTGTAACATAGCCATATAAGACTGTTACTTAATTTTGCAGTCAGATTACTCAAAGATAAAAACTGGAAATAAAAAATTGAAACAACAAATTATCATTCAAAATGCTTCATAATAATGATGATTTATGTTAAGTTTATCTAGTCATTTGCAAGTCGTCATAAAAGTTTGTGCCGCCAATCTGGGGGCAACATATCATTAAGAGGAAAGAAAAAAATTCTAGATCAGTAGAGTTGAGATCAATAGAAAATTACTAGCCACTCTGTATGTCACCAAGTTTGAGTTCAAAATTTAAATTTAAATGGTGTAATTCCCAAAAATCAAGGAATTTAGGAATTATTGAGAAGATAATGAAAGTAGTGATGATGAATTTGAAAACCATAATGAAAATATGAACAGTGCAAGTGATGATAGTGAAGATTACATAGGTCCTCTAAAGAGACAGATTATACTAAGACTTGATAGTGACATGGAGAACAGTGAAGATGTACTATTAAAAATAATAACTCAGTTTCAACGAATTCTGTGTTCAAATATTCATATATTTGCTTTAAATCTATAAGGGAGAAATCAGACATCACACAAACCATCAATCAATTTTATATTTTTAATGTGACAATGGGAACTAATAAATATCAAATAGTTTTGATGTTTTTAACACACAGATAACAAAAAACAATATTTGAATAGTGAACTGCATATCTAATTTGAAAAAAGAGCTTGCAGAATCATTGAGAATTATGTCATATAAAATGAATATGTTGAAAAAAATATCCAAGATGATTTTTTTAATTATCAGTAATAGATTCAAGGACAAGAAATAATATACTTTTATTTTAAATTGTGATTGGGAATGACTTATGAATATTCTCCAATAATCTCAAGAGAACATTAATTACTGTGTCACCCAGCAAAGAATTAGTTAATCATGTTCCATGGTATGGCTATTTTTGAAGATTTTTCAATACTGCAAAGCTATATTAGCAGGAAAAAGTTATAAATTTTAATAAGCATTGCATAAACATACAACAATGCAATTAATTTGAATATTAAATGAATTGTTTTAACAACCATAATCTGTAATGTTTACTCTATCAGAAGAGTTACAAGCTCCTATTCGACCTTTGTAATAAAGCCTAAATGCATAAAAAATAATACATTTTCCTTCAAACATGCTAAATATTATTATACTTACAATTATGAATGACCTTGTACTATATACATTGTGGAAACATGGGAGACATAAACGAGATTTTTCTGGACAATTATTAAATTTTAAGCCAAACTTTTTAATAATAATTTTGTAGCATTTTTTAAATAAATATTTTTTTTTCGTTTCATAGTAAACTCTTTTTGGTACTATGTCCAAAGAATTATAATCATTGTGTGACATCATTTACACAGTAATTGTTTTCTAAATTCAATAATTGATATTTTACTGTTTGACTCAAATAAATTAATCAAACAGATTATATTGCACAAATAAATGGCTGAACAATGATAATTATCTGCTCTGCTTGGCAGAGTTGACATAACTCATAAAAAATGTCTCTCAAAGGCATATATATAAGCTTCACACTACAGTAAGCGCTGTATATATGATGTGAAGTTGTCTATATTCACAACTACAATTAATATTCTAACAATTCCTTACAATTTTTATTTAATGAAAATTTCAAACAGCCTGAAAAGAAAGTGCAGCGGGGTTCGTATACACCCCACATGGCATGGAATGTATTAACCCTTCACGCTCAGAAATGTTAATATATTTCTGTGTGTTAAGGGGTGTGTTAATACACTAGCATGCAAAACTAGCCAAAATGTGCAGCAACCCATATACATACGGTCAGCATCGCAATTTATGTCACTAAAATGTTTAGATTCAAATATATCCGGGCATTAAAAATACCTTAATAAAAACCAAGGAAAACATTCATTTATTGATATTTATTGTATAATTCAGTATTGTTAGCTGTAAAGTTTGTTTATTTGGGATTATAAAATATGGCCTTTCAGGGTGACACTTTAAGCATCTCTGACCTGGGAATTGTTTCTATCTATCTATATCTATTATTACAAAATTCAATCTGCAATGCGATTCAATATTCACTATAATTATGTATCCACTATTTTTATTGAATTTTTAGTAATTTTTGCATTTTTTTTTAATATTTGTTGATAGTAAGGTCAAAATATGTAATTTCTTGGATAAAAAAATGATTTTTTTTGTCACTTTTTTTTTAAAAAATTGTGCATTAAGAGGTTAAATGTCATGCTATTTACCTAAATAGAATGGGTTTTGTGCCTTTTACATCCTCACAATTCACTAAAGATATTATTTCAGCCTTCAACATTCTTTAAACTATGATTAAATTGTGAAAGCAAAACACAAAAATTATATTTATTTCTCTGTAATAATGTGTTAATATTCCAAAATGTGCTTCTATGTAAATTATTTCTTTTTTTAGTTATAATCTTTATAATTTTGTTACAATTCCTTTATGGTTTATTTTTGGCATAAATAAATAAAAATAATTAAGAAGCATTGTAAAATACTTATACACATATTCCTATTTTTAACATATTTTTTAATATTTAATTCCATAATAAATGCAGTAAACAACTAACCAATATTACTGAAGGTCAAAGGCATGCTGAAACTTTTGTAAATAAAGTGACAGGATATATATTTCCTTTACTTGATCTTTAGGTAAATTACAATGAATACTATCAACAAAAATATTGGTTTAGCTGTACACAAATCAGTGAGTAGACTTACCGGTTCATTGAAATTTCTTTTTAATTCAGGATAATCATATGGATAGAATGGATCTTTAGAATCGGAACCAATATCCGGTAGTTTCGGATAATCACCATAGCACATTTCTTCAGGATATGGTTGGTATTCTTCCACAGTCATCCCATATTTTTTAGCGGCAGCTGCACGCTCCTCAGGAGTTCTTGGATACGGACCAGGTTTGTATTGATAGTTCCAGTCTAAAAATTAGGAAAAATTTGTGACGTAACATCTTAAAATTAGGTTTAAATTGTGGTACCTTTATAGGTGTTAATAGACATAGATATTACGATTTCTTGTGGCATTGCATAATATTCCAATGGCCTTACGAACGTTATATGGATTAGATATCAAAGCATTTTTTATTAGAGCTGAAGCCATCATCAAAACTCCAAGACTACGAGAATAAAATACACTTAAGTCAGAATGACAACTGACTTATGGAAATGACAGTAACATTAAAAATTGCCAGTATCTTATTTTAAACGCACTACTTTTTTTTAATTTCATTACTTCTATCACAGTTAAAATAGGGCTTTGATTTCTTTAATCATTTTTTAATTTTCTCCACTTTCCTCCTAAATTTTTAACTATAAACTTTCCTTATATCCTTCACCACAATTCCTACACTATAACGTCATATATTTTTAATTGTATTACTTATTACTGTTTTGCAGTGGTGTAATAATATGCGGTGCGGCGGCTATCACTATCTCCCATTAGAGAGCCAATGCTGTCCTCTCTATCCTCCTTCCCAGCTGCATCTCACAATCCGCTCTCTGTTTATTAAATATAAGACGTCGAACGGTTACGTGACCCATATTCTTGTCCTCACCTCAGTCATAGGTACACTCTCCGACTTTGAGTCACCTTGAGTTTAAGCCTGTATAGATATTCCGAGAATCACCCATACCACATGAGCATTTTGGCAAAAACTCGGATCGTCTTCCGGGAAAAATGTCATCATTATCGAAGCCATCTCATCTTGCACCAACCTCCTGTTCCATTCTTCAAGTGTCTCCCGTTTGAGATTACGTTTGACGAACGAAACTGGGCACCTTTCGTATTCTGGTCGTCTATTGCCCTTAACGGCCGCGTCCTTAGCCAAATGATTCATCCTATCATTTTCTTCCGTACCCGCGTGCGCTTTCAGCCAAAACATTCTTAACATTTCCCTTTCTCTCTTGCTTTTCTAGTATTTTCTTTCACTCTTGAGGTTAAAGGAAGGAGAGTGTAAGATCTTATGATAGTGTGAAGGGCGGAACTTCAGTCGCGAGTACAGTGCAAGACTGCGATGACTCATTGGCCGCGTACCCTGACGCTGAACGCCGCACTCACATTGTCCTCAATTCGGCTGCATCGGTATAAATAACGAGATCAGCAACCGTGATGGTAAGTCGGGCCGCCTTAGCTCCTTCCTCCAGGCAGGAGAATTCCACACCAAACTGCCCAGGCGGATGTTGTAATCTCTATTAACCCACTACCTAGACAATCAATAATAAAAATATTTTTTGGAATAGCAAGAATGAAAAACATTCATCAACAATTTAATGAAGATAAATAGACTAAACTCTGTATTTTTTATTTAATTTGTGCAAGATTTTTATATATTTCATCTTTTTTAATTGCCTACTCCGTAAACCTACAGCAAATATATAAATAACCATTTCTTTACCATCTATTAAAACGGTCAAATTTCAACCATTAAGGTTAAATGAACTAGAAACTACGAAGGATTAACTTAAAAATATCATGTTATCACAAAACCTTTATAAATGGGCAAAAAAAGCATTTTTCACAAGTTCTAGACTCTAAAAGCTATGAAAAATAATGTAAATTTACATTTAAATTATTTTACAGGTCATTAGATACTTTATTATATATTATTATTAATTAATTTTTAGATTTAATACAACATTTATAAATTTATCGATTATTACTTGCTTCACTTAATAAGCTACATAAGTATGTAATTCTTTTCTGTCCATTTTCTATTTTATTACACTTTAATATTTTGAACTAAACATATCCATGCCATGGCTAAGATAACTTGAAAAATGACAGCTAGCAAATACAGATAATGTTGTACGTCAGCCACATAATCATCAAATGAAAGTTATTGTACTTATGATAATAATGATGCATTAAGTTTTTAATGAATTAAATGAATTTGAGAGTTATGTGAAAAAATAAAATACCTTACTGAACCGAAAGCTTATGATGGGTAACGAGACCTCACAGTTGAGTGGTTTAAAAATTGAGGATAAAGCCACCGAAATCACTGACTTTTGGTCCCATTTTCAAGCTACCATTAGCGATAGTTGCAGATATTTTAGTCTTAAAGATGATGGATCCGTATCGGTGTTCAAAGGCGAAGTGGTCTTGGGACCGCTGTGGACAATGGCTACGCCTTTAGAAAAATGTTCCAATGTATGTTCTAGTTTAATCGTTATATGTTTATATCATATTATATGATTTTTATAGACTAACAAATTTTTCAGAATCTCCTAAAATATCGACATCCCTGTATTGTACGATATATATCTTCCTGGCAGCAGCGGTTCACATTCCATTTGGTCACTGAATTTGTGCAACCATTATCTCATGTAATAATAGGGCAAACGCCTCTACAGATATGTATTGGATTAAATAATATTTTAAGGGCTTTAGTATTCCTGCACGAACAAGTAAGTGCATGTCAAAAAAGCTCATATGGTTGAACAGTAGCTATATATATATGTTCGTGATATTATAATATTTGTTTTATATTTAAGGCTGGGGTGTCCCATAATAACGTTGGTGTGTCCTCAATTTATGTAACAGGTGATGGCCAGTGGAAACTAGGTGGCTTACAATACTTGTGCAATTTTACTGACCTGAATCCGACATATTTGAAGCATGCTAGAATCCACAGGTATTAGTTAATATTTCATATTAACAGTAATATGAGCAATATATTTTTTACCCAATAACCTATCTTCAATATTCTGTTTTTTATAGATATGATAAGGCAATAGATCCAGATGAGGAGTCTCATGACATTACATCAAAAGTGGATCAATATGCTTTTGCTGTGTTAGTGGATGAAGTATTCAAAGAACGTAAAGATGGTTTGTTGTTGACAAAGAAACAATTAAATTTTTTTGTATTATTACATAGAGTAATTTATTTTTATATTTAATATTCTAGATGATGTTCCATATTTACGAGAATTTAAAACATATTGTAAAGATTGCCTTCAAAATAATAACCCCTCTCTTCGCCCCGATTTATCTAAAATTCTTCAGCATAGTTTTTTTAATCATGAATTTATTTCTATCTACAAGTTTTTGAATTTTTTGGCAATTAAAAAGGAAGATGATAAGAGTCAATTTTTTACTAACATTCTAAAAAAATTAAAATGCTTTGATGAAGAAACAGTGGCTAAACAACTTAGTGGATTACTGTTATCAAGGCTGACACTCTTAGATTCAACAGCAAGAAGGGATGTTATTCCATACATTTTAAAACCAAAAAATGGTAAGTCTATTTTATGTAACATTGTTAATGAATTTGATATTACATAACAATTAAAAAATAAATTCACTCTTTCAATCAAAAACAAAATTTAATTTTGTGCTTGATGCAACAGAATTTCCAGCACACATAGATTATACTTTGTGTTGCAGAAAGGATGCAAAATGGAGAGCACAGTGGTTTTTTTAGCTTAAGTGTGTTCAAAGAACATGTTAAGCCACGATTACTGCAGCTGTTTGGAGTAAGGGATAGTCAAGTTAGAATGCTTCTTTTAATGCATTTCACCAAGTATGTTCAAGTGTTCTCCCATGAGGAATTGTCCCAGCACATTTTACCAGAGGTAGTTTCTGTATCACCATTCCTTATTATTGGATAATTTCTTTTGTTAATTTTCTTTATAACATTTTTTGCAGTTACTTCTTGGTATAAAAGATGTAGATGACAACTTGGTGGCCTCAACTTTGGTTTGTTTAAGTGAATTAGTTCCAATTTTAGGAGCAGATGCTGTTGTAGGGGGGAAAAGATCTAAATTTTTCACTGATGGTCGGCCTAAGTTAAAAATGAATGTATTGATGACTACATCTAATACACCAAAAGATGATATGTATTCTTCAACAAAATCTTTAAGAGATTTTCATTGCTCTGAAGATGTATATGACACAAGTGCTGCCTTGACATTTGAAAAAACCATAGCTTTGAATGAAAGGCCTTCGCCAGTAGGTGGAGAATCGCATGATGAAGACATAGGTGTCGAACGAAATGCAAATAATTTAATTAATTCTGAAATTGAGTGGGATGATTGGGATAACACAAACCATCAAGTTACATTAAACTCAAATGAAACAGGTTGTGAAAATAATATTTTAGTGAATAGTGATTTTGAAGTTGATAATCTGATGCATAATGTTGAAAAAATGATAAATATTGAAAAACCATTGAGTGATCCTGCAGTTTTGGAAAGAGCAGCTCAAGAAGCTAAGAAAAATATTCTTGATATATCTGAATTGGACATTAAAAATCAAAAAATCGATTACAGTAAGAAAAATGCAGCAGATGACATTGATTTCTTTGCAGATATGATTCCAGTCATAGAAAAACAAAAAATTATTAGTATACCAGAACCTAACACTATTCAAGATATTAGTAGCAAATTAAACTTTATACCAGATGAAGAATGTGATGAAAATGAGGGCTGGGGTGAAAATTGGAGTTAGACAAATCTAAAATTCAAATATTTATTGAATATAATTGGATATTTTTACATTGAAATTAGTAGTAATTTTTTATCAGTGTTGTTATTATTTTAATGTTTATGTATATAAGTGTAAATATTATGCAATTCAGAAGACTAGAATGAGTGTTTTTGAACATAGCAGTTTCAGTAAGCTTTATTTTAAATGGCTTGATGTATTAAAACCTACAGTAACACAAGGAGATAAGTTATTTCAAATTATGCTTTTATTCTACAATACTATTCAATCTCGACTAATTGTATTTAACACATGTATTCATCAATTGACACAGCCTGTATAGTATCCTGCAAAAGTTATAATCCAAATCAAATAAACATTTGGTGTACAGTTTCATCACACAAATTGTTTTATTTTGACAAAATCAAACTACTACAACAATAATATAACATTAATCAAAGAGTAAATAATATTCTTACTTAATTACATTTATGAATTGCCTTTAAACCTTAAAACTAATCAGTAAACCTTTGACTAGATTTGTTAATTGTTAACTTATAATATCAACAACATTACTTTGGCATTTTATCTTTCTGTAAAAACAATTTAAAATTAAATAACGATGTTAAATTAAATACTGTCATAACGATATAGTCAACAATTATTAATAATATCTTAAATTGCAATTTTTTTCTGCTTTACTAAATCTTTAGAACTTTCATTAAAAACTTCTATCATTTGCTGGCGAGCCATCTCGGAGAGTGTTTCCAAGTCATTTCGAGTCATACCTTTAGTGGGAATGGGTGGCAATGTTGTAATAATTACTTTCCCTGAAAAAAAAAAACGAATAATCATATTTTATTGCGGAAATATAATAATAATAATAATGATTGAAAAATACAGTAATAATGGTAATTTGACAATTGGTTATTACAATATTATTTTAACCATTTTTTTTAATATTCACACAAATCATTGAATATCTTTTGAAATAAAATTGCTATATTTTCAATATGAAATCATAAGGATACAATTGCAGTGTCTAAAACTGCCATAAAAAATTATACACAAAATATTTCAGCTTTTCTAGTCAATATTCTTTGTTTCAATGAACATAGTCATCATGAAAGTTGTATAACTTACTCTGTAAATACATAAACATTTGTTATACATGGTATGGTTTGTTACTTTAATATTTCAAATTTACAGTATGTACTAAACTTTTCATAAAGACTGCCAACATAAATAGATAAATATCAGTTTATAACTAAATAAATATACAAATACCTGGTTCGAAAGTTTTTGTTTCATTATCAAGGAAGTAGTATTGGCTAAAAACAACAGGCATTATTGGGATCTGAGCATCAATAGCTAAATAAAATGCACCTTTCTTAAATGAATGTATAATGCCATTATTGTATCTTGCGCCTTCCGGAAATATCCACAATTTTGTCTAGAAAAGTTATAAGAAGTAATATAATTAATTTTATTTTTACGTGCTTAAATTAAAATTTTGTACCTTTTCACGTATTACTCTATCAGTGGCTTCTTTCATTAGCTGACGAGCTTTATCAGTTTTAAGTCGATCTATAAAAACAAGGCCAGATAGCCAAGCTCCGAAACCAAATGCCCCGGTGAACATAAGTGGTCTTTTTGCTACGACTGTACATCGCTTCATTCGCGGCCACATCTCAAACATACCTGTTAAACAAATGAAAATGTATAACTCTATTTTAATCTTATAAGTAATAGTTACTACTTACCTAAAATATCTAATGAACTTTGGTGATTTGAAATCACAATGTAACATTGCTCATTATCCCAGTGCTCCAAACCACGAAGTTCCCATTCAATACCCACTATATGCGAAGCAAAACGACAAAATCGTGATGCGACACTGTAATAAGTTAATATAATTAAATTAATCAATTAATGCCGATTTTTAAAACGACTAAAAAAATAATCAATATTTTACATGAGATTCGTAACATCGCGAGGATAAAAAAACACTACGGGTAGTAAAATTGTACACGTTATTAATACATAACTGTAATACAAAAAAAACTTTAAATAATATCGGAAAACATTGCTTTTTTCATATAAAAAAGGCAAGGTAAATATAAAACCCGCCAAAAATAATTCAGGATATGAATAGGAGGAAGCCATAACGAACCATAAACAAGTCTGATTCTTTTGTGCCATGAAGTATTACATTCTGTACCATGGACAATATCTGATTTAATTTAATTTGACAAATCATGAATTAGTCGAAAATTCGCGAAGTATAGATTTAAAATTACTGCCTATGGTTGATTACCTTGCAAGTTCTTAAAGTTTCATAAAACTTCGGGAAATATTGAAAAGTAATTTCAGAGACAGCGAGATAATTGCATATTACGGGTGATTTTTGAACATCTTTTCTTAATAATATTTATGATGTTAATAATTCTATTAACAAATTCACCTAATTTTAATGTAAAATATCACAATAAGTGCTATATGATTTTAAGCCACCTGCTAATAACTATAATTTACTTTATATTTTATATGTTCAGTCAGAAATTTGTAAATATGGCAACATTGGATGTAGAGAATTTGGCATTTTCAAGCAAGGCAAGAAACAGCTCTTTTCCGGTTATCATCTTCGGTGGGTAACCGAGTTGCTAGGAATTTTTAGATTTTAATAAAATGGTGAGCAAAAGACAATAAAATAACCTAACAGTGATGTTTTACATGATAATATATTTCGACAATGAATTTTATATTTCGTTCTTAATTCCTGATTGTACTTATAAAAGTGGATAGGTTAATTCATAATGTCGGGAGTGCCTTTGCTTTAGATAATTTGAATAATTTTATTGATACAGGTGTTGCTTAATATACTTGCTCTTAACAAATTTTTAAGTAATAATGCAAAACCAAACTTTATGATGAAATACCGGCACATGCGCGTCATCTGATGTCGTCGAAGATGCAAAAGAAACTTTTTGTACACATGTTTTATGTGTTCAATTCTGTTATTTTGTCATCAACTGCGGCCTTAATGATTTTAAAGTGTCTCTGATACCTCGTTTATTGTTTATATTAATTCATTAATAGAAGAATCAAATAACCAACATCGTTTACCTGTTTTAGGGGTTTGTGAAAGTAGTCAAGAACAAGCAGTACTTCAAGAGGTACCAAGTCAAGTTTAAGAGGCGTCGTGAAGGAAAAACTGACTACTACGCCCGTAAGCGCCTCATTATTCAGGTATTATTTTTAAATCATTGATAGTAATCTTTGCAAAGATACACAATAAAGAAAAAAAGTTCAGGCACCAATAATTCTGTAATACGTGTATGTGAAATATTCTATGCTGTTTCCACATTATTGTATGTACGTAAACCTTGACCCATGCTGCAATTTAGTGACAATGTTGAAATTGCTAACGTAATTATTGTTCCAACATTAATATTGAAAAAAAAAATGTGTCCAATTTAAAATAAGTTACGATTAAGTTAATTGATCATTGATATTTTTTGTCTAGGACAAGAACAAATACAACACTCCCAAGTACCGCCTCATTGTACGTCTATCCAACAAGGATGTAACATGCCAGGTTGCTTATTCTCGCATTGAAGGTGACCATATTGTCTGTGCTGCTTACTCCCACGAACTTCCCCAGTATGGAGTGAAGGTAAGGTTCTTAATGTATAGTATTTAATTTTGCAGTGATGATTTTTACATAACACCTTAGGACTGCAGGTTGGATTCCTGGCAAACAACAATACTTACCAACAATAAAAGGAAACATTCACCTTATTTCATCCACTCACAGATTACAGCTCTTTATCTGTGTAACCTTGAGTCCCAATAGATAGGCCAAACAAAACAAGATCATTAAAATCTAAATTTTATGTATTTTAAGTAGTTGTGAATAATCTGTATAAATAAGAAGTGTAGGTGATGAAGATGTTTTGAATTGTTTGTTAAGGAATATATTATAAAACATGATGATTTTGAACGGGCGGTCTGAAAGCAACTGTACAATTGCACCAAATCCTGTTGCTATATGTTCAATACTGAGAGAAAGCACACTGTAAATAAAATAACATTATATTAGATAAAAAATTAATTAAAGTTGTATTTTTAGGTGGGTCTTACAAATTATGCCGCTGCATACTGTACTGGGTTGTTGCTTGCCAGACGCTTGCTTCAGAGATTGGGGCTTGATACTCTCTACACTGGAGCTACTGAAATTACTGGCGATGAATACAATGTAGAACCAGTTGACAATGGACCAGGAGCTTTTAGGTATGACTATTAAATTATCTCATACAAAGCTTTAGGAGATGGTACCCCAGGAAAAGTAAAAGGAAGTGAAGAAAAATGGGATGATGACATCAAGCAAATGGTGGGAGTGATCTGGAACAGAGTGGCTTATAACACAATGGAATGGAAGGCGACATTTGCCGACTGGCAAACAGATTTTCAATTAATTTGTAATCAAAAAATTATAAGTTACAATAAATCTTAGTTATTAAGCTCATTAAATATTACTTTTGGCAGATCTGAATAAAGGGCTTCATTATTATTGCTTAGAATTGTGAAATAATTTACTTAAAATAAGATAATTAGCAGACAAAGTATGTCTGCTAATTAGCAGTAAGCAGATTTTTTGCTGTCATTTAAATAAAACTTTATAAGAATATCTTTATAGAATGCAATAATAATTGAAGTTATAAAAAAAAATTAATAGAAATATTAAAATGATGAAATCAAACGGGCGGACTGACAGTTTTGATGCCAACAAAATTTTGTACATACATACTGATACATTAAAATTTTAGTTATTTAGTATATGGTTTAATACTTCTTCCTTCTGATTTTATTTACACTTTTCAGATGTTATCTGGATGTGGGTCTAGCTCGTACCACTACTGGCGCTCGTGTTTTTGGAGCCATGAAAGGAGCTGTTGATGGAGGTCTCAATGTCCCACATTCCATAAAAAGGTTCCCAGGATATGATGCAGAATCTAAAAAGTTTAATGCTGAGGTTCATAGGTGAATAGATTACATTTAAATATTTAAAAATGTTATTGCTCCATTCATCCATCGAATAATAGAATATCTATTTATCGAACAGCCCAATGGGAGCAACAAAAATTTCAAGACTAATTTGGTTGTGAAATGAATTTGCATTAAAATTCTTGTAACCGGTCTTGTGTACAATACTTCTAAAAATTAAGATTCTGCAGTTATGGCAAATTAAATTGTTATAAGTTATTATTACTACAACATTGTATTTGTTCTAGGGCACATATATTTGGTTTACATGTTGCTGAATACATGCGCAATCTTGAGCAAGAAGATGAAGATTCTTTCAAGAGGCAATTTGGGAAATACATCAAACTGGGTGTCAATGCCGATGGTGTAAGTTCAAAACAATGTATTTTTCTTGTTAATTTTTTATTACGTCTAACCAAATTACTGCTCTGAGGTTTATTTATGGGTAGTGTCCGAAGTTAGACAAAATTACTGCTTTAAATCAATTAGATAATCACTAAATTGGTTTCTTTTTAGAGGTTCTTTGATAAAAGCAACACCAAAGTTATTTCAACTACTTCCTGTTATTACATATACTTTTAAATATAACATGAAATATTTTTACTCCAGATTGAAACCACTTACAAAAAAGCCCATGAAGCAATTCGGGCAGATCCATCCCATAAGAAGAAGGATGCTAAGAAAGACAGTGTTAAACAGAAGAGATGGAACAAACGCAAGCTGACACTGGCTGAAAGGAAGAACAGAATAAAGCAGAAGAAGGAGTCTTATATAAAGAAACTGCAGGCTCAGGCAGAAGCTTAATGGTTTTTACGTTAATAAATGCCATTTTACTTCGAAATTGCTTTATTCATTTGATCAAACATTTTTAATATTTCTGTATTAACTTTCCCTAGCAATATTTTTTTCGTTTTTTATGCTATTTTCGTTAATATGAGAACAAAATTTTTAATTCTTACAAATACAGATATTTACAGATTAGTACAGATACTGTGGAGAGATATATTGCTGAGGTAACCCTCAGTACACAAATGTTTATAATATCTAATAATATTTAACTTTAATTATTTTAAACAACTACTGATGCACGGCAACTAACATTACATTGCAAAAAAGCTGTCACTGAATAACTATACATAAAAAAATCTTATAATCAATTCATGAATAATAGAAGTTTCAATGTTTGATGAGTATTTTTATAGAGAATTATTTTGAATTTTAAACAATCACATGGGTATATCAATCCAGTATTGAGTTTTACCAATCAATAATCGGCGGTAAAAACCCTTATTAAAGATAAAGATCACATAATTAGGTAGTTAAATAAGTAATAGCAAAAAAATTTATTTATTATGATTCAAATATTCCGTTATATGTAAGAACACATAAGTATAAGCTAAACATAAAATGAAAGTTTTAGTTTTGCTGTGCAATCGCTTAAATAGAGCCTGCCTCTATATAGAAGTATTAATTACATGTGGTTGATAATACTTAATAAAACTATTGAGAGAAAAACAAATCGTCATAGTTTTTAAATACAAACACTGCATCATTATTTTAATTTTATTAACACTTGATTACAGAACTTAGGTCTTATCTTTTGGTTCTAAGTGAAAGGATCTTGGTTATTGTAAGCATCTTTACACAAATATCCGCGAGATTTATGACTTTGAAACTTTTCAGTGTCTGGGCGGTCTGGTTGCGGAGGTAGGTATATAATGTTTATCTTTCGATAATTTTTTTTAACAACCCGAATGTATACTAAATATACTCGATCGAATTAAATATCGATAAAAATGTAACACAAGGAGATCTCTCGCAGGGTTTTGTGCCGCTTGATTATTTCTTTTGTTTCAATCGACTCTGGCAAGTGAGAAAACTTTGGCAGGCGAATAGGTGCACGCGCACAGGGCAACTAGGTTGACCTTTATTTTATAATTGTGGGTACGTACCACACAATGATCTGTCTTTTCACTCACTTTTTAAAACAGCGCGATTGAAGGAGTGCTATCTTAATTAAAAATATGACACAGCATATTGCACACATAAACATAGCATATTGCAATCACGTTATAAATCATACTATTGAAATTATGTCCGCTTATCAATTTAGTATAGTTATTACGTATTATCGAACCTAATTTTCTCTAAGAATGTAATTGAATTTATGTATTATTCTTATTTGATAAACGTTCTACTATCTATGAGACATCCATAGAGAACACATACTAGCTGTATTTATTGTGTTCAATTTTTTGTTACACTTTCAAACATAAATATTAGTTTCAAATATTGTACAAAAGTGTTTTTTACGGTAATGTCCTATCAAGACGATTTATGTAATTTACATATGTGTCGAATATGTTTAGAAAGAGGAGAACGTACAATAAATCTATTTTCTAACGATGAACAATCTCGAAGCACATTAAACAAAATATTTCAATGTTTTCAAATAAAACTTGAATACAAAAAACAATTGCCATCGTTAATTTGTAAACAATGCATAGAAGAAGTAAACATTGCTTGGAAGCTCCGCGAAAAATGTATAACTTTTGAAGAAAAATTAAAAATATACAGCAAGAGTATGACTGAAATTAATACGAAATCAGAAGATACAATGGTTAAAGATTATGGAATCGAGGATTATATTGATTCTGGAACACTATCTACTAGCAAAAATTGTTATATTGATTTAGGTAAAACATCAATTGAAATTATAATAACGATTAATATAGTTACACAAATAGAGGCCCGATGAATAGTATGTGACATAATGTAAATTATAATTCTTATTGATTTCAATTCACTTATTATTATTAATAATCGTATTACATAATATTATAATTAATCATGTAAATGTTTTAGATTCCAACAAAGCTGAAACAATAAATGCGGAAATAAAATGTCCTCATTGCAATAAAACATTAAAAAGTAAAGCATCTGTACTGAGACATATCATTTCTATGCATCAAAAAAGAAAGTATGTAGGTAAAGTAACAGGATTTGGAGTTGATCGTAGGTATAATTGTGCGAAATGTTCATATGCTACACCACATAGCCAGACTTTGATTAATCATATGAGAAGACATAATGGAGAACGTCCATACCAATGTGACTGTGGAAAGTCTTTTACACAATCCTCCAGTTTGGCAGCACATAGAAAAACTCATAGCACTAACACTTTTTACACTTGCTCTATATGTGGAAAACAATTTAAACATGCATTTAGTTTAAAAAGGCATTTATATGTTCATGAAAGTGGACAATTTGCTTGTAACATCTGCAAAAAGTTGCTCAAATCAAAGCAGTCATATCAAGCACACATACAAAGACATTATAATGTATTTAACTACAGCTGTGAAGATTGTGGCAGCACTTTTGTTACATGTTCTGAATTACTAAACCACAGAAAAAAACATATTATGAACAAGAATCTAGAATGCCACTTGTGTGGATACAAAACACGAGCAAAGAAAAGTTTGGTTATACATCTTAAAAGGTAAATGTGTAATTGTTGCTTCCTTATTTTACATAAATGTTCTTTTGGGAGATTATGTTATGGATGTATAAAGTTTCCATTTATCTGATCTACTAAAATGAACTATTTGAATTCTTTGTGATGATATCTTGTCACAAAGATGAATGAATCAGCTATCAACACAGGCTGGTTTATTCTGTATAACATAAATATGTAAATTATAAACATTAAAAGTTGCTAGTGACCAATGGTTAGTTAATATTCCTTTATTTTGAATTCTGAACCCTGTTTAACTATGTTGATTAATTTTGGTATTAAGAAATCTAAGGTTTATACTAAGTTAAAATTTGGATGACATGGATAAAATTTAAATTAAATGCAAATTTCTATGTTACATGATGTTAATTTAATTTTTTTCAGACATGCTGGTGAAAAATCTTATAAATGTGAAATATGCCCATATTCATTTTACACAAAAGGTGATCTGCAAAGACATAGGCGAGTGCACACTCATGACAAACCATTCACATGCCCCACATGTGGTCAACGCTTCACTCAGAGCCCTAGTATGAACAAACACATGCAAAATGTGCATGGAATAGTGTTCAAGTGGTCAGATTTGAAACAGAAAGAGACAAAAAGGATAAAACAAGTTTCAGTAACTGAAACAAAAGATATAGGTACAGTTCAATAAAACAATTAACAAATTTCTAATGTTTTTTATTAAGTGTTAAGAATTCAATTACTTTCTTGTTAATGACCCTAAACTATAACTAATGCAATAGATATTAAAAGATTCAAGTCACACCAGGTGAAAAAATGATAATTGAAGTTATACTTACCTACTCTCTAAGACAATGATTCCAAAGCCTATTAGCTTAATATCAATATTACAGTTAAGTAAATAAAAATATAAAGCATACATAAATGACAATGTCCTTGGATTAAAAGAATAACTAACATTTAATATTAATAATTTTAGTAATAATGCTTAAACAAATTTTATAGGATTGAAAAAGATAATCCATGTGATTGATAAAAGTTTTAGTCTTCTTCATAATCCTCATCATCCGAAATATATTTCCTCTGCTTGCGTTTTCGTGTGGGCGTATTCTTGTTCTTGCTTTTCAACTTTATTTTCATCTTAACTGAACGATTTGATTCCCCATCTGAGTCATCATCATCTGTAAAAAATTAAAACATTGCACATTAACACAAACTCTTGAAATTGTTGTACATTTCTCTTTGCTTAACTTACCAGCTATTCAACTTACCTTTTTCGTTGTCATCTGAATCGTCGGAGTTCTGTCCACTTTCATAGCGGCGTCGGATTTCGATGAATACGTTGCGCAAACGTACAGAGTCCTCGTATATCAACGACGCCTCCTCGTTATAAGTCTGAGCGTTCGCGCACAGCGTGAAAAAGTCGCGCTCCATGTCAGTTATGTCCATGTACTGTAAATTGGAAAAAAATACAAACAATTTATAATAATTTTCAGCTGCAATCCCATTCTTATTTATATGTTAATTATTAAATATAATCATAAGGAGAAAATGGAGTTCATATTTAAATATTTATCTCACTAGTAATTCAATATTTATTAATGGTTCTCTATTGTTGCATTTAAAATTTGTTTGAATCTTAAAAGAATGCCAAAAATCCTATAGCATTGATGGTACTTCCCTAGAACACTTAAAAAAATATTTCACCAAACTGTAAGACTCATTAAGTAATGACCATATAATTTTTCTAATACAATATAATAAAAAATAATATTAACCGAATCTTGCAACACCATCATTTGTTAAATAATATTTAATAAATATAAATTATAAATATAATCATAATAAAAGTACAGACTTAAAAACTTTATACTTGCCTTGCCATCTTCAATTCGGTTCATGATCTTTTTAATATCTAAAGGTTTTTTGATAACCTCGTAATAATCCGGCAATTCGCGCCTCGATGGAAGTTTCATAAAAGGCTCGGAGAGAACTCTTCCAGCGCTATTCAAAAAAAATATCAGAATTTAAGAACATGTTCTAGAAAATGAACAGCTTTTTAGTATTAATAAATAAAGATAATTTGTAAATAATTAAGAGTTTTGGAACTAAACAGTAAAAAGGTATAATTACGTACTCATCAGTATAATCAATCACTTTTTTCATGATATTCTTCAGACGTTTCTTCATTTGATTGATTTCTGTTTTGCTCTTTTTCTTTGTGGAACTTGGAATTTCCTCTTCATCAGAATCGTCTTGGCGTCTGCAATACAAATATGACTGCTGGTAATTTCAACTAGGTCTTCAAAGGATATATCACAATCAATTTAATAAAAACCCATTGTTTACACCTTTGTACAAATGCAGAGTACATTACAATTAATCAGTTGATGTTTTTCCCATATCCTTGGTTTTCGAAAAATCAGTTTTATATGCCTTAAGGAATGAGTCAACAATTACATTCAAGATATTTGGCATGTTAAGAACCAAAAACCTTTATTCCAATATAAGAGTTAAAATTTCTTTTTGTCTTTGTGTAGCATTATGACTCGGTGTTTGGCACTGGTCGGTGTAACATCTCCTGAGAATGCCCCGTGGAGGGGTGAAACACGTGTAGAGTGAATTAACGGAGGTAGTTATGTTTCGCATTGTTTACCGCACGCGCATTTATCAGCGGGCTGGCGGGCGATGCACTTCATTGCAAGACTACTGCTGCATAGCAGAAGTAGCTATATATTAGTCCCTTTCTTAGTTAGGATGGACTTCCGCAAGGTAACGCCTGAATCTATTAGATATTATATTTATATGTAATATCTAGGTAAGTGAATCTAATTTTAAAAATAATGGTATATTATAATTTGTAGTAGTAATTTTGCATCAATTGTAACATAGCAAAAATCTACGTACCGACGTTTTCGTCCTTTCTTGCGTTTCTTGTCCAGCACTTCGTCATCGTCGTCTTCTTCCTCTTCATCTTCAAATTCCTCATCAATTGCTTTAAGCCACTCCTTCTCTGTTAATGAGTCGGTGTAGTCCACTTCTTTACGCTGTCGGGAACCGCGGCCCAGCGTTTCATCCTCGTCTAGATAGTTCCAGCCTTGTCCCTGAAAACAAACATATCGCTGCTCTATAAGCATTTTTTTTGTTTGTGTAAGAAAGCTAAACGATACACTAATTTTGTATTTTACGGTGGATGGAAAATATACGGTAGATTTCTAAGAAACGTATTATGATATTATTGCTCACTATTGAGCGTGTACAACAATGGAGCAGAATAATTTGCCATTATTCTGCTCCGTTTTAAAAAAGCAAGTACAATATAATAGGACCACCTTAAATAGAATGGGGTCCATACACCAGTCTATAATTAAAAAACAACCATGAGAGGGCCATGAGGGGCCCCGGATAAACATTTTCAAGAAATTTTTTCATTGAATAATAATAAAATACAGAACTATAGCAAATCTCCCTAAAGTGCTTTCTATAATATATAAACCCTTGAGGTGAATGCATTCGACCTCTGTTAATAACATTAACTATGTTTATTAATTCTCTAGAGGTGTCTTAGAACAGCGATTGCCAACCTGTGCTATACATGTCTTATATTTAAAACATGAAGTTTAAAATGAACCTTATAACTGGTCGCGCTAGATTAATAATTTTTAATGTACATGAAGAGACTCCACAGTAATTCTGTACGTCTCTCGAGATAGTACTAACTTCATTTCAAAGGTAAAATTGTCAATAGAGTAGACTAGAGGAGGGTTACTTGTAATAAAATATAATAGAGCTAGAATACATACACATCTATGGCAACTGGTACTTACCTTATTACATACAACTTCGTCATCGTCCTTGACGAGCCAGTCGGGCAGCTCGGATTCGTCGATGAGACGCGATTGAGTCTCAGTCTTCTTACGCTCTATGTCCGCCTGCTTGAAAATCTCCAGTTCTTCCTCTGAGCGCGCAATCATTTCGTTGATCAGATCGTCGTCTGGTACTTCGTTTTCCTCCTATAAACAAATTTGTAAGTCAACACTCACAATTTTGTTTTGTTGCTTAAGTAGAATTATTTCTCATAAAGATTACTGTTATTTATCATTGTATTTTTTGAACGACAATATTAGACATGTGTAAATACTACACATATAAAACACACCCGAAGTTTGTCTGGCTTCAGATTTGAAGAGGTCATGAAAGTAAAGTAATATCAAATCGCACCAATATCTAAATAAGTTTCCTCTTTATTGTTCTTTACAGATAAAATGCACTGGACAATGAAAAAGAAAAATATTACTATTGCAATTAATTAGATATAAATGTTGTAACTGTTAAATGATACTTCATCAAAATCAGGATTTTTATTTATTTCGCATAGTAATATAAATTAAATCTTCACTATCAAAAAATATTTTTTATACGCAGGGTGCGTTGGACCAAGAGCAATTTGTAATTTTCTTCTTTATGCTTCGGCGACGGTTTAGCTTCAAGGAATAAACTTAAAGATCACACATCTTTACATTATAACATTGGTCAGCAATTATTAAAACTGTTACATGTACTTGTGCAACAATCTCTCAACTAACCTCCTCATCATCGCCATCTTGATGCAATATGCTCTGAAGAAATTGTTGGCGCTCCGATCCAGTTGATTTCTGGTCGAACATACCTGCTTGGATGACCTTTTCGTCCATGTTTAATTTGTATCTAAATGAAAGGTTAAATTATTAGAATTTTTAAAATTAATTGTTATGATTAATTATTAATTATTATTAATTTAACATCTTTAGTGAAATCTGTAGTCGTAATTATTTTTATTCAAGTAATTTTCAGGTAGAGGCCCTTATTATTAAAGAAACTGCTTACCTAGCTGCAGCAAGAATTCTTTCTTCAACAGAGTTGACGGTCATCAGACGTAGAACGCGCACTTCGTTCCGCTGGCCGATACGATGTGCACGGTCTTGCGCTTGTAGATCCTACAACACATATACGTCATTATCGTTTTCTCTGTACGTTGAAAACATATTTATTTAAAATACATGATAACGAATCGCCCGTCGGAAAAATTTCGAAATCAAACCAAAAATAAATTGATAAAACGAAAAAATATTTTATTAAAAAGAATATTAAGCACTTTTTATAAAGGTTGGACACTCGCTATAATTGTTTGTATTTTTCTATTGTTTATATAAGTGCAGTTGAAAGAACATTACACTATTAGCACTTTCTACGCGGGATATAAAAAATGCCGTGAATACGGAATGGTAATCTATATTGGATTATAGGGGATATGTACCTAAGTGACAAAATAAAAGATAAAAATAAATTTATAAAAACATTAATAATTCACAAAGGATACTGGGTTAGATACCAATTGGAATTCTTTCATTATTATGTGTGTTCTTAGATCGGCGAATAAAGAATTTTTTAAACTTGTTTATAGGAATTAGGTTTAATTTTTTAATCCACGCATAAGGAACTTTTACTGTAAATCAACTTGCTCCATCAAATAGCATGACAGGATAGAAATAAAAATAAACTACATTCATTAGAATTCCCCTTATAGGGGCAACATTACGTCGAAAATTGGGAATTTCACAGGAATAAAATTGTTTATTTAAGTCAATATAAATACGAGTGTGTAAACACACTTCTACTTTGGACGTCTTGTTGTTAATACCTTAAAACCTACCGGCCCTAGGAAGAATCCCAAACTCTATAATTAATATGAGAGATATACTAGGAAAGGTACATCATCATGAATTAGTGTAAAATGTGTAAATTTATTATTTAATTACCTGATGGGGATTCCAATCAGAGTCAAATATAATGACAGTGTCAGCACTCTGCAAATTGAGACCGAGACCGCCGGCGCGCGTCGACAGCAAGAAGATGAAATATTCAGAGTTTGCATCGTTGAATTTCTTTAGCAGCTCACCACGGTCCTCTGCCTTCGTCATACCGTCCAATCTGATAACATACAAGTGTATAGATCGATAAATGAAAATCAATGAAATTTATTTTTGTTAGTAGCTTATTCCTAACTACAAGTATTCAAATTGACAAATATACTAGGAAGTGGAGCACATAGTATCATAAAAAATGTGTGATTTGTACATTACTTTATAAAACTGCATCATATTCAATACAAAAATGGTTTTATAGTAAAATTCGAACAAAAAAATTCAGTGGAATTAGCTCAGATGTACAATATTTATACTTGGTGGTTTGTGGTTATGTTTCTTCATACCGACTGATTTAATAACATATGAGATTATATATCGTAGATCAAGGGAAATCATCTGTATTTTACAGTGTATCAAAACATGTTCAATTTAGATTTCCTTTCGAGGCGTGTGTACATTAAAAAGTTTAACTTATCAAACGACTGAATATCATATTCAGATGCATTTTCAACTGTATTTCAAAAGTTGACATGTTGTGGAATGTAGAAAAAGTAATTTTTAACATAAAGTTTATCATATATTAATAGAAAACTAACAAATATATTTTTGTATAAAAAATTCCATGACTTCGAGATCTTTGAATTGTGGTTTTGTAATTAAAAGCAAATTCAACAAGCTGTCTCCACAAATACCTTTCCGATTTACGATCTTTGGTCATTATAGTTTGATAATAATAAATATATTTTACCTCAAGTACTGGAAACCTCTCCAGGAGAGATAGTCTTCGATGATGGTCATACATTGGGTCATTTGGCAAAACACCAGCACTCTATGTCCAGTTTTTTTGAGCTTCGGGAGGATGCGGTCCAATAGTTCAAATTTACCTGACACTCTATATAGGTCTGGTCTGAAAATAAACAGTAACTTGTTTAGGTTTTACCAATTTTACCGTTACTTACGGATATTTTTTCAATTTAAAGAGTTCACACTGTATGAATTATAATAATTAATAAATATTTATAAGAGTCTAACTATTAAGATACTATTACATTATAAGTAATTGATATTGAATACTTTACCCCGTAAGAACAGAACCGCCTGTGCCTATGTGATCACAGAACTTCTCTTCAATATGTGGAAACATGAAGGGATGGTTGCACAGCTTACGCAACTGGACGATGGTGTTCATCAGAGCCTTAGCTCCGCCTTTGCCCTTGTTGCCTTTTTCAGAACCATCCGTCAGCAAAACGCCCTTGGATTGCATGTGTCTATATACATAATATAACAATTAAAAAAAAAAAAACAATTTGGAAAGTTTTTTTTATTGAAACTTTTGCTGACTGATACTTTGACGTGCAGAAAAAAACTAAATTTAAAAATTACTAATGGAGAAGTTTCCCTTGAATGTAATTGAAATTTTCTTTTTTAAAGTGTAATTATTTTGAGCACTAATAGTTTTAATATATTCAGTAAGAATATACATTATACACATAATATAGTACAATTTATTAAACTTTATTCATCCTTGGACAGATTAAGAAATGAAATTAATAAACATGTACAAAGAAATTTCTTGGTGCATTATCTGTTGCACAATTTCTTAAATTTAAAATATCTTTATTCATGTAGGCATTTAGACTTTTGAATTGTCCCTTATTTTTATTTCATGTTATAAGCTACTACCGCCTCAGATGTTGATTTGTTGAAAAGCCGGCCGGCCAGAAACTAAACAGTTGTTCTTTTTAAAAAGAAATTTAATTATGTTTGATGTACACATATATCATATTGACCATGTATGTGAGTAACAACCCAAGTTCAACATGTTTGGATCAACTATAAACTCTTGAATGTAATTATAAGACTATTTATTAATATTCTCTCTAGGGTCTGAGATTGTATTTGGAGGAACTTTATTATAAATATGTATACACAAAGCAAAAAAAATATAACAAGAATAAAAAATGTTGAGCACACACTTGTACAATACGCGTTGTAGTCCACTCATTTCACACTTGATAATGTACTCCACTTTGTCAGGCAGCTGGCTCTCCACCTCTTTCTTTAGACGTCTCAGTAAAAATGGACGCAGAACTTTATGTAAACGACGAATGATCAAAATAGTTTCTTCTTCGTTTAACTCAACCTAAGGAACAAACGTAAATAAAGAAATAAATTTATGTCAAAGAAAAATTACATTAAGAATTAATCACTACATATTTAAGTGATTTTCAAAATTCATATTTTCAAAAAATAGAATGAAGTACAAAATACATATTCAGATGCAAGTAAAGTTGAAGTGTTGGCTAATTATAGAAAGATCTATAGTATTAAAAAAATTGAACACAAGAGCAGTAGTCTTAAAAAAAAAGACCATTTTGTTAATTTATATTAACTCACTGAAGCTTCCTTCATTATACACAACTTAGGTGAATATCAGATCTAATATGTTCTTTTAGCACAATTCAAAGTTGTCAAACTCCATGTTTTGTATAATAATTTAACATACCTTTTCACCAGTTGTAGCAAATGGAGCATTGAACCATTGCTCAAAAGTAGAACAACTTTTAAATATAGAGGGCAGAAGGAAGTTCAGCAAGGCCCAGAGCTCTGGTAACTTATTCTGTAATGGCGTTCCAGTCAGCAGCAGTCTATGTGGTGCGATGTAGTGTGTATTCAACACCTGAGTCAACTTGCAGTGATGATTCTTCATGCGGTGACCTTCGTCAATTATCATATATTTCCATTGCACCTGAACGAAAGAATTGACCTTATGTGATATAGTGATTTTTTAATGTTCTGGTATTAATAATGGTCAATTATACACAAAATTTATTTATTTAACATAAAATAATTTATAACATATTTAGTTTTGATTAACATAACTATATTTTTGGTATGTGAACAGGCTGTAAAATTTCTGTCTTGAATATGTATTTATCAAATAGGCACCATGACAATGGCAATACATAATATAAGTTTAATTTAAAATACATAAAATAAATCAGTGACCTGTGCAGGTTACTAATTATCACAGAAAGCAATATTAAACATATCTCTAAATAATAATAATAAAACAAGACCTGAACAATCCATATATATGTTGGTTAACCATAAAAATTAAAAGTACTTGACTGAAACAAAATGTTTACCTTGGCAAGAACTCCCTTGTCTTTAATAACGTACTCATATGTAGTGAGCAGAACGTTAAACTTGGTGGAGCGCATCTGTGTTTGCACGAGCCGACGCGACTGCGGCGAGCCCTTGTACGATACCACCGTCACTGTTGGCGCCCATTTCTCAAACTCCAACACCCAATTAGACAGTGTACTGTTGAAATAAAAACAATCTTAATTGTTTAAAAAAAATCGCATTATCGCATTTCTTTTCTGTAAGTAAACATGAGAACATTCATCATCATTTCAGCTGTAAGACATAGGCTTCCTCTACAGATTTCCAAGAAGACCGGTCGGAAGTGGTCTGCACGCCGCAACGTCTTCTGATCACCTTATCAAAGTCGTCCTGTCGGGTGAACTTTCTACACTGCGCTCGCCGGTCCGTTGTCTCCATACAAATAGAAATTATTAGTCATTCCTTCCAAATTGTTACTATACCAAAAGCATTAGGATAGCAAAGCTTTCGGATCAGGACCTGCTACGTAGATGCGATTGGAGGCACGTTCTCAGGCTGACAGATCACTTTTGGAAAAGGTGGCTTACTAAGTACCTGCCATCGTGAATTCCACGAGGAGGAGGAGTGATATTAATGTAAGCGAAGGTGACGTAGTTCTGATCACGGACAATTCCTTACCAAGGGGGATTTGGCTTCTCAGTAGGATAACCATATTTGATGACCTGATGGACAGGTCCGCGGGGCCAACGTGACTCCTAAAGGAGGCATTTTGCGCCGATCAGTTTTAATATTTCACTAGGGGCCCGGAATGTTGGTGACTGACGACTGGCACATTGAAAGCCTCTTTATATTTCACTTATTTTTTAAAATGTTTATAATGACAGTTGGTGTCGCAATGCAGTTTTGCTTGTACGTTTGTTCCCTCAGTCTATTCTTACGAATTATTTTACCCAGTTTTATAAAACTATGACTAAACTACCACCATAATTTTTATTTATTTAATCCGTTTATGCAGTACACACGCTCGCCAACATTTTTGGTCCAATAGATCATATTTCTGCCGTGTAACATTTTCCATGCAAATAGGGAAGGTATTTTAAAAATATATTTGAGTATTACCTGAGTGGGACAATAATAAGGAATGGCCCATTCACTTTTTTCTTCTCCATTAGATAGGTGACCAATGCTATTGTTTGGATGGTCTTGCCGAGACCCATTTCATCCGCCAAAATTCCATTTAAATTATTATTGAATAAAGACACAAGCCATTCTAAGCCCTGTTGAATAAAATGAAATTAATGGAGATAATGATAAATTAAGATATAATCACCTAATAATAATTATCAGGAACAATAATGTTTTATTCTTAATATTTTATTACTATTTATATTAGTAACCAAAAGGTGTGTATTCATAAAAAAATATATATTTTTCGAGTTTAATCAAATAGAATAGTGCATACCTTAATTTGATATTCCTTCAATTTTCCGTTCACCAAAATACTGGCTTGTTCTGTGACAGACTCATGGACTGTGTGAGCAATGCTGGGGGAGTGATTCAAAAAATAAACTTTTACAACAGAAATTCAAAAACAAACATTAAAGCGAACATTGGTTAAGAATTCAGTGAAACATATATAAGAATAAATTTCACTCATTGGCTGTTACAGTATTCCTAAAGTATATTCACCTGTAATAAGTTTGTTCTTCAGTTTTATACTCATCGTCTTCCACCTTTGCCTTTTTGATCATATCTCGAGCCTTTTCCTCATCTGTCTTCTCCTTATCACTCCTTTCATCTTTATGTTTCTCTTTTCTTTCTCTCTTTTCTATATAATAAAAATAAAAAGTAATATTATTCAGTATAAGATTCTCAACTAAGAAAATGTATACAATCTTACCATCGTCATCTTGACTGTCATCTCCAGAATCTTCGGAATCAGACATAACTTCCCACCCAGGGTGTGCCTCCATCCAGTCCTTCAGCTGCGACAGTAAAGGAGCTTCTTCGCCTTTGAGTATCTGCATGAACATTTACTTGCACTAAATATAAAGTTTTAAAGAACTTATCGGACAAAGTTCGTTAATCAAGTTTACTATTTAACAGTTTTAAATAAGCAAAGAATGCCTATTAGGAAATAAGGGCATACAAAATTGGCTTAAAGGTTATTGCTCATCCCAATAGTAATTAAAATATCTGTCATCCTCAAATAGTTTGACTGCATTTTCATTATTCAATGAGAGCAGTATAAGAGCCCGGCTATCCTCAGTCTGCTTGAGTCGGCAACATAGAGGGTAAAAGGGCTAGGGGATGGTTAGCTACTTGCTGGACTAACGCAGTTTCAAACCAGTGCAACACCACCGCGCACGACTTCATAATGCTTTCGCAAAATAGAACAGCCTGTAGAAAAATTGTAGCGCCGACTAGTATATTTGGCCACAAAAATCAGTCATTAGGAAGCAACTAAAAGGAATAGCGATTTATGTATAAATGTAAATACCTCGCCGGTTTTGGGGTCCACGACGCTGACGCGTGAATCCGATGTTTGCGAACTATCATCTAGAGCATCAATTTCACCGCCTTCTAGTAGCTTCTTCTTACGTGATTTCTGAAAAATCAATAGTAACATTAAGAAACGTAATTTAACACGATATTAACAAAACTAATTCATTTTTTATCAATTTTTAAAAGGTTAAAAGTTATGTTACATTATTTATATAACTATATGTTTCATCTATCTATGAGAAAATATTAAAAATAATTTAAGTGTATCACAATTTAAGCCAAATCAGTTTTTATTTTAAATTACCCTCTTCCTTCTCTCTTCCTCTTGCTGTTTCTTACGTTGCTCTTGCTTATGCTGTTTGACCATCTCAGTGAGGCTGGCAATGTACTCATCGGTCTGCGACAGCAGGAATGCCAGACGTTTGTCTTTCTTTTGATCAATCAGTTTACGATAACCCTCTTCATCTTCCGCCATCAAACTGTCAATGTAAAAAAGCCGTTACAACTATTAATTCTAATTGCGACAATAAAATTAAGACCACATTAGCCGTTACTAGGTTGATTATATGAATAACATTTAATTATTTAAAAAAATATATTTACTAATAATATGTAAAAAAGTAAATTAATTAAATATTCTTAACTTATCTCAAATTAAACATATACAAAGAAAAAAAGATATTAAGAATTAATCAAATACCTTTTTTTTGACATGAATAATTATAATAAGAAAATTAATGAAAGGTTAAACTTGAAATAGGTTGCCCAGTGCATGTTTTATCTAATTATTAATACCTGGTACAAATTAGTACTTAGCTTTTATGTCGTTATAAATATAGATTGGTTAGCAATATTAAATTTGTGTTTTTTTTTATCTTCATGATGTTATTGAATGGAAATAGAAAAGCGACTAAAATCAATACATTGAACAAAAAGAGATGGAAAAATAAAGGGGAAAAATTATTGTTAATATAATTAAGTCTATTTATTGTGGGCTCTTCTTAGATAAGGGTGCGTTTGGAACCCTTGAAGCTTTAAGTTGAAGTATGCCTTATCAGACAGAGTTCGTCAAATTGGGTTCTTCTCACATTCTTCATATGATTTGTACAAGTGGTCTGGTAGGATAGGTAAACGATATACAAACAGCAGGTTTCTAATAAGAGTTTCTACACATTTTTTACAGCAAAATATGTGTTAAACAAACTAAGATAAGCCAGTTTACCGTCTCATACGCTCTTTCTCAATCCTCTCCTGTTCTTTCTTCTGCTCGCGCTCAGCATTGGCATGGTAGTTCATTACCGCTTTGTTCATACGTGATAACTTGGCGATGTTGTTTCGATGATATTCCTTGAAATCCTTAGCTATAAAATTATTTAATATCTATGTAGATTATTTACAAATTTTATATCTTCATTTATATGCAGGTTTGTCATCACCATGGGCTAATAACGGGCCGGTATGGTCAACTGGTAAACATTGTATCTTTGTATAAGGGCTGTAGCCAAGGCGAACGCAAAGAAGAAGCTAAATGATAAATATAATTTTATCTGTTTGATTTTTATTAACTTAGAATTACAGCGTAAAACTAAAAAAAAATTATAGACAAAAATAGTCATTGAGTCGTAAATTTACTGATTCCGTTAAGTACTGTTGGCAACATGATCTAGAGAAGCAAGAGCGAGCAAAAAATACGAGGAAATTTTTATCTATTCTATCAACCCCGTTTTAAAAAACAAATACCATTATACCATATTTTATATGACTATCTATTTTATTAAAAATCTCTCTCTTTCTTGTTTAAATTAATAATATAATTATATATTATATAATTATATACATAATTAATAAATTATATTTATAACATAATTCTTTGAATCGGCACCAGTAGTTTTTTTTTTGCTCCTTTTTTAGAACTATTTCGACTACTACATAGTTAACAATTATAAATGAACATCGGGGGTATTTTAACATTAACATTATTTATAAATTCTCTCATGAATAATAATTCGTACATTTTTTAATAGGTTTTGCTCTATAAACCGTCGTTAAATTAATATTTAAAAACATTAATATGTTACCATGTTGTAAAACAGTTTGGAGAAATTCTTGGTGTTTCTGTCTGCGTTTTCTTTCAGCTTCCAATTTCTGTTGTTTTTCCAATTTCTCTGTGGCACGTGCTTCACGCAAGCCTTGCCGCTTAGTTCGCTTGTAAGCTTTTATGTTCACCGCTGTCTCTAGTGTAGTATCGCGACGTACTTGGCTAAGAATCTGAAATTCAAGTTGTTGGTTAAAATAAACTTAACTTATATATATATATTAACAACCATATAACGTTTCACTGGCTTGTATAGTTATGTAGACAATTGATAAAATAAATAGTTTGGCTAGGAAAACAACGTTAATGCTGATGAAAGGAAATCTTTTCCCAGAAAATTAATTTGAAAAATCTATTTCTTTCTTCTTATAATTCACATGGTTTGACAACACGTGGCTTTCTCTTCCAAAACTACTTATTTATTATTAATTCCATTGCAGTATTAATTCCTGTCTGCGGTTTACAAATGGGCTACTTACCATAACATAAAAGTGATAATAAATTATTAGTCATAACTTTAAAATCACGTGGCAGATAAATCCATATTTTTTTGGTTTCAGCCACTGTAAATCTGCCATATCAACAGACTTCGGCTTGACATTGATTTATGGGACACGATGTATTTAATTATAAATATTACGTTAAATGTTAATGTTGTACTAAAAACAAAGAGTACTTGGTATGACAATAATTGTACAAAGCATATTTTTAAAATTTTGTAATAATAACCTCTGCTCGTAATTGCTTCTGGAAATTGAGAACGCGGAGGGCACGCAATTCTATTTGAGCTTGCAAGCGCAAGTCTTCGGACATGTTGGCTGGCAAGTTCGACAGTATCTCAATTCGATGTGCGATACGTGCTGCAATCCTGCAATGAAGTTGTTTAAATAAATTCCTTTAAGAGTAATAAAGGAACAACGTGTAATAAGTTAAAAATGTAAAAACTCACCTATTTTCCCTCTCATTTAAAATTTGTATAGGATCAATGCCCACTGGTTTTGGGATGCTCGTAATTCTGTTCTGCTTGGCTCCAGGTGTAGGGACGCCGGGCTAAAAATATAATTATTAACAATTCGTAGACAGACAGATTTGTGTATTCAACAAAATTTATTGAAAAAATATTTTTTAAGCAAACAAAGCATTTTTCAAAGAATTCATAAAATAGTGCTCAAACCAACAGCTAAAATCAAAAAGTACATTATTACAAGTTCTGATGCATATGGACTACTCTTTAACACAATTAAACAACAGTGGAAGTTTTTAGAACTGGTCACTCAGAAAATAATATTACAAAATTCGAAAATGGAACTATAGAATAATATTTTCATTTACATAATTCTGTCATTCATTTTTAACAAATTGGTGGCAACTTAAAAGTTACGTTACAATAAAGCTTAGGGCATATAGCAATATTTTTATACAAAGATCTCGTTAGATGAAAAAAAAAACTACAATAAAAGGAAAATACTTTTTTTTTTAATTATTGGGTGCCATATAATAGACTATATACGAATATATATATATATAATAATACGTATCTATATACGAACTGTCTTATACCTAAGATACGGGCTTAGGCCTAGTATTGATATTAAAGATAAAACAATATAAGTTGCAAAATTAGTAGTCAAAACACACTTAAACAAAGTTATTTTAATTAATAAAGTGCATACAACCCGTATCAGCAATAACGACATAAGTGACATAAATTAAAAAAAAAACAAAATCATGATAATTTTTCATTACAAAAATATTTAACACTTTCTCGCAATCTGTAGTTCCTAACAAAGCGTACCCACCTGAGGTTGTGTCGGTTGACCGGGTGGTGGCGGACCTTGTGGACGCAACGGCGCTGCCCCTCGAACTGGAGGAGCTCCGCCTACCGGCTATTAAAAAAAAATATAGTAAAAACGATAAATCTAATATATAAAATTCTCGTGTCACGGTGTTCGAACTTGAACTCCTCTGAAACGGCTCGACCGATTTTTACCAAATTTTATATGCGTATTCAGTAGGTCTGAGAATCGGCTACTATCTATTTTCCATACCCCTAAGTGATAAGGGTTGTTCACCCTTAAAAATTTTTTTTTATTTTTTGACGATTTTTTTTTGTTTTTATTTCTTTACGATACAGCAAACAAAAATACATACAACCCTAAATTTTTACTTCTCTACGATAAACCCTCATTTTTTATTTGTTAATTAATTTTTTTTTTTTGCAAAACAACGTTTGCGGGATCAGCTAGTATTTTATATAAGTTAGTAATATAAAACCTCTACTTTAGTATGCCTATAACATCTTACAAAGATTTGACAACTGTATTAAATTGCAAAGTTGGTTCTGTAGAAAGCTTGCAGTGGCTCACATAGCTTGGCCCGTAACAATGTAGTTTTAAAATCTCGATTGGACATAGGGCGCTCTCTCTCGAAGGAACTATCTTGAACTGAGTTAAATTCCACGTGTGGAAATTCACTTCGATATTATATGGCGCAGTACCGGGTTAACTAGCGGCGGTGTGGGTTGCGTAGGAGGTGCCATCTGCCCAGTCATGGGTAACGGCGTGGGAGGGGCTCCACCTCCTCCGCCTGCCTTGCTGGGTTGGGGCTGAGCCTGCGCATATGGAGATGGTGGCTGGGCCGGAGGAGTCGGGCACTCCGGAGGCGTCTCACCCGCGCGCTTGCCCGCTGCCATCAACGCAATCTGCTGCGTGATAGGCTGGTTACGTGCCAGGTTGCGGTATGCTGCAATCTGTGCCCTGTAGAAAATATTCTATTAATTTATTATGGTACTTTTAACCACAACAACTAGTTCATGTAATATATTTTTTCACGCCAACAATATTAATGGTAAAATTAAACAGCGTTAAATGTTGTGTGTTTTAATTTTTGGAATCATAATACGCAACGAGGCCTATGTCTTGCAGTGGGAGTGTATCAGATGAAATGATGATGACTTGGTTCCCATTTATTTAATTTTATGTTATAATTCTTTAATAATAACAATTTTTTACTTACTTTAGTTGACTAAGTTGTGTGTTTGAAAAGAGTCCTTTGCTAGGGTCCTGTGAATTTGACCTTGCTCGGATAGCTAAAAGTTGCGAATATCGTGGATCTTCTTGTAAACCCTTTTCCTCCATTGAGTCAATAGCTTTCTGCAGAGCGTGCAGGTTATCAGGGCCTGGAGCTGGTAGCGAGCCTTGCATTGGTGAGGACGATGACGGTGCACCGTTCGCTGACGAGCTTGACGAAGGCGGCGCTTGACCGTGAGGAGGGGTCTGTGCGGAAGGCGGATGTTGTGTCGGAGCTCCTGCTGAAGGTTGTGATGCTGTCGGTGCGTTTGGTGGCGCATTTGAGCCCGGCGATGATGAATGGGCGTATCCGCCAGGGTGCGGGCCGCCTGATTGCAACATCACGTGATGTGGCGGCAATGGAGGAAGCCCTGAAGGGTGTACACCATGGGGAGACGGACCGCCAAGTGGCAACGGCACACCTGGCGGACCTTGAAGACCATTACCAGGGGGAGGTGGTCCACCACCCATGTTGATGGGCCCCTGAGAAGTAATTTAAAATTATTTAGTCTTTAAAAAATAATAAAATAATTACAAATTGTACATTGTATTCTTAGTCCAAATAGGTAACATATTCTAAATGACAAAATCATGGCCACAATGATTACTTAATTTAGTAGCAAATCATAACAAAAATATAAAATGGAAAAATTCATGTACCTTTTATTTGTAACACAATTTACATTAGTAATTGCTAATTATTCGATATATAAAGTGAGTGCTTTTAATTCAATTGAAAGATCAATACTATACAAAATATATATTCAAAATAAACACATTTATTTTATGAATGAAGTAACAAATGAAGCAGTTATTCCTATGGATATAATAGTCCCTAACTCCCACACAAAGGCCTTTGAAAATAAATTAAATAAGAACAGTATTCAATTTTCCAGTGAAATTTTGTAGGTATACTTTGGTAAGTTATTATCAAATTAGATATTTGAATTGAAAATAATGCTGTCTTTATATGACCAGATTAGATACCAATATACAAGAACCTCCATTTTTACCTAAGGAAGATATAGAATTTTATAAATGGAGTGAAGTCACTGCATGGGTTAGTAAACATGTAACAGAGCACCAAAGACTTAAGAAAATTGTAATAGCAAAAACATTTGAAAACAGAGATTTGTTTATTTTGAAACTTTCCACTGGGAAAAAAAAGGTTGCAGTTTTCATAATGGGCGGGGAAATTGGAAGAGACTGGTTAACGCCAGCAATCATTCTAAACTTAATAAAAGGGATATTAGAACAAAGAGATTTAAGGATACTAACTAATTACTATGACTTTTATTTTCTTCCATTTATGAACCCGGATGGATATGCATACAGTAGGAATGAAGTCAGTTATTGTAACAAATATATGTTTAAAAAAACTAACTCAGAACTTACACATCTTCATAATTTTAGAAAAAATTTTGGGCAAAAAATAGAAAACAGTTTATTCCGCCAATAAAGTGTAGAGGGAACAATACAGCAAAAGGTGTTAATTTAGATAGAAATTGGCATTTTTCAAAAGCATCTTATAATGGTAAGAAATTTTTATATACAAAATAAACACTCGCCCTAACTCCTTGATATATGATAAAACATCATTTAGTGTGAGATCGTTTTCTAACAAGCATCAACAGTAGGACCAGTAGAATAATTTATCTTGATGACATGCAGTCAATACTTTAAAGTTGGCATAATTGTAAAAATATTATGTTGTATTTTTCCTGTTCGTTTGTTTTTTGCTGTTCATACATAGTTAGTGCTTGCTCCTAGAATTGTTTACTTATTGTGAAAAAAAATGTTAGATACTATACTCGAAATTAAAAAGAAAATTATAATATTTTTATATAATTAATACACATTTAATAATACCATCATAATGCTTTATATAAAGACGGTAGACATGATGTGTCCCACAAGGTAGACCGACGACATAGTTAAGGTCATGGGCAGTTGCTGGATGCAGGTAGCGCAAGACGTTCTTTGTGGCTATCTTTGGGGGAAGCACAAGAAGAAACTCTTAACTGATAATTGTAATGATATTTTAAGAATTTCAAAGTAAAAACGCTATAGAATCAGAGTAAAATGAATTTATATTTCAATTTGTCTGCATATTGTACCCTTTAAAGTTATTTAAAAAAAAAAACTAATGTAAAACAAAGATAATATATACAATATATCATTTCAATATTTCAGCAGTAGATCAAGAATGTAATGCTGTCTTTATTGGACAATGGCCATTGTCTGAAGAAGAATCTCAAGCACTTTCTTATGCATTAAACAATCTGGCACTAAGCTTGATGGCATTCATTAATTTAAAAGGATTTAATAGATTAATAACAATTCCATATGGAAATGAAGTCATTTCAATTAATCATGAAATTATGGTAAGTTTAGAAAGTAAAAATGTTAAAGAAAAGAAAACTGAAAAACCTTTACATAGATAAAAATTATTAACAATGTGGAGCTGAGACCACATGTATATTTGTCTTTTTTGTCAGAGTCATTTTTATTATTAACCACTAGGAATTTTGCTGAGCTACTAGACATAATTCGAGCATTTGAAAGTCATGGCACTTTAATAAATAAGTAGCAATTGTACAATGGAACATCAAGAGAGTATAATGAGAGAGGCAGTTGGTGCAAATTTTACCTAGGGCTCTTCTTAGGCACGATTGTTAATGGCCAAGGTTTATTATGTTGCAAAATAACTTTTTTGGATTACAGAAACAGTTGTTGTTTATTGAAAATTGTACAGGTGGTAGATACCTACTCATGCTTAAAAAATTACAATAGAATAATTTTGTACCACCAGCAATTGAGTAATTAAAAAAATGCTTTTCATTTTTCCTTGGCTCAATATTGAAGCTAAAACTTATATATGAAACCAATTAGGTTTGTTTCTTTAAACAGATAATGCCTGACCCAAACATATATATATATATATATATATATATATATATATATATATATACATACATATATAGCTTACTACTCTGAGTTTAATAAATATTTTTGAAAATTCCTTCAATGTGTGGATAGGGATTTGCTCTGACTCCCATTCCTAATACAAGTTATTGCTTAAAACATTAACAAATGACCAATACATATCTGGTCTAAGCAGAATGATTTTCGCAACCAAGCAGGATTGTTCTAATTTTGGTTTCAATCTTGAAAACATATATTATTAGATGTTTCAAACAGGAAACTCAACTGTACCAACAAAGGTTAAACAAACTAAAGGTTATACCTGCAAATAGTTAAATAACTGATTTTGTATATATAAATGATTAAAACAAAAGGTGGTGATGATGATAAGAAATATATAATAGAAATATTAAATAACCTAATCATGATGTAGTAAGAAAAAGTTTTTTCAGAATGCAGATTAGTTCCTATTGAAGTTAATTGATGTTTACTATAAATCCCCGCAGACTTTGTACTGCCAGAATTTATAGACCAATCATATACCAATAGAAAGATCAATTTATACAGGTGATTAGAAATTGAAAAGTGTAAATGAATAATTAAAAGCTTTTTGATGACAAATGCAATATTCTTTCATTCCTTTCAAACTTTTACACTTATTACAAATAAACCTTTACAAGAACACAATAACTTCTTCTTTTATACAGATGGAACTAATCAAGCTAGCAAGTTATAAAGTAAAAGAAAAGTACAATGTAACCTACTATGTTGGAAGAACCGCAAAATACATATGTAAGCAATAAATTCACAATATGTATCAAAAGTTTTTCAACAGATTTTGTAAGGTAATAGTATTGTCATCACTCACTAATGGTTGATAAATAGAAGGATATCATCACTTAAAGTGTACAATAAGGAAAGCAAGGACATTGACATGTATGTTAAGTAGTATACTATTGTGATATGCATCAAACTCGTGAACATTGTTTTATAAAAATCATTACTAATAAAGTATACATTTCATTAAGAGATGTTATTGAATATTACATAAATAAATAATAATATGGGTAATTGCTTCACTAATACAGTTAACTAATTTTATTCATAAGTAGCCAATAAATCTGAATAAAAATGCTACAAGTATGAAAAGTATACAAATAGGCAACATAAAATATTAAAAACAAAAATTCAACAGCAAAAAATACTAAACAGTAATGTAGAATTTATTTTATTAGTGTAGAGTTAAATAAACTAAATCAAAAACATATTATTACAGATAATTCTTCAGGAAATGTTGCAGACTGGGTTAAGAATATGCTAAATATTCCTGTTGTATACACTGTTTACTTGAAACATGAAAATGATGTCCTCCCTAGATTAAAAAATATAAATACACTCACTCAGCAATTAAATACTTTTTTAATGGAAACATTGACAATGGCAAGAGAAATTTATGGCCCCTTATTTAATAGCAGTATTAAAAAAAAACCTAAGTTCGAGATATTTGTCACAATAGTACTTATACTCTGTTATAACTTAAAATGAAAACTTGTCTATCACTTTTAATAAGCGCCTCTTTGACAAGGTTATGAAGAAAAAATAACTAGTCTTATTTTTCTACATTCTTAAACTATCTCAAAATTGTGTAAAGAAAGATGATCAGTGAACTTACTTGATGACCAATTTGATGTTGCATATATCCTGGCCCTTGTCCTGGCATATTCGGATGCTGAGAAGAGGCTGGAATACTAGAGTGTCCATTGGGTCCGGGTGGATGTGAACCAGGATGACTTGGTGGCCCGGGTATGTGTGGCCCAACCATATGGGGCGGAAGTTGATGTCCAGCTGGAGACATGCCTGGATGTTGCTGTGGGACACTTGGCGGTCCATTAGCATTTGACGCAATCGTGTGAGGAGGTGCATTAGATGGCATGTGGTTTGATAATTGCGGTTGTCCTGCCGCCGGAGGGTGTGTCGGTGGTGGTCCATTAACATGTTGCTGACTGTAAGGGCTGTGCGGCGATTGCGGTGGAGCCGGACTTTGAGTCGGCGGGCCCATCGGACTTGGTGCCTGCGGTGGCGGCATCGGACTACTTTGTGGTGATGGGCTAGCCATCTTTTCAGTCACAATGTTTCTTAAAATAACTTTTATTAAAAACTTATACAATTACATGTGTTTCTGAGACATTTTTAACACTCTAAAACGAACAAGCCATGATAACTGTTTGTTAAACGTATTATGCATAAAAAATATCTTACATAGCGCTTTTACCCACTAAATTACCTACAGAATACTACAAAGATTATATTTATTTAATATTATTTGCAAGGTATTGATTGCAATATTTTATTTTAAAGCAGCCAACAAGAAAACATCCTAACATTGACTAAAGACACAGACTATTTAATAAAATACTGGTACAGAACATAGCTTTACTGTAAAACAGTAGATAATATATGAGTATATTTACATTTATTTCAATTATTTGAAATTACTTTATACAATAAACATCACATAAATATAATATGTTATTGTATAACAAATGGAAGCATTATTATTTATTTCAAATAGAGATATCCAAAAGTGCTTCTTTTTTGAGACGCTTTTTGTAAAAAAAATTTAAATAGTTTTGAATAAGTGTGATGTAGATAAATCGTTTAGAGCAATAATGGGATAAATTTATTTGTTTTACTTCTTCAGTGTATTAATTTATGTGCTTAAGACTAATACATAACAAACAAATAAAAATCACATTTATGTTATCTATGTTATAGCATTATTCAGGTGTCTTCTTGTATTTATAATGTATAGAAGTTTAAATTTTAAGCATTTAAAGTAAATCTTGAATATAAAGTTTTAACAGACACCAAGTCATTCCTGTTGTGATAATGTAGGGATCTTAAATGATCTTTTTTAGAAAAGTTTAATAAAATAAATAAGGAAAACATAACACAAAAATGAAATGTGAGCTAAATACTTAGAAACATCTTTGAATTTGTGTAGGTAAAACAATTTATTAAGAAATATTTTCAAAAACGATGTTTGTGTAACATAGGTTGTATGTTTTAGATTATCGAATATTACGGAAATTGCTGGCATTTAAGTGGTAGCCTGATAATATGGACGAAGAAGATTATGTAGAAAACACTTGGACGTACATATTATTATGTGGCGAACCGACATTATTTGAAGGACTGCGATTTGCTAGGGATTTAATTTTAGCCAATCTCACTTTGCGTTTTGTTATTCAATACATATCTTTACCACATAATGTTCGCCATAGTTTATCTTTAGTGATTGGTTGTTTTCTTTTATATTATAATGTCGGACCAGCTGTTATTTGGACTCTGGGTCTTACTATTGGTGCATATTTGTCCATTATTTTCATATCATTTATAACTAAAAGATGGAGAGGTTTTATTATTACATTTTTCGTAATTACATTCTTATTGCTTTGTGAGGTATATGTAATAAACCCAAAAATGTGGCAACAAATAAGAGGCATACAGATGGTTGCAGCAATGAAAATTATATCTGTAGCTATTGAATTAGATAGAGATCTTTTTAAACAAATGTTGAACCCAGTAGAATTTGGAGGTTATTTACTTTGTCCAGCAAACAGTATTTTGGGTCCATGGATACCTTTTCATGCATACACCTCTTACCTTAATGTTAAGTTTTTATCTCGTAGGTGGATTAAGCTGATAATCATAAATCTTTTCTTATCAATGTTCTTCTTAACTTTATCAAATTGTATTATTCCCTGGTATATAGATGATGACACTTCCAAATGGTTAACAGCATACCGTGATGCGCAAGCATTCCGCATGTCACACTATTTTGTCTCAAGTATGTCTGTTGTCTCTATGTTGACTGCTGGATTTGGTTTAACAAACGATTGTCATTTGGATATACAAGTGACAAAGCCCTTTTTCATTGAGCTACCCAGGTCATTAGTACAAGTAGTTATTTTCTGGAATATACCTATGCATCAATGGTTAAAAAACTATATATTTAAAACATGCCAACCCTATGGTCAATTTTTATCTATATTAATAACATATGCAATTTCATCCCTTTTGCATGGATTTAATTTTCAGTTGTCAGCTGTGCTTCTCAGTATAGGATCATTTTCTTATGTAGAGTACAATTTTAGATATAAAGTTGCCTCAGCGCTGGAAGTGTGTTGTTTAGCCAATCCCTGTGTAAAACAATGTGAACATAGGTTTAAAAAAAATAGTTTATTGGCAGTATTTGTAAACACTATCTTTTCACTTATAACTATAATGCACCTTGCTTACTTAGGAGTAATGTTTGAAGCATCATTTTCTGTCCAAGAATCAGGATATTCATTTTACCATACTATCAGTAAATGGGAAAATCTTAATTATTTTAGCCACGGTTTTGTAGCATTTATGTATATAATTTATTTAATGATGTGATGTTACAGTTGAATTGAAGCTTTCAAGTTTAAAGAAGTAATGATCTCTCTCAGTATTATTTACAACTTGTATTTATTGTAGACACAAGAAAATGAATGCCATTACAATTTATTCACATTTAAGCAAAATCAAGTGATTGTGATGAAATATAAAATTAGAATACAAATGTAAATGTGATTTTAATAATATTTTATATGGCGCTTTACTTAATTTCTTTTCCATTTTTAAACTTTAATACACAATATTCACATTAATTATGCATGATAGAACTGATACAAATTAACATAATTAATGAGTGTAGCCTTAAGGATATAATAACTTAAACTGTTAGTTTTAGTGACACTGCCATAAAATATTAGAATTTCAATTTTCCTGCAAAGTTTAAATCCATGTAATAAACCCATCCCTAATTTCAAAATGTTTTATTATTTCATTATCTTGTGTTTTTACAATAACACTAAATTTGGCACCTGCTTCGTGTGCTACATAGATTTTATAATTAATTTGGTCAAAAGTATGAAAATCCCAGCAAGGCCCACATTTTTCTGTTGCTTCTTTAGTCGAACAAAAATATTCTGGTCTGGTAAACAAAATGGTAGTTTTATAATCTTTTGTAACTTTTTGAATTACATTGAGTAGTGATTTTATGTACAAATCCATTTTGCATATTTTAAAATTTTGTTCAGACCAATAAAAAGCTGTTAAACTGTCAAAAATAATCAATGATATATTAGAATTTTTTAGCAATACGTTTTCTAGGTGTTGTATGGTGATATTAAATTCTGTGATGTCAAAGATTTCAATATAAAATAATTTCTTAAGTGAGGTTTGAAATACAAGATCAACATCCTGCTCATCACATTTTAAAAGCAACGATTTTGTTTTTATATGAGTATAAAGTTTCTTTCTGAAGGTTTCCATCAGGACATTGACATCTAAATTGCTGTCGGTATTGAAAATCATAACTCCGGCTTCAACTCCACCTAGTTCCACAGGAAGCAAAAACGTGGATACAATATCATATAGAAGATTTGAAGTGCTTTCTTCACCAAAGAGTTCAATAATATCGTTAAATTTTGGGCCGTTTCCAAACAACGTAGGGTAAAAATTTTCAATACCAGGTTTTTTCACAAGTCGACTGAGTAATTGTATACCAGATTCGACTTTGAAATTTGCAGACATTTTTGATATTAATCATTCAAGTGCAAGGGTGTTATTATTACGTATCCATTAATAATTGTCAGTTTTTATTTACGCGTTACCTCTTTTTGTTACAAGCACTAAATTACAATTCAAAAATTTAGATTTTTCTTATTTATTCTGAACAGGCAACAGAATAAAGTTCATTCTGCCACGATGTTAGCAAAAAATAAAATACTCTGTCATTTTCTTGGTACAAAAGAATTATTACGCAAAAAATTAGAAAGTTTATTAAACAAAAAGTACTCAAAATCTCTAATAGAGGGTGAAGTTTTTAAGCGATACAAGACTTTGGTATAAATAGCTTTAACTACGGTGTTGAGGAAATTTTTGACAATGATTACAAAAAATGATCAATTTATTGAACGTTAAAAAATTAATAAGAACATCCAATTTTAGTTTCGTTTCGTTCGTATATTAGACTTGTCTGGCATTCTTCCTGCGACATTATTTGATTTGATCTGTGATTTATGTAAATTACTAACTAAAAATGATAAATGGTGATTCATAGAAAGTTTTTCAAATTATTAAGAAACGTTGTGAATGTTTTATGTTGACGGCAGAATGTTTGAACAAAATTCTAATTCCTTAAAATGATTTATTCTATATATATATGTATATATATATATACATATATTGATACGAATTAGAATTGATATTATGTAGAACCCGAATTGAATAATTAAAACTTTTTTATTTTGATAAATTTTTACTTAAAGTGCGTTATTACTTTGAATGAAGTTTAGTAATTTTTTGCCAATAACAATACATCTCGATAATGAACTTAAAGCTAAAAATTAATTTATTCTTTATAAATAACTTATGTAAAATAGCAATAAACAATATATTTTGTGACCAAAAAAATGTATTAAAAATTTAGGATTATATACATGGCAGCATAATTCAAATGTCAAAATTTCATTTAGGATTATAAAATTTGTAACTGGTAGGGTGGGTTCTAAAGCAAAGGAATGTATTATTTAAAAAATACAATATTACTGTAGTAACTACATCTGTACTGAATTACATAATATTTATGATAACTGCAATTTCAGAAACATTTCTTTTAATTTCTTATTTATAATGATTTTTAAGTTAAACTTCTTACCATACATATTTTTGTTTATTTTGGTAAATGTGAACTATGGCTTATCCGAAATACTTTCCATGGTTTTATTGGGTGGTGGAACTTGTTTTGCTACGTGGTTTGGATGGAGTACTATTCAAGATAATACTGTCTGTCGTTATATGGAATGTTGCAATAAAGAACACATACCATATGATTTGAACAGTATGTATATCAGTGATGTTTTTTAAATGTTTTACTTTTAAAATCTAGTTAAACATTATTTTTTTTTCTTTAACAGAATTAAAAATTTCATTTTCACAAAGGTTATTTGGTCAGCCGCTTGTAAATGAATTGGTTAATATATTAACAGCTCATAAAGAATCTATATATGACAGTAACAGAAAAAGTAGCAAAGCCTTAGTCATAAGCCTACATGGATGGTCTGGAGTAGGTAAAAATTATGCAACATCAATGATAGCAGAAGCAATTTATGCTAAAGGAATGGAGAGTAAATTTGTCAAGATATTTATGGGAAAAAAGGATTTTGATTGCACTGATAAGGATAAGACAAAAGTATGCACAAGAGTACTTAAATATTAAAACTTTTGCATTATTAATAATAAATTTGTAACACTTTTCAGAAAGAATTAATTGCCAAAGTAAATCAAGTTGTGAGCAAGTGTTCTACATCCTTGATTATATTTGATGAGATTCATGACATGTGTCCGGATATTTTAGATACAATAAAGCCAATGCTTGACCATCATCATGCTGTTGATGGTATTGACTACAGGTAATGGCTTGTGCTGAAAATGTTAAAAATATAATTAAATATTTCAGAATGATTTAAAAAAAAATGTATCAGTTACATTTGCAACATCCCAACTAAGCGCAGTCTGTCAATATTTTATTTTTTATTAAGAGTTGCTCCCATTGTAGGGGGCAGTGTTGGCTAGGTTACTTGTAACATTAATTTTTTTTTTAACAAAATTATGTATTTATATTAAATTTATAGCATAGAGCTTAAACAAATCTAGTGATTACTTGGTTCATATCTTATAATCAGTACATTCCTTGATATTAAAAAAGATTCTGAATTTTAGTTTCAAAAATATAAAAAAAAATGTTTGTATTCATTGCAGAAACAGTATATTCATTTTTATATCTAATACTGGTGGCCCAGAAATTACATCTAATCTTTTAGAGTTGTACAGCCAAGGTATAACAAGAAATGAAGTGAAATTCCATCATTTTGAACCAACAATAAGACGATCTGCATATTATACAGGTTAGTATTTTTTTTTATTTAGGGTAATTGATTATGAGTGTACAAGCATACCACTTCATGGGCAATGGGCACGGTGCACCACACAATCATTATAAAACTATACCTATGTGGGTATAGTCCCTCACTATGTGAATGTCATTGATGTAACTGGAATAAAATCATCCAGATTCAATGTTTAAGTCACAAATCTGTTGCCGTGAGCTCAATTTAGTTGAAGTTGTACAAACCTAAAATAGGCTAGCAACATAACTTCAATCACATCAAACGCAGGTGTAAAAGCTTAAGAGAAGTAAATGTATTATTAATGCTTGACACATGAAAACATAACCAAATAACAATGTTTGATGACTACATAATTCTTGTTTTGATTCTATCTGGCAAATAAAAATTGTTGATGTTACAAAATATTTATTGTTGTTTATACTAAGGTTTTTAATTGTTCAAAACCTATGTCTTAATGTGTTTTAGGTGGTTTCGAAAAGTCTTCCACTATTGCCCAACATTTAATTGATCATTACATACCATTCCTGCCATTAGAACAACGCCATGTTGAGATGTGTGCTTTAGCAGAGTTTCGTTCACTTGGTGTATTTCATCCAACAGAACAGATGATGGCGTAAGTATTTTGTATTTTAAACTTCTTAATGAAACTCTTTTTTGTTCTTTCAACAAAATTTTCTGCATAACATTGCATTGAGAGGGCTTTGTTCAGGTTTTCCCTACAAGATCAAATTATGAATGAGGATATCCGTAGACAAATTAAAGTAACTGATATAGCCTAGAGGATTAACATGTTAAGAAGGCAATGGGAAGAACACTAACGCACACAACTGGTGCCCCTGGCGCCTTAAGAACCAGGAGTGTATACCATACATTGGCAAGCAGTGTTGTGTGTGTCCATCCACAAATTGGACAAGACCTTGTAAAGGTCACTTCCAACTTCTCTTGTTGAAAGTCTATTGGGCGCCATTTGTCCAACTGTGGATGTACTATGGTTGAAAAAATGAAGTAAGATCTAGAGCTGTAGATATGCAACATCTTTATGTTTCAACAAATCTTTATAGAGAATTTACTAATTTCATCAACCTATCAATCCCTATCTACTATACTGATACCTATCTTACTCATGGTAGCCTGAATGGCTGGACCAAGGTGTACTGTTAGCGTGGAAAGGTCGCTGATCTAAGCAGAAGAGCTACGGAGTAGAGGGTGTACTCTGTTTCCGCAGCGGCAAATAAGTAGTGGAGGGAGAGCCGTAAGGCGTCTGCGAGGCTCCTACAAGGCATCATTATTGTTGGCAGATTCTAAGAACAGATCCATTTCAGGGGGCTGAGATGGGTATATATTTGTAAGTATTCGCCCTATAGGTCTACTAGGCCTCTACATGACAAATTCGAGAGCCTATTACTTGCGTTGTATAAAAGGGCATGTGACGCCGTCACTGCTGCGAGCTTTCTTGAGGCTCAAAAAGAATGGAGTAACACTGCGTTTTATTTTGTGCATAATTGATAAAACTAAAAAAAAAAACAAAATTCTGTCAATATCTGTTTATTTAACCTTCAAAATGCTGGACAAAGTGAACACGTGCTGTAGGGTTACCCGACTAACAGTATTAAGCCAAAGTATATCCTAAGGCTTAATCCTGACATATATATGTGATGGCCAGTTTCATTTGGTGGGCGTACACTTATATTTAATGAAGACCCAAACAAGTCATAATTCTTACCACCTGTACTTGGTTTAACAGTACTGTAATAACTATATGTAGTGCCTCACTAAATTATTACATAATTAAATATTTGTTTTCCATACTAATTAAATGTTAAACTCTATCTTTTCAGAGACGCTTTATCAATAATTACATATGGCCCATCTGAAGAACAACCCATTTTTGCAAATAATGGCTGTAAACGATTTATAAAACACATTCCTTATATAATACAAAAGTATAAGACAAAAGAGGAGTTATGAAAAACTATGATATAATTTTATATAGATTGATAAATGTAGGCTTAAGATAAACACTAAGCTCAGCTAAAAGCTAACTTTAATTTAACTTGGTATTTTTGTTCTTTTTTAATCGATTTTACTTGTTGCTTGTGAATATTGTGTTAATAAAAAAGTTTTTTAAAATTTTAATAGAAATTTTGTTTATATATATTACAATCATAATTGAATTTCCTACATTAAGCAAAGCAATGTACTAGTGAAGGACTTTTAAATAACTTTATTATAATATCTTAACATGCATTTAATGTAGAGGAATATTTGCTTCATTTTAGAGTTTTATCAAAAAACTAAAATAAAATATTTTAAACAAATTCACATGTAAGGAAGCAAGAATATTAGTATCATTACCCTCGAAATTATCTTTTAACATTCATAGGCTATTCCTATGAATCAACAATAACAGTATTATTGATATACTATAAAGTTACCATCTTCAGTCATTCCACAAAGTGTCACTTAACATTATTTAAGCTAAATATATTTTTAAGTTATTTTTTACAACTTATTTTTTTAACTACTTTGATACTGTAATACCATGAATAACTCTAATATCATGTACAATGTTCCCATTTCTGTTATGTTTATAATATTTAACATGCTGGGACTTGTTGTCGTTGTGCAACTTTAAATTATTATTATCTGTTTTATTTACCATCATATGTGTTCACTATGGTATTGCATGTAACTGATTACTTTAACCATACTAATATTTTCGCTTCTTTTCTTTTATTATGTTGTTTGTCTAGTTAAAATATGCAATTTTGTTAACCTGTTGGAAATCTCAAAAATAAAAAAATGTATAATAACAACACTAAATATAAAAGATACAATATCCGTCGTTAGATATTGTACATTGATCTTTGGGAAGAGACAATCGGCTAGTTTCGGCTTCGTAGAGCGTTGTCTCTGCCGCACGACTGACAAAACGTCATAGGTAGTGTAGGACAGAGATAATGCTCTACGAAGCCGAAATTAGTCGACTGTCTCTTTCCAAAGGTCATTGTGCAATATTTATCACCAGGTACTGCACTTAATTTTATCCCAATGTATAAAAATTTATGAAACCCCATAAGACTCAGATAAGAAATAATAGTTCTAATCCCATTAATAAAAATTATACATATGTAAATCATAAGATTTAGTTAAGGAGCACTAAACATATACAATTACTTTATTTTAGTTTTCCAATAACATCTGGTGTTTCATTCCACATACTAAATAAGTGACCAGTTAAAAAATAACAAATTGCAAACTGACAAAAATATGGTGATTTAAGGAGAGACATAGTAAATGTTTCAGATGCAGGAGAAAGTAGAGATAAAAGCATAAAATAAGTTTTATATAAATTAAGTCACATCAAACAATCACAAATCTTTTATGTAACAATTTCACAATATATAAAATACTTTAAACGAAATCCTCTAGCTTTTGCTAACAAGTTAAGAGACACCTAAATTATAAGTTTTCAAAATCAAATAAGAAACAAATGTATCAAAAATACAATTTTTCTGATTATAATTTGGTTCTATTACCAAATTATAATTTAAATAATTTGTGAACTATACATGTTTTTATATCATAGCCTATATTAACCCAATATTTTTATTTACACCTCTCATCTAACATGTCAGCATAACTAAAAGTATAATTTTAATATATTAATGTCATAAAGCAATTGCCTTCAAAATTTGCTTCCAGTTTAATTATACTTAACAAAGACATAAATGAAGAAAATTATCTGGATAGCTCATGTGTTCAGATAGCCACTGCAATGGTGTATCTTGTGGAATTATAATTCCATGTGTCTTTAATTGAACTGAAACAAAATCACCAAGCGAATTTATTTTTGGACTTCAGGGCATTAAAATAAGGCAACATAACATAAGGATATAAAAAGTGATATTAATGTTATTTTGATTTTGTTATGTGTCATACCTTCAAGTTTATCAGGAAATAATTCAGCAATTAACTGATGTAGAACCTTCCTGCTGCCATCACTATTTTTAGGGCTTATTAGGCGTTGATTACAGGTTGCATCATCTGCATATATTCTTATTGGAACATGCTTGAAACCTTCATTATCTCCATGTGACTCCATTAATCTTCTGTTAATAGCCCAAAATTGGTCAAATTTGTCTAGAATGTAATATGTTTAAAGAAAATATAAACATCAGTCACATATAAAAATAAATAATGTTTTCATTGATTTTTATACCATTTTGTAATCCTAGCCATAATTGATTGTGATCTTTTTTTTGCATTGTAGACATCACTTGTCCTCTGTGTTTAAGTACATCGGCTTCTTTAACTGTTGACATAAAATGTGCCTCAACAACATCCCTAAAAAGTGTTACAAAAACCACATTTTAGTTAGCATTTTAAAAGTATGTATTCTGGCTGGGGTACATTAAAGTTCTTAAATGAGCAATTAAAGCAGACGTTATTTATTATTTACATTGATTTGTAAATAAACCTTATTAGCATATGTGTCAGAGTCAAATATAAGTGTTTGGTATCACAGACTAATAACCATAAGCGAGACAAGACCTATTACCATGGTGGTTTTTTGGGTAGGCCTGCCTATTAGGGGGTGTCAATTAGCTGATAAAGGTGCTTTAATTAAATATTTGCACAGTAACTAAGTTTAAGACTTGGGCTTCTCCTGGGGATTTCTTGTGATTTTACTTTACATATTCAACCAAATTGGAAGCAAAATTATATCAGGTTGATCAACGAAATTAGGGCATTCATTGTTTCAAATTAGCATTCTGGAGAAATAATTACAAAATTATTAAGATAGAAGGCTAATTGTACTACAATAACATAGTTAATTATACTTACTTATTAGGGCAATGAAGAAGAACATTTTCTGGAAACTTAGTGAAATGTACAGTCAATGTCCAAGGCAACTGAGGGTCACTTCCGCAATAAAGGTCATAGAGAAAGCCAATCGGATAGTGCCATTTTAATGGTTGTCCATTATAATCAAGCCACATTTCATTGTCAGCATTTTCTTGAGAAATATAACGAAGAAAATGTCTTTTCATCTGAAAAATAAAACGCGTAAAGTGCAGTAATAGTAGATTGTCGTGAAACACATTAATATACTCATTTTCTTGAATTTGAGACTAAGATAATAAAAATTATATAGGGAATAATAGCAATTCTCAAATAACTTACTTAAAAATCATTATAAGTATTCTTACTTTATCTGTTACTAAAGGAAAGTAACTAAGTCTCGGAACCATAACGTAGAATGGATCTGGTTGTTGAATTTCCATTATTTCTTCTTGTTCTAATTGAAAACAAATAGGTAACTTTCCGTCCCATATCTCGCGTAAAACCTCTCGGTCGTTAGCCATATTTGTCACTTAATATGAACAACGTTGAAATTATAAGTTTTATGTAGTATATTATTAAACAAGTACTTGTATTTTTCGGCAATAATTAATGTATTGATCGTTTTTTCTACTGCTCAGCTTAGACAAACTCTAACAGCTGACACTATCATAATAGTATTAGACAGAAAGAACTCTATGGCACTGACTGACATAAATATCTAATATATAAAATTCTCGTGTCACGGTGTTCGAACTTGAACTCCTCTGAAACGGCTTGACCGATTTTTACCAAATTTTATATCCGTATTCAGTAGGTCTGAGAATCGGCTACTATCTATTTTCCATACCCCTAAGTGAGGGTGGTCCACCCCTAAATTTTTTATTTTATTTTTTATACAAATTTTTTGGTTTTTTTTTATTATGATACAGCGTACAAAAATACATACAACCCTAAATTTTCACCCCTCTACGATCAATCCTTATCTTTAATTTGTTAATTAAAAACTTAAATTTTTTTGCAAAACAACGTTTGCGGAATCAGCTAGTTTATTTATATTATTTGATTCCTTACGAGTTCATTTGTTTGTTTAATTTCATTTTATATAAAGTTATGAAACAGCACATATATTAATTTAAGTTGTATAGAACTAGGACACTTTTGTGGTAAGCATAGTATCGTTATAAATTAAAGCAATTCATTGGTTTTACATAACTAGACAGTATAATGGACTGGTTCTCTTTGAGAACTAAAGCTTCAAAATCCGTAGTTATTTAAATATTAATTAATATAATATTGTACATTATAATTCTTGCTTGCACTTGTGCTGAGAGTGACTAAAATCGTATCCTTTTTTAATGAAATCTCACTAAAAAAAAGAAAACTTTGTTTGTCTATGGTTCTAAAGTTCACAAATTCTATGGTTCTTAAAAATTGTTTTTTTAAACACGTGTTGTCATATTGTTTTTATTTACACTTTACTATTATATTCAGTGGTTAACATGGGTAAAAAGAGGAAGTTAGCAGCAAATAAAGACGAATTTGAGTACGATCCGATTCCAAAACATTTAGTCACATCTCATATAAAAAAGCAGGAAAAACGTTTAATTGTAATATTGGAAAATGCACAGCTTGAAACAGTTAAGGTAAAATAATTATTTGAATTATGTTTGTTATACAGAATAGTACACAAATAGAAGTAAATAAAAAGCATAAATAATTTCATAAAGGAATAACTTTTGAAAGAAAGTTGGTATTATCAAAATATTTTGTTTTATCATGGATCCATTTTGGTTAAATGCCTTAGACGCAACGTGGGGCCTTTGCCCCTCAGAGGGGATAATTTGATAGTTAAATGGGGCAATTTGAAAGGAGACTCTACACGAGTTTAACCCTTTTGCTTTAATATAAAAATAAAGTATGTTACATCGGGAAAGAGTAAAAATATATAGAAAAGTTAAAGTGGAGCAAAGCATAAGAAAAGCTTGGGAAACTATGTCTTAGACTCGTCTAAGTTAGTCTGTTCAACAACTGTGCTGCAACTGGATGGAGTTCCGCACTCCATCCAGTTTCCAGTAGTCTTGAATTATATCAAAAATGTATTGAATTTAAAGTGATATATCAAAATGTACATCTATTTTCAGAATGGGAATAGTTTTGAACTTTTGAATTGTGATGATCATGCTGGGATTCTGCGTAGAAACGACAGAGAGCCTGGAACGTGTCGCCCAGATATCACCCATCAGTCATTATTAATGTTGATGGATTCACCTTTAAATAGAGCTGGTCTCTTGCAAGTTTATATACATACTGAAAAAAATGTTCTTATTGAGATTAATCCACAGACAAGAATACCAAGAACATTTAAAAGATTTGCTGGATTAATAGGTAATTATAAAAAAAAACAATTGACTGTTGTGATTTTTATACTATTCTATATCCTTGTAATTTTTATACTATTGTAGCCTTTAAAGAAATAATGACAACTTGAATTCTAGCCAATTTGTGAATATATAACATTATATAGTCATTTTTCATTAGTTAATTATAAAACTATGAATTTCTAGAATTTTCTGTGTTTTACAACATTTAATTAATATCTTTTGTTACAGTACAACTTCTACATAAGTTTGCCATAAGAGCATCAGATGGCCCTATGAAACTACTCAAAGTTATCAAAAATCCCATAACATCACACTTACCTGTTGGAGTAAGGAAAGTCACTATGTCATTTAGTTCCAAAATGGTTCAAAGTAGTCGTGAGTTGGTTCCTAAAGATGAGCCAATAGTCCTAATAATCGGAGCCATGGCTCATGGTAAAGTGGAAGTAGATTATTCTGAAGATGTGATATCTATAAGCAATTATCCTTTATCAGCGGCTTTAACTTGTGCAAAGTTGTGTACAGCTTTTGAGGAAGTTTGGGGAGTTGTATGATTTAAGAATAAATGTATTTTTAACAATAAGCTTTTTTTTACTTAAGGTGCGTGGAAAAGAGAAAGAATTTTTTATTGTCGTTTTTGGCATTACTTATGGCAACATTCAGTTAGTGCTGGGCGCTGTTAGCCTTTCTGACTCTTGCTGCAACTTCTTTGGACTCGGGCCTCAAGGATCCGACATCCGAGGACTAATATATTAAAAAAAAACTACGTGATATGTGACGCCTGACGTATTGTTTTGATTAATTTGTATTTACTTCGTTCTTGAATTCCCTTTAGTGAACCTTTTCTCTGAAGTCCTTTAGCTGAATTGATATCCGAGTTGGGAGAAGAAGATCGTTGGTCAGTCTAGCGCTACTCACATAGAGGCGAGTGCGGCGCTTTGTAAAACTAAAAATTTAGTTGACATTCGCACGCTGAGAGAATTGAGCGGGCGAAAAAGAGGTTATGACGTCATACTTTCTTGTTCATTATCTCTTGATTACTTATGATAAAACATTAAATTATAAGTTTTGAGAAGTTCAAAAGACAAAGTTTTTCTTCTTTTGGTGGATGAGATATTATTGCATGTCAAATGGCAACAAAAGCCGGTTATTGTTAAAACATTGAACATAATTATATGTAATTTTTTTTCTTTTATAGTAGCATGGACATGTGGTGTCTGTTTATAATAATTTTGATATAAATAAAATAATATCACGTAGTATACGCGCGTTTCTTAAATATAAAAAAAACGAAATGCTCATGCCTCAAATATATTTCTATCTAATTAGAATAAAAGGACATTTTATTCAGCGGTACTGAAGGGTAAAGGGTAAGGTCACCACTTGCATCAAATGAAGCCTGAATTAACCGTAGCTACAAAAATAAAATTAATACTAAAAAAATGTTAGGTCTGAAGTTTTAAAAGAAAATTTGCATGTTAATTTATTCAGGCGCTGCGTGCCCTTTCATTCAAAAAGTTTCATTACGCGTGTCCCGTTTAATTACCTACAATAAATGATGTACGTATTCCGATAATATTACTATTTTCTGTTTAAAATGGGATATAATACGTGTAACTAATGTGCAGCGTGGAGTCAAAAATAAGTAACGCGTTAGTATCCATCTAAGTTAAAGGTTGTCCATCTATTATAGATTACCGAACACTTTACAAAAAAGTCTTGATATTTACATAAATATTTTAAACAGTGACATGATTCTTAATGAAATTAGAGGTTCTTTATAACGCCCCCTTGCCTTTGAACCTTTTACCGCCTCTATACAAATCATCAATGCCTACAAGAGGGCGCTATAGCGCCTTCTAGGAACATGTGATCTAAATGGCGAGAGAATAAGTATTATTTTAATTACAAAAACTAAAATTACTGATATAAAAAAGTAATGTACCCAAAGTGTATTTCTTTATAAAAATAAATGGTAGTTGGACGGTGCAGGTCTTTCTATGTAATGAAAAGAATCAAAACTTTTCTAAGTATTTGTGAGAAACGCTAACAAAAACTGTACCCTTCGGTAGTTTTGGAAATAGCGCGGCATCCGCTAAATTAGTAACAGGCGTTTGAAATGTTGAACGGTACAAACTGTCCAATTAGCTGAACAGGGTGAAACAGCGCGTTTCTTTTAGCAGATGAATTATGCGAATGTGATATAATAATTATGTCTAAAACCACCAGTTAATTCTTCGTAAACATTACCGTTAATGTGATGTTAAATACATAAATAAATGATGTTTTTAAGATGTTTAAAACATTCGGTGTTAATATAATATAAATTGTCTACCCTAGTCTTCCGATGCAACTACATTTACGATTCATGACAAAAAATAATGAAATTATTTTAGTGTAACTAAAAAACGTACATAAATCATCAATAAATCGCGTCTATGTATCATTTATAAAATTGCAATGGAGCTGTATCATGTTTAAAATATTTCTAAATAATAAGCGGTTCACTATCTCGTTCCATTTGAATAAATTTACTCTGGCACATGTATTTATATGTTAGTAGCTTAAAAATTCTGTCAGTTAAAGTTTGGTTTACAAACAGTTTGAATGTGTAATGCAAAATAAAATTTTATTGTTCCTACAAATAATAAAACCATTTTTGAACCATTCGACTTAACCAACTAAGATATTTAGAATGACAAAGTGAAAAGTCGTTCGAAAACGTTAGCAAATGGATGAATGTTAGTCGTCAGCAAGCAAGGTGTGTAATGAAAGCGGTCGACGCGCCACACAGCTTACTCCGGGAACTAGATTCTCGGCAACATGCCATATAAGGCACGCGTACATATCTACCATTGAGAATTTTCAACTTAAATAATAGTTATAATATATAACCTTATTATTGAGTTAGAGTATGATTACGTTTAAAGACATTAAGAATATTCTGCTTAAAACTAATATTTCTTAAATGAAGATACATTTAAGAAATATTACTTTAAATATGTAGATAATACATAATTTCATATTTATTTAAATTTTCTTATAGAAAAAATATATGTTCTCAAAAATTTACCATAATACAAGTTAAGAAATATTAATAAAACTATTAAAGCACGATGGTCTTCTAACTTCAATTACAATAAAACATATGAAGTACTCACGGTAATGACATTTACCAACACATTTTATATGCATATGTATTGTTATACAAGTCGCTTTTCATATAACATACGCGTCATTATAAATGCTTATAAATATTTAAACGTGTATCTGTTTGTATTTGTAATTATACAATTATATGCGAGTCGTTACGCTTAATTTGAATGTTTGAACTTTGGACAAAAGTTAAACACTACAAGTCAATTGTGAAAAGTACCGCGTACTCTGTTTCATAAAAAGAAGAAATAATATTGCGCAAACACTGATATCCGATAAGGAAAGACAACAATCAGCCGGTGAAGACAATAACTAGTGCAAATAGTAAACAAGCTGCACTAGCCACTCCGAGGATAAAATGTTAGTTGCGGCCACAAAGTTATCTGGTTACAATTCTTCGAATTTGGAAGTCGAATTAGACAGATTAAATAAGACTTGCTTTAAATATTTACTCTATGATGTGTAGTATTAGTTGTATCTAAATTGTGTTGATCAATTCCATATTAAATAAAAAAAAAACTGTAGTATAAATAGGTCGGCAAGTCTGTAAGACTACAAAGACAATGCTTCCCAAAAATATCTGTTATACGTTTCTATAATTTGAGCGCGAAATATAAATAGCGGCATTATTGTCTGTAAAAAAGACAATGTATATCTCATGTATATATCTTTCTCGGGGGTTATAACCTCTACGCATTTACATTTACCAAGCATATGTATAACAATACATTACAAGCGTCATAACACAAAAACTTGCATGAATGAAAAAAAGGTATTTTGCTAATTACATTTTATGCTCATATACAAAGTTTGATGTTTTGGCGGTGTAAACCATTAAGTAACTTTTTTTTTAGAAATTAATGGTGCTAAAAATGTACATTGTTTCAACTAGACGGTTACGTATTTTCAATTAAATGCCTGTAATACCTTTCGGTATTCCGCTTATGTAGTAATAAGAAACGGCAGCAAGAAACAACATTCATGTCCTTATCAAAGGAAGTCGGGAACCACGTGGAATGCAGAGTTGTTTGCTTCGTCATCAACGCGCACGTTTATACGGGTAATATATGTATATGTATATTGTGATACTTGCCGACGTTCACTTCGACGAGGTGGCGTGATGTGTGACTAATAAGCTCTGTAATGAAGTACAAGTCGACTGAATCCCGATCAAAGGAATATTAATAACATCTCAAACAAAGCTTGGTTAAATGCGTAGATAAACAATCAAAAAGTTACAGCATTATTAATTATAATTTAAAAGAGATTGTATCTTTTATAGAATAAATTACGAAATAGTTGATAAATATGTGATTACGTCACACAGCTCGCACGTTGGAGAGAGTATTCATCAAAACGGTAGCGGTAAGTTTGTGTGAGTACCGGATTAATTTCGTAATCTTCCGTCGGTGTTTGAGGGACGTGGGCGCAGCGGGCGCCGGGCACGGTGCACGCGCCGCATTGTATGTATATGCAAGCTGCCACAGCCGCCATTTTAGAATTATTAATACGTGACAAAGCACGTAAAAACTGTACTAACTCTGACATACACGACGTAATTAATCTAAGTATAAAATAAACGAAGACGGGTTGAAGTTAAGACGAACAATCATCGATTTTTTTTAAAATTTCAAATATAAAGTTTGCCGGCACATTCAAAGAGGTTGCGCGCCAGACGTTATGGCGGCGGGCTCGGGCGCCCGCGTCGCTCCACCAGACTGTTCGGCGCCTGCACACACAAAGGGCTGATTGTATTCCTCGCCATCCATTTCTATGGAAGGGACCCTTGAATTTTTTTTTACAAAATTCCTAATACCAGAATGACACCGAACAATGGGTTTCCGTCCTTTTATTGGCATCATATTTTTTGTCGTATTTTAGAACGGACCTTACCTACGCTATAAATAAAATCAACCTGTTTGGATGTCGATGTGTTGTTAAAGACTCTTTCTCACCTACTCCTTATGAACTGCGACTCTATTTTATAAACAAAACAGCAGCTTTGATATTTTTATTTCTGCTCAATTTATTTCATTTGATGTTTTAAAAATTATTTTATATCATATGTAAAATATTGTTACTTTAAAATACTTGCATAAGGGTTGATAAAAATACAACTCGGAGACGTTATTTTAAAAAGTTTTATTTTGTTATTTTCGAAACATTAATGATGGACAAGGCGTATTTTATAATTACCACTGTTAACAATATAATGCTTCAAGTTAATTTGTTCAGTAAACACGACGTAAACACAATTTACTTTTTTTCTACTGGAATGCAAGTGGCCAATAATGACTTCTGGCAGTACAAAGTCTGCATGGACGGACAGTAAACAATAATTACTTGTAATATTTATAAATTCATAAATTTGAAAACATTTTTTTCACTGTAACCATCAACAATAAAAAAATAACAATTTTTAAAAACCATTTATTTTGGATAGGGTGTACCTTAAAATAGGTATACATTAATTGACCTCAACTGGGCTATTTACTCCTTTGTAGGTTTTACACCAATCACCTGTATAAGTAATAAATCATAAACAAATGCATTGTTCGATTCACAAATTGGTTTTGTAGCATTTATGCTCTGTAATGCTGGCCACTACGGCCACAATACTTTTGAATGATATTATGTATTCTTGTGCGTTGGAATTGAAATTCAAACTCTGATTTAAATTCGAATCAGCGTTCGATTTAAATTCGAAAGATGAACGGAACTATACGGAGCGTGGACGCTACAGTTAAAAATCCAGCTTTAAGAGATTGAATGTTGATGGGGCTCGGGGTGGCGCGTTACGCGTCAGTTAGGTGCGGCGGACGCCCACGGTCCGAGGTGCGGCGTCGGACAAACAGGTTTCCTCTCACTGACGACCACGCCGCCTGACCCGTAACCACGTGAAAATCACCTACCGGCTTCGTCGGAGATCACTACGTCGTCGTAATTTACTTTGTAAAATCTCCGCGCATTATCAAAGATAACTTTCAAAACGAAAACAACAACCTGTGCATATTTGATAGATTTGTAGTTGTAACACAATGGCTAAATTTCGTCTTTAAAATGTTCCTCCTTCCTCATGGGTCTGAGTGTACGCAAATATAATAAAGTTCCACAATGTATCTTAGACTTTCTTTTTCTACATTTTAATTTTAAAATGTATTCTTATAGCGTTTAAAAAATTTTAAGTATCACTTGTAATAATCTTTTGGAGAACTCAAGAATTAATATAAAACACTGCGTATAACATTTACTTTAACTTCCTACGTTTTTCTATAACTTCACCGCAAAGAAAATAACTAGTCGTAATACTTTTTTATTTATTTGCTAAAACTGTGATTTAAACTAGCATAATTATGGAAGTGATTTTGCATGCTTTCAATAGGCGAACATGTTTAATTTTGTGATTTGTTAAATGAAACTTATGTCAACATGTATTATGTAATGCTGTTAGTATGCCTAATTGAATTATCAAATAAAAACTTATGAAAAGCCACGTCTATATTTATGGGAGATTGTAAATTCTTAATTTTAATAAACTTCAACGATAAAGGGCTATATATGTATTTGTTATTTGTTTTGCAATTACAAGAATTGAAATTCTCCCACGTTATCTCGAGTGTTACGTGCGATTCGCGTGGATTCCGACAGTGGATCTAGGTATTTTGGTGATGTCAACGCAGCGTAATGTTATCTACATCCGTTTGTGTTGCGGCGTGGGGTCCCTGTGACGCAGTGCTTCACATTGCCATCAGTTTAATCAGCTGACACCAGGTGTAACAAAGAATTTGCGTAAACTGTCACGAGGCGGGTGGCTTTGAAAAGTAATTTTGATTAGATTAGATTAGATTTTACAGTGTGCAAAGGTTTTCGTTAAAATATAATCAGGATTCATGGTTTGTGAAATATTTTAAAAATTTTGTTGACTTTAAGTAACATTTTTTTTTACAAATCATTGTCATTAGGTCAGCCGATAGACGCCTACGGCAAGGCAAAGCCCCCTTTGAGGTTTTTGTTGACCGCGACCTGACTTTCGTGTTACAAATGCTTCATTTTTATAGCATGAAATAGAGTTATAGATATATCTATACACAGGACACTTTTTTTTCAACTATTGTTTATGATACTTTATTTTTTCAATTTAAAATGTAACTATTATGAAAATGTAATTTAATAAACAAACAATAACCATATGTGATATAACACTGTTTTTTTTTTTTGAATAGTATATCGGTAATGAATTGCAAGTTAATACATGATAATGTAACTGTACAAGTTAAATATTTTACACAAACTTGATTTTTTCTTTCTCTTCTGTCTTTTAATTACGTCTAAATAATAACTCTTGCTCAACTTTCTTTATTAGAATCAAAATTCCTGAACTGGCAGTGGAATATGATGAAAATTGGGACTTATAACACTATGTATAAATACGTACTTAAATATACGTAGTTACGTTTTGACTTTTTGAAAGTGTTTAGTAAAACCTATTTGAAAGAATAAATAAGTATTATTGACGAATGAAAGCCTAAGCCAATTTCCTATCTTGAGCCAAGTTCTTTTATGTAGCATTTGCCTAAGCGATCTAAGAATTAGGCGGCCCCGCATCCGCGGAATCTGCAAATACCTCTTGGGCATCAATATAAGCCAGGTTAGAAAAATAAAATGTTTTCCACATTTAAGTAATTAATTTATTTAATACTCTTTATTGTACGCCTCAGAAAAGAAACAACAATACAACGTACGGTCTTGTCATTCCAGGTAATTTCTTACAGACAACCTGGCACTAGAGCCTGGTGACAGATGAATGTTTTAAAACTTTAAAAAAAAATTATATTTGACACACACCTTTAATAAAAGCATTAAATGATAGAATACAAACGCAGACTTTAATTTTTATAGAGTACGTCATCTAATTGACTTCTGTCGAATTGTACACACTATTCAAAACGGAGCCTTGTGTCCTGCGCCATGTGGATGCAGTAAACTTAGTTCTACTAAGTTAATTTCTAAACGAATATATATTTTTTTCACAAGAGTTCGGGGTTTGATATTGTAAACTCTCTTTTCGAGATAGCTCCATAAATATCTATTGGAGTTAAGTCGGGTGACCTCAGCGACCACGGGATATTTCTAAAGCGACTGATCAGTTTTTGGCAGACAGCAGACAGGGGGGGAAATTCCGGACATTTAAGATGCTCCGCCTCTGGGGGAAGGACGTATGTGGAACTCCTACCCACTAAAACCCCCTTGGTGATCGCCCTCTGCGCTCTACGGAGGACTGCGGTATCTCCCGGTCAGGGATCGCCACGCGGTCTTCCCTCGCGCCGTGCTATTTTAGATAGCCCGTCCCGGGGTATGTGTATATGGTTCACGCTTCCAACGAAACCCTCGTGGTGCTATCATGATGGTTTGAGACCACATCGAACCATCGTCCGCCTCAGAGTCGCCGAAGTTAGTAGGAGCTTAGGGCCCTAAACTCCTGCGACTCCGAAGGCCCCGTTTATGGTAGAGTTGTGCCATCCTCTTGGAACCATGTATATGATAATTACGGTGAATAAGTTGGCAGGCTCGGCAAAGAGAAATCTGTAATCATGCGTTATTAGAAAATATAATCCAATTATCTAATTCGTGGATAAGTTACCCTAACCAGTTACCCTGAAGCAATGCAATGCAATGGTTTTTGATATTTCAGCTGTTTTCAGTTAAATTTTGCCGCGTCGCTACTAAAAATGGGATTAATAAAAAGGCTCAAACATTGTTTGACATATTTTTTACGTGTAACAAAGCCACTTTCTTTCAGTACTTGTACAAATTGTATTTTAAAAGTATGGAATTTGTGATCCTTTGTTGAAATTTCATGAATAATCGGTCTTAAGTCGGAAGTCATAGTGAGGCTGTTCTTTTCCGTACTAAAAGTCGTAGGTCTTCACGTAAACCGCTTCCAACCAGTTTATTATTTTCAGGAGCCCTTAAAGATGGACGGGGCTCTGGCCGTTGCGTGTTAATAGCCGAAGCAGTTGCGTAGAATCTCAACATTCAGAAAAAAAAATTACACTTGATCCATCACGTATCCTTTAAATACCGAAGTGTAAACAAAATCGTTGCCAGCCATAGAGGATTGAGACTTGCCACCATATGTCGCTGGTTTGAATGTCGGGATAGAATCTTAAATTCACACTTTGTAATGGACTATAATTATATGAGATTGTTCATAAATAAGTTTCCAGAGGATGAGCCGCAGCGTCCTCTGCGCTCCATTAGGCTATACTGCAATTGCCAACCGGCCTGCCAACCATGGCAGTTATGCTACATCCCTCAATAGATATCTTTGGGGGAGGCCATGTCTTGAAATGGGTATCTATATGCTAAAACGACTAATTATAAATACATTATAATAAAAAATTATAAATATAACAACAATTGAAAACATTATCAGCGTTTAATATATTAGGGGGACCGGAAAGTAACGTCTTTTCTGTCGACATATTTTACAGAAAAACCGATTGATTTGTACCGCTCCGGTATTGAAGATTTGTATAATAGATAGCAAACATAAAAACTAGAATAAAAACTATTTCAAAAGGCTTTCGCGTGAATTTAACCTGAGAAAGCGACACTACTTTCTGGTCCCCCCCTAATATTTACAGGTAACCCATTCTTGTGTGCGAATGGCCTGTGTGGTTAAAGATTTGGCCATGTAAGATGTAGAATGCACCAGCATTTTTAAACTTAGAATATCTGCCGATAATAATAATGTAATATTAATGAACAATTAGGGTTTCTCTTCTGTCTATATTTACTTGTAGTAAGCGCGCCGGTTACAAATAACCGTCCGTGGTCGGTTGGCGTAGCGCCATCGCCCGCGTGTCTATCTATTGCACAATTTACCGTTGCCCGCACCAACCTGCCCACCGCAACGGGCTCCACGCTCTCGTATGTGGGACTCGTTCATTCTTCCAACTGCTATCTATTTATTTTGTTAAGTACAAACGACTGTTTTATCATTTGTCTTTAAGTGTTCCTTTTGTGGTTCACTCGAACATACCTATCTAAATGTCAACTAAATATTTATTAAATAATTTATGAATAGTTCATTTGCAATCATGTTGTATTTACATCAAAGTTTTCAGAAATATTTATATCATAATGATAATGTAATAAGAAATAGTGTTTTTAAAATTAGTTCTACTACATATTAAAATTATTTATTGTTTACTGTCTATCCCTGTACATTTTGTACCAGATGTTATTGGCTTGTTGCATTCCAATAGAAATATTTCATTTCAGAGTGATCACTTTACACAGGATTATTGTAAATAGGTGACATTTTAATGTTTAAGACTTTTTTGATAAATATATATTCAACCTTTTAAAGCTTTTGCGCCTAGTCACCGTATGTATAGTGAATCCTGAATAAGCGTTCAACGATGAACGTGATGGTCCACTGATGGTTGCATGTCTTGATAAGATACGGGTTTTATTGTCTCTCAATTTGTATGCAACTCAATAGCAACTAACTCCATTTCTTGTTTCAACAACGAACCGTAACAACAGGTCTGTGTCTCCATCTGAATCACTCGCGCCGACCGCGCATGACTGATCAACTGCTCATGTAACATGATTAAACATGCAGACGCATAGATTTTCCATACCTAATATGAGCATCATTATTTTTTTTTGCATTGCAATTATGTTATAATGAGTATAAATGAATAGGTAAGAATCGCAGAACAACATTAACTAAGGTTTTAATACTGCTTTCAAGTGTTTGCGTTTTATGTAAGTTTAAAGTAAATGAAGTGTGTTATTCATTCATCGACCATCATGTCAGCCAATCGACGACCACTGCAAGGCAAAGGCACTTCAGATGAGCTATTTTTCGAGCTACTTCGGTGATTTTGGTTCTTCTGCGCATCTCTTCATTTCAACGCAAAATAAAGTATCATGGCGCAGTTTCCTATTTCCGATACTGCTGTGACGAAGCTTGTTTATAATAACCTATTTATAATCAACCTAATGAAGATGTGCCCAATGATTTGATTCTTACGTTAATATCGCCTCATTATTCCCACATTCTTGTCTAATTAGATCTAGCTTCGAGTATAGCCCCATTCCATTGCATTATTATTTATTCATTGCACATTATTTTGAAATCGCGAAATGTTTTATCAGTGCGACAATTACAAGTGAATAGTCAGTTATCTAATTAACTTCGATTATAAGTCTGTATGTATAGCTGCGACGTAGATAGAGGAAGTGTGAGACGCGGTCGGGCGCACGTAGGCGCCCAAGCGGCTGTTTGCGATACCAAATCAACCGATATTACTGATATTGCACACACGATATTTGTGCAGTCGCTCGCTCCTATTATTTATTCACGAAACGTAGCCAATCTACAAGCGAACAACGAACTCGACCGGAGCTACGAGGGCGTTCATAGCGATTGCAATTTCCACATTTAGAACATCTTTCTTGTTTGTTGCATTGTGCATTGGTTTCTTACGCCTGTCTGTTCAATTCGCAGCCTTTGCGGAATTTCCACTTATATCGAAACATTTACATCTGAAATGTCAATTCATTACGTAATCGTTGGTGACGATGATTCTGTAATTCTATAGAACAGATAAAGCGTAAATTAGATTCATTTTCATGTAGAATAAATATAAAAAATCCATGACAAACGTAATCTTTCAGTTCGAAGTTTGAAATAAGTCATAGTGTTTCAAATTGCGGATTCATCAATTATACTTTGATTAAGGTTACTATTGTGCTGATCAAAGCCATTAAAAATAAATATTACACGATGATATACAGCAACAGGGCTGTACTCGTGTTATAAAAAAATAAAATGAACGCCTTTGCTTGCTGGCCACAATTAATAACCTCATTACAATTTCACACAAACATTTAATTACTTTTCAGTTAGCAAAATCAGTTTATCAAAAAAAAAATCGTAAAGAGAGGATATTGTTACAACATTTGTACAGTTTAATATCTTTTAAATTGTATGTTATATTCTTTTAGATAAATTATTAGGACAAACAAATCTGAATATTGGTTGGCGACATCTGTGTCAGGCTAACGGGTAAATATCCAAGTTTATAATAGCATTAGCATAAGATACCATATTTTGTATACAAAAAAAACGTATGGTTACACAAATTTTTAATGTAAAAATTAAAAATGATGATGATGAAGTGGTAACATTGCAACATGTTAACTTTAGAAGCAATCAATCGAGTTAAAGCCTGAGCAGAGTCTCCTCCCGGGGGTGACGTACATATTCACTGCGTGAAACATCCGCCAAAGTGGCCTAGAAGCTTTACCGACTTCCCAATCACATGAAATAATTGATGTAACGATCCAAGCATAGGTGCCTAAGGGAACCTATGTGAAGAGGTTTAGGTTAAGTGCTATTAGTGCTTTATCACTTCGACCTGAGACACTATAAATGCTAACAGAAGAATAGCATTTATTGGTGACCAGAAACAAATTATTATAATATACGTAGCTTACCATTCCTTCTGTTTTACAAATAGTTTCCTTTTGATTCGAAAGTTATATCTATCTTAACTAAGAAAGGGACTAATATACCACCCGCCAGCCAAGACAAACTCTGAGTGGCACTGGTCGGTGTAACATCTCCTCAGGATGCCCCGTGGAGGGGTGAAACACGTGTAGAGTGCATTAACGGATGTAGTTGTGTTTCGCATTGTTTGCCGCACGCGTATTTATCAGTGCACTTTACTGCACGACCACTGCTGCAGAGCGAAAGTAGCTATATATTAGTCCCTTTCTTAGTTAGGATGGACTTCGGCAAGGTAACACCTGAACCTATTAGATATTATATCTATCTATCTGGAGTCGACAGATAGAGGACATAATAATAATTAATAAATACCATCATCTTGACTACAAGCAAATCGTTGAACGAGATGAACACAGTTGAAGTAAAACACAGACCGCTTCTGATCGGTCCTATTGGAAAACTATGTACAGCATTGGACGTCCTACGACAGAAATGATAATAAATGATGAGAGTTGTATTTTAATAGAAATATGAATCGAAACGCAGTTACAATAAAGCAACGTGACCGAGCGATATGTGCGGAGTTTTAAGTGGACACGGTAGCGAAAGATCAAGAAGGTAGATATATGATAAAATTTATGATAATACAACTTTATACCGTTTATTTTGGCGATGATGCAATCGTGCGACATCGTCGAATCTCTTGTAAATATTTTAAAATGAAATTACTCTCATCGGATTCTTCTCTTTTTCTATCGATCGAATATTGCAAAAGATAAAGATAAAAAGATAACATTCATTTATTCAAGTTATAACTTTTAACAGACCTCTTTTTATTAGTCATTCATTTTTAATCTATTTTATTATTTACTATAGTCTGCTTCTCAAGATGGTTTAGATGTCAATAAGAAGCTGGAATAAACTCCACAACAACACACATTTTAATATAGTTTAGCAAAAAGATTTATACAAATACTTTTTATCTGGTATAGCCTAAATGAAATCATAATAATCACTGTCAAGAATTCTTGTCTTATTAATATTCGTTTATTGATTAATACGTCTGTTCCGTGAATATACTTTTTGCTGATTTGTATTATTAAATTTAACCAAAAGACATACAGAAGGGAAGTGAAAGTAATGAATTAATAATAAGTCACATACATTAATTTTTTTTAAATTTATTTTTATTGAATTTAGTTCCTAATAAGCATATGGAAATAATAAAGCTAGAAATATTCCAGACTGTAAATCCGGTACATAAGGTTTGCAATAACGGTATTATTACGGTTACTGAAAACCTTCTAAAACCACTTTCTAAAATCTTCTCTATATGATAAAAATACATCGCCAGGTCCAGTTGAACTAGCTCAGAAACAATTTCATCGGGCGGCTAGTGGCCCATTACCAGACCAGACAAAAACCTCTTGAAAATGTAAATCTTATTCCGGGAATAAAACCGCCCTAGATTTTTAAATCTCTCAAGGTATATTAAATCCCGAAAATATTCATGGACGTGGCCTGAAAACACGTGAAATTATGTTTAAAAATATAATTTTCTAGTTACTTTAATGAAACTACGCGTACAAGTTTTCTATTTTTGATACAAATGATTTTTTATTCAAATAACAAAAGTTAATAAAACATTTTTGCATCGTTTTTTTAACCATCGGATACTCATTAATTACAGTTTACTTTACTGGTCTGGTTAATTCATATAAAACATTAGATTTGCATCTTTAAAATAAATAGAATATTAATGTATTACCGAAACGTTTTAAAAGCGCATTTAGTTTACGAAAGGGTGTTTATGAAATAATAAGTTATTTCTTTGTAATATTTATTTTAAAAAAAACTGTTAGAAACGTAGTGCACGTTGTAATGTTTGCCACGTTATAAAAAGTAAAGGATACATGTCTAATTTCAAAATAACTTATTAATATATAATTATCATAAAATCTTAATAATAATGGTTTTAACAGCTTGATTCGTAAGTAGCACTGATATCATTTTATCCTTGACATTTTGAACGTTCGTTTGATTTTTAATAAATGTACAATTTTTTTTCCTTTTTGCGTTGTAGAAAGTTTTAATATCTTGTGATCGTTGACAAGATATTAAAACTTATTATATTAAACGTATGCTTTGGAACAAAAAGTTCGACACCAAGGAGTCACAAATTTTATAAATTATTTTATAAGTCATTATTTTTACATATCTAGTTAACGTTTGTCTATAACAGATTAAGTTTTGGTATAGAATATAATTCAAGATCAAAATACCTTTATTCGGCTAGGTATTTACTCGCACTTGATTGTTAATAATTCTTTACATTTTAAAAAGGTAGGTGATGGTCAATGCTGCTGAATAGAGCCGGCCGGAAACTCCATAGCAGCTCTTTTTAAATGAAATTTAACAATATTTACTGTATAAGTTTTAATATCAACACGGCTAATCCGTAAATAAACGAAGTTTCACACATTTCGATCAACTAAAAACTCTTGAAAGCTACAATAAGATTTATTTAAAATAAGAATAGGAAGGTCTAAAATCTAATCTATCTTGTGGAACTTTATTACATATGCGTACACTAAGACAGATGAAAGATTTTTCAGCTTTTTGTAGATGTAATTTAGGCGTTATATGCTTTTACTTGTGTGTTATTTATTATTTACATTGTTCCAGAGAAAATGGGCAAAAACTGCGACGTAGTAAAAGCTTATCAAGGCCAACTAATAAGTTGAAATTCAATCATTTGTCCTAGATATAGATAGAGCAATAGGCCCCTCCCCCCTTCTAATTCTGAAGCGTTAATCTATGCGACTTTTCAGCCATTTCCCGGCCGTAAACAATACATGTTGAGAAACAATTCTTCTTAAATTTGCAAAGAGATGGAGCAAGTTGTTGTATTTGCAAATTTAAGTGTGTAAATACTACAGCGCTTCTTTATATAATACTACCAGGATCGAAAGCATTCGAGCATAATTAATGTAAAAGAAACCCGGAGACCTTTTTAGTAATGACGTAGCAACCACAAACCGGTTGCTACTGTTCGGACATCTCACGTTTTCGGGGATTCGGCTCTATTCACGTGACTATAAATAACTATACAACGCAATATACTAAAATATAATAAAAATTGTTAGTGTTAAAACATACGAAAATAATCAGAAAATTGAGACAATAACATGTACGCAAGATAAATTTTTTTAAAACGTATTGCATGATTGTTCGATATTAAGAGAATTAAAACAAAATAATAAGATGCCATTAATTTTTACAAAATGTTCAAAGAACATAAAATCTTATTAAAAACCAGTGCTTGTTTTTTAATAATATAAAATCATTAGTTATTACTACGAATCTAAGTAAAAAACAAGATGCTATTAAATTTATGTTAAGCTGTAAGCAGTGGACAATGTTTTTTGGGTAATTATTAAAACAGACAACTCTGGTTTATAGTACAATATTGGAATATAAAAATATTATTCATGTTTTATGAAACTGCTACTGTCGAAACTTGCTCAATATATTTACTTAGAAAGTTTTAGTGGCATATGCATCACGAACGCTTTATCATTTGACTATCACCACATTTGCATAAGAGAAATAAACTTATAATTTCCTGATACGAAATGTATATATGATTAAGTAATAATAATGAAGAAAAACTGGCGGGTTTAAATATATAATAAAATAATAATATTAATTTAAACCAAACGAAGATCAAAATTTCTCATCAGGGGCCCTATTATTAAAATCAATGATCTCGAAAGTTGAAAGATATACTTCTGTGTTCAAACTGGAACTGGTCCCCATTTAGGTGACGTTTGATATGCACGTGTGCTTCACACTAGCCTCGATTGCTTTTCTACATATCATCATACGTACAATTTTAAATTTTATTAGTTTGGACTACAGATGAAATTAAGTTGGAGCTGGAATTTTCAACGTCGTTATTGATATAGAAGTATAGCTAGAAGTAAAATGGTTTATAGTTTACAGGTGGTAGCTTAACATTGGCCTTTAATGCTATGCATTACAGTACATTTTCGATTGTCGAATGATCGTTAAGTCATTTTGCTACTAGGACGCAGACCATTGGTATGGCGAGCGAGCGACGGCGTCGATGTGTCTGTTGAATTTATTAGTTCATTTTACGAGAGGCGGCTGTTGGTCTGTTGGACACAGCGCACATTCGAATTGGGTATCAACTGGCTGGATAATATTGCGGAAGCGCCGATCAATAACCGAAAAAAAACAATAACTAATAAATTAAATAAAACTCTGGTTAAAGGTTTATGATCGAACACGAAAAATTGTTGTAAATATGAAATATAACTTTTTGACAAATTTTATCTTAATCACAATCGACCAAGTAGATCGATTTTATGAAATATTTACTTAATGCTAATAACTTAATTTTGTTATAAATTACATGGTATTACATCACGTATGATTCTTGTAGCCTGACAATTAATCCACATACAAACAAGAAGGAAAACTTAGCAAACGTTTTTAAAAATTCTCTATATAACTGATTGACACCTAAATATATTCGACAAAAAATATATTCTATGCCAAAAAAAACAAGTTTACAGATTTTGACCATTGCAGGTTTATACTAACATGATATTAAAAAAATCACAAAGTTTTACTCTCCACACAGGCTAATGATTTTTAAATATGTTGTTTATATATTACAATATTTGTAAATATACTATTTACTTGTAAACGAGAGGCGGGTTGTGCAAAATATTATTCTCCTAAAATAAGAATTATACTTTTATGTTAGGAGATTCAGTTAGTGACTAAGTTAATTTAAGTAATCTAATACAATTAAAAAATAAATACTCTGCGTCATAAAATTATACGTTTAAGTGGAAAAATTACTTATTTTGTTTTAAAAGGCTTTCAACTAGATTTTATAGGTTGTTTACTAAAAAATGATAACAACCTGTAAATAATTTAACTATTCATTTGGTACAATGACTAATGACAATTTGCCGCGGTAACGCAACCTCTATTTACTTACAGTTCTATTAGTTGGAAGCACTTATATTTATATGATTAGTTGTTTCTCCAGTCTTGCATCATCAATCATTGGGTCTATGCTACGTACAAAAACTTATATATGGATGGAATATTTTCCTAACACCATGATGTCATGTCGAGTTAAATTACTGGGTACTGCGACCTTGCTTGTCACTTGTTCGCAACTGCTCTCGGCGGACATCAGTTACCAACCCAGTAGGCGGTATCCAATTAATTTTGACTTTTAAAAGCTGTATCAAAAACTTAACCGCTGCATTTTTACCGAACTGTGCAGTTCACTGGTGTATTTTTACTTTAAGAGAAAATGAAAACTATTTATAATTTTTTAAATTATTAATGGATATAAGTTTTAATGTTGTTTGGAAATCAAATATGATTTAAATTGAATATGATTATTAACCAAAATAAATATGATATTTGTAAGTTTATAAATGCAGATAAAAGTCTATATGCAATATATTTATGCAGTGTTTATTAAAATAAAATAAATTTGCTAACCATTACACATAAGGTCCATTTTCTTATTAGTTTAACTATTGATATAGTGACAAGGGTTATGTCGATGCTCCAACGTGAGAATATTGGGTTGCCTCCAATTCCACACGAAAATCGAGGTAGTTTCGAGCCAAGAACATTACGTATATCAGATAAGGGATCCAAATGTTCTCCCAAGTTGCCAAGGCCACGTATCCCGGTGTTGATGGCTTGGCTGTCTACCAAAGGCACATTTTGATTAAATAATTACATTTTTATATTTTCGGTTTTATGGAAGTGTTTTTTAGTTTAAAAGAAAAAGGCCCAATACAGATTTATTGTATTTACAGCTGTTTACATGTAGGCAAAAGAATTATATATTTAAACCTATAGTTCCTATTATGTAAAAACGTAAACAATTTACCATTCATATAATAATATATATAGCTATAAAGTGATTTTATGTTTAAACGAAATATTTAGTTAATTATTGATTTTTAAAACATCTATAATGTAGTGATCATTACAGTTGTGTTGTAAAAACAACAGATATTACGTATGAATACATTTTATAAAACGCGCGCGGGGAGTCAGATCGCTGTTTTCACGGTCGCCGGACGCGAGGCGAGCGCGGCAGGCGGCCGCCGCTCACACAAAAAATAAACAACTTTCCTCGAAACGGCGATGGCGCTAAGCTATCGGCGCGGTCCAAAACGCTGTAACAACCTCAGCACGACGCAACGGCTAAGCTCTTTTGTGCACGTTGCACGCCGAGCCGAAATAACTTGTTGATGTGCGTTGCCGCGGCGCGCGCGGGCACAGGGGGGGCTAGCGCCGCTGAGCGACGGCCTGTCTACGGCGGCGAGCCGGCGACACCCTGTCTGCCACAGTCGACGCCGTTGCCGCGCCGTGCACATTCTTGTCCGCCCGCACTCCCCGCCCGCGCGTCCCACAACCTCATGTCCCGCCCGCGCACGATGATCGGCAACCTCGCATGCAAACTTGTTTCGTAAACGGATGTGGCAGCGACCGAGGCAGGGCAAGTACTCTATCTTATTCCCTCTCACTGTTTTATATACGCTAGAAAAAGACAGAAATGGTGGCGCTACGTGTTATCGGCTCCCACTTGCGGCATTTTTTCACACCGAGAATGAGGCGAGATTACAGCATAAGGGAATGTTTACATGAATGAGCTTTATGAATTAAACAATTTTATTTTTTAATAACTAGTGTAAGTTCGTACATTTACTCTTTGCGTTCTTTCTGAATAACATTTTTAAATAACATAGTTTCTAAATGTACGCGGCCACATAAAATTAGAAAAATATATTCTTTCGTATTATCATACTTAAATAGTCTATATTTCTATACAAGACAATTTATTAAATTTAATAATAGTTTAATCATTATAAAACCTTATGATTTTTTTTAAATTAGCTTTAATTTATCCATTTTTTATTACGCTATATTAGTTTTAAAATAATAAGTCACAGTGTGCACTAGGTCTAATGGACATATGCGGCTCGCGTCGCGCGCTCACGTCGGGGCGGTGCGAGCCTTGCGCCGCCAACATCCGCGGCGCGGCCAGCGAGGGACAGTCAGTTCGGCGCCGACAGCCAACACGCGCAGACGTACATCTAAGTGACATGGCCGCCGCCCACACGCACACGGCCCCCGCACCCTCCGACCGCCGTCCGGAGGGTCGCGCAGGATCCCGCCGTATTTTCCCACCACAATTCAAGTTGCAAGTTCTCGAAGCGTACAGGCGCGACGCCCAGTGTCGCGGTAATCAGCGAGCTACGGCAAGGAAATTCGGTATACATCGTCGCCAAATTCAAAAGTGGTTGCAAGCGGAACCGGCGCTACGAGCTGCGCTTTTAAGAAGAGCACCTCAGCCGGCACCGTCGCCGCCACCCTACGCCGCAGGATCACCGGAAAGTGCTCGACTGCCATCACCGCCGCCTCCACCGCCTCCCACGGTTATACCCACACCAGTGCCTATTCCTACGCCGATGCCTTCTATTGTCACACCGATGCTCGTGGCACTGCCAACTGCAGAGCCCATAGACCTTTCGCTTAGGCGGCTAGGATCTCCACCGGTACCAACGTACGCGCCGCCAGTTCCGGAGCAGCCTAAGAAGCCGTTTAAGTTATTTCGGCCGTACCTGCTGGAGGACGAGGAGGAGAAGAGTCCTGGCGTGGCGTCACTGCCCGTGGCGCAGGGCGTGCACGTGTCTGCGTTCGTGCCGGTGCAGAGCGCGGCACTGGGCACGTGCCTGCCGCGCTGGTGCGCTCCGCTCAGATGAGATTCCGCCGCCGGGGCCAAGCCCCGCTACTTCTGTGATCTAGTCGCCGACGCCCGCTTGGCGCCACCCGGGGCGTAGCCCTTATTCAACGTGCCTTAAAATTCACGCCGCCATAGTGCATTACGCTGTTGCCTTCTGGTGATGGCCTATTTTTGTGCATAAATTTAATAATAGATTGTATTTTTATATGTGGGATTTATGAAGCATACCTACATTTTATGAAGATTTAATATTCTAATGATTATTATTATTATATTAATAAAGAGAGTTGTTTACTAAATTGTGTTTTATGTTACGTAGCCTGAGTTTGAAATTCACGCCTGGGGCAGGTAGCGCCGGCGCTTCGCTGACGCCTCTACCTGTCTTAATCCCCGATCATATCTCTTTTTTTTTTGATAATCGAATGAAGAAAATTCCTGGAAGTCGCAAACAACGTTACCGGGCTTATAACAAATTCACTTCATTTAAATAATGTAACCTTTAATAACGCATACATACAAATATTATAAAAAAACTTTTCTTTAAAGATTCAACAATCGTCCAAAACATTACAATGAAATAGTTAACTATGTACTTATAATGATGTCTGTCCTGTTATAGTTAGTTACCTTATCTCGCGCTTGGATTAAATAAGGGTGACATTGATAATCTTGTTGGTTATTAATATCTTAACAATTTAAACATTTATAAAGTAATCTTTTATGAAAGTATGCAGTCGGGATGTAAAACAGTAAGATCGCGGTTAGCGTTTCGACACTTGTAAAACAAACAAATATGAAAAAGGCCATCATTTCTAATAAAAGTCATGATTTCTGATTTGATTCCGACATTTCAGTGTAAGCAAAATTTTCGTTTAAATATCAATAACAGATATATTAAAGAACATGACCCACTTCCTTTATATGCCTTCGTAACGATAAACAAAATAAAATTTGATTTTCGACTGTCACATTTTAGAGAAAGGTCAAATAATAAATTGTTTACACTTCTTACACATGCAATGACGGCCTTATAGGCATTTACTACCAGTCAACTAAGGTATTATCTATTGTTCTACCCTAGTTATTGTCTTATATTTTGTATTGGAACAGTCGCGTTAATAGTCTTTACCGTCCGATAACGAAAAAATTAGCCCTGTATCAAACGATTCGTTTTCTTCGTCAACTTCATAAATATGCTTACTTTTTATTCAAATCGGCGTGAAAATAACTAAGTAAGTTGTTGCACTTATTTTATGCTATTCAGCAATATCATAATATTCAACATCAGGCAAGCAAATGATATAATTTGGAATAAGCTTTGATTATCATCACGTCAGCCGATATCGTCACGATAACTGGTCTTGCGCTGCCCGCATCTAAGAACTTTCTGCGACCTTGACTTGACTGTGTAGTCCATCCGTAGTTGGGGACCTATACATGTCGGGTCTACCAACTCGTCGTTGCCACCCACATGGAGATAGTTCACGAAGTTACGTGGTTAGGGCCGAATAGCCAGATTCATATTCAGTAGTAGGTAACCCGGCATTTTATATACAAAAAACTGCGCAACACCACATTTGTACTTGCCATATTTACACATAAAAATTGATTGATGTAATCTTAACAATAAATTGATACGTCTGCCATTTTTAATCGTTTTCATTTAGTATACTTTAATTTATTCGCTAGATCTTGCCAGAATGCATCGTTTTTGCGGCAGAATTATACGTCGCGGTGGTCCTTACTGACGACTTTCTAAAGAAATTTACGATGTTTCAATAGCTTAAAGTATACCACTTCTAGACTGAGAATTAGGAAAGTTGAAGTGTCGGTGAGCAAGTCACTTAATAGTGCCAATCTTCGCAGGGCTATATATATATAAGATGTCCACCTACAAGGTAAACCTAGTTAAGATCTTCAATAGACGACGGATACAGGCCACTTTCACCAGGTCCTAATGTAAATCTATTGTGGATATTTTTCAGCAGTCGACTGTCAACCACAAAAATTGTGATGTTCATTTTGAAACCACCAAGATATTGACTTTAACACAAAAAAATCGCGACCGCAAATACTACACAAAAATTAATCGTCTTCGATTTTGAATAAACTTTTTATTTGTGAACACAGACATGTAACATGACATGTAACGACGTGTTAAAATTTAAATTAAAGGACAAATTATATTCAAAGTTTTTTTTTTAATTTCTATTAACCTTGTGTCAGGTCATGCCATGTAATAAAATTTATACAGAATGTTTGATTATAGAAAACCTATGAGGGGGTAAATGTACAGCACATTTGCCGGCAAAACGCTAAATAAATTTTAAAACTATTAGAAATAATCCTCGAAGGCAAGCAACTTTACTATAACAATATTTTTAAATGTAGCCTTTTAATCTATTTATATAAATTTCAATTTTAGAATTATAACCTAGTTTTGATGAAAAAATTTTTACTACGAATTTTTACTACTTTTTGTTCTAACGAAAATCAGTTTTTTTTTTATTATTTGAAACTTTCCGAGTCCGGCGCTTATGATGTTTTTAAATTTACATATCAATATTTAAATTTACTCGATTGTATTCGATGTGTTAGATATGTGTTATATTTAAAATGCCATGTTCAGCAAAATTGGCACGTTGCGACCAAGAAACCAAAAGTAAGCGATACGCTTATTGCTGTGTAGCGCAGCATGTATGATGTATGCAGGGCGTCGAGCAGTCTGGCAGAGGTAATCGTCGACGACGCCTTCAAGTCTGTCCACACGGGCACGTCTTCATGTTATAACTTGCAATAACATTTTTTGTTCGTTATATAAAATATTTTATAAATATTAATTTATTTATTTCATATACATTTGTATAAAATGTACATGATGAAATAAATGTTTATTTATGTTTATTGCATTTAACGGTTTATGATATATATATACTGTTTGTTTTTATTAACTTTGTCTTCTATAAAAATTTATTTTAGATATTTAATTAGTAGACAGGTAATAAATACATTTAAATGTCAGCAACAAAATCTCTAATTCATGTGTAATCAAAACTTTATTGGACTATCATTTATAAAATTCAAAACGAATATTAAAAGTAAATTAACGAACAATGTATTTTATTCAATAAATAAATATTTAAAGTACAAAAATTCTTAGTAATGATGTCCCATAATTGTTTTATATATTTTTATAAGCTATATCAGACACAAAGATTATGACCATAAATCCTTTTATATAAAACATATTGTTAATTAAACTTGCAAAGAGTAAAACCAAAACTAAAAAAGGTAAAAAATATTGACGATTAATAAGTCCTGTTAAAAGTTGCTATGTTGACTAAATTAAGAGTATCTATATCTTTATAATTAGAAAAAGTTATCTGCTTGCCATAGATATCCGATAAAGATCGCCACTGATAAAAGAAAAAGACAAAGAAAATTAAAAAGTTATAAGACAATTGTCGTTTTAAATTGAAGAATGCTGATAGGGGAGTTCAATTGGATGTATTTTCTATCATATTTTCACTGATTTTTCTCTTTTGACATTCTCCCCAGGGCGTACACAAGAGTTCACTGTAAATGATTCTGTGTGAATAATAGCATGAATAAATAAATAAATAGTTAACATACAATCTGTTGTTGTAATTATGGCTTAGTTTAATAATACATATCTGTAAAAATGTTCAAATGACAGTAATGAATCAACTCAACGATGATTATGAAATAAAACATTATGCGAGAAAATATTAATCACGTATTTTTAAATTTCGAGAGAAAATGCTGCAGCCCTGCACAAACCTGGTGCAATCCATGTGCACTGCATTCGCGACTCAGTTTATGACTCTCCACCGGACGAGCGTGATGGTCCATAAACCCGAAGATGTAGCAGCTGTGATGTCATGGACGTTTTTGGCACCTAAGACATGGCAACTTTTCGTTGCGGGACATTAAATCACTAGGTTCCCCTCTATTTTTACTTCAACGTCAGAGACGGTATGTATTTATGGTTTACTTCAGTTTTGTATTTTACATTATTTAAACTTGTTAGATGTTAATATGGTAGATGTGTTTTTAAATTCCAGCTCGTCATTTTTAGCTCCTGTAAAATGACTACGATCAGTTTAATTTTTGAGAGACCCTTCATTTATTTATATTATTTATAAACGTTTTCAATTAGTGTTGCTATTAATAAAAAAAGTTAAAAATGTTCATATTATTTATTTAATAATAGCTGCGTATTTATGTAATTGACGTATTTTTCAGCCTTCAATATTTCATCGTATGTTCTACCAGTGATGTATTCTGTACCGGCTTGCCAACAACTTGTGACTCAATCAGGCGAACACACCTCACGTGCTTCGTCCACTGCTATTTTAGCAAAGTGACTTCAAGTATACAATATACCCTGTTGTTGAGTCGAAGCGTACAGTGATTTTCTGGGAAATATGACGATTTTAAATAGCGTGAAATAAAAACTGAGCCATCGGTAATTTTCTTATCATCGCAGCGGGGGACACTTGATTTTCGTATATTCGTTATAAAATTCTCGAACTGTACCAGTGTTTTTAAAATTAAAATAAGTATGACCAATGTACTTTGAGTTTCTAAATTATCTATAAAGAAACCTTCAGAATATTTTATACAAATAATATTGATATGGTCTAGCATAACATTATTACTAAGCATATATAAATATATATATACTCGGCCTTATTATTCTCTTCTGCTACTATTACCATTCACCAGTATATGAATGGTGAGTCAAGCAAGGCAATGAGATTAGTTTCTAAAAGTTTTCAAGTTTAAATCGGTACAGATACCTGTGACAACAAAAGACTATTTAGCTGGACCCTTCGAATAAGCTTGTTTCCTCAGTACAAACAGAAAATAATTAACTGCGCTGCCTTTGTTTGACTCTTCCAGAAATTCTTTTAAGTAATTTTTGTATACACAACGACCGGAAAGGACAGTCTTTTGATGTATGTTGTGGATTAAAGTCGGCACATATCTGGTATGATTGTACAACATAGACGAATACACTTTTAAAATTTAAAATTATAATGTAGTTTATACAAACCGATAAGTTTTTATGTCGTCAAGTTTGTTAACACGGATTATTAACAAGTAACACGTAATGTATAACGTTGTTATATAATAATAATAATATAGCTTCTTTACATCACACCAAGCAAATTTTCATTTTTGAATACAATAAAATTCTCGAACAAAATCTAACTACATTTATTTATTTTGGTCCTTATTTACTGGTATGAATCCTATTTGGGTAGAAGTCTCTTGCAACCTGCGCCAAGCTTTTCTGTCATGGGTCTTTTTCATCTAGTTGGGACCAGCCAGTGCAGGCATATCATCGGCGCACCTTTTTTGTTGTCTACCTCCTATTTTGGTTGCCTGGGGCCTCGACCATTGAGTGCCTTTTTGTTGCAGAGTCTTGCCTTTTGAGGCGAAGAGAGTGTTGCAGCCTTTTGAGGCGAAGAGAGTGTTGCAAAGTATCGGTGAGGTTGCTTTTCCTCCCTATTTCCGTAATCTTATGAATTTGTTTTAGGTTTAGCATTCTCTTCTCTTCGCTCCATAAAATATTGGCATGGACTAATTTTATTTTTTATCATGTTGGTATATGTCACATGGACATAACGTTGCTATATATCAGTTGATAAACATCATCGACATATAAAATCATTCACCCTCGGATTCAAACGTAATCACCTAATAAATTTTATAATTCCAGCATTTACTTTCAATCAAATCAAATTTGTTCGGAGGTATTCCTTTATTATATGTATATAAATTAATTAGTCGTTTATAAATTTTATATTTATGCCTCATATCCTAGTTTGTATACTATAATGACGTCATGTCCTGTTAAAATATTTGGAATTAAGTGCAGTTAATATTTTTTTTTTATTCGTCTATTATTTTAATCTCTGTAAGAGATTATAGGAATTAACGCTAAACAAATTGAGAAACTTTTACCGCATGATTTCAAAGCGAATTTATTTACATTACTTAAAAAATATACATTATTAAATTTACAAAACTATCTCGGTCTAGTATTTGTCAAAAGAAAGACGAAGAAGCCGTAGATGTGTCTTAGTGAGCAACTAGCACATTTGCAACGCAAAGTACTGTCAATGCTCAATGAAACAATTGTGCATAGGGTTTCAGTTGTCAGGTCGATCTCCCTTACTTGATGTTCATAGGTATGTTTACTGAGTGAAAAATAGAATTGGTGGGGCGTACAACAAAATTAAATGATATTACACTAAATAATCTATGTATATTTATTTATCTATATACTTGTTTGGCTCAGTAAAAAGCTTTACACGTATTTCCCCAACCATCCTATATAAAATGATCACAATAAAATATGAATTATTTCTATTAGAATCCAATAGCCCAATAACTTCTGTCAGTACAAAGCCTGCACAACAAATAAACTATACATTATCTCCTTTAAAGATTTAACATTTATTACAAATCACACTGTATTTAAAAAAGATTTCCATCCATGTTATGATGACTCATCACGATATTTGGAACCATAAGGCTTAGAGAATTGAAATTTGGTAGAAATATTCCTTCCACCAGGTAGTGATAAACAGGGGGTTCATTACGTTCACTAAACGTGCAGGGGACAGCTATTGAAATTAACTATTAAGCTAACTTCATAATATTATGAGCGTTAATAAAATTATCTATTTACTAAGTAGTTATTCGCTTAGTGGAATGTATTGACCTAAAATGCTGCATTGGTGCAAGTTAAAATATATTGGCTCGGTGTCATTTCAAAGAACACAAATAACCATACGCACAAGTCATAAGACAGACGTGGAGGCGCGGATCGCGCGATGCCGCAATGGCCGCTCCGCTTGGCGCCAACGCCGTCCGCATGTTATTTCCGACGCCATTACTCACGCTGGCTTCGACTAATTATAATATGCTACAGGCTAACGTCGTTCACGTCACTGACCGCAGGCAGAGCCAAATAAGCTTTGGTAAGTAATAATTGTTAGTGAATATTCTTTTATTAATTTGAACGCACCTCATTAATTAGGTGAACGTTAATTTACAATGATCATCTGCCATATTTATTCCGTTTTAATACTATTACGTTCATAATTATGTCGAAATAGAAATTAGTATGCTGTCATTTAAAATGAATTAATCATTGAAATAATTATCGGTTTGTATGAAAACGGCGGAGTAGAAAATTCTTATTAACATAATATACGTTCGTCGATTTCTCTTAATTGATACCGTTTGTCGTTCGGAAAGATCAGAGAGGCGTCGGCGCCGTTTAAACGGCTCTCTCTGTAAACATCGAGGGGTAATATAATCAACTGCCCTCTGACATCGGCCACAATTCCGATAGCTGACTGTGTTTGTCGCACAACTATACAACTATGTTTTGACCAAAAAAAAAACCAGAGAAATTGGCAAAAATAGGCATATACCAAATTGATTAGAACTTGAGAGGCTACTGTGGCTAACCCTGAAACATTTAAGGATTGTTTAGTCCATTGTCTAAAACGCAATAAACACTAATAAACTCGAAATATTAACTGTGTATATAAACTAACAATAATAAAATTAACTTTTTTAAACAGTTTTTTAAGTAATATATAATAATTGATATACTTGTGCTACCACTGTGGCACCGAAATTTTTCATCATCATCATCATTTTAATCGTGGGACAACCACTTTTTGACTTAGGTACTGTTGGCTATATAGAAATCTGAGAGGGAGCCAAAGATTTTCAATAAAAACGGCAGGGAGCGGCGTGCATCTAGCATCTTCGAACGATTTTCTAAGATCGTCTGTTTACCTGTGTGGATATCGTACACTACGGTCACAAGTCCGTGGCACCCACTTCAGATCAAGGTTCCTATGGCCAATTGTTCTGCGTGCTGTGTCCTGTTCACTACTACTTCAATTTACCAATCCATCCTTAGATCACGCAGAGATATTTGGAACCTTCTCTATGGCTCATTTGCGACTGTGAACTTGCCAATTTGGCTGAAAGAGGGAGATCTTGTTTCAGTGTTTTACATCTTTTTTTGTAGAACTGCATCCTCATGAGTGGTACGTGCACTTTATGGGATTAAAATAACAAGAATACTTAGTTTATAGAGATAAGGCAACGTATAATACAAAATTGATGACAAAAAATTGTTTTTTTTTTTAAATAAATATAGTTTGGGCAAAGCGTGATTTGTGACATTTAAATCTTTTAATGTTACCAAAAGAGAGAAATAATTTTTAATACAACCAGAGTAGAAAATATGATAAAACATACAAATAATAAATAAAATTATTTTCACGACTATGACAGTATTTTTTATATAAGATAATATGTCTTGAAATATAAGAAAATTCTAAATTGACAGTTGACATTTAATCACGACATTGTGTACACACCCACCGTTTCTACTCATCTTGCCAAGACCAGAAGCCAAGACAAAAATAACAATAAATACTTAAATAATTACTGCATTTTATTAACATTTAAGAAAAGAAATCGCCTAATACGCAAAAATATTAATAAAACGTTATTACGTCACCACTATCTTTAAAGTCTATTTAGGTTAGATTTATTGCTAACGGCCATGTGGTCTATATCTATCACCTAACCGTATTCTGCTTTGAATGCAGTGTGTGCTCATGCAATTATTGGGCTGCAGATGTATTGTGGCGTAGGATATAGAATCATGAAGGTATGGTTGGAAATCTTATTTTATCGTGATGCTCTTATACTAACAACAAATATACATAAAGTCACTACTAAGGAAAAATTATACATGCTATCAGCCATTTCAGACTCTTAAAAAATGGCGCTAAATGAGCATAGGTTGCAATACGTGAGTTTGACTTTAAAGTGTAAAATGTCTAAACACGTAGTCTGTATCAAATTACCGGCGTTGTGTCTGCTTTTTCGGCGTTTTACTCTGATAACTTTCCGATTGTCGGCCACCCCGGCGCGGGACCACCCGAAAGTCGTGCACAATCGATGTCATAAATAACTGTGGCGTAACAGGGATCATCGGCAACGTTACACTAAGCCTTGATAAGCTCAAAGCACCTTCATTATCAGACAGCTATTAACTCTGACAATCTGCTATGACTTAAGCTCCGTTAATCCTTTCTATGAGATTGGTAAGGTAAAGTTCACAAATACGCAATTAAATAGATTGATAAAGATAGCAGAAAAAACTCCATTGAACAAAATTACATTTTCTGTACTAATGTATTTTATCAATATTGTAAAACCAACGTGAAGTAGATGACCCACTTTTTGAACAAAGAGTGAGTCAAACCACATAGTCATATCAAAAATATGCAGGATTTGTCCAATAATGGACGTTCGTTGCTTATTATTGTAACTCTGCACAATATAAGTAAGCAATAAAAGTTTAAGAATAAATACTTTTGCGTAATAATTTTTAACATTTCGTTAAATTAGGTTGTAAAAGATTATGGTTTGCCTCAGTAATAAGTGTTGCGTCAGTAGCACAGCATAAATCATTATCTGCTATTAAATACCGTTTACCGCTGTTTACACTAAATAACACTAAAATATATTTAAACCAGAACCTGTTAGATATGATTGCAATTTGAAGAATATTATCGAAAGTAGAAATTAGTCGAGCCTAAAATAATTTGCATCCAAATATAAAAAGTACAATTTAACTATATTAATAAATCGGAAGTTAATGTTACAAAATTCATCATTAAGAATTATTACTTGTTTTTCCATCTAAGTATTTGAGAAATCAAAAGTAAACAAAGTTAGGTTACAGCTTTAAATATATATGGAAGAATAAATTGAGAACCGGGGCAATATATTAGGCTAAAATAAGTTATTGCACGTTTCAATAATATAAAAAATAGGGAGTCTTATCACTATACCAGCATTTATTATTGTTTCGAAACTATGCGGGTTAAATAAAGAGCGAACTATAAATACAAATATACAAAATGCACTTATGTACTACATTATTTTGTAAGAAAGAAATTAAAAAAGACGTATTTTAAAATTTAGAGGATTTTGCAGAAATTTAGACATCTTACATAGATTAATTAGTAAGGAAAAAATTACGGCGAATATTATACAGATACAGGCGTTAACATTTCTTATTTGAACGATTGATTTAAAATAACCAAACAACTAGGACGCAGCGACAAGATGTCTAGTGGAGCTCGGCGCCCGGGCCCTCTCCTCCACCCCGCCAGATTATATTATGGGCTTGACGCTGACGTCCGCCCCTTCACCCGCGCGTCTGCGCCCGCGTCGTTTCTTAGAAAATGAAACTACTGATATACCGCCGCACACACTGACATTATGTGTGCCACGCATAAACTCCATCGGACGAGTCGTTTATATAAATATTCCTATTTCAAATAGAGATATAATTACTAAAGTCACTTTTATGATCGTAACAAGAAAATGAATAAACAGATTTTTTACAAACCTAAATATAAAATATTAGAACTGTTATATTTGACAATATTCTAATTTTTAATGTTATTAAAAATATAGTAGAATATAAATTAAAATAGATTCTCTGAAAAATAAATGTTCCTCCAAATTATATCGCACCGTCAAAATATCAGCTCGGTCTTTAAGGCGTAGGTTGAAGATTTTATATATTTTATTAAACTAAAAGATATATGCAGCATATTGCAAGCATTCTTAAACGAAAAACATCATTTAATTTGTATAATGTAGTGAGTAATTTACGTGATCTTGTTTCATTATTTTTAAATTATGTATTTTATGTAGTCATGGAAAATAACTAACAATCGAAGGAACAATTTATCATTGTCATTGAAAAATAAATCATACGAGCGGTTTATGAGTAATCAATAGTAACAAAAGAAATAAACAGTGGTAGGTTGTAGACAGTATATGTACCAGATAAAGTACTCTTATTTGCTCTGTATTTACGTTTAAAGGGTACCTGCTTGCCGGTGTGAGTAGATAATTTATCGGCGTTTGGTATGCTACGCTTACAAGGCGTACAACGAGCTGGGTCGCACTTATGCGGACACTCGTCTAATTCACTGAATAAATTACCACGGTGCCTAGGTTTCCCCTGAATAAATAATAGATACCCAAAGAATCAGCTGGTGCAGTGTGAACGCTTTCGAATCAATATCTGTCCGCGTAATTAGTATTGCCATTTAGTAAATTGAAAACCATATTAAGTTACTTGAAATTTATATTAACAAGACGCAGGTCATGATTATAACCACAAAAGGATATCGATATTCCGCCACAACGTATTATTATTTTAAAAAAATGTATGTTAACGACTTTTTCACCTAAATAAATTATAGGTAGTAATTTTAAAAAAAAGTACCAGGTTATAGATGAGTTAGATTGTATTTCATACTTATTTGAAACATTCATTATATGTAGAGTTACAGACATTACTATCTTATGTCAGTTGTCATTAAAGGTACAAGTATTTTTTTTTTTTTTTTTTTTTTTTTTTTTTTTTTTTTTTTTTTTTTTTTTTTTTTTTTTTTTACCCCCGCTATTGGGGGTCTCTCGTACCCCTATCTTTTTGTGGGACAGGGTCTTTTGTTACAGTAATTTTTTCACATATATTTTTTTTTTTTATTTTCATACTCATCAGTCTTTCATCACATATTCTTTTAGTCTGTCTTTCATGCTATATTTCTTTCTTTTGTGCCCTTCTATACTACTCTTCTTTCATCCCTTTTTTTATTTTGTATATCTTATTTTCTAGGTATCACATATTTGCACATTTATTATTTATTTTATAACAGTCTTTTATCTTATACCTAGGTTTTATTTATTTCTATAATCTTTTTAACTATTGTTTTACAATAATATACAAAATCCTGCCTAGTAGCTTTATCGCCTATCAGGGAGGGTATCGTGTCTTCTTTGACCTGAACACCAGACCGGCACTCGAAGTCGAGCCGGAGTCCCCCGAATGCGGGACACCGGGCCACAAGGTGGATCACGGTCTGGCCCACGCCCGGTTCACAGAAGCACGAGGGGTCCTCCTTGAGCTTGAACCTATGAAGGTACTCAGAGAACCCCCCGTGCCCCGTGAAGAGCTGGGCCGAGACCGCGTCCACCTCGATGCTGCGGAGCACGCGGTAGGCTGAGACGGCGTCCGGGAAAAACATCCTCGTTACCGAAGCCGTCGTTCCTTCCACATACCTCCTGTTCCATTCGTCGAGCGACTCCAGTCTCAGTTGCCGCTTGACGAATGAAACAGGGAGGTACAAGTATTTAACAAAAATAAAATAAGACAAATAGATTTGTTCTAATTTAATTATCTACAATGTTGTATAAAACTGTGTGCAAGGTACGGGGTAGTCAGAAATAAGTTTTTTTTATTTAGTTTCTCTCTTTATTTATGTCAGAAATATGTCAGAAAGCTTTAATTAAATTTGATGAACAGATTGTTTGTTTTTGGACATGAAGCAAGATATTACATCTCATTCAACGATATAGGTTCAGTTTAGGTTGAACCTAGTCTAGAACTTATAGACGGAATACACTTTCCTTAGTAATGAACACAGACCTTGCACAAAAAGTTCTTATAACATTGCAATCATTGTTTACAGGCCATATAGTTTCTTTCAATGAGTTCATAAATAGTCGGCATTGCAAATATTCGTGGACTTCTGTATTTCTTAAAAACCCTGGAGCGCCAACTATGGTTTTCAAAGCGTTGGAGGATTACAATGTTGGAATGACTTGCAGACCGCTAGAGTTCCCTTGAGACCCCTAGAGTTAGAGAGAGTAATATGCTTAAACCGGCCTTATTATGCTTTTATTTATCAGTATCTTATTTTATAATTTTAGTGTTGACCTACCAACCAGTACATATCTCTTAGTTTTTTACTGTCCTGATCTCATTTGGCCTTGATGTGAGTTTTATGTTGCTTGGTAATGTAGTATAGTTCCATTTAGCTTAGCTGACGTACAGTCTCCCGTTTTTAAAGTAATTGTCACGTGCGTGGACTTAGAAATACTTCCTCTTATCCCTTACTTTTTCAACCAACTTTTAACTTTCTCTATACGTTCCTACAGTTTTATGGATACTCTCAGATCTTTGTGACTAGAGAGCTTATGCTTATCAGAGCTTATGCTGTGTCATCAGCAGAGGTGGCAATCACAATGTTGTCTAAATGAGGCAAAGCATATGACCGTATACCGAATAGCCTAACACTGATCCCTGAGGAACTTCAGCTTCTTTGTTGCATATAAATGACATCCTTTTACCAACTGATTTGAAACATGCGATCCTCGAGATATGATTTTAGGAGCATGTAGGCAATGTTTGGTAAGGACAAAAAATTTGTACTGAAGACCCTTGTGCCACACGCGAACAGCCTGTTGTATGTCTAGAAAAACAGCAGAGTATTACACCTTTTTTTCTAGAATATAACGGATAATGTGAGCCACTTTATGAATTTTCTCTATAGTGCCACGGCACTCCTGGAATCTAAAGTGATGGTTCGGAGCTATTCTTCGCTCCTCTAGCTTTGGTAGATGTCTTCGCAGGAAAAGTTCTTAATCAATTTTGAGATTACCGGGAGCAAACTTATCGGTCTATACCATCGTACGAAGCTTTCGTCGGTAGCAGTTTTAACGTCTCTTTTGTCATTAAATCAAATCCCGATGCCTTCTCAGTTTTAAACTATAATTAATTTTCATATTTAGTAGTTAGAATTTTGAAAACGTTTTTTTCTTAATAAATTACGTTGTTTATTTATTTTAAAATCATTCATTTGTGGTTAGGAATTACGTATATTAATTGACAGTAAATGCTATGAGCTATAAATCCACCCCTTTCGCTTCTAAATACTGAACCAATTATCCTATATGAAAGTATCAAACCTGAAGTCTACTAGCAGAAACAATGTAATATTAAATTGCAATTATAACATGACCGCGCAAAATTGTAAAGACAACGTCATTTGCTAAAACCTTTAATGAAATCAGACACTACTCATAGGCAGGTTGTGGCAATTCCCTGTTAAAGACCTACAAACAATATAAATATGTAATAAAAATTATTCTAAAATATTACCGATTTCTTTAATACGATATCTTAGTAAAAAAGCCATGTAATTCAAGATTTTATTGTGTAAAAAATGTAACATAATTAATGAAATGACAATGTTAATATTTAGTATTAATGTTAATATTTATTTCGTACAGTGAAGGGGAATAAGGATTATTCATATTATGATGATTTTATTACCTTTTTATTACTTATTTACTATATTCTTCACATAATGTATAGGTCACTGCGAGTATATCGGATAATATTTCTATCTTAGATTTATGTTATATAACCAGTTGATAAAATGTAAAAAAAATGACATTAGTTAATAATTCCTGTCCAATCATGTAATGATTATTAAGGCCAACTGAATATGTCGCATGTTCTGTTTTCCGCGAAATATTTCACAAACAGAAAGCGTAAGTCGCTTACCTTCACGACAATCACAAAGTTATAATTGCTCGATAAACATTATGAACGTACAATGTTATATTGTTGTAAGATGGTTTTGGTAAATATACGTATATTATCTATGTATATCAAAGAAAAAAACATATTTCGAAGTATTTAATGTTTAAGTAAAAATTCCCCACTAAATTAAATTCAGGAGACTTATACAAATAACCTAAAATAGACACCATTTAGTTACATTAATTTTCATAAAACTATATTAAATTTTTAATCTCAATCGTTGTACTCGAAAATTATTTATTATTGTCATTAAGATTATCGACGTAATAATATGTCTCTCAATGAACAAAAAGATTATTAACGAGCAAGACGTTGAAGGCTAAAGGCTTAAATTACATTGCCTCACCGCAACACACTCGAGTGGCTACTGTCATTCGAATAAATAGGCAGTATGATAAATATTCGCTCATTATTGTTACACGTGAAATTATTTAAGCTTTAACATTTATACTATGTTATAATAAGGTTAGAATATTGTTGATTACAATCGTCACATTGCTATCAATGTACGAATTCGTATGATCATTGGATTTTCTTTGATGTTTAACCGTACCAACACGTTTATGAAATAAAGCCCATAGACGCCCACTACAAGGTATAGACCGACATCTAATGGGAGATATATTGTAATTGCCACGCTTAGCCAAGCGGGTTGGCGATGGTAATGCCGTATTATGGTACGCAGAAGACGCTGCTGCCCATTCTCTAGAAACTTCTTTATGGGCGGTGGCAATCCTATATTATTAGTGCATATAGTGAGGATTATATCGTACATAGTCTCAGTTTTCTACCGCTGAGCTGCCTTTGCTCCATTTCCAACCGGTATTATTTAAAATCTATGGGAGAAGACTTTATCCAGCAGTGGATGCCATGCAGCTAAAATCGTGATAATGATAAAATTTTTAATAATGTCTTGTATTGTTACAAACCAGATACTAATTGATTAGTACGAATTGTATACCTTATTTTTAATATTTTGAGTTACGCTTGCTTTTAAAACTGCATATATAATACTTTTGTGCTTCACTTTAGAATGTTATGGTGGACTTTAAATTCCGATTCCAAGGCAACATAGATTTGAGTTGCAATCATTTAGTAACAGGGATGAATTATTTAGAGATTATACTGCTGATGTATTTATAATTACTATTATGATTGAATAAATAGTAGTAGTAATAACTCATTAAAGCATATTTATAGGGGGACCGGAAAATAATGTCACTTTCTTAAATGAATTTCACACTACTACATTTTTACCAAATTTTTATTTCTATTCACCTTCGTTATCAACTACTTTTTGTCATCTAGTATACAAATTTTCTATGCCGGAGCAGTAAAAATCGATCGGTTTTTCTGTAAAATATGTCGACAGAAACAAATTACAGAAAGACATTACTTTTCGGTCCTCCTATATTTATATCTCGAAAAACAACAGGATGTCCAAATAAAATTGTAAAGTATATACTTATTATAAAACTATGTAACACAGAGATGACATTACCAGTTACCTGCCTTAATATCAAACGGATTTAAAATGGTATTACAACAGGATAAGGCGTAATCTCATTTACTTTTATACAAATATGCATGTACGGGAATGTAAATAGGTAACAGGATTGAGTTAGTGTTAAGTCGGATAGTAATAACTTTGCTATGAACTCGTTAGTAAATGAGCAAAGAAAATTGTTGTAAAACGTAAAAGGTAAAGTTACTTTAATGTTTACTTGTTGTTTTATTAATTTATAAGTGTAAATTTTAGGTAGTAAATACTAATACTCAGTTCATGCTCCGTTTATTAATATTTTGGTATAACTTTTTTTACTTTCATTTAAGCTTATGTCGGCATTTTTTGAAATTCCTCTCAATGTACTATTGTCTGTTTATCCATAGTGTAATAAATTTAATGATTTTTAAGTGTTTTAATGGTGCAAGCAGTTTTCATGAAACTGAAATACTGTTTATACCAGTTCTCATTACATTCGTAAAACCAGTTTTGGCTAAAAGAAACCTTTTCTTTCGCTAAATGTGTTTACAAAATTTTACTTATAAAGATCTCGAAATTTTGACGGTGTTGTTTGTATTGTCGTCTTTCTCAAAATAATATTTAATTTGTGAATTTACAGGAGTTTTTGAATTTTTTATTGTTGCGAATACATGAAAGAAAAATGTGTGAAAAGACTACTAAGATAGTATTATTATGGTACCTGTGTTCGCCAATGCATAATTATAGGTTATAGGTGTAAAAACAATAGCTTTGAAAGAGTGAAAATATAGCTATTTGCTTTTATATTTATTAATCATTGTTTACTACATGTTTTTATTGACTTGTGCGGCCAGAAATTATTGGCCAGTCGCATTCCAACAGAAAAAAAATTAATGTATCATATTTTAAAGTGCTCACTTTATACAAAGTGATTTGAAATATGTGTAAAAGCCTTAAATATTTTTGTTGACAAATGAGTTATATTTCACCGATATCTATTTAAAGCTTTTGTTACTATAATTAATCATCCTGTATATGCTTAATTTTTAAATATTACAGGAGAACAATCACTTTTAACATTTCAAAGGTATATTTTTGTGTATAGTAGAGACTGGTTGGATAACGACGTGATGTCTAAATAATATTAAGGTACGAATAAGCTGAATAAAATAATTATAAAATCGTGAGGATTAAATTTAAGGGCTCGATGCTTGGTGAACGTCAAGGTGAACATGCCCGGCCACGCAGCGCCACCTAGTCTGGTGCGGCCAACTCTCCCCGCGAACCCCGCGCCCCGCTAACCGCTATTTGAAACATAAGGGCCTCTCTGTAATGGAAGCTAATGAATGGCGCGTCTAATGTTGACAATGTACGATTTAACTAAAGCACGTACAAAAGTAAAAACAAAGTTACGTCTTAAACGATTTCAGCGTAATATTAGTAAAGAAATTTATTTATGTACTAAGAGTTCCAAAGGATAAATTGTACATAGTAACAAGCCGTGCTACTTCAATTGAACAGCGACCAAATTTAAATGTTTATGAATTTTAATTAATTCTTTGTGTGAACTTGTTTTGTTTCAGTATAAATGAAATGTATTTAAAGGATCATAAAACTTGCTCGTTTCGTTTTCTATGATAGAAACCGCAAAATAAATTCTTATTAATAAAACTCCTTTTTACTATAATATAATAATACATATAATAATTCAGATCCTACTTATTAGTAAATTAATTAAAACAAGGGAAAATAATTAAGAGTACAACTAAAATCGGTGCCTCCGGGTCCGTCTGAAATTATTTATTCTGTTTATTGCATATACAACGGATGTAGTTCGATTTGACAATTTACAGGTTCGATTTTTTTAAAAAAAAGAATATCGTCTTAACTTCTAACAGATACAAAAAATTCTTTCGTAATTCTTTTCGAGATACGAGAAATGCCTGAAAGATAAAAAAAAGGGCGAATTAGGTACCACACTTGTTATTTCTACTTACCTTTGTAGATACTTTTATGATCCGTTTTGGAAATAACTGAGCTAAGGAGATATACCATTTAACACGTCAAGATAGTAAATAATTTTCAATTGGAATCCCATTGGAAATCCACGGAGAGGCTATGTTAAAAATCGAATTAGGAATGAGGACGTCTATAGACGAATAAAAGTAACCAATAAAGCTCGATGGACCATTAGGTTGAAAGGACAGTGGGCAGGCGCTGATTAGATCATTGACTGGCAAGCGCAGCGTTAAACCTCCAATCAGAAGGAAACAACTTCGTTAAATCGTTAGTAAACTTATTCTTTTTGGAAATCTATAGAGTAGGGTATGTTCAGCGGTTGAAGTTTTACGGTTGATATGATCAATGACTAGAAAAGATCAAGTCTGGAAAAGCCTTTACTTACCAATCGACACGTCCAACCCACGCAAGCGATGGCCTACGCGCCTCGGCTACGCTCTAATGTGTACGCACCGTGAATCATAATACCTAGCACAATAAACAATGACATATTACGTCCGATGCCTACGTTTAAACTAACTCGTGTATGTTCATTTGATTTATACTAATTTATATACTACTACGATGTTTTATTTGTTCTTAATTAGATTTATTTATTTTGGCAGCGTAAGGTAGATTTTATGTCGCTTTATCTTACTCGGGGGATTTGGAATAATTGCTACACGTGGTAAGCAGATTGGCGACCGAAGTACGGTGTTATGATGTGCAGAGGACGCTGTTGCCCGTCCTCTAGAAATTTCATTGTGAGCAGTGATAATTCTATATAATTCACGCACAAAGCGTGAGTTATGTGTAAGTTATGTTGTATCCCGGGTATCGAATCCGGGACCTGCGATCGCCGCAAGTCTCCGTCCTCTACCGCTGAGCAAAGTTAACCGTATTTGACATTAAATCGACCTATAAAGCATTTTCAAATTAACCGTTATCAGTGGAAACACTAATTAACAATGCTGTGTCGTGCTCATTATATATTTATAATAAACTTTATACCTACCTAAGTAAATTAACGATAAAAGGACTTCGCACATCGGGTTATCAACGTCTCGGGGTCGTAAGTGCGGATTGCATACTCGTTAGAATAATTATCGTGTATGTTATTGCAAGACGATGCGTTTAGAACAGAAAGAGACGGGAGTGAGTCATGATATGCATGATGCCCGTCACGTACCACCAACTCTGCTAAACTGCCGCTTTTTCCTATACATGACCAGAATGCTTCATTACACTGTTGCTTCATTCAAAAGTTATTGCCAGGAATCTTCATCTTTTCTTTCCTTTATACAGGTTGTTCGGTTATGGGTGTAAACGCGTTAAAAATGGTAATTACCCTGTATAGAGTAGAATACTCTGGAATGTGTCTTTTATTTATTTTTGTGACAGGCCAATAACTTCTGTCAGTACAATGTCAGCAAAGACAGATTGTAAACAATAACTAATTTTAATATGTAGGAACGCGAATTTTAAAAACGATATTTGTTGCTATAGTATCAATACGTTATTTATTAGTTCTGTACATATCGTTTTTTGCATAGGGTGTCCCGTACATTAATTACAGCAAGCGAGCCATAATTGTTCATCCTGTATACAATTTTTTTTGTTTAAAAGCAATAGTATTAATATTGTAAAATTATATTAACGAGTTGCGGTACAATGCTCGGTAAATTACACAAGGACATGAAATTTGAAATTATGATTGTTCCGTAAATCAGTTTAATTAAATGATAAGAAAAGTTAATAAAATTACTACAAACTAAGTTTTGTAGGTATATGTATAGCTATGGAATTGTTATTGTTATTAAGTGCTGTAGGTAAGTAGTAACGTTATCAATAAAAATACAAATCTGATTCATAATCCTAAAAGATGTCTAAAAATTCTCGAAAATTATTAATGATTTCAGCATCGTGTACAGCTAATCTCTATGACTTGTCTCTTCAGTACAAAATAAATCCAGCACCAGACGGTCATAGGTAACTTGATATTTTATTACATAAAGCCTTGTTGTGAATAATAAAAGACTACTTAAAATATTATTGATTGCCACCAAATACTCTTCAATTCTATGAGTGAAATTAACAAGTCATATTGTCATTAATTCGTATAATAGGATATCCACGACTGGACGTAGGGCTCCCTCATAGATTTTCAAAAGGGCCGGCTCCATTACAGATGTGGCCAGTCCATTGCCAATTCGTTGGGCTATGCCAGTTATTTCACACGTCTACGGATCTTCTCATTTCTCATGTGATCTCTAATAAATCCCGAGAATACATAGAACGTTAGGCGACTGTGTGCTTGCCACTCAGGCTCAGTGGTCCTTTAATTATGGGCAGTCCTCTGTACTCCATGAATATTACGGGATAATTTTAATTATCGAATCTACGGACATCAAGATTTAAGTGCTAAAGACATTTTAAATTTTCTGAAAACTCCATATGTTGTCATTGTGTTGTGTTCATGTTGGATCAGAGAAATCGTAGTTAAAATTATTTATCTAAGAAAAATGTACAATTTATAGTATATACAAGTAATTGGGAAAGCTTTATTTGAAACAAAATTATAGCATCAGAGAACTGAGAGCGGATACCGCTCGAATACTTCTGTGATGCGTAGGTATTCCCAAGAAATGTACCAAAATGTCTGTGTCAGAGATAAAATTTTGATGTCATTAGTACAGATAAAGCGTAGAAAGAGAGTACGGTTTATAATAAGATTAAACCAATATAATGTTGAAAATATTATAATATAATTTTTACTTTGAAGAGAAAAATTCTTTGTTCAACGTGCGGTGGATAACGTCTCTTGTTGAAGTCAATTTTTTTTAAATTGTTTAAAATTACGTAATTTAATACACTTTGAAATATAATAGTGGCGAACACATAATTCGCAAGGTCGTATCTCCCACCAAATCATTTAGAGTGTAATAACCCTTAGCATACAAACATTATTTGACAATTTTTTTTTTAAATCTAGCGATGGAACATGTTCTGTGATCCTATAGTCAAAGAGTACATATTGCTTATAGCTTATAAAAATTTGCTAGCTCATCGAGCCTTAGTTACAAATATTATTGTCGAAATGGTTAAGCACAAAATTAATGTCCTCATTTGTTGTTGCGTTGTTATTACTGGGAATTTCTAAAGTAAAGTTGGTACTTTCCAGTCTAAAATTCTATTCACGCTGTGAGAAGTTTGGGGGCGACATTTATGTCTGCGCTCGACATTAAGTGGAATGAAACATCGCCAGCGGCAGTTCCGAACCGTAACGTCTAACGAATCTTTAATTATACAGCGTTTTCTTTCGGCGAAGCAACTCCGCTGGTTGCAGATGTACATGAACGCCGGTGGTCGCTTATTATTATGTAACCTTCCAATCTTTTTCCATTGCTTTATTTTAGCAGAGAAGGTATAAGCGCCGGCATGAAAATGTATTTAATGTTAAGGTAAAATGCATCGCTATTGCAAAAAAGCACTAATATTTTAACTAGCTCTCTCTCTTGTCAACTTCACGAGGCCTGCATTGCTTTTTGTGGAATAATTTCATAAAATCCATAGTCGGTAATTTTAAACATTATAAAAAAATTACTTTGGTTAAGTTTTACACCTACTACAGCCACAGTTTGAAAATATATCTATTTTAATGAACGCTACCACTACCTGAAATTTTGTAAAATCGTTCTTAACTGACCTGTACTCAGCGATAGGAATATTCCTATCAAATTTCAAGTCTCTGAGCCATGATGAGTCAGTAGAGAAATTTCCAGCTCCTATGAATTTATGTATATGTATATAAATAGATAACTGTATACATTTGGTTGGTGGCGGATCATTCTTGTTATTTGCATGTTTTCGTATTTGTACCGCTGACTATATTAATACTAGGCGGTAAAAATAGGGCATATATTTCATTAACTTTGACATTCTAACTCTAATGAGATTAAGATTATACACTAATAAATGCTGCGTTCAAAAAGATTTTGTACTACAAATTCTAGGAAGTTGCTAATTGATGTAGGTACTTCGTCTGGCTTTCCTTTTGGTGATATTACTTCTCATGAACTTGATTGTATTATAATTTTCAGATGCGGCTTATGTCCTGTTTATTTTCAGAAGGTTTGCGCCTTTAACATAAAGAACAATGCAACGTTCATCTTTGACAATCATTGCATTATGGACCTATATAATTGTTTAGAAGGCACAGGTTTGTTTTAATGACCTATCTATAATTTACCAGTACTTTTCATTTCATAGATGTTCTCTTATCCTTAGCGTCTATATTTACTACCACACGGGTTTTACTCTGAACAAATTATTATCTATTAAGAAATAATAATTTTGATGTTTTTGAAAGAGTACAATTTGGCAGTTATTTTATCTGGCTATCGTTCACCTCGACTAAGCATATTTATTTATTTTTATAAAAAGTTTCAATTACAATTCGGAAATGATAAGAAAGAAGACGTCTATTTAGATTATTCTATTCTTGTGTTGATTCTCTATTTATTATAACCTCACAAAAATTTCAATAATGTTAAATCGCATGACCAACTAGGCTATCAGGATTTTCCTACTAACCTATTTCTTTAAAAGATTGTTCACGTGTAGCATCGGCCTGTGACAACTACATGTCAGTGATATGCACAAATTGAAAACACTAAGTTTTTAGAATTAGATAGTATAAAATATAATAAACAAAATTCAAAATTCGAAAAAAGGACTCTTTACTAATCAGGTATATTACAACCTTGTCATTTATTTTCACAATTTGGCGGCAACTAACGTTTCAGCGCCTTTATAGATGAACATGCTAAATGTTCCATTTATTGTTTCCGATTTTTGTTGCGGTCTCAGGGCTACATCTCATAGTCCAACGGACAAAGAAAAAAAAGGATTGTCCCCTTATTTGGTTATACAGACCAGCATGAAATAATTGTTCGTAAAGAACAAATTAGTAATTGCTATTATTAATATTATGGTATGCCGCTCTGCTGAGCGGTACAACTGCATCTACAAGCCTGTTATTTTGGAAAACGAACCAAACGAACAACTGAGTGTTTGCCAAAAGCTGGAGTGGAGCAGTTGTGTCATCCTCCTTACAGACCTGATCATGTACCAACGAGACTTACATTTATTCTCGGAACCCAGTTTACACACGTCGAAGAATCTGCGTTTGCATACGAAAAAACCGAAAAAGAACTTCCCTCAATAATTTAACAGAATGTAACGACGCATTGATCGCCAAGAGCAATATTTTTAAAAACAATAAGTTATTTAACCGTAGATATTTAGATTAATAATTGGTATTCTAAAAACTTTTAGTGTGATTGTAAAACTCCTTCGTAAGCATGGATTCGGAAACGGATTGTACAAACAGAATTGTAGCCTACTTTATTGGTAGTAATTAAGCTCATAGCTTTATTTAAATCCACCATTACATGAAATCTTAAATTAACAGTAGCACAGTTAGATAAAAAAATATTTTGACAAATATTTATTCCTAAGTTAAAAAATAGCAAATAACATGTACGAGAGCATAATTTGACTTTCACAACTTCCATATTTACGTTCAGAACACGGATGTTAGTTTGTCTATAAATTCTATATTTAAATGAATCACTACATCCCTCGGTATGGCGTATAACACGAGAATGACTTCACCGTTTTAATTCATATTTCTTTGTAAGTTTCATAATACTTACATGAGTTTGTTGTGGTTTAAAAATTATAAAATTGGGCCGAAACTTAAAAAAGGTCAATATATAATTACTATTGAAACTGAGCATTTAACCAGAACTTTTTGAATTTGACAGTTGACGTGCTGCAAATTTTTAGTCTTTTGGCAGCTGCATCGATCAGTATTTATTATTATTATCCATCACAAAACAATTCATTTATTGATCAATGATCACTATGAAAATATGTTACATGTAACTTTTATTTTGTTTTGGAATGCAAGTCTATTAACTTCTGTTATATATAAAATTTAAAACAACTATATCATACACATTACAGTATTTGCCCCTATCAACTACGACAAATGTCTTTATTTCGGGAACTTTGCATATGTTCATGGATACAAACACGAAGATGAAGACTACGGTGAAGACCACGTAATTATTAAGAATTCTAAGAAGAACCCCGACTTTGTTTAGTAAAAACATTTTCAGAACCTGGGTGTTATTTCATGGTTTATATATGATTGATATAACATTTTAAAAAAGATGACTAAGAAAATAAAGCATAATATTGAAAATTTACATTTATACTATATTTACTAGAGTTAAAACCAAAAAATACGTATAATGGTTCTTTAGTTATAAACACGTAAGGATGTGTTCACATGAAGGCAAAAGTCAGTCTACGTCTTTAAAAAAACATAGCTTGCGTTGTTTTGTAACCTAAGAAAACACCCTACGCATATAATCAATGTTCAGCACAACAAACAATTTTGATTAGTTTTTTGAAAGATATTGTTCGCCTATTCTTTTTGGTGATGAGATTTAAGTTACAACAAAATAGAATCAATAAAAATGAAATTGAAACATTTGCCAACCTTACTCATTACCTTATAAATAAGGAGAGTTTGAAATGGGACAATTACTGCATCAAGGTGTTTCAGTCTAGAATGGATCATCTTGTAACAAAAAGGTGATAGTAGTGCAGATTAAAAAGTGAAGACTATGACGGTTAAACTATTATGGATAATTTTATTATTAGCATGGAAAACCAAGGAATCGATGATATGGTTCGGTTATACATTCATTTAACCATTGGTTTTTCATCAAGAAATGTTTGATTCATGGCGAGTGGAATTCCTGAGACTAAGCCAATGTTTTTTATCGACAGGTAATATTAAATTAACGAAAAATACTTTTATCATTAAAACTTTATTTATCATACAGCTTCATGTTAATTGGGTTTATTTTTATCAAATTATATTTAAAAAACTATGTTTTTTTTTCTTATACAGTATCAAAGAAGTTTAAATGTCACAAGAGATCTATATCCGTGGTGTATGATTGTCATATCTAACTACAATGTTTGTTACTAGGAAGAAATAAAAAGTACAAAAATTTTGAATTCCATGTCACAATTCTTCAAAAACAAAGTAAATTTGAAACATGGCAAAATTATAAAATGTTTTAATTTAAAAAAAACTATTTAAGAAATGTTATTATTTATCATATAAAGAGTGTTTATCAGCAATTACTAAATTGTTTAACAATCTATTCATGATTACAAAATATAATACACTAACCATAAAGCTTTTATTATACATAAAATAACACCATAGTTTCTTAAGACAGTTTTTAATTAACACACACATGTCCATAGTCTATTTACGTTCACCACTTGTTATATATTAAAACTGGATTATATTTTATAATTTTATTTTTAATCTATCTGGAATTTTAATATTAATTCTTTGAATTTTTTGAATTGAACTTAGAACTGCTTATCAGTCTAAGTCATAAACATGGGCTAGGTGACTGACATATGCCCCAGCCGTTTATAGTCTATTTTATCAAGCTGCACCAAAGGTCTCAATTGATCAGCAAATGCACGCATATCTTCACCAATTGCATCTTGGCCTTGTGGTGCTAGGACCTGAAAATAAAGTGTCAACATTTTATAAACAGAAAAATGTTCCTTTGCTTTATGCCTAAAAATATGGAGAGTAAATATGCAAGTATATAGGGAGTTGTAATAAACTATTTTTAAACATTTTATAGTAACTATTATAAATGTATACTTGATCCACAAGCCCCAAGAGTTTTATTAAAGAATAAATTGTAAAGGTGTATAATATAGTAGTACCAAAACCACTTTAGAAAGCCTTATCAAAACCAGCCTCAGAAAAATGCAGACAGGTATGGATTTTTTGGCACGTTAAATTTCAATTTGGTCAAATTTTCAGTTGATGCACTACCCATTTTAAACTTGTTTCTACTGTGTACCCTGTAGTCTCCTACAAAATTTTGGCAGCATTTGCATCTTTTATATTGAACAATTTTCTGTCTAATTACCCTTTTCATTAATTTTTTTGCACTTGGAAAAGGAAAATCTTGACACTACAAGATAATACAAGATCCATCTATGTTTATTTATATTATGTGCGGTGAGTGAGCTATGAATTTTGCTGGTGGCTGATACTCCAACGCATCTTACCAGATACTTACTTAAGAGATAGCACAGTGGTTCCAGTACTTCTAAATTAAATCTGAATATATACAATAAATATGAATAAAAACAAGTTTTACTTACAGATAATTCAACTAGGTAGCTTTGTGAGATTGGTTCTGGAGACATTGAACTTTGAGATATTTTAAAAACCTTTGACACTGTAATCTTCATACGGCCTTTTCTGAACATGTAACCTGAAATTGAACACATGATATTATAATTAGTATGATAAATAAATAAACAAAGTTATTTTTAGTACAATTTCCCTTAGAAATTAAAATGCAATCTCTAATGTGGGTAGTAGTTAAAGAGAAATTAAATTTACATTTGCTTTTAACTTTATATTTTAATAGTATTAAATAATATAAGTACACTATTCATTGAACAGTAAAAGACATAGCTTATCAGCAATAAAAATGCCTTTTTTGCAAATTATAGGCTCTTTCTATAAATTAAAAGTTATTTACACCATTGCATTTTTGCATACTTCACTTAGCTTCCTGGCCATAAGTAAAATTATAATGTTACCAGATGGCAAACAAACTATTAATTACCTAAATTACGTATTAATTACCTTTTACACTATATTCAAACTCTATTCGACAACCAAGTTCATTAAGAAATTCAATTAGCATTCCACTACAAGCAATATCTAAACTAGAACGGACAACGGTGGGTCTGCTTTTATCACCGAGATCTGGTTGGCCTATGTAACGGAGTTGATATGGCATATCCCGAGCATCCAGTGCCTTTCGCACTCGCAACATTAGAGGTGCAGCCTGAAACATAAGTGTCATATTACATTAATGAGAAAAATATGTTAGAACACTGTATTTAAGTTTCATTTGCTAAGACGATGCCAATATCAAATATTTTTTGACTAATTTTATTAATACAAAATAATTATTCTCCACATTACATCTTGTTCACATCTTAATAAAGGTTCTATCAAAATATTAATAAAGGAAAAACCTTGAAGGCTAAAATTTGTCGGTAAAATATACCTGTTGATTTGGATCTCGTAAACTAAAGCAAACTTCTTGATCGTCGAAAGTTTCAGTTCCTGCATCTACATTGTCACAAAGCCCACGAAGTCGATGAAGGAGAACTTCTACCGCTGAATCCAAGACAGATCCCTATTATATAATACAAAATTAATAATCACTTAAAACAGACATAGACTCAATAAAACTTTTGTTATAAAAATTACCTGTAATAAATATTCTTGGTTAGGTATAATATTAGCCTTTAGAGCTTGTGATAAACTATCTGTTGCGGTAATAGGTGCTACGTTCGCAGCAGACATGGTAAAATAAATCTATTTAGTTTCATCAATAAAAAGAAAGGGTTGAATACACCGATGTTGAATAAACTTTTGAACTTCAAACGCTTAATATTTGTAAGGTACGATTAGTGGCTTAATGAACATAAACAAAGAACACTTTTGACAACATTGACAATGACTTCAAAGCAAAATAATTTTATTTCTCTATTGGCTTTGGTATATGATATAAAAATGTCCACCTTATGCATTATATAATAACGATCTTCTTAAAACTTTAATTAAAAAGAGTACGCGAATAATAAAATATTTATTATTATTTGTAAACTAAACTGAGCCTTTAAGTTTTGAAAAAAAAACATGCAGATTAAAAAATGAGCTTTTTTGGTCTTTGGGTCTGATAGTATAAAATTATTTAGACGACCATAAACTAAAAACATATGTAATCTAATTTTTGACATTAGGCCTTTTGTATTTGGTTGTGTTAGTAGCAAAACATTTACTGTTTTGTATGAAAGTTTAATAATTATTACTTTACTATGACTGGTCACGTTTCTATTAGACTGGCTTCAGAGCGAGTCAATCACTGTGTCGCCGCCGGTAATGAATTGCCCCGCTTTTATACACCTGGAGAGGTTATTTCTGGCATGCAAGATTTTATGCGGTAAAACACACAGTATTCAAACAGTTGCGAATTAATTTGATTGTGCAAAGTTAACGAGTTGATGTTTCAGCGGCCATGGTACTTATACAGAAGATGACAATCTGAAATCATCGGTAGCAGGTGTAATGCAAAAAGTAAACAAGTTGGTGTGCATCAGGCCTTTAAAAAGTCGCTACGTGGGTGAAATCGGTGATGTCGTTGTGGGTCGGGTGCTAGAAGTGCAACAGCGACGTTGGAAAGTACAGACGAACTCTCGTTTGGACTCGATTCTTCAATTGTCATCAGTTAATCTTCCTGGAGGAGAACTGGTGTGTATAACGATTTTTATTATAATTATTTTAAATTTAACATAGATTCGCACCAGCTGTCGTGGTGAACGTAGCAATATAGCAACCTCTACAATAAAATTTTGAAAATTTGGATATAGAATTGTTTCATTTTATTGATACTGGACCATAACTAAACTTTGAGATAGACCTACTGTATGTTATACACAAAGCTGACAATGAAACACATTCCATGTAATAATAAATCAAACCTTTATGAATATTTCAATAAAACATCTTAAATTATTCTTGTGCTTTAGTACTTATCACAAATTATTAATGTATAACACATTTTTTTTCATTCGAAATGAAATGATAAAATTATATAAATAATAATATTATGAAATTATTACAATACACTTAAATAGATTATTGATAATGTGTAAAGTGAGTATAATTTAAAAAATATGGGATTTACACCCCATTTTAAAAATAATATAAGACCTTAATAATAACTTGGTACATGTTTTAAAATCTACTCTTTCCTTTTTATCTAAAATTATAAAATTATCTTAACAAAAGTAATTTACTCCTAGCTAAAAATAAAATTGTGTAAAAAAATTGTCATTCTACTTTAATTGTTTGTGTCATACTTATAAATAGTGAAAAACACCTGTTTAAAATGGATGGCTTTAATTTAAATTACTTTGTTATTGTTACATAAAAGGTTGTCAATCCATCTTCTTTCCATCTAAGATCTAATTCCACTACTAAAGTGCAGTATTATTTCTACACTATTTACAACCATGAATTGAGTATCTCTAGTAAATCTACACTGGTTTGTGCCGTTTGGTTTAGGTATAAATTATGACCATTAATGTTTCCAGCGACGCAGATCAGCTGAAGATGAACAGATGATGAGAAAATATTTGCAAGAAGGAGACCTTATCAGTGCGGAAGTTCAAAGTATATTTTCAGATGGCTCACTTTCCTTGCATACAAGAAGTATGAAATATGGCAAGGTTAGTAGACTACAGAATACTTGAAACGTCAACTGAGATTTGTTTCTCAAGCATTTGTGACAAAGATAATGGTACATTATTTATATGCTTTAATTTCTTTGAATGAAACTGATAAGAATTTATTTGCTTTTGCAGCTGCTACAAGGAACCCTAGTAAAGGTGTTTCCTTCTTTAATAAGACGAAGAAAAAATCATTTTCACAATTTGCCCTGTGGTGTGTCAGTAATCATTGGTAATAATGGCTACATATGGATAAGTCCGCAGTCAAACACAGATTTATTGATGGATGATAATGTGGAAGAAATTCAGAATGCAGAAAAGCAGGTAAGATTTTCAACAATTTTAAGTAGTTACTTGGGGTTGTTTTTTGATGTACAAATTAATTATTAATTCAGAAAGATTTAAACAGTTTTTCATGTATTTCCAACTGTCTTTATTAATAATGTTTAATAAAAAGTATGTATTTCAATTTAATATATTAAATGGACCAATTTTATTAGCTAAGTGACTATTCAGTACCATTTTTGTAAGAGCTCGTCATTTTGATAGTAATTACTCTATACTTTTTTATAATATGTTTAATTATTTTATATATATATATTCATTCAAGAGAAGATTATATATACATATTTTACACAACACTTAGTAAAATTTGCAGAGTTAGGTAATTTCAAAATTATTTTTATTCTAAAACTAAATGTAGCCTGTGATGTTCTTTCTTTTATTATTACTATAAACCTTAACTTTTCCCATTTTTTTCACAACCATGTCATGTCAGTGAGTAACCCTTCGGTAAATAACAATTATGAATAAGTTGAGTAAAAAATCTTATTTTTTACTGGGGTACTGCCATATCTATCCTATCTTCCTATTTCGCTTATATGTTGATTTATGTAACATACAGGATATCACAACTGCACACAAATAGTGAAAACAAACATTACAGAAAAATGTACACAGGTAGCCCTCATACAACACGGTTCCGCTATAGTGTTATGAAAAAACTGCAAATCCTTGGTATATAAAAAACTGTATGTACTTCAACTAATCACACTTGTAGCCAGAGCTTTATATATATGATAAGCCTGATGAGTATAAGGTACCCAAAGACATGTACCGGCATTTAAGACAGTTACCAACAGAGACTGTTTAAAAGACTCCCCGCACCCGTGGCCTTAGACTAATTTACGACCCTCGGAATTGCTTGGAGATGAATTCAGTTGTTCCTCTTATCGAGGGTGGTGTCCGCTGTAGGACATTGGGTTAACCCAGTCTTCATGGGAATATCCAATTGCTGCTTAATAATTAGGTAACGCCTAAAATAGTTCCAGTTAAAGATGCGTGTTTCCTCGAGGTGTCGGTCAGTTTTCCGTGTGGTTTTACCTATGTTATAATAATCAATTGTAACTTTAAGTTTTTTTTTCAGCCGGTAAGCATTTCAGATAGAGAGACTATGGCAAGGATTAAAAATTGTATAGCAGCGTTAGTTGCATCTAAAATGATGCTGGATGACACAAGCATTATGTTTGCATATGAAGAGAGTATGAATTATGAGAATGTGAAAGATCTTTTGGATCCAGAAGCTATGCTTGATATTGCATTTTTAACACAACATAGAATAAATAACGTGACGGTTGAGTAGATTGAGGAGACCCTGTTTGTTTTATTTAGACTCCATTTTTTATTATAGCCCACTATTACCTATTGTCTATTGTAGTTAAAAGTATATAACTCAGTGTGACTGCAAAATAAATAGTATTTATACAGGTGTGGAAATTAAGCCACAATATTAATCTAAACTTTTATTACAATGATGTTAATCAAAGTACTATTTTTTGAAATATAGTTACTAAAAATGATTTTAGAAATTAAACAGAATCATCAGAATCTCTATCAATATTTATATTAATTTCATTTATATTTTTCTCTTAATTAACCACATGGCTACGGAATTTACTTGAAACTATTATATACGCCAAAACTGAAACTCAACTTTTTTTTAATTGTTGATGTCTAACACAATTCATTCCCTTTCACATGTTTACAAAATTGCGGTTGAAAGACTGCTGTATGGCTACAAGTCTTTCGCAACTTTGCTACAACTTATTTGAATGTAATTAACCTAATTTGATTAGTATAGAGTAGTACGGAAAGTAAAGAATCTCAATGCCATTTTTTTTATCGGTGTCTGACTAAACATGTATTGTATAGGTAAGAAAATTTCGCTATCTTTCAAAATAAGTTCCTTAAACAATTCACATAATTGCCAAGTATTTTAAGCCCTTTTTAAAATAAATAAAATAGGCGTTCTTTCTAAAGAGCTTGAACTAGTAATTGTGAAAACGGTTTTCCAATTAAATTATTTAATTGGTCTAGGATGAGTCACTATTTTACTTTCTGCTAAAGTATACACTAACTATTATTGTAGAATGCACTGCCTGAGTACAAGTACGATACTATACCATATAATATGTATCTGGGTTGTTTTTGAAAAGTTTCAGTATTAATCACTTTAAAACTAAACGTGAACTCCGACTTAATAACTAACCTCCATTGGAATATATAATTTAGTAATTTATTTAATTAATATTCGCATAGCGTTGCACAAACGGTCATGTCGAGGGGAAATCCACCACCTTGAGGTTACCAGTCGGATTCAACCCGTGCATTGAACTTATTTTCATTGCCAAGCATAACAGTACACCAAACAATTAATTTTGATTGTATATAACTTTCATGACATTATATTTGTGATTTCTTTTAATTGTTCTCTTGTGTAGTCTTGATATTATGAGAGGTTGCAACCAAGTTTTATCAAAATTTTTGTATTAATCATTATATTCTAGTTTTTATTGAAATAGATTTAAAAGGTCGTCAGGCGACAAATAAAAAACTGGTTTCCGAGAATATTTTTTATAAATATAATAAATGAGAAATATAAATATCAAAAGTAATATCCTACATTTCCTTTCAAAATGTGCATATTAATATCAGTCGCAAACGTCGCATTCATTACATAGTATAAAATCTAAACAGCTTACTTATAATAAAAAATCACTAAAATAACTAACATTAAAGTGTATTGTAGTGATACCATACACAATTAAAAATAGTAAAAACTATTTTAGCCGAAATAACTATACAAAAAACTGTAGTATTCATAAAGTATTTTAATAATCTGTTTACATTGAATTCTTTGTATAATCTGTGTATTATTTATACATTTATAAGAGTTGTTTACAAAAAATAATAATGTCTTTCGTTGTGTTATTATTATTTTTCTGTGTATTAAAAGCAGGTATAAATGTTTAAAATATCAATTAAGAATTAACTTTGAGAACGTTAATTATTTACAAAAAATGTTTTTAAATTGGCACATAATTACAGGTTATTCAAACATTTTTGTTTCTTTTCCCAAGTATTTTCATAAGGTTTTTCGACATGACGTAAGGTTTTTCAGCGGATCCGTCATTTCTTTCGCAATCTTCCACTGTAATGAAACAAAGGATGATTTCCAACGAGATATACAAATCATTATTACATTCTTGTAGATTAATTGAGATATACACCACACTGTACTAGACTACAATAAATTGCTTTCATATATTTATAAATTTCAAGAAGACAGCATCGATATGAGCGGCCATTTTTAATAAAAGAAAGTCACTAATTGCCTTTTTGGCATTAAATATACGAGGATAGGTGGGGAGCAATGAGGGTAGCCAGACTAAATATATATTTAGGATGTAATGTAAGAGACATTGGAAGGCAATAACAGTCTTTTGTGGCTTGGGGGACGATTCCTTGTAGCATGGAGTGACGGCTCAATGAGACTAGGCCTTTAAGTCGAAATCCCGGCTTGGGCTGTTACTCAATACGCATTTTGATTGGTGGGTGTCCGGGAATGCCATATTTTGGTAGTTCGTAATTATATATTAAAATTAGGGTAGACTCATTTAAAACTTCGATTGCATTTATAGATCTTGATTATAATAAACTAAACCATAGTAAGTTAGAACTTGGAAATTAATGCAAGAGATAATGACACATAGTAAATTACTTCATAGAAGCTCCTTAGGAATGATGTGTTCGCCTTCAGTTTATTTCAATGTTAGTTAAATATGTGACTACATTCTTTTTTATAAAATGTAGTCCTGCTGAGTTTCACCTATTCTCAGATCTGTGGTATTTATCATCCAAATAGGTGGTAGACCCATCTTGACCTCAATAGGCGATGAAATTCATCGTATGTAGATATCTCAATATAATAATATAATATAATCTATTTGTGCTTTCATATAGTGTAACTAAGTTTCTTATGTTCCATCAAAATATACTTACGAAAGCAGAGGAAAAGTGTGTCCACAGCCATGGAGTATACATTAAAGAATATAGTACAAATGAGATAGGTGGCTACGCTGAGTATGATGGCGGGAATGTAATTGTAATGCAAGCGTTCGCCCTGCGTTACTTCGTACAAGTAGTTCAATTGAAGGAGATAGTACACTGCGAATCCCACACCGATTGAAATCAGCAATTTAGATAAGAAAAAGATGAAATCTGTGACCTGAAATGTTAACAAAAATATATTGTAGTAATTATATTTTATGAAAAATGAGCAACAATAGATTTGTTTTAAATTATTATAGCATTACCTTATCTAGCACCACAACTCTAATAATATTCCTCATAAGTAAAGAGAAAGCGTCTCTTGCGCTGGTGCAAAAGTTCTTCCCATGTACAGCGCACATAATGTAAGCATTTTTATTGATGAACTTGAGGAAGTTCTCCAGACACCAGAAGAAGCATTTGCAAAAACATAAGATGCAGCGGGTGAACGGATTGTCGAATTTCTTCACTTTGTGATCAATGTACTCCAATATGACTCTTATTACTCTGACTATAGCTATGATTAATGCTCCCAAAGCAACAGTCCCGAGGTGGTAGCTGGAAATGTTACAATATTTGCCATTTACATAAATTGTAATGTAATAATTTTGAAAGTTTATTTATTATTTTATTGACTAGCTTTCAATTGTTTAGACTTATTAGCGTCTACAGTTGAAGGTTTTAAAGTGTCCATATAAATACGAAAATCTCTTGCAGGTTCGTTCCACATCCACAGAATAGAGATAAAAATCAATAATAATGATAATATAAATAAAGAGCAAAAATCTAAGATAAACTGAAATCGGATTCAGGACAAGAATTTTTTTTGATGGACACAATTCGTAACATTATTCGGCATTATTACTACTTTTGCCGGTCAGAATTGATAAAAGGAAATATTCACTTTATCTCATTAGCGAATAATAACAGATTAAGGATGCCTTTACATGTATATTTAGTGTGATAAGCATGTACGCGTTGTATTATTAACTGTTTCGTTTATTCTACGACTTGGCGTCTTTTTGGAATAGTATCGTTTAAACTTTGTTTCTGCATGTACACTCTTCTTTATTTTTTTTACAATTGTTGTGTCTCCCTGACAATACTGCGGTTGAAAGAGCGCTATGCTGTTTCCATCGAACATAGCATCAGTGCGTTAATATTGGATATAAAATTTAACATCATTTCGTACCGTAAGGTTCTGTAGATGCCCGAAGTGAGAGTAAAGAAGGGTAAGTCGCTTTTATGAGGCGTCCAGTACCAAGTGGAGAAAGTGCTTGCAAGCATCATGTCTGCCACGCCGCTGATGAAGAACATCGTCCAGAAGAAACCAAGCAGATTAACAACTGAAATATTTTCCTGAATTATTTTAATTTATACTTTACAACAATATATCATTGAAAAAATCACACTATGGCATATTTGTTAATGATTGCAATTATTAATAGTACTCGAATGGTGAAGAAAAAAAATATGAGGAATTCGATTTATCTTAGGACTTAAAATCCAAAAGATACTTGAAATTCACAGAATACTCTGTAAGTAGAGGCCTGTGTTTCAGTATTTGGAATATTACAATCCAATTCCAGGGCGCGGTACAGCGCTACCGAAACCGCTGTACCGCGCCCTGGAAAAACGACAAGGAGGGGCAGAGGAAAATAAAGCATGAGCATCGTCGCCTTAAAAGTTTCGGCGGATTGATGGAATGGTGAGGCCAATACTCCCCCCGCCTCGCCACACACATATGGGTACGGTGCAGCGGTTTTCGGTAGCACTATAATATGAAAATCACACGTCTTATTGCTAAAGTAGAATTAATTAAGTAAGAAGGGATACTTTGTTATTTTTTACCAATATAGCAATAAACAATAACTCACGGTGCATGTATACGACGCTATGCGGGCCATCAATACCTATGAAGTGGCAAGAGGCCAGTCGACAGGGCTGTAAATAGCCAGAGCCCGGAGTGGTGTCGTGGCATTTTAGTGTAAAAGTTGAAGGCTCACAACTGACATAGTCCTAAAAACATTTGTAATATTGTAGTATCAAGATATATAAAAATATTAGACCTAACTAAAATAACTTATAATACAAGAGTTCCACGTAGACCAAGTGCTTAACAGATTTTAGCTAAATCACGAGTTCATAGACCTTTTGGCGTGTTTTACATTGACTCTTGTTTAGTATTTAACCGTGTGTGTTTTCATGATTACGAAGATAAGCTCATTGGTACATCCAACAAGAAAGATATTTAAAAGGTATTTTTTGACAATCAAGAAGACGATGATTAACAAAGACAACTAGTGCGCCTTTTAAAAAGTAGACGCATGTAAAACCATCTATAAATTTCTTTATAATTATTAATGCTCACTACAATGTTCTATTTTTTTAACAAACAGCCAAAGTACAGTTAATTAAATACAATTAAAAATAATTACCACAGCTGGTAAGAGTTTAAGTATTATATATCTGATAATGTACACAACAGTATGTTCTAATCTTTGTAATCTTTGTGTAATGTAGACTCTACTTTCGATCTTTCTAATCTTTGCCTTTTAAAGACGGAATGAATTACCTCAGTGTAGGCCCCGCTGCAATCACAACGGGTGTCATTTTTCAAGTTCACGACCCTAAAGGCCGATTCGCCGATAGACAACAAGTACATTAGTACCAACACTCCGTAAGCGATCACTGCGCATTGGATAATCCACGGGAATATTGGAAATAGTACTGTCGATTTAATAGCTGTTACCGCCCTGAAAAAAAAAAGTAAATTCAAAATATAGTATACTTTATTCGCCGGACAGAGTTAGTATAGACTTATTCAAGAACATTTTTGTAAGGGAAAGGGACAGATGATTGTAGCAGACGTCAGCATTCGTAAAGAAGGTACTTTTCCTTTAGCTGCGCGCAAATATAATGAATTGGGAGCAGCGTAATTCTTTAAAACAGTTTAATTTCTTTATTATAGACTGCTTGTGATATTTATAAGCTTCGGAAATTGTTTCCCAATAAAATAGAAACAATATCCCCTAACACACTTTTTGTAAAACTGTCAATGGAGCTTAATGTTATAATATATAACATAGTTGCAAACATTAATAATTAACGTAACAAATATAGTAACGAATAGATTCATAGAAGTAAAATACATTTTACTTCCATGTAAAGACGTGCTTGCCTTGTTACAAGTGAACTGTATGATAAGTAGTGTATAATTTAATATTGGCTCTGCAAATATAGCATAATTTAAAAAAAATTGCAACACTAAAATGTATGCAACAATAACAAAAATTAATTGCCATTATCAATCTTTAATTAAAAAATTCGGCTTGAAGGATCATTTTGTTGATTACTAACTAGTTAAGTTTAAGTTTTATATTATTTAATTTCATATAACACACTATTTCTGTACGGCACTAAGATGAGGTTAAGGTGGCCGACCATTATGCAGAGATGCATGTAGACGTTATCGATATACCGCAACAGTTATTTACAGTAAAATAAAGAAAATGTATAAACATAGTGTTTTTAAGATTTTTTTGCTTATGTATAATAAAAATAATCTTTTTAATTCTATTGTACTTACCTACTTCCTTCTCGTATTAGCGCAATAGCGATAACAATCCGGCTTCTTAAGAATATGACGATAATAAGTAAAATGGCCAAGACGATTGCCAATATCACTAGTATGGTCATCCAGGTCTCCTGTTTCGTGAATATGGATTGCGCGTACCCCTTCAGGTTCGTCGTTTGGACAAGCGACACTGGATTGTCGCGGTAGTACACGTAGTTTTTGTAACATAAATATATAGCTGAAAATAACGTTTTTAATATTATATATCATCAAAACTCACATTCATTTTAAGTAGATATAGACAAATCGATACTCATTACTATTAATGAGACGTTCAACGAGTTAAAGAGAGGGCTATGCTCGTGATTTTTTACAAGATCGAATAAGGAATAAAGAAATCTACGGATTGGCAAGTTAAAGTAGCGATGAGCAGGTCACATAGCGCGTAGAATAGATGGTAGTGGGCCTTTAAGGTTCTCAAGTGGACACAGGATACCGACGACCCACAACGTGGAACGAAGACTTTTGTTAAGGTCATCGGAAAACTCTGGATGCAAGTTACCGGTCATATTGGAAATCTATTGGAGTAGCTAATGACTAGCAGTGGATGTCTTATGACTGAAATGATGATGACGATTTTGAATATATTTGATATAACTATTGAAAATATTTAGGGACACAAGAGATAATTAAGCGTACGTCAAGTGAAATGTCAGAAGAGCCCAATTAGATAAAATGTTGTATAAAGTCAAACCACTGTAACAACGCAACCTCTATATTGAAAAGCGCTTATAATTCAATTAATTGTCAACCGATAAAAGTATTGTTTTTTCCTCAGTAAAAAAATATTCATTGCCCTTTCAATATGGACATGGAATATATTTATTTATTTATTATCCATAAAGGATTACTACAGTGACCATTCGTGTATGTCGTGAGACGAATGACAGCAAATTCCAAATTGTTTGTAACTATTATCAGATTGAGTTCCTATGTTATGACGTTCTTCAACTTAAATCTACGAGGGTCCCAGACGAGCCCTGGAAAGAGAAGTAATAATCGCAAAAAAAGAACATTTATTGTAAGTAGTGAAAAAGGTTTTACCAATTTTAGAAAAGATTTGGCGGTTATATAAAATAATCTATATTCATGAAGGGAACACACAATGTGTTACGCAAATTCATGGAAAAGTAAAGAAAACTTACAAAAGCCCAAAAGTACGTGTAGTCCAGCGATGGAAACCCAAACGACAGGCGCAACAAGCCAGCGTAGCAGCAAGATGTAGATGAAGCAGATGATGACCACCCCCACGACCGCACCCGCCATGTACCACCGCGACTGCACCAGGTCTTGAACTATTTGCGACGATAACTGTCAAGAAATATTTGGATTTCAGCTAGCGCTTTATTTATATTACATACGAAAGCGGTGAATACTTGTGACAGCGAGTTATATTTTACTTAAAATTTAATCTTTTTGGGACAAGGTATACGCTTCTATAATATCTCTGAAACAATTTTAAATTGATCAGCAAAAAAATTCAAAGCTTAGGTTAAGGCAAGATTTATTAATAAAGCCTACTGCAGATAAAGGTGCCTAGGGTTAGAATCATGCTGATGTTCACGTGACAAATAGACAATTTATACGAGGAAAAAATTTAAATTTGGCATCAAAAGGGTAACTATCGAGTTTCTTGAAAGGTTTATCAATGGAATCAACGATCCGAATCGAGCAGTAATCTATGTATAAAAATATATTCGAATTTACGTTGTATCAATACCTTGACTTTTTGAAAGTGCTTGAAAAAGTCTTTTCGAAAAAAAAAATATATATATGTATATATATATATATATATATATATATATTTATACATATACATACACACATATCATTAAAACGTAAACAAAGCATGTTTTGTTAAAATTGAATTGGAGACAAAGTTTTACAGATAAAATTTTCAAGCCCAAATATTCTAATCAAACTAGAAAGGTATTTATTACATCATAAAATATTTTAATTAATCTACATGAATAAAGCGGTGCTAACACATAATCAATACAATAAAAAGTACGTTAACATAAACATGCAAGTACTTAACTAAATTACATTTGAATAGCGTTTGCAGAACATCCTATGGGGAATACGATAATTACTAGACTAATCATACTATTTAATGCTAAATATTAATTATTTTTTTACAATACGTGCGCTTTTAATTTCAACAAGTGTCTCCAGAAGTTAAAGAGAACTTCATTGTTATATACAATTATCCCTGCGTCACTTCTCTTTATAAACTATAGAACTATTATGTTATAGTAGCATCGTCCATTAAATTATGGTAGGAATAACACAAGGAAATTATAAAAAAATAGGTTTTGTTACCTTTATAATCACGTTATATCTTAAAAGTTAGTTATAAGCATTCTAACTCATTGCGCGCTGGCAACATGATTTGCGTAAAATAATTAATTTCCGCAAATTACGTTTAAAAAGGTTTTGTATATATTGTTATTAGCATGAAGCACTGCAAGTGCAAATGAAAAAGGTGTACACTACCTGATCGAATTGTATCAATTTGCGGAGTTGTTCGAGCACCTGATTTTCATCCAGATTTGCCAAATTGTCGTTGATCTCTCGAATAACTTCCATCGCCTCCGAGACGATGGGGAAGCATCGGCCCAACACTGCGTCAGTACAGGTCAAGCATATCCCGGTGTTAGTTTAAGAATCATTTTATAATCAAATTTATTAGTAACGTGAAATATTTATAAGAGCGCTAAACAAGAGTTATCGGTTAAAAGCTGTGCACATGCGGAATGGGTTATTTAGTTGGGTTAATCTACACGTGCATGTACTTGGCCTCGTGGCTACCTACAACGTGTGTCTCCCGCTCGTCGGACGTGAAGTAGTTCACCCAACTAGCAGCAATCCAGCCAATGTAAGAGTCCAGTGCGGTCGCACTGTTTAGCAAGGACTTCTGTGCCTCTCTCGGGTTCCTGACACAGACCTGGCCCCCGCCGTCGCCGGTCCATTTGGACTGAGGATTCGTGTCCTTGCATTGTATCGTGGACAGGTCGCCGATGCAGCGGAACAACACTGAAGCGCATTATCACATCTGATCGCCGTCGGTTAGCATTACGGTTTAATATAAAATCATGCCGTAAGCTCACCGTAGTACATATTAGATATTAAAGCCAAAATATATAACAACAAAAAAACATCTTTAATCACTAACACTGCACAACCTAGCGGAAAGTTTTGTAATCACCTGGTTGACTTCTCAAAACGTAACCGGCGCATTTCCCATCATTTATGTTTTGCAAGGCCTCTGTGTGTGTCATTGTTTGTATATTGACGTCATCGGTGCACACCATGTTGGATCTCACTTGCTCGAACGAGGAGGCATTGGTGATTCTTGCGTGGAATACTATCGTTTGGTCTGGACATTTATTGACGCATATCTGCAACGATAAATCATTCAAGTGTTAAAATAGTAAACTTTCGTAACGAGAATACCATTATGTTTCTATAAAACAATATTATAAAACCATTATACCCACAAGAAAGATGGGCAATGTTTCTTACCCGCAATAGTTTCCCATAACATTTAATAAACATTATTAAGCAATCTATTGTTATTACGTTCGTTCCCATTCTTTTTTATTTCTACAAGTTTTCTATTGAATCCTTTCTCGACAGTCATTTCAAGTTTTTTTTTTAAAATTAAATATATTAAATATGCAAACGCGTTTTCTTATTTGAAACATATCTAGATGTTATCATAGCCAAACCAAAGACAACGTTTTGTTTTATTTTTTGCATCGTCTTTGTACAGCGTCTCTTTTATAATGTTTTGAAACGAACATTATCTTTTAAGGAAGTAAGTGCATATACACAACTTTACGTTATAAAACAATATACTAGAGTAATTACGTACTTGCTGAGTAGGGCATCCGGTAATTGGAGTCCCTGGTGACAGGCATCGTGTGAGGTCGAAAAACATCAAGTATTTTCGGTCCTCGAGGCCGGAGTCCAACCCACATCGGTGACCCTTCGAATCAATAGGAGCTAACAGTTTTTCCACATTGCCTCTTGTTATACCTACAAATTAATTACAATTTTTTATTCATTCATTTTATACTAAAAGCGAAGAGTCCTTTCTCGCAGTGATTACGTAAGGATCAATGACACTTGATATATATTTTATTGATTCAAACATCATCAGTACTGTAAACTGAAATACAACTACCACATAAAATTCATAAAAATTACATTAAAATTTATAAATATTCGCCATTTGATAGCAACCGGTCTCGTCGGAAAAGAGGTCGGATCGTATATCACAGGGAACGCCAACCCCGCTCATACATAAATAGATAGATAGAAGCGTGCTGGAGTTTCTTCCGCCACCGCCACTCCCAGCGCTAACTTTTCAAAGTGGAAGTAGTGATGTTAACCAAGCAATAGCAACCGATCAATCTGAGGTTCGGCCCTCTCGGGAGTCGTCCCTTTGTGTCGCAGTGCTGTGGGAATTTTTTTATGCACTCTTTCCTCATCTTATTTTCAGGACAGGGATATACACCCTCCTACTTTCACCTTCCCTCTCTCATTCTTTACAAATTCTATCATAAAGCATACATTCAACATACAGCATTCACCTGCATTACATTTACGCATCGCCTCCCATACCTCGCCATACTTCTTGTTACACGGTTTTGTTTTAATTATGGGGGTATTTATCGACATCTGACAACAGAAGCCAAGAGGGTCCTTGAGCCTGGTCACTCCATAGAGTGTCCACCGAAGCGATCTAAGAGTAAGTTATTAGTATGTAGAAGTCCTAGCCGAGGGTCTCCGGGAGCCCTCGACCTTCACTACGGTTTTTCGATAGGTGCCCTGTGTGCCCTACCAACCGAAACTTGCAGAAACTGCAAATAGCCGGGGCCACAGAAATTTACTTTTAAATAAGTGTTGTTTTAATGTACTATATATGTATGTATATATTAAGTAATACTATCATATTTTAAAATGATTTAATTCGTCCGAGCGGCTTTGAATTAATACAGAATTATTCTCACCCACACATATCAAATATAAGCTTTGACGCGGTGTTGCGAATATAAGCATGTTGACGTAACTTATTTATTCATTTATTCAAATTATAATTCACTTTGGATCACTTTTAGTTATCATAGGTGTACGTCAAGTGAATAATGCTACAAGAGTCCGATATGATAGAAATTGAATCAAATAGAGTCTTCTCTACAATATCATTCATCAAATTAAATTTTGTGAATATGAGGTTTTTAAATGCACCCTAATTCGAGAAGCGCTCACAACAAACAGAGACAAATTTTTTCAGTGATTTTTTTAACAGATATATTTAATATAGTAGTTAGATCTATTAAATCTCAGCTGTATTATCACACTTGAAGTTTATAGTAAAAGCGTACACACTAATTATATAAGAGGAATTCAGAAACATCAAATGGTGGTACCATTGGTTTTTAATTTAAAATTATGTGACAAATTACGCGAAAGCCATTAATAACATTAATTTAGAAAGGTACGAAAACAATTGAACGTTAATACACTTACTGTAATATCCGACGTATCCCCATACTCCTAGGAACAGGATGAAAACAATCAGCCACAAGATGTCGGTGCAGGACCGATTACGAGTTGGTCCGCTGAAGTCCGGTTCATATCGTATTGGCTCTCCTACAATGGCATGTATTTTAATAAAACGGCATATATTGAAATTAAAATTTCATGTCATCTAACCATTAACCCTGTACGGAATTATAAATACAATTGTTTTATTCTAACAATCTCAATAAATATATAATATACAAGTTTTCTAAATTAAGATTTTTGTATTAATCGGACCAGTCTCGCTATAGTAATCGATTGAGTCGAGGTTCAGTCCACTCGAGAACTCCAGAATCGAAATACTAAACGCGTATTGAATTACAACCCAAACCGTAGTTTTTTAATTGGGGCCTCGATAAGGTCTTAACCAGTTACTTAGTTTCACCGATTGAATCGATCGAGTCAAGGTTCAGTCCTCTAGGGAACTCCACAATGGGAATATTATCCACGTAGTCAGGAACAGCCTATGCCTACGTTTGGTTTATGGTTCCTATTCCATGTGTACTCAATAGCGCCGAACGCTCTAAACATAAAAGCTTTGAGGTTTCCCAATTTTATAAAATATGTTACGAAAAACCAATGGCAGTAGTCGGGCTTTAAGGTTCTGGAGTGGAGACCATAAGACCGGCAAGCGCAGCACAGGACGTCCCATTTACAATTTGAACCTTGTTAAGGTTGTTGCAGGCCGCTTCCACAGAAAAAAGACTACTTTTTGGAAATCTATGGAGAGAGCCTATGTCCATTAATGGACGACCTATTTTTGAAATGATGATAATGTATATAGTTTAATTACTTATTCGGTTGATGGTTCCGATGTAATCCGAGTAAAATGTATATGAAAATATCGCAAACAGTAACAATCCGTCAATAACTTTAACGTAAGTACAATGGAAGAATTAATTGCATGATGTTTGCTTTGTCATCGGTACTTATATACGTATTTCAACAAAAGGACAACTTATGCCAATGATTCATAAGTACATACTGGTAATCGACAAGCATAATCAAAGTTATTAAAGCTTTGTAATTTCGTAAAAATACCCACATCATTATAAAAATATATTTTAACGATGATTACGATTGATCTATTATAATGAAATTATTAAACGATAAAAATAAAATTGAATTGAAATTGATAAAATAAAATTATTATAATGTATTATCTATAATCTCAGATTTATATAATTATGTAGGTTATATAACCTCAAAGAATATTGGTATATTAATTAAAATTACTACTTTTCTCTTTGGGTATATTTTGGTTCTGGATAAAGTGTAGTAAAAATGTTAGTTTTGAATTGATAAAGCGTAACATTGCCTATGACGCGTATACAAACATGTGGGTATCCGACATTGATAAATCAGTAGCATAAAGTTATTAATATAAATTTTAATTCAAAAATCAAAGACAATTTACGTACTGGATTCTTTTGGTGGCACACAGCAATCTCCACAACATCCCATTATTCAGTATCAATGAACGCATAACATGTGTAAAATATTCACAATACAATCAATACTATTTTAACTTTATCACAACGTCACATAAAATTTTGCCTGAAAATTATCCAGGGAACTTCTATCTGATATGACCACTCGAGTTCTTATCAAATCGATATAGATATTGTTTATTTACAATATGATAATGAGGATTTTAAAATTACTCAGAATTTGTGTTTGTCTATACGCGGTAAAATTTTGACTTTTTTTGCAAAGCCCACGAGATAAATATAAAAAAAATTTAAAAATTTATAGATATCTATATAGAAGCGCAAGAAATGTACAATGAATACATAGTAAATTAAACTAAGATTTAACAATGATTAAATTTACTAAATCCATTAAATGTCAAAAAAAAAAACATTTAAAATATTATGAAATAAGAATAGTACGATAGCGAACAAAATGTTTCTTTTATAGGCGTGCTTTAAAATTGAAGTTTCTGTTCATAATATCGTAAAGTAAATAACATGATGTATTGAAGTCAATAATATCTTCAAACTATTTAAAAATTATTTGCACAAGTTTATGACACTGCTGCTACGTAATTTAATTACAGATGTGAATATATTTTTAACCTGCGCTAGTTTTTATTTGATTTTAGAACACGTTATTTTTCGTACACAGTTTATTTAGTAGTTTAAACGACCTCGTATGCGCGCACGATAACGTCAGATACAATACTGACTGCTCTCGCGTACGTGATAAAGATCTTTTCACATAGGTGCTGTAATATAAGTGACATTTGTCAATTATTTAATATATCCTACCCACGCCGTTTCTATCGGTTCATGATTATTTCAAGAACTTTTTAGCTCTAATAGACCTCTGGTACACGAACAATATGTCCAAAAAACTAATAGCAGATATAATTAATTAATGTTGTATTAAAGTTATAATAAGGACAGAAATCAAGTTGACAGACGAAGACAGTTAACGCGTACACAGATTTCATCTACGTACGAGTTAAATAACAAATATGAACGTTAATAAGAAATGCTTTTCAATTACTTTTAATATACATTAAGAAATGGATACAATAGAGAAATGGATAAGGTAAGTCTGCTAAATAAATGATCACAAAATGTTTTAGTATAATATCTATAAGAATTCAATAGGTATGCTCTATGCTTTGTATTAGACGTGTGAATGGGCTGACGAGTGTTGTTTACGGTGACGGTGGCCTTATTTATGTCTGTAGATCCGAGATCATCGCATCGACGCACTCTATCCGGAGTTACAATATTGAAATAAAGACAATATAGGGTAAATGGTTCTAGATGTAAAATCTTTATACGGGTAAATGTAGAGTTCGTTTATTGTCATTTAATATAAGCTTCTTCCTACATAAAAGCAATGAGTTCCGAAATAATTAATAACGTAACGATTCAAATTACTACATATTAAAATGAATTATAATTAATTCTGTCTTTGCAGATTTTGTACTACCAGAAGTTATTGGCCAAATTATTAGAAACACGTGTAAAAGAATTAAAGGACTTTGTTGACAGATATGTTAAACATTTACTTTCTTTAAAGTCCTGTATGCAAAATATAAAAAATGACAATGATTGATGCATTGTTCTTGCTTATTATTTCTTTGTCACCACGTCTTGTTTTGTTCGTCATAAGTAAACTGCACGTGATTGTTGAAACAATAACCGATACCATTAACTTCTCAGAAACAACGGTCTCTGATTTAAAACACAGTATTGGGATTTAATTTTATTGCAATGTATTTGTATTTGATCTGAGTTATGTTTATGTTGTCATTGGAATACTTAATACGATAACTGTATATCACCAATGCCCTTTACTCGCACGTAAAGCTTAGTCGCATTACTCGCTATTGACCACCATTCTATGTAATTACTGCATTCCGATACTAACGGCATGATTATTGTAAGAATAATTAAAATTTTAATGTTTTTTAATTAAATATATTTAAAAAATACGTCGAATACTCGATACCAGATAACTTTCCCACTTCTTTATTTTTACAATACATGTTAAATTTGTTTAAATTAAGGTCCTTTTCATATGGTTATAAATTATTAAAGGCCTCAATATGTGATAATATAATATATATTTATGAGTCAATCAAGTTGCTTCATACGTGTAGATTTTTACCATCATTCATGTGATATTGCGTAAATTTTTTTGTATTAAATCTTATCCGATAATGAATAATTTTAAAGTAAATAATTCTATTTCTATTTACTTATTATATATATATATATATATATATATATATATATATATGTGTGTGTGTGTGTGTGTATATATATATATATATATATATATATATATATATATATATATACAGTTAAACGTAATTTTAGAAGTATCAGAAGTATAGTATAGTATTTTTCCTTTCGAACGAATTATCATTACCAACTCACAATGTTACTGGAGTTTCAAAACCAAGAGACAAATTTACATAGCAGCCATTTGAAAATAGTTAAACTATTTTTACCTAAAAATGTTTACACTAACACTGAAAGATCGTCGGAAGACGATGAATGATGAAACACTATAAAACAAGAGCGCTTCATTGACATTTCATCACTGAATCGCATAAGTAATATCGAACAGTCTACTAACATAAAGGATTATTTATAAAGTTATAAATATGTTGGGACAAATGCACCTTTGGGTAAAATGACTTCAGAATCTTCAATCTTTCGCGTATAAATACGTGCGACGTGTCTTGTATGTGGCAATCTCCAAGGGCTTAAAATAGATAACTGATGACGTGTTATTTTAACGAACGAACTGTCTTTTATTTCTTAATGCTTATAAACAAACTTCATTTTTTATTTTTATCTTAAATAATACTTTAAATTATTTAATAAAATAACCCTATTCGATGTTTTATTATGAATTCATAATATTCATAAATAAAAAATCTTTGTTGATTGTAAATTTATGTTGCAATAGCTTAAAAACACTGCTACAATAACTTTGTTATAGAATGTTTGATTACGAAAAATGTTTAGAAATAAAACATTAAAGACGAGGCGTTATTCTACGACTAACTCTTCACCACAGATTTCAAAAGCTCGCCCGCATTTGGCTCAGTTCCAGCCTTTGTTGTCAGTAAGGTCACATCAAAATTGGATAGATTCTGTTCCAGATTTTAATGTTGTATCGTCTTTCCGTACGGAAATGTTTTGGTAAATATTAATAATAAATTACAAATAAATTAAATTGTATAAAAGTTAAAATGTTAAACTATAACACGAATACTTTTTTGTTTTTGCTGTAAAACAACTAAAAGGCTGCGTACGAGATTTCTTCATGAGATCAAAGGCTGGTCACATAGCGCGCAGGACAAATAGTAGCGGGGTTTAAAGGTGCTGAAGTGAGGCGACCACTAACCGGCTAGCGCAGTGTACATATGCGCCCCGATGATTATCCTTGTCGTCAGGAGACGATGGATTCAGGCCGCTTCCAGTCACTCCCGTTAGAAATCTACAAAGGAAGCCTATTTCTAGCAGTGGACATCTTGCATCTAAAATGAAGATGGTGACAAATGGAAAGAAGTCAGCGTAGTGTAGTTAAAAAAATTATATTTTATTTCATGAAATCTCGACGTTTGCCTGTTGACATTTACAGCTTCACCCGGTTTGAGTTGGCAAAGCGCTGAAAGTGCCGAATCTAGGTCTCATTATATTAATTAAGCTTGAGGGCTCTTTGCGAGACGCGGTAAAGGCTGTTACATATTCCACTGGATGGAAAAGCTGCCAAACTTAAAGATCGTTTAAGTAGGTGTCTATGGTGACCGGGTGCAAGACTGGACGTTTTACTCTATGATCTAAAGAAAATTACAGCAAACGGCTGACCAAAGTGCATAACCAACGAAAGGACCAATTTATTGTTAGCACTATGCATAGAAGTTAGATTCTCACGATGTACAGATAAAGAGAAGTGTCACAGTACGGCAGCGAACATCGTCACCTACTCGGGGCCTCATTGGCAAACTCACAGTCGTTCAGCGAGCCATAGAGACGGCTATGCCTGATATTTTTCTACGAGAATGAATCGCGAATGTGAAGAACTGTAGACGAACGAATCAACATAACTTAGCGAATTAGCAAGTGGAAGTGACAGGCTACATAGCAAACAGAACAGATGGGTTAAGATTCTGATTTGGAGGCGCAAGATGGATAGAAGCCGTTGTTAAGGCCGTCAGAAGACGCTGAACAAAGGCTGATTGCCATTGTTCCTATTTGAAATCTATGGGAAAAGCCTATGGCCAGCAGTGGACGTAGGACGGCTCGAATCATGGTAATGTTAATGACAAATGAAAGTATTATTATACTCTCATAATTGTCAGAGAACATCGAGCGGAGATTGATGCAGAGTTATATTACCTCATGGGTATAGAAATTGTTAATTTACATATGTTGGGAAATAAAGAATATATATTGAGGGCAAGAATATGACAGTTAACAATAAACGCGGAATAGTTGTGTAAGTTTAGTTTACCTAAAAATATTAAATATAAAACTAACTTTATCCTAGCAGTATAAACTCTCTTTTAATGCAATGCTAATATTTAAGATGTGGCTCAAAGAATATCGATATAAATTTATTACGATAGCCATTAACGTTATTAAAACAGCTTGGTTTTGGTGCATTGATTTTCTATTTATAATAAAATGTAAATTCTGAAACGAACAGAAATTAAAAAAAAATTATTCACATGTGCAACACATATCGCATAAAAAGAAATCTTTAATTTTTACAATAATAGAGGGAACTACAAATAAATATTTAAAGTCAAGTGTATAAGTAACAAAAATGTTAGATGGAATCCTTAGACAAGCTGACCTCAATCCTACTGGGATTTGAAACCACAAGAAATGAGTACAAGCTTACAGAACAAAATGACTGAATCCGGCGCATTGGTTATGTGGTCGACGCGGCTCTGCCGACGCCAGGTTGTTTACTTTTAATATTGCATTTTATGATACATTTTTGCAGCAATAGCACTCGAGTTTCATGCTATTTCACGCATGAAACTCGAGGCAGACACTAAATACAAACTTTAGAAATTCAATCTTTAGTATATTTGTGACTTTGTTTTTAATTATTTTTTATTACAATTATGATTCCATTTTTCATTAGATTTAAATTTTTATTCTAAATGAAACTGTAATTATTTATAATTTGCGATTGATAATAGAGTCATACAATATTGTGCACTTAAAACAAAATATCTTCTATATAATTATATGTATAAGGTTTTAAGTTTTAAGGAATTAACAAGGACTACAATCTTTGTACCATATTTTACAAAATTATTTAGTTTATGTAGTTGACATGGCTTGTCTTCTATACATATAATTGAATGTTTGTCTGGATGTCTTTTATAGGATCGTAAACATTTGATCACGTGATGTTATTTAGCATAATTCTTGTGCATGAGCCCATGGAGGTTTCTAAGTTATGACTCTAAATTAATTAAACACTTGTTTCATGTCTTTCCTTCAAATTGATTTTAGTTGCTGGCGCACAGGGCACGGCTACTTAATAAATATGCGCTGGATTTCAAGTTACTTTATCTACATTATGGTAAAAGCTTTTAAATATTTTTAAAAGGTTGTCTTGGATAAAAAAAAATAGAATTAAATCCACGTGAACGCAGCCCCAGCGAATGACAGACCAAAAACTTGCTGCTTTTGGCATGACAGTTCGCAGAGCCATCAAAAACAAAGGCGTCCTTGAGACGAAGACAAATCATGAAAAGATGCAGTCATTGACTAGTAAGAGTTACAATCCTGACCTGTAAGACATTCAGATAAAAATAAGTGGTAAATGTAATTATTAATCTTAAGAACACAAGAAGAATCTTGCTTCACGGTCCTTATAATTCACGGAGTTACGTGAAAGAATCTATTATCACGTGTTTAAAGGATATCGCATGAACATACTAGCATAAGAAAGAAATAGAAAAAAGTTTATTTAATATTACATTTACCAGCTGTACCCCGTCCGTTTCGCGAACTTTTTGAAGTCTCCCTCAATCCCCTTAGAGAGTGGAATTTCGTAAAATCCGATCTTAACTAACCTCTGCTCGTTAAAAAAAAAATATTTCTGCCAAATTTCAAATCTCTAAGAAGGCTCCAGAGATAACGTGATAAGTACATAGGTGAAAATCTCTTTTATAAATAGATATTAATAATATTTTTAACTTGAAGCAAAAAAGAGAGTGAAACATTTATATAAGTTCCTTCGTTAACATGGCAATTAATATTCTTAAACATGTAAGGATTAATAACTATTGCAACTAAATTTTTCACTTTACTTCCTTCCTTTTTAATAGTAACAAGTATTTAAAAAAATATAATGATTATTTAAAATAATCACGTGAATATTTTTCATTCATATTTAACGTTTTATGTGAACAGTGTTTTTTGTTTTATTTTATTTACCAATCACCCCTTGATATAGGTGTAAAAGCTTTAAAGTGGTGATTGTATAGAAGTTCTTTTTAGCAAAAAGCGCTTACACGTGTTTCCAATTACTTTGTATAAAGTGATCTTTCTGTTTTTTTATGTTGGAATGCATCATGTCAATAACTTTTGGCATTATAAGTCAGGCAGTATAAGTAAGCAGGAACAAATAGTAAATAATAATTGATTTTAGTATGTAATGATCCAAATTTTTAAAACAATATTTCTTGCTATATCATCATTACGTTATTTATTATTACCATTACATTACACATACATATTTATTGATACCATTAAAAGGCAAACAATTTTTTTACATGTTATTTTTCCAAAGAGATTACGCGAATCTTAATTTTTTATGATATTTATTAGAAATTCAAATTTTATCTCATTAAGTAAATATATCTTAGAAAATTACTTCATCTAACACACATGATGTAACGGGATATTACCTTTACCGGATTGTATTTCTAATCCTATGGCTTACTGTTATCATGTGTAACATAACTCAAGCCTAACGTAAGTTGTAGTTCTTAGTATATAAGCTAAAGGCAAGCCTCTTTAAGACTATTTGACTAAGTTGCGACTACATAACTACTAACTACTAGTGCTGTGCAATTCATTATGCATTTGATCTAAAAGAAATACGCAAAAAATTAAATTTAACGTTAATATTTATAACTCTGATTTTTATATATTTAAGCGATTTTATATTTGTTACTAAAACTTAATATTATACACAAATTAATATGCGAAAAATACCACATAGATAACCACAGAAAAGGTCAAAGTGCATATTTTGATTGTTGATAAGACATTATTCTTTTAAGGAGTTCTATTCAAATAGCAACCAATCGACCTGAGAATCGGCAGTGACAGTCTAAGCCAAGGAAGTAGACCTTGGCGAAAAAATTGATTTTACAGAGGTTCTTCAACTTATTCAGTTTATGGAATGTTCGTTCAGACGGTCTTAAAGACGAAAAGTAATATGTGACGGCCGTGCCTAGATAGATTCCTGAGAGCTTAGTTACTATAAAGAATGTTTCGGCTAAACGCCATGATTGTTCAGCCGCAATTCAGCCTCCGTAGAAACCATAAATGCTATTAATTCTACGAGTTAGCGTTCAGTAAAAACAACGGAGTTCACGCCTCTACTATAGCTCATGTATGTTGCCAGTGATGACTTATGGTATCTCTCATCGGGCCTCTTTGGCAAGCTTACATTCGCTTATCGACCCATAGAAAGTTATATACACATGCTCGGGATTTCTCTACGATATCAGACTAGGAATGAGGTGGCCGAAAGTAACAGACATAGCCCAGAGGAATGACAAGTGGCAGTCCGCAGATCACGTATCACAGAGAACAGATGGCCGCTGGGCCTTAACTTTCTACTATGGACACCACGAACCGACGAGTGTAGGGAATTACTTGCAACGAAATCTGTGGTGGAGACCCACGCCCAGTAGTAGACATTCTACGGCTGAAATGTTGAACGATGAATACATTTCATTAATCGTAACAAACTTTTTCAGTTAAAAACAAAGTATTTTTTTTATTTATCTGCATCAATATTTTTATATTACAAAAAAATACATGTAATGGGGACATGTCAATTTACATTGAATTGTTTTCATTTAATCATACACCGATGCGTGTAGGTTTTCCCGTTTGTTGGTAAGTCATTATTGTATCTCTCACGCAAATTCTTTAATAAGAATTAGTCCGAAGCGGGATGATAAATAAATGTTGTCTTTTCTTTTCGTTTCTTTCATTTACCAAGTAGGAAGCAATATGTTTAAAAGATGTACATGGGGATAACGGCAACATTTTATGATGTAATTGACAAATAAAAACTATATTATTTAAGTAGGTTAAATTTGTCTACGTTTATTATAATCAGAAATTATGTAAGCAATTGTCGCTGTATAAAATAAAATTCGCGAATTGACTTTAAAATGTCTAAAATACATATGCACAAGTTGGTTTAACGTTACATTTTATATTATTATTAATAAAGAATTAAATTGGAATAAGTACAATTACCAATAATAATTAGCAATATTCTGTGATGTTATATATTATAAAATTTCAAAACATTTTTAGAGGTTTTTTGTTTTTCTTTCTTCATTTGCTTTTTTCGGGAAACTTTTATTAGTATTCATAATAAATAGATATGTCATCGTATGTCATCCTCGCTTATTGTAAAAATCTACATTATAGTAACATAGAAATATCAAAAAAATAATGTTATGATTTTCATTATATTATAATTTCATTATAAAACAAATAGGTTGTTTATTTTGATTCTTCTACGTCATGCAATAAGTTAATTTTGTTCTCATCCTATGCCAATGGAGAAGCATATCAATCAAGTTAACAACTTCGGCCTACAACCAACTTTTGAAAAACGACGAAAACAAATACCCCTAAAACTACGTGGAGTAGAATATAAATCGGAAAATTTAGGTAGCCATCGAAAAGAGCAATTGTTTAAAGCGAGCAAATGATTATATTTCTTTACTTAAGTTCTAAACGTTTAAAACTGTCCTTTGTTGTTGCGTCCTTTCGACACGAATAAAAAATACCAATTCATTTTTTCTCAAAAACTTTATTCTTTATATATAAACATTGTGGCATTTTTGTATGTGTATGTAAAAATATTCATCGATCTATTTTCGATTAAGTATTTGTTTTTAAATAATAAATTCGACGGGTGGAGTGCCTTCCATTCTTGCTTTTACAAATATTTTAAAATGATATCCTTCTTCTGCTATATTTTCTTTAAAAAGTTGGAATTCGTTTTTTAATCACTGTGTTTTTTAAATTTTTTAATGGAAACATTTTTGTTTACACAGATAAAATATAGGGAATAGTTACAGCTAAACAAGACTTAAATTATATTTTTATAAATATAAAACACTCACTTTTTTTAAAAAAAGAAATACAAATAATCAGTATTATCTCATTTTACGTACAAAATGTAATGTTCCCACTTTTGGGACAGTCGCCTATTTTGACAGACATGATTAACTGTTAAACTGTTCCCCCTCGCTGAAATTACACGAACAATGTTGAAAACAATATATTATTTACTTCTTTGAGTGGTTTTTAGACCATAGGTACTTGTTTTCTCTGTGTACCTTTCACATCCGATATATGAAAATTAGTATAATCAATGACAAACGTATATATGGAATATCTTTACAAACAACAACTACATTTTTTAAATATTGATAAAGAAACCTAAAACTTACCATAATCCTTGCTCATTTTTAAAATTTATTTATAGTTTCATTCATAAAAAAACACAAATGTTTCGGACTCTACCAAAAGGTTGCTGACTATTTTCAAAACAAGTCACAATCTTTTGTATTATTATTAATTTCACTTCACAATTGAACACAAAGAGTGTTTAATGTAAACATATAAAATTATAATGTAAGCGAAATCGGCACAGTGTTTCCATATTTTAAAAAGATTAAAACTTTGGAACAGCCATTTATTTACAAATAAACGTAAGTGAAAGTTTGTAAAGTATAGCGCACGGTTTATTTAACAACACGTCCGATGCACAGAACAAGGCAATAGCGACTGCTGATTGGGTGAACGGCTGAATCACTTTACTCTTATAATAATGCAAGAAGAGCATAGCTGACGGTCGTGGCTACTCGTTGACTAGATTTCCACGGGACAATATTTCGAAACCATCTCGTTGACGCCCCAGAGTAAATACAAAAGAAACCTTTGTACTTCTTTTTTCTTGAATGTTAACAAAACAATTGACAAACTAAAACTGCTTAACACATTTTATGACCAGCAAAATCTTTAAAAAAATTGGTTTGTTTAAGCGTTTTTAAAATTATAGTTCTTCGTTATTTATTTTCCATTGTTCTATAAAAAATTACAGCAAAAATGTAAAAAAATAACTTTAAGACCAAAATTATATTTATTTGTTTTTTATTTAAACAATAACTAGTACAACTGACGCCGGCAATGTATTTAAATGGAAGAATAAACAGAACTACGCGCGTACGGTAGATATATTTGTGTATAAGTACATATAAAGTGTCGTTGCTGTACAATGGAGACACCATGTTAATACCAGCTGCTCCTTATCTAGAGCAACAATAAGCTCAATTAAGCCAGTTACATCGTCGACGTTTGCTGGTATAAGTGAAAACTATTTTTAGTCTGTTAGAAGAGCCTAAAGTTTTCGACTCTTACACGAAGTCACGTCTACTTTTGCCTGTTTCGTTGTTGTAAATTCGGAGGATGTCTGCCTTATTTTCTTTAATTATTTCTGCGAAGTTTCTCGTTATAGTTTATTTGGTAAATTAAGTATCTTTTCTTTCTATTGTGTTTTATTTTTGACGAGAATTAATTAGTTGATTCGGCGTAGTACTATAGAATCAAAAGATTCGATCTCTTCAAATCGAAGATTACCTCATGGAACTTTCACGAAAAATATGTATTTAACAATGGACATTTCAGTTTATAATACAAAAATTCTTTCACCTCACAAAATCCAAAGACACTTTTGTCTGATAAGCCTCTGCCGTTAGTCATCAATTATGAGTAGTTAGATATAGCTTATTTAAATAACGCTATTCAGTTTTTGATAACAGTATCTACATGTGTTTACCGGTATTTTATGACACCTGATTACGGGCTTTGCCCATTTGAAGGCAAATATAACAAAAACAAATATTATTATGACTCCACAGGAAGAATTAGGAACCTTGCTGTAAATAAGATAATTTTTTTTATGCAGAGATTTTACGTTGTCGCGTACATCGAGTATCAGATATTTTTAATGCCTATTGTTTCAATATGGGGGTATGTATAATATGACATGGCTCCTACGACAAATTTTCTGTTGATATCACAATAATACCCGTATATATAAACAACACCCGTATAAATAAACAAAGAAACTATCAGCTTAATTAATTACATACATATTTGTTACGTTCACAATTGATCTGTCATTGTCGTTAACGTTACTCGTGTGAAATAAAACGAAACAATTAGGATTTAATAATGTGAAACGATTATTACTTATACACTTATCAGTGGAATTAACACAATTGCTACATCCTTCGGTATGTTGAGAATCATCCAATATACTCGTACAAATAAATAGACTAAATTACCAAATTACCAATAAGCGCAAAACTCGAGACCGGTTACATGAATTCGGTTATTTTTATTTCATATCTCCGTTAATACACGAAGAAAGTCGGGGTGAAAAAATGTAAAATATGCAAGATATTCTTACTAGTGGAATATGGAATGTGACTGCTTGGTTCCGGTTTAAGTTAATGCTGTTAGCCCGGGGGATTTTACAGCTTATCGGAACTGAGTTCACTAAGCGGATAGGTCCATGAACTTAAAATTAATATGATTAGTGTCTTTAAATGTGTACGTAACTCTGCCAGCGCCCAACCCTTAAAATTGATTTCTTTGCGATATGACAATCTCTTTTCTTCTATTAAATTGATATTTAGGGCGAGGCAAGAAAAGCTATTATGTTAACTCTTGAACACAGCTTGCCGGTTTGAAGGTGCTTTTGAATAGACTTCAAATTCTACGGATTGCTCGTTTGTTCACGTAGATGTTTTAAGAGTTCGTCAAAAATACATTTATAAAACTTGCATTTCAACATATGAAAATACAGTGTGACATAATAAAAATCTTTATTGAAAATAGTATAAATAATTTACTTTCTTATTTATTATGATATCCGCCAGATTTTCATAAACATTCATCTAAACGACACTGAAGGGTTTCAGAAAAGCTCCTGCAAACCTGCAGTCACTATTGGAATGTCCACCTCTTATTTCCGAAAGCAAAACTGCTTTAATTCTGCAAGTGTTTTTATAGTACTCGTATTACAGAGGACTTTATAAGATGTCCCCATTACCAAAATCACAAGGCGACATATCTGAACTTCGCAGTGGCCACTCAATTCGGGTGACATCTCTTCGGCACGGCTTTTCTTGAGAACACTTATCGTACGACGAAACTTCTAAGAACTGGAATGCTGTGTTATTTAAAAAAACAACAGAAGTTAACAATTATATAGCGCACCTTGAACAACAAATTCTGAAGAATAAATGATATACATTTAAAAGGATTTTAAAGCTTCCACTACCTCTCGTAACAATAATTTGTAACAAAGTTCCAATTTTAATCATATCTTTTTAATCCATAGATGTGGACCAGTTGGAAGCAACCTGCATCCCGCGTGTTTCGACAACGTTAAAGAGGTAATCTGTCCACCTTGTAGATGGACGTCATACGCTGTACTTGCCGGCCCGTGGTCTCTACTCCTTTTTTTTATTAATTCTAATTTGTATCGCTAGTGTTTTTTTTTTCAATAATTATTTTTCGCTTTAACTAAACGCAGACAGTTGGGAGAGGGTTGCCGCTATTTGATACGGATCTTTCTTCTCCCAGCTACGAGGCACGACGGCGTTTTTATAATATTTTACAATTTTTATTACACAATTTTCTCTTATGGCTAAATACAGCTATAATTTATAAATATAAACAATACAATTTGGAATACTCAATTATATATTAGTTGCTACATTATTTTATTTCAAGTTGCTGCCCAAGCGCTACAGGCCGTTAAATGCCTTGAGATTTAGGACAATGTCCCAGGCCAACTCATCAAAAGATTCTGCTGTAGTTTTTTTTTTGAGAAGGTCCGGTAAGTTAAACGGAGGTATACTAAGTTTTTTACATAAGGGGTCTCCACTCTAGAACCATAAAGATACAGCGGTATTGTATATTCTATAGTTTTTAAGTAAGTCCGTTAATTTGAACTAGAAAAAAAATAATTGTAAAATTTTACTTAAAACCTAGAGCATTTAATAAGCAAAGATATTATTATCCATCTTTAATATACAGGGAAGGCGATGTAGATATCAATGACGATCAATTGTTTTCTTGAAAATTATTTTTAGATACACCTTTAAGTGTGTTAGGTACTTTACCATAATCTAATTATCGACTGATACAATTTCTACGAAACAACGAATGTACAATATACTGTTATATTAATGTAATTTACTTTTGTAATATGATTATAATATTATATATGATGGAATTACAAAGAACAAGCTGGCAACCAGCTTATTCGAAACAAAAACAAGGAAGGTCTTTGACACATCTGCGGAAATACTTGAATTCTGTCATACAAGTTTCTTGCCCTAATTAAATTAATATATAAGAGAAATATTAGGACACATCGGTGTTAATCTATTAAAATATATTCATGTAAATGATTTTCTCCCAGGAATTAATTAATCACATATCGCACTAACTAAAAAGGCTATGCCTTGAAATTTGATAGGAGTATTTTTTGCCAAGCATAGGTTAGCTAAGAATGGATTTTATAAAATTTTACCCGCAAGGGGGTTGAGCGTGTATTCATAAAAATACCGTGTTTTCAAGCTATAGCTCTTATGGACTTAAAAAACGGCCAGAATATTTTTGTGCACCTTAAAAAATATTAAGAATGGATTTTATGAAATTACCCATACAAAGTGCGGGCCTCGCGAAGTGGGAAAACACAATTGCAACCACATATTCTAAACCAAAAATTTACCACAGAATTAGCATTCGCTCAGTGAATTTTTATGTGTTTGAGACGCTAAACTTCTAAGAGAAAGGACACATTTTTGAAGAGAGGATTAGTGACCCAATAAAGTTAGCAATGTTTATGATTGCATCGCCCATCACCTTTTAGTTCAAATCAAAAATTTGTTGTATCAACATAATATTGACCAAAACCAAAATTTTCTCTCAAAAAACAACTGATTAACCATTAAATATTAACATCACAATTTAGAAGTTTCTAGCAATAATAACGTGAAAAATTTACAGTGAATCCGTCACTATACGATTGTCAAACTGACAATGCCGGCAACAGAGACATAGCCTTGAATTCTTGAAATGGCATTGAATTGTTAACATGCTGCAGTAGAACTAAGTAGTGATTCATGTAATGATTATCACGAAGCGCCATACGTTCTAAAAATATAACTCTCCATTTTATATTCGATTAAAAGGGCGTTATCGAATGAGTGTACTGAGCTCTTGACATGTTATCACTTTTTTTATTTGAGCGAAACTGATTACTATCTATAATACATACGGGACACAATGGTTGGGTATAATATATATATATATATATATATATATATATATATATATATATATATATATATATATATATATATATATATCTATATATATATAAATATATATATATATATGTATGTATGTATAATATACGATAAGTATCGTCTTCTTGGGGATTCTTAGAGGTAGAATATGAAAAATTGGTTTCCATTATTAGCTTTATTACATTTACGTTTACAGATACCATCTTTATTACTCTTCATAAATACAAACATCAAGTTACTTTTACTTTTACTAAATGAAGCGCCATTACAAAATCTACTTTGGAAACATAAAAAATGAATGTGCTTTTTTGAATACATAAATATTTTTAATAGGAATTTTATTTACTATTTGAAAATTACATCGTCATGATATCCTGATCTTCGGAACATTTTTCTTGTAGTTTACAATGAAGGTTTTCAACGCCTGTAATTTTTCTCAAGACCTCTCTTGTGGGTCCTTCCTGGAGGAACCAAGTCTTATTGAGCTCTTGAAGCTTTAATCGCATGAAGTTATAAAGTGAACTCTAAAGCGGTACGTCTTTTAATATATTTTTTAATGATGTACACACTTATTATATATTAAACATATTTTATCCGCAAAAGTGTACTTCGAAGAATATTTATAATTTTAATAAAGTCGTTTAAAAAGTACACACAATATTGAAACGTTAATGCGTTGGATTTATTTAACAGATTTCTGTAATTAACACAATTACCGAACTAAGCATACATGTAGTGTAAGGTTTCAAGGTGAGAAGCGTTGGTACGGTACTGCGCACGATTTTCTACTTCAAAGACAACATATTTTTCTAAAGTTGTTATTACTGATGATATTTTAACGGAAACCTTTACAGTAAACTGAAATTTTCTAATATTAATTATAAGTAATAAAATTTTTGAGTCAAAGATATACCTTTACGCAAAGCAAAACTGCTAGTTGACGAAATAAACATTTTTAATTTTCCATTATAGCTTTGTTTTTTTTTCACTTGTTGACGCATAATGAGGGCAATGCCGCTTACAGCAAATGCGGAAATCAGCTGTATGCCTGATTAACATAAAAATTAGCACGTGAATGTTTTTGTTCCCAAACCTTATTGTTATTTGTCGTGAATATAAGATGCAGTTATATTTTAACTATATGAACTAGATTATTAAAACAATGCAGATTTGCAACTGTGAACGTGTTACTACAAGGTCATTCTTGATTTGCTTTAACAAGCTACCTCCGCTAGAAATCTCGGTTAGGGCCACCAAATGCCTAGAATTTTAATTCCAGGCATTTTTTAACTCATTCACTTCATTTTCTGATTGTATTAAGGGGACCAGAAAGTAATGTCGCTTTCTTAAGTTAAATTCTACTTTTTTTTACATTCTTCACTACTATATTTTTAAAGAATGTTTATTTCTCATCAACAATATATTCGTCTTCATTATCAACAACCTTTTGTCACTTAGTATACAAATTTTTAGTGCTTTCAATCGGTTTTTCGATAACATATGTCGACAGGAACAACATTTCTTTCCGGTCCTCCTAATGTAATCCATTTTATAAAGTAACATAATGGTTACACAAAGAATATCCAGAAATATTAAGTTTCGAATATTTAATGTTAATTGTAGTTACATACATACATCATTTATTTATTTAAAAAGCAAACTACTGAACTAAGATAGGACTTTTGATTACTACACAGAGCATAGATTTGATTATTACAGGTGTTCGTAGTATTCTCATATAAACGTTACTTCCGTTTTTGTGTGAATCTCGTTGTCTACGTATGAGCTTCTAAAGTTCACAATTAAAAATAAGGTTGCACATTTTTATGGTTATGGATTTCAATATAATCATGATCATATATACCAGCGCCCGTTAATACGATAGATGATATATAAAATGTCCGATTTATTATTTCTCAAAAAAAAATTCATTAGAATATTACGCTGACTTTGAACTCTCTGCAAATGGTTGACTGCACTGAGATAATACATACAAAGGGATAAATCTGTATAATGGTTATAGTGAAAAATCTTTAAACGAGTGAATGTATAACTCAATTGTTGTCGATTAATGTTTAGTAAACTCTAGCCCAAAATCAATATGCATTCAAACAAGTTTCTACAAGATGGTCAGCAGAGTTCCCTGGATACCATAATAACCACACTATGGTCGCCAACCTATCTATCAAGCGTGGCATGTATATGCATAATGATATCTATGAAGGATATCCTTCATAGATATTTTTTGGGGCCATGGTACGCCAGTGGGCACCTTTTTAGGTGAAGGAACACCATTCTAAGGAAGACTGCCGTGCCTTCGCGTCATCTCCGACCGGGATCCGTTCAATGTTATCTGTCTTGCCCAGATTTGATGACCATAATTATTTATCGAAATTAGTTAAAAAAAAAATACTTTAGCAGTTATTTCATTGTGTAAATGACTAAACAAGGTTCGTTTCTTTATTTATATGTATTGTGAATGATTTTTCATTTGTGCTAGCGAAAAAGTACTAAAACTACCTAATAAATGTGTTATATGTAACAGGCTTACACTAGTTAAATGGTGAATATTTGTGTGACACTACCAAAAAAAATATGACTCACTGGCATACGCCTCATATTCTTGTAATTGGACTCTATATTTTATTTCCTGCTCTTAAATATTTTTAGTACGACTACGTTTTCATATCTGTAAGATATTTGGAAATTTAAACTAAAAATTATAATGATTTTTCGACAAATTTAAGCACAAAACATATTTTACATTCTTCCGATAAAATATATCCAAGTATATAAGTTAAATATTGCTTGTTATATAATGTTATTGATTTTATTTACAGTCCTGCAGATTGGGGTAAATGCCCCTTAGCAGACTAGGATACGAACAAAGGATCGTACCTCTGTCTGGCTGTTGACCCACGTCGACTTCTAAATAACATTTTCAAATTGCTAAATATTTTATCTTAGAACACGGAATAACTTGCTTTTCTTTTTATATGTGTAATAAAGAGTTATAAGAGTAGAATAAATTTATAGATAATGATTTCTTTTGTTTTTTAAATAAGTTTGTTTTAGATGTAAAATAATTATTTTGCTATGTAAATATTATTTGCAATGCCATATGGTAATCATCATATCAGCTGATAGACGCTCATTGCAAGGCATGGGTCTAACCCTAGCATCTTCACTGTGGCCACTATTGCGTTGTTCTCATCCAGAGGCTTGACCTTAACTGTGTCATCGATCCTGGTGGGCCATAAGGTCGTGTGCCTTTGCATGCCGCATCTAACGGTTTGTAGTCGCCACTCTACTGGAGTACGTTTCGGCCCCTACGACCGTCAGTTGCTGGAACGATTTGTTTTGCCCACTGCCACTTCATGCAAGCAATTCTTCGAGCTACGTCGGTGACCTGGGTTCGTCTTCAGATTTTCTCATATAATTATATTAATCTTTATTTAAATTGGGCGCCGTCGGTTAGTTGGTTAAAGGGCCTGTCTAGTAAATAGGAGATCGTGGATTCGAATCTCGCCGGGGCCTTTTGTTATTTCACCAGCAAAATTTTAATTTAATTGTCTCCACCTATTGATTATAGTATTTTAATTATCAATTTTAACTTGATTTTATTATTACAGGTGTTAATTTAAGACATTTATAGACCGTCTAGTTGTACTAGCTAATAATATATAAATGTGACATTTTTTATTTTCCGTGGCGCCGGCAAGTCGTCCCTAATTTCGAAACTCCCTTTTAGAGTACCGGTATTTGGCTGTTAGCCAAGCGATTACTTATGTTTTCCCTCCTACTTTTATGTGTAAATGTTACTTTTAAACCAGGAAGAGCTTCAAATAGTCGATTGTTATAATGTTGAACAACGACTTTGCCAATGTGGCATTTTACAATATATAATACAAACTCTTGAGCAGTGGAAGCTCAGCGGCAGAAGACTGAGACTTGGGATTGTAGGTCGCGAGTTCTATTCCTGGGACACAATCTTACATAATTCACACTTTGTGCATTAATTAGATAGGATTGCCACGACTCACAAAACAGTTTCTAAGAGATAGGGAGCAGCGTCTTCGGCGTACCATAATATACCACATTGCGATTGCCAACCCGCCTGCCGAGTGTTGCGACTGTAGTATATTATCCTATAGATATTTTCGTGTTAAGCTTATTTATCCCTTGCAGTGGGCCTCTAAGTGCTGAAACGACGACGACACTCATAATTACATAAAGCTTAGGGTGCAAGTATCATTGTGTTCCATTATGAAATGGCGCTATAAAACTTCATTTAATGAGCTATTGAAAGTCCTTCGATTTAACAAGCACAGGGGATGCTTATAATTTATTATTAATATATAATTCTGTCTAACCATGGGCATGCCATTTTATTTTATATTAAACAAACATATAATTTGCCTGTATTTTTAAATCAACAAATATAGTAACCTTTAATTTTCTCCAAACAAAAGAAAATGACACTTATACCACTTTCAAAATAAACGGTCCAATTTTTTGTTGTTTGCACACATAACACAAAGTATTTAAGTCATCCTATCAACGCATAGGTTGATGAAACTCAATAATATTGCATGTAACACGTTTTATCACCCAAAGCTACCCCACTTATTTAACTTCTTTAAATGTGGTCGTAAAAATTTCAGCGGCAATTCGTGTGGGGGACTTTCTTCAAAAGAGACTTCTGAAACTATCACAGAAATTATGTCGCAAATGATACTCTGACAAGAAAGTTATCTACCAACAAAATTCGGGCATTGGTATGAATCGATAAAAAATATTACGACAATTTAGGTGTTTAGGAAGCTTTGCGCTAGATTGATACCTTATATTTTGACGGAAGCTAAAAAAACGACGCATTATTTCCCCTCGCTCAATGCGATTTTTTTAGAGCGATGCAGTAGCGAAGTTGTCGCTCGTCTACTTCGGTTTAGTCGCGAAACAGTCAATAGCTGTGGACCCTCGCCCATAATTCAGTAACCTCCGTTCTCTCCCCGACGCGATACAGAAGCGCATTGACATCTCTACTATAGCATGTTGGCATCGCTACTGTAACACGTTGCAAATGCGATTAACACGCTTTAGTAATGATGCTGACGCGCGTTAAGTAAACGACAAAAAGTAGCCGTGAGCTTCGGGCCCGATTGATGCTCTGAAATTGTATTTAAATTCGACGGTGGTGTCTTAAATATTATAGCACCGTGATGACTTTCTTTAGAAAAGTTGTCTACAGAAATAAAAATAGGAAGCGTAGGGAAAAGGTTGCCTCGTTCTTTGTTCAGACTTTATACGTCCACAAAAAAAAAACTAACGGCAGCGGTGTTGTCTTCGAAAGTACGACTTTACTGTCCATTGCAGCGGTCCTTCAACCGGATACCGCATCGGCTAAACCAACAACCGAGTTACCAGGGCAGGTGCGGAATTAATGGGGCATCCTCCTAACAATTCCTCATATAACCAAAGATCGAAATACACAGGCTGTTAAAATTAGGTATTAATAAGAAAAGAAACATACAGCAATTGCTTAAATAATCAAAAGGTGATCTCAAGTTAGATACTACACTATCGATCGCTAAACCAATCTCGCTTCACAGACAAGTGTTAATTTTGATTATATTATTATAGTAGTACCAAAACTGCTTTGACTACTACGACAATGTATTATTTTCCCACAGAGGCAGCACTATCGCAATTTGTTTTCATTTGGTGATTGCTGGTACATAATATGAATTTGAGATTAATGAGCCCAAATTTTATTATTTCGCATATTACATATACATTTTGATATTTCTAAGTGGTTTCACAAAGATAATTATCTGGTAATAATGTTTTTAAAAGATACCTTTTCAACAGTAAACTGTACAATGTACAAATACACAAATGTACATTATACGTACATTTGTGTATGATGTACAAATTCAAAATCTCAACAATAATCATCTAGGAGAGGAAGGTCGTCGTTTTGTTGATATTACTCAATTTATGATAGGTATAAGAGGTATGATTTGGAGGTAGATGCAAATTTTTACATATGCTTTTTTTTATTTTTTTAAAAATATTCGATTACAATTTCATAAAATAGTAAAATCTTTCACTGGGATAAATTTTCAACAGGTTCCGCTGATATCTGGTTGTAAGGTACAATAAGAAATAAAAACAAACCACAACAATACTGTGTTTTAATTTTCCGTACATACATCATTATCAATCACTCGTTCATATAGTTCAAACTGATCAATAGTAACATTAACAATTTAAATATATATATCTTTACAGACAAATCAGTTTTAAATTAACTTACTTTGTTTACAAAAAAAAAAATATAAATTGCAATATTTAATGATGGACTTCAGACCGCACAAGTGCAGATCGACGCTACATTCGTCTTTTATGTTTTACATCTGTTCATTTAACGTTAACAAATAAAAAACTTCATCGGTCATAATAGTTTTATTCGCATATAATAATTGATTATGATACACAGAGCGCGAGCGCGCGAGTCAGTCGCTGCAGAGTAACTCACTCAGCGGTCGTCTCCGCTCCAAATTGCATTTATTATTCATTTAAATTGCATCGACATCGTTCTGCAAAAACCGTGGCTACATATTCACTAGTGAGAGGTCTCGCGGCAGCATCGGTCAGTAGGACGCAGAGTCCCTGCCATACTCCGTCGAACGCGAAGCAGTCGACCGTTCGCGTTTATACATATATATCCTTAAAATATAACAGTCAATTAGACAGCCAGTTGTCCGTCCGATCTATATATTTACATACAAACAAACGGAACGTCTCTCGGCCGGCGCGAAGGCAGTGCCGAGAGGCCGAACTGCCGGTCCGCCGGTCAGTTACGACGTATCGTATTAGAAACGAGATAATGTTTTTATCCGCACGAATCTTAAATAATCTTAGAATCACTTTTCATAATTTACGACTTAATTAAAAATACCGAGAAAGTAAATCGTGATAGGTGGCAGTAGAAGTGTCCGCGTAGACGAGAGCATCAGTCGGCTTTCACTTCGGCAGCGGGCGGCCCGTCGGGGGCGACAGTATCCACGGCCTCTTCGGCTCCGGCGCCCGGCGTCGCCTCGCTGCCCTCCGCCACTCTTTCACCGCCGCCTCCGCCGTCTGTAGATATCGACAATTTATATCTATACCGCGCTATCATTTGTTATAGATTATTAAGAGACTGGATTTCTTGCAAGTTATTAATAGAGAAAGTTTATTTTTGCTATCAAAAAATCTATTTAGTTTTTAGTAGTTTAAAAGAGAGAGTGACTCACTGCGCTGATGATGTTGGTAGTAGAGGTTGTTGCGCTGAGGCGCGTGGTGCGGGCGCGCAGCGCTGGGCGGCGCCCGGTACAGCGGCAGCACGGGTGCGTGCGGGCGCTGGATGGGCGCGGGGTACCGCGGCGCCGATGGACCTCCGCGCGACAGAGCGCCGCCGCCGCATCGACCATTGTTACCGCCAACCATCTGTTACCAAATTATATCATCACATCGATAATTGCCACAATCATGTCCGGCCGATAGTCATGCTTTACTGTACTGCATTTAGGCTTCTACCAAAAATCGACACGATGACTAGCCCTGCAATTGCCTGCATTTAGCGACTTTCCGCAATCCTAAATATGTCGATGAGGTGGACCATCGATATATTTACATAGAGGGTCCTCCACTTTCGCCGCGTCTACCGACTTATGGTCGCTACTGGAGAACCTGTCGTCCCCAACAAACCACAGAAAATTTTTTTAACTTTTGGGCTCTTAATACTTGCGTCGGAAATGGTACGTACGGCACTGGCCGACGGTAACAGTTAAAAATAGCTATCTTTTTGCATGGGCTGAAATTTTTAAATTATTTTGGAGTATTAAAAACAATTATTATAAAAATTAAAATTATCGTATTGCAAATTAAACCAATTTTAAAATTAATTGAAGAACCTGCATATTGATCGAAAAGACACACGTTTATGGGTCGACGCAACCTTTACTCAATGCTTATGGCATAATTGTCTTTCCTCCACAGAGGCGACTTTCGCCAAACACAATTATGCGCACCCAGACTAAAAGTTTAAATAAAGATTACTTTTAATTTTTTTTTTGAAAAATGCATTAAATGTGTAATTTATTTAACAAAACTTCTGGCAGTACCAAGTCTGCAGGGACAGATAGTGAACAATAATTAGTTTCGTTATGTAGTATTATAAATTTTTTAAAGATTTTGGTTACTATGTCATCATTGATATTTATTATTTCTAAAATCATTGATTGGTATTTTAAGTATGTGGCATATATAAATCGACATCTAATGAGATATACACTTGCACTTTTGAACCTTTTACACATAGGTGTACATATAGGGTATAGATACAATCAATCTGTACATTGTAACGAATTTAGTATTTTTTTATTGTAAGAATTTAGTAGTAAAGAACACAGAAAGCCAGGCCCACTCATAAGTATCAAAAGTTTATGAAACAACTGAAATGACTAATCAGCATAAATCTTAGATGTACTGTTTTAAGAAATATCTAACACTACAATTATATTATTATTTTCTATTTCAAATTATTGTAATTTTTTTTTATATATGGTTAACAGCTTACAGAGTAGCGCACCTGCTGATGCTGATGTTGTTGATGCTGCTGGTATTGTTGATGCTGCTGATGCTGCTGGTGCTGCTGATGCTGTTGATGTTGCTGGTGCTGCTGATGCTGCTGATGGTGTTGGTGTGGAGTGTGCGAGGGGGGCGGCGCGTGATATTTGTGCTGCGGCGGTGAATGCGGCGGCTTCTGGGGTTTCGCGGAACCCTTAGGCGTCGGAGACGCAGCATCACAGAGCGGCGCGAACCCATTAGCATGCTCATGTAGTGGACTCTTGAGTTGTGGCTGAGGAGGGGGCCGCGGTTGGGGAGGTGCATATTGCTGCTGTAACGGTGCCCTGTATTGTTGCTATGAACAAATAAATTTATATTTTATTGGAAGAATTTGAAGAAAATATGTAATCTCTGTGGCAAAAACTATACTGGCAACATATATGAGGGGATGTTTAAACGATAAATATACACATACTTGTCACATTAGCAATCAATAAATAGATGCTAACTTTGAGTAAAAGTACAATAATACATTATCACAAAGATGGACAATAAATGAAATCTGTCAACCTGTTAACTTGCAAATATATAATTATTTTTATTTAAAAATATTACCTGCATCTGCTGCACGGCTGCAGCCACTTGCAGCTGCGATGTGAGAAACTGTGAGCCAAATGCATTACCCGATTGCGCAGGCTGGGTGAACTGCAAAGGATATGTTGGTGCTGGTGCAGTCGGTGGCTGGTATGGCGAATAGTAAGAGCTGGCTGGTGGTGCAGGCCGAGGTAAAAGCCCTGGTAAAGAGTATGGAGCCTCTCCCACAGGCCCAGAATAACCTAGAAACTGCTGTTGGTAGGTATTCACACCACCAACTCCTCCTACTCCACCTACCCCACCGCCTTTGCTACCTGAAAAAATAAATAAAGTTTAAATATTGGTTGATTTGGTTTAAATCTATTTTAAAGAAAAATATTAGTTGTGTATGACAAAACAAGAATGTAACTTCATTAGTTGAAAGGTAATGTATGCCCTGAAACAATGCAAATTATCTACAGGTTCTTGAAAAACTTCAGCACAATAACATTGCAATTGCCACAATTAGATTTAAAATGGTGTTATATACCACATCTTAAATCTGATGGTGTGATGTATGATATATGCCTTACTACACTATATGCACCATTTCTTACTTGATTAACCAGTTTACTGTAGCACCATCGTTGGTTAGCGCGCACTATTTTGCGTCGCCAAGATAGAGCCATAACGAGTATAATCCTCAATCACAGAGTAAATTGGGCTGGTAATATATTGGACCAAACAGATGCCCACTGATTCACATGTCAACATTACTGTATTAACATGCATATTTCGATAGCACTTACTAAGGAACGTATTGAAAGTGACATACCTATTCTCTTTTTGGATTAATTAGAAGAAACATGAGTTAACAGTGTAAATTAATACCTATTGCGCCAATTTGTTGCGAAGAGGGTTTAACGGTGGCTGACATTAGTGAATTTGATGTGCTAGATATGAGGACAGTGTTTGGGCTGTTTCCTAGCTGTCCTGATTGTCCAAACGCGGCTCCGCCACCCGCAGCTGCCGCCTGCTCAAATAAAGTCTTTGAATTAGTTCTTAATACATAACAAATATAATTTATTGTAAATATTTTAATATAGTACTAACCATACGATATTGACTTGGAAGACTTTGAAACATGTCTGGAGGCGGTTGATAATTATATGGAGCTGCTGAACCAGCTCCATAGGGAGTCCCTGGAAACCCTCCAAATTGTCCTCTACTTTGATCAAGAAAAGCTCCATATAGTCCACCTTGCTGCGGTAACTGTTGAGATGAACCTAGCAACTGTTGGGAAGAATTGAACAAAACTGCAGGTGGCGAGGAAACTGATAGACCTCCATATCCACCTTGATATCCCATGTGGTTGTAATGTTGTGGTGGAGGAGATTGTAATTGCTGGGTTGGCTTCACTTTGCATACATTTGGAGGAGCACCAGTCTCAGTATTGGTTTCCTCAAAGCCAGCAAATTGCAATTCTTCACCGCCTTCAGCTACAGCAGGCATTTCCCACACTTTTTTAACACTAGCGATTTTTAAATTGAGATCAGCAGCCAGAGGCGAAATAGTGTTTGAAGTGCTCATATGTGTACTGCGTGGTAATCCAAGTGACTTGGCCGATTTATCTTCAGTTAGTTGACCTAGGTCTGAATCAAAAGCAAAATCGAGTTTCATGTCAGAGGAATCTTCTGTTTTTTGTGATGTGTCAAAAGTGATAGGAAGACCTAGAGCTCCTTCAGCATCAGTAACAGGCCTGCTGCTATCAGCCATTATTTCTTGAATAGATCTTGGTCGGGGTCGTACATCTCCATTGAAATTAATAGCTCGAGCATCAATTTCTGCAGGGAGTTCTTCACTTTGACTTTTTGCAGTAGCTGCACTTGGCTGATATTTCTGTTTCAAAGCCTCTGCTGGAGGAGCAGTCTTATAATTAGTGTTTTCAAATATTATAGTCTCTACTGGTGGAGTAGTACCATCCAAAACTCCAGTTTTTTCTGTTGTTATAGTACATGGACTTGATGCTGACTTTGTTTCAGGTGGAGGATCACCAGGAGTACTTCTTTGACTCGATTGGCTAGACTTGTTATCAACTAATTCTACTGGTTCTTCAACATTACCACGGAGTGTCTGAGATATTGGCTTATCCCAAGCATTTACTGTTGGTGGTGGTGGTGCAGCTCCAGTGTCAGGGCTAAAACTTGTTATCATTCCCATTTGTTGTTTTTGTCTCTGCTTTACAAAACGTGGTGCTAGATTGGCTTGACGTGGTCTTTCATATGGGGGATTAGGCTTACCGGTAACAGGAGCGGAGCCACGATTATTTGTTTTATCATTAGAACTTCTTGAAGATGAACCATTTCTACCTCCACCTTGATTAGACCGAGATCTTGGTTGTTTAGAAGGTTGTACGTTTTCTTCTTTTGTACCTCTTCCATCTTTAGAATTTTTCTTATTTCTAACTTCTTGAAAACCATCATCAACAATTTCTTCATCTTTTTTGGTAGCAGGTATCTTAAGATCACTGACAGTTGTAGTATCTGTTATTTCAGAATTTTTTCCATCAGAGACGTCTTTCTTGCTTCCTTGATTATTACGACCATTATTTGGTCTGTTGCCTGAATTTTGATTTCGACCTCCAGATCCCTTTTGAGACTGACCAGATTGCCTGCCTCCAATAGACCGACGACACGCGCCAGCGCCCCCTCCTTCGGAATGTTCAGATGTAGTCTCCCAATTCTCATCTTCTCCACTAAGAGGACCTGCTCCTTTGGGACGACGTTCACGACCTCTGCCACTTGATGACCCAGTCCGTGTTTTATTGTTATTACTTTTCCCTTGGTCATCCTGTGCACCATCTTTACATTCTTCATTTTCTTTATTAGCTCTATTTGCCTGGCTAAAAGGACTCTTAGTATGGGGTGGCCCATACCCAGTGACTCGTTTAGCAGGAGCCGGAGGACGTGCTGCACCTTGAAAACCACCGCGTCCACGTCTAGATGGCTGCCCACGAGGTGCAAAAGGAACTTCTCTATTTTCTAAACTTTCTTGCATAGACTGGCTATGATCAATTAAATTATTAATATCATCTGATCTTTCAGATTTTTTAAGGGCACGAGGGCTACGAGGAGCTCGACGACGTTCTTTTCGATCAGAGTTGGGTGCTCCATCAGTTGAAGCATCTGATTCACTGGCTCTATTTTTAGAACGGGAACTTCGATGAGAACGACGCCCCCGAGATTCTCTTGGTCCCCAACCTCTGTTATATACATAACCACTATTATTACCATATCCTCTTCCTTTTTTTTCAGATCCAGACCCACTTGACTTTCTTTCTATGGGTTCCTTTCCAGAGATTTTATGTAACTGATCATTACTAACACGATCGCTTTTCTTTTCATCATTTGCACGCTTTTGCGTATCACCAGCACTTTGAATGGATTCAGTAGACGGTACTTCAGTACTCTTAACTAATAAACCAGATGGATCTGTACTAGACTTTGATGCTACTGATTCAGATTCTGAAAAGTCTTTGTCAGATTTTTGAGAGGTCAATAAAGGTTTGTTTAAATTCTGTTTTGCTATTAAATCTACAGGTTTTTGATTTTGTGAAGAAATAGATTGATTATCAAGTTGGTTTCCAGATAGAGGGACAGGTTGGTTGACAGTTTTAGGAAGAGAATGGTTATCAGTAAAAGAAGGCTGAGATTGATTAGAAGAAACAGATGGTGGTTGTGCAATTCCATAATTAGTTTGTGGTTGTTGGCTTTGTGTTAAATTTTGCCCACTGCCTAGATTACTGTGAAATTTACTAGTTTGGACTTGTGATACAGTTTGTTGAGGAAGGTTATTTATTGGCATAATATTCTGTGTTTGTATTTGACCAACAAGAATCTGTTGAGATGAAGAGACAATGGACTCTGTTTTTTCTGTGCTAGATATGGGTTCCTTTGATGGAGGATCTTGTTCTCTCAAGGTACCAATATTTTCAGATGATGCTTTTAGAAGTGAATGTTTTGCTTGTTCTTCTTGGGTTACTTCAGCCCATGAAGTTTTACTGTAATCTTTTTCCATTGATTCACGTAAAGTAACTTTTACTGGTGGTGTGGGACGACGTTCTGGTGCTTGCACTTGTACAGAAGTATCTTGAGAAGCAAATGGTTCAATGAGACCTACACTTTTTCTTTCAAACACTTCAGTCAATTTATCTGCGGCAGTTCTATTTTGTTCATTGAAGCCTTCCATTGGTTTCCTTTCGGTCTCATTTCTTCTATCTTTATAATCACTACTAAATTCTTTATAATCCTTAGAATTTGACTTTTCTGTTTCTCGCCCAGACTTATCATAATCTTGCATTTCTGACCGCCACTGAGGACCAGAGCCATCTTTCTCTCTTCGTATCTCATCTTCGCGGTCTGAAAAATCTCTGAAAGAAAGTTGATTATTATTAAAAAGTTTTAATTTCATAACTATTATAAAAATTGCTTTTGTAAAATTCATGACAAACCTCGAATAAGAACGTCGGCCATTATGTGCACCATGTCGAGGTGCATTATATGGGAGAGGATCTTGACGCCGTGGAGGTGCCTTTCCAGAAAATGCCCAACCTTTGTGCTGCTCTTCCTGCTGTCGATTTTGTTGTTGTTTTAAGAAACGTGGAGGTATGTTTGCTTGGAAGGTTTTTGAAAACGCATTATTTGACTGATCACGTCCGTAATCCCTGTCTCTGAAATCACGATCACGATCCCCTCTTTCCCTGTCAATGCGATCGCGGTCGCGATCACGTTCACGATCACGGTCCCGGTCTCGTTCACGATCGCGTTCTCTGTCACGTTCACGATCGCGTTCTCTGTCACGTTCCCGATCCCTCTCACGATCGCGCTCCCTGTCTCCGCGCTCTCGCTCTCTATCAAATCTATCACGATCTCCTCTGTTATCAGCACGCTCTCTATCGCGAACATCTAATCTTTCCTTATCACTTTCCGTGACATTTCTGTTTCTATCTCTATTGTCGTGCCGTTCCCTGTCAGAATCTCTTTCCCTGTCTCTGTTATCATAGCGATCTCTATTATCATTACGATCCCGATTGTCAATTCGTTCGCGATCTCTAACATCTCCACGTTCTTTTTCTCTCGTCTCTCTTTCACGAATATCTAGTCGGTCCTTTTCCCTAGTATCTCTATCTCTATTTTCCAATCGTTCTTTTTCTCTGGAACTTGAGTCTCTATCCCTGTTATCATTGCGATCTTTGTCCATTCTTTCTTGTTTGTCACGATTATCTTTCGACAGTTGAGCTGGCGTCGACATCTGCCGTCGCTGTTCTTCCTCTTTACGTTGACGAGCTCGCGCAACAGCTTGTGCTACCTCGTTATTTTGCTTCTGTCGCCTTTCTGCCCATAATTGTTCCTCATCTCTTGGTTCTTGACTTTTTGGTTCCACGCGTTCGTTATCAACAGTAGCGCGATTGCTACAGTTTTTATTATTGGATTTACTAGTCGGGGCTGACGATTCACCATCAGAAAAGTCCAACTTTTGACTGAAAAACAGATATTTAAGAATTTAACAATGTAAACAGTCATAAACACAGAAAAAAAAATTAGTACTTACTCATAATCAATATCATCATGTTGGGCCCACCCTGCATCACGAGAAATGTCATCAAGTGAAGAAATCTGTTCCTCTCTTAGAATGGGACGTGCAGTAAGAACCTCTACGGCTCGAGGTGTAGCAGGCGGCCGGGGCATTGACCGTGAATTTGCAAGACTGCCACTGGTTGCATTATTGCTACCACCAGTACCACTACTTCCTCGATTGTCACGAAGTGTACCCAATGTGCCCAGTCCAAGCCCACTCCCACTGCTACCTTTCATCAGCTATATAAAATAGATTTCACATAAATAAAGCTTTGAAAATAAAGTTAATTTAAATGATGATTGCTTCATTATTATTTATATGTAGTAAATAAAATAAAATTTCAACACAACTAGGAATTTTTGGGTGTGCCTAATTGTAAAAAATAGGTAACTAATAATACTAAATTAGCAGGATAGGTATCACTTACTATAAACACTTCTCATGCTTTATAGGAATAAAAGGTAAAGTTTCTTATATTCACAAAACGTAAAAAAAATATCAAGTTTAATTCTGACAATACATTTTTTGTCATTGACAAACATTGTTTAATATTAGTAGGTTCACTGAATTTGAGGTGTACAAAATATAAGATATACAATAATAGTTATTATTAGATAGACGATAATAATTATTATTCATCAATTGATAACAGTTCATTTAATTAAGTAGCAGTAAAAAGTAAGTGCAGTAGCTTAAGATCACACTTAAGAAAATATTGCTTTTATTATCACTTTTTAACATTGTCAGGAACTAAGCTTCTCTATATGTTCAAATAATAGCAGGTGAGCTACATTTATTACTAACCATAATGCAGGAACTTAGATTTGTTTTTTTTGTTTAGCACATTACATTGCACATTGTAATCAAATTTTCAAGATGTAAATTGTTTCTTGAAAACATATAAACATTTCTTTAAAACCACCAAAAAGAGTGTTTGTGCACACATTGTTGTTGTTACATTTCTTTACAACTTAGAAGCAAGAGTAGCTTACAAAAAGACAAGTCTAGCTTAAAGCGAAATTTAAAGACTAGCTTACAAAATCACAAGTCAATAAATGCTATGTATGTTACATTAACTTTGTTTAATTACAGTATATAATACTATAGAATCTTTTTTTTTGGTCTTGTCATGACCACCCCAGAAATAGTATAACAAAATCAATTGTTGGGATTTCATTGCTTTTTAAATTTCTATGGCTACTTACGAAGGATGGCAGAATGGCACGGAAGGCGGGTGTTTGTGTTGTAGCAGGCGTTAAGGCGGGCGCGGCGGCGGGAGAGGATGTAGTTTCTTGGCGAACGCCTGCCGTTCCACCGCACGTCCAGCTGCCTTCCGCTAAACATAACAAATGTATATTAGACTTAAAGTTTATCACAAGCGTAATTTTAATTCATGGTGTATAAGTTTACTGCCAAATATCTAACATAAACATGACCTGCAAAATTCTATTAAAACTACAAGTGTTATTTACCTAGTAAAGTTGCTTTAAATTGTTTCTTAATTTTAGTTTTACAAATACTGCATCTCATAGCCTAACTTTTAGTGCAATAATATGTAAGTATTAATGTTGCCTCATATTAAAAAAAAAAAAAACAAATGGAATAGAAAATTTACTTTGTGGTCTGAGTTGGGGTTGAGAAGCTGAATGCTCTGTAGAACGGTGTGAGGGTTGAGCTGCGGCCTCTAAAGAAGGGAACTCTGTGCGAAAATGGGGTGAAGAAGGAGGTGGTAGTGCAACCCATCCTCCAGAGGCTGTGCCCGCAACAACACCCGTGTTTGTTGTTGTAACCTGAAATTTTATAAAAAAAAAAATAACTACAATTATTGTAAATAATTTTTTCAATGTATAAAAACATTTCTGTAACTTACAGTAGTTTGGGAAGTGCATGTTGCTGATGTAGATACAACTGTAGTAATAGCAGAAACTGTACTGAAATAACACAGAAATAAAGTAGTTTTATTAATTTATAGCTTCTAAGGGAAAATAGATTTTAATACACAGATCAGACACATAAATTATAATAAAACAAAGGCTCCTTATCCACATATATCACACTTTCTTATTATATTCGTAAATCCTATTTTGGAAGTATTTATCTAAATAAAAATGTGTTTATTTTATATATTTACATAGAGCCTTTTCTCTGGCCTATTTTAATAGTTTTGTTTCTTTTCCTGCTTTTAAAAATCAGAATGCTTATAAATGTTCTATTAATAGTCTAAATTTACATACAGCTTGGTATAAGTTGGTACTTACATAAAATAACAATTAATGAATTTGTACAAGTGCATGATTATAATCTTTGGGGTAGGCTAATGTCTTGAAATGAATGTTTATTGGCCCAAAATGATAATCACAATTAAATGTTCATGTTCTCGTTTCTGCAAGCTGGTTCGCAAACAAGTGATGCTTCAATCATTTTCTATTGTGTGATTTTTTGGTCTAACTGATCATACATTTATTTTAACAAATAATAGCTATTGATGCAAGTTTGTAATGTAGTTAAAATAATAGATGTTTTGTCTTTGTTTTGCTTCATTTATGTATTAATATGTTTTCAATAAACTTACTTAATATTAGAATCTTGCCCTGTTTCAGTTTTTAAAGATGGCAAATTTGCTGGTGGCCGTCGAGCAGAGGGAACTTTTCCAAGAATTTGCATTCCATGTTTACGACTTAGTTGTGATTTAACTAAGGACGGTTCAGAGCTTTCGTTCTGTAAATTAAATAACATAAAATTTAGAAACTAATGATTTACAGGTTGTCTAGATATTTTTATTTATTAAAATGACAATGAACCAGAGTGCTGTTCCAGAATTCAATCCGGGACAAAAATTACAATCTATTGTTTAGGAAACAGAAGGCTTGTATTAAAATTATTACAAAGGCAAATAATTACGAAGCAAATTAATTATCAAGATTTATTGATTTTTCTCACAGAAACTTTTATGGCTTTTTATATTAAAATAAAAAATTACCACCTTTTATTGTGCGTGTTTTTAGATATAGTAATGAACCACTAAAATTTTGATCATTACAGTTGTAATGAAAGCCATTATGATATTTCTAATAATTTAATTCGTGTTTAAAAACGAAATAGCGATATCTTTATACGTTTAAAGGTAATGAAAAATAAATTAGGTTAAAATGGCGGAAAAGAGTAAAAATGGGTACTGGAAATACTTACTCTATTGGCGCAGTACAAGCTATTGATATCCAATTTTTGATATTTTTGCTTGCCGGACGTCGGCTTGCTCTGCGCCGTAGTTCCTCCGCCGCCCGGCGTCGAGAGTGCAGACATGCTGCGATGTACACACCATCAGGAGATCACCCTCTCACCAACCACCAACTACAATCAATGCATTCGTGGTTAAACACTAACATTGACAATCCGGTTATACACAAATTTAAACAGTCACCACAAAGAACTGTCCTTCAGAATATATAACAATTTCATTTTATTTTTTCACTGCACTACACTTGTTAGGCATTTTACCTTTTTGTAATACTAACAACGAAATAATCACAAATTGAATAATCAGTTATAACACTTTCACAGACTGTATGAAGGTAGAATTTTAGCCCTGCCCTCCGAAGTATATTGACGTGTTACATCCGTAGGCTGAAAGGACGCTGGATCGATGATTAGACTATTCTAGCATTGAATATTACACTTCAACACCCTTAATGCACATACTAAAAAACTACCAAATCTAGATAACGGTACAAACTCAATACTAAAGAACAATTGTAAATAACAAACTAATTTTTATTATTAAATGTAACAACAAAAGCAAAATAAATGTATACCTTGGTCCGTTATATCGAATTATGCGATTTATAAAATGTCAAAGCTAAAATGCTAATTTATTAAAAGGAGATTACTTTAGATTTTTTCTATATTCTACGCTACCAAAACTTATATCACTTTATTTTAAAATGGCGTCTCCAAAAGACGATCTCCTTCCTTCACAATCAATACCGTGACGTCACAAAGACGTAACCAAGCGCACTCTGTTGAAAGCGAGTGAAAACACCTATTGTAAAATACGTTCAATGTAAGTATAATTTAAAAAAAGAAAAAGCAGATTCCAAACTTTATACTTTTTTAAATAAACATTAAGGTTTTTATTAATTCTTAAAAATTAGTTTTTATAAGTTAGAGCATTCTTTAACTTCAACAGTTTTATATTTGAAAACCTTTCTTGAATAAAATAAATATTAATTTATTTAATTAAAAGATTGCAGAAAATATATTTTCCAATATATTTCCTTTCCTATTTGAAAAGAAAATTGTTTGCCGATCTTGTGAAAAAATATAAGCATTTATAGAACACGTTCGATTATATTCCTTTACGCTTGCGCAAAGTGGTCTTGCACTATATTGATGAACTAGAAATCAGTAGTCGAAGATCTGCGGAGAACATCATAAAACCAAAAGTATTTCAGAAAACCGGCAGCCATGTCCGGGAATATAGGAATGGAACAGTTAATTCCAATCGTTAATAAACTGCAAGATGCTTTTACACAACTGGGTGTACATATGCAGTTAGATCTACCACAAATTGCAGTAGTAGGTGGTCAATCTGCTGGGAAAAGTTCTGTACTAGAAAATTTCGTTGGCAAGTAAGTATCATTATAAATAAATTAAATTATATAACATTAATGCTTCTTGCTGAACTATATTTATGACAAGGAAAGAATATTTATTTTTTTCATGTAGTTACGATTATTTTAGTTTTTGTGTTTTCCTTATAAATTTTAAAATCAATATGCTCTTCCTATAATTATAAAGGCTTTACTTTTTTAATCCATTTTCTTTTTTATGCTTTTAAGATTACTATTTACAAACTATTCATGAGTAGTGCATAGTCAGTTATAATTAAATGTGTTGTAATAGATACAAAAGTTTAGGTATAAAATAATATTTCATTCTAATAACACAATTTAAAATGCTTTATTTAAATTAGACATTAATAAGATATATATTGTATATCATGGCCCAAATAAAGTGCGCATGTCAAATAGTATTGATCTGATATATCTCCTGGTTGGTAACTATCTTTATTTTTGTACGAATAATTTGAAATTATGTTAGAAATATATGAAATATCTTTCGATTTAATATGCGTATGTTATATTAAAATTATTTTAATGTGTTGAAGTTACACAATGCGTAACGTTTTGAAAAATATTTCAAATATTTATGTAAAATGGAATGTATAAACCATAACTACCACCCACCTACCACCATATTGAAAAATAAATTAGTTTATCGATGATGTGAAGTATAGAGGATGAACAAGTTTTAGTGATTTCAAGGTGATAAAATATTAATGTATCTTAGAGAAAATGTCTGGAAATTATGGAATGCAGCAATTAATCCCTATTGTAAACAAACTACAAGATGCCTTTGTGCAAATGGGAGTGCACATGTCTTTAGATCTTCCACAAATTGCAGTTGTGGGTGGTCAATCTGCAGGAAAAAGTTCGGTATTAGAAAATTTTGTCGGAAGGTGAGCTTATAAAATACAAATATTAGCAAGGATTGCGTCAATAATTTGTTGAGCAAAAATTAAAGATGATATGATTGTATATGTTGAAAAATAAAGTCCTCTAATTAAAAATATTGATTAGAACGAATACATTTTGTTTCAACTTTTTTGTATAAAACAGATTTTCACACCTATTTTGATGTTAATGTCGAGAAAAATTCTTTCAGCTATATTAATTTAGATCATAAAAATTTCAAGTTATTTAACTAAACGATGCTAACGTTCCATGTAAGTGGGGACTGAAAATACATTAGTTTATGTATGTTTAATTATTGTGGTCAAAAAAGTTTTAGTTCCTTTTGTTTTATCTTTTACAAATGGGATACTAAGTTAAATCAAATAATTAGTAGCATTAGTTTAAACAAAGGTTACAGATTATAATTTGTTATGTATATGAGACAAATTTGTAATTCAATACTACCATAATTTTTGAATATGGTTTAATAATATATTTTACTGGGATATAGTAGTCTTATTAGAGTGGGTATAGCACATAATCCAACAAGAGGGTCTAGTGAATAATGATGGATGTCACTTATTTTAAATAATTAGATCTCAGATAGCTGTTTCCTTAAAATATATCAATATGAAACATATTTCTATCTGCACATAGCAGTAGTCCTGTTACATAACTCCCACAATGTGTAAGCCTCCTCCTGTGGATTTAACTGCAATTGTCCAATATGTTGTTAAAACATTTACTATATTAAATAGGTCAATGACAATTTTTTATTGATGATTATGATGAAAATAATAATGCCTTTTTTTAAGGTGTCTATGTGAATGCTATAGATTTTAATAGCCCACTGCCTATGTCTGGTCTGGTCTGGTGGTGAGTTAATGGTTAATAGGTGTTACACATATCCTGTGATTGTAGGGATACATCAATTTCTCATGTTTCAAGCCTTTTAAAAGTGCATAAATGAAGGAGAGACATATATAAGCAAAATTATCTGAGTAAGCCTAATTAATGAGCCCCACCCATTACTTTCTGGTAGGAATTTTGTAATACAATCTGTATTACAAAATTCCAAGGAGCCCTGTGCCTGGGCTAATTAATAACATTGAAATACAAGGTTGGCATCTCATTATCTTCATAATTTTTGACTCCACTTCTGAACATTTTACACAAGAAATTTAGTTATTCATTTTTATGGTAATTTATGGTTAATAAACAAATTAGACAGAATAGAGAATACTTTAGAGTTTTTACATATGGTAAAACGTGAGAAGATAATTGAATACATAGTTTTGTGATACAAATAGTAGCACAACATAAAATGTTTGTTGGACACAATTGGTACGGCCCAGAAATGCACTCTTGAAGGTTACCATTTGCTTTACTGGTATTTACAGATTCCATAGATTAGAAGTGCCAGGGTGGTAAAGGTGCCCAATCTTAACTATATTTTCAGTAACTACATTATTACATAAAATTTTAGCTGAATTGGGAGGTTGATAAGCTTTTAGGATGCTTAAATGGCACCCCAGAAAAAATCTTAGCTTTTGTCATTCATAAAGAGTTTAGTACTTGTTTCAATGGTGCCCATTGGTTGCAATTGAATGGATACTATTACTACCATTACAGAAATCACTAATTACATTGGGGTACCTTTTGTAAGAGATACATATATTATAGGGATTGTTGAAGTTAAATTAACCTTATAGTAGTTAACATTTGAATATAAGTAGTTAATATTTGAAATAAAATGGTATGTGATAATTTTAATGCAAAATTTAGATAAATAGAAATTTCATATTGTGTGTTTGTTTCAGGGATTTCTTACCTCGAGGTTCTGGAATAGTAACGCGGCGACCTTTGATTCTTCAACTCATTCATGGAAATGCAGGTATCAATTAAAGATTTAATTTTCAAAATTGTTTATTACACATAGTAATAACTCTGCTTGGTTTTTTATGTTGTGTAATTATCTCTATATAAAATTAATCAAGTAATAAATTTACAAAACATGGTCTATAACAATCAATTCCTTGTGTTGCTGTTACTTGTCTTAGTTCATAAACCCATATAATAGAGGACTACCACTATAACATTTTCTGGTGCTGGAATGCCACATAAAATTTCTATCATTTATTTGTGCATTTTAGTAAGTACATTTTGCAGAAGCTATAGCCAAAATATTATAATATGTAATTTCCAAAATGGATGTTGTAATGTTTTACTGTTACTTTGTTATTACTAAGGTTATGTGTGGTTGAGAATTGTGTAGCACCTAAATTTTATAACTGGAAACCAAATTATTTTCAAATTTGAAGTTAGAAGTCTTCTCTATTACTACAATTTTTTTTTCTTTTTATATTTTTATATTTTTTATTATATTTGTGTCACCTAAACTTCATTGTTGTAAATTCAATTAAAGGCATCTTTGGTCTGAAAGCATAATTAACTCATCATTTTTTTTACTACAATGAGTGTATGTGTACCTCTATTATCCATTCGAACAAAGGATTACCTGATTAAAGCTGTATTCTAGGAATGATGATGTTGAATGTTAAAAAATATTTATAATATGTATACATACCTCAATTCAGTATGAGTAGCACATTCAATATTGCTACATTTTTGCTATGTTTTTATGTTTACATTATTTCATTGACCTTGGTTGCTGAGGCAGCTGCAGTATAATTTTTCAAGTAGTATTGCGCAAGTTTGTATTAAGTCAGTTTGAGCGAGTGGTCTAATGCACCAGAAGTTTTTTTCTATACTCTTTAGGGTTTAATAGCTTAATTACTGGACTATTATTGTTACATTAGCTTAATAACAGGCCAGTTAGAGTATTGTGTTATGTATTAGCCATCGCTATTGGGGGTGGAATTTTATGAAATCTGTTCTTAGCTGAGATCCTCTTGGCAAAAAGAATAAATTTCCAATGGGGCTAAAAAACATGGGGCCTGTCCAAGTCCTATGTTTTCTGAGATATTATGTGTCAGTACATAGGTCGAAATCTCTTATATATATGTACATTTATTGTATTGGATTGAGTGCCTGGAACTACACCACACCATTCTCACAGTATTGCATAGAAATTTGTGATACCAATAACCTGAATAACACTTGTTACTAAAGTGAATAAGAAAAATATATTACATACTTTCAAGTTGTTTACCTACAAAACATATGAAATAGTGTATAATTGAGCCGGTTTTGGCTGTCCTGGTTACATTTGAGTCGGAATGCTAAAAGCTATAGACTTCTGGGATTTGAACTCTGTGATATAGTCCTCACTCTGTGTTTGGCACTAATCAGTGTTACATAACTCCTGAAGATGCCACATAGAGAGGTGAAACACGTGTTGAGTGATTTAAAGGTGGTAGTTGAGTAATTCGCATTGTTTGCCGCATGCGCATTTATCAGCGGGCTGGCGGGCGGTGCACTTTGTTGCACAACTACGACTGCATATGCGGAAGTGGCTAAATAGTGGTCCTTTTCTTACTTGTTTTATATTTTTTCACAACATACAGTTTTTAAATTTTAGCCTCCTAATAATTATAAGTATTTTTTTTTGTTAAAAGTTATTAATATTTTAAGGCATAACTGTAATCATCATCATATCAGACGATAGACGCCCACTGTAAGGCATAGGCTTTCCTGGTTATAATTAACTAAGTGATGTTTCCATTGTTTGGCAAATAAATCTACTTTATGAAATGGATCACATGTGGCCATTATCAGGGCAAATGCAGGAAGTAGGGGTAGCAGTGGGCGATTGAGAGCAGGGTTGACTCAATTTCAAATATTTAAATTTTGATTTCGATAGGATAACTATTCTCAATTTTCATTATTATATAGATTACCATACAGTATATTTTTAATAAACCTTTATCGCGAATATGATCTTTCAACCCTGATTGAAGTAATGAAATATTTGAAATATGTATCATTTCTATTAAGATATTTTTTTTAATATTATGATGAGAATATATCTAGTTGGTTTTGTATAGACCAGTATAAATTTATGAATCATTCTTGCTTTCTGACAACCCTGTTAAACATTTAGTAACCGTCTGTGTCCCCTTGCATCCCATGTATTTTGAGCAATTAACTTGTTACAATATATTATATGCATTTTACATGACAGAATACGCGGAGTTTTTGCACTGCAAAGGGAAGAAGTTTACGGATTTCAATGAAGTACGGGGCGAAATTGAAGCTGAGACGGATCGTGTGACGGGCAGCAATAAGGGCATTTCTCCGGTGCCAATCAACTTACGAGTTTATTCGCCAAACGGTACGTAACTTAATTCAATATTTTATAAATGAATATATGTATTATATTTTATGAATGAAATAAAATTATAAATGATACTCAATCGTACTTATGTTATCTTTGTACATGTTTAATATTTGTTAGTGTGAGTTTGATCCGTCGTCAGAACGCTACTCCCGGCGTAGAGACCACGGACCGGCAACCTCAGCGCTTTATATTTTATTTCACAGTTACTATGTAACCTTACTAGGATTTCATTGGTTATATTACAGTCGTGCAATAAGCTATTTGAAAGACGATGCTCGGGATCTGTACGACACCGAATCAGCAACGGGAGAACGTATACGAACAAAAACCGACTTGGCCCAGCACACTGGCTAGGATGACGTGTCAGTGCGCACGAGTTTTTTCATTGTGCGCAGAACAGATGGCCGTTCTGAAGTGGAGACCTAAGACTTACAAGTGCAGAGTAGGACGTCCACGTACAAGGTGGACAGGCGGCATTGTTAAGATCGCCGGAAGATGCTGAATGTTGTTTGCTGTCGTATTCAAAATCAAAGGAGACGCTATGTCAAGCAGTGGGCCTTCTTCGGATGAAATGATCATGATGATGAACGGCTAATGTTTCACAAGTTTTCACCGGCGTGTAATAAGATGACACACTTGCTTGGACGTACACGACTTTGTTCTTAACTAATTCGTCTACGCATCACCTGAAATAACACTAACCGAAGCTAAGTTATAAATACAATATAGCTAATTCAAATATACCCAGAAAGAAATAGTCGTGGCTCTCGTCTTTCCGTATTTGTTTAAATCACATGATTAATAAAACCCATTACTTAACTAATAAAAATCGAATTCCCGCATACGCATATTGATAATGTTTTTACTCAAAATAATGTTCAATTTATCATAATTATTTAGTTACAAAGTGCCAATACAATAATGCAATCGGCTCAATACAATACTGTTTTTAGAACAGTTTACGTGTTGTCTTTGACTTCTAAAAGATATGATAAGGACCCCGGGATACAGTGCATAAACTGTCTCGGGATGGAATAAAAAAAAATAATTAAGGAACTCTTTTTAACTTGATGATCAATATCACCATAGCCACGCGCATAGTATATTGTACATCAGATACAGTGTCATTCACCATTAAAACAGGTTCAATGACTTTTACTTGAATTATTTATATTCTTTCATAACAAAAAAAATGGCAGAGACTACAAGTCTACGAAACCAGATTAAGTGATGCTAACATCTATTTAGACATGTCCTTCACCTCAGTGAAGGTGATATTAAAAACAAAACAGATGTGAAAGTATTTAATAAAGTAAACTGATACATCAGTTATATGCAAAATATTGTAGAAAGTGCTCGCTAGCAAAGGTGCTTGTGGCTTTTATATTAGACGCTTTGTTATACACGGCGATAGGGAATAAAAACTTTAAGAAAATTTACCCTTTTGTAACTCATTTACTGTAAATTAATATATGGTTCAGCCTGTCCAAACACCAATGGTTTCAGAAATTATAAATAACATAATGATAACACAATGAGAAAAAGATTTTTATTTTTGGAATTATTAATATTTAAAATTATTTATTGTTTTTAAATTATTTGTTGTGAACTTTGTACCGCCAGAAGTTATTAGCCTGTCATATTCCAACAGATAAATAAATAAATTAAACTAACATATTTTAGATTGAACAACTATACCAGAGGATTTGAAATTGGTGGTAATTACTGCCTTAATTGAAAATACCGTCACAGGTTTTAAGAGACGGGTGCAGACGTTTTTCTTTCTTAGTTTTATAAGACATTCATAAATACTATTCTATTGTATGAGGAGGGCAATAAAAGTGTGTCGACCCCATTTCTTGTCACTACCCAATATTAAAAAAATTATTATTAACCGTTTGCTTGTACTGTCTGGCGTACATAGTTTGCGACAATTATTTGTGACAATCAGAAGACAAATCATGTGTTCGTCAGTCTTTCTGTAATAAAAATGATAAACGAATCGTTTGTGTGTGTAATAACGACAATAAAACGTTATGTAATAAAAATAGGACACAAACAAAATTTATCGATATCATATGATGAGGTCGTTGACACCATTTTTTATCTTGGCGACTATCCGCTTCAGATCGCAATGCGCCCAAATGAAGCATTTTACAGATAAAAGTCCAATATTTTTTGTTAACATTGTGCTAAAGTTTAACCCCTTTGTTATTTGCAAAGTTCTTAGTTTTGAAGTCAGATATAAAGTTATAAAATAGAGAGATTTTTGTAAAAGTGAACAGTTTTCAAGTATATACATCAAGGTTTTGAATTTCTATTAGTATGCAGTGTAAATAGACTTTATATTCGAAGTGTTATCTCTTTTGTATTATTTTTACTTTACCGCTATCAACATGATAAGATTGTAAACAAAATGAAATTGTTATAAGACAAGAATTTTATGATTCATACAAACACGTAGTATAATCAATGTTAACACGTGTATTATTGTATATTCTAGACCATTTATATAATTTTTCGCTTTGATACTTCAAAGTAGATAATGAATATTATAAATTTTGTATTCGAAAGATGAACTCTAAATCCTTATTTGAAAATTTTTATATACGATTTAAAATAATATGATGATGTTTTCCGACAAAGAATGGGGCCAACACGAAGTTCGCAATCTGCTCCCCTTGGTTTAGCACTTGTAGCAAGGCCGACATACGAAAGGTCAGACTGCAGTCGGTATTAATGAGGTATCGAGATGTTCCAATTTACGGTAAAATTTTGTAGAAAATGTGTCATGATATGCTAAACGTATTTGTGCAACAGTACATAAAAAAATCGAATTAAATCAAACATTAAACTAATGCTATTGTTACAGGATTTTATTGTTTTAATAAACAGGCATAAACATGTTATAGTTTTTAAGTTTTAGTTATTGTTTTAAAATAAGACAAACACATTTTTACGTATTTTAGAATGATATTTGATTTGTGTGAGATTGTAGACCTGTGAAATTACCAACCTTATGATTCTATAGTAAAATTCACACAAGATTATTATTATTGGAATTATACTTTATTTCTTATTCATTAACAGTTGAACTGGTAGTAGGTTTCTTGTCTAAAGATAAAATAAAGATGAAATTCATTTTCGTCATAGTCAACTTTTTGAAATCTATTTTATTTTTGACTTTACTCTGCTTCGCAAGGTGTTGTAGCTGTGGAGAAGAAGCAGGTAGGAAATCCACAACGAGACTTCTAAAAATAATTAACAATACAGGTTTATGCACGTACGCTTTCTTTGAGATATAGCCTAGAGAAAAATTAAACAATCAAGCGACATCATTCTTTATTAAATATTTTTTTTGTCAATTTATTTTTAATGTCTTTTGAAAGTAATAAATGATAATTTAAAATGTTTTGCGGAATTTTATTTAAAAAATCTAATTCCGTGAATCGAAGACTTTGCAGTCGAAATTTTGGTATAGCTAGTTCTTCACAGTGCATTGTAAATACGTTATAGACGTCATCTATTATCTAATAGGCCTTTTTTTAAAATAAAAGATGTGGAAGCCAGTGAAACGTGCAGATGTGATTTACTAGTTCTTGTATTTAAAACCCTGAACAATGCACTAATATAATGACTACATAATTGCATGGCTTATCACTCTTTGTTTTTTGTTAAAAAAAATGAATCAAGTATAACATATAAACAATAAATGTACAATTTTTAGGTGTTCATATATGCTTTGGATAAAAATTTCCATTAGTGATGTCATTCATGACGGACTTTTAATCGTCTCTGTATGTTATGAATCACACTCGATGAAGCGCCTTAGATAAAATTACCTTAGTGTGAGTATAGTGAGTATATAAATTTCATTACGTTATAGAAGTACATATACGTATTCAATATATATATTTATATATATATATATATATATATATATATATATATATATATATATATATATATCAATTAGTCAACATAGTGATTATAAAATTTTAATACAACTTACTATTCGCGTTCAAATGTTTCAATGATAGTTATAGTAGAAAAGCAATAATATGTTAGTAATTGTCTTCATCACTGAAGGGCGTGTCTTTGGTCGTTTGAAACGCCTTGGCAGAGTCGATGACGAGCTCTTTCCATGACCTCCTGTCGTATGCATTTCTCGAGGCAGCAGTAATAGGAAATCCTGTTGTATGTAGACTACATTTAGTCTTTACAGTCTATTTTCCCTAATACCAGTAGATATAAGTTATCTGGATGTCTTTAAGCAATGTGGCCCAAATAACTTAAGACTCTTTAGTAGCGTATATTGTAGAGAGCTTATCCAAGATTAGCTTGTCTGTGTCGAGGATGAACTCGTCGCTGAATGTTACTGTTCACGGTATGCGATGCATTTCATTCCAATACCACATTGCAAAAGCCATAGTCCTTTTCTGTTTTGCTGTGCGAATTGGCCATGATTCTGAGTCTAAGAAATATCGAAAACACCGTCAATAATATATACTTAACCAAATGGTTATTATCTTTTTTTTTAAATACCGTTAATCTTTCAAAGAATCGAATATTACTTGAAAAGATTCTCAATGTTACTTGTGTATATGAATTCATAGTTATATGGCCAAATGTTAAAAACTGCTGATGATAGGGCCTGCGCTGCCCGCATCCAGCGACTTCTTTGATTCGTTGCCACCTCGACTATGCCTATGTATAGGGGTCTATCAACATCCAGTCTACCGGCATGTGGTCGCCTCTTCATAACCCTTCGGTCCCATCGCTTGATATAAAATGTTAAGAGGTGCTAATAATTTTATTTTGAGATCATTGCGTGGAACGACACCCATTTTTCGACGGTTTTCGCATTATATTTTTTGGCACGGTATTTCTCTTTAGGTCTTTCACTTAAATATTCAGATACGTTTATCAATATTTGGATCTCACATTAAAGAGCCTTCTATTTCAAATCGGAGAAGTAGTCGGGTAATAAGTTCCTTCGGATTTTGGAGTTAAGTTTGTAAGTTTTTTTTTAAATTCAATTATAGAAAACAGTGACATAATTAGATTGCTGTCGAAATTGGGGACATCTTCCAATTTGTTTATCCTTCCAACAGTATTTTGGATGAGAAATGATTTAAAAATTATTTGCCTTTTGCCGTAAAGTATTTTTTCTATTTATTGCTTTATCATGATACTTCATAGAGAAGTGTCTTTATGTGATAATCAAGGGCAAGAATATTAGATATTACTTTCGTTGAATATTCGGTGGTATTGTTGTAATGATTATGGATTGTTAGCTCGTAATGAGATTGCAAAAGATTACTATAATTGTTATGCGTACCGCGGCCGATTGTTAGTGGCCTACATATTCACGCACTGCGCGTCCTCGTGGCCTTTGTTTTGATTTTTTCGTTATTACCTCACTAATTTCATTAATACATGACTAAATAGTTAGCTTTAGATTGACTTTCAAAAAATAGCCTTGTTGTATATTTATATAGCCCATATCTTTTAGTTTTGTTTTGAACTATATACGGCGCGACTATTTTAAGCTTTTACATTTATAATCAAAGTTTCTGTATACAGAAAATTATGTAATAGTACAAATATATAGTGTTTGCAGAGTGTCTATCAATAGTTCGACTAGTAACACTATCCAGGCAGTCCAACCGTTGAAAACAGGTGTTACGAAAAAATTTACAAAAACAAATTAAATACCGTTTAATGATTCTACTATTAAATGTAGTGAATATGGATGAATTTCTTAATAACTTTTTAATTTTAGAACATTTATATATACGTGTTAGTTAAAAAAGGTAATAGTCTCCATTGTTTAAATTGCGTAATGATTGAACATGAATATTATAGCTTTGTTATACCAATAGCTTTATTATAACTGCACAGATGGTGTAACATACTGCGCCACAAACTTTTCAGAAATGACCATGATACTCAATAGCGAGTAATACGAAGTAAGGACAAGAATTCGCTAAAAGAAATAATAATCACGTTACCAATATGTTGCTATTTGATGCACGATCATGCACTGCTAATGTCCTTTGAAATTTGTTAGATCTATGCCATAAACATCATTATATATAAACGTCGCGTGTTTTATTTTGAAATGCGTTTGGAAAGGTTAAAGAGTTAGTTATTATTTTATAAATAAAAATATTTAAGTGTTTATAGCGTACGTATGATAGTGTGAAGATGTTGGTCTAAACGTGCCATTTTATTTCTGGATATGTAATCTTATCACAATATCTGTTTGATTAGCGCGAGTCGTGTGCTTCTTGTTGATCTTAACTATATTAAAATATCTGCAAGTAGGCTTTTTAAGTTTAAGGTTTAAGGCTAAGGCTATTTAAGTTTAGCCTTTGAGCTAATTTATAATTACGAATTAGCTCACAGTCGCTCAACGAACCATGGATGGATGGAGATATGCTCAGAATTTCTATGGAGGCAATGAGGAATGAGAAGCCCCGTAGATGGGCAGACCATATAGCGTGCAGAGCAGATTGTCGTCGAGGCGTTTAGGCTTCGGAGTGAAGAACATAGACTAGCAAACACAGCGTGTGACTTCCATACACAAAGCGGACAGTTGGGATGTTTACTTTGACCGTCATAATATGTTCTAGATTTTTTTGAAGTTTTTTTTGTACCTACATTATCAAATGTTGTTTACGACTGCAGTTTAAATGGCCAGACGAAAGTAATTGTCTAAATTAACTCAATTACTACCACTTACGTGACTTTTTATTTGCTGAAGGCCCTTGAAATTATCAGGGTGTTTGGTGAAATTAATTTTGATTAGTGGTCAAGTTTAAAACTGTAAAAATGTTTTTACACGCTTATTTATAAATAAATAAAACCCCGTAAATTAACTTGCATTTAATCAAATTAAAACCAATTTTTTATTGTTATCATAAATCGCTTGTTACGAATAATAATGACAGGGACTTAGGAAGCTCTTGGGAGGAATTTCTATCTCGTAAGATCAAATTAAGAATATAGTTATCCGTAAACAAACAAATGTAACGGGACATGGCATTGGCAAGTTTATGGGGCAGTAGGTAGGCCTATTAACAGATTGATGGCAGAGCGTTAAGCTTCTAAAATGGGGATTACGAACCGGCAAGCGCAGCATAGGGTGTCCACACCAACGGTGGACAGAGAGCAGACCGCTTCCCATCGTTCTAATTGGAAATCTATGGAGGACTCCCATGATCAACAGTGGACGTCCTGCTGCTGAAATGATGATAAACGGATGAATAATAAGTGGTTTCTTTTATTTTCAGTGCTCAATTTAACGCTGATCGACTTGCCCGGCTTGACGAAGGTGCCCATCGGGGACCAGCCCGCAGACATCGAGCAGCAGATCAAGGCCATGATTTTTCAATTTATCCGCCGCGAGTCCTGCCTCATCCTGGCTGTCACCCCGGCCAACACCGATCTCGCTAACAGCGATGCCTTAAAGCTTGCCAAAGAAGTAGACCCGCAAGGTAAGATTTATTTTTGAATTGCTACCAATCATTTGGTCGGAACCGATAGTACGGGTCAAATAATAATCATACCACTTTTTTTTTTGGTATCCAATAGTATTGAAAATGAAAAGAATTAATATACAAGTTGTAAGTTAAAGTTTATCTGTGAATTAATTTTTTTTGTATTATCGATTTGCGTCTCTATTCCAGTTATGAATTGAAATAGTATTAGTGGCGTACCTTTTAACGAGTAGGGGTTATTCAACAAAGTGATGGAAAAACACATGACTAATATTCTTTTAGTTATACAACAGTCGTGTGTAAATAGCCGCAAATTTTAATTCATTTGTCTCTAAATTACATATAGCCCTAAACAATTTTTTAATATTGATTGATTCGACATCCACCTTAAGTATTTACTAGTACTTTTTAGGTATTAATAATTTATCAATGCTAGAGAGATATAATATAGCGACACGAATGATTTGCCTAAAGCGTGGACAGTACTTAATGGTTTATTTAAATATTTTATTCGCTGCACAATAAAGATGCGTGTATAATGTTTAAAAAAGGACATTAAAAAATATTGTACATAATTTATTTAGGGTTATCCTTCGTAGGAGCAAGATGTTATGTTCGAATAAAATGGTTACACGCTATGCGGTTTAGAGAGTAGTAAAAAGAGAACATTGATAATATAATGTGAAATTTTTGATAAATAATATAAAGTAGACTAGCGTCGCCGCTTTTCATGGAAACCCATATACAAAAGATATTTACAATAACCATGCAATAATCATGTAGGCCTTGCACTGGGTGCCTATCGTGTGACATAATTATGAAGAAATAAAATAAAAAACTTGTTATAGTTAAACTTTTTTTTAAATGTTAGAAGCACTTATGTACAGGTCTCCGGACGATCGGTGTAATCACAAAACTGGACCTCATGGACGAGGGCACGGACGCCAGAGATGTTTTAGAAAACAAGTTGCTCCCACTGCGGCGGGGTTACATCGGCGTTGTCAATCGCTCGCAGAAGGATATCGACGGACGCAAGGACATCTCCGCCGCGCTCAATGCCGAGAGAAAGTTCTTCCTTAGGTAAATTTACAACTCCTGTCACTGTTCCAAAATAGTGTAAATTGTTCAGTATTTAAACTTATAATAATTTAGTTGTACCGAATTATCTTCATTTACTCGGTAGGAATGTATTTATTTATTCATATCCACATTGATCACGAGCATGTAGATGCAGAGTGGGTAAGCCCCCACTAGGTGGACCGACGAAATAATGAAGGTCGTAAGACATTACCGGAATCGGGCGGTGCAAGACCGTCATCACGGTGATCTTTGGGGAAGGCATATTCCTTGCAGTGGGACGTCTATCGGCTGATATGACGCTGATGATGATTATTATTAACCAAATGTGGTCATTTACAGTGGCCTCTTTTCTACACTGTGCAAAGAATGTCAGAAGAGCTCAATTTAATAGAACCTAGAATCAGATTTTGTTCCCCTATAATGATCCCCTCTCATAGCTAATAGCTATATGGATGGTGTCCTTCATATAGCTATGAGAGTTGCAAGCGCGCCCTGGTCTTACAAGAGTCAACAACGGATCCTTCTATTGATCACTGTTACGATAACCTTTCTTCAGTGGCAGAGCAATTCATTCACGAGCTTTATTATGACTTAAAAATTCCTTCGCTCCATTAGAAGTTTTTTTTAGATCACCTCATCTCAGTTAAAAAAGGTTTCGACCATTCTTCTACAAACACTTAACTAAAAAATCTACTACTGTACGTAGATTCCTGCGAGTGCTATCGCTTTATTTGTTGTCATCGTTCTAGTCTGTCTGTACCAATCTGTCTAGTCCCAACGCTATCTTTTCTTAGAGCCTAAAAGACTCGGACTTCGCGAATCATTGACGCGTCTATTTTTTATAACTGAAAAGCAAAACATCCGACAATAAATATCAGCCATTAATTATACTGGATAATTACAGTCAGTAAAAACAAATGTTATGTCTTCCACCAGCCATCCTTCTTACCGTCACATTGCGGATCGGCTTGGGACGCCGTACCTTCAGCGCGTGCTCAACCAGCAGTTAACTAACCACATCCGTGATACTCTACCCGGCCTGCGCGACAAGTTGCAGAAGCAGTTGCTTGCGCTTGAGAAGGACGTCGAACAGTACAAGCATTTCCGCCCTGATGACCCATCCATCAAGACCAAAGCCATGCTGCAGTAAGTAAAAGACCCTTATAGTAAAATGTGTCATAAATAATTTACTGAATAAACTAAATTAATATTCCTATCGCGTTCACGTTTATTTTATCCTAGCTCGGAAAATCATTATTGATTTTTACTTAATAAATATTTTATATTAAGATTTTTACATATAATTGTATGTGAACAGAATGATCCAGCAGCTTCAAACTGAATTCGAAAAGACCATCGAAGGTTCGGGTTCAGCTCAAATCAACACGAATGAGTTGTCTGGTGGTGCCAAGATTAACCGGCTTTTCCACGAGCGCTTCCCCTTCGAGATTGTCAAAATGGAAATTGACGAAAAGGAATTACGACGAGAGATAGCATTTGCTATCCGGAATATACATGGTATCAGGGTATGTTTTTCATTCAGCTTTATTGTTACATTGAGTAGCTTTACTAATGGTTACATTAACATTTGGGCTTTGCCGAAGGGCTCCGAAGCCTTTGTTACAAAGTTCAATAAGTAGATATAAAAAAACTAACAATATGTGAAACAGCAGAAACCTGGGAGTCATATCCCAGACTGACGCTATTGTTATATTTTATTATATTTAAACATGATTAGATGCTCGCTCTGAGATAGGATCAGAAACTAGGAGATCCACTGAGCCAGGTTCATCGACGTAGTTCGAAAAATTGCTCGTCTGAAATGGTAGTGGGCGTGGCACATCGCTTATGATAGCCATTGGTCTTGAATAATTCGCGAGTGGCGACTACGGGCCGGCAGACGCGGCCCCTGGGTAGCTCTCCACTAGATGGACCGACGGTGAACTCCGTACTCCGGGTGCCGGAAGCCTCTAGGTGCAGGCTGCGTAGACCGGTCATCGTGGCGATCTTAAGGGAGGCCTGTCTTGTTGCAGTGAGCCTCTATCGGCTGATACGATGATAATGAAATTTATAATATTTGTTGTTTTGGATTAGATTTTTAAGAAATAATAGAAACAAATTTATCTTTATAGGTGGGTCTGTTTACTCCAGACATGGCTTTTGAAGCCATAGTTAAGAAGCAGATCTCACGACTGAAGGAACCCTGTCTGAAATGCGTTGACCTAGTCGTCCAAGAGCTTTCGAACGTTGTCCGTGTTTGTACCGAGAGGGTAAGTACGAATCGCTAATTTTGTTTTATTATTTGTATACTGACTGATCTTGAAGAGACTAAAAGAATAACAAGGATGTGTAAGTGTAATGAAAATAAAAAATTAACGAAAAATATTTACATCGGTATCAAGTTTGGGTACAATCAACTTATACTATGAAGTCTCGTTCTAAACAAAATGTGTTGCTTGTATTGGGAGCCGTTTCTTCCGTTAGGTTTTTCACCAAACTATCATTATACTTAAATCGTTGTTTGCACACTGTGTGCGCGTTCGCGCGTGCGCCTATTTGTTGTTTTGTGGTTACTACTGCAATGAATACTATTTCGTCATAGCTTATGATTAAAAGATATCAGGAGGACAATTACATTGCTAAAGATTATTAATTTTTATGTACGCTTGTCCATCAGATGTCGCGCTACCCGCGCCTGCGCGAGGAGACTGAGCGCATCATAATGTCTCACGTGCGCTCGCGCGAGCAGCAGTGCAAGGACCAGTTGGTATTGCTCGTCGACTGCGAGCTCGCCTACATGAACACCAACCACGAGGACTTCATCGGTTTCGCCAAGTAATACTTGATAACGTTTTGTAGTATTATTTAAATACATCATAATATTTCTGGAACCATATGGCTTAGACGCACTGGAGGATTAATCATTTCACCAAGAGAAGGTCAGCTACGATCAGATTTTACGAAATTATACCTGCTACAGGGGTTGAGAGTCATTCATTAAAAAAATGCTTATTTTCAAACCACAGCTTTAACAGGGGTGAAACTCCGACTTTTTTGGCGTGTTAAAAATTAACAACAGTAGTTTACATGAAATTAAAAACAAAAGACAGTGACTCACGCAAAGCAGGCGGAGAGACGGTTATAAATTGAATAGAAACCACATGTTAAGTAAGCTAATTTAAGCTCCTCTGGGTTTCTGCCGCCACAGATTCTTAGCAAAACTGGGAGACATTCCGTATTTCGATTATATGTATCTCTGATTGTGAGAAAATTTGAATTTACAAAAGACATTGTTTATTGCATAATTAATGGCAGAACCGATTTTTATATAATTATTAACAAATATGTATTGTAAACTACTTTGAGGTCTAGAAAGCGCTATTACGTATAATTATTTAATAACAATTTACTTATTATCACAATGATTACCTTCACAGCGCGCAAAATCAATCTGAAAATGCCGCAAAGTCTGGACATCGCACGCTTGGCAACCAAGTAATTAGGAAGGGATACATGTGTATACATAATCTGGGGATTATGAAAGGTAATTATTTAATATTAATGCAATTTTGTAATAATCCATGTTACAACCACTTTATCTAAGAATATTTCTTTGATAAATACTTATTCGATAATCATATATCTATTTGTATTATAAGAAAGTGGTGACATAGGTATTAATATATTTATAGAGATCAGTCTTTAATTGTTCAGCATTCATTATAATAACTCTCTGTTTTTGATTGATAATCACATAATGTCAAGTCTCCATTTAGTATTCTTTTGACTGTAGCGTTGTTTAACTACAAATAAAAAACTAACATGATATTATTTGCGAACGGGAATTTACTATATAATGATGCAAATCTGACAATTAAAATTTATCGTCTTATCTGATTTAATAAATTTTGAATAAATAACAACTGAGAGAACTTTGCACCAGTATTTTCAATAATGTTCTGTATGACGTTATAAAACATATAATGTGGCATTTAGGCGGATCCCGCGACTACTGGTTCGTGTTGACTTCGGAGAGCATCTCGTGGTACAAGGATGAAGAGGAGCGAGAGAAGAAATACATGTTGCCTCTCGACGGACTCAAGTTGCGAGATCTGGAACAGGGTTTCATGTCGCGGAGGCACATGTTTGCGCTTTTCAACCCCGAGGGCAGAAATGTCTATAAGGTATTGAATTCTTTAATATATGATTGTTAAATTTCTAGTGTTCAATATGCCATGACTTCTCTCTCTAATTATTTATTCAAACTTATTGTTTCAAATAATATGATCTTGACCTTGACACTTGTATGAAGGAGATTTCAATAAGAAAGAATTTAGATTTGGGGGCTATTCTTATAATCCCACAGCTCACACTCGTTAAATGAGCCATTGAGATGACTGCTCGGTACTCCTATAAGAGACTGAGTCAGAAAATTGATTATGATACATAGACTAACAACATAACTCAGTGGTTTGTCAAGTGGAAATGGCAGTAAAAAGCCAAAAATGCGCGCAGAACAGATGGACATTTGAGCCTTAAAGTTCTGGAGTGGTACCACCGACCGACAAGCGCAGCGTAAGACTCTACACACAAAATAGACAGACAGGCGACATTGCTAAGTTGTTTGAAATTTGAATGCATGGGCTACTATGTCATGGCCTATTAATACCAAACTAAGATTAACAAACGATAGGATTTATTATTTAAGATTTCGCAAATTAAAGTGTCAATAAGCAGGCCACATTGAACACAGAACAGATAGCTGCTGGGGCCTTATGGTCCTTGAGTGTGAAAACACTGGTTGGAGGTTGCTCCCAACCGGTTGTATTGGAAAATGGGAGAGGTGATGTCCAGCAGTGTGGATGTTCTAGGGCTGAGATGTTTGCGATGGTAGTTGTCATCATTATCATTATTAGCCGTTAGTTCATTAGTTTTTCATTATTAGATACAAGAAAAAATTATATTATTTGATATGCTTTTATTCACACCAGTGAATATATTTTTCTAGGACTACAAGCAATTGGAGTTGTCGTGCGAGACCCAAGACGACGTTGATTCTTGGAAAGCTTCATTCCTCAGGGCTGGTGTCTACCCTGAAAAGACCTCCGAAGCTGCAAATGGGGAAGAGGTAAGCCAAACTCCTCAAAGACAGCTTTTTAGGCTTTCTTGTTTCTTCTTTGTCTCTATTATTTTTATTCTAAAAATATGCCTGTCCTACCGATTTGGCATAAGTTATAACATTATTAACAACATTTGTGTGTTGTGTAATGCCGCCACTAAGTTAATGCCAACATTACATTAATGTGTTGTTCTGTTATGCTGTACAGGGCGAAGGAACTGAGGTTTGTCATTGTAGGATTATGAATAATAATTTTGAATCATTTAGTTTTCATCAAAATATAAGTGTTTGTTTTAGCTTTTACAATGAATATCGTAAAATTTTGTTACACGAGCATAACTCTTCTGGCGTACATAATGACTCCATGTGGCTTGACATTGACAAATGCTAACTAGCAATCATTTTAACGTAACCCGCATCACTTAATCAACACGCTAACATCTGGTTTGTATGAGCACATAAAATTTTTATATGAGCAGGAATAATGAGCGTTTTTAGAGCGATGATTTTATTAAAAATTTTGTTAGAATTTCATTTTTTTATTTTTGTTTTTAGTTATTTCTTCCTCTTGGGTTGGCTGAAAGTAAGAAAGTAAGTGATTAGTATTTCAAAGCTTGTTTGCTGGATTTGCAAATGCCTAGGGGTGATTTTTTTAAGTAAGTTTAGGCTAAATACACAATACATTAAATTGCATGAGCAATTTATTTAATTGGCTAAAATCTTACGTTGTACCGTAGCAAGACCCATAAAAAGCTTTATTCAAGATATGTTAACTTGTTCCGGCTCATATAACATTTTGGTTTTGGGAGTAATACATTTAAGAATTTCTTTATAACTGATAAACTAATTGCATTTATGGTTTGAGGTGAGTGAAATGACTTAAAATTTGTAAATGCTCAATAATACTAGATATTAGCGTGTATTTTTGTTAGTTAAGCTTTTTTAATGTTTATAGAAATCTATTTATAAAATATAACACTAACACTATTCACATCAAGATAGGATATTTACGCATGATGTGGTAAAAATAAGGTTTTGTTTCTTGTTCTTGACAAATACCTTGACGTGTGTAATAATGCTTTGATATACTCTGTATAATAACTTAAAAACGATAGTTTTTTATTTGCTGTAGTTGGTTGCGTGGTTATAGCATTTTCCAATTATGACTAGACATCGACTGGATAATTTTAATTTTTTCGTGGTTACATGTTAAATAATTATATCCAGTTTAAAACATAAACGTGTCAGTTCTGGTCGGATTCTGGTTATATACTAAAATTGTAGATGTCTGTCTTGATAGATGTTGCCAATCATGTTAAATTACATTGATGTCACTGACATAATACAAATTCCTAAAATACACAGCGAACGACATTTAATTCGTGTATTTAATTTTCTTCAAAATCCAAAAGAATCTTTGTCTCTTTATATATAATTTTAAATTTATAACTTGTGTTTACATGTTTGATTATTTTTGGAAACAACACCCATCAGCGACGCTAAGAACTAATAAAAATATTATTTAAACGGATATTGTTTTAAAGGATCAGAATACTATAGTAATCAACAGAAAATAACCTAGTCAACCTATAAATTTAATCAATTAATTTCAATAACTCTATTACATTGACTTCAGCTGAGCTCTCTACCAAATTTTATTGTACTATTGTACCGGTACTGTAATTTTATTTGCAACTTTCACAGTTTCTTTAGGGAATGTGTTACGCTATATCGGCTTGCTTGATGTCTGACAACGTCTTCACACTGCACCAGTCTCCAACACAATGTGTCCTCTCCACTCGCGACTTTAACAGACGGAAATATTCATAATTATATCTGTACACTACAACATTATACTAAACAATGGCCACGTAAAATTTGTTAATGTTATTAATTGCTTTTTTTTTTCAGAACTCCGACAGCGCGGGGTCGAGCAGTATGGACCCGCAATTGGAGAGGCAGGTGGAGACTATTCGGAATTTGGTGGACTCTTACATGCGTATAGTGACGAAGACGACGCGCGATCTCGTGCCCAAGACTATAATGATGATGATCATCAATAACGCCAAAGATTTTATTAACGGAGAATTACTCGCGCATTTGTATGCTTCTGGAGACCAGGTAATTATGATTGTTTTTCAAACTTCTCTTTGATAAGCTGATGAAACAGACAGGATGATATATAAGTAACAAATTGGGTATTTTTCTATTTTTTCTCTGTTGACGATATATAATGTCCCGTTCTTTTTGTTTCTGTGAATACATGAACTATGCAAGAATCAATGGAAAAACTACCCTAATTATAAGTTAAATATAAATTGTTTTATAAACCACACTAAACCATATATTTAGATATATAAGATTTTTTAAGCTTGTTAAGACTAAAAAATGAGATGAGTTGTGCATTATTTGGTATCAATTCATTTGGTGTTGTAGTTAACGCGGCATCTAAGATAAAGTACTGATATGCACCATTGTTCTACGGTAGACTTGGAATCCGCGGTAAACCTTCTGGGTCTATTGCCGACAAGTTCTACTTCCAAAAAATATATAAATGTCTTGCAAAGTCTTTTTTCATTTATATGTAAATATTGTATTATTTAAACAGTCTCAAATGATGGAAGAATCACCAGAGGAGGCACAAAAGCGTGAGGAGATGCTTCGAATGTATCACGCTTGCAAAGAGGCACTGCGTATTATCGGCGACGTGTCCATGGCCACCGTGAGTACTCCCGTACCGCCACCAGTCAAGAATGACTGGCTGGAGAGCCGCTTGGACTCCAACCCTCGGCTCTCGCCGCCTTCGCCCGGTGGACCTCGACGTGCCACACCTGTTCAGCAAGGTTCGTGCATTTCTCTGAAATATATTACCTTTAATAAAAGATAAAACTAAAAGGTAAGATTTGATTATTCATCATTGGAACTTTTGTTATGACTTTTTGAACGTCAACATTTTTTACAATCTACTTTATTTTTGACTACTCTGCTTCACCAGCTGTTATAATTGTGAAGAAGAAGGCTGGTAGACACTCCACAACAACATATTTTAAAAGAAAATTATGATGCAAATTCACGCACATATACTTTTTGTGAGATATATGAAAACAAAATAATCAAGCCACATCATTGCAGGATTATAATATAAACTCATTGAGAACATCATTTAATATAGGCTAATGCACACTCCTCGTAATGGGTATTTACTTCTTTGGTTTACAATTTCCTGTAAGTAAAGATCCATGTGTATATTTATTGATCACTTTTTTATTGTGTTGTCTATGTTACATTATCTAAAAATATCTGTAATATTATTAATGTATTGTTTTCATAATATTTTTATACGACATATTCTGTCTACAAATGGTTGCATTTATATTGTCATATAGATGTTCTGGAGCACCTTTCTTTGCACTGCCGATTACTTATAAAGCTATCATGTTACGACAGGTTCGTTGGGTCAACGCGGTGCACCGCCGCCGCCTGGCGCTGGAACTGGTCGTCCCGCTCCGCCGCTGCCGTCTCGCCCCGGTGGAGCGGCCCCCCCACCACCGGCTGCCCGCCCCGTGCCATCGCAAGGCCTGCCTGCGCCGCTTATACCCACGTAAGTAGTATTATATAGCCATTCTATAACCAACCGGCCTCTTTCAAATCCAGGTCGGCTTGTGTATCACAAGGCCCTCCTAACCCCTACTATTATTAATAGAACATCTTTTAAGTATGATATAACTTGACTCGTTTAATAAGTAATATGACTTTATTTTATTTGGTGGACCAAGTCAACATACCTTTGTAAACCAGAAATTGACTAGGCCGAGGTTCGGCCGTGGTGTTCGTCTTGGAAGGACAGTTTTGATTCGGAATCCAAGTCCTACCACAAGGAATCTGCAAATGTAGCTTGAGCATTAGCATAAATGAGGTTCAAGAAAGAAAAAAATCGTTGTGATGTTCCAACTGCAGAAATTCTCTCTAAGTCAGTCCTATCTCTAAGAGGATATAAACCATGTTGGCTTGGTGCGGATTTGTGACTTTTGGATTTAGTCCTTTCAAAGTCATTTCAAATCCTTCAATAAATTTAAAAAGTTTATTTAAGTTAGTTAAATGGTTTAATAATAGTAAAAATCTCTGACGAAATCCTGGAACAGTATGAGATATCATAATTGCTTGGGAATAAATTGCTGTAACTAGTGTACTAATGAAATTTACAAAAGTGATCAGTTTGTGGTGAGTTGTCTTCTCAGATCAATGCCCTTGTAGCCTCGTATTTTACGCATAAGGATATCATTGTAAGAATATCAAATTAGGCTCTAATTTGATTCTACTGTTGCTGTTGAATTGTGCTTTTATGGCATTCTTTTCTTTACCAGTGATCATGACAAAGGATTCGAAGTGGAAAATATTATGAAATAATTATATAAATTTATTTGGTCATAATGGTTATGTTGGGATTTAATATGTGAACTGAAGTCGAGATTTATTTTAGGAATGAAATTATAATATTCTTTGCACATATATTTAGATTATAGTTATAAAAAAATCATGAACATTGATGGCATGGAGAAAGGAAAAGTGGTAAGTAGCAAAATGCCTGGTCATAAAATGTGAATTTAAAAAATGTTTGTGTAATTGATGTTATTTGTGATGTTTTGGTTCCCGTGGTTAAGTTTCTAAAACAAATACAATTTTAACAAAATATGACGAAAGCAAGGTCATTTAAAACTTATCAGATTAAAAGGTTTCCTTGTAAAGATAATAATGCATAGAAGGTTATTTTGTGTAAGCTTTTTTGCTTTAAACCTAATAAATGTGTTGGGTGATGTAACAGCCATAATATAATATTTTTTTAAATGGGCTTTATATGTTTTACACATAGATCTAACAATCATTATAGGATATCATTATCAATATAGAAAATTTTGAGTTTTGTGTTTTTAATAACATTTGTATTGCGTTAGGCAGATAACAATTAGAATATTAATAATTTTAAAGTTGCAAAACATAAGTGTGTGTGTGGTTTTCGCAGGCGGCGCTAAGAGGCTGCAACGGCGTCTCCCTAACTAACATAAGTTACATATTTATCAAAGGTACTAACTCTTTGCCCACGTTAACTTAGTACAGTTGAACATGCTCTTGTTAAATTGCTTACGTCATCAACACTGCCGTTGTATTGTCCTAACATAGTCCAGTCCAAATATTTATTTCAACATAAACATCGAATATAAAAACAAAACATATCTGATCCATAACAGTTAACAAATAAACCTTCATTAATTGTCATAATCCTATAAGTGACTCGAACCTTGACTGTATTAAGTTAATAAAGAGTCAAAAGAAAATATGTATATTTATATATATACTATATCATTTGCAACATATTCTTTATATTCATGAATAAATATGATATGCGAAAGTTGCTTCCAATATATACTAAATTAATATTGAACGTAGGTAGTAGTGTTTATGGATAATGTTCTGTGTTTTAACGTACGCGGCCCGTTCTTAGAACTACTGTTATGCCTGTCCCGAAAGTAAAATTATTTTGCGAAAGAATGTACCCACAAACTTTTTTAACTATTTACTACTGTTTGATGCGAGGTTGTGGATTCATCGAAGTTGTAATATTATTTCATATTGAAATATGTTTTAACAATTTTGCTATTCTTATGCAGGCATTATATTATGTGCAGTAAAAATTTTTGCAAAAGCACTGTTTGCATGATTTATTGTGTGTGATCTTCTGTTTTAAATAGCCTCTGTTGTAAATTTACACCCTATTTAAAATTAGACGATTGATAAAGATTAATACATTTATTTTTGTAATTAATGTTAATTAATTGGCTATGTGTTGTGTTAACTTATACTATTTTAGAATCACAGTTGCCCTGTAAGAGCTTTATCTGCATTAGTACTCTGTAAATTATGGCAGTTACATTACTCGATTCTTACAGAGAAGCTGTGAGACGTAGAAATAGGACGTATTTTGTTAAATTGTATGAGTTTGCAATAACAATAAACATTCCAATGACATATGAAATTTAATGAAAAAATTTAATCCTTCTTGTGTCTTACTCTATGCACATATAATAAAGTTCCACAACATATGTAAGACCTTCTTTTCCTTAGTTTTGAATCTGAAATTAAAAGTATTTTAGCACATGAATCTTATTTTGACATCAAAGAGTTATTAATTGATTGAAATGTGTGGAACTTGTTTTGGTGACACATTTACATGGTTGATGTAATAATGTATACATCAATGTTAAATTTCATTTAAAAAGAGCAACTGTTGAATTTCACGCTGAGTCTTTTCACCTAATTGGCATTCTGAGTCTGTGCTTATAATATTAAAATAATCAACAATTCAAAAGTGCATGTGAGTGAAATAATAAAACGTGTTATGTTACAAAAATGAAAGTAGTAGTTTATCCTAATAAGAAGTTTCTTTTTACATGTCTGTCTGAATTTAATTTCTTGATCTGAACAAATATCAATTTTGTTTAATTATATAATACATTGTGATATAACGTATATTCATTAATAGTAAACTTTTTCATTGTTTAATGTCATCTTGAATAGAGATGTTTTAAATTTTGAAATAATGAACATTATTAGGCGACCGGGAAGTGGAGCAGCGGCCGCTGCTATGGGCCAGCTGCCGCCTCACATGCGCCAGCAGATCAATCAGGCAGTAGGCCAGGCGGTCACCAACGCGGCCATCAACGAACTCAGCTCGGCATTCGCGCGATTCAAGTAAACAAGTGACCGCATACTAAACTTCTATCTTCGATTTGAAAATAATACGCCGCTGAGTGTTATGCAATCAATTACGTTCGATCTACGGACTTCAACTTGTGTCTACTAAACACTGCTTGTGATAACTTTATGTTATCCATAATGAAATGTTTTAACACGTTTGCTCCTGTTACTAAATGTCGTGTGACGTCAGCTTTGTGTTTGTGTTGTCTAACTACAACAATACATTAATAATAGTAATCCATAGATAATAATTCTTTATGGCTTAAATAATTTGAAAGTAATCTTACGAAAAGGTTAATGAAATTGTTGATCGTGTGTAACAATATATAAAAATGTAATTAACTTTCTCTATTCTCAGACACTGGTTACATGTAAATCAGTGTGCTTATATTTTACGGTATTTTGTATTGTGATAGTAAACCAATGTTACCATAGTGTAATTAAAATTGTATTTGATAAAGTTAGCAGAACTGTGTATGGAAATTTTAACATGCGTTCGCTGCAAGCAATGTTTTTGCTCAAATGTTGACCCCTCAATGAAGATCACACACTTCATGTGATAAAACAGTGCTTTGTACAATATTAACCCAATGCATCACGCTTATAATTTTTACTATTTTGTCTATAGTTTGTGTAATATTACACATAATTATTATATGGATATTTAGATTATTTAAAACATTCCGTATTATGAGGTTTAAAGGAATTTGAACGGTTTTATTGTAGAAATTAGACGATGTCCAATGAATTCAGTATTAACTGCATAAAAAATTATTACGCAGTGCTATATAGAATATTAGGATATTACGCATAATACTTTTAAAAATTGTAATAATACGTGATTATATTGAATTTACTCTTAACCGGTTAGTTCTGTTAACGAATGGCAATTTTTAAAAATTTTGAATGTTTTTATTGCAAGGTCAGTGTTTGATTCGTGCATATCACTGTTAAAATTGGGTAATTATTCTAGAACGCTTAGAGATGTTCACGCCACGTAATCAGAAGAGAGTTATTGTTGATGTTAATGCACGTTACAGTAGCGTTAGATCGCGTTGCGACTTTCTCACTTCGATGTCTAGGTGTTTCAATAGCTTAGACTTTACAAACGCATCCATTATTATCAACATCTCGTAACATGTTCTCTCAGGTTAAAACTTTTTAAGATATTTATCATGTATGTAATCAATGTTATTGAATGTCATGACCATTGTTACTGTACTAACTTATCAAATCATGTTTAAATAAAATTGTATTGTACTTATAATGTTTAAGACCAAAGTCGTTGTCTTTTACATTGTCGCTGCTAGCAATATCTTTGGTCAATTACTAGAATGTTTCTTTCGTTGGAAATATTTCAAAGTTCCAATTACAAATGATCACATTAAACGATTATCTTATATTATACCTAGATAATTCAATACTAAATAATATACATGTATATTTTAAAATCTTTTTGTGTTGGTATTCAATGTAAAAGATTTCATTAACAAACCAATAGACATTTTGTATTGATGCCTGCAGTTTAAAAAAGTTGTTAAAATGCCGAGTTCCTAATGTTAGACGATATTATTGTCTCCTCAACTCTCTATTCATGACTTACAATAATGTTAGAAAATAAAGTTAATCACCTAAAGTTTCGCTCTCTCTTTCTTGTTAATATATAGTATTAGTATTGTCAAAAGAAAAGAAAAAACGTAAATAGGCAGAAATTGTTGGATTTGATATAGTCTATGAATATTGTTAACCTTATGCTGTGTAAATAGAGTAATTAAACGCTATATGTGTATTGAAATGTTTGATTTACTCCAGTTCATTCGTATTTGAACAATTTGCTTTGTAATCCCCTTTCATAGTTTTTTTCTAAGATATGTACCTATGGATATAACATTAGGTAAGCCTAAATCTCGATAAGCGTAGCATAAACAATGTTCAATTAGGTTTATAGCTTATTACAACCATTTTTTTTGCTTAAATTAGCTTACACGTGTATATTTACATCATTAATTCTTATTGACATAAAATGGTTGCATGTAAACAGCATACAGTTAAAAGTTTATTTACTGTTTAAAATTTTCGTGAACAGGATATTAAATTTTAGCAGGCTTTATTTTTTTAAATGAAACAGCGACATTAATACTATTAGGCTTTGCAATTTCTTTGTCATTATTTATCTTATATTTTATTTTTGTTCATTGCTTTCTATGTTAACTGCTTTAAATGTATGAAAATCTGCTTTTTCACCTATTTGTTTTGTTATTTTTATTTCTAATTATTGTTTACTTCATAGCAAAAGTGGGTACTAACGTTTAGGTAAGATGGCAGTGAGTATATTGATGAAAAACTTTATATGAGACATCTAGAATGTATGTATTATACTTATTATTCTCTTTGAAAAGATTCTTAAAAAAACTGTCTTATTTTCTACACGTTAACCACTTTAAACATATATGTACAAACAAATTATATTAAAATATTTTTTATTTTTTTCCATATTTAGCCGACCAGTTCCGAATGCTCCTCCAAAACTGCCCGAGCGACCGCAGAACGGACGGCCATTTTGAACGCGTCTAAGTATTGCCGCCCTATTTGTGATAATATACACTGTGAATAAATATACTACTGCTTCAATGTCTAGTATTCATATTTTACAAAGAACAGGTGGGTAATAAAAATAAATTATGTTTTTAATTGTAAAGATGGTAAATACTTATGTTAGTTAAGTTAAATCTGTTCCTCTTATAGCAAGATTATTATGATAATACCACCAATGTATTTAAAAAATATATTTGTAAATATCTATAGATGAGGCTGTAAACGACTGGAGGAATTCTTAATTAGTAATGCTTTTATAAATGTGTAATTATGCAGATTTTTTAAATTATTTTTTATCTATGACAAAATCATGGGACAAAAATATCGTTTTGTTAGAATAATAAAAATTAATATTCATTAATATAGGTAGCTACTTAAATAAATTCCGGTGATAATAATGATTTATGTGCAAGTATTTAAACGATATGTAAAATATAAAATATGTTAAAATTGTATTTCACAGTCGCTGACAGTTATTAGTGTTACTACACTTTTAAACTAAACTAATTCTTAATGGAGAGCTGAAAGAATGGTAACACTAGTACCAAAAATATATGACCTGTATAAATTTTTGGTAACTGTGATATCTCTGTTTCATCATTTAAACATGTTTATATATAAAAAAAAGAATGATGCTTCACTGTGGTAAAAAATATAAGATACTTTAATAAGAGATAGCCATTACTAAAAATTAACATGAATGTTGAACAGTTTTATATAATTGTCAAATTACAAAGCGTAATTAAATTATGGATACTGACTGTTTTGCTGTTTACTGAGCAATCCGCTAAAATTCACAATTAGCAATATATTGCAAACAAATGGTAATTTTTCCTTAACCGGGTGCAAATGTAAATTATAGCTTAACCAAATTAAATTGGGTTGGTTTATTTATTCATCGAAATTAATTAATTTTAGTAGTTATTTTATTGTACAAATATCACAAGTCTGTTTATAGTGTTTGAAGTGCAAGGTTTTACGCCTGTGCCAGATTTACGGAAAAGTATCGATAACATTTTAATGCTATTGCAGTATGAGATAATTATTTATTTATAAATATGACATATTTATACTATGACTATTACAACGATAATTAGTATATCATAGTGGCAAAAGGAACGATAGCGAAAAGGTGTCAAAGATTTGTAAGATGTATCAGTAAGCATCAGTAAGGATAAAATAAAATTAACAGATTTAGTTTATTGTAATTGAATCCGTTAATTTTATTTAGCACAAAGTTAACATTTATTATTACTTCGTGTAAAACAATTTACAATGTGAAATGGATGTATGATGAATTATAGAACACATATTCATCTATACTTATTTGTAGCTAGTTAATTATGGAGGCGGCTTAAATGACTCACTAATATAATTAAATCAAATATTTTTGGGAGACTATTTGTTTACAAGCACTATGATTATCGTTTGCATTCTCCCTTTTGCATACCGAACCATTTATAGATACAAAATCGCTTTCCATAATAAGTTGACCATTGATTTTTAGGTTAATAGGCATGCGAATATCTAATTTCTGTCGATGATATTAATAAATGTTGTTCGTTGAGTTTATATTTAATAAATTTATTTACCAACATCGACTTTGCCTGGCGTGTGAATATGAACTTTTTATTAATATGTTTTATTTGGAACTTTATTTTGAAGGTATCTATGTTAAGGAAACCGTTACTTTGTATTTAGGTAACTATCGAGTGACTAGTCATAAGGTTTTATAATTTTAACGTTTCTTTAAAGTTTTCTATTGACCATTGGCAATGCCAAAGCTATCTACTCTGCGAACATTCCCTTTCTTTCACGTTCACACGCTAGACGCAAGCAATCATGTGTATATATGTGTGTAAAATGCACAGTGAACTTATTTCTAATTTGTATACTGATGTAAAAATATTGCAATAAACGTGTATATAATATGAATTCATATGTTTTATTTTAACTTATTAGCTCTTTTGAAAATATTACCAACCCTAACCCTGTTTAGACGGCCTCTACGACCACTGTTCATGAACTAGTAAATAAAGTGTGCACGATTTACTGTTACTATAAACAAATGTCTGTAATCAATAAAAATATCTGCGGCAGAAGAACCAATGTCACTAACGTAGGTCCAAGAATTACTCGTCTGAAGTGAAAGTGGGCGGGGCAATGTCGGGTTCAGGATCTTAAGTAGCGACCACGGGCCTGTAGACGCGATGTGCCCCTCACCAGGTAGACGGACGATATAATTAAGATCTCGAGAAGATCGATCATCCTTGTGATCTTTGGGCGAGGTCTTTGTTTTGCAGTGGGCGTCAATCGGTTGATACGATGATGATTATATACGGTGTTATCTATGGCTATGATAATCGACACAGACCATGGAGAGCTAACTTATAAAATACAGTAAGATTTGTGGTGTTCAAAATAATAGAAGTGGCCAACCTTTTGCAGAGTAAGTGAGCAATGAAAAATTTGTAATGCGGTAGGTTTATATTCTTTTTCTATTTAAGGTGAGTAGGAGAGAGAGAATAAAAATAATTATATTTTAGGGCTAGGAAATTTCTGTAATAACATTAATCGCTATCACTATCACAATTAGAACAATATTACCACCACTGTCTCAATCCGCTGGACTAGGTCCGTTTCTTTCGTTCTTCAACGCATCTTTTAATTTATGATTCGTTTTCGTATTGTAATATTAATAATACATAAGTAGTGATTAAAAAAACATAGTGTTTTGGTAAGCTTGTAATGGGCGTATTACAGATTAACCGTAAGCGCTAGGCCAATGCCATAAATAATCGCCTTGTTTATAGGTAATAATCGAAAAAAAATTACACCTATATGTAGATTAAAGATAAAATTATTTTTAAGTTTTTACTTACTTATTACTTATAACTTCATAAACATATGTTATCTGTCACTTTTGTCTTCTTGACGTTTAACCGTCAAGTCGATATAATGTCATGAGAAACAGCGTGAAAAGATATTACGCTGTTAAGAACAGAATAAAGACTTGTGTTCGGAACCGCTGCCTTTATTATTTAACAATCCCACATATAAAATATGAATGGAAATTGGAAATCATAAGTAATCATGATTTTGTTCCGCTGTTTTTCTATTTAGAAAGTTGAATCAATATTGTGTAGGTCATGCGCATCGGTACAAAAAATGGTAAACTTTTCTAAGATATCTACTTAGAAAAATATATGAAATTCAGTTCCCGATTTCTAGTGGTTATATGGGAATAATTTCGATTTCCGCGTTGATGATTGTACTTTATCATCAATTCAGTTGTAAGATGTCTTCTGCTGGATATGGCGTACTACATTGATACACAATAGAACCTGTAGTAAGCAGGCTATATACAGCGTCTTCCGATGGTATTAACTTCGTCTGTCTACCTTGTGGGTCAACAGCTGCTACTCTTGCCGTTCCATAGTCTCCTCAGAATATTAAGTCCCCAGCGGTCAACTGTTCGTGGTGTTCTGTATGGCCTGGCTACTGCCAATTCAACTTGCCAATCCGCTGGCCAATGTCGGTTACTTTATTTTTTTTTATAATCTATTTTCCATATCTGACAAAAAAAGTACATTCGAAATCGCTAAACTGCACGCGTAATTTGTTGCTAGAATGAAGATACATATAATATACTAGTATGGAGTGAAATATCTTACTTACGGATAGTTATGTACTTTCATTGTTTCGCCTGTCTGGTTGGCTTTTTGTGTGTTATTTGTAAACCATAGCTTGGTACAATTAGGCTTATTATAATTTTTTAATGAGTTTTTGGATGGCTGAATTGACGTTGGAATCTTTTCCGAAGTGCGAACTTGTGAAATTAAAACAGTCGGATTTACTTTGCATAATGTAATTATCGAAAGATGACATGCAGATGATGGGAAGATACTTATCCACCAAATATTTGTGTTAGCTCGAATATCAACGGCTTGTGCCTTCGGCGCTTTAATATCGATCGTATTTTCTCAACAGAGTCATTTAAGACTTGTCATAAATATCATTGCCTTTTCATAGCTTATTGTAAATCCCTGTATTAAATAGCCTAAAATTCATCCCGTATTATGTTTTCTTCTTTGTAGTATTCTTAAAATCGTTGTAAGAGCTCTTACCAGCAAGGTAAAAATCGTGGAAAATATGGATCGAAACGGCCGTTACTTACCCTCGTTTCGCCGCGCAAATATTTAAGACGTGGTACAGCGGGTTTGGTTGCACTATAGTCCTGACAGCCATGTAATTTCCCGATAACTATTCAGGACAAAAGTGATATTCTATAAAGTAAACTCAAATAATTAAACTTTGAAAATTTGATACTAAAAAGGATTTTGTTATTAAATTTAAACCTAGTCTGCTGTTCGATTTTGTTTTCTTATGATATGCTATATAACAATTTAAATAGCGCAATACGTCATGGGTACGCCCGGTGCACAACGTAGACAAAAACATCGGCCATTATTACAATTTAATGAAAGAGAAAGCCATTAGGAGCTGGGACTTGATTAAATCGTCGGGCAGCAATTGTCGGCTTGCGGCGCCCTCTGTCGTGGCTCACGGGGCCCTAATCGCATGACCACGTTTCTTATTACGCGTGATTGTTGTATCAATCATTTCCCCTATCAAATTATTCAGTGGCCGGTAATTCTATCGCCTTCGTATCTAAACCGTAATGGCCGCCGAGATGGGCACAGCGGAAATATTCGGCTACACTTAGTCTCGGTTTGTTACTCTGCTGATTGTAATACATATGCTATTACTGGAGCGAAATTGGAGACAAAATTGTCGTAATGTTTCGTGTTTTGACTTTTATTTTTGAAGCAATTTATTCGTTTGTGACAAATTATTTCTTAAAGAAATGTTTTGAGTTATTTATGTTTTTTTCGATATATTATAAAAGTACAGGTGAACACGTATATATTCAGTTTGCCTGACGATAAAGATTTGATTGATGTCTATGAGTTTTTATTATATATTGATTCTGGGCTGGCTACGTATCGCGATGATCGCTTGGGTTTTAAGGTTGGAGTGGAGAACACGGACCGGCAAGCATAACGTAGGATGTCCACACATAAAGTGGACAGAAGATGCTGGTTGCAGGCCGCTTCTAGCCGATATTTTTGGAAATCTGTGAAGAAGGATGTCCAGCTGTGGACATCCTTCGGCTGAAATGATAATAATGATTAATCCTCACGGTGGTAATGTGACACTGTCCGTTAATTTACAGACAGAAGTAACAAGAAATATATAAAAAGTTGATATTTTAGTAATCTGAACATTGTTATTCGTGACGTATAAAAGATGACTATTTTTGTTTAGATATCTACGACCTCGGTCTATATTACAATAAGAGCACAGAAAGTTTGTAAAAGAAGTCTTACGCAGTTTAAATTTTACTATTCTCCCGACATTTGTGCATCAGAGTTATTATAATGAATTAAAGTTTAAAATGGGCATCTAGGGCGATCTACGGTAAAATCATAACTAGAAGATAAATTTACTTTAAATACTGGTTGTAGTATATATTTTTTAATTTTTCTGCGTCGAAACACTCGAAGCTCTTATGTCAGCCGCCTCCATGCAGTAAATTAATAATGTAACTCGGAATGATTCCTAACGGAGTGCTTGAGTTTAGTTACAGTTAAGTGTCCAAACAAAGAGTTTGCTCATGTGTACGTCAAAGCTATTAAACTGCATTTGTTAACGTTGACAAGAGTTGCTCATGTAATATGAGTTGCTCCAGGGCTTCTCACCACTGTGGAAAAACCACTTTAAAGGAAAATTCTTAAAGATGTCTTTTCTGAGTAAACCGCCGTCACGGTAGACTAAGATTGCAGGGGATAACTTTGCATTCAGCTGGAGAGTGAAGATAGCTGGCTGGAAAAACAACAAAGCCTTGGCCAAGCAATGGTACATAATGGATACACGGCCGAAAATAGTCGAAAGATACTGGACGCAGGCCAATCCCATATGGTCCTATTAGATATTTATTGGGGAGGCCTATGTCCATCAGTGGATGTTTGACTGAAATATTAATGACCGACGATGAAGAGTACTTATTATGCTATTATAATTATAATTATAATATAATTTTCGTTCTACTTAGTTACAAGATTTGTTATGATAATTCTCTCGGGTGCTATAAATTACTCCGTTTGGAAGCTTATATAGTTAACGATTACAGTCACGAATGTAAATTTCCTAGCGGGGAAATATACCTTACTTATCGCACGTTGTACGTTTATATGCGGCGATTAGCTATGCAAATGCGTTGATTGTGCATTGTACAGCGCTAAATGCTACTGGAGCGTTTCTACCAACTATTTTTAGGTTATATACCTATTTACATTAATTTAACGAAATTGTTTCAGGAAGCCGACGGTAATCCAACCTATTACATTTATTATACTGGTGCAAAAGTTTAAGAATTATTGACTTAAGAAACACATTGTCATTATATTTTCTTACGTAAAAAAGAATCGAATAAATATTATTTTTTTTCTTTTAATATTAATGTATTTACGGTTAAATGTATTTGGAGATTAGAATTTATTTGTACATATTCGGTGATGCTTTTACGGCTTTTATAGTTTTCAGGAACCATTACACACCTATTGTTAAATACAAGACTGGACTTTTGAAACTTGCACATTCGAAATACTTGTACATAAAGAGAAGGGATTAATTGTAACATAACAATTTTTAGATAATTAAATCCGTTTAACTTCATAATAAACAAGAATAAGTTGCATTAATATTATTATTACATCAGATAATACACACCCACTGCAAGGCATATGCTTGTCCTTGAGATCGAACCAATATTATAAGAGCAATGAAACATTAAACATATTAAAGTAAGCTTGGAAATTGTATTATTTATTATTCAACCCACATACATGAACAATATGTTTATTTAATCATAAATTAGGCGTAGATATAATACTTGCTTACGTTTGGTACGTTTTCGTATAAATATTTCGAATTAAATTAAACAATTTAATTTTAAAAGAATAATCATGGCACCTAGTTCTTATCGAAATACTGTAACTAAATTCAGATGGCAACATTTCTTGTAAAAAAATCCACCATGCTTTTTCGTCGGTCTTAAGAGATAGAGGCGGCTTATTGGCAGTACTGGACTTCTTCATGGATTACCATCTTGCACATACAGATACATTCCAAATTACGACGTAACATAAAATAATAGTAGCTGTTTGTTAATAAATAATCAACAACATGAAGTTCTGTATCAGAAAGTTCAAATTAAGTTATTACAAACTCAAATTAATTACAGCTTAATATAGAACACATATCGCATTTTTAGCTTTTTCGTGTAATTAAAAAAAATCTTTTCAAAAATCGAACTAAAAAAAATTTCGTTCATTCTACCGTCACCTATAAACCTCTAATTAGTTGTAACACGAGTGTCCGTTGTTCTAATAATTGCGGTGAAAGTTAGTAAGTAGATATTACGAAGCATTTGCCTAATTCAATTGGCAATAGGCGAGTTCCCACAAGCCAAAAGACTCCCCCGCTCATTACGCGCCCTAATTTTTCCCAACGATTAACGTGCGGGGTTCGTACGTAGTAATTACAGGTGTTGCGACCGCAGCACGCATTGTGCCGGTTCAATCAAATCACTTAAGGATGTAACAAGTCACTATGCTACTGTTTTAATATTAACAAGTGGTCTATGAATTTTTGCTGACCATAAATCGACTATGAGTATAACAAATAGCTCATTATTTGTTGTTTTATACAAGATGATTGGCTATAAGTGTAGTCTTAAAAGGGGTGGATGTATAGCGGTTTAGCATTTGGCAGCAAAAAGTTTTTAAGCTTTTCAAACCTATTTTCTATCTCGCTGTATAAAAGCATCACTCTGAAATTATTACATAAATTCATATTTTCTGTTTCACAGAGACGGACAATTATTTCTGTGCAAAGTCTGCAGAGACAGATTGTAAACCATAATTAATTTGAATTTGTAGTAATCTTAATTTGAAAAACACTTTTTCTTACGTTATTTCTGAAACCACAATTTTTTGTTTAGGTGTATCATACATTAATTCACGCTTACAGTAGTTTTATACTTATAATTAATCAGTCTGTATAAATAAATATTACATTGAAGCAGATTAATTTTGACATAAAGTGTAATGTACATAATAATAATGATGATAATCGTTTACTGTTATTTGGATAAAATTAGTTTAAAGGACAGAACTCAAATAATCATGTTATAAAGATGGCGCTCTACTGTATGTGAACGTTTTCTTCAAAAGACCATCATTCATTAATTTGGGTACGTCACGAGAAGAATGTACGAAGAGTCCTTTTTAATGAAAAGTTTCAAACTGTATTCTCCAACATTGCCATCCGTTCATTTATTATACTCTCTTTCTATTGCACTGTACCCGATAAATTATATGCGTTTAATGTAAGTAAAGCTGTAATGAGGATAGGTTACTATGTAACTTAAATATAGATATAAAACACTTTAACAGAATTACGTAAATAAAGGCTGATGTCAACCCAAATCTATAATTAAATATAAAAGTAATTCGAATCCGTGATAGTTTGTTCTCGAGACACCTGCAGCACTCGAACCAAGCGGCAGCTGGCGGTGGTAAACTTAAAATATAATGGATAGTGTCTGAAAAGCTTCAGTAATTAATGACAATGTATGCTCGCAATCGTTTCTTCGTAACTAGTATCTTTAATAGCAAATACATGTTTAAATGTGAATGTAAATTTGAATGAACAGATCTTCTTGAAGTAATATTTTTAAAGATGTACATTATAAATACCTTACAGCTTTTTAAAAGACTATGGCATCGTCTTGTAGTTTACTAATAAATTGGAATGTTGTCAATTGTGTATTTATTTGCTGTGCTAATTATTTATTTCAGTTGAATAATAATTAAATTTTTAATTATTTATTGAGTTATGTATATACATTTTTATGTTATTTGTTTGTTTATTATGTTTTTATGTTATATATATACATTTATTTTATGACGAATACAATAATTTGGTATTTAATATTATTAGTAGGGTTGGTTTAAATTTTCTTAAATTTACGTTACATTACGTGTTTTGTTATTAATGTAAGGGTCACCTGAAGCTACATAGGCCTTCTTCACCTTATTCCAGAGTTTTTTATCTTTGGCTGACTTTGGCCAAGAATTTCCCGCAACTTTTATGATGTTATCACTCCATTTTTGGGTCGGTTTACCTCTTGATCTTTTTGCAAAAAGGAATCTAGTTTGTAGTAATTTGAGACCACCTATCGTCGTTGTGTTCTTTGCATGGGGCCCGCCTATTTCCACTTTAACCTTAGTATGTATTTAACAACATTTTGGGCTATCATTCTTTTACGTATCAAAGTGCTTTTTTCACGAGAGCTGATTTTAATAAAATGCATCTACGTTTGATACATATACTTTAAGTAAGGGGTTAGGCACATATTCAATGCTTTTGTTTTTATTTTAACTGGTAAGGCTCCTTTAAACATATCCTTCATTAAATAATACTTGTTCCATGTAAATTTTATTCTACTCTAAATTTTTTATCCATACAAAATTTAAATGATATTTTAGGTTCTAAATATAATCTTTCACATATTACATAAGAGTTGTAACTACAATATTTACAGGTATTTTTTTCTCTTTTTGTCATAAACTTTGTCTTTTAAATGTTTTAATTGTAAGCCTCACTAATTCACTTTTTTTAGTTGCTTCGGTCATGTATTTTAGTTCTTCGGAAATTTTTGAAAGCAATACTTTGTCATCTGTAAACCTTAGTCGAAAGAGTTAAGCACCACATATCTTTATTGCAAGAATAGTAATTTAACTTCCTGAAGATAGATTCTAGTACTGCTATAAACAGTTTGGGTGTGAGAGGATCTTTTTGTTTGACTCCGTTTCATTTAGAATCTTGATAGAATATGCTTAGATAGTAAGATACTATCTAAGCATATTCTCGCAATACTGTTGTTGTAAATAGCTTTGATTTAGTTATATGTATCGAACATTTACTTTTTGGTCATTCAATGCTTTTCAAATAGGTTCATGTGAAATGACTCCAATGCCTTTAAATAATCAAAGAATATTATGTATAGTGGCATCAAATTCATTATACTTCTCAATTACCATTTTTAGTGTGTGGTTGTGGTTTATCGATGAATAGTTGTCAATAAACTCAGCCTATTTTTTAGGTTGATTTTCATCATAGTCCTTTGTATGCCTCATCAATGTTTAATGTGATGTAACAGTGTGGCGGCAAATAATTTACATTGACAAGATGTTAGGCTAATTGGTCTGTAGGTCTTGATTTGTTTTACATTTCCTTTTCTGTAGATCAGTATTATTTCTGAACATAACCACTTCTGGTAGTTGATTTTGTATTAGAATTTTGTTATATAAACAAGCAAGGATATTTGCCAGTATTTCTTCGCAAGACTTGAGCATATCATTTGTGATGTCATCAGGGCAGCGAATTTTTGATTTTTTGATGTGTAAAGTATGAGTTAAATCGGATAGCATCTCGGGTATTGAACCAGTGACTGAAGATTGCAAGTCTCTGTATTCTACAGCTGGGCCACCACTGCTCGTAATTTATACATAGCTATTGCTTCACTTAAATGAATATAGTAATTATATACAGAGAAAGTCTCGAAGTTTTATTTGTTTCTTAACAGAGTGTAATTGAATATAATTACTTTTTTTGACAAACTATAATAAAATGTTAGGAATAAGGAAGAAGGATTTTTGACATTTAAAATGATTTTTGACATTTAAGGTGATTTTTGATAGTTAATGTGACTTTGTACAATTAGGTAACATACATTAACCTGTGTTAAAAAATTACAATTATTATTACTAAAAATTTTCAATTATAACACATACTTATAATAAAGTTTGAAATTAAGCTTGTTGATAAAGAAAGAAACACAATAATATTAGTTATTACTTTGATTCGTGTTCATTACCATGACTTAGGTGAGCCAAATTGAAAAACTTTTCCATTGATATCGTCACCAAACAGCCGAAAATTACGTTCTTACTTACATTTCGTCCACTCAAAGATTCCTATCGGCTTTAATCCATCGGTTATTACTATTTGAACTTTTAATAATGACTCCTACGTGACGTTCGACGTAATTGCGTCGAGTTCTCCTCGTAATAACATCGCATAGTAATTTTAAAACTTACAAAGTGATCACATTGTAATATCGAATTTAATCTACATTTATGTTTTTTTTTTACTGGCAGAGAAATACATAAAGAGCTCGTTGAATTGTAGTAACGTATTATTGTAGTCGATAATAACGTTAAGTTATCCATTATGTGCTTGAGTCGTGAAATCAACAATTACATAGGTTAAACAAAGAACGCGCAGTTATCGAAACAGGCTAGGAAGTACTTGAATGCCCTATGAACGTTTTTAACTTTGCCTAAAGAGCAACAATTTCCCAGCCTTGTGGGCGAGTGCCCTTCAAAACGCTACTTTCTGCATTTAGACAAATGAACAGCGTTGCACCCTCGCTGACACACGCCATGATGCTTTGATATACAATTTTACTGAAAGTGAATTTCGTTTGAATAATTGTAATATCACTTTTATTTAAAATTATTGAAATTTAATTATATTCGAATGAAATTTTACAATTATTCTATTTTTTTAATATTGTTTTACTTCTTGTTATTGTTTAATTATTTTCAGGATTATTTTATTATTTGTGTAAGTTAATAATTTTACTTCAAATGTGTTTTAAATTTCAAAACCCTTTATCCTTAAATCTCTGTTATTCTCCATAAAATAAATTTTTATGTATTATTACGACTAACTTACATTACTAAAATTGTTTTGGTTTTCTATAATAATCTTTACTATTTTTATTATTATCTGCGGATAGTGCGATACGTTTTGAAATTTAACCTTTGACATGATTATTTATGTTACAGGCTAATTTTATATTACCGTAGTAAGATTTTTAGTTACTCTATATATTTATAATAACATGAAAAAGTATTTTTGTATGTGTAACTAAAAGAAAAAATTATAGCAACTTAAAAAGTACGTGTGAAATATGGTCTTTTACTTACACGTACTCTTAACATTTAAAGCAATTTTTTTAAACTACTATATTATGGAAACAGAAAGAACAAATAGCGAATAGTCAACGGGTTCTTAATATGAAATATTTTGGAATATGAATAATATATAAGTCCTAAAAAGACTTACTTATATAAATATATATGTTTGTAATCAGCCCTTTTTGTATCTTCTTTTTTTTGGAGACACATTAATTGTTAATTGGTTATCAATATACTTATCCTAAGGTAAGTATATAAAAGTTTTAAATTAGTCTACAAATTTTACCAAATTTTCATCAAACATGTTGTATGGTGACAGACATCTTAACTTGCCCCCGCAAATGAGGCCTTGGTTATAATAAATGCATAAAAATATATATTTGGAAATATTCCTATAAATAAAAAACACCAAATCGACGCTGATCGAGAGAAAAGAAAATAAATCTTATAAGTTGGTATTTTTTTAATTCGTTTAACTACTACACATGACACATCTAGAACGTTGTTGGCGCGTGTAAGGAACAATAAAAGTCCCGGGCCACAATGGCGGGACTCGAAGGACACAATAAATCAATTGGAGTGGGTGGTTGACTTTTCACTCAAATGTGTGGTTAATTGTAACCGAAAATGACTGTTGATCGCGCCACACTTAATTTGAGTGGTGCTTTGGTGTATTTGTAGGGGTTGCGTTTTATAGCGATGGGGTGGAAAACAAGCGATGGTGCAGTTAGTTTTGTGATTATTTTTGTATTTACTCTTACCTTATATGTGTATTACTAATGCACTTTAATCGTTCTTGCGTTTGTATCATAAATAATGGCTGTCGTTTGCTCTGTAAATTACTTGTGAAACAAAGTAATGAACGATATTTTTATATAAGTACGTTAACTATTTGGACTAGTAACCCAGTTTTTTTAGCAAGAATACTCATAATATGTATACTGTTAGATTAGAATGGATTACATCTCTTGATAAGACTAGATGACTAGATGACTAGACGTGTTGGGGAAATAAATATGTAAAATTTGAGAAGAACAGAAGAATGAAACTCAGGTCCCTGTATACACATAGATGCATAGATGTAACAATAACACAGCCTGGAGGCAACACAACATCCCCAAGATGCACTACTTTCTATGAAGGTGTTCACAACTTAAGCATTACATAATTAAGTTAATTGTCCTTTCACTTACTTAAAAACTTGTCCTTACTTAAAATTCTGGCTAATTAATTAACAAGTATTTTTAATAAGCAGGAAAGTAAATGTCAAATGGTCGTTGTTGGCGAGCATGAGGACTGTATAAACGGATTAAATAAATGAAAACGATGGCGGTAATTTAATTATAATTTTACAAAACTAGGTAACAGTAAAATATTACGTAGGCTTAGTAACTTTTTAAACTTAAAACGATGAAGTGAATATATTTAGGTCACTATAGTAAATTATTGTTTTCGTTTAGTAGATATATCGTCTTTATAATTAGAATAAATGAAATTAGCACATTTCTTTTTTACAGATTGTTGTTATCATTGTATCAATCTAAACGTCTACTTGTGAATCGCCATTACAGCCCATAAACGCCCAATGAAAAGCTTAGGCCTCATCCAATCACATCTGAGGGTATATACGATAATCGCCACACTTGGAAGGCGGGTTGGCGATCGCAGTGTGGTATTATGGTACATAGAGGAAGGACGCTGTGGCTCATTCTCTTGACACACATATAGCCAATGCACAAAGAGTGAACTATGTAAGATTGTGTCCTGGGAAACGAACTCGCGAACCCACTGGGCTACCACTGCTCACAACTTGGGATTGTTCTTAAAATTATTATCCATATTGAAATTGGTATAAATCGTTTTACAAGTTGTAATAAACCCATATGTAAAGGTTTAACGTTGTGGAATAGCGCCGTACACCGGTCCCACCCGGCACCCTCGTGCGCGATAGACCACTAAAAACGAAACTACTATATAATTGACCATTTACGACATTTGACTATGCGTATTTTTATTGCTTTAATAAATCTTGATACTTGCTGTTTTAAATTTTATTTCATTATGAATAAATACATCAATTATCGTTGAATGTAATAATAACGTTCATGCACACAAATATGTTATAAAGGGTTTAGTTTTAAAGAATAAATACGTGATTCTGGACAATAAACGACAGCAAGCTGTACTTAATACAATCTGGAGGGCTAGTATTGGTCTTCTGATAAAGATATCCGCATTATTTACTTCGGAGAACATTGCAAAGTTAATATTTAAAATAAGGTCTAGATTAAAATATTACAAGATAAAGTGATCTGTATACAATTGTTCCTTGCTTAAGTATTCCTTGTGCTCATGGGGGTGGATAGAGTAATAAACAGTAAATTAGACTTACACAGCTAGCTTACACATTCGAATTATAACTAAAATATCAATATATAATTCATTTATTCGTATAAAATAAAATTGTCATCACCTAAATGTAATAGCATCCTACAAGTTAAGATATATGACACTGATTTAAGAAAAGCCCACCTCAAATTCAGGTTTTTGTTGTGATCAATGTCATAGTTATCATTAATTCAGTTATTATTTCAGTCATAGGACATCCACTGCTGAAAATAGGACTTCCACTTAGATTTTCAATTGGGCCGATTTGAAGCGGCCTGCGTCGAGCGTCTTCCTAAGCCTTTTTTTACAAAGGAGTCCGTACATTTTGTGGGTGGACGTCCTGCGCTTCGCTTACCTGTCTTTGGCCTTCACTCCAGAACCATAAGGACCAAGAGGTCATAAAATTTGTGCGCTATGCGGCTCTGCCTATTTCTCTTCAACTAGCGAATCTGGTAGCAAGAACAATTTATTCCAAAGCTTTATTATGACTTAAAAAATCTTTACACTGTAGCATTATTTCACGAATCTTTGTTTAATATTTTTTTTATTCATTGCATGATAATTGTTTACACAGAAGTTTCTAGTAAAAGCGTGTTAGTTACCTATAAAAGTGTTATTAAAATTAAATGACGGGTTATTGCAATACTCTTACTCATAACAATGCACGGCTGTCAAGTTTTAATACTGAAAATAATATTTTTTTTAACAAAAAATATTAATTTAAAAATTGTTCACACCTTGAGTCGGCTTTATGCTCTATGAAATGAAATATAGATTAGCTTGTGTATTACTGTTTATAGTTAGATATAAGCACCATGGAACTCTACATATTGGGCGTGTATTGAATTTTGAAGACTTGACAAAAATTTCCATGAAATGAATTGATTTGTCATTTAAAAGAATATTGTATGTAAAAATTGTCAGGTGAATTCGTAGTGATAAGTTTTAAAGTATTATGATTAGTTTTAAGTCATTATACGACAAGAATCAATAAAAAACGCGCTATGTTTCAAATAAATTTAATTAAATGGTTATATGGTCATTCGATAGCGTTTTAATAAAAAACATGCGCGCGACGATCGATCTAATGTTCCTCCGGCCAGTAGGCGTCAATCATCTTCTTAATGCGCTCGTTGAGGTCGTCAGCTGGAGGCTGCTTGCCCAGCAGGAACACGAATTTTTCATGGCAATCCATCATTGCCAGGTACTGGCCTTCGACGAGCTTCAGACGCATCGGGTAGCGATGGAACTCGGCTAGATCTAATTTCGCTAAAATAATCCATCAATATTATTTTATAAATTTGCTATTCTGCTAATACTAGTCCTTAACGAATACCTATATAAACTTTTAATTTTTATTAAGAATGACAGTAATAATAGCTGTCATCATTAATATGCTTATTATTATTTTTTTCTTCATCCTTCCCCTCTTCAGTAAGGGGTATGTAGATGTAAGTAGGTGGCTTTAACGGGGTACCTTGCCTATGGCCGTTGGGGCCGAAAGGTTTTCGTGGCAACCACGAGCTGGTGACGCGGCGTGGGTTGGCCCTCCATTAGGTGGACTGACGTCATAGTTAAGTCGCAGGATGCGGGCAGCACAAGATCCTTGCGCAAAGAGGCTATTCCTTGTGAGCGTATTACGAGACAGAAGACGAAAAAGAGCTATGTCTACATTTATCCCATTGAACAGACTAATAATTTCTGTCCGTACAAAGTCTGCAGGAACAGAACAATATTTAATTTAATATGAAGTAATCTGAAGTTTGTAAACGATTTTTCTTACCATATTATCATAACGTTATTTATAATCTCTGAAACTATACATTTTAGATACGGCTATCATACAATGACTTTGAATGAATTTGAAGTTTTTACATATTATTAATACCACCCCTAAAGGTAATATCTTTTATTCAAAATTTAGACAATCGACGTAAAGTGTTATATAAAAATGAAAGAAAGCGAGTAAATAGTTGATTTAGTATTCTGTCGAATGTGAAGTGAAAAAATTGTAGACTGTGGAAACAATTATTAATGTTGGAAAGTTTTATGTTCTGAGCTAGGTGGGCGTGGACTTAGTAGTTTTCGATACTCATAATTATTCAGTTCGACACACAGTCTATATAATATAAATAAAGATCAAATTTATAGGTAAAGGAACGGGCAAAATCCTCTTATTGGCTGTCAGAACATGGAAACTAATGAAAAGTTTGACATTTCAAAATAACCGTTTCACAATTTAATGGACCGGCATCTTGTATGAGCTCGTGGTGAAACCAGGGCGCACTATCTATTTGATTTATTAGGTGAATAATTTTCAAGTACATAATGTGGGTAAAGCTGTATCGTACTAAGTGCCGTCTGCTATCTCTAGAAGTAACGTTATATGTACAAGATTAATCAATGATCACCGTTTTTGAAATAACCTCTCAATGATTGCCCGCTTGAGTTTTTACAATGCATATTTGCGTTATCTAATTTGCAGAATAATAAGAAATCCGATGTTTTGATCTTTGCCAAGTCGGTTATTAATGACATTATCGTTAATGCCTCGAAAAATTTAGAATTTTGTAAAATTATTGCTAGAAAAACTTAATATTCGTAAAATTATTTAATATAACCATTTGTTATTTATTAACTGAATTAAATAAAGGAACATTGCGATAATTGCTTATAAATTTATGCCTACAGCTTTAAAAATGTTATGTGTTATTTGATGAATAAATAAAATGATAAGAAAACTATGAATGTGTTAAAAAGTTTACAGTAAATTGTAATAAGACGAGCTGCTTCTTGTTTTAATGTAGGCCCCCACCAAGCGCGGCGTTGATCCGCAGAAACTTGAAATAAGTTAGATGTTTGCTTATTGTGTGAGTAGCGTGTTGATTTTTGTGAATGATACCACTGAGAATATTGTAGATAATATAAGCGAAAAAAACCACTATATTAACAGATTATACAGAACGTCACAAATAATTAATTCTTTAAAGTAAATTAAAAGTAATAAAGTGGTTAAGATGATGTTTACCAGTAGGATTTGGCATTTGGAGCGTTCTATAGGAGCCGTCACCTTCAAGTTTCTCGAGATAATAATCTCTTGTTTTGTTGGATTTTATGTTCGAACATGGTATTTGCATTTTTAAAAGGAGTTTGTCCCAATTCATATTCTCTATATACTTCCCGATGCGCTCTTCAAGATTTTTCCTTTCCTGTTCATGGACAAAAGTATAATTGTTGAAATCTTTGTTTACAAATTATTAAAGTTGTATCGATAATGCCAACGATTACCTGTTCATCAACATTTGTAAACTCGACGCAGTGACGTTCACCCGAGCCGTTTGATATCTCTGTTCTGAAATGGAGCAAATGCCAAATTCCGATAGCTTCGCTGTCTTCGAAAGTAACATTTTTAGAAAACTCCTGGCAGTTGGGTAACTTGCCGTTGGACTTCTGTGCCGCTTCCACGAAGTATAAGTATGCAACAACTAAAAATATATATTAAAAGATGTTTAGCTAACAATGTCAAAAACACTTACATCTTTACATACTATATTATCAAAATAGATGTTTTAATAATAATGCGAATTTGCATTCACTCTTAAATACAAAAACACTACTACTAAATAATAACAACATTGTTTGATTAGTCATTCTGATTCCAAAGTTTATTTGCTCTCCATGTATTTATTTAAAACTGAAGAAACTGAAAATGGTTCTAAAACGTACCAGATTTTACAACTGTAACAATAATATTGCAAAAAAGCGAGTACTTGTGTCTTACCCGCAAACCGTATTGTTTCAGTATGATTGTAATAACTGAGATAAATCTAAGTATTTTATTTATTTAAATACCAAGCGTGAAATCTTAGCTGCATTATTTTGTATTTCAAGATTCAGCGTAGCAACGTAATGAATTGGAAACACACAATGTGGTGTGAATGTAATTCTGTTAGATGAAATTTCAGTTGGTTACACCTGTGCTTCTGTTATAACTGTATTAATTTATTGTTGTTTGAACGCCTAACCTAGTTTAACTACTGAGCCTAACAGATATAAATTTTGGTATGTTTTTTCAACATTTTATTGTAAGTCAAGGCAAACTTTTAAACAAAAAAGGACACACAACAGAACAAGGCAGAAGTTAATTTGTCACTATTATCACAATCCGCTATTTCTTTTTTACAATAAGCAAGTAATATTACGCGCAGAACAGACGGTCGCTGCTGTCTTGAGGATATGGACTGGAGGCCACGGATCGGCAAGTGCAGCATAGGAGTTTTACTCACAAGATGAGCAGACGACTTTATTAAGATCGTCGGGAGACCCTGAATGGCACCCCAGTTTTATCCAGTTTTATTGGAAATCTATGGAGGAGGCCTGCGCCTAGCACGAGATTGGATCTACGTCTGAAATAAAGATAATGAATATGATAAAAGGGACCAGTTTGGACTAACGTTAGTTCTTTTTGGTAAATGAATTGTTTTTTTTTGTATTTTTGAGATTTTTTACACATATAGTCTACATATAATAATGTAACGCGGTTTTGTTATAAATAGATAAAAATGATATTACCTAAAATTGATAGCCGTAGAATAGGAATCATTTTGAGATCCACAGTGGCCAAGTCACGCTACACGAACCACGGTAATGAACTGAATGACTTGATTAGGTGTATCAAAAGGATAACAGCATTAACAACTCAAATTGTGAGCACTTAACCCTTGGACACGGCAATTTTATTTAGAGAAATATATTTTTTCCTTTTACATCCATTTGTTGTAAACAAAGTGTTTTCCTCGAGTTAAAAAAGTTTCCTGGTCATTACTGCTTTAAGAAAAAAAAACACATTCAAAATTAAAGTACTTTGAAAGTAATTTGATGATTGTTACGCTGCTAAATGCAAAATCTTCATTCAACCTCATTTCATTCTAAAAAGGAATGCTTCTCTGCAATCTGTCGAATGGGAGGGCAGGAGGGATATAAGAAGCCGAGGTCGAAAAGAAAGGGTTAGGTAATATGCATGAACAGCTATTGCATTAAACGGCTACCTTAATGCGAAAAGATTCGTTCAGTTTTTGAGAAACAATCATCTTTGCCGTCGGAAACTAATGTGTGCAAAACTTTTGATTTGTAATTTTAGAATTCCTTATACCCTAAGAGTAATTTAATACAAATTTATGATAAATTAACTTTAGCGAAAGAAACAACCTTGTTGTTATAACGGTCATATTGAACTCATGCATAAAAAAATTATAAACGGAGATTGCTTTACATTAAAATATAACAAACTGTTCAGTTTTTGTGCTGAGGGCTAGCTAAATTAAAACCAATTATTACTTTTTAGTAAAACTAAAATAAAGAATGAGTGTTTGGACATTTAAATGTTTTTAATTATATAATTCGTCTGCAAACGTGTAGTCTTTATGAGCGAAAAGAGACTTGCAAATATTTTTTTTTATTTCGAAGATTATTGCTATAACAAAAAGCAGTAAGTGTTAATACAAAATTTCTTAAATTATGTCCAGCGTAAAAAATAACTACTAATTTCGTAGATCAAAATAGCTATACAATAAGAGTATTATTTTAATGAATGAAATGCTGTCTTTAAATTTGTTTTGTATGTATCACAATTTGATAGAGTTATTGCACAGAATAAAAATAAATTTTGTATTTAATGTGTTATACCAAAAATTTAAAAACCGACGTCTCCATAATATTTCTTTCAATCCTCGTCGATGCGTGGGAGTTGACGACGGTTGCTTGTCGTAAACAGAATAAACTGTCGCATCCCGTCCTGTTGTCCTTAATGATTTGCCGTTTAGTGTGTTGATGACTAGTCAATGGAAGCTGAGTGAATCATTATTACATTCTTGTACTGATATATTTTGTTTCAATGAAACGGATAGTTACACAAAATTATAGTACAACACCAACAAAATCTAGATAGATGGATTGATAAACATTTATTTCATATTATTGTAATACACAAAATTACACAAACAAAGAAATCAACAAAAAGTTAAAACTGGAGACAAAAACAGAACAAAAAATAATTAGTAGACAATGAATCTAATGATCGAAATAGGAATTAACTTTAAACTATTTAATAAAAGACATCAAATTGGGGGGACCGGAAAGTAATGTCGTTTCTATCGACATATTCTACAGAAAAACCGAGTGATTTTTACTGCTCCAGCATTGAAAATTTGTATACTAGATGGCAAAAGGTTGTTAATAATAAAGGTGAATACATTGTTAATTAGAAATAAAAACTTGTTAAAAATGAACACATGTGAATTTAACTTAAGAAAGCGACATTATTTTCCGGTCTCCCTAATATTTATTATACTTTGCTGTTAGTTTATGAATAGTACACCCTATCGAAAAGTCAGTGGTTTTAAAAATATTATATCCCGTAATGATATTAAAATAAGAAAAAGCGTTTTGAAAATACGGATCACCAAATATTAAAATCAATTACAGTTTAATATCTGTCCCTGAAGACTTTGTTCTATGAGAAGATATAGTCCTGTCGTATTCTAATAGAAAAAAAATAATTTAGCTATTTCAAAGTGATCTTTTTGTACTGCTGACTAATGCGCTATACTTTGACCTCTTTAAAAATTTTAAACCTATAACCAATCACTCTGACTGAAAATATTCAGTTTGGGTAAGATTATATCTTGGTGATTACCAGCTTGAGGAAAAACTATTAAGAACTATGTTCACTTACAACACTTGGCACTAAACTCTGGATTTAGACATATTATACATAAGATTATTGACACCAAATCTAAATTGTAATTGTCATGGTAATGTTAACGTCAATCCTAATATTATAAGTAATTTAAAGTTTCTTTGACATAGTTTTCAATTATGTTGATCCTGATTTAATTATTAATTGCTTTTTTAAAATTTAATTAGCGACCGATGACTAAAGACTTAAAGAAATGTTGTGTATGTCGTTAATAGATCTAAACGTAATAAAATGTGAGAGTTTATGTTGCTAAAGTCGAAGTAGCTTCATTTTATAAGATCTTTACAATCATCTATAATCGTCAGCTTAAATTAAGTTTACGTAGCTCCTAACGCGCATGTTGACTTGCTTTGAAATAAATAAATAAATATGATACAACCTTGCATAGCCCTTATTTTTAATGTATGATTTTTCCAAAAAGTCTATCATGACTCGTTAAATTAATTGTTTATTTCACATAAGTCCGATTAATTGTATTCTTTAACAGAAGTGTTGAGCAAAACGCTTGTGTTTAAGCCAAGACGTTGTTTGTTTCGTGTTACTGTTTGACCGCAGACGTTTTCAGAGACGTCCTGTGCGGTTACTGAGACTTGGACGCGTGGCCTTTGTTCTTAAGTTGAAATTGCAAATTGTTATATTATTCTCTACTTTTTTTGTGTTGTAAATTATACTTTATGCTTGTAATAATAAGGGACAATTTTGAATACATTATATCAATGTTTCGCGACAGCTTGTGGTTGCGCCCGTGCACGCGCTTCTTGTATTAACAGTCCGTGATAGCGATCCTTTGTTGTTGGTTACAACTAAGCGACATCTGTCGTTGTTCAACTTAATTGTTTTATTTTTAACTGGTTGTCTTTAGCTGTCGATATCGAGTTGCGTTGAAGGCGCTAGGGGGTTTACATCCTGTTCTTTTTCTTCTTACGTTTGCAGGAATACTTTCAAATATTCATCACACTTACTAAAAAAAATGTAGTAATTTAAAAACCATAAATACCCATGGTTTTAGTCTTGTAACGTTCTTAGACTTAAGTCTTTTCGAAAAATGGTTCTTGCCATAATCCAATAGAGAGACTTTGGGTGTTTACACATTTTTTGGATTCTTGACCTAATGCTTAACCTATTTCTTCACGATATTTTTTTTCACTGTAACTGATCTGTGCACTCAATAATTCGAATCAGATATTCTTATTCGGTTTTAAATTAGTAAACTATACAGTTTTGTCCACATTAGTGATCTTCACTTTTCTATTTTTATTATAATATATCGTATATATTCTTAATATTTATTTATAATCTGCATCATAAAAAAAGAAAGAAAAGTTTTCACTGTATTGTGAAAAAATTAGTTTTATTAAAAAAAAGTATTAAACATCTGCTTTCCCGATACGCTTTTTTCTTATGATCGTCATCAAATTTTTAATAGCTGTTTAACTGACCAGTACTCTAATTTACTTTGTGGTTTGGACGAGAAGAGAAAAGTGTTGTTTTAATTATATTCTTTGAAAGTTACCTTTTTCAGTCGGTAATAGGCACAAAATAGTTGTTTAGTCACAATTTCTGTAGTATATGTGTGTGAATTGTAATAAAATGTATCGAATTAAACCAAAAATCATGTGAGCAATATACGGCGATTTGTCTCAAGCGAAATTCCTTAGCATTAGTGTCACCGCTCGGCAAATTATCTATAAGCTACGTAAAAGACATTCATCAACCATTTACGTAGGTACCGCGCGTACTTTATGCGGGGCACCTATCAGTGGGAGATTAGAACCGGCTATATCTCAGCACGATGCACGCCCACCGTCGGTGGCCTTACATGGGCTGCTATTCTTGTACCCAGCGTTGCCTTATTATAAACAGAATCGCAGCTCGCATGTACCTTGTATCGGCCATGTGGATTTTTATTGCATGTCTGTTTCTGTGATAACGTTTATATCAGATTTAGTTGATTTAAATGGCTCCCGCTAATGGTGAATTTCAAAAGCTTTTCGCTACAGAGGCACTTTAATACTTAATAATTCTGTTTTTATTTAATTAAATAGACTATTTAATTTGTAAATTATTTAGTTTTTAAACCAATAAAACGAAGAAACATAAACCGCTGTACAAGAAATAAATTAACATTCATTATAACGAAACAATTAACTTTAAAGAAGAATTATCTTAATTGTAAAAGTGTTATTTTGAGCATCAATTGCGCAAATCGTATGTTTTAAATTGAGCGCGCAGGTGGTGCATTAAGCTTTTTGTTCGTATGAAAATAAAAAACACGTACAATTTCATTTTAATTCTCCCGATTGTCTATAAGCACCTGCTGGATTAGCGAAACCATATTTTATTTACTGCCATTAGGGATATCTTTAGATTTAGCTCTGCGAGCGTAATCGTCTTTTGTTCCCAACGCTGGTGCCGGGCGTCCCGCGGTGGTTTTAATTACCGCCGTTGGAATACATTAATGTAATCAAAGCTCGATACATCATACTCGCGCTATCGCTCCGCCTCGCTTTGATTAATAATTCTAATGAGCGGCGGTGCCAAACGAGTTAATTAAGCGTTCGTTTTTTACCGGGCCTTGCCACTGCGACCGGTAAACGGGCGCATCAATCACCGCTTTGTGCCCGCCGCCGATTTCTTAATGATTGAAATGACGGCTGCGCTTGCGCTGACCTACCTCCCAGCGGACGCGGCCCGGTGCTTTATTGTGTGCGTCTCATACTTTGTGCGTTTGTTACATTTTACTCCATCGGTTCAGTGGATAGGCAGGATGTGAGCCTTGGTCATCTTGGTCACCTTTAGGTATTATCCGGCCGATAGGAATTTGTCTGCGTACAACCCCCTTTGTTGTCTTTATTGAGAAAGGCTATCAGATTTACTTACGAGACAGAACAGAAATATAGAAACAAAACTAATTTACAAAACATGGACGTACCTTTAAATCAGTTCGTAGATTTCATCGAATGTGAAGCGAAAATAACAAACGTACAAATTATTCCAAAAAACGTTTAATATTTACAGTGCAATAGTTAAAAATACTGTGTTTTTTTAATTGTACGAAAATTCTTGTTTCTTTCGGCATTAACAGTATTATAAAAATGTTTGTATTGCATTTTTAACTTGCAATACATATAATAAATCATTACATAAGATCATACATAAATGATTTAAATATATGAATACATACATAATATTAATGTATATTACATTAATTATACATTATTTTATATATAACTCTTTATTTTGTTCGCAGTATTCGCTTATTGATTTAGATTATCCACATTTTTTCGAAATTAACTCTTTTTAATAAATAATACATAATCTTTTTATTAAAATAAATAGTCGAAGCTGAAAAAAGTATGATTAGGATTAATTATATTATACCTTAATGTACTTAATATAATTACTTACATGCTACATTAAATACTGAACCTACCGAACTGAACCGGCTTCTGAAATTCAGCAATTAACTAAGGTAAATGATTTTTTTTCCTATAATTTGTATTTATTTAGAGCAGCAAAATGAAAAATAAATTGATTTAAATTATAGCAAGATCCCAGATCGTGGTATAAATTGAAATAAACCAGTTGGTGGGATGCCCGCGGCCAATTCAAGCTACTGGGCAGAGGAAATTATATAAAGTATATAAAATTATTTTAACCGATTGTAATTCCAGCCTCTTAATTTAGTTACACAGCCAAGTTGAGAACTTCAACATAAATACAATCTTTTATATTTTAATCCAACAACGATCTAGTTAAAATATATGACTACATGAGACTGGAGTTAAAAATAAATAAATTTGCGCAGCGGTAAATCTGCGGTAGAGGATTGTGATTTGCGGTCGTAGGTCACCTGTTCGATTCCCGGGATACAATCTTACATAATTCTCACTTTGTATATTAATTATACAGGATTTCCAGGGGATGGGCAGCAGCGTCCTCTTCATTTAAGCGTCGTTATTACAAAAAGTGTGTTGATATCTATCAAAGAAATTAGACACTACCAGTGTGAAATTTTTATGTAACGTAATGGAGATGTTATTTTAGGTAAAAAGAATTATAATAAATGTGAAAATATTTTTGAGACGAATGGCCGAATATTAGTGTGAGTCAAAACAGTTTATTCTGTAAAACTAGTGGGAACCGCTTCTTGTCAAACATTATCAATCACCGGGATCGCTCGCCGCGGGCGGAATTGCTTTAATTTGATAAAACGCAATTAGCTACCAAAAAGAAATCTAATCTGCGGCGGTCGCTCAAGTTTTTTGGCAGCTCTTTTTGGGATACGTTCCACTTTGACGGTTAAAATGATGGAGCTTTTGTTAGCACAGATTCGAAATACATCGCGATTTTTAAAATCGAAGAAACAAAAGATATAAGCAAAAGATCGATTTCGTCGAGTGATTTTAGGTTTTAAGTTTTTATGGCTCTTACTATAGTTATTCATAACAAAATGCAGTAGTTAAATCGAATTTTTTAATTGTAAAACAAAACATACTTTAAAAAAATTATCTCGCATGCTTTAACCTCTTTTGTGATTCAACATAATACATAAAGCATACATTACATGCTTAGAATTAAAAGATTGAAATTTATTTGCTCGAAAAGATCTAATTCGCATGAAGCCACTAATATCTTGTGAATCATATTAAGATTAGCGAAAAGTTTACATTTACACTAAATATTACAACCTTTAAAATGAAAGTCACAGAAATGAAGCAACACAATGACAAAACAAAAAAAGGGAGAAACTTGTAGATGATTATTTCTTAGCTAGGATTGAGTAAAATGTGTAAAGTTCAAATGATTAATTAATTACATATGTTTGATATTACACGTCTTTATAAAATGAAAAAGGACGGTATTTTCGTGCGAGTCATTCCGGTGGCAGTATCAAGTGGAACGCTGCGGGGTTCGCTATCTAATTCACCGCGCTACCAACAGGTGGCAGCAGTGCGGCTTTTCAAATCTGACAGACGCCATTGCCTTTACGTCAGAAAGCCGCGAATAAAATTAATGATGTTCGCGCGTTAATGACGTCTCACGAAGCCGCTCCATTGTGCCCGTAATACAACAATTATTGAGATCATTTATTAAGTTTATTGATCTTTTAAGTTAATCTTTTATTTCGTAATTTAGCTCCATGCGAGCGCGCGAACTCATGAAAAAATATCTCATATGCGGAGCCATTTTTTGGACTATTTTTGTCATTATACGGCGTGATGTGAGCGGGTCTTTGAATGTTGAGGCAATTACTGCTCCGCATGTGGTTTGATTATGTACTACGGTTCCATTCCATAGCGGAGAGGCTAAAACTTTTTGAGATGGTAGTTTTTGGGCTTCCGTTGCTAAATTGACGTAGATATTAAGAGGCATTGTTACAATTTAGGTAGGTAGATGTGAGGTTTTTTTGGAAGCCATAAGTAGATTAAGAAAACAAAGAGTCCGCTTCGCTTTGAGTTTCAACCTAATTTCGTGGTACTTCAAAATTTTGCGGTTAGTCGTTAAACATGAAGCCTTCAAAGTGTTAAACGGATCGTGGAATATTTGTACTTAGTATACGAAGAAAGTTTTGCTGGAAATATAAGTTATAGTTCTCGGCTCATATCACGCTCGTATCTAATTAGCATAAGACTTACCTCCTTCGATGAGACATAATTAAAGATTTATTTTCTTACTTAGTTCTAAATCAATTAATATCTTTTAATACTTTAAACTTTTGTATAACGTCAAAGAAAATTTAGGAAATGAGGGTCTCTTTTAGAGTGTATGGATAAAATACAATAAGTCTATTTAAGAATTACAAGCGCGATATAATTTGCTCAACGAGGACTTATTTCTCAATAACATTGAAGTATTATAATTTGATTCGCAGCCTCGTGCATTTATAGAGATATATCAGCAGTGCCTTGTGTTCCACGATCATCGGAAACCAGCGCAATTAGACGCAATCGTGTCGGAATTATTGTAATAACCAAAAAGAATCGATGGTAAAACGACGAACGATCGGCGCGCAGCCATTGGTGCACGGCTCACCAATGCGCACGATCTCTGCCCGTTAGGCGATCTGCAGACGATAAGCTAATTATACTACATCGGCTCTACTTGATTGCTGTTCTACTCTCCTCTATTTTTCAGATGTTAAGCTTTTGAAATACGCTTAAGCCGTTTCGTTCTTAGGGACTTGGATGTTGTTATTAATCGCCGATTCGTAACCGGAACGTGTGGTTATTCGCCGATCGAAATTAATAACATCGTGTAATTGCTGGTCGGGCCACCGAGAAAATAAATAAATTATATTATCGTCAAATTACGCTGGCTAATTGTCAATAGATTCTTTTACAATACATTTTGTTGCTTACTGAAAATCCATCGATAGTTTATATTTCACAATTAAACCTTTTCTAATGAACTGATCAATTGTTCTATGACGTATAATATGAGTCATTAAATAATCTATCATTAGCTCGTAGCCTGTCTGTACTGTGATCACGTAGAACCAATTGCAAGCGCATGGTATCACGATTGTTTTTGTCCGTTCATATACAATTTCAAGTACGTGTTGGATTACAGCAGACACTCGTTTATATAAATCCGTAATGGATTGGCAATTGTTATATATACACTTCGTACATAACGTGTATGTAAATTGTTATTTAAGGTCACGCAAGGAGGTCGTAATTTGTCTCAATATCAATTTCACTTGAGGCGTCCTCGATCACTCGGACTGATTACCTATGAGTATCATTATTTAAAGTTGCCACAGATAAAGTAAATGGACTATTTTCTCAGTGTAATGTAATGATACAGTATTTTATCAAGTTTTGTAATTCATTATTTTCTATTTGCGTAACATAATTTACATTAAATTATTTACGCATTTGTTTTTCACGAATTTTTCTAACTGTTCTTTTATTTAATGGTTAGATGTGTCCTGAAAGATGCCATGGTAGAGTTCTGCTATTGAAAGAGCCAGAGCTGATAGAATTATTTGGTTGTGCTACGCAGGAGTTTGTGTTCCAAATGATTGAGCGACACCACACTTTTATAGTAAACTCATATAACTCCCATTGAGTCGCAAGTGCGTCTCTTGCTGCCTTTTCAGGAAATATTGAAAGTTGATTTTGGCCAACTTTTCATAAACTCCTAGATATACGTACATACAAAGTGATTGATTGTAGGTTTAAAAGCTTTTTAAACCTTTTTGCTAATAAATAAGCTATAAGTTCACGCTTTTAAAACTTTTACAGCTACAAAAATTTACCCTATATATACGTATAATGGTAGCGCTGGAGCTGCTTTTAAATTAAGCTATAATCGGCAGATATGCTATGACTTGAATGAATTGTTCTTATTAGTCCAACGAATATTTTTTATATTAAATTCGTGATGATATTTAATTAAAACAGATTTCATAATGGAAAACTGTGTAAAGCTATTTTTGTCGTAATGTTGAATTTGATATAATAACTAATTACATGAATTTTAATAAATTTAAAAATACTATAAAATGATAGTTTTTTAATGTGGGTTTATTTTAAAAGTTTAATTACCTACAAATTTGCGTAGATTATAAAGGGTGATTGGTTATATGAATAAGTGTAATGGCTTTAAAAGGGGAGAATGTATATTGCAATGAGTACTTGCTGTCAATTAACATATGATACATTCTGTCCAAAAATCAATTGTTCTATAAAACGTATGTAATTTTCTAATAATATAGTAAAAAAAGCTTTTAAAAAATTCGGATAAATGACTTTGTACTACCAGAAGTTATGAGCTTGACGTATCAAAATAGAAAAAATAAATTTATGTAACATTTAAGAGTTGTCACTTTACACCACCTAGTGTATGTATGTAAAGATTATTATTTATGGTTATTATTTTTGTTTTTAATGATATGTGTAGTATTTAAAGATTTTCGCTGCCAAATGATGTATACATTCCCTCCTTTTTCACTAGTTTTCATGATGGAATACCAAGTTTTGATTATTTACAAAATATAATCTGTACTGTTACTTTTTAGCCAAAACTTTGCTTTCATTATACATATATATATATATATATATATATATATATATATATATATATGGGTAATCGTTGTATTGCAATAATGTTGCAGTATAGTTAGATGCCCTTTAGTGGTAAGTGGTAACGAAAGGTCTGTATGAAACAATAATTATTCGTTTTATCTATTTATTCTTTTATTTATTCATATTATTATCAATACAGTATTATTGACTATGAAAACATGTTTATGTCATAAGAAGAATGCTAGAAGAGCTTTATCTACAAATAATGGCTAAAAACTTAAATCCAAGAAGGTTCCAAACGCGCCTTGATTTGGTAAGAGCCCAAAACAAACTCAGACGTGTTTTTTGTGGTCCCTTTTGCAATATTCTTTATACAGTAGTAGAACAATTCATGCCCAAAGCCTATTATCAGTAAAAAAAAATTGTATGACTTACTTCTTTTATTAAAATAATAATTCAGAAATATTACTAGTATATTGTAATTCCGTATACTGTTGCCTACAAAAGCCTAACTAATTTTATAAAGCCTAGAGAAGGATATATAAGCTTATTTTTCTTTCTAGTGTTAACTAAATATAAATGGCTATAGGCTGTGTCGAAATTCTGTGATAAGCGAACTCCACTTTTACGCTTATTTTAAAACTCGTTAAAAACTTATGTGTCACGTGCTTAAAACAAGGTTACGTTCAGTCAAATAAGAGCATACTCATGTAAAATGCAGACTGCAAAAAAAAACAGTCGTCGTTATCTGTGCTGACACCAAATGGTGTGACTGTTTTCGTTTAATAAGAGCAGCTCAATTTCCTGCGCCTGTTCCACCGTAATTTTACGTAATTGTTTGCGGTTAAACTCACCTTTAAATGGTTAAGCAAAACGAGCGCAAGCACTTTGTCACAACGCATTGTAAATAATTTCACAAAGGACCGGTAATGAGGTATAGTTGATGTGTATTATTACGTACCCTTACAGGATTTTATTTTTCCTTAAGTTTTTTACGCTTTCCTCTGTCTCAGGGTCGCGTTCTGTATTTAAAGCAATTAATGACATCGAACAAATGTCGCTTTATACGACCAGATGTTTTTTATAGCTTATGTTAAATCTTTTGCTTCGTCTCATTTTTGATGTTCCAGAATTATTTTAAATTGTAGTATATAACAATAATTTTTTTCTTAGAAAACATACATAATAGGTAGATAACCAGGCAGAAACGTTTTAAAAATAAAATATATTGTTATTGTTTACGGCTTTTTATTGTCCGTTCCTTTTTAAAACTAAACGCTTTTTTGTTACCACATTTGCTCTTAAATGTTTTTTTCAGGTAATAATTTGCAAGGAGATATATCATATAGTAAAAAGAAATCAAATCAACAAAAATTTTTATCAGAGGTGTCCCCGGAATTATTTGGTCTATAATATATTTGGATAATATTTACTTTCCCAGTCTAGCTTAGCGACTTTCTAAATTAATCCTAAGAGAGCAAAAGGTCTGACATAAACATGCAAAACTATCGCATCCTTTACACCGATTGTTGCACTTCTTTTAAACACCGATAGCCTGGTTTTACAAGTGTTGTTCATAATTAAGCAACCATTATTTATTTATTTATTACTCTAATGTACATCTTATTAATATAACATGAAAACATTAGAATAACAATAAAGAAAGACAATTAATCTAGTCGTATTACGCGATTTCTTACGAGATCATTGGATGGATTAGAAAACAAAGCAGAGTTATATGATGTTAAAGACTAAAGATGTAGCTACCAGTGTAACATTAACTGATGATAATTATTTAATTAAAATATAATAACATAAATATATCAGCCGATAGCTTGCTCGCTTGCGAAGCATAGGATCCAAAAGATCATCGCGATGCCTGGTCTTGCTATGTCCGCACCTAACGATATTTCACGATCTTGACTATGTCATCGGATCACCTAGAAGTAGGTCCCTTCTAGCCACTCCGCGTTTATCGACTCGTGTTTACCACTTGAGAAACTTTCGGCCCCATTGATCCTCGGTCGTATGAACGATGTGTCCGTCCACTTGAGACAAGCAATTCTTTGAGCTACGGCTCTCGTAGCGGACCTCCGAACATTGCCCTCTCCGATTCATAACAGTTAAATAAAATAAATATTTTAATACTTAAGTACATACATATACAAGTGTTTAAAATTTACACGATAAGAGTTTGTTTTCCTTTCGTGAAGTGAAACAATTAATTGTTTGTTATTTTAAATTATTCTCATTTAACTTATGCAACAAGTATAGTGATGATTTTTTATGCGAGTTTCCGTAGGTGAAGCAAGTTTTTTTTGCGTGATTTCCGATGTCGTAAATAATGTTTTCTTGACAGTATCAATTTTAATCAAAGATGGTTGATAATTAGAATCCATTGCAACAGTATTATGTACAACTGTGAATGCCTAAGTCGAGGCTTACCAGGAATGCGTCGAGTTTCGCTACCTTAACAGATGCTTTGAGGTAAGTGACCACTATGTTCTCCCCCTTAAATTCGCGGAATTTGAAATGCCACGGTGCCACGGAACAGTGTAAGCAAGGTGGAAAAAAAGGCACGCCCAAAGCGTGGCTTTCCAGAAATGTTAGTACTTTACTTTCCGAAATATCTTTTAGATGTAGTTTCATCAACTGTAAATTCGTCACTTTATACTTATAATTATTTCATCGCGCCGTCGTATTTTTTTTTCCAGGATGAAATAATGCAAAGTACAGTTTATCAAATGTAACTATACTAGTAGCTAAGAGCATACAATCATGTGCTTCTAAATATACTAAAACTAATCATCCCAGTTTTGTTTTAATTCATCTGTGACAGTATGTATATATTGCCAGCGATGAAAAAAAAAAAGAGAGCGCCAAATATGCAACACATGAATATACATTTGCTTATTGAAATTGGAGATATATAATTGGTACCGTTACAATTTTTTAGAACCTTGTAAATATTAATTAATTATTTATTTTTATTCAAGTGTTCAGAGACCATAATTATTAGTATTTCGTAGAGGAAGTCTACATGAGGTATCCTTTCGTTTACATCACACCAGAATTTTTATACCATTATTCCGGCAATTCGATTATTATTATTAGCTAAAACTCTGCTTTTGTCTTTTGACACCTATTGTCAAATCTACAGAACTCTTCAGAATCTACAGACTACGGGAATTTCAAAGGCGCTGGCTTTGTGCCGCGACGACTTATGGTTGATCTACAGCTCCATACGCGCCGTAATATAATGTGCACGGTATTAGAGATTATTGCTGTACAGTAACACCACTGAGCAGCGGAATTACTAGTTAATGACTTATAATGAATTTTGTTTCGTGAAACAAGTACCAGATAATCAATTACTGACGGCATAGTGTTTTAAGTTAGTCCTCCTATGTAATATGTAGTCTATCTGTGCTGTTACCATAGCTAAGGTTATAATATAATATTCATTTCAATTATATTATTCATTAACTTCATTATTTCTGATATGGGACGTCTACTGCCAGTTATAGATTTCCAATAGGAGTTGGAAGCAGCCTGAATTTAGAGCCTTCCGAAGATCTTAGCGAGGTCATCGATCCACATTGTCCTCGTTTTCTTATGCTGCACGTACTGATCCCTGGTCTCTACTCTAAATTCTTAAAGGACCAGCGGCCATCTGTTCTGCGCGCTATATGATCTGCCCGCGACATCCTATCAAAGCTCTACTCGCGAAGAGCCTCTGCTACGTGCGAACGTCACCAGCTTTATTTTTTAGTTTATACGTTTTTAAGTTCATGGATCCTTCCGCCCCGTCAACTCAGTTTAGACGAAGCTGTAAAAGCCTTAGGGCTAGCAGCCACAACGTCTACAGAGAAAATGCAATCTGCCCGCTGTCACTTCAACTTGTCAACCTATAGGCTATATCAGCCACTTTCGTTCGTCTACGGATCTCCTTATTCGTGATTAGATCTCTTAGAAATATCCCGAGCATAGCCCGCTCCCGAAGCTTGTTGAGCGACCGATCATGTTTCATTGCCGTCAGTGCCGAATTTGGAGACCTAGAGAATGTATAAGCCGCTTGTAATAATTCGTCCACAGGATGCAGGTGTAAAAGACTTGACAGAAGACTTTGAACAGTGTTAACGTAAGAGTTTTATTTCGTCGCACAAACTTGCGAAAATTTTAGCTACTAGCTAACTAACAGTCGAACTGCTTTTGACAACTTGAGCAACAGTGTAAGCCGGGGCTTAAAAATTCTGTCTTCAATCTATACATTAATTGTAAGTAAATAAATATGGATATGAATAACCTTGAAACATTGAATATTTTTTTAAAACTTAGCTTTATTAAGGTTAAAAAAAAGTTAGAGTTGTACCTAACGGACGATCGCCAGCGGCGGATTGGGTGCGTGGGTGCCGACACGTTCCTACCATTTGTTCGGATGATGGCCATCGATTATACTATAATTTATTCAATGAACTTGAAATAAATAATGCACCTCATTTAGGCATTAGGGCGTTACATGATGTATCACTTAACATCTTTATAACGGCTTTCAATTGAGATTTTTATTTTGAATTAAATAATATATTTAGTCTTTAAATAAAAACTAAATATGTAACTAACTAAAAAAAAATTTGAAAAAAAAAATTAGAGAAATTAAATAAGATCATGTAATACAAGCCATTACTAAAAAAATAGTATCTTTATTAGGATTGATTTTATTAAACATTTTTACAACTAGTGTAGTGGCGGACTTGATGCGCTATAGTTATTTTCTACTTGTCAACGCAATTTGGGCAATTTTGTTATTAAATCATTCAAATCCGCGTCCTTAATATTCGCAGTAATAAGCAAGAGAAGATGATAAACAGTGTCTTCATGTAAAAATTCATTCATCCATATCGTAAAACTAAATCCAAAAAATACCGAGATATGTAAGAAAGAATACATCTAAAGAATAATAAATCGACCTTTGAGAAGTAATAAAATAAATCGTCACAATCGAACTCAGTCAAAAGAAAGTCATTATTATTCTCACATCTAACGAAATAAAATCCTTGTTTACTACAAGCAAATAGCAATCCAATATAAAAGATTGATTAATGTTATCTGGGACCTTACTGTTTACCGTGGATCGTGTAACATTTTTCTTAACTTTATAGACACTGTAAATACCCGGAGGGCATTTAACAGCTATCAGTTTTTAAAAAGAAGCGATTACTTGAATGATCTATAGTTAAACAATTTTAATTTGACCCGAGGCAGACGTACACAGCCGCTGCCTTTGGTCGGCCTGCTCACCCATGGGAAATAATTGGCGTATAGAAAAACACAGGAAGTCATTAGTGGCAAAACTAGCCGCATCTATTCCATGACAACATTGGGATGTCAGTCTCGTGGCCGTCTCTAACACCGTTGTGTAACAATTTATAAAAATAACTCTTACGTAATTTTAATGTACCGTAGTGTAAACTATCTGTAATTTTCTTCTATCTGACAATTAAAATAATTAGTTACATTGTTGCTGATGTTGTACAATACAAAGTTAAGTTAAAAACAAAAGTGTAAAAGGTTTTGAAGGGGAATACTCTATGCCCTCTTTGTCAGCAAAAAGCTCTAAAGCTTTCCCACATATTTTTAATCACCGTACATGGAATAATCACAAAATGTTACATTAATAATTTTTTCTTCTCGATTGTGACAGCCCAATAACGTCTTGTAGTACAAATTCTGCAAGGATATAAAGTAAATAATAAATAATTTTAATATGTATTAAGTATTTAATAAAATTAATTAGAAAAAAGCGTCCCGAACCATAAAAACCCTTTCTTTTACTATATTGTCATTAAGATACATTAATTCATAAGGTGTGCCGCATATTAATTAACAGCAAATGATTTCTTAATTTAATAATGTAAATAATGCGACATACGGTGAGAATATTATTTAATAAAATATAACACGGAAAGATTTCACAAAACGCTAATTTCAGAAAGAAAATAGAACGTAAAGAGGAAAAAATTTAAGATAAACGAAATTATGGACATTGCAGCATAAAATAAAGATGTGAACGCTATATAAAGAAGTCAAAACTATCTTTCGTTCTTTTTTAATACAAAAATAAACCATAATCGGCACGAGGAATGTATTTTTGATCAAATAATTCTGTTATTAGAAAATAGTTTTTTACATGACGAGCGTTAACGGCGGACTGGCGGAAAGGTGCTACCGATCCTATTCCCGTCTCGCCGCGCTCATACCCGTCTTCGAGGGAGTTTTCGAACTATGTTACTGAATAAAATATTTAGGTTAAGCGCTTTGAACTCTGAGCTGCTTTGCATCTATGGATCTTTTCGTAAAATAAAAGGCGTCGCTTCGGTGTAATAGCGGACGGCAATGGTACCGCTAGTAATGACTAGAGTTTCCTCACAATTTGACATTTTAGACGTTTTAATTCACTTTTAATTCGCCTTATGAATAGCGATTTTACGCGGTTTGTATCATTTTGTACATTAATACAATATTAATGTAACTCGTTACGACAGAGCAGTGACCAGAAAGGCCGTTAGCGATCTGTGTCATTTATAGTTGATGAGCGTTTAGTTTGCGCTTTTTTTGTTATGCTCTCGAGGTTTTTTAATGCTTTCGTACGAAAAATATAAGCCAATACATTTTGAGTAACTTTAAAAACAAATCGACGGAGAGGAAAATGCTCGAAGCTTCGCTGCGAGATCCAATCAGAAATGAGGAGATTCACAAAAATACTTAGGTCACCAACGTAGCTCGTAGAATTGCACGTCTTTAGTGGCAGTAGCCACTTCAGACGTGCAACCTACTGGTGGGGCGGGGCGCATCGTCCGTGCAACCAACGACCGTTGAGGTTGGAATGTTTTCGAGTGGCGATCACGATCCGGTAGATACGACTGAAGTAGGCTTCCCATTAGGAGGACCGATGACTTACTTAGGTCGACTGGATGCGGGCAGCCTCACCGGTCATCAAAGCGATCTCTAACAGAAGCCTGTGTCTTGGGATGGGCGATATGGTGAAGATAATGATGAAGTTAAAGAACTATTTTTTTTTTATTTTGAAATGTTATCTTTCTTTATTTTATTCATAGTCAAGTAACATCTAAATCTAAAGTTATTTAAACCTCTATAACGGAGATTGTTAAGTTTCATCTTAACGGTTGGCAGTTAGTTAGCAGTCATTTGTAACAATAAGTATTTTTAGAGCGTGACTGGTATAATTTTCGAGAAATCAGATATTAATCTTTTATGTAATATTCGTGTGTAATGATTATTGTTCGAGGAAGTCAGTGTGTGTGTCTTGTTACATAAATAATTATTGTTATCGCAGCGACTAACATTGTAGAGTATCTATTAAAAAATCATTATCGGAAATCGAATAAATTATTACATCTTTCAAAAGTTAGAAAATGAAAAATCATTTCTTTTTGTCCTTTTTTGCCCTTGTTCCATTTATTGACGAGTGTTTTAATTTGTTGGCTACATTACTATGTAAATGAAATGACACATATCTCACTTTTGATTTAGTATTTTTACTAGCTACGGAGCGTTTAAAAGGAACCACGGTAATGCTTTCTAAATTTAGTCAGAAATAATGAGTTAATATCGTAAGCATAACACATAATAATGACGCTATATATAAGATAAAACAGAATCATCTTAGGAATTATGATACTCCGCATACGTAGTAAATTCACTAGATACAGCGTTATTAAAAGCGGACACGGTTACACTTTCTATGTTTAGTCAGGAATAGCCCTTTATTTCGTGCACTAGCTCTTTATTTCGTGTTACGTGTGTGTATTAAACCTGAAGCCAACACGTAATAACGAGGTAATACACTGTAAGGCGAGCAGGTTGAGCAGCAGCGATCGTAGAAGAATTGCGGGTTTGATTCCCGGAATAAAATGTTATATAATTCACACTTTGTGTGTTAAATACATAGAATGCCACTGCTCACAAACAAGTTTTCAGAGGACGAGCAGCAGCGTCCTCTGCGTACTTGTATAATACCACAAGGCGATCGCCATCAGGCCTGCCCATCGAGGCGATTATGGTATATCCCCCCATAGATATCTTTGAAGGAGGCCTTAGCCTTGCAGTGGGCGTCTGTGAATTGAAACAACGACGACGACGGCACTGTAAGGTCTTGTTTCATGCGGTGGATACGTTCTGCAGAAAAGTGCATAGAAAAATTTGTACCTTAAAGCCTTCGTTTGCCGAAAAAAAGTTGTGTTCGGTCCGTAATTTTCAATAATCGCATAAAATCAAAACCAAGAGTTAAAATAAATTAAAACGACAAAAAAAGTTTGCAGAAATTAAAAGAAATCGGCTGCTTAGTGAATTACTTGAAATGTCTGATAAAAATTCAATAAATAATTTAAAATATAGTTTATTTTTTTAATTATTATTTATAATTATTTTATGCAAATTTAATTCATTTTATTTGATGTCATAAGTAACAATGTTTCACATTTTTTATTTATTATCGCTATCTAATAATGATTTGTACTGATTGCATTTTTATTTTTAATCAAATTTAATTAAAAATACATTTTATACCTTCTTGTGCGACATACAGAATAACGCGACTTGTCGATGGTTGTATCATTCACAAGGGGCATCCCCGAATCTCAAAAGCTCACTCTAAAAAAATAAACTGTACAAATTCAGTCACATAAAAAATATCCGTTTAAAAAGAGGCCAAATACTGTGTACTTGGTTTTCAAACATAAACATTATCTTAGGGAATATATAAATATGCATGTACGTTCCGTTGTTTTAGTAAGTTTACTAACTACGGCGCTATGAAATAGAATGCGATTTCGCTTTCTAAATTTAGTCAGTAATAGACGATACCTTAACAGCTTAAACACAATACATAATAAGGTCGCGATACGTATGTGTGGCCTTCAATTGGTTTTGTAAATCACCTTAGAAATTAAGGGTATTATTTTAGCAATTTAAATAGTTTCGGAGCGCGTAAAATAGTTATTTTTTTAAATTTAGTCATTGCTACGTTAATAAGGTAAACATAACAATAACGCGGTTAAATAAACGAAAGAAAATAAAAAAAATAGATGCTGCGGCAAGATGGCAGTTTTAAAAAAGAGCTATCACCAGTATTCTTTATTAATAACAGGCATTGTGTGTACAGATTGATATAAATTTATAATTTCATAATTTAACTGAAAAAAGCTTCGACGTTTTCATTTTCCGGAAAAAAATAATAGGCCAGTGTTTCAATATTTCACTTTGTAATTTGGTGTCTAAAATCGTGCCAGTAATTGTTATGTATTGGTCACATGACGGCTTTATGTTTATAGACAAAAGCATCAAATGCCTGGTTATTTCAATATTGACATTAACCTACCATTATTTTGAATAATCGTACAATGTATCAAATATTATTGTAACAAAAACTTTCAAAGAGCTACAATTCAGGGACTATTAATAGATATACTGACCATTGGACTAGGATTGGAATAAAATATTGCAATAAGCAATTATTTGGACATTTAATTGGAAAACGTAGTCTTGTGTCTCATGTACAGCGCTACACATTTCTTTATCGTGATTCGATCCATTAAAAACTATCCTGTTAACTAGTGTAAATTCTAAAGTTTGTTTTATTAATTAGAATTGCGATTAATTTTGACGCAAACGCAACGAAGATTTTGACACCAGAAACTAATTATTAATTTTTTACATCAAAGAAATAAAAGTATGAAGGTGAATGAAAATAAAAGAATCAATTATTAGTTGAAAAAAAAACTTAAAAAATAACATTATTTTTTTTTAAATTTATTAATGCTATAAATCTACAGATAACCGATAGGCCTATTATATATAAGTTTACTTTTTTTGCTAAAATTCTACGCATACAGAGAAACAAAGGTGTACGATTATAATACCTTGAGAAGAGACACCCATAAAACCTTTATGATTAGTCAAACCGCGAGCGAGGACGATTCATTATGGGCCATTATGCGTCGTGTTTATCGACTTACTCTCTACAAGCCAATAAAATAACGAACGACCAAGATAAGAGCCGGACAGTCCTGTAATCTCTGGAACAAGGGACACTAATTCGATTGTGGTTTCGGTCCAAACTTTTTTTGGGTTTACGGCACAAATTGAAGTGTTGAAAAAACGACAAATTGACTTTTTCGAGTCCCATTCATTAGTCCGGCACTGAATGGTGTTGTGTCGTTTTCGCTCAATTAGTTAAACGGAAATTCGAGCCTCGTTGCTCTCACACGCCGATTACGACTGTGTGTCGTGAAACCATACTTTTTGTTTTGTTCCAATACTCGATTTTAACGTGATGGAAATAAGAGCTCCAATAGCATAGCTGACAATTGTTCGTCGAAGCGCACATAATATAATTTAATTTCGCACTCAAACATATTCATTAATTTATTCTTAATAATAAATGAGTCTTAATGTATTTACACAAAAACATTAATAGAATATTTAAATGTATTAAGATTGATATAATAATTTTTATAACACATTTCAAGATCCGTTTGTATTTCGTATCAAGGTTTTTTAGTATACTGCGTGTGTAATCTTAAAACCTTAATCTAAATTGCACAAAAAATGTAAAACCATAAAGGTCCGCATCGCGCCGGCATGAATGGCCGTAAAACGTAACTTTCTCACTTCTCAATGAAACGCCGTTCTTACAAAATTCCGAGATAAATGTAAGCGTCTAAGTGTTGCCGTAGATGGGAATGTTAATAATTGACGAGATCCCTCTGATCATAATGTTTATTGTGACCATAAATTATGGGAAAAAACTTATGCGAGTATATTCGATGAGCGTGACATTTATTTGTCTTTAATAGAGAAAGATAAGACGTTGTAATACTGTGATTGGTACACGAGTAAGTCAATCGCATGAGGTCAGTCGCCGCGCCTACGATAGTTGTGAGAAGCAGTGACCATTTCGCGTATTCACTGTTAAACAATCACTCAGGCGGAAGCTATTAGATCTCTACGGAGAGAAATTAGTATTTTCGTTAAAAGGCTTTAAAAATATACGAATATCTCAGTGTATATAAATCCAATGTGTTATAAACTAATAACACATTTTCTAATAGTGATATTTTTTATATATTAAAATACTCATAAGATAATTTATAGTGCCCCCTTTGTGTACGTCATGAAAAAAATGCCAGATAAACACAATTTGATTTAAACTAGAATCAGATAAATCTCTACTATAAAGGTACTCTTCAAACTAAACCTAAGTGTATTCCTAACTTGCTCTGGTCTGAATAGAGCCCACAACAAGAGCCGACAGATTTTTTTATTAATTTAGAAATAAATGTTTACAAGGTAAAAATATCTGCTAGTACGTTATTGCAAATTGGCCAGACATTTCAAAGAAAGAAAGATAGATAAAAATAGGCATTCCAATTTATAAATAATCGGTATTACCAAATGCACCCGTAGGTTCAATAAAAAATAGTGCAAGTCATAAGTCGGATATATTATTGCACTTAATTTTTTGCTAGTAAATTGGAATACAAAAATATATAACAAGTCGTAAATTATACGTACCACGACAATAGGTCCTCATATTTTAAGTTTTATTAGGATTTTGAACTTCTCAGGATACTGTAAGAAGAGAATTCGGCCCATATCATGCGGTTCATAGATGAGTGTTACATAATCTATAGGATTTATCATTAAAAGACATTTTCACAAATAAAATGTTTATTTTTTTTTACTCTAACGGCGAAATTATTTTATATAATGGGTGCCGCATACAACAGTTCGTAATCAATACCATTGCTATATTATAATTGTTTTAAAGTCATACATAAGAAGTCTTTTGAAATTTTTAAATTCAAACTTTTATAAAATAATATCATTTATAGTTTTGGGTACTACTGTGCTAAGATTGCGTGTGCAATGAAAATTACATGTACTGTGGAAGTAATATGAACTTATTGCTTATTGTTCTTAAGGTTATAATAATGAATAACGTTATTTAGTACACATCCTTTCTTTGGCATAAAGCATGTTACTCTAGTGAAAGCCTATTCAATCAAATCTTAAAAAGTGATGGAGTCACTTTTTAAATGCTCAACATATTTTCGAGTATTGTGCCTGGCCACTGTGAGCGATAATCTATAAAAATAATTGTATTTATCTACATATAAATAAAAATTACTCGTCAAATATTTTGTGAAGCGCAAAACTCGAGAGCTGGTCAATAAATTCAACATTGTTTTATTGATATTTTTGTAGTCACAAGAATGGTTCGTTCATAAAAGAATTAAAAAAAATTGTGAAGGTATTTGTAAAAATAATACTTTACACACACCAATTAAATGTAAATCAAAACACATGTCCTCAGCTGTCAAGCGTTTAATGTCAATCAGTTTGGACTGCGACAGGCCAATAAATTGTAACAATACCAAGTCTATCGGAACAGCTAGTTGAATATAAAATAAGAGGTTACGTGTTTTATAATCAACAAAAAGATGGATGTCTATATCGCGGTGACTATCTTTCTTTATGCTTGCCTTACTGTATTTTAATTTGGAAGCACCCCAATAGTATAAATTATAGATTGGTTCAAGCCTGGACTCCAGAGGAAGCCGAGGATCTTAGTAATTGTTAAGAGGTTAAAACTTAGCGCTTTCTCTGCCGCTAATAGTTATAGCGAGTTGTATCACTAGATACAGCTGCCGTTGATTTGAGGGTTCACTATCATTTCAGCCGTAGGATGTTCTGGATATAGACCACAGATTAGAAATAAGATCGGTTGGAAGGGTTCTGTATCCAACGTCTTCCTACGATGCGCTTGCGGTTCCGTGGTCTCCACTCCAGATTAAGACCTTAAATCCCACTGACTATAAGTTCTACGTGCTTTGCGGCTTGTTTATTGACTCTTCGCTTGCCAATCCACTGGGCTATGTCGGTTACATTCGTTCATCTATAAATCTTTGGCGTTTGCTTTGAGATAATAATTCATTTGTTAGAATTGCATAAGATGTGTGGCTAAACAAGAAAAAAATTTTTTTTCTTTAATGATTTTGAATTTATCGTCGGGTATTAAGCCATAATTTCCTTCATAGGCTTCGAGTTTGATCAGCAAACCAACCAACAAAGATATCTTTTATAGAAGCTCACACGACTTTTACCACGATTATAGCAAATTATTTTCAATTAAAATTCTAATTGCGCATTAGACTAGCTATGATCGTGAGAACCTTTACATGCAATTAACGGACTCCATGTTTGCGGATCATAAAACCCTGTGCGAGATCAACCTCAGTGTTTTTGTATTTATAAATCCTCTATACATAATTAGTTATAGGAGTAAAAACTTAAAAGGGGTGAATGTATAATGGCTATTTATTATATATTACCTTAGTCAGCAAAACATATTTGATGCTTTTACACCTATATCCAAACAACCAGTATGAAGTGATCATTAAAACTATTCGCAAGGCGATAGGCCAAACCCTCTGGCAGAACAAATTCTGCAGGGACAGACAGTAAATAATAATTAATTTGAATGTGTAGTAATCCGAATTTTCTAAACGCTTTTTCTTGCTATGTTATCTTTATATAATTTTATTATAGCATACTTGCATACACAGTTGGCAAACGAGTTTTTTCGAGGAGAAATTCCGTTTAAATATTGCATAAATATTTAACGAAATAATTTCGTCAGCGGCCTTCATTAAATAGCGGTTTGTCGAATTTGTAAAACGAGTGTTGCAATGTATTATTCCTTTGCTTTGAGCATTACACACTTGATTGACTTTTATCTAGTAATTCATTAGGCGCCCACACATTACACGCATAGGCGGGCCCGAGCTTGTTTCACAATTTTCAATTAAAAATGTAATCGAGCGAAGGTTAATCCCGCCGACACATTTTTATCGTACCAACGCCACAATACGGTGATTTTAAACACATTTAGCGTATCGCCAGTATAGTTAAAAGCTGTATAATAGCGTTATCTGGGGCCCGGCACTAAATTGGGATGTCTCGGGCGAGGCGCGGCGAGCTTATCAGTTTTGTCGTGTTCATCTTGAGTTGTGTTGGGCTTTACTCGGGATATTTACGTCGTCCGACGCCGGGGTGGCGAGCCTACACGTGACAATGTTGGAAACTTATTGGCTACATACGCCAGGGGAACGCGCCGCTTTAATATTGAACAAGAAAATACTCGTGCGATTCGAGCATCGTAATGATAACGAATCTAATTATAAAAGTTTATAATAATTGTGATTTATATGATACATGTTTTGTTTAAGGATTACAGCGTTGTAATGAATTTGTGTATATGTTATTAAATTTTGTTTAAAATAAAAGCGCAAATTATACAAAAGTAAGCTAATCGTGGGTAAAAGGTGTAGTCTAGGCGACAACCCTTGCCGGACGTGTTGGTTTGATGAAGCGCTTTTTTGATATTTTTTCTTGTTTTTTTTTTCATCTTATTGTCCACGGTCCATTGATAAAGGGACAGGTATACGTACTCAGACAGGCGCCAACATTCCTCGCTCCGACCTCACACTTACTCGTGGCGTTATAAAAACGGGCACACTTTTTTATATTAGCACTTTTTGGACTTATTTGCCTCCCTTTGTAGTTTTCTTAGTTATTTGTTTTGATTATTAGGGCGTCTGTAGGAAGTGGACGAGATAAACCTATTGGGTCTAAGCGTTTTATTGTACCAATTTCTAATATCCGTTTTCATCAAATGTGCACAGAGCTCGACGACGGCTTCGCGATGAGTTGTTAAAGATATTAAAGTGACATCCATTAGCACGCTTCAGGAAATCTTCTAATACGAGATATGTTTCTAACTTCGATCTGTCATTTCTCTGTCACGTTTAATTTTAAATGAATTTCGTTGCGTGCTAATTATTAATAGTGTTTAACTTAGCATCGATGACACAAAGCTAACTGCTTCGGACAATAAATTCAGCACAAATCACCCGAAACTTGTAATATTAGCATTTTAAAAATCAACCACACTGTCTGTTGACGTGGTGTTTCGAAAGCTGTAATGTCGTTATCAACAGATCATACGATATTATTAACCGAATTCGTACAAAACGACTTCGCTCACATTTTGTTTTCTTTAAATTTCATGACCAATTTAAATTATTCGTACAATAATTAATACTTAAGATTAATTATGTTTTATAAAATTAATGATAATTTTTTCAAGCCTTTTTAGTTTGACAGATAGAATTGAGCCTTTGACCATTTTTTATGGGCTCGTAATCTGCTTCAATGAATGACTTGTTAAAATTTAATTTAATAATTTCAGCATACTTCGTAACAGATCCAGGGTGTAACATTTGGTTGAAGGGACAATGATGTCTATTATATATAGTTGAATAAATTAGATATAGAGTTTAAGTTTGATTGGGAAAATGGCAGAGGACAGGCTTGCAAATTTAAAAGATTTAGTTACAATTTTTCTGCTTCAAAAAAGACATATTTTTTTTCTTTGTGCATAATACCTTGACTTCTCCGTTGAGATGTTAAACTTTATTTTTTACTTTATACTTTTCATTTTCAATGCTATAATTGAATCGATTAGTGTGGATTGACTCCGCCTAGTCATCTTTTCGACTATAATGAATAGCCAAAAGTTTGTCGGACCCTTTAGTGGCCTGTGTCTTCCGCTTATTATGTCCAATTTTGATTTATTTGTGAGAAATGTTTCGTTTCCGGTGTATGAAAATTGCTCAATATAATTTATATTTAAATGGAACCCATTCAAAGCATTTTGCAACGTTTTAGACTTTATTAAATAGTAATCTTTGATCGCGTATACTGGTTACGAGTAAAGTTAAACTAAGAATATTATTTTTGTATAGAGTGGTTGAATTTATATTAAAAAAAGGTAATTACAGTTTTTTGCTATCAATTTATGTAAGAAACAACTTTCAAAATTCGAATAGCTAAATATCAAAATTATTTATATATCTTTGAAGACTTTGTATTGTCCTAAGTTATAGCTCTGGCGCATTCATATAGAAAAATCAAATTAATGTAACAAATTTAGAGTGATTACTTTACACGGGGAGATTGGAAATGAATGTAAAAGTTTTTACTGACAAATGAGCTGTACATTCACCCCTTTTAAGCTTCTCCACCTATATTGAATCACCCAGTATTACACTATAGTATTATACTTTTCATAAACAATCTTGAGTTAGGTCAATTGTGTATTAGGTAAAGTCGTTTTTCATAAAAATAAATTCATAAAAAAATCAATATTAAATACGTAAATAATAGTTTGAGAGAGAACAAATTTAAAGAAAAAATTTAGGAAAAAAAACTGACAAGAAGTGAAAAATTATACATAAATGAATAGATAGATAATTGAAGCTACGATTGGAGACTTAAAAGGTATACATATAGATAAAATTATTCCTCAATATCAGTTATGATTAAATATGTATAATATATAATATAGTCTGTGTTTATTACAGATGTACCGTTACGGTGTCACGTAGATATTGAGCACTTGGTATCTTCGTGTAAGCTGATTGGAATAACGATAAAGATATTTATGAGTTACGTTTACATTTATTCCGTGAATAACATTAAAGTTCAAATGATAATCGGTTATTGCTATTTTAATAACATAATCGATTTATAAGGTTCAGCGCAAGCCAGCGCGTAGGCTACGTAATTACATGAACTGCGCCTCGAGAATACAAAATAGTTCCCATATTGATCTTTATAAAATTATCTAAAGTATTCGCGCAGCTGGGTCGTTATTAAGATGAGGTCACCTTACCATTAACTGTCGATAACTTGGTTCATAATGCGTTATGACCGCAATCATGCAGGTATCAAATAGGAATTTGTTTACACGTACACATATTTACAAAGGACCGATTTTAACCTCACGTCTCCGATCAGTTTCAAGATAAATATCAACGTACAATTTTTTCTCGAACGCTGACGATAAATCGGCAGGCCTTCCTTTATTTGCACGGGTTCAAGCGTTCTCTTTACCTTTGACACCACCACGCAGTATTTCGAAGCAAACTGAACATTTCGATACGTTTAATGGAATGACAAATACGAAAAAGATAAACACTCCTGTGACTCTCTATTTATTTCTATTATCGTGTCTTTCAATTTATTTGCCTTTCAAGATTTCCTTAAGCGTCCCAGGCACTTTTTCTTCGGACAAATTTTAACAATGGGTATATCGTATTGTTTTTTTATACTGATAACAACATTGTAAATAATTTACGGATTGCTTTAATGGGCGTACACGTCTAATCTGTCGGACAAAGCACCTTATCAAATAAGTACTAATAATTCACAAATTTCGTACCTAATTGAATAGTTTCTCTATCTAGACTTTCATTTTTCCATCGTCATACGTGTAGATTTCGTCGTCGACTAAATGAATTTCTACAGATGGGTTGAATGGATTAAACTTTTGTATATCCGAAACATAAAGCGACATGCGCATGGTCGAAAATCAAGCGATAAATAAATCATTCGACCGTACGTCTTATCTGTTTCCTGTTTCTGGACGTGTTGGTCAGTGTCAGGGTACTGTTGTGGAAGAGCGCGCGGATAAACTCGACTTTATGATCTTCTGTCTAAATGTACCCGTGTGACCAAAATATTTGTATTTATGCTGAGTGTTTAACTATGAAATACTGAACGTTTAGTATATTACTTATTATATTATTCATTAATATAAATACAACATAGATACCTTATCTTAGGCTTCATAAAATTAGTAACTCTTTCGCGGGGAACTATTGTCTTTAAATTATCTTGTAATAATGTTAAGAAGTTCATAAAACAAAAACTTTTAAGTGATTATAACTAAGGAATGAATTGCTCTACTACTGTATTAAGAATGTTGAAAAAGTGACCATAAAAAAATCTGTTACTTGTGGGCACTTCACAGATCGGGGCGCGTTTGGAACCCTAGTAGCATTAAGATGAAAAATGCCAATACAGGAGAGTTCAGTCTGATTTTAGTTAGTATGAAATATGGAACTTCTGGCATTCTTCTTATTACGTACACAAATGGTCTCTATAAATACTCTTACATGGATAATAAAATGAATATAAGCAACTGTTTAAATACTTCTGCAAATATTTTTGATCTCCTATTAGCATTAACAAAATAACGATAATTATTATGTGAAGCGTTTATTATATTTTTTATCATTTTAAAAAAAGGTATAGATAAAACTTAATTAGAATTATTATTCATGAAGTCAAATTTTATATATATATATATTACAGACGTATTCATTAGCATTACATAGGGAGACTATTGCGTTAAAGATATTTGGCATTATTTTATTAAACAATAATTTTTCCTTAGCTTTCCCTTTTTAAATTACAATATTAAATCTTCATGAGATATTGTATCCGATTAATTATATATTATGGTACTACATAACTTTGATAACATTAAGAAGTTCAAGCGAGATTTGAATCTTTATTAATATTCTATACATGATTTATTTGAATTAATACAATATATAAGTTGTTAAAAACATTTCATCGATTATTTAGATATAATCGCTAAGCAATTATATCACTATAGAAAATATTATTATAAAATGTTAAGAGATACGATAGACGAAGGTAACAGACACAGCTGAACTAATTTGTAAGTTGAAGTTTCAGTGGGCAGGCTTCTTAGCGAGCAGAACGAATAGGTGCTTGCATCTTAAGTTTCTATAGTTGAGACTCGAGTGGGTAAGCGCAGCGAAGGACGTCCACACACAAGGGGGACAGACGAAGCAAAACAGCTTCCAACAGCGCCTCTGGAAAATCTATTGGACAGGAGTTACTATGTTATTTTACTCTGTTACTGTGAATTGAAATGATGATAACGATGATAAATATTTCAGATCGATATATAATATCCGTGATATTTTTTTCGACAACCTTAATGTTCATTTCTTAGTTGTGATAAATATTGTGGTAAATAGCTCACAATATAAATTTAAACATAAACGTTTCAATGTTAAAAGCGCAAGTAAAAACTGTATAATAAACCTAAAGTGGAAATAAATAAAATTTTGACATTCCGAAGCGTACCATTAATACGAAATTCTCACAGATTCGATCATTTAATAATACGAATAGGTATAATGAGTTTCAAACGATTTATAGCCGGTGTAAGCACGTCACGTACGGACCAAATGATCGGGCAGCGAGTTGAAAATATATCGGGATCGCTCCTATTAGCCTACGATCAAATCGATACAAAATCGTATGAAATCGATTCGTATCGTGGATAAACACTACCATCAAGCGGTAACCTCCGCAGCTGTTAGATATAAGTTCGCCGCCGTCCACTAAAATAATATGACACAGCCTTTTCGGACCTTCTTCGTGCACCCTGGATACAATCCGTATATCCATATAATTGAGACAAGGTACAGGTCGCAAAGAACAACGCATACAAAAGAATTTACTTCAATTATAAATGTAATTTGGAGATTACGGCGTAGTTCGCTATTTGTTTAAAACGTCTAAATCTTACGGATATCTTCATATAAATAATTTTGTGATAAATTAATATTTAATAAACAATATTAGTTATTAAATGAAAACGCACAAATACATCACATGTACACGATAACAAAAAAAGTTAGCTCTTTCAAGGTTATAAACAACGTTCTATCATATCTTCAAAGTACGTTCAAGTTACCTATAACAAATGTGTAGAAACAAAAAACAGTGTCTCCGTCGTAAATGGTAATTTTATTGCCAAGTCTGCTGACGCTCCTCGAAGGGATCAACAACGGGCTATAAGTGGTTACTCATGCTTTCAGAGACTATAATTTGACAATATTTTGTGTCATTTGGACTTTATTATTACTTATGCTATTACACGTCTGTGGATATAACTTTAATACACGAACCTCGCAGCCGCGGGGGCGATTAAGGGCGGAATAACCACAGGTTCCCCTAATTCAATATTAAAAGCATCCTACGACGTGATCGGCAACTAATAATAGTCTAATTTCGAGGAAATGTCCCTGAGAAAATGTCGGTTTGTCATCCTATTTCTTAGAGAATTTTTTTATTATGATCTGTGGTAAAATGGCCAATTTTATCATTTTTAGTCTCCATTACATTCGTTTTAATCTGATGGATGGTGTAAGTTTAACCTTTTTTGTATGATTGTATAAAATGCATTAAAACATGTTTTCGTTTCTGTATAATTATTTGAGCGAAGTTGACAATTTACATCGCGTCATTATAGGGTAATTTTTATGCTGGGAATGTTATAAAAGTATTTTAGTTACGATAAATAACTACTTTATGTACATACACTATGAATGCCTGCACCGAAAAGTGTATTCACGTTATTTAATTAAAGGGAGGAATATAAATTGTGACAAGGCGTGTAAAATCTTATAAAGAAGGAGCAAATCCAAATTCTTTGATTACATAACGACGTAAATTGGACGGTCGTTTATATACGGAGTGGTTGGTCGTTCGAAATGCAGCGTCTCGGCTCCGGAGGGCTCCCCAGTCCCAGCCCATGCATACTAACGCGGCCCATAATAAGTAGTCTGATTTCATGTTTGCCCGCGCTTTCTCGCCTTCTCGCTTCGCTCCCTGGGCGCGCCAAATAGCTACGTAATCCGATGTCGCGTCCATGAACAAAAAGGGGACATTAACGTACTGCGTAATTCCCGACGAATTTATATATTTTAGAGTTTTATTATTTCTTAGATAAATAATATATTAATTTTCTCTTACATCATAATGCATTATACAATCACTTCATTCACCAAAAAAAATTACTATTTCATCCACTTTCTAGAAGCGCGGTATTGTAAGTCTTCTTTCTGTTGAAGCTGACGCTGATAGTAATTATAATATGTTGAAACTATTAGCCTTTTAGTGATGTTAGGGCTTCGTTTAACTGAAGTTCTTTTGTAGTTACAGAAATAGGTTTCGCGTACACTAATATAACTAGATGGTTTTTCGCAAAAGGGTACTCACACTGTAGCAAATAAGTATTAATGTTTTTATGAAAAAGTTACGGTAATGATCTATGTTTATCTTAAGTTTCACGAGTTGTAAATGAAGTAGTTTGTTAGATGCCGTCTGGGATTGCGACAGTAATCGCAGTTCGAACGAGTTGACAATAATTACTGGCAAGAGGCTGCTAGGGTAATAATATTTGCGATGATTATATATGGTAACAGACTATAGTGAGAAAAATTACGGTGCTTACACTTTGGAAATTCCGTTACATGTTTTATAGCTAACTTATTATCCCAACAGACTGTACTGTCAAAGTCCAATAGAAATAAAAATAATAAAATGAAATTAAAAGTAATCAATTCAATATTTGAATTTTTGATTAAATAATTAACAACGATTAAAAAATATTTTTTTGTATTTCGTACATTGCAACATAAATTTATGTTAAAAATATTTTTGTATTAAATGCTAGCCAGCTTTTTGGTTTTAATTGTCGTCATTTTTTTGTGGTTTGAATAGGGAAAGAGAATATTAACTATAACAATTTTCTCTTTCGATAAGACCATTGCCAGTTATATATATATTTATGATATATGTATCATAAAATTAATAATATCGAAAGCTCCACCCAATAGTTGTCCAAAAAAAATGTAATCTCTTTTGTTGACATAACTATAAAGAGTATAATAAAATAAATAATTTAAACCTATACTCGGAAGCGATTTATGGAATGTATAGAATAAAATATGGTTGAATTGATAGAGCAGTCCTGGATGTGTCCGCTCAGCAACAAATGACGACTCATTTTTATTTATGAAGGCTTACTGTTTTATTATCTAGGAAATGAGTGCACGTGTAATATTAAACTGAACATGTTGTTACAATTTTCATTTATAGAAAAGCGCTATTGTGGGCGGGCGGATCATCTGATACGTCTGTGACTTACAGCCTTACACAATTTGGTAATCACATCATCATCATTTCACCTCTAGGCCTCCACTATTCGACATAGGCCTCCCCGATAAATTTCCGATAAGACCAGTTGGAAGCGGCCTGCACCCAGCGTCTGCCGAAGATCTTTGCAAAGTTCTTCAACTTCGTCAATCTTGTGGGTGAACGTCCTACTCTAAAAATGAGACGGTACTTAAAAATTATCGTAATAGTAAGTCGTGTAGTCTTTTACATGTACCTCTAGAGATTTAATAATCATCTATTACTGCTACTAAGTCTTGGTTTATTATGAAATTGGTCGCACTAACATTATTAAAGCCATAAATTAAACCGTTATTCGAAAGCTAAAATAAATATTTTCATACGGATCCAAGATAAACGTCAGTAATATGAATATTATTATTATCTAAAAATAACGATTGCACATAAAACATAGATATAACATTTTTTTATAGAATTGGCAAATTGCTTAAGAAATTCTTATATTTTTATTCAACAAATTTCATTGTACAAAAACTACTTTATTTGATTATTTATGCACAATTTAATTTATAATGTATTCGTTAACAACGAATGTCTTAATCACGACAATTAATGTTAGAAATATTAACAAAATTAAAACGAAAAGGGAAATACCATGTAATAATTATGTTTTAATGTTTTAATTAATAAAGTAGGAATGAATATTAGATTTATTTAAATACAAAGAATCAGAAAAAGAAATAGTAATTTTATTGTTTGAACAATTGTATTTATTACAGCGTCTTGTATTATATTATTAATAGTATTATAAATGTTGTGGCACTGGCATTGTAGTGGATAATGAGTTGGTTTTTGTCATCCGGCTCTTGCCATGGGCGTCCACTTTACGCTTCCGTGCCGTTGTGTTCTGAACGGTTACAAGGTTCAATTTGTATAATCGTTTATGATATCATTGAATTAGTATTATAGTGTCATCACCATCATTTCAACCGTAGGATGTTCTGGACGTAGGTCTCTCAACAGATTTCCTATCGGACCGGCTGTAAGGGGCTTACATCCGATGATCTGAATTAGGTCCTCCTATACTATACTTGCCGGTCCGTGGTCTATACCAGTGCTCCACAACCTTTTCTCATTCACGGCATACAAAAATCAATCGTAGAATTTCACGGCACACCGAAAGCTAAATTCGAGAGACGAATCCACGTGACTTGCCACTGTGTCTCAAATACAAAATATATATGATGAAAAGTTGTATAATTTCAATTTATTAATTTTTGCCGCAGCACACTTGTATCTACCTATGATACACTAGTATGCCCCGGTACACCGGTTGCGGAGCACTGGTCTGTATCACAGAAATTTAAGACCCCTGCGGATCATCTTTTCTAATCTCTATATTTTCTAATTACTGCAACTTCCAATTCTGCCATTGCAATTTGCCAATCCGTTGGGCGAGTCACTTTCGTTCGTCTAACGATCTCTTCATCACCGATTCGATCTTGTAAATAAATACCGAGCATAGCGTTCACCGTGGCATATGTCATCACTGGTAACACACACTAGTGGTATACTTACGTTCTGAGGTACTGTTATTTGTTTGAAGAAAGAAATTATTAATGACAATGTTGTACGATTACTTTCATGAATACGATGGCCGGTGCACATTACCATCAAAAAATACGCGCATATCTTTTTCTAAAGTAATGCTTATGATTCAAAAGAAGTATTATGAATATATAATAATATTGCGTATTTATTAAATTCTTTATTTACATGTATATTAAAACGTCAAAAACCGTCTTGCTAGGTTTTTATTATTAGAGTTAAATTATATCTAAATTAAAAAATTCTCTAATGTAAAATTATGTTTGTTTTAATCTGTCAAGTGTGATTAATATCATTGTTTAAGCTGGACTGCACGGCTATTTATTAATCATTACTATAAGTGTAAATAGAAATAAAATGAAGAATACATACACACACGCATGTACTTTTCACATTTTCTTATTCTTTTGACTTGTGTTTCATTGACGACAAATAGCCTGCGGATGTCTTATTACGATGCAACAATAAAAAAAAAGTTGTAAAACTACGTCAACCGCGAGTTGCTCAAATTAAAATTATTACATTGTTAAATTGCCGCACTTCTCTAATCTATGGGTAAGATTCTTTTGTACACATGTTGAGATACGTAACGTCTGAGGCACCGTTGCGTAAATAACGCAGAGCGGAGAACCGAGCTACTTAAATATAATGGGAGCCTCATCGTTTACAGAACTAAGTTTAATTAACGTAAAAAAGTGCGTTTACGTTAACCGTCGCTTTATCGTCGCCATCTCGCAACTTATAATGACTTTTGTTCATTATTTAGTTGGCGGTTCAGCGTCGGTACGATTTCCGGTACCCAGCGACGCTAAACATCAATTTTATGGTTATATGACTCTGGTTTTATGTGGAACACTTTTGACTTTTAAATTCGAGAACTGTCCTAATTAATTTTCACGTTCATGAGCCTGTCGTGTTTTATTAGATAGAATCTGGAAGCACGAATTGTGCCATGTTTAATTGCTAGGTTTTAAAATTAATTAGTTTAATTTGTAATAAACTCACACTTAAAACGAAACACGGCGCTGTGTGTTAATATTAGACAAGTCTTCTAATTTTAAATGTGATGCAATCAATATTCTCCTCTATTTTATTTCTTTTCTTAATATTTAAAGTTTATGTAAATGCAAGAACCGGCACGTGATTTGGCACATCAAGTAGAAGAGTAAGACTAACGTAACTAAAGATTGGCTGATTGCGTTTTGTAGAGCATTGTCTTTATTGCTCAGTGCTCCGATAACTTCGTATGCTGTGATCAAGAAATTAGGTGAAAACTCCCGGGCATTAGGAAGCCAGGTAATTTTATTTTCCTAGGTTTATAGGACTGTCTATAACTATTGCCAAGCGTTTATTTATCAAAAGTTTTAATATCATATCCGATTTTTACGTGCTTTTGTCAAATTTACAATTTAGACATACGCGTGCTGTCTGCATTGGTGTCAAAATCGCTTCATTTTTGGAAAAAAAACGTCAAAAACTAGTCTTATATCAACCTTATGCAACCATTATATTCGCAAAGACCGCTCCGAGCGACTTTTAGCTATTTAGCAAACTCAAGAAACCTATGCGGGGGACGCCGTTTTGACACTAGAGAGAAGATAAAAGCCGAATTAAAGAATGTCTTTAAGAACTGAAAAAAAAGCATTTACGAAGTGCGTTTTAACGCACGGGAATTAATAAGAGAGTAAATTTGGAATTGATTTGGAAGAATAAATAAAGAATTCATAAACAAATTCACCATACTTTTAGATCACAGTTTTATAAGTAATAACATGTAAAGTATTTAAGGTGTTTATCAAAATATTTCCGACGGGCAAAATAAAATGTTTTTCAAATTATAGAACTAATTTATTCACTAAGTAGTTAGTTTAGCAAAAGATATAGTTAGCAACATTGAAGAATGTCGAGATTACATCTTTTGGTATAAAGGAGTAATATTGGTATATAAAGAACTAAAGATTGACTTTAGATATGACAATATATAATATAATAAAATAAAATATAATATAATAAAATGGGCCTTATGGATAACCGAAGAGATCGTCCAAAAAATAGTTAAACGACAAAGTAGCAATAATAATGCGAAAGGAATTGGAAAGTTTGAAAAGTTGGGACCGAAGTAGAGCAGGCATATACACAGGGCGGGGTCCCAAACATGTCTTTTTTATGTTGGTGCAAATAAAGGATTTTTAGATTTATACATTTTCAACAAGCGCAATTACCAAGCCGAGCACTGTGCGATATAGACAAGGATCTTTACACAAAGACAGAGGATCTTTGCTGTATGTCACTTTTTCCTGATGTGCTATATCAAATGCCAGGTGCTATAGATGCAGCAGAACACAGACAGACAGTTATTATATGGTATCGGGTATAAATGCATTAGCCAGTAAAAAATAAAAGAAACATAACAACAATTGATATGTTATGACTATTGTAATCACTATGGCCCGTATAATTTCTCGTTCAACAGTTTTCCGTCCTAAAGGCGAGTAGCTAAAAAATGTATATGTGGAATAAAGACGAGCGGCATTGTCGTTACTAGATTGAATACAGTGTATCAATATAAAGCTGTTTATTGAGGTACATTTTTAATTATATAAATATCTAAATCTCATTTTAAACAGTAGAATGATTATAGTTCTAGCAACATAGCCCTGAAGATCAGTCGGTATATTTCTCGAACCAATATTAAATGATACTTTTGTGCCAAATCTGTTTAATTTGAGTTATTGCCTATTTTTCTGTTACTTTGCTTTTTAGATACATTTTCTACTCTTATTTTAATGTATTATTGTAAATAAATAAATAAAAATAAAATAAACGCAATCTTAAGTCTTATTATGTATATAATTGAATGCATATAACTTTTGGCTCCTAGTACAAACATAAATAAAGCCTTGTTGTCTTTCACTTATTCGCATTTTTATTAGAAGCGTTCTTTGTTAGCTACTTTTTACCTTATTTTTAAATATTTTTTGTTTTTTGTATACTATGACTGATAGCATGAATATAAATCCTGGTTTACCTGCATTACCTTCCATCTAAAATTTTATCTCCCTTTTTTAATCATGTTAAACAAATGCAAAAAAATAAACTATTTTTTTTTCTAATTAAAAACAGTTACTCTTCCTGTAGAGTTTTCTGAAAATTCTAATTCTATGATTTGCATAATATTTTTAAACCAAGATTCTTATACGTTCACAATGTTTTTTTTTCAAAACTATTAACGAATTAAGATCTTATTATATAAGAGCTATAAATGATAATAACAATACTCGATGTTTTCAAACATATGTTTCTATTAACTTCAAAACAAATAACCATTGTTATTTAAATTTATTTACAGTTTTGGTAAATTGTAAATAATTAGTCTATGAATACAGCAGCCTGTTATTGTATTTCTTTAAAACTCAGCCGCATCTACAGAAATAATGTAAAGAAAATGAAGCTTCGAAAGTAACTAAAATTATAATCAATTAAAAAACTTTGGAAATTGCATTTATGTGCTTAGGGATAGATTATTATAGTTCAACAACTATAATAATCTAAGTGAGCTCTGCGAAGACCAACGTCTTCGCAGAGCTCACTGTGCCTGTTTTGGTTTGACTTAACAATACTGAACACTTATTTGGTATAATCGGAAGACGCTGAATACAAGCAACTTTTTACTATTTTTTTTAGAAATCTATGGGCGAAGCCTATGTCTAGTAGAGGATGTCTTACGGCTAAAATGATGATTATGATAAAACTTTTTAAATTATGTAATGATAATTGCTAAGTAGTCAAACGGCTTTTCCCTACAAATCTTAAATTTTTTTAAGTTACGATCTCGAAGGATTAACTTTATTATGATTGCTGTGACACTGGAAAACAAGTGTACAATATGCACATCAAATTAAGTGAAATAAGGAGTGGTTTATTACTCAACGTACGTAGATTTTTAATATAGGGACTTATGATTTATGTTCTTATTGATTGCATTTTATAATCCAAAATATAAACGGCTATATCGTCTTGAGCTATTGAGCAGTAAGATTTATGCAAATTGTGCAAACGTGCATAAATATCATGGCTCCGCAGTCCGAAGTTTGGCCAATCCGCTCCTCACGCCCTTCCAGCGTTGACGAGATAGCGTCGTATGCGCTGCATTATGCAATAGTTACAAATTGCATTCGTGCTGTCACAGATAAGTGCAATTGAAATTGGCATATATGGCGTGATATGTCACCATCCAATTCTTCGGTCATAATGTTAAATTAGCATACGATATCTACCTAATTGACGTTTACTTAAATATCAACCACATGTTTCTATTTTTACGTGCATATTCTTTACTTTTTTTATTCAATCTTCATGTTTTAAATGACATTCGAGGGCTAATTTTTTTTGACGTATTCATTAAATTAATAAAATTTTCTTTTAAATTTTTGACTGTGATTCAATATATTGAATATCATACTATTAAAAATTGTTTTAAAGTATATTTATTGAGTTGTATTAAGTCATTATTTTCCGATTATATTTTTAATAATTATCAGTAGAATTTACACATTTTTATGAAGTAATGTAAATAACTCTATTCTTTTCAAATTCAATTATTGTACTTTTACTCGCAAATTATAGTAAAAAGCTTTTTTGTTTAAAATTTGACATTTCGTTTTAGATCTATACTAAACTAAAAATTTAAGAAAATTGCTAAAACCATATTACATTTTTAATAATGCGTCATTTTTATTTGGCTCGTTGGACTAAGCTTTAAATGATAGCAGAATAATAATGAATGAAAGAATATTTCTATGCTTAACATATTTTTAAATGCCTCGTGTGCAAGGAAGGGACAAACAACTTTCTTCGGGGTATGAGTTCTAAACCAATTATCTACAATGTTAATTAAAAGTCATTCAACTAGAGAAATGACCTATCGTTAAGTTTTTACTGCGTTTATTAGAAATGTGAGTATCGTAGTAAACTTGATCGATGTCATACCTATTAACAAGGTAATAAAGAATAATAATGCGTAGTAGAGCAAAAACCTTTTTTTATTTTTTAGTAAAGCGTGTTATATTCATGTTGATTTAATTTTTTACGTTTATATTTTAATTTGTTATTTATATAACAAACCGAGTCTTGGCTAAATTGATTGCGTCAAGTATCAAATTATAAAATATTAAGTAGAACAATCCGCGTTCACTCGTCGCTTTAAGTAAAAACAAAATCAGATTAAAACAATGTACACGCGAACTCTCACTGGCGCACGTAATAAAGAGTTAACTTTTTCCTCGTCTGGGACGCTTTGCTTGCACAACGATCAAAATTGTCTGATCTATACCCACGGTTGCGTCATCTAATAATCTACGGAGAACAAAGAGACTAGCAATTAACTAAGTATTTGTTAAGTTTACTGCGAGTAAAAACGTTCGCTAAATTAATGCGCGCAGCAGCTTCCTCATAATAAGTAATTTTTGCAATTACATTACAGTAGGGTTAGAAAATGAGCCATACGTATAACGCATCTGAATAATGCTTAAATTATTATAATTACCATTTACGATTAATGTTCATTAATATTGCATGTTCGTCAAAGATTTTTTTAAATAACTTTACAATGTTAACTTGGTGATGATAAAATTAATTTTTGCACTTGTTCTTGCAAATAAAAATTAAAAACTAATGCTTTTTATTAAATAATTGTAATAATAATGTTTCTAATTAATTAGTATATTTGATCTTTTGGTCCTTTATAATATAACTAATAAAATAATTTAAGAAATTCAAGGTAATTTTTCATAAATGTTTAAGTTTAAAAAAAACTTATGAAAGTGATTTTCAGAATAGAGTGTGTAAAAATTTCTGCAACTTGAATATGACTCATTTGGACTAGTGTAATTTTTTTGGCTTTTCTGGTAATTGTAAAAAGAATATTATATTAATAAATTGTAATTCTTTAAGCTAACATGGGACAACGATAAGTTAATGTGAATGCTATTCGAACTTCCATATATGGGCAGTAATGAAAAATTCGAAAATGGAATACTTTATTAATTCGAGAAGATATAATGTATTTTGGTATAATTATTTATCTGTGATTAAATTTTTACTTTGCTAAGGTTCACTTTTGTTGTCGCTACCACACGTTGTTCCACCGTCCCAGCGTGATGCAGCGCGACACGATTATGTCATCGAAGCACTTCGATTACCCGCGTGGGAATATACCCGAGAGGTTCGTTTGTCAATCCCGTTAATACAGGCAATATGCGCTTGCGCCGACGTCACAATCACACGGAAATCTCCGTAGCATGAAGTATACGATAAATAATACAATAGCTTGTAATTATTGATATCTTATTGATAATCTTTCATATTCTATCTAAATGAACATGTAGAGTTACCTTCAAGTGTATAATATAAATTAAATAAATATGGCATGATGATGGCACAAAAACTTTATTGTTTGGTACTTCGCCAATGCGATCACAAACTCAAATGTTTACTATAACTTATCAAGCAACTGCGCACTTTTTTACCTCTTTGTGATACAGAAAAATTTCAAAGAATATTAACTTGTTTCTTTTAAATCACTTCTCAAAATTAAGAATTTTTATTTCTTCTTTTGTGATTGTAGTTAGTTCTTCGCCCAGGAACAATCCAGTTGATAGAACATTTAACACTTTACTCTATCTTACAATGTATGTAATTTAATTAGATAAATACACCAAAAATGGCGTGCATTATAGCTGCTAATGGCGTTTGATAACTTCCGATGACGTTAAGTATAAAGTAATGGACGGCAAACAACGGTAAATTATAATTTAAAAATTACCGCGCCGGAAAGCATGTTTTTGTATTTTAATTAAAGAGATATCTCTTGTACTAGGAAATAGCAACACGATAAGGAGATTCTTGTGTTATACCGAAAAGTAACGTGTTTTTGTTTGAATTAAAGTCGCTGATTATAACAATGTTTAAAGCTAGTTCCATAAAGTAGCTGATAAAGGAAAGAATATATCATTAATAATGTTAATACAGCTTTAAAATTGTGTTCTAATTTAAATTTTATATAGTATTGGTTGGTAAATTATTGAGATACTTTTGGGCAATGTTAGATAAAGCAATAGATACTCATATCTATTGTTTCTAATTAACTTTTAAAATTTCACTAGATAACAGATTCCATATGGCGAAATATAAAAAGAGATTATAAGTATGAAAGTCAAAAGATGAATGTATAGCTCAGTCGTCAGCAGCTTTAAACTTTTTACAGTTTTTTTTAATCACTCTTCATAAAGGGATCACCCTTAAGTTGTTACAATAATTTATTTATTCTGAAAATTAATAAATGTGGTAATCTGAATTTTAAAAAGGTTATTTCTTACTATATTATCATTCCGTTATTATTTCTCAAACCATTTATTTTTAGATAGGGGGCCTTAAAAAACCTTTAATATCTATAAATAATCACCATGTATAAGAACCGCATTCCACGTGAGACCAATGGTAACAATATTGTTATTTAATGGAATCAGGCTTTACCTTGCGAAAGTCCATCCTAATTAAGAAAAGGACCAATATTTAGCCACTTCCGCACATGCAGTGGTAGTCATGCAATAAAATGCACTGCCCGCCAGCCCGCTGATAAATGCATATGCGGCAAACAATGCGTTGTTGAGTTGAGTGAATTAACAGTGGCAGTTGTGTAATTTTGTAAAAAAAATCGGGAGTGGCTAAATATTGGTCCTTTTCTTAACAATACTGTTGTAATGTTATGAAAATAGGGAACTATCCTTAACTATGAAATGGATTTAGTTAAAGTTTATCTCAATGTAATATAAAAAATATCTTCCGGCATTAATTTTTCTTGGCCATTGACTTGTAGTTTAATTACAAAGGAATATAATTTATTAGTGGTTATAATTAAAACGGTCGGACAAGAGCGTTAGAGCGCGAGCAGGGACCGTGAAATTACTGTCGATGAGCAAGTAAATGTTGCAGTTTTTACTTCGAGACGTATTTATTTGTTTTAATCATGAATGTAGATGGTAAGCTCTGGTAAAAAAAAAGAATGATGGAATAATTTTAAAAAGTTTGAATATTTACTGTTATTCATTTCTATTCCTTCGCGGGGGCAACGAAAGGGTTGTGCCGGACTCGTCCCGGATAAAAACTCACGGTCTTCTTTGACGTTTTAGTTTTATATACTTTATGTATATATTTAATTGCATATATCCTTCTTTTCATACAACCGTAGTTTCAACAGCAGTATTTTAGGGTCTCAACGGATAGCGCTGCCGCAATAGGGTGAATGAAATGTGACTGAACAACATGCGGTGGATCATTTGAATCTATTGCTAAGGCTTTGTTATGGTAGTTGGAGGAAGGCGGGATATAATCATCTCCGACATCCAGGTGTTACATTATTACCTACACAACGAGTATATTAGCTAAGGTACGAATTCACGTTTGTCAATTTCAGTAATATTTTGACAATTAAGTAAAGATTGAACTAGATGTCCGTGTACATTAGAGAAATAAAATAAAATGAGTACAAATTCTTTTAAATTGTAAGGTTTATAAAAGAAAACGATTGCTTTTAAATCTTTTTTTAATCTCTTGTTTTGAATAGAACACAAAGATTAATAAATAATAATTTATTGCACTTTCAATTGACACTGGAGTGGTGTACTCGTCGGTAATTAAAATGCATGCAATAACAGATTCATGCGAGCGTGAAGTAAAAACTAAAATAATTACGTGCAACGTTTAATTTTACAATTCTCATAAAAGGCTTTCCATCTTGCATAATTTAAATTTTAACCAACGTCTCTGTTTGGCAATCATATGAAGAAACGTAAGGAATCATAGTAATCAATCATATGAACTATTTATTATTATTATCGCTATAAACTGATATTTATGACAGATATGTTTAAAATACTCTTTTTCTCTCTTTTCTGAGAAGAAGACAAAAATTGACAATACGGATCAAATCTTGAGACAAACTCATTACTCTCTCATTAAAAATTCAAGAAGTATTGTACTCGTTGATAATTAAAATGCATGCAATAAACAGTCCATGCAAATGTAAACTAAAAACTTAATTTATTACGTGGACCATTTAATTTTAGAATTCTCATAAAAGGCTTTTATATCTTGTTAAATTTAAAGTTAAAACATCGTTTCTGTTTGGCAATTATATGAACTTTTTAATTATTAATATCGTTATAATTTCAACCGTAGGACGTCCATAGTTAGACTACAGGCTTCCTTTATATTTCGAATAAGACCAAGACCAGCTCGAAGCGGGCCATAAGGCCCCATGCGCTAGCTTGTTTCAAAAGAAATCCACTGTTTTGTTTTGTATTTTTAAAATTAAAATTTTCCTATGTTTACGATAAACACGTGCAAAACAAATATTTGTTTAAAAAAAGAGAACATTATCATTCACATCTCACATGCGGAATAAATAACTTTTCGTTCTTTTTGGTCCAAGAATGTGCCTTGTTCTCCAATATTCCTTACACCGTTGAATCGCGATATTGTAATTTACACAAAACTAATTACAATTTATTAGAAATAATGAATGATGTTTATCATCATAGTATTCTAATTAATTATTATATTAATTTGTCCGTGAACGGGGGAATACATAGTTTTTTGTTCAAACATCCTTATCAAGTTTTTATTAAACTTTTTGTAAACTCCTATTGTTTTTTTGTCGGTTTGTATACATATAGGTACATCTATGAAATTATATCAATGCCAGTTTTATTTAATTTATGTTTAAAATCTCGCAACTAATGCCACGAAGAGAAGAGTATTGTACCCATATATTATTTTTTGATGCAATTATGTTTTGAATAAGGAATGTTCTGTACGAGCCTGATATGTTCTTTACACGCGTACTTGTCAAATTTATGAATAAACCGATTTATAAATTATGCGCATTTTATATTTTTTACAAATGATTTATAAAAGCATTATAGAGATGAATGCACTTTTGTCGTCAATTAATGTATGGTATATCCGAAACAAAAACAATAGTTTCAGAAATAATATGAAACGTAATGATTATATACCTAGAAAAAGTATTTTTAAAATTTAAGTTAATATATATAAATATAAATATATATATATATATATATATATATATATATATATATATATATATATATATATATATATATATTAACTTATAAACTTATTATATTTTACTATCGGTTCCTGTAGACTGTACTGCTAGAAGTTATTGGCCTGTCGTATTCCAATAGAAGATGTACATATTTTAGTGTGATCACTTTATACAGTGGGATTGAAAGTAGGTGTGTGTGTCTGTGTGTCTTAATTTTTTTTGCAGACAAAAAAGCAATAACCAATTTAAAGCTTTTATACCTATATCCAATCAACATGTATAAACATAATTTTTATGAATTTTAAGGTGCAGAGAACTCCAGGATCGACGGAAATGCCAATATGGAAGTTTCTTCGAAACAGCGTGTTCCAAGTGACGGCATATTCGTGGAACAAACAGATAACATATATACTTTTTAATTGTACCGGAGTCGTTGTACTGTGACCTGGAGTAATAGCAGCACTTAATGCAATTTTTTGCGTTCGCCCATTAGTACTGTTTACGAGGCGCGGTGAACATCGCCGGTCGCACGGTATAGAATTAAGAGTTTTAATAACGTTTCTGATTGTTACTTAAATTACTTAGCGTTGTATTTGCTTTTAAATTTTATGGATGTGTATCAACCGTTAGGCTTTGGTCGTTGAAATGCTTCGATTCACCACTTTAAAAATGTCATTTACTTATTTATTCGTTTTTTTCTGAGAACCCTCACAGCCGATAATGCATACATAACAGAATATAAACATTAATAAGTACACTACGCCAATTACAAAGTGCACATTACTATAATTCAAATTAAATAACGATAGTAAACTTTAAAGAAAAAACACGAAACGGAGGATAGGGTATTATGACAAGGCAATAACTTATGTACGGAGTGCGTATGTTGAGTGTGTGTCTCTACATATATGTTGGATTAATGATTTCTTTATAGTTATATATGCTATAAATTATACAGTACGTATTCTGCAGTACATATTATAAATAAGTAAAAGGAGATACATAAGCAAATTGTGGTTTGGTTTTCTTTTATTTACTTTTTACTATAGTAGGAACATTCTTTTGACTCTCACTGCTGCCCGAATTACATTAGCAGACTCCGCGAATTCGGTGAAGAGGGCGTCTAGCCCAAAATCTCTTTGGTTGTGAAACTTTAGGGTTCCCGGAGGTACTTCGGCTCGCGCCGCTAACTACTACTGTTTCTCCGGGTTTGTGGTTGCCTAACTCTAAGATCGCTTCCACAGATACCCAAGTAACTACGCTTAAGTGCTTCTACGAGAAGATCGAGGCTTGGGTTGTCACCAGTCGATATTCGCTCAGCATTTCGACACAAGGGTGACCAAGAGAGTAGAACTTCGACTTTGTCGGTTGCCTAGCTAATACACCTTCGAGCGAACACGAATAACACGGAGAGTGTAAGCGCTGAGTGATGAAACGGCAGAAAATACTCTAGCAACGTTTCTATCTAGTATGAGCGAAGCAATAATGTAAAATCTTTAATTACTGCGTTAAGCATAATTAGCGATAATTACTAACGTATAGAAAATTTATTTATTAACAATATATAAGGAAAGGGATTTATACATTTATTAGAAGACCATCGGATACTATACACTTTAATAATTAAGAAGAAAAATACATGTGGCTTTTTAAATCTTTTCGTATAGTAAATATATAATTATTATGAATATAAATAGTATTAATGAACAATTCAGTATATGAGTATGTTAATATAATTCGTCACCGACTTTTAACCTACAATACTTCTTAAAGAAAGAAACCCTTAACAACCATCGCATCAAAGCACTACTTGTCAGCAACCTATGTTAAAGATCTCGTTTGTTCGCACCATGTAAGACGTTAATCTGTAATTAGAGGAAGCTAGTAGGGCTTGGGATCTGTTTCTACATAGAAAAGTAGAAAAGAAATAAGAGCTTCCTTAATATTTTCCAAATAGTCAACCCTTTCTGAAATTGTTGATAATTAACATCGAAACTTGTATATCCAATGTGTACTTCACATGTACAGGTTTATGCATCGAAGAACGAACTTCGTTCTTTACGTGAAATTCTAACCGAAACACACGAGGCTGGGCAATAATTAACGCAAGATATTAATTTAAAAAACAGTTTGCAATCAGCTATTTTACGATTTTAAGTGGCAGGAAGATGTGATACTTTTTTATTTCTCATAGTGTATTTGAGAACTGACTGTTTCACGTCACTGCTTTTTTTATTATGCAAATATGTATATTTATCTTTGTCACGTATAAAAATCTTAAGAGTATCTAGCACAGGGTTAAACAAAATAATTTGAGGCGTCAAATAGATAAAAAGTCCTGCAAAAGTCTTTTGTCTATCTCAGTAAATGTTAAGGATCTGGAAACAAATACTAACAAGCCAACTTCACCGTCCATATACAAAAACAAATATACATTGCTTATATTTTAGGGTGAACAGACTTATCTATAAGCTTTTTCTAAGTTGGTATATGAGGACGCTATGTTGATTTTTAACATTGTTTAATGTATTCAGCTATTACCTCCAAGTTTGAGGAAACGGTAAAAAGCGAAAAAGCTAAAAGCTCATCACTTATTCACGTATTCATTTAATAAACAATACTTATAAACAATCACATAACTAAACTAGTATATTCTTTTAAAAAGATTTTTTTAAAACACATTTTTAATTTAGGACAAGTGAAATAAAGTCACCTATCAGCTCCCAAATACAGACAGGGAGACGAAGAATAAAATATGCACACGTAAATATACGAAAGTTCGAAACAAAGTCAATTAAAGTTCTAGAGCGAAACTGGCGCTATATTAACTACAGTATAGTTATGTAATTGTAAATATATCTATGAATTAAAACTCTGAAACATTAAGCGTTTTGAAAAAAAAGTTTATTTTATATTTTAATTATTGCTATGTAGTTTTTCAACGCGTTTATTCAATTACGCAATTTTATTTTGTTTATTGCATACATATCTGCAAGATCCTCAAGATAAAATGTGAACGGCAGGTGTTTCCTTTTTAAATTATCAATAAGTGTACTGTTTTCTTGGAAAAATAATTATTTTTTTAATGTTTTAACATTTAAACTCAAAGAAACTTTAATATCTGTTTATACGAAGACACGGTTTTACTAAATTTTATGTTTAAAAATAGTATGCGGAGTTGTTTCTGAATAATAATGATAGGGTTACCTTAGGATTCCGTGAAAAAATATACGTATGCCTTATCATTGCAATGATAATTTAATATTGTTTTTTTAATACACGCCGACATTGCACCAACAATTAGTATGAGACACTAATTTATGTAAAAATAATTGATTTAAGAACTCCGAACAACTAAATGTACCTTCATCGTTAAATAAAACAAAAGGCTATTATACATGTGATCAGTTAAAGTGGTAAATGGAGAGGTTTAAAGAAAAATATATACTAGATAAAATGTATGTTTTAATAAATATTATACAATAGTGGTACATTGGCTTTAAAAAGAAAAAAAAAAGAGGAATTACGGACTGTATCTAACCCTGTTATATAATAATATGTCTCCAATAATTCTGTCATTTATTTTACAAACATCATGAAGTTTACGAGTTAAGTTAATTTTTATAAAAAGGCAAGATTTATATCTAGTTTTATTAAAAAGATCAAACCGGATCAATAAACTTGTGACATGATAGCCCCGATTTGGGTGGTTCGAATTTAATCTATTACGAGTCTACAGTCGCCAACTTTTGTGAATGTTAAATGCCATGAGAGTGCCTTTAAACTAATATGTTAGTAACAATAAAGATGTTATATTTTGCCTAACAAACATCATAATTTTATTTTTAAAAAATCAGTCTAGATCAAATTTGTTTGAAAATATAGAGCCAAAAAATAGAGCCGTGACACGATAGCCCCGATCTAGCTGATTCGAATTTAGTCTATTACGAGTGTATAGTCGCCAATTTTCAGTGAAATACCGTCGTAAAGCGCGATATCCCGCTGCGAGGAACACTTTATTTTCCTATAAAAGCGTTTTATCCACGTATAAAAGCTTAAATCCGCGCGGAGCTTTCTCCCGGCGGCGAGTCGGCAAAAAGAGCATTAGCGCGTCCCTCGACAACATGGCAGCGGCACGCCCCGAAGATGCGCGCCGCCCGTTGGCTGCAGCCGCCCCCGCCCGCCTCCGGCCGCCCCGGACCGCCTCCGGCCACTCCGCGCCACACCGCGCCACGCCGCGCCGCGCTCAGTCCTCGCCAGCTGCTCGCGCGGCCCGCCTGTGTTCCGAGACCTCTGCCGTGCCGCGAACTGACAGTGTGTGAACTTTGGTGATCGAGTGCCCGTCTGACGCCGGTAACTGTGGAGTTGGGCCAGCCGTGAGGCCGCCGGGATCCCTTTCGGCGACGGGGTGATGTGGCGAGTGCGGTGACGGGCGAGTCTGTCGAGCTGGGTGCGAGCGAGGTGGTGGGCGCGGGGTCGTGGCGCACGCGTGCGCTGGATGCGGTAGGGGCAGGCGCAGGCGCTGGGGCGGCGGGCCCGCGCGGCGCCCTGGCGATGACGGTGCAGCGCGACGAGCGCGACGCGCGCGCACCGCGGACCCGGTTCATGATCACGGACATCCTCGACGCGGCGCCGAGAGACCTCAGCGCGCACCGGGATTCCGACTCCGATCGCTCCGCTACCGATTCTCCAGGTACGATCTATCATGATAACAATCTTAATGATATCAGCCGATAGACTCCCATTGAGAGTCATATGCCTCCCCATCTAAACACTTCTCTTACGCCTCCTGCATCCAGCGACTTCCCACGATTTTAACTATATCATCAGTTCATCTAATATTAATAATGATAATATATCTTTTATGTACAGAATCATAAGTTAATAATATTATTAATTTCTTTTTATTTCAACATCTACGTACTTTATATTTTCAATATTTTATAGTCTTGTTAGTAGAATTACCTTAAGAATATATTGCTAATATGCTTAGTTAACTTTTTAAGATGTGGACCCAATTTGGTGAAGGCGCCATTTTTTCGCTACCGGGTAAGCTGGGCGCACAGTCAAATTTGAAATAGTAATACTGGTCTTGAATAACAAATCATAATAATAGCGCGCTATATTTTACCACTAGGGCGTACAAATATAAAAATCAATTTATAATATTAGCTAATTATACATTGCAAATAAATAACATGCTTGAAAGAGAGAAATAAATAACAATGTAAAGATAATAAAGATAAAGGCAAATAATAAAGTTATCTCATACTTCTATCATCTCTTACAATTTCGAGTTTCTTTCGATTTCGCACCGTTAATATTTGAAGGCATTTGATTTATGTTTTGAGACTTTGGGACATACTTTAATACACTCTATGGATTATAAAAAACCCGTTGTTTTTTTTACTATTTTCATCGTAGTTTTTTTTATTTTTCTTCTGTATGAATATTTCTCTTGTCGAGTTATTTGCTTAGCTAAACATTTGGCTACTCATTTTTATTTAAATATGTTTTTAAATTTATTTTATGTTTTCTTCTACTTCCGGCATATTATGGACTAGTTGTTAATTAATTATGTTGTAATATATTAAATGTACGATAATGTACCATACATTCTTGATATATTGTATAAAAAATTGTGTATGTGTAATGATGTGTAGTGCCGTTAAAATAGCATATAACAATAAATAAGTAAATACATTGTTTGATTAATTGACTCTCATGTTACCTGTGTAATCATTTTCCCTTCACGATTCTGATAGACAAACCGATCTTTAGTTATCACTAAGCATTTATAAATACGAGCTATATCCAGATAAAACAAGCGATTACTGATTAACAAGATAGCTTCATCACTTTGAATTTGTAATTGTTCGGCACCGTATGAATATTAACAAACAGAAGGCAATTTACAACGAACTGTGACCCATGAAGTGAAGATTATAGAATTAATTTTCAAGCAACGTTATTAAAAAAGCTATATAATTTAATAAATATTTAAATTGTCATCATTAAATTTAATCAAATTTCAAATTAAACTGTTTGAAAAATTATCGATAAATGTTTCTTGAAAAAGACTTCAACGAGTTTTGTAGTAGAGACATGAAAACTTATAAACTTATTTTCATTTATTTTAATTACACGAAGGACAATGTAGGCATGAAAAGAATTCTAATTTTTTATACTTACTAAAGTTTTAAAATATGAACGCTGCATGCTGATCTATTTTAATTCTAAACAATAACAATAAATTTTTGCAATTGAATTAAATTTAATGCTCTTGTTACAATTTTCTTATATTATGCCAAATACTTATATTATAATGAGAAATTACTAGGTATTTTGTTTTTGCATATAATACTTTATTTTAGAGAGATTATTACTGTAAATTAAAAAGTGCTATTAAAATTGTAATAAATACATTTTCACCTGTAATAATAAGCGTAACTGTAAATAAATGTGCCTCAGTTTTTTTAATAAGAGCTGTTGATATATGCCTTATATTTTGTTTCAATTATTAATATTGACTAGATTTAACCAATGAGTGTCTTATGTGACATTATAAAACATGTATCCGAAAGCCTTGGTCATTTCTTCAGTTAAATATATAATTAATACACCCAAATTAAATAGATTAAAAAAAGTTATCAGCTTGCCGTCGGGCGTGAATTGATATCCAAAGCTGTGGGCAACACAGGTATAATAAATAAATTAAATGAATTTATATTTGTCAATTTACTGATAAAAATTGACACTGCATTATCAAGATGACATTCATGTTTTTTTTTTCATCCTACGATATATTACTGCTTATACAAATAAGAGATCGATTATTATTTTAATATCAACTGCGTTTTCTTTTATACATAAACATTAAAAACACAAATAAATCATGCGTAAAAATTTTTTTTCCAATATAATCGGATCAATATTTCCTTGCAATATTTTTATGGATATCGAATAATTAAGTGAATAAATGATTTTAAAATATTTTTTTGTATTATTAATTTATGTTAATGTAAAACATCAAACCATGAATTATTATGTAATATGTACCTAATAGATATAACAATGATATCAAATATAAAGCTAGAAGTTTATTTTACAAACTATAATCATGTTAAATGTCTCATAAATTATGTTATAAAGAAGGAACTTTATGTTGAATTTTACCTAAATAGCCGTGGTGCGCAGATAAGGGAATAAATGTTGTTATTCCACAGATAAGAAACGCAACGCCAGTTTAAGAAAACAAGTTCGCTTAAAGTTAAAAAAGGTCGAACGTCGACGGCACTCATTAATCTATGGACGGTGCATACAAAAGCACCGAATATAATTTTAATTTATTAATTTGAAGTTGCTCAATGTAATCTACAGGTTAATTATAATTAATTCTTTTTTTAATTAATTCAAGCTGGGAACTAATTATAGTATCTTAGACAAATGCTCTTTATCAAGATTTAATTTACAAGAAACATGTTTAGCATGCTTAAGGATGCGTCAAATTCAAACATAATATTTTCGAAAATTTCGGACGTTTTCCATACGGCTCTTTATTTTTAATATTTATTTTGATTAGCTAAAAAAATAAGACAATCTACAGAATTTAATCAAAATAATTTTTAAACTCGGTCTAATGTTTTATAATAAAAGTTTTAATGAACGGACACTTATTTAATGAGTAGTAGATATACAGGGCGAACAGTTAGAGGTGTAAAAGCACAATAAGTACAAAAATCCTATAATTTTGTTGTCATTAACTTCAGAAATTAATAATATTGTAATGATAATAAATTAGGATTTTTTTAAATTAATTATTGTTTATTAATTGTCCCTGCAGACTCTGCACTACCAGAAATTATTGGCCGGTCATAAGTGTAAAAGCTTTCAAGCTTTTTACAGACAAATTAGCTATCCATTTTGATATTTTCATATTTATAACCAATTAATCTTTAAATTACAGCATACCATCTAGGGGCATAACCTTTCTATTAGAAGAAATTTGCGTTCTAACAAAATGTACTCTCTTATATTTTTAGATGACGAGCGTAGATAAAGTGTTGTAAAGGGATTTCGTTGTTAAAACCCAGTAGCAATGCACAGACATGGAAAGGTAATATCGTTAATCATGAGGTGATAACAAATGATGCTCCTACAACAACTTGAAAGTTCTTTCCTTGGTTATTTTAAGATAAATTTTTTAATACATGTCGAAATTCAACGCTGAAATAGATATTTAAGCAAGTTTACTGCTGATTTATAACAAGATATGCAATGATTTTATGTAAGTTAAAAGGTTACCAGTACATATGATTAAAATCATTTCAAATGGTCTTTTTGAAATGATTTCTCGAAATGAATATTCGATCGAGAGCTAATCGCGATACCCTGTCTCTATTTAATAGACAAGCCGATAAACCCAGAGCGTTAAATAAATTAAATAATAAAACGTATAATGGACGCGATAAATACAACCCGTTCTAACACTCTGGGTCGAGATAAGTAAGCCCTTATAAAACGGGCCAAATTAATCCTGCCTGAAAGGAATGTCTAAGGGAGGAGAAAAAAAAAACTGACGTCATAATCAGCTTTTTGTCAAGTTAGCTTGATTTTAATATTTACTAACCCACCGATTTAAATAGTTTCCTTTTATAAGTACAATGGTCAAATTAATTGTTTATTTATATTATTTGTTTGTTTGTTTATACTTTTATAAAAAATATTTTTATACGGAATGTTTAGTTATAGGTGTAAAACTTTTAAAGGGGTCAATGTATAATTCCCCATAGGTCAATTAATGTTTGGTACAATATCTTAAAAATCAAAAATCAATGGTTTCAGAAACACCAAATAATTTAATGATAATAAAGTAATGTACTGATAAAAAAGAGCAGTTGTAATCCAGCGGTAAGAACTTGCAACCGTAAATCGCGGGTTCAATTTCTGAGATACAAACATTGTGCATTTATTATATAGGATTACCTGGGCCATAGGCACCAGCGTGCTCTGCCTACCATAATATCACACGGCGATCGCCAACCAGCCTACCAAGCATGCAATGAAGGTATAGCCCACATAGATATATTTGAAGGTGGCTTATGCCTTGCATAAGGCGTCTATACGACACGATAATAAATACAATAAAGTAAAAAAAGTTTCTTGCTGATAATACATTCATTCCTTTAGATCATTTACAGCTATATCCAATCACCTGTATGTTTTTAACAGGAAAATTAATAATGTATACTTTTAATATCATTATTATTAATACGTTTATTTAATTTAATAAAACCTATAATTCTGAATTACCGAAATTTATCCTTATATATAAAGATGCCTCATAGGTACAATCTTTCTTTTACCATATATACGTTATCTTTTGATTTAACCTCCCAATTACTGGTTTGTACATCCGCTGTCGGCAATTAACTATCTACATGCAACCGTAAGCACAAACCTCATCGCGGTGTAATTTAAAAAAAAACCCACTCGTAGGGAATGTGAAAAATACAACATTTATAGCAATTAAACGTCATACAAAACCTGACAGACAATTTAACAATGTAATTAATCTGTACACAATTACAGCGTCGCGGTTCACAATCTAATCGATTATAGGTTAGAAAAAAAAATTACAATTTATGCAGATTTCAAACGTGAGATAATTAAAGCGATATTGGCTGCATAAATCCTTCGTCGTGTTGATTCTCGTTTTCTGTAAATTATAGTACAAACTAATTCTTATTATTTACTTATTCATCTATTTTATAATACTAATTATTATAAAATAGATGTTATACTTTTTTGTAGATATAAAATATAAATTAATCTTGAATCGATATTATTTACAGATGTCAATCGTCTTTGTCAGACTATGTTATAGCCAATATATTATTATATTACAACTTAAAAAAAATCGTTTGAACTAATAAAAGTACTATAGTAAATATAGTTTTACAAGCTTAAAGAACAAGAAGGAAGGGTGTACCCAGGCGTTGGACAGATGTTGTGCTGTACTAGATTATATTTTTTGTCAATTTGATTTTTATAAACACTTTGCTTGCTACTTATAAAACATAAAACCTTAACGTCTTTCATTTTAAACTTATATAAAAAGAATATGTAAGAACATCATTAAATCCATTATTTTATAAGCTATAAATTTCAATAAGCTATAAATCTTAACAGGCTATAATTCTAATAGTGTTTACTGAGTTATTTCATTGCTAGTTTTGAAGGCGCCAGATTTAGCGATATACTACGGATATAATATTGAAATACGTAAGATTGAGCTATCAAAATATTTTGTAAAAATTGTAGTGAATTTAAGTACAGATTAATATTTATTTTAATGGCAATAAACTTGCGTAATCCTTCATTTTGCAAATTAAAGGACGAAAAGAGACGGCAAGTTCCAACATAGATGTGATCATTTGTCACGAAAAAATTTACTCTCTTAATTTTATTATATAATACGAATATTGAACGCTATATAACAAAGGCCGACTCTTAACATTCTATAGTAAAAAGAGAACAGTTAAATTAAAATGTTTTTACTTATAAGAAATTTAATGTATAATATACAAGGTGACAGGTTAAAGCTATACAAATACCTTTTCAGAGTTGTTACACCTATAACAAAACATTCTGTATAATTTATGTAATAAATAAACCAAAAACACATGTTGGACAACTTCATGGACTATATCTGTTGTAGTCCACACAATATCAAATATGTGCCTTAAAAAAAACGGAGGCTTTCTCGGTGTTGCTATTTTGTAAGAACTCTACTCTTTGGTGACAGTACAATGAGTCTCAAGTGTTCATATCAGATCATAACACGTTTGAGACGGTTTTCAATTATTTTTATATCTGTGCTTATAACTAAAAGCACAGATATAAAAATCGATTTCGGTCAGTTTTTAAGTTGAAAGACAGCGTTGAATAATTAATAAAACATATCCTACCATGCTTCAGTTTCTCTTGTAGTGAGGGCGTCTTCTAAAAGCAAGTCATTGAAGGTAATTTACATTTCATGGTTATTATAGTTATCATCACCAACTAAAACAAAATTGTTTTAACAATAATATTTCCGCAATCGTACTCTTCTTTAATAGTAGTCATAAGACCGGGATTGCACTACATTAGACTACCCTTATGTCAAAAGAAGTTCTCGATGTATAATTCGATAATTATTTTTTAAGCTACAAGCAATTTGTTAAAAGTTTTTGAAACAACTTTCTAAAAATAAAAATTAAACAGTTTGATCAGTTTAATGTGTTAAAATAAATTCTATCGACTTTATCCATCGCTTATACTAACCGTCAAGCAGTGCCACTGACTCGTTATACGAAACGTCAAGCCTAACCTCAAAAACGTGCGAACGGCGATCGCTTCAATAAGCTGCTTAGCGTCTTGCTAGGGGCTCATTAATGCTTGTTGAAAATTATACTTTATGTGTATCGGAGTAAAGCGTAGATTACTTCGTTTAAAAAAACCTCCGTGACTTTTGGCATCGCGATAAAGACGAGAGGAAGGTGACAATTCTTTCGTCGCTCCGGGTTGATAAAATCAAAACTTTTTAGTGTGACAATAAATAGATTATCATTGATATAAATAGGGCAAATCCGAATTCTCTCATAATACGGATCGCGCTCGCGGCTTTATGTCGCATTTGACAGGCGATGTGAGCTGTGAAATTGGGTTCGATTTAAAATATAAAGGTCCGTCTCAAGACTTTTGTATTTTTTTTCGAGTGGGATTACTTACACTCTGTTTAATTATACTAATGTTGCAACTGTCAAGCCACTGTTTAAAATTTGTAAACATTTTAACTACTTGATAGGTAAAATAAATCTTAGAATAATGAAAAATATATGCGAAAACTTTGATATTATTTATTTAACGGTTATTAATTATACGACTGGCTGTCATTTTGCGGCGGTATCATCAGTGGCTTAATTAATTTCCGTAATAAAATTAAAATTGGTTGCCGCTGTAAAAACGGCGATGTTTAAACATAATTATCCAATGCCATAGATGTGTTATATGAATTCCGTATGCAAATGTTTGAAATGAGGGACGTTATTTAAGCTTATTCTACTTCACCTCCGGCCGGGCCATCGCCTATCGGACTAACCGTACGTGTTGAATATTGTATCGTTTATGGAAATTCTATTGACCGATGGGTAAACTGTTAGGCCTGTCAATGACTACGGACAGCCTTAACATCTTTTCGTATTCAAATATACCTTGATAAATATATCTTGATAAATATCAAACGTAAAGGTAATATTTTAAATTTATTTTTCATTCAATAAATATTTTATTAACAGTCGTCAAACAGCTTTATTAAATTTAAATTTTTTTATATAGGTTCAAATGTAGATGACTCTAGTCGCAATTTGCCTAAATCATAGAATCTTTTAATGATGTGTATCTATAGATTTCCTCGACGGTCTATCAAAATCTGTGAAAAGAAAATAACATTTAGTTAAGCGGTAAAAAGCTCACTCCTTTTCATTTTCAGCAACTAAAATCACTAGACTACTTTGCACCGAGGCATCTTTGATTATGTTGATCAGATTAAAAAAAAAACGTATCGTTAAAGTTTGTTTTTTAGTCTCTAAATTGTAGATTTTGAGAATGGTGACATATACACTACTTTTTGTTTATAATATAATTGGTTTACGTGTATGTTTTAATAGTATATTTACACACGTTCGGTGATGTTTGGTGTGATCCGGAACTAAAATGTCAATATTCTGTGGCTGATGGATGATACCATCGTCATCCATTAGTTAATCCTAGTACATACACTTGAATTTCGAAAGTCAATTGTTAAAGAACAAAGTATTAATTTAGTTTCACCAATTAAGTTTCACCAATCATTTGCGCTATATGCTTGATTTTTTCTCGTAATATCAACGTTAATGATGATGTATTTAGATTTAACAGCGAATAATGAATATTTTTATACAGTACATTAATATAACAGCTCCATATGCCACATAATAAGTAATTAAATATTTTTTTTAGTAACTGTCAGTGCTATACTGATTAATGGTTTTTTAATCTGTAGACATCGCGAGATGTTACTTGACATTTATTTTAAAAAAAAATGCAAATATGTATTTATTAAAGTTTAGTAAAGAAAATACTGAAAACGGTAGATTACAGATAAAGTGGAGACAGATATAAAAAAATAGAAGCGGAAAAATCACGTCTTGCGTGTATAGCTTTGATATCGGCATGTGAACACACCGTGTAATGGCTTCCAGGTGTCCGTTTGATCGGAAAGTAGGAAAATATCGGAAAACGCATAATTTTTCATCCGATTACACTTCGATATACAGAATCGCGACTAGAACTTTTTTTTCCTTTTGAATCACTTTATATTGACCAGCTACCAATTATAGACAAGCTTATTATTAGATTTGTTTAAAATGGATAATAAGAACAATGGCCGTAATTGTTCTTTCGTGTTTATTATGCGAATATCCAACAATAGTCAAACACTACTTAATTAGTCTACCAGATAATAATCAGGTGACAGAATTTCAAGTTAGCGCTGTTGAAACCGTAATGCTGCTTCTTAGGAAAGCGTGTCAGAGTGTGAAAAAAGGCATGAGCTTCGCTGTCACGGGCGTTCACGGAGAACGGAACGGAGCGGCTGTTATTCACCCCCGTCTCCTAAGCGCATACCTAAAGCGTGGTACAGCGGTTTTGGTGACACTGCAGTATGAATATGTCTTTCCTCAGATAGTTCGTTAATATTTTGTTATAGTTCGTGGCGACGGCGCTCATGTTCTTTTTTCCATGGCCACAATCTGGCTACGCTTTCCTAAGGCGCAATAAAGCGGTTTCGTTTACTCTTCTAATTACTCTTCAAAAGCTAATAATAAGAATTATGATGAAACTATATGTAAACACTAATTTATTTAAAACTTTATATTGTTTATAAAACGGGTGAGACAGTAAAAAAAAACTGGCAAGGTATAAATATACTTTATATCAATATAACTATTCATATACACGATGTCTTAAAATGATTTAAAATTAAAAGAACATTTAAACCTGACAAATCCAAAAGTTGAACATGATTATGATTTAATTCCCACAAAGACCCTTTCAATAAACACCTTCGTTAATTTATTTATCTATACAGCTTAAAATTGCACGAACACTTCATTTTTGTAAATACATCATTACGTTATGTTTCATTGATTCTGCTTTATTTATCGTATTGAATTCGCTAACAGCATACAACATTGTATCAAGCTTACTTTTCTGCGATATTCGCCTGAGCTAGCTTAAAAAAACTATCTACTGTATAAGGGTAACCATGCAAGACGTCAATAAATTTTAACCGCAGTTTAATTTTTTCTCTTTGTGATTTAAAGTGCATTTAACTGCAAACGGAAGAGAAACTACACTGCATAAACAACTTATGGTTATTAGAGGCTCATGGTGAATCTTGTACTTTTAAAAGCTCAAATTGCTATATTTTATGCACATAATTATAACAGAGATATTGGATAATTTTTCTTTAAATAATTATCATTACGTCCTCATTTTTTACGTTACAGGTTAGGTCCAGTCATCTTGATTTGTAAAAGGTCGTATTAATAGATGTATGTTTTGTGTTTTGACAGTTCAACAGCATAACATTTTGATTAATTTATTCGTGTTGTGTTTTACTTATCTTTCTTATACGTATTTATTTGTTAACATACCGTAGGTTTTCTCCGTCGCTTTAAGGTTTATTTGTATAGTAATTGTAATAATAATAAATTAATAATTGTAATACATCGCTAAATGTAATGTATATATTTTTTCATCGTGTTAATACCTAAATATTGGTACATTTCCCTGAAACACTAAAACAGATAAGAAATAAGTGATATGATCCCGTTAATGTGTAAGCAAAGACATCTTTTAAGCCGTAAGACGTCCAAAGCTGGGCGTAGACCTTCACGATAGATTAACAAGTAAAATCATTACGTAACGGCCTACATGGAGTATCTTTCGACAGACTTAATAAGCTCGTCTGTCTATCTCGTGGGTGGACACTCCAGTAACAGGACCTCAGCGGTCATCGGTTCTGCGCGCTAAGTGGCCTTCTAACAGCTACTCATTGCACTCACTGCGAGGAATATATACACGCCTTGCATATATATATATATATATATATATGTATACATATACGTACTTACACACACGCACACGCACGTACAAACAAACGCGCGCGCGCACACACAAACCGTATCGCGGAAATCGAACCCGCGACTACGATCGCACTACTGCTCAATTATTATGTATATGACATTTTACTATATAAGGTAATTACTGAGAATAAGTCAATAGTTGCTTAATACGTTCTCATGTTATGAAGGCCGCCTCGCTGTGTTAGTGAATCCATAGGGAATTATATATTTTTTCGGATACTAAATTATATTTACAAGGACGAAGGTTACTGTTGCATCTATTTCTGTCTTTATTTGTGATAAGAATAATTTATTTATTCATTTAATAAAAAAAATCGCGAACATTGCTTTACTCCGCTTCGTAAGATAAATTGTCTGAAGAAATTACAGGGATAAAGTACTTCTTCCTTGTGTTTTTCCCGTCATAGTTTCCTCTAATTAAGTTTTCGTCCTATAATGTCACGACTGCACACGATATCTTGTACTGTGTTGTTAAGAGTGGTACTGACATGATCACAATATCGTATGAACTATTATATGTCCAAAGATAAAATTATCTGATACATATTTACATAAAGATGAAGAGATAGCTTATTATAGAAAGCCCTTTTCTCTTGAAGTGATCTCTGAGTAGAGCTGCTTTGTGCAGAAAGAAACTACATATTTCTTATTATTTATATTGTTAATACTACTTTATTGATTAAAATATTGATTGAAAAAATTTAGATAAGTATCCTTTACGATATTAAATGCAAATATTAATGAAATTGACGACTTAAATTAAACTTTATATTTCAAAAATTTGTATGATTTATAAGAAAAGAACGTTAAAATTGCACTGCTCGCTCCGGATGTGGAGAGCGTAAATCTTCCAGTGTGCGTCTATCGGCTGATATCACGATAAAGACACGAATTTTATCAACACCACACATCATAACTCCAAATGGTACTAACCCATTAATAACAACATTGCATAATGTATCTCAGACTTAGCACGACTGTAATTGCATTCACGTAATCACTAATTATAACTCGTGAGAGCACTAATTAACCACTTCGGGAAAATCCATTTTTTGATCTTATAAATTATATGATTTGCTTTTTTCTAACTAATGCAAATTTCTTGAGATGTTTTAATATGTGATTATGGCAACGGAAGTACATTACGTTTTTTACTTAAATAATGTAATATTCAAGCTTAAAACTCAATTGAACATATTTAATGTTGACAAGAGTTAAATTGAAAAACGAAAAAATTTAATTAAATTAAACATGTAAAAACGTACTAATGGTTCATAAGCAAAGTTAAGTTAGTTAATTATATATTAGAATCTAGTTATGAAAATCAATCTTTAATTGGAATTCCTATGCGTATCGAATTAAAGCATTTATATCACCTTGCACTTTATAAACGTTCTTTCTCTCTACTGTTATTAGTTTCAAGGCAAATCTAATTTCGTATCCGTACAATAACATAATTTAAAATAACACCGCTTAAGACGTAAAATGTACGATTACTAATAGACTATGTCTAGTTTTGCCAAATGTAATTTCCTTTTTAAGTGAAAACTATTTATTTATTCTATCGTCGAAAATATTAAATATGTGTGTCTGATCTACTTTTAAAGAATTAATAAATAGTATCAATATCATATGAAAAACATCCTAAGATACTGTTTAAATAACCTACCTGTAAAGGACGAATATGCGCGCATTTGTGTTAAAATTTGGTGCTAAATATTTCATGTTTTTTATTCTGTAAGACATTAATCTTTTTGTCGCCTACTTAAAGCAAATCATATTTAATTATTACAGTTAAATAACCGTTAAAAGCTATAACGTTATTTCAATGGTTATATAAGCTATTTACAAGTTATTCAGAGCGAAAGGTGAATTTTTTAAATTCACCTAAGTGGCCTTAATCGAAACAGATTAATTCTTGTATAGATTGGAGTGTTTATTGATCAATTAAATATTCTTAGAATCAATCATGCGGTCGTATAAAGTAACTTAATATTCAATTAACGGATTAACTTATCTGGCCGGGTCGGGCGTCCTTCGCTGAGCGTACCGGCGGATGGCCGAGGCCATTTACGTGTGATTTCAATTATAATCACATTTGTAAGTCAACATATGTATATTTTTTATATCGCATTCATTAAATGACAAGTGATGAAACATCGATTGATATAAAATATTGTCTATCTTGTGAGCTAGCATTTATCGAGGTAAATGCGATATAAATTAGCAAATATTATTTTTACTTTATTCGTATACTGTACTCATCAGTTCACGGTACACAAACATTTTTAACATTAAATATATTCAGGATCAAAAAACCTTTATTGTATGTTGAAAGGTTTTATGAATGTTATTAATCACTGACACATTATTAAATAAAAGGTCTATTAGTCTATTGAATTAATAACTTGATTTAATTTCGTTAAAAACTCTATTTCAGCAGCTCGATGTCTATTTTCAATTGTTTTAGCAGAAGACCGATTTGCTTTCTTTTGGATATACAGTTTTACTAATTGGCCGTTATTAAGGTTGGAAGACACTGGATGCAAACCACTGAACGTCACGTTTTTATCAACTAAACTCCAAGTATTTTTTGACTTACTAGGAGTTGACTTGACTTTGACTTGGACATTACTTGGACTTACGGCTGCAAAAGTGACAAATTTTTTCTCCGGATTGGGAGGTTGTTGAGCTCTGAGATCTCATTGGCGAACGCTCCATAAGAGGCGCACGAGACCCCGTGAAGGGACCTCGTCTTGGGCTATTTCAATTGCAGTTGCTTACTTATGCAAGATGATATTTACCCCTACGACTCATATTACTGACATCAATTATAAATACGTATCTTCTGCTTAAAATCACAAGCGTAAATGGGAGGCTGTATTTTATTTTTATCCTATTAGTTATTAGTAGTTAGTATTATTATTTTAATTTCTTTGTGACATTTAGACTAGAGAGTTTTGGTCCATTACTGTGCAAAAGAAACAGCGATGTCATTCATGAATCGCTATAAATATATTTCTATAATGATAAATGGATTGAATTGTATACAAAGTAAAGTTGATGCCATTTTCCTGTTTGTGAACATGGTTAATGTATACTATTATATATATTCCTTTAAAAGAATTATAAAGCAATTGAATTGGCAACGGTATAATTTATATTGCAAATAAGTTTATACAAAGTGTCTTGCGTAACTATTTTGTTAGCTAATTGTATATGTAAGTCAGCAGAACTAATTAGACTTAGTACTAAGTTTATCCGACTAAACTCGTCGTGAGCAGAACCCAAATATAATTGTAATTTGTGAATGTAAATAATTGTGTGTGCACAGTTTCTAAATATAATTTCGTAAACAATTCTGTTTTCAACATACATCGTTAAATATTTACAATATTTCATTGATTATGATTTAAGGTAAGTAAAATTCATTCGAATTAAATTGTCAAAAAATGTTTGCGTGCTAAGAGCTACTGCACTAAAAATGTTAATGACTTCAGAAATGATATCACACCTTAGGAAAGACGTGGTTGCCTCCAAACTATTTCTATGTTTATTAAATATATAATTTTACATCTTTTTAAGAAAAAATTTAGTCTGACTGAATTTCCTTCACCTATTCTACTCTGGTCTGAGGCATTTATTATTCGAACATATGGTAAACCAATCATAGCGTCAATAAGAGAAGGCCATATTATGCGAGATAAAGAATTTTTGAATTTAGATTCCACATGCTTGTAACTCTTTGATAAGGTTACTTGTATATTTGAATTATGTTATAACTTAATGCGAGTGTTTTTTAAGCAATTACTTATTTACTTATTGAAGAATTTGTATAGATATGTAAGTAAATTTAGACATTTCTAGTACTTTCAATCATTAAGGGATGAACAGTATATATTTTTACTTTTGAAGAGAGGCCTTATTTTTAAGTATCTCCACGGCGATTTCTCGCGAACCTATGGTAAGATGTAATTTTACATATTGACTATAGATGCTTAAATTAAAAGAATAATTTTAAATACACATGAGAGTTGGCAATTCGTAGTAAATTAAAAAATAGTTATATAATTAAAAATTCCTATTCATTATTTAATATAAATACGTTAAGTTCTTTTGCAGTAATTTACATACGTATTGATCTCCGTGATAACGACACCTGTAATTTCTAGTCTTAGTTATATTGACGTCATCGTGACGTAATAGAAATTATCTATTTATTAAGACACAACATCGACATATACGCATATATACTTTATAATGTGGTTGATTAATAACAGAAAGAGGTTCTTTATATTATTATATGCTACATTCAAATGGATAGTTTATCTGAGTCGAGCTAATATAAAGCCTTAAAATAGATTAAGCATTTTAAACTTAGATTGAATTAATTCCGTTTAATATTTTTGACTCGTAATTAAATTATAATGAATTTGGCTCAGTGTTTTTAATTTTAAATATATTGTTATATATTTTATATATTTTAATATGAAGCATTTTTCTGGATAGGAAATAACCTTTAATCGAGATTCTTTTAATAGAGCTCTCAAATATGTTATGTTATCTATTTGATGTTCCCTTTGCGTATTGTGTGAAAGTATAGTCCATAGTCAAGTTCGATTGACATCTCTCATTTTTTGCAGTTTTTCTTCTGAACAGTGGCAACTGAAAAAATAGATGTAACGTTACTTTTAATACATCCATGTTAGAAATGAAGTAGTCAATTTCAGATAAAAGTCTTAATTTATTATATTTGCGTCCAAAACAAAGTACAATCGTGAAGTTAAATTATGAGCGAGCTCAGCTAAGGGTTGCGGTAGTTAGCAACGTTTGCACACGTAGGTACATTATTGCCCACTAATGATAATAATTTTCACGGTCGAGTAAGCGCAGTCGGCGGTTGGACCTTATTATAATAAATTAATGGCGGCACTGCCCTAATGGACCTCGTTCGTAATTATACTCGATGTTACAAACGGCTAAAGGGACGTTAAAAAAATCACAAAGTCGCGTAGCCTGAGCAATTTGCAGCCAAGGTTGTTTGCAAGTCACTTAAGTACGTGAAGGTATTCTTTTTATATATTTGCGGTTAAGTTTTAATGTGGAAGCAAGTTCCTGTGTAACAAATATCGTTTGCTTGGCGATTTTTTAATTTGGCATAGTTCCTGTTCCAGAGTATCGTCTTTTTTTGAAAAATTACCTTCGAAATTTTTTTTTTTCAATAATTGATTATGGTCAAAAGTCGTATCTATTGTAAATATTTCAATTTAATTATTGTGCACGTTGTGTCTGCCTTACTTTTTATGAATCTCCTTCCGTAGGCCTACTGGAAGAAATTTCTGGTTAGAAATAAGTAGTGCCTGTTGTGTCAGTTATATTTGTATTGTTACTTTAATGTTTTTATTGTGTACAATAAACTGTTAAATAAATAAAAAAAAATTGAATTTCATATAAACAAAGATACAACTAACTTGTGTTAAGTTATATAGTGACATTAGGCGATACACACTTATATCAGAATTGTTTTTTTTTTAATATTTTACAGGTTTTTGTAAATATTTTCTTGAATATTTTGACTTTAAATAATTCTCGTTGATTTTATTGGACAATAAGTGCAGTAATGTCTTGATACCAATATTATTCTTGAAATAAACTCTCGATTTGGTATGTATACTGGTTTGTTGATAATCTGCAGTGGAAGATTCGAGCGTTATGTAGAATATACAGTTTTTTAATAGAAAATATTCCGATCGACACGAATGTTTATCGATTAAAAATGTCAAAGTGGTTTACGAATAGAAATTTATGCACGGACCCTCCGTTAAATCCTTATAAAGTGAACACGCACGTCGGAACGACGTGGGTGTGTGGCAAACCGCAACGCTTCTACACTCGAGTGCCCTAATACCCCACTCATTATGTTTATAATCCTCGAATCGTTGCTTGCGAACCTCTGGCCGAGAAGTCTATTTTGTTGCCTCGCTTATAGGCTTATCGTGTTCAGATATTTACAAACATTCATAACATGACTTTGAGATAACTTTGACATAGCTTAAATCAAATACATAAGAAAACTTTCGTTACTGAATTATCAACTATTTTTTTTTATTATTATATGAATTCTCATCGTCGTTGTTTCAAACTTATGATGTCTACTGTTTGATATGAACCTCACAAATTTCATTCTTTCTTTTATTCATTTAAGGACGGCCTCGAGCTTGATTCGGTCTTCCAGATAACTATTATCTAACAACTGGATGAAGTTTACGAATATTGAAAAATAAAGCGAACGGTCATCGTGTAATAAAAGACATGGGAAATGGATGTACATATTAATAACAAATTATTTATAATTAAATCATAACTATGTTGCCATTTATATGTGTATATTTCAAATATTTTATAATAAAAAGTCAAGAAATACACACAAACTACCTATAGTCGTGAAAGTATAAGGTGAGTCCCGGAGGAAGTGTGTGGCGAGTGACCGCAAGAAACCTTACGTAGATACGGCTTCGCGGGTTCGAGGCCGGTGACGCGTTTGGTACAGCTTTTAATATGTTTTGCAAATAATTTAATGAACCGTTAAAATATTTTATGTTTTTTCTTTAAGTAAAAAATATAAACAAGCTGAGATGACATTAGAATGGATTTTGTATTTTTTATAAATTGCTATTTTAGAAAGTAATGTTTACGTAATATGATCGTAACTTAATACGTAATATAATTATGTCAATTATTCTTTTTTTTGAATTATTGTACAAATTAAGTTCGATAATAGGTGTAAATCAATAATCAGCGTTGTTGATATTTTTTCCGCCATTTCTTCTCCCTGCGCTAACGCTTTTCGATGTGGTATGGGAACCGCTGTACTGCGTCTGCGCGAGGACGATGATCGGCCGATCCATTCCGCCAATCGATCATCAATGCTCACAACAGCGCTCATAATTCTTTTCCCTTGGCCCCCACATCCTCGCGCTTTCCTTAGGCTATAGCTTCAGAAGTTCTAATAATTCCAATAGTTACAGAGCTCCGAAGCTAGAACCCTCTGAGGCATCTGAATCTGAATTCTATATGCATATGACATTTCAAATCGACATGTTTTATAGATGCAACGCCTAAGACGACCTTCTAATCCCATAAAATAATAAATATAACGGCCCAAACTAAAGTCCCTGACAGAGCCGCCGAGCCTTGTTGTTGTAAAGAAGTTTAGATTAAACAAACCTCCGTAGACCTATCATGTAAAAGAAATTGTTAAAGTATGGTGAAAATATAGGGTTACTTACCTCCCATGTACTAAAACTAACACAAAAATACAAAAAACAATCATAGATGAAAATAAAACAAATTAGGAACAGTCAGGTGACAATAAAAATTAAATGTATCGTATTTAAATTTTAAAAGGTAAACATTAAAGAACTAAAAACTACCAAAAAAATGAAAAAGTATATACAATATGAAAAGAATGATAAAAAGTGTATATAAAGAAGTATATAATTAACAGTAGTATTTTAGGAGCGGAAGAGAAAGAAGGAACGTGGTATGTATAAGGAGACAAGTAAGATAGGAGTAAGATATTTTGATGAAGAGTAATAATAGATGAAATAAAAGGTAAAAAGTGTAAGGACAGAAATAAAATAAAAATAGGGACAATAGGAGGAATATAAGTTAATAAAGAAAAAAAAACTATTATTTTATAATGTAAATATATTTATTTTTTGCAGGTGTAAAAGATGATTCAGATGACGTATCAAGTAAGAGTTGCGGAGGCGACGCATCAGGTCTGGCTAAGAAGCAAAGGAAAGCGCGGACAGCATTCACGGACCATCAACTGCAAACCTTGGAGAAGTCCTTCGAGAGACAAAAGTACCTCAGCGTGCAGGACAGGATGGAGCTTGCGGCTAAACTTGGCCTCACCGACACACAAGTCAAAACTTGGTACCAAAACAGACGGTAAGTTTTTATATACAAAATATTACAAAATATGAGTACATATAGCCCATAACTTTTTTAACGTTTGTTGAATTTATCGATTCATAGTTATAAAAATAGAAAAAATCATTTACATATATCAGTTAATAAGTTTTTCGTGGACACTCATTTCGGGCTTCATTGCCGAGCACACAATCACTCAACGAACCATTGAAAGGGCTATAGTAACAGAACAACAGGCTAAGTAACAGATGGCGATTTGGACCTTAAAGATCTGAAGTGGAGAACGCATGCCGACAAGTACTGCATAGAACATCCTTCTATAATGTGGACAAACGATCTTGTTAAGTCCTTGTTAAGCGGCCTTATTGAAAATCTATAACGGAGGCTTTTGTCCTGCGGTGGACGCACAGTTTCTATGATAATGCTGTTTAGTTAATAAAAACATTCAAAATTGAACCAATTTGAAACTTCATCAAAACATTACTATATTAAATCCGACCTATTCATAAAATGTTTTAATTAAATACAGTTACTTGTGGCAAAATTACGGATTTTTAATAGAAAAATTCGTCAGCACCGAGGCAAGGCTACCTCCCACACAGTAATGGAATTATAAAAGTCGATACGTGTCTAAGAAAGCACCAATGTATAAGGCAATTACAGAACGATTTACAAATCGACCCAAGTTATTAACGTTGGAATGGAACGGTTATGAATTATTTTTTGATGGTTTTGCTAACTCTAACAAAATGTTCGCAGTTTAAAAACAATTAAACATGTATTAAACAAGTATTGAATAGTTAAAAAAATAATCAAGTTAGCATTTTACTTTTTTATCACTATAAATGTTTTAACATAATTTAATGGTACCTAAACCATTATTAGATATGACGTTATTATACTGTTTAAATAAAAAGTTTAGCTTTTTAGAATAAATTGTTAAAAAATTAAAAAAACAAATAGCTATCAAATTCTATGGTTTTATTATAAAAAGGTTTTTGCGTTATTTACTACAAAACTATACAGATTGACTGTTTGTAGGTGTAAAAGATTTAAATGGGTGAATATAGCTATATATATATTTGTCTGCATAAAACTTTAAATCTTTTTTATCTATTTCTAATCAGCCTGTATAAAGTAATTACTCTAAAATATATTATATTAATTCATTATTTCTATGCAAATGCGACAGACCTATAACTTCTGCCATTATATGGTCTACAGGGCCAGATAGTAAACACTTAATAATTTTTATGTAGAAGAACCCAAATATTGAAGAACGCTTGCATGTAGCATTACGTTTATTCTGAAACCATTGACATTTGAATAAGGTATTTTATACATTAATAAACAGGAAATCAGCTATACTTTTAACCCTTTAAGCTATAAGTAATCGACGAATATGCGTAAACGATAAAGATTTTTCTCTTTAAAATTACTAATCTTAATTAAAAGAAATTATTTAATTTTGTTGTGCTACACAAAGAATCACCAATCATTTAACAAAGATCAATTTGATTAAAGTTATATTATACGAAGTTATTAAATCGCCATTTTCCTTTGAATTGTGACAGCTTTCAAGACTTCGTGAGATAGTCGGCGCGTACATAAAGCAGTGCTGAGTCAGCGGGACTGTCGCGATGTTACTGTTTATTGATTACTGTAATATTAATCGCGCTGTTACAGTAGCATAGCATTCTCATTTCACTCTTTATTCAATAATATATTGTATCTTATCAGCCGTTAATATATATAATTTGTTTTATTTCATATTTCATTTACGTGGAATCATTGCTAACTAACTAATATGCGATGATAGAGCATATAATTGGATTCATTTCATAGAACCTAGTTCGAAATTTATAAAGCTAAATAATGAATTATTTTGAATCTCTCATTTTTCATCATCTACTTCATCATTTTAGCCTTCCGTATCGATTTCCAATAAAAATGTCACTCTCTGCATCAAATAGATATGCAATCGAATTTATTTTAAGAATGAAAGTTTTTTTTTGTTTTCCATGAACTGTATTGTTGACTTATATTGTTGTTAAAGTATTAAAAGATTTGTTGTTGTGAAGTTTCTTTCTGTTTCTTCTTAGCAATTGTACCTTGCTAAGCAAAACAGAGTAAAAAATTAAATAGATTTAATAAAGTAGTTGACTATCAACAAGTTCCGTTAAAGGTTCCAATGTTGAATAAATAAATTTAATCTTTTGTCTTTTTATCCTTTATAATATTTGATCTTAAAATTTTGTATGATTTACCTTACAAATTTTGATGTCGTGTTTAATCCTTTACAATATTTTGTTTGTAACATGTTATCGTTTTACTCAATTATTACACTCGTTTCCACGAACATTTTTAGATAACTTGTATATAATATAAATGAAGAAGTAACAATCTTGCAGAAGTAACAATATTATCAATTCATTCCTTTTAACATTTACATGGAAACATGTTTTGTTCGGCGGTTTGTTACAAGCCACTTATTATACTCAAATCTTCTGTCGACGACTGTACCTGGCGGTGATTTCAAAAACAAACGCACGTAATTAGGCCTCTGCTTGCCGCCGACCGCACCACCTTTAAACGTTAATAAAAAGCTACGGTAGCCAAAAAAAAACGATAACCTATAGTAATTTCGTACCAATTCCACGCCTTTTTATTTCCTCATATTACTTTTAATCGATTCGTTTGATTATTTAGAGATTTATTGATATTTACATATATATAAACTTTTTGTTGTTTATTTCTTTATTTAAAATATCCATTTTCTGTTTTACGAATACATAGATGTTAATTTCTGCTTGCATTAATAACTATTTCATTTTATTTATTTAAAAAACCACACCAGACGCAGACATATTATAATTAAGTGTTATGAAAATTAAAAATTACACCTGATACACCTGCTTAAATAAGGTGTGTTCAACTTTTGAATATTCATAATATATAAGCAAATAAGAATAATAGGTTAAAATAAATAATTATACAACATTAATAGTATTTAACAACAATGAATGAATTTTCCTTAATTTGGTTTTAATTGCTTTAAAGTAATTACACGATACATATATTTGTTACATATATTATTGTTATGTGACCAAAAATTTTTGTTGCAATATTTCTAAACTCAATTGTTTTCTATGCTTGTGCTAAGCTATTTATGAAGTTTATTATAATAAATATAACGAATTTGTAATACAATATAAAGCGTTATCATAAAGTACATTTTATAAAAGCGTCAGGTCAGTTATCGCCGCACACGATGCGCTGTCTCCGCCCTGTCTATGTTTTTATACGACATCGCTTTTTGCCGCCGTTTTTGTTGGTTTTCTATAATTTCGGTTAAACTAATGTTTGGGCTTCGATTTTTCGGTTCGTGAAACGGTGTGAAATTAGAGTTAATTGAACGACGCAAAGGCTTTTGTATTCGATGCACTTTCTTTTATTTTTGGTGTAAAGATTCCTTAAATTGAACTGCTTTTGTATTTGGCGCCCAAATATTACAAAACTTTAGCTGGATGTAGTTTTTTTTTTTATTCAAAACAAAAACTCTTTCGCGTTTACTTAATTGGACGAAGATAATTTGTAATAATTACAGTCACGGCATTTGCCTTTAAAGTAATTATTGTTTAAAAAAATACCCACGTACGTAGCCTCTATTACTTTTTAATTGTTTAAGTTTTTCTGTTAATAATTTAAATTTACGCTTTTATACTCTTTACGCAATCTAATATCAAGTTAAAAAACAAAACAAAATTGCCAGCAACAGTGGTTATACTCTGCTTTTCTTATCTTAACTGTGATTTCTTCACATACATATTAACTATAATAGTAACATTTTAAATATATATATATAATATATAATCATATATATACCACTTATGCTTATCACATTATTTTCTATGCGTGTCCACGTGCCTGCTAATATGCGTATGCATATGAACATGCATACGGATAATATATTCGATAAAAAACATCTATATTATGGTGATACAGGGTCTTATCCTCTCTCTAAAGCTTTTACACCAATTTCCTTGACGCTAAATCTTTCACTCATTCATCATGATCACTCTGATTTGTGTTAAATTAATTTATTATTCAATTAGTAGGCGACTGGCCAAAAACTATCTGAACAGTCTTTAGGGACAGATAGTAAACAATAATTGATTTTAATATGGAATAATCCGAATTTTAGAAAAAAAAAACCTTTTCGTACTATATTATTACGTCATTTATCATTTCTAAAACCATTGATTTTTGGATAAGGTGTGCCATACATTAATTAACAGCGATTATTATTTAAACCTTTACATATATTTCTGATCTGTATATATGTACGTACAATTGGTAATTTAAAACGTAAAATTAACCCTCCACTTTTAAACAGCGAATACTCTATAAATCATTATAAGAAGATATTTCACAAAGCTGAGACTTAGATTCTCATAAATTAGCCGTAATATGAAAATCCCTGGACATTGAATTTCCATGGACGTAGCCCGCATGAAACACCGGCGCAGTGAATCATCTGTACGTGTGAAATGGCCGTCGCCGGGCACTCGGGCCCCGTCGGAGGCTGCAAGTCATGGCCAACGCGGCGCCGCGCCCGCCCATTCATTAAGCGCTCTTCGCCGACGCTAAATTCGATACTTTTTACGTGTCCCGATGTGTTTGCTTAATTGTTTCCGAACGTACTAATTTCCGGCCAGCGCTGCCTTCAGGTACATGACGGTCGATTCGTGTGCATGACTTTCCTTTATCCACCACAACAGATACTTTGAGGTTAGTTATTTAATATCTGCCTCCAGACGAAAGTCTTCGTCTTTAAGTTTTATGTGATGACACTGAGTCCTAATTTAACTAAAAGTGCTTATCACAACGCAAAATGAACGCATTGCCGCTTAGTTGCGGAAACCAGCTCGCAGAATAAGACAAGACAAGTCTTTCAACGAGCCACGAGGAAAGCTATACACGGGATATTTTTACGAGATCGATACGTGAGCAAAGTGAAGATCCTTACACAAAAGAACATAAACGACATTACTTAGCACTTTGGTAAGTTTAATAGGCAGTGTGAAGGCCACATACTACTCCTAACGGATTGCCATACAAAAAGAATGCGAGAATTTAAAGGTGGAGTGGAGGTAATGGTCTAGTATGCGCAGCGCAAGACAAACTTGTTCACATTGTTGACAGACGTAGTACACTGCGCATAATAAGCTTCGACCAAGAAGACGCAAGAAGTTGGCAGATTCTAATCGGATCTCTTTGAAATATGTGGGGATGGTCTACGTCTAGCAGTGGATAGTTAAAACTCGATCTAAGAAAAATACACAGCAAAGAAACTACTTAATGACTATTAATACTGTTTAAACAAACATACAATAGTGATTGTTTTTAAAGAGACTATCTATATTTGATACTTATCGACAAATTGTTTACAAGTTTAAAGTATATTGTTAAAACAACGTTTTATAATATATTTATGTCACACGGCCAAATTGAAAATAAAATCATGAGTTGAGATCATTTAGATGGAAATTAAAAATTTATTAAAATTATTCAAAACCGATGTTCGTTTTTTATGTAAACACTTCATATTACAAGGATTTTAACAACTCTGGTAGTCGTTGTTGATACGGACGATCATTTATATTAATAACATGAACACAATTAAGTTTTCAACGCGGCCAGCAATTTGGCTACGGCAATAACTTCTGAATGTGAATCGCGACTGTCCAGCCATAAATTCGTAATAGGCCGGGCGCTGTCGGCTGGACGCCGTTTATCGGCGTTTAGTCGGCGGCAGCGTGTAATCCGCGACCATTACCTAATGACGCATTCTGTAATGACACACGAGCGGACGCTTCGGATATTCCGTGAATAGTGATGTGCCCTGCTATCGGATATTTTCGGATAAGATTTTTACGATGACTTACGTATGTGAACATATTCTAACTAGAACATTTTCGTTATTGGTATTCATCTATAATATTTATGTAGCTGTGGTAGCCCAGTGTCAGAAGAATAAGTATTCGGATCGCTGGTTCTATTTCCGGGATACATTTTTATATAATTTACGCTGGATTAATTATATAGCCACTACTCGCAAACAATCTTCAAAATCATTTTCCGGAGGATGGGTAGCAGCACCCAATGTGTCTCATAATATCACGAAGACCGCCAACCAGCCTGCCAAGTGAGACAATTACGATATTAGCGTCTACGTATATAAATTACGATAATTAATGATTTATATATATATTACGAATCTCTTTTAAAAATTAAAGCTGCTTAAATGTTGCTACAACCTATTTTATCAAGTAAATCTTTCTTTGGGTCAAGTGTATGTTTTTACAATAAGATTCCAGATGATATTTAAAAAGCTCTTACTGGCACATTTAAAAAAATTTAAAGAAATTTTGTTTGCTAACGCTTACTACATTGTAAATGACTTTATAGACGAAAGCATCACTCAGGAATGATGGGTTCGCCTCCAGACTATTCCAATGTTAATTAATACGTCATTTCATATTATTTTAGAAATATATTGTTTCGCTGAGTTTCTTTCATTTGTTCTTCTCAGGTCTGAGATATTTATCCAAACGGGTGGTAGACTCATTTTGATTTTAATAAGAAGTAACAATAATCTATCCTTTAAATGGAGTATTCTTGAAATTTAATTTAAGAAGTTTTATGCGGTTAGTCTTATTAGAGTTGTACTGAAATACTAGTTAAACAGATGAAATTGTCTACTTAAATAATCAAGCACCATTTAGAAAAAGGTTATCAGTTTTATTTATGAGCGAAAATGTTTAATTTTCCTACGTTTACTGTTATGAATGTGCCATAGCTATAAGTTTTAATAAATAAAATAAATATATATAAAGGCGTCATGCTAATGTCATTTTCTAAAGCATTTCTTCATCGAAGACTGTTTGTCATGAAACGGGTGGGCGGAATCAATAACGATCTGTTTCCTGCGCCTGTATTCTGCTTCCCTCTGGGCAGTAGTAATAGAAAGTCTAGTTGTTTTATCTGACCAGTAGACCAGTGATCGTCCGTGTATTCGCGTTCGTCTACTACCATCTACACTATAACCAGCAGTTTGTCAAAGTTATCTAGTTAAATAAAACTCCAAGACTTAGGTTGTAATATATTGTGAAGAGTCTAGTCTTGATCGTGAGTTGGTCGAAGGTGAACGCGGTTTATCTTGCTGTCTTAGTAGAGTAAGAATCATATATACATCCTCATAATATTAAAAATTGTTAATAAAAATAAGTGCAAATTAAAAAGTGATATTAGATATTGAATGTGGATTTTTTAACATAGTATTTGTATACAACACAGAGTCTTTTAAATTAGAACAAAGCAATAATTATGAATTAATACTCACCGCTAAATAATCGCAGTGGTATCTCATTGTATTTTCGCTAAACAATTATCTCTACCTAAATCATATTTTTATAAACTTTATTACGGTTATATATTTTGAAGATTTTAAGGGAGTATATGTTTAGCTCATTTGTGAGCAAAAAGTGTTAAAGATTTTACGTCTATTTCCAATTATCCTGTACAAAGTGACCACTCTGAAATATGTTACACTAATTTATTTTCTCTTATGGAAGGCGATAGGCCAATAACTTACTACAATACAAAATCTGCAGGAACAGATAGTAAACAATTATTAATTATTACATGAATTTATAATTTTGTGAATGCCTTTTTTACTATAGTACATTATAACTAAGTTAAGTTATTAATTGTCTTTGAAAAGCACATGAGCTATATATAGAGCTTTTAAAGCTTTTACTCTTATAGCTAATCACCCTGGAAAAAATAATTAGTAATATAAATATAAAAATTAAAACAAAGAATTGGTGTTTGGTTTCGACCGCAATAAATTCTTCAATTACGCTAAAATGTTAGAATCAAACAACATAAAAAACAAGTTCCTATTAGTTCAAAAAATAACTATAATGAAGTTATCACTTTGCACAGAAATCCTTTCTCAAATTAAGTGTCCAGCACTGTTCCATAGATTTGCGCCTCGCCTTCATGTTAACGTAACAATTATACGCAAAGACGACGAATCAAAATAACAATGAAAACGCTAATTATTACTAGCATTTCGACAAAAACTCTTAATGGTTATAATATTTTCAACAGTAATATGATAAAATATTAATGCGATTTTTAATTTTTTTGCTAAAACAAATGTGTTTAATAAAAGACGAGAGAATTATTTTTTAAAGCACTAAACGATATAAATACGCAGCGAAGTATAGAAAACTCAAGTTATATCAACTGTATAGTAAATGTAAGGTTTCTTTTACATATGAACTGTTCCGTGTATTTGCTGGTAACTTTGCTGCTTGTAATCATGTTGTGGCAAAATGCCCGGCCTAATGTACGCCGATTCGACATGAACCCCGTCTTAATAGCTTCAATGAAATCACATTAATCTCTGTCAAGTGTAAATATAGCTCATTCATTTGCTTTGATACTTCTTTTCTCTAAGGATAATCGTAGTTGATGCTATTAAGGCACCTGTGGCTACGGTTTACGTGTGTGTTTGAATATTCAAATATGTTTATATGTGTATCTTGTAAATAAGTAATGAACGTGAACTTGAATCTTATGTAGTATTTAATATGGGCATCAAATGCTTTGTAAGTGTTTAAATGCCATCGCAAAAATGGACTCTTTGTTTTAATCTTAAGGTTATTTCAATGAGATATCCACAAGCCTTAAATGTTACTGTAATGGATTTAGTGTAATTGCAATTTAATAACATTAATTTTACAAAAAAATATTGCCAAGTTTTTACTTCTATACTTGAAACTTAGAACTCACTAAGTGTGACTATATGCTAATGACATAATGCCTGGGTTCCGCAATGCTACCAAGAAGCAGACTAATCGGCCCGAGCGATCCCTTTCAAATTACACCTTCACAAAGACACGGGAATCGAACCAAGGACGCGCAGGTCGCCCGGCTTATCATTTGCCCGCTAATCATAATACTACAAATGGCATTCGAGTTTCGGACGAACTTAATAGTAGATTATGGGGCCGGTTAATTTGTAACTAGCAATTTGTACGAACCGAGTTCGGAACATGACGCAATATAATGTTTGAGAATGATCATTTTGCACTGGAATTTAGAGACCTAACTTTCCGTATTTGGCTTAAATGTCAAAATTAAAAATATATGTTATTTGTCTGCTTGTTTACACGACCAAACAAATTACATAGTTATTCGAATAATAAATATTGCTGTTCACTGTCTTTATATGGTACCCTTCATCATAAAGACGCACAAACTTAAATTATATAGACAAGAATAGTCCTGAATTTTTTCAAGCAGCGTATAAATAATGTTCGACAGAGTACAAACTGAACTGAACTACTCAAAACCGAAACATCGCAAACGACGTAGCGCCGCATACTGTTTGGATCGATGAATGTACTAGCGCTCTCTTTGTTTGTCGGCTATACAAGCCGAATTCGTATCACGTAGCCGAAAAACTCAAATTGAGATGAACAGCGTCCCTCTCTGAGAGGTCATAAGAAGAGACGTTTTTACGGACCATTTTGGCCTTTAATCTAAACGGTTAAGGCTTGTTTTCGGATGAACCGTCCTACAGTACAATTGAATCAGTTCACGCAGCATCAAATCACTAAACCACTGGGCGGAGCGAACGCAGACTCCGCCGGGGAATGTAAGACAGAGACGGCAGAAACCAGCTTTCCCGATGCACTATTAAAGTTGGAATGAGAGGAACATAGTGTCTTCTGTGAGATCTTGAGACGGCAGGTCAAATTTAAGTGTTATCCGAGAGCTTTTTGTCCGTGGCCCGCGGCGGTAATAAAAAGAATAGTGTCACTGAGCAGATTGCCTCTCATTCAGCACTTGACAATTAAATAAGTGCCGTTGAATGCTCGCTCCTCGAAATAACCCGTCATAACACGTGATTAATGCGAGCGGACGATTTCCATCGATCAATTGTCAGCTACTGATAATTATAGGGCCCCATATTAAAATAGAATGTTAAGATTTGACTCTAATAGCTTTTAAGAGCCATTGCTATTTATTTATTTATTCCCAAAATTATAAACGAGTGTTTAAATTTATTCAGTTTTATAATTGTACATTAAGTTTTCTCTATGAATTCGTATACTTTAAAAAAAATTTTCAAATCATTATTTTTTATTAAAAATAAAATTATAGCTTCAATAATATAAGGGTTCTTGAATTACATAAAATACAAGAGTACTTAGGGACAGATATAATAATAACGCAAAAGACGAACAACAAAACAACCGAACTCCCCCTCATTTACATTTAATGAAATTAAATGATCCATTTACAGAAATTAATTAACGAGGTAACCACTGAAGCGTCTGCTAACAGCCGCAACCCCATGAAACGACGCGACTCGACAATGGACTCTGACATAACAATAATAACGGCAATGATAATGCGCATCGTAATAACAACTCCCCACGAATTAATAAAAACCTTCATTCGATGACAATAACAGGCCACTTTTAAACTGAATTGAAACCGTGCAGATTAAAAAATAAATTAATTTCTTTTATTCATGTTTTATATCATTGAAGCATCATTCTCGTTATTAAACTTATTTCTGAAATATTAAAAAATTAATTTTATGCTAGTACATCAAATTCTGTTATTAAAATCTATTAGTAGTTTTATAATCCTGTACGTTGTCGATTTACCTTAAATATTATTTAACTAAATACTCAATGTTATTCAACGAAAAAATACGACCATCTCTTAATGTTCTATTAATAAAGATATATGGGATGTACTTAATAGTACCATTTTACTCACGAAATCTTCAAACTTTCCGCTGAATTGCTATTAAGGGATGGCTAAATAAAACATTTTAAAAATCAACGATATCCCAGTAGCAATATCACGTAATTTATACGGGTTCACCCTTTCGGAGAGAATCAAATAAATCAAATTAAAGCACTCCACCACGCTTCAGCGAACATACGAGTGCCCAAGACGTTTTGTCAAATTTATTATATTATTTATATTTTTTATTACTCGTTGCATTGTTGCATCTTTATTGTGTTTTCAAGTGGTCTGTGACAAATTTGATGACGATTGGGGTCACATTTTGCAGGGTTAGTGATCTATGGTCTAGGGGTCCGTAAACGATAGTTTAGACTATTTAAGAGACGATCTCAATTTGTGGTGTCGTTTAAAACCTTTTGAAGAACTGACATAAATTTATTACCTTTTCAACGGTTTTATATTATTCCTAATGATTATTTATAAATAAAAATGTTTCTGTATCTCCAAAATTCTGTAAATAAACCCAAAGATTGAGAAACAGTTATCATACACCCACATATCCTAATTACAAATATGTAATAGAATTTATTATACGAATATTTCTACAAATAAGTAAAAACTCATTAATCATCACATTTCAAGTACCAGTCTATGTAAACAATTTAATGTAATATATTATAAAGGCTTTAAAATACACAAACATATGTTCCATTCGGTTCAAAACGTGGTCTCTCACTTGTGGCCTCCTTGGCCTTCTCATAGTCGCTCAACGAGCTTTAGACGACACGAAAAGAGATCTATAGACTAACAAAAGTAGCTTAGATAGCTCGGCCAATTGGCAAGTTCAAGTGGCAGTTGGCATGCCACATAGCGCATAGAACAGATAGCCGCTGCGGCTTTAAAATTCTAGTATGGAGACCACGGAGCTTAAAACGTCCACCCCTAAGGTAGATGACCTAGTTGAGGTCGTATTAAGGTGCTGGACGCAGGCCGCTCTCTTCCCCTATTATTAAAAATCTTGGGAGTAGAACTTTTTTCAACAGCGGACATCTTACAACTGGAGTGTTGATGATGATAATGATTTTCCATGGTGTCTCTTTATTATATTACACAGAATGATTATTAATCATTAAAGGCATGTACAATTTGTTGTCAGTATAAAGCCTTAAAGCTTTCGCACTTATTTTCAATCACCTCATAAAGTTATTATTGTGATATATCACATTCATTTATTTTTGTATTAGAATGCAATAGAACAATATTTGCTGGCAGTAGGTGAGGCCGCGGTTGGTTGTGACAATTTTAATATAAACTGTCTCTACTCTTTGATGATGTTATTTTTATAAATTAATTTAGGCTCATTGGATTCAATAACAGATTAGGATTTCAATTTTGTAATAATTGTAAGTAACCACATTAGTAAATATACAAATATATAAATTCTGAAAAACACCATTTTTACCACATACCAGGAGCCGGTTGTTACACCACACGGAAAAATTGTTACAATAAAATCAAAATAACATTAATATCCACGGGCGAAAAATGATTGTCCAATAACTATAACTCAAAATAAAATAATAATTTCTTTTCAGTTCCTCACAGTCAATAAAATGTTTCATGAATATTCCGAGTTCAACTTCAGTCACCCAGCCACTCGAGTTACCTGCACCAATGCAGTCTGAAAGTCTATCGCGAACAAAACGGCCCCTGTTTTTCCCCTTATTCGCGGAAAGATATACATGCATGGCTCCGAGTTACCCCCCGTGTTATCGCTACACAAATACACAAGAACCCTCTCTCTGCTGGCGTAATAAAATTATAATTCATTTCAAAACAATTACGAAAAATTAAAATTTTACGTACCTAAGTTTTTAACAGCTGCTTGTACCAACTCCTCGAACAAGAACACCTAGGCCATTAGCTAGTTCGGTATGTCTGTATAGTCAGATAGCAAACAATAATCAGTTTTTTTTGTGAAGTAATTTATTTTTCTGTAGGGTATGGTATGATAGAACTGAACATTGATCTCTCTCAGCATTCACCGCTAAAACTAACCTCCCTGTACACTAGGCATAAAGTTCCTCCAACAAAATCGTGATGATCTTTCATTTCTTTCAACAGAACAAAGTGGAAAAGACAAACAGCGGTAGGTTTAGAACTGTTAGCTGAAGCTGGCAACTACGCGGCCTTCCAGCGGTTGTACGGCGGGTATTGGGCAGGTGTGCCCGCGTACCCAGCGCAGCCAGCCCCGGCGGCCGCCGACCTGTACTACAGGCAAGCTGCTGCTACCGCGGCAGCTGCCGCATCAGCGTCTGCTAACACCCTGCAGAAACCATTGCCTTACCGGTAAATATTTCTTCTTTGATCATCGACATGTCCATTAGATTATAGATGCCCTTTGCAACGCGTAAAGCTGCTCCAAGAATTGCCACAATTACCCGCATCCAGCAACCTTGACAATGTCGTTCTTAAATTTGGGGCCTCTGGAATAGAGACTAGCGCAGCGTTGATGGTAATGATGACTAGCGATGAGCAATGCTTTTATGATTAATATAAAATGTACTTGATATCTTTAATGATTAACAAAAGTTTTTAATGTAAATAAAATAATAAACAGCTAAGGTATAAAAATAAATTCTCGCAGGTTATACCCCGGCGCGCCGCTAGCGGGTGTTCCGCCCCTCGGACTCGGCTTACCGGGTCCTTCGGCTCACCTGGGCTCTCTGGGAGCACCGGCTTTAGGTGCTTTAGGCTACTATGCCCAAGCACGGCGTTCTCCTTCCCCAGACGTAGACCCCGGCAGCCCAGCGCCACCGCCGCGTTCCCCACGGGAACCTTCGTTGGAAAGACGCACCGATGATGAAGATGACGATGAACCCATTCATGTCTAATCCCAGTGACAAAAGACTTATAATAGAATTTTTAAATTTGAGCATCGGAAGATCTAAATTATTGTGATAAAGACAAATGTGGTCGTGAGAAAATCCTGTGCCGATTAAGTGAAATGACATTTCAAGAGGACCTTTCTGTACGCTTCGACTGCATGCGTTGATTGGTTATGGTTTATAGACTCACAAGTTGGTTCGCACTCAAGTTTCGGAATCTGCACACGCATTCGAAAAATATTTATCACGATCCGAGTCACCTGTACGATTGTGAAGTGTGGACACCAGTGTCCATTATTTTTATGTGATATTATAAGCCGAGACTCGTGTTAAGTAGACGTAAGTTATTATGTGTATTATAAATAATAAAAATCGATGTCGTGTAACTACTAGAATAAAATGCTTAGTAATGTTAGTGGATTTCGTACGTTAAGAACCGAAATTACCTATTAACAATAATGTATCTCGAAATTCTATAAAAAAAAGTTTTACCGGATGTTGATTCATAAAATTGTATAATAAGCCAAATACTATTTATTTTTACGCTTTGAGCACATTAAAAATAAAAGATTTTTACATATAATAAATCAGAATAAAGCATACTATGAACCGCAATATTATAATATTTTTCTTTTGTCGGCGTAACATCTCATAACCTGGCAACAAATTATTCAGCTAATCTAAATCTCTTTATTTATGGTAATGATTCATATCTGTTAGAAAATTTGTTATAACAGCCGCATGTTTAATTATTTTTCTTTGCGTGTACATATTATTAGGTATTTGAGAAAATCTTTTATTCAAATTTTACATTTGGATACTCAGCGGGGCAATACTTTTGTCTACGATTTTAAAATAAACAAAAATGCAATTTGTTAATGTAATTATGTATTGAAATATAAGCTTCATAGATTTTGCAGAGCAATGAGACTTAATATTATAAATTCGTGTAGTCTACACTAATTGTTAATAAATATTATAATTCGTATAATGTACGAAGAAACTGTGTATAATATAAATATATAATTATTACATAACATTATGTATGTATTGTTAGTATTAAATACAAATCCTAAAATAATTTGGAAAGGTATAGAATGACGTACCTAAACTTATTATAATTATATGGCGATGTACTTAAGCAAACCGAAATGTGGCATTTCATGTCCATAGATTTTGTGGTGTTTTGTAATTAAAATGTTGTCAATTAAGATTTACTTTACTTTTAATCCATACCTCGTAAAAAAATTACGCAAACAAAGACAGCCGAACAAACAAAACGTTGGACAACAGAGCTATTAATTGTGGGATCATTAAACAACACTATAAGAATGCGTATAAGCAATCCATTTGGGCGGTTAACAGCTGTAACAAATACCTGAAAGTAGCGACTGCGAGGCGAGCTAACTTCACCGAGTCACGCCACGCCGTTAATAGAAGCGTGTTAAATTGTGTGTGCTATCTCCATTTGCGACCACCGTGCTCTGTGCTGGCCACACGAAGCCCGTGGCTACTGTTCATTACAACCGCTACATAGTTGCAACTTACTAACGCTGTCTGCTGACCGCGCACGGAACTGTTATTACCGGGAATCCGATCTCACGATTGATTTGTGATTGCAATTTGCATGCTCATTGCGAACAGTAATAGATATATATTTTCACTATGATAAAATTTCTTCATATACGCGCTATACGTGTATCATGTTTAAATTTACCTCGATAAAATAATAACTAATTATAAAATGAGTTTATGCAATTTTTATTAATAATGTATAAATATTAGGTATTACATTTTAAAAAAATATAATTTATTTTGAATTCAGAACTAATTCTATTTTTTATACATTATTCATGGTCACCACATTCAATTCCATGAAACAAATTGTCCTCGCACACATTAATACAAACGTAACTCACGAAACTTGTGCCCACAGCTTTTCTTGGATTTCCTTTTCGAATGTTTTAGTGTGCATAAAACCTATTTAAAAAGTAATCAGTCAGTGGCCGCTGATTGTTGGCAGGGCACGCTACCGGCCGTGTTCACAAAACGGAGCAATTAACAACACCCCTTCGCCCTTCGGCAGTTCCGCTCCCCTTCCACAATGCCCACGCCGCCGATCTAATCGCAAAACGTCCGTTTTCTAGAATCGCCTTTACAAACTATTGCGTGTGTTATCAGGCCAACCCACGCCTCACCGAAAGAGCTTCGAGCTTTGACGACCTGAAAATTAGGAATCAAATAAACTTTATATGCGATGTAAACATGCATCACACTTTCATGTCATATTTTTTTAATCATATATAAGAGATAACTTACATTAGAAACATTTTAAATATGTAGAAAATATAATATTTTGTGTATACATCTGAGCACAAATGAGTAAAATCCATCTATTGTATGTAAACTCCGTTTTTCAACTGATTTTTTATAAATTCAAATACTTACTTCAGCCGTCACAACGTCTTATCGCGACAGCGAATTGTTATATTTTTCGAGATCTGTACGTTATATTATTCGAAGATCTGTATGGATACTTTTTTGATATTCCGCTAGACATTGTAAGGTGATTGCACCTACAGTCAGGCACTATTACATTAAAAAAGACGAAAAAAGCGGTTAACACGCAAGTTGCTGGTGCCAAATGAATATTAATGCCGTTTAAACGTTCTTTAATCACGAGCAACATGTGCATGCAGTTTTTGTGGACATACAGCATTCTTTCATGTATGTAAGCAATACAATACTTTACTACAATGTAAGTGCTTGATGTTAAAACGTCTCCTAAATCAATAAATTAGTGAGAATCTATTACGGTAAGTAGCACAGTTGCATTGTTATTAAACTTTGTACAAAGGTATTTTTGGCAAAATCACGATGAAGATTATACAGGTAATTTGTTGTAAGTTTACACTGGTTACGCTAGCAACGGATTAATAGATATCTAATTTGACAACAAAAACTAATCCTGTATCTATTGATCATTTTGAAAATTATGTAATGCGACGGGTCAATAACTTCTAGCGGTCTAGCCTCCAGTGACAGTAAACAATAATTAATTTTAATGTGTGGTAAACTGAATTTCGGAGACGCTTTTTCTTACTATATTACAATTACGACATTTATTCTATCTGAAACCATTTTTTCGCATAAGTTCTAAACATGCTTTAATTGAAGGAAATGTGCTCTACTCGTACATTCGTGTATATCACACATCCAGAATATTCGCCTGTGAAATTTTCGTAGAGTACGTAACAACGTATATTGTTCGGACACCCTGAGGTTTTGTCAGAAAGCTAACCTTGCTAAAAATTTGTTATTAATATAAGGATTTTAAATCAGATGAACAAATATTTATAAAAAGCAAAAAAAATGATTTTTTTCCCTGTAACAATATATTAAAACCTTTATTATAACTTCCTTATATTGTAATAAATTTTTAAGGTTGATTGTTTAATTGAGTTATTGTTTCCTATAGTTTCGCATGCCATACACTTTATTGAGTGTGCCACGCTAATGTTTCCTGCATTTTATGTAAGCAGACTGTTTATCAGGGCAATTAATTTCTGCTCTTTTATAATAGTTAATATAACCGTTAATTAAGGAATATTTTACATTGATATAGTAACCAAACAGCTATTAAACAGCGTAACGCATACCACTCATATTTATAACAATTGAAAAATTATTAATGGAGGAAATAATTTTATCTGTAATTTGTTTAAAATATGTTCTTCGTTTTTAAGTTGAAATTCAAAGTGGATGTACTTTATAATACTAATTTTGTTAATACACATTTACTGGACTTATTCTAGCTGAAAATTAAGAAATAAATCATACTATACATACATAGGTACATGTCTGTAGCCGTACTGCCTTATATTAAATTTGTCGAGAAGTGAGTTTAGGATTAATTAAATAATTCATACATGTATATTACTGAAAGTTAATGTCGAATTGGTATCGCCGGTAAGTTATTAATTCATTTATAGTACACTTACACATTGTAGAAGATATAGAATTACAACAAAAATCCTTTTAGGAGAATATATCATAAGACAATATTTTTATAACGTGTTATGTAAAAGAACCATAATATGTAATCAACGTTTAATCGTTCGTTTATTCGTTTGTTTCAGCCCATAGATGCCCACTGTAAGGGATAGGCCTTCCCAAAAGATATCTATGAGTGATATACCGCAGTCGCGATGCTTGGCGCAAAGGAAAGGCAATCTTGTATAATTAATACACAAAGTGTATTAATTATTGTATAATTAAGACACAAATTATATAAGATTGTATCCCGAGAAAGAAACCTGCGACCTTCTATTGCCACTCTCAGTCTTCTATCACTAGGCTACCACTGCTCAATGGTAGTAGTAGTAACCAAAAAATTAAGTCAAGATGTTTGTCGGCCCTTATCAGATCACGGGCTGTTTAGATCCCTGGTTGCTTAAAGATGAAGGATATCTTTACAGGCGAGCGCTATCTGCTTTTAGTTTAGAATTCTCTCTCTCCCAACTGTCTGCGCTTAGTTAAAGCGAAAAATAAATATTGTCAAAAAAAAAACACTAGCGATGCAAATTAGAATTAATAAAAAAAAAGCTTAAGAATTCTTTATATAACATACCCAAGTTTTGATTGAAAATGATTCTACGTGAATATTAATATGTATAAAACCATTGTTCTACAGAATTAAGATAGAGGTCAATCCTTTGGTTATCATGCATTAAGAATCATATGGTTATCACATGTTACAAGATGACCATACCTTAATAAATTTCTATTTCATTCATAAGTTAGCCGTCCCTACAGAAGTTATTAGCCTGTCGTAATTTAAAAAATAACTTAATTAAACATATTTCGGAAAGTGATCATACGTTATTTGTTAATTAAATTTGGAGTTTTTGAACAGCTGCAGCTGTTATATATCTGCATATCGTGAACTGTCAAACGCGCGATTTTAATATCGAACTGTCAATTGCGTAGTTCCAATAGACGTTAGATTTATAAAAAATTTCTATACTATTTCAAATTTTTCTTTAACAACTCTCGACAACAACCTTATTGTTAAAGTCAAACTTATTTAGGAAATTAATAAAATAGATAAATGCAATCGGTGAAATATTTCGCAAGTTATAACATAATCAAGCCACATTTATTCTTTAAAAAATTGATGTTATTGAAATTACCTTAAGTCAGAATAAACAGATTTAACATAACATAAACAAACGCCGCTCTCAAACCTAGTGGATGTTCCTGAAGAAATCACAAAAATAGAATACGCACTATATTAAAAACACAGGTTTATTCTTCTACGTATTTAATGAGCTTTAAATGATGATAAGTATCACTTGAAGGTTAAATCGTCATGTGTTACACATAAAAAAAAAACATTCACTTCATTGCAACCTTATCCTACATACATTTACAATGTTTACTTAACATAAAATCTTTTCCTTATATTTGTGGAAATATCCGAAATCGTTAATAAAAAGTACAAGCGGTCGTCATAAAAAGGTTACAGTTGTATCACATATTTGAATTTTCGCTTTGGTTTAACGATAAGAATTTTTGCTATTCAGAATTAGTATGTTTGGCAAGTTATAGGAACAAGATTTAACACGCAGAGCTGATGATGGCCAGTGGAGCCTCAAGTTCTGGAGAGGAAACTATAGATCGGCATATGACGTTTTGCTAAAGTCGTGAATGCAGATCGTTTCTTACCGTTTTTATTACTTTGGCTTAAACGATTATTACGACAATAAATGTAACGTTCAAAATGCTATACAGTCATGCGTTTTACGAACAAAACAACTGGCGTAATAATAATTAAAATTTGAAATAAAACGTTTTTATATCTAAATGTACAGTGAAATAACGAGTGTTTAGCTTTAAATCAATGGGCAACGATCGGCCCCCTCCCCGCTGCGTGTAGATGGATATCTGCTTCCGCCTGTGCCGCCGCCCGCCACCTAATTACTCATTACCAACTATTTTAGGCGTTTGTACACCGCTCCCTATCGCAGTGCGTGTTTAAACGCGTAAACTTGCGAATTTATATTTTTATTAACAACCACAATAAGTGAATTTATAGTGAGAACTTACTGTTAAATGTATTCTTTAAAGATTCAAACTGAAATGTGTTTTTTTACGTATCGGAATTAACACTTAATTCTGCTTGCAAATCTCAATTAGGTTTAGCAATTCTTTGTTACTCGAAACCGATTTTTTCTTAATTTATTTATTCATACACAAAACATAGATAATAATGGTAGAAGTAACAGGATCCAAAGTAACAGTTACTTGTAGATAATTTTGTTCGTTAACTTATTATTATATTTCTAATCCAATACGATGTCAAAGCTTTTTGACATCGTATTGGATTGATAGTTTTTTTAGTATAATAATTAATACGTATAACCATTTCATTAAGTGGTCGTTTTATTAAAGATGTCACCGTTAAATTTTTTCTTATAAACACAATTTAAATTTGTTAAGAAATTATCATACTAATTAATAAAATTTGTTACACTCCGTGCATATTAATTAAGATAATTACCATTTCCACCTGCTTTATTTTAAAAACGAAATTAATATAATATTTTTTTAATAAAAAGGTACTATTTCACTTTAGAAATATGGTTAATTTATTCTGAGCTAATTACTTTTGAATGCGGCGTGCCCGGCCAAACCGATTAACAACTTCTATGCGGTAAAGTGTTTAGCTCGAAAAAGACCTCGTTTTGATTACCAACACAAAGAATTTGACGTCATGGTTTATTATAATGTTTCCCTTCACATTATCTTCCGCATAAAGACGTCTACAACACATAGAACTAATAATAGTCAATTACACAGTTACACTACATATATAAATTGAAGAAAAAAAACTGAAATGTAAAAAGATGTTCACTAATAATAGTAAGCAATGTATTATGATAATTATTTAAAGTTACATACGAAAAACATTTTTCATTAATAGATTATTTACTAATTTTTATTGTGTGTAAAAACGTAGATCTGTCAAACATGGAATAGTATAGTAATAGGCACTAACTATTTCTTTTAAGATGGTTTCGATCAGACTGTACTGTAATGTAAGACATAAAACGGTAATATAATGTATATAAGGACTTATCCTTACATAAGATATTTCCATTTTATTTCTCTAATAAAATATTTTAAATTAATTCTTTTACCATAATAGACTCTTATTATTCAATAACTTTGTTATAGATGGTTTTGACTGCCTCGTCGGTATATGTATTAAGGTTGTTTTCTCATAAAGAAGGCTGCCGCCATGTGTGATGAGGTTTGAAACGTATCTCTTTCTAAAATAGCTGTCAATTCTGTAGACTTTCTCCCTCTACAGACGTACGACGTTCTTTACTCTCTCTCTTTATAATAAAAACCTCTGGGCAAAATCATTTGTAACTCGTTCATAAACGCCATCGACACTCAAAAATTTTTTGCTGAGTCTGTATCATGGTGAAATGCGTGCTTTTAAATCTAAGTTTTAGTTATTTTATTCACAAAAACAATTGAATACCTAGTTATGGAACGAAATTATGTTGGGTTCAGTTCATAACATATTTGAATTTAGAATTCCATAATAAAACGTCTCTTGCAATTTCTGGCGTAAGGATATCAATAAATGTTCATTAAAAACACGGATAATGCTAAGCAGCTAACTGATTACGTTCCAGTCGCAATCACAATTGTTTATTCGATCATAGTCACCACCGGCACGTAATTAAGCAGGCAGACTAATTTGAATAGCAAAGCGGAGCAATTTTTATTTTACACGAACCCGATTGTATCGTCGGAATAATTAACAGTGCCGTTTAGTTGCCGCTTAAACGATCCCGCTGCTAGTACAGACGGCCAAGCAAGTTCATCGCTTCGTACTGCGATAAATTATATTAAGGTCTATATTTCTTTATTTTATGAATTAATACTTTATATTTTAAATATAATAAAGAAACCTTACTTCAAATAAAAATTGCCTTTTCAAAAAACCTAAACTAAATGTTAGTGTTTTATGAATATTTAATGTTTCCGTCTAAGGGGGCAGCAATGTTGTTTCGATCTGAAGGCTTAACTAGTGAAATTATTTGGACTTCACAGAAAAATCATATGTAAGAGCACACATATCTTCTTATGGTTGTAGCCAAGAAGTAACACTAAGAATAGTTGGTCCGAATACGCAATGATGGTTGTGGTAACCCCGGTGCGGGCCCACGTGAATGGAACCCGTTTACCATCAGGATTTATCAGGACGTAACCCTCCCTATAAATTACCAATAGGACAGACTGGGAGCAGCCTGCGTGCTGTATCTTCTTTAAAAATGGGTTTTATTTTCCCGCTAACTTGTAATATAAAGATATAACAACATGTAAATAGTATTTACTATTTTAAAGTTATCCCTAACTTTAAAAAAAACCTGCAATTATAACACATAAAATTTCCTTAGTAATTCGAATATCAGTAATAGCACTCTGTAATTGTATCTCCTATACAGCCTATCTGAGTGTAGGTTAACTTTTCCGGAACTTGAAAATTCCTTTTATTAATCGTCTTTTTAAAATATAAAACTTTACTACATATAGCCAAAAAATTTTACAATAGTCTATTAAATCATGAATGAATATTTTAAAATCTTATTGAAGAACCCGTCATATTTAAAACAGTGTTGAAAAAGAAAAAAGCAATTGAAATAAAAATGGTAGTATGTCTAGACTAGCAATAAAATTAGTAATAAAATGAATATTTGAGTGCAACGTGTCATGTATTCGATGCGATGTACGTTAAAACAATCAGTCGATTGTTATCTATGGTCAGCGCATTAAAGTGAGCAATTTACCATGGCTAGCGATGCAGTTGGCGGCACCCTACGCCGTTTGGCGTTCATGTTGCCAGCATTCATAATTCATATTATTATGAATGTTACAATGTATTGTAATAGTTTTTACATCATGATATTCAATCATTTTGACTTGATCGTTACTGTATAAAATTAAATAGAAACTAATCACTAATGCTAGAAGAAGCATGCAAATAAGACCGATTTTATACATTCAGAAAATCGAACAAAGGTAAAAAACTTATTTCGCTTCGAATATTGTAATATTAATTATCGGATCATTGAACTATGTACTGATTTTTTTAGGTTATCTAGTTGTCGTATTTGCTCTAAGCATTATACAGGTTTAATGGTAATAGTTGAAAAAGTTTTAAAGGGGTGAATGTTTTTTATTCTATTAGAATATTTATTTCTTCTGTCAGTATAAAGTTTGCTACGACAAATAGTAAACAATAATTATTATTATTATGTAAAGTAATCCGAATTTTGAAAACGCTTTTTTGTACCATATTATAATTTCGTTATTTATTATTTCTGAAATCTTTTTTTGGATTATATGATTTTGAATATAGTTACCATACATTAATTATTTCTCTTTGAAGCTTCTACACCTATCATCCTGTGTTATAACCCCGGGTCCGAGTGATTTGAAGTAAGTGGGTCCGGTCAAGGTGATCTTAGTTGTGTTTAATACTTAAAGTCTTTACTCAAGAGGCATAATGTATTAAATAAATACAAGTTAAGTTTAAATTATATTTAATTAATATCATGTCATCGAAAACTAGGCAATAAGAGAACTGATGACTGAATTAATTCTGTTAGTATCTGTAAATAACAAAATAAAAATAAACTTTGTTGATTAGTGATTTAAAAGAATAAACGTGGATATTATATGGTTGGATTTATTTAAATTCGATATGGTAGTTGCAACAAAATTTTGCTTCGTTAAGATAAATTATTAATAATGGATTTAATAGTTGCATAACGACAGCATTATACTATTACTTCGAAATCCAAAAATTCGCAAAAATACTTTACTTTACATACACCTTATTAGATGAGTGTACTTTTGATATTTATATTTTCTAATGTAACAGTTAAGCCTATTTCAATGAATCCGCCATCAGTTTGATCGTAACACATAACATTGCGGACAGCGTGGAGTGATTTTATCGTGAACACGCTTAGTAATTAGTCATTTCATTTTAGCTATTGCAATGCTATAAATAAAATGGACTCTATGAGCGTTATTTAACTATCTACTTTAGTAACATATCGTTACAAAATACTTCATTTTCCGGATAAACTGTTTCGCAATTAAATTTGAACACTAGGAAATAAGTACGGTTTTACAAAAGAGAAAGGATATGAGGATATTAAACCATTAGAGCCACTTTTAGGTAATTTATTTATAGGACAAAAGATACAAAAGTACATTGTACACAACATTGTAACAATAAAAAACATACAGAAAAAAAAAACAAAAAATAATGCTTTCTGCATTACTCTCTTTATTAAGTTAACGACAAAAAATCTAATCTAAATTGTCTTTAAAGGCCTCAGGATTGGGGTTAAAAATATCGATTTCTGTAGTATCGTATTTTATAATGTAATCGTAATGTCTAAACGTCTTTTTAAAAAGATTGGATTTGGAAGGATTGTAAAAAAATGTATTATTTTGGCTTGTAGCCTCTAATAAGGAGTATAAGGTTTGTTTATAGCAGAGGTGGTCAGGCTCTTTGAAAGTCGGAGCCATTTTCAAAAATTTAAAATTGTTTGCAAGCCGCAGTTAAATGTATATTTAAAAGGTATGCAATTATTAATTATTATTAAGGAAATTATATTTATAGTTAACATGTAAAGAATAGTACAAAGTATCTGTATTGAATTTGCATTTAATCTTTCATATCTGTTCCCAGTAATTTAAAGGAAATTTTGAAACATGTATGGAACGATAATATTTTTTTTAAATATTATGGTTATTATGTCAGCCTATAGACTCCCACTGCAAGGCACCGATCTCCCACAAAGATCGCCATGATGACTGTTCTTGCGCCCACGCACAACGGCTTGCACGTAGTATGGTACCTAACTAAGCCACGCCTACTGACTCGTGGTCGCTACAAGAATATATTAACAGAAAAATTAAGAGGGAACTCGGGCACATTTATCAAGAGCCAAAAATAATCGCTCAAAGAACCGCATGTGGCTCACGATCTGCAGGTTGGACACCTCTGGTGTATAGCATAATTTACATTCTATACAACAGTATTGTTATCAAACCTAAGGAAGAGTTTTTATCACTTCAGTGTCAATTATTGTCGATATAGGAGAAACATCAAGCGTAATAATTAACGCATGTTGGATCATGATGATATATTTTTATGTCTATGAATTCGCTCGCCGCAATATTCTCATATCTGTAACCCATTACCCATTTTCATTAAAAAAAAACTATGCATTAGATGTCAATAACTGCGTTATAGTTATTTATGGTAGAAAGTTTTCTGTAATTTCATTAATTTAAAAATCTGTTTTTGGCGTGTGCACGCTACGTTTTTGACAAACAAATTGGATAATGGCCGGGAAGCGACGGGCTATTGTTCTGCTATTTGATTGTCACCGCTCTCTTCCAATTTTAATCCGCCATTTTGTGAAATTATGGAAATGAAATAGACGTTTTGCGGTTAGCTAACTCCACCTGTACCAGAACATGATAAACAAATTATTCCATTGTCATACTTATAATAGTCAATAGTTTTATATTTTCATCTTTTTGGTTGTGGAAGAAGTTTTTCTTTTTTATTTTACAACTGATGGGTGACTTTAAAAGTAAAACTAAACGTTAAAACGAACGCAATAAAATATTATAAGTTCATTATTTTGTATTTGTATTTATATACCTTTAATATTTTTGTTATTAATAGCTTTTTGATGAAACAGTTTTAAATTGTAAATGCGAAAACTTAATGATTACAAAAACAGAGCCTTTGGTTGCTTTTTAAATTTTATATTACTTTTGTAAGCTCGTAACGAGATAAGGTTAAAATGTAATAAAATAAGTGAAGGTGTAAAAATTACGGCCATAAAAGTACGGTGTGACACGGTTTTACAAATCAATATCCCGCGCAATTCATCTGTGCTGATCTCCTTGGTAAAAGAGATCGTAGCCACCTGGTTGAAACCAGTAACACTCACACACTACTCTTTTGGGGCCAATATAAATAACGAAGAGATTCTTTAGCTGAGCTGAAAGAAGAAAGTTAAGAAGCTGTAGAAGCCGTAACACTCGACGAGGATACGTAGAGAGAAATATGATTGTTAAGAACCAATAGAATAACTCTAGCGCAGCTCTAGTAATGTGAACACGATAGATATGCTTAGGATGTGAACGTCGAAATTATAGTATTCACTAGACAGTGTTTGTATATTTGGACGTATAGCGTACAGAAAAGACCAGTCATCTAGAAAAATCGGATTATTTTATTAATTTGCAATGACAAAATACCTTTCAGTATCCTGACTGTTCCGAACATCACCAAATAATAAAAGTGGGTAAAATCCCTCCTGCGTTCCAGACAAATAGATCTTTTGTCAATACTGAATATGTTATAAGCATCTTATATAGTTTTATAACTATTATCCGCTGAAATGAAAAACACGGCTGATAAAAATGACAATAATAAAAGTTTCTGTTATTATATACTCGTATTTTACTAACGGAACTCGGTTAATCTGCAGTACAAAGACGGCTCGACTCATAAATATCCATTATGCAGCCAAGTTGTGTCGGTAATGAGGCCACGATATCGGCCGTTTTGTAGCGAGTAATCGTGATTTTATCGTCGTAACCTGCGGCGCCCCTCGTCCCGTCGCAACGGACCGTAACCCGCGTACGATAATACCAATGCCAGAACACAAACCGGGAATACGAAACTTGCAACCCTTTTTCATAACTTTATAGTTAATGGCAGTTGAAATACTGCTTAATAACCAGGATTTCATGTATTTTTTATATTTATTAATAATTATTATATTAATATATTTTATATAATTCTTTACACCTATTACGTGAATTTATTCATCCACTATTATCCGTCAATAGGCAAATCTGTTTACTATTACTACTATTATGTTTTCTTTACTGTGCTTGATTTATTAAGATAGAAAATATTTAGTATACTTAAAATATTATTATTATTTATATAATATATTTCAAAACAGAGAAAAAGAAATTAATTTCAATATCGTTTGAATAATAATTTTCACTTAAGAACGCTAAGCAACGCTTGTTGTTTTTTAACTACTAGATAAAACAAAAGTATTATTTTCTTTAAGGCATCTCGTTAGAAGACTATTTAATAAATTTTATTATTTTGATGTGAATAAATAACTTTCAACGTGTTTAAATTATCTTAATTATCCCAAGAAGCATTGTTTTCATTAAAATGGAAAGGGTTTTATTATAAAGACAATAAACGCTTTAATGTTTGTTTATAACTCCAGTTCGACGCTATTTGTGTGGCCCACCATACGCGGCATGTCACTAAAATTATCCTAATTAAAAAAGAACAATCGCCTCCCCACTAATTCACGTTACGTTAGTTAACTAATTATCATATAAACTGGTTTTCTTTCTAAGTCCGAGCACATCAAAATTCTTTATGAATAATGAGGTTGGATTTTAAGCTTCGTTACATCTTGTCAGTTTAGTGAGCTTTTATAAGAAAAAGGTTTCTACAAACTGATTATAATTACGGCACTCGCATTTTTAATTAACAAAACGTACATAATCAATGACTCAGCTGCTTTGATAAAAACATTCCGGTTCATTTTAAAAATCCTTATATATCAAGCGAAATATTAAGTATAATATAATAATAAGTATTTATATTATATAATAACGCGATCTAATAATAAACAAAAGTAAATATGTTGTGTGCAAAAAACCCTAATACAATTCATGACAAATTCGACATAGCACCCTATAATACAAATATCACTACGGTGCAACGATTGCAACTGTTTTTTTAACAAAGTAGCTTGACTTAAGTGGATGTTGGCGTACTTAATTTTAATTACTCTTCCTTCCATTATTCTGTAACAAACTTATAAAAAATGGCCTTACTTTCTTCGATTTTTGTTACTTATTTTGATGTATGTTAGCTATCGGTTTTCTAATTAATTTAAATTATGTTTCCCATGAAGGCCGTTAATCGCTCGCAAATTAGACTTTGACCATAACAATTTTAAATAAGCCAAGATGTTTCAAAGATATAAATCGATCATCGGATTGTGTGCTAAATAGAAAATGTATGGTTTCTATGCTGATAATAAAGTGAATTATGCAGTTTAAGAAAAATAAATATCTGTTGTATCTCAATATCGTAATTTTTACGACGCATTAATTGAATAAAAAAAGTAATTGTAAATTTTGAATTAGGAATAAATTCAAAACTGGTCAATTTCAAATCTGGAATATTTATTAAAATTTAGACAGATTCATTACTGTTTGAATGCGAAATCACGTTGCATTATACGAGTATATCTAAGTGCTTTTGCTTAATTTTTTTCATAATATAACGTTACTATCATAATAACTAACTCTTTTCACAAACCTACTAATAACTGACAGCTGCTAACATAAAATGTTTGAAAATTGCTAAATTTTGCACCAGGTTTTATTTGGCAAAGATTTATATTGAATTAATTAAAATAATTAAAATTAATTCATATAAATTCTTGGGTACATTCGATTATAATTTATAACAAAATTATTTAAATTTGTATTCAAAAACTTAACAATAAAGGTGTATATCAATTCTCACAACCTGCTTAGATATACTAATTAGTTTTTAATTGCTATAGCAAACCATTTTGGTGTTATCTATAATTTTATATAAAAATAAGATTACATTCTAATATAAGTTGATTTAGCAAAATTGAAGAAACAAAAAATGAACATGTTTTTAATTTATATAGAAAAAACTATATTAAACTAAATTTGCAAATTAAAATAAATTTATGCAATTATGTAAATAGTTTTATTTTTAAATCGTTTCGTCAAATATCATTATCTGCAACGTCTTTATATAAAATTTATGTAAATTTATATATATTATTTATTACAACAAAAAACAAATTTCTTCTCTTGAGAAACTCCAAAATGGAAGTTAGTAATATAACGTAGTATGTTTTGTGATAATAAATAGCTTGGTATAGTTAAATTTTATAAAGAATCTATTTGGCTGTGAATACAAATAAACACAAAACGGTCCACTATGAACGAGACATAACGTAACTACAGTTACATGGCGTGGTGTGTGTGCGTGTTTGCACAGGCTTTGTGCGTGTGTATCACTAATTGCCGCATCCGGCGGAAGTGGCCGGTTCCGAGGCTGGTGTCAGGTGACGCTGCCCACCTGTGCGGCTATCAAACTGTACGTTCGAATTGGTAACAAGCATTTGACTCACAATGTTAGATGTTAACGCGTACTTTCCAACTTTTTGCTCTTAAACTCCGTTATTCATGGTATCAACCGGACACTGGTAATGAGCATGTATTTACATCGTACAGTTAGTTTGTGGAAATCTTTGCCGTTTACGTGAATTAAACATTTTTATTCTTGACATTTAAATATAGGTTGATTGGTTAAAGGTATAAAGGCTTTAAAAGGGATGAAGCGTTTGCTGTCAATTAATATTTAGTACACCATATCCAAAATTCAATTACCAGAAATAATAAATAAGGTAATGGTAAAATATTAAACCTTTTGAAAATTCAAATAACTACGTATGTTGTATATGTAGTAATTTTATTATTAAAATTAATTATTATTTACTATCTGTCCTTACAGACCTTGTAGAAAGAAGTTGTTGGTTTATCGCTAGATAAAAAATAAATTAATGTAATATATTTAAGAGTGATTACTTAACAAATTGAATGGAAATGGAAGTAAAACCTTTAAAGATTTTTCTGAGAAATAAGACATTTTTGTTTTTCATCCTCTTAAAAATTTTACATTTTTTACCAATCATTCTATATCCGTTTTACTTACCGATTATTATTAACTGCTCCATTACCAGTCAGTTATTTTTTGGACATAAAGAAAAAGAAAAGTTATTCAAAAGTTATCGAATCGATTAATCGATCGATTAATACATTTTGTCTTTGTTCGTAACTTGTATTTGATAGATTACGATTGATAAAAACAATTCTCTACCGCTTTTATATTTTAATAACTTAGCCTGTACTCTACAAACACAAATCTACGTAATTAGGTTACTGAAATAAACCTAAGATTTATATAAGCTCATGTGAAAATTTCATTAACTGTTTGAAATCAGTGAATATTTCAACAAATATATGTCAAAGTGAGACGAGCAGACGGCGACGTAATATCGGCCGCTCCATTCGTCCTGTCCGCATCTGCGCAACCCTAAGGCGCGGTACAACGGTTTTGGTAGGACTATAGTTATATCTATACATATAATAGATATCTCATACAAGTTTTGTAATAAAATATTTTATCTTTAGATAACACCTTGTATAGGGTGTAAGAGTTATAGCGAGAAAAACGTCTATAAAATTCGTACTATATGTTACAATTAATTACAGTTTACTATGTATCCCTGCAGACTATGTCCCGCTATAAGTTATTGCCTGGTCGCATTCTAATAGAATTTTTTCATATTTCAAAGTGATCACTTTATACAAAGTGGTTGGAAATAAGTATTAAATATTTTTTGAGGTTTTTATTGTATCTTTTCTGTAAAGACTTAATGCTTTTTGCTGCCAAATAACTTATAAATTCACTCTTTTAAAGCTTTTACACCTATAAACAATCAAACTGAGTAAATCGACCGGAATGCTTTTAGGAAGTTCTCACGTCTTCGTAATTGATAACAGTACAATGAAGTAGATTTCCCATTTGTTAACACATTAAAAAAAACCTATCTCGAATACTGAGTAAAGTCACAATCTAACACATATTTCACTCGGCATTTATACAACCCGAACGTCACAAGGGGGTTGAGAGTATTTCCGTAGAAAAATGTAAAGTAACTTTTTTATTACCCATAATCTAAATTCAATTACATTAGATTACAAAATCTGTTTCCAAACTTTAAAATACTACCTAAATGTTGCTGTTTTTCTCTGCAAGATGATAGGTGTGAGACCTTTAGAGCTTTAAAGGGGTGAATGCATTTGCTCTCAATTAATATATAAACTATGTCAAAAAAGCGTTTTCGTAATTCAAATTACAACATATAAAAATTACTTTTCGCTTACTATCTGTCCTTGGTACTGCTAAAAATTATTGGCCTTTCGCATTTCGATAGAAATAACATATTAATTTAACATAGTACAGGGTGATAACTTTATACTAAGATAAAAAACTGTGATACATTTAGTTTAAATATTTTGCACCTATAACCATTCAACCTGTAAACTTTTGCAATTCAATAAGATAAAAATGTGACTTTTTTGATCGTGCAGAAACATAATATAAATTATTATTGCAGAATCTGTGACCTTTAAAACGAAGTAAGAATAAAAAAATAGCTATTGTTTAAAGTTATTAATAAATTTGATAACAAAACGGAAGTACACTTGAATAACATGATTAACTTATTAAGATTAAAACGTTTTTAGAATATATTCCTAGAAATTAACGTACTAACCCAATGGGTTGGTAAAAAATTGTGGTTTTAACAGTACTAATTAAAAATATGTTTAGTTTGTCACAGCTGTTTTAAATGCGTTATATTTTGCATGTTAGTTAATACTATATCAAAGTTTAAATATTCGTTTACACGGCTATAGTGAGTTCTTGTTATCAGTAAGTTATTATATGATATAAATAACATAATGTGGTAATAATAATAGTTAACTTTAACCTACATAATTTAAAAAAAAAAACTATTTTACGTAATAACAGCGAATGATTATTAAAGTTCGTGTAAAATTGTATTGTAAGGGAAGTTTTTCTGAAGAAATAGTTATACATCAATAAATTATCAGGTTATAATATTACGTGATTTAAATTAAATATCGAAAAACAAGATAAATTAATTATTCCATATACACAACGTGATGAAGTTCAAATAGAAACTAATGTACCTTATCGTGGTTTTACCTAACAATTAATTGTACTATAAATCGTTTTATGTCATGGAAAATGCATTATAAGTCCCATGCATGACTTTCAATTTGCAAGAAAAAAGTTACGATCAAGAAATGTCGTGAGCTAATGTGTCGACTCGGCGCCAGGAATGCTCGCCATTTTATTTTTTTCCCCCGCTCCCCATAATTACGTAATTAGTGTCGATGAATTGGAAGTGCATTTGTGCAGTGGGCTCTTTTGTCCGACCGCCAGTGCCTGCGCCCGCGTCGACTTTTGTTTAATGCAACAGCTGTTGAATTTGCAACTTTCATCACTAAAATATACACTGTTATCCAATTTTATCACCATTTTTAAACTGTACTGATAGAATTATCATATTACTTATGAATTCCTATAATAGATTATAATATGTAATAAAAGATATTAAATATTTTGTGTTATTCTTACTTACTTTATATACTTCAAACTCTTATTATCATGAACAGTAATTGTCTCCTTTCACATATTCTCGTTGACCGTAAATAAGGCGTTTCGTAACATAGTAAAATTTATATATTTTTATAACTTGAGTCTTCTGCGTTAATTAATCATTAGTTGATTTTACTGTCCTATTTCATGATAAAAGTATTTAATTATTATATAAATTTGAAGGAATTATAACATTTAATAACAAAACGAACGTATTAAATAGGTTTCATATCATTATTTTTAACTGCTCCAATAAAAAACTTCCTCAAATTTCCTTCCTTTGAATATTATACAATGTTTATTGTCGTAGATTTAACTATCAATAAACCATGTCAAAACAATATTATTGATCATAAATTATAAAACATCAGCTTCTCTAAGAATCAATAACAAAGTTAAGGGAACTGAACATACGCTAGTTCTTGTAAATTCAATAATATATATATATATATATATATATATATATATATATATATATAATATTTATGAAGATAAAATGTCATTTTAATGTAATTTCGATTAGACTTATCAAAAATTTTTACATACTAGTACTACATATGCTACACTACACACTAGTGTACTAGTGTAACCTGTATGATATGGTATTACGTAAATAAACTGTTTAACTTTAAAATCTATCCATTTTAGGACTTTTCAATGAAGAGCTTGTAGTTCCTTAATCATTGTACCAATTTTATTAAAAATAAATTGTCTCATTCCACAAAAAAAACTTAAGAAATGTATCTTTCCTAAATTCATTTTACAAATGTTAACAGTGAAACAGTAACAGCATAGTGGTTTAGAGTATCGTGACATGGGATCGTACGTCGCGCGATTAATTCCCTTATCGTGAACATTTATGCATATCTGTGGACCAAACTGCTTGTATGGTGGTGTTAATTATTGCTCGCATATTCTTTCCACGGGAGGCCACAACAACAACGACGCAGTAAATAACAATTAATTTAAATATCACCATGTTCATGCAATTAGCGTTATTTTTATAAACGCACAAGTACCAGGTTAGCGCGCGCAAGAGACCGTGAAAATATAAATGAATATTTAATAGCGGCTAGTAAAAGAACACAATTAAAGGACGAGATTAGAATATATATGCACTAAATAATATGTTTTTATTTTTAATTTTTAGCTAGATGCCGCATAGTTCGTGCTCAGAAGCTTCTTGAAAATTCAACAGAAAAAAATTAAGTATTACAAAATTAACACTATGTTTAATGATTTGGTATCTTTATATAATAAAAGTTGATCAAAAAATAAGTTATTAATTTATCACGCCGCAAGATTTTTTGTAATATGATTTTATGTATATCACTATATTTTTTATTACATTAGTCGTGACACGCCTTGGGTGTATAACAAAGTTTTTACTTAAATGCACAATTTCTTTTCTTTTTTTTCAATTAGAACCTTCCTCGCGCTTTAACGAAAATATAAAAAGTTAGTCGAGTTGTATGTATTACATGATAACATGTCTTTATTTAGTTTTCATTCGCCTCAAAAGTATTTCTTAAAGGTTCAAAAATTTTTCGAAAAGGGTGTCGTTTTCACCGTTTTTCTGCTTTGGAGAATCTTTCTCCTGTAAAATAATATATAAAACGATAGCTGAATCATGCCGTTCTATATTTTTGGGCTTTAATAATTAATATTGATTTATACAAAAAATGTATCTTTGGCATTTATAAATAAATAAGCCTTTCGTAGCTTTGAGATCACATGGATATATTACGTACACTTCCAAGGTTCGATGTATATATAGTTAAACAACGCATAAAGACAATAAGTCGCGTTTATTGTGGATAAATCACTCGTACACTACGTAACCCTTTCGTGTGTTTCCTCTTAGGGAGAGAATCTATGCGAGTATATAAATACAGAATTCACAGCGCGAGCGCATTACATGTTATTACATAAAAATTATCTTATATTATAAGAGTTATACAAAATAATTTATTTTTATGTTTAAAAACTAACAACTCTTTCTAGTATTGTTATTATTGCAAAAAAGTTGAATGACGTTTAGTTATATAAAATTACAAATTTTCCGCAATACGAGAACACATCTGTTTATAAACTTCATAACATATTTTACTTCGACATCTCCTTAAATACACATACATATGTTTTAGAGGTTTATGACTTATATATGGATGTGTGTTTTATACATATATATGTACACACACATATATTTATATATATATATATGTACATATATATATATATATATATATATATATATATATATATATATGTATGTATATATATATATTTATTTATTTCATTTCTTAAAATCAGAAGAACCCTTCATCGGTTCTGTTATATTCTTAATATATTGCTTAATGTAAATCCGATTGAGCATTTACTTTAGCTTATATAATTTGGACTTCTATACTTGTGAATTTATTTATAATAAATGGCAAGTTCAATAGGTAATGTGCAGGCTACATAGCGCTTAATAACGCCTTTTGGTTTTAGAGTGCATAGTGGGACCTCCCACAAGGTAGACAAAGAAATCATATTGAGGTCGTTGAAAGATGCTAGATGCATCTAACCGGCCCGAAGGAAATCTATAGGGTTAACTTATTGGACATAAACTTCCGCTACATATTTGCAGGCAGTGACCGACCTATGGTTAAAATCATAATCATAAAATAAATTAATATATTTCAGCTGATAATTAAAAAAATATCTCTGGTTAGTGATGTTACATCCGCATGCGATGATCAACTTCCATAGACAAACTCAATACAGTGGAACATCACTGAATACAGGCATTAGATACGCTCACTGTATGAAGGGTCGGTCCGTTAGTAGCCGACATTTGGCGCAACGAGGCCAGGCCTGCGGTCACACGCAATTTATTCTTGTAACGCTGATTGCTAATTGATTATATATAAGTGTTACATCAGACATATTAATGTTACACGCAAGTCCATTTGATGACACGGTTCAGCGGCATTTTACCGTTAAATACGTCGACTGAAAAACAAAAACAGACTATGGATTTTTTAATCATACAGAATACTGATATTTAATTGCTTTCAAGACTTTTCGGGTCAAAATACTAATAAGGTCATAACAAATATTGTTTATGTTTAACACAATTAAAACAAAGATTATTGTTTGACATAAATAATAATACAATACCATTAAACACAAAATAAAAAAGAATGGGCATAAATCTTTTAATTCAAAAAGGAAAGGATATTAATAAACCAAAATTTACGACCGCATACAAATCTTTAAGTTAAACCGCATGAAGACATCCAGTACGCCCCAGTTTACGTTAGATTTATAACAGGACGCAAAAGATAATAATTCCTTTTCAATTAACGATCAATGAATATCATAGCAACGTTACGATAGAGCGGTTGCACGATTCGATGCGCAATATCGAATCGCGTACAGGCGTCGATACCATTCATCATTATTATAAATGTGCCACACTCACTTATTTACGGAAATCGATATTTTTTTCGGTATCGAGTATGAATGCTCGGTTTCGACACGTCGACAAACGTCACGGCATTGTGTGGGATGACCCCAGCATTGTCAGTTCGGTTACCCGCAGAGCGTCATTGACTGTCGGCTAACATTATTATACGTAAGTAGGAACCGCTCGATTAGTTCCGAATCTATATAATACAGTTTTGTAATTATTGATTACCGAGGTCACGGTTATGGTCGAAAATCGTTTTTTATTATATCTATTTAATTAATGATCAAAAGTTTTTAATGAAATTTAATATTGAAAGAAACGAATTACTGTACTCACAATATAATTTTTTTTTGTTTGGTAAAAATAAGTAAAAAAACATATTTAATGATCATCTTCATCTATGTTTGGAATATAATTTGAGTATTATAAAAATAATATATAAAGACAAAATTTACAAAAAACGACTATTTATTATTTCTCTTCCTATCAAATATGTTAAAGGCATTTTCAAAAAACACTAATCTTCGACGGTATAGTTATTCAGGAAATTCATCTAAATTACATTTACAATGACAATACCGTGACAAATATATAAAGATTAATCTTAACCCTTTATTGGGTAACAAAGGTACGAAAATTAACTCAACGAACAAAACAATCCTTCTCAGCATTTTAAGAGCGTACTCATTTTGAAAGGCGGTGTAGCCTATTAAAAGTTACGATCGTCATATCCTTTCTCGATATTAACATTGCATCGTCTACTTTCCGTTGTCAAAGATGGAAATTACTGAAATCTGATCTTTGAGCGGTTCGAGTGTACGAAAGTGAGACCTTACACGGGGGCAGTTTCTAATGTTTGCAAAAAAGCTTCTAATTATAAATTTTACAAAGCATAGCTGCTATAACTGAACCTTATTTTACTAAGCTCCACCTCGCAACTTATGACTCAGCGTTGAGAGTGACCCAGAAACTATTGGGTAAAGAGGATTCTAAGTCCACCGGACCATGAGTGACGAGTCGAACCGTTCTTCTTCTTTTTAGTTGAAAGAGTTACAATAGTAATACCCATACAAGTTCTATTATAAGCTTGAACATGATCTAGTTTCATTTGTTTCTTCTCTTCACCGGTCATTGACAGGCACAGTGCTCATTCATTTCCTCCATACTCAATTCTAGCTGCGCTCTTCGATTTGTATCTTCTTAAAAAAAGAACTAACAGTTTTTCTACAGGACGTACGTCTAGGTATCGAGCATTGGTAGCTGGACAGTAGAGATCCTAGGTCGCAGCTTCGATTCACACTTTGTACATTAATTATAATAAAATTGCCACTGCTCATAAAAAAGTTACCAGAGGATGGGCAGCAGCGTCCTGTGCGTACCGTAGTATTATACTGCGATCGTCAACCTACTTGCTAAGTTTGGCGATTACAGTCTATCCCTCCCAAATATATCTTTACACTACCGTTTAACTTGGGATAGTAATTAGACTAGATACTAATTAATTAATGTGCAATTACTACAGCGTTGTAATTTTAAATGTCAAAATTCTTAGCGGGAAAACAACAATTACAGTGAAGACTTATTGACGAGTTCTGTTTCGCTATATGTGTCTATTCCTAAAAGGAAAATAGTGACACGTCGATGTCATTTAGTTCGTGTAACTATGACCAAACATTAGACATCTTGTGAGACATCAGTACTGTCGGAATGTCTTAATTTAACTGGTTAATGTGAACACGGTTTTCTTATCGTACTATCTTCATCATTATAGAGCTAAGTGGGACCTGCGAATCCAGTGAAGTAAATAATTTTAAGGTTCGAACCAAGGTTTATTATGGATCCACAAGCAGAGTTAACCTAAAGAGATCGAGGATAAGCACATTTATGTGTTTATTATGATACTTCAGTTGGACTTCGTTACCACTCCCGGATTGGACGTCCACCAATTCGCTCTCTCTCTCTCTCTCCCTCTCTTTCTCTTCCTCTCTCATCATCTATGTATGTTTCTTTAATCAATGGTAGATTTCTATTCCGCATGGCCCGACTTTGAGAAAAGTCAAATATTGTGAAACACAACATCACACCACAAACATTTTTTGTTTAAACGGACGACACACTATGACAAACATCATGCCATTCAATACGCTTTATGACTTTCGGAAGCCTTTACGTTATTATTACACGGGTGTATCTTGTCACTTAATTTTGCCTATGCAAGCATTCCGTATAGAACACTCGCGCGACTTACATCATCCAACAGTATTTCAATCCAGTTAGGTTAAAGAACCACTCTGCTACTAGATGTACTTTATTTGAACTTCACATGAAAGGCTCTTTTTTGTAGCTGTTTATGTACAAATGAGAACAAAAACGTTTAATCGCCTGTGAACAGCAAAAATCATAATCCATCAGAGGAACTTTGTACTTCGTAAACTATATTTAAAAAAATAAATAGCAGAGTTTTTATGAACAAATTACTCGCTTGTTCAATCTTGTCCAATTAACGAGAATCAGGAGCCACACAATACCACGCGAATGTGTACATTAACTGTAATGTTTCTAACTAGAATATTCATAAAGTCAGAGCGGGCAATTTGCGAGCGATTGTCCGTGGCGAGACTCGCCGAGCAAATTGAAGGAAGACAACTAATCACGCTCCGTAGCCAACATGTTTAGAACACGTTATACCAAGTTACCGGCATTAATTGTCATTAATTTCAGTAATTATCTATTTAATTTTATTTTTAATTTTATAATTTCACCCGTAGCCGTAGCAGATGTAAAAGTCATGGAATAAAATTGCATGCTATAGTTAAATATAAATAAACTTGTCTGCTGATGTCTTCAATTATCATAGAAAAGCGAAGCAATTTTTTCCGTAATCTATTTTAATTATAAAAGCTTATGTGTACTCTTAACTATCATTCATTATCAGGACGTTCACAGCTGGACATACACTCCTCTAAAAGATTTCCAATAAGATCGGTTGAAAGCCGTCTGCATCCAGCTTCTTCAGACGCCTGTAACAAGGTCGTCTCTCAACCTTATAGGTGGACGTTCTACTATGCCATTGCCGATTCATGGTCAACACTCCAGAATCCTATTATTTATTTATACACCGGTATCTATGATTCGACAAAAATTTTTAATGTGATTTATTGTGAGTAATTAATATTTCTTATCTAATTATTTCTATTAATGACTCGTTTCCGACCTCGAACGATTTCCCGAGAAAAAAGTAGATGACTAATAATATTTTTCATTTCTATTTATTTTTTCTAATCCCTGGAAGTGTACAATCAAAGTCGTCATCGTATTCATCACCATTACAGCTGTAGGACGTTCACTGTTTGACATAGACCTTCCTCATAGATTTCCAACAGTACTGACTAAAAACGGCCTACATCACGTGTCTTCCGACGAAGTGTAACACGACTTTAAAAAAAAAACAATAATTTTTCAAAAAAAAAAGTTATGGTAGTTACAAAGAATATTCCATTGCGATCAATTGTACGCGAGTTCATAATCCATCCGAAGCTTGCAATCAGCTCCAAACGAATTCGAGTTCATTTCCTTTCCCTCGGAACAAACGTCGTTATAGCGAATCCGGTGTAGCAATATCTTTTATTTATAAGGCGGACCCAGTCGTAATGGAAACCATTTCTCATCAATTTTCTAAATAAAGGCGCACAGGAGCCAGCGGATAAAACAAAGCGTGAGCGCTCACGACGTAGATTGAACTGAATTATCGCTTTACCGCAGAACGCAATCTGCTGTGCCGCGCGGGATGTGTCGGACTATCGCGCGATATCGCCCCGTTGCCCCGCTGTCCCGCCGCCCCGTTGCCCCGCCGCCTCGCGCACTCAACTTCTGCGAGATAACACGTGTGAATTATGCTAAATCTAACCCATCTCTCTACCCGTTTTATCGAGTTCCTGCGCATCTGGAACCTTTACTGCAAACACACGCTCTGCATCGAAACAGCCCATTACTTATTTAATTTTTGCATTGATAGCTGAGCGGAGTTAAGTGCAGTTTCGTAGAAACTGAGCTTTAAGTAAGGACTCTATAGTTTGTTTGCGTTAGTAATGCACTGAATCATCATTGGTTCACCTACCTATCGACACCCCGTTATTAAATCGCTCCTAATTAAAAAGTGACAGTGACCAACGGAAAACATACTTTCGGACACAAAATATGCTAAACAATTAAACAGTTATTTCTTTTTAAAATTGCTTAGGATCTAAGGTAATTTTGTAAATCTCGTTAAACGAATACAAAGTATTCGCATAACGTTCTAATCTAATAATTTCACAAGTAAACTTGGTGACAAATTTTATTTGGATATTGGAATCAGCGTTGAACCCGATAACCATATAAAGGAAACGGCCTTTTAAGAGTAGGATTGGGGTAGTTAATTAAATCTTGATTTTGTTTCTTGTAAAACTCTTAATGATAATAAACCTATTTATTTATTAACTAAAGCAAATTATAAGTTAAATTTACGTATACGTCGTATAATAAACGTATACAACATTCATGCAAAGTGATAAAGTTACTTGTTAAGAGCAGCGTATTATGTCTATAAGAATAATGTCCATCTTGAGTTCGAGCCCCGATAGATTATCATTAACATTAACATCAGTGAAAGAAACATGGGTAAAGCCTGCGCCCTATTTCTTAGAGACGTGCCCAGCAGTGGGCCCAGCATAACAAGACTAAAAGCGTGACCAAAAATAAGGACGATGTCAGCAACACCGTAATCAAACCATTGACACAAAAACTCTCCGAAATTGGTCGAAAGTGTGACGCTAATATTCATTCATTTGACAAATTGCCGCAATGTCTACCTGGCGTAATGAGTCGGTATCAAATGGCTACCATTGTGATTCGCATGTCACAAGTTTCATTACTTACGTGCGTGCCTGTACGCATTACTGTTCCAAAACGCCATTTCGCTTGTCAACTGGTTTTATAAAAACTAAATTATAGTGCAATCAGGTACACACATAAACACAATCTGTTACGACATCTTTCAACTGAACGAAAACACCGAGGCGCCACGATTGTAATAAAGGAAATATTAAATTTAAAAATTATTTTACGGAAGCAGTTTACAACATTTCCTGAGACATGTGTTTTTACACAAAACAGCATCTATTTTTAATTTATTACATTAACATAATTAACATTATTTTTCTCATAATTTTTTAATTTGTAAATTTTTAACATTTATTCAGATTTTTGTCCCCTTTCATCATTTATAGTGTACGATATTAGAAGAAAGCCAGAAGAGCTCCGAGAGAAACTAAAACCGAATTGAGCTTTCACATAAAAGCATCCATCAAATTAAAGCTCCCAGGGCTCTAAAAGCGTCCTGATCTCAGAAGAGCCCAGAACAAACTGAGAAGCCTTTTTTATCACTTTCAGAAATATCGTTGAAAAAGTTAGAGCAATTCATTCTCTACCCTTGTTATCAGTTAAAAATCCTTTGCGTAGTGCAATACTACTGACTAAAAATATACTTATAATATACTCATACCTCATTAAAGACAAAGAAATCATTAACTTGTAAGATAAATTTAAAAAAGAATTTTTTGATCCCAACTAAATGGATGCCACCGCGTTGTCGTTAAGCTCCAGTACAATTTCTAAGTTTTCAAACTTACGTTAAGAATTAAGTTTTTAAAAATATGGCATAGAACCATATGTATGTTTGAGTATATCGTTATCCAAAACAGCCCTGATAACGTTAGTTTTTGTTTAAAATAATTATACTCTGTTTTATTTTCATTTATTTAGAAAACATAGTTGGTTCATGTAATAATAATGGAAATAAAATTAAGAAAATTATTTACGAAGCTTTCACTTTCATAACTAACGCGATTAGCTAAATAAGTTCAATGGTATTTAGCTCCAATAAAAAGTATTATTTTATACAACAAGTTCAATTCTCAAAAAGTATGGTAATACCTTACGTACCCGTATAAGGAAAGAAAAATGCAACAAGCTTAGCCGATATTGTTCTTATCGACACCTGCAATTACGTTATCTGCTTTCTCCTAAGATCCTCACAGGTTTTTTATGTCTTCCTTTTTCGGGGACATCTCTTTCTCCTAACCGTGATAAAGCAGGAACTACTTAGAAAATTAATAATTTTTATCAACCTTCTTAATATCTTCCAATTATTTCTCTTATTTTTCCTTTACAATACCTTCCATTCGTTTCTTACGTTTCCTTTCTTACATTTCCTCACTTCCATCGCCTTGTCTGCAGGGTCCCATTTACATTTTCTTTTATTTATTTTTTTATTTTTTTGACTTATTTTAACATAAATGGTATTTTATTTTCTTATTATCTATAACACAGTTTATTTTTAGTCGACTTTTAAAATAATCACAGCTTATTATCATTCTGCCTTCTTTTATTGTTTTATTTAAATAATTTTAATAATACCGTTTTGGTAAGTTTTACCTTTCTAAGAAGTCTATGAAGGTCTGGCGACTGTTCTTACTGCTCGCCAATGAGGCGATGGTGCCTTTCCTGCAACCAGAACTGGTAATCCGTTCTTTCCGCGCCAAATATAGGACAACCGGTGATAAGGTGCACCACACGCTAGTCCACTTCTAGGTGCAGCTTTGCTTACCAGTTGTTGATATACGAAATTTGGCATATAAAGAAGATTTAGCTTATAACTTTTCATCTTAATATAATTATAAAGCAGTCCCAATGCAATGATAAACCTTTCATATCTCTTGAATAATTGGTGCGGGGAAATACTAACTGAAGGAACGACTGAAAGTTATTTTATTTATACAAAGTTTCTCGCCTTCCGGAAATCAAGCGCCGCATTTACGATCAAATACAATATCCTACCACTGCAGCTGTATTAGTAATAAAAAGCGCACAATCTTTTTAAAATTATTTAAACTTTTGTTACGAAAGATTAACTTTAAAATAGGGTTAATTGTATAACTTCATAACGGAATGAATCAAAATATTTCACGTCCTTCATTTTCGTATTTACCGTGTTCAACTGCATTTGCTTCCGTCGTAACATTAACCAGTTCTGTACAAACAGAACTGAACTAACAGCGGCCATCTACTGTCACAGTAGCGTGTCTAACGCGACACCTGCGCCAACGCCGCTAATGGCCTCTAATGGGCACAGGCTCTGTCTTACGTTAACACCGTGACGGATTAGAGTTATTCTCGTCCTTACGCGCTAACCGCTTTATTGCCTGCTCAAATCGTCATAACTCAGTTAATGTCTCTTACATGAGATGATTTTGATTATTTACAAAATTAACTTAAAAAACATAATACGAAAAACTTTTACTCAGAAATTAATACCATATTTTAGGTTTCGGGTCTCAATGTAAGATTCACGGTAGCTCAACGAACCATGGAGAGATGACTATGCTCGGAAGTTTTCTATGAGATCAAATGAGGAGACCGTACACGAACGACAGTAACCGACTTAATCCAGTGGATTAGTAAGTTGACGTGGCAATTGATGGCCTACATATTGAGCAAAACAGATAGCGGCTAGGGCCTTGAGGTCTTGGATATCACGGATAGGCAAGCGCAGCTAAGGACGTCTGCCCAAAAAAGGATAGACGACCTTGTGAAGGTCTTTGGAAAACCCTAGATGCAGGCTACGCCCATGAGGTCCTATTGGAAATCCGTGGACAAAGCCCATGTTAAGTAGACAAATTCATGCGGCTGAAATAATGATGATGAGGTAGGCCTTACAAACTATACCTTTACTTTACTATAACGCCATTGATTCTGTCTGAAAATACTTACCGGTGTGTAATAAATTACCCACAAAAGCCAAATTAGATTTATTTATTTCAATTACACAAGTATAAAAATTATCTTTTTTCATTGATAGCCACGTACAGCGTATGAGAAGAATTTGTTTTTTTTTTGTAGTGTCTCCAAACACAGTCCTAGTGGTAGAAATTGCCACTCGCATCATTTTTTTTTAATTTGCATGGCGCCGATTCAACTCGGTTGTGTCGTCATGGGAAGGCAATATGTGTCGATAGCATCACGACGCCAATAGGATAATGCTACAACGCCCCAGAGCATCGCGACGTGCAGTTAGAGAAAACTGAAAAAAAGGCTAATACGAAACGAATGTTTTGCTGTCACACTCCTGTAAAATAGCGGCGGTCTGCGGAAAACCTGTTTTCTAATTAGCCTGATTCTATTTCACGGTAAAGAATTATAAATTCGTTACCCATTGTTTAAAACTCTAGTGTTCCCAAATAAAAAGAAACATCAGAGTGAACATTGTACTTTTTGACGATTTAATCAATCACAATTTAATCTTAAGATGATTCTTATTCAGCTATGAATAAAAATAATAGGCACCAATAAGTCTGATAAATAACTGTATTACTTCATATTTACATACCTATGTACGTTACATGTGTCAAAGTCAGTGTACGGTACATTTTTATATCGATAATTAGAATGATATTTAAATAGCGATAAAAAAAATTTCATTATAAAACCTTACTTTTTATTACTTACTGAAAAGATATTTTTTGTGAATATTCAAGTAATTAGTATGAACAATACGGTTTAAATGTTTCAGATTGATAACGGAATTATTTCGCTCCTTAAGATATGAACGGTTGTATGCAACACGGAATTCACCTGGATGATTATAATTCAAACTCTTGATAAATACAAATCTTTCGTTTATTAAGAACTAATAAAGTGAGTTATGAAATGAATCCACTAATAACTTTTATCTCCCACAATTTTCTTATAACGAATCAATTAATTGATTTCATTAATTTATCATTTTCTCATACCTAAAGCGTTTTAAAAACTATAAAATATAAAGGGATACCTTGTTTTCGATTTTTATTGCTCAATTAACAGATACGAAATCAATATGTGGCAGTTTAATGACATACATTTAAACGTGTAACATTTTTATTCGCTTATAATGAACGCCGTTCATCCGTCGCCTCTTTTGCCCAATGGAACGGACGACCGATATGACTGAAAGTTTATTTTTTATTAGATAAAATTATTTAATTTGTATCGTCCATTAAGGCAGAGCCTATATTGTACTTAAATTATTTTTGGTCAGGATAAAAAGTTTATTCGGTTGACTGTTTCATTGAACCAATTTTTATTATTTTAAAACGATTCTGTGACTTTTCTCCATTCAACATGACATTAAAAGAAATCGCGATGTCGATTAAATTAAAAAATATATATTTAATGTTAACAGTATTATAAACTTGAGCGCCTTCAAAACTTTTGTATTCGCTTCATATTTGGCCTCCGAAAATATGATCATGTTTCGGAATTTCGCGCTAAGCTCAATTAGTGACCCATAAGGCTTCGCCGGAATGCTCACATACTTTATCTACTCTATAATATTCTTTTCAATTCACTCACTCCCTCTTATCTCAAATCAAGGTTTCAATTTTTTCAGTATACACATGAGAGGTCTTAAAGATCATCAGAGAATCTGGAATTAAAAATACCGGCGCATTCTTCCTCGTTTATGGCCAAATCTTTCACCACGCAGGCCGTTCGATTGTGGAATGATTTACCGCTGAATATAAGACGTGCTAATTCACTACCTATTTTCAAGAAAATGGTTAAAAACCATTTACTAGACCTATAATTATCTATCTCTTAATTCATTTCTTTTTCTTCTTCTGTTTCTTTCTGAGGCAAGTGCGATCGAACCAATACTGATCAAAGTCAGTTAGATGTTTTTATTTATTATTGTATTATATTTATAATATGTATTAAACCTTATTTATTATAAGTATATATATTATATACGTATGTATATATGTCTATGTATGTCTATGTATGTCTATGTTTGTTTATGTTCGTTTGTTTGTAAATATGTATTTATTGTATACGTAAACTACCCATTATTAGTACTTTTACCTTTTCCATACTATGGTTGTCTGTAAGAGATTGCCTTGTATGATAAGACCGCCCATTGTACTTTTTTGTATATTATTGTAAAACTTATCAAATGTATCTTAACGTTTACAATAAAAAATAAGTATTGTAACGGTAATAACTATTTAATAATTTTGCACATGTTTTTCATTCTTCATCGTTGTTAATATCTCAAAAACAAAAATAATTTATAACCTTAAATCCCGGCGTAATCGAAAAAACTTGACATGGAAGGATAAACGAAGAGAAAACCTAAGCTCATTTAAAAAAACGTAATCTGCCGGCGTCAAAGCGCGGCGTAATCATCGAACAGTGCATATCTAACTACAGCTTCATAGCGGGCGTTATCATCGCCGTATAATGAGTTATGGGACGATTCAGGTGCTCGTTTTGTGTCCGTCACGAGGTATCAGAGAAGGGCGTCATCCATCATCCGCTGCCACTAATTGCCAGCTACCTTGCTTCGGCTCTCTTATCCTTTTAATTCGTCCTCCGTCGACCTATATGATGCCGAGGTGAGCTGTTACGTATAATTGCTTGCAAGGGCCTGCCTCGATTGCTGCGTTAAAAACCGAACAAAAAGCACGCCGAGCCGCATTTGTTCTGTGTAATATAAATATCGCAATCTAATCTCAAGGTAATCTAACCTTTACGGATAAATTATGCTTTAAATTGATGCTTTAAAATAACGTCATGAATTTATGTGATTAATATTATATTTATTATCATGCGGGGAAGGTCGTTGTTTCGATGTTGAGGAGACTAAAATCTTTACTTTTTTTAGAGAGCAACGTGACATTTTATAATATCAAAACAATTATCCTATATTGAAATGTAATTTATCAATACAAATAATTCGGTATGTGTTGAGTTTATTTTGCAGAAGTATTTTCGTAAGCAAATAACAAAGCTCGGTAATCATCGCTTAGCGGAATCGTTTACAAAAACGTAAACAAGTCTAATAATGCATTACAAAAATCGTGAGACGCCAAATAGTAGGCAATCTCGAAATCGGATTGCTAGCGGTTACTAGTCACGAACACCGTCCGTTGGCAAATAAAAATAAGCGAAGGACAGAGCGCTCCATCAAAAGGGGTAGCTCGATTAAGTGTTAGTTCCAGTTTTATTTGCTGCAGGGGGACGGGATAGGGCCCGGGGGGACGTGTAGCGGCGCCGCATTAATCATTAACGCAGCCTGCCTAATGACACCGCCGAAATGGGATGCCCAGTGATGGAACAACAGATTATCGATGATAACTTTGTAAGTGCTCTAATCGCATCATCGACAAACTCGTACTTGGACAATGCAATGATATTTATAATCATTTATTCCGACATACTAAAAGATTAAAATAACACTTTAAATATTATTTTGTACCAGAATGTTATTAACACTCTAATAATTTAAAATAACGCAAATATTTTTGTTCTCTACATTTCAAATAATTATACAAGTAAATACTATACAGGTTGATGGGAAAAAGGTTGATGTAAAAATATTAAGTGGATTAATGTATAGATATACGTTATCAAAGTATGATATACCCTATCCAAAAATCCAAGATGTCAAAAATAATAAATAAAGTAACGAAAACATGATAAGAAAAAGCAAAATTCGGATTACTACAAATTAAAATTGATTATTGTTTGTTCTCTGTCCTTACAGACTTTGTAGTGCCAGAAGTTATTGGCCTGTCGCATTTCAATAAAAAAATAAATTTTTCAGAATGTTCACTTTATACGGGTGATTGTAAATTAGTGTAAAAGTGTTAAACCTTTTTGTTGATAAATGAATTATTTATTCATTCCTTAAAGCTTTCATACCCATAACCAATCATTGTGTAAATGTAATAAAAGGTATCCTGCCACTAATTTTATTCGATGTTTAATACTAATATACTATATATCATAAAAATTTTAAATTCTAATATAGATTATGTTGTAATGACATCGATAATTCTGTACATTTCGTACCACCACTACATTAGATATTAGATGTCGCTATTAACTCCGCAAAACGTAATTAATCGAATAAGTTTATGATTGATATAACCAGTTTGCGGGGCGCTTAATTCACTTTCCCAATTTCTAAGGCCCAAGATGCTTTTATAAAGTTATATCCTTTAAGGGAATTGATTGGTTATATTGCTACGTAACAGATTTCGTAATGATTCAATTACGACTAATACAGTGCTACAGTGAGCGTAGCTATCAAAGAAGCGTAAATAACAACTTGAAACAATTTTAAACCAATTTGTATTATAATTTCAAAATATACATATATAGGTTGATTGACTGTAGGTGTAAAAATAAAAGTGATTATTTAGCTCTTTTGCTAGTACACCCTATCTAAAAATCAGTGCTATCAGAAACAATAAATAACATAATCAATGTAAAAAATAACGTTATAACAAAAAAAAGCATTTTCAAAATTCGGAATACTTTGTATTACAAAAATTTTGGACTGTCACATTCCATTAGAGATTCAGAGTGATATCGCTTTATCAATGATTGTAAATAGGTATAAACCCTTTAATGCTTATTGCTGACAAATGAGCTATAAATGCAGACTTTCAAAGCTTTTGCACAATAACATAACCAAGCAATCTGTATTATATATCAAAAAATAAAACCAAAAGAGATTAGAATACCCTGATAATATATTCCATGTATTATAAAAAAGATATTTTCTTTTTCTGATTACGCAAGCTATCACATTTAGGTGTAACAATTTTATGTTTGATATGAACTCGTTAACTTCATTTAAAGATTGTGAGTCTGTAAAGAGATAAATGAATAAAATTATCCAATAATTCTTTAATTAAAAATCAAACTATTTATGATGGTTAATCAAATTAATTAAACTGGCATTTTAAGAAAACATGTTAGGCAATTTGTTTATAACATACAATAATACGTTGGGGAAGAAGTTCCTACGCATGTTATGTATAAATTCGGGACTCATTTTTTTTTAATTTTATTTACGTCTAACTTACGTAGATACATGTGCAATAATTAGATGTACATTTTGTTTCATGACTTTTTACTATCTTATTGGTACATGATGCTGTTGCTGTAGAAATGTGGAAACTCTGATCAAATAACAGCAGTCAGCAGTCTTCTCTTTATCTTAACCTAACAGTTGATATCGAAATTTGTATGGTCAGGGCAAAATCGCAGCTTTTTCTTTTTAATGTATTGAAGTAAAACTTTTAAATGTTTCAAACTTCTTCATTAGATTCACTCATTTCAACAGAATTAAAAAAATGGAAAACATTTTAGTAACGTCGTTTTTAAAAAATTAAACCTGTTTAAAGTCATCAAAAATTAGCGAATAAATAAATAGTGTAAATGAAGAGGCTTTATTTCCAATAATAATCAATCTACGCAAAAATATTATTCCCTAACCTAATAGATACGGAAATTTGCAATGAATATCATAGACAAATATAACGCGACAGAAATTATTGATGATTATTTTCAACGGTTCCTGATCTTTAAAATTGACTAGAGTATCAAACGGGCGTTCAGTATAGACGTTCATTTAACACGTTACTGATCGAGTACACTTGATGGAGTGGCATGAAAAAGGCGTTGTATAAAGTGGAAGAGGGCGGATAGACGTGGGGGGAGGTGGCGACGCAATTTGTAATATTTCACGTTCCAGTAGACGCTTATTAACTAGGCGTGCAAAAAATCGACGCCACAGATGCGCGCAACGAGATTTCTCGCCACAAAAATATTTTTACTATCCACGTACTCATTTTCATTTTAAAAAAAATATCAAACAAGTCTTAGTACAATTCAAAAGTGTAAAGATTTTAAAACAGGAGTGATGTATTGAATTTTCCTTTTAGCATTTGAATTTATAGTTGTCTACTTTAATGAAGATTCAAGAACAATACGCCATTTGATTTTTTATTTTAGCGACGCTCTGTATGTGATATATTTTATACGACGTGAATAATTTTTATACAGTTCATTTACATACACTTAACCGGAGTTTTTCGAGAAACAAAATGATAATTTATATTATTTCGTAGCAACAATACATTCATTTTAAATTACCGAGATATCAAGCGCATTTGAATTCATGACTTAATTCCTACCCACTTAAAAGAAACTGGCTTAATCAGACGGAGCTCATATGTCTCTGTACAAATGATTGCTTTACGTAAACATTTTCTTTGAGTTATCGGGGCCTGATCGATGGTGCTTATTGCATTATCCGTGAGAGCTACACGTGAGGGATTACATCGTGTTAACAAATTTATTTAACATCAATTTATTAATCAATATCACCACTTTTCAGATACGCTTGTAAAAAATGTTTTTAAAAATTTACTTCGTAAAAAAACAATTGACGGTGACTATTGACTTATATAGCATGTTATGTAGTCAAGCCGATAAAGATTCGAGATGGCTTTCAGTGTAAAATGTGCAAAGCTTCTGACAAATGCAAAAAGCTATCTAGTCGACTCTATTGCGAGGCGAGAAAGGACAGGACCGCCCTTAAAATATATTTATACCTTTATACACATAAACACATTGTTAACTATATATCTATGTGTAACATATTTATATACTAATACATAAACATTTTCTTACACACTTTCAATCCTGAGATATTTTAAGACGTCTGCTTTTAAACGGTTAGTATTAATAATTGAAGTTCCAAAAGAATCGTTGAGGGCCATATTGTAAAATATTAGGCAAATCGTTGACTGTGATGCAAGTATATAAGAATTGTTTATTAAAGCACGGACCAATAAGATATCAGTAAGATTCTGGAATGGAGATTATGATCCTGCAAGCGCAACACAGGGCTTCTACCCACAAGGTGGAGAGTCATTCTTGTTAAGGTCATCGGAGGATGGTGAATGCGGGCGACTTCCGGTCCTATTGAATTTATATGGGAGGCCTTTGTCAATCAGTAGACGTCGGACGACTTAAAAGCTGACGTTGATAAACCGTTACACATTTTTCGACAATCTTTATGTTTATTGAATTCGTAAAACATTCTTATCTTTCAATAATCTTAATTAAAATTCTTTATTTTAAAACTATTTATAATCATATATTCAGTATACTTTCAACTTAATAAATACGCAAGTTGATTTTTTCGAAAAATTATCACCTGATTTTAACACATTCATCTGTGAATATGAAAATGAAACTTGGTTTACATAGTGCATAGTCGTTCTTAAACATAATACAAAGTTTGGACTAGTAACATAAAGAGAGATTGGAATATATAGGATAAGAAAAAAAGCTGAAAATTTTTTAAACACATGATAATGGTGCCGAAATAACACAATTAATTGTTTAAATAAGAATGAAGATACAAAAATGTTGATTTTCGCGCCCTGAATCCGGCCCTGGGCTCATAACTTTTATGGAGAGGTTATTAATCGTATCCCGAGAGATGACCGGCGTGGGGCAGGCGTCGCTTGGACGCCGGGCCCCGATCTACACCCACCTATCCAGTAAACCGCATTACCCTTTAATACCTTTTACATTTAGATCTATAAATATCCTCGTATTTGTACAAATTTAGTATATTTTATCACAAATAACATCTCCTAAAATATATAATTGCACCAATTACATAACACCGGTAAAGAATTGTGGCAACCTTTGAAGAAAGCCTGCGCCTTGCATTGTGCGACCATCAACTGATGATGTTGATGATGAATGTAAATTTTAATAATCATTTTCCTATTGCTCTTCTTTTCCTTATTAACCAAGTACGTCTAATGGCTGTCTAGAAGAACGACACCACAGTTTGTGTGATCGTCATTTGTACTTTCTTTAGTTTTGTCACATTATTTCGTTTTATATCACGTTGATCTGCTATAAAGAGTAAATAAATGCATCTTTGATAGTTTTTAATACTACTTATATATGTTTAATATAGCAAACAAATGACATATAACTTACACATCATTTAGTTAGGTTAATAGGTTAATTATGGAAAAAATGTAAAATATAGTAAAGTGCAAAATTAATATCGACAGAAATTTAAATTTCAACATAACTCAAAACTCGCTAATATCATTGTTCGGACATTATTTTTATAACTGTGAACAGGTTCAAAAATAATAAAAAGATGATATTACATTCATAAATTTATTATAAATACTATGTGGTGTTAACACTTGACTATGAAAACCTATTTTATATGGTTTCTGTCAAAAGATAACAAATACAATTGATTCAAAAACAAATAATTACTACCAAAGTGTTTTATTATTTTTAACCGGAAAAACTTAATCACTGTTTTAAAAAAAAAGTTTTATTTCATAAATGAACATTAAAAAATTACACGAAAAGCTCTCTTGGTTCAAGACTTAATCCAGGATTACGTGAAAATATTGGCGTAATACAAAATTAATATGATTGACTTATACGTTTTACCATAATTTAAAACATGCTACTCTAATAATAAATAAATTAAGTAAATCGTAACGCGAAAAGTCTCAACAATGTTCTGTCTATGTAAAAAAGTATAAAAAGGTTCGTTTTACATCCTGTGAGGTAAGCAGTAGGTATTTATGAAAGCACCGCCTTTCTTATAATAGCCAAACCGTTTAAACTATACGTAGAGATATAAAATTTATTATATTTCGACACAGTTCCATATGTTAAAATACCTGTGAAGAAATATTAATCTAATACCCCTGGAATAAAGTTCAAATTTAAAGTTAAGCGCAAGCTGGAGACGGTTACGTCGCATCTAAGTTCTTAGGGCGGGCCGCCCAAACGTTTAACAAACGTTTAACGAAATCCCGGAGGTGATTCAGAGGACACACCCATGAGGGCGAGTAGCCAATTTATTTTTATTTTACCTACAAAAATTATTTATATGTAATTCCCAACTAAAATCTATTATTTAGTGTTCTTGTACAAAAGAAATCGGAATAGTTTTCGTATACATCATCAAGAATACAAATTTACGACTCTATAACATTTAATAATATTTTCTTTAGAAAAACAATTTCGATGAACTAATAAAATGTTTTCGTACGTAAAATACACTAGATATATTTAAATATTTTTTTTAAATCAATGACTTTTTTATTTATGTTTTCAATTTTTTGATAACTACACACAAAGACATTTATAATATTAATTTAATAAGGAATTATATAGTATAATATTTGTCACTTGATTTATAAATTATCAAATATTTTTTCATTGTAAAATAAAATTACTTTCTAATATTTTTATTTTTTTAATTACTAATTAATGAATTTCCCTTTATAATGAATCATAACGGATGCATCGTTTCAGCCCATAGACACCACTGCAAGGCATGGGCCTCCACAAAAAATTAGGGAGATGCCATAATCGCCACGCTTGGCAAGCGAGTTGGCGATGGCAGAGTGGTATCATAATACGCAGAGGATGCTGATTTCTATTTTCTGAAAACTTATTTATGAGCAGAGGTAATATCATACAATTAATGTGTAAATGGATTAATATGAATTTTTATCCCGGAAATCAAACCAGCCACCTTCAATCGATATTGTTAGTTGTCTACCACTGGGCTACCACTCCTCAAACCCACATACATTTGAGTGTATTTGAGTTATATTTAGTATATTATGATAGTTAAGTGTTCTTATGTTATATGTGTTCTTCCATTTTTTTTATAAATTAGTCATTCCGAAATTACTCGAAGGCTCTATTAAAATTTTATAATATAATTTAGTGATTAACCTTAGGGAGTGACTAATGTTTAACCGATATATTATAGAATTAACACGAATATCTTATTAAAATTTTATTTTTGTAATATATTCATTAGCAGAATATTTTTTAATTCAATAAAATTGATTTATGCGACGATAAAAATACTAAAGCTTTAATTGCTTATGTATATAATGACAAATATGTTGATTAAGAAATATGTCATTATTATCATGGCTATTTAATAATAATAAACATAGTAAAGAATTAAGAAAAAAATTAAGCATTAACGCTCTATCCGAAGTGAATTTAATCCTTGTAATTTATGTGTGATTATTCAACAAGATAATTTTAATATTTAAAAGTGTCAACATTAAACCCCACGCTCGCTCTTCTCAGATTCCATGTTCTGAATACAAAATCAAAATGGGAAACGAGCGAAAAGGCGGCCATATTGCTTTTAGCACCCTTTAATGGAAAGTATTTGTGAATGAAATAAAACGGGATGATTAAAGTGTAAATGAAGTATATTGATATTTTAGGGTGTTGTATCCATAGCTTCAAGGGATGAGTCTGTTTTGAATATTTATGAATTGAAGATTGCTGATTAAAAAGAATGAATGAATAATATATGAATTCGAAACATGCGACAGTTCTTTAGCCTTAGGACAAGTAGGTATTAATAGAGATGATGATGATGAGATGATGATAGAGTTTGAATGACCTAAAAAATTATGTAGATAAATTGTTCATCTACATAAAATTGATAAATTATAAATATTTATATATACATACATATATATAAATGTTCAATCATTTATAGTGAGGTTTAGCTCGGTAAAATTAAAGAATATATATTGTGTTACCAAAATGTATTTACTGGAAGACAGGATTACTTCCAGCTTAAATACAAATTTTCATCTCTAATAAAAAAAAAACTAATGACAAAAATTATATAACTATGGGTATTAATTACTCTAGCTACTGTATATACATTTGTAACTTTGTAAAAAGAACCGACAGAACTTGTAGCTCATCTCATATGCGCTTACCCGCTCTCACATACGCACTTGGAACCGTCTTTTCTTATTTTAAGATAAAGGACATCGTTGCAATAGGATTCCAGATAATGTTCAGAAAGCTTCTACTGTCAGATTTAAAATAAATTTTCAATGAACGCTAGTTTGCTAAGGGTGGCTACAATATATACAAGATAACACGCACATCTTAAAAATTATGTGTTCGTCTCCATGCTATTTAGACGTTACTATCGCTACTATCCAAATAGATGGTAGACTTTGCTTGAAGTTAATAAAGGATGGATTTTTGAATTACCTTCGTCATCATCATTCCAGCCATAGGTTACTGTTGGACATATGCCTCTCTCATAAATTTCCATTAAGACATGTTCGAATCAGCGTGCATGTTCCGACGACTTTAAGAAGAACGTATGTTCATTTAAAATTAAAGGACTGTTCAATTAAATTCTAGTTTCTATCAAATTGTGATAACTTTGATAATATAATGTCTAAAGAAAATTGAAACAGGAGTGAACGCAGATAAGCAACATAGGTATCATTTATTACGCAGGTTATATTATTTCTAACAAACATACACAGACTTCTTCGCTTTTTGTAAGTAAGTCTCTTCAAAGCAAGGTAGTGAGTTCGTGTTACAAATCCCCAATTAGAAGCTCGCGGGCCAGTTTATGCCGGCGTTTAAATTCGTTAGCAGCGGGAAACGTTGTTTCTGTTTGCAAGCTTGTCCATAGACTAAACAACTACTATACAGCAGATAGGACAAATTAACAAAAAAAGTAAACTTTTTTATAACTTTGAATCATAACTTTCATAAATAATAAACAGTTGAACAAATTTAATAACTTTGTCAGATGTTTCCCTATATGATTAGTCTTGTCATTTTCTTCTTCTTCTTAAAATTTCATAAAAATCACTTTTAACGATTCTAGATACTTGATTGCACTAGTAGACAAGCAAAAATGCCGAAGAAATCATTTATTGTAACATCATTACTATCACCATTTCAGCAGGAGAACGTCTACTGCTAGATAAAGAAATCCCTCGTCGAGATGTCTAGTACCGAGGGGTAGCGGTTGGGAGAGTGCTCGCATCCTGCGTCTTCCAATGGTATTAACTAGATCATCTATCTTATGTATGGACGTCTTAAACTTCGCTTATATTATATGGTTTGGCCTGGTTATACGCTATATGGTTTATTTACAAAGTTTAAAAAATCTTGAAAGATATGGCAAAGTCTATCTCCAGAATTAATAAGTAACAAACCAAACATTATTGAAGCATAAAACAAAATGACACGAAGTCATGAATGTATATTTAATGTTGCACTTAGAAAGTTCAGAGAATATAAAATAAGCCGAGAGTTCTGCACGAGTTCATAATCATTGACTACACCATTAATTGCGTATGTGAGCTGCGTAGCCTGCTAAGTGGATCTCCATTTTAACTCCTGAAACAAGCCAATTGAGGCTTTCAGCCGGATCTCGCCATTTGCATGATTGGCATTACGCTGATTACGCCTTCCCTTCCCAAATTTATCATCTCTGCCTACCTCCAAATATAAATGCGTGCAAATTAGCGTTTATTGAGTATTCTTGAAAGGCATATTTATCGTATATATTGCACTGACATATCAACATACTTGACGGCTACTCGAACAATGTGTCAATTATTTCATCATCATTATCAGCCGATAAACTCCCACAGCTAAACTTACGCCACTCCCGAATATCGCCACAGTGCATCCAACTATTACCTGTGACCATAGTCGTCGGTCAATAATACACCAATTGTTTATCTGCCTGCATCTAAAGCAAAGATTGGAGTGATAAATAAGTCTTATTGAGAATTATTTATTAAGAGATAAATCATAAAATAAAAGAATTGTTAATTAATATTAAGAATATTATTGATAATAACATCTTATATAATAGCCCGTAAAAAGTATTTCCATTAAAATTTTCTGCTAAAAGATATAATTTGTCTGTAATATAGTTATTTGTCATTATGTATATAAATAACATTATGTGTTTAAAACACATAATGGCAAATAAATAACAATTTTTAAAATAGTTCACATGAAGCACATCTGCATTGCTATATTAAATACATAAAGAACCTCCCCCGCCACCTCCACGGTGCGATCCGCAACCGAAAAGTGCTCTAGAAAGTGTCGTTTATGTACTCAAAGCATATGCAAATAGATGTTTTAAAATTTTAGGGAGCGAATGCCACTTTAGTCCCCAAAGCACTTGCGAATATCAAAATGTAAATTTACCCTTTTATGTTTTCAAATCTTGTAAATGAAAGCTCACGTTTTATTGACATTAGCCCGAAACATTGACGCCAACGCTTCTAAAAGCTTTTGGCGTATTCATCGTAATCTTTTCATTTAACTATTAATAATACATTTAATAATAATCCTTTTATAAATATTTTTTCATTAGATGTAAAAATAATCATTAGCGTATCATTGTTATTTTCTAATTCGATTACGAAATCCTGGTCAATCAAACTATTAAACATTCATTTAACATGAAGAATTGTAGATCCAAATCGGTACTTTAATAGAAGTCATTGTAAACTTTTCCTTTTCCTGATTAAATTATTGACGGTTCCGAAAATTGTTCTAAATTATAACGAAATAAATAACTAAAGAGATTCGTTATACAATATTATAATAATTTTGCATTGATTGTTCTTGTTCGTGCATTGCTCTATTGTGTAACAAGGTGTTAAGCGAGATCATGATTTGGTCGATCTCCGTTCACGGGGTAAGCTGAGAACTAGGAAGACGGCGCCGGTCGACCGGCCGCGCCGACGGTCCGCGACGTCGCTCTCACAGGATAGAGTTACCCGTGCTCAGTTATGCCAACTATCTCTAATAGTGACTAGTGAGTGATTTGTGAGAATATTTTTTACTGTCCATTACTTTTCTTTTAAGTAGTAATGCTCTCTCACTTCGGTCCTCATAAGCAAGCAACTCATTCAACGAGCCATGGAGAGAACTTCACTCGGGATTTCTTTACGAAAACAAATGAAAGAATTCGTAAACGAACTAAACTAACCAACATTATTGTCATTATAAAATCCGTCTCCATATTTATAGGGCAAGCATAGCGAGCAGAGATGGCCGCTGGGGACTTGGGGTTTCTGGTGCAGACCATGAACTATGAACCACATGCAGGCCGCTTCCAGTCGCTTCTATTAGAAATCTATACGTAAGCAATAGTCGTCTCATGGGTAAAATAATGATGATAAATCATTACAATTACTAACATAAACAACAAAAAGGGAACTTTTGCTAATGTAAAACGATAACGTAACCAATGAAATGACGTCTGGGAATTATCAACTCATCGCTTTGACCGCAGGGCGATGTGATGTCTTTTCTCATTTCTGTCAAGTGGGTATAGCAATGCAATCAGACGAGTGCACCTACGGCTCCTGATCACTTCCAAATCAGCAGTCAGCAGATGTCATGTTTACATACACTGTTAAACATTAATAAACAAGTGGACGTATTTAGTTGACCACAAGTCACACTTCAATGGAGATACTGGAAAAAGGGTATGATAAGTAAACCATACAGTGATTTAAAAATACTACGGCAGTGTTATTTAAAAAAATCATCTTAAATATAATATAAATTGCATAAAATTAGAGATCTGTTAATCGGATGCATATTTACGTAATATTGAAATGTTAGCTTATTATAAATGACAGTTTAGTATTGTAAATTATCAGGATTGATTAGGATAATGATATATTTTATTATATATACTACTTTAGCTATTATTATAAAATACATCATAGTTGCAATAAATTATGGAATTTAAAGTTCCAATTATACGATTACATATACATGTGTTGGCGTGACCACGTAGTAAAATCGCTTGATTGTTAAAATAAATATAATGATTAATGGCAAACGTTTATTTATAACCCTTGTTGAGGGCACCGTCGTCATTGACATAGTTCGTACTTGAGTTGTTGGTGCACACGAAACTTTGAAGATAGTTACGTTGTAATTCCGAAACTCTATTTGAAGTTTATTGTTATTTTAGTGATATCGACAAAGCCGACTTCACTTTTTAGAAAATCACTAAAGAAGATGTCTCTCAGACGTGTATTATATTTCTGTACTTTTGTGTTTGCTATTATAGTAAATAAACTTAAGCCACGTCGATAAACATGGAGAGATCATTTAGATAAGCTTAAAGACTTTCTGAAAGATAAAGATATTTCCTTCAGTGCCTTTAGTTTAAATGTTAGAAAGTTCTGTTGTCATTATAATAATTGTTACTGCAAAGAAGTTAGTTGCATAGACCATTTATAAGAAAGTGACGTAAAATCGAGAACTACTGTTCAATACTTGTGAAAAATGATTTATTAATAAAAAAAGAGAAGAAAAAAGCCCGAATAATATTAACAGCTTTTAAAAACACTAGTACTAAATAGCTTACCAAAAAAGTCATTTCATATCGCAAAATCTACAATGTTAATATTTTAAAAAACAACAACTTATTACCGATTATAGCGTATGTATTGCCGAAGCAAATACTAACACGTTTTGCAATTATGCACATCCGACGTTTACCTAAACGTGAAAGCGATTTTTAATAAAAAAAAAGTCTTTACCAACGACCCGCGCCGCAATCATAAACATGTAAAGACCATAAAACCTTTTTGTTTATATCATATATTGGACATAATATTTTTTTTTTAGTTTAACAGTATTTAAAACCTGTGTACTTAAATGTTCGCATTGAGCCGTCACTTTTAATTACGCGCTAATTAGCACATGCGGATACCGCCGTTAATTTCTAAATTCCAAATGCAAAGATTGCCGCTTCACTAGTTTTATAGTATTACAAATTTATGCCCCCGACAACGTCTGTGTAAAATATCTTATAAATTTAACTCAAACATGTGTCGAAAATTATTGACATATATATATATTACATAACATGATAAATATTAATATTTTTTTACTTCAAAAAAACTTATTTAATCTATTAAGAAATCTTAAAATACTAAAGATACCTTTCTAAACTTCGTTTCAACTAATCCTCGTGTTTCCGTTCTTTTTCCTGTTTGCATAAGTAACAGACAAGTATGCATAATATTTATAATAGTAATAACAAAAAAATATTATATTTTATTAATACTTTGTTCACAAACTAGTTGTTGGAACCTCATTTTTAGTCCAGATGCCTATAATAGGATAATGAGGACGTTTTCCTAGAACAAAGACGTAACTTTTTGATCCTATTTAAAAATAAATGTAAATAAAAATAAGTTATTAATTTAGAGTAATACTTGTAATTGTCAAGTTTTGTTTAATTTTATTTACAATAAAGTTAACTTTAATCTAGAAGAATCTTCTACATTTAGAATAATTTTTATGAACTTATATAATATTTTTAATATCACTTTCACGAAATTTTAATACATAAATTTATTGAGATTAATTTATGATTTCTTTTGCAAATATTCAGAAATACAGATGAAAGAAAGAATTACATGAATCACATAACCTCAAATTACCAATTTCCTTAATAATTTAGGTGTTAAGAGTTTTTAAAATTTTCTACATAATTATGCTTCATACGCATTATTACACAAATGCATAACCGATCAATTCTCGACAAACGGAAACGCTTGATTTATATTATTACTAATATTAACATGCGATTTCGTCTGCATGATTACGTTGCTACATCAATCTTCGATAAAAAGCAGATGTGCTTTGACCACTGATAGTAAAACCTCTTTATTAAACAACCGAACCAATCAATTATTCAACAGTCAGGTCGCAACCGCTACGGATATATCCAGGTTATTTGTGTAAGGGAAAACGTGTCGTTATTTTCAGGTAGGTGTCATGAACACCGGTATGAGTGTGTGCGTGGAGTTGCGGTCGCCGCGGCTCGCTGCATAAACGGACAGTAATCTCGACTAAACACTGATCAACTGCGGACATACTCTTGAGTTTCTAGCCGCAATACAAGCCGAGCTCGGGCGGGGTTCGATTTTAGGACAATGCACAGGACAAACCGAATAAATTTAAAAATTAGCCACGGTCTGAAATTGACAAATGTCAAAAGAAGTTTGATATTTTTTTAAAACTATTAAACATAACCATCACCATCTTTATCATCGTCATTACAGTCGTATAACGTTCAACAATAGACTTAGGTATCTCCCATAAATTTCCAATAAATATAAATATCATCATCATCATTTCAACTATACGACGTCCATTGCTGGGCATGGGTCTCCCCCATAGATTGATAGTAGGATCGGTTGGAAACGACCTCCATTCAGCGTGTTCTTTGTAAGTCCATCTTGTCAAGCCCATGGTCTCCTCCTTAAGACCAAAAACGTAACACTATCCTTTTATTTATATAATATTAATTTACAATAATATACATATATAAGAATGGGTTTAAACCAGTACAAAGTTTACGTGAAACAAAAAATAAATAATGTACTAAAATAATCAACTGGGAGAGAGAAACTGTAATTTTATAGTTAAATTATTGTTGTATAAGCCTATCTAATTGAATATCTAAAATATTTACCATAAAGTTGTGAACATTTAGATTTAAATACGAATGTATAGACCAGTTGCAAGTAAAGCTACATATTAACGAGGCAATTGTAAATTGATATGATCAAGTTAAACTATTGGTTAATGTATCGGTGACGAGTAAGACGAGATAGCATGTGGCTACCTTAACTCACACACGTCAAAGTTTTACCTCAAGTGTCCGTTTAGTTAGACGAACAGCCGAATCGAATACGCGTTCGTTCGCTAGTATTTTTACTCATTAGTGACAATTTTTCGGCAATCACAATGTTTACAAATAAGCTCATTATCACCTCTATAAACGTTTCAGGCATAGGATGTTCACTACTGGATTTAGATTATATAGATTTGAATATAGATTTGAAATCGGTCTGCGTCTTCCAGCGATACATGTAAATATCACAAATAAGTTCAATCATTTGTAATGCTATGGTAATTAGTAACGTATTTTTACCGGAAACAATAAATTTGCATTTCTAATTGTGAGTTTTATCAGACTCAATATTCTAAATTGAAAAATTTCTGTTACAATGAACAACTTATATTTATTCACAGGTGTAAAAGTTATTAAATATTTTTAAAACTTTTACATCTATCTCCAATCGACCCGTTCAAAGTGATATCTCTGAAACTCTGCAGGAATGCGTGAGACCAATATCTTTTGGCAGTACAAAGTTTGCTAGGACAGATAGTAAATATTAATTTATTTTAATATATAGAAAACCGAATTTTGAAAACGCTTTTTCTTACAATATCATAACATTATTATTTTTAAAACTGTTGATTTGTAGATATACTGTATATACTGTACATTAATTGTCAGCAAATGCACTATATATTCGCTCTCTTTAAAGCTTTTACATCTGCGACCAATCATGTGCTATAAAAAATATGTAATTTTAACGTACAATATAAGCATTCTCATGTTCGCCGGCATCTAAATCGCCCTTCATATGATACTGTCATCGATAATAATTATAACCGGTAAACTGTATAACTTCCACTATAACCTCACAGTTCTATGAAAACATTAATGAATAGTGTATGGGCATTGAATATTATGCATTCTAAATTCTATGAATATTTAGATTTCTTGCTCTTGGCAGACATGAATAAACGATACAGCTAAGTTTTTACGCATCATGTACTCCGTATGTATATGTGTACTTAAAGAAATTATTCGCTTTGCTACGTCCAATTGTTCGACTGATATACACTTAATTATCATCACATTTTAGTTTTCATTTGCAAAAAACAGTAACCATTAGGCGCAAAATCAATCATTCAATAAAATACTCGATTAAAAACCTCTTAATATAAGATCCTTTCAGCTGTGAGGTAAATTAGATAGAGGGAGAATAGTCTTGCACACCACATGAAGTGATCTGTGCTCAGATATTATATGGTGATGAAGAGATTCCATGATCGAGTACTTCATGACTCTACTCCTCACAAAAAGACCAACAAACCAATTAATGGACATCCAATTTAAATCCTCATCATCATTTAAGCCGTTAGACATGCACTACTAAACAAAGGTTTCCTCGTAGATTTTTAACAAGACTCATGGGCAGCAACCGAGCGGCCTACAATGATCTTAACAATGTAATTTGTGTATCTTGAGAGTGGACGTAGAAACTTAAAGCCCAAGCGACCATCTGCTCTGCGCGTATGCCCTGCCCACTGTCCTAGTCTATGGATCTCCTAATTCCTGGTTTGATCGAATTAAATCAATGTCTATTAAGGTCTTCGAAAGTTCATTCCACAAACGAATTCCTAGTTGACATAAATCAATTCATTAAACATAAAACATTTTTTGCTTTACTTCATCTATGGGCAGCGTTAAATGATGCGTCAAATCCAAACGATGCAATACAAAAAGCCATACGGCCAATTCATAGACATTGGAATTTTCCGTTATCACATAAACGGCTAATGGGTTCAGGTTATTACACAGGCCACTGACCATATGCCTAAAAAGGCAGCTAAAAAGTGAAGCGACGGCTTTAGCTACCCTCGATGCGGTTGCGGTGTGTCGTGAGTTTTATAGGTTGTGCGCACGCGCAATTTCGTAGTGTACTGTGTCGCTGCGACCGCAGAGCCCGTTCAGCCGATACAGCCCGCTCGGGTTACACGGCGCAGTGAAATCGTTTTATTAATAGAACTTTAGGCTTCTGCGTGGAAAGCGTCACCGATCGTCGTATTAAATTTAATTTAGAATAACTAATCTTGTTTAATTATATTTATTTATTAATTTCTTAAAACAAATTTACAAATAAATTTATTCAATATATAGACCGCGTTGACATTACCGTGTATGGAAAATAAAAACTAAACCTAGCACTGAATACAGGCTGTATTTCAACGGTCTTACAGAAAATCCTTTGGGGAATCTATATATCGGTTATTTATTTTTTAAGGCCGTGTTATTCAAATTGTTTGCAGTAATCTATGAATAAGATCCATGTTCAGCAGTAGACGTCTTACCGTTGAAATGTCTCATGAAGACAATAATAATTTTTTAAGTTGATCATGGGTAAAAATTTGTATGAGTTATCGATAAAGTAACACTTAGTTATTATGCAATTTACTGTACGAGAACAATTTTTCGTTTTGCCGTTTCCTAAGTCGTAGCAACTACTTTAGTATTATTATACTGGTGCACGCCTGCAGCATGAAGTGTGAGAGAGCCGCCGTTAATTTTCTCATGCATAACAAGCAGCGCGGCTCGAAGCGCTCACAGGCCGAGTTTTTGCGTCTGCACTGCGATTACTTCGTGTAAAATACTCGCAACGATGTCTTACAAAGCGAGCGAGTGCAGTTTGTTAGTTTTTCATTGTGAAGCTTTCCGCGTCATTAGCTGGAGACGCTCGCTGGTGTCTCTTGCGAAAACTTTAACTGTCAAGGAAAACTCCGGTTATCATAAATAGAAATAATCTTGGAGTTATTAGAACCATTTGCCAAAATTTTCGAGTGTTTGTTAAAATTTTAAAAGCGACTTATTTTTATAGTCAACCAATAATTATCACTGTTGAACATAAGTCTCCCCCTTATATATATACGCTTCTTGTAAGACCTGTTGGAAACAGCCTGTATCCAGCATTTTCTGATTATCAGATATACAGACCATACAGACTACGTTATCTGTCCACCCTGTAGGCGTGGTCTCTGCTCCAAAACCTTAAGACTCCACCAGCTATGTGGCTGCCCACTGCAACTTGAACTTGTCAACCCGCTTGGCTATATCGGTTCCTTTCATTCATCTACAGATCTCCTCATTACTAATTCAATTTCGAATCCACTTGAGTTGAGTAGTAAGTTAAATTTATAATAAAAATGTAGCCACAATTAACTAAACTGTTAAAAATAAGAAAACTCACTTAACTGTTAATGTAGATTGCCGCTTTGTCTTTCACAGCATCGGATTCAACTAATAACAATTATCGTTATGTTACTTTAATAAAAAATTCGCATTGTATAAATTAAAAAGAACAAATAAGTTTGGAGAACACCGCTGTGAATTAGACGGGGCGCTTGATGTCATAATTGAAAACGTTTCTCTTTCACTCAATTATTATAAATTGAGTGAATGTTAGCTGTATTCAGTTTTAAAACAATAACTACAATCAGATAGTATCTCGCGAACAATGGCAATATGCAATGGTGACCATGAAATATCAAAAAAAATGTCAACTTAGTAAAGTACAATTATATTGTTTGTAAAATATTTCCTATTTAATTAAAAATAATCTTAGATTGTACACAATTAATACAAAATAAATAATACACAAAAATTTGCTACTCCCGCCAGCTTGGCGAACTAAATGAATGCCGCTTCAATTCCGCCTGCAGGTGGATTTTCGATCTTATCTAGTCTCATCTTGGTTAAAGATATATTTCTTCCAATTTTCAAACCGTAAACCTTATGTTCACTGAGATATCGTGATGGGTATCTTCATTGGTGGAAAAATCTTTTATTGATATGTATATGTACATATGTATACATATATATATATATATATATATATATATATATATATATATTTATGTACATAAATATATATACATATATATACGTATTTAAAAACGAGATTTTTATTTATGTTTACATAATATGTATTGGCTTTTTTCGTACTACTACGACTAGTAAATGATATTGAACAAAAATATTGCTATATTTATACACGATGACAAAAAATAATCTATATTTTAAATTGAAACATGTTTTGAATTATAATAAAAATGTCACATTATTTTAAATTAACTTTGGAGGCTATAATTTGGATTTCTCACACTTACAAACGTATTTTATAATGAAATATTATCCGCGTAATGGAGCAAGTGAGGTAAACGTAGGCTTTCAGATGACTTCTCACGGATCTGTTATACTGTTAACCTAACTGCGTGTAAGCGGAGCACTCATAACAATTTAAAATTAAGAGTTATTGTTGTACGAAATGTATGAGAATGTTTAATTAGATAAGTAGGCTAAACGAGGCCGCTGTTCCCGCGTAAAGTGACGCCACATACTTATCCAGTACCTAAACCGTGTAACAGGATTATAATTTCATGCTTTAATAAGCTCCCAATGTGATTATAATATAGTTTAATTATATATTCTACTGTAATTGGAGCTTTACATTTGACGTATTAGTGGTTACTTCGAATGGATGCCATATTAGTGGTCACTTCGAGACATATCGAGTGTGTCACAAGACAAAGTAATTTGTCTTGTCTTAACTATTACTGGTTAACTTTCATTACTCGATAAATGACTATGCCTACTCGAAAGACGCTGGATGCAGCTTGATTCAAAGCGATTCTATTGAAAATCTCTGGGGAAGGCCTATTACATGAAGTAAACGTCCCACGGCTGATACAATGATGATGAATCCAAAAATCAGCAATTATCCGATTTATAATCACTTTCTGGGCTACATTACTAATCATTTTTAACTCCCTCCAGCCGTTATTGTCTTAGGTTTCGAAACACGAAAAAACTTACCAAAAACTCGCCGAATCGCTGAATCTGGGGGAGGCTGGACATACCAGCAGCGTATGTTACGGCTAAAATGATGATGGTACGTATATTTACATTAACTATGCTCTTACAGTAACAGATAAAATATAATTTTTTTATCTATATACGGGTTAAATAGAAATAGACGTGAAGACTTTACAGGGGTGAATGTATAGCTCATTTGCAGTCAATATATGGTAAACCCTATTAAAAATCAATAGTTTCATAGACAACTAATAACGGAATGAAAATATGGTAAAAAAGCGTTAGCGATTTACAACTTTTTAGTTACTTACTGTCGTATTCCAATATAAAATTAAAATGTATGTAACATATTTAAAACTGATCACTTTATACATGGTATTTGGAAATAGGTGTAATAATTTTAAAGAGGTGAATATATGGCTCATTTATCAGTCAACATAATAAAATTGAAAAAAACACTCCAGAATTTAAAAAAAAATCTGAATTACTCCTGTGAAAACTTGATTATACTGCTACTCGTTACTAATATCATGATATGATGTAAAAAAAATACCTACACATTGTGTACACTCTGAACATTTTGGAAATACACTATATGTTTGGATTTCGATTAGATAAGTATTCTAGAAAATTATAATTACAACCGTAAAATTATTCTTGATGGTTTTACTTGTGATTATTCAATTTTTTTTTCGATTGATTAATCGATTTTCAATTTTACCAAGATCAAAATTACATTGCATTGTCGTTTTAAAACTATTAAAATGCCTAATCGTAGCATCGCAGTACACACAAACAAAAATTTGTTCTGCTTTATTTAACATGTTGGGAACTCATCGAAAATTAGTTTCGGGAGAGTTCCGCGGGCACGCCCCTGACGTCGCATGCGGAGGCTCCGGCGCTCATTAATGAGTTGTGCGGCGGCAAAAAATATGTTCGTCCACACAATACGGCGCATGACTGGCGGCTTCGCTATCAATTATTAATAAAAAGCGGGCCGCTTCATTGAAAGGGCGATTAGCTCAATATTTATATGGAATATTCGGTATCAACGCCGCTTTGTGCCCATAATTCGGTGGGTCGTGACGCGGCGCGTTTGACTCGCGGCCTAACGCATACACCAACTGCTCTGCTCGTAACTCAGAAAAATTATTTAAGGTTTTTGCCCAATATAACAATATTAATAAAAAGTAGTAGTATCAAGTAATAAAAGTCAAGGTATCTAATCTTTGCGTAAACTCATCATTCTTGTCTTCGTGTGATCTTTTGGGGACGCTTTTGCCTTGCAATTTTCATCTATCAGCCATATAATAATGATGACGATGATGCGAAAATTCTTGTAAAAACTTAAATTAATAACGTTGTACTTAGTGCCAAAAATGTACAAAACCAAAGACAGTCTAAAAACATTTAATACAAGCCGCATCTTTACAATAAAAAAATCATAAATTGAAAAACCAATATTATATAGCAAACGTAGATATTTTCGAAATAATAATTAACGATAGAAGTAGAATAAAGATAACGACTACTTTGCCGTTTAAACGTTTAGCTCATCAACCTTTTATAAGTAAAGAACAGATGATTGTAGCGGCTATCAAAATGTAAGGAAGCTTTTATACAGTTCTTTTTCAAAAGTTGAACAAGTAGCAATAAAGAAAATTAATTTCTTAATATAACCTAGAAGACGTTGAATGCAGGCCGCTTCCAACGGGTCCTATTGGAAATCTATGAGAGGCCTATGTCCAGCAGTCTTATGGCTAAACTGATGGCGAAGAATTCAAAAGTTCGTCATTATTTGATTTAGTGTTACACTAAGTGACATTACTAATCATATTTTAGGTCATTAGCTCCAGCTGTTAAGTTTTTAGGTCTCGAATAATACGCAATAACCCACCAAAACTCTCAGAGTATGAATGCTTTTAGGCAATATTTTCAATGAAATTTGTCTTATCATGAACCAAACTTGCGGCTGCTCATTGTACTAAATCGACTCAAACAGAAAAGCAGCCACTAAGCCAACATAATACACGCGTTTACACATGAATTACACGACACTCACTACATATCGATTAATTTACAACCGGATTACCAAAACATTCGCAAACGCCATCAAATAGATGAACAGACAATTTTTTAATAAATGTTTTGTATCTTTGAAATTCTGCGTCAGAAAGGTTAAACCCGATTTAATATGTTACAAGAGAATCATCGAACACTATTTCTGTGATTGCATACTTAATATACCTCGAGGAATCTCAACTCGTACAATCGTATTTCTTGTCGAAAGGGCCGAAGCTAACGAAGAGAAACTCGCTCCATAATCGCTTCTTAGAATGTATACTAGTATTAATATAACTTTAAATGAGATACTACCGGTAGAGTATAAAATATTGTATTTATATTTATAAATGCAGATCAATTTATTTGAAAAAATTGTCTAATGTCTTCATCATTATAATCATCATTTCAGCCGTAAGACGTCCTCTGTTGGAGGTATTTTCTCCTCTATGGATTTCCAATTATTGTTGCAAGGTAAGTAATGGTTCGAAGGCTGTCTAAAGCGTCATCCAAAGAACTTGACAAGGTCGTCTATTCACCTTGTCAGTGGAAGTCCTAATGTTTTACTTGATTCGATTAAATAAGTACAAAATGATGAATATCAGATCACCTTACAAATGAATACTCTATAAGTAGAAAATGTAGAGCACTCAGTGTCTGTCTACATCTTTGCAACGGTTTCTGCAATTGTTTTCATTGCCTGTCTTTCGCAAATTTTGCCAACTATTGCTTGCTTGCCTATTTATGTAACTAGGAAACTAGAAAGAAATAATCGAAGAGAACGACATCCCTAGCGGTGGTCATATCAGATATCGTAATCATCATGCTTCAAGCAAAGCAATGTGACCTATGGGGGCTAGTCTAAATAATAGTCGGAATAAACCAGGAAAAGCTGTAGTGAATAAGAAAAAAGGGGGACCAAAATTTTGCATACGACTTCAAGTACAGTAACTGTGATTAGATATTTATCACTATAAATAGTGTGATTCCATGATCCAATTCGTCGACCCTCACAAAAAGAGCTTAAAACCAATTGGAAGAAAAATTCTTTAGTTCATCATCATTCTTTCAGACCTAGGACGTCCACTGCTAGACAAAGGCTTCCCTCGTAGATTTCCAGCTATAGCGGTTGGAAGCAATCGCATCCAGTTCACTCTTCCAAAGACCGTAAGAAGATCGTCTGACCTAACGGGTGGACTTATTGCGCTGTGGCTGCCGATCCGTGGTCTCCACTCCAGAAGCCACGATCTTCAACAGTACAATAAATCATCCATTTATAAAAATCACACAGTATTATATAATATTTATTTAATCACTTTAATATTAATGCAAATTTCGAAACGGAAAAATAATGAGAGTTAATAATTTACAGATAACGATGAAATTTAAGCGGCTGCGAGTATTTGTCAGAACGATTTTTCAGTAGAACTGATGCTAATGAAAAGGCCTTTTCACGAGCTTTGGCGCCGACCAACATGCAAATGTGGAGCTTAATGATGCGAGAAGCCGTGCCGCACAACCACAGATACATAATAATATTTATGAATATCCATTGGAGCATTTTATAAAAAACATGTTAGAGCTTCGATAAAGGTAGTCATAAAATCATTTTTAATCATTCATTGCTGGTAGACTGATGGTAGCATATGATGCACTGATGATATGATGGCACTGTAGACACGAGCATTCTGATATAAAAGTTGTGATATTTACGATTTCTTGAACTCTCTTTACTCATTAGATTTGTTTTTATCATGACGGAAGATCAATTACGCTTATTGGTATTTATAGTTTCCATCAATTGAAGGTTTCCGATCAATGAGAACGCTTACCTTAAACTCCTTATTTAGTAATTAAACTCCCTCAAGAATTTAGCCTAGATTTTTCACTGAGTTGCGAGGCCGCCATGCTCTTAGATCGCTTAGGAAAAATCCCAGACAAGGAACCTTGTCTCAGGCTTAAACTCAATACATCACATCTAGATTATGGTTATATGTAACAATTTAATATGGATAATGAAGAACAGTGTTACCTAACGCAAGTATAAATATACTTTAACGGAAACACCAAAACCTGTTATTATTAATCATTTATTACGTTGGCGAAATTAATACCTTTTTTTGGAATCTATAATATATTATACACATTGAAACAATACCAAACGTACAGGTTTTGTCCAAGATGAAGAATTTGAAGAAGAAGAGAGAATGTACATTGTATATATACTGTATAGACTATTTAATAATAAGCTGTTCATCAAATGAATCATCGACTTAAGAACAATAGCTTTTTACTCGTTTGGAATTATTTAAACTACCAATGTTGTTTCCTTGCGAATTAAGACCCGTCTTGAGTTCTCATGTACCATGTGCAATTGACCAAACTAGGATATACATGCTGTTTTAAAACCATAAAGTTATATTTTTAGTTATCGCATATGCATAACAGAATAATAAAACCTTGAACGAATGTGCAGTTTGTAAGTATAGAGGCAACAATCCGCAACCATTCACCGGGGTCTATCGCGTGTGTAACGCCGCTATTCTATATACACACTTTTCTTATACTTTATTTTTATAACTACAGCGTATAAATGAATACTCTTCGCATATTGTTACATATGTCACAAAGGAAAACATATAAAACGACGTTTATTTTTAATTACAATGACGTATATTTTTTTATTAAATAGACTATTAGTACACTACAATGTCTACATTTTTTAATAATTCTATTTAAAATAAAATATTGCGGAATAAGGTGAAAAGAATATGAATAAATTAGGCACTTGGGATGAACAAGTATGAGAAACAATGTAGAATCTCTGGTATTTTAGCGGTGATGTCTTTTACACAGAACTTTTTGCTATTTTCAAGAACTGTGAAGTATGTAGAACCGATACAACTTATTTATTAAAAAAATAGAAACTATTCATATAGTCAAGAGGCGGTCTTATCGCTCGCGGCGATCGCTACCAGACAACCTTTGGATGCAGATAACTTACTTGTCCCGGGAAAGAAATATACCTACAGGCCACACGACTAAGGTGAATAATTACATCATTGGCTTGGCGGTAGTACAACGATGTAATTGGGAGTATATTCATAATTAATTTGTATGCGATGCAGATGGGAACAAGCAGATTCTTCCTATAACCTGCTGAAGGTTTTAGACCTATCAACAACTAAAACATCAGCTAATTTCTGAAACGGACTTCCAAAACAGCATTAACTTTTATTTTTACTAAGCATTTTAATTCAACATTTATTATTGAAATTTGGTTCGGTACGGAGAGTAATCTAGTCGGTTAAAGTCAACACCAAGGCAAGGCTTCATTAAACTTGTAACATGGGTCAGCTCCGAGCACCGTACCCGGCCTCTCTCCCTACAACGCGATAGACCCGGCACCTGCACCGTTAATCCACGGACTGAGAAGATCCCATCTAGTCCAAAAATATTAACTTTGCAAATCATTAATTATATTTATAGCCAATAAACGCAAATTTTATTAAAACAAATGAAAAAAAAACTGAATGAATTTATACGTGTCACTATCAAGTCATCGGATACTGCCATCCCGGAGAAAAGTTCTTCATCCTCGAAAAGACCGGAGATTACAGCATGAAAGAGCCCAACAATAAACTTTTAATTTGTCATTATGCAGCAATAAAAACATCTAAAATGAGAGCGACAAAAAACTCGTTCGGTGTCTGACAAAAACCGCGTACTGGGGGCGAAATTCGCAAGATCATCCCGTCGTAATGATGGCCGCTTGAAAAAAAAATTTAAATATGAAAAGGCCGGACGGGGCACGGTAATGGTTTAAAATCATTTTTCATCCGAATCATTCGTAAGTCAGAACGTGAATACGGTAGCAGTCGACTGTGGATCCATTATCTTGAGTGTTCGATTACGGCTACGGTCAAGGCCATACTTCATTAGTTACTTCCTCGAGATATATTTTATAATGACTTGGCAATGTATATTTCGTTGGAAGACAATTACCCTTTTAATAATATAAATTGGCGGCATTTATAAAGGAATAATCTGCTACCAGTTCTTATTGTTTATTTATGTTAAAGAAACTTTGAATTAACGCCTAAGCACAATCTAAGGGGCCAGTCATAAAATACATTCGCTGCGAAAGAAGGGGGTCGCTTAGTGCAACATGATGGTCGAAAAAACATAATGGCTCAAAATATTTTAAAAACCTTTGGATGAGACATTTATAAATTTATTTAAATTTTGTTATCATAAATAATAGACCGAAAATTTTGTAAGATTATCAATTATTTTGGTGTTTTGTGACGGATTACTTACAGGGAGGTCGCAGAATCGTGTTATTACAACGAGGAGGGAAGAGGTTCAAAAAAGTTTGACGTATTTTATGCACGGTCTCCAACTACGTCGTATTAAAAATATATTTATACAGATTGCTTTTTAACTATTTGTGGATAGAGCGGTTTATATTCCAGCTTATTTCTATACCAGAGGCGTCAAAAATAAATCAAAAATATGAAGTATTTATATTTATTTTCATTTAGTAAATTAAGAGTACATGTTTCGCTTGGTTTTGTTCTTTTTCTTCTGGTTGTAATTGTCGATCGGGGGCAGACCGCTGTCAAACTCGCTTGCTGTATGCATAGAGCTCTGTTTGTTTACTACTCTGTTGCCGAAAAGTCCCGGCTTCACCTTCGGGAACCTGCGCATCGTCAATTTAATCAATAAATGGATAATATAATTTATATGTAAAATAATATTATAATTATAACGTATACAGTGATTGGTACAGATGACAGAATTGTATATTAATAATAGCGTAATATGGGCAGTATGAAAAAGTAACGTTTTTTTATTAAATTAGACAAGAATTGTATTACACAATTCTACTAAGCTTTCCTTATCAGAACACATACATTGAATTTATGTAATAAACTCATATAGATAGCGTATCATTTTTTATTATTTTTCTTTACATTTGTGAAAACTTAATGGCCTTGCCATATTTACGATCTATTACCATTTAATCGACCCGTTAGTTAACCGAAAATTATAAATAAATAAATAATTTTTATTTGAAAACTCTTTAAAGCTACGAAATATATGAACCGCTAGTACTGTCAAAAGTCTTAGACCTATATAAATTAAAATAAAAGCTCTATTAGGTGTGGTTAATTTATTCATTTATTTAGTGTCTAAATAATTATATTTGTATGTACTCGATGCTAATTAGCAACAGTAATTAGTACACACAAAAATCAAACACTGAATTAAGTAATATTATGATTATGTTTTTTGTATGATTTCATCGTAACACGTCTTTTTCATGTTTTGAATGATGAAATAAGTATAGATTTTTAAAATTGACTGTGTGGTTTGTAAGGGAAAACAGGAGTTGTCTTTACAATTTTTCTCACTTTTTAATTTTTAAATTCTCTTTAAAAGACCATTTATAAGGTACTACACCTTAACGACAACTTAAAAAAACTTGCCAAATTGATGGAGCCGTTTTTGAGTTTAGCACTTAGTAATATCCTTGGCGATTCGTTTTAAAGAATCGATAAAACAAAATTAGACATTAACTTTTAATAATATTTGACAATATTTCATTAATAAAACCTTCGTTGAGGTTAATGACATTATGAGGTCAAACCGTACTTTTTTAGTTAGTATTATGATTTAGATAAAATAACAATATACACATATGTTACAAAACACATAGGAAACTGGAATTGAACCCACTGTCACTTCAATTTGCCAATCCTTTAAGCTATATCAATTACTTTCATTCGCCTATTAATCTTATTCCTGATTCGATCTCGTTGAGAAATCCCAAGCAAGGCTTCCATTGCTCATTGATCGATTGTGAGCTTATCAGTGAAGCCCCTGCTTCAGCTACTAAGTTAAAGCTATCAACATCATCATGTTAGCTAAAAGACGCCCACTACAAAGCTTAGTCCCCTCTCAAATATCGACCCGTCTTACGCTGCCCGCATCCAGCGCCTTCCCTCATATTGCCTATATATAGGCTTACCATACGTCCCGGTTTGACCGGGATAGTCCCGGTTTGAGATCCCTGTCCTGGCGTCTCGACCGGTCAGCATTAGCGTCCCGGTCAAACTTGAACAGCACCGACACCCCAACCAATCGTTCCCCCGTGCCACCCGCGCCAAAATTCTAATGAATAGTGTTAATTGCTCCAAAGATGGTTCCAGCTATTCATCCATTTTCACAAGCAGCATATTGAGGTGCCAAATTTAAAAAAAGTTGTAGAGTTTGCTATGTGTCTACCCGGTACTTCAGCGCCAGTGGAAAGAATTTTTTCACAGATAGTAAAAATGTGGTCTGACGATCGGGGAAGGATGGAATAATGCGTTGTGCAAGCTTTGCTTACGTGCAAACTCAACTTGAACATGTCATGCAGTTAATTTTATGACAAAATTAAGCACGACAAAACGATTCTGAAGAAAGTGCACTCTAGTGAAAAATTTAAAGCAAGCGTGGGTGAATAATAAAACCGGGCAAATTTTTAGTGTTGTTTTTGTTAATTCATAATAATTTTGATTGCATTTCAAATATGAAAAACACAAATTAAGCGAAAAGCAAAATGAAAATGAGCCTCTTTCTCTTCTGCGTCCCGGTTTGGCTCTTCGTAATTATGGTAAGCCTACCTATATACCTTATATTGCCACACAAGAAACTTTCGGTCTCATCAACCATTGGTTGCACGAGCAAAGCGCCACGTTCGCTGCCACTGCAAGATCAATAGCTATAGTTTAAATCTATTAACTTACCCAGGGCGTTTCTTTTCTTCCTCCTCGTGTACTGTCAGTCGATTCGTAGGTCTCTCTTTCTTCAGTTTAGGGTCGGATTTCGCCCTCCTCGCTAACGCAGCCGGCGTTTCTCGGAGTGCGAACGCCTTCGCCGCATGACCGAGGTGTAATTGCCTCGCGTCCAGCCACATTCGTACCTCGCGGGGGTACCCGGAGTAGAATCGCACCCAAGATGTATATGCTAATAAATATTGCAAACAATTAGCCAATAATCCTTCGACAATTCGTCGCAACCGTCATATAATTTCTGATTTAATGTACCTTTACAAAATTTTACGCGGAATATTTACGTCATTATATATTCTTGAGAATATTAATATAGGTGTTTCCCAAAATTAATACCATTACAAAAGTGTTTAGTATCCAACAATCAACAAAACAACTTCAATTAACTCCAACAAACCGAAACATATAAAATCAATTCAATGTAGAAATACCAGTGTTGTACATTTTTTGGGATAGTATACTTTACGTATATCATTTCCTGTACTTTCATTTTTTCCCAAATTATCACTGTAACGAAACTAGAAAATCAAATAAAAATATATAATTAATTTGACATAAAGAGTCGTTTAATATTGTTTACTGTTTTATTCGGTTATGAACGTTTAGTTATAAGCTAGCATAATTATGTATGCATGCCTGCAATAGGCAAATATATTTAATTTTGTACTTTCTTAAATGAAACTATTGTAAATTCATGCTGTTGGTGCGCCAATTTTACTTTATTTAATATATACGGAACATTGAGGATTTTTTTGGAAATTTTGGTCATATACTATTGGAAGAGCAGTCGTGAACATAAGACACATTGCACGGACCTTTTCAATCTCTGGCCAACTTTATTTCATCGAGGCACTTCTCCCGCGATTGATAGATGCTTTCGTGTGGGCGTTTACCTGGTCAGCATCGAAAAACTAGGTAAACTCTGGATCTTAATACCTTCGCTGTACAGTCTATACAGACAAAAATATTTACAGGTGTGTTTCTAACCTCTGCTGGCTTTCCCCAACCAGTCGCGGTGGCTATGCGCTGTGTGCTCGAGGCGTGTTTGCACGGCGATGGCGGCCCGCGCCGGGTTCGATGCCGCGGGCGCGACTGTCCGCAGCGCTTCCAGTGATTGCGACTCGTCCGTCTGCCGAAGCCTAAGGGCGGAAAGAAGAATTGCTGTGTCCTTACAATGTATCCACCATCTGACCATCGTCTCACATCGACTTTAGTGACGTCGCGTGCGAATAATACATACGGAGGACAACCTTTTACCTTTTACCGTGACTGGTGGACTACCCACAATATTGCGAGATTTTATCACCAAATGACTATAACACAAACTTAAGGTTCTGTTTTTAAATAATATAAGCAACGTTAAACTTCAATGCGTTATTATATTTCATTTAAGATCACTCAGTTTCTGGAGAGCTCTTCTCAGTAAAACAGTATAATAATAAACTTGAATAATTTTTTTTTTCATTATTATTTTTGATTTGCTATTTTTTAACCTGGCTTGTTCTATTGCAACTGCATATAGCGAGTTGTTCTCTTTTACTAATTACCATAATATGACTGCATTTTTAACTAATTTATTTAAATTTTTTTAATGTAAAATTAATTTAATAGCACAAACATTAACTAATAGCACTAACCCGGGAAATTTCTTGTGCTATCTTAAAAATTCAAATTCTTTGTCATGTTGTTAATTAAATGAAAAAAATACATGCGTCTCAAAATAACCTTCAATTTTCAATTCGTGTATTACAATTCAAATCAATTAGAAAAATGTAAACAAAATTTTAATTTACAATGTATTAGTCATTAATCATTATTGTCTACCTGATCCGTTTCTGTTCTAGATGCCTGACGAACTCGGCTTCACTAGGTAGCAGCATCAAAATGGCGGCTCCAACTTGCGCAGCGCGACCTGTTCGCCCGACCCTATATATGAAACGAGCAAAACAAGACAAATATTGAAAATTCCATCTGTTCGATTTTTTCGTCCTTCTGTGTATACATATATATATATATATATATATATATATTGTATAAATAAATTGAACTAAATATATATATATATACACACATAAATATTTATACATTTATAATATAATATATAAATAAATAAATATATAAAAATATATATATATATATATATTTATTATTTATTTATTTATTTATTCAATTTATTTATACAATTCTGAAATAATCCTTCAACCAATTTATATTATTATCGTTAGCTTTAATAAGCCCACAGCTGGACATAGACCTTCTACATAGATTTTACATAGGACCTGTTGTGAGCGACGACCTTAACAAGATTGTATGTCAACCTTGTGGGCGAACGTCCTACGTTGCGCTTGGCGGACTGTTGTCACCGCTCTAGAACCTTAAGGCATCAGCGGCCATTGGTTTAGCGCTACGTGGTCTGCCCACTGCCACTTCAATTTGCCAATCCACTGAGTTATATCGAACCATATACGATTCAATATATATTCTAATTTCGGATGATCAAAACTTATTTACCTTATTCTAGCAAATAATTATCGAGACGATTTAATATTAACAAAAGTAACCATTTTCCAATTATCATCACGCGCACAAGCATGTTTAGTTATCTGTTACACTCAAACATTTTCATTCCGGAATTTTTTCGATACAAAGCTACTTCCATTTTAAGCCAATACAATAGGTGTTTTTTAGTAATCGCGAAATTAGCGATTTATATAATGCCAGTAACAACATTACAATAATGTACACAAGAGCATTTGAAGGAACATTCCAATGAATTCTCCTTTGCTATGGAGACCATTACAAACCCACTATTTGCCTTTGAGCAGTAACAGCACCTCATATTTACATTTACATGACTATGGGCTAAGAAACATTGCAACATAGTATCTAAGACAACGATTGTCTAAGGTGAAAGATCATCTTAGTGAAATATACACAACGGAAGTACGCTCACAATGTGTTGTTATGGTCGTCAGAATATGCTATATACAAGCCATTTCCATTTGGTTCTTTTGGAAATCTATGGAGAAGGCTTTTGTCCAAGAGCGAATGTCCTATGGCTGAAATGATGACGACAATGTTGGTAATTGGCATCTTTCAGTTTGAAGCTGCGAGGGTTCCAAACGTGCCCGTAACGTTTATTTTTATTCGTTTACGAATCTCTTCACTTTTTAATCTATCTCGTAGAAATATCTCTAGCATAAGGCCTCTCCATAACTCGTTACGTTACTAGAACGTCAATGTGACCCGAAGTGAAAGACCACGTTTCCATCTTAGGGGAACTCAATGTAGGCTTTTGTAGCGTTCTTCTAATGACGCACATGAGTGCTAAATGATTCCGAATGGATAATAATATAAATAAATTAATGTCACACGAAACATTAACATTCCGACCCGAAAGTTTCCGAGAGTGTCGATTCGATCGGTTACGATTATCGGTCTAATACTAATTACCTGTGCACATAATCTGTTGCAGATGCGGGAGCACAATATTGCAGCACAAGATCGACGCGCGGTACGTCAACACCACGTGCAGCGACGTCCTGCAAAAAAATCATTGACAGTCTCGCTGGTCACAAATATAAAAGAACCCATGAGGAGTGGCCTATTGGATCGCAACAAATGTATTCACAATAATTTACAGATAAACAATGAATATTCGACACATTTGAACATTACTTTGTTACAAGTTATTATTAACAATAAAAAAAATTGAAATCTAATTGTCTAGTTATTCGTACATATTATTTATTTACAAACGTTAAACCGTCTGTTTTTAAACCTCATCTGCATCGTGTCAACCGCTCAATTCTTCGTCTTTGCGTCACGTATCTCATGTGGGGAGTAGCAGCTTTGCTATTTCCATCTTCAAAGTCTAATAACTTTGTACAAGAGATCTTCGCTGTTGACGTTTACTTTTACTGACCACACTCCTCTCCCTACGTAACCAAATGATTCTACCACTGCCGTTTTTAAGCTCCGTTCAATGTTGAACTGAAGTTCGCTATTGACAGATCTAAATCCTTCGACAGGTTTTAACGGAATCTCACTGTTTTTTCTCTCCTTTTCCCCTTATGTCGGTGGTCAGAGGGACATTGCTGGAAACTGTTACCGAACCAAATTTATTTTAGAAACAGTCTACAGAATCCAGGTCAGGTTTTATATAGTAAATAAGAAATTAAGAAATAAATAAAATTGTAAATGAAGTAGCACATGGTGTCAAATCTTTGCCGTTTTAGAGTAGAAGTGTATATGGTGACTGTAAAAAAAAAACCAGCTAAGCTTTAGTGTCTAATATTAAAAAGCAAAACCATCTCAATTATACCACGCCTGTAGCACATGTTATATTATGACAAATGGCACAGTTCGGAAAATAGTTAAATTTTTTTTGAATAATCAATTGCATATGGTATGTTTTAATTTTATAATAGTAGAATTCGTAATTCAATCTAAACGTTCGGGTAGTCAATACGTATGAATGTTGGCATTACAATTGCAGCAGAGGTAAGAACATTTTAAATTTCGATTATACCAATCACAAAAGTACATAATTACGGTGAACAGAAGCATTATACAGCGTAATAGGAGCGCTTGGACCGACGGCCCCCCGCGGCCATGGAGATTGGACGCCTGGACGCTTCGACGCGATCTACAGATATTTATGCTTTGATTGCCTTCTATAATAAGCGTCGCGACAATGTAACATTAATTACCTTTATTAAATTAAACTCGCCGCGTGTAAGTACATTATTGCGCAGAAAATAATAACGAAAAATGTCTTTTAAATCTTAATAAAATTACGTTTTGCCCTGTCGAGTGTTAATATAGTCAATCATTAAAGTTTAATAATATATTAGCATTTAATAAAATACATAATTCTGTACATATTTTCTACTTGATAAACAGATAACGGGTTAAAACACACAATACTAAATTTAAGAGATATTTATTATAATTGTAAGATAAGCAATGTATTTTTTTTTCATTTATATTATAAAGAAGAATTTCATCACAAGAAACTAGGGTTTATATTTGTGCTAATATGGAAAGATTTAAAATAAAGTTGAACAATTTGAATTGGAACTAGGAGTCATGAGTATGTACATATAGCCCAGTTACATTTTTATGATGTACATCATGTGTATATATGTATGTATGTTGCATACAAATTGTGTTCTTTATACAAAATTTATGAATGTTTAAATTAAACTTTGACACTGAAGCTTAAATGAAATAAAAATATGGTTACGGTCATTAAAATAAATGCACGAAGGTTACCTACATAGAATCGTAAATAAATAAATAAAAATCTGTCTCTTTGACATCAAAATTATAGATATGTTATTAACATAGGAACCGACATTGAGTATGCAATTAATAATTCGTATTGCATTTTTACACGTGTACGAAATTTACGCGACACACCTGCACGCTCGGACAGTTGTATGGTCGCCCGCAATGGTGACTTCAAATGTCACAAAAAAAGATACAAAACTATCATATGTAACATTACACCTTTTGTTACGGATAATAAAAATTGAAATTGCAAAATGGCCGACAGAAAATTAAAATTATGTTACCACTGTTAATCAAAAAATAAAAACTTGTAAAAAAGTCCTATAATAAATAGCGTGAAGGATTTTTAAGTTATTATACTGTATAAAGAATACTGTAAAAGCGACCACAAAAAAAAACATGTTTGTTGTGAGCACTTCTCAGATCAAGGCGCGTTTGAAACCCTCGTAGCTTTAAGTTGAAGGATTCCTTTTAGGAGAGTTCAATCTAATCCTAGTTTCTATCAAATTTCACTGTTCTGACAATCTTCTCACGTACACGAGTGATCATTTTAAATATCCTATATGGGTAGTTATATCTGATAGTTCCATACGCTATCGTTGTGTTCATTTTTTAACAAATAAGTTATTAACTATTGTTTCTATTTAAATTTTTTGTTTTCGTCAGACAAAATTAAAATCATAAAATGTAAAACTTGTTTCATTATTAGACATAGCAAAGTAGCGTGTGTACATTAGGGGTCAAATGTTAAATAACTTTAGTCATGGAAAAAAATTAACCGATGTTATATCATCTAAAAAACTCTTTACTGAAAATTTCATTTCTAATGCAAAAAACCTAGGAATTGTTAAATAAGATTTTCTTTTTTTTATTATTGTAAAGAATCTTGACAAGCCTTTTTTTAATTTTGACTTCGTATATTTACATCTTTAGTAATTTCATCTTTTCTGTACATTTATTGGCGCTCACTATATTACACTAAATCAACACAAGTACCATTCAGAGTGCAATATTAACTCTCTCTGGCGAACATAATATAGGAAATCTATGAGAATGTGTTAAGAGAACTCTAAAACACAAAATCATGGCACGTCTCGGGTAACCTTAAATCTCCAGGTAGTCATTGTTAATCGCTAATTGGCTAGAAAAACGAATGTAACTGGCCTACAATAAAGCGTGCAAGCGTTAGTTTGATACATAAACGTTTATTTGCAATGTCGGGTACACTCTATTTAAATTAATCGTCCGGAAGCTAATAATAACCGCAGTTGATTGCAAAAGCGACGCACTCGACCATTAAACGGCTATTAGATTGCTTACATAATCCTAGTGTTATAATCACCAACTTATTACGCTGCTCAAAATCGCCTATAAAAGGCAAATTAGGGTGTTTCGCAATAGGCAAATTATTTTTTCAATGCCAACCTCAACATTGGTTTTTGATTGACATGCGTTTTACTATTAAGAAATATGCTACTCTGATTTAAATAACGTGAAATAATTGCACTGTTTATTTTTTTATGAAGTTTACTTTTTGTTAATTGATTGCGCAAAGTATTTTCATTTTGCAGTTTGACTATAAGGGGTGTTCTATAAATCAACCTTAAGCCGCATTCAAGTGATAGGGCAGGTAATGTCTAAACACAGAAATTGTTGAAAATATTATATACATATTTATATATATATATATATATATGTGTGTGTATATAAAATATCTTTAGACATTCTTTAACAGTCAACCCAAAAGTGTTGCCAAGATAAAAAGTTGAATGATCTAGGTCTCTTTTTTTAAAAGATTGCCGTTCAAAAATATAAATGAATTTTAGGCACCCATTGATGCAACAGTTACAAAAGTTTAATTTTTTAAATTGTTTTGACTTTGAGTACTTTTTTCGGAAAGAACGTGTATATGTTGAGACGGCCTAATCTTGAAAGAAAATGGTCATACTGTTATATGTTTAAAATTAATACAAATTTTAAAATTCAGAAATTACGTGACAAAGATTATTACTACTACTATTACTACTGCACTATTCCTAGATTTTGGCTTGATGTTGATTGTTAGCATACATAGTAATAATGCATAATATTACTTTTATGAGATACCGTATTTCATGGATAATATTTAACACCATACTGTGTTTTCTTGAGGAATGTATGTATTCATTAATTATACAATTCCTAAAATATTTTATCTTTTTTCAAAATGTCGAATAACATGTACAATGCAAGAAAAAGGCACTTTTGATCATAGGTATTTTAACCTAGTTAAGTTAGATTTTCATTAATAAAAAAAATAAAAAAGGACCAATATCTAGCCACCGTACACGTGTTGAGTGAATTTACGGTGGCGGTTGTGTAGTTGGCATTGTCTGTCGCATGCGCATTTACGAGCGGGCTAGCGGGCGGTGCACTTTCATGCACGACAACCACTGCATGTGCGGAGGTGGCTAGATATTGGTCCTTTTTTATTTAGGATGGACTTCCGCAATGTAACGCCTGAATCCATTAAAGATTTTCATTAAACGAAGCTAAAAATCACCTCCTTATTAGGCTCTTTGAAAGAATCTAAGGAACATCATATTTTTAAGATACAATAGAACGAGGCATAACCATTGCAACATCCGGAATATACTGAGTGTTCGTTGAATTTATTCTCATCGAAATTGTCTAATTAAACGTACACAGATACAAATCACACAGAATCAAAGAAAAAAACTTACAGTGCAAATTAATAAACCTCTTCTAGCAGCTCTAAATTGTTTGAATACTTCCATTCTTCTCTCGTGAGGCATAGAACCATGAAGACTGAATATATCCAAGTCTACTGGAACTAAACCACCTTCTTCTGGGGCTTCATATTCCATTTCAAATTCGGAATCAGAACTGTCGAATACCCCCGATATGTCCTTAATTATAAAAAAAATAATACAACTATTACTCGTTGATCAAAAATAATCCAATAATATCAAAACATATCCACATATCGTCATAATTATCAAACCTTAATATTATATGATCGTGTGTAAATATTCAAAATAAAAATTTGACTTACCTCATCACCTTCTTTACCATTGGACATCTTTTTTTTCTTTGATTTCATCATATTCTTTTTTAAATCTTTCTTTTTAACTTTAGCTTCTTTTCCTGTCAAGACTGTTTCAAGCAATTCGCTGTGGTAATCGACCATTTCAGTAGTAGCCATGAAAACTATCATTTTACCGCCTTTCTTATTCAACACGCAATGCTCGATTATCAGAGAACACAGAGTAACCAGCCTTAATTTCATTGGAACAATCAAAAACTTCTGATTAACCGTCGCAGGCAGAACTAGTTCATCTTCAACTACTGCTGATTTAACAGCTTCACTAAATACATTTTCTGTTGGAACATTATCTGCTTCCTGGACTTGTTCGACTTTTTTTGGTTTTTTGGCTTCTAATTCTTTTTGTACTTTGAAATATTCATAATCGGAATCACTATCATTGTCAGGTGGTCTTTTATTGCTTATTTTATCTGTAGTTTTCGGTTTGTCTTTTTTTGTATCATCTTCGTTATCAAAACTTGTTAATCCCGAAAATGCTATTAACCCTAAATTAAAAATAATTTAACATAAAATTGTAACAAAATAACTTTAATTAATAACTCACTGCAAAGAAAATATATTACCTCGTCTTTTCTCTATATTATTAATAGAAGAATCATTGCCCAAGTTCTTTATTTCTTCATTTGGTGCAACAAGATTAGATTTTGTTGGTTCAATAGGCACCTTGCTTGGTTTTTCCTTTTGATCGTCGTTTTTATTATTCACTGTTGTATTTGGTTTTAATGAGTCTGCCACAAGTACTTTGCTCTCTGATGTATCAATAAATACTGGATCTTGCATGGTAATGCCAGCCAAATTTTCTACTGCCTAAAACATTGGAGTCATTGATACTGCACAATTTCACATTTTAAAAGAACATTACTGTTAACTAACTAAAAAGTATTGTACCTTTGTAAGTGTCGCTGAGAGCAATATGGTTTGTCTATTTTGAGACATAAATATGTCAGTCAAATTGTGTTTTACGTGGCCTTCCTCAGTTTTTACTTCGGAACTTTTATTTTCTTCTTCATTAACAACATTCTTATTAACAGATTGTCTCATAAGAGCAATCGGGTCGTAAGTAGCAGCCTTTTTGTGATCCTCTATAGCTTTAACAATAGCTGCAACATCTTTTTCGTAACCCATATCCAATAGGCGATCAGCTTCATCCAGGACTAAACAACTAAAATTATCTTACGAAATGAATATATTTCCTAACTAAAAAGTATATCAAACAATATCTCATTTGTTAAAATATTAAGTATACGTATTTTGATTACGATTAACACCAATCTGTTATCCTTTTGAACACAATAAGAATATTCAAAGAAAATTGTGTTATCTACAACAGAATACGTTATAATGGTACATACATTTGAAAACATTTGTAGCAATTTCAATTATAATATGAAGTAAATAAATTTTTATAAACATAAAATAAAATTATCAATTTCAATTTTAAATGGATAAAACTTATTTTTGAAACATTTATTTTTGTAACTTCAATTCCTTATAGAATGAAATTATCATTATGCCGGCAAACATTTTTTTATAATATCACCAACAACAATCCTTTATAATGTACACTATTAAATGAAATTTAAAGTGAAAGTTTTAATGCTGGGTTTTTAATTTTAACAGTTTTCTTAATCTATGTTTAATTGAAAGTAATTTGATTGATGATTTTGCACATAAATAAAAAAATATATAAAATATATATTTCCTTACCCTGTTTTTGCAAAATTTAATGAATGTGTATGTCTCAAATGATCATTGATCCTGCCGGGAGTACCAACTAATATACTAAGTCCTTTTCTTAATCTTGCCTTTTCTGCTTTTCTCTTCTGTCCTCCACTAAGAAGTCCAGGTACGATCCAAATAAAAGGCTAAATGGAAGAAATAATTTATGTACACATTTATGACATTTGAATGTAGGTCAAATAAAAAGTATTGGGACATTCACAAACTGTAAAAAGTTTGGTAGCTTGGTGTAGATACTAATTTCCAGTCTTGTAAAATACCAGATTTGGTACAAATAGAAAGAGATTTAAAAGATGTAGAAAAAGTCATTTATACCTTTAGTTAACTTGTATGTGTAATATTAAATATTAAATTTACTTAATAAGTATTATTTGTCATTGTCATTAAGTCAGATATTAGGCACAAGGTAACATTTATAGATTTTGTATCTTAATATTAGCCATATTTCTGGTTAAACCTTAATAAATGTATAATTTGAATAGATTAATAACATGATACTATTAAACATTCATGTCGAAAAATTGTATTATATTTCAACATTGTTCCAGCCCATAGACACTCACTGTACGGCATAGACCTCCCCCCAAGATATGGGGGATTTGCCATTATAGCCATGCTTAGCAAACAGGTTGGTGATCGCAGTGTGGTATTATGCTATGCAGAGGACACTGCAGCCCGCCCTCTAGGAACATGTTTATAAGCATTGGAAATGCTACATAATTAATGTACTAAGTGGAAATTACATAGGATTGTATTATGGGAATTCAGTGGCGTACCTAGGGGGGGGGGGGGGGGTGCGGTCCGCACCGGGCGGCACTTACCTAGGGGCGGCATTTTTTATATTTACTTACAGTTGTAAAAAGCAACTTATTCATTTTATATTTTTTCTTTCTTGAATAATATATTATTATGATTATTAGAAGAAGAAAATTGTAAAACGAGATCAGATGCTGGAATATTACTCAATTCTATGTAATCTTTTTCTTTTCTATGTTACCTTCATTTATGGGAACCCGTTCTTTTGGAAATTAAGGACCCTCAAAAATACCTGCAAGTAAAAGGGTTAAATGTCCACCAATGCCATATAAAACTAAATTCTTTGCAAACACATTTCATGGAACAAAGAGATACGCTAGTACAAAACGCTATTATAGCAGCCAAAATAATTTGTGAAGAGATGTCGACTAAGCGTCGAGTTAGAAGAAGAAAAAATATGAGTGGGGAAAATTCGACGTTGGGACGTGGGGCTATCCTTAGAAGAAGAAGTACGAAGAAAAATGTTTTCGTCTATGGACAGAATTATCAAGGAATAAAAGAACGCTTCGGTCAGTTGCATGGCCTTGTAAGAAAATATTCGTGTATAATACCGTGTAACCTACTAAATGAAGAATTTGAATGTCAAATAAATGACTTGATTGACATTGATAAAGAACAGTTCCATATTGAAAGAAAAAGGATCCAGGTTTTTATGGCTGTACCTACACTAAAAAAAGAGGCAAAACATTAGAAAAACGGGGAGAAGGGCCCTCTTGATCTGCTAAAATTTATTCAGCAGTATAGGTTGGAAAATTCTGTTCCCAACATTGTAATTTTGTTAAGAATTTTTTATAAATTTCAATCAGTGTCGCTAGTTGCGAAAGAAGCTTCTCAAAATTGAAGTTGATAAAAAATTATCTTCGTTCTACAATGAGTCAATTAAGACTACAAAATCTTGCAATATTGTCAATAGAACAAGAAAATACAAATAATATAAATTTTGAGAGCATTATACACAATTTTTCTAGTATGAAAGCTAGAAGAGTAGATATTATTTAAATATATTTACGAGTGCATACAAATATGTCTAAAAAAATTACTCTGTGTATTAATTAATATTGATTAAATAACTTAATAATTTATTTATGTGTAATAAACACAATTTATTTATTTATTAATTTATAAAAACCACAATTTGATTGACTTATAAGAGAAAGGGCGGCAAACTGGAGATCGCCCCGGGCGGCAAAAGTTCTAGGTACGCCACTGTGGGAATCAAACTAATGACCTATGATGGAAATTCTCAGTCGTCTACCGCTAGGCTACCACTGCTTTCAGTCTATCAGTGTTTCATTCACACATAGGTGATAATGGTCACAGAAAACCCATAAATAATTTTTTTCCATAGAGCAATATATATTTTAAGAACCCAATCATTTTTCTTGCAGTTTCAGTTTAACTATTTTACTCCTTTTACATTGAATGCTGTGGTGGACTTATGACTTATTGCCTTATAGGCATTCTCTACCAGTCAACAACCTAGAGCATTGCATTGAGAAAAAAAGTATGCAGGTGTAAATGTTATAGAAATATAATACAAAATTTATAAATTACATTGACTATGTAGCATAAAATAACAAATACAATTTTACACCTTGTATTTTATTAATAGCGTGTCTGTAGACTATCCTAAACAATAATTATGCATGATTTGCATTTACTTTATTCATATACAAAGTAAAATAATTTTTTTTATTGAATAAAATTAAAGAATTTTACTTGTTTGTGAGCAGTGGTATACTGCTCACAAACAAGTTTCGAGAGGATGGGCAGCAACATGCTCCACTTACCATATTATCACACTGCATTCACCAACCTGCCTGCCAAGTGTGGCAATTATGGTCAATCACCCCATAGATATATTTGGTAAAGGTATCTATGGGCTGTAACAATGTTGACCATGATACTTAAATAAATAAACTTAATGTAAAACTTACCTTCACTAACTTTACAAATAATTCATATGTTTGAACAGCTAACTCCCTGGTAGGGACCACTACAACAACTCTGATACCATCATGTCTATTTATTTTTGGTCTTATCGCCTGCAGTCCCTCTATGATAGGAAGAGCATAAGCCAAAGTTTTTCCTGAACCTGTCTGTGACCTATAACAATGTATATTTTAAGTACCACAAAGATTAAATAAATATCCACTTTCATCATAATCTCATAACAAATTCTTAATTAATATTACAGAAATTCAATATATATCTATATTAAAGACATCAATTTTGGTATCTTTGCAATTTGGAAAGTGATGCCAAACAGCTGAATATAAATTTAATCTACAGATAAATTAAATAATAATACACAACATAAAGCAACCATCAAATTATCTTTATCAAGAACTTATCCATCAGTTTAAAAACACAAACACATCGGCCTTTTCACAAATAATAAATAAGTAGAAAAACATAAATTCATTTCTATATCATTGAAAAATTTCTTTACTAATAAATCAATTATTTCAGTGTTACCAAAACTAAAATAATTAATTTATTAATACAATTAAAAACCATGGAGTTATTAGAATGAGTGTGTGAGTTAAGCCACATTATCGAAAAGTCAAGACCTTTATTTATAACATAATGTAAATGTTTATTAATACATACAGTAATATCAATTCCAATTTATTAGATACATTATTCTAAGAATCTTCAAAAATTGAAATTCAGCTAACAAGAGCATAGTTTTTCATATTTAAAATAACTTACCTAATTAAAGCATCTCTTCCATTCAAAATAACTGGTATTGAATTTTGCTGTACTGTCATAAGCTGTTTTAAATTCAAGTTTTGCTGTAAATTAGCAACGCTGTGTGGATGGAGGTCTAAATCTGAAAATGTCTGTGCTGAAAAGACTTTTTCTACAATCGGCTTAACAGCTTTTTGTCCAATACGAGGAACATCTGGGTTATTTTTAAAAAGGGAAGAAATCCAGCCCCCCGTTCGAGGTTTTTGTTTCACTTGCAAATCGTCACTAAGTTGTTGATAGTTTTTCTCCTTAAACTTTCCCTTATTTTCACTTAGATCTCTTAAATTGGCCTCTAAATCGACTGTATCTTTGCTATTAGTTTCATTTATTTTTGCAATTTTCTCTTTTGGTTCCATTGGGCCTTTCGAAGGGAACTTATTTCCTGCATTTTGTGGCCTTTTCCTTGCGATTATTTTACCACTTACTATAGGTTTCGGCAGGAATTTGTATTCTGAAGTATTTCTTGGTTGTTTGCTAGCTTTTTTATTAACATTACTCTAAAAAAATAATCAAAATATTTAGAAGTCACAAAAATAGTAACTAAATTACAAAACTCACGCAACTCACCTTCTTAGCACTTGATATGTTTAACTGTAAATCTTCCATCCTTTCTTTATTTCTAATTTTGTACTCCTAAAATAACCACTTATTCTACAATATTTACTGTTTGAGGTTATTCGCATGCCTTGACGTTACGTTGACACTTTTAGTTTTATTTTATTGGAGATAAGACAAAGGCACGTTATGGCATAAGTTTTCTCTAAATGTTTAAGTTATATGACAAAATTCCACGAAACAAACTATTAGTTTTTATTTAAGTTAAAATGTATACAATTACAAAATTACTTATAACTACAAAAAAAATTACTTGGTATGAAATAAAAGTATTACTGAATTAAACTATTTTTGTAATCATGGATTTTTTTTGCCTATTTATTTTTCTCTTCTGATGCGTCTGCGCAGAGACATCAGAAAGCTAGAGCCAACACCTATTGTTCATCCTGGTAGAGTAAAAACCTTTGTCCACAAGACCTGTCCACAGCTAAAACAGTGTTCCTACGGCAAGATACCGCACGCAAGCTACTAGAACCGCCGTACACCCGCGCTCGAGCAGTCCGAAAACATATTCAAGATTAACAGGGGTGGTAAAACTACCGCCGATTCGGTTGCGATAATTACGACCGTACGGTCCCGGCCGGACTAATGTAGCCACTCAGTCTAGTTTACACGGGTTGCAATGAAACCTTGTCGATAAATGAAAATAGAAAAGAATATAAATAAGACACACGTCAAATTTCAAATTATGGAGATATAAAATGCTGCGTAGATACGTACGATTTTCAACTGCAAAAGCTCATAACAAAAATTAGTTTTGTTTTTATAAACAGTTTATAATTAAATAAATTAATACATGTACAGTTAATAAACAAAAAATAATCAAAGGTCAAATTGATTTTATAACTATACAAGCAACACGTATTTAACTACTTGAAAACATAGTAATATTTTCACACATGAATAATATTACGCATAACATATGTTTTGAGATATTTTATAATTCGAAAAAAAATGTTTTACAATAAGTCTTACGAGATTGACCTAAATTTATTAATTAGTTTTACTTGCATTATTCTCAAACAGAATCGTTTTTAGTAAATTTTGCAGAATGGTTAATAGTAGGCGTTTTTTTTTATTTTGTATCTGAATAAAATTGAATGGCTGAGATAGTGAACAAGATTTATACTGATTTAACATTGACATAATAGGGCATCAGTTCTTATCTTTTTTAGTAGATTACGATTCATAACTATGTTCAGCTGCCACAGGATTTGCTATATTTAATAGATTTTGAGCGTTGTTAACCTTTTCATCTTTTACAGCTTTGTCGAATTTAATTTTACTGTCAATGTTAACTACTTAGTCTGGCAACAAATAATGTTATAGTTAAAAATAAATAAAATATTACTTTTGAATTTGGAATCTGTCGTTTTTATATGATTGTTCGTGGTTTTTTTTTATTTTCGCGCCAATGTATTGCAAAGTATTTTCTCATATTTAAATTGAGTGGAGTTATAGAGAGACCCGAATCGCTGTAATTGCATTATATAACGCAAGGTATGCTGCCAAATACAATTTATTGCATTTATAATATATTTTATTAGTCAAATATTTGTGTACCGGGCTAATGATAGGTCTGATCGTCCACGTTATGTTCATATGAAAAAGGTGATCAAAGTCGTAAGGAAAAGAATTCAAAGAAATTCTGCCCGAAAGCAAAAGATTCTATCTCGGAAGATGAAGGTAGCACCTAGAACTATGTCGGGTATTTTAAAAGAAAACTTGCAGCCTATCGGAGACGCATTGGTCTTTTCTTAACTGATAATATAATAGAATGGGTAAAATCAAAACAAATACTTAAGTGGTACGCAAAAAGAGAGGCAATAATTTTTTTTAGAAAAGGAAAAATTCATTAATTTAACTTTGGAGCTTTCAACAGACCTCTTATTGATTGACAATTTTTTTATTCTTAATACTCTGCTTCGCAGGGTGTTATGGTTGTGGAGAAGAAGCAGGAAAATACTCCATACCGACATATCTATTAACAGTTTAACAATCTAGATATGTATACGTACACTTTTAAGATATAGCCTAAATAAAATAAAAATAATCAAGCGACATCACTACCAAGGATTTTTGTCATGCGGTTTGAATTTTCAACTGGTAGTCCAATAATGTTTTACGGAATTTTATTAAGAAATCTTATTCCCTTTATTACAAATAAATTAGAGACTTTTTACAGTTGAAACTATACACTATGATCGTACCGTATGTATGTTAATCGAATAAGATTTATTATCGGTGTATTTAAAGTGACTCATTTTGGTAACTATGTAATAATTATAAAAATATCTTACGAAAAATTATATATACAAACCACTTTTCTCAATAAAATTGCAGTGTGCAACAGCACGTGCTACGGATCCGAATTCCAGGGATCACACGTGTCGGCACGTGTCGTTCAATAGCTACTTTATGTCATCTATGGGGTGGAAAAATATTTGTAATTTTTCAACAGGGATGTTTACATAAGCTTGTCATTATTTAGATTAACTTAGTTGCGAAGTTTGTCTTTTTTTTTTCAAACAATTAATGCGTAATTGCTATTTCGCATTAGAATGGTTAAATTACAGGAAACATTCTCAAATAGAAACCAGTTTATGGTAGAATCTGTTCTTTTGAACATGAACTTTTTAGAAATAGTACTCGAACGAGAAATGTCACGCTGACTTCGGCAGATCAAAGAAACTACAATAATAATAGGCCGAAAAGTGTTTATTAGTACATACTCGATTAGATGCGTCTTGTAGACCGACGAAGCTGTAACAACCCTACAAAACTAATAGCGTCGACATCAGACCGAAACCATGCGTTAAGCTTCAGTCATGATACTTCATTTTGTTATTGTTTTGTAAGTATAAAGGATTGCCAACAAAATTTTGCAATGAAACTTAAAAATAAAATATAATCAAAAACTTACAGGGCTAATAACAATTTTAATGACAGGCAACCACAACATACACTAGGTTAGGTTACCAAAAACATTTTTTGAAGATACAAATCAGATCAACTAATGATTACTTACATACCTTAATCTAATTTTAAAATGTGTTTACTAAATAAATATTCATTAATTATTTATTTATAATCTTCATAAAAATATCTAAATAAGAATTATGAATTAGTTCATATTCCGTGTTTAAAGTCTGCCTTTTAACAAAATCTATTTAGAACCTAAATACTCAACATGGATTTCGTTAATTATTAAAAACAAAGAGTATGTTAAGATCTTAAAAGGTAACTTAAACGTCATCTTTATCATACATTTAATAAATCTTTCGAGTAAATCACAATAAAGTTTCGCCCTAAACCTTCAACATAAGGACCCCATATAATAGGGTCACTTAAAATTCTGCGAGCAAGCATTGGGCAAAGAGAGCAGAAGCCGGTAGGTCTGAGATGTCGGGGGTGGAGGGAGAATGCGGTGTTAAGGGAGGTGTGAGGGCGCGACGTGATTACCGGCGTCCAACCAAGACGACCCGGCTCACCCGGTTCACCCGACTCACCCGGATCTACGCCCGGATATAATGTAACGCGAGCACGTATAACATGAAGTTTATTTTTTGTTACAGTATAACTTTATGGCTGCTACTAATTATATCACCAACAAATATCATAAAGAAATATTAATATACTTTAATTTGCGGCTAAATAAATAACTACACGGGATGAGGTGTCAAGGGAATGATTTTATGTGTGAAAGCTTTAAAGCGGCGATTGTATTGAACGAGACCAGAATTTTGCATCATTTATTTACCTTCACAGGGTCAAACAAAGTTATATTAAAATATAACATAAAGCAGTAAAATTGTAGTACACTTGCTGTCAATTAATGTACGGTAATCTTTCACCATAAATCAATGGTTTCAGGAGTAGGTAACGTCATGATAATATAGTAAAATTTTTTAAAATTCGTATTGTTACAAATTAAAATTATTGTTTACATTTAATCCTTCAAACTTTGTACTGCTTGAAGTTATTGGCGGTCGTGTTCAGATAGAAAAATCAATGAGTGTAACATTTTTCAAAGTGATCGCGTTATACTTGCTGATTGGAAATAGTTTATATAACTCATTTGTCAGCAAACTGATAAGTTTTGTGTTCACCATTTGAAACTACTTTGAACGTTTGGATCAGATTTAAATATACATACTTTGTAACGGATTCCAATTACAGAAGAATTACAAGTATTTAGATAAACTCTGCACGCGCAAGAATTATTCGACACAAAATGATTGTGCCCTTAGCCGCTAGCAACATGGAACGTAAAAGATATATCAAACTTACTTAAAGTATATTGTATTTGCTAATTTAAATCATTTAGTTTAGTGCTATCTAAAACTTAGGATACTGAACTTCAACTAATTTTTATTGCTATTTTTAAAACCAACTAAAAAGTATATTATCAAGGAGAAATTAAAAAAAATCATATGTCACCATGACAAAACTATATAAACAATTTAAATTCGGATCATATATAAAATCATCGAATTATTAATTGAGTCATGTCAAAACCAACAACGTGCAAAGATGCTATAGCTCGGTGGGAGAAAGCAAAGGAGCAGGTTGCTGCTGAAGCGACGGTAATAGAGCTACAGTTTCAATGGCCACCGATCGAGAAAATGGACGGAGCATTGTCAACGCTCGTGAACTGCGAGTAAGAAATCCAGGATGAAAACTTTTACTGTGTGCACTTTGTATGGAGTGGCAGTGGGTGCGGTCGTAAGGTGTTAGAGTGGCGACCAAAACCCAGTGGAAGTGACATGAGTAGATGCCTCCTCTAGGTCAACCGGCGACATAGTCGTAATCGCGGGATCTCGCTGGACGTGAACAGCGCAAGACCGATGTTTGAGTCGATCTTTGGAATTGGCTTATGCCTTACAGAGGGCGTCTATCGGCTGACACGATGATGACATGAACTATGTATGTGCAAATGTGTGTAGTAGTGCAAAAACACATCTTAAAGTTAAAATAAATAATAATTACAATTATATACATTTACAACTACTTCTATTTTTAAGGTAGCTTAGTTGGAGTGGTTACAATAATAATGATAACCACCTTTATTTTAAAAAATGTGTAAAAGTAGCTGAACTATGTATTTATTATGAATAGATAAAATTGTTCTTAACCAATGACTATGGCTAAAGAACAAAAAGAATTAAAATTAATGGGACTGATTTTCATTACAGAAAACTAAGCTTGTCATCCAACATGATCGACAAAATAGCTGGTATTGCCGGAATGCGCAATCTAAAAATATTATCCCTGGGGAGAAATAACATAAAAAGTTTAGCTGGAATTGTAAGTTTATTTATATAAGTATACATAACTCTTAAAGAGGATCTCTTTTACACGATTTTCACGACGACTAATTTTCTTAATTTACTCCCGGTTTTAGCCGTATCCGTAATTAACGCACAGGATTGTTATCGAGTAGTTATAAATACAAAGATAAAGCATTTTTTATGTTTTTTACATATAGATTGAATGTACAGTAATTTCAGTTTTTGGAAAAAAAATGGCTGTTTTTGCGTTTTACAGATGTAATAAAAAATATCGTATATAAAATTTTTAAAATAATAAGGATTTCATTATTACTTCTTCTGTACGGTTTTTTGGAGAAATATTCTATTATTATATTTAATAACCTTTCTCTTATTAAACTTTTTTTGAAAATTTGTTCAACAAATACCCGATTTTTTTGCACGATTTTCTTAGAAAAATAATATATTTTCTTAAAAAAAGATTTGGGTGTACTTACATCTGTAACATATTACTTAAACATTTTGTATCTAGGAAACCGTCGCCGACACACTAGAAGAACTATGGTTTAGTTATAACCCAATGGACAAACTAAGAGGTGTCGGAACATTGAAAAATTTACGCGTTTTCTATATGGCAAACAATATGGTGAAAGAATGGGTAGAGTTCAATAGACTACAGGTTAGCAACTTTAAAGTATTTTATCTTTTGAATGATAGTCTGTATTTCTTTGATAAATAATATATCGTATTTTCTACATCAGGAAATAAATTTGAAAATAATTCCAGAGAAAGCGTTGAACGATGAAAATAAAAAGACAATTAACAAATTTCTATGCTTTATCACTTAACCATAGATTTCCAATATGACCAGTTGGACGGCGGCAGCGTTTTGCAAAGTCTTCTGTCCATCTTGGGGGTGGACGCTGCAATTACAACTTTGTGGTGTCCACTTTGGTAACTTATCCCTTCGTTTTTTACAACTTTAATATTGTTATGACAGGAGTGTCCTGCTCTTAGAGACTTAGTGTTTATTGGAAACCCGCTGTGCGAAAATCAGCCCGACGTGGATACTTGGCGCACTCAAGCCTGTAACCGCCTTCATCAAATAACAAAATTAGACGGGATCCCAATAGTCAGAGAAGGTGAATAAATGAAAAACAAAAAGTTTATTCTTCAAAGTTACTTCGCCTGTGGAAGCCATTTGCAAAACAATATTATTACTGCTTTAGAGTGAACGACATATTGAACGTTGAATTTTCTAAAAACGTTCATCTAAACTGTAACACCTAAATATAGATCTTATAAAATGGTAGTTTTGAACCTCTCTGAAACAAAATTATATATAAATTGTCTTGTACGTATTACGTACGTACGTACTCTTTGTTGATTTTCTAGATAAAATAACGCCTGTAAAAATAATTACAAATTCTCACTTGCAATACATTCATATCAGTTGTTTTGTTTTTCTTAAAAGGTTAATGAAAATAAAAATAATATATGAAGAAATGTAAGTTACGGTATAACTATATTTTATTATTAGGTTACTTAAATGTAAAAAAGATTCAAATGAAAAACTAGGTTTAAACAATATAAAACTTTAAGAACATCAACAGAGGAATTCATGTGAAAAAATTTGGTTACACAATAAAGAATGAAAGAATTAAAGACGCCATAACGGGATACGAGTTGTGTATAGATTTGTTTTCAGGAATTTCGTTCAGTTACCTAGTTAATTTTTAAAGTTTTTTTTTATATACGACTGCTTTACCAGACCATTTTTATTCAGAAATGCCTGATCCGGATTCGGGTACGAGATACCACTTCTTTGCTTTCTTTTCTATGACCAATGAAACTTGTATACTTTATATAATACTTCACCTTATTTTCTACCCTATTAGCTAAATCTGGATACCTTCATTATTTGGCATTCTTTACTCAAATGACTCTATTGCGATTTTAGAAGGAGTGTAATCACCATAATCATCGAGTTGATAAGCTCGCCTGAAGCTTTCGTATGTAACAGATAATATTATAATACTTCAGGCCACTGTTTTATCTACAGCCGGTAGAAAAATAGCATCTTTACAATTAACAAATTTTTCTTTTTTTAAATATTTTTTTTTATTTTAGTAGTTATAATGTAAAATTGTTTACATAATTTTATATCGATTTGTTGAATTAATCGATAAATTAATATAAATGTCTATGTAATGTAATCGGTATCGCTTCAACCAGAATTTAAAACAACTTGGTTGAATTTTCCGATCAAACAATTTGCCATGACATTTCGAGAAAATTGCGCTTATTATGAATATTTCGAGCTCGTAATAAGTCAATTATATGTTGCGATGGAAACATCATCGGTCATCGGATTGTTGAATAAATTATATCAAATTAGGGGAGTCGTGATTGTTTGACATTTTCTATAACAATAGTCAATCGGTGGCGGTGTACTTGTATAGAATAGAATCAAAACATTGATAGTGATCGATATAAAACCTTCACGCATCGCATTGCTCGTTTGACATTTATAACAAATTATTTCTGGCAACATTTAATAACTCTCCCACACGCCATCCACCTATTACTTTTTACCGTTATAGACGAAAATTAAATTAACGGAATAACTTTTATTTATTTTTATAGTACTTATCAAACACTTTTACAATTACTATTCTCGAAATTGTTATTGCGTCTTTAAAGTTCTAACAGAAAGAGGAAAAAAACCTACCGGACCGGACGGACTAATATTTATTTAGGAGTATCAGACTTGAAACACATCGCCAAAAAGTCATTGCATGTTAAGTCTGAAGGATTACGTGAAAGCAATTCAATTTTAAAAACGTCTATCATATATATACAGCCATCGTCTGGACGATTATACAATTCATCATACGTTTCAAAGCTAAGTTGATAGTCTGCTTAATTCGTGCCAAGAGGATATACGAATCGGTTAGGGGGCGCTATTGGCGGAGGAAAAGTCTATCTCTATCTCCCTCTTTCTTTAGACGCTTCCCATTGTATTTCCAGTCATAAAATTTAATGATGTAAACGGATAGTGAGAAGTTATATAACTCGGAAGTGTTCGGGCACTCGAAATCTGAGGGGATCCTAAAGATTAGTTCAGTATATTGGTAGTCTGTTAAATTATTGTGACATGTAATACTAATGTGAAAATTAAATATTAAACTATGTACTAGACTTGAGTATAATTAAATAATACTGCATTTTATGGCTAGATTTCAATAATGGTTTATCATAAAAATGTTTATCCACCACACAAACATTAACACTATATATCAGCTTCAAAAATTGAACTGATGCTAAATTGAACTACTGTCTGGTACACACATAAGGACTAGTTATAACAAAATTAAATGGATTCTTTTATATAAAATGCAATAATGACTATTCGTTACACATTGTCGTATCCAATTACAGTATTAGATGGCATGTGATTGAATAAAGTTCTATATTTAAATGGAAAGCCTTTCATTGTATGTTATCCCTAATGGACTGATAATTGCCCATCCAAACAGAAGTAACTTTGTTTAATCACAATGGTGCTCGCACCTTCCCCGCGCGTATTTACTAAGCGTGGAAGCCATGCCGACCATTATTTAATTATTAACAGTACAATCGACCTAATTTTGATTTCCATTTGACATTCCGATCACATGCCACGTAGCCAGCGGCGTGCAGCCATTTTGTGACATCTGTCCTCAAATGTGTTACCAACTATAAAATTCAATTTCCCCAATCGGCTAACGCGGCACATTTATTATTCATAGATGTGCACATACACGACCGGCAACTCACAAATATGATCTTTTACGTGAAAGGGTATAGGTTTGCGAAGTATAACTAGAATATATTGGTAATCGGACAAAAGAAATCCTCATCATATTCTTTTACCAAAATTGTCATCTTTAATGTATGAAAGCATAATAATTTTGTATTGTTTGTTAATCATTTTTTTATTCGACTATTAATAGATTTCATATCTGTGTACGTCCTAAATATAATTTTTGAGGATATTAAAATATATACGTATATATATTTTGAAATAAACAATGATAATATTATTGATGGCTCTATTATGATTGGTCAAGACATGAATTTAAATATCATGTATCGATTTCAATCGCCACTTTGAGCGAACCAATAAATCAATCCATGTCGTCGGTAATGCACAATCCATTTGCCCGCTTGTAGCCTAATTGCTGTTAGCACCGCCCAATGGCCACATTAGCCTGAAATGCTCCCCATACGCCCGCCTTCTCCCCCGACCCACAGCCCGTACACAACGTTCGGAACTACTCGTATTAGCCTTCTGTGTTGTAATGGCTGATTTTCTAGCTCACGAGGCTAGCTGCAAACGACCGCGCTTACGCCACTTAAAGGCGGAGAAAATGGCTTAAGTGCTTTCTCTATTATGCTTAAGGTCGTTCATAAAGAGGATAATTTTCAACTCTACAGTGCCCCCGCCCTAGTCGGAAGATGACATCATATGGACACGCCAAATATTTTTTTTATTAACATATACAAAAACTTGAAAACGTTTTAAGATATTTTTTTTTAAATGACCTAAATTAAATCTTAGTTGTATGATATGTCAATAGATTCTTTTTAATAATTATTTTTTTGTTAATGTTTAGCATATTAAAATGTATGATTTAATTATTTTGATATTAAAGAAAAAGAAAGCTGAAGGCTGTAACACAATTTATACCTGTACAGGTGCCAATGACACATTATAATTGTAAATCGTAGCTTTAAATAAATAAATAAATTCAACATTGCTAGTATATTTACAATTTATGTTCGCCGCTTTATATCGCTGTTACCACCAGATCAACGTTCTGTCTATCATAAATATAACGTTTTTTTTTCAATAAGTGCATTTTAAATACGCATGAAACATCAGGTGCAGTAAGATGTTACAAATTGTTTCAGCGTTTTGTAATAAATGCAGTTTTAATTTTATAACAGATTTGAAAAATAAACCAACGAAACAAAAATATTTATTATTTCTAATTAGTTTAGCCCGTAAAGTAAAAATATTGATGTAATGTACCTTTAAATAAGTATTTGTAAATTAATAGCATTACATATCCTAATTTTCCTCAAGTAATTTTTTATATGAAAACATCGACTTATAAAGTCATATCAATGTTAAGAATGTTCACATTTTACTAACGTCAAGTGAGATAATATATTTTTAAGTTGGGTAACCTATTGTCGCTGGAAGCGGTGAGGGTCGCCGAAATAAAGCTTTTCCAACAAACAATAGTTCCGGCCCTTTGTCGCTCCCGGAGTAAAGTAAATATTAGTAGTTGAGGGCATTGTGAGGTCGCCTCGTGAGCGCCCGACGCCACCGGGTCGTGGCCTGGAAGAATGTGACCAGATAAGTTTACATCTATTTACCCTTATTAACATTTCTTTCTGTGATATACCCTTTACCCTTTAACACGAAATTTACTGCATGTACATTTTATGAATTCTGCGTACTAAAAAATACATAATTAAGAATAAATTAAAACATATTTTTATTTTTTCTGTTACACAAAAAGGCGGCTGGTGTTTAGTTTCCAGGTACACGGTAGCCAGATGACCTGTGTCTAAAAAATTCAAGGGTACTTTAGCTAGAATAATAGTGCACGTATAAGATGTATGTTTCACTTTTCAATGAGAGTAACAGTATAAATGATGATGCAGTTGTCTTACTTAACCTTAGATCAACTTCCTGTTTTTCTTCCCTTTTTCTAATTATAAAAGTGAACTTAGAAAATACATAACTGATGATGGTATTAATCAAATCTAGAAACCAATTTTCAAACGATATAATTTTTGGTTTAAAATTGAAAAATGTTTACCACAACGTTTACATTAGAAATAAATTATATTTTTATAGCACATCTCGTTATTTGATTAAACCGTAAAAGTTCACTCAAAAGCAGGAAGTCACGATTGCGATATAAATTGCTATTCCAACATTAACACCTACTTTACATAATAGCCGATAAACCAAATTTAGTTTTCATGTTACGCACCCTCCACAGCTACTTATGTAATAAGCAATGATCAATGGAGAATAATCCCATTGTGTCGCGGCAAACAAAAAACCCCGTGTCTGAGTTATTCCGTTATGCTCGGGCGTTAATATCTCCATTACATTAGCAGGGCTCATTGTTATCGCCTCCGCATCTCGATGTATGCAACTAAAGGATTAGGTGTCATGTTGACAGTTGTCGATGCCCTAAAGGAAGTGTGCATTTCGAAGCATACATAATTACGTATTTATTTAATTTAACTCACTGGCAACACAATAACGTCATGTTTTCGCCAGCGGCGTTCCGACTTGAGCCGGAGCGCCTCGGGGCAATAAAATTAATGAAGCGTGGAGATGGGACCATTTTACTTGTATTATTCGTCTCTTGCGGGCTGAGACTGAAGCGAATGTCCATTAGTTCTGTTTTAACATGTTAGCGAGGTTGAAACGTTGTAAATGCGATTTACTACACAGAGAGGGTGGAAAAGTAGCCGGAGAGAGATTGGGTCGCGATCGATAGTCGATACGAACGGATAAATTTTAAACGACTTGCATTTATTCATTATTTATTTATTAAATTCTTTCCTTTAATGTTTAAAGTATACTTCAGCATTGGCAAGATACAGTCGCTCCACGAGCCATGGAGAGGGCTATGCTCGGGGTTTCTCCAAAAGATCGAATCAGAAATGAGGATTGGATTCATTTTGGAAAGTTGAAGTGACAGTGGTCAGGTTACACAGCGTGCAAAATAGATGGCTGCAAGAGCTTTAAGGTTCTGTAGTGAAGACTCCGAACCGGCAAGCGAGCTCGCAGACCCACAAGGTGGTTTTGCGACCCAAATGAGGTCGGCGAAAGACGGGGTTCTATTGCAAATCTGTTGAGAAAGCCATTTTCAACAGTGGGGTTCCTACGGCTGAAATGATAATGACAATGATGAATGTTTAGAAGTTGCAAATAGGTAACTTGTTTTTTATACTTACTTAATTAAAGAAAAAAATGATGAATACTTTCCAATTTTACATAAATTCACAAAACTGACCGTCTAAACAAATATAAAGCTTGGTGTCTGCTGTCTCCCAATCCGGTTGAAATAAATAATGTAAACAGGAAAATTATTACTTAAGATCCCACAGCTTTAGTTACATGAAAGAATTCTAGGCTAAACAAATCACAACGGGCAAACAATTCGACAATGTAAAAACAACCAAGTTATGTAATGTATGATTATATGTGGTTTTGTAAAAGACAGAAAGTCTATCGGGGATGGCCAAGCTCCTTGATATTCGGAGCCATTTTTATTCGCAAGCACTATTGAATATGTATTTAAAAGGTAGTTTTTTACAGTAATTATTTTTTATTGTAAACTTATCAATAAATTACCAAATATGTGTTTAATTAACCACATTTATTTAGTGAATTGGTGATTGATTAGTGCTAGATAGTGCTAGTTTGTTAAAACTGGTCGATGTTAAGATTTCATGAATTTAAAAATGAAATAAAATAATTCACACATACACAAAAGTTCCGAAAGTTGCAATAATTATACTAATGCTAACCGAACCGTACGCTACTTTTCCAGGCTATACAGATTAATATGAAAGTATTGAAGTCTACAAATTCATTACGTGTGCGTGAATCATTAAATAGATCATCGCCATTTTTTTCAAATGTGGTTGAAAATTTATAATAATTGTCTTACTTATTTGAAAAACAAAAACAAAGACCAACCAAAAATATTAATACATTTTGTAATAACAAATTCAGAACGCAACTACTGCCGTAATAAGATCGTAATTTGGTCATTTGAAAAGGAACAATGGAAGCATTACGAGGCATTAGCGGTTAACTGATGATCAAACGATCGCTCGCTGGCGCCCGCGCCAACAGGCGGCCGTGTCAAGTTCTTCGCGATAACATCTTAATCCTCGGGCACTGATCACCCTAACAACTCTCGCGTGTAATATACAAACGCATTTATTTTATACTCTGTGACCGATCACAAAATTAATCCACCGATAGTAGCATTAACACTACTTTCTGTCTGTCGAAGGGATTCTTTTCATATATATATAAAAGAAATCACTATTTTTGCAAAATATATTTATTATATCTAACGTATATAAAGTCACTTCAATATCTGTAAAAAAATTGAATCTTCAAAATATTCATAAAACTGCATATATGGTAATAATGTCTGTAATTATGTTATTCTTTTTTATATTATTTATCGTGTGTATGGCAGTAGTACTATTGAGATGACTAAATTTAAGTATTCCATCATAATTCAAGTATACAATATATAAGTATTCAAGTGTTACTGTTCGCTCGGGTTTTCGAAATCTCAGGAGAACTAAAATAAGTATAATGTTATTTAAGGAAACTTTAAATATGAACACAGTATATTGGAATACATTTTGCCCTGAAATAGTTAGATTTGAAATGAACGCTGTAAATTACCTCTTACGTACTAGTTACCAGAAACGACAAAAAAGAGCTTCGTAGTCGTTTCCTCGTGAGTGGGGGTCAAGGTGAAACATTTTTCTCCAGGCTTTGCACGGTTATGTTGCACGCATTTGTAATCGCGTGAGTTTGACGAGTAGGTGACCGTCCTCTAACCCTTTACGCTCTGCACGACCTAGTCCTACTATTATGTTAAGTTCTCAATACCTATACCAAAATTAAGTTAGAATATTAATTTTAAAAAAATAATTACTAGTCATTAAACATAAGCTTATCCACATATCACACCATATAATGTTGGAATACTTAAAAAGCAGTTGTTTCTTTTTAAAACAGACAGATATGCACTCGTATCGCAGGCGCTAAACCGTCATGCGGTCATTACGCGAACATTTGCCACCATTATTAGCATATCAAGTGCTTTTATCTGATGTAACGGCTGCCGAGCTTGGTCTTTACACTAATGTTATGTTCCTGTGCGAGACAATAACACGATTAGTGAAATAAATTCAGTAACAAGACCGCCGTTGGAGGGATCCGACGAATCCCTGATGCTTATCTGGTAAGCCACGTCGGCCATTTGCATCGATATTTTTCAATGAAAATTTATTTTGTTACTGGATTTTATTAAAATAAACGTGAATACTTATATATTGTTATAACATTATTTTATATATATTATTAATTATCTGTGCAACCGACGACTGTTGGGGCTGAAAGGTTTTTGAGTTGCGACCTCGAGCTGAGACGCGGCGTAGTACTAAGTGGACGACGACATAGTTAAGACTGTTGGAAGTCGCTGGATGAACGAACGTAGCTCAAGATCGGTTATCGTGCCGATCTTTGGGTGATGATGACGATGATGATAAATATCTGTACAAATCGCTGACACATTGTTGTCGCTAAATACCATGTAATTTTTAATACCTTATAGTGGTAACTATTGTATGAGTTGTACATTTTAGCTAAGAAATCTTTTTTAAATTATATATATTATCGATGTTCTGAACATTTATGTCTTCAATAAGATGTTTATACAGATTTTAAAATGAATCCCGAACGACACCAATTATCTACAATGTCGCAACCACTCATAAATATAAAAGCAGTTTTATATTTGACATACATTATTATTTTTATTTATGTTGATCTGTGCACTCAAAGCCACATGTCACCGAAGTTCTAAAAGCCGTAAAGATTAACAAAAATAACGTATATTACTTACATGCGTAACATTTACTGTACATCAAAAGGATATAAAATGAAATCTAATGAAAGAGTTTAAAGTTTAAGTACAAAGGACGGTCTTGTTTCAAACGGCGATTTCTTCCAGACATCCAATTTATTTGTGTAGTTTCTTTACAATAGCATTGAAAAAAATAATATGTCATATACTCTATTGTATTTAGAAACACTGACAAATTGCAATAACTTCATTATGATGTCATAAAAGGTAATTGAAATATAACAATAAAAACAAATCAAATTTATTTAATTTTATAAAAATTGATAACGGCAAAAGCAACCTTTCCCATCTCTACACTGATGAATTGTTTATACACGCGAATGATAAAGTTTTATGAGGCCGTTATGTAGCAACAATAGGCGAGCAGCGGCCAGAGGCTGGGAGCTTTAGTGCATCCGATTTCCATACAAAAACTTCTATTTCCCGAGCTAAATGGCACGTGAGAGGACATAAAACTGCAGGAAAACTGTGTACGCTGCCGTTCAAAGTGATTTTCTTTGCTATTCCGCCTCTCGCAAAATGCTTTTAATCATAAAGACGAGTTTGTTATTAATACAACATTATTTGTTAATTTTACAATTATTACTTATGTGATAAATGATAATTATTATAATAACTACATAGTGTAAAATAAACTTAGTTGATTACGTAAATACTGTAACACATATTTTGTATATGATAATGTTATATTTAAATAAACTTGTTATATTAAAGTATTATAGTATTATATACTAAGATGGACAGACGACTTTGTTATAGTCATTGGATGTCGCTGTGTGCCGGTCGATTTTTAAATTAATTCTATTGTAAATTTGTGGAGAAGACCTGTGTTCATAATGATAGTGTTAACAATAGTTTTAAAACACAATCCGCAGTCGTTTCAATTTAAAAATAATTTGTATTTCATCTTTTAAATGTGTCAAGTATATTCGTGACCGGATTTCTCTACGATATAGAGTCAGAATGATGATGAAATCCTTGGGAGAACAAAACCGGAAGCCAGCGGATTGGCAATTTGAAATGACAGTGGGCAGGCCACTTAGTGCAGAAAAAATGACCTATATAGCCTTAAAGTAATGGAGTGCAACGGACCAGCAAGCGCAAGTAAGATGTTCATCTACAAAATGGAGACACGACGTTGTTAAGATCCTCGAAAGACGCTGATACAGGCCCCTTTCAACTAGTCCTATTGAAAATCTTAGGATGAGGCCAGTTGACAGTCTACGGCTCAAAATATGATGATACGTGTGATGGAAACTCGAGTTAAGCGTAAAACAAATGTTAACTGTAGTAGATTATTTTGGCAATTATATAATTCCACAAACAAATGCTTAAATTTATTTTCTCATAATGATTTTGAATCTTTAAAGTTAGTCTTCAAAACAGTCCTTTTTAATGAAAGGATAGTTTTTTTTGTTTAAGTACTTCATGTTCGAAAAGTCATCAATTAGTTTTTTTTAATGTAAAGTATCTAAAATAGATTGCAATAAATCCATTTCCTCTCAAAGCGATAATGCTATTAGGCGGAATGGCGTCATAAAAAGTTATAGAAGGCGATGTATCCAGCACACGTCAAACTAGACTCGAGCCTAGCGACTTATGCCATCTCCTGAGGAAGTGATTTGTCAGCGCCGCCCCCTCTCGATTGAATAATTCAAATAATCGTGGTATTTATATGTAAATAGCGGTCCACATCTCCATACGAAAGGGCCGATCGAGCGATCGGTACATAAATTTGGCAAGACGACGCGAAAACTGCGACGCACCGACGATCTGATTTATACGCCAAGTTTTGAGAAAAAAAAAGTGGCCCGCACCAGGAAATGTTTGTCTAATCGCGTTTATTGCTCTGCGCCGGGTCTCGTGCCCGGGGGCGAGCTGCTACGGCGACCCCGGCGTTACCGTCGCTCCACTACTTTGACACAAAAACAAATTTATTTGTTTAGTCAGAATTTTAGCTTGTTATTTACAACGTAAATCTTCTTTAACAAATTGAGATTATTTATACACATTATCTGAATTCTTTTCTGATTATTTATAACGGCACAAGTAACTTATTTTACAGACATTTTTATTCTATCAGTTTCTTAAGTTTATTTTGTCTTTTATACATGTACATGTTTTTTTTTCAACTTTGGTACTGTTAATCTACAACTTGTTTTAGAGACTTTGATACTTTCACTATTGTAGATACAATATTTTACTAACCATTTTTTATTAAATATCTGCAATGCTAATACAAAAATTTGGTACGATAAACATATTGGCATTGTGCATCATTATTTTTTTTAAATTCTATAGAATCATGTTTTATTTGACAATGTCCAACTACAATATTTATGATGAATTCTCAAGCATTTCATTTCAACCGACGGACGTCCACTGAACATGGGCCTCGCCAAAAGATTTCCAATAAGACCTGTCCAGAATCCAGTATCCTTAACAAAATCGTCTATTCAACTTATGGGTTCACGACCATCGATACGCTTGCGAGTTCCTCGTCTCCACTCCAGAATCTTAAAGCCCCAGTGGCCACCTGTTCTTCAACTTCCGTCTATTCGACAATCCGCTGATATATCGGTTTGTTTCGTTTGTCTACAAATCTCCTTGTTTCTCTCATAATTACCGTAATTAATTTTTAAATTGTATTCTTTTTTCAAAAACGTTATAAAACTATTGTGTGCCAGTATTTTTAAGAGACATTCAGAACGCGCCGTCGCGGTGTACATTTCGAAACGGTTGGCGCAACGAATATCATATGTTCGTGGCACTCTATTAGTCATTGCTGAGCGGGGTAATGTCATCAATCATTGTACGGGCGCCCGGGGCTCTATGTAAGTGTTAATAATCGTCGTCGCTATTGTTTATTATTTAGAGCGCACTCCACGTCTCGGAATTGCGACACAACGACAACCAAGTTTATACTTTTCCGAGTAATATCAACGAGTTTGCTGGTAAAAAACAGTCGTTAAAATAATTATTGCGTGGTAGTTTATTTCTGATTTTATTTATTACTCAACCATTAGTCACTGGTAATGAAAAATCAAGTAAATCTTATTATTCATTAAAGTAACAATATTTTTTGAAAAAGGTTATATAAGTTGATTGGTTATAGATGTAAAGGCTTTATAAGGGTTAATGTGCAGCTTATTCAGTGTCATACCTGCATGCATGCATAAATCAATAGTTTTTGAAATCACATATATTGATAATACAAAAGGACAAAGCGTTTTAAAAACCTATATTACTAATAAAAAATGTTTATTGTTTACTGTCTTTCCCTGTAAAATATGTACTGCCAGAAGTTATTGGCTGTCGTATTCCAATAGAAAAAATATATTATCATTTTATATTTCAGAGATCATCTTATACAGGGTCACAGGAAAAAGGTGCTTAAAATTTTAATGCTTTGCAGATGAGACAGAACAGATGAGCTGTGCATGTTTTATTTCCTTTAAGGTTTGTACACCTATAACCTTTTAGATGACAGTTATATCAAAAATCTCAATTATTAAATCAATTAGCATTATTAGCATGAACCTCTTGAAGCTGGTCAAACAGAACTTAGTCTTAAATACCCTGTAGTATGTATAGCGGGAGATATAATCCGACAAGCATATACTTATACGATGTGCAGTAAGCATTAGGCTCTCTGTGTAATTAGCGTTTTGAGTCTAGATGTGCAGACGGTCTTCTTCAAACGTTTTAGTTTTGAAGACAGTGGACCGTTATGATAATCTCCGGAAAGGCTCCTCGCAACGTTGAAGATCTATATGCGAACATTCACTCGTAGCTGTCGGTTGAATTGTAGAAGGTAAAAGTCTGGAGGATCACCTACTCGCTGTGATGACGCAGTTATAAAAGCGTGCATACCCGGCCACATAAAACTCTCCGAAAACAGTAAAGCATGGAAAAAACTGGTAGCTGTGACTGATATGTTTTGCCACGACCCTCTGTCATGAGGAAACAATTGGGTAGATCTAAGAAAAGAAATGTAGATAGGCGGTGTTCATCTACATCTATGACATCTTCACTAGAGTTGTAGTTGTAGGTTCCTTTACATCCTATTAGGTTCTTCAAACCAATCTATAAATGTCAAGGTGGCTTTACAGTCACTTAAAATTGTTTGACACGTGCAATTAAATCTCATAATAAGAAATTAAGTACATAAGTAAATCTTATGAAAACTTTAATATATTTTGGGTTACGAAATCATGTTTACACTTTATACATTATGTATTTAATTACTATAACAATTAACACAATAAATAGCCCAATTCCAGGAAGTAAATAATATAGGGTTGCAAAGCATAAAGGAATAAGTAAGTGAGCAACAAAACGCACTTTATCAGGTGGCAGCCGCTTTATCTCGCTAATGACCAACCCCTCCAGAGTAATAAAAGTCGATATCAGCCGCCGAACTTTAACGAGTGCTCCATTAGCCTTGATACTTGCGAAGTTATTTTTTTAACATATTTGAAGTTTTTGGCAAGTTTTTTAATTTTTTTTACATTTACAAATTTTGTTTGCCGGATCATTCTTAGCTTCACCAATCTTAAACGGAATCTTTTCTGATCTTTTTACGATAAGTTTGGGACGGTTAAATTATTAATTTCACTGAATTAGGGTAGGCTTCTAAACTCTTATAATGGTTGGTCGAACGTTCCATGAATTTATTAGATGTTTGAGGTTACGAGAATTGACTACTCAAGTCTAGTTGAAACAGATCTAGCGTTCTTATATAGGAGTCCTGAAATTACTATTATCGTACATCGAAGAGTTCGTAATAAAATTATTAATACTACAACTATTACTACGACTTTGGAAAGCGATAACGTTGAGTGAAAAATAACAGCATAAACTTCAGAATAACTTTTTCAGAAATTTACCTGGTAATTGGTTGGTTGTATGGCAAATAAGTAGCAGTTTGATTCTGAGTTATTATTTTTGCAAAGGGGAAGGTCAGTTGTTTCTTTACTTCCGAACAATATGACGTTTGAATTTCTATAAATCAATTGGTTTATAGGTACCTACAAGTAAGTTGGCGTTGTTGTTCGCAGAGTCAATGTACTAACATATCACCATTTTGAAGAATCGCACTTAAGTGGATAGCATCAAATTTATATGTAGGTAGTCATTACACCAGTACCCACAAAACACCTGTGGTCCTGCTCGAGAATTTGTTCTGTATGGCCTATGGATGATACGTAGTAGAGCTTGTGCAAGGAACACACGAACGACGACGAATTATTCATTTAAACAGTATTACCTTATAGATAAGAAACAGGTTTTGTCTATTCTTGGATTTATTTAAAATTTACTTCAGAAAGTGTTGACTCAAACATAGGTACATCCGCCGACGTCACCTTAAGAATGAATTGCTTCATTAACACCCTTATTACTCTTACTACGGTACGCATAAACCAGAACCAAGACACGTATATATACTACTATTTAGACACGAATACTTAGATTGCGGGTATAACTATATTTATTAGTCGTATTAAATTAGCACAAATACAAACCTTGGAGGTTTATTGTGTGTTCTTAAAAAATTGTTATCTTTGTTAATAATTATAAATTAATTTGAAAGTATAAATTAATGTACATTATAAATAACGATGCAGTATAGACTTATAAAGATACTAGAAATACATACGATATAACATTTAACCAACAAACTATATATTTTAAAGTTTTTTATGTATATATAATTTGAATAGTATCAAGATTGACTAATCGATGTATATGTTCAGCGAAGCGCGGCTGAGAATTAGCGGCGGCGGGAAAGAAAAATGATTGTGACAGTCCGGCGTACAGCGCTAATGGAGTCTGCGTCTGCGAAATGTTGCCATTTACAGAAAAGCTACAGTATGAATACGCCTCATTCGATTCTGTAACCACTTATAAAAAAGTAATTGAAAAGGATAAGGACTTTTTGTAAAGAGTTATTTACTTATATACGCATCCACAAAACATTTGTTCACACTACAATATGAATTATGCGTTGTAATTATTTATTACATCTGATCACAAATAAATGATATTAAATTAATATGTAATACATTTTATAATGTAACTGGAATGTTACAACACGAGAAATGTACACCGATCCATATCGACTAAAATTTAAATCGGTATTACAATACGCAGGGGTAATACAAAACAAGTTGGAAAGCTCAAAGCAATAATAGAACTCCACCCCAACGATACTGCGAAACACTCCCCTCACAAATTAAGTGTAAAACAAACCTAATGAAATTTAAATATCTCTCCGGCGTCGCCATAACTGCACAAATAAAATCATGTCGCGAGGGAGAGCGTAATCGCTTTCATTGTATACATTACGAGAAATTATACGTAATAGGGAGTTGTAACCTTGTCATTCTAACGAAGTGTGTTTGTACTTCAACACGCAACAGACTCCCATTCGTGATGACTTCGACAAAGTAACAAGGCTAAAAACAATATTAGGGGCCCACAATGCTCTTAATAGGTACTGCTGAGGGATGAACATCTTATTGTTAGCTTGTTAGCGAATTATTTCTGGTATTATCAGTAGCCGCTTATGAAATGCGTTTATAATTTTAATGTTAGTCACGTATATTTTCTACAAATTTATTATTTAAGAAAATTATACAGGATAATTGGCTATAGGTGTAAAAACTTAAAAAAATGTGAATGTATACCTTATTGCTGTCAATAAGATATGGCACACAATCCAATAATCATTAGTTTTAGAAATGATAAACAACGTAATAATAATACAGCAAGAAACACCATTGTGAAAATTCGGATTACTACATGTTAAAATTAATCATTGTTACTATCTGTCTCTGCAGATTTTATACTGCCAGAAATTTTTGGCCTATAGCATTTCAATAGAATAAATAATTAAAAAGAATATAATTTAAAGTTATCACTTTATACATGGTGATCGGAAATAGGTGTAACAGCTTTAAAGCTTTTGGCTAATAAATGACGCTATCCGTGTCTACCTCTGTAAAACTTTTAATATCTATCCCTGCAACTCTGTACTGCCAAAAGTTATTGGCTGACATTCAATTAGAAAAATTTAATTAATGTAATACATTTCAGAGTAATTATTTTATACATGGTGATTGATAATAGGTGTATAAAGCTTTAAATCTTTTTACTGACAAATGAGCTATACATTCACCTATTTAAATCCTTTATCTTTATAACCAATTATTCTGTATAAAGGTTAAAAAAATATATATTAAATTGCATAATTCCTTTTGTTCGCATGTCAATTTAACCATTAGTTTAAAACGGAGTTATTTAAAAGAATGTTTGTTTAAAAGAGGACACTTATCACATAACTAAAGTAACAGAGAAATATACTTTTACTACAATGTAATTCATATAATTGCACCTTACGGACTGAAACGTAATTATTCAACCAGATTGAGTCGCGTATTTAAATGAATCTCTTTTAAAATACGTTCTCGTTTCTCAAAGGGGGAGGACACTGATTTCCTCTTAAGTTTAAAAAGAAGCTTCCTTTCCAGAAGTGGAAAAAAGTTACAATCGAAAAGGAAATTTGCGTTTTAAATCCTCTAATGAAGCTGAGAAGTTTGTAATGGAGGGGTGAAAGGCTGCGAATGAATCGAGAAAATCTCGGGACGGAGGTACATCAAATGAAATTACGTCTGATCAATTTGAAATAGAAATGCTTTAATTTACAATTACTTTCATGTTTTCGATGTTTGTCCTTTTTGTTACTAAAAAGATACCTAAGATATAATATTAAATGCAGAATTATAATATTAGTAAAGTTGACTGACATCTTGTTAAGTTGAAATATTTTATAAATACGTTTTTGACAGTTTGATTCTTTTAAAATATTTTTTTTAATGTAAACTCAACTTTTGCAACAAGCGTGACGAACTGTAATATAGACGTACATATATATATATATATATATATATATATATATATATATATATATATATATATATATTAACAAACCAACTCTTTTTTTTAATTTTATTAATTCTCATCTACATTATTTTAGCCGTAGGAGATCCACTACTAGATTCCTTCAATGCCTGCGCCAGACCGGTTAGTTAGGCTTGCATTCACATTGGATGTCCTTTGTTGTGCTTGCCTGTCCTCGATCGGCACTCCAGAACCTTAAGGAGCCAGAGGCAATCAGCTTTGCGAGCTACGCAGCCTACCTTTTGCTACTGCAACTTCTTACCAATTCGTTGGGGCATTATAGCTGATTCAACTTCGTACAGAAAATTCCGAGCGTCACTTCCGTGGCTCGTTGAGCGAAAGTGTGCTATTAAATTTTAATGACACATAAATGAAATAAAACTTTAATTAAGAACACGGAATTGACTGAAGTAAATTGAAAAAGACCATCACATTTTACTTTTATTATTTCAGTATAGATCGCTGATTTTTTTTTGTATTTGTTAATATTTCGAATAGTTTAACAGCAAATATTCAAAACATATATTTTATGCTTATTATACTGTAATGTCCTAATCATGGCATTGTAAATACTAACGTATGTACATGAAATAAATAAATAAATGAAAGAAAGAAAGAAATTAATAAATAAATCTATTTTCAGTTCTATCCAAAAATATAAAAAAAATTATTACCTAACCAAATACATAAACATCGCGGTTCCTAAATGTTTTGAAACAAATATAGATTGGAAATGATTTTGCTACTCTCCGAATAATTTTCTAGGAGTAACTGTCATGCTTGAATTCAATATCTGAGAAGCGTTCAAGTTGAATTGACTTTCTCTAATGACTTGCATACGCTTAAATCTTCGAAGATAAAAAAAACTGACTAATAAATAAACAATCAAATATATTAAAAGAAATTAATATATACGAAAATATATAGAACAAAGAGTAAATATCGCGAATTGGATTGAATGAGGATCTCTAACGAACGCCAAAATAAAATATAAACAACAGGCCAATCACGTTTTGGCATAAAAAATATCTATTTATGTCAGTCCGTCACTATGTTGTGGCTATCGCAAATATATCCTAATTTAATGATTACTTTGCACTTTCTAGGAATTGACAGACTTCCGCGTGTAACAAACACGCAGTTAACAGGTGTGAAATAATCACGTACTTCAAATTAAATTGATTTGACTTCTTTACTAAGCGTAAAAATTTTATCCAACACTGCATCTTTCAATGTCATTAGATCTTCTAGTTTCATCATCATTGTAATAATTTGTCGCAGTATGTCCACTGTTGTACACAGGTTTCTCCACAGATTTCCAAAAGGACCAATTGAAGTCACCTGCATTTTGACGAGATCGTCGGAAGAAATCCCCCTTGACGGTGGACACCCTACGGTCCGCTTGTAGGTCCGTGATTTCCACAGCAGAATGTTAAGGACGCAGCGATCATTTGTTCTGCGCGCTATGCGACCTAGTTTAGACATTGAAAAACAAAGGCTCGCTACATGAACTCTTTGCTTAATTTGCGATTCTTTCACAAAATATTTAGAATTGACGATAAAATAATTACTTTTTGAAAAGTGAAATATGAAGAATCAATACTTTGATGACATTAGAGGCAAATTTTAAATATTTTAATTGAATATCATTTTTCTTATATCATATTAGTTCTTGGTCATGTGTCGTTTAGAAAGATTAAATATGTGACCTGTAAATCTGACAATATCCTCTTTTTTTGAGACCGAACTATTTCTGCTGCCCATGTAGCATTTTGACGTGTTTTTATTGGCAGGCGCGGAAGGCGCCTAGCTCTCAGATGCCGTCAACCTCAAGGACCCTTACTAGTGGAACCCGGCTTGCGCTCTCATTCGTCGATAGTACCTGATTAGCACTCCGGTAGGAGCCGTTCGGCCTTTCCTCGACTTGGTGGGTTTCTATTGCCTGGCTAATGATTTAATTAGCTAGGCATTCAATTTCTCCTAAATCAAATGCGTTTTTAAATCAATCCTAGTCTTTGTCTTATATTAGACTTTTGTTTTATTGTATTATAACAATTATTGTTTACTATCTGGCCCTGCAGATTTCGTACTGCCAGAAGTTATTAGACTGTTGCATTGCAAAAGAAAAAAAACTATGTAACGTATTTCAGAGTGATCATTTTATACAGGTTGATTGGAAATTATCTAAACAGTTTAAAATACCAACGGCGGTATGTAAAGAATGTAATTAAAAACAATTTACTATCGTGTAAATAAAAACTTTATTAGATATTCCTATAAAACCATGAATGAATTCGTTAAGAGTTATTTAACATTGTATTGAATAGTAAATACTATAACAATTATATGAAATAAATAAATTAAGTTTGTGTATGCATTCTTAAAGTTTTAAATTTCAATTATTGATAAAAAAATGGACATTTTAATATAACATTAATTGTGACAAGCACTTTTGACTTTTTATTATGATACTGTTATTTATTCAATTGATTACCTAATTCAGTCTTAGACTGTCTTGTTTCGATTTGTAGGATTACATTTGAATAATTCTAATGAAGGATATTCATATATAAAATTAATATTCAATTATTATATATATAAACATGCATATCATTAAACTAAATTCGTTTATCATTGCTTATATAATTGCTGCTTTTAACCAAAATAAATGAATCACCTAGAACCTTCTATTGTTATGCTTGTCAATATAATTGATAATAAATTTTAAATATATTACCGACAAAATTTCAGATCGCATATATTTTCACAAGTACAATAAAAAGGCGAATTAAGAACATATAAATTACTGAACAAAAATTGAAGACTTCAGAAATTAAGCATAAAATTCATGTTAAAATAATGAATTGATATATAATGAAATTAGTTGAATGCATTACAGCTGAATACATGAGATTAAATAAACAATCACTACTGTAGTACAGCAGCGTTGGCGATGATTGACGGTGAATTAATTGTTTCGCCTAGACTCTCCAGGAGTTCCTTTCTGTAATCATCGAAGTCTCCGTCGACCTGCGGGCGAAAAAAGATAATTTAGTGCGAAAAGAAATAAAAAAAATTATATTTGGAAGACAAACACTTGTTTACTCATATCATAATTAATTAAAAAAACTATTTAACTAATGCTATCATTGATATTTGGTGGACAAGCTGTCATTGTTGATTTAACTTCATATATGTTATATATGTAATTCATTGAGGAGTTCGAATGCAAGATGGAGCGAAAGTGTAATGCAGCCAGTAATAATGTCATATTTTCTTTAATAATTATGACATTACGAGTAACATTCTGTAGTATAGTGCTACCGAAACCGCTGTACCGTGCCTCACTTTCGTTCCAACTGTTTCAACCCTTAGCTCTCTTCAATAAGAGAGTACCGACTGTACCCTGACTGTTCTATCAGGTGGACTAAGCTTTGAGTCTCTCTCTCTGTGTCTGTCTCTTTCTCTATGTCTCTCATTCTATAATTATCGATTAGATTTTTGATGCACAAATAGCAATTTCTCCACGCATACTTGTTCAGGATCAAATCTACAATCTCAATCCATAGTTATGTCATACAGCTGAGCTTGATCTTACTTTGTTGAACCTATTTAGTTATATATGATCACACACATAAACAGTACATGTAAAATATGTATACGTTACCTCATTAATGGTCTGATCTTCGATGACATAGAGTGCGCAGTCCGTCTCTCGAATCAGCCGTTCGTCGTGAGATACAATCACAACGCCGCCTTTATACAGGTTGATCGCCTCCGCCAGTGCGTCTATACTCTCGATATCCAAATTGTTCGTAGGTTCATCCTGTTAACAACCATTCGAGTCATTACAAGTAGATTTCAACAGAAATATTTGACGTAATTATCAAAGGCACAGGTGCTCACGCCAGGAATGGAAAAGTCAACGTTCGGGATTTCTTTTCGAATCAGAAATGAAGAGATCTATAGACTAAAATAACAGTAATCTAGAATCAGACTGATCATTTTAAATATATTTACACAATCAATACATTTAATTAGGTATTATTTTTACTATTACGTTCATTGGCATGGCAAAAAAATGTTAAAAAAAAAATTAAAAACTTATAATTGTACTGGTATGTTAAAACATGTATAGTCCCTCATAATCAGGATGCACGATTACGGAACCGAACCTAGCCGAACATCTCGATCTTGTTTCCGATGTGCCAAATCAAATGCCACAATCCAAACCCGTGCCCATGAAAACTAGACCGCGTTTTAATACATTAAATATTAGTATTATTTCCTTAATAATATTCGCATAATCATAACCATCCCGTCCCACAAGTTGAACCTGGTTAAAGTAATAGTAAGACGCTGGAAGCAGGCCGCTTCGGACCTATGTGCCTATGTCCAACATTGGACGTTCCATGGCTGAAAATATGATAACTCTCGTAAATGTAAGAAGTTATTATTATTTACCAATATCACAACATCTGGCGCCATAAGGGTGAGTTCAGCGAGAGCAACGCGTGCCTTCTGCCCTCCGCTGAGGTCCTTCATCTTGATGGTGTGGGCGTGGCCCGCTAGTCCAAAAGTACCGAGGGCCTTACGAGCCTTCTCGTACTGCAGCCCGAATAGCCGCTGCAGGTACTCCACAGGCGACTCCTCCGCAGTCAAGTGCTCGCCTGAATGCTGATCGAAGCGTCCAATTCTCTGCACGTATCGACAAGAAAATTGAAAGAAATTATTGTTACGTGTTAGGATGGAGCAAGAATTAAAATCCGATAACACCCTTGTCATTACGAATACTACAGAAGGTAGCTAAAATAACAATGGACGAACACTGACAATCCGCGTACAGCTTCTTAACTCCGCGAACATCCGTTCACCCATCAGCGTTCAGGCCACGAATTCTCCTTCACTTCGACACCTGGTAACGTGCCGACTATCGTTGGTAGTTGGTTATTAAATTAGTTTATAATATCATGTCCACGAAAGTAACTAATTTTATGCATTAAAACAAATCTTTTCGACTTCCATTTGCCATTATTAAGTTTTTTTTTTTTTGACATTTGTCATGTTTACAATGTTTTTCGTTGGCATTTCTAGTTTGACTGAATCGAACTGGCTAATAAAAAAAATATTTGTCTAGATTGTAAAACATTTCATGTTTAAAATATAAAATTTGTACCAAACATTTATAGTATAAATAATAAGCAACTAACCAATCTGTGATTCCTAATCAGCTCCCCGCGTATTGGGCTTAGCTCTCCCACCAATAGCTTCAGGAAGGTTGACTTGCCCACACCGTTGGGCCCAACAATGGCGATACGCGAGTTCAAATCTATACCAAAGTCTACACCTATGAACAGTGGTTTTTGACCAGTGAAGTTGAAGTCCACGTCTGTAATACCAAATATAATATATTAAAAAAAACCTGTTATTCTGAATACATTCAAACGGTTTTGTGCGTTGAATAGAGACCGCTTAAAAATCTAAAATATAATTTCACTTATATAAAATAGTTACCGCAGCACAAAAAATATTATTTATAACTTCTTCTATTATTTTACAATTTTAATATTTACTACACCGCACAAAAAATCCAATTAAACATCACAAAAATAAAAATCACAATTTAAGCGTACAAACAAAATAAAAATAAAGTGCGTACTATGAAGGCCGAGAATAGGCGGCTGTAAAGGTGGGGGGTCTGGGAAATTGAATTTGACGATGTACTCCTTAGGTCGTTGCAAAAGCGTCACGGGCGCAGCACCATCGTCCGCTTCCTCGCGCTGAGTCTTGCTTCTATTCTTCTCCTGTTTCCTAGTCAATACTTCTTTTTGCTTCTTTTCCTATACAAAATAAACACTTCGTTATAATACATTTTTAGATGATGCTTTTCTTGGAACTGTCTGACGTTAACCTAAAAGCCAGGGTCGGCGGACCATAACTGAGATCGGGAACAATGAAAATAAAGACTAGTAATAAACTGTGAAAATTAACTGAAATGAAAATTCGAAATAAAACTGTGAAAATGTAAAAAATGAAAACCGCGTGAAATGTGGTGAAAATGTAAGTGCAAGCAGTAAGTGTGATAGATGAAAGAAGAGAGAATAGAAGATAGAATTAGAACGAAGAGAGAAGAGATAAAACAAATAATGAAAAAATATTTTGAAAGAATAACTCCCTGTCATAGAATAAGATAGAGGTTACAGGAGGCCTCATAAACGGTGACTTAAAAAATCACCTTAAAAACTATCAAAAAATCTTTAACTTCCTGTACATTTAATTTAAAAAAAAGTTATTTTACGGCAAGTCTAGTTTGCATAATGCTATATAAGATTAATAAGATTACCAACTTTTTCTATTGCTTAACAGAAATTGTCAATAGTATTTTATTTTGCCATTAGAGAAACATGCGTGCTTGTTAAATTAAGATAATGCGATCTCTTTCGATATCACATTGATTAATATAAAGTTTTTAAATCTTGTGTCAGCAATACTGTATTGTTTATGAATGAAAAATAGTGTAGCAGTTGTTGTAAGTAAATGAATTGCCTCGTCACAGTCTTTTAATACGAAACTTACGGCCTGTTTCTTCGATTGTCCATGAGCCTTCATTTCTTTCAATCTTTTCTCTTGCTTCTCATATTCTTTAATCATCTCCTTCCGTTTCTGTGCGTACATCTTCTTAAACATTGAATAGTTGCCTTTGTAATAGAAAAGCTTCTGTTGATCCAGATGTATTATTTCATTGCAAACGTTATCCAAGAAAGACTGGTCGTGAGACACTACTAGCAATGTTTTCTTCCATCCTTGTAAATAACTAAAATAAAATATTCAATATGTAATGAATATACTACAAATAGTAAGTATAATATGTCTTAGCATAAGAGAGCCGCCAGGGCTTTCAGGTCTGAACGTAGAGGCTGTTGACCAACTTCAAATCAGAGAAAAAAAAAACAAATTAAAAAAACCAAATACTCACTTGTCCAACCAAATTACAGCATTGAGATCTAAGTGATTTGTAGGTTCATCGAGTAAAAGCAGGGTGGGTTCAATGTACAAAGCCCTAGAAAAGACAAGTTATTATACATTTTTACAGCTTTAGCAAAATTTAACCTTTGAAGTCTATATGGCGCTGAATTTCTTGACAAAATTACGAGATCCGCAGAACAATCAAGGACGCCGATTTAACTCGAAAAATTGTTCATCTGAAATGCAAGAGGGCGGTGTCCTTTATTTGTTGAACTGGCGGCCATTGGGGCTGATAGGTTCTCGAGTGGTGACCACGAGCCGGTAGACGCGTCAGGAGCAAGCCCCTCCACTAGTTTGACGAAATAGTTAAAGTCACAGTAAGTCACTGGATGCGGGCGCAAGCTCGGACATGGTGAGAGTCCTTGGGGGAGGCCTATTTCTGGCAGTGCGTCGTATGATGATCTATATACACTAGGCGTCAAATGATCAAGTGTTATACACTGACTTTGTCTATAGCTGACACTCGTACACACAGGCTGTCACACAAATTTCGCCTATAAGCGACGCTCCTAGCCGAAGGATTCAAGGAGGTTAGCTAGTTATGTACAAATGGGTATACCTAGCTAAAGACACTCTCATACGCCATCCACCGGAAAAGTTCTTAGTGGCGCGGTCCTGCATCTCGCGGCTGAAGCCCAGACCGGCGAGAATACGCCGCGCGCGGGGCTCCGCTGCATCTGCGCCTATTGCCTTTAGCTCTGCGTATACCTGTGACCGAAGAAACATGTTAATTAATGATTATATTTTAAATTAAAAATTTTCTAATAATTTTATGATCATCATCGTCATCGTATCAGCCGATATACGCCCACTATAAAGCATAGACCTCCTACACAGATCGCCACGATGATCAGCCTCGCGCTGCCGGTATTCAGCAGTACCCCAGTTGTAAGGCTCACTCCCATATGTTGCACGTTACAGCGATTTTGGTAGCACTAAAGTAAATACTTTATTAAATCTCTAAAACTACCATACACATCATGCAAATGTCATTAAAAACCAAGAAACCATTAGTTACCTCATTAAGTCTATCTTGCTTACTCAGATTCCCCTTCTCCGTTTCAGCTTCTAGCTCCTTACACTCCTTGAGTAGTGCTATAAAATAAAAATGACTCACACAAAACAGAAAAAAATAAAAAACTACATCTAGAAAGATTTTTAAACCTTTTCCTTTGAATGTAACTGTTAATTAAGTGTAATTTTTAACAGACAAATTTATGCTTTTATCATGTGTAGCTATTTGAGTAGTAAGTTAAAGATTAATTATAAAAATATGATAAAATTTACAATAATAAGACGTACCGGTTCTTTTGACGTCGGACTCCAGCAGTGTATCAACGGCACTCATATCACTCGCCGTTACCTCTTGTTCACATAGAAGTATATCTATATGCGGTGGCAGAGGAAAGGCGCGTTGCGCTAAATGTCTTAGCAGTGTTGTCTTCCCGTGTCCATTTGGTCCAACGAGACCGTATCGACGACCATTTGCAATTAGCAAATTGGCATTAACAAAAAGATCTTTTCCTTTGGCGCTTATTGAAAAGTTTTCCACTTTTATATCCACAGCATTCTCTAGTGCAGCCATTTGACCTAAGAAATCATATATTTAGTAAAACTTATGTGTATGTGTTAAACGACGTACGTCGACGACCAATCTGTGTTATCAGTGATGACTTATGGCAATCTCACAGTCGCCCAGCGAGCCTTCGAGAGGGCTATGATCGGGATTTCTCTAAGGCTTCAATCAAGGATGATTATCCGTAGACAAAATGAAATGTCACGTAGCTCGCATAACATATGCCCACTGGAGCCTTAAGACTAGAGTGGGTATTATGAATTGAGAAGAGCAGCGTATGAGGTCCAACCACAAGAGGATCTTGTTAAGACTCTCAGAAAAATCTAGATACACGCCGCTTCCAATCGGCCATCCTATTAGAAATATATAGGAGAGTCCTATGTCCATGAATAGACGCCCTAAGTCTTAAATGATGATGATGATGATAAATTAGACTGAATCTAAAGCAAAACACATATTATCGCGATATGGAAAATCTGCAACAAACACCAATGTAATCTGCAGGGACGCATATCTTATGGTGTCAAATACTTAGCGACGTGTGAGCCACGGACGGCCTGTGTCGCCAGTCGTTCCTACACTCCGTCGCGTCTACTCGTGTAACTGATATCCGCGTATTAATCAAAGATAATTTAAACTGTTTCTGAAAACTTTCATTTCATTTCTCATAGCTGTATAAACCTAGTGAACACACTGAACTCTCATACTCTACATTATCAAATAAATTTAGATTGCAATACGAAAATAACTGATATTTCAGGTATTGATGACATAAGTTTACGCATATTTATTATATAGTAATAGACGCTTTATCTTAAGTCTCTTGGTTTAAAAAGTTTACTCTAACCTGCAGACTTTTGTGCCTGACTGACAGTGAAATTAGCATCCAAGTCGCTGTGTCCCTGTCCACCTTTTTTCGTCAACAACTCCATCTGCTTCTCATATTCTTGTTGTTTTTTGAGCTTTTTCTTCTCTTTGTGACTTATTTTCTTTTCAACTGATTCTATTGTTTGTTGTGATTTTACTTCCTCCTATAAAAATAATGTTAAAATATCCAATAATTATTTGAACTAACTTTATTGAACTATGGTGGGTGCACAAGGTGACCAAAATCCATATGCAGACTACTAATGCCTCTGACACACTATAATACCATTTTAATGTCACTAATGATACAAAACATTTATTTATAACTGTCAAGATCTTAAAATAATAAAAATTAGAGGTACAGAAATGATTTAAGTTAATAAAGTAATTAGTATGAGCACATTTTGTAATACCATTATAGTAATCAACTAGAAATCAATGCAGTTAAAATACTATCATAGTCATTCAACTAATAAAGTTTTGATTAGTACCAGTCTAATCTTTAATTTTAATATTAACATCATAATATTAAAAAATAAAATGTTACAATACCTTTACATCTTGGATTTCTTCTACAGGCTCAGGATCCTTAATTTCAAATTTCTTCAATTCCTCTTCAATGTCATCTATGTTATTTTTCTTTTTATTTTTACCTAAATCAATTTATCACACTTTATATATATATATATAAAAACAACTAAACCACTTTAATAATAACATTCAATATAAAAAATAACTACAAATGCATAATATTCTTATTAAAAGCAAAATCAATTGTCAATTATCTTTGTCTTACCTTTACTTTTAACAACTGGCTTAATAATTTCTTCTTCGTCTGATGCCTCCATATTCAACTCCTTATCATTATCAAAATCAGTCTTTTCCTGTATGACATCTTTATCTGAAAAAAATCACATACTAAGTCAGCATTTTAAACATTGGCAAATTAATGTAAATAATTGTTTTTATAAATGTATTTTAAATTGTATTTATTATATAACATTGGTTCACTTGTACCTTTTAGTTAGGTTCATAATGAATATATTATTGATAAAACATCAATAATTTTTACATCATTTATTATATATTATTGTTCAAAAGCTTACCTTTCTTATTCTTTAACTTGGCAGGGGCCTGTACAACATTACTCGATCCATTACTACCTACAGACTTAGAATCATCATAATCTTCTTCATCGGAAGACTTAACAGCTGCTGCTTTTTTATTTTTTACTGTAACAAATCATTATCATTCTTTTATAACAGATATTAACTTATTACATTAAGTCTAGTTGTAAATATTTGTTTTATAACCAAAGATCAATAACACTCCATAGTTATTTTTTGCTAAGAACTCATAGTCTGCTCGTATAAGTTGCTAATAGATAAATTAACAAAAAGTAAAATTGTCAGTATCTCTGCACACAGAGATGGCAGATGTGGTATCTATTTCACCTACTTTAATCCTAAGGGTTTTATTACATTTTTATTACAAGTCATCATTTACAATGATAAATAATTACTTGTTTAAACAATATCTTCAAAATGAACACATATATTCAATGTTCAAGCTCATGAACTTAAATATTGGTTAAAATAAAAACCACAACAAACACTTACTTTTCTTTTTAGTGACAGGCTTCACCACTTCTTCATCAGAAACTTCTTTGAGTTCCACATCACTTCCATTATCAGACCAATCATCAATTTTTTTGCCTTTACCTTCAAAAAAGAATTATAAAATTTGTAAGAAATTATTAAAATTGAAATTTTCCTCACCCAATTTAATCTATCAATAACTTTAGGATCTTCCCACGAAAGCATGCATACTGGGCGTAATCTAACACTGCATATACAGCGAGGTGTCTCACTGTGGGCGCGCTATAGGAGCAAGGGAGATTGAATACTGCCCTGCCCTCGCATTCACTATCGTCATAGTGAAAGTTAAGCCGTCGCTTATTGTCCAGAAATTCACAAAAATCTGGACAACTTTTCTAATGAACGTTCAGTATCAGCCTGAACTCCATGCACAATTATTTTCTGCCCATGTTGAGCCACCACATAATAATTGGCGTAAATATTCCAAAAATGTCTTATTAAAATGATGTACAATGTAAAGTGATTATAATTTTTGTAAATAGTGTCAGTTTTTGTCAGTTATGATTCTTAAGTAAACTACTGTATTATGGCACATATCTTTACAATCAGTAACTACAACTATGTGATGGTTTTGTTAACATAGTTCCAATACTGTTGTTTATTTTATTTATTTACCACTAACTGCCCTGACAGCATTCCTAATATATTCAGTAGTATTACTTATGTTTCTCAATTATTATTTTTTATTTAATGTCTAAATAAAAAACAACAATTGCTTATAAAAAAGTATGTACCTACCCACATTGCAAGAGCCACATTAATATTGTATTTTCACTTGAAAGTTTTATGGTATGCTATCTTTTTTATTTGATTAATTACATACATCCGTACACATATTTCTAGGTTTTGAACATCAAATGTTTGACAGATAGAGCCAGGTGGTTTAATTTAGTGATCAATTTCTATGGGAAAAGAAATATGTTCCTTACACTACTTTCTTAACGTTTTTTTATTTTTCCATCCAAGTAAACCTACTCTAATATCTTAACAAAATATATTAAGAAATAATTACAAATTTTATAAACTATTTTCAAGTTTTACTCTTAGTGAAAAAAACAGAGTGTAGGATCATTTTTATATATATAAATAAAAGTTAATCACAATAAAAATAAAAAAAGAATTATCTTTGGTCTTTTCAAAAAAATAATTAACAATTAATTGGACAAATATTTGTGTAAATTCCAGAAGCTAATCAAATTAATTCTAAATATAAGTAAAAATGTATTAACTAACAGTGTCCAAAACTAACCTTTTTTGGTCTTGGCCTTAGCTGTTTGTTTACTTGATGCATTGGTTACAGATTTGAAATCATCATGATCCCCATCATCAGAATCCTCCTGGACAGCATTCTTTTTATTTTTTGCTGAAAAAAAACAAACATCCAGTCTGACTGATAAGGAATAACTATTAAAATGCCAAATCTTAAATAACCAAAAAAATGAAGAGATAGGTAATGGTAACAAATAATTAACAGAAATTGTCTCCACATGTCAAAAACCTTAAACTTTTTCCAAACAGCTCCATTATTATGTTACCATTTTGTCATATATCATAAATACAGATAAGACAACCAGATGGATTAATTATGAAGATACTTTTTTTTAGTTATATCCAATTTCTCTTAATAATACATATTTAATCATTATCATATCAGCCAATAGACACCCACTGCCAGGTATAGACCTTTAAATGGAAATAAAGCCATTTGCATCATAAAATGGCCTATATCATCCATTTTTCCTTTTTTTATGTTATGAAAGTTTCAGTATCATTACTTGTCCATCTTATCTTATACAGTTAGGGATCATATTATTGTTACTTAAATATTAATTTCAATGATCATGAAAGACATAATTATATCATCCTCATATATACATTCTTCAGAAAAAGTGATAAGGAAAATTGACATATAGATATATTATTATAAAACAAATGTCACTAAATAATTTCATATAAAATGAATCCCACCAACCTTTTTTTTTACTGACAGGCTTCACAACTTCATCTTCTGACACTTCCTTTAGGTCTATATCACTGGCTTCATCAGACCAATCATCATCCTTTTTACCTTTGCCTGTTTATTGTTTACTATCAATTAATATTTTAAACATAAGACAATATAAATTGACAATTATTAAAGAGAAAGACATTGCAATTATTATTAAATATTTCCATGTTACACAAAATATTCATTTGCCATGTCATCAAATATTTTTATATTTATAATTCTAAATCACAAATAATTGTTTATAATCCTAATATGATTAATATCATGTTATTTAACAATACATGAACAAAACAATAACTGCATACCTTTCTTTTTTTTATTATGTTTTGATGTTTTAGAAATTCCACTTGCGTTTGTGCTGATGGTAGATTTACTTTCATATTGCTCGTCATCAGAAATTTCATCTTTTTTTTTGTTTTTACCTAAAACAAAATACTTATTGAAATATGTTAAAAAGACCTGTTAAAAGTACAAAAACTCTTTCAGACGAAATATTGAAATAACCTTTTTTTGGAACTTTAGCTGATTTAAGATTTTCTTCGTTTTCAGTAACCGCGGTTTTCTTGCTCACATCCACTTCTTCACTGTCGCTTAAATTAGAGTTTGCTTTGGCTTTCTTTTTACTTTTGCCTTTATTTTTTGAGGTTATATCAACAGAATCGCTAGCCATTCGTTTATCTTCAAACTCATCATCAAAATCTTGATTCTTTTTAGTACCCTTTTTCTTAGACATTTTTGTGTAATAAATACCTAGAAATTATTATACGTGTTTATAGAGGTGCCACCTCATAAAAAATATAATGTATCCTGAAAAGTCACCTTTTAAATCTGTCAAACCTGTAGTATACAGTACACTTAAGAAAGAAAGACATGACATTGACATTAACGTTCACGAGTAAATACTTTTAATATAACAAATACCATAACCTTATAGATTTAAATAATATTTTTATACAAAATTATGGTATGCTCTATACTATTATAAAACTCACAGTAATTCTAAATCAATTTAAACATTTAAAATTGTCAATATATGCGAGCAAAAATATTTTTAAGCGTTTTTAACAAACATATTGAAGTTTGGCGTCGATACCTATATAGAATTTTGTACCTTCATGTATCTAAAGGGCCCAACGTAATAGGTACTAAGATAATAAGCTAAATCTGCTACCTGTAACCACATATACGTAATTAGCGGGTGTAGGTGAATTAACGCCTGAGCACGTGTCTCATCTTGCTTCGATAAGATATACGCGTTTAGTGGGCGAAAGTGATTTACCACCCAAGCACGTAGTCAAGGAAGATGATAGCCAAGAGTGATCAAGATGTTGTATTCACATATGTATAAAGAGTATTTACAATTTACACGGCCCTAACACAACCGCAGCGACCAAATCACTGGTGGTCTTAAACTATGCCGGGATCATCAATTTACGCAATTAGTGGGCGAAAGTGAGCACCGCCCAAACGTATCTGGTCTTCCGTAAATAAAGTATAAGCGTTTTGCAAGTAGATGTGATTTACTAAATACCGCCCGAGCACGTTGCACATAAAAGTATTGTGGTCGTAGTGCCTAGCAATACGTAGTGTGACCGCTATACACTTATAAATATACTTTATTAAAATAACTCAAATGACTATCTAGAACTTTGACTAACATGATTCTTACGACTTTACGTAATACAGTTCTGTTACATTCATCAACACAAGAACCTTAATTGTTTTTACAAGGCCATTGAAGTATTTCATAAAAATAAACTATGGTAAAAGAGCAGTTTTATTAGGTGTTTTGTTTTAAAAACTCCCACACCAAAATTCAGCTTTAAATAAATAGAATCTATGAAACAGCGGTTGTAAAAAAATCCTTTTATGTATTTTAAGCCACGCAAAAAAACTTGTCAAGTTAAATTTGCACAAACTTAGTTACTAACAATTTTCAGTCTTTTATTTGTGCAAATATGAGTACAAGATTACTCTAAGGAAAATAAATATTGCAAAGATATATAACATCTCAATTATTTAGCATATGACTAAGAATTAATCGATTAAAACTTTATATTAAAATCACTTATAAGCAGAACCTCTATAGCTGTAACCAAGGAATTCGTATGATGTTCTTGTTTTCAGAGAGAAGTAACATTTTCTTTTTAAATGTAACTGGTTAAAAAACGTTTACCAAAGTAATGAAAAAGAAATTAAAAGAAAAGAAGCGAATAGAGAATTCGAATCTGTACACACGACAATAACAACTGTTTATAATTATGATGAAAAAGGAACTTATTTTAGTGCGTTTCTTAGCTATTGTTTTATTCCTTTTATACTACAGCGGGATTTGTTCAAGTGAAAATGTAAAAAAGAGCGTGTACGAAAACAGAGATGACAATGGCGATTCAAATGACGACGCTAAAGATGAATCATTGGATATCCCAATAGAACCCGACCAAACTAATGCTACTTGTGCTAGAAGACATAACAGCCAAATGCACGAGGTACGAACTGCTGCAATAAAGCAGTTTCCTTTTATGGCAGCTATAATGTCTCAGCAGAATGAATATCTATGTGCTGGTGCAATGGTGTCAGTTGCGATCGTACTTACAACGGCTCAGTGTATACAAAAGCCAATTAATTACGTCTTATTAAATACAACGGAAGCCAAAAAGGATAATGTGTCAGTTGTTTTACATATCATTAAGAGCGAAAAATTTCCTACTTATTCTGGGGTGGGAGCAGGCAAAGACGTAGCTCTAATATATACTGAGAAACATAATACTTCATTCGTTTCAAAACTAAGCTTGAGCAATATGACTAGCGAAAATCAACTTATAGACGTGGAAGCCTTTGGATTTGGTTTAAATACTGATGCTGGTCAAGTAAGAAGTCTTCAGTATGTGGGGTTAGAGCGTCGGATGGCGATTAGCGAACACTATTTGAGTGCCTACATTGATTGTGTTGATACCAAAATACTAACATGCTTTAGAGATATTGGTGGTCCAGTAATGTTTGACAATCAGCTTGTCGGCGTAGTCGTGAAAGGTCAAAATGATTGTACAAGAGCAATTGCATCACGCTACTCCATTAATAAATTGATGATAGAGTTTTTACCAATTTTTGCCTTCAAAGCCTGGCTGGGTGAAAGAATTAAGAAGAATGAAGAACATGAAGTAATAAACCTGCAGACCTACCCATCAAAACCTGTTCTTCGTGAAGCGGTTCATGTATTGACCAGCACTAACAGAAATTTATCGCAGAGACGTTCTTTAAACGTTATTCTTTTATATATATTGACCTTTGTAACTTATTTTAAAAGTTGAATTGTTTAAATTTACTGGTAAAATTTTTGACAGTAAACTTTATTAGTAATTTTGTTTTTGCTTTCAACACACAGCTTATGACAGTTGCAACAAATATCGAGTTCATTAAGAAGTGTTCTGCTAGCATATCTATATAGACGTGCAGCTGTCACTTTAACTTTCATATTGCTGCTGCGCTTGTACTCCAAGTGACTTGAGTCGTAAAATGGTACATATCATTATGGCAATTACCAAATTAGAAATTGTACGTGAACTGTAGTTTAGCAGTAGAATTATATTGTTAAAAGCAAGTTTCATCTAAGTTACCTATAAACAAAATCAAATTGCAAATTTATCAAGGACAGTAAATATTTTTGAAGTTGTTTATTACGACCAAACAATATCCTGATATTATTGCCGCAGGTGTATAAATAGCAATGTAATTTTGACAAAATCACGGACCCTTCCGCTCCGTGAACTCAGTACCGATGAAGCTGTAAAAGTCTTAGGCCTAACAGCATTAACATCTTCAGAAACAAAATCACGCATTCCGTAATTGCGTGCTGATGTGTTGTGAAGTAAACCGCATGTTTTTCTCGTATGTAATGCTTATATAAAAAAAATTAGATGACTATTTCTAAATCGGGGACTAATATCATAGTTTCGACAATCGCGTGACAATTAAATGTCGTGCCTTTTCTTGTGTTGACGACACAAAAATGAAATAAATATAATGCGTAAAATGAAGTGTTTATCGTTTCTTATTTATATAAACATATTATCTTTGGGCTATTCGACGGATTATTTAAGACGACGTTTTTCTCGTAAGCTAATTTTTTACGTTCAATACTAAATCTTAAATGAACATACGATAACATAGGTGATATTGTTATATTACCTGTCTAAATTTAGATTTATCCGAACTATTTATCTAAGAAAAGACTATTCTAATTAAGATTCATAAAATGTCGTTAATGTATACATAGTATCAGGAACTTTTATAAATTGCCTGAAATTAAGTGTTTTTGTTTTTAAACATCAATTATATAACTATATATTTTTCATTGTATGAAAACGATTTTTGTATAATAAAATTACAATTGGGGCTTGATACTCATAAATATGATACAAGTACTTTTGACCGATATCTACTCGATACTTAATTTCAAAGTAACGATACAAAAAGTACTTGGTATCGGAAGAAAAGAATAAAGTACTTGCAGTTACTCGTATCGGTCCATCCTTGATTTTATTAGGGGTGGGAAGTATTTTTGGCATATAGACAATATTATGCATGTCACTTTTATTTATTATGGATAACGATTGTGAGGCTGAAGTAAGCATTTGTAGTTAGATTTTATAATTTTTTAAAAAGTTCGCATGGAAACTGTTCAAGATTTAAACTTCCAGAGCAAAAGAGTAAATATTCAACCATCTGCAAGGAAACCGATTCACAGTAACTGTCAAAACCGATGGTGTGTAACAAATTCATGTAAAACACCTAACAATATGACGAGATATGGATGCAGGACAAACAATAAGACTAATACGAAAAGGACTTATGTCCGGACAACTTCCTCACCAAATGAAGAAGGCACTGACGAAGTTGACAATATTATAAGGTTATTTGTCAGATGATTTACTTTAAACTTTATCTTGGCTTTCTTACACTTGCTGAGCGTAACCTTTCATACAAAATTTTCACTTTCTGTGTACTTTATTCTTCTGACAGACTTAAAACCTAAAAATACATGAGCAACAAAATTTCAGTTTACGTCCACGTATAAATACATCTGCAAATTTCTTAATATGCACACTACAATCATCTGTTCCTTCGATTTGCCAAAGAAGTGTAAGGATTATATTAACTCTCTAAGATGAATATTGTATAAGTAAATTTTTGTCATTCAGTTTGTTATGAACTACCAATGATAACTTTTTAATTTCTAAAGCTTTGTTAAATAAAATCTACAAAACTGGCAATAAATTAAGCTATGAATGTTTTTATAATGTGTGACTTAAAAGGAAGTGTAAGTTAGAGAAGATACACAGAGACTGTACATCAATTTTATGGGATTCTTAAATCTTTATAAAGTATATATTTTGTGCTGATTCTGTGTAATATACCCAGCATTTGAATCGGCGCATAGTACTCCAATAGCTTGGTATGTAGATTAATATTTTGGGCAAAGAGTATTTCCTACACAAAACAAATACTGCGAGTCCGCCGTACGCTCCCGAGCAGAACGCACGCTCCCACGTGGCCTAGATCGCTCAAAATAGATCGATAAATCAAAAAGTGTTAGTAAAAGTGCTCGAAAATTAGTGTTAGTGAAAATAGTGTCAAAAAAAGCGCGTTCACAGCCCGAACGCTTTGACACCAAAAAAGTGTAAATTGGACATAATTTGGATTTTTAAACACAAAAACAAAAATTACAGTGAGCAAGTAAGAAAAGAAAAAATTAAAACGCTGCACGATTTTCAGTGGGAAATCGTGTAACGGCAACTGTGGCGAGGTGCGCCGTACCAAGGCCTCTCGTTTGACACCTTTTTTGGATTTTTACGACCACAGACGGAGGAGCTGCAGCCGAAGTAAGGGAATTCCAACTGGAAAACATAAAGAAAACCGGTTGGAACCTTACTTCGAGAATACCAGCGAACATCCGGGGCCTTTTAAGGGTCCGAGGACCGCGGAGGTTGCAGCCGGGAGCCGGGAGCGACCTGGACTTAGCATAAGTAAGATAGCCGCCGAGTATTACACGCATTTACAAAGCGTAATATTAAATAAATAAAGTGGTGGGTAATTACATTTTCATTTTAGCCCACCACAAGGTTAAATTCCCTTTATAAATACTAGAAATTAAAATACTCGGCGGCTGTCACTGGGAGTGAGGTCTTTTTGACCTATCCCATAGTTTTAAGATTAGCATTATAAGTAGAATTAGACAATAGTTGCTGTTTATAACAAAGCACCTTAATAAAAATAAGCGGACGGTAGAAGGTAAAAAACATAAAACCGAGCCAGATTCGCGCCGCCGCGGCCGTAGCAAAACATCTGGTGCGCGCCTGAGCGCCGCGGAAAGGGATAGACCTACCGGGCGGCGCAACCGTCTCTCTCGCACGCGCACGCTTTGTCGTGCGCAGTTGCCGAACTTCGGGCGCGCCCCTGCGGCCGCGGGCGAGGTCAGCGAGCCGGGAGACGTTGCCGTCCGCACCGCGCGAGCGACGCGCCGTGCGTAGCAATAATAATTAATATTACAGGGAGTTAAACGGCGCGCCGCGCGGGGTAATAAATTTTACGACCGGTCTTTGTTATAGACAGCAACTGCAATAGAATAGGGGCCCTATTGCCTTAGTTTAAGAGTCTTTTTGCCTTGTTGCACTAGAGTTAAGTTGACATTATTGTTTACACTTTTAAATTTTGAACTGTAAGACTAAGTATTAAATACTTTAAACTTTTAATAACGGACGAAGTATATAATACTTCAATTTTAAATTAGAACAATTTAGGACTAAGTATATAATACTTTATTTTTGAAATTTTTAAATTTTTAAATTTTTAATTTTGATTTTAATTTTTAATTTAGAACATTTTAATTATTTACATTTTTGAATTTTAAAATTTTTAAAATTTTTACACTTCAGACGAGTACCCCTACCATGTACCGGACCCCCACAAAGACCACCGACGCGGGCGAGGTGAGCCAGGCAGGCGCCAGCCAGGCGTGCAGGGTGAGCACCTCGCCCATTAAGAGCGTCCGGAGGAGTGTGGGGGAATGGGAGGGACAAGGGAAGAAGCCCAGGACCTCTCCCCGCAGCGTCGCGCCGGCCGTCAAACCGAGGACGCGTGCGGTGCCGAAAGCGGTGGAGCCGACACCTGCTCCTGCGGCGGCCGGGCAATCCCCGAAAGGGGACAAGCCGGCGTCCGCAGATCGAGTGAAGGAGGCGCGAGCGTGCCTAACTAAGGCAAAACTGCACTTGGGCAGCTCGCGCAACCTGAAGACCGAAATAAAGGAGCAGGTAATCAACGCGATAAATCGGCTCTACGAGCTTTACAAGGAGGCGGAGCTCGCAAACAGGGGACGAACCCAGGACCCAAAAGGGGGTCCAGTAGAGGAGCCGGCGAGTGGGGCAAACCGGGTGGAAGTAGAAGTAAAGGACCCACCCGCAAACCCCCCGCCGGCGACCCATTGCGAGCTCCTAAAGAAACTAGAAAGCCACGCGAGACTCCTTGAAGCCAATACCAAGGAATTGGAGGGCTTGAGGGAGTCTCTCGTGGCTACAAAAACAACAATACAAGAAAAGGGGAAGCCTCCCGGCACGTACGCGAGCGTGGCGGCCGCCCCGGCAAAAAGGCCGCCACCGGGGTGCGAACCTAAGCACTCGGTGGCGGTCTCGTCGGGGACCGACACGGGCGAGCAGGTTCTGGGCAAAATTCGAAAGGCCCTAAACGCCACCCAGACCGGCATAAGGGTCGACCGGATCCGCAGGGTGCGGGACGGTCGCGTCATCCTGGGCTGCGGCTCAGAGGCCGAGCTGGAGAGGGTGCGTGAGGGGCTGAGGAGAGCAGGGAAGGACCTGAGCCTTGCCGAAGTGAAAAACAAGGATCCGCTGGTGCTGCTCAGAGACGTGATGGCCTATAACACGAATGAAGAAATAGTAAAGGCCATCAAAAACCAGAATAAACATCTGCTGGTAGACGTCTCTGAGGAGGATCAGCGGGCGGAGGTAAGGTTCAGGAGGAGGGCGCGAAATGTGCAGACGATCCACGTGGTCATGCGCGTGTCGCCTGCTCTCTGGGGACGACTGACGGCTGCGGGCTACATGCACGTGGACCTCCAGCGAGTGCGGGTGCAGGACCACTCCCCGCTAGTCCAGTGCACTCGGTGCCTGGGTTACGGCCACACCAAACGGCACTGCGCGGAAAGCGAAGACCGCTGCAGCCATTGTGGTGGCCGGCACCTACGCGCCGAGTGTCCGGATCGGCAAGCCGGGAAACCTCCCGCCTGCCGGAACTGCCGACTAGCTAAGGCAGACCGGTGGGACCACGGCGCATTTGACGAAGACTGTCCTGTGCGGAGAAAGTGGGACACCATAGCACGGGCGTCCGTAGCCTATTGCTAAGGGCGCCCAGGTGACCCACCGCACTCTCCGCGCAGGGCACCACCAGTACCGCGTGGCGCAGCTAAACCTGCAAAGGTCCAAGCTCGCTACTGCCGAGCTGATATGCGAAGCGCCGAAGAGAGGCTGGGCGTTCGCATTGGTCCAGGAGCCGTATATCGGCGCTATTGGCGAGATGAGGCACTACCCAGGGACAAGGGTGGTACAATGTGTCGCGCGAGGCAACGGGGAGGTTGTCAAGGCGGCCATTGTGCTATTCGACGACACTATCGATATCACTCAATGTCCCCAACTCACGTCTGGCAACGTTGCTGTGGCCAGGCTGAGGACTGGGGCTTGGGAGATAGGGGTGGTGTCCGTCTACCTGGAGCCTAATACGCCCGTCGGACCATACCTGGACCGGATCGACTCGGCCGTGGAGGGCTTGGGGACTGCCAACGTGGTACTGGGTGGCGACGTCAATGCGCATAACACCTGGTGAGGTAGCCGGTCCACGGACCGAAGGGGGGAGGAGGTCGCAGCCGCCCTCGACCAACTGGGAGTGCACGTGTTGAACCAGGGGTCTGAGCCGACGTTTGATACGTATCGGGGCGGTAAGCATTACTCCAGTCGCGTCGACATTACTGCTTGCTCGACCACCCTGCTCGACCGAGCGGTGGGCTGGAGCCTCGTGGACGACATATCCTCGTCGGACCACAGGGCAATTGTGTTCAATCTGAAGTTTGAGAGGTCCCAAGGCACGGACGTCAAGCGGACCACACGGCAGTACACTACCCGTAGGGCAGACTGGGGCGAGTTCCATCGAACTGTCGCTCGGCTGCTATCGGATCGCTGTCTGACGCCTACCGAGGTGAATCAGATCACCGAAAAGGGGGCGTTGGACAGCACGGTCGGTCGGTATGTGGAAACCGTGAGGGACGCTTGCGAGTTGGTCCTGCCGAAGGTCTCCAAGCGGAAGAGGACGGAATTGCCCTGGTGGTCCGAACAGCTCTCTCTCCTCAAGGCGGATGTCTTGAGGAAGAAGAGAAGGATCAGGGCCGCGAGGCCGGCTCGTAAGGAGCTGGTCTGGCGCGAGTACTGCGACGCGAAGGAGGCATACCGCCTTGAGGCGAGGCGCGCTCAGACCCATAGCTGGAAGCGTTTCTGTGAGAGACAGGATCGCGAGACCATGTGGGACGGGATCCACCGTGTGATGCGTCGCACGGAGGTGAGGCGAGAGGACGTCCCCCTCGTCCAGTCAGGTAAAGTGCTGGACGCAGCGGGATCAGCCAGGTTGCTGGCGGAGGTTTTCTTCCCGGAGGACGACCCCGGGAAGGACAATGCGGACCACAGAACTGTAAGAGCTAAAGCCGATGAAGTCAATTCGGGGGACCATGATGGAACATGCGACCCCCCGTTTACGATGGAGGAGCTCCGATGGTCCGTATCGACCTTCAACGCCAAGAAGGCACCTGGCTCTGACGGACTCACCGCGGACATCTGCCGTGCGGCCGTCGCCGTGGACCCCGTTCTGTACCTCGCGCTCTCCAACCGGTGTCTCGCGCTTTCCCACTTCCCCACGAGATGGAAGGAGGCAGTGGTCGTAGCGTTGCGGAAGCCGGACAAGGAGGACTACACGCACCCGAAATCCTACAGGCCCATCGGACTCTTGCCGATTCTCGGCAAGGTCCTTGAGAAAATGATGGTCCGTAGGATCCGGTGGTACACTGCACCGTATATCAGTAGCCACCAATACGGCTTCATGCCGCAGAGGTGTACCGAAGACTCCCTGTATGACCTGATCCAGCATCTGCGAACCCGGCTGAAGGAGAAGGAGATCGCAGTGCTGGTATCATTGGACATAGAGGGAGCCTTCGATAACGCCTGGTGGCCTGCTATACGGTGCAGACTGGCAGAGACTCGCTGCCCCGCGAATCTGCGGCGTCTTGTTGACAGCTATTTTAGCGATCGCAAGGTGTCCGTACGGTACGCGGGGGCAGAGTGGGCCAGAGAGACCACCAAGGGGTGCGTGCAGGGATCCGTAGGCGGCCCAACCTTCTGGACCCTCCTCATCAACCCTCTCCTGGAGGAGGTGGCAAAGACCGGGACACACTGCCAGGCGTTCGCAGATGACGTCGTGCTGGTCTTCTCGGGGCAGAAGGCCCAGGACATCTCGAGTCGGGCCAACGCCGTTCTCGCCCATGTTCATGAGTGGGGGGTCAGGAACAAGCTGAGGTTCGCACCACACAAAACCAAGGTGATGGTGCTAACCAACAAGCTAAAGTTCGACTACCCATTACTGAGCATGGGAGGTGAGCCGCTTGGCCGGACTGGGGAGGTCCGGATACTAGGCCTCACAGTTGACGATAGGCTCACGTTCAACAGTCACGTGAAGAACGTGAGCAAGAAGGCACAGGGCCTCTATCGTCAGCTGTGCAGGGCTGCGAAGGTATCTTGGGGTCTGAACTCGGAGGTGATCAGAACGATGTATCTGGCGGTGCTGGAGCCGACGATTTTGTATGCAGCGAGTGCATGGGCGCCGGCGGCTAGGAAGCTGCTGGTCCGCAGGCAGTTGGGCGCGGTCCAGCGGGGCTTCGCGCAGAAGATCGCGAGGACCCACAGGACCGCGTCCCTGCACTCGGCCCTTATACTTGCCGGGTTGCTTCCCCTGGACCTTCGGGTCCAAGAAGCAGCCCGCTTATTTGAAATAAGAAAGGGTCATTCCCGGCAGGTGGTAAAGGACCGAGACCTGGAGGTACCGGTCAGCTACCTGAGACTACCGCACCCGTCTGGTCAAGTTGGTGTGGAGTTCTCCTGTCTGGGGGAAAGTGCGGAGGAAGTCCGACTTGCCACCGCGGCTGCCGATCTGGTAATTTATACCGACGGCAGCCGCATAGAGGATAAGGTGGGTGCGGCGTTCTGCGTCAAGCGGGGCGCCGTAGAGTCATACACAAAGAAACTCAAGTTGGGCAACTTCTGCACCGTATACCAGGCAGAGCTGCTGGCTCTAGCTGAGGCAACAGGGTACGCGGCCGGCGAGTCGGCGCAAGTCTGCGCCGTACTGAGCGACTCGCGGTCCGCTCTCGAAACTGTCGCAAGATCGGACACCCTCCATCCCTTAGCGTTAAGAGTGAAGGAGAATGTAATGAAAGCGAGAGAGAAAGGGAAGGATGTAAGGTTGTTCTGGGTGAAAGCGCACGCGGGGATGGAGGGGAACGAGAGGGCGGACCAGCTGGCCAAGGAAGCGGCCCTGAAGAGTAAAAGACGACCAGAGTACGAGAGATGCCCTGTTTCATTCGTCAAGCGGCAACTGAGACTGGAGTCGCTCGACGAATGGAACAGGAGGTATGTGGAAGGAACGACGGCTTCGGTAACGAGGATGTTTTTCCCGGACGCCGTCTCAGCCTACCGCGTGCTCCGCAGCATCGAGGTGGACGCGGTCTCGGCCCAGCTCTTCACGGGGCACGGGGGGTTCTCTGAGTACCTTCATAGGTTCAAGCTCAAGGAGGACCCCTCGTGCTTCTGTGAACCGGGCGTGGGCCAGACCGTGATCCACCTTGTGGCCCGGTGTCCCGCATTCGGGGGACTCCGGCTCGACTTCGAGTGCCGGTCTGGTGTTCAGGTCAAAGAAGACACGATACCCTCCCTGATAGGCGATAAAGCTACTAGGCAGGATTTTGTATATTATTGTAAAACAATAGTTAAAAAGATTATAGAAATAAATAAAACCTAGGTATAAGATAAAAGACTGTTATAAAATAAATAATAAATGTGCAAATATGTGATACCTAGAAAATAAGATATACAAAATAAAAAAAGGGGATGAAAGAAGAGTAGTATAGAAGGGCACAAAAGAAAGAAATATAGCATGAAAGACAGACTAAAAGAATATGTGATGAAAGACTGATGAGTATGAAAAAAAAAAAAAAAAAAAAAAAAAAAAAAAAAAATATATGTGAAAAAAAATTACTGTAACAAAAGACCCTGTCCCACAAAAAGATAGGGGTACGAGAGACCCCCAATAGCGGGGGTCATAAAAAAAAAAAAAAAAAAAAAAAAAAAAAAAAAAAAAAACAAATACTGCATATTTTAGTTAGAAGCATAGCTTGATTTTATAGCTGCACTTGATATTTTAATGGTCAAATGTTAAAATTATCATTGATTTTACTTTTAATATGAAATTGCCTGGATCTATTTTATCAAGGTTTATATATGACTAACCAATTTCACTTAGTACTGTGATTGACTAGACATAATATAGTCCTTTAAGACAAGACAAAAAATTTCTTGTTGTTTATGACTAGGACCTCTAAGATTGTCATAACTATAAAAGCTTTAAAGGAATGATCATATAGTTAAAAAGTTGTCAATTAATGTACTATAGTACATCCTATTTAAAATATCAATGGTTTCAGAAATAATAAGACTGATATTTTTTTCCAAAATTTGATTTACTACATATTAACATTAATCATTGTTACTAACTGTCGTTGCAAACTTTGTACTGCCAGAATTGTCTGGCCTGTTGTATTCCTATTGAAGAATAAAGCTTTTACAGCTATAACTCGTCACTTTACATTATTACCACTAAATTTATCAACAAAAAAAAACTAAGTCAATATACATCCAATTATCAAATCTCTAATCATAACATAATAACAACATTTCTTTCTAGTTTAGCAAAATTTAAAGATATATTATATTTCAGCAAACCACTGAGAGGGATTTGTGATGATAGTAGTGATATAAGCATAGATACCAATGAAAGTGATGATGAGTAAGTATCTTCAGTTTATTTAACTTCACCATTGATACATAAGGTGAAACACAATGCTTATTTGCAGTTAAAAAATTTTAATTTATTAGCAATATGCACATAAATAAAACAAATGCTTTATCCAGCATAGAGATGCACAACTTTTTATGGGCACAATAGTGAGTCCCTGAAACACCTGTATTTCGTAAAAAAAAAATTCTAACCATCTAATATATTGTCGCAGAGTTAAATATTAATATGCATCAGAATTTTTTTATTGATAGTAGTCAATAATCCACTAAAGGTTGGGAATCCATGAAAACCAGCTATAAACTCTATAGGCAAAGTTTTCCATGTCCAGATTGATTACATTGTTATTAATAATGGACTCCATACTTTCAAGTTATTAAAGTTAAGAATTCAAATTTTATGATGAGACATTTTATCTTCTACCCTATTTTTTTTTTATTTGCATTCATAAACAATTATTTTAATTGTGCTCTCATAACTGTGTATTATGAGTTATTAATCTACAATAATAAATATTAAAGTAAATAAATAAAATTACCACCTACCAAGATAAGAGGGCTTCTTTCAATAAAATAGCAATGATAAAGCATTCATTGAGAATATTAATACACATTATAACATTGGTGGGAGACTCCATGGCCTCTATTTGATTTTCAAAACACATAAATTATCATGTATAAGTTGCTAATACCATTTCTCATGCATATTACATTGGCTAACGATTTTATTATTTTACAATGATTTTATGTGTTTATTTTTAATCTCTGCCTTATTGACAAAAAAAGACATGCATCCGCTGCCCTATAAAAAATTTTCATTGCACACTAGCCTTAAAAAGGGTTGTCCGCTGCTGCGCTACAACAAGGTATGGAAATAACCTTGTTTATAATACTGTGTAATTATGATGTTAAGAAAAACACCTATTTATACTAGAAATAGTTTGCATATAACAACAACAACAAACACAATTCCGATATGAATATTTCTAATTTATTTTTGTTATTACCAATATGTATAAATTAATTATTGTTGCTTTATCTGCATTACGAACTAAATGGAGAACCCATCAACCACTCTTGCTAGTGTAATTTCGTAAAATTATTCTACTCTAATTACAAGTCTTACAAGCCTTATGGTTCCAAAGATATTGTGATGATCAGAAAATAGAGGAAAATCTACTTATGTAAAGAAAATTGTTAAAAATAATTAAAGATGATGTATTCCACATTTTTTTCTATTATGTTTCTTATTGAACACAATATTGTCTTTTGTCTATAACCATTAAAGTTACCATTATAGCTTTAAAGCTATAATGGTACAATATTAGCCCCACAACAAACAGAAGAACCGGAAGAACACATTAATTTGCTAGAATTAATAAAAAAAATTATTATCCTTCATCACCTCATAATAAGAGCATCTTCTAGAATCTAGTGACTGTATGTTTACTAGATTTACATTGCTAAATCGATAATTGAAAGGATTATATTTTTACATTAATATTTTAAGTACATAATATTTGTTTTATTTCAGTAATGTCTTAATTTCATTCATATTGCAGAGGCAAGTCAGATTATGTTAATAGTTCAGGATCTATGATTTATTCCCCATCAACAAACAAATTAACTGCAAAAGATAACAGTAGGGATTGGCAGGACATTTCCAGACTTTCTTTACCTATTGATAGTCCAAAAAGAAATAATGGATCTTGTATGAAAATATTACTTCTGCCTTTAGTAGCAGTATTAGGAGTATTCAGTAGTTTTTATTTTAATATATTTGATGTGAGTGTTCAAAAAAGTGATATAATTTATGATAGAACTAAGTTTTTCAATGATCTAACATATTTGGGACAGAAATATAAAGTCACTGATAACTCTTTATTGCAAATCAAATCAGGTAAGGATTTAAGTTTTAAACATAGCCTTAGATGTTTTTGACGAATTTGTTTTTCCATGCCATTACTAGAATGAATATTTATACTCATTAATAATAAACTTACATTTACAGGAATCAATACAATATTTCAGAATCAGGATGCTGGATCATTTATTTTCGCATATAATAGCCATAACTCAAATTATGATCCTGTGTTCTTTAACAACTTTATGGATGAATTAGCACAATATGCAGCTAGATTTTTACGTAAGTTAAATACTTATTAGTCATCATCACGTCATGCGATAGACACCCACTGCATGGCTTCCAACAATTGTCATGATGACCGCTCTAGCGTTTCCATCCAATGACTTCCAGGGACCTTGACTATGACTTTCTTGGTTGCCACTTATTAATACTCTATTGTTAATTTTTCATATATTATAATAATTGTTTTTGAATATGGTGGGCAAATTTTCATGCAAAGGGAACAGGTACCATTCTGTTGGGTGACCAAGGGTCAATGTCTGTTATGTACGAACATTAAAATTCATATTTGTATGTAATAACCTGTATCCTCAGAAGACAGCATAGAATAAACATGTTGTATAATGCTCCAATCCTTTATGCTCAATGTTACCTGGTTTGTGCAAGTGGACATTTGCACAAAGGAAACTGTCAACGCTTTAAAGCACCGATGGGGTCACATTCCACCTGATAAATTTATATACTTAATGGGCAAAATATCTACTCTGAATTGCACAAAATGTGAAGTAATGGTTTATCTCCATATCCATGTGGAATACCTACAAAAATTTGTCTGTGGGTTTAATTAATAATATTATTCTATTCCGCACCTAAACGAGCTATTTTATTATTTAAATTTATTTAAAAAAATATTTTTATAATTAATATTTGCTAAAGTTCATGCATGCATTACGTTTTGTATTTTTGTATGCTTGGTCCTAGGCAGGTGTCATATTAAAATTAAAACACTGCACAAATAAATGTAAAAATACGTATAATTGTAACATGGTCATCTCTTTCTGATAAATATGTGTATTACAGGCAATGACACCATTATTCAAAATCATGTGATTGTAGATGGTTCCAAATTAAAAATGAAAGTTCACAGTGAATTGATTGAAAGATATCAGGCAGATGTAACAAAAACTGGAGTAATGCTGGTTAAAGATATTGATGAAATGCCATCAAACCTGGCAATGGCTTTCCATTATTACTGTGATGAATATAATCCTTTGATTAAAAAAAGCGCCATATTGTTTACACTTGATATGGCAAAATGTTCAGGTAAAATATTTAAATCCTATTAGTGAAAAAATATTGAAATCTAATATATAAAATTCTCGTGTCACGGTGTTCGAACTTGAACTCCTCTGAAACGGCTTGACCGATTTTTACCAAATTTTATATGCTTATTTAGTAGGTCTGAGAATCGGCTACTATCTATTTTTCATACCCCTAAGTGATAAGGGTTGTTCACCCTTAAAAAAAAAATTTTTTATTTTTTTGACGAAATTTTTTGTTTTTATTTTTTTATGATATAACATACAAAAATACATACAACCCTAAATTTTCACTCCTCTACGATCAACCCTTATTTTTAAATTGAAAATTCAAAAATTTTTTTTTGCAAAACAACATTTGCGGGATCAGCTAGTTTTTAATATAATTCATAATAAACTATAGGAAATTCTTTTAAATTTTACTTCACAACAAAATTGTGCTTATCCATTATGCAATAAATTGACAGGAATTGAATAATTTCCATTAATTTTCCTCATTAAAAATTGTTGTTAAAGATCCAAGGACATCACATGCGAGTATTGAAAATTGTTTGGCAAGAAAATGGTCAACGATCCCTAAAGATAATATTATACCATTATTAACTAGAGTGGTAAGCATAGTTGTAGATGTAACACTTTAAAAGTCTGTTATAAAAGTATTTATTTTAAGTTTAATATTGAACCCTGTTACATTATGAAACACCTTGTATGGAAAATTAGTAAAAATTGTTAGAAATAATTAAGGTTGCTTCAAAACAATTTGTAACCAAATTTATTTTATAGTTAAAAATTTTACTGGTATTATGATTTTGCATTATTTATCAATAAAGTATTATCATTAAAATAAAAATCTTGAACATTATTTGTTACTCCCAGAAATCCAGATTTTTTTTTAAATATTAACCCTTCAAACATGATGGTTTTCGGATTGTTTTCCGATTTTTTTCATTGGAGGAAATTATTTTTCTTTAAATTGGACTGGGATTTCAATTACCTAACTTAACATAAATAATTGATATTTTGGAAAATTGTATTTAAACAAAAAACTACCATGACAGGTCTGCTTTCGTTTTATGGAATGCCTGTTCAAAATTTTTATATAAAAATTTTGTAAATATCAGTAAGAATCTGAAAAACTATATACGCTAATCCAATGATTAGTCATAATTTAGAAATTTCACTACACGTAAACCTATGAGATTCTTTCCTAAAACACTCAAACTTTTAATTAAATTGGTACATAATAGACGGGAGTTGTCAATCAAAAAAAAATTATAGTAAAAAAAATTTATAAAACAGTCGTAGTAAAAACTTATCACCGACTACATGGTAAACGAACGTAAAGTCAACTCTTAACAGGAAGTATCATAGAGTGACGAAAGCTATTTTGAACCAGTTCTCTACAAGAAAGTTGACGTACTGTCACACTAATGAAAGTTGCAGTTTTAAGTTTAAGTTTATTCCTAGTTATTTCATGCGTTTTCGAGTACGCAAGATTTTCATATGGTGCCTATACATATGATTAAGAGTATATATAACCTTACATTTTGCAAACTAGGATAAATTTAAAGTAATTTCAAAATCAAGGCATAAATTCAAATTTACCGAATGCATTCTGTTATTATATACATGTGTAGGGATTTTCCTAGAGCCGGTTGCTCTTGCAGGTAATAACAACACGCAGTACGAAGTAGAAGTGTATATTCATTCAAGCTATATTTATACCAATTAAAAACTTCAAAAACAATGATCAACAAAAAAAATCTAAAGGCAGTTATTGTCCTTTTTTTGTTTAATACACAGTGAGATTCCGAAAATAGTTCTTTTTAATTGATCTATTATTATCTTATTGAAGGTAACACTGAAAAGCCCAAAAGGGAAATACCATTTGGATCTAAATATATGATCTTTTTTCAAGTAAGATTTAGGAAAAAACTGTCTTCATTAATGATAGTAGGTTTTTACCAGTGTTAATTGATGTAAGTAGTTAATCACCTGTCAATAATTGTAAAACTGTGTTCCTAATTTATTTTAGTGTAAATAAAATGCAAATACTTGAAATTGTTTTTATTTCCTTTGCTTGCTAATAACATAAATGCTTTGTAATACAATTAGGATCTTACTTTCTGGCCTTTTAAAAAACTACTGGAGTGGCCACAGCGCACTTTGATCAGTTGAGTTGAGCTCTGATGGTTCACTAACATCTTCTAAATTAGAAGGTTCCAACTCATTGTTATTCCTGGGAGTTGAATATGTTGTACGTAATTCTTCATCTTCATCATCATCATGAGATTCTTCGGTTTCATCTGTTTCATCATTACCTAAAATTAAAAAAGCATTAACCAGACCCATTAGTATTAATAAAGCAACATGTATGTCCATAGATAAATTAACTGTTAAACATATACCTTCTTCTTCATCTGTTTCTGCTTCTTCCTCCATGGGTTCAGGATCTGTTTTACCCAATGGAGTCCTCTTCATGTATTGCTGACCAATAGAATTAAGCTGAAAGTTTTGTAAAAACATGAAGACAAGAAAGATTAATACAATGGATGCATATGATGGTCATATTTATCTTTTCACATGATTATAAATATATAATAGTTTGATGACCACTCAAATTTTAACAACTTAAATTTTTACTTAAAAGGGAGGTAGGTACTCTAAAAATACCAACTTCAGGATTTTTAATTAAGAGAACTACAACAATTTCACTATTTTTATGGATGATCTACATCAGTAGTTGAAATATAATAAAGTTTTATTATTTAAATTGATAAATATTTAGTTTTATTTGAAGGCATGGATTGATGTATTTAATAGGTAGTCTTAGCGCGCCGCCCGAACGTTCGTCCAAATGGAAGGCGTGCTTCATCTTACGATTCCGAATGTGAGAAATGGATTAATGTAGTAAAATATACAATTGTACATTTTAATAAAATGGTATATACTACTTTTTTGTAATTAATATTTTATATATGATTATATTTAGATACATCTCATAGATATATCTCATACAGCATAGAATAACACAGATTTACTATATAATATACGTATCTCTCCAAATATAAGTATAATAAGTTTAATATTTAAAAAAATATGGAATTAGTACCGCTTTAAAAATGTAATTGATGTTACAGCTTATTGTGATCTTCGCAACTGTTCAAAAAGGAACGTTTACTTCTGCAACTATTACAGTCATAAACATATATTATTACTAAACGTACCCATTCTTGATTCGCTTGTTCTAATTTTGTTAATTCGGCTTCTTCATCACACGGGCTATCGGCAGTAAACCACTTAGGATCGATGAGTCGTGGTAATAGTACAGGGAATGGTATATTCATTATGTTTACACAAGATTAATTGTAAGATCTCGAAAGATATGATAATTAATTCCGAAACTATTTTATTTCAAACCACTATATTAATTAAAATTCAAACAATGAAACATGAAGTCGCTCGCTTCTACAGCCATCAAAATATTTACTTCATTTTTCACAAAATGAAAAGTAAATGACAACAACCTCTATACAGCCATGTTCTTGTAAACTTCCTGTTCACTACCGTAAAGAAAATTTTCAAAATTCAGAGGTCATTAAAATTGCTTAAGTTCAGAAAACGATAAGCCGGACACAGTGATCTTGAAAAATCCAATTTACTTTTAAGTAACATTGTGATCATCATTCCTCACTTAATTTTGGGGTACGGAACTTTGTTAAGGAAAAGATGGGAAAAGACTAAAAAAACTAGGAAACGATCTTCTCGACCCACTGTGTGGTGTGCTTTATATTTCTCTAACAACTTGAACTTAATCTTCAACAACTGTATGCACCCCTAGAAATGCAGATCCGATCGATTCAGTTTTTGCGGATACTCTCGAACTTTAATCGTATTTAACCAATATGTCAAGGATACAGCAAATTTATGAAGAAAAATTCAACCTCGATAATCCCCCATTCGAAAGTTTTAATTTACAAATAATAAGAGCAGAAATCTGTCACTAGAACTGTTAGTATTTAGCTTAATAGTAAAAATAAATTGTATGAATGACTTGGTCGTGGTTTTTTGAAAGAAAAATAACAAAAGCAGTTTTTTCTATGAACACTATCAAAAGTAATAAAAACGGGGGTCCGGTATAGTCCAAATTTTAAAAAAATAGAAGGATCGTAATTTGCCATCTTAAAACTAAAGGTACTCAAAAAAATTGAAAATGAATGATTTTAACATGGCATATTTTTTTAAGAAGCAAAAGGTTGTTGTAGATTCAACTTAGTATTTCTAAAGTGGAAAGAGATTCTCTGTCTAGATTAACACTTACGGAATGCCATTACAGAATGTTAGTTTTTTTTGTCAAAGATACATGGTTGCGGGCATAATATCATGAAAAGTTCCCACAGACGCTCGGCGCAAAGGTTATCGTCCAGTTGCACTTCAGCCGTTGCCCGAAGTCTGTCATTTGTTAACTAGACTATTATCTTGGCGATGGTCGGGATTCACTGGTTAGCAAACGGCAAATCCTTATGAATTTTTTCTCTATTAATATTATCGATCAATTACTGCATAATCCTTTATGAATTAGAGCTTTACATGGGTTTTCCAGACTAACACCAGTAAACAAATAAACTATTTGTGAGGATAATTAGGTGATCTTGAGAAATACACAATTGTTAGAAATAAATTAGGGTAAATTGTCGTCAAGAATGGTGGTTGGATTAGAATCGTCATTGGAATTAAATCAATATTTTTTTACCTGACTCTGCTGACCAAATGGTATTAGCAGTTCCGCGGGTGTGAGGAGGCAGGGTGCTGAGGGCGCATCGCCTAACACCTCTTTTATGTTGGCAAAGCTCGAGGGCTTCCTAGGAAGCCTCGGCACGAGTCGCTACATACTACAATTTCACCGGATTGGGAGGCCGCCGAGCTTCTAGATCGCTTCGGTGAACTCCCTTTAAAGTGATTAGGCTCCAGGATCTCTGGTAGAGCACCTCGACATAGGCTGTCACTCGTCTAAACTGGGATTTTCAACTTTGTATGCAACAAGAAATAAATTAGAAAAGTGAATTTAGTAATGCCAGTAAAAAGAAACCATAATTTGTGGTCAATTGTTTCTACTGACCTTTATTTCAAAATACTAATATTATATGGTTCTACTCTGGTCATGTTATATAGTCTGCACTTACACCTCTTTAACTAGTTGGCTATATTGCCCTTTTAGTATGCTTTACACATATATAAGTTGTTCAAGAGTTCCTAATCAAGTCAATGTTATTAGATATCATTCAAAATAGTCTGCACTTACACCTCTTTAACTAGTTGGCTATATTGCCCTTTTAGTATGCTTTACACATATATAAGTTGTTCAAGAGTTCCTAATCAAGTCAATGTTATTAGATATCATTCAAAATAGAATGCTAAATACATTTAAAGTACTATCCCATGTTGGATGTGTCTTTGCGCCTGATCTCTCTATAAGGTTTTCATCTGAGTAACAATATAGAGCTAGCCAGCCTACCAATCCTGTCAAATTAATAACATAATGGCCTAGATCAGTCTGTAATCAATGGAGGACATTGATCCTTTAGCACTTTGCATTTTCAAACCTGATAAATTGTTAATGCCAATTGGTAATCAAAATTTGTCAAGGTCAAAAACTAGCTTTGAAAAAAAAAAAACTATCCAATTTTTATTTTATTACTTTTTTTTTGTACCTTAGATTACTGTACAAAATGTTTATAAAAGTATGGATAAAATTAGTTTTCACTTTTTTTAAATAATGAATAACATCACATTTTCAATCAAATTTATACAGACATGTGTTAAATTAATTTCACATGTTTAGCAGTAATAATTACAGATAATACTTTTTTTATCATTCAAAAAAACTCCAAAACATCACAACCTTTTTTGTTTAGTTAACACTATGAATACAATTCTGGTTGATAAAAATTATCTTTACTGTTTATTATTTATGTTGCGACAAACACAACTTACAATATGATCATTTACAAGACCACATGCTTGCATGAAAGCATAGCAAGTAGTGGAGCCAATAAACTTAAATCCTCTTTTTTTAAGAGCTTTAGAAAGTGCTTTAGATATTTCTGTTTCAGTTGGAATATCACTAGTATTTTTCCAGTTGTTAACTATAGGCTTATGATCTACAAAACTCCAAATAAAATCTGAAAAATCTTCTCCATTACTTTCCATTATTCTATAGAAATTTGAATTACTTATTATAGCCTTTAACTTCCCCTTATGCCGTACAACTCCCTCAGGTTCGTTTAATAATTTCATAACATCCTTTTCAGACATTTTAGAAATTTCATGTGGATTGAAGTAATAGAATGACTCCCGATACTTTTTTCGCTTTTTCAATATTGTTATCCAAGATAAGCCAGCTTGTTGGCCTTCCAAACATAACATTTCAAAAAGTTGAAAATTCTTGAATTCTGGAATACCCCATTCCGTATCATGATATTTAATATAAAGGGGATCTTTAGTTACCCAACCACACCTGACATATTCATCTTCAAATATTTTAAAACGTTTTGTAGCAGACATAACTTGTAAGGTTAGATAATTACTTAATTACAATTACATTTCACAGCCATAAACGTTCATATATTCGTGCAAGTGTAATATAAAATAAAAGTGTATTTCTCATCAAAACAAATTATTAAATTTAATTTGTTTTCGTCTTCAATAATCTGTTGAATTCTCTGTCATTTTCATACTATGAAAAATTACGAAAAACTTCAAATGCTTACTTCAATCGCAATCATTATTTATAATAAATAGAAAGCGAGTTCGTAATATTAACGACATTCCTAATAAATGATCCTGAACTGTTCCCACTAAGTATTTGACAACTCAGTCTGTTTTTTAATCTTCGAGACCAAATTGACACATGTTGTCTTTTTTGACACAATGTCAAATTTATAGTCATACTGATTTTGTATAGTGTTGTGCCTACGACACCGGTTCGTTGAAACGCAATCTTTTTATCTTTATTAGATATAGATTTTAAAAATTATAGGTTTACTATGCTAAAACGGCAGTAATTATGTATTTTATTTATATTATGCCTAAATTTTAGTAATTGAATACGGAAACTATTAATTTTACCAAGCACTAGACCTCATTTCCTTGTACTTTATTCGTCCTGAAAACCGTTTTCTTATGTGTTAGTTGTGTTTATTTTAAATATACTTATACAATATAATAAATATATAATAATAATACAATATCAAGTATTGTTATATTTCTGCCGAGTTTGTTTCTGTTATTTTCTAATTTTGAGGTCTTGTCATGTTTTTTCTAATTCGTTGAACAATTCATACTAAATGATTAGTCTTTCACTTCGTAACATCGGCATGATAAAAGTCAATATGATAAACACAAACTATAAATTAGACGAGATGATGTTCAGAGAAATTTCCTAATGTATACTGTATATACTGAAAAGAAAACAGAATTTGCACTTAAGGCGCTAAAAAATATTTCAGAGCTATATCTACAGAGTATTGAAGGAGCACAAAGAGAATAATAATTTTAGCAATGAATAATTAACAAAAAAATTAGACACGTAATGGTCACATATTATTAGCAAGTCACACAAATTACGTCGCTACACAATACAGTACACTACACACTTTCCAATATGAATAGAGTTTTTTATAATACTTTTGATATATGGGTATCAAGAAGACATTTTTTAATCAATGATGGTGCAAATCTCAGATTGACTCATGCTAAAGTTATGTTGTATGTAATCACAAGGTATAATCGATAATGAGAGTTTTCACTGCCATGCAAAATCATTTGATTCTCTACTGCCCAGAACTGACAAGTCTAAACCAAGAATTAAAGAATGAAATGATGAACAATAATGATGTATATTTTTCCTGATCCTGTTAGATCATACTATTTCAACAACTGGGCAATTTTTTTAAAACTCGGTTGAAAAGTATGTATTCCTTATAGTTAGCCAATCGAACTCACCTCAACGTAGCTGTAACAGCCTACAAGGTTATTACCGTCGACTGCAGCAAGAAGAAAAGAGTGTAAATTTATCCAATAATTGCAGCCTAAAATTTTCATTCTCCATAATCTTCAGAATTGTTTTTTAAACTATGTTAGGTTAACAATAAAAGAGAACTTACAACTACTTGTCTCAGTTATTTGATGAAAAAAGTTACACAGATATGCGTTTATGTAAACTCACCAAGTAACAGTTAGTTATTACAATTACATAAAACTATACTAAAACCCTTTGTAGTATATATATTAACTATTTATTAACATTAAAGTAAAAGTGCCTGTGTAATGTGTATACGCAAATTTGTTCTAATCGTATAAACTCGGCGTATTAATATTTAGGTAACCAGTACAAAGTAACCATTTTGGTCCGCCATATATTCTTGCTAATTTAGATTGATGATTGCACCTATGTGGTTTGATGTAACGTCTAGTTTGTGCACCGTGCATTACGTTTTTGAGTAAGTTTATATTTGTGTTGCGGACTGCACCCTCTGCTAGCTGTTGTAGAAGTGGAACATATTCTGGTTTAGACAGCTCATTAGAAATTCTTGTCATCTGTAAATAACAATCATATAAAAGATTTTGAATATTTTTTTCCTAAATTGTTATTATTTCATAAATACTCACAACTATTTTCAATTGGGTATCTGATAATGGTGTTGCAATGGGGCCAAGTAATAAAACGCTGCTATTTTTTTCAAGACTTTCCGGATCGACAGATATAAGTTCTTCACTAACATTGCTTCTTATTTCTTCATTAATTATCAAAAACATGTACTCACTGGAGAACTGGGAAGATTTTAAATCGGTAACAAAATGTTTTGAAATGGGAGCATGTGGTATAAATTGATTTAAATAATTGTCTTTTTGTCGTCTTTTTTTGTCTGATTTTTTGCAACACAGTGTTTTAAGTTGGGCAACTAAAACATCAAAAAGTAATTTTTTTTTCTCATCATCTTCTTCACTGTTTTCGTCTACTTGTGGCCGACTATACAGTAGATTATTAAGTTTCTGTAGTGCTGCGTAGTTAACCTCATTATTTACATGATATGGATCCACTTCTTTATTTTCAAGTCTAAAGTAAGCGGGTTGTGGCTTATCCTTTACGCCTATTGAACGAAATCTGTTTTTTATTTTTTTCTGTGTTTCAAACGCATTATTCACGATATTGCTTACTTTAGTCTGATCAACGTCTGATATTTTGTTGCCCTCTTTAGGTGTATTTCCAACGGCTAATTTGATGATATCACTCAAATAATATTCATTCTTTGCAGGCTGTTCATTTAACAATTTAATTAGCTGCTCATCTGATAATTTCGACAGAAGATATGTGGCATCGTTATCTGTTGAGTAAATTAAAAAAAGTTTTATCTATTTAAAAAAAAAATTAAATTATGTTAGCATGTCAATCATATTACATCTTACCGACGTTTTTTATCAATGTTGTTTTTGGTAAATCTTGTTCATTAGGTACATAAGATTTAGCCGATATTAGATCCGCAACTTCAGTATCTGATTCACTGTTATCCATAAAATACGCATGACCATTCATCACAGACATGGAACGCACGGCGTGAACCTAAAAATTCTTTTGATAATTGTTTTCTTTATATAGCCTATAAACTTCATTTATATAATAGCTTAGGATTATAATGCTTTCTAGTCACCAGGCAGATACAATTAACAAATCAGTTATGTTAAAATAAAATTCCTTTATCTTTCAGTTTTCAAAATTATAATTTAATGTTACATTACAGCTATCCGTGAATAGCTGGGTATATAAATTTATAAATTCAAAGTATTTTCTAAAACAGTGTTTAATTTTACTACAGAAATATTAACTTACCCAATAGAAAATTATCTGAATTCTGTAATGAAAATATGATAACATTGTGCACTACTATTAGGTTTGATCACAATACTGAATTTAATTTCGCGGTTGAATGTCGGCTCATTATTCTGTCAAGGAACAATAATATTGTCTTATAGCTTACGGAAGTTATAATGAACAAGCGCTCGTAAAATTTTGTTGTTAATTGCGATAAGAACTAGTGGTCGATTTACAATCATTTCTAATACATATCGTAGACTATCCTTAATATGATGTACGTTGTTATGTTTCTCTCTTTTTTTAATTATATATATGTTGCATTTTAAGATACCTTTATAATTTAGTGTTGAGAAGTATTTAATAAATCAACTGATTCCCTTGATTTTTGAATGGTTCAACAAAGAGAAAAAATTTTTTGGCGGGAAAAGTGACATTGTTTTTATACAGCCAATTTGATTTGTGCAAATCTACGATCACAATGTCTATTAGGATTCCTCATCTTTATTTATTTTGCAATTCATAGGTTATACTAAATTGTGTTAATTTTTTGGATTTGTTTAGTTGGGTTAAAAAAACAAAATGACGTTGTATTTCGTACGAAAAACAGACAATTATACAGCTGGTTTAATAATTTATTTTTAATATTATCAACAACAAAACAAAGCTAAGTATGCGTCTAACGGTTGACGTAATGATTATGATGAACATTTCTCTCCTATGATTCGTTGATTAAACGAACACTCTTCTTTCTTCTTCGTCTTTCACTAGGTAACAGCTCCACAACAGCGACCCAGGTCTCCTAGGATGTGTATTTTTTTTTACTTTTTTTATCTTTTATTTTTTCGAGCACCTGCAAGGTATTACAGAAACTTTAAAAAAACCAGTCAAGGGACACGGGGTTAATTTTTTTATAAATATGTTGATATATTTATAAATATGTTACATATGTTATGCAAACAAATAGGCCCCATGATTTTATGTGCATATTTATATGTTACCGTAATCCACAGAAATTTTAAATTTTAGTGATAATTGTAGTTAATAAAAAATAAAGTTAATTTGGCTATATTATATCATTCTTAGAGTCAATCAATGGTGCAAAAATAGGAACAAAATATGAAACAGTTAATTCTGTTTAGCCCTGTGACCGTCGAAGCTTTAATAGCCCCACAAGGCTCACAGAGTCAACTTCAAACAGAAACTAAAGCTACCCTTAGATAAATGCTACAAGTTTTACAAAATTACTGAGAAATTCCCAGAAAATATTACAACAATGACTACTTTCTTCGTTACTTTACGTTATATTTCTAGAGAGATAACATAATATCATAGAACATAAATCAACTTTTTTTAAATTTATAACTATTGCAATCTAGTTATAACTAGATTACAGGACTTTTTCATTTTAACGTACATTAAATAAAGTTTACCACATTAGAAACGTTAAGAGTAATGAAATTTTACTATTTGAACATATATTATTTCTTATTTACAAAACTATTTTCTTTTACTATCGTCAAAACTCGCTTTGCGCTATGTAAATATTATCTTAGCGAGATATTACTGGCATTTGATAAATAAAATCAAGTAAACATAGTAATTTCCTTAGTTTTCATTTTCAGATAATTATCACTTGTTAAATTTTATTGGATTCGGTACAGGTTATTGATTTTTTTAATGTAATGTTTGATGGCAACCCCTGCCAATGAGCTCTTCGGTGAGATAAGCCTCTCCTTTCTTTTGTCTGTGATCGTCGGTAACGACACGCCGCATTCGCCTTATAATAACCGTGAATTTGTTCATCTAACCTTAAGAGTAATATAAAATCATGGCTGAACCACGCGAAAGAACCTTTATTATGGTTAAACCAGACGGTGTTCAACGTGGTCTTGTTGGCACTATTATTAAACGCTTTGAAAAGAAAGGATTCAAGTTGGTTGCTCTGAAATTTGTGTGGCCATCTGAAGAACTTCTACAAAACCATTACAGTGACTTGTCGTCGAGACCTTTCTTCCCAGGACTTGTGAAGTACATGAGTTCCGGTCCCGTTGTTCCAATGGTATGGGAAGGACTTAATGTCGTCAAGACTGGTCGCCAAATGTTGGGTGCTACAAACCCTGCCGACTCCCAACCCGGCACGATCCGCGGTGACCTCTGCATTCAGGTCGGCCGTAATATCATTCACGGCTCTGATAGTGTTGAATCTGCTAATAAGGAAATCGGTTTATGGTTTACTGAAAAGGAACTTGTTGGATGGACACCAGCTGCTGAAAACTGGGTTTACGAATAAAATTATTTGGTAGAATACAATAAATAAATTTAAATTATTTGCATTTTTATTTAAATTTTAATACCTTCACTCCTCAATCAATTTTTCTCGTAAGCACTTTATAACAGTAAGAAATTTAATTCTATAATCTAACGATATTCGTTTTCCAATTTTTGTTAACAATTCTTTTATAAAGATTTCATATTTTCATAACTTTTTTTGTAAGTAGTAGTTCTTCAAATAAAATTATAAAACTATTTCAAATCTTATTAGGGATAGAACTAATTGTTGGATATAAATATAAATATACATGTCGCTATAAATAATTGCAATTTTTCCTTTTTTATATATAATATCCTCTACTCCTTTTGTTGTTTAACCACAGACTTGTCTGCTTTGTCAAATCTAGTGAAAGACGGCAGGAAGACGTTGGCTTCTGTAGATTTTCAATACGACCGGTTGGAAACCGCCTATATTCGACGTCTTCCTGCGACCTTAAGGTCGTCTGTCCAACTTGCGAACGGATGTTCTACGCTGCGGTACATAGATTTATGTAGCACGCCAATCCTACCGATAACTTATTGACCATTTGAACAGTAATCAATCTGTTATAGGCGGTTTATAGCATTTCTCTAAAGGTTTTTTGTAAAAATAAAAAGTAGGTAAATTGGTAATTATAATTTTTTCAAAAAATGTGTAACATCATTACCATTTTTTTGGCTAACATGATGTTTTATCAAAACCAATGAAGAATAAATCAGTCTGTGATATATTTCTTTTACCAAAATTTTAGTAGCCATGATTTTTCCACCCTTTTCTCGCAAAAAACGTCTATAAATATGCTAGACGCATTAAATTTCTATCTTACTATATTTATCAAGAGGTAATTTTTTTTTCAGACTTCAATTAGACTAAACATTTTTGCTATCAAACATGAAAGATACTAGTGTTTTTTTGATAATAAATGTAAATTGATGTCTACCTTGTGACACTGTGACTAAATTACAATGTTAGAAATCAAACCCATAAAGAGGAACAATACTTGATTAATACACATTTGTTAAATGTAATAAAACACAACACTTCTTAACCACTTTTGCTATGATATAATTTCACAATTAAAAATTCTTAATCTAACTTATAAAATGCATCATTTTGATGCAGCAGCTTTGCTTTTGGATGAGTTGTGCCCACAAAATACTTTATTTATTTTAATTTCTATATAAACAAAAAAATACAGTTTCGCATAAATTATTTTAAATAAAACAGTTATTAGTGACATCAACCCATCCATTATAAATAACCTTAGATCATAAGTCATAAGATATGCTAAATAACTAAATCACATTTAGATTTCTAGTGTCACGCCCATTTCATATATTTACAAGTGTGAGAGATTTTCGTAACAGCTAATTACAATGCATTATGTCAGCGTCAATATAAGAGTTATATTCTTGTTTACATTTACTGGGCTAAATGTTAAAGCTTGTTGAAAAAAAGATAATACTATGATGCCCTGCAAGTGCTGAATTACAATGTCATTTAAAATACATTGTTCCTTGGATATCAACTCACACCTTAAATATAATGGCAGTGTCAGCTGAACATGCTTACTTTATTTTGCATGTTAAGTAAACCATTAAGTAACAACTTTCAAGGACCCTTAACAACAAATATTTACATCTGTCTCTACAACATGAATGATACTAGTTAGCCTTTTACATTTGAGGGTGGGTAATAAAAATTGTTACAAGTACTAGGCTCAAAGTGTTTGTTCTGGGCGGATTTCTATTTCAACTGTAGGCTGCATGGTTTGCTGTTCACTGCTCTGCTGTTGGCTCGCTTGCTGCTGCTCTTGTTGATTTAACTGTACTCGTGATGGTAATGGAGCAGTTTGGCCTGTATAAAAGTTCAAAGGATTATTTTAATAATCTAGCAAAAGTATCATTTTTGATATTTGTTTTTGATGTACAAAAAAATACAAGACATGCAAAAACAAATTCTGTGTACCTAAGGAGAAGAATCCATTGAGTTAGAAAATCATTCTATGGACAATATAAACTTTTACAATCAGATCCCATAATACGCTCAGAATGCTTCAACATTGCTAGATTAAAAAAAAATACCAAATGTTTTTGTGGTAAGGGGTACTACACTGTAAATGAATTTATAAAAGAAAGCACACTGCGCAAATGATGTTTTTGCCTCCAAATTTTTTCAATGCTTATTTAATATATAATTTTTATTATATTAAAAATACATAGTCCAACTGAGCCTCATTCGTCTGTTTTCCTCAGGTCTAAAGAATTTGATCCAAACAGGTGGTGGACATAGTTTAATAATTTTGGAATTTCTATATTATGCAAATGTAGAACAAGCTTCAGTTAAGTCTTCACTTACCATATTTATCATGTATTCCTCTATGCCTCTTGAGCGCAAATCGATCCGCAAAGGCAGCGGAACAGATGTCACACTTAAATGGCTTCTCACCAGAGTGAACCTTAGCATGATTCTTTAGATGTGCAGCTTGGCTAAAGGCTGATCCGCAGGTTTCACATCTGAACAAAATTGTTAAATCAACCAAATAGTTACGGTTAGTAATAATATTTAAATAAATGTATAAATGGCAGTGTCTGATGTACTAATTTTACATCTCAACAGTTTGTATTGAAGGTTGTATTAAAAACTGTAAAAAGCTGTATCGGTAGGTATGACACACAGTATGTTAAGTAATTAAATTGTGATAATGATCTACCAGCTAGTGTTTGAAGGAAATAATTGCTGGTGGGGTATTCAGTCCTAATTTTTTTATTTATAAATATATTTGTTATATGATTTGTAAATCATAAAAACAATGTGGAGAAGATAATTTACAAAACCATTTTACTCTTATCATATATTACTAATAACAGATTAAAAATATGTGTGTTTTAATGTTAAAAATGTATGTTTTAAAGTTAAACCTTAAAAAATTATAATAGTAATGGGATTAACTTGACAAGATAAAGATATACTGACTTATAGGGTTTCTCCCCTGTGTGAATGCGTCGATGATTCCATAACGTTGCATGTCGCGCGAAACCTTTGTCGCACACCTTTAAAAAAAATTTAAATTAAGTTACTGTGATCTAGAATACAAAAAATATAGATTTTTTAAACACTTTTTAATTGTTTTTTTTGCGCTACCGCTGCCCCTGTACCGCGTCTTAGGTATACGCGCGGAGAGATGGAGGGAGTACCAGCCGCTCCGTTCCTACAGTCCGACTTGAACGCTCGCACAGCTGACATTCATGTTCTTTTTTTTTGTCCCCCTCTTTGCCTCGCTTCCATTAAGCATGTTACAGCGGATTCGGTACGGTACCACTATAGTAATAGTTTAACAAATCTTTAACATTTGTGCCCATCGGTTTACAGAATCAAATTTCACCTATGATGAGTATTAGGTGAATATTTTATCATGTGACCATTACTTGAAACAAATAATATCCATGTAAAATATTTAGGATAAGTAATAATTTTTTTTATTTAGAATAAATCATATTAAGTTAAAAAATATAATAAATAATTTCATGACATTCACCTCACAAACATAAGGCTTTTCTCCAGAATGTGTTCTTTCATGATTTTTCAAATGCGGAGATTGAGAAAATTGCATACCACATGTACTGCATCTGTAAAATAATAAATGCTTCCTGAGACATAATCAACATTGAGTAAACTGCTGTTAAAAGGATTGTTGATATAACTTTATTTAATCAAAGCATCATCAAATAATTGCACTAAAAGGTTGTACCATATTTATGATTTTTTTATATTCAATAAGCAGCAAATGTGTCATACACGTTAAAACAAGTGAAATTACATGATTAAAATAATAAATATTTAATGGAATCAGGCGTTACCTCGCGGAAGTCCATCCTAAGCAAGAAAAGGACCAATATTTAGCCACTTCCGCACATGCAGTGGGAGTGATGCAACACAAAGTCACTTGTGTTGACTCTGTATTTGGCACTAATCGGTGTAACATAACTCCTGAAGATGCCCCGTGGAGAGGTGAAACACGTGTTGAGTGATTTGGCGGTGGCGGTTGTGTGATTCGCATTGTTTGCCGCATACGCATTTATCAGCGGGCTGGCGGGCAGTGCATTTTATTGCATGACTACCACTGCATGTGCGAAAGTGGCTAAATATTGGTCCTTTTTTTGCTTAAAATAATAAAATGTAATAAATATTTATCTATTTTGTGAAGGAACAATCTACTTTTGGTAAATCAGTATTGACAAATAAAAATGTATATATTTTTTAAAAATTGTACAATGGTGATATAATGATATAATCATACAAATATAAGACTATTACTAAAAACAGTGTGATATTATACAGGAAGTTAAAGTGCATTTCATTTAAAGTAACAGAAAATTCTTTTTGAGTTGTAAGTTGTATTTTAAACAGTTTTTTTTTGTGAAGTAGTAGCTAATGTCAATAAATAAGAAAATAATGGCCACTTGACAAGATTGTTTGACTACATTACCACCAACCTATAAGGTTTCTCTCCTGTGTGGATTCTAGAATGGTTTTTAAGATAAACAGCTTTAGCAAACGCTATCCCACATATCCCACATTTGAAATTCTTCTCTCCGGAATGTAACTTTTTATGTGACCAAAGCGATGAGTATCTTGAAAAAGATCCTCCACATATATTGCAGTGAAAACGCTTATCCATGTCTGGGTTATTGTGTTTGTTCTTATTTCCACCAATGAATATTATACCAGATCCATTGCAATTTTGACATTTTGTTACAGATGCTAATGTTCTTTTCTTTACAGGATGATGTCCTGGCACTGAAAAAATCAATGAAGTTATACAGGATGACTGGCGTAAAATCTTTAATACAATGAATGTATAGATTGTTTGCTGTCAATTGATGGTACACCATATCCAAAACCCAATGGTTTTAGTAATTATAATTTTTGTAAAGATAATATTAAGAAAAATCATTTTTAAAGTTCGGATTATTGCACATTAAAATAAATTATTGGTTACAATCTGTAACTGTAGACTGTACTGTCAGAACTTATTGGCCCATCACATTCTATTAAAAAATATAATTAATGTATCATATTTGAAAATAATCACTTTACAGAATGATTGGAAATAGATGTAAAAGCTCTACAGTTTTTGGCTGACAAATGTGCTATACCATCACTCTTTCAAAGTTTCTGTACTTATAACCAATTAGTCTGTAGACACTTTCACTAACAAAGTAAAAACTTCAAACTATCACATATATAATAAAAAAGCTTTAAAGCTTTTTGCTGATAAATGAGCCTAAACCTTGTTTCTTCTATTTTTATTTATTTATTTTAAATCATAATATGTCTCAATTAAATATATGAATGATGCTACTTTGAAACTTAATCACTATTATTGCACAATACAGAAAAAGTACATTTCATTGTTTTTTTTTCTCTAATTATAATAATAATGAATGTCGTTTATTTATATAATTACATATATTAATGGATGTCAGCTGGGGCCTTAAGGTACTAGTGTGGAGACTACGGACCGACAGGTGCATTTGCATGGACAGATGACATTGCTGCTAATGACATCTGAGTAAAAGCGATGACATTATCATTGTGGTATAAAAATATAATGCAATATACATTATAAATATATATATATAAATACAATATACTTACAAGGCTTCTGGGGTTGCTGTGGTTGATGGTTGGCCTGTGTGGTTGTTAAAGAGTCTGTAGCAGCCTGCACTGTGCTTACGCCGCCCACTTCAAACTTTACATTTTCATCTGACGCCACCAATATTTGCGTTGCATTCACTGACAATTTTTAAACACTGTATTTGCAATTTAGAATGATCAATTTTACTCCATAAATTCTTGTGTATCTTAATGCTTCTGTTTTACACCAATTAGATATATGAACCTTATTTAGAGTAAAGAAAGCAATGAGGCAATACATTTTCTTGAAAATTATGATGTCTTTTAATAAAATAGTATTACTATTAAAAATTATTCCATACAAATTCTTAAGAATGGAAATAGGTTTTTATTGTAAACATTAACAAACCTGGAGAAATCATTCAGTTAATATATTGTCGGACATGAATATGTGTTTCATTTTTCCTATAATATTAAAAACAGTGGTAATGCACGAGGTTAGTTTGTTAGTTTATAAGCTTAAGAAAAGTTCACCTTTAATGCTCTACAGAGGTATACTTTGTGTATACTTTTTATTTCTAAAATACTTTAAAATTCATTGTGTGGAAGTGATTGAGACATGTACCAAATGTTTATCTTTAATTATAATAAAAATACAATAAAGTTTTATACATAATATACTTAGTCAGCCATAACCGCTGGCCCAATGCAAAATAATGTTGTACCTACATCTTTAATTTATTTTATACATTTATTGCATTTTTATGACATAGGCCAGTTTTTTATCACAAGTATCTTTATATTAGCATAAAGTAGATACAATAAAAAGCAACTTTGTAATATTTTTCAGATTATTTTTTATTGAATTTCTAAGTATTGTGATAATTATTGGGATATTTGATAATCTAATAAATGAATAAAAATTCAATCATATTATTCTTAAAATAGACCAGGTGGACTGGAGACAATCGCGGGAAATAGCTGGATGCAGGCCTAGGAATATTGATCATTATCATGATCTTTGGGGGAGGACCATGCCTTGCAATTGGCGTTAAACGGTTGACATAAAAAAATTCTTAAAATGTGAAATAAGATGTTACCCAAGTTTCGGTGAAACTTTGGAGGGTTATGAATGAAAGATATGAAGCATGATTTTAAGATGTCCTGCTTGTCATGGTTCTTCATTAAAGTCTTCCTACATACTATGAACTTCCTACATACTATGACTCTAAAAAGTATAGTTAGAAGTAAAAAACATTATTTATTTCATGATCAATAAAGATTAGTCAAAAATTTTGTTAGTTTCAACTTGTCTCTCTGTGACTATAAAATGTTTTATAATGGTAGTAATTGCAACAGTTTTATATTTTTAATGACATTTAACATACACATACATTTGTGTACATTAAATATTATATGGTTTTTACAAAAAACTATGTAAAAATTTACCTTCTTTATTAAAATCTGAAAATAATTTATACCCATTTTTTAAAATGCATTTAAATGTGTTATATTATACAATGTAGACTTACTTTGGCTATTTCTCTGCTGATCTACAGAATCTTGTGCAATGCAATCTTCACAACGTATGAGTTTAGGACCTTTCCTCTTGGGATTGGTGTTAATTGGGCCACCGCATGTTATACACTTCTGAACCTTATCAATGATAACTGGTTTAGCTGAAAAGTTATTGATAGTATTGAAAGTCAATTAGAAGATTTTTCAGGAAATTTTCTGTACATACAATTCAAAAAATAATTTTAAAAAGTTATTATTTTTTTAATTATCTATTCTGTGTGAAAAGGTAAAGGTGTATTACTAAATGCGTTGCTAAACGCCAATTTCAAGAATTGCTTAACCAGTATGACTTATTGTTAATTTCATATTTTTACTATAGAAAAAAGTAATTAAAACATAAATAGAAGACTTTTCTTGTACTATGACCCATACAAACCAGGCTAAAATAAAACACCTGAACAATACCCGGCAATAAATATTGCACATTGACCTTTGGAAAGAGACAATCGGGTAATTTCGGCTTCGTAGAGCACTATCTCTGTCCCATACTACCTATATGATGTTTTGTCAGTTGAACTTCATGCGACAAAGATAACAGTCAACAATGCCGAAATTAGACGATTGTCTCTTTCCAAAGGTTGATGTGCAATATTTATCACTGGGTACTGTACCCATCTTTGAAACATTTGAACTCTATCAAAATCTGAAAAATAATTTGAAATTGATAAAAAAAATATTGTCTACCATAAATGCATGCACTGAAAATATAACCAAACCTTAATGTAAAGGACGAAAAACAGAGTTTGTTTATATATTTCATAGATATAATAACAATAAAAACATTTATTGCATGTTTTTCTGCCCATTAAACTATGACAAGCCAATAACTTGGAATAGTACAAACTCTATCAGTTTAAGAAATTCTAAGAATGAACTAAGAAGATTTTTTTTAAAAAACAGTATTATTGAGTTACTTTGTAGAAAAAACATCTTGTAAAAACTGAAACCAGATTTAGTGTGAAATGTCTGATCTTGAAGAATTAGAGAAATCTTAATTAGCATTAGAAATTTGGTATTACCATAAACTTACAGAAAGTGGCTTGTTAAAACAATGAACCTACTTACTGTCTTGAATCTGTACATGATGTTGTTGTTGATCAGCAGGATCGGAAGAAAGAATTTGTATATGTGGAGGCATTGTCACTTCATTTGCAGTACTCACACCTGTTGCTACTACTGTTATGTTGTTATCTGTAACATCAAAACAAACATATTTACAGTTGTGCTAGTGTATCTACATGTTTGAATAAAGGCTATTTATTACTTAAATTTAATTATATTAAACAATTAAAAATAAGATGCTATTATTCTCTACATAAAATATGAACACACCAAAATATCATCAAGGTAGAAGGAAAAAGAGTTATAAATGTTTAAATCCAAAATTTATTACTGAAAATATAAATCTGAGTTTCCATCTATATACCGACTCCTCTCATCACCCTTTTTTTTTAAATAGCCCATTGAGACGAGACAAGCATCTAACAGGGTCACCCCACTTTGATTCAAAATGCCTTTTGGAAATCACCTGTGATTTTGCTGTTATTTAGTTTACAAAACAATTACATTGCTACAAGACAAGATAAGAGCAGTAATATTATGCTGACCTATTTATCTAAGTAAGAGATCAATCAAGTATTCTAATAGCTAAGAGGGTTTAATCACAAGCTGATAGATGTAGGTTAAAAATGGACATCAGAATATGACAGAAGTTAATAAAACATTGTATAATAAACAGAACATACCTGTGTCCTGTGCATGTATTCTTTTATGGGAATTCAGAAGAGTCAAATGTCCAAACATCAAACCACAAACATCACATTTAAAACTAATATTTGATATTGTATTCTGTATTCCATTTGGTGCAATCTGCATTTGATTAACAAGTGCATAATTGTAAGAGAACGGTTGAGCTATATAGCAAGTCTTATCATCACTAGTTGTAAGCTGTGCTATGTTCACACCACCGGTGACTCCACCAGCACTATTAGCCGTCCCTGTGCCAATTTTTCCTATCATATTAACGTTAGTTGTATAACAAAATGTGGGAAATTCCTGAAAAAAATTTTGACATTTAAGATAATCCCATGGTCAAATGGACAAATAAAGTTTTGTATGATAAAATAAAATTCACGGAAATAAAATAAGCAGGTGAAAATTATAATTTAAGCGATAAAAATTATATGCGAACTGCTGCTTATCAAGCTAAATAAAAATACCTGTTGTTGGGTTTGTTGTGCACTCTTTTGCTGTACATTTTCAATGTTTTTGCCTTGTGACTTTTGGGTTGGATGTTCTTGATATTGTAGGGTCGGCACGCTGCCGGCTTGCACGGTGTTTGTCGTGAACATTTTATGTTATAATTTCATCACAATGTATTTAGTTTCACTAAAAAGTTGTCAACAAAAGTTAATGTTGTAGTAATGCTTGAATATTTCAATCACGACCTGAACATGTTTACTAAAAATTTAAAAGCGCGGCTAATTGTTCACAAGAAAGAGAAACTCCAAAACATAAAGTGCGAAGGTAACGGGGAATATTTCTTATCAGTCTACTCTACTCGTAAAAGATCATTCGTTCGATGAAAGCAGTGTCTCTGAATAGCGTCGATATATGTAAGAAAAGGATGACGGACTATCTATAGACGCGCTTCGAGTAAACGACTGACGCCATTGTTATATTAACTTCTGTTATTTGACAGATAAACGCCGAGATCTCATGTATATGTGGAAATATTACACTGCTGGGTCACTCTGTTAACTATGTCTAACTGTTGTATTTTTTGTATAGTAAAAGTTACCTTCAAACGAATGGAAATGCAACATGTAAGAATTTAAATTATCTTTCTATCTCACTTTGAAATCTTCAATTCTCCATCTCACTAAATAAATGAAATGGCGATACAAATAAAATGGCGGTCAAGACAATTTCACCGAGTAGTATATTAAATGTTGCCATTATCTTCTAATGCAATATGGTATTTATTGCGTTAGGAATCCAAATAAATTTAAAAAAAAAAGCCTCTTTTCAATTTGTAATAAGTAACGACAAAGTTGGTAAGAAATTACATACTGTGAAACGTTATTCATTATAGTTAAACATGAATTATAATATTCACTGTTGATTTATAAATAAAACTATTATATATAGTGTATGTGTAAAAGTATGACACAATTAACAGAAATTACGAGATTTATTTCTTTTTGCTATTTTATTATTTCAATAGTTATACCTGATACAAAGTTAAAAATAACTAAAACACGTCTTGTAAATCAAAAAAAAATTATATAAACATAAGAATTACGACCCAATGGTACACTTAAGTTTTGAACTTTTGGTACCTCTGTTTTTAAAAATAAGTCTTTTATATATCGCATATAAAAGACATTTACATAGGAATATTTAAAACAAAATGTTTTAAATATTCCTATATAATATTACTTGATGAATGTGATCTAACTGCTGTTACAAAAGTAATCATCGTTTGGATTTCGCTTCTTTCGGCGCTAAGGAATCTCTTCGTTTCCATATTACAAATAAATAGATAAAAAGTTTGGTCTTACGACCGAAATCATGATAACTTCGTTTATCCAACTAGTACGATTTTATGTAGTCAAGACTAGCTGGCTAAAAAAAAACTACGCAAAGTAAGATTTACAAATCTTCAATAAAAATCAATCAATAATTTTTCTTTAATTATTTTTGGGTAAGCGGTAGAATATTAACACTAATGTTTAAGTTTAATTCTAATAATTGTCAATAAACTATTAAAAACAAAAAAACGTGAACTTTAAATGCCATTATAAACTTTATTCATTACTACTTCAGAAATAATAAAATTTATATTTTTTACTTGAACTTACCACCCGGTGGCGAAAATTGTAATTCATATTAGCTGTACCACCAGCAATACTAGAAAAAATATCAAGAAACTAGATACTTTACTGAAAATCAGCGTTATAGTACAGGTTGAGTTGTACCTTACTACGCAGCTGAATAATAGTTTCCATTGTAAGGATTTTTATTTTTTTATTATATATAATTTGCTTTGTAAACCAACCTTGATTCCATCTCTCTAGATCGACTTATATAAATGTACATATCTATCGGTAAACAATGCCAAGTATATTTTACCAATAAGGAATAATTCAAGATTAATTAATTCTCTAAAAAATGTGCTAAGCTAAACAAGTAACCATAGTTGTTCAAATACAAGCGAGGTTGTTTTTTAGTTTAATTTTTCATGGCACTATCAGTTAGTCATAATCTAACTTTTCTGATCCTTTTTAGAAAGAGTTTCACATCTTTTAAATAAAGGCAATGTAAAATAATTTTCTTTATGTCGAAAATAAAGTTTGCAAAACCCTTAAATTTTAAAACAAAAATATTTAAATTACTCTGCATGTTCAATTGTGGTTTCAAAAATTATGTTGTGCTATTTAAGGGGAAGTAAAATTATATTTGCAAAAATCAAATAAATAATAATAAAACATTGTATATTTACAATAATTTATTTATTACATAATTATATTTTTATACTTTACCTTTATTATTTATCTAAATGGTTGTTTGTAAAGTACTTAAAGATTATCAGGGCATTTTTTTTTCCTTTCATTTCTAATTCATTAATAATATATGTTAATCTATTTCCCCAATTTAGACAGGTGTCTCTTTTTAATTTGCCAATAAGATTGTGCTCAGGGCACCAATAATTTTTAATTATGCCTTTTAATAAAGACTCTCTAAGTACTTTTAACATATACAAAAGTAAAAATGTTAGTGATTTATTAACCCAGAAATTCTCGTTATTTGCTTCCATTTCCCATAAAAACAAAGTTTTTATGTAATAACTGGATAACTTTTTAAACCCTTGGACATCTCGAAGATGTTTTAACAATCTTAATGTGCATTTTAAATTGTGTTTATTTTTGATCAGAAACCTTTCTTGAATTGGAAATGTTAAGCGCCAACAAAATTCATCAGAAGTTGGTTTTGGAACAACAAAATACTGACTAGTTTTTGTATCTTCAACTTTCTTAAAACAAACTGTTGATTTGATAGGTATTTTAGGCAAATTAAATGCAAAAGTTGGCACTAAGTCTACATCAATAACTGTATTGTCTTCTTTAATAATAATTATTGTATTTGCTGGACCAGATCTTTTAGACTCGATATAGTAATTAATGTTATTTGACATAAGAACTCTTTTTCCATTTTTGTAAGGTAAGGATTTTAAAGTTGTGTCTATGACACTTTGCATCCAGGAATGAAATTTTAACATGGACAAACGATGATTGCTGTCGCACCATGCTTGTGTCTTAACAAATCCTTTACCGGCAGTCTCAGGAGTATTAGCTAATCGTCTGAACTCAGACGGCAAAGTTATACTTGTGTGACCACATTCTGAATTGCTTGAATCTAAAACAATTTTACAGTTATTAATTGGTATATGCAATATGATATTAATATCATATTCTGTTGGTTCTCCCACACGAAGACCATCATAGTAACTTCCTAAGTAATCCAGCCTTGGCTTCATGTTATCAAATAAGTTATCGCATGTACGCATTTTCTGAATAATACTTTGAAGAACAGAATGTAATATAAAATTATTACACTTTCTATCACTTGTCTTTAACCGTATGAACTGATCATTAAGTTTTTGCAATACTTCTTCCATTTTTAAGTGTTTCTGTTCTATTTTCCTTTGATCCTTCATTGTAATTCTGAAACATAAGACTAATATGTACTTTACATAACATTTTATTAATTTATATACATAAGAGTTTTTCCATCAATGGCTAATTTCTTTTATCTTACACTGTAATATAAAACAAAAACTAATAGCATAAGTTCTCACTAAACATGTACCCGTGGGAATGAGTATAATTCATAAAAGTAAGATCGATACGTATAACTTAATAGGGTCGAACTAAAAAAAAACCTAGTAGAGTAATATTTTTTTTTAAATCTGAATATCATGAGGATATGTCCAGGCGCCTTTATCCGTTAGCATGCAATGATACATATTCGTATCAGAATATCAGTCGTGTCAAGTGACAGCCCAAGGTGAATTCCATCTCTCCCTTCCGTCCCTTCAGCCTCCCGAGCCGAGACTCAAGAGTTAGTTACTATATTAGGCCTTAGTTATTATAAATACCACCAAAAAAGACAAATTCGATGAATGATACTGTATCACATAATTTTATGAAACACTGCACTCTTGTGTTCACCATAGTATAGTATTATCGATGGACCTTGTTTAGTCACAAAGTGCCTTAAACATGTCACAATAATTTCAACGTTACGTGATTCTTACACACTGAATTAAAAGAATATTATAATAATAATAATACACAAAAAGCGCCTGGTTGTGGTCACGTACTGATATCTTTGCTACATCTAGCATCGTTAATTTCAATATGACAGCAAAAGTTTATCCTCTACAAATCATTTATAATAAATAAATGCTACCAGTAGCTTCGCTGCTAGCTGTGGGGGATTCCCCAAGTATCATAATCGAAGTACGTCATAAACAATGTACCAGTTCAATCGAAGGATGTAAAAGTTGAAAAATAACTCTAATTATTATTTACACGGTAATAACGTTCCTTAGAAAATAGTGCAAATAAAAAAATATGCAGGAATTATATATATATATATAACTTTATCTATAAATTTAACACAATATTACTCTTAATCTATACTAGTAATAAGTTAACAACAGTATAAATTATACTGAAAATTACACTTACAAATAAAAAACTACTTTTAAATTATATTACAAGGCCTTATCACCTGACACACAATACTGAATAACTAATTCATATCAACACGTCGGTTCATATTGAATCATGATTTGGGTATTCCCCGTAAATAAGTCACATAGACATATACATGGCGTGATTTATGACGCGTAGGTGAATAAACAACCGACGCAAAACTAAAAAAAATGATTTTAAGGATTCGTTCTAGAACAAAAAAACCGTGTAAGTTTATTTATTTTTATCGATGAAGAGTATTTAAATATCGCGTAAAAAATGACTCGCATACTTTCGTTTTTTGACAATTTATTTAGGAATCTCATGAAGATAACTTTTAACTTCATATTGTTTTAGGAATTCGTTGAAACATGAGATTTTCATGAATTAAACAAATTACTTTGTCAACTGAGCGTAACGAAGGCCTGTCACGTTTTTAATAATGTTTATTTTGAATTAGTTTCAGCGAAGTAAAATTTGATATTAAAAATGTACTAAGATCGTTCAAAATAAAACTAAAAAAAATTGTATTCGTATATTTTGCTTGTAATTACCACGTAAAAATGACTCGTTTCCTTTATTAAAGAAAACCGATGTTGTTCCCCCGACATACAGATGTTAATAATCCAATAAAGTAGTTTAAGAAAGTTTACAATAAACCGAGATGAAGTATTTTATTTTTGTAGGTAGCCGTTTAGGTAAGTTTTTTTTGTCGAACAAACATGCATCAACATTCTCCACTTCAAATATGTCATACAAATTTTAATATACATACATACATACACACACACATATATATACATATATATTTACAATGTTTAATTTTTCTCTATTGTAATTTAGTGGATGTGTTTATACTTTATTCATTGTTGTGATTGTGCGATGTGTGAAGAATTAATAAGTAATGTTCTGATGTAGATTATTATCAATGCAATTCAAATTCAATATGCATATATTCTGTTCTGATCATTTTATTAAATAAAAAAAATATTATATGCCAAAAATAAGTAAAGCCTGTAAAATCTAAAAACCGTTATAAAAATTACATTAGTTAGCAAAGATTATATTAGTTTTAGAAAAAAATAACCATTTTATGTCAAAAGTTTTTAATAGAGTATTCATATTTACACAAAAGATTACAGCATAGATATATAACATATATTACTTGTAAAAATGTATACTTTTAGTTTTCCCTGACAATTCTTGTTTTTATTCATAGAGAAAAATTAGTACATTAGCAGTTTGCTATGAATTGATTATACTGACATTTAAATTATAAAAATTTAACTGGTTTATTTAGTGTTGTTGCAATCATAGAAAATGTGTGGACTCCAATGGTAGTACCAACTGGTGTAGATTTTCAAAGGGACAGTAGTGTAACCAAAGATAAATCAACAGTGTTATAAAATGCCTGTTTTTATGAAAATACATTTTACTTAGTTATTTGAATAAATGTTGAATTTTTAATTTTTCAATTATTTATTGTAAAATGGGGCATTGGTTAAATTTCTTGTAGAAGATCTATTAAATTTTAAGAAACTATATGATAGATCAATCATTGTGCAAAGTTAATAAGCATTATGCTTATCTTAGTAGCCCTAGTATGCTCTGAATGATAACACAAATTCATATGTATTGATTCTGTAAATTTGTGATTTTTTAACATAAATATCTAATTTGAAATAATACAGATCTTTAGTTTACCATAAATCTTAATAATGATATCACCCACACCAGCTATGGATTGTTTTCTGGTGTTGCATTACTTTCATCATGTTCCTTTCTGTCCTTCTTAAATATTTCCAATGCTTCTTGTAAAGTATTGAAGGTCACTGGTTCTATAGGATCAACTGATTGTGACTTTTGCATTTGGTTTTGTATATTAGAATCTGTTGATTAATATTAATATTAAAAATAATTCAAACCAGACATGTTCATTTTTCTCAAATGAGTTTAGTGTTGTTGGTCACAAAATCATAGGTATCAAATCCTGATTTCTGGCAGGCATATGAATTTTTTAAATGATAAATAATACTGTTTACAGACTAACTATTGAGGCAGAAAAGCAAAGTCCTACAGCCAAAGACTGCTGCAGTCTCCAGCACAATATGGTATCTGTTGTAATTATTACAAAACTACTAATTTAGACATATTTTCCATTGATAAAGAGAAATTATAATTCTTTTAATATTCAATTGCTCACAAATTGTGACACTAAAGTATTGTTGGTGTTTGGAGGGATACATGATTGAATCTATTATCAACTTGGAAGAAATGTATCATGAGATCTTAAGAGATTTTAAGCCATAAATTATGAATGCAAGTAACATCTGGCCTGTGTCCATTTGATAAATTATGGTTCATAGCTTGTCACAAAGATAAGACCTGTTACAAGTATAAAACTCGATGTTACACATATTTCACTGTTAATAAATTAAAAATATTATTACAGACTAAAGTATAAAGACCTACCAGTTCCTTCTTTAGGTGTAACATATGCATGCTCCATGGAAAGGAGCTTAGATGTTTTATACAAGTATTTCAAATTTTTCTCAGGCAATTTGTCAAATAATGGATCGTCACAGTGTGGCGAAGAATCTTCTTCAAAAAATAAATATGTCCCCAGAGGATTTTTAAAGGTACCTGTTGTAGATTTAAGAAATAAACAAATAAATATGCAATGTGTTAAGAATGAAATAATGCATGGTTTTAAAACTAAAATATTTTAGACTATTTCAGCAAGGAATTGTACTTGTGATGCATTAAAAAAATATTACCTGTGAAGAATGTATCATCCAGTTGTATAATAGGATTTTTTCTATCGATGCCTAACACATGGATATTTTTGTATTTGTCTATGTCTACAGAGTCTTTAAATTCTACAAAAACCAAAATCTCTTCTTCGGAGTCTGTCTGAGGCTCATTCATTATAAAAAACTAATACCATATATGTATACACATTAAACTGTATTGAGTAATATTTTTAGAAAAATAATAAATGGTATTATTATATAATGCTTCAGGAGCGAAGTTGGTTTTTCATATTATTGAATCACTTTTAAAATTATAACATTAAAATTAACATGCTCAAATACACTTAATTCTAGATAGAGACAAAAACAACATACACATGTACGTTCTTCCTCGCTTTAAGCTTTTGACAGCCAAATGATGCCAGCCCAAAAAATAGAAAATGTTTTGACTTTAAAAATAATAATTGTACCACTACTTAAAATATACCATTATAATTAAATGAAATCAATCTCTAATTATACTATTAAAAACTTAAACCGTTAATTTCGTACAATTATGGTAAACATTTAGTAGCTTTCCCTTATCGAACATTCTTCAATCTATACTGCATTTAATTTCATTCTTGTAATTTTATCGAATATGTAAAAATAGACTAGTCTAGGTAAAAGAAGGAATATAGGGTACAAGGGAATGGGGAAAATAACTGAACTTTTATTAAAATATTTTTTGTAGTAGTTAAAAATAAACATTTTTACTGTTAATAATTAAAGCAAATAAAATAATAAACAAAAATTTTCCTCAATTGAAAGAGTGAACGTCAGTGCAGATTTTATTACGCACATTTTTAACCAATCAAAATTCTTTGTTATAAACTTAAGTTTAACTTTTGTTAAGCGATTCAAAAATGTGTTTGGATTCTATGATGATTATTTGAGTTCAAATGTATGCTAGCGGCTAGATAATCTCATTATTTAAAGGAAAGATATTTTACTAAAAATTAATATTGACCACTTAAAATCGGTAAGAATACTCTTTAATTTTAAGATAAATCACAGTATAAGATCATAATGTACTATTATATAAATAAACATCAACATACAAATAACTATCTTTATTGCATATCACATCCAAATTCCACAGACCGTAATTATGACATTTTTTTCGAAGTGGTAACATTCGAGGCAGAATGTTCCAGAAACCAGAGAAAAATAAATGCTTACATCATATTTTAACACGATGTTAGTAATATGTAAACGAACCAACAGCAAAATGAGATATTATTATGCAATAAACAAGTCGGAGTAAAGTCTTCGCCTCCTAGGGAATCCGTTATTTTTTTCCTCCAGGAGGCTGTAATGGTTGGCCTCGTTCCTTTCCCCGTAGTTTTATACCAATCGCTCTTTCGATTTTTCCTAGAACTACATTATTTGGAATTCCTCGGCCCGCTTCGTAATCGTTTACAATTTGAGGTTTTTCACATATCTTTGTAGCCAAATCTTTTTGGCTCATACCTTTAGCTTGTCTTCCTTGCATAATAAGTTTTCCCAAATCAAGTGGTACTTTTTCATGGCGTAGCTCTTCAGTTTCTCTATCTAATTTTGCAGTATTTTTTGTGGTTACGTGCTGTTTATTAGTTCCTGCACCATATTTTTGTTGCGTGTCAACGGGTAAACCTTGACGACGTGCGGCGTTTACTGCTTGTTCGGTTTTTAATGCTGATGCTTTAGGTGGTTTCTTTCTAAGAATTGTAACAGTATCCCAGTCAGACATTTTTTATTTTGTTTGAGTAACTTGTGTTTTAACAAAGAATTATAAGCTTAGAATAATTTTCAAGAATTTTCACTTCAAGTGTGCGCTGCATGTAAGCCACAGATAAAAACTTCTTAAAATATAGCATACACATTGTTAATAACACACAGACTATAAAATTTTCTATAGATTATTAATAGTTGGTAGTGATAATAAATAGAAAATTTTATGTACCACTTGTACTTTCGTAAAAACATATTTGTGTACTTTAATGTATCGTAATGTAGTTATTGTAATATACTATTTTTATCATATTTACTATGATTAGTCATGTTAAACGATATTTTACATTGTAGATTATTTACTGACTTCTATAATTCAATTTCAAGGATAACTTAATAGAAAAACCTTCGTATCAAAATAATAAAAGATTTTGTTACACACATTCTTAATAGTAGTAATATCATTATAATTATAATCATTAGAAATACTTGTATATTATTAATCAATTTCTGCTGCCTCCAAATTTTAAACATGTAAACGTATTTCGTAATCCTTTAACAATTAATCACTAATAAATTAAGGAGATAATATGAAGATGTATGTGATAGGTTATTAATTTAATAGCCATGTTCATTGATATTCTGTGGAGCAATTCCTCAAATGCCAATGTTTATTGTGTACTTCAAATTAAACGTCAATCTAAAGATTCAATTAGTATTCTCTTGAAATAAATTTATAAGATTGTATGGGTATTAATATTGTTTTAAATAATTTATATTAAAGGGTGTATTAAATTACATATTGACATCATGTCCTTTTCATTTGGCTCGAATACAAGTCAACAAAATGCACCATTTGGATCTGCCGCTAAACGTAACTAATTTTTATTTTACTTTTGGTTTTGGAAACATTCTTAGTAATAATCACTTTAATTATAAAATAAATTCAGAATAATTAATATATCTTTTATTTTTATAGCAGCATTTTCTTTCGGAAGTACAAATACAGCAACCACAAGTTCTGCTGGATTTGGAGGTTTTGGAACTACTACTTCCTCTTCTGGGTTTGGTGCATTTGGATCTACTGCTACAAGTACAGGTTTATTTAAAACTTATTATATTAGAGGAAAACTTCGTATTATACAAAAATTCTTACAATTAACAATATATCTAATAAAACTTTTAGCATGAAGTGTACAGATCGAACTGCGGAAGCATGTAGCCGTGTATTTATTGGATAAATTGAATAAAGTTATGACTTTTGAATCCAAATTTTATTGTGATTAAATTTTAATCATGTTAAAATCATTATTAATGAACATTTTTGAAAACTGTATCAATATAAAATACTAACTATGATCCTTATTAAGACCGCTACAATGATTTTATGCCACCAAACTATTTTTTTCTGCAGCCACACCATTTGGTACACAGTTAGGATCTGCACCAACAGGTAATACTCCCTCTTTATTTGGAGGAACAGGCTTTGGAGTTTCTGCTGCAAAACCTACAACAGGTATGTTAATGATACCTATTTATTTTTGATAGGATTATTATAAAATTATTGTAAATAGTTTGAATAATACTAACATTTCTGAAATAAACATGCTTTGCAAGCATTTATTTTGTGACAACCAATAGTCACACAATTATAGTATTAAAAGATGTTTCCAAAATATTTTTGTTGCACTAAGTTCTTAAAGACACAAAGATTTTAAAAACATATCTTATCTATGATTCAGTATTTGGTTTTTAATTAAGAAAAGTAATAACTTTAATTTTAGCATTACTTTTGTATTTTATGCTTAACTACTGTAATATTTACTTATAGTGTCTTATTACAGGCTTTGGAACAGGTTTTGGCACAAATACTTTTGGCACTGGTTCAACCTTTGGAGCAGGTACATCAGCATTTGGCAGTACTGCTCCAACATTTGGTACTAATACACTAGGCTCAAATACATTTGGTACTTCAGCCGTATCGGGATCTACTTTTGGATCCACATTTGGAACCAAACCAGCTACAACAGGATTTCTTGGATTTGGCAGTGGGTTAGGTACCACAGGTACATTTGGACAACAACCACAGGTATTTTTTAACAAATGTCTTTATCCTTTGCTCCAACAATTGATTTGGTTATTTTAATATTAATTTAAAGTTGGTGTGGAAGTGGCAATTATGTTATATGTCCCCATAAATATCTTTGGGGAAGGCCTGAAACAATGACAATGACACTTATAAAACAAGCATAACTTACATCCTTCTAAAGTCATTAATTCTTATCTCAACTCAATAAAATAAACAATAAAAAGCTTATGTAAAGGTAAAAAACATGTCTAGGTTCAGGACATTCAGTGCTCGGCTACCTCATCATTATTATAGCCATACAGGCCCCCTATATAAATTTCTACTGAACTAGAATCTGTGGCACATGTTTCTATTCCCATAAACTTTAATATATCACATGGTTTGGTGTTTTCTTTTTCAATTTGTGATGCTGTTTTGAAATAAACTGCTTTTTAAAGATATCATTTTCTTTTGGTTACTCTTGGATCATCTAAAAATTATTTCTCATTTATTTTATATATATACAGAACAGTATGGTTCTCACTACTGGCTTCTTGTATAACCTCCTATATGTTTTTGAAACTTCAAGCAATAAAAGACAAATTTTTCATTTGTTAAAAATTTAAACAGTAGTAGCTATGACCAAAAAACTATGGTTAAATTTTTTGTGAAAAAGTCTTAATACATATAATGTGTATCTCGTCAAGTAAATATGTTTTTAATTTCTAGCAACAACAACAACAGCAACCGCAACAACAAGGTCCTTCCACAGCACATGAAGCACTTATTGCAGCTGTGTTTAACTGTTGTGTATTTGGGGATGAAAGGGATCAGGTACTTGCAAAATGGAACCTTGTACAGGCCCAATGGGGTGTAGGTGAGTTATTTATACCATAACATAACATTGATGGACATTTGGCAGATATATGTAAGACCTAAGTTACATTGTCTTAAGATTTTTCATTAATAATGAAATATTTTGAATAAATTTTCTTATTTTTATTAATAAGCTGTCTCAACAGATGCTGTCAAATAATATAGATCTGTCATAATCCAATGTCAAAATTTTAAAGTGTTCACATTTATTGATTTAATATTTTAATATGGAGAAAATTGTTTACATTTTACATTTTGTTCACTACTAAACTTTTGTTATAATATTAATTTATGGTGCTTTATGTTATATTATTTTTTTTACTCCATCCTAACACCCCTTTTATACATTTTGATAATTTCAAATATTTGAAAAGGGGCAGTAGTTTTCTATATAAATTATGGTAAGAAAACTTTTAACTAATTATGCATTTTTCTATTTGTTTTATAAGAGCCTTCCTCATGCTACACATCTTGTAATTATTTTGTTAAGATTTTTTTATAATAATTTGCGTCTTTGTATGTTAATAATTATAATGCAAACAAATCTGACCTAACATTACTACCTACTACCGTAACATTCGTAAATAATTATGACAAAAAAGCTATTTAACAGAGTTTGAGTCAATTGAGACCAGTTATTTCCATTGGTCAAATATAAAAAAAATATGCAGTAACAAAGTTTTTGAGTATCAAGCATATGGTGGTTGCAAAATTGGTTGTAAATATATTAGTATATTAAATTTTTTGTCACACAGACACAAAAAATCATACTTCATCTTTGTTCTGATTTACTAACTAAAATAGCTAAAGATTTTAATTGTTTTTACAGGTCAAGCATATTACAGTAGGAATGCACCAGCTTTGGAGTTGAATGAACAGAATCCACTCTGTCGTTTTAAAGCTGTTGGATATTCAAGATTAGCAGGAAAAGAAGATAAAGATGGTCATGTTGCTATGCTGTTCAATAAATCGGAACAGGAAATTAAGTATGTTTTGCATAAGATTTCATATAGGTATTGCAAATGCAATGAAAGCTTTTATAACTTTGATTACTTTTTTATTGCAGAAATAATCAACAAGCTTTGATAACAATGTTGACCAGTATTCTTGGAAACAAACCAAATCTGGTTGTGAATGTTGAATCAGTCAAACCAGTTTCTGAAAATAAGAGTCAGGTAATACAACCTATGTATTTAATTATCTGTTTTAAATATCAATCTATAATCATTTGAAACTGTCAATATCCATTGTCATATTGACCATTGGCTTAAGAAGACGCAGTGCCACTGTCCAGGCCACATAGCAAATAGAATAGATGGCTGCTGTGAGCTTAAGTTTCTGGGTTGGAGATTAATGACCGGCAAACACAGTGTTATCACTCCAACAAGATGGACAGACAACCGTACTAAAGTTGTCGGGAGGCATTTAATTAGGGTTGCTTCCAATCGATCCTGTTAAAAATCTATGATTAAGTCTATATATACAGGCCTAGTAGTGGAGGTCATATGGTTGAAATGATTGATTGATAATGATGATAATTGTTTGGCTAGATTAGTAAGCATATCAAATACTGATGGTGGCGGTATGTAGTTAAATGTCTTATGCTATGTATACAGATCATACTAATGACTAGAAATTAGCTATTCGAATATATATTATATAATCTTGGGAGGTGATTATGCCTGTTTGAGTACATAAGGCTATAAACTACACTTGCTGGTGTGTAAGTAGAGATTTGAAAACAGTTCATCCTTGTTAATATATCTTGTGCTGACTATTTTAAATCCTCACACACGGATGCCAAACATGAGCATTAACAAAAGCCCAGTTTGAATAAAAAGTAAGTCAGAGGGCAATGAAAAGAAGCATTCTGAGATAGAGAAGTTTTGATAAAGTGAGAAATGAAGATCTGAACAAAACAAAGTGAACTTGAAACACAAAAAGAGAAAATCCTATAACATAGTAACCAAGAAGTCATAAAAGGAAAGATGTGGATACTTCTAATGTTGAGAGGACCAAATAGGGAAGATGGCTGGGAGGAGATAGACCAGGGTAACAAAGAATAAGAACAAATGAAAGAAAATGGGTGTCCTTTCCTGGAAGACAAAACAGGCATGGGAATGAAACATAAATAGTCATGTACATTAAATAAATTCTGAAATACAAATGGTTAGATTTAAGGTTATAAATAAATAAAAACTATTTTAAATCTAATTCGTTATTCAAAAAAGGATTAGTTACATCTCTTAAGGTCAACATAAGTAAACCACATGTTGGGATGATAAGTCTCACAATAATAAATTTTAAAAATATCGATTAAAAAAATCATTATTTCTCTTACTGGAAATTGGTATATTAGTTTATGATATGACTAAAAACATAATATCTTACCACTTTATGAAGAATAATTGAATATTACTTGTATGTTTTAGGTTGTTATATATGTTGTGGATAAGAATGCGGGTGGGGCCCATGTTTCTGCGTCAGAATTAGGTGCATTTTTGGGAAGTGGCAATGCTCGTGGAACTTTGACATCGACTGGCTGCACTACAGTCACACCCGCTACAAAACCTACACCACAAATGCTCGACCAATACCTGCAAACACCACCGCCAGGTAGTTAACTATATCTCCTTATCGCTTTAATGTTGTTTCAATGTTAATAAATACTTTTAAGTAACCTAAATTAACTATTGGAATTATTTTTATGTTAAGTTATTAAAAACTTGTGTGCTTTTATAATATAATACTTTTAATAGAAAATATGGTTCTTAATATTTAATATTATATCATGCAAATACGTGGTTAATAGTACAATTAAATTTTACGTGGAAAATATTCTTTATTAATATAAATAAATAAAATGATTATTCTGAAGTATGTCCCTTTAGTTTGTAATAAAAGTATGAGACTGGGCTTGCTAACTGGAACTACAAATCTTTCCAGGTTAGATTCCTCTACCTCTCTAGAGTCTACCGGGACAGTTAATTAATAAATTAATGAATTTAACTGTACATTGTCAACTAACTATGAATGTTAATGTGCTATTGCATATTTACTTCATCACAGGTATGGACATGCGGCTGTGGAAACAAGCTCAAGCTGATAATCCAGATCCGGATAACTACATTCCTGTGCCTATTGTAGGGTTTACCGAGGTAATTTGTAGATTGTTGTTAGTAGTTGTAGTAGTTCAAACAAAAAAGAATAAAAGTCAAGTTTACAGTGCCCACATAAAAGTTTTTCAAACCCCTCCGATTACCGATCTGCACTAAGTGACCAAGGACAAATGCAGTTTTTTTTTTTATTTGACTAAAACTGTTTACATTAGATACAATTTTAGTATCAAAGTCTGTTAAGATAGTGCATTTTCATGTCAAATTGAGGTATATATGTTATTTAGTATTATTTGTTTTTGTAAAGATACAGTAATGTACGAATTGTATCTTTTTACATTGGACCAATCTTCCTCTGTGATTTTTTTAATGATTAAATTAAGTGAGTAATCAATATATTAATATAATTAAGCTTATCCACGCTCCATAAACAAACAAATCCTTACTAATTAGAAACTCAAGTATACATTGATCAATTAGAGTCATACTTTCAGACCCAACTGCTAGGGGTGCCTAGACTGGCAAACAATTATAATTTATTGAATTATGAAGGTGAATTCATTGTTAGTTAACGATCTCCGTTCTGACGAAATCAAGTGCAAATGCAGTTTTTTTTTTTAAATTTTACTTAATCAATAATTGTCTACGTGGGGAGGCCTATGTCCAGCTGTGGACGTAATACGTCTGAAATGGTGATATTATACAATTTTACTTTCTTAAATAAAAGGACAGAACTGTACAAATTGAATTTGGTTTTCAATTAATGTGCAAAATACATAATATATATGTAAACCGTCCCTACTTATGATCGTAAAAAAACATCTTCTAGTTTCTAGTCTACTACTGTTCATTAATAGTGTTTAATAAGTGTTTACTTAACAGATAAAGTACCGAGCAAGATGTCAAGCGGAGCAAGCCGCTTTGCAGGCGAGCTGGCTTCGTAAGGCCGGGGAGACCTTGGACGAGCTGCGGACGCGACGTGCAGCTGCCGCCGCTAATCTGGCCCAACTTGGAGCTCGTTTACACGCTCTACGACACGTGCTTTTACAGGTGACTCATGCTGTTACTTTATCAATTCAGCTGCATGACGTTCATTACTGATCAAAGACTTTCACCATAGATTTCCAAAAGGGCCGACCTGCAGCGTCTTCCATGAGTGGACGTCCTAACGACGAATAATTACTGGGCTACCATTAAAAAATAAATAATATGAACAGTAATAACTAAAACAGAAGAAAATTTGATTACAGTACATAGTCAATATGTATAAGTAAATCTAGTCTATATACATAATAATATTAACATTAGAATAGTTACGTACATAAAGACAGCACTTGAAATTTCTATATATACCTACATATACATAAATATTTATCATCAATAAATATCAAAATAAATATCATTATCAATTTATCTCTGTACCGTCAATAGTAATATACATAATAGTAATAATTTGTTTATTGCATTTAATACAATTAAAATTATTTAAGTTGACAAAATTCACAAAAAAAAACTACACTAGTACCAAATAGACACATTATTATTTTTTAGAGGAGTAATTCATATAAAAATCTTTAGTTCCGACCGGAATGGTGTCTGTATGTATGTTGTTGTTGACCTATTTCGCAGCGCGTTCGTTTTCCGAAGGTTCGTTGGTTTAAGACGTTAAGTTATTAGACATCATTTCGTTTTAGGTGATCGCTCGCCAAGAGGTGCTGGGTCGTGTGGGAGCAGCCCTAAGTCCTGAGGAGGAGGCCGCGAGGGCACGCTTGCACGAGCTCACTTCGCAGATCGCCGCGCCGCCCCTGTTCAATGTAATTTTTTATCTGATTTACACTGCTGCCTTCATGGAATTTCCAGATTCCAAGGGGCAGGACCTTGAAGGTGCTTAACCTGAAACCTTTTTTAAGGAAAAGCCTCGGCTTTGTTTGCTCTTTACTAAAATTTCATCGGATTGAAGTCCGCTGTAGCTATTGTTTCTTTACGTTATATTAAACAGTCAGCAGCTAAAGCATAACTTAGTTCACGTGTTGGTTCACTTTAATAGAATACTTTGGTCAATACGTCAAAATAGAAAGTACATTATTTTTTAAGTTTTATTTATTACGGAACAATTAGAACTAATACATACATTTTTTATAATAACAGAAGGCCAATTCGAAGTTTTCACGTAAAGAAATCATTACTCTAAAGTCATGACATTACAAATTGGTTTAGTTCCTCAGTTTCTAAAGTACATAGACCACATTAGCGTGACAAAAAAATGGGGCCTTATAATTCGTAAACGCGAATTTTTATCTACTTAAGAGAATTACAGTGTTCGTTTGACCAGTGTTTCACTGGGACCAGCTAAATTTTGAAAATTGTCTGCAAGAAAATGTCGAGGAGCCACTAGTCTAAATGAAAGGTAGATTATTTTATTTTATTGATTATGGAAAAGTTAGAGGTAATACATTACACATTTATGATAGAAACTGAAAGCAAATTAAATATTTTCATTCAAAAAAATCAAGACGGAGAGGCACGTGTCGTGTCCATTTTCCAATTGCTCCCCTTTACAATCAAATTGCCCACCCTGTGGACCGTGGGCGTCACGTTGGGAAACACTGCTCTAGAGTCATAACGAAACAATATATTTATATATATCCAGTAATCACAAGAATCTTTACGTATAGGAAATTAACTTATCGATGCTAATGCTACACGTGTATGTCGATGATAGCCAAATTAATTTCGTTCAAGTTTTAACATGTTCAAGCGTGTTCGAGCCACCATACGACATATTTCTATAAATACGGCCTCACTGATGATTGAAATCATCTTCAGCACTCCAACCAGACACAGAACGGATAGTTCGACTCTTCAGAATATGTCAGTCGAATAAACGAAGCCTTGGAACAAATGAAACATGTCATCACCATAAAGATATCATCAGTGTTGTCAGTATAGCAAAAGTCAATCCTTTTAAAAATACTTTATAAGAGTTTCCATTCATGTATTGATTCATCACAATATATTTGGAAGAAATGGCTTATAGACTTGAAATATGGTAGGAATATACCTTACGATGAGTGGAGGTAAATAAGACCAGACTTTAATTAATTCCATTCGCAAGAGGGTTGAAAAGGCGTTAGTTAAAATATGTTTCTTTTCAAAGTAGCTCTTATATATATTAAGTCCTGACTATTATTTGGCGTGTTAAAATTACATACGAAGCGGGGTTAAATGTAGCATTACATATGAGATTTATATTAATAAACAAAGAAGATATATATATATATATATATATACATATATAAATATATATATATGTGTGTGTGTATATATATATATATATAAAACAATCAATTTATGTATATCAAACGTTAAATACATATTAAAGTGTGTACACTATCCAATTTAGTAAGAAAGTATGTCTTATAGGATCGGATAGTGTATAAATGCTTACAATAGTAGGTTGAGAATTTTTACTCGAGAGACAAGTGACTCATGGTGAATGAAAACGTAAACATGCATATCATCCACAAATTAGTATGAAGATGACATGTATTACGCTCCATGCATTTTAAGTATTATTAGGAGTACACACGTATGTGCCATTATATCTAATTTCAATTCGCATATTTTGTACTTTTGTCATATAATATTTGTATAAGAAAATATTCGTTTGCATGTTTTAAATGCGTATTAAATTGGGGCTTGCGAAAAATTTCAAATTTTGAACAATGGCTCGAAATATCAAAGTGCTTGGCGACTACTGATATATACATGTCGCTGGATGAAGAAAGTTACTTCCTTTAAATATAAGGAATTAATGAAGTAATGTTAAAAAAACTTTTTTACATGAAAATGGATAGATGATAAATATCATCTTTCTTATTTAAATACTAAGATCTATAAACGATTTTTACCGAAGCCATCTCTAAAACCGCTGAAAGTTGTAACACGAGACGGGATGATACAGTTGTATGATAATACAAATGGTTACTTTATCTTTATAATTCAACGCACTCGCTTTGTGCGTGCTCATTATCAGTATTATCAGGATATTATCTCCAGACATTTTTATAGACGGAGCAGTGCTTGTATGGGGATATTTGTGTTCGATGGCGATGTGATAACGCTATGCCCGCACACTTCGCGTGCTATATGTATGGGTTTGATATTAGATTACAATGCGAAATGATATCAACGTTTTGTTCCTTCGTCACCGCTTCTAAACCTTAGTTTGTTTTAACTTGATCCGTCAAATTTGTATTTATAATTAAATATTTGTCTCTATAGACTATACTGCCAGTAGTTATTGTATTGTAGCATTACAATAAAAAATAAATCAATGTATCATATTTTAAAGTGATCACTTTATGTGATTGATAAATACTGACCGATGCAGCTGTTAAACGACAATTTATTTTATTTAATATTCTATATTGTACACTCTTAAAAAAATATAGTACAAATAGTTTCATAATAATAAACAAAAAAACTACAGTGGATTTTATCATACGAGGCAATTTCTTCTAGGCAGTAGTAAGGAAACAGTAGAAATATAAATAATGGGTATATAAATTTGCAAGACCGAAATCCTACCATCTCGCTTAACACTGCGGAACCGCAAGTTAGCGCTCTGAATATGCGACAAGCTTGACAGAAAATCGGATTTTACTGATCCTCATTTAGCCAATTATAATACCGTAATTCCACCCTTTTAGAGCTTCTCTAATAATAAACTCCATATATATATATATATATATATATATATATATATATATATATATATATATTTAAAAAGAGTGGACATGTAATGCAACCCTTGTGTACTCCTTTCTCCAGCTTAAAAGGTCTTTACACCAAACGGTTCAATTTCCTCATAAATTTTGATCTATATTAATTTCCCACAATGGTCATAGTTGCAATGAACAAATATATATTTTAATTTGAGATTAGGTCCGCTAAAAAAAAAGTTATACCTGTTACTACACCGGTAGAAGTTATTCTGGAATGCTGATATTTAAATAAAATATGTGAGGGGAATAAATTTGTGAAAAAATAGTGAAGACCACATACAGGCAAGCTCAGCGTACGACTTCCACCCACAAGTAGACAGATGATTTTGTTAAGATCTTTCGAAAACGCTGAAAGTAGGCCGTTTTCAATCAGTCTTATTAGACATCTTCATCATGGATATGCTGATGAAGAATAAATTTAAAATTTAATAATTTTTGAGTCTTGTTCTATAATATTAACAAAACCAAAATATTCTTTATTCGAATATAGCACACAGAACGCCCCAGAGTAAGTACAAAATATTGCGATTGCATTCTGTTACTCCTTCCAATCATTAAATATGCATTTAAGAAGCGCAATCGAGTAAAACCATATTGTTCATTCTGAAAAACTTCTTTATCGGTAAAGTGATCAAATAATTGATTGAGGGTATTTTTTTCAAAAACTTTGTTCGGTGATGGCCATAGAAATACATTTTTGTTGTTGTTGGGATCACTGTATTCTCCACTTTTAAATAGTGGTAGATTTATAGCCATTGAATTTCTTCTTGTGTCACATGTGAAAAAATATTAATAAAAGAACTATTGTTACTTTGCAAGATATGAATTGTAACTCTCGGAGATGATTTTAATGATGAAGTAAGTTACCATAACCGTTATTTCTGCGAGGTTATTTTCAAAGATATTTTACTACTTCTAATTATCAATTATTATTAATTACTACTGCTTCTATTTTACTCTTATCTCATTTTTACCTATTAATTTGCTATCTATTTTCAATTCTATTTTGGACGATGAAGTTCATTCAGAAGTCAATACCAAAACATTATCCTCTACTCAGGGTTTTTATATAATATGTTATATTGTATCTGTATACCACTGGATTGGTAGGATTGAAGTGGACATAGTTCTAAATGTCAAAGGGGCGTGCGCAAAAACAATATTGCACAAGATTTTGTAATAAAAATATTTAGACAGAGATTACCTTGATATAATTGCAGTAGGTTTAAAAATATCAATTGCATGATACAATCTTATTCAATTTTGACAGAAGTGGCCAGTTACCATGGATGCTTTGTGTAATAATATTTATTTTAGTGACGATTATCTTTAGTACCCGGCATTTGATTTGTAATGTCGGAAATATCAATTCTTTGTAATAAATTTATAAGGAATTTATATTTGTGGAAGTAGTTGTGAGAGTTATAACATGAAAATCTAAATAACTTTCTAAAGGATTTATAAGGCTGTCAAGAGCGAACATCATTTCATTTTTGGAACGGATTTCCAGATAAGTCGAAGAGTCTGGTCGGTGAATGTAAATACCGTTATAAGGGCTTCTCTAGAACTTATTACGTGAAGTGAAGAGGATCATCATAACTGTTCCCTATTTAATTAGAATACAGTATATGCATAATCTAAGTTGTTTTAAAAGCTTGAATTTTTTTGGTGATGACACAGTATTCTCTCCGTCAAAACGCACGTCCGGAATAATACGCATTAAGATAAAGATGTATTAGACTATACGTATATGTGTCAGGTGGCAATGTAGTCTAGACGATAGGTGCGGTATCAGTGTTTTGCAGCAATCTTAAATACGTTTATCTTATCTGTGCAACCGGTTACAACCGGCTGGTGGACGAAAGCGTCCGACGCATTTGCTGATATTATAAGTATTCGATTACTTTATTCATATTGTTGGCCGCTTAAAAGATTATGTTTTGATACACGGCGCTGATGATACCATTTCTTTTATTAATTTGAAATGACGTTACGTGAATCCTGGTCTTGAAAAATCAGTGTTGAGACTTGTATATCTATACATGACTACGACGCTTTACAACCGAATCGTACGCTTGTGTAATATATTGCGGGACATGCGTGCGTAATTTGAAATTAAATAAAAATAAATATAAAACCTACCTTAGTGTTTGTAATATGCAAAGATCGCATATATATACATATCCACGCATAATTAACTAAAGTAAAAGATTTGGGTTATTATGGAAAGAGATAAAAATAATTTTACGAATTAAATCAAAAAATATTCTTACTGTGTGCGGTAGATTTCGAAAGTAATTCTTTTGTTTATTTCCGTTACGTTGTGAAGCCGCCTTCAAATATCTTGCTATAAATATCTTTAACATATGATAATTATTGGTCCACCGGTGCGTTTCGTGGATGATCACAAAGTTCTTATAATGCTCTGAAGACATCTATGGGGTACGTCTTAGTGGTTTCATCTGACAATAATTTCTTTCTCGGGGTAGCATAGAGTATATCGTGTTACACGTTTCCCTGTAAAACCATAAGGATTAACACTCGGATATATATACTGGGAATTTGCTATTAAAGTCGCTTCGTTAATATATTACGATTTTATGTTCTCTGGTAAAATTAATTCTAATAGTGGTCATCGGGTATTATCTAAAATCAGTTCTCACTAACATGTTATTGTTTTTAGGGTCGTTTGAATGAACTTTTATGCGCGGTGAGGCTGCAGCGGAGCGCAAGCGCCGGCGCACCTCAGGAACGTTATCATTTGGATCCAGGTAAATACTTATTTCATACGTGTTTTAATGATTTTTTTTCTTACTTATACATTTAAAATTAGGTTTTAAAGAAACAGTCTCTTCGTCTATTACATATACTACATTTTACATTTTGGTAACGGTATGTTTGACAATTTCTTTAGCGAAAGAAATCAGCATTATTAGTGTTTTAATTTTTTTTTTAAATTAAATAAATCAAATCTTAAAAAATTAAATCTTCTTTAACAGAAAGTGCGGGATGCGTTTACTTCTCATGTACAATAATTCCTGTATACATTTCAAAACCATTTGAAAATGTGTATTCAAGTGCTCTTATTGATTAGTGAACGTATAGTTCCCGCACATAGAATACAAGTACATCGAAAAACCAACAAAGAGATCATTTTTATCAAACAAAAAAAACGTAACCACATGTGAACGCATCTCTAAATTTCATTATAAGTTTAGACGTCTGCTATACGATAATCGTACCTTTTACTTCCTTGCAAAAGTTCGATTGGAAATAGTATATGTTGATTCCATTGAATACTATTTAGATATTTGTACATTTGAGTTGTAATAATAGAGTATTTTGGTCCTCCAGGAGCTCAAGAAGATGTGAAACAGTTCCTCACGTTGGAGCAACGTGGCATGGCGCACTTGATGGATACCGCTAGGAAAGATCTCGCCGCGCTCAACACCATCGCCGACGGAATGGCCCGTCTTGTACAAGCATAGCCTTTTAGTACAACATTTCATTTCCATACTTCTTGTTGTATAAGAGACTATTCTTGTAAGGCATCATAAACTTTTTAATAAATAATATTTGGCAATTTATTGTTTTATTTCGTTGGCAACTTTTCGGCAAAAGAGTATTATTTGTTATCGTCAATGATTATCACTCATTGTTATAAACCAATGCTCTAGCAGTTCAAGTGGTTTGGATTGTGAGATAACTGCTTAGTTATACTTGAGGTACATATTAGTGGAACCGGGAAGTAATGTCGTTTCTGTCGATATGTTTTACAAAAAAAACCGATTGATCTTTACCGCTCCGGCATCAGAAATTTATAACGTAGATGGCAAAAGATTTTTGATAACGATAAAATAAGAAATTGTTAAAAATGTAGTCGTGTGAATTTAACTTGAGAAAACGACATTACTTTCCGGTCCCCCTAATAGATGATTATTTAAATTACCAAAATTGTTTTTGATTATTATTTTAGTCGTAGGAAGTTGACCGCAGGGTTTAAGCCGCCTTTTTAAATTTCCAATGTGACACGTTGGAAGCGGAATGCTTTAAATTTTTTTCGTCGTCTGTTCATCTTTTAGTTGGACTATTGGTCCGCGGTCTCCACCTCAGAATCTTAAAACCCCCTCGGCCCTCTATTCTGCGCTCTGGCCTGCCCAATGCCACTTCAATTTGCAGGGCTATAATGGTCACTTTTATTCATCCACTGATCAAATCTGTACAGCATTGCTTTTAAAGGCGAAGCAGCTAGCGCTGATATAACTGCTGCAGAACGCCACCCGACAGAGTTAAAAGCATTAATTCATGAAGGTGGCTATGATTCGAAACAAGTCTTTAATGTTGACGAGACTGGGTTATTTTGGAAACGTCTGCCTAACAGAAGTTTCTTATCTAAAACAGAAAATTCTGCGCCAGGATTTAAAGCTAGCGAGGATAGACTGATTCTTCTTCTTGGTGGTAATGCAAATGGTGATTTCAAATTTAAACCATTTCTCATTTATCAAAGGTTGTTCAAAGAATCTGCTTCCTGTCCATTGGCGAGCAAACAAAAAAGCATGGATGATAAATTCATTACTTCAAAACTGGGTTTTAACTTGTGCTATTCCAGAAATTAAAGCTTATTGCAACAAGGAAAACTTGAACTTCAAGGCTTTGGTCCTAGTAGACAATGCTCCTGGACACCCAGTTTATGTAGATGAGTTGTAAGAAAACGTGAAATTTGTTTTTTTTCCGCCTAGTACGACACCAGTTATTCAGCCGAGTGATCAGGGAGCAATATCGACTTTTGAAAGTAGTAACGACCTTTGACGAATATTTAAACTTCTTTTAGGTGAGACTGATGGTCCTACCATGCTAGAGTTTTGGAAAAAGTTCAACATTATGAAAGTCATAGAAATTATATCCGATTCGTGGGAGGAGGTTTAACTATCTTGCATGAATGGTGTTTGGCGCAAAATATGGCCTGAATTTGCACCGAAGCGCTGCAGAAGTTGATGGTACACCAGCTGTTCGTCATGAAATTTCTAATTTGGCTAGAGAGTCTAATTTTGAAGGCATGGAGGAGACTGACATAAATGAATTCCTCACCTCGCACAACCAAGAAATCTCTAATGAAGAACTATTACAAATGGAATTGCCATTTGCTAATGAAGAAGATGACAGTGACCGTTTAATAGAAATCTCCAGAGAACAAAATTTAATCTTCAAACAAATTTCTAAAGCGATGTGTTTGATTGAAGAAGCTATGGAGATTTTTTTAAAAAACGATTTTGACAGTGGCCTTTTTTTTTTGGAACGTAAGCACGACGCAAAGTGAGGTATTGGTGTATTCCTGATTCGATCTCGTAAAGATATCTTGAGCACCTATTGCACCTATGGCACGTTAAGCGACTGTGAACTTACTAATGAAGCTAGAAGTGGGAGATCACTTTTTAGTACCGTGATTACTTACAACGTGTTGGTCGTACACCATCGTTTTAAGGCACTCGCGGATATTCGATTTCTAATAACACCTAAGAAATAAAAAAGGGAATCTATTTTTTCGAAATAACCTATCACAGATAATGAAAGTAATCAGTGGAAACAAGATTACTTTGAACATATAGTTACATGTGAGCAAATTGACTCTAGATAATGATATAAACTGTACCGGAAAGTCACGTCATTCATATTGTCTTTGAGATAAAAATAAAATGCTGAATGTGATGAACAGGAGTAAAGATGGGTAAATATTTGAGAGATTCCATTACAGACGTTTTTCCTACTAATTTTACTGTCTTTATCATGACTTCCTTGAATATTGGTATTAATTGTTTCCTTGTTAATGTGGTTTCAGACATAAGACGCGTACCGTTGGACATAGGGCTCCCCCGTGCATTTCTAAAAGGACCGGTTTAGGTCGTTTTTATGATATAAATGATAAATAGACATCGGAATCAGTTTTTTTTGGGCATAGAAATCTACATAGCAATTTTATTTTTTTCATGTTACACAATTTTTATTCATAAACGTATTTAATAAAAATATATTAATGTGAATAAATAATTTATTTTTTTTATATTTAAATTAACTCTTTGTACTTAAATCTAAAGGCAAATCGGTAAACCTGACTAGTTCATCGATGGGCTCGCATTCTATTCTTTTGGAGCAAATTAAGTTTAAAGGCACCTCTTCGACTGCCTCGTAGTCAACGACTGTCTCTTTGTTCTCTGTTAATACATTTCGGTCACTGTAGACATAGGATTTCTCATTTGGACGGAGTACAGGGTAAGTGACATTGCTTGTATAATAATTTTTATAGGCGTGTTCGTACATCTGTGTGTATTCAGTGTAAGACATTTCATTTGGCGGGATTCTTAATGGATAAATTGGTTCTAACGGCCTCATATACGTCACATGTGGACTATAGCCAAGTGGTTCTGATAACGGTACGACACTGTATGGTACTTTTGGTGAATTCACATTACTGGGGTAACTGTAGCATCCTCGTAAAGGTGAGACGGGATCTATGACGTAACAGTTGTCCCGCGTGGGCGAAAAGCTTTCTTGTTCCCGGCTCTCGTCTGATGATTCCCGTTTAGTGATTTCTTCAGAAGCAAAGTGTTTGTACGTTTTTACGTGTTTTCTCAAACTGGACGGGTCTGTGTACCGCTTGTTGCATCCTGGTATTTTGCAACAGTACGGTTTATCCACGGTGTGTGTTCTGGTGTGTTTGAAGCGGTCGCTTGAGTTTGAATACGCTTTACCGCAACCCTGTTAAAAAAATAAATCGTTAATTTTCTTTTATTTAACTTTAATGGTTACAATGGCTATTTTATTAGTATTCGTACATACCTCGTAAGGGCAGACGTAAGGCTTTTCGCCGGAATGGGATCTGAGATGGATTTTCAAGTTTTCAGCTCTGGAGAAGCACTTATTGCATTGATTGCATGTGTGTGGCCGCTCGTTTGTGTGTGTACGTACATGTACTAGCATTTTGTATCTGTATGACAATATAAAATTATTAGAACATAATATTCTTTTTTGAAATAGGTATTTTACTTTTAACTATATATTTTTTTTATTAGATAGATATATAATTACCGAGCATTAAATCCTCTCAGAGGTCTAGAACAGCCTTTCCAGCCGCAGTAGAAGAGCCCGTCTCTATGCGCGTGGGCATGCCCACGTGCGATGTGGGCAGACAATCTGGCTACACTGTGAAAGCGCGCTCCACAGCCTCGCCACCCGCATATGCCTTCCTCTATTTCATTATTCTCGTTGCTGCTTCGCTCAGGCGATGAACCACCTGAAGATTCCTCATCTTCCAACTAAAGGAATAAATAAAATTTAAAATTACCACTCCATGTAACGTAACTTAACAAAATAAAATGAAGGTTATATATTAGTAATAATATGAAAAAGAAACTTTAAAAGTAAATAAGAAACTTTTTCTGTGTAAGCACTAAACACGCTTAAAAGATTCACACCTGTGGCGGTAGAGGCGGCAACACTGGTCTGGCTAAATAAGGCGCGAAGCTCTCTGCGAGCATCCACCGTTGTGTTCTACAACCTTCTTGTATATCAGACCTCCTTTGTGGGAACACTAACATTTTGCACTGTTTATTTTATCGTATATTTTTATTACTGGTCACTGCGCTATCCGTACGTGTAATGGAGGCGCACGCTTGTGTCGCCTACTTATAAAACGTCTCGGAGTGACATCGCACTGATAAGCGTCTGAGTCCCCTGCGAACACTTTTGTTTCGTTCATTCGAAAATGACCTTTATATGTACAAATTAGAATATTTTTAATTGCACGATTATCTAACAATTTATTATGTGTTGTAAAGGTTCTATAGTGATTTTTCGTGGGTCAATAAAGTTGAAATTCGTTTGGTGATGTATTAGATCGCGACAATGCTTGTTGTCGTATTATGTGGAAATGTTATCAGAAGTCCGCCGTCCGCGGCCGCAGTCCAGTTATTACCGGTACGATAGACCTCAGTTCAATAGGTGACTGATATGTCCGTGTTTATGAAGAGACCTCATTTTTACTAGCTTACTTACAATTTATTTTAATACGTTATGCAACGGCATGTAACTATGAAGCCAGCTAGTTACAGTTTTTCAATTTTTCCTTCATCACCTTCATCATCATCATCCGATCTCATCATTCTTACTTACTACTTACGTAACGGTTATTATCATCATTATACAATAATTATAGCCTGAGGACTTCCACAACTGGACATAAGCCGCTGCCATAGATTTTGAATAGGACAGGTTAAAAGTTAACCAGTTGCCGGAATTGTAGAAACGCTGCTTTTGCCGGTCCGTATAGGTTCCAGTGGCAATCTATTCTGCGCGCTAAGAGACCTGCCTACTGCTACTTCAATTGATGACCCAATTAGTCGTTTACTTTCGTTGCAATCGAATCACGAGTGATGAGATGTCATTCGTGATTCGATCTAGCAGATAAACCTAAAACATAGCTCTCTACAAGGCTATTTGAGTTTTTCCTTGTCAATTATATTTTAATTTTTTATATCTAAGTAAAATTATAAAAATTAAACTTCTTTCATAATATCTTCATATTATTTTAGTGATATATCCGCCTTCGTTAAAAGGATTTGGCGACGGGACTTTTCCGCGTAACCAATGTGATGCGTGACAATTGTCACATCAGAATATGTTCACTTCAATTGTTATGGTACTGAAAATTACATTTTTTTAAATAAAACGCATATTTTTATAAGAATTTTAAATAAAGAATTAAAGTTTTTTATTACGCCTTAAAATACAAATAAAGTTGTTTTAGTACACGAGGGACTTTGTAGATTTAATGCATATATTGTAGGATGTTACACCCCAAGTTTATTTTAACCTTGATGTGTTTCTTGTGTGTTAGTAACATAAAACTGATTTATAAACAATTTGTTCCTATAAAGTGACTTTTATTTTAAAATACTAATAGCACCCATAAACAATAAAACAGATATAAAGTATATGTTTAGTGATTATTTAGCGCAGATATGCTGTGTTATCTTAAACAAAGAATCATGACGTGTGCATAATAACATTCCTCGTTAGACAGCGTTCGTACAAATGCTGCAAAACTCTGCGTCATTGCATTATATTAATTATATCGTTGAGTCCAACATCGTTATCAGTTAAGACTGTTGCAATTGTGTGCGTGCTTATAAAAACGAGTGATGTATGTTTGTGTTCGAAGCACGGCCCCCTGCGGCTGTCGGCGCGAGCGGTTGGTTTTAGCCGGTTTTCTTATCAACATATAAGTTATTGTCGCCTCCGCTCTGCATTATTTATTGAAAAAAATATTGTAATTGAACGGGTAGATTTTATTAATTCATGTATTGACGAGACATTTTAATGTAATTGTTTTTTAACGAAGGCTTTTTTCTTTGTGCAGGGGTGATTAGTAATAGATGTAAAAGCTTTCAAGGGGTGAATGCATTGTTGAATTGTCAGCTATAAAGTTTCTACATCTATTTCCAATCCCTCTGTAAAAGGTGATCACTCATAAATATGTAATTATTTTTAGTGGAATGACAGGCTTATAATTTCCATTAGTACGAAGTCTGCAGGGTCAGATAGTGAACAATAACTAATTTTAATATGTAGTAATCCGAATTATAAAAATGCTTTTTTTTACTGTATTATCAATACGTTCATTTATTATTCCTTAAAACATTGATTTTTGGATAAGATGAACTATACATTAATTGACACCAAATGATCTATGCATTTGATCTTAAGAGCTTTTACAACAATAAGCAATCACCCTGTATGATGCGAAATAAGCAATGAATCATCATTCACTTACGAGTAACTATTATACTAAAGTACGACTTATATTATGTTCTACATTTATTTTGTGATTTATCACTAATAATAGACTATTAAATAAAAAAGACGGCTATGTAACTCTAATACTTAAGTCGGAAAAAAAAGTATTATAAAAATTTCCACATCCATCTGGTATTTTTCAAATTTCGACTTTTAATATTTTACATATAGCAGATTGGTCTGATAACGATAATTTATAATACCAGAACATACATAAAAAGCATATTGGTTTTTAGATTTGTGTAAAAAATAACTTTTGATAAATAATTACAAGAGCATTTTAACAATTTTGGTAAGTTAGATTTATTGTTAGTTAAGGGTAATGAAAGAGTACCTTATTAATTTTACGTTTATTATCTCTGAAGATAGTTTTTGTAAGCAGTATGTTACAAATCAAAATCCTAAAACTTTTTTTTCGTAATTATAGGTGTTATCATAATTATTATTGCAACTAAACATAAGTCTCAAGTGTACCTATACAAAATGTAAGACATATTTTTTTCTCAACTGCGGCCGGGCTTGGTGTATCATGTACTTTGTCACCGGAGTCGCTATCAGGACGAGGGCAGGCGAGCAGCCGCAAGCTCTAGATTCAACTGGTTATCAGTTATCAGGAGACTCACACAACTAAACAACGCTGGTTTTATTTCGTCATCAATAATTTACAGACTAGATAAACCGGATACAAACTTATGTTTATTATATTGATCGATGTCGTTTTTTTATTGCTTACTAGCCGACATGGCCATTGTCTTGCAATGAATAGTAAATAAGAACCTTTATAAATCAATGAAAGATATTTTAAAAAACGTTTTGTTAATTTTGATATTTTTTCGTTCTATTTTCTGGTGTGTAAATAAATAAATTTGATACTTTTTCAACATGGGAGCAGAAGACATATATTTGGCCACTTAGAAAACATGGATTTTGTAGATTGTCGCCAAACGCACTAATCGACTGCTCTTACGATTGATTAATCGATGTTGCAAAAGCCGCACTGGTAATAGTCCTTTCTTCACTAAGAACCCTCTACAAAGTATTAAGAAACTTATTAAAAAAGATGAATGAAATCAGTGGTTCTCAAGTTAAGGAGTTACCAAGGGTAATATAAGTTTTATAAAGTATATATCAAAGCGTTCACTATTGGACATATACCTCACCTAATGATTTCCAATATAGCCGGTTGCAAGCGGCCTGCAACCTGCGTCACTGGATGACCTACGCTGCGCATGCGCGTCTTTTGGGTATTACATGATCGTTATATATGTTTACTTTAGGAATTACAGGTAGTCCTTTGTGCAAGGCACGCCTGGAATAGAAGGAGAGTTCTGCTTACGAACGACTCCAGTGTACAACGGTACCAACTTATAGCCCAGCTCGGTTCACCGAGGGACCTATCCATAGATTGCCAGCAACATCAAGGTTATGCTTGAATTTTTAAGGAGTTGGGTTAGTTACAAAAAAGCTAATATGCAAGATGAGCGGAATATCGCTTGGTTGCGGAAACCAGCTCGTTGAGACAAGATAAGACTTCATGAAGAACTAAACAACTGTCGCTATTAAATAAGTTTTATTATGATCGCGTTAGAAACATGTAATACTAGTAAATATTTTTAGTTACTCATACCCAGACCTGATTACTGTTTTTCTCTGCACCACGCTAGGTTGACTGGTAGAAAATGTCCATAAAGCGTTATTGCGGTATTAAGTACGTGAAAGTAAAAAAAAGTTACACGTTAGTTAAATAAACTTTATATTTATTATTTAACTGGCTCTTTGTACAGATTAAAAATATAAAGCTTATTTACTTTTTTAATGGCAATATTTTAAAATCACGTAACATTGAATAACTAACGCGGTAATAACCAAATGTAAGGATATAAATATGCCCAGATCTATCTTTATTAACACACCAAATGTTTTTTGATCCATCCAAGCCTTTATCTTGATTTTGAAATGGAGGTGAAGTTTTACAAGTAGCAATTTAATATAATACAGTTGCAAAAAGTATTTGAGAACTTGATGTTTATTTTAGAATTCTGCCACTACGTACAACGTTTAGTTTTGAATTATTAAATATATGAACACTTGTAACTGAAATTTTGAGTATTTTAGAGTACTTTGGATTTGTTGTTATTAAGTAAATAATGTTAAATGTTATGATGAAGTCTATTGAACAATTCATATACATTACATAAGAATTGGTTTATATGATCTAGTTTAACTATCTGATGTGGACCATAGTCGCTATTAGTTACAATGTTAACAGATTCGTATAACTACCTACGTTAGTAGCAACAGATAAGATTGACTTTGTAATCGAATCGACACAAGTTTTTATCGGTTGGGAATAATTTGATAAATTTAAAAGTCATCGAGTACATTTACTTCCTTTTTTGTAACATAGGTCACAAACAAAGTAATTAATGTTTTTCTTTTAAACATATAACATTCGAAAAAGTATTTACTATCTAAAAATCACACCGCTCAACGAGGTATGGCTATGCTCGACTATGCTCGGGATTTCTCTACGAGATCTAATCAGGGACGAGGAGATCGTTAGACGGACGAAAGTAATTGATAGCCCACAGGGTTGGCAGGTTAAAGTGGAAGTGACACAGCCCGTTGAGTAAATGAGGCTGAAGCGTCTAAATAGAGACCATGAACTGACACGCGCAGTGTAGGATTAAGGATTATGTTAAGGTCGTGGCAATACGTTGAATTTTGGCACTTCCAGTCGGTTCTATGGGAAATCTTAAGGCTCATATTCAACAGAGGATGTCGTACGACTGAAATAATGTTGATAAAACAACACGTGAAATAACGTTTCATTGTGTTGTTTCACTGAGTAGAGTTTATTTAACATTTTAACCCTCGTACTTGTACAAAACACGTATGTTATTAGGTCTGAATTTCGATAAATTATTATAGAAGGTCATTCCGTCTGCCTGTCGGTCGTTTAACCACTAATTGGTGTTGCTGAAAGTTTGTACTCGTTTATTTTACAATATGAACGATAAAGATGTCATGATTTCAAAGCGTGTGGAGCATATTTCAATAAAATTTAAAGCGTCTTGAGCACGAAAATGAGAAATGAGCAGTTCAAAAACAAGATTTGCTAAACGTTGAAGATATCTAGACCCTGAATTGGCATTTTAGAATCTTAACGCTAATTTTATCACGTACAGACTAGCTTTATATCTTTGATAGATCTATATGATAAAGCAAATATAAACTTACCTTTGAGACATCGCGTGATCGGTTATTCGTGTAAAAGCTTTGAAAGGTGAATGTATAGCTAATTGTCTTTCGCTTATTTTTTGAAGCATCCTATCCAAAAACTTTTGATATTAAAAATAATAAATAATAATAATATAGTAAGAAAAAGAGTTTGGAACATTCGGATTACTAGATAATAAATTATATCATTGTTTACTATCTGTGCCTGTGTGGACTTTGTACTGCCAAAAGTTGTTGGCCACATCACATTCCAATAGAAAAATAAATTCATGTAAGATATTTCCTAATGATCACTTTATACCGACTGATTAGAAATATGAAGTTAAAACTTTAAAGTGATGAATATTTATAACTATATATTACTAAACACCCTGTGTATATGATAAGTCTTAATATAAAAGATTTCTTTAGGCCTAAAACAAATATCGCGGGTTATTAATATGGCATAATTTAAAGGAATATAAGTTATTAGATGTTATCAGGTTGCGTGAGTCGATTTCGTATCAGATTATTTAAAATTGGATTCGTCGCATTGTTTTAGATATCACAAATAATTATCTAGTTTTACACACTTTCACGTTTTTGAAGCGTGATACTACTTACCACCATTAGTTACTTTTACGATTTGTTAGTATTTGTTTTTATGGCAATTGAGTTATATGATTATTATCATCACTGATCATTTATATATAGTTTTTCAGGTTTTGTAGAACTTGTACGTACCGGGTAAATGCGACGTCGATATTTAGATTATTATGCTCTATTTTGAAGTATGCTTAAGTTATTGAAATTACTGATAGAAGATGTGATGAAACGACGCAATGCGTTGAAGTAATAATTTGACCACAATGAAAATTTCTTCAATGTGATAAAATTACGAATTATTTCAAATAGTATATAATAGATAATAATTCAAAATTAATACGATAAATGACTTGTTATTTGCAATAATAACGTTAAATTTAAAGTCGGTACATTTTAATTGTCATTAATTTATTTTGTAAGCTGCGATTTTTAGCAGTTTTAAACTAAGCAAATAGGCATTTTAAGGGGTATTATTTTAGTTGGTTATTTAATTTTCTTGTGTACATATAAGTATAAAGATCATAAATGATTAAAATATACAAGTCTATTTACGTCTAGTTTAGGTAATTTTCGCCAGACAAAGTATAAACCACGGTCGATAATGACGGCCGATAAGAGATAAGAGTCATAATCTTCGTCTGAGTCCTCGTCAGTGATCACACGTCACGCGGCGTTCGCGTGCACATTCTGTTTTAATTTCACGTGTTCATCACGAGAAAAGTTTTCATACAGATTTATTAACCTGTATATACGTGGTTGCATTAGATATATCATGTACTGTGAGCTTCTATGGAAAGGCCAAGCTTTTTTTGTTTGTTTGTCCCTTATTAATCCAGTTTTATTAATTATATATATATATATATATAAAATATTTAAAGATGTGAATGTATAACACACTTTTCAGGAAAAAAAATATTAAATTTTTTTACACATATTTACAATAATCTTGTATAAAGTGATCACCCTGAAATATGTTATATTAATTTTTCTATTGGAATGCGATAGGCCAATAACTTCTTACAGTACAATGTCCGCAAGGACAGATAGTAAACAATAATTATGCAGTCATACGAATTTTAAAAATAATTATCTAGTTTTACGCACTTTCATGTTCTTGAAGCGTGATACTACTACGCCCGTTAGCTATTGCTATTGTTCATTTCTAGTGGCAGTGTTGGACCGTTGTCTGAAAGGTTCGCAAATGGCGACAGCGATAGATGCGACGTGGGTAGCCCCCCCCCCCCTTCACCAGGTGGACGGACAATATAGATAAGGTCGCGTGAAGTCGCTGGATGCAGACTGCAGAAGACCGGTCATCGTGGCGTTCTTGTAATTAGTGATCTGGAGAACAGAAGCGCCTATCGGCAGAAAAGATAAGGAAGAATCCGAATCTTGAAAATACTTTTTCATAATGTATTATCATTACGTTGTTTATAATTCCTGCAACCTTTGTTTTTTTGGATAGGATGTACATTATTAGTTGAAAATGAGCATTTCATTCGCTCTTCAATGCTTGTACACTTATAACCAATCACCCTGTATAGATTACGGTTAGCAACTTGAGTTAGTTGAGTAGTTTAACTTACTGAAATAGATAATTATTGGTTGCGTGATAGGCTCATATACGTCACTAAAAATAAAGTTGTTTTCTGAAATGTAAATATTATATAAACTTTTAAATTAAGAATGTTCGGTTCTTTATAAATTAGCACATTACTAGTTTATATACATTGAACTTATGTACGCTTAACGGACGTAGAGAAGGCCTTTACCTACGAGGGATAGTACGAAATCAAAATCAAAATATTCTTTATTAAAATAAGCAAAACAGGCACTTTCGAATTGTGAAACAACATAAAATGTCAGTATTGTCCGTTGTCTGTTGTAACAAAATATTTCTAGTAACGCTAACCACAAATATTTATTTATTAAAATTATATAAAAAGTAAAATTGTGGAATTAAAAAGCTACTTTATTTTTATTTTATTACTTTTTAAATTAGTAACTGTTATTCGTAAATGTATACTATTGCTCTGCGGCAGAAATTGGCACTGTCAATATATCTCTAGAGATGTTTCTGAAAAGAAATCGTATTGTGCTGAAGGCATATCTCTCTTGTCTGTAGAACAACATAAGAATACTGTCAGATACATCCGATAATACACTGTGAGATTCATTGCTGTTAACTATTATGGCTTTATTACTTTCGTCCTACTAAAGAGTAAAAATATTTGTATGGTTTTAGTGGCTCGCAGACGACTCCACAGTACAGACTTTTGATCACTTACTCAGACACTGCTCCCGATTCGCATCTAAAAGACATAACCACGTGACCTTATGTGAAAACCTTAATATATTTCCGTTCAGCTTACCGGACCTTCTCAAGAAAAAATCTACAGCAGAATCTTTTGATGTGTTGGCCGCGCACATTGTCCTAAATCTCAAGGCATTTAACGGTCTGTAGCGCTTGGGCAGCGACTTAAATAAAATAATGTAGCAACTAATATATAATTGTGTATTCCAAATTGTATTGTTAATATGTATAAATTTTAGCTGTATTTGCCCGTATGTGAAAATTGTATAAAAAAATTGTAAAAATAAATAAATTATAAAACGCTGTCGTGCCTCGCAGCTGGGAGAAGAAAGATCCGTATCAAATAGCGGCAACCCTCTCCCAACTGTCTGCGTTTAGTTAAAGCGAAAGATAAATACTGTAAAAAATAAACACCAGCGATACAAATTAGAATTAATTAAAAAAAAAGTGGCTCGCAGATGTTAGAGTTAGGAATTTTGTTTATCGATTGTTAAGAGGCACGGGTTTTATTGTTAATATATTTCTTATTCAACTAGAAACTACCTAAATTAGCCTAACCAGGAGATTTATTTCCTCTTGCGTGCGATCACTATGCTCTTGATGTTTGATGGTTTTGTTTTATATTATAGTATGATGCAAATTTTTAATATGGACTTGTAAAAGAACCAATACCGATGAGACGGCTGTCTTAAATTTTCTCTACGAGATCGAATTAGCAATAAACAAATCGTTAAACGAACGAAAGTGTTGGCAAGTTGAACTAGCTGTGAAAATGCCACATAACGAGCATAACCAATGGCCGATGGGATCTTAAAGTTCCGGAGTGGAGACTAAGGACTGGGAAGCGCAGCGAATGAGGATAGACGACTTGGTTTAAGTCGTCGGAATACGCTAGTTAAAAGCCGCTTCCATCAAGTCTTATTGAAGTCTACTGCCTATATCTAACAATGGACATCTTACGGCAGAATTGATGATATCTTTACCGCTATTTTTTCGTCCAATGGTAGCTTGGTAGATTTCGCTCTGTACGATAAAACTGCCATTTTACTACCACTAGAGTAAGGTGGATGACAAAGGCTCCCCAAAAGAGAGATTAGGCTTGAGTGGTCAATAGAATTAGCCCTTGGAATTTCGTTTGTAGGTGCTCAAAATTACTAAAACTCCAACTTCATCTTTGCTAAACATATAAGCATAAATGCATACTTGCATATAACAACTTATTTTGAAATTGCGAAACATTTTACTAGTGTATGACTGTGTCATATGTAATTAAATAACACGCAGGCGTAAATAAAATTGTGGTAGTTTAGTCGGCATGGTCTAGTTTATTTATATAATATATGATCGTAGATCGCCAAGTGGATCTACATTAAGCGTGTTTTGTATGATTTAGGATATAATCAGTAAAAAAAATGCAATGAGAATACTGGCACCTAAATTTATACATACATGCCAGTCGTCGATTTTTACTTAGTCCGAGTTTTTAAGTTCTGATTATTACATATTAAAATTTTAGTGTAGTCTACTATTTCTAGAAACTTTGTACTACCAGAAGTAATAATTTCTATTCTTTTATTAATTAATTAAATTAAATCAATTATAATAACTTTTATATTTGTTACATGTTTTCTATAGAGACGTGTCAGGCCAAAAGGTCATTTCTATTTCAAAACATTAATTTAACATATTTCAAGATAATGGCTTAATACAGATGATTGGAAATAGGTGTGAAAAGGTGCTTTAAAGATTTATGTTGACAAATGGGCTATATATCTACCCATTAACAGCTTTTGCACTTACAACCCATCGCTCTGTTTAACCAATGAAAATGGTTTTATGCGTAATTTGATATGTGTGTTATGTTTGGTTTAACAATAATTACTATTACTTTATTTAGAGAAATTCCATTTCAATAGCCAATACGATTTGTTATTATCTATCGTATACGAGTTTAAATTATGACAACATTTATGTAAGATGTTAAAAGAAGAGAAAAAAAGAACGGAGATTATATTGTGATAACGAATTAAAAGTTCAAGGTTACTTAAAATGCGTTCCTTTTTATTGAGTAACATTTTAACAATTTATTATTGAGTAAAATTTTTACAATTTATTGCCTAAAATTTTTTTTATGATAGCTTATCATCTTCCAAATTTTGTATCTTAATAAAAAGGCGGAAACATTTTTAACTAAATAATTTGCGAAGGTATTTATTTCGAAATAATGTACACGATCTTAGTGCACTGTAAAAATATTATATCATTGTATAAGTTATAGACACAAGGTCTCTTTTTCTAGTATTGTTATATGTCATTAAAAATGAATAAGTAAAATGAAAATAAATTCAGAAAACTTACCATTATTTTTCTGAAAAACGAATTTTATAACTTGGTATCTTGTTCTTTTTTTCTGTAGTTGCACCGGCGACTACTAACAGGCCACTGTGACGTAGTGCTTCCCGCCAAAAGATCATGGCGGGTTCGACCACACGCGAACTACGCCAAAATAAAAACTCAGAAATAGCCCCCGCGATTATGCCGCAGCGAAATTAAAATAGGCATACGCTGTGTCCGAGTGACGTTTGTAAATCTGCGTTCTCCCCAACAGAGCTTACCTAGGCAAGAAAGAAAAGCTCGTCAAATATCTGATGTAAGTGATAAATGCGCGGTCATTTTTAACTATATTATCGTCTTTAAACTCATTTTATTTACTGAGTAAGGTTTTGTCTATACTTGTATTACAATATTTTTTTACTATTATGTATTACACACATAGTAATACATGTGCTATCAAAGTACAATTAAAGATTATAACTGTTGTGTTTTCTGAAGAACTGCGGTTTACCCAGTTTCCAACTCCAGCATGTGTTTAAAACATTGCTGTATTTCTAAATGTGTCATTTGTTTTTGATTATATCTGTGGAATTACATAAGATACATTTATCGAAAATGGATGGGAAAACACTATGAAGGCTAAATTGTTTATAAATTCATCTTACTACTTTTATTCTTTTATCTCTTTTCTTCTCCCTCTCCCTCTGGTCGGTGATTCTGCGCCTCTTGCAGCGACTTCGCACAACTTTAACTATGTGGACGGTTTACCTAATTGCTAGTCTACCCCCGCCTCGTCTACCCGCGTGTTGTCGCCACTTGAGAATCATACAACCACAACCTATCGTTTGCATGAGCGATATGCCCCGTCAACTTCCACGTTTCAACATTCATGCAGCTAAAATTTGACATGGATGGCCCTGATGTTAAATATTTTTCGATATAAAAACGTGTTATCTACTCACACTTTATTACTATATTTATTTTAAAAAGAAACAAAGAAGGATTCTTATTTTAGGCTTAGCTTAAAATAAATACATAGATGATATTATATATATCACAATAGCGATAACAACTTATCACGAACAGTTGTTATTTTAGGGACCCCGTTTTTGTTGGGACAAGATTTTCGGTAAATAGAGTAAAAATATTTAAAGTTGCTTAGAACAACAAAATGTTAAATACACTCTTTATTGTACAACTAAATAATAGTATGTAAGAAGGGTAAATGAAATCATTAAAAGATTTATCTCGTAAAGAATGTGTTGGCTTACAGATTTATTTAAATACGTTTGCCAATATCAGAAAAATTGAACGGCGAAAAGAATTCCGATATCAATACCTCGGTTTGTTATATGTTAAAGTTTATATTTACACTGCCGGCGAACTATTGGAGGTCACTACACACAAAATAAAATAAAATTCAAAATATAAAACAAAAGGTTTGATTATTAACTAATGCACTTATAACACTTTTAAAACAACACTATATTATTTTGTGCTGCGCACTTTCCTTCAAGCTTTTCCTCTAAAAGCTCTTTCGAGTCGAGATCCGGGCTTTTATGGTGACACACGGTGTTTTTCTCATCTCTTCTGTTTATTGAAGTTGTAAATGATCCCTTGTCATTACAAACTATGTTGCTATCTTTTTAGAAAATATTATTTCCAAGTTTGCTGTAGTATTCGTTTATAAATAAATATGTGCAGTGGTAGCACAGCGGTAGAGGACTGAGATTTGCCATAGTAGATCGCAGGTTAGATTTCCAGGATACAATGTCATACAATTCACGCTTTGGGCATTTCTTATATAAGATTATCATTGCTTGCAAATAAGTTTCCAAAGCATGCGCAGCAACATTCTCTGCGTACCATAATACCAGATTGCGATCATCCGTCTGCTAAGCGTGTCGATTATAGTCCATAGATATCTTTGGAGTAGGCCTATGCGTTGCAGTGGACGTCTTTAGACCGAAACTACGACGACAACGATTCCTATAGACTGCTAAAATCTTATAATTCCAGCGACTTGTAGCAAATCTCAATCCCGAGTATCATGAAACCATTTAGAAACGCGTTGGCAACACTCTGTCCAGCATTATCTTTTCCTCGGCTGTTCAAAAAACTTTTATGAAGTCTTTTCTAGTCCAGTCTTAATAAGAAAGGTCCCACATCATTCTTTCCTATAAGTTTGGCGGTCTTTCAACGGACAACGCAACCAAAATGTGCATTTTTTTCCTGTAGGCAATATCACAAACTAGCTTAAGGATTTTTCACACAAATTTCTGTTGAAGAGGAACTTGTGGGAAGTTTTAGCTCTCGTTCATTCCTGTCACCAATTATCTTGATTATTAGCCGTCTAACCGACACAAGAAATCGGGATATTGTGTTATGTTTCGAACCTTCGTCTACTTAAATAGAGAGGCTGACGCATGTTCAGTGTGCCTTCATTGTGTAGAACTATAGTAGAACGAATTTTATTGCTAATCTTTTTATTCTTAATTAATAATGTTTTCATGGTTACAACGATGACCTCATTATAAAAAAATATTAACTCCATACATACTCAGCTACTTAATACATTTCAAGGCACTTAAAATCTTATTATTCAGTTAAAGCGAAACCAGAGCTAAATTACAAGAGCGAAATTAGTTACGAATTAGTCATATAAAAATTTGAATGACTCCGCCTGGTTCTTAGGTGGCATTGAATGATGTTTTATAACAATATACATTAGCAAACTTATATATATACAAAAAGAATGACTCATAGAGATATTTTAATTACAATAGAATACACAGGTGTACAAATTGGCTTTGTACGTACAAATATTTTGCCAAATAATTTTACTAGAGCCATCGACTTCTGGTTAGGCATGGTGTTTTTTTTGACCTGCCTTACACAGCAGACGCTCCATGGAGTGATTTGGGCTGTCACACATGATAATTAGCGAGATAGCAAATCGTCAGACTTAGAACCCTGACGCAAGGTTGCCCGAAAGGGCGGACCATGACTGTTTGCTATTACCTGACTAACATTACCACTTCTGGAAGTGGAGCAAGAAACTCCAGCAATGCTTCTACCTAGAATAATCGAAGGTCGGTGACCCCTGTGATACACGAGCCGCGACATCCTGAGACTACACGAATCTCGGTCTCAGGACAGTGCGGCGTCTGAATGTGCCAGGTGTGGTTGTTTTGTAGGTGGCAGCAACTATAATCAACTAGTTAGTGTATTGACCGGCAGAGTAATGGATCGATGTCCGTTTTAACAACGTGGCTATAGTTGGCAGATCTAATTTTAAGTGCAGATCTTCATTACGCACGTACCACAGCGCGCCTGACGCCCTGCGTATGAGCCTATTTTGTATGACTTGAAGACTGAATGACACGAGGGCTTACATGCGCGAAGCACATGTATGTTTGCGTAGGTAAGAACGGTTATGATTATAACATTATAATATTACTGAATTTGACAGTGACATCTTACGAAGAGCAGCAACGCAGGCTGCCTTTTTTCGCCTCTTAGCAATGTGCGCACTGAAGTTTAGTTTATCATCTAAGACAACACTCAAATAACTAGTCTTGTTTTGCATATTGCGTTGAACTGTCTATGAGCGAATTGGGATTTGGAATAGAGCGCCTATAGTTGGGATAAATTTCGATTTTTCATTGTATTCAGACGTCCGCTGCGGTTTGGAGGCATTTGGTGATGATAGGCAGCTAGGTCATAAGCAAAGATACAGGTGTCTCGGAATAGGGCTTACTTTGTCGCTTGGTAGGTCGTTGGTATAGAGCGTGAATAGTATGGAACCAGCCCTGGGATCGATCCCTCGGGCAACCGATCGGAGCCAACTCTCTCGACGCGGTTCTAAAATATCCGATTCTTCAGGAACTCTTCGGAATATAAGAATCGTATAACTTGTATGCATCATTGTATACGTCATGTTATGTCAGACTTAGTCAAACACTTTAGCCACGTTAAGAAAGATGGCTCTCGTGATGGATGGAATTTGTTTAGCGAGAAATGTTTTGACATGCTATACTATTCGGGAAATATTCTTTTCCTATATTCCATAGCATGTTTTTGCGACAGTATTTAATTTAAGGATACCATCTCCTGTTTGTCAAATATCCTATAAAACATTCAGTTTTTTTCTTAGAAAGACTTTATTAAGTAGAACGCTAAAGGGCAGAGAGAAAATTTTAATTTGAGAATATTGTTTAAATATATTTTAATCATAAATAGTGATTCTCGTTAGTTTTAAAACAATCCCTTTTATTGCTAATATTGCCTAAAACTACATTGTAAATAGTCGTAGGTGGGGTATTCGTAAGATGGCAGGTAAAACAAACAAAAGGGGTTTGAAGACATTTATTTAATTTTACATCAATCGCAGTTTTGTCATATTTGGAAAGTAACAACATCTTATTATATTTGACAGAGGTATCATACGGTTGTTGAATAATAATACTTGACATGAATCACTCTGTGATGGTTTTATAGAGCTTGAACTGAGAACAGTTATGAATAAAGTCATTGTCTTTTTGACAGAAATTTATTTAATAAAAAAAATGTCAACTAAGTCATCCGAGAAATAATTTTTAATCTCTAAAAAATAGTTAAGTACATGATATCGTTATGACAATCAAATAATCTTTGGAAGTTTTAACAGAATAGATCTAACTGGATTTAATACGTGTATAAATGTTACAAAAAAATTTCTTTGTAAAAATTTAAAAACAATCCATTTCATAGTAAATAGTTTCGATGTTCGAACACATTGTCGTATACTTAAGTACAAATACTATAAATTGAGCTACAAAATTATCACACGATTTACTTAATATACGCAATAAGTAGTCGTGAAGATGGGACGCTATAATAAATAAAAATTAATTTGTTTAAACTACAACCTAGTAATATAAAATGCAGAAGCAAGAACACAAGGCTTAAAGTAGTAAAGTATATTTAAGTAACAAGCTGAATAAAATAATTTGCAAGTAAACTCACGCCGCTAATTGCTATTTCACCTAAAATATTGAACATCCAATATAAGACAAAAAAATATAATTAAGTGCTATAAAAATTGCCCTAAGCAAATTCTTTACTAAAATACATTTAGCTTCACATTATACGCCGTGAAATGCCAATTCGGAATGATAGTTTTAATGTCACGTGTCAATCTTATATAATATTTTATTTTTCTTGTTTGTAGAAAAGATTGTATTCGCCAGAAACAATTAATACAGAAAAAAAGCCAAATAATTACAGACGATCACAACGAACTAAAGATGCGTTTATACAGGTGCAAAAAGTCAGATTTCATCTATCGTTTGCATATTTTTTTTATTTGTAATAAACCTGTGGATAGCATCACTTGCATTGATTTCCTGTAACTTGATGTGTTGCTAAGATAAGTTATATTTCACAGATACAAAAATATTGGGGTGATATTTGCATCAACCAATTGGACAATGACAAAAAATGAATAAATTCACAACTTATTACATGCACACCTATTAATAAATGATGATCTTGAAGGTACCATGTGAAACACAACTTTTAAAAAATAGCCGCATATAAACGCATCTTTGAATTTCTTTACAGCTATGGGCGCTCACTTTTATCTGTTTAAAATGATTATAGAAGTGCGGTTAAAATGTGCTCTTTCCGGCAAAAGTACATACTATAGTTTGTGCGCAAACGCTGATCATTGCCTAAAGTATGTAAACGGTGAAACGTAGGGAGAACACAATTGGCGTACTAAATACGTACACGAGATATTAAAAAAACACTACTACTGGACGTTTGTCTATCTTCCGTCGTCCCGCCCCTCGCATACCTCAGAAGGTGACTTGGCGCGCAATATAGGCTGTGAGAGAGCAAAACCAGTATCAATACTTTTATAAAATGCATTAATGTTAAACACTCGGTCTATACCAAAATTATACAACTTTAAAACTTAATCCCTTTATGTCACTTCAATGAATGACTGTACTTTTTACTGTGTAAATATTAAATGTGTAATATTTCTTTAAATATTTGCATTTGTCGTGTGATGTAAGTACATATTATAATTTAAAATTGCAATGTAGTAAATACGGTAATATATTATTTAAAGTGTATGAACAAAACAAATAGGATTTGGTTTGATTCACTTGTACTTATGTAAGTGGGTGTATTATTATTGCAAAATATTTATTATTAAATCACTTTAAAAGAAATACTCATTCTTATAACGTCTTTTCATTTCATAAATGGTTCCAAATTAAAAAAAAAGTTATATTCGCGAAGCTTCTACTTTAAAACTGACAGAAGTTATGTTGAAAAATAGCGATTATCGTTGTGTTAACAAAAAATTATTGTAATATACTGTGCAATACCTGGCAATAAATATGGCACATCGACGTTTGGAAAGCGACAATCGGCTAATTTCGGCTTCATAGAGCGTTATCTCTGTCGCACGATTGACAAAACGTCACATAGGTAGTGTGGGACAGAGATAATGCTCTATGAAGCCAAAATTAGCCGATTGTTTATTTCCAAAGGTTTAAGTTGCAATATTTATCGCCAGGTACTGTAATTTATTTTTATTACAAATTAGTTACTATTTTACTCTTGGAATATGAACTATTGTATTTTGTTTGAAAGTGATACTTGACGGATTTCTTTCGCGACATTTTCTTTGTGTACAGTGCAGTATGTAAATAAAATGAATCGTGATGAACAAAGTGAAAAAAAAAACTATATATATTCAGTGCTAATTAGAATTCCCGTCAAATATTTTACAAAAATTTTCGTGTTCAGACATATCATGTGCCAGTTTCAAAATATGTAATCAAATGCCAATCGTCAAGGTGCGGTATGTCGTCGAGAAAGAGGAGAATGCGCGAACTCTTTGTTTCCGTGTTCGCGTGCTAGTCACGCATAGGTCTCTCTGAAACGTTTGTGCAGATGATGAGCGGCGTTCAGTAGACGGTGATGCAGCGTAAGATGTGTGTGCGGGGTGAACACTGGCGGTGGAGGAGCTGGTGCTAATATAGGCAATTGCGGCAACTTGGGCAAAGTCGCGTCGTTGTCCGGGTGACAAAAGAAAGCGACGCAGTGACGTGCTCGAGCACGGGCATATGCTCCGGATGGTACAACGACTCGGTGCATCAAAGCTGGCAGGATGTTCGTCGTCCATGAAGCCAGTAGCTCGCCAGTTTGGACCAAAATCGCCCCAGGCAAATGTCCCACAGCTTGCCACTTTTCACTTCCGTTCAGCTTCACCTGTAAATAAAAAGGTATTGTTAGCTTCCATGGTTTTGAGTCAAGTAACGAGTGTATGTCACAAATACTGCTAGTTGTAAATGAGATTAATAGTTGTATGAATTAAATGTAGCGTATTTCATATTATTTTTAGTGACTTCATTCAATAGTCTTAAATGAAATAATTATTCAATGATTTGATGTACTTTTGGTATAGACATAGAAATAAATTTAACCAGTGTAATCAGTAGGCGGAAGAGGTCAATCAAATATTACACATGTACTACATAATTTTGTGAGAAATCCTTATTGTTTGTATTCTCTCCAGCAGAACATCCGTGCATGTAATCTATAAAAAATACCAAACGACGTTCTCGCTGTAATTTTTAAATTGTCTACCTAACTGAATTCCGTCCTAATGTCTAGTTTTCTACTGAAATAAATTAGACTAATATCCTTCTCACTTATTTGTTTTGTTAATTTTTTAGGTAATTTTTAATTTGTGTTTATACTGTTTGCTTATGTGATATTTGTTATAAATTAGTGTGTAATCGAAGTTATTTAATAAAATAATCCAGAATACAGGTTATTTGATAAAAAAAAATACCTCGAGGCCTCCATCGGAGTCTTGAGCGAGCAGCGTAAAAGTGCACCTATCAGCGTGGGCGCCACAGCGGGTATAGGCCGGGTTGCGCGTGTCTTCTCGCGGTCCGTCGTCGGGCGGTACCGGCGGGTAGTACAACAACCGCATACTCGACTCGTTGACCCCGTCGCTGCGCAGCATGCCCGCGTGGCAGCCCAGTAGCGTTGCCGGTGGCAGACCTGTCACAATTAAAAAATTCATAAGTATTTATTGTATTGTCATAAACCAATATTATTATTTCGGCAGTGACACATGGTAACTCACTTCAGACCTCATTGGCGTGCTGACAGTCACTCAACGAGTAGTGAAGAGCGAAGGCTCATGCTGTTCGGCGAATCCTCCACAATGACTTGTCGCATGGAAGGCCCAAAAGGGGGCAATCTATTTGAATATGTCTTCTAAGGCCGAATCTCGGTATGATAGGTTGCTTTTATCGAAGCGTAAATAATATAAAACTATTAGTGATTGTGTTTTTTATCATCGTTCATGTAAAGATAGGTACTATGCCAGTATTTTATAAACCCAACATGTTTTTTTAATAATTATATTTTTAAAGCGTGTGACTGTTCGGAAATAACATTAAACTATGAATTCACAAATGTTTGGTTGAAAATCTTACTAACAGTCAATTACAGAAATATTACCATACAACAAACATTGATTTCGAAGAAAAACTAAATTGCGTCGGAGTTAAAGGTAATCAGTATATCGTATATTCGAATTATATAAAGTGAGTCATACTGGCGATTTGCAACTGTACAAAGTTGAATGGCAATGAGTCATATGACTTTTTAAAATGATTTATTATATTTTTTTAATGTATAAATATGTTATTGTTTATACAGGTAAGTAAACAGTTTTAGTACACTTCATCATTTAATTTTTATTTGAATGTTATTGAATCGTAATAAATGATTACTATTGACTACTAGTTTTTTCAAGTGTAATAAATACTCACAGACGCCATTATTGTTTTTGGACAAGATTTATGAAATTGCGCGCTTAGAGTAACCGAAATCTTTGACTATAAGTCAAGATCTTTACTTATTGGGATACTATTTCTCTACTATTCATCATAGGACATCCACTGCTAGACTAAATACACCCACCACGCATTCCTAACAGGAGTTGGAAGCGCCCTGCATCCAACTTTACGACTTTAACAAGGTTTGTCCTACTTTTAGATCACGTCTTAGGCTCCACTCTAGAACCTTAAGGGTCCTGCGGCTAATTTTTCTGCGCGCATGGCCTGCATAATGCCGCTTTAACTTACCAATATTTATTACATAACTCTTATTAGTTTTCTTAAAAAAATATATAGATATCTTACCGAAGGCATAAGCGAGCGCCTGGAGGAGGACACGGGAGAGATTAGTTAGGTCGTGAGCCAATGGTACAGCGTGCTGCGGAAACTCCGGTACTTCCTCTTGCGCTGGGAACGCCGCCGCCGATAAGGATGTTATATTGTACGAGTGACGCAACTCCTGGGAACATACACACGTTTTTTTGTTAGTACAGATAGTACGAGAATATCCAGTTTTACATTCATTCAATTAGTATTGCAATATATTAATAAATAAAGCCTTCATCAGCAGGCCTTACAGTTATTGAACATGAAGGTAAAAAAACCTTAAAGGGGTGTATGCATAGCTTATTGGTCACCAAAAACCTTTACAGCTTTTATAAATCCACCCTGTATAAAGTGATCATTTTGAACTATATAAAACGTTTTTTTTGTTCTTTTGAAAAGTGACAGGTCAATATCTTCTGGCAGCACAAAGTCTGCAGGAACAGACGGTAAATACATATACAACAAATCAGCTATACATTCAATAAACCTGAGTAAAAGACCAGTTTTATAATTTAGAACTACATATCTAAATATACTGTGTTTGTAGTACAGAGTAAACACCAGGAAATGCACATTTTATCTCACTGGTTAGCAGACCTAAGAAATGATAATAATGAGCTAAGAACGTGTTTACATGCATTTGTCATATGCATGATATGGGTGTGTTCTCTTGCTTTTATGATAACATTCCTGTTTACTCTACATCTTGGGGTGATTTAGACTGATTTTGGTTTAGTCTGTGTTTTGACGTGTTATTGCATTTATGTTTAGTCTCGGACTTCGTGTGTATATCAGACAACAATGGAAAGTAAACACAACAATAAAAAGATCGGCACAAAATGTTTCGAGAACGAAGTGAAAGATGATATAAAATACGTAAATTATTACATGTACACTTATGATAAAATATCATTGCATGTAAACGCGTCTTTAAATCTCTTTACAATTGTTGACGCCTATTACGCACATATGTGGCTTTCACTTGCAAATTCGCGTTAGTAAGATAGTTATATTAACTCAGTTAAGGCATAACGTACATTTTCTTTTGTAACGGATGCTAATTGCATTGGCAAGTATACATCCATACTCTCTCTCTTATAGATACATACTATACAAGATATACAGAAATTGTATATCTATTACACGGTACAAAATTTAATGCCTATTCTTTTGAAGGTATAGTAGAGATTTTTCTGCAGAATGATTTTATGATGATGTAAAAGCTTTAATGGGGTGAAGAGCTTTTGCAAAGCATTTCTTTTAACTAATGTATGGTTACTCAATCAAATGAAAAATCGATGATTTCATAAATAATGTAGTAGAATAAAGAGTTTTCGAAATTCAAACTTCTACGTTATTCAAATAGTTATTGTATGAAATTCAAAATTAATTAATTTTTACAATCTCTCTCTAAAGTATGTTTACTGCCAAAAGTTATTGAATTGGCATATTCCACTAGTTTCAGAGTGATGACTTTATAAAGTATGATCGAAAATAGATGGAGAAGCGTTTTGCTGATAAAAACCAATCTCCTTGTATACATATTTTTTGTATTTAATGAATAACATGGCTGAATCTAACAGCCAAATTCATTTAAATAAACAAAGTATTGTAAAATAAAATTTTCTTTACTATTGAATTAAATTAATATTTAAACACGAAATATATGGTATAATTATATAACCTGGTTTGAAAACTAGTATTTAGAAACTAGATATACCAAGACAACTGGTTTCACGGAAATGTCAACGTGATATTGGCTAGAACTAGACTTGGAGGGCCTGTTTGTGAAATCTATTCTAATTTTACTGATTACTTATTCAAATGAGAAATTTCTAGTTGTTTTTGTAATAACTATAAATAAACTATATATAATTATAAATATAACCACTTATTTAAAAGATAGATTAACGTTAATTTCGTTTTGAAAGATTAGACTTTGTGTTATTAAAAGCGAATTTATAATAACGCTAGAAGTTTTCTATAAAACTAGAGACTGATGTTTCGTTCAACAAAATTTTAATTGCTATGACATAGATGTAAGGAAAACAGTATGAATATAGTAATTACTGTATTTTTATTAGGAAGTTTGGAACAGCAGGAGCGCTTTTTAAAGAAAATACGGAGATTTTTTTTAATTCGGTCGTAATCTAGACTGTTGTCTTTAGCTAAATCCGGTGGCTTGAAGTGGTAGACCACGATTTGTGCTTAGTCAATATCTCTCTCGTTAATATAACTTGCCACGAGGTCTTATTCGGCAACCTGATCGTTACATTATTATATGCAGTATTATTGGATTCGGAAACCGATAATATGTATTGATTTGCAGTATGAATATTTAAGTGTTTTGATGACTGATAATTAAAGTAACCTTCATTTCGTTTTAAATTAAAGTAACCTTAGTATGAGATATTGTATAGCTAAAATTATAAATTGTATTTGCATTATACGCGATAATTCAAAATTTTAATATACTTTAATATTATCGAATTCATATAATTATTTCTATGACGAAATTGCTGTACAACTGTATCTATTTGTAATAATAGTGCTCTTGTTTATATTATGTGTTTGATAATAATACTTTTTAACGGTAAATGGTAATTTAAAATAACTCTGTATTCACTTCACTCTGTGTTTGGCACTAATCGGTATAACATTACTCCTGAGGATGCCCCGTGGAGGGGTGAAACACGTGTTGAGTGATTTAACGGTGGTAGTTGGGTAATTCGCATTGTCTGCCGCATGCGCATTTATCAGCGGGCTAGCGGGCGGTGCACTTTATTGCACGACTATTGTTGCATGGCGGAAGTAGCTATATATTGGTCCTTTTCTTACTTAAAATATATAGATATAGACATTGAAGTTTGCACTGGAAATCTTTGCATACATTGCCGTATTTTGGGATGATATAGCGTACCTTTTTAGTGCTATCGAACTGCTCCATTCCCGGTCGTACGTAGCCGTGATTGCTAACGGGATTACGTAGATACTGCGCCTGACAGCCTTCTGGCAACGCGCAGAAGTTGTCCAAGTCCGCATACACAGCTTTCAACTGCAAATTTTATGTCAAAATTAAGATATAGTACTTAGTGAAATATTTATCTATAATAATTTTAGCCATTCACGACTTGGCATAGGCTCTCAATAGATTTTCATTAGGACTGATTTGAAGCAACCACTGTCTGAAACCAGCGTCGCCAAACAGCCTTTTCAAGGTTCAGCTTGTGGATGGTCTTATATATATATATATATGTATATATATATTAATAAACATATGTGATTTCGACTTATGTACTGACTAATTAAGGATTAGATTCTAAAAAATGGTAAATATCCCATTTCCCGATTATAGTCAGCTAAAAACGGGTTTTACGAAATTCCACGTGACGTATGCCGCTTCTAATCGGTCCTATTAGAAACCTGTGGAAGAGGAGGATTTCTTCGTTTTTTTTTTTAAATAAATTGAATAAATTTTTCATTTAGAATAGAGTAGAACTATTAAGAGGTGGTTGTTTTAGATAGCGAGTAGTTATAATATGAAAGTTTATTTTTCATTACATGTGAATACCGTATCAGCAAATACATACAAAGTTTTTAGCTGATTAAAGATTGCTTTTAGATTCAAACTTTTCTTGTTATAGAAACATGTAAAGTGAATTGTGTTAATTCATTATGAAAAGCAGAGACATTATATTCTATTAACATTTACGATACTCATTTTAAAAATTATTCTTTGAAGGTAAATTGTCAGTTTAATACATAAATATATCAAATTGTTAAAAATAAAAGTCATCATGATCGTTCGTTTTGGCACAAAACCCGTTTGACTTTAGTGTCGTAAATTCGATAGAGGCTTATTAAAATGCCATAATATAAAGCTTATCAATTGTATTTGTTAGGTACATACAATTTTAATACAACTATCGTTAGCGCTGTACCGCGCCTTAAGAAAGGACCAAGGGGCCCTGGTAACAGGAGTATAGGCGCCGCCACCGCAAGCGTTGACGGCGGACTGACGGAACGAAGCAGACGTACCTCTCCCTCTCCCCACATATCCATTCGCATACCTAAGGCACGGTACAGCTGTTTCGGTAAACTATAAATCCATTGATTTTTACTACAGTAAAAAAAATCATATACACCTAACTTAAGATATTGAATCACGAAACCAATGGACGTCAGATTTTGTAACTTTCTTTTTTCTAATGAGTCATGTGGAATGACGAATAAATATGTGTTTAATCACAGATATTATACAGATAAACTATAAACTACTTACTCAAAATGAAAAAAAAAACTTACTTTCTCTTCAGCAATTCCATGGTTGACAAGCATAGCAAGACCTTTACCACTTAGAGCAGCAAATAACTGTTGACCGATGCGTCGCACCACAGATTTCATAGGACATCCATCAGTACCTGCAACTGAACAAAAATTTTAAATGAATCTCCACAATAAACTATTAAAAACATGTTTAATATTTCAAAACAACTTAGATAAGAGAAATAAAATATATTTCTTAAATGTATGTCACCTTAAAGCAATATTTAATTTTAAATTTACTCGGTCAATAGCAATAGGAAAAAACATAGTCTTTGTTATAAAACAATTAACGATGTTTGATATAATCATAAAACGTAGTATGTGTAATTTAATATTACCTGTCCTATCTAGCTTCGCCAACTTAATCAACTAGCTCAACCCTCTTTGAGGGTGGAATTTTGTAAAATCCGTTCTTAGTTGACCTTTAGTCAGGGAAAATAATTTCCTTAAAAAAATTCAAGTATAATTAGCCGGTTTTCTATTTAATAATGGGACTAAAATACTAGATTAAAAATACTAGATAGAAAAAAATACTATTTTTTATTTAATTATTTGTCATGACAAAGAAAATAAAATTAAATCAAATGAGATGGGCAAAAGATGAAGTACAAATGGAGGTCTAACAGCAGAGAGTAATTTCTTCCAAACATTATTACAGTATGAATTAAAAGAGAAAACTCAACGAAGGCATATTTTAGAATTTACGTATGAATTTGTCAATAATCAGCGAAAGCCTTGGCGGCTATATGGAGCATTTATAGGTAATAAAACTTATCTAACAAATACAATTTATAATCTGTTACCGTAATCCGCAAAAAAATAAATATTGGGAACAGATGTGTGATACACAAGGTGGTCTTGAATTATGATTCAAGATCAAGACATCTTATATGTTAATACGTTTTGCGTCATACAAAACAATACGCATCTGCGTATCAGTTTATACTATATATTTATTGTTTTGACCAGCAGAAGGTTAATCGTGTTTTTATAGTTCTACATATTTATTTTAAAATTTCCAGCAATAGATTAAATTTAAATATGCGTAGTATCCAGTATACTACGCATATTTAAATTCTGATGTACCACTTAGCTAAGCAGTACAAAACATTCATAAGAGCATTTAATAAAATATTTGTACTATAATTATGACGAAAATAAATGAAGGAAATAACTGAAATTATTATACATATATTGAAGTTGACGTTGTCCATAAAGTTTTTTATGTGGATATTAATGGAATAAACAAATTTAGATAATAAACAAATAATACCTATTTTATAACATTAATTACTTATTTTTTATACGGAAATTAAATATTAATTGTTTTGTAGCTGTACCGAAAAATTAAATTGTTAAGTAAATAAATTTTATACATAAGTTGTGCTATCTTACAATTGTTATTTTGAAAGTGAACAGTGATGTAATATTTATAAAGTTAGTGCTTCAGAATCCGTCGCATGAATAAGTTACATAACATTCCATAACTTACAGTGTGATCGTCTTTTACAAAGGGTCCTATATTAAACGATATTGTTCTTAATTTTCTCACAATAAAGTCTTTATTGACTTGATTGATTGTTACATGTGTTTCAATGGGCGAGCAAGTACAAACACATGAATAAAATATGTAATCCGTATACATGCACGCTCGGAGTTAGCTGAAGGTCTGGCCGTGACACGGTTCTCTTCTCTGTGACACAAATGTATTCTGCCGGTACCCGCAAGTAGTTTCAAAACTTTTTCATTGCTTTGCAACTTGCACAAGGTTGAAGTGCACGTAATGTAAGATACATCAGATGCCTGCATAGCCGATTAACATAACAATTACTTAGTAAGTGTTGCTAGGAATTACCTAGAAACCTAAATGAATGTGTGCTAGTCTTGCTTAAGACACATTTCTCTTTATCAGGTCACATGTTGTCGCAAGTTTTATCACGTTATTTTCCGCATCATGGAGATAGCTTAGTTGTATGAAATAATTTGATTTCCGGTAAACAGTTTAGAAATGACAAACTATTTTGAAGGATAATAAATCACAGTAAGTAAATTCTTTAATTGGTGAGGCTTTTGTGAGTCTCTGTTATAATGGTAGACTAGAAATTAAGTGATATTTAACTATTGTGTTTTATAAAAAATGTGGTAACCCAGCGGTACAGGAACGAGACTTGCAATCGTAGATCGCGGGTACGATTCCGGGGATACATAATTATGTAGGTTTGCTATTGCTCACAAATTAGTTTCCAAAGAATGGGCAGCAGCGTTGTCTATGTACCATAATATTACAATGCAGTTGCAAATAGGCATGCCAAGTGTTGCGATTATAGTATATCCAGTCATAGATGTCTTTGGAGAAGACCTGTGCCTTGTAGTGGGCGCCTATGGGCTGAAACGACAAGAAAACAACGCACCATTACAACACTAAAGTTACAAAATTTATAAAAAAGAATTATGCATTAGGTCGTCTTTTATGTCGTCGAATTTTGATCTGTACTTGCGGTAAAAAGAAATTTAATTAGCTTTAAAGTAATTTTGTAAATTCCATTTACTCTATAAAAAAAAAAAAACTCGACGTAAATGCAAGTTGAAAGTTAACACTGAACAGAACGCCTGCCTTTTGCCGTTCACTTTCGTCGACGTATTCATTAAGCTAAGGCCACATTCGAAAATTTGGTTGTCAATTCCGTATATAAAATACATTAGATATTTTAAAATATTTACTATTAAAAGTACAATTATTTTACGCTTAACAATAACTAAGCATCAGATGTATTTTTAAAAGTATTTTTTAAAATACCTTAAAAATCATCATGTAAAACAACCTTTAAAAATTACATTAGAATTTTAACGTTTATAAGACTTTGGCCATTGTCTAACAAGACATTCGAAATTAAAATTTATGACACTTTTATTATAATCAAAATATATATTTAAAAAGAGAAATAGATGTCTTTATTTTTAATAAAGTAGAGTTGATGCCTTTGCTTATAATGGAAAGCGCTTTTGTACAGAAACAAATTAAGATAATTATATAGGAACAATTGCTATAGCGAGTCAGAGTACTACAACTACTTAAAAATCGGACCAAAATTAGTTGCCATTGTTAATTCATGTAAGTTATTGAAGCCGCCTCCTTATTTTTATCTTCATATGATTTAACTTCACATCAAATTATCACACAAAAGTTCTTGACAGTTTTTTTATTTAATTTAATTTCTGAATTTTGTCTGGGATCCTTTTATATAATGGTATATATTGAAAAGTTTACTGACTCGATGAGGTCTTTTGCTGTTTATGAGTACCTAGAACCAAATTTCCGAACTATCCGAAATATCTGAACTCTGCTTAAGACAAAGAACAAAGAAAGAACTTTCACATGTGGGTTAGTGAAACCCCATCTAAACAATATTCATTTTAAAGCATTATGAAATTATAAATAAAATAATCATGCGTAATAGTCTTTTTGCGTCTAATATTTTGATATATACAATGACTTAATCCATTAGCCTAATTTCTATATTTATGACGCCCTTAAACTACAACACAGATTAGCATTATGATCATTTGAATTTATAAACACAATTCTTATAATTACATAATTGGAAATCCAGATAGACCTTTCATTATATAAAAAATAAATTACCTCGCTGTCAAGGAGAAAAATAAAATGAAAGAAGTGATTGTCAAGCAACCAATAAAATAAATATTATAACATACATTTCATCTCAGTCGTAATAAAAAATTTAGATATATTCTTAAGGAATGTTGGTTTTACTGAAACAGTTTATATTTAATCAAACGAATAATGTATCAATAGTATTTTACGGCGCCGAACGGTACCAATTGCAATGCTTGTTTTCATTATAAAATGACAAATTTTTCCGTTGATTAAATAAATATGTTGTACGTATATGGCCGTGGCGCCTGCATTCTTGTAAATGTGTCACAAACATGCATCGTTTATGTCTTTAGCATTGGTTATTCTACAATCGATGTTTTATATGTATCGCATTAAACAGACCACAACAATGTTAATAAAATAAATGACCCATATTTAATTTGGCACGTTGAGAATATTAATCTTTTATGAACACAATCTTTTTGACTACTCTTTAAATATAAATAAGTGTGTTGTTTCTGTAAATGCGGGAAAATTCAAAAATAGGAAGTATCCATCTATGTACTGACTCATCACGTTATCTCTGGAACCATAAGGTTTAAAGACTTAAAAATTGGTAGGATTATTCCTCTCATCGAGTAGAGACCAGCTAAGATAACAATCATATTTTACCAAACTAGGAGAGTAAGGAACACATAGGGAACTATATTCTTTACGAACGAGTTTAATATAGTCCACTTTCAAATACATTTTTGTAACCAAGTGAAAGGAGCATGAGATTGGTTAAGAATTGTAAAGTTATTTAAAGATGCATTTTTATGCAGTTACTGTTTTATAATGTAGTGCAAGTATCACACATTTGTTTATTTTCTATTTTTTAGCATCGTCTTCTCGTTTGTGTTTTAATTATTTATACCAATATAGGATCATTTACACCTACTACTAGTATAAATAATGAGAAGAATTCCAGAAGAGTCCAATTTTATAAGGAACTAAAATCATATAATGATAAGATCAAATAAGAAACTCAGACGAGTTGACCCACGCTGTAGTCTCAATTTCTTTGTTGCTGCATTTTCCAATGTATTTTGCCACGATTGTCCGAGAAGTCGTTTTATTTAACATGATAACTATAACATAAGCATAAAAAAAATAAACATGTTTTCATAAACACAACTGTATCTTTAATTTTTATTCATTATTCGTTACGGTTTCAATTCAGAACATTGCCGAAATGTAGGACATGGATACAAGATGCCGGCAGCATGTGCTCTAAATTACTTCTATAATTGGATTTAGGACGAGTGAGTGGTCGAATTCGTGGTATTTCATACATGTATCGACATTAAACAGAATACCTTTTTGATATGGAGTAATTAAACATGAGAGCATGATACGGAGAATATTTACATAAAACATACCGCAATTACAATCTATCGCAAACAATTTTACGTCACCATCAAAATTATTGCTGTAGAATGTCCACTGTGAGACATAGGCCTTCAGCGTGTATTTCCAATAAGGCTTGTTGAAAAGGGCCAGTATTCAGCGTTTACCGACGGGCGAACGTTCTGCGCTGCATAATCCGTGGTCTTAGCTTCAAAACCTTTTTTACTTAAGACTTTAACTAGCAACTTTGTTCTGCGTGCTATGTAGTCTGTCCAATGCTACCTCAACTTGTCAATCCACTAGTCTACGTTGGTTACCTTAGCCTGTGGGTCGTCAAACCACCGTGAGCTGGCCAAAATGAGCTTAAACTTTGGACCTCGTTGGCAAACTCTTCATTACTAATTTGATTTAATAACAATTTTACGTTCAAGTCGTAAATATTTTTATATATGTTTTAATCAAGGACTTCAAGAAGCATTTTAGAATAAACGAGTATTTTTGCATTAGTAACGTCACGGTTATAGCTACGCGGATGTGCTTTATAAATTGTTAATTATCTGGCCTCAGTCATGTGTCAAGGAAATATCTTTATTGTTTCTAAAAATGATCTTTAATAGGATAATGTAATATGAAACCATCTAGAAAACATTTGCAATTGCAAATTTTTTAATAAAACTAAAAATTGGAACAGCCGCCATTCTCATTCGTCGCGTTCACATTTTGAATATTATTGATAAGCTAATACCCGTAGCTAGGTTAATAGCACATGGTTGGTTTCTTTCCTGATAACACAGTTCGGCTTTGTTAAAAAAAAACTTAGGTTGTTTATATTAAAAAAGAGGTTATCATATCGTGAATTTTTCTTTGTGTATTTTCGTGTGCAATTGTATTTTTTTAATTTTATTAAAATAGGTAAGTTTTTTATTACGTAGAACAAATTGCACACATAAGCAAACAGTACAAATGAATTAAAAATAAGAAAAAAAAAGTACAATATCGCGGTAATTTATATATGAATAATCTAATCAATTTGGAACAATGCATTAGAAAGTATATACAAAGTTAAAGAATTTGTCAGTATTTCCATTGCATTCGTTTGGTAATTTAAACTTTGAATAAGATTTGCACATTTATTCCCAAAAAAAAAGTAAAAAACAATGACAATGACTAATTCTTTTAAATTAATATTACCATTACAGTCGATAGATGCCCACTGCATATGCCTCCCTAAAACCGATGACCAGTTTTGCGCTGCCCGCATATATGCAATTGTTAATACAAGTGCTATTATTACCTAATTTTAAACATCGTTTGCAAGTTTTTGCAACTCGACACCAGTGTCAAGTAATGCAGTTATGCAATAGGTTTCGTAATAGATTAGTTTAGAATACATTCACCAAATTTGTTACGGTCGATTGCAATTAAATTTTTCATGCTTTGCCCAGCATTGCGAGCTCTTTATATGTACGAGTGTATTAAGAATTACGGAAGAGACTCATTAAAGAAGTAATTAAGTTTTATATACACTTATTACAGTCGTGACTCATTAAGACGATTGTTTGACGTGCATTGTTAAATATTTCGCGTTGCCTGTGATAAATTTTATTTAATTATAGCGTGTTTTAATTATTTTTCAATATAACGTTCTTATGATGAAGATAAAATTTTCAAAACATGTAATAATATTCTTTAAAACATGATACGTTGAAGTCTTGATAAGTTTCTATTGCCTAGTGATTATTTAGTTAAGTATTGATAGTTCAATTTATCTTAGCGCGCGGCGCTATGTGTGCGTTAATGTCAGTACAAACATACCGGTATAGTGACTGTGTGCGTAACCAAAGATTCAGTCCAAGTACCATTGTTTCGTTTTTTTATAAAGTTTATGATTAAATTACAATAGCTTGTATATGAAATTAATATTTCCGATGCAAAATGAGCGCAGTGCCGCACGGTTGCGGAATCAAGACAGAAAGTAAATGTTTGTTTATTTACTCTGTATCACTACGGGATCTTCTTTCGCATCTTTGTCTAGATAGTATCCGGACAACACGATGAGTACATTTTCTTATGCGGACTGCCGAGTCACTGTCACACAATGCCAAGTTGCTTATTTACTAGCACACTCATACATGAAGCCGGGCGCCGAGATGAGTTGTGGTATCTATACACCACATCGGTTATAGCTGCGTTTAAACAAATGTGAGTTCACATTACTGTGCTACGTTTGTAAGAAATTAAAAGAAAAAAAGTAGATGATGTCATTAACTCTCTGAAATTTTATAACCAAATAAAAAATATAATTTAAAAATTAAAAACACTGAGAAAATTCTCATAATAAATAGATACATTACAATAATACATGTGTATAAAAATAGTTACAATATACATCCGATTACAATAAACTAAAACATGTCAATCAATTTGAATTAACATTTATTACTGTTAATCATAATATGTCTGTCTGAAAATAAATAAATAATAATATCATTAAAAAATATCGAATAACTATTTCTATATGATACCATGGCAGAAATCAAATTATTCAATGAATTAAAATAATATTATCAACAGAATAAAAAATACTAAGTAATAATAATATGTCGAATATAAATAAGCTAGCGACGTGCATAACAACTTGTTATTAAATGTTTGTCCCGCTCATCTCGTCGTTTTCTAGGAAAAAATGATGATATAGGTTCTTGAGGTACCAAAACAACATTGTCAGTTTTGTGAACGTTACCTTGAAACTTCTTAAGATGACACGTCTAGTTTATATATATAGAAATATCAATACCTTTCGAATCGAAAAACAGTGTTAGTTGAAATTTATATCTTCAAACATGAACAATATCTAAATGATAATTCGGGTACGATTGAGTAGTCTTCATCGAAAATATATTTGTATATACAGATTGACTAATTAAAGGTGCAAATGCTTTATTTTTTTTGCTATTTTTCGAATCACCCTGTATAAAGTGTTCACTTAGAAATACATAATTTTTCTATTGGAATGCGATAAGCCGACTGTACAATATTTATATTAACAGAAAGTAAGCAATAATTTATTTTAAAAAGTAGGTAGTAAACCGTATTTTGAAAACGCGTTTACTTACTATATATTTAGTACCTTGCCTATTATTGCTAAAACCAATAATCTTTTGGCAGGTTGTACTGTACATTGATTAACAGAAAATGCTTTTACACCTATAACCAATCAGTCTGTGTAGGTTAGCACATTAAACCCTTATTTAATAAAATATTGATTTTAAATTTTAATACATTGCATTAATATTCAAAAAAGTGAATCATTAAATGTCACTTGGGTCACGTGTTTACAGGCTAATATACCGACAGTTAAATAAAATATGTATGTATGTGAACATCGATCTCCTTCAAGTCAGTCTTACGCTGCTATTTTATTCGTTTCAAGCTAATCATTGTTGGTATTGACACAATTTTAATACGAAAATATTAATGCCCACGTATCTAAAAGGAATATGTTTTAGATGCTTTAATTGGAATAGTTGGAATTTATTCCGTAAAATAATCGTTAGAAAAATTTATTTGAAACAATTTTTAGTATCTTTATATAAAAAAATAACATTCATCATCATCATTTGATTACATACTAAAGGTTTATAACGTGTGTAATTGATATATAATGGCTGAGCGTGGGTCGGCCATTAGAATGCCAGGTGGATCAACGTTAAAAACGAGGCAGGCAAGCACAAAGATGGCTAAGTAGGCTAATAGGTAACACGGAAAGTATTCGCGAAGGTTATGCCGTTACTAAAAGTCGAACTCCATCAATATCACAATCATCACAAATTTAGGTTAACAGCCATATTCTATTCTTGTATATTTGAACACTAGATTTACAAATTGGCTAAACGTTGTTGTTAACGATGTTAAAAGGCTTTTACTGCCTACATCACATTACTTTTGTTGTTTTGCAAATATACATATATGTAAGTAATTTGCTGAGATAAAAATGTAAAATTTTAAGTTCATTTTTTAATTAATTTTATTGTAAAAGTAAAGGAGATTACCTTATAAACCAGTTTAATTGCGACTTTCGTAAATTTTGCAATATTATTCTAAAAGGTATATACGTAAGGAAACTGATAATGATTGTTAAGTTTACTAAATATATATATGTCACCTAATAGGAAGTTCACAGTGTCTTCCCAATGAAGATACGAGACTTACATTGCTAAAACTGTGTAGAAATATTGTAAAACCAAATAAAAAAATGAGTTATGAACAAAATAAAAACTGTAAAACAAAATTTTGTAAAATAAATAAATTGTCAAACTAAGGTATTAGGTGACAGAAGAAACGATTTGGAAATGAGGAAAATGGAATGAAAGGGTAAGACAGACGATATGTGGAAAGTATGTGAAAAATATGTAAAAAAAAATTATTAAACAAAATGAAATGATCTTGCCCTTCCACAAGACAGCGGAATAAGAAGTCTCTAATAAAAAAATAGATACCTAATAGGATCGATTGGAAGCGGTTAGCGTCTTTTTAAGACTTTAACACGATCTGTCCTTGTGGGCCTTAGACTAAACATAGATAAATCTAAAATAATGTTTGTCCATGTCGAGTCCACCCCACACAATCGCAGGATGGGTTCTTAAAACTATTGACTTGTATGTGTGCACTTCAATCGTTCAATATTATTATTCTGTTGGGCGTTCAAGAAACTACGGAAATTCTTCTACTTCAAAACGTCTTAGTGTTTAAAGACAAAGGTCTGCGGCCAATATGTTGGAGAGTATTATTTATGACAGGGAAACGTGTTCTCTTCTCTGGGCTTCATTGAAAAAACCCGTATTCACTCAGCCACTCAGAGGACTATGCTATATTTCTCTATGAGATCGAATCGGAAATGAGGAGTTACCTATTTCGTATTAGTCAAACGAAATAAGCATGTTTCACAATATCAGAGAAATCTCGTCTTGTTAAAATCCTTGTTCAAAAACTTTTACAGAATAAAACAATTTAAAAGCTACTCAACGTTACGCTCAACTAGTCGATAACGAGCGGATTGTTCACATTGTCGCCTGTAAATATTTACTTTGTACTGATTTTACGATAGCACTTTAAACACGTGTTTAAAAACGAGTGCGTTTGACATGCATTTTATTATTCTGCCTTCATCTCTTTGTGTCTATTAGTTTCTCTAGGTTTTTCTAACAGCGTGCCGAGTATGCTCAAGGTTTTATTGCAAATTTAATTCGTGATATATCAAAAAGACATAGACGTGTTAGGTTTGTTTTTTATTAGAATTCAAAGTTTATAAATATTCAATGTTCTCTGTGTGATTTTGTTTTAACACAATATGTGTCTTATCTACGTACGCAGTTTTTAAATCTATTTTAACGTTTTCTGACGAGGTTTGTGTTTTGTTGGGTTACGCACAAAATATGGTGTAATGGTGATATTAATAAATACAGTCGTGATGAAATTCGCGGCCGGCCTAAACTGTAGACAACGTGGGCGGAGCTGTGGTCACAGTCTTGTCGTAATACGCCTACCTTTTCGTAATATTATAGACATTTTTTTTATATAAATTTCATAAAATTGTTTCGGTATATTATAAATCATACCTTATGTATAAGTCACTTGATAAAATTAAGTATGCTTTTATTCATCTGTAATTAATTTATTTTTTGAATAATTTATATAATATAAGGAAACAAAGACCGTGTTAATTGTAGATACAATATCACGGATACGAAGAGAATAATTTATTTTCTCAACGTTATAAATTTTAAAATTGCAACGTTCAATTAATATAATTTTTAATATTGACATAAACTGATAGGAAATTCAAAACTAGTTATTTTTGAGCTTATTTTTTATTTTATGTACGGCAAGGCAACTTATTTGAAATATAAATTCGAGTTAGAAATAAAAGCGATAAAATGATGATGATGCGGTATCTCAATCTGAGTGATGCTTCACGCTACCGTTTGCGTTATTTCAATCCGTAATCACCTAAGAAATTATGTTATGTAAAGGAAATGGAGTTTCGTAAAAGAAGTTAAGAAGTCATAAATTTAATTAATCTTACCGCAAAGCTATTGCGAGTTCAAAGAAACAAAGTAAAGGAAATTTCAACAGCGTGTCATAGCCTAAAAGGATAACTTACAAATCTTTTCCTTGTTAGAACAACCTCGATGCAAATTTTATACAAGTAACGAATGGCGTCCTACATTTTTATCCTTGCCACGTATGTGTGTGGATTTTAACATGACTAATAAAGAAATCATAAACACTAAAAAACCGCATGACGCTGATACCAAATTACAATATGTATCATTATTCTTATATACATTAGTAACAGACAACAACTAACAGACTTTTAAGGCACTAAAAGATGTTAATCATGCGTTATATGATAAGCCGGAGATTTATTAGCAAACTCACAGACACCGGATGAGTTATGATAAGGTTTATTGCTCGAGATTTCTCTGAGATCTCGAATCAGTAATGATATCCGTAGACGGATGAATGTAACAGACTAAATGAAATGTCACATTGCGCGCAGAACAGATGGCCGCTGGAACCTGAAATACATCTGCCTGCAAGGTGAAAAGACTATCTTTTTAAGGTCGCCAGAAGACGCTGGATGTTGGCGGCTTCTTAACGGTCTTATTGGAAATCTCGAGGCGAGGGCTATGCCCAGCGGTGGACTTCCTATGGATAAAATTATTATATACTAGGTTATCTTTTGTGAATATCGGCACTGAAAAAGAAAACTTAATGAAGAGAATCACTAAAACTTGTTCAATATTAACAAGTTGTCTCTGTCATATATATATGTTAATAATAATTTAAATTGACTTGTATAATATATACTATTTTAACAACTTGTTAAGTTTCTTTTTGTGTCGACGGTAAATGTAAAAACGATTGCGAACGCGACGCTTGTTATCGCAAAAAACAGATAATACAACTATTTTTACAATGATAAAGGTACTACGCAACAAATACGATTTCTACTTTTGTTACATGTCGTTTCACTTTGTTTAGCAAATTTTAAAGATATCTTTTTGTTTCATACTTCTACATTTTGCTGAAGGAATTTTTTGAGATTTACGGGTGAAGGATTAATTTTATCTTATTTATATCACGCCCTTGGTACAGAGGATTACGGACTGACTCCCTGGTCTTTATCGACTTATCAAACTTGTGATAAAAATGTCAGATATGGGGAAATCCGAGAAGCAGATTTCTCTGTACAAATATTTCAATTTTATTCACATACAGATTGTTCTATTGTGTTTTAAACAATACGATTATAATAAAGCTTATATTTCTAGTGTTATATAGTTAGTCAATTGTCTATAATATAATTATGAACTTATATTTTAGAAATTAATTATAGATAACTTTTAGTCAATTTACATTCGAATAACGAAAATTTACCTTATATATAACTTTACATATTATTTACTTTTTAATTGTTTTTTTTAATAGCAATGTGAGTTTAACAACATTTCATTTTTAATATTATTAACACGTTAGCTGCCATAGAAGAAATATATTTTTTTTTAGAAAAACTTTTTAATGATATTTGGTGTGGAATGTTAAGATATGAAAATATATCTAACTTAAAGTGAAATCGGTTCGATAGTTTTCAAAATATTTTCAAAAAACCTGACGAGGTCACCGGTGACCTACGTGGCGCTGTGAAGCGAAAATATGTAAAAACGTTACGAAGGCGCCGGAGTGACCGCAACTCCGGTCACCCTCTTCTGGCTGCATATTCGTCGCCATTAAGAAAAACAGTTAAATTATAAAAAATTAGGAATCGAAGTTATTTCAAATACAGCTGTTGTAAATGGATGGATTATGTACACTGAAAATAAAAAAGTTAGAGAAAGTATAGTAGGGTATAGAAGGCAGTTAATAGAGTACCTGGTAGATTCAGGAATGGATAGTGAAAAACCCGAAAATACTGAAAGACCAAAACAACTGAAGCACCAGTTGAAAAAGCGAGAGGTCAATGTTAGAAACACAAGACGTTTCTGTTCAGTATGCTACAAACATACTGCAAAGAATGCCCAAACGAACCATATTTTTGTTTGGCGTATTTCAATCAATCTCATTGTTATTTTTAAGTTTTTAATTAGACATGTTAATGTTATTTTTGATTGATACTTTTGAATAATTATTGCGCTGTGATTTTTATACTAAAGTTGTTTTATTTTTCCTTCAACAAACTTTTTGAACCCTTATGATTCTCATATATGTAGATGTAGAACATTTGAGATTGAAATAGCATATTTCTATTATGTTATTCTTAATCCAAGCTAAGGCTATTCCTATGCTAAGTTTGATTAAAAATACAAACAAAGAGCACAAACAACTTGCTCTTCACTTATCACAAACTGTTATGTTTACAATTTAAGAAAAAAAAATCGAAAAACGTAGGTAGGCAGGAACCACGCCAAAGAAGTATTCTACAGCGCCACTCCGGCCACTTCAGTACAGAAAATGTATCAAAAACGCATCCTCCGGCGTACAAATTGGTTCCAAAAACAGGTTTGCCTTGAGGTCACCGGTGACCGTAATGGCGCGTAGATGTAGGTAGGGGTCCGGTCACCGGTGACCGGAGTGGCAGCTAACGTGTTAAACAGTGTGATTTATTATAGGTGTAAAAGCTTCAAAGAGGTCCATTTATATCTCATTTATCAGCAAAGAGCTTTAAAATTTTTACACCTATTTCCAATAACTCTAAATAAATTGATAACTCTGAAATATGTTACATCAATTATTTTTTTTTGTTTTGGATTGCGACAGGCCAATAACTTCTGGCAGTATAGTCTTCAGGGATAGATAGTAAACGATAATTAATTCTAATATGTAGTAATTCGAATTATAATAAACGCGTTTTTTTTACATTATTTATTATTTCTGCAGTTTCAGTTTTACGTTAAGGTGTACATTAATAGACAGTAAATGAACTACACATGTTTAGAGCTTTTACATCAATAACCGATCATCCTGTATATTTTTTTAAATCCATTTTCGACTACCTAAATACTACTTACTAAAAATACAACTAAGAATCTATTTACATAGTTGTATAAACAACTTATAAAAGCTAAAAAAATAAATCAATTTACTTAACATTATCGTCTTTTTGCTGAGGCGGGGCGAATTAAAACCTCTCAGTTAAAGTCAAGGCTTACTTTTTTATTAACCGTGTACAATTATACACTGGAGTCACTATTTCGTGCTTCATAATCGCAAGATGAATGCGTGTGTCTAGTAGAAAACGTGAGATGATCAAGGTACATGATTGTAACAATAGGATATATTAATGTTATCACTAAAAAATTCAGATATTAAAAGGCGGAATCGTTATTTTTTCGGCAATGGGGTATAAAAACGTGTTTTAAAATAACATTGCAGGGCTACGTTTTTTTTTTAAATGAATGTATAAATAATGCCATCGTGGTCGTCGTTACAGCCCCTTTAAGCCTATCGGGGGATATATCTATATAAAGGGTTGTTGATAACGTTTGTTGAAGGTATATATATTGTTGATTATAAAATAAAAACTTGTTAAAATGTAGTCGTGTCAATTTGAGTTAAGAAAGCTACATTACTTTCCGGTGGCCCTAATATTTATAGTGAATAATATTATGTCCAGTCAGAGGTATTTCATTTATGTTATGTTTGTATAAGAGCCAACAGAGCGGTTGTTCTAACGGGCGCTTAACTCGTTTGTCCACAGATCACGGACCGCTTCCTCCCTACTAAGAAGCTTTGTTCCGCGTACCGTATACAGCGGGGTACGTGCGTACTATCCAGTGTTGCCAGTTCCAACACATGTATTCTATTACAAAGGCCATTTCCTGCACCTCCAGCTTGTATTGTGGGATTCTATATATTATATAATATTGTATAAGCAAAACACGAGTTTCACTTTCTACTATTCAACAAGGAAGTTGAAAGTTTTTTTATTATAGTATCTTCATTACGTTATAGTAATATAACATTAGTAATCTGTTACATTGCTTTTTTTTCTTTAAATTCACTCGGTATTTTAAAAAAAACATAGATTACGCATTGGACATAGTATATAAAATATTATTATAAGTGTAAGCTTATTTTTAATCTACTTATTAATATTAATAATATGGAAGTTTGTTCAAGATCGGCCGATATTTAATAAGTCTTGTTGCCAAATATTGCTAACAATAACCTTAAATTAATAAATTTTGAATTGAAAATTTGAATAAACTTGGTTTTCTCAACACCACATCAATGTGTTAACATAAATGATTTCTAATCATGTTGCAAAAATTCGCAAGCGTCTCTGCAAAGCCGACATCCAATACTTTAATACTTTTTCCTTGTGTTACATCTTCAATGTTAGGTTGTCGGCATACTAAATTTTAAACGAATAATACAGGATAAAGACACTTTAATTCAAACACTCTAAAGTCATGATAGATAATTTATCATTTCGATATTTAATGTAAAATAAATATATTTTTTTAAATATCAAGTAAAAGTTTAGGATTTGTGTTTGTATCATTTTAACTTTTAGGACTACTGCAAAAAAAAATAGATTCGAATCATGTCAGTTTATCTGTTACCATATTTTCTGCTTTTGTATCAATGTTTTTTTTTAATAATTATTTTTTTTATTGACTCTAAAACATTTTAATACTTTTCAATTAGTATGAATGTTTTTTACGTCTATTTAGTATAGGTGAAAGCGAAGAACACTGTTACGGGCTATTCCAAAATAAATAGAATAAAATTCTTTTTCAAAATTAATAATTAATATTTATTAACATTAAATACTTTTTAGTATATATCTAGGAAAATATACAAGTTTTTCGATTCAATCCACAGAATCTCGTGTCATTTATGTGATTCATTCAATTGGATAATTTAGACGGCTTCCAAGTAATCATATAACCCACCAAAAGTCTCAATTATGCACATATATTACGTGTTCGAATTTATTTGGAAGATGTTTTGAATGTTTTAATAATGTTAAAAACGATGATGGTTTGTGAAAATATCTTAACTTTGTTACAAAATTTATTATATTTATAAAGATAATTTTCCCATAATTAATTTTACAGGTTTTAGTAACAATTTAATTGTAATTTAATTTAAGCAAATACATGGTATAAATGTAGTTTTTTGAGTATACGTCATACTGAGCAGTGGCAGTCCAGCGGTAGAAGACTTGTGATCGTAGGTCGTGTGTTTGGTTTTATATAGAATTCACACTATGTGCATTAATTATATAGGATTGCCACTAATGACAAACACTACAGTGCGTACCATTATACCACACTGTGATCGATAACCCTTCTGTCAAACTTGGTGAATATCCCTTCGTAGATATCTTTGAACGTGGCCTATGCTTTTCAGTGGTCGTCTATGGGCTACAATGACGTCGATCAAGCAAACTAGTTATTGGAGAAATATATCCGCATATGCTAAGACTTAAGATGCTTAGGTATTTTAGAATTAAATTAGTATAATATGTAGCATTCCCTGAAAAATGTTTGCGTTGTATATTAGTTACAAAGGCCTGAAATGTCAGTAAAAAAACATATTGGTTTTACTCTAAGAAACCTGCCATCGAGGCACAGAATGACCAATCTTGAGCAATAAGTTGCACGTGTTACTTCAACGAACCATTTATAAATATCGAAGCAATATTTCAGTTGCTGCATGAATGCAATTGCGTGACGTGACGAATAAACGCAGCGTTTGAACTTCGATAAAGGCTGATCGATGTCCAATACTAGCAATATGTAGGAGTAGGCGTAAATGAAGAATAATGAATTGAATGGTTATTAATTATATTGGATACATAGCTTTTTGGTTTAGCATAAATACTATATTCATATATGTATATTCATATTGTTGTTATTGGCTCCTGTAAATAAATTCCGATGTTTATATGTTTACCTAGCTGTCTCCCACCACTAGCTTTGTGTCCTCACAGCATTTGTGGTCGTAATTTCATAAAATTCACATTGATAATTCAACATGTCAAAACCTATAATATATAAGTGATATTGTTTGAATATACAAATTATTTTAATGAACGTAGCTTTTTAACAGAATTTTAAACTTTAACACGTTCACTGCGGGCCCAATTTTGAAGAACTTTCAGCTGGCGCGGCTGAGGTCGAATCAGCCTCAAGCTGAACTTCCTAGTAGTGCGGTTGAGGCCTTTTCTGCCTCATGTTCATCAATATTTTTTTACAATATTGAGTCAATGCTTCGCAGACATAAAGAAAGCTATATTTGTCTTTGTCATACCTCATACGGTTGAGTGTAAACAGCCGCCGCACTAGAGAAAAAACACGAGTTTTACGCGCCGCACCAGTGCAAACTTTACCATGAGGCTGAATCGACCTCAAGCCGCAGTGAACGTGTTAACAAAATATCTGTATATATTTTAATTTTTCACTTGTCATTATATTTCACAGGAATTAATTAAGCAAATTTTTTATGCGAAAGTAATAAAAGAATTTTACGTGAATAAAATTTATTACTTTTAATAGCACTTTATAAAAAAAAAATTGGTGATTACTCTAGAAAGGCTTTTATAAAAAAACATGCAAATTTTAATGAAAGTTTTTACGACAATTCCAGTTTTGAGTAACCCGAAAAGAAATTAAAACCAATCTAATTAAAGCAACAGGTCGGCCCGTTATTCAACCCTTTCGGGCAACTTCAAATCATGTCGCCCATACTACCCTAGTATCGTATGACAACTTTAGCTAAGTTTTCTTCTTGGGGGCGGCTTCTGGACATCATGATCTTGGCGGCTTCGCAGACCCTCATGCTTAGAGGCACATCGCTCTATTACCTCAAGCCCGGTGAAGGTGTAAATGACAAGGCCATATATTTGTCAATGACAAAAAAAAATTAAAAATATACCTCGAACTATTAAACAGTCTTTTATAAGGTATGTCTGACGTAAAAGCAAATCCAGACAATCGTAGCAAATTTGGTTTACATAGATGGTAAGGTATTTGATTGTTGCAGAATACAATGGCCCGTCATCAAAACGTATGACGTTTAATTGTGGACAATTGCGAGTTCCAATTATGGTGGTTTTTAACATGTTTCGTTTACGGATATACTTTTCGAGTCGATTGGTTTAAATATATATGGTTTTGCTAAATGATTAATATAACAAGACTCGCCTTCCTTGTGTAAGATATAAATTAGCAATTACATATAAAACATATTATTTAATGAGTGCTTAGAAATTATGAGATAAAGATGCGTCTACACGATTGTTGAATGTCATTTGATATCTGATGTTTGCCCGGCGCAAATACATGTACTTGTTCCTAAATTCTCCCTTTTTACTCTATGACTCGGTGCGTTTTAGGATTGATTTTAATTTAAAGTAATATATGGCGTGTACTGTCATTGATTTCCGTTTAATCTGTGACATGGTATGTTTCTCGGACGATGGCAAGTATATCGAAAGGCTCAGCAATATAGTGCCTTAATTCTTCAATAACGATAGAATCATAAAAAAAAATTAATATTGTAACACTGTCATCACTGAACATATGACATTGCTTCATTCTGTTCTAGATGGCGCTAGCTGTATTTTACATCGCGCAATCGTAAGTTTTAAAAAAGTAAGTAAGTAGTATTAGTTTGTATTACTTCCATTATAGGCTCACCAAGTTGTATTAGGAGTTCGTTTTAATCGACATCTCTTTGTGCGCTTAGGTGAATATTTTCTGATCCTGGTATATTATTATTCTCTTACAAAGTGAAATTCGTAATGGATTATATATACCACTAGCTTATAATACCATCATCATTACATTATGGACGCCCACCGCAACGTAAAGAGCTCCTTGAAAGATCGTCACGATGACATGTGATGCGCTGCTTGCATTCAACGACTTTGAATATGTCATCGGCCCCACTTAGTATTAATGTTGGCTCAATCCTCTCCTGATATCACAGACTGGTAACTAGGGGATCTTCTAAAAGAGCATTATGGTTTTATGTATTTTTTATACAAATAAGGATACGTATTGACTCTATAAATGGGGACAAGCCGACGACAGAAACTACGTCATTATAATTTCTTGGTACGCGGGAAGTTGGGAGTTTTTCCAGCAATTTGATAACACGCAACGACTTCCAAGAATGAAATCATCGTTGTAATAATTAAACCAAGCAATGCTGAAACGAAAACTGTTCTTTATATTTATTCGCGTGTATAAACACAATGATTATTTTCGCATGCCACATGTATGAACATCAGTCGAACCATGAAGGTGACACGGCCTCTTTGTTTCTTTTGGTTTGATGTGTAACAACGTCTTGAATATAACTGCTGTAACTTAGATTAAAAAACGAATGTTTGTAAAATTACGAATACATTTCTGCGTTTGTTCTTAAAATGATGTTAAGCTTTGTTTAGACAATGACAAAAATACTATCGTGATAAGTTTAGGTTAAAAATGTAAAGGCATCGGTCCTATGTTGAATATTCTTTCGTATCGTGTGACTGAAGCCTGTTTTTGAAATACTTTTCGGAGAAGTCTGTAAGTTTATCGAAAAAATTTACATCTAGGCCAGATAATATAAAGTAAAACAGGGCAATTTAACAACATCTTGGAGCTGTCGCTGAACAAGTCTTAACGAGAAACAAAACAGAACTTTAATATTTCTTCGAATTACCAGTATTTATTAATTAAAACTTAAAAACATGTCTTAAATTTACTTGCAGGAACTAGAACTGCCTCATATTACATTTAACAGCTTCATTGCCTGTGTCTTGAACATGGAAGTCAGTAGCCAACTTTCTTTTTTCTTATTTGTTTGTTTAAAAAGGCTTCAAATGTAATTAATTAAGCACCATAGGCATACATGACGTAATCAAAATAAAAAAATAACAAATCAAAACCGGCGCGAGCCCGGCTCTGCGAAAGGAGTTCTCTCTTTCAGTGACAGATCTCGCGTTTTTTGGCTCATAGTGGACCCTTTCTCGTATTAATATTGCAGGAGTAATTAAAATAATTATCAAAGAGAACTAAAAAGCAACAGGTCGCCAGCGAAGTTAGAGCGTTCAAGCGACACGTCAGCATTTTACTTCGTGCGATGCCGGCGCCATACTGGCTTATAAAAATTGGTCGACAGACTTCTCGCGCCGGTGCGAGATCGGCCCCTCACCGTACGACCGGCAGCTAAGTTGGCCAAAAAATGTGTTTTTTCTCAGTGTCACTATATTTTTCGAAAAAAATTTATATAATTAAAAATATGCTGCAACCGTCGTACACAATACTTATATATTGAACAAGGTTAAATGTATTTCAATCTTTGTTAGAATCTCGACTATGTTAAAAAACTTTAACTTCTTGTACTTTGTAGCTTCTATCTCTTTGACCATCATAAATAATCTTTAGAAGGTTAAAAGTTATCATAAATAGAGATTTAATAAATATCTTCTATCCGACCTCACGAGCGACGTTAAAGAAATAAGGAAAAATTGTTGGGAAGATATTGTACGACCTTCTAATAATCTACTTGGATAAAAATTTTATGGGGAATATGTTTCTTATAGATTTTTGAAGACAAACTGGTAATATTGAACTGGATCTACACTGCTTCCCGAAAGGCATTTACAGATGCCGCTGGTACAAGCGGACAGGGTGCGGATGGCGCGTAACCTCTTTTATAGGTAACAAGCCTTAGGGATCCCTCAGTTTAGGGCTTCTATTATATTACCGGATTAGAAGGCTGCAGGACTGTTAGATCATTTAAATGGCTGCTCCATGTAGTGACATCTAGCAAGAGACTCCAAAAAAGAACTTTTGGGCTGTCGTGTTAATATTCCGACTCTAGAACGCCCGAAGTGGTAAAACTCCAGCAACATTTCTGTCTAATATGATCTGGACAACAATTACTCATATATTATATACATGTATATATATATTTTGAAGAACTGAAATCAATACGGAAAATATGTCCGTCTCATAAATATTACCAGTTTGTTTATATCTATGATGATTATATTTTGCAACAACAGGGTAACTGCAGTGTATTTGTCATATCGAGTCCACTATGCTATTATCCTTTATTTATCGATAATAATTACATAACTTTATAGCAAAAATATATTTACCAAGTTATTTATAGATTATGAATAGTTTTAGATCTCCTACGTATGGTTGGTTGTCTACTATATCTATATAGAACATGACGGTCTTTGTCATATTTTTAAGATAATCCTGTCAAAATTGCCATTACGTAAAAAAAAGTTTAAGTTGGCAACATTGAAAAATGCAAATTTCTATCTGCCTTGAATATATACTACTTGTTCCTTTCACTAAAATAAACAATTTAATATTAAAACAGATGTTACTTTTAACGAACGATGGAGAAAATTTGCTACTCGGGTTATTTTGTACAAATACTCATACATATAAGTACACGTTAATAAAAGTATGTTTATTTTTTTTTATTATTCTATTAAATATAACAATTGACTGAGTGTCAACCTAGTACAAATTTTATTATTTCTTGTTTAATTTATGTTGACCTTGCCGAGTCATGTTCCAATCCAAAGTTGGAATGGTTATTTGAACGGCTTAATAGCAAAAATACTGAAGGTAGAATTTATTTTAACGTTCATTATATTTAGACGGACAATCTATTTGCAATCTACATGCTATTTTAATACTTCTTTTTAACTTTCACTTGCTATATGGCCAACTAATTATGCTTAAAATGTTAGTTAATAAGTAGTTAATAAGTTATAAAGTTAAAATGTTAGTTAGTCTGAAAATACATTAAAAACGATTTAGAAGTTTTAAGTATCAGAATAAATGTTTGAAATGAGAAATGGGAACGTGATTTGGGCGTTCGTTATAATGCTAGCCGATGATTAATCTGGCAATCGTAACAATTAACGTCATTTCCTTCTTAATTAGAAATTATAATTCGAATTTTTACGTAACGCCAATTATAACATAACATAGACGATAGTACGTCCTTTACTATATTTCAATGTTTTAAGGAATAGTGGTCATAAAAATTAAATTTGTATTTAAATGCGAAATAAAACCACGTATGGTTTTAACAATATGCACCAAAATTTGGTTTATATTTGCACTAATTACTAATAATGTTATATGTTCTTAGGGGAAAATTATAAAAAAATCTAAAACAACAAATTTTGTCATCAAAAATAATAATATAAAACTGTGAAAGGTTATCGGATTCGGATTTCCCTGTAAAAGAGGTCTCCGAAATTTGTATTAATCGTTTAACATGGTTTTGAAAGACAAACTCTAATGGCCGACTAACCGAATTCGTGGATGTCTGACACGACTGAGATATAAAACGAAAAATAAACGTGTGACAAATTCGCGGAAGCAACGGCATATGTTACCGTTTCTGTCTGGTGACGAAGCTGGTAACACGTAATAATTTTTTGACGAATGCGCTACCTTCTATAAATAACAGTTAATTAAACCGTATCATCGAGAATCCGTTCCCTCTATTTTAAAAAAAATAACAGTAAATAATAATAAACTACCATCTTATGGAAATGATTATTGGGAAATTACATTTGTTTACTCGATGATGTCACCATTTTAAGTGAAGTTAATTACAAATGTTTATTATATTGGTAAACGGTAGTTAATCATTTGCGTATATCGTTACCGACTAGTCGATGATTTGGATAATAATTACGTTTCAATAAAACTGTAGTTGTATTGAAACAAATATATTACAATATCAACATAAGAGTATAAACGCTTCCTCTTTTAAAAATTCAACAACAAGTCAACTTTGTGTGAAAGTGTAGAACGGATATATAAAATATGGGTCATTGGTCCGATGACAGATCTGTTCAATTAACATAACGTTGTACACACTAGTTTAAAGATAAACGATGAATGGTGCTGTGTTTAAATATATTTGTTTCATCTCCTTAATTATTATTAATATGTACAAGTTGATGTCAGCGGCCTCAAAAATTTAATTAAAACTGTCTATTATATCGAGAATTTGAAAATATTGTTCGATTTAAAAGTAATAACAGACAATATAGACTTTGATTTGGTATTTTTCCGTTAGCCGAATGAAATATAACCTAATGCGCCCAAATTTGGTTGTATTAATTATTTGTCGAAACCATTTCATTTTAGCAGAAAAAACTATTAATTTTCACAAATTATTTATATTAATTTCATCACTATTGACAATGCTTTGATAGTATATATATGCTCTGATTTAGTATTATATTGGGTTTATTATAAAGAATTTGACCTTTTAAAAACAAAAATTGGTTTAAGACTATTATTTGTAATTGTCTTTAATTTCTTATCGGTTTTGGTTTGCCTTTAACTAGTTTAATTAACATGAACTCGTTAATAAACTTTCATTATGGATTGGCTTGTTATGCAATCGTTTATATCGTCGCGTCTTGGTATTAATGTCAGTCAAGCTTATCTTTCTAATAGCCTGGGCTATTGTTCCACCTCTATTTTATAGTATTAGAGATCTTTACAGCGTTATCAAACTTAAACCTTGGTTGTAAGCTACTACGCAATGTACTGACGTGATATGTGAATACGAAGCATACAGACAAAGGCGCACCGTTAAACAAATACTATACAGTTACTGTATATCAAATTGTAATATTGTTCCTAAAGATGTTGAAATTGTTATTAAGGTTAAAGAAAATAAAGAACATTTAACAACTTTTTGATGTTTTAATATATAAAGAATCAGAAGGGTGATAACTTATTAACAATTTCAAACTAATCATACATTAGTTTAACTTTCGTAATCCTGTCAGAATTTGGAATAACAACGGTGCGATTAATAGCTTATAACAATGAGTTCTGTCAAATTCTAGGCGTATTATTTTAATAAAGTTTTATAAATATCTCGCATATAGTTTTTTATTTTATTTTACGCAAATTATACTTAATGGTAATTTCTCCTTAAATATATGCATTAATCCATCATAGGTATCCATATTAATCTATGTAATAAAAACATGTATATATATAATAATGAAGGCTATAAAGATTGTTCTTTGTTATAACAAGGACATATAACGGAAAACCCAAAGCCTAGCAACCTCGATGACCGTGAAAAATAGTTGAATAGTTTTTTTATGGACCTATTAATAATCATACATAATCTGTTATTCACTACCATAAAAATGAACATTGATTGATGGGATAAACATATATTTCAGCGAGATCATAAAAATGCACTATTTATAATGTGCAAAGAGGTAAATGACACCTGTTTACCCATAACAGATGCGAATAAGCGTTTTAATAGAAGTGAGATTGAGTCGATGGCGTCTTGCGTGCATACGGGAACCGGGAGCTTACAAGGGATCTGTTGGCCGTTGCCCTCCGCGTAAAACTTCTTTTTTCATTCTTCATATTATTTTATCGTTCCTTAATATATACCGCATTGGAATATTTTTAAGATGTTCCTTTTGTAAATACTATATTAGGAGAATATTAATATAAATAAGAATAATGTTTTTATTTAAAAAGCAATGTTTAATACAGCTTATCGTCTTATCTCTTTGATTGATAGAGGATATAATGCTTATAAAAATTTATCGTATGATACTTCACTGGATTTTTAATCTTTGATAAGTTTCTTTTATTTATTTTTTATTAAAGTTTATGTCGTGGCTGTTATCATAATTCGTACCTGTATAAATAAAAAATCAACAATTTTTGTTCAACAAATCATCCAAAGATTATTTATTATTTAAGACATCGAAGTTTGTTACTTATTTTTAAAATTCTAGAACTTAACTTGGTCGTGTACGTTGTGAATGATCGGTATTTAAATACTACATCCTTATTATTTTTTTCATCTACTTTAAAAGGTCACAAAGTGTATAATAACATAAAGTTTAAAGCAGTTGGAATAGATCATATTTAAAATGTTTTTTTGGTGATTTTTAGTAGTATTGTACTTTACATACGAGACATATATTACATTTAAGAATGTACGAGTAAATATGGTGTGAATGATGACACTTGAGTGATGGGTCTTTGATCCCGATTGGGGTCAAAATGGGATGCGAGATATTACAAACAAAACTCTGCTCTGCAGGCATCGCTGCACAGCTGTCGATTGACAGACGGGCTCGCTCAACTACATATAATTGGAGATCCTTGCAGGTAAACGACTCTGCCGCCTTAGTGGCTACTGCAAAACTTTTTTTTGCTATTTACAATTAGTGATCAGCTGTTAGGTTCAAGGAACTGCTTGATTTGTATACCTGAACAATTATTCTGTAGTAATATTTACCTATATGTGCAAGGTCGATAATGGGAACTTCGCAGCGCGACAGCAACGTCTCCTCTTGCGGGGCCGCCATCGTGCACATCAGCAGCTCCGTTATGTACGCGCAACTGCTACTTCGTAAGTACTCAACTTGTTATCACACTCCCAAGTAATTAGCAATTAGCGATCGCGACACCGAACGATAATAGGACAGGAAAACGATAGAGATAAGCACTTAGAACACCGTACGATAAACGTAAACGTTAAAGTTTATTAAAGTTGTGAATGGTCTTTAGATTACCCCTGGTATAGAATCGTTCAGAACTCATTTGCATAACCTTGTAGTTCTTGCTGGAGGCGTTCTGCGATCTGACGTAGCAGCAATAAGCTATACTGACTTGACACATTAAAAATTGGTTTCCGTTGCTCTCTCAAAGTAAGTGTTAGGAATCGTTGCTCCCGCGTGTGCGACCCGACGGCGTCTCGCGCCCCCCGTCCCTCCGGTTGGCGAGTTTCGAATGTCTTTCGTTGAATAAACTGGCTCACCGTGCGCGATGAGCGTTACCCTGGCGTCCAATGCTGGCTCTCACTTGTATATCATCGCGCAGACTTTCGCAACCCGAGTAGCGTGTCGAAATAGTTCTGCCTTGTGTACACTAGCGGAGAAAGCGTGATAAACTGGAAGCGCGCGAACCGCTCGCCGTCCGAGGCAACACTGACGTACGACTCGTGTGGTCGCAAACTGACTCACACGGCCGCCGCCCGCCACCTCCGGTTTGCTGTTCACTTCACGTAACAGTCTGCGCGTATTTCATTACGGTGTTTATAACAACAGTTTATTTTACTATTCCTTACACTGGTTAGACTTTCCGGAGATACATACATTACATACAGAGCCTTAAAAACATTGTTAGTTACGAAATTGCATTTTTTTAAGAAATTATATAATTATATAAGTTATTACACCATATTTATTCAACATGGAAAATGCTCAGGCGTCCTATGCAGGATTTTCCCCTCCGTCTAGAAATTGTTGAAAGAAAAAGAGGCTCTGACTATGTTAGAGAAAACTTTGTAAATAATTTTTTTTTAAAAAACTTAAAAAAAAACATGGAGAATGATAAAATATTAAAGAAAAATTCTTTAATAGTAATGAAATAAAAAAAGTTAATTTAATGCATGTATTTCTGTCCAATCACTGTTTGTTTGTTTTTAAATAAAATATACCTTCAATTCCTAAAACATAAGAATGAAGTGTCGCCATCTAGATTTTAAATAAAGAACTTCATAAGAGAACCTTTTAAAAAAATTGAATTCACAGTAAATTACAAATATAAATTGAGATTATTTAATTATTTATATAAGGAGCATTTCATTTACAACCGAGAGTTAGTTTTATTTCAGACAGCGTTCAAAGTACGAGGCACCGACGTAACCGCCTCGCATAGCTCGTTGGACGTGTTGTTCAAAAAGTCTTCGGTTGCTTTGGAGCTCATCTGCTGCTTCTTTATTTAAGGGATCTTCGGGATTTGGTTCCTGTAAATTTCATTTGCCCATGAAATTCCATTATTTTACAAGTAATGAATTTCTCCATAAACTTCAGATAAATTTTCAGAATTTAAATGGTTATTTATTCAAAAATAAAAAATAAACTGAAAGGCGTAAAATTTAAGTGTTCACCATTTTAAATAAAATAACCTAAATCATGTACAATAATCAAAATGAGTAATTTTATTAAGATTCTCACAAAGAAATGTTGTATGTATGTTAAGAAAATTCTTTGATGTACAAATACATTTTTTCATTAGTGTTTATAATTTAGCTTAATTTTAGTTAAATATAAACTTTCTAAGAACAAACTTTCTGACTATCTGCAATACTTTAATCAAATTTTTTTGAGTACCGAATACAACAGAAAATGGACTTCACAACTTTAAAACTATGATGGTGATAAATGGTTTAATTATGGCCATTGGCCCTCCTTTAACTTTTTATGTCTTTGAAATGAATATTTGGCTGCAGCGGCTCTTTTAACACCCTCGCCGCCTCATTTTCTTTTGTTGTTTCAGAAAGAAGACTACTAAATTTTCATGTACTGCATGTGAGACCTGATAAACCCCTTATGTTACGTTATTATGCTATTGAATCAATTTCAATTGAGTGTGACAAGATTTTCTTTGCATAAAACAACAATCGAGGAGTCTTCTAGAATTCCTAACACAATGAACATATTAATATGTATGTAAGCCTTTGTTTTTTGGACAAATCACTACCTTAACAAAAATGCTTATTTGGAATTAATAAGGACAGATATAAAAAATTAATTAGGATAGTGTTTTCTTATGAAGAATAGATCAATTTTACAATATAAAATAGTTTGCTGTCATTATTTTTACATAAAGAAATTATGTATGTATTTCAAATAAGATTGGTTAAATGAGATGAACTATTTAAAAGATTAAAAATTGTGATTATAAAGGCAATTATTTATATGTCGACTCATAGATTTGCACTTTTTGTAATGCATTTTAAAATCCGTATTGTGTATTTTTAAAATAAAAATATTTTTTTGCGATTGCACAGAAGAAAATTATATGACAGTAATATCAGTATTGTTTGTGTCCACTATTGCACTTTCTGGTGTCATTTTTAGATTTGGCACCTTATTACTCTTTTTTAATAAGTTTCATACTTTGTTTTAGATTTATGTTATTGTATATTTCTTCATAATTTATCAAAATATATAGTAATTATAGTAATTATGACATCAAATAGCTTATGTATAAAATATTTTTCAACATTATTACTATGAATCTTTATAACAGATTAAATTTAATTTGCATATCTTTAAAGTTAATCAGGAATGAATCATACTCAATAATTGATCACACAATTATTGACTAAGTTCAATATTCTTGTTTTAGTTTTGAATGTACTGAGATATTGTAAAGATCTACCAAAGAAGTTCTTAACTTTCAATATCAATTCTTTCATGGTTGGAATATCTCCATAAGCCTAACTAGTGGAAAAGCTAAATGGGTTATGATGTTACTAAAAGTTATCAGATTTTTTGGTAAAAATTTGAATAAAATTTTATGGAAGGTCATTTATGACAGCATATAAAAAAAGTATAACAAAATTCTAGCTAGTAATTCTTGTATATTGCTTAATAATTAAAAAAATGAGAATATAATGATAATTAAAATTACAAAATAATAATAATTGACACCAGGAACAATAAAAGTTAAAATTTATGTTCCATGGTCACTTCTTTTATTAGTTAAATTTAAATTTTATAAAATAAATGCGATTATATCATAAAGAAAAATCTTTTAATTGTAATATAACAATGAAATGAACCAAAATAACTTATGATAGATTAATAATAATAATAATGACTAATAAACAATTTGCTGCCACAGTAAAATTCAAAGGTCTCATATTTATCATATATTCTATTTTATAATAACACATTTATCACATTTCCACCTTTATAACCCGTTGTATGTGTTATGTATGAAATAATGTAATGGTTTATAATTTATAAAATCATCAAAACTCAGTATTAAGTATGAATCTAACTTAACAAAGCATAAACTTATTTGAGATCTGTTATTAATACTTTTCATGTTATGGTGTTAGGGATTTCTTGTATTAAAATTCATACCATATTTAAGTCTTTGCAGTGAATTTCATTTCTAGTGAGTTATCCTGTACTAGTGATGTCATAGATTTTCAGTTTAAGTCAGTAATAAATATACATTTTGATAAAAATTCAGTTGTAGCTGTAGTAGATTATTTTAACAAAGAGATTTAATATGTTTTCGCCAGATGGTATTAAATGTGTTAAACATGCCTTGTTAGTCATAACTCACCATTAACCATAAAGTATAAGTGTAAATTTTAATATACATCACAATGAAATAGTTGTCATTAAATGATAACTTACCAGGAATAAATATTGTAGTCCATAAACTATAGAATTAACTGTTAGAACTGGTTTCCAGTCTTCTCTTAGTATATTGAGGCATACATTGCCTTCTAAATCTATGTTTGGATGATAAACAGCTGTTTCACATTTTACCTTGGGTGGCTCATGGGGGTAGTTGGGTCCTACCTACACAAACAAGGAAAAAGATGAGTGAATTAACTATCACTATCAGGTATGTACACATTAAACATATATAATTATTTTTAACTTGTTTACAAAAAACCGTAACTGAGAATTTTATATGCTGTAAATAACAGCTTGTTCTCATATTAAATAATTTTTAAATGTTTAAGTACAATGTACAAAAAGCAATAAAGATAAACAGATTTCTTACCTTAAAACTAAATACAAATCGTCCTCCTCTATAGAATCCTTCATCAGGGCATATAATAAGTTTAAAATTTAGCAGATCATCAGGATCTGGAAATTCTGTACTGCATGTCTTGGGCAGATTCAATTCATTCAAATCTGAAGAAAAAAAACATTATAATTAATTTAACAATAAATTCATTAAAAGTTTTAATTGACTTATAATGAACTTATTGTTTTTATTAAGTCTTAAATTTATTGAATTTTTCTTACCCTTAGTGATTCGCAACTGAGCTGCTGAAGCTTTTTTTTGTGAACCTCCCGCTCGTGCTGAGCCTTCTTCATCCTTTTTCTGTTGTTTTAGTGAAAATAATTTTATCATTTTGTTTTGTCCACAATAAACAATTTATGCAATTTATTTATTTCAATATAGACACGATTTCGATTTATTTTGACACCTTGTTAAGATTTCACCTTTCAACAAGGTTTGAAAGGAGGTATAATGTTGCTGCACTCAATTTTTAAATTGTTGTGTTGTATTGGTATTTAATAAAATAAAATGTCATTATTTTAGAACAATGTCTTAGTTTACGAAACATATGATAAAAATGTATATTACAAGAATGTTAACTTATTTGGATCTAATAATGTTATGTTTAACATTATTTCCAAGTAATCTATTTAGTTAAACTTATATATATATATATATATATATATATATATGTATATATATATATATATATATATATATATATATATATATATATAAACACAAAAACAAAATAGTCTATATTCGAAGAGGATGTCACGAGGACTTTCGAATCGCCAAAAATTCCGCATTGTTAGCCCTACAGAAAGTTACCACTACTCCGGAAAGCAATTCTGCGGAGAAAAGCCGGCGTGAAACTTAACAGTTCATTAAAAAATAGCTCTTTTAATATATATTAAGTTTTAAAATGACTCCACGACAATAAATAATTGCCTTGTGGCATAAACGATTTATTAAATTTTTGGAGACGAAAACGACTGCTCATTTTTATTCCTCCTATGCTTGTAATTATTGTTTTTTAAAATATTTTTGGATGTTTTTGCTAAGAAACAACACATTATTATAGATATATTGCGATGCAATCGTAAGAATATCATGCAATAAATGAAATGGAAAAGAAACAAAATCTTAGTGAAAAAAAATGCAATATGTATTTATTCCGTAATTATTCATCCAATTATTCCAAATTGTTCTTATCACACTTATTTTCTAGGAAAATCGTTTCTTTAATTATGATCATTACTTTAACCACTGCTTGACGTAGGCCTCCTCCTGGATTTGGTCTTCCAATAACATTAACACGGCGATGTCATTGTCGGCCTGTGGTCTCCACTCCAGAGATTAAAGGCCCCAGCGGCCGTCTATTCTGCACGCTTTTTGGCCTGTCCATTGCCACTGCAACTTGTTAGCCAGCCGGGTATCATACAAATATATTTAGTTTTGTTCATATACATATCTTATTTATGGTACGATTCTGTAGAGGAATTCCGAGCTTAGCTCTCTTCATGACTCATTAAACAACTATAAGCTTGCCAATGACGCTCAGAGAGATTACTAGTAATACACATGGTTAGAAAATTTACGTCTTAGTGCTTCGGTGAGCGCTATTCAGTCCATTTTGTATTTCATAATCTAAGTCTGATAATGTAAAATGTTGCTTTATAAAGCTCAATAAATGCGGTCATGAGTATTGTTATTATTTTTTATTTAAGTTTTTAAAACTTCATCTAAAATCCACTTTGTAGCAACTGTTTTCTTGTTGAGAAATTTCAGGTAAACAATTAACAAGAAATATTGGTGGCGTAATACTTACTATGAAATAAATTTTTTGAAAATTTAATTGAACTTAATATTTTTTTAATAAAGAAACTGTAAATATAAAGTGTAAATTAAAATATTTTTAGAATTATGTAAAACAAATAAAAAAAGAAAGAAGTAAAGTAAAATAAAATTTGAAGCTTAATTCTGCTTTAAAAATTATGTATTATATTTTCTAAAATAACATGGACATAAAAACTTGAAATAAAACTAACATTAATTTTTAATAATTTTTATGTGCACATATTATATATGTTAGATGCTACTAAATTATAACATCGCAATATATTTTTCGAGGTAATATTATTTCTCAAAAATTATTAAATTTGTAGTCTGTGTAACAATTGGTATTTTTCTTATTAAACTATGCTTTAATCTGTATCTCTAGATTTACAATTTTTATTTCCGATCAGATATTGTTTGTTTTATAATATACGCTACATGTAAATAACCGTGAATAATGTGAGGTTTAGAAGTAAATGCTGTTAAAGTAAAAGAGGTACTTACAATGGAAAATCAAGATGTAATTGAGTTAGGTTCTTCTGACGATGAAACTATACCACCGGTGCCCAAAAAAGTAAGATTTAACCAGGTTTACTTAATTTTATATTAACATTTTTTTGCGACAAATGATTTATAAATACCATAAGCTTTCTTTCGGTATCATTTAATTATACTTTCAGAGAAAAACGTTATCCAACGCGATGGTACATATTCCGAACAAATTACAAGGCATAACTATTAAGCATGCTACATTTAATACGGGAGGTAAACTTAATACTGTGTTAGAAAAAACGCCGTCTGTAACGAGAATAAGCAATAATAATACTACTACAGCTAATATTAATAAAAACAAATCAAATGGAAGATGTATACAGAAAAGCACACCTAAATTGATGTGCCGAAAATTAATGAATGTCAAGCCCCAACCAATTACAAATAAAGTAACAATTAATCCGGTTAATATTATAGCCCATAATCCAAATATATTTAAGAAAACAACTTCAGAATCTAAATCTATGAAACAAGAGATAAAACTGCAACCATCAAAAGTTATTGCCTTGCCTTCAAGCATCACTATAAAAAGAACTCGTGGTTGTATGCCTACAATAAATTCTTCAAAAATAAATATGGCTATAGGTAAAAAAGCTCGATCATCTATTATTACTAAAAGAAAATTAGACACTACTACAAGTATTGACAATATTCTTACAGTGGAACTAGATGATGATGAAAATTCTCCTTCATCGGTAGCTTCAGGTAGTCCACAGTGGTATTTAAGGCCTGAAGAACAATTTGGTAGAAATAATCTAGAAAAAGAAAACAATGCAGAACCTAAAACATACAATATGATAGAAATTACAATAGAAGACAGTCCAGTAAAACCTTGCTTACTTAAAGAAACACTAAGTTTAAATAAGGACCCTTCTATATTAATAGAAGACAGTCCAGTCAAATGTTTAGAAGAAGTTAAAACAGATGAAAGTAAAAATGAAAACGTTAAATGTAGAAGTCCAAAAAGTAAAAAACAGTTAAGTTATCCAGAAAAAGAACAATGTGAATTATCTAAATCTGTCATGGAAACAGATACTGGTAATCAAACTGATAATTCAAAAGAAGAAACTAAAATTGAAGATGGAATTAAAAACAAATCAAAGGAATACAAAAACCAAAAAGATTGCCAATCAATTGATCAAAATGCTATTACTAATGATAATCATGTTAATGCAAGCAAACATAATTTAATTACTAATGATAAATTCATGCAAGGTAATAAAAGAAGTACAGAAGATAGCACAGATAATGAAGAATTCCACCCAATTCTCCAGAAATATATAAATTTATGTTTTCAAATAGATAACACAACTGACATGGAAAAGATTATGGAGAGAAGAGTAAAAAATTATTATAGACAAGTCTCCAAGTCATATGTTGAATCTGATGAGTTTCTTAATATGGTATCTACCAAAACATCAATGACAGAAGCAGATCCCTCTAAAATGTACTTATATCTGAAAGACATTGTTGATGAATTAAATTTGCGAAGGAAAATGGTGAAAGCTTGCACTGTAGAAAATGAAAAAAAATATGTAGAAGGTAAATGTTGCCTTTTATTTAAACATGCAGTTCTTTTAGTATTATTTTTATTTATTAAAACTTATAGTATTTTGGCATAAAGTTGTAAAATGTCTATAAAGGTTGTCCTTTTCTTTATTTTTATTTGTTTCCAATGACAATTATACTCATCATTACATTATTAACTTACTCATATTATTTTATGATGTGTAATGGAAATTTTGGATCTACTCAATGAGATTGTCGTCTATATCATAGGTTTTAAACTTTAATGGTGTACTTCCCCATTTGCAAGAAAAAAATCCAATGCCTCCTTTCAATGTTACATATATGCTTCAATAATATTAACATTCGGGAAGGCTAAATAAAATGTTTTTCAAGAAAATACAAGTATTATCATAAAGCTATTTGCCTTTGGACTGCTATATGCTCTGCCAGCATTAACATAAAAATATAATTTTACTGTTTGACTGAAAAGGTTTAAATACTGTATCAAAAGTTGTATATTACATTTTGAAGTCTTTAAATAAACATTATTATATTTACTAGAAGACTTCAATACATTGAAATACATCACTTGGTTAATTATTAAATTAACAAACTTGTCAATGTAAAAGCTATTAAAGATAATTATACACAGGGAAGAATCATTGGGGCAAGATTGTGGATTTAAAACCTTTAGTCCTAATAAATGACTAAATTACTTACAAACCCTTGTAATTATTTTACGAAAATTTAAAAAAATCAGATTTAAATTTAAAAAATTTAAAATTTTTTTAGGTTCTTATTTTGTTATTCTATGAAATAAATAAAATCATTAAATAGTGCCCATATTATGCGAATCTAAAATGCAAAATACATAAGGTATCAGATTTCAAACATGTATAACATTACAGGTCAAAAATAAATAAAACATTTTTTACCTGTATGGTTAAAGTAATTCATAATAGTTTTCAATATTTTCTTTTTCGCATTAATAAAATCTGTGTTGAAATCTTTCAGACAAAGAAGAAAAAAGTGTTAACAACAAATGTGATAATAAACGTCAGAGACAAATTCGTAAACTAGAAAAAACTATGAAAAAACTTAATAGGGCTATTAAAATATTACAAGAACAGGAGGTGGACTTTGATGATGAAGGAGATTCAGTATATTTATTGACAGAAAGGTATTTTTAATGAATTTTGGTGTTTAAATATAACCTTTATAAGGTCATCAATTACAGCTAATATCAATGAAATAACTAGGATCAAATTCATAATGAATTTATGGTGTGATGGAGAAAGAAAAGAGATGTATAACAGTGAGATTCTCTAAAAATTTCCCTAACCTGGTCTTAATTCTTCAGCTCATTTTTCGAATGGGTTTCCAAAGCAGCATTGCGATGATTATTTAAAATTTGGTTAAATGGGGACAGGAGTCTGGTATTTGAAGGTGAAAGCCAATGTATTAAAAAAAGGTCTTCTTTAACATTCTATATGGGTTGTCAGCCCCTGTGATCACCACTTCCAGCCCCAAGCTCTACAAAGCGATGGACCTGGCACCTATATAATGAATGCTGAGAAACTAGATTTAGCAATAGGTTGTAGTTGCATACTTGTTATAGATTCACCCAATTATTAAGTGGGTAATAAATTTTAAGCTTCCTTTAACACATGCACAAAGGTCAGAAAAGTTTTAAGTTTTGCAAAAAAGTAGAGACTTGTGGACAGATATGGATTGGTGAGCTATTAATTATACATTTTTTTAAATCACTAATTAAATTGTAATTTGTCTCTTCAATACAAAAGATCATCAAATTCAAGCAGTTTTATAATATTTTCTAAAGCCTCCATATTGCTTTAGACAGATTGTAGAACCTGATTATCTTCCTTTATCATTAGTTAAGGAAATGTTGTTAGTTTACCTTGTACCAATTCTCACTGCGTCTGGTAAGGTAAAAAAGAAACAGCGACCTCAGCAACAGAAGAAAAATGTATTTCAATTAAAAGGGTAGGAGACAGAAACCCTAGTCTGATTTTATACTGCAGGTCGGTGTTCCCTGATAGTGGTTGTCAGCATCCGCACGCACATATATAAATAAATGATGGGTTTGCGAGGAAGGAAGGGAAAATCCGACAGCAGTTGATGTGATTGTTTACTGGCAGAACAAAGTTACAAAATTTAAAGCATTGTAAAACAAATAGAGAAGAGATAAAAAACCAATTAAAAAAATAATAAAGAATACAAAATAATGGAATTTGAAAAACGACGATGTGTTGAGCATTAACTAGCTGAACGCTACTTAATATTAACGATTTTTATTATATTTTTTCAACACTTACCCCATAGAGGTGCCAGGTGATATAAAGATCGTGGCATGAATTTAAAAATGCTCCGAGAATGAAGTTGAAGAACCGAGACAAGGCTTTATAACATAAATTCGAATTAGCCCGGCACGTGAGACGTCCTGAACGCAACCGACACAAACAGTGTTCGTCGGTGCGTGAGATGTCATATAGCTAGTGAACGCGACCGAGGACAGGGTCTTTCTCCTGGGCAATGGATCTACACTCCTGTGGCTAACGCGAGCACATTGGAATGTCTGCTATAAAAACAAAGGTCCGCTCGACTGATAGCACGCTTCCAAAATACCACTCCACTTGAGATGTACCCTGCCCTTTCAAATATTCAAATATTTTAACTGTATGACAAATTATGTGCCATTTATTCCATTTATTACTTTTTAAGTTTTACAGTTATTTTCAAAAACTAACAGTAAGATTATTGTCTTCGGATTATTAAATGAAGATTAATTTTTTTTAATATACAGTTGTAATAGACGTGGCAACAAGACAACCAGCCAATTTTTAATTGCATTAAATAAAATACATTATGTGCTTGAGAAATAAATTAGAGCACAAATAGTAGTAGTTGTCATTAATTATACATTACTTACTACATTCAAAATGTTTTGATTTAAAAGAAAACAATAGATCTGCTGTAACCAGAAATATATTTATTATAAAATATGTTAACAGGTATAAGGAAAGGTTTACACGAGTTCATGCAAAATTTTGTCAATTGTCGAACACAAAAATGCCATCAAACCCTCGCATTCAAATACAGCCTCGACCCGGTAAGCCACCTGGGCCAGCAAGAAAACTTGAGAAGTTGATTAACAAGAAAGTACCATTTAGTACTCTCCCCCCATTTCCCGATTTTCATGATGTGCTTAAATGTGTTAGAGAAGCAAATGAAGAAGACAGACTTGGTTGGGATGAGGATGACATAAAGGAAGAAGGTAATTTCAATTGTATAGTTATTATTATGAATATATATTTAGAACTGTCCTCCACATGCTTTGAAAATGAATATTTCTACCGAAATTCGCGCCTATAACACTTATGGTGTGCCGTTATTAGAACTGTGTTGATAGGTGAAAGAAAACAGTAACTCGGCAGCAGAAGAAAAATATATATGTTTAATTAAAATGGGTAGTGGGCAGAAGGCCTGGTCTGATTTTGCACCGCAGCTCGGTACTCCTCAATTGTAGGTTAGTTTTAGTATAAAACTCGCACCTGTGAATTAATGTAACAGTTATGATATACATCTATAAATATATGTATAATTTGCTCCGCTGACAGTAAACCCCGAGATGGCTTGTGACGAAGGAAGGAAAGAAACCGAAAGCAGTTGATGTGATTGTTTACTGTCAAAACGGAGTTACAAAATGTAAAGCATGTAAAACAAAAATAGGAGAGATAAACATATAAACAAATTGAAAAGTAATAATGAATACATAATGATGGAACTATGGACACAGACAAAATGTTGAGCTGTAACTTGTAGCTAAATGCTACTTTATATTAATGTCTTTATAATATTTGTTCAACACTTACCCCTTTATGGTGCGAGGCGATATAAAGGCTGTGACGTGATTTAAATGATGCCCAGAGAATGAAAAGGATCAAGACGTGAATTTATAACGTAAATCCTAATTGGCCTCGGCGCGTGTGACGACACGTAGCTGGTGAACGCAACCGACACAAAGAGTGTGCGTCGGTGCATGAGACCACACCTAGCTAGTGAACGCGACCGAGGCCAGAATCCTTCTCCCGAGCACTGCTGTAAAACTCTGTGGCTAGTGCGCGGGCGCATTGGAATGTTTGTTATAAAAACAAAAGATATTGTGAAAAGTTACAGATTTTGTGCTGTAGAAAGTTATTGGTCAGTGGAAACTAGCCACTGGTGATCACATTACATTTAATTGAAATGTGTTTCTGAGTGATTTATATATATATATCTTGTTTGAAGATATTTAATGCAGCTATTGGTGACCAAACTGTTCTGTTTAATAATTTTAAGTGAATAACCGTTAAATCTTATCTTTTCAGCACAAAATCTTTTCATAAGTTGTGGTAAAAAGCTTCAGAGACGTAGACAGGAATATGAGTGGCGATTAGGGTATGCTTCAGAAATTGCTCACAGTGTGGACCCAGCTGAAAACAATGAATCACTGCAAAAGAAATTAAATGAGAACAAGATAATGGCTGACACGAATATGGTTGAACTTCTAAACAGGTACTTTTTTTTAGAAAATCTACAACTTTTAATTAAATATTGTATTTTAAACATATCAGTTGTTCATCCTATTTTCCTTCATCTATACACAATTCCTTCAATCTCATCCCTTGATTTCTTAATAACTTTCTACAGGTGCTACCTATGCCAACTTATATGTTTCCTTAGATTGAAAAGTCAGGCAAGTAGGCGGTTTTCAAAGTACTTTGATGAATTTCAAATCTTGTCTGAATTATGATCTTTTAAATAGAGCCCTTAAGCTTGCCGCCAGTTGCTTCACTGATGGAAATCGTTAGTCTGTGTACTGTTGTAACTCGTTCATATCTAACTAGTATTAATTTTTCTATGCAGAAAAATTATCTTCGAGTTAGATGCAAGAAGAAAAATTAAACTATTATTTTGTTTTCAGATATGCTGACAAACAAAGGCAATTACGATTAGAAGCCACTGAAATTGGCGATAAAGAGGCAGATGAATCGCCCATTGAAAGTGAAGATGAAGAAATTAACGATAATAGCAATTCTTTAGACAGTAGACAAAAAAGAAAAGATCGTTTACGTAGACTTTTAGAAGAGAAATCAAAAAAATCGTTAATTAAAAAAGCAGAGCATTCCAGTAGCGAGAGTAAACAAGACACTTTGGTGGATTCCCTGTCATGTAAAAATAAAGATGATGCTCGTATGAATGTAGGATTGGTTGAAGTACGAAAAGTTAATGAAATTGAGTTTGGACGTGATAAAAACGATATTTCAAAAATAACTAACTCTGGGCATTTAGAGACGATAATAAATAAAAATGATATAAACATGGAGCTACAAAATAAAGATAAGGATCAAACGGAGGACTCCAAAGGTCAAACTTATGTAGAAATTCCGGATGATATTTCTGAAGAGGAAGACAAAGTCACTGCAATAGATGAAGAACACACCGACAGTGCAAATGATAGTAAATTTGTTCATGGAGATAATAAAACTGCTGGTAAAACCGATTCTAAAAATAATGATGATGACAGTATATGTCTAATCAGTGATGATTCTGATGGAGATGAACTTAATCTTTTACAAAAGCTACATTCAGAAAGTGAAATGTCATCTGATTCGTCGGATAATGAAGCTAAAATAGTTGACTCGGATACTTTCAATTCAAACAGTGAATTTGAGGAGGATGGAAATTATAATGTTATCAGCTTAGAGGATTCCAGTAGTTCCGAATTTGAATCGAGAAAAGATTACATTTCAAAAGATAATATTCAAGTGAAAAATACCACTCTTAATAAAGAAAGTGTTGTTTATAATTCAGTGCACAATGTTGTTGATGAAGAAATAAAAGATACTGATAATGAAAAAATTCTCCTAGCTTCTTCAGAAGATGAAGATAACTTAAATGAAAATGACACTAAATATGATGATGAAAGTGAATGTATAAATCTTAAAGATGATGTTTTGTCAATAAGTGAAACGTGCATTGGTGTTATTGATAATGACGGTTGTACAAATAACGCAGTCAAATTAAGTGCCGCTTATGATGAAAAAGATGCAAATGAGGATGATATAATATCGATAAGTGACACATGCAATAATAAATTAGAAAGCCGTAATAAAAATTTAGATTCTGATGAACGATTTAACACCAAAGAAATCAAAACTTCATTTAAAGGAAAAGATTTAAATGACGTCAGTGATAAAGAAAGAAATACCACTGACGAAAATGGATTACAAAATGGCAAGAACATTTGTGATGTTATTTCACATTCACAGGAAGACATCGAGACGCAATGTGAAATAAAACACGTTAATAACTCAATGCATAGTGATGAAACAAGACAAGAAAGTAAAGAGCAGAGGGTTGATAATGCCTTAAATAAACTAAATTCTGATGAATGTTTGTTTAATACCATTAATTCAGAAGATACTAATCAAAATGACCACCAGGATGTAACCATAAACACAAATATTCTTTCATCTAATGATCGAAGTGTAGAAATGATGCTCGAAGAAATGTTCAATTCTACCAATGACTAAATAATTTGTTATTATATTGTGTCTATGTGAATAAACTTCTTTTTTTCAATTAAAATATGCTAGGTATATTTAAATCATTGCTTAAATGATGAAATCATTATGTACTTTTAAGAAATAAATACCTATAAAGTTTTACATTTTAATGAATTATAGCTTTTGAGAAGAAAAATTAAAAAATATGGAATATGTAACAGAGTATAGTAACAAACCTAAAAGTCATCTAGTAATTTTATTTATTTCACAGTAACCAGTTGTAAGCATACTTTCAATAATTACGATTTGATTTATCCTTATTGTGGACGGGCTGCAGTATTACACAAGCGCGTTGAGTTTTATAAAACGTACTGCTTCCTTTTTGTTATGTACATCTTTGCTATCACCCGTAGCATCCTGTAGATACTTTGGATATAACATACTTTTTACCATGCGACCTGGAATCGACATGGTTGCAGGTGGTGACTGGTTTGTGTGTTATCGTCCGTGAATTTCATAATATTTTCATAACGTATATCTTGAAAATGTTAGTGCAATGATTTCCCCTTGCCCTCACTGCCACGTTCTATTGCCAGTGCCCGACATTCGGACTTACTTTGTGGTCCGGGCCTCTACCTCCATTCCGTTTGTCCACCTATACTTATAAAGGGGTTGATTACCGCAATCTCGGTTATAAGTTACACGACGTGAGCGACTTTCTGACAGTGATTCACATATTGCGCATCGTCCACCCGTGGACAACTAACCTTTCCGTAGGGTGACAATTTTCTGTGATTTTGTACAGACATTTCTGATATGGATCGCAATAAATGCATTAATTTTTTTTATATTAAAAGTTAATACACCAATTTGAAAAGACGTCAGATACATGTATTTAGTAAGATCATTAATCTTAGAGTAAAATTGTCTTGAAAGTACAAAGTACTTTCATCATCATACATGACAATAGATAACCACTGTAAGACATCCCCGAAGGATCGTAACAAAACCGGTCTTGCGTTGTCCGCAAAGACCGACTTCCCGTGGTCTAAACTATCGCCGCGTTTACAGACTCTTGGCATCAGTCGAGAGTCGTTGGGTTCTAACGGCCCTTGATTGCCTGAGCGATGTGCCACTGCCACTTCAGACGAGTAATTCTTCTAGTTGGTAACCCTGGTTCTTCTGCGGTACCCTTCATTTTTGATTTGATATTAGAGAAGCTGTGCATAGCTCACTTATTCCGTGACTGAGCCTTCTTATAAGGCTTATTACGAAGTACAATAGATAAATACAAAATTATTTTAGAATGAATGTATAATAATTTTAAAAGCTATAAGCTATCAACATATATACATAAAATAAACGCTGGCGTTAGTATTTGTGGTACATCAACAGTGGCGTCCACCCAGATGAAAAGGCTGGATGCAGATCGCTTCGAAGCAGTGTGAATTTAACAGTAGTCGTCTTGATAATGATAGTGTGACGTCATAATGCCGAAATATGCGGTGCAGTGTATACTGCATAATTCCGCAGCGTAGCGGTGAACTACACTGCTAATGCCCTATTGATTGGCGTCAAAAGTATTACAGGTTTAGATAAAGAAATGAAATTTACGCACCGATTCAATCTCTTCTGAGAGTTGTTTCAATAATATGGTAGCTATTTATTCAAAAAAGAAAGCCAAATAGGTATAATCAATATTTTTGTATTGATTGATGACGACACCGAATAAACTCCACTACATCTATGGCGCATACTCAATATTCATCAGTAGATTTATTAAAATCGACTTAATACAGGTCCATAAATATTTCCGAAGCCAAATATAAGCTAGCCATTTATAAAACTATAATATGTCCAGTAACAACCTATGGAGGTGAAACCTGGACGACGACACAAAAAGACGAAATAAAATTATCAATGTTCGAGAGGAAAATCTTGAAAATAATTTTTGGATCGGCACCAAAAGGTAACGGTATGTACCATTTAACGATGAATCGCGAGCTTAATAATTTGATACATAATGAAACGACTATAGGCTTAGATGGGCAGACAACTCTGAAAGAATGTACCACACCAGGGCTGTTAATACCATCTCCAAGTGGACCTCGCAACAAGAAAGATCCAGGAAGGCTGGAATGTGTAGAGGAAGATCTCAAGAGTATCTGATGCGAAGACATATTGGCAAAAAACGGCGAAGGATAGGGCGAGATGGAAGAGGATCACAGATGAGGCCAAGACTCATAAAGGGTTGTAGCGCCACAGGAAGAAGAAAAATAAATATTTCTGAAGTAAAGTTCGTCTTTAATTCTTTATTTAGGTTATTAGGTTTTTATAATTATGCCGAGTAGAATGTAAGCATTTATTGAAATGAAACGAAAATCGTGGTCGTCACAAAGTTTATTTACAATATATACAAAAATCTATCTTAAGTACATAATTGCAAAATTGTCTCTAATTGTCAATTACGAAAAGCAAATTGGCCCAATGACAAATGAAAACTGGTGTTCGCCGTCAACAAACGACAGCGGTTGGAAATCACTAATTGGAAGTCGGTCTATGCGGGATGTTTTAACTTCAAACACAATGTCACCTTTACCTTCCTGTAAATACAATATTTTCTAGTCAATTTTTTGTAGCATTTTAATAATATTACTCTTATATAAGATTCAATATTTTTATTAAAATATAATCTAAAAAGTTGTAAATTGATCATTTGTTCTCGTGTTTAATTAGCAATAAGTGGTAACCGAAGGCACTATTTTTTTGATTATCATCCTTAAAAGTACTACAAGTTATCTACGCGACATATTTTATGACAGCAGTTCTATTGGTCTCCAGATACAGATTCTTCAAAAGATATCCCAACATTTGGAGATAATAAAAATATAACATTTATAAGTCGACCAATAGTAATGATCATGTGCTCTATGTCATCATTATTATTCACAGTTATTCAATGTTTATAAAAAAAATTAAATGGAATCGTTAACAGTTTTCTATTATTAATAATTCTTAAATATATGGACTGTGAAATTATAACCAGTAATACAAAAGATCAGTACCATGAGTTTTAATTCAGTTATCTATTATTCGTAAAATACTAACCTGACAGTCGTCCTTTATAAGCTGTGGTTCTTTAAATTCTACCGAATTTTGTCCATACAACTTTATGGCATTGGATCGTATTAAGTCGGGAGGAATATCGGATCTGAAAATATCATCGTATTGTTAATAATTAATGGATACAAAAATTAAAAAAGGAAGAAGAAAGAAAAAAGTTTTAACTTTGTCACGTTACAAAATGGTATTTTTTTGTATTAATGAATTATAATATGTTTCATTATAATTTACCTTTGTATAACAGTAGTTCCGAGGCATGAATATGTAAAGTTCTGCCGAGCACCATGTGACAGCAATTTTAAGAAACGCATTTGAATCGAGCCAACACCATTATTATCATATGAAATCTATAAAAAATGTTAATGTTTAATTGATGAATGCTCTATAGGTAGAATAGACGTATTTTGTCGGAAGTTATAAAAGGCCGATTTTAGTGGCGGATAAGTCAAATTTTGAGAAGCGCCGATATAAAAAGAAATTGGTATTAAATTTTGAAAAATAGCTTAATAAAAATCTTGTATATCACACGTATGCAATAGCATAATTTACTTTTCAAAATTGATGAAATGCGCTCGTTTGGATATTCACATGTAAGAAATTTACTATTATGTTATTTTTTAAATAAATAATTTTTAAGACAGTGTTTATTGTGTAATTTAGATTTGTAACAAATTTTGTAAGAAAAGGTGTTAATTTTTTTATTTTCCCGGGGCACTCAAAACGCTACAACCAGCTTTGGCTGATTTAGATAGTACATGTAACATAAAACATGTGATTATGTGAAAAATGTAAAATACTGACTCGGTGCCCGTTATCAATCTGAGAAAACTTCTGCACTGTGTCGTGCGTCATGTAAGTTTCAATGTTGTCCATTTTATCGGGATATACACAAGTGTAATGCCCTTTGCAGAACACGCGCATTGGATGGCCGCTTGTACCACCGCCTCTGGCATCTATCCAATAGAATCCTGAAAGGATAGGAACATAAATTATCACCTATATATCTTTAGATACAAGAGGTAGATTTCCGCCATCACTTTTAAAAGCACAGATAATTAATAAAAATACTTTAGTATTATAATGATGACGAAAAGGTAAGATTGTAGCTAAAATAAAGATTACTACACCATTATACAAATATTGGCTATATATAGTCATACATCTATTTACATCTATATGACGTATGTAATTCTATCTACGTACTGACTTATCACTATATCTAGGACACGGTCCCTTAGAAACTTGCAAATCAATATTAATACCTTTTCCCAAGTAGAGGTTCGCTAAGAACGGACTTTACAAAATTTAATCAGCAAGAGTTTTGAGAGAGATCGATTAATTCGCGTAGCGGGTATAGGACAGCTAGTATATAAATGGGTTGAAATTATTTTAATGATAAGTTGACTAAAATATTTATTCATAAAGTGTGCAAACAGAAGATTAGATGTCCTTAAAACAAACTTAGTTAAAATACATAAATCATGACAAGGCGGCTCAGATGTTCCTGTTCGGAGATTTACTTTTTAAAGCAAATAATCGTAAAATTTAGCTTGCTGCCCCTGTTTAATGTATTTCAGAGAATTGAGGAAATAATTACTGTTCACGAAATATATTTGTTAATCTTGTTATATAATAATTATATTATTTTTGAACATTATTTTTTCTGAATTACATACTTTATTTTATTTTTAACCAGGAATTAGTAGTTAAAGTTGTGTTAATTTCCATAACTTAAGATTTCCAAAACTCCTATGTTACTTTGACCCTTTAAATAGTGTTTTTGTGACATTTACTGTATATTATATTTGTATACAGATTGGTCTAGCCACACTGTTTTATTATTATATATGTTTAAAAAATTACATTGATATTAAATACCTAATAACTGTAGTAATTTTGATTTTATATATTTTTATTTATAACAAACTTACTGTTATATACAAGGTGATGGTTAATAGCTGTAAAGGCATGAATGTATAGCTCATTTGCAGCCAATTAATGTATTGTAAACCCTATTAAAATCAATGGATTCAGGGATAATGAATGACGTCATGAGAAATAAAAATAAAGCAATGAAAAGTGATTTCAAAATTCGAATTACTGCGTACTATAATTAATTGTTGTTTACTATTTATCCTGGCAGACTGCATTGAAGTTATAGACATTGAAGTTATCTACGTTTTGATTCTGATATCCGAATGATCGCTTAATATATTTGATTTGAAAAAGGTTTAAAAGCTTACAAACTTTTGATGACAAGCCATACATTCACTTTTTTAAAGTTTTTATACGTATAAACATTAATTATTATTAAAATATGCATGTATGGTATGGTATAAATGACTGTTGATGTCGTCACTTTCGCGGGGTTAAGATGATGAGGTTGTATATACTTTTTAGGAGGTTTGTATATACTTACCGTCGGTTAAATTAACATGTGAATTTCGGAGGTCTCTACACGAGAGCGCTGGGTTCGAATGTGTACCCCACGGACGTTTGCTTGATTCTAAGGCAGCACGTGCCGCCAGAACTCCGGTCATAATCTCGCGTGCCCATTCTATTTCTTCATCTTAAAAAAACAACGAATAAACATATTAAATGTTAAACGGTTACGTAAATACCACAAGGCAACGAGACAAGGGTTAGTAGGGGTAGTAGTAGGGTAGTCATTTGACTGGTAAATGGTCTGTTCTGGTCAAAAATGCCAACAACAAAATTATTTCACAAACAAACATTATTTGTTGACATTTACAGTTTTACCGAGTTCGAGGTGACAGTTAGTTCTGTTATAGTTGGAGGTAGTCTCTCAGTTAACGCTGCCACACTTTAAGTTTACATATAACTCATGCGTCCTGACCGACGACACACTTAGAGAAGAGAGAATAAACATCTTGTTGGCAAACGACGTACTTCGTGTAATGCTTTAAGTACAATAAGACAGTATTATATAGATAGCCACATAATTCTGTCATTAAAAGTATTTCGTAAAAGGATTCCTTATCCGATAACAGTATTTCATTTTATTTCAGAGAGAGGTTTTCTTGTGACCTATACGCTCTTACTATATATGTCCCCAGTACATTACGACGCCTAATCGTTCGGAATTTTAAATATATTTCTTTTTACGATATTTCAAGTATATATACAATGGCTAAAGTGATAAATTCGTATAACTTTTCGTTATAGCAAAAATTTTTGTTAAAAAGAGAAGCGGTGTTTTACTACCGTCTTGATTATCTTCTTGGTTGTCTTCTGTGGCTGATTCTAAGGAATTAAAATCAGCGCTTCTGCGTCTTCTATACGATGTAAATAGTTCGGGTGGTAGATGAGGTGCCGGTGCAGGCGGCCCTGGTGGTCCAGGAGGTCCCGGGGGCCCAGGCAGACCTGGTCTTCCATCAGTACCACTTTGTCCTTTAGGGCCTAAAGGACCTTCTGGACCAGGTGGACCAGCAGGTCCTATTTCTCCCTTTATTCCGATCAAGCCAACCGCTCCCTATAAAATTGGAAGAATTTAATATTTTTCAATATAAATATATGTAATTGTTATTAACAGGTTTGTTTTTTTATTGTATTGCTAAGCGCAAAACTAGTGAATGTATCAGCCAATTTTTATTTTATTTTTCAACGTACGAGGAAGATTCATATTGTGAGAAAAAATAGAAAAAGTTCAGAGAAAAGAGAAAGAACTAGAAGAATAGGTGTTAAACATATGATATCAATTAAAAGTAACATGTCAGTAACACGATGGTTAACAAGAAAAGTGTTTTTACTGCTAAATTCTTGTAGTGTTCGTAATATAAACTCATTATTGTTCATTAATAACCAGAAAGTTTTTTTTTGGACGTGATTTTTGATAGTATTGAGTCTGTTTGGGCAGCTCATCATTCAGCCTTATAAGACCAATAGCTGGGCATATGCCTTCCCATAGATTTCCAATGCAATAAATAAATAAATATGATTAGTTATGATACATCAGGGACACACTTACTAAATCCCCTTTAGGCCCTGGTGGTCCTGCAGGCCCCGGAGGACCTTGAGCTCCTCGTTCACCTTGATCACCTTTTACACCCATCACTCCTGATTCTCCAATATGCCCTTTTGGTCCTTTATTTCCCTTGTCGCCTTTTATTCCTGGCGCTCCCGATTGTCCGGGTTTGCCCGGTGGACCTCCAGGTCCCATGAGCCCAGGAGCGCCTACTTCGCCCTAAAATTATAATTGCTTAATAAACAGATTATCTATGCATGTATTATCTGAACAAAAACTTACAAAAACCATAAACGATAGTTTTTCTTTTATTTCTTAATTGTCTGTCCTGTCCTGACTAATTTCGAACAGAACTAAAGTCTAACGATTACCAAAAAAAATTACAAGGACTAGATCCTTTTCATGATCGAATTTATTGAAGATAATGTGCTATTAGAAGTTTATATTTAGAGTCATGAACATCATCTTACATTCGCGCCTGGTGTTCCTCTAAGACCGCGTTGACCTTCTAGACCCGGTGGCCCCGGTGGTCCAATCGGACCAGGTTCTCCAATAGCTCCCTTGGGGCCTATGTCACCTTTTTCTCCAGGAATGCCCGGACTCCCTTGGACGCCTGCTTGACCTTCTGCACCCTAAAATGCAAACGTACGTTTGTTTAAATCAAAGTTGACTTTTTATTTTTTATAAATAGTATTTTTTTTTCCTCTATTGAGTTCAACAGGTCTTTAATTATTGTTATGTCTTAGTTTGACATATTCACATGTACTTACTGGACTTCCCGGTAACCCTGCATCTCCTGGTTTTCCTATTGGCCCAACTGGCCCAGCTGGTCCTGGAACACCAGTACTACCCTCAGGACCATCAGCACCAGGCTCTCCTTTTATTCCTTGTGGACCTGGCTCTCCTCTTTCACCTGGAAACCCTGCAGGACCTGCATCACCTTTAGGTCCCTCTGGACCCACTGGTCCTTTTGGTCCTGGTTCGCCTTGTAAGCCTATAGGACCATCTTCACCTTTTGGACCAACAGCGCCTCTGGGTCCCTAGACAGAAGCAATTATGCTTGTAATTTATTAATTAATTAAGTTGTATAATTAGAAACAAATTATTATTTATAATATTCTCTTTGCCTTATTACGGAAAAATATTTTACTACTAATGATTATAAAGTAATAATTTGACTTTTTTGCCGCTAATCATTAAAGCTATAAGAATTAAAACGAGAATAGGGCTAAAAAGTAAGTGTAAATAGGGTTGTCTATTAGGTAAGGTGTAGATACAAGAAAATGGACAGTACAATGAAAATGTCGTAATATGTAATAAGTGAAAACAAAAATGAAAAGCTCAGCAATAACCATAAATATAATGGTCAATCATGTAGTTATACGCGAGTTTAAAAGTCTCTGCCAATAAACGGTAGAAGAATAAACGAGCTTAACATAAAAGTAATTTAAGCAATTAACAATAACGCACGACGGCTGACTAGTTTTTATTTTTTATTTGTGTTAGAAATTTAATAGGATGATTTTTTGAATTTTGTAGTAATAGTCAAGCTCAGGACAGGCAGCACAGACGGGCTTATACTTTTTTTCGGCTGTCGTGATGAAAATAATTATCATCATTGCGAAATTGCGTTTTAATTTTTAATAATCACCAATTTTCCTTCAGGTCCCGGAGGGCCCGGTGGTCCTGGAACGCCGGAACTCCCAATTTCTCCTCGTTGTCCCTCTGCACCTTGTTGTCCTGGTTCCCCTTGAATTCCTTTTGCACCTCTTCGTCCTTGTGGTCCGGTCAGACCAGGTGGACCGCTTGGCCCTAGACAAAAGTTGTTTCTTGTGTTATGTAGTTGAAAACGAAGCGATGATAATTTATCGTCTACCGCTTTTTATTTTATTGACGTATAATATTTGGCAAATTAATAAGTGTTTTTATTTATTCGGTCATTTATGTGGAAATGGCAAAGCTCTGTTTACATATATAGTAGTAATTTTTCCATATTTTCTCTTATAATTACTTTTCTCTTGCTTTAATGAAAATATGGACAAAAATTCGCTCAAGCTTTTCACGGCAGATGCGACTAGCAACAAACATATTTGGCGTTTCATCTTTTATGTAAAAAAATGATTAAACTAGATACTTTGGGAATTTTACCGATAGGTCCATTGTCTCCCTTATCCCCCCGAATTCCTGGTTGTCCCTTTTCTCCCTGGAGACCGGTTGGACCTGGAGGACCTTGTGGCCCACGTACTCCATCTGCGCCATTTATTCCAGGTGGTCCAGGGTCGCCTTGTTGCCCTTTTTCTCCGGGTAAACCAACTGGCCCAATCTCTCCGCGTAAACCTTGTATTCCAGGCGATCCTTGAGGACCCTGAAAATGTAATTATTATTTGATTTAGCAGTTACCTGGTCTGGTCGCCCATGGTGTAATGCTAACTGGGAACCTGTGACTTTATTGAAAAGGAACATCTCGAAGGCTGAAATCGGTGTAAATCCGATATAAGCAAGTCATGGCTTGCTTCCAGGGCAAGTATGTAGGGGCATTTCTCACACGTAAAACAAGAATACAGTATACTGTGAAAATACTTAGTTCATAATTTTTAGGTAAAGTAAAGTTTTACAATCACACTTTATGTCAGTGTGAAATGGTTATACCTCAATTATACCTCAGCATATAGAATGACGTTAACAAATAGAGTGAGAGACCACTTGTCGTTTAACGAGCCATGGGGAGGGCTATGCTCGTGATTTCTTTATGAGATCGAATCAGCAATGAGGAGATCCCTGAAGGATTGGTAAGTTGAAGTGGCAGTGAGTTGGGACGAAAAGATAAACAGATGACCTTGTTAAGGTCGTCGGAGACATTAGATGCTGCCCACTTTTGGTCCTGTTAAAAATCTATAGAGGAGGCGTATGTTCAACAGTGAACACTCTATGACATAAATGATGATAGTGATGATAAAATTATAGTATAAGTTTTGAAATGTCTGGTGTATTATGTTAAAATTCCATACTAAAATTGTTTTAAGCTCTTACCGCTTCTCCAGTAGCACCTTTAAAACCCTTTTCTCCGGGAGGGCCACTTTCGCCTTTATCTCCATCTTCACCTGGTGGTCCTACTGGACCAGGCGCACCGGTGAGGCCTCTTGGTCCAGGTAATCCATCGCGGCCAACAGGACCTTTACAAATATATTATAGATATTATTTTTAAAATTTAATAGTCTAATTCGTACATGTTACCAAAAAAAAAACATATTATAATACATTGATTAATAATTACTAAGCAAATGGCGGTCCTATCACTCAAGACAATTTCTTACAGACGGAACCATAAGGGAAATAGGAGAAAGATAAGCGATGTGTAAATACAAACACACTCTTCTTCTGCTACGCCACTATTGTGAATGTAACTGACACATAAGAAGCAAAGAAGATATATAATGTGAAGTATAAAAGGATCCTGTAAAGGATAGTAAACGATGTTATAATAGAGGGTCATAGAGATAAAAATTCAAGTAGTACTATTAATAAGTTGTACTTAATAAAAATGCATACCAATAGGTCCTGGTTCCCCAATTTCTCCTTTCTGCCCACCGGGACCCGGAGGCCCGCGGGGGCCTTCTCGTCCTGTAGAACCTTGGGGCCCTTCCTGGCCTGGTTCACCTTGCTCTCCCTTGTTACCTCTAATACCAGGTGGGCCAGTAGGCCCCATGTCTCCTTTCGAACCCGGTGATCCCTTAAACACGTCACATGAACTGAAGTTTCACTAAACGTGTAACCAAATACTTTAAAAGAGAACTACACACATTATTTCAAAGAGCTTTTTTACTTTTTTTTAAATATGTAAAAGTATAATTATATCTCTAAAAATAAAGTAAATACTTGACTGAAAAACACTTTTTTTTCATGTATTCGCTTTATTTTCTTTTGAGTCATTTATTATTCATGACACATGCGCTCTAGTGGGATAGTCTAGTAGGATTTTTCAACTTTTATTTTTGTGTATTTTGCGTATTGAGCATAATGTAACTAACAGGTGTGCCAGGTAATCCAGGATCTCCTTGATGTCCAGGTGGGCCTTGTGAACCAACGGGCCCCGGTTTTCCTTCTGAGCCAGGCATTCCAGGGGGTCCTTCTTTTCCCATCTCACCCGGAGCACCGACTTCACCTGGCATTCCTGGTACTCCTGACGCTCCTTGTATTCCAGGTGGTCCTAACTCTCCATTCGCTCCTTGTGGACCGACTGCTCCAGGAGGGCCCGGCAAACCAGGTTTACCAGTTTCACCCTGAACAATAACAATTAAACATGAATTTAATTCTCTTCTAGCGGCAATATGTAAATTAATAATAAAGCAAATTAATGTCACAAAAAAATTAATACTAGCTGCTTTGAAAGCGTATGTAGTTTAAAAAGCTTGTCATAGTCTAAAAAAATACGTTATATTATTACGTTTTTCACTTGACTTAATGTCTTAATAATAAACAACAATTACTTCCAATAGCAAGCTACCTACATCGTGCATTGCAAATAATAAAGTGATTATGAAACATTGAAATCTACACAATTATACAATTGATACGCGAAAGGACAAGTGTTATAATTCCCTCAATAGTTTTTACGACAAAAAACGTGTTGTTTTTTAATATTTTTCTTGCAAATGATACATTTATCCCTTCTATATAAACCATCGTCGTGCCTCAACAAGAATATTAAAATGAAACGTAGCCAAATTGGGCGAGCCGTATTATGTATTACGAAACACGTTAGCTGATTCATTTTTAATACAATGTAATGGGCTGGTTAATGTATAATGAGTATTAAAAAGTTTTCCTTGATGTTTATACAATCAAGAAACCTACCACTGGACCACGTTCTCCGGGAGGACCGGGCAATCCAGATTTTCCATCCGATCCTGGTGGTCCAATAGCACCTGGGAACCCACGCGTGCCTTCAAGACCCTGTGGACCTCGTTCACCTACAGAACCTGGTGGCCCAGGTTGCCCTGTATCGCCTTTAGGACCTGGCGGCCCGTCCGATCCACGACGACCTCTTGGTCCTCTATAACCCTAGAGAGAATTAATGTAATCTATTATGTGTTCTCAAATATAAAACTCTCACAAAAAAATTTAAGTCTCTTACTCTCGGTCCCGTCTCGCCTCTATCACCAGGAATTCCTATCATTCCCTGTAAAAAAATTCTTCGAATACATTTGCAGTCAATTGATTATTAATAATTTATAATTTAATAATAATCACTAAAAATTATTATAAATAAAATTATGTTTAAAAAGAAAACTAATTCTAAAGTCGGCGTACAATGTTATGCTCAAACAATTTTACCACAACTCCTTTAGCTCCCCTTCTTCCTCTCCTACCGGATGCTCCCTTATCACCTTTTTCGCCTTGATTTCCAGGATATCCTGCTAAGCCAGGGGGCCCAGTTGCACCCTTTTCTCCTGTGGGGCCAATGGAACCAGTTTCACCGCGAGCACCTTCCATCCCCTTAAAGAAAGATTGTACTTTACATTGAATACGTCAATTAACTAGTTCTATAGAACTAGTACACTCGAATCTTCGAGAATCATCATTATTCGATACAGTAATTTACCTTTTGGCCTTCCGGACCTTCGATGCCCGGAGGACCCGATTCTCCCGCTTGGCCTCTTTCGCCTTTCAATCCCATTTCTCCTTTCTCGCCTTCGATGCCTGTATATTGAGGAGATAACTATGTTAATAAAAAGCTGTGACTTGTTGATTGAAAAAAAAATTGACCATACCTCGTATTCCTTTGTCTCCTTTATCTCCAGGCAAACCTCGAGGTCCGTCATCGCCTTTAGGTCCACGTGGACCAGGGAATCCTAACATGCCCTGTAGGAAACAATGTAATATTGTATCTGACGTATGATAGTATAACTTTCTTTAGCCATGCAATGTCTAACCTACTCGTATGTTTCGAGGAAATAGAAATTAGAGCTATTGTTCATAGTAGAGTCGATAATACTGCAGAATATAATTATGCCATAACGCTACGAGTATTTTAGGTAATGATTATAATGCTGTTCTTAAAGGGTTGCTTTAGACAAAGTTAATTTTAATAATCTAGGGTTATATTTAAAACACTTTTTATAGGAAATTTTAGAAATGGGCTAGCGTAGTATGTCGATTATAAGAAGATCGCCTTTTTCATCAAAAAGGCGATTAAAATTGGCGATGGGGAGTCGGGCTTTGGTGGTTTTCATCATAACAACAGCGAATACTAGGAGTCCAGCAAGATGAAGTAGTTATTCGTGTTATTGTGGTACGGCGAGGGGCGGTATAGAGCTCCTATGAGATGTGCCAAGATCCTGCGGTCTCTTTAAATAATTGAAGATGACTTTCAGGGAATTTTAGAAAAAAAAATCCATGTAGCTGTCTTTCTCTCAGTGGATACCTTAGGTAAAGAAAATCCCTCTCCATCCTCAAATAATACTGAGAAGACATACAGCTTAGTTAAAAAATCCTTAACCATACTGTTACGGATGGGTGGTACATATTTTTATAATATGTTATTAATAGAGTGTAAGTTCTGGTATAACGTTAGGTTTAAATTGATTTGCAGATAAATGGAACCCTAATTTACTGCAAACCTGTAGCCCTTGAAGTCCTGTTTCGCCCGGAGGTCCTTGTTGTCCAGGGCTACCTGGTGTCCCTGGAGATCCTTCTGGTCCTGGAAGTCCTGATATTCCTGGTTTACCCTGTGCCCCCTAAAAGACAATTAAATAAAAGTGTTACAAAACTATGCCGTTTTATTACCCATAATAAAGTTATATTGGACCCTATTGAGATAAAAAAAAAACATTAAAATAATTTACTTGTATTCCTGGAGCTCCTATAGGTCCTTGTGGTCCCGGAGATCCTGGAGAACCCATTGCGCCAGGCTGTCCTTGAATTCCTGGTGGACCAGGCTGCCCGGCAACTCCTTTCACTCCTTGAGGTCCTTCATTACCAGGTATCCCTGGATATCCAATCAGTCCTGGAAATCCTCTTGGTCCCATGAATCCACGAGGGCCCTAAAAAGTTCGAATATTTCTTTTATATCGCCTTCTTAAAACTGTTAAATTCAGTTATTATCCTGCTAATATCACATTTTTTTTAATTTTTAATTTTCAAATTTATCTTCTTAAAATGAGCGCAGAAAGTAATTGACGAAGATGTTAATGATTTATTTCTTAAGAAAATTTTATTTAACCTTTGAAGTTTTTTCTAATAACATTTGAAAATAATTTTTACCAGTTCTCCAGACAATCCTGGTGGACCGGGCGGTCCTTCATCTCCCGGTGGTCCATCTAATCCGGAAGCTCCAGTCTCACCTTGTAACCCAGGAATTCCTCGTTCACCTTTGTCTCCCGGCATACCTGCAAGACCTGGATAGCCTTGTTCACCTTTAGATCCAGGTGCCCCAGGTGATCCCCTTTCACCATCTCTACCAGGGTGACCTCGTCTCCCGATTCTGCCTGGTGGGCCTTGCAACCCTCTTAAGCCTGGTGGACCCTTGATGTGTACATAAAATAATAGATTATAAAATAAAAATGATCTATACATAAACATTATTAAAAGTTTTTCAAAAATTACAAGCTTAATGTTAATTTAATATTACAATGTTTCTTTGTTAAATTAATTTTTGTTATTTTGTTAATTTTTGTTTTTATGTTAAATTATGATGAATAAATCGTTTTAAATTCTTGCGACAAAATTAAATGTATTTTTTACTCTACGGAGTACACAGTTTTATCATTCTTTTTCTCTATATTTTTATTTAAATTTTTAGGTCCAGGTTTGTACTAATGTAATATCAAAAACTTGTTTTAACCGATTACGCTCTGATTTTAGTCCTATCTACACATGCTTATTTTTATTAAATTTTTAATATCTAAGAAGTAATTCCAGTTCAAAGTAATCTTTCGAAGCAACGACTTAATTTTTTTTTAAAAAAATATTATTTTTATGTTTTTATTTTTATAGATGACAGTCGAAAACATATAAAGATTTTTTTTTTATTATCAACACGTGTAGAATTAAAAAGTAATAGTATCTGAGTAAAATAAAGCATGTCTATATAAAAAAAACCTTACCGGTTCTCCTTGTTCACCCTGTTCCCCTTTTGGTCCTTCGGGCCCGATGTCACCTTCTGGTCCCGGCGGTCCGGTTAATCCCATGGGACCATCCACGCCTCTCATCGCAGTCTTTAAATTCAGATAAAACCAATACATTAGTTAACACTAGAAATAGAGATAAGTTTCGTTTATTTTTTTCTAGTAGTCTCATAATATTATAACTCTTTTGTGAGTAACTGTATACAGTATTTATTCATTTTCACATAATGACTTAAAATTATAATGTTTTAATTAATTTTAGAAGTTATGGCTTTAAGTTGAACAATGTTATTTTGCTCTTTCAATCTGATTCAAGTTTTTAATGTTATTATTTACATTAGTGGTCATAAATGATTCTATGTGGGATAAATGAATATTCTTTTTCGATTAGACTGTCAAATACCGCAAAACAATACTAACCATATGTTGTGTAAGCATTTGTCGTAGAGCTTCTGCTTGAGCATCTGGCCCTTTATCAGTATTTGATTGGTGTAACTGGAATAAGGATCATTAATGTAAATGTCAGAACAAAACGCACTGTATTTTTTCAGAAAAAATTACAATGAAAAGGAAAGAAGTTTTACAATTACAACTTTTAAACGATACCATTGTATTACTTTTTATTTATTACAAAGACTGATATTATTATACAATTATAGAAGATAGTTTATATTACGCCGAATATAATGGTACATATTTGGAAACAGAATAAATGTGGCAATACAGGATCGTGTAAGCATTCATCATTTATGATCTAAGCGCGCAGAAAAGATGGCCACTGGAGCCTCGAGGTTCTGGTATGGGACATCCCCAACTAAGTCGAAATTCGAAATCTTTTGGATTATATATATATTTATATATAATCCAATAGATTTCGAAGTGAAAAAAAATCAGATAAAGGATATCTATAGCTAAGGATAGGGGAGGACATACCAGTAATGGGCATCCTACTGTTGAAATGATGATGACGATGAATTATAAGTAGTTGAGAACTCACTGGCACAACGAAGACATGTCCAGGTGGTCCTGTATAACCTTGTTGACCTTCCGCACCAGGTTTACCAGGTTCTCCTTTTGGCCCTCGAGGACCTTGCGGACCAGGTGGGCCAGGATATCCACGTGGGCCGAGGTAAATACCCGTGCCTCCATAATCGTAGTAATTGTCATTGTTATCATAAATTATTGATGAATTTCTCTGGAAAATTGGAAGGTTTTTTAATTTTTTTTTATCTTAAATTGAGTTTGTTCAACTTTAGCTTACTTTTAACTATATCGTTGATTAGTAACTTAATAAAGTTTGAACAAATGCTTACTTCGTCAATTTCCGGCGGATGTGTGAGCCAGTCTGAGTCTTCAGTTGTAGTAATCGGTGTAAAAGGGACATCAGTGACATTAAACGTTATATTTTGAGTATATATTGCGTCTTGTCTTATCGACTGTAAGCACGAAGTAAAACGAATGTATCAAATAATTGTGTTAAACAAATATTGCTTCTATACAAAGCCAGAGATTAATATTGAACATTTAATTACATTATCAGCACCAAACAAAAAATTCTTTAAATAATATTCACTCAGTAAGATAATTAAAATTTAACAAACCCTCGGTGTTGTGACTGATATCACATCTGCAGCATTAATTTCTAAGTTGTTTAAGGGCGTAGAATTAAAATCTACGGTATCCGTAAATATTCCGAAGATGCTATTTTCATCTGCACACAAAAAAAGAAAATCTATTACATAAGCTGAATGATAAATTAAAATATTTATACGTAATTATCCTATTTTAATTATAATCAATAAAAGATAAATAAATTTAATTTTTGTATCAAAATTTAAAACCTGTCTTACCTTCTGTTGAAGTAGCATATTGTCCAACTTGTTCGAAAACGTCAGGACCCGGCCAAAAAGGCTTCGATGTTGTCAGGTCCTTTGTTGCTGCTGCCCAAAGGTCTTCTGATTGGTTTTTTATACCCAACAATTGCTTTCCATCATTTTTATCTGTTAAGGATTCTTCATTTTCATCAGTCGGGATATGAACAATGTTTAAATCGCGTACCGATGTGTATCCATATCTTCTGTTATTGGATATCTCGTTTTCAAATATATTATCATCTTTAACAGTTACCAAACCTGAATATTGTGATTCCAGTTCTTTACAATCAGGGGCCAACGTCACGCATAGGTCATAAGCGACATCTGGTTTATTAGCAAATTGTAAAAGTTCTATATCGCCCTGTGGACGTGTACTTTGTAAGAATTCATTTTGTAAATTTTTTCTTTGTTGGTTAATATTTGTAATGGAAAGAGATATAGCTATTTGAAGATTTTATATGCATATAAAATGCTTTAAAATTAGGATAATGACTCTAATTATTAGACATTTCTAGACGTGTACTTGCCTAGCCAGAATAGTCGGAACAATACAAAATAGTTCACTAGTCATTGTGAAGTGTACATCTAAGGAGTGGAAAGGATAGTTAGATTGAAAATTTGAAATTGGGATACAATTTAATTTACGAGCATAATTTGAGTATAAGTGAGTGTATATGGGAAAAGCCTATTAAATTTAAAGAAAGACTGGTTCGTTTATTTACCTCGTAGTACTGATCCGGAGTAACTTGGGCGCCAACAACAAGAGCACCAGCTAAATTAAACGTGCTGCCGGGTCTACGATTCAGTGGCAGCGATTCTCTTATTTCGCAGTCTACAAGCAAAGTTGCTGAATCGCCTTTTACACTGAGACCGATTCGATGCCACCTATATTATAAAATTAAATTTGTACACTTACTTGGGTGTCAGAGACATCGTATTATCACAGATGCGACGGCGTTCCGAATATATTGGCACCAACATATAATTTTTTAAGTGCTTCTTATAAATGCACCGAAAGTAAAAAGTATCCAGTATAAAGCTTTATAGGCGATCTTAATAATTAGACAATTTACTTGGGATGTGGAAAATTATTTTGGTTTTCCCGTTTTCAGAACAAGTCAAAATAATGATCATGTGATACTTGCCTCTCCAAACAGAGGCTTTTCGTTTTTCACATACTCTCATTTTAATCATAACTAGCGTTGTTTACTGCCTACTGTATAAGTCAATATTAAATTTTAATTTTTTAAATTCATAATACTAATTCTGACAGATATAAGCCTGAGTCTTTTTTTATTTTATTTATTATAAAAAATTGTAACTCTTTCATTAAAATAACAAAAAAAGTGTTATACACCAAAGCTGCTGAAGCTTTAAAAGGATAAAAAAAACAATTATTTTATAAATAATAAATAACGGAATGATAATAGAGTAAGATAAAGCGTTTTCAAATTCGAATTACTACGTATTAAAATCAAGGCTTGCTATTTATCACTGTGGATTTTGCACCGAAGTTATTTGCCTGTCGCGTTCTAATTGAAAAATAAATTAATTTAGCATATTTCAGAGCTATCACTTTATACAGGATGATTAAAATAGATAAAAAGGTTTTTCAGCTTTTTGATGACAAATAAGCTATGCATTTACCTCTATAAAGCTTTACAAATGTAACCAATCACCTATATTTTAATGTATATAATAATCATTAAAGTTACTTATTCAAAGAAGTTTACCTGCCATCGGCAATATTGACTCTGTAGGTAAGAAGTTCATGATCCAGCGGGTCGCCTCGAGTGTCTTCGTAGTATAATTCTATCAGTTCGCCGACTACCAGTTGCAGCTGTTCATCGCCCGAGTCCGAGTATAATACGAACAAGGGATTTTGATCTGTGCCTAAACAAAAAGTTATCTAAATTTTTTTTGTCACTCTCCAAACCTGAGGAAAACCTTTAAGTCTTTTCTACAACGAGTACCTAATACTGATTTGTTCGAAAGTAATATAAAAATATTTGTTGCTGTCACAGTATAAGCAGACCAACGCCAAGCATTAAGCGAATTCACTTTGAACAAACGTCTTATTTGACATGCGATACACTTTCAAAAACGCCGCTGTAATTGACGACGTAATTCGAGAAATCCTGCCGCAACAGGAGACCGCGTTGACAATAGTCATCATAATAAACAGCGTGCCATTCGATACGCCGTAAGACTGTCGGAAACCTTTATGATATTTCCTATGAGTATATAAGTAGTCAAGTAATTTTATCGAGTAATTTTATCAGCATGAGTATTCCGTTAGAAACAGTTATGAACTTCTCTCCTCTTAAATTTTTATACTTGATTAGCATTCGTAAATAAGTAAGATTTGTTATTAAAAGATTTACCGTCGATATGGAAGACCATTAGTATTGAAATCAGTTTTGTTTACATTTTTAAGCGCAATTTCAGTAATAAAAGTTCTGTTTGGCCTCGTAAATGTGAACATATTTTATATGTATAACAAATAATTGCGCATTTTGATTTGACAATCATATTTTTAATATCCAAGAAAAGTATAGTATAGTAATTTTAATGAAATAAAAATAAAGGGTTTGTTAAAGAGTGAAGTGTTAAGTATGCTGAAGGGTGGAATCGTCAAATCGTCATTGACCCAGTTTTAAGCATACGCATTAACACAGAATTTATTGAGATACGTAACGTCAATTAAATTAATCACGTTTCTGAATGTCGCTGTTGCACCATTGCATGGGTTTCTTATATAGGTCAAGAAGAAATCAACTACGTGTATCAACTATATTCTCGACGAAGTATTTTCACACTTTTTTTTGTTCTTGTTTCGTCAATAAGATCCTAATTTCTAAAATATCTTAAGATCTTAATTTACAAATTACACTTATCAAAGCGCATAAATTCGATAATGACGATGCTTTGATTTAAAAAAAAAGGACCTCGTTAGTCGTGTTGTTTTGTTTATACGATTTATATTGCATCAATTGAAAACGCGAGAACAAGTAGTTAGGGTAACAAATTAAATTTTAAATAACTGTTGTGAGTAAACTTTTTTACAATGACGCAGTAGTGATGCAATGTTATGATTTTCTTACCTGGTAATCGGACGGTAGCTATTACAGAAAAGTCTTCAGGGAAGGTGTTGTAGAACATGCCGGCAGCGAGTTGGTGAAGAGTTGCATTCTCGTTGAGGGCGAAAGCAGAATACTGTTCGGGGGTAGTGGAAGCTGCCTGACATCTTCCTGGCACCCTAGACACCCCTTCAGGCAGTTCAACATCGCGGATCACCGATAAGACGTCAAAAAATTCTACTTCATCTGTGAAGAGTTATCAAGTTATTAAAATTTTTAAGCCTTCCTCGGAAATATGATCATAACATCTCATGTTAGTAACTTAAATATACATATGCATAGTGTTTGTTTAAATAATTTTTTACAAGACGTAATTATGTGTAAAATTGGTTAATTTAGTACAAACTATGCAGGACTTATCTTGTTACATGTAATGCTTGAACGTAAGATAGATCAAGCCGAAGTGTCCTCTCAGTGGCCCTTGCGATCACTCATAGGCATTTAGCCAACTAATTCCACTCCAGACAGAATTTCGAAGTCTAGACTAAACACCCTCAGCTCTTTGTTAATCCGGTGAAGCCATAAAGGTTAACGGACAAATAACATTTACCTATAACTAAATAAAAACTAAAAAAATCGATAACAACGTTTCATATCTGATTGAGACTTTCCTAAGAGATTTATTTACTCCCAGAATAATAAAATAAATCCATTTAAAAGAGGAATGCTTACACAAGTGTTCAGAAATGTTAGAAACGTATTTAAATTTATCAAACAATCCTTACTCACCGTCGGTTCTCCCTGTGCCGAATATAAAAAACAAAAGAATTATGCATCGCCCGCTTATCTGAGTAGCCATTGCGGCCCAAGTAAATATTTTGGTTGGATTTTATTTACAATAGGGCCCATCCCGTCCGCCGACCTCGGGTGGAGGCTAAAATAGAGATGTTTCGTCCTTATAAGATAACCGCTTCAAACACATGTCGACGCTCTTTAGGAACGTCGACGCAACTGGCAAACTTTACTCTGCGTTGTAAGAGATCGCTTCGCAAATTAACATGTCGATTGTATTGGTGTCAAAACAATGAAGAATATTAACAGTTCGGAGTAATCAACATTTCACGAAATCTGTATTTTAAAACGAAATAAGTAAAAATTTGTTAAGCATCGTATTGAAATAGCAGAAAAATATACAAAAAGTAGTTAAGACCCATAACATTTATGAATTTATCATTATATCTAATAGATTCAGGCGTTACCTTGCGGAAGTCCATCCTAACCAAGAAAGGGACTAATATATAGCTACTTCCGCTATGCAGCAGTAGGCTTGCAATAAAGTGCACCGCCCGCCAGCCCGCTGATAAATGCGCGTGCGGTAAACAATGCGAAACACATAATATACTATATCACATAATAAACTAGATCTATAGTTATGGACAACGCGTTCAGGTGGCGCTGGGTACCAAATGGCAGAGCGGTGACTTAGGGATTTTATCAAGGCTCTCATTTATTCACCGTTACGTGTGCCCAAATCTGAATTATTATCCTTTTAAACTTAATCCTGGAAAAAATCTTCATAGAAAGTAAGTATTTTTTTCTGAAAATTACACCAAATCCTCTAAAAATCGAAAAAAAAAATTATTTTGTTAAATTATTTTTAGTTTAAATATTTCATATTGTCTTCAACTTTCGCAGTATTACATTAAATATACATTACTGTTATTTAATTACGCTGTACATCGTAAACGCTGTGTATATAATAAAATAAAAAATGTTTATTTTTATGAAAAGGTTGAATACCTCAACTTTCTTTCTATTAGTCATATCCAATTCAACATATCTGTTCAAGTCATCTGCACATTCGTTTTCATTAAGAGCACATGAGAGATGGTTCGCATTCTAAATTTAAATAACTAAACATATATCACTTAAAGCTAACGGTTATTGCTTTATTTTATAGTTCGATATATTAACATGAACATGTACATATTTTTACATATATACTGGTAGGTTACGTAAATTATTCTGTGTGTGAAGTATAATATAATTTTTATATAGTATTCTGTCTAATATAATAACAATTTTTTTTGATGCAATCAAGTAAAATTTATCGCTTTTACTTTCCGATTACTAAACAAAGCTACGAGTTACTTTGAAACGTTGCTAATTAGACGTACTGATTGTTAAATCTTATCAGGGAGCAGGGCGCTAGTTCAGTGGATGGGTAAACTTGGGTCGTTAGCTGCAATCGTCTGCTATCGTCGGTTGAATCAATTACAGTAACAAAGCCTAACGACGGAAAGTACGTAGTCTAAAAGTAGGTCAACCTTGACACACGGACTAACGGACCTACAACGGTCTTGTTTGTTCCAGTCAAATTAACAATACCATTTCGAGGGCTCATCTTTTGTTATGCAAATGTACCCATTAGGTGAACAAATAACCTTGTTACGGTCATCGGAAGACGATGGATGTGGGGTGTCTATGTCCTGTAGCTGAAATGATGACGACGATGAAGTTGTTTGCTTGGCATGGAAGTGTAAAAAAAATAATTTATTATTTTAGCAGCCTTACAGCTGAAACAAATATGATGATCGTATTAGTACGCAACTGGGAGCAGATTGAGGCAAGAATTGATAGGTTTTTGTGTTATAGAGAAATATGGTTCCCGGATATAAATACGATAAAAATGATTACCGTCATTTTTTTCAGTTTAAAAATTATTAAAAACTGGACTTCTTTAGGAGCCTCATCACAAGTACATTATTTATTTAACAATCCTTTAGGTCATTTACGCAAAGTCTCTATGAATATGGTAAAACGACCTCCGGTTTAGGCTGTCACTAGAAACGTATTTAGGATTCTTAAGCACTGGGGCTGGTCTTTGGTTCGAATGTAATAACTACCTATTAACGTGGTCTCGTAGTCATGGTCTCTAAGATCTGATAAAGCGACGACATAGTCAATGTTAGGGGAAGTACCCGGATGCAGACAACACAAGACAGGTTATTGTGGTGATCTTTAGGGCAGGTCTAGGCTTTGCGTGAACGTCTACAGGCCGACATGATGATAATGAACGGAGTCTTTCATTTAGGTGGTTATAAGCAAGCTCACAGACGCTCAGCGGAGAGGGTTACGATCGGGATCTCTTTACTGGATCAAATCAAGAATGAAGATATCCGTTCACGAACGAAAGTTGCTGATATAGCGCTGCGGATCAGCAAGTTCAACTATCAGTGGGTAGGCCATATAGCGCGCGTAGAACCGATGAGGCCTTAACGTTCTGACGTCCACCCATAAATCCACTTTGTAGGGTGATAACAGAACCGAGAATAAAGTAGGTAACCAGGACTATGTTAAAATAATGATTAGGACAAAAAAATGTTTCGATTTAGGACAGAAAAGGTTGTTAGTAACACAAGTAAAGATAGGACATAAGGATTTTGTTAAAATAATTTATTATTTTGCCGAAAAAATTGTAAACACCATTTATTTTTTATGCTTGATAATCTGCGGATGTGTTTTCTCGAACACGTCAATCTTCAGCAAAGTTTCGTACAATTTGTGAACTGTCGGATACTTAGTCAAGTTCAGGTTGTGTCTGAAACATTAAATATATTTATTTCGAAGCTTTTTAGCGAAAATGTTAATCTAGAGTAATTATAACAATTAATCGAGTACACAGGTAGAACTAGGGTGTGACTGGAACACTTGGATTGCTACGTTTAATCATTTCACATTTTTTTCAGTTTTGTGTTAATATTTTTGGACAATCATAGTTTTCATAATTATTAATACACAATTTTGCTTGAATTTTTTTTTAATTTTTTGAGTTTAATTGAACATTTTGTATCAAAGTCGTATCACAAATGACTCACAGTAATAAATCATTATTAGGCTTGTAGTTTTGTCTTTGTCAGTTTGTTTACGACGAAACATGACGTAGAGACGTGATTGTGTAAGGTATTGAGAGGCTCATGGATTTTTTAATGAATGCATTTATTACTTTTAATTAGGCAGAATCGAAGACAAGCGAAATAGTTATGTAATTAAATATAAAAATCATGAACATAATATTGTTATTTACTAATTAATGTACTCATATTATTTCCCACTATGAATACTTGTGCGGTGTGATAATTCTGGAAGCGCCCAATTTAGAAACTATTGCTGGAATACTAATAAGTCCAAATTAAGATCGCTCGGAAGAAGCCTGCAACCAGCGTCTTCCAACGACCTTATTAATATGGTCTATTCAACTTGTGGTAGGACGTCCTTTACTGCGCTTACCGGTCCGGTATGCAGTCTGCTGATTATTGCAACAGCTTGCTAATGGCGTGCGAAGTGAGAAACCATGTTTTTTAAGCTAATATTAAATCATAGATGATTTTTACTATTATTTTAGCCAACATTAAAGTTCTGTACTTGTAAACTGCGTATTTGGGCACTATGGCTAGGCAACAGACGTGGTCATCATATAAACGGTCTTTAACAAATAAGACTGATTACGTGTTTTGGAGCATAGACGCGAACGTAATCAGAAAAAAAGAACTACACGAAACAAAAAGACTATGATATAATGCGACTTGAAATGTCTTTCAAATTTACATTTTACAATTTTACCTTGTAACAGCGTTATACAGTTGCGGTACTAAACATAGATCTGCCATAGTTAAGTGATCTCCGACGCAGAAGTTGTAAGAGGTGGTCTTCAGAAGACTCTCCAGTGTCTCCAAGCCGCGCCCCGTCCAATATTTGGTAAAACTTTGAAACTGCTCCTTGGATTCGAAGTGACTCATTAAACCTATGTTTTGCAGTGGTTGAATTCCGGATACTATCGTCTAAATTGAAAAAAAAATATATATACATATCCATCTCCAATTTCTATACAAAGTGTAATTAGTTACAGATGTAAAAGCATTACAGGGTTGGAAGTAAACGTAAAAATAAAAGTATACGTATACTAACATGTCTTTATTTATTAAAAACGGGTAAAGTTGGTAAAATAAAGTAAGTAATACATACTTCACATATTTCCCTCATACGAGCTCTTAGTAAAGGAGAGTCCGGCGTCAATTTTGGTTCTGGGCGAGTTTCATCTAAATACTGAAGAATAGCCATAGATTCGACAATGGTTGTGCCATCTGGGTTTATTAAATATTAAGCTTTAATGTAACTGTAGAAAATACATGTATTAGTAAAATAAATCGACATTAAATTCTTCTTTTTATTTTTTTGCTTCATAATTGAAACCGAAAGACGTTCACTGCTGGACATAGGCCTCTTTTTTCAATCTTAATAAGGTCATATATCTATTTTGCGGGTGGATCTTTAGACCCCAGTGGCTATTTATTCAGGGTGCTGTGTGGCCTTCATTTTTCGACCTCAAACTCCTAAATTATGTATTTACTTTCGTTCTTCTTATAAACAGGTTATTTAATTTACCGCATAATAATAATATACAATAGTATCTATAGTTTGTATTTACATATTCCGTCGCCGGAGTCTAGACAAGTACCAAATAAAGTACCATTACGATTCATTCTACAATTCAGTGACCTAAATATCTAGCCAATCGAGCTTTTTCTACGATTTGATAAGTGACGACGTGTTCGTTAAATAGTGGAGTTATTGACCGAACCATTTACAAGTCGAATTGCGACGGAGATTCAAATCAAGTTTGATTGTTCAAGGATCGATTATTATTGTTTTAAAACTTTGTTATTATAATGGAAGCGTGTGTAGCCACCTTCATTATTTGATTTTATATTTCCTGGTATCCCTTACTTGTTGTATCTACGCGGCACGAAATATTTGTAACGCGTTGACCTACTCCTATTATTAGAGATAAATTAAAATATTAATTAAACTTCAATAGTAATTTTATGATTAATATAAGTGCAGTTTTTAAAGCACTTTATCATTTGTATTATAAAGAAGGTACATTTAATGGTATATAATCACTGCCAACGATCACCTGCAACAAAACGGAGAAGTCCTATGTAATCAGGTTTTAAGATAAGAATAAAATATCTTTTGTAACCACCCCCTAGTCTCACCGGTCTGAAAATGCAACAGGCAATAAACTATAATTTTATCTGTAATAATCATGTTATACTTGTACATTAATTTCATCATCAGAGTCATTAATTTTCTTGTGAAACTTGTAATAAAATGCGAAATTATTTGACGTTAATACTGTATTCACATTTTTAACCATAATCAAGTGAAATTTTAAAATTTTACGTAAAATAAAACGACATTAAATTCTTCGTTAAATTACATTATCATTTCGGTATTAAGACAATGTTGGACGTAGACGTCCCTCATCGATTTCAAATAAAATCTTACTTTACTTACTTTACTTCTTGATCTCATTTTGATCAATTTGTGATGATTGTTTAGTCGATAATTAATTTATTTTCTAGAGTTATTTATTTAAGGTTAAGAAACGATAACAAATGGATTATTTGGATAATAATATTAAATCGGAAGCGGTTTATTAAAGCTCGGGATAAAATTTAATGTGCGAAATATATTTCTGGAAATGTTTAGCGTGCGCCATTAATAGGGATTCTAAAACCGACTCGGCAAACACTCGGAAATGATAGCGCCCTCAAAAATTTTGAGACGACGTTGTTATTCAAAACGAAAATCACAATTCACGGCGTGATTGTGAATTCCCAATCAATCTAAATCGGATTGGTTTCTCAATTCAAGATTCCTCCGTGACGGGGCCGTGTCGAAAAAAATTGGATTTTCTAGAGCACTCTTTCATCCCTGTTATATGTCGTCATGCTTTTAAATCCAGCCACTTACATTACACAAAAGTGAGAGGAATTTTTCTAGAATTATGCGGCAAAAGCGAGATATGTTAAAGACATTTAATTCAGCAAAGCCTTCTTAACGATTTATAGATATTCAATAATATGCTATTAAATAGGCAGTATATCTATTTTTAACAACGCTTAATTTTAAAAGACTTAGAGCTTATATACTTTTAATTGTAGAAAAAATGTTTCTAAGTATTCGTTGCATTTTAAATTTTTTTTCTTTATAAGTACAGTGACTTATTACTTAGTTATTTATAGAGATATAGTGAATTTAAATAAAAAATGTTTTCTAATAAATTCCAGTCAAAGTTAGTGTTTTAATGGTCTTTAAATAATGATCATATTTAGGTTATTATACCGTATTCATTAAAAGTACATGTGCTATATATATATGTATGTATATTTGTAAATATGTATGTTTTGTCTATATGCCCACGTTAACTACTTGTTATTTATCCTTCTACAGTTTCCATGCTATGGTTGTCTCGAAGAAATTGCCTTGTAGGATAAGACCGCCTATTGTACTTTACTGTTATGCAACTATGTATACGCCTTCAGAGCTCCTATATCTATACCCAATCACCCAGTACTTTTTAATTTAATTTTATACTCTTAATTGTACTCGTTAGAAAGTAAATAGGAACTCTAAAGGCGTGAACGCGTAACAAGGTGTAAAAAGGTTTTTCAAAATTCGTATGCTACATATTCAAATTAAATAATGTTTACTGTCTGCCTCTACAGACTTTATACCGCTAGAAGTTATTAGCTTATTAAATCTTTCACGTTAACATATTTTAGAGTGATCTCTTTATACATGGAGATTTAAAATAGGTGTTAAACGTTTAAAGATTTGTTGATAAATGAGCCATACATTCACCCTTTTAAACCTTTTGCTCATATAACGAATCATCCAGTAAACTGAAAAATGTCAAACCACGTTCCATCTATTTGCGAGCGATAGCAATGATCATTGTGGTTCATAGATAAGCTATTTATTAAATACTTACCGCAAGTAAATACATTAATATCTACTCAGGTAAAAAGCAATTCAGACGCTCTGGTATTTTAGAGCACTAGAATAAAATATCGTAATTAGCAGCTAAACCATATTTCTTTGCCTTACCTATAATAAGAGCGGGAACTTTCTGTGATGGATTTATTATTCGAAACTCCTCCGTAAGATGATTTTTCTCACGTAAAATGTCAACAGATTTTTCTTCGAAAGGTATTTGCTTAAAGTAGAGACCGGCGCGCACTCGCCACGAACACGATGACAACCAAAATGCATAAAATGTAGCGCGATGCGCAGCCTAGGAGATAGCAAGAATTCATAAAGGTCGTAAATTCAATAACTAGTAAATCATTTTTAAATTCATCATCATTATCTTATCAGTAGGGGTACGGAAATTTCGTATTTACGAAATAGGTGCGAATAAATGCGAAAATTACTCATAAATGCGAATAAATGCGAAATGTATGGTATTTTTCTTTTTTCCAAGGTCTTCCTCAAAATGAGCTATTTGATGAATATGCACACTGTCATAGGCTAATTATTCGGTCCATTAATATAAATAAAAACCCCAATGTGCAGGACATATTGTTGGCCGTCAAATGCAACTTTTCGTTTTTTTGCTGAAGCAGCATTACATAGTGCAATTAACAGCGTGGACGCTTAACGCTTCTTCTGCATATAAAATCTCGTCGTACAGACCAAAAAACGACGTTTAAAAAGTCGAATCTTATTTTTTACAATGTTATCTTTTAATTAATTAAAACTGTTTGATGTTAAGACTTGTACTTTAAAATTTTTCTTAAATTTTACGTTCATATTTAGCAATAAAATTACTAAACAAAAATTTTTGTTTAATAAATGCCTAATTTACCCAAATTTAATAATTTTAAAGTATAAATGCGAAATTTATGCGAAATTTGCAAATTTTGAAAAATATAAATGCGAAATTGGTGATTTTTTTTTGCGAAAATTCCGTACCTCTACTTATCAGCCGTTTAATGTCCTATACTGAATATAGGTCTCCCCTGTAGATTTCCAAAAGAACTGGTTAAAAGCTTGCATCCGATGTGTTCAATCTGTGTAGACATTTTACCATTCCACCGTCTCCACTACAGAATCTTAAGGACACAGCAGTTACCTACTTTACGCATTATGTGGCTGTACACTGTCATTTCAACTTGCTACTCGGTTACTCTTTTTCGTCTACAGATCTTCTTATACCTGTTTTGATCTCGTCAAGAAAAAAGCATATCTAGTGGATGTGATCTTGTCAATTAGGGGCCAAAGAATTTCCATTTAACTTAAAATTTATTTATTTTACATTTCTTTCGAATTTGGAAATTTACTTTAATGCAAAGGCAAATATTCTACTTATAAAAAAATTACATGAACTAATGAAAATGTATTTCTCATAAGGTTAAGATAGCTGCGCTATATTCGCACCCGAAAGTCGAAATGCTCAATTTTTTAAGGATTATAATTATTATTGAGTACTTTTTATTTCGTTGACATTCGTAGATATTTCACATGTTTTCAAATTTCGAAATAAGTAAAGTTTTGTGTGAAGACTTTATGCAATAAATAATTTATATTACTGTATGTAAATAATATATAGTAATATAATAGAAGATTTCCCAAAAAAAGTTTTTAAGTCTTTGAACAAAAGTAGAAAGGTGTCAGAGAGTAAATTTAAATTTGTGCGGTTAAGGAACGCGATTGAAAGCAGTTGTCGGAAGTGTGGGATGGAACCGCTCAGTGAAATACGAAAATTCTCCCTCACAGTTTGTGGTTAGGACGCTAGTAGCGGAGAAATGTTGTTTGTAGGCTCTTTGTAAATTTTATCGTTTTATTGTAACAAGTGACAACGTAATGTGGTTTTTTGCTGAAATATAAAATAGAATTTGGTTCTAATTTATTTCCAGGTACCTAAATTAATTAACAAAATTTGCTAGAAAAATTAAAACATAAAAAGTGAGGTTAGAAATTTTTTAAAGCATATTTTCTAGTATAAAGTACTTTACTTATAAAACCATATAATTATAAACACAAGATACAGTTTTAAAGATATATAATATCGACAAGCTGTAGCTTCTATTGTTTTGTTTTCGTATTTTTTTTTCTTGAATGGCTTAAAATGTTATAGCAAATAGATTATAAGTTATAAGTACTTACCGCCATTGTAACAAAAGCAGGAAATTAAATAAAAATCAGATATGATGTTATAACTTTGAGGTTATTATTTATTTAGTAATTATGTACGTTGCAAGAACGATGATAGTGCCACTCGTGTTTAATATACTGTTTTGTGTAGATAGGTAATTGTACATTTTAACAATAGATGGCGTTAAATTAAAATATATTTAGTAGTTTTAGAATTGAAATATAGAGGTGACGTAAAAAATTAAATCATAGATACACAGTTATGCTGATATATTTTTGTTTATTTAAATAATATATTAAGACCATTACACTAAATACGTTTACTACTATCAACTATAGTAATACATTGTTTCTAATAATGCGACACAGCAAATTTTACTATCAGGAAAGCATTGTTTCTACATATGTAATGTAATAAAAACGAAATAGGAGACATTTTATGTGTTTCATATTACACTCATACAGATATTTTTTTTATGATAAGTAAAAACATTCTCTGTTTTATCAAAAATATGATTACACAATAAAATAGTACAAAATGTTGCTCTTCAAATCCACTTTATCCTTTATTCAAACTTTTTAAAATAAAAGTTAATGAAATCGTAGAAGACAAAGTGGTTATCTGATGCGACTGTAATGTATGCAATTTGTCTGAACAAACAGTTCAACTTCTATATTATATATTATGAAATCAGTTCAAAAATTGTTGAGTTTTAACTGTAATTTTTTTTAAATTAAGAGCAAATATCTGAGAATTTTTGGAATAAGCAAAATTTTGATTAGTTTTTCTGCGAGGTAGTCTACTAGATAAATAAATAAAAATAAGCGTATTTCCGAATACGCTCGTCTCCACTTTAACGTTTTAAAACAATGGAAAAAGTATATTACATTAAAAAACCAGCGAATTTGAAACTAAACCTAAAATATTTGTCAATATGGGAATGCACTCTAAAATCGAGGAAGATGTAAAAATTATTTTGCATCTTGGATTATTACTTTATTCTGCATATTGAAAAGCATTTTCGATAGATTATAACATGTAATTTACTAGACGATATCCACTAACGTATTAGTAATATTTATGTTTTAAAATTAAAAACATCTTCATAGGATATAAATACTTACAGATTAAACACCTACGTCCTACATGAGTATAATGAATTTGGTCAGATTATTGTACTGTTTTTATATATATTAGGTTAGTCATACGTGAAAGCGGGGATAAGTCACATTATATTGTTCGATTTATTGAGATATATTTATCGACCCCATCGTAATGGCGAACCCGGTGGTCGAACGAAAGAAGCTCGGGTTTGAGCTGTAACAATTCCGTTTCCATTATTGTCAGGTAATCCATAGAAGGCGTGGAGGTGTCGCCGATGGTGTAACTCGTGACCTCTGTGAGATAAACTCTGTAGTCGGCTCCAAAGTGAGAAAAGTCGCTTCTTGACGGTTTTCTTGTTCGACAAATTTCCTGGAATTTACAATTTTATTAACTAAACGGGTAAAAAAATTAAATTAATTAGGTTAGTAACTATGATGAACGAATATTTATGTGAGATCGAATAAAGAATGAGGTCACCGAGGAATCCCACGAATCAAAGTTGTTCAAAGAAGTGGCAATGGGTGACGACCGGGGCTGAAAGGTTCTTGAATGGAAACCGCGAGCCGGTAGATGTTGCGCGAGTGAGCCTTCCATTAGGTGGACGGGCGACATCGTCATGGTCGCGGGAAGATGCTGGAGGCGAATAGCAGAAGAGGGGCCATCGTGGCGACCTTTGGGGCTAAGTTCTGTATAGTCTATCTGTTGACATAATGATGATGAATGTGAACCCTTTATGGTTTTGATATATAATTAAGAGTTGAAAATGGGAATTGGTGAACTTATAGCTGTCAATATATTATATATTTTCTCTTTATCTTTAATCTTTATATAACCTTATATAGTTTTTACCAAACGCTTCGTAAACTTATATTTAAACAGCGTTTCACTTGGTTTCACACAAGTCTTTTTAATTATCGAATCGAGAATAATATTTTTTTCATTAAATTTACTGCTAATTTCATTAAAAGATCTTTATTCATCCAACGTTATTATCCATAGATCTTTAATGAACATTTATACGTATTCTCAACTCATGTATAGACTCTTTTATTGGATATTTTTAAAGTCAATTGAAAAGCAAGTAAATTAATGAGAAAATAAAATCATTTTTCATTTTGAGCTTAAAACTAATAACGTTATGTTAATTGGTAAAAATTAGATTTTGGCTTTCTATTTTTAATTATCTCGGACAAAATATTTTTAATTATTTCAAAGGTATGAAATGTGCTTACCTCGATTTCGCTTTGATTTTTCTGTATTAATATTTGCTTCGTAATCTGTTGGGTCAATGATATTAGATATAGATTTATTATCCTCTTCATTTTGTACATCGCTTTCGGGTGATGACGATATTTGATGTTCGTTTAAATCATGATTTGTCAAATCGTCTCGTAAGTAAGCCAGCTGTACTTTCAGTATTAAAAAAGGGTCTATGTCAGCATCGCTATCGTAGATCTCATCACCGTTTAATCTGAATTCGTTGCTTATAAAGTCGTCAATATGGCTTTTGATTGGATCATCGTCGTCAGATTTTGGAGTTTCAATAAAATTGTCGTGTTTGTAATGAAGCTTTTGGAGACGATCCAACTGTCTAGGATAATTATGCCATTGTTCTTTTCGATATCCTTCATCGTCATAGTTCTCTTCCTTATTTAATCTCTGATTCAAATATTTGAATTCATAGTTATTGTCATTATCGAAGACGTAATTCGCCTCTGTTATTTTATTTATATTCGGCTGGGTAATATATTTATCTTGAATTATTCTCTTATTATAAAGTATATTATGGGGTACATAGCGATATCTTTTACTAAACGTATTGTCATTTTCTTGATAGTCTATATTAAACGGTTGATTAGCATCTTTATCAGTTAAAATTGGAAGAACATCGCTTGACGAGAGAGCCACCGTTGTCAATACTAGTATTGGAAGCATCGATTGACCCATCTGAAATCAAATTGACTTTATACAATATTTTAAACATTATGTTTATATAAGAATAATATTTTAATGAGAGAATACAATTTGAATAAATTATATTAGACCGGGGTGTTCAGAGATGGATTTATCATTGTAAAGGCACTGCCAGGGCGTACCAAGATTAGCAATACAATTAACTACGTTAAGATTAAACGGCAGAGTTCTTGCATAAATTATAACTAATAATTGAATTTCTAGTAGTTAATTGAAAAGTGTGATAAAAATATTTAGATTTTACTAATATGAATAAGTGTTTAGATTACTCATGTTATCAAAGATAATGTGATATTATATTATAAATATTAAAAATATATTTATTGAAGACATTAAAGTTTTTGTATTTTGTAATTTACTTTATTCACGGTGTTGCACGGCTAATATGCTATAAAGTTAAGGACCGTGTAAAGTTGTGGGTACGGCAAAGTTACCGGAGGAGACAATGGCCAAGTGTAGCTCAGATAGGATTTTTCTGCGCTAAGCTACAAACGTGCTCACTATGAACCCTTAGAAGAAACACATTATCATTGTATATATAAAATTAATAAAATATAGATGAATAACGGCTCGCGGAAGGAGAGGCACGGTGTGTCTGGCTGCGGTATCGTGATATTTTGTTGCCCTTTATATCAAAAAGCACCCACAGTGATTCACAGAGCATTGAAAACCGTGTCTACTCATGAATTAACGTTCGTGTATTCGCGACGAAAAAATGTATGTGTGAGGCTTAAGAACGTTGCAAAATTTTTCTACATATTTATAGCATACACCTTGATTTCTATCGAGATGTGAAGACGATATTTAATTTTGACACTGTTATCCTGGAAGAAATGATCTCTCGGAAGAGTTTATAAGATACTATTGAGTTAATTTTATGTAAATTGTTATTAAACTATGTTCGTCGTGTTACCCGCTTTGAGGCGCCACAGCAAGTCGACTACTTGAAATTAGAATGCAGTCTACGTTATTAATGAAACTCTGAAGGGTTCATTATTAATCACCACTGTCATCTGCCCGCAAGAAAAATGCTTTAAACGTGTCTCTGGTCATTTACAAATAGCTTGATAATAAATGAACTAGGCTCACTATTTATAGTTTTTTTAACAACTTTCTTTTTTTACAAACTGTAAAGGGCAAGGTAGCGCCATAAATATATAATTTTATAAATGCATGGGAAGTATTAATGCATTAGCAAACGTTTTAAACATTTTAAAGCGCGACCAGTGCATATGCGTATTATGGACATACATTTTGTTTGTCTAATGGCCGCTGGGGCGTAAAGGATATGGAGTGAAGACTACGGGCAGCAAGCCCTCCGTAGGATTTTCACTCACAAGGTGACCTTGCTAACGTCGTTGGCAAAGTTTGGATGCAGGCAGCTTCCAACAGGTCTTATTGGAAATCTTTAGGAGAGGCCATTGTCCAGTGGTTTAATTTCTATATTTTAATAACATCGTCGAAGATGCTGGATGCAAACTGCTTCTGACCGATCCCATTGGCAATTAATAGGGGGTCAGCGAAAGTCCTACGGCTGAAATAACGATGTTGTTTATATATATTTCAAATTTTACTTTTCCGTAGAAATTCTTCAATTTATGACAGCATTAGAAAATGGGAACTAAAAATATTTGTATGTAGTAATTGCATACAATACAATATGTGCAGTAAATTTTATCTACATGATACAGTTTAATGAATTTAACAATCCTTATGTTATTTGTAAAACTAGAAGTGCGGTCATTGTCCTTTGATTCTCCGCCTGAATTGGAGTGTGCAAAGTCTGTGCAAATAGTTAACAACAATTGTCATTATTATTTTGCATTGTGCATTCATAAAAAATTCATAAAAATGAAATGAGAGTTTTAAACATTAATTTATGGCCATTAGTAACGGCTCTTGTTTTTTTTTTTACAGAGAGTTGGATAAAACAAATTTATGATAATAAGTTCGTTGTCCTCATTGTTGATGGCCATGAATCTAGAATAATCTTCACCTTACTTCCGCTTCGACACTTGTTCCTATCTTTCGCATCGTGAAGCGCAGCATGAAGATTGGTGTCAAGTGACATTCAGATTTAGTTGGATAGAACTTTGACATCTTGGACATTTGCCCTCAACTTTTCTAGCTGCCATCAGTTGTTTGAGATATTTTCTGTCTTTTTCAGCTACGTGCAGGCAAAGGGTAGGTAGCCTAGTGCCGATTTTGTGACCGCGCAGAATGGACTCGTTGGACTCTCGGAACGCAGTGTATGGCATTTGCAGCATCTTTCTCCAGCATTGCATCTCTGAAGCATCCACATAATCTCGATCTATTCTCTTCAAGGTCCAAGTTTTTAACATGTAGCTTAATATGAAGAAGACCAAGAAATTCAGCATTTTTGTATAAGCATTTTTCTTGACGTTGCGTTCTTTCCATATTTTAAGTTTTTGCGACGTTGCATTTTTGAAAATACCTATACGCTTTGTTGTTTATGTAGACAGAACTCACGTAATAAAAATCCACAAATACTTCGTTTTAAAACGTTACTTGCTTTATTAGTTACGACTACTTTTATACTAGAGTATGTAATAATTATGTTAATTTGGAGACAGAAATAGTACCGCATCAATATGGATTCTAAAAGAAACATTCATTTTAGCACATAGCGTAGGAGAAAGAATCCGTTATTGAATATAAAATACAGAGTGCTCATGTGAGTGTGAGCGTATGTGCCTTTCAATATTCCCTTTGATAAGCCACAGTTTCCTCTTAAAGAGAAAGAGAGCGGGTAAAAATACTGGCGACTGAAAAGTTTCACTTTTACAATACACGAACGCTCTGCATCGACTAGTACGGGTTTAATGTTTGCAATGTATGAGTATTTTTAAATACTTGAACGCTTTCCCCGTACTCGTATAAAAACAAATATATATATACATTTTACGTCTGTACAAATAAGATATAACCTGCGGGTCGTTAAACAAAAGAAACACTCAAACACTACAAAGAGAACAAATGTGGAAAGGAAAGTGGAGTACATGTTTGTCGGGGGAATATTTTATTTCGTTGTCAACTAACTATGAGATGTCTGAAGCATCGGATAAGGTAAACTAACTTGATGTCCTCTGCACCAGTAAAAATTAATTCAATAGTATGAGACGTAATATATGTTTATAAATGGTAAATAATTAAGGCCTTTGAGCTTCACCTATTACGTACAACGTATGTAGTTGTTTTTACCCAGTTATTTAGTATCCCTCCGTTCTCTAGTTGATATGAAGAATACCCAAGTCGTCTTAACTTGTTCGTGATGGTTTACCTGTACGTTAAATTTAATTAAAACCGCACTAAACTTGTCGAGATAACTTCAGCGCAGGTCGTATCCATTCTCATCTTGTCATTATAAGATTTATGTGCCCGTTAGCGAGAAATACCGTTTAAGTTGTGATTTATGATTTCCAATCTTTGCACCGTTTCTATCACATCTATAGTAAGTTATATGGCTAACAATTTTTAAGCTATTTGAACTGTAAGCTTTGGATTTACTTTCAATTTTAGGACAAAAAATTAAGACAATACATATGTATTGCTAGTGTTAACATAAGAGGTGGAGATCCCTATTTATTATTAAATAAAAATACGACTATACACATATTTATGTAAATTATACGTTCATATTTATTTACATATAAACATAAAAGTAATATACAATAAAAAATATAAAACAAGCATCTGTTCTATTTTTCTTTCGTAATCAAGTCCATACAGTGGCATCTGGAAGAAATCACCATTTGCAATAATAGTGCCGTTATCACTTGTTTTTCTTTAACATATTTTATATGATCTATTTTCTTTTCCTGTATCTTGATGTACAATAAGGAGTTAAACAAATAAATAAAAAGAAATGCTTAAAGTAAAATTATTCATTAATTAAAATAATAAAAGTTAAGATAGGTCGTAAACACTTGTCCCTTGAAGTTGCTTAGTGCCGCAACCGTAGAACTTGTTTTAATACGTTACTTAATCTATAAAACAGATAGATCTTTATATTAACAATGATAAAGGATGATGTGTAAAGGACATAAACATTCTCTGTCAGTTTAACAGCATCCAGCTAGATCTGTCTTATGCAAATATGACAATTTTTTATGAAAATTATTAGCATCATAATATTATGTAATTCAGCTGAATTTAGCTAAAGCTTTTAAACTAGACCTTGGCTTGTAAATTTCAGATATCACCCGCAGCCGAAGCTGGACGTCAGAGGAGGTTATATATCAATCTCTCCGACCCTCATAACAAGTACTGGTATATCTAAGCACTGCAGTTGTGCCAACTTATTATACCTGTGTTTATGTGATAACGGGTGAGGAGCGAAAAGGGTTTAAACTTTGAGGTACTATACCAGCGCTATTAAAACAACGGTAGTTTACGAAAACGTTTCCATAGTTGGCAGAATTCAAATAAAGGTTTTAGCTGGTAATAATACGGAATAATAGTTTTCATTGACCCACAGTGGAAGGATGTTGTCCTCGGTATGCATCTTTACATGTACCTCGTGGAAATAAAGCCTCAGATATTGCCTAGACCCGTAGTGACGTAACATATTACATACATACATACATGAAACTATTTTGTAACATACAGTTGTATTATCTAAAGAATATAAGCATTTTTAAGTTATTAAAATGATTTACTTAACTTACTAAAGTGACTTCTTTTACATTATTAAGACTATGGAATAAGTAGATTTTTTATAACTATATCACAACATTTATACGTACATGTGGGAGTGTTTAGTTTTATCAGAACATTTAAAAAAAATCTAATGACGTCAGGTAAATATTGATAGTTGTTAAGCAGCTCTGTTAATTAAAGTTTTACAAGTAAATTTAAGTGTTTTTCTATTGCACGTCCCACATGCATTGATATATATTAAAGATGATTTTTAAAAAGAGTTTTCCAGTTCGTGCTATTTATATGCGTGCAATATGCTATTTATAGCTGATAAAAACTAGTTTCACAATAATAAAGAGTAAATTATGTTATATATTTAAACATAGTCATTATGAATAGTGTGCATGCGGACCCCATTACTAAATCAATTATTGAGTTACAATCATTCAAGCATGATTTCGATTGGAACCATTAACAGCTTCAATCGAATGTACTTCCCTTTAATCCGTCTAATTTATTTTCCAATAGATTAAGTTTGTATTAGGTAAGGTATTGAGAAAATTTAGAAAAAAATAAAACTGAACATTGCTTTCAGCTATATCAATCATATTTTTTTTAATTTCACGTGTTATATGTTGTTCAAATACTTATTAATATTATTTTGTTCTGTATACACCTAGCTTAGTATAATGATATTATTTCTTTATAAAATATGCTAATAAGGAATACTATAGAAATCATATAAACATATAAAGTAGCTTAGATGGACGGACTATCAGCATTCGCATTAATTTAATTTAATTTTAAATTAAATTGTACATGACAGTAAGTTATAATGAATGAAGTTCTGCTAATACATACTAAAGTTAAGAATTATTTATTGCTCAATAAAGGCGTGAATGAGAATATAATTCAAATTGTTTGTGAGTCGAGCTTGTAAATTTTTGAAAAGGTTCGGATCTGAAAGCTAAGCTTGAAGGTGTATAGAAAAAACAAGAGTGCCAACGTTTTAATGGCGGCATGAGAGCTTTATCGGTCAAGAGGCGAACCATTTTCAAAAAGTATTGAACCGTTCAATTTAGAGCAACTGAAGATTCGGTTCGCCCTACTTAGTCGAGCGTTACTTTTATGGCGGGAACGAAGTCGATTTTCAAAGAGCATGACATTCAAAGTTGATACATTATCATATTACCTTAAATTTTTTATAAGGTTTTATGTTACAGATAAAAAAAACTTTCGATTTTTCTATGACATAAGATTTTATTTTAAAAATAAATAAATTTTTACTCCTGCTAATTAAAATTCAAATAAAAAATATCTTTTCTTTATTCTAGTTGGCATTTACATGCCCTTTTGAATAGGCACTCCCTGAATAAACTACTACCGGCGGGGAATCTGTTGAGAAAAACAGGCCAGAAACAACAGTGGTTCTTTTTTAATGATCTTTAAAAACGTGTGATTATATTAAATCTGCTATTGAGTCACTAAACTAATTTTCAAACATTTTGATCAATTAAAAAGTCTAAAATGATAAAATAAGATTTATTTAATAGTAGACTTTACTTTTATATTCAAAAACAAGAAAAGGAGGGTCTAAGATATCTTGTGGAACTTTCTTTTATACGCGTACACTCATGAACGATTTGAAATACAATTGATGCGGTTTGCGTTAGCTCTACACGAGGTGAACCAACGACGTAGTTAAGGGTCGCGGCAAGTCGCTGAATGCGAGCAGCGTGAGACCGATCATTGCGGCGATCTTTGGGAGAGGCCTTGCTGTGGGCGTCCATCGCCTGAAAAGGAGAAATCATTAATATTTTAAAAAAAGATTTATTTATTATTAAATCCCGAACTTTGTGTACAAAATAAGTCTCGTTAACATAAGTAGTGAGTTACCATTCGTCAACTGAACATAGCGCGCCAGTTGGAATGAGTTTTAAGTCGTTTCAACTTTAAATCATTACAAATTGAACGGTATGAGTTTCACTTTCATACAGCTGTTACTTTCACACGCGATTTGTATAATTAATGAAGGAATTCTAATTTTATACCTACCTGATGTTGATTATTATATATTCTTTTTTACATTTAATTTATCTATACAATATATTGGTGATTTTGAGTACGATTTCTGGGTGGAGGCAAACTGTTGTGATTTATTTATTTTTATTCGATATTGTTAGTGAAGGGAAGGTTTTCGAGTGCCGAGCCGTTGGGTAAGCCGGTGGGAGCGTCGCGGTTAGGACCTCCGGGGAAGTCGCTGGACGCTGACAGCTCAAGATTCTCAGGGAGGCCTATGTCTTGCAGGCCTCTTTCGACTAAAACGAAGATGATGTTGTTTGTATATGATTATACTAAGAAACGGTGAAAGATAACATTGTGAAAAAAACGGAATATCCGAGGACCAAAAATACGAAAATTAGTCACCTTCACCAGTCAGCGACAGGTGCACTTGGTGGATAAAGAGGCTTGAGTTCCAGCAATGAAAACATAAGATTAATACAACCCGAATACAATATTGCAGTTAATGTTGAAATGCTTTAATCTAGTATAGGTTTTTTAGGAAAACAGCGGTTCTCTATACTAAATGATAGAAAACGTGTTTTGTGAAGTAAACCTCAGAACTGATCAATACGAATTGTTTGTGTTGATAAAATTATGATTCTGTTCATGCAACCGCTGCAATAATACCGTAAAGGGTTCCGACAGTCGCCGCGAGATGTACGTTGCGGCGGCGTTCCTCTAAACGTGTCGTCCTTTGCGGCGGTGTTCCTTTAAGCGAATCGCATGGCAAACAAGATGATTGTTGTTCAACGAATTGAAAGGAAGTCGACTTCGCTTAAAACGCGCATCGGTCGGAGCGGTTTAACAGTTGTGCGTTGGTATGTTGCAACTAGCTTGGCAGCTACAACTTTAAGATTTTGATGAAATGGGTAGCTGTAATTGCATTTTTAGTCAAGATATTCTTAAAAAGAGATGTATTACACAACAACGCAGAGAGTATTTACGAGAAAGAATGGTGTTTCTTGAATTAAACTCGGGTCTTCAGATAAAAATTATAAGTATGAAGTGACACACGCTCTCAAAGCAAACCGAAAATAGCGGCAAAATATTTACTATTGTTAGTTTTGATGTATAGTCAACAATTCGATCTTTCCAGCTAGTTGCAATAATAAAAAAAATATCGAGGGGACAGTACATCATTACTATTTATTAGGAGGTAATATAATAAACTTATGTCCAAACTCCTTTCAAATAAAAATAAACAAAAAATAATCGAAATTATTTTGAAGCGTTTTCTCTTTTACCTTGAGATAAATAAAAACAGTCCAATAACAGCATTATATATAACGTAGTTTTTATTATTATTATTATTAATATATGTACTATAATTATTTAATTAATGTGACGAGATCATGGAAGCGAGCCGCGATTAGTTCGCGGTCCCATGTTGAATAGATCCGCTTGTATACATACGCAAAAACAAAACATAACACACGCACACATACACCTAAATGTATGCCGTTCCGTTCGAAACAAAGAAGTGTTTATATGTGTGTGTCTATAATAAGTATAGTTTTTTTTTTAATTATTGTGTGCAATAAATATATAGTTATTATTATTATTAGATATACACCTTAACGGGTTCGATGACTTGCTCGCCAGCCATGACCGGTGGTAAACCGTTTAAGCGGTAACATTAAACCAATCCGGCGGAATAACTAATGTAAATAGCTCGAGCCGGGGTTTCCGAAGCGGCCCCGAGCTTAGTTATTGCTAAGAGGTTTACTAGTTATGGTGTCGAACTCCAAATTTTTAACTTTAAAATGACAATCTGCTATTTTTGCTGCTGCTTTAAGTAGTAATCTGTGACTTTAACAACGTTGTTTGTATTAGCTTTCATAAACAGATTGCACTAATGCCTGCTTCCATTTAAATTGATTAAAAAAAAGTGTTTACCACTTGTTCGTGGAAATTGTCGAGATAATACATATATATTATCTGTATTGTCTCGACAATTATCTGACGTATTATCTCGATCTGTATTATCTTGACACGATTTTACACGATTTTACCTAAATCCGTCAACTAATACTCGTAGCTATGTAAAAAAAACTAAGCCGATAAGAAACTATAACCACATATAACAAAGCGAGTTTCTTTGTAATAAACACTTCTTTAAAGAATATTATTAAAACCTATAAAGAATATCATAAAAATCAGTAATACAACATACGAAACTCATTATGAATTCTTCTACGACAGGATTCATAAATAGTAATGAATATTGCTATTAGAGTTTTTAAACTACACAAAATGTCTCCAAATCAAAATTTATTGTTCTACCGTGGGCATTTACATTAGCGCTACAACCTCAAAATTGGACTATATGGCATTAATTGTTTAGCCTTAAAATAGGGATTTTATCCCTTAATTAGGCGCATGGGGTCAGGGCCACTTGAAATTCAAAAAATTATGGCTTACAGTCTTCAGAGCGTACTAATGCTCTTTCCAGCTTCCTAACTCCCCCCGGGGTACGCGAATTAGTCACATTTAGAACATTAACGCATGTGCATGCATCGCTGTCCTTTAGAGAGCTGACCCCATGCGCCCAGTTACGTCCCATTTTTTGGCGAAGGTAAGTTTTTACTATAGTGATTTTTTTTGCGTTTATATTAGTATATTGTTTCCTATTTATCTTTGAATGTGTGTATTTTGATACGGTATGATTTCTTTATGTATTTTTGAGTTTTTTTCTATGCTTTTTCTTTTTTTTTTAAATTGAAAAGCCTAACGACAAACAAGTATTGCAATGGCTGGATGAAGAGCAAGATGCTTCGGATTCGCACGACGAAACTTTAAACGATGCTGTCATTGATAGTGCTAATAATTCAGAAAGCGAAATTGAGGAGTCTGAACATATCCAAGACATCATGAAGATAATTATTTTTTATCTCGACATACTCAGAGAAATGGCCCGAAAGTGAAATGATGTAAAGTACCACCATCGAACGCAGTAAGGACCCGAGCACAAAATATTATTTTACATTTACCTGGAGTATAAACATATCTGGCATCAACGCATTTGTCATACACAAAGCGAATACTGAGAAGACTTTGACATATTCAAGACGGATTTTCTTGAAGAAAATAGCTGCGGCACTTGTGGAAGATCACCAAAAACGTCGCATACAACTACGTGCTGTACCAGCGACAACAAAAACGCGGCTCCATGAAGTTTATAATGTGAACAAGGCGGTTTATCAATCGACAGTTAAGCGCGGGCGCTGTTCATCATGTCCTAGAAAGGACGACAAAAAAAGTGCCAACAAAATGTTTCAAGTGTCGTAAATTTATTTGTCAGCAACACTCAAGGATTTACTGCGTCGGATGCAGAACAGAAGATTCCGCTGATGAGGCTGAATAAACTTTATTTCTTAAGTTGATCTCGGCTATGCCAAAAAAATTAGTTTAAAGAGAGGTTTACTGATTTTGTTTTTTTTTTAATTTTTTAATGTCTTAGTAAGTATTTGTTTCTTAAAGTTAAGTATATTAAAGAACTTTATTAATTACTATAGAAATCCATTAAGTTTTATTCCTTTTTGGTACTCATTTACCAATGTTTTTTTGGGGTCATTTAAGACCCCATGCGCCTAATTGAGTGATTTTCTTAATGCGCCTAATTAAGGGTTAAACATTTGACAGACACAGTAAGTTTTTGGTAAGTAGTGTTGAAATATTGTTACTATGGAGTACCGGGTTAAATAGCGCAGCGGTCAGAGCACTCGGCGCATTACAAAGAGGCCAAATTACTCAACACGTCTTTCACCCCTCCACGGGGCATCTTCAGGAGTTATGTTACACCGATTAGTGCCAAACTCTGTGTTTGGCACTGATCAGTGTAATTTGGCGGTGGCGGTTGTGTGATTCGCATTGTTTGCCGCATACGCATTTATCAGCGGGCTGGCGGGCGGTGCACTTTGTTACACGACTACCACTGCATGTGCGGAAGTGGCTAAATATTGGTCCTTTTCTTACTTAATATGCAGAAATATATTAATTCACATTTTTTTATTAATGCAGTTACCAAATCGAGACATGAACGAATTGGTGTCAATACAAAATAAATTATACAACGAGTTTATAAGTACTCTTACGGTAATAATATTAATGATGAGTAAGTTGAGATTTTAACTGTAAGCACAATTCATATTTTAGACTGTATCATTTTAAGTTGATTTGCTTAGTATGTGGTATCAATATTAACTAGTTTCAAGTAATAAATGTTTTTTACTGAATAGTTACACTATTTATGCTCAAATTCTGTTTTACCAACATATCCGGGTGTTGGTAATTGGTTAATCCTTTTACATATAACATAAATTTTCTAGTGTGTCACAATTATAAGGATTTTACCGCAAAATTGTGTCAGAAAATCCCGTTTTTTTTCTTCCAATGACACTTACCAGCAAGTATTAAAATATTTGTATGACGAGGAACGACTTACCTCTCTGACCTCTATCAAAGAATATAAATGACGCAGGAGTATTCAATTCACCAGTAGGCAAAAAGCAGTTCACTAACTAACATATTCGCAAAACAGAAAAGTATTTATTTTGTTTAACGCAAAATGTTTAGCGTCTGTGAAAATAAGATACATTGTCTATGCTGTAATATAAATAATTTTGTTATGACTAAACTAAAAATATAAGGATTTAAATAAATCTACTTTTATTTTTTCCGTCGAGGAAAAATTGAAAAAATATCTCGTTCTGAAATTTATTGGTATGCCAGAAAATAAATTTTGGTTGCGATATATTCCAAGTTAATTCAAGCTATTTATGGACCAAAAAATCAACTTCTACAAAAGATAAACAAATTACGTAATAATGAAAATCCATCAGTAGTTTGCAAATCATATCCTGCAGTGATACAATATGAAACAAGTAATTTTTTTTAATACTGACCATTGTTCTTTTGTTTGGTATTACCTTTTACATATTTTTAATATTAATAATTAAAATTGTACTTTACAGGTGATTTTGAGGAGGGGCTGTTTTACCTGATACGGCGTATTTGGGACAGCCATGTGGACGATTGCATACTGGAATCATCTACATTGGGTCAGAGCCAAATAGAAAAACAAAGACTTAGCATATTAATGCTAAGTCTTTTTTTTCTTTGCAATCGAGTAGCGAAAGATTATAATAAAACATTAGGACTGTTATTGGTAGAAATATTTTCTCAAAGTGCGTTAAGTGTATGCTCACTGACTGGCGCTAAGGAAAATGCATTCGATGTTCACGAGTCAGATATACGACCTGGTCTTGATAAAGAAGCAAGATCAATATTACTTGACACATGTGGAAAGTTACGGGCGTAAACAGGGCTGGGGTACGTGCGATACACAGTCTGTTGTAAATAGTTTACGTAGTAAAATTCAATAAATGCGATCTAAGTATGGTTTAACAGCTAAATCTTGAATAACATAATTATGTTCCTTCTATGGTATTTCATAGATACTTGTGATCCTATGTTTATTGATTGTAAAATTATATGAATGCTTTTCATATATTAATTAATTATTTATTTAGTAACAGACAAAAAATGACTGCAATACGGCTCATTGATGTTGTATTTAAATCCATTATTATATAAGAAATTACTAATAAGTACGAATTTATTGTAATTCAGTATACGAAGGTATATTTTACATATATTGTAAATTACGGTATACTAAAATAGTTGCATTGTGTAAAATTATATCTTAAATTGTAGAATTCTTTCAATTAAAGCAATTAAGTATTAGAGGTTACTTAAATTTTTCCTGTAGCTCATTTGTAGAATTAGAAATACTGTTACAATATTGTATAGACGTAAGTAAACATTTTCGTACTTAATTATAGAATTTATTATTCGTAATTACATATTTACTCATTATTTTCCTTGTCCCCATCCCTAGTTTCCATGTCGGGAACTATACTAACTTACCACTAACTAAAGATGCAAGAAATTCCAGTCTATGGTTACCTCTGAAACCTAAATGAAACCAATATCAATTGCAAACTGGTGAATAAATTACGAAAAAGAGGCTTGATTAGGAATCGAACTCAAAACCTTTCAGTTACACGCCGAGTGCTCTACCAGTTGAGCTATTCAGACACTAACTTTTACTACTTCCACTTTAAAAATAACTACTAGCAGCTCACGCCCTCTAACGTCAGGTAATCTACCACTTTATGATTACATATGAAAAAGTCTTTTTAGTATGTCTGTAAAATAATCGTCATTAATGATGTCATCAAATCTCGAATATCTACGAAGCGCTGACAGTAATATACTCCAACTCCCTCACAATCGATAAAACGATTTGGCACCACCTCTGGATGACGTGGCACTAATTAAGTATCTGATATAATTTGGAAAGTTGTTTTACTAATAAGGTATTAAATACCAACCGATTATAATGTTATATATTACTAGCTGATCCCGCAAACGTTGTTTTGCAAAAAAAATTAAAATTTTCAATTAACAAATGTAAGATAAGGGTTGATCGTAGAGGGGTGAAAATTTAGGTTTGTATGTATTTTTGTATGCTGTATCATAATAAAATAAAAACCAAAAAAATTGTCTAAAAAATTAAAAATAAAATTTAGGGGTGGACCACCCTTATTACTTAAGGGTATGGAAAATAGATAGTAGCCGATTCTCAGACATACTGAATACGTATGTAAAATTTGGTAAAAATCGGTCAAGCCGTTTCGGAGGAGTTCAAGTTCGAACACCGTGACACGAGAATTTTATATATTAGATTAAGTTAATGTTATCTAATGTATGAGTCTTAAGTACTAATTAAGTAGAACATGTGATTATAAGAATGCGTCGGTTTATCTCCTATCTCGTGCGTCATATAATTGTCATGTTTAATTATAAAACAAAACATACATTTTACTCTAATTTACTTTTCAGTTTCCTATAAAGAAACAGGTAAATTGATCTTCTAAGCTGTATAAACAGGAAAAGAGTTTCTTCCTTATTTCAGTTAGTTACACAGTCAGATTTATGCTGTACAATTAATGCAGACTTAACTAATTTCAGTATATATAACAGCTATAAAACTTTAATAAAACTTACATCATCAAAGTTGCAATACGGGACAAAAAATTCCATGACAATTACAAGCAATACAAAAACAAGTTAATTAGAGATTTTCATGTTGTATAAATAAAATCGATTATTGTTTTGCGTTAAGATGATACGGTCACATGGAGTGCCATTATTATTTATTCTATAAGAAATTATCTTTTCCAACACGAAGATCCATGTGTTGAAAAATCGGAAATACTTTGTTTAGTCCGTTTTCCAACAGTTTTCCAAAGTCAGCTTTAAAAAACTTTTACCAAAAAAGTATTCTACATCTTAATAGAATCTATAATAAACCACTAAGTTTTATCAAATAGTTCATGAGATGTTATATGAGAATGACGCATTTTACAACCGAGTAGGTATTTTGAATATCACCTTACACATGCTCATTTTTTAGTCGCATAAATATCCCTTCCGAGTGCTTGCTGTCGTATTCAACGCAAGTCATTTTAAAGAGATAATGTGCCTTCGGAAAACACGCAGAAACGCGCAGTTGTTTTTCTTCCGTTTTAAATCAGTGCCTTTAATGAAAATAATTATTATGTTGAATTCAAGGTTTTGTCTTATAATAATTTCGAAAATATATTATTATACCATATTCTTGGATAAGAATACGCAGGAATTCAGGAATGATTCATGTGGCATTCCCTAAAGAAGAGCCAAAAAAAAAACAAGAGAACGTGTGCGAAAGAATCAAAAATATAGACCTAACTGGCATTTATGAAGCGTTTGTCAAATATGATAGCAGTAATTTGAAGTTTGGTTCAATTATTGTTCATTATTGTTGTTTTTGTTATTTCGAAAGTCTCACCAAATATTCCTTTATTTTTGTAGGTAATTTTGAGAAAGCTAATATTTGGATTTCAACTATGAGTAGTGGACTATACGGATCCAGACGTTTGGTGATAGTAGAGACACAAATGAATAGTGAATATATATTTTCATTTTTATAATAATACTCGTAAAAATTAAGATTTTTGTGACTTATTTAACCCAGTATTAATTCTACATTACAAAAAATTATAATTAAAAATTATAAAGCTGAATTTCACAGATATTTGTTATGATTAGTTTTTAACTTTGATATCATAAAAAAATTTGTTATAATGGTCATTTTATTTTTTTCTTTCACTTGAATTATTTTACATGTAAAAAAAAAAATTATTTTTACAGATTATGTGGATATGTAAAAAAATGATGCAGTGGCGTCATGCAATACTGTATCGTCTACAAATAAAGATTCAGCAACAAAAACTAATGAAAAAAATCCACTATTAGAAAAAAAAGATATAAATTTATGAATGTGTAAAAAGGTTTCATCAGCTCTTCAAATGAGCAAACCTCAAATGACGATACAGCCTTTAAAATCTAATAAAACTGAATTAATATCAAGGTCATTTAAGCGGAAAGTAGCATTGGACTTAAGAACAAAATTTTTTGAAAAAGAAATAAAGATTGCCATTAGTGCTAAATCTGCAGAGGATAGCTCAAATCGCATCAATACGTTATCTGAAAATCATTTCGATGAAGAAATACTTTCACAAAATACAGTAATTAATGTATATACTACAGAGAATACGAAAAACAATAACTCTCCAACTGAGTTCTGTATTTCAACTCAAAATTTAAGTCAACGGCATTGACCAATTACTTCTATAGATTATTTTCTTCAAGATCAGAAAGATCTTTAAGATCACTTGTCCTGAAAAGCGTATAGATAGTACATCGGTTTTTTACTACAAGATCCAATGACAGGAGTGCTATTTCTCAGAAAATCAAACAGTTTTCCTTTTCCGAAACAAACAACCGTACAAGATACCACAGTTAATTCATTATCTACTGAGCGAAAATTTATAACCTTGGAAAGCAAATGTGCAGCTTATACGGACTATATATTACCGGATAAAAGCGCGGAAAAATGTTTTTCGGAAAAGGAAAATTATTTGATTTTCTGAAAACCTCTCACAATTTGTTTGAGATTAGGAGACATCTTCAATTGATTCGGTAAGTTTTGCACAGATGGTGATTTATTTTTGGTAACTCCTTGAAGGTGAGTGTTTTCAGGAAATTCTTTACATATTTGTGAACGTGCAACTCGACGTAAAAAGTTTACGGAAACTTTGATTTTCTGATGACTGTTGGTTTGTTTGATTTTGTGGATAACACTGGAGATGATGTACTTCTTGGACTTTCTTTGTGGTTCTCGCTAGATTTTGGGGACTTTTGTAATAACACTTTGAGAGACTGGGGTTGGAATAGGTGAATGTCGTTCCTGTTGCTTTTTTTGGGCATCCAAAGTTTCTGGATACAATTATTCCCGTGACTTTTTGGATACTTGTTCCTGCTGGTTCATTAAGACTGGAACATTTTGTAGATGAGATTAGTGGTTCTTGGCGATGTGTGGGGACAATCTTCCATTAATTTGTAAATGGGAATTGCTTTTTAAATTTTTTGACATTTTTCTACAGGACATGATGTGTTGCTTGTTGAATTTTGAAGAAAAGGTATTAGATAAATGTCAGGACTTAGATTGAATCTTTCAAGGTAGTTCTTGTTTCGGTGGTATCTCAAGTAAATGGTCATCATTTAAAATTGAAGGCTTTTTTTTCCTTGAATGATGGCTTGAGCCTGATGCAATCTGTAGCTTTAAAAGTCGCACATCTTCCATAGCAGATGTGCTTACTGTAGGCTTTTCAGGACAAGTGATTTTCTGATCTTGAAGAAAATAATCCACAGAAATAATTGGTAAATGCCGTTGACTTCAACTCTGGGGTGACATTCAGAACTCAGGAGGAGATTTATTATTTTTTGTATTCTCTGTTATTATTCTATAAACATTTATTATATAAATCAAGTAACAGCAAGGTAAAGTAATAATGCTTTGCCTAATTTTTAAATAGTTTTAAAATAATATCCACGTAGCAGATCTCTCCTTTGTCAACAACCGTCTATTTGACTATGGCTATTGTAAAGTTATCTTCCTTACGTCACCCCTGCACCTCGCGGCATCATTTATTCTCAAAAATAAAAGAAATAATTGAAAAACGGCTTCTCACAATGCAATGATGCAAAGATCTATAAAGGGATTATTTTCAAAAAATAAAAAATCATTTATTACTTGATTTTTATTCATATTTTGGAATGCTTAAATCTTTTACCGTGTCTCCTTTTGTACAGTCCATATAAAATATAATGTAATATTGTCATATATAAATGAAGCTATTAGATTTCACGTAAAAAAATCTCATTTTATTATATAAATATATTTGTGGAAAGACATGAGATTGGGTAGCTTCAAATGTCTCATCGATCATTCAGACTTCAAAGGTTACTCATCGAATTGAGAAACCATTTTTATAGATCAAAATCTTTTTTTACCTTTATTTAATGATGTGTTTATTTGACAAGGTTCAGACTTAGAGTGAATTGAGAATATGTATTTAAATATACACATTATTTATTATTTCTGATTTTAAATTTGCGTTACTTTTCTCCTCGTATAATACAGCTAAATAAGTATGAATAGGATGACAAGGATCATTGTCCCGAACGAACAAATGCCTAATGTGCTAACGAGAGCAGGCTAGCCACGAAAAGTGTTATTTGGTCTATCGCTCTAAATATGTATTTAAAAAGAATAGATGAGTTTGGGTCTCAATTAAATGCAGTATTTGAAATAAATACTTCCTTGCAAGATGTACATCATTATTATATCAGCCGATAGTCGACTAGTACAAGGCCGTTGTTTAGGAAGTTAGGGAGCCAAATTAATGATCTTCATTAAGAATGTTTATCAGTAGTAATATCAGAGAAATACTCTAGACACTGGTGATTGATAACGGGCGTAGTCTCAGAAGACTATAGAGGCGATAGATCTCACGCATTGTAGGGTTAAGATTTTTCTAGTCGCGTTTCACTTTTACTTTTAATTATCACAGAATTTTGATGAATGCATCACCCAGCATTTAAAAGCTTTAAAGGGGTGAATGACGCCCAGTGCAACGCTTAAGCATCTTCAAAAATCGATGTAGTATCTTGCGCTGCCTCCATCCAGCGACTTCACACCACCTAGTAGGGGATCTACATACCGCAGCTACTAAACAAGATATTTTATATAAAATTTATACTAACAACAAACTGATTTTAACCATTTAATGGAATTAGGTGTTACCTTGCGGAAGTCCATCCTAAGTAAGAAAAGGACTAATATTTAGCCACTTCCGCACATGCAGTGGTAGTCGTGCAATAAAGTGCACCGCCCGCCAGCCCGCTGATAAATGCGTATACGGCAAACAATGCGAATTAGTGTAGTGGACTCTGTGTTTGGCACTAATCGGTGTAACATAACTCCTGAGAAGCCCCGTGGAGGGGTGAAAAACGTGTTGAGTGATTTGACGGTGGCAGTTGTGTAATTCGCATTGTTTGCCGCATACGCATTTATCAGCGGGCTGGCGGGCGGTGATTTTATTATAACCGTATAATATATATTTTTAATTAATTAAGATGATATCAGTGCATGTCCTGAACAAATTTCGATGTTCTCTCACTGTCTCATTTAGAATTTGGTCATGAGAAATTGTCCAGCGTAACTGCAATTCAGATTTTTAAGCTTTTAATTTTATTTAATTTTTTTCATTGTAATTTTATTGTTTGCAATTGATTGTGCGACATATACTAAACTAGTACATTTATTTCATAATCCACGCTATCAGCATTGTATTAACATTACAAGACAATATGTCATTACAAGACGCACTTACTATACTTTTTTTTAAAGCTCCTTCAATAATCTCAAGAGGGTTTAGAAATAGTCTAAGCATTTACTTCTTAATATTATACATCAAAACAAAAAAATCGACGAATGAAGATTGATAACTTAATACATTTTGTGATTTTATTGCGAAAAAATAAAGTAAAGAAAAGGAAATTTGTTCGAAATTAAACAATTTCTTTCTCCCTATTTGAAGATCGGATCTATCTAGGTTTATGACATTGTTCTCCTTCATTTCCTTTGCGCTACACGATAAAATAATAACTTTTTTCGCTTATGAAACCAAATTTTCTCAAAATTCTTTTCTTAAATACGATAATTTAATTAGGTTTTATCTTTGTCCTTTACGCCTTTAGAGAGTCTAAAGTTCTGGAAAAGTAATTTATTTTAATAGTAAGTTGAGAGTGATAGGCAATAGGTGTAAAACCTTTGAAAGAGAAAGTATAGCTCATTTGCGTTAATGAATCAATGGTTTCCAAAAAAATAAATAATGTAAGTAAAAAAATATTATTATTATTTACTATATACCCTGCAGACTTTGTATTACCAAAACTACCTAGCGTATCCTATTCGTAAAGAATAAAAAATATGAAACTTATTTAAAAATGCTCACTTTATACAGTGATTGAAAATAGGTGTAAATGCTTTAAAGCTTTTTGATGACAAATTTTACATTCATCCCTTTTAAGTTATACACTTATAACCTATCGCCCTGTATACAGACTTCTAATTAACTCGAATTTGTTCGAAATCATAATTACCAAAGTTAGCGATTATCACAGTAAAAGTTACAAGCGATAAGAATTGGGATTCTACTTCTTGCTTGCAGCTAGTGCGATATAATACCTCGTTTCTTATCATTTACCAGTGACTAGAGAGTTTTTGCAACATTACTACTGCTAAACATTCTTTACGTAGATCATTAATTTCGTTCGCTAACTTCCTAAACAAGGTTAACGGCATCACAAAGTGATTTACGTTAGTCACGTACAGTACATTGTTCTGTTCATTACTAAATTGACTTCGTTATTCCGGGTCGAGCTTCGTTAATATAAATGCGATTGGATGTATAAATTACGTCTTAATATTTCGCAAAAGTTATATGTTCTTTGTACTGACCTGTCAGGCAACAGACAGAACCGCTATCCCAAGCATTTCCATTGTCATTTTTTCATCCTAAGATATATTATGTATATTTTCTCAAAAGATTTGGTTTTTCTGATTCTCAATAACACCTTGTCCAATGCCTTCATTGCCTTAATGTTAACGATCAATGTATGTCACCACTGACTGAAACGTAGGCTCTCGGGAAATAGGGATGGAAATAGGCACTGGAAGCATTGTTGGAAGCACTGGAAGCTCCCTTTTGAGCGACGGTTAGTGTCGCCCCCCGTTTCTGAAGTATCCCAGAAAAACTATAAACTAGGTAATTGAGAGAAATAAAAATTAGATCATTACTATTAATATTAATAAAGGGTCGGGCAAGACCTTGCAAATTTTTTTAAAAATGGATAAAAAAGTACTAAAGATGAATAAAAATCAATTATTTTTAGAATATAATTAAAAGTAAGGTATTAAAGTTAAAACACAAAACGAGAAAAATTTGATACTTCAGAAATGGGAAAAGGGATGAAAGGCGATGGTTGAATAACAATAATGCTTATGGAGTGAAAAATTTTATGATGTATTAAAGAAAGAAAAAGCATGAGAGATACTGTGAAAGAAGAAAAAAGACAAATATTAATGAAAAATATATCTGAAAAACTTATTACCCAAAATTGTAACGTCCCTGACCCACATAAAATAGAGCGAACGAATAAAAAAAACTTAGTTTCTCTCTACGAACTTGAGAACGAAGAACGAAAGTAATTGACACAGTCCAACGGATTGACAAGTTTTAATGGCAGTAGGTAGGCTACTTAGTGCGCAGAACATTGGGGCATAAGATTTTGGGGTTGACACCATGGACCACCACCATGGATGGATGAACATAGGTCGCTCCACCTACCAAAGAGATAGGCGACTTTATTAAGGTCACCAGGCGATGCCGGATGCCGACCGCTTTTAAGCGATCCTATTAGAATTTTTTTTTATTAATAGCTACCTTGGTTGATATCAGTGCAACACATAAATTAGTCCTTATATAGTAATTCTCACACAAGTGTTAGTATTAGTACTACCGTAACCACTGTACCGCGCCTTAGGCGTTATGCGCGGTGCGAGAAGTAAGGAAGTATCGTCTGCTTCTCTATGACAGTTAGCCGTCAACGTACGCGGCGTTCATGTTTTTTTTTGGCCTCCACCTCCCACCTCATATTCCTGAGGCGAGATACAACGGTTTTGGTCGCATTTTAGACCATTATTATGTGATACATATTATTTATTATGCGTAGGATGCTGTGCTGCGAGTTAATAAAAATCATGAAAAAATGAATAAATATTAGTATGTACCATTTTTATTACCTATCTCAAATTATTGGAGAATATTCCTCAGTGAAATATAATTTCGTAGTTTGTTTTATTTCGATTTAATGCCTTTCATAAAGGAAATAAATATCTATTTACAATATAGATTGTAGAAGAAATAAACCAATCAATTCTAACTCGCATTCGCTCTAAAATACACGTGCTCACAAATCGCTGACTAACAACACGCCATCTATCATATGCGAAATAAAGCTCACAATATATCATCATTTAATCCTAGTTAAGGACACCTCCACTGCACTGCACCTGAGTTATAGGATTATAACAATGAAATTTATGGTAAAGTACATCTAATGTCATTAATTACTAAACGTTTCGTTATAATGTAACTAGGTATTCACGCGTTGCTGTATTATGCATCTATTTAAAAATCTGTAAAACTGCCTTCTCATCTAAATATGAACTGATAAAAAACTATTTTACAAAAAACCTTCCCGGAGATATACCTAATAAATTACCGAATTTTTCAGCCGATTGGATGTATGGTTTTTAAATATATCGAGTACAAACAGATACATTCAGAATATATAATATATTCTGAATCATATCATACATTTTTATATTTTTTTTAACATCTAAGATACTTTAAATGTAAATTACTTTCCTTTATTGCGACATCTTAACATTTTGTCAATGAAGCGAAACGTATCTCAAGTCGCCCCAAATATCAAGGTTCGACGTTATCGAACCAATGTGTTAGTACGTAAGAACCCTTAAATCGCTGGGTATGCGTTTTTCGTAAAAAAAATCGTGGTGGATTTCTTTTCTTTTAAAATAATAAAAATTGCCATTCAAATAATGCCTATATCTTGTAATAAATGATTTTCAATTTATCGATTCCAATCGATGCAAAGGTGTTTTGTAGGTTTGGTAAAAAATAAATGTATGCAAGTAGTTATAAAGCCGCCGCATGGCATAATGATCATACAAAATATTTTGTATTTGATCCATAATAACGCCGAAGCTTGATCACATTTGCTGATTTATAACTCACTTATCAGTCTGTATCAAGTGCCTCATAACTTCGATGTTAGTTTAAGTAGTTGCTGTTAAAGTGTATCTCTATGGATCATTCCTGAGATCGGTATTACCTCTTTTGTAAACGTTAGTAAATTAAATTATTTAATTTTATGAATTTTCATATTGAATACTCTATAATAACCTCTCTACACTATATTCTGAAAGACCACTAATATGTGAAAATAAGTGACAGAAAGATATGTGAAAAATAAAGAGTTCTTTTTTCAAAAATTTGTTCTGACATTTATATTTAAAAATTCAGTATCACCAACGTACACGTTCATAATTTGTCCGTTTTTAAATTTTGTGTCCACGGTCTATTATTATTATAAATGTTTTATCTATTATCTATAAAAAGAATTTTAAATACACAATTGTATGGGTTTTAAGACAAATTTTCAATCTGATTAATTCTGAAACATACGACTTTTGTCATTAATTCATATTGGTCGTTTAGCTAAACTTTGTAATAATTTGCTACTCATTTGCGATTAAAAAGCTTTTCTTTTCTTTTTTTTACTTTCTCTTTTTTTTGTTTTTTTTTTGTTTAGCCGGCGATATACTTCTGCCAATCTTTTCAATCTATTCAAGTTTGCAAGTACATAGTCCGGGACACGCTGATTAGAAACGGTAGTAAAATTGCACTGGGTAGAAATGCCTCACAAAACGCGGCATCGGGCAGACATTCATAGCTAACGAGCTCATTTTAAATTTAATTATATGAAGATTTATTTTAAGTAGTATTTAATAAGAAATTAGGTTAAATAACATTTCTTTTTTTATATAATATAGAGGAATATTAGTAGGACATAGAATAGTGGAGAAAGTTATACAAATTTTAAACCTTATATAAAATATAGTAATAGGTCAATGTTAAATACGAGAAATGAAAAAAAAAAAACTCATAACGCCTAAATTTCGTTTTCAAAAAGTTAACAAATCATTCACGGGCGTGGGTGTACGCATTTATAACGAAGTTCCACGAGATATCTTAGACTTTCCGTTTCTTAGTTTTAAATCTAAAATTAAGAGTATGTTATTAAATAATTATTCTGATTTTAAACAGTTTTTAGTTGATTGAATCGTGTAGATCTTGGTTAGTTACATGAAAAGTAATAAAAATTCAATTAAAAGAACGACCGCTATGTTTCTGGCCGGCTCTATTTAAAAGATTAGCTTTTCGAGCCGCGGTAGCTTACTACTTATAATGTTAAAATAATCCATGATTTAAAAGCGCATGGACATGCCTACTTGGATAAAGATATTTTGAATTTGAATATGAGTTACTTTTAAAGATGTTAATGAAGAATTTATCAGTTAGACCTTATAAATCTCAGATGTAAGATAAATAAAAATAAGATAATTAAAATTATTACAATTTCAATCTAATATTACATAAAATAATATGTTATGCATTAAGGGTATGTAAAATATAGATGTAAGATAAATAGACGATAAGTAAATAAGAATAGAACCAGAATATACAAATGTTGTAGACGAAAGTGTTAAGAATTGTATTTAGCCGTTAAAAACAATATGTATATGTGAGCATTTAGAAATAAGAGAAAATTTTAAATTAAGCACTTAAGAATTATTGGGCGTTTTCGCCCATAGACACCCACAGATAGGCATAGCCCTCCTACAAAGATATTTATGGGAGTGATATAATAATTGTCATGCTTGGCAGGTTGGTTAGCGGTCGCAGATTATGGGACGTAGACGACGTTGCTGCCCATCCTCTGGTTTGTGAGCAGGGGAAATTTCATATGATTAATGTACAAAGCGTGAATTAAGTATAAGTTCGTATCCCGGGAATCGAATCAGTGACCTACGATTGCAAGTATCAGACCTCTATCGCTGGGCTACCACTGCTCAAAAATTACTACTCGTAGATTATGGTTTCTGCCGTAAACACTAGAGGTAATATTGTTCCTGATTAATATAAAAAATACATATAGGTTAATATTACAAAACAAATCATTTTACCTTTAGTTTGTTTTCATTGTTCAATAACGATAAAAATTGAAGCAGCACTTAAAAACAAGGTTGAAAGCACAATCGGAATTCCAATAAGTTATATTGTATCATTAACCTATTTTCTACAATCGGTAAAAACAACCTACACAAATTGTATTAAAATAATATATGTTTTTTGTAGAGAAATCAAACATATACTAGAATATTTTATTATTATGTGCTCTTTTCACATAGAGATCGTTTTCAATAGCTAAATTAAATTATTTGCAAGATTAAAATAGAATTTTATCATCATTATCAGCCGATCGATACCCAAAGCAAGGCAAAAGGCTCGCTCAAAAATAACCACGACGACCAGTCTTGCGATGAACCTATCAAGTGACTTACCACAGCCTCTAGTATGTGGGTGCACCCAGTGGGGGGCCCACATCGCATCGATTGGATCGTAACACAGATATAATTATCAGAATGATGTTCATAAGGTAAATATACTATTGCATATTGTACTTGATTCATTGTTTGCCCAGGATATGAAGTGATGGCCGTTATCTATATATATAATCCTCTTTTGTGAATCTAAAACAATTTTTTTCGAAATTCGAATTTCGTCGAAATTAGATATTATTTGCTCATTGAGTATTAAAAGACTCGTGTTATGTAAGTTGTATGTAATTTTGTACATTTTTCACTATTAATTTCAGATAAGTCTTTGGTTAATTGCAAAAGAAACTATGAGTGGTGTCTCAAAAGTAATTAACTGTAAAAGAAGATAAGCCAATTCCGTTACTATGATTTCCTCTGGGAATAGATGAGGACTATCGAAGAGGTTAAAAGTATATAGTATTTATAAAGTATATAGTATTTGGCATATAACATATATATACATCGTGTCGATTTCAATTATTATGAATATTTAATGGCCAAATTTTCAAATGTTTTAGTGATGGAAACTCAATCATTTTTAATATTTATTTTAATATAAAAAAGGATCAAAATATTTTGTTTTCTAGTTTACGTGTAAGACGATTTTGTGTTACAAAACTTTAAGCTCTTAGCGGTGTATACTCTAATCAGCAGATGGATGGAATGTTAATTCCTGTAATAATATAATAACCGATTGAGATGAGATTCGGCTTTCTTTTACAACTTGAACCGTAACGCCTAATGTACTTCGAATTCGAAACCTTCCTCGTCCTGCCTTTCACCATCAGAATGGGTTTTGTTGAATAGAGCAATAAAAATAGGTTAATCAGTTTTATCTAACCCCACCGCTAAAAAGGCGAGATAACAGTTTTGTCGTTTTGGATCTTTTGGATGGTTATCCGAGAATAATATTAAAACTGTGATGTTAAAAGGAACCTCAAAAAAATCATATTAAATATTTTACAGAAACATTTTGCATTGCGAGTCATGGTTTAAGAAATAAATTATTGTAGATAATAGACGAAAATAAAATAATTTGTGAGTTTAATTATAATTAAATATATTTTGGTCAAAGATCACCACATCATCACAATGTTGAGTTTGAAACACAATCACAATCCTGAATTAAAACTTTAGCAGGAATTTCTTTACCAATTACGTAAGTAAGCAAAAGTTCAAACGAACCATTTACTCAACGATACTATGTGAACAAATTTAATTTGCGCAAATCCATTCAATGGATATCGCTCAATGTTGCGTGGACCCGCATCTTATCGCGGGTAATAATGTTGCCACCCTATTTTCGCAGAAAGTCCCCAGTGTATCCATGTACTCGTGTACAAGGAGCTATCAGGCCCGGATCGACATTCTACCCGACCTTTCGGCAATTTTATTAAAGTATCCGAGATTAGAGGAAGTGATAGTAATAAATATCCAATTCCCCTTCGCCTTTTTATTGTTGACGAGCGTATTTGGGTTTATATCAGGTCGAAGATTCATGAACATGTTTTTATATAGGAACTAATAAATAGGGTTTTCGATTAATGTTATTAAGGAGAGTTATTTCCTCGAAAATTGTAAATAAAATGTTTATAAGATTGTTTATGAACGTTTGGGTGTATATATCGGCTGAGAATGTTAAGTTAAAGTAATTACGCAGTTCATGAACAAAGCGATGAAAGTGCTTCTGAAGACAAAGTTGTAATCCATCCATTTAAATATGTCTCTCATATTTTAAAGATGATTTTATTTGTTTATAACTTGTAGGCATGTATAACAAGATGATAGGTGTAAAAGCCTTAAAGGTGTAAATGTATAGCTTCCTTGTAAGCAAACAGCTTTAAAGCTTTACTGCTTATTTCCAATTACTCTATAGAATAATCAATCTGAAATATGCTATATTAATTTCCGTTTTAGTTGGAACGCAGCAGGGTAGCTACTCCTGTAAAAAGTCTATAAGGAAAGATATAAAAAAATAATTCAATATGTAGTAATTCGAATTTTAAAAACGCTTTTTCTTACTATACTATCATTAGGTTATTTATTTTTTTTTGAATTCATTGACGTATACCGTCATAGCAATTTTACACTTTTTGTACGAAGTGACGAAAGTGTTCGGAAAGCCCAGTAATTGTAATCCACTAAAATACTTCGCTCTTATTTTGACGTTACTAGCATATACTTAATAAAATTTAAGCGTGCATATAAAAGGTATGTCGATAAAAATACTAACAAATATGCGCCATTTGCAACATCGCCTGTCCTTTCTTAAATGCCATCTTTTTATACAAAATAGCACGTTCTAGTTTCACTATGTCGGCGAAGCAGAACAAAAACATGTCTTAGGCGAGTCTGATAAATGAATGCATATACTTATTGAAATTATATAACCACCTAACTTAGGTTAATTATTTTTACGCTTGCTCCTAACTTTAATGAAAGATGAAAAATTTTCTTAAAGTAATTATATTAATTATTATAACATTTAAGTGATTGTGTATAGGGTAAATATTTTTCAGATTGATAAAAAAACCTATGGAAGAGGATTATATCTAGTAGTGGACGTCATACGACTGAAACGATAATGACAATAATAAAATTTATTAATTTTATTCGCGAAATTGTACGTCATATAAAATTGTGAACACAAGTTCAAAAACCTTGCCTATAATACATATCTTTTGATATTTGTTTCCTTGCTTTTTGACTTAATCTATTTATCTGTTTTGTTCTATTATATAGTTATGATTTGATTGGTTTTCCATCACACTACATTTATTTTAACTTGTTTTTTGTTTCTAAATTAGACAAAGTGCTTGTAGAAAATTAAAGGTTTTAGTTAAATCATTATTGAAAGTTATTTAGGGGTAAGTTAAGTGATAACCATTAAATTGTAATATAGAGACCTCGAGAGAATTTCAGACACCTGCGACACTAGCGTTTGCTGAGCACTGTAATTAAACATGCGCTGCCATTTGTATTTAAATTGAAATCTATCTCCAAACATTATCTAAATTATTTTCTTCGTCGATGTTTGTTTGAAAGCGTTATAGTTATATTTATATACTGGTCTCAGCTTTGATAGGAATGTTTCTTTAATTTTAAATTGGTAAATTTATTTATATGATCACTATAAAAAATAAAAAGTTACAGACAGCTAATGTTTGCGTTCACGTCTATAAACCAATGTACAAGGAAGAATATATATTTTTTAAAAATTTTAAACCAAAATATTGATAGTAATTTTATATGAGTAACACCTTTTGATTATTCTGATAAAGGGAATAATAATTCATTTTAAATAATATTACAATAATAAAGATATATTAAGAAATGCATGGAAAATTGGAATGAAAAGAAAAATAACATAAACTATTTAACAATTTTTAGACAGCATTTTCCCTCTTCTCTTCTATGTTTATCGTTTAGACAAATTTCTAAAATGTTTTACATTCTAAACAAAATAAGAAATAATGCGAATGAGTTTTATTAGCTCATAAATATTTATTTTTTCAATACAAAAATTAAACAAACTGCTTTATTTGAAATTATGACAGATATACGAAAGGTAGGGTTAATCCAGATAAAACTTGAGTACTGCAACAAGTTGCTGAATAAGTTTCGAGTAAATTGAAAACTGTTACGCACAAGTAAAAATGTCCCAAAAGTTTGATTGCTCTATTAGAACTTTTAAAGAGTTTTGCTTTTTCTTTCTTCTTACCTATCTTTACTGAGGATTTTCAAAAACATGTCGCTAGAAAATTATTTCATTGCCGGTCAGTAAACACAGAGGGATTGTTGAAAGGTTTAAAACCTTTAAGGGTGCGAATGTCCAGCTCAGTTGCTGTTAATTTAAGTATAATACACCATATCCAAAAATCAATGGTTTCGGAAATAATAAATAAAGTAAATATATACATATATTATAAGAAGTTTTTAAAATTCGGATTAGTACATATCAAAATTAATTATTGATTACTGTCTGTCCTTGTATATTTTATACTGCCATAAGTTATTGGCCAGTAGTATTCTAATGGAAAAATAAATAAATGAAAAATTAACAAAAGAAAAATGTGTCATGTTGATTGGAAATAGATGTAAAAGCTTCAAAGGTTTTTGTCAACAAATGTGCTTCATATAAAAGCTTTTATTTCTGTAACAAATCAACCTGGTTGGTTGAGCTCACACAATCATATTGTAAAAAATTAAACGTACACAGTTCCACAAGTGAAAAATAAAAAGAAATTCCAAGTAAATTAGAGCAGTTAATTATATTTAAAGTTCTATTAACTATTTAAACAAAACTTGCGTTATTTTAATCTTACATATTTGAAGAAGCAAAAACGTAAGTTAAAAATTTAATACGCTATTAACATTTAAATTATGACAAAAAAAGGTTGCGCTACGACAAAAATGCGGTAATGTGTTGCTATTATACCCTACCCGGGTTCCGGTCATGAATGAAAAGAAGCTAAAGCCTTGAGCAAATGACGTCACAAGGGCCCTATCCCGGAACGCTGCCGGAACCATTAACCGTTGTAGCATCACATTGCTGCAAATATTTTTTCACGTACATTGTCGAAATATACCTGTGTAAACATTGGTTATGGATATAAAAGCTATAAAGCGAGGAGTGTATATAGATGTATACGATTTACATCTATATACACTCGTCAAGTCGTCAGTAAATATGAGTATATATTCAAAAATCAGTAGTTTTAGAAATAATATATGACTAAATGATATTATAGTAAGAAAAACCTTTTTGATACTAATTATTCAAATTTATTATTGTTTACTTTGTCTCTGCAGACCTTGTATTGTTAAAAGTTATTGCCCGGTCGCATTCTGATAAAAAATATATGAATATAACATATTGCAACATTCGATTATTTTATTCAGAGACGATTGGAAATAGGTTAGAAAACTTTTTTCTCACAATTGCCCTATAGATTAACCTTTTAAACGCTTTTACACGTGTAACCAATCAACCTGTGTGTATGTTAATTTCATCTTTATGCGTAAGAGAAATAATAAATATGTTATAACAGCGATGTATATAACATTATATTTACAAATAAAAGTAAGCTCCTCCTGTCCCCCCAAGGATGCCACCCGATCGGCCTCGTCCGCTACCGTGGTTAGCCTCCTTCTTCGCCTCCGGCTACATCAGTTTGGGCAAAGCCTCTCTATGGAAGAGTCAAGCCTAGCACTCCCGCTCCCATATCTTTGTCTCACTCTGAGCAGCTGCAAGCTTCAAAGCTCCAAACCGGGGCTCTCACTTCGCCGAGCTTTCCTTAGGCGCGGTACAGTAATACTACCAACAAATGATTTTGCAAATGTGCATGTGAATTTAAAAAAAATCTAATTATAAAATAGTTGTCGTTAACCACAGAGTTCAAGGTAACACCTTTTTGTTAAAACATCTCTGAGTGTTAATATTTATAATTTGTAACTAGTTTCCCGGGTTTCAGACCAAATGTGAAAATATTGACAGGAAAACAGTGAATATATAAATATCATTTTTTTTTCCACCAATGCATCTAAGAAAAAGGTTATTACGCCATATAAAAAACTAAAGTTGTTTATGGTTTTGGCCGATACATTTTGTAGTAATGACAATGAAAGATTTGAGACGGTTAAAGAAAAGAACATTAATGGTATACATAACCATTATAAACGGTAATTGAGTATTTTATTTATATGTTCGTGATTCAACATATCAGTTAGAGATACAACAGTGTAAAGTCTCGCGCCAGGATTACAAGTAAAACATGTATTGCTGATTCGCCACTTTACACAATTGAATAAGGCATGTATATATTATATACAGATGTACGAAAGTGCGCGTTCCGAGGAGAACAAAGGAATGAAAAATTGGCAACCATTCTGTGAAATTTAGCGTTTAAATGCTGACGTCGTTGCCATTGACATTTAGAACGATATCGGAATTAAAAGTATATATTTGGTTTACGTTCCAAAATAATAGTGAATTAGATTTTATATGGGTTTTTAATTCTTTTAATGATTTTTTAAGACTCCTTTAATTGTTTCTTTAATGTCATAATAGTGCTTTATTTAGCTATATAAATGATTGACTACAGGGGAAAAATTTTAAAGCTACAGCTCATTTATTATAAGCTATTAAACTATTTACATCTATTTTTTATCATCATATATAAAGTGTTTTCTTTTAAAAATGTCACTTTAATATATTCATTTATTAAAATGCGCCAGGCCAATAACTTCTAGTATTAAGAGTCGTCAGGGACAGACAGTAAACAATAATTAATTATAATTCACCTATTTTTAGATAGTGTGTTCCGTAACACTTATTGATAGCAAGTGAATTCACCCTTTATAAGCTTTTACAATTATATCCAATCATTCTATATAGTATAATTAAATGATAATTAATGTGTATGCAAAATCCCATGGCCATCTTTTTATTTATATTACCAAATAATATAAAAAAAGAATAAATATTTTAAAATTTTCAATAAAGCGTAAAACCTTTTACGAAACCATAATTAATAACCTAAAAAAATAAAGAAATAAAAATCTATATCATAAAGTGACTACTAGTTGTCAGTATATGGTAGTTACATTAAATTATGCGGTAAATAAGGCTTATTTGAATTTAATCCTATTACTCCAAGCTACTGAAATTATTAATATTAATGGTGTTTCAGAAAATCGAAACTTTGATCAAATTAAAGTAAGATTATTTATTACTTTGGAATGTTCATGTATTCTGAAACATTTTCTTTACACTGAAAAAGCGTTTTTTTTTGAGAAAAGGGCTGAATGGTTAGTTTCAATCTTTCAATAGGTAGTTGACAAGTATTTTATTCTAACTAGTGAAGAATTTGTTTAGCTTTTTCTATCGTGGCTATATAAAAGGCTCACTAATATATTTCCAATGAGACTGGCTCATTCATGATTAGAGTTCGTAGAAAAATCTCGAGCAAAGTCGTCTCCATAGCTAGTTTAGCAATTGTGAATTTGTCATTGAGACTGGAAGGAAGAGATCTAGTTTAGTAATATACATTAATCGTAGATCTTTGTCTTGAAGGAGCGAAAGATTTTAGTAGAGAATGTTTCACCTGGTCAAGACCTAAGTTATTGTACGTAACGTGAGCTAACTTTTTATAAGAACAAGCAGTAACAGTGTTGTAATATTAAAGAGACGCATATAACATATACTTGATTAATTAAAGATGTAAAAGTTGTAAAGCGTTGAATGTATAGCTTATTTCTGTTAAATTAATATACAGTACTCCCTATTATCGAATATCTAAAATCTATGGTATTACAAACAACAAATAACGTAATACATTACGTTAGGAAAACGTTCTAAAATTCGGATTATTACATTTTGAAATTATTTATTATATGTATCGACTTTGCCTGACAGAAGTTTGGTTTGATTTCAATAAAAAAATTATATAACAATATATTTCACAGAATATTTGAAAATAGATATAAAAGTTTCAAAGTATTTTATTGACAAAAAAGTTATATATTCTTCTCTATGAAGCTTTCAAACCTGTAACCTATCAACATGTGTTTCCCCAAAGATGGACATTAATGAATCGATAAAATTACATAGCAAGGTGAAATATAATTCTCGTAAATAAACGTGGCCTCTAAAAAGGTTTTGTATTTAGTAATCATTTTTTGATGAACTCCAGATAATACATTAATAAAAATTATTCTATATATAAGTGTCATAACCTGTATTCTCTTACTTCACGTAAATACAAATATATAATAACAAATTGGTACTCAATCTTTCATATGCAGTTACTGAGCTATTTATAATAACATATAACTGGCCAATGGGACACGTACACATATTTATTGTTATAGTAAGTTATTTTATTATTAATATTTTCGTGAAACGTTTCTTAATAAAGCAACCGAAATCGCCGCCTTTAAACTACGAAAGTGGCCGTTTATATCTGCGACACTAGTTTAAACGAATGCACATGTTAGATATTACATTATTTGGAATTTTGTAGCGTTAATAAATAAAGGATCACGTCAATCCGTTAAATCTCTTGTAGCTTTAAAATAATATAATACTGTTCTCATTGTATAATAAAAGTTGTGCTCAATTGGCTTTAGTAAAGTGAATGGAAACGCTAGTTTATGCTGTAGCATAGCTTAGATGGTATATTTTGCTTTTAAACGTCGTTTCAGTCGATAGACAGCTATAGGCCAACCTCAAAGATATATGGGGGGATGTACACGCGTTGCAGGCAGCTTGGTGACCACATTGTGGTATTATGGTACACAGAGGACACTGCTGCCCATCCTCTGGAAACTTGTTTGTAAGTAGTGGCCATCCTTTACATTGATAAAATGTGAATTCTATGAGTTTGCATTCCGGAAATCGATCCCGCGACCTACAGTCGTAAGTCTCAGTCATCTACAGCTGGGCTATCACAGCTCCAGCTATTGCTCTGCTCTATTCCGTATTTAACTATAATGTACGTTAGTCCAGTGTTACGTCTTACAATCTATGAAAACATATTTTACTGAAGTTAAAGATGTGAAGTTTCATAGTCTGTAGTAATGAATAAATAAAAAATCGTATATATTTCTTGTACACAACGGGAATTTTATATACGTTATTGATGGTAAAAACCGTGAAATAAATAGTTGTCTCGTATAACTCTGAGAAGATCTACTAAACTGTAGCATCTGCCAAAAAAAGCGATGCTTATAAATTTGTTGCATTACAAATAATTTTGTTTAAAAGTGAGATTTGTTAAAACTCCTTAACGATTATAAGATATATAAAATTTTATAAACAAACGGTTTTATATAGACGAAATCGGTTAATGTCAAAATTTCAGTTATATATATACGCATGCAAAAAAAAAATACTTTTTCATCCCTTGGCTTGTTAAAAGTTCGTATCTAAAAACTGTTGAGGATACTCTATTGTATGCCACACGACGAACTTCACGCAAAGAAGATAAGACACGTAGCAAAATTTATCTTTTCATAGATTCTACTTCGCTAACTAGTTATTTACTTTGATAGACAAAGTGACCGAAATGTATTTAAATGTTCCTAATGTAGATATAACAATATTCTTTATAATATATTTTGTTAAAAAATTATAAATTCTGGTTTATATTTATCGAATAAAAAATACAATAAACAATGTATTTTCATAATGTCTAATCATTGTCCGTGAATGTTATTTATTTTATTTTGGATTAATTGTATTAGATTTTCTAACACACAAATTCTGAATGAATCTAAGTATGTGTAACTTTATCATTAACACTCTTGTAAACCTGACATCTATATAACTGAATTAAGTGTTCAAAGTATTTAAATCCATTTCAATTCACAATTTTAATTTTGACACAAGTACCCGATTTAAAAGTTCTTTATTTTTTTAAATCTTTGCAAAGGTTGAAAAATATTATTCGTAAACAAAACGAAAAGAAAACGATTCAATTGTTTTATTATTTTTATCGCATTTCTATTTGACCTATATACAACTTTTATTTTATATTTAGCATTTGAAACTAGGGCTACGATCAAAAACAAATTACATGTAATAAAACTTAAATAAAATAGTCTGTATAGAATATATGCTTATTTATAATTTCATGGTGAATAAATGTTGAACGATATAAATATAAAATGAGAAATCTGAGAAATAAATAAAAACTCGGTTATAAGCGGTCTAGCACATCATTGAACATTACTCCAACGTGGAGTACAGGCAATTACTTTTACAACCAGCCATACGGAAAAAACCGCAAAGATAAGAAGAAAACAAAATGTCAAAAAACAGATCCATCATATGAATCATCTTCTATTCGTTTTTTTGTAAGGGTGTGTTTTTAATTTTCTTTGAGTACCCCGAAACGTAAAAATGTATTTATTGTGAGTCGAAAAACGAATTCGGATTTTATCAGATCTTCAAAAGTAACAAACAGCCTGTATGTGTTTATGTATATATATTTTTCATCAATATGGAATTCAATGGCGTGATAATCGAATTGAAACGAAACAAGATTTTAGGGTCTTTGTAAATATATTAATTATAATTATACGAAACGTATGCTTGACCGGTTTAATTAAGAATTCTACTAAAGAATAACTATACTATAACGGTACTATATACTGGTAAAGAGACGCTGTAGCCTGCTTTTTAAAGATGAAAGTTTCAGTGCTAATAAAACACTGTTTTTGGGTCCTGAATTTTTATTATCATTAATATCATTTCAGCCATAGGACATTTCCAAAATAATCGGTTGGAAATAGCCTACTATTCAGCGTCTTCATACGGCCTTAACAATGTCGTCTGTCCACTTTGTGGGTCGGCGTCATAAGCAGAACTTGCTGATTCGTGGTCTTTTCTCCAGAATGTTGAGGTTCTAGCGGTCATCTATTCTGCACTATATGTGATCTGCCTACAGCTATTTCAATTTACCAATCCGTTTGGCTATGTTGATTATTCTCGTTCGTCTGTGAACTCCTAATTGCGGACCTCTGATTCATGATTTAATAAAGTAGACCCGGGCATAGATCTTTTTATGGCTCGTTGAGCGATTGTTGGCGTGCCAAGACACAAAATGAAAGACCGCGTTTCAGTGTCGTAAGTCATCGCTGGTGAGGACGTAGATTATTTTTTATAATAAGAGTACAAAAATTATTTTATATTCAGAAACAAAATAGACTTTAAAGATGAAACTTGTTAAAAATACTGTAGACGTTATTAAAAAATAGCACATCGTTTGTAAAGCTCAAAATAACTTTTGCGTATTTTGCAATCTGTCATGTTTCGGAAGCCGACGTCGAGCCCGTTGCATGTACAAAGAACTGCGTGAAGGGTAAACTGTATTTCTCTTTAGGAAATCATAAAGTTTCATAATGTGCGACTCGGTAGCAAATATACAACTTAATATTTTGTACAGTTATTTTTCTTATTGTATTTATATTTAAATTCTATTCAAAATATCTTTATTCTAGTAAGCATTTACTAGTGCTTTTGAATTGTCGACCACCTTAACACTGTAAATAGTAAGCTACCATCGCCTCGGAACGCTGCTCTGTAGAGAAAAGCCGACCAGAAAATCAAGTCCAGTTGTTCTTTTAAATGAAATTTAACATTTTCATATGTACATTATAAAATCAATCATTTAAATCAGCCAACAAACTAAGTTCTACACATTACGATCAACTAAAAACGCTTTTTTTCGATTTATTTAATAATAACTTTTAAATTTTAGAATTACAGCTAAGAAACGGAAGATCTAAGATATCTCGTGGAAATTTATTACATATACATACGCATGAAGAATATATTAACATTTTGAACTTGAAAATTAGGCGTTACCAGTTGTTTTATTTGTATTAATCACGTGACTGTCACTATTTTTCATGTAATATCTTTATTAAAATTTAAAACCTTTGAAGGGGAGAGTTAATAGCTTACTTTCAATCAATTATTGTATGAATGTATCCTATTCAAAAAACAATGTTTTTAAAAATACTAAACAGCGTAATGATAATATAGTAAATAAAGCGTTAGCAAAATTCAGATGACTACATTTAAAAACTAATTATTGTTTCCTATCTATCTCTGCAGATTTTGTACTGCTAGCTATAATGTCTGTCGAATTCTAAAATAAAAAATATATTTTTTGAGCTATCACTTTATACAAGGTGATTTGAAGTATGCGTGTAAGCTTTGACAAACAAAATAAACACAACCGAAGCTTTGTTGACAAATAAGCTATACATTCACCCCTATAACGCTATTACACTATAACTAATAAGCCTTTATTTCAAAATTTGCAATACCTTAAATTTTATTACATAGAAAGTAGAACTAAGGTACATAGTATAATACAATAATAGCGAGTGGGTCGTTATATCTTAATGATCAATCTTATTTGTTAATATTTGTGAGAATTTCGTAACGAAGAAATATGTTTGCCTAATTATTAATTAAAGTTGCTTGTTATAGAATATCCGTTCCTTTTGATATAAAGAGATCTAATTAAATTTGTCAAAGGACAATATTTGTACAAGGAAAACACTTTTTTAACCTTTAAATATAAAACTGTGTCTTTTCTGCTTTTGGCTTTTACATTAAAAAAATTTCATATTTAAGACGATTGTTGTTCTACAAAAGTTTGTACTATTTTAATAACTGCTTGACCTTATGTTTTTTTTCCACCGTTACTATCAAAATTTATAACAGGTTGCGTAGACAGCCTTGTTTGCATTCATTCCCTCTTTTCACTTGCGACTATGACTAAAAGATTTCGACTAAAACAAAGTAAATTAATGACCATGTTAAGCGTGTTCACGATTCAAGTTTCTTTGTTAACTGATAAAAGTTTTACTTAGCCGAAAACTTGGATACATATTTCTCAATAATTGTGAAAGTTTTAACTTTCTATTCAGTCTACACAATTATTAGAAAACTTCTTTAATTATTACTGTACAGTAGTAGAAATGTAAATATTTAATAGCAATGAGATTGGTATATTTAATATACATTAAACGACTTTGTATTTACGTATGATGTACAAATTTAAATAAAAAATGTAAATTTTTATAATCTTTACCCAGCATTTACAGAACTGAGTTTCTGTTGGTGATATAACTTAGACGAAGAACTGCGACTAGAGGCTGAGAAGATACTTATGAGTAAACATGAAGGAGAGACGCTGCCTCAAGACATCAACACACCTTGCCATATAAGTAGTGAATGAGGTTTGCTCGAAGTTTTTCAAGTAGCTTAATTGTTTTACCACATAAATATAATAACGGAATATCAAGGTGGTTTTTGTGTAATTCGGACATCATCCATCGTCGCCAGAGTGTGCGAAGATTACAGATTTTCACGAAAAATGGTAAAGGTTTTAGAGATTATAATAAAATTGCCAAAACGATTTACAATAGCATCGGTATCTAAAAGTTATTTATTTTTGAAGATTTGCTTAGAGATTTTATTACATAGTTTTAAAGCGAATAGCTATAGTGGTGAGTCAGCAATTTGAAAGTAACATTATAATTGTGCTTTTAAACATGAATTAAAAAAAGGAATATAAATATTTTGTGTTGTGCTATAAAAATTCGTTTTCCACGACCGCTCAATTTAACTTTGGCGGTGTGTGATTAAATATTAAGTTTGTTTTAAATTTGGTTTCAATGAAATAAAGTAATTATAGCACTTTATTTGAATCATTTTATATTCATACAAAATGTAGAGCTGGCTGTCGATATTATATCAATTCATTTTAAAAATACTTAAGATATTTCTCCCCAAAGTATCGTTTCTTTAAATTAAGTTATATCTAAAAATAGATATTGTCCTATACTGGTTGTCTTACGAAAGAAAAGGTCAGTCATCGTTCTCATTTTCAATAGGCGTTTTCGGCACTAAATTATGAATTTTCTCGAAGTCGTATAGTGAATTTTGCCTCCGTTAATTAAATATAATTTGATAATGCTCTAACAAAAATGGTTACATTATAAGTAAGTAATCAAAAATCGATCGAACACTGGAGAATATCGAGCGTCTGGAAAGCGAAGTTATAGAAAAAGTAAAATGGTATATACACATAATGTCACAGATAAAACGACGACGACACCCGGTGATCATCCGACCAGACGTAAATATTTAATGCACCGCTTCATTATCGATCTTCGATGGCCCTACGGGGGACTCTTTTAGACGTCGTTTGACCGTGCATAAAACTTAGCTCGTGTCTTGAAACAATGCCCAATAAAATTTGTTACTTTTATTACTGCTTATAGCTACGTTGACTAATAAGGAATAATTAAAATAATAATTACTGGAAAACAATAATTTCAATATATATATATACATACAGACACGCACAAACACACACACACACACACACACATATGTATGTATTTATATAAAAAATTATTATTAAAAAATTAAAAGATTAAACGGGCGATGACAAATTAAAATTAAATGTTAAGATTTACGTATCCTAGGCTCGGTTTTTTTAGAGCTTTTGGGCATAAATTGAACAATGATTCTATTTTCCTATAAACATGCATTTGTATTTATGGAAGATATGCATCACGTTCAACTACAATTTCATCTAATCTTTTCTATTTAGTAGAAACGACGCAAGGCTATCTGAAAAAATCATTAAAAGGACTCCAAAAGAGAGAAAAAGTGAAATAGGCTATGAGGCTATAAAAACTTATCTTAACTGAACTATAGCTTTGTAAATCAAGAACGAAGAGCTAAAATTATGGATAAAACTGCGAAAAGATATTGAAAGGATGAAGGCAAATTCTAGCAAAATGTTTAAAAAATACAATAACCATATCATTAGGAGGCTTTTGCCTTGAATAATAATCCAAAAATACCAAGCCTTTCACGGTTCAAAACTTTATTCCGTATAAGTTATTTGCTTACGTATATGCTATTTCAAAGTTTTAAAGTGAATAGTTCGAGTTGTGGCTATTTACAAATTAAATTTTAAAACATGAATATAAGATTGAAAAAATAAATATTTATGGTAAAATACATTTTATAAAAATTCATTTTCAACGACCGCTCAATTTAACTTCGGCGATGCGTGATTAAATATAAAGTTTGTTTTAAATTTGGTTTCAACGTTCTCAAATTGTAACGGTACTTTGTTTAAATTATTTTGTATACATGCTAAATACGTAGCCGGCCGTGAAATTAATTGTATAACTATTATTAATAATTGCCGTAAAATCGCTTGATGTTTAAAAAATAATTGTTGTGGCGCTCCATTTTAGTTTGATGGCGACATAGCTTCCGTATTACTGAATTATGTAGATATTATAATAAGGTTAAAAAAGATAAGATTTTACTTCCTACTAGCACTAGGCTTTTTTAATAACAATTAGGGGCATCGCCTCCTCTCTTATTTTTCAAATTTTTAGGAAACATCAGTGCTACACGTTTCTTCTTATTTTTAGTCGATGGACACCCACTGCAAGGGCACAGGCCCCCTACAAACCTCGCCTCGATAACCAGTCAACTCTCAACTCTCGTTAACTAGTGCCAGCGTAAGCAGCAAATTTACTCGACCTTAAATATGTCTACCAAGTGGGCAGCCACGGCGCGTCAACCGGCTCGTGGTCAAAACTCGAGAACCTTTCGGCACTACCCCACGCTTTCTTATATCTATTAGTTTATTATTTTTATACATATTTTTTCCACTCGCATTATTTATACAGATCACCTGTGTACGTCAGGAGACGAATACTGAGAGACCCCAATTTTTATAGAAACTGGAATAAAATCGAACTCTTCTAAAAAAAATGTTCCCTCTAAAATCTGTGTCGGTTTTATTATGATCATTTTCAACAAATATGTTCTTAATATAAAAGAACAATACATTTACAAGCTGTATTATTTTAGCAGATTAGCAAGCTGGCCGACCACATTGCGTGCTTGCTTTAAGGTTCTGCAGTGGACCGGCCAGCCCAGAGGAGGACGTCTACCCTCAAGGAGGACAGACGAACTTGTTAAGTTAACTTTGAATGCAAGCCACTTCCAACTGCTGTTTTAGTAAATCTATGGGGAAAGGTTAAGTCCAGCAGTTGAAGTCCTTCGACTGAAATTATGATCATTATTTTATATTGTCAATATAATTGTAACAAATTAATATTAGTCCCTAAATTTGTGTTTAATAACTTGTGAGTCTGAATATAAAATAATAATTCTGTTGCAATTTTCGATTTCATAGATTATCGAGACAGGTGTGACATTAAAGCGTTGCTTGTATTTTAGTAGTCTAAAAACGTTACCTTAAGACCAAGCGTTGCTTGTATTTTAGTAGTCTAAAAACGTTACCTTAAGACCAAGCGTTGCTTGTATTTTAGTAGTCTAAAAACGTTACCGAAGACTCAGAAGAAATGAAACCGAGAAGTGTGTACATGCAGATTCACCCTTATATTCATTTTGAAGAAACCTTTTTATAAATAATATACAAATCGCTTCCTTTCAAATATATATGGATTTGTTATCAGATTGTTATCTTTTATTATGACATAACCAGTGATATTAAAAGGCGTATCGTAATACAACAGAGGCTATAAAAGGTCTCGGTTCCCGCATCATGGAGAACTTGACTGTTAATAAAATATTTTATTGCTACATCTATTCCGACATCTATTTGTTTATGGAATAATGAAGTGAAAATATTTATAAATGTCTCCGCGTAGGGCATCTCTACACAAATGCAGTTAGACGCAATCTCTCACTCAATCAACGAGTAGAAAATCTCATCGGACAATCTTAACTTACTTGTGCTAGGCGTCTCGCTTCTCGAGGCGGACTTTTAAAAATATTGAAATACTTTTTTTTATTTTCTTTTAAATCGTAGTCGGTTATCGGTATCAATGAAAATGGAATGCTTTTATGCATTGTTATATTTTGTTACCATACAAACCTTTTAAAAGGCATTTGAAAGTTTTATTGTTACTTGATACATTGTTTTCATTTTTTTAAATATATATATTTTTGCACCCGCGAATAAATTTTTTACAACATATGTATATACATATATGACGTAGGATAGTACTTTCAATATTGTACATATTTTATAACTACGGATCTAGAAGCAAGTCTATATAGGGGGCTATTTTCTATAATTGGAATTAACGGAATTAACTATATCATGCAATTAATACGAAAGCTCGGAACGAAGCATGTCAGGAACCAGAAGGCAAAACAAAATTATAATTTTTCAAGAGGGAAACCCAATCTATCTGTAATCATGGAAAAAATAGATCTTAATTAGAAAAATGAAGCCAAATCGTAACATAATGGCATAAAAATATGGCCAATGATGTCGAAGACGACAACAATTGCGCTGGGAGCATGGGATAAAACTGACTGCAGGACCCAAAGAGAAAAGAGTGCTCAAGATCAATCTTCACACTTAGACCAAGGAGTTAAATTAATAAATAAAAGTTGTCATCACACCTTCATCCAATCGACGTTTAGATCACTCCTGTATGTCTTTGTAGTCCTAATACGATTTTAATGTACAAATTATTGACATTTGTTTAATATTAAGCTTAGAAATTAACTTTAGGTTAATAGTATAATTAATAGAAATAAGGCAGGAGCTTTAGTTTTGAATCTTATGAAAACTTTTCTTGTTGTAGTGTATATAATTTTATTATTGGTTATAAGTGTCCAGCAGATAATTTCATTATGATGGACACGTATTAAAATCAATATAGAATAAGTAAGAAAAGGACCAATATTTAGCCAATTCCGCACATGAAGTGGTAGTCGTGCAACAAAGTGTACCGGCTGGCGGGCGGTGCACTTTGTTGCTTTGGTACTTCTCTTACTTAGGATGGACTTCCGCAAAATAGCGCCTGATTCCATTAAATATACAATATAGAATGCCTGACAATTTAGCGGTGACGTTTTCCTACACCGGACTTGTATGATGTTACCAAGAACATTAAGCCGCACTGTAACCGGTTTTCTATAAAGCGATGCATCCGGCACCTACACGGTAAATCTATGAAATGCTGAGAAGTCTCATAGGAATGATTTATCCCAGATAGGAGAAGATACTATGCATATTGTCAATGTTATGAAACAAAATCCACATAAAAAACTCATTATATTTATTTAATAATATTCTCTAAATTATATTTAATACAAAACTAAGAATACTTTATCCTCAACCACTAAGTCAATGAGTGTCGTATTTCACTTAAAACGCTGCGAAAGGACTTACTCTCAAACAAAATAAAGGATAAGTGTAAAGTGAATAGAGATTAATGTCTTTGTTAAGCCAAATCGAGTCACTGATAGAGATTCGCATTCGAATTAAGTGATATGAAATGAAGTTATCACAGCGAAAGAAAGGTCGCACTTAGCGAGGTACCTAAATAAATTAAGGAATTAATTAAAGACTCTTAGGACACTCAGATTACTTAAATGCGTTGTTCTTGCTATATTAATTTAATTCTGTATAAAGTTTACGTATATACATACACATGAAATAGTTTGTGTAAAATTATTTCATAAGTCATTTTATAATTTCACACAATATTTTTCTCAAAAATTGTTAAATGTTCCGGGGATAGGAACCGTTAAGTTTTTTTTCTGGGAGAGTTTATTTCAGTTTTAACTTTCAGTAGCCATTTTAAATATCAATGAATAACGAGCGTATCATATATTTCAAGGTAATGGAAGCATTGTGACGAAAGCATTTTATTTTTATTATACAGAGATTAGCTTTATACAGATGTTGTTAATTTATTATAATTTTAGTAATAGTTTGCACTTTTATCAACAAAATATGACCAAACCTTGTACGCCTACATTGGGCATACATATTTAAATTGCAATAAAATTTAAAATTTATTATCATATATCTTATGTTGTGACAGGTAATAAATTATGTCAAAAAAGAAGAAAATCCCAGTACAGTTTAATATTTACACTTTACATTTTGTTCATACAAAATTGTAAACATATTTTTATAGGTTTTTCGCCTGTTTCGATTTACGTACACGTTAGAAATTTGTTTTTATTTACACAAAAATGAATAACTCATTCATTGTACAAATTTTGTAAAAATACATGTATAGTACTCTTTATGACAGCTGCTTATGAATATACGTAATATTCACATCGCATTTCGTTAATCAAAATTCTCTCTGTGGAGAAATTCTTCTTCTATTTTCTTACACGGATTCTCTGAAAACTGGATTATATACGTTCCTTTGTGTTGAAAATATTGTTATCATTTTCACACAAACGACATAAAGTGCAACATTTAATAAATGATATAACAAAATAGAAGATAGTTATTCTAGAAAGTAAACACACACTATCTTCATATCTGTTTTATGTCAAAAAAATTTATATATAGATTAAAAGGCATTGAACTTTAACTCGTAATCTATTTTTATTAATTTATTTATACACTTATGGCTCTCAGAAACTTTTTTTCAAGATCTTATTATAAGATTAATAATTTTATCCACGGATAGGTTTTTTTACGGGGATAATAATAACAAAATTTACTAAAATAGTCGGTTGTATTAAAATAATCTTCAGAATTACCTTAAGGCAGTGATTATAGTCTGTAAGTGATATCACATTAAAAGGATTATTCTATGTAACCTATATTTATTTTGTGTATGCCGTGGTCGCTTATAAATGCGACAACATATATATTAAGATTATAAAGATACTCACTTATAATTTTCAACGTAAATCGTGTCGTTTATTCTAAAAATAATAATAAATTAATTATAATTGTTTAAGATTTATGTGTTTCATTATTTATTAATTTTCAGTTAAAATTAAAATTATTGTCACTGAAAACTTAAAATTATTTAGACTTTATTAACATTATTTTTATTAAAGGATTTGAGGTTTCTAAGGATTTATTGGTAGGATCATTTAGTTAGATAAGCAGAGGTTAATTGGCTAAAAACAAACGCTAGTGCATTGTAAGGAAGGCCATCTTAAACTTGATATACTGTATCTCACTGTCTCCTCTCCCTATAACGCGATCTACTCATAACCCGCACGATAAATGCTAACAAGTTACGTCTCTACATAGTACATTATAATAATTATGTAATACCATAACCTTAGAGCGTTAGGTCGTAGCATTTGAATTAATTCATCAAAGAATGTTAACTTCAATAAAGATTCATTAAAAGTACATTTGTAAACGTTGGGGAATGTCTAAAAGTGTGTCCCCTGTTCACGTTCGTTAATGAAGTGAAAATGAGAGCACTCGGAAATAATTGCACACCGTCTCTCGCAGAGTAAGTAGGTGTGCAGACAGCGGGAAGAGGTGAGAATAAAGGGGATTAAAGGGAATCCTGTAGCCTCAGCTCATTTATGACTGACGTGTATTTTAACACAAAAAATTAGATATTATATAAAAATAATTATTTAAAACAGTGATCGAGATCGTATTCTAATGTTTAAGAGTCACGGCATTAGATTGTAAGTAGGAAGTTCGATCACCGACAGGTGGCTATCACTGTATCTAAAATCTGAAAGATATGTCATTTTTACAATAGTGCTACTAAAACCGCTGTACCGCGAATTAGGTATGCGCACGGCAGACGGGATTATCGGCCGTACTGTCGACAAGGTGGCGGTGGCGTTTATGCTCTTTCTTATTCGGCCGCATATTCTTAGGTGGTACTATAATACGGAATTTTTTTTTCGTTAAAATCTCAAAAAAGATATTTTTACATTGCTATTTTTGTACTTAGATGTTATTTTTGTAAAAACAACAGCATTGTTTTTTAGCCTTTTGAATGGTTCCAAACCGGTTTAACAAATGACAATCCAAGTCGAGGTCCGAGATCCCCTCTCTTAAAACTTGACTTTATACGTGCTATGTACTATTAAAACATGTAGAAATTGTAGAGAGGCTTGCGAATCATCCACCTAAGAATTCTTGTTACGTAATCTTTCAAGTGAAAGGTCAAAATGGAGGCCTGACTTTTTGAATCGTTCTATGTAGAAAGTCTGAATATACCGTCGAGAAAAATTATATCTTTTTTTTCATTCTTGGTAAAATATATCAGAGAATATATTAATCATTCTAATTTCGATTTATTTGAAAGGATTATTTCTTACAGAAAGTTTTTTTTTGCTTTTGAGTGATTTTTTATAGATGTTAAAGTTTTAAAAGAATGAATATATAGCTTGTTTACTATGAATCAATTTGTTCAAAAATCAATGGTTCAGAAAAACTAAATTATCAAAAAATAATACTGTAAGTAAAAGCGTTAATAAAACTCGAATTTTTACATATTAAAATCAATTATTATTTAGTATCTGTTCCTGTAAGCTTTTGTTCTGGAATATTAAAAATATTGGCCAATCGCATTCCAATATAAATATTATTTAATGTAAATAACTAAAAGTAATTAACGTTAAAATACGTTAATTTATATAAATAAAAACTAAAGTTCGCGAACGGCTTGTAAAAACCGACAATTTTTTTAATATTCTTAAACTTTACTTTTTCAAGTTTACGGCACAAGAAAAATTTTATAGTGAACAGTAATGAAAAAATTGCGAGAAAAATAGCAATAAGAACATTTCTTTACTCGTAGAAACCATAGCGTGAATTTAAAAAAAGATTCAATTGCTGTCATTTAATTTATTTAGAAAACTTATTTTTGTTAGCAATTGTTGTTTATTACTAAGACAATTATTTATTTGTTTAAAATTACGATGACATGAATCAATGCAAAAGGGACCTCTATTAAATACGTTTTATTTTATCTTTATTCTGTTTTGATCCTGACAAGCCAATAACTTTTCAGCTTAAATCTGTATTAAATTCTTTTCATCGACTCCATTTTATAATACGTGATATATGCAATATAGCGCGGGTAATTAATGTACCTGTGATATAATTGTTTAGTTAAATACGAGTGGTTGACATTGGTTGAAATAAACAAACTTTATGCAAATCACGGTGTTTAAATTTTTAGGTAAACCCTTGTTTAAAATTATTACATTATCTATGAAATGTGGAAATGTTTTGAAAAAAGAAAACCAAGTAAAACACGGTCGCGTAGAATTTATTTTAAGAGAAGTAATCTCTAGGCTCATGCATCCACAATATGATTTATAGAGGCGGTAACCCTTGAGGAATGTCCATTTACTACTTTTATTCATTCACTATGCACAAACAGACAAAGATATACGTTATTATTTAGGTAAGTGTTTTCGTAAAACATAAATTGATTTCGGGATAAGATAATAAAATGTTTAATCGGAACAATGCGGGTTTCGAAGCACTTCCAATCAGTCCTATTGGAAATCTATGTTCAAAAGTCTTCCTGCTGAAATTACAACGATGACGTTAATCCACTGCACTCTTTACTTGTATGATTGTTTGTCAATATTTTATCCAGTTTCAGCATGAATCCAAACGAAACATGCATGCATGCAACTCGACTCGCCCATTTAAGCGATATGGGCTGTTCTTAGAAAACTCTCTTTATTGATTAACAAGTCTTTTTTTACTTTTTTTACGTTACAAATTGATTTTATATTACATAAACTGTGTAGTGCGAGTTTGTGTTTTTACTTAATATAGAATGGTAGTAAATGTTAAAGCACGGAGTTCATCTACTAAGGAATGCCAGGAACAGACTTTTAAAATGGTTAATATGTAAAGGCACGTAAAACGTGTGAGTCGACGTCGCGAAAGTAATTACTTTTGTTAAAGAATGCTTTCAATTTAACCTTTCAAGGAATGTGTAACGAAAAGTGTAATTTTTTTTTGGTCATTTAATATACTCAGTAAATTGCCGAGACCGCTTGTGAATACGACAATGTAGAAAATTAATTCTTGTACCATGAGGTGTAGGTTATATACAAATAAACCTTTTTAAAATTCTTTCTGAAAAAAAAATAGGGAGTGTTACAACGATTGCTTACAGCCAAATTCAATTATAAATAGACGTGATAATGTAATAAATGCTTTATAGATTTGTAGCTATAATAATATTATTAATATTACATGCTAAGTGGTAAATCTACTCAATTTATTTATTTAAACAATTCTTATACAAATTATAACCATGAATTTAACACCAAGTGTAATTTATACCATTTAATCATTTAGGCGATGCAATAAATATAATGAAAGAGGTAGAAACAAAACTGAAGAAAAAATATAAAGTAAAATAACGTGACATAAAACATTTACCGCTATTACGATTTATAGTTAAATAAATATAATAGAATACAATTATTAATGAATATAACAAAAATAATATTATACAATACATGTAACATGATTGGTTTAACGCCACTGTTATCTTTTATTACGGCGTAATTTCAGTGACCGTTATTAAAGACTCAACGGCCATTATGCTTTTTATCAAAAAAACAAAATGGCCGCCGACAATGCGCTGATTACCAAATATTTAAATAACTTCATAAACCAATTTTTTAATCTTCAGTTATAATGGAAATACAAAAGTTATATGAAAAACCTAAACACAACAACAAGAAATTAGTAGAAATCCTCAATAATACTATAGTCGGCAAAATTTAATATTCCGAAATTTTACTTCGATATTTGTAAGAAACCTGATATGTGATGAAGTACACATTCAATTCAGGATTTTTGATACGAAAGGACGCAATTTTATATGACATGTGATTTTATATCGTTGACGGAGGAAATCAATATTTATGAAAAGTACCAAAAATAAAAAAATATTTACAGAAAAAACAACTACTCTTAGCAAGAAATAAATAAATAGTGGTGGTGTAGATGAATTCTTATCTGGTTTGACCGATGACAGCTTAGCATTCAGCATTGCCACTAAAATATTAAATGAAAATCTTTTATACAATCCTATTAGTACCAGTCTGGACCTGGTACTGATGAGTTCCATATTATTTACAGACTTAATAAAGATTTCTTTGTAGAGCCACGGTTGGTCCTATATACACGCGCACTGAAAAACTTAATAAGCTCCGGGTCACCAAGCTAAATGCAACACTTAAAAAAGTTACTATGTTGGTAGTATGACTACAAAACTTACCAACCCGTTAATTTAAGGTGCCGACTAACCCACCCGCTTATATATGTTCTCATCAGATACCAGGAGTTTTCTCCAACTAATAAAAGAAGTATTGTACACTTCTACTAGTTCTGAGCTTCCCTTTATTCATTTACTTACACTGTTAGCTTTATAGAAAGAAACATGTTTATAGACCACTTGTGATAAATATTAGAAGAGCTCAAGTTGATAATAATCGGATTGTCCTCCCTTATAGTTTTTTGTATTGTCACTTTCATAATAACAATTATAGAATACGAGTATATATTAATTCCTTCCCAAGTTTTACAATCACTTAAAAATTCCTAACACTATTTTAAACAAGGCTTAGTTACATTTAAGAAGTCTATGCTAGGTGCACTTTGGTCTTTGGTTCCTCAAAGTAGGTGAGGACAATAAAGAATGTCATCACCATCGTCATCATCATTTCTGTCGTCAGACGTTCATTGATGGACATAGGCTTTCTTCAAGGTTCCTAATAAGATCGATTGAATGCAGCCTGCAGCGTCTTCCGATGACCTAAAAAGATTATCTGTTCACCTAATGTACTATCCACATAAAAAAAAACGTAATAATATAAGGTAAATACTTAAAATATATAAGTCTGATGTATTATTTTACTATAGGAAGCCTATAAAAATAGGTTATATATGTCAACAAAGCTATTTTTAGCCACGTTATTTGTCTAAAATGCTTCTCGTCAATTATAAAACGCAATAATTTTGAAATAAATTAATTAACAATCTCATATTGCCTGAAATTAACGACGCTACCAGATAATTATGGATGTGTTAATAAATCACCGCTTTCGGCTTTCCATTATTTATTTACTTTTGTGTATTACGGATTATTAATTGCCGACCTTGTTTTAATTCGGACAATGTGATGGACCAATTCTGTCATGTATTTGAACAGTTTTTCTATTTTAATTAAATAACAATTTTATTACACTGTTTTTTCTAAAATAAATGACTAAGAAGTTATAAAGATGTGTTAATAGTTGAATATAATATATATAGATCACAAGTCGGCTAAACTGTGATAACTTGAGGATTCTATTCGCAGTAAATGATTTTAGCTACGCCGTAATACACATTTATTTATAGATTGCCTCTATGTTGAGAAGTCATAAAGGGTGATCATGGATTGTCAATAAGCCACAGGGATATTTTAATTTTTCGGGTACTTACGCCTGTACCTTGTGTTATGATTTTTATTTAGTATGACCACAATAAGGACTTAATTTCATTTTAATATACTTTCGTAAATAACTCTTTGTGGTATTACTTTAATTTATAATTGTAAATAAAACAAACAATTTAATATTCCCCTACAAAATATTGACATTTAAAATTTTCATAACAATACCAAAAAAGTTTCGAAATATCTACATAATGTCTATTAACGACTATCCGATATCTTAAAGTTTATGCAAGTAAGCTTGAGCAGTAGTAATATGATAGCTAGGGCATCCTACAAGGGCGGCCTAATACAAGAGAATCCTAACTCCAGTAGGTGGTTTACGTATATAGACATTCGATTTCGAATATTCTTAGAGTGGCGTGTTAAAAACATTGACTATAATCTTGTCAAAATTCTGACAGTTGAGTATTTTTTATTATTATTTATATAAAAGTAATAAAGGTTAACTCTAGCTTTTTAAAAAAGATGTTCAATAATACGGATTATGTTTCCGATTTCCGTACGATGCCGCCGCTAGGTTGATGCCAATTTGCGTTATCGATAATTGAGGTTAATGTTTGCTGCAATATGTGGCTGACGGTAACTCCGTAAAGGAACTGTTATTTGGTTTTAAATTATCAATTTGATTATTTATTCTATAATTAAAATTCTCGAAGTCTAAAAGTCGTTTCGAATTCCAATTTTATATCCAGCAATTATTATAATCAATGATGAAGTAATTACAATTCAATTGTTAGTCTTTTACATTATTTAAAGCTATTGTTTCACTGTTATTTTATATTAAGGCTTCTTATAGAGCAACTCATTTTGACTCCAGTTTTTATCAAATTGAGCTTTCTGTTTTTTCTTTACGTACGTTATTGATAAAGTACATTGTTACACTTCTGGTTACATAATACGTGGCTGCTGTAAATTGCTGTACTAGTATAGGAATATCCAGGTAACAAGACTATAAAATTATTGCGTAGGAATTATTTATGTTTACACAGCTCCAGCCTATTTTTTTAGCTAGATAAGTCATTAACATTGCTTTGTTTTACTAATCGAAGAGGGTGAAAGTTGCAGTATCATTACGCAAGCTTTCGAAAAATGTCATTTTTTAAAAAAAGGTAAACGTATAAGTTTATGACAGATATAAAAATTAAAAAAATATATCTTTTAAAAACAGACATAAAAACAACGAAGCACTTAAGAACTTGTCTGGAAATCGTACAGTCAATTTAACACGGCTGAAAAATATTACACCACATTTCTGTTAGCATTGGTTGCTGGTTAAAGGTTTAATTACGTTACACACTTCGTTAATTTTTACTTTGAGATTTGAAGCGGTAACTGTCACTTTTGTAAGCAATTCGTTAAAATTTTGAAATAAGAATTGTTGCGGTTTTAATAGATCTCGGCTACAAAAATTTTAACAAATATTTCAGCAGTATACTATTCTACATATATCGGTTAAAGCTTCATTACAAAAACTTTGTTTGATTATATATATATATATATATATATATATATATATATATATATATATATATATATATATATATATATATATATATATATATGAATATTTTAATAGAGTGGCATATGCAAATTGGTCTTATTTATTGCTTTTAATGGAGGAATAGTGAATCAGAAGCGCATCGAATGTTTGTGGTACTTTATGGTCATCATATTTCATCTAACACATCACGTTGGTAGTGGCTTTGTACATCCGATAATCAAATAATAGAAACAAATTTAATCCTCTTGGGAACTCACGAAACGGAACCATAAACGCGATTCGAGCGATTGCCCAATTATAGATCTAAGGAATGTTTTCACAGCCGACTTAAGAGCTACACAGCTTCACCATACGATGAAATAAGTAATATAACGGCTTGAGCTCTCTAAGACCTCGAACATCATACTTAAAACTCGATGAAGCTGTAAATGCTAAGCGGTAAATAGAATTTGGATATAAAAATGTATACGTATATAAAGACTTTGATTTAATACTGAATATGACATATTTGACTCAACAAAAATCACTGTGTAATAGTGTGAATTCCTCATTAGTTGGTGGTGGAATTATGTGAGGACGTGCTACCTCCCGATTGCCGGTACGTGATCTCAGCTTCGGAGCCTTAAGGCCAGAGCGGCTATCCATTTTGCTCGCTATATGGCCTAACCATTGTCACTTTAACTTGCAAATCGGCTGAGAAATGTCGGTAACTTACAATCGTCAATGGACCTTCTCATTCTTCATTCGCTTTCGTAAAGAATTTCCGAGCCCACTCTATTTTTCGTTAATCGACTGTGAATTTATCAATAAAACTTAGAGTAAGAGGCCACGTTTCACTGCCTAAGTCATCGTTGGTAACTCGCATGGGTGAATAAAGACGATTCAGTTTTATAGGCATGATAGCGAATTTTCATTTTTTGCACAATTGAAAACCACGGGAAAGTTTCTAAAGCGATATGATTAGGTGCTTTATGAATTGAAATCATGAGACGTTGTAAGATATATTTTGTTCCGAAGCAGCTGATTAAAATATTTCAAAGAAACGTTTTTTTGCAAAGAATTGTGACTGCTGATGAGAAACGGATATTATTCGTTGAATCTAAAAATTCTACGCTGTTTCTTTTCTCTTTCTTGTTAATCATGTGTATGAATGGTCTACCATTAAACCTATATTATTAGTACGAAGGTGTTGTAAGTTATAATTGATTGCGGAATATCAGTGTAAGTTACCGTTATTTTATTTGAGAAGTTCGTTAAAAGAAAAATTCAAAGAAAACGAGCATAGGCAACTTGGCAGATAATATTTTATTAAGAAATTTTTAAACATTTTCATTTTATATATAATATATATTTTTCAATACATCGTATTTATGGTCGGTTGCAGCTTCAGATAAGCGGCGACCTCCCGAATTATATGGTTGGTAATGGCTTCACTACTTTTGAAGAAAAATTAGAAAATGGGCTTTAAGCTTTGTTTTTCAAGAAAATAAGTAATCTTTGCTTTTTATTACGGTCACCTGTGAACTGTATTATCGAGCAAATTAACTAGTTTTTTATATATTTTTATATATATTTATGAAGATAACAAAAATTAATAATAAGTATTATATATAAGTTCGTTACAAATAAATATTGGACAAAAGCATACTATACGGGCATGGTATTCCAACTCATATATCTCAGACGATTAATGTTTCTAGTTTACACGTGAGTCGGCAACTGTGTTTAATCACATGATTTCGAGAAGGGATACAGGTAAAGTATGAACCAAAGAACTTTTTATTGCTAATGACTTGAAAAATATTGGCACATTTTTTAGTCTTTTGTTATTCTAAAAACGCTATACTAATTGGTCATACACTATATTTTTTAAACATATATTTAACAATAAGATAACCAAAAATCATCATATATTTATTCTAGTTATATCTACTTTTAAAAGTATTTATTTATATAATAAGCTCTGTAAAAACATAATAAACTGTTTTTTTTTTGTTTTAAAGTTATGTTATGTTATTAAATACAATGTAGATAAATTTTACCTATTTTATTAAGTTAAACTTAAAAACGTCTTTTAGAATATTTAGTGTTAAGTAATAAGTGAAGATAAATTCTTATGTGACGGCAATAGAAACATCGCATATGCGTATCTCAAAATTGAGTAAATTGTTCCGGTTCCTCGTGCAAACGTAATTATAGACTCGGATGATTGACGTTTCAGGTCTCTCTAGAAATTGACAGATTGTAATTGGTTTAAACCATTAATGGGTGAAAGGGCGTTCGATTAGAGACGCTGCTAACCATTCGAAGGAAGACTTAAATGATCAAGTTGTCAGACACGTGAAATAAAAAATTAGTTCGTTAAATTTATCAAAAAGTGTTGAACTTAACTTTTGTTTTTAATGTTGGCGTAAACTTGTGAATGACATTTTCGGTATTGAATTGTAATAAATATCGATGTATAAAAAATAATATTTTATTTAAAAATGTCGTTACCCAAATTTAAAGTCTTCCCGATTCTAATCACCGATTAAATACTATTAAATAGCTGTATTTAATTGGTGAGACAGTAAATTTATAGTACCTAAGTCATTTGATTTGGCACATCTCCATTCTGTCCTTGGGGAAAATTATTCTTTCTTACGGTTTTAACTATTATTTATCAATTTAAAATATAGAGTAGCCAACTCCGATATATTTATATATTATAAAAGAATAACATGAATGTACTAAATCAGCAACTATGCTCTCTACGAGTTTAAAGTACGCATTTAAATAAGAATTTTCTAGAAATATTGTTCTCCTGTACAATTTGTTCCAATTATTGATCCTCTCTTTATCACCTACAAATCCAAAAGAAAGCTTTTGTTGTGTAACAATTGCTTTTTCTAAACTGTGTCGTTCTATTTAGAAGATTCTTTTCGTTATTTTTAAGTTGTTTCCAAAAAATAATTTACTTCCATAATTGATCAAGAGACTCGATGTTTATTATAGACTTAGTTTTCTTTTAAAAAATAGCTTGATTCACAAGGTATATAATAGCTACGTTGAACCTTTTAAACAGCAGTATGTACATTTTAATAAGTATGTGGGAAACCCCACGTATGTCATATAAATTTCATGTCAAATAAATTAATTACATCGTAAAACACGAAGATTTAGTAAATTTTTGTACGTGTACAAGTTTATGGATTTGTTTTTATATGTACTGAGATTATCTTCTCTCGTGGAAGAGCTTTATGATGAAGTTAATACGTGTGACCCAATTTTGTTATCGTAGTTAATGTGTACTTTATAACTTTATAACGTAAAAGCATATAGACATTTTAAAAATAAAAAGTTCAACATTCAAAATGAGAGAGTTATTTAAAATAAGTAAATTAAACTTACCTTTAACATAGTACAGGTGATTCCTAAACTAAGCAAAGAACGCGAAACTACAGACTTAACTTTATAGGTAAGTAAAACTACTTGCTAAACACTACGAAGATTATTGGATATATTGCTTCAGAGCCTTTCAATAGCAGCGAAGGTGTTGAAAGTGCGCGAGACTTGACGCGTTAGTTTCGCGACATTTTTGCGATCACATAGTCGCGGAGGTTTACATGGTGGGAGGCCGTGTAGCTTGAACGGCGGCGCAAGGCGGTCTGAAGGCGTGCCAACCGCCCGCCCTAACCTAACTTGCACAGCCTAACTTTGCGTTGCGTACACAAAACTTGTATCATTATAATTACGCACGAATTGATGAATTATTTTTGTTTTGGATTTAAGACTTTTATTTGCTTCATTTAAATGTATTATTAATGCACTTGATGTTTTAAACATAATGTTGCGTATCCCATAAGCATTTGTTAGATAAGCAAATACTTTTATATTGAGATATTTTATTATGTTTAATATTATAAAATAATATCCATAACACAATAACAAGAGTGGAAGACTTAACTTGATATCAACAAGAGATTTAATCCATCGTAATTTGAATAAAGAATATTTGAATTTTTATTCAATGAACTCTTTAGAAGCAAAATAATCTATTATTTATCTGTTGCTCTATATACCAAAGGCCGGTATGGCTATAATGCTTCACAAAAAAAGATCACCAGATAACAAAGTTTTATTATGATTTTTTATATGAAATATAACTAAATTATCGTTTGATTGGGAAACATTTTAAAATTAAGAGTAAGATGATTTGTAACAGAAGTTTCTTCGCCTTCCATTTTGAAATAATACAATAATAAAAATGCCAAATTTTATAAATAAAAAAGAAATCGTAGTGCATTCATTTCTTTTCATAAACGTAGACACTAAACATTTACGTGTAGGGATTTATTGAAAATAACATATTGGTATTCAGGACAACAGAGTTATAAATTTTTTAATGAAACAGAAGCTTAAAATTATTGTTTTTTAGTTAATTTTATGTTTGATTCATAGTTTAACCTTATCTCTATTATGCGCATCGCATGTACAGACAAAAACTTTTTAAATTATTAAGTAAACAAGAATGCATATCGAAAATTTTGAAATTATCTTTAATAAAATTTACTTTTACACGAGTCGTTTACATAATTATCATAACTTAAATTTTCAACAATTTACACAAATTTTTTAAAACTTAAATATTTTATACTTCATTAAGAAAAAATATTAAGAGAAATATCCTCACACATTTAATAAATTTTATGTAATAAGTTTCGGTATACTAATTTATATAAGAACATTCATCGATCCGCATAAATCGAGTATGCGAATGTCCCGATTGGGTTTGGATTTATTGGCGAACCCGGTGTGGACGTAAAAATAAGTCCGCGTTTTATTTGAAATTTTTCGTTATGACGTGAACAACGGGCGCTCAGGAATAAAAGCAAGATGGACCGTACCTTGTTCTAATACATACATATATATTACATACATACACATATATATATCATGTATATTTATATATTTTTATGTAGTTGGCAACATAATAGAATAATAATATTTTTTTATTACAGTCCGATGATGTATCTTCGTGCATCATTTTGCCTATATCTGGTTGTCGTGATCCTCTTAATACGAAGTAATTTTTTTGTTTGAACATGCTACTCCATCTTTTCTATCTTAGAAATCGTGAAGCTCAGCATTTGGTGTTAAGAGTAGAGTGGATTTGGTTCTACCGTCTGTTGTAGCCATACCTCTTTGACTTTTGCATTCGGCTATTTCAGTTAACAGTTGTTGTACGTAGTTATGTTTATCTTTATTGGCGAGGTGACCAAAATCCTCTGTTACTCGGCGCAGGAAGGTCGAAAGACTGCTTTTGATCGCGTGAAATGGATTCGTCGGCATGGAATGCAGACCACCGAATGGAAGATGTTTTTTTTCTAGCACCACATCTCCAAAGCGTCTATGAACGTTAACGCTGCTTTTATGAACTGTATGTACCCGAATGTAATATGGATAAAGGTAACAAATGTAAGGTTTTTTATTCTTTTTTATACAAAACATGCATAATTATTAAAAAAAAAAACATATTTACTTTACATAAAAAATATGAAAGTAGGACAACTCCCTTTTATCTCCATTCTGTTAGTTAGACTCATAATAATAGAGTTCCACGTAAAAACTCTTGAGATGACGAAACACATAGACTTCAAATTCACTACATCATTCATTACAGACATTTCATAAGCGCGTCAATGGCGTTTGGCGTCTCCAAAGGAGTTGATGTGGTAAACTATATATACGCTCCCGTATAACTTTATAAAATTACGCCACAGCTGACAAGGGAAGAATGATTGGCAAAACGATCTAAAGAATGTCAACTTCACACCACGTGCTGACACACTTTTTTCTTCGTTACCTCACACTTTTTCGATCTTTCGAAAATGGTCAATCGTTTCTGTGATTTGGCACACGTTCTGTGTAAATATTGTAAGGACGCAATTGCTTATTATCGATTAAGAAAATATTTATGATTTCTCATGATTTTCACCCGTATATTCTAAAAAGACGACGTTGTATTACGATACAATCTTGTATAAATATGTATTTGAATTAGTATGTAGTAAATTTAAGAAGTTTATTCAATACATTTTTAGTGATATTAAGAAATTAAAGAATAAATTGCTCTACTACTTTGTGAAGTATGTTGTTAAACTAACCACAAACACTATTTTAGTTTTATATTGAGGGCTCTTCTTAGATCAGGACACGTTTGGCGATTTGTTTGAATTGAAAGATGCCAAAAAAGGTGAACTCAATCTGATTTTTATCATTATCGAGCTCTTGTGGCATTCTTTTAATGACACATTTATGTACATCATAACAGTGTTTTCAATTAATGATCCTAAGCAGATAGCACTATAAAAATAAATAAAAGTATAAAACCGATCGAGCTGCAACATCCAACATTTAAACGAGTTGTGATTAATTGTTATTTCCAAAACGTATTAGAAGTATAATAAAAGGTATGATTATCTATAGTACAACTTTATCAATTTATTGATTGATAAACTTTTATAAAATCACAATTTTTAAATAGATATTTGGCGTGTTATTAAATTTTCAGCATTTAATTTCTAAACTGTTTAAAGATATGATGGCAAATTTTACAGGAAAATAACAGTAAAAATCAAGATAACGCTTTCTTCAAACTTGCTATAAATACTGGTGATTAGAATTAAATTTGTTGTTTATGTGAAACGATAATTACTATCGTATGCAATAATTTTTCAAACAGCGTCCTTTTCAAAGACAACGAAAGTGCCCTTTATTCCCGTTTAATTCCCCTTGATTAAATTAAGGATGAGGGGGCGACGTAATGAATACTTCTCAAAATTAATTACTTTAGGTTCCTAAATTTATGAAACTCTATGTCTATCTTGACCCACTAATTCCTAAAATAACGATTCACGAAACGATAAAAAGGCGACCTACCGCTGCTGTTGCGTGTAGCTTATGAAATATATCAGTTAATGTTGCATTTGTCTATTACCATGAACTTTAAATGCTTTTGAATTTTATATAAATAATTGAAAACGGAACAGTTACTACTAAAGAACGATACTTCCTTGCCTTGGTCGGTGTAGATCTTGTTACGTATCGATAACATAAGCGTTCGATTTCTATTGATTTATTAATCTACGTGAAGCTTGGATAAATTGATCTCCATTTGTTTAATATAGACGTACAGCTGTTCCGATCATACTACCAAGCAGATGCTTAGTTTCAATAGTGCATGTGGTACCATACCTATTTTGTTCAACGTTATTACAGCAATTCGGTTCTCTTTATCACATTATTCCATTTTAATATCAGATAAATACATAACACATTTCTGCACGAAAATAAAAACACACAATTAGTTTTCATATAAAAATTATTAATTCCAAATATAAATGTTATTTTTTTTCTTAATATTATTGACAGGACTAATTTATAACAGTGGTGTTCGTTTTTTAAAATTAATAATCCTTCAGTTTGTAATTTATAAATTTGCGTTCAAAAATTATTGACGGAACATTATTTCATTATTAAAATTTTCGTTTTTAAATTAATGTACCTGTGCTTGGTGAGTACGTTTGTTTCTTAACGTTATATTAGTTTAATAAGTAAGTCTATATGTACCTGTTAGTAATTTAGTAAATATATAAATAGAACAGTATTTTTTTATTTAAAATTGATTATTACATATTATTATATGCTAATACAGTAATTATTTTTCCGATTTCTTTATTTTTTCTCACGTACGAACTTATTTACGTCATTTTAATGTTTAGAAGTAAATAAATGTATGTTTGTATGTACACGTTGACTACAAGCTACATGTTGTATTTATTATTTTCACACCATGGTTGTCAGTAAGATATTACCTTAAGTTATAAGATCGCCCATTGTATTTATTTTTTAGTTATTATGCAAATAAATATAATAATAATATTTTTTTCATTATTATACATTAACAATAGCATAAATGTATAATTAATAATATATTCAAGATATTGTATACATATTTAATGATACAATATTTATGCGCCTCAATTTTAAATCTATCATAAAAATAGTAACAGACGTGATAAATGAAAAAAGTAAAAATCTGTAACACCTAATTCCGGTCTTTCAGAAGTTAACGAATCCTTCCGATACAATAAAGTTCTACAACATATCTTAGCCTTCCTTTACTTAGTTTTAAATCTAATATTGAAAGTATATTATTAAATTAATGTTGTTATAGAATTCAAAAGTTTTTGGTTTATCGAGATGCGTTGAACTTCGTTTGTTGAGTCTTCTACATGGTCGATATTATAATACATGTATAAAATTTTTTAAATTTCATTTAAAAGATTAACCGTTGAGTTTCTGGCCGGCAGTATACTACTTATAACCTCAAAATAATCGACGATTCAACAGTGCATGTAAATGTCTACTTAAATAAAGTTATTCTGAACTTAAATTTACGTATATGTTTATATATATATATATATATATATATAATTAAATTAAAATAATAATAATATATCTAAATGTTACGTGGTTTGAGGTCCTTACATTGGAAAGGTTAAAAGGTTTTGGGCAGAAGAACTTAAGTGGTTGGCATAATATTCCATCACGAGACGTCTATTCAAGTCTTAATAATGACTATGCATGGCAAGTTGAGAGCTTTGGGTCGCATTATTCCACTCCATAGATTACAGGGACAGATTTTCCTTTGATTACTCTCAGACAAAAAGACGCAAAAACATTAATGTCGGCGCTAGGTTGACCTTAAAGGATAATTACGTGGAAACTATACGTTAACCACAACTAGATCGGAGCTTTTTTTTACAAATTGGTTCACAAGAAAACATAAATGAGATCGAATGAGTAATGAGTTTTAACTTTGTGATTAAAGAAATTACAACTGAACCAACGATTAGCATGATTGCGTTTACATTTTTTTATGTATTATAACACACGCGGATTAGTATTGTGATTGCACTTTGTTAAAGAGTATTTATATTATTATTTTTAATAATTTTTTACTTGCCATTTAATTTTAATTATGCACATGCGTAAATAATGCCTATTAAATATAGGCAACATAGTATGTACAAAGTATACGAGGGTGAATCAAAAAGTTCTTAGAAGTGCATATATATGAAACCTTTTTGGATCAAGTTCGATATTCAAATTAAAGAGTGACTATCACACTATATTTATGCAGACTGTCACTTGTTTATATCAGTTCGTTCGCATGTAATAAATTTTTTTGTGCAACGAGTTGCTAAAAAGTCAAAATTATGGATAAAAGTGAGTTACCTGCGGTGATAAAATATCTCAGTTTGAAATAATTGTCTACGATGGAAATTTTTTTGGACATTCAGCAGACATTAGGGGGTGATGCTGTACCCTATTCTACGGTTGCATACTGGGTGGCTGAATTTAAAAGAGGTAAATCAAGCTGTAAAGATGACCCGCGTTCTGGGCGGCCTTCAACCTCCGTTTCAGAAGAAAATGTCAAAAAGGTTGAGAATCTGGTTTTGGAAGACAGAAGAATGACTATAAAACATATAGCTGAGATCCTAAAGATATCTTTTGGTAGCGTTCAATCCATTTTAATTGATTCACTGGGGTTCAAAAAAGTGTCTGCAAGATGGGTGCCACGAATGTTAACCGACGAAAACAAAAAGCGACGTTTGGAAATTTCCAAGCGTAATCTCGAATTGTTCCAGCGTGATTCGGATAATTTTTGCAGTCGTCTTGTCACCATGGATGAAACGTAGGTCCACCATTTTGATCCTGAAACTAAAAGACAAAGCATGTCTTGGAAACGACCATCCTCTCCATCCATTAAGAAATTTCGAGTTGCTCCTACCGCTGGCAAAGTTATGGTTTCTGTGTTCTGGGATAGTGAAGGAATCCTTTTTATTGATTACATGCCAAAAGGTCAGACCATTACTGGACCCTATTATGCAAATTTAATCCCGAAAGTGCGTGAAGCGATTAAAGAAAAACGTCGTGGAAAACTGTCGTTGGGCGTGTTGTTCCTTCAAGATAACGCTCCTGCTCATCGATCGGAAGTTGCGCTCAACGCAATCCGCTGTGCTGGCTTCAATCTCATTGACCACCCACCATATTCTCTGGACTTAGCCCCAAGTGATTTTCACTTATTTCCAAAATTAAAAGAGGAAATTCGTGGAACAAAATTTCACGATAATGACGCGGTTATAGCTGCCGTAGAGGACTTTTTCGAGAGTCAAGAAAATATTTTTTTTTCTCAAGGAATAAGGAAGTTAGAACGCGTTATTCTAAATGCATTGCATTGGAGGGAGATCATGTAGAAAAATAAAATATTATTATTTAAATCTTTGCATTTTTTAATATTGATTCCAAGAATTTTTTGATTCACCCTGGTATAAACAACGCAGGCGAACACGATCATAAAATGTATTTTTTTTAGTGTAGAAGATAAAAGATCCTAGTTGAAAATGGTCACAATAAATAACAAAAGTAGTAAGTAATAAAAATATTTCTAAAAATATTTAAACATAGTTATAACAAATATATATATATATATATATATATATATATATATAAATATATATATATAAATCTATTTGAAATGATTTAATATATACAAACTGCTTTATTTAAATTGAGCAACATACAAAGATGGCGTTCCAGTCGCTGTAATTTTGACGCCGCCGCTAGATGCCGGTGGCAGTCGAAAGCATCGCGTTATTCTTTGAGTTGACAGGTTTCCGAAGAAGTTCTCGAGTTTAGTTACTGAAAATGAAATTTAAGCCAAGCGGAATTCGCGCAATCTGTAAATACCAATAAGTTAAATAATAGCGAACTTTTGTGAATAAACGTTAGTAATTAACAAAGGTAAAACAATGACGATCTGACATATTAATTAACATAATAATTATTATCCGCTTTAATTAAATTAAACTTATTTAGGGGAAGGATTGCAAGCTTTTAAGCGTATACAAGAAATTCTAATTAAAATTTGTGATAATAAGGAAAGCTAAATAAAAAACTAACGCTATTAGGCAATCCTTTTTTATGACGAACTTTTTGCCACTAAATCTTGTACGTAGCAGTGAAGCTTTGTGAACATTATCATTTTAAGCGATTTCTTTGTCTGTGTAATATTTTGGTAAAATAAATTGTCTGTATTACTAACATAACTTGTCGTTCGAACGTAAGGACGTCACTGGCCATCCCCACCCATCACTCTGATTTCTTTTCCTATTCCTTCACTGTCCATGCCGCAAGATTATGGAACGCTCTCCCCTACGAAGTACGTGATTGTCCATCATTACCTGTATTTAAAAAGCGAGTCAAAGAGCACTATTTATCGCTAGTTGTCGAGTATATATAATATTTTTAGTTATATATGTTATAAATGTATTTATGCTTATATTATGTATATATATTATTTATTATGCTTATTTATGTAAGTATATAATATGTAAGTATACATTTATGTTCATGTTAAGTATGTAATTATGGTCAAAAGTCGTATCTATTGTAAATATTTCAATTTATTTATTGTGCACGTTGTGTCTGCCTTACTTTTTATGAATCTCCTTCCGTAGGCCTACTGGAAGAAATTTATGGTTAGAAATAAGTAGTGCCTGTCGTGTCAGTTATATTTGTATTGTTACTTTAGAGTTTTTATTGTGTACAATAAACTGTTAAATAAATAACTAAAGGCTCTCTATGAAACAAATATACCTCAAGATTACACAACTGAGGTGAACGGATGCTATATCCTTGTCAACGAATGGAAATAAACTGGAAGTAAATTCATAGTGAGCTCTTATGCAGTGAAGGTAAAACTCTCTATATCCTGCTTAAGAACTTAGGCCGGTCAAGAACAACCATCAGCCCACTTCAGCAGCATTAGCAGCATCACTTAAGTTTGGTTAAGTAGGCTACTTTTACTACCTAATCAGTGAAGGTGAACGCCAAAACAATACAAGGAGGTACCTCCAAACCTGCTACGCGGGTAGGCAAGTCCGAGCTTCCTAACTGGCGCATCTCCCTACAACGCGATGGACCTAGCACGCGTACGCTTAATCAATCAAATACTGCAAAATTTACTACTTTGCTATAAACACTGCAGAGATCAGTGTACAAATTAGGCAAGATGATCTCTATCTCCTAGACTTCGTTTTAGCGAGTAAGTTCTATAGAAGTTTTTGTAAACACTCGTGTTCAATAACAACTCGAGGGATTATCGGATGATGATTGCTTAGTTCTAACTTAGGGTCCGGGAAGAGAAATACATAATAGGGAATCTATCCTCACCAATGTTCTAGTTTAGAGTAATAACAGTGGTAGTCCCTAGTACTACTATCGCCAAACCGCCTGCCAAACGATGGCGATTGTGGTATATCCAGCCATAGATGTTTGAGGGCCTATACCCTGTAGTAGGTCTATGGGCTGAAAAGATGTTATTTATATATTTTTTAGTCTCCGAACAATGAAACTTGACGAAACGTAAATATTTTCTTTTATTCATAATGATTTTTCGTTATTTTATAGTGTAATATAGAGTATACGAGTATATGTCATACCGTTGCACATAATCGTCACTAATAACAATCATATTACATATTCGGTACTAAAAGTATAACGGATAATCTTGTAATAAACAAACTTAATAATTTCAATTTGTAAATATAATAAAATCAAGGATATTGCTATATTTATACAGTGTATGTAACGATTGAAGGTAAAAATTGCTAATCTTTTCTTCAATACGATCAATTGCTATTGTATGAATGACTTTCTGATGGAAAACTAGGTAGCTCTATATATTTGATGTGGGTTTAATCTCCTGTCAGAGAAATTGACACTACTGCCTTTTGACGCGAAAACTTTAGTCAAGAAATGATTTTTGTAAGTATTGTCTACAATGTAAAAAAAATATATTAATCGCCAATATTTTATAAATTTTTATTTAAATTAGTATCTGTATAATTTCATCGTATTTGAGCTCTCAGCTGCCACTGAGACAGATGTCGATTTCAATAATTCACGGTTTTCATTAAGCGAGATATTTTTAACGTGGTTAATTAAATTTCAAGATATTTGTGGACATTTTTAAACCAGTTGATTTGGTTAAAATCGTATGAAGATACGTTCTATAACTATATATACATTTATTTATCTTATTTAAATAAAACGAGTGACGACATTTACAGGTTCGTATGGACTAAAGTGAATTAAAAAGTATTTTTACAGATGCCTGAAAGTTTTTAGCTTATTACGTAGACATTAGCTTCACCCAAGATTCACAATAAAGCCTAGCCTGTAGCGGCCTGTATCGTCTTCCGACCTTAACATGTTTGTTTGTCCGCCTGTGGCTTCCTCTCCAAAACCTTATGTAACCAGTCATCTAATAATAAACGTTAGATAATCTTTAAATCATTGAGTAATATACATTAAATACTTGCTGCAACATTTTTACTATATCTTTTGCCCTTTACGCTCGTCGTATTACTTTCTCATCACAATCTCCACATGATGCTATAAGTGAACTAAGGTAAACAAATTGATCGACAGAGTCGAGGTCTTGAAGCACGTGTGTTCTCATTAGTTTTTCAGCTCATCAACATCAGCTTGGTCTTGCTACGATTTATTCCTAGTCCGTATTCAGCGCTTATGATCTATATTCTTTGAAGAAGTTCGGGAAGTTGCTTTTCATTAGCACCAATGACAGTAGACTCAAGACTCCTTTGAAATTACTGTACTTTATAATTTTAATACACGTTTTGTGCCTCTGTAAAATATACCCTTACGTATTCCTACGTATTTATTAGTGATACGCGAAAAATGGCTTAGCTTATCAAGGAGATTGGCCACTCCATCATAGATCTGTCTCACCTGTATTTTAAATAATGCAAAAATAAAATTAAACTTTTTATTTGGATTTTGAGACCAACTATAATATTAAATACAAACATATAATAAACTTTGAGCAACATTTTACACATTATAATATATTTTCACGAAATGTTTAAGTATAATTTTTGCTTAAATTAAACATGTGAAATATTATTATTCACATATTGTTTTCTTTTACGAAAAGCTCTTATTTCTTAAAATTTAATAAAATAGTCAACATAAATAAAAAAAAAGATTCGTTCATAAAAAATTCATTAGGCCTGTTTGGCACAAAATTAAATTTAAGAAAGAAAATATTTCATAGCTGTCAAATGAAAGTTTCAACAGTCTCAATTTTCTACATCAAAAATTCACATACAGATACTACAATAATTAATTTAAAAGTTATTTTTTTTCTATAATAAATTTACAGATTTTATAGTCTGTAATAGCAAAATAATGCCGCTTCAGAATACTTACAATATCTAATCTAGTTGTTTAGCTTATGTTAATTTAAACAGTTATTAAAAGTAATAATATTTTGTATTAAACGGAATATAACATAAAATATTGTAATGTAATATACTATCACTAAAAGTAATTATAAAATTTTATATCAATACGCAATTAATAAAAAATGAACACGTCTTGAGTTTATTTTATTCTTAAAGTACGCGGTTCTCAATTAGAGAAGATTTACAAATGTTTTCGTACATCGTGAACCATGAGATTTTTAAGATAATTATCATTCTCCGCAAGACATTCCATAATATCAAAATGATCCATATCGTCTTTTATTTCCAAATACATGTGTTGCATTAAGCAGGTGTTGTGCAAAAGTTCGAACAACTCTCTTGATTGTTTCTTAAAGGTGGGACTGTCGTTTTGCCCAGCTAAAATGTAAATTCTTATTCTTCTCATCTGTAGATGGTTGAAACAATCAAATAATGGCGATAAAGGTATTGCCCACTCTTGTGGAAGTTGTACAGCATCATTCACTGACGTGTGTACTAGCTCCCGTAAATCGTAAATGCCTGATATAAGGAAAGCCCCTTGTAAACGATGCGAGCCGGGATTGTTCTCGAAGAAATTCACGTTGGCGAGCAACTTCGCAACCAGATGTGCGCCGGCTGAGTGGCCAGCGAAATACACTCCTCTGTAATAACAAAATATATGGTTAACATTTATAAAATGTCAAAAAACTGTATATTATAAATCAATTTAAGCTAAGATCATAGAAAGACGTTGGATGCAGGCCGCTTATCACCATTTTCGGTCTCTGAAATGATGACGATAATGATGATTTTAAACACGCGTGTAATTTATTCATTTTAAGCAATGTATTTGAACAATAATAAAAGAGGAGGTAAGGTCTTTGGTCGTAAACGTGTTTTCGACAAGTATAAAGTTATTTTTGGCGCTGCAATTTTTTTAGCTCATTTAGTTTTCTTTTAATTATAGTCAGTAACATGAGTTCACTTTTATTCAACTAATATATATCAAGTATAACTTTTAAATGTCTTTGTGTAATTTATAATAATATATAAATATGCAGATTCGTGCACATTATGTCGTACAGAATGATTAAAAAAAAACAATGGCAAACACAAAAATGCTTGAAAGTGTACAATAAATATATATTATAATTATTTAAATGGGAATTGAAATAATTATAATTAGTCGAGGAAATACTTCCTTCACGTTTAATATTAAAATTCAAGATATAGTCAACAAGATTTTAGTACAAGTTTATACATACTATTAGCAAATAGATTTTTTCTCCGACCTAACATTATTCCGCTGATATAAAATGTGCTAATATATTTATTAATGAATAACGACACACGACATGGCCTTTATTGTTTAATTTATTTTTTCGACATTTTTATTGTGTCCGGATTGGCGAGCCAAACAGTAAATTTTGCTAACAATAGATTGTTTTTAGACTATAAATAGTAACGCGACCTTCATGTTATGAATTCCTTTCATTACCTATTTTTACACTGTAAAGGACATTTTGCTTGTACGTTTATTGTTGCCTTTTACCGTGTTTTGTTTTTTTAATCAATTTTGAAGATAAATTTTGTACTTATTTTTCTATTCGATTGCTATTTTCTGATTTTTCTTAATGGTACTAACGAGAAATAATATCAATGATTGATTATTATTTGATATTTACCTGGATCCCATTTTTTCCGCGTACTCGAATACGAATCTTGCGGCGTTTTCAATTTGACGTACAATTTCGGGCAACGTAACATCTGGACAAAGGTCGTATCCAACAACAATAGTCTTGATCCTAGAGCGGTATAGAGGTAGCGCTGGGTACCGTGAAATCTCCCGGGACATCTGCTGCCAGTAGCCGCCGTGGACGAACACCAAGATTGGCGAATCTGAAATTATTTTATTGCAATTGTTGAGATTGAAGATTCAAACTAAATATAGAATTGACGCCTAAATACCTAAACAATTTTTTTTAAATCTGATTTTATCACCACGGCAAGTATTATTTTACATTTATTATTATTATATATTTTAACTATACAGTTACATGCGGTCACTATTCAGTCCAGCGGTAGAGAACTGAGACTCGCGATTGTGGGTCGCGGTTTTAATTCCCGGGATATAGTCCTACATATTTCATACTTTGTGCATTGCATATAGGATTGCGACTGCTTAAAAACAAGTTTCCAGAGGATGTTCAGCAACGTCCTCTGTGTACCATTATACAATGAAAATGCCAACCCGCCTACCCGGCGTGGCGATATTCTCCCACAGGTATGTTAGGGGAAGCCTATGCATTTGCAGTGAGCGTCTATTGACTAAACAACGGTTAATAACGTAGCATATTGCTTAATTTTAATTTGCTCGCCTTTTATCTCCTCCGTATTATCAAAACTATATACACCTTTTTAGCTGGTACAAATCACGGTACTAACCCAATTAATGTAAGTACGGATTTTTTTGGACTCGATAAAATATGAGAACTTTATATATTTTTTTTTATTGCTTGGTTAATCTGTTCATACCCGTATTTTAAATACGTTTAAAAATGGAAAAGAGGTAATTTTTTAAAGGATTAAAATATTTATTACGGAATATTTCATAATTTTCAAAATATTATACTTTTTATTGAATATAATGAAAAAAAAACATTTTCCTGACAAATTATTTATATTTTTGTTAAGTATACATATCATAATTTATGTTTATAGATATAAAAGACAGGTCTCCATTCTTTCGAATAATAATTATGAAAGAAGAATGCGCGTAAAAAGTAGGAGATGGAATATTACGGCATAAGAAGGACAAGTGGATTTTTTATCTAACACATATACAAGAACAAGAATAGCGATTTTTTTTTAATAATAAAATTCCATTTTTAATTTTGTGATAAACATCTGTGGGCGTTCTATTACGGTTCCTTCGTAACAAAATTTCAATTTTAAAAAGTGACCAATTTTATGCAAGGTAAAGTACAGAAAATAAGGTACAGAAGGAAAGGTACAGAAAATATGAAATAATAGATATTATAAAAAACATGTTCACGTTTTCAATGAATTATGTCATAATATGCGTTTCGAGAGAGCAGAGCGAAATCGTGTTTAGTATTCAAATAAATATACGCGTTATCATTTTCAAGATGCCATTAAAATTTTATTTACAAACAATAATAGACGTAAGTTATCGGAGCCTTTATTCTATTTTTATTAATTATATCGTTAGGTGCACTGTACGTTTTTCTCTAAAAAATAGAAAAAAAAATCACTGAATTCTTATCGTCAAATGCAATAAAATGAAATTAACAAATTAAATTTTACAAAGTTTTTTAATCAGACCTGTACATCTACATTGATCTCCATATATTATCTGTTTTTCTTATATAAAAAGTTATTAAACTATCCATAGGGTTAAGCTTAAAATAAGAAAGGACCAATATCTAGCCACTTCCGCACATGCAGTGGTTGTCGTGCACGAAAGTGCACCGCCCGCCAGCCCGCTCGTAAATGCGCATGCGACAGACAATGCCAACTACACAACCTAACTACACAACTGTATGTGCGGAAGTGCAAATTAACGCCTGATTCCATTAAATAAATGTTTGCTATGTGCCCCCGCAGACTTTGTATTGCCAGATGTTATTAGTCTATCGCATTCAAATAGAAAAAATGTATCATGTAGTCAGAGTAATCATATTATACAGTATGATTAGAGTAGTTAACTTTTTGCTTAGAAATGAACTATACATTCATCCCTTTAAAGCCTTTACAAATATATCTACTGACAATCTATATACGTTATATAAGTAAGCTATTGAGTGGTGCAAAATTATTGTAAATAACTTCAGTTATTACAAATGTTCTATCGGTTATAATACATACACACGTGACTAAAAGATGATAATACACGAGGAGATTAAGATAAGACTGCAGTGGTATAGTGTCAAAACAGTCTTGAGAAAATATTTATTTAATGTCGATCTTAATAATTAATCAATCATTTATTATTAGTAATGAGTGCGCAGCTGTCACAAAGTCATATTTTAATTACGCGATGTTTATTTTTCATTAACGATACGAAGGCGAATAATCAAAGTTTGCAGATATTTGCAGTGGCATTTAATTAAAGTTAACTTTTGTTTTCAAATATGAATATTTTATCATCCATGCTACTTATGCTATTTACAAAAAAATATTGTTAATATATGTATCTTTTATTATAGAAAGTTTTATTATAGATATGTTCAATAAATGAAATGAACACTGCTATGCAGCGATAGAGAAACTGCGCAACATCTTTCCATCCAATATCATTCAGTGTTTTAAGACGGAATTCGTGTTACCTCTGATGATTTATGGAACAGAAACTTAGTCTCCCACGTTGAGCTTCTTTAGCAAACTCAAAGTCGATCAAGGGGCCATGGAGAGGGGTTTGCTCAAGGATTTCTCTTTCGAATCAGAAATGAGAAAATCCGTAAACGAATGAAACTAACCAACACAGTCCGAGAATAGACAAGTTGAAGTGTTAGGCCACATAGCTTTCAAAAAAGATGGCTGTTGGGTTGATGATGGCTAAGGTTCTGAAGTGGGAACCATGAATCGGCAAGCGCAGACCAGAACATTCGTCCACTAAGTCCCCTAAGGACCTTGTTAAGGTTGTCTGCTCCCAACTGACTCTATTGTAAATCTATCATCATGTCTAGCAGTGAAAGTCCTACGGCTTCGTATATGATGGTGATGATAATTATGAAATGATGGTGTAGTGGAATTAAAGTTATAAATGAAATATTTTATTTTAATGTTACCATAACTAAACCAATGTTTTGTTTTTGGATTTGGAAAAAGGTAGTGTTACGATAAATTTATAATGGAATATTTACTACCCGTGTCACATGTTGAATCTCTTTTTCATAATAGATTCGGGAACAAAAATACTAAAGAGTATAGAATTTATATCGTGTAGCAGTATATAGAAAAGAGCATAGATCATATTTTTTTTGCATCTTAAACTTGTGTTTAAATAAATAATTAAATATTGTGTGTAATAAATTATTTACGTTTAATCATAGAATTACCGTGACTTCTATTTCGACGTCATAAGCTGTGACTGCCTACGTCACTTAAATACAATTGATATACTTAAATTGGACGCTTGAATAGAACCTTCACCGATTGAACGTACGATTTTTGATTCGTACTAGAACAGTGTTGAAACCTGTTGACTTCGTTTAACGATGATGCATTTTTCATGCCCTAAAAGTTTTTTTTAGTTATATATAACGAAAACTTTATTTCCGCAAATATATGTATCATGATAAATAAAAAAAAAAAAAACAAAATAAAACTCACCGTTAGGTAAATCTGTCCCCAATATGTCTAGCTTCTGTCCGGGCGTAGAACCATATTCGATTTCCAATTTATGTGGAATATCATTGGTAGCTTTGTCGCTGGCTGAAACGAAACAAACATTCTTTGCAATCGCTCATTGTCTCCTATTTCTTTTGGCGTAAATTGCGGTGTCAGTTTCAATCTTAATGTAACTTAGAAAAATTACGTTTTTTCTAGGTTCTCCATTGTACGATGAAAATAATAAAATTTTAACAACTAAATTTAGTAACACAGTTACATTGATATTTGCAAGGTTAGCTGTTATACCGGAACCAGAAATATTTTTAGACCTTAGAGCATACTTAGATCAATATAAATATTATTTTCATTTACATTTATCTCAATTTTTATAAATCAGAATTAATTTAAATTTAAGAGTGAAAAAGTCTTGAAAAACGATCAAGTAAATTGTCTTGGTTGCAGTGGTGGAATAGCCGTAGAGAACTGAGATTTACGATCGTAGGTCGCAGATTCGATTCCCGGGATATAACGCTGTATCGTTATATAATTCATACCTTGTGCATTCATTATATAGGATTGCCACTGCTCACAAACTAGTTACTAAAGGTTGGGCTGCAGCATTCTCTGCGTACCATAATACCACATTGCGATCGTCAACGCGCCTGCCCAGCGTGTCGATTATGATATATCTCCCTATATACATCTTTGTGGGAGGCCTGTACCTTGCAGTGGGTGCCTATGGGATGAAACGACGAAATTGTCTTAGACTTTTCTCCGACACTTTGAGGAGATGAATTGTATTTTTTTAATTTGAATTTATTTTTTATTGGTGTATTTTCTGTAATTGTGTAGTTTGTATACGATGAAATATATGTAAAATTGTAAATGATGTGCTGGTTATTTTTATCTTACTTTAGATAAAAATTAGATGAACACAGACTTATGAGTAATTTCGTGCAAGCCTGTAATATATCGTACCAGCGGTGACAAATTGCACATGATGTTGCAGAACTTCTTGCGCAGAAGAGAATCTAGTAGACCAGCAGCTCGGAGAGTATTCTCTCTCCAGGTCCATGGAATCCGTGATGAGAGACATTTTCTCGTTTGATACCTGTAACGAAAATGTCTTCTATTATTTACATTTAACAATATACATTATTTTATACCCTTTCGCAAAGAGATAAATGAAGACCATGATAGTAAAAAAAACATTACAAAGACGTGTAAGGATTAGAAATGAAAAAATATTTCGCACCGCCGAGGTTTAGTTCCCCATTTTGAAGAATAGAATTGGACAACTTGTAATATATAGTGGTAAATAAATGATGGTTGCATTTCAGTTGTAGTGCGTCCTCAGGTGAACAACTTGGAAATAGTCATCTGCACCTTCTAGGTGGAAGTCCTACATAGCGCTTGCTGTGGTCCATGATCTCTACTCCAGACCCTTAAAGTACCAGGGGTCGTATGTTCTTCGGGCTATGCGGCCTGCGCACTGTCATTTCAACCAGTCAATTTACTTAGCAATGACGGTTTCTTGCGTTAATTTACACATCTCATCCCTAATTCGATTTCGTTAAGAAATTCGAAGTTTAGCCCTCTCCGTGGCTCGTTAGGTGACCGTAAGCTTAGCTTAGTTTAGCAAATCAACAAAATAATATTTACACAATATTGATTGGCGATAATGTGTCATAGTGTCTTCTCGGTCCTTTTGTTCGAGTGTTTATAAATTAGAAATACTACTCAATCATTTGTATATATATCATGCGCATTTCGTAAAAATTGGTATTTAAAAATCTTAGACAGTGACTATAGCTTTCATTCGTGCGTTTCACCAAACATTAGTCTTTGCCGGTAGTGTATACTACAAAATAAATGGTCTTTAATTAAAAATAAACGTGTTTTCATGTTATCGCTATTTAAGAATGACAATGTCTATAACGATTTACATGGCAATAATTAACTAAGCAAGATAATGAATTGTTGGTAATGGCTTGTTATTTTTGAGACTACCTGATGTGGACTATACCGGATTGGTATCGCTAGAGGCGTAAAAAAGGGCAGCCAAGTTGTACTGGGTTGCCAGTTCGATTTGGTTTCGCGTGCCACGAACTTTACATTATATGAACGGCCAGGCATACACTTTGTGTAATTTGCAAAATAGATATAAAAATAATACCTTTATTTACACAGTCGTTTTAGTTTTTTATTTACCTAAATTTAACCGTGAGAAGACTACAATGTTAAATAAGGCCTCCCCCACATATATCTATGGGGGATGTAACATAATCGCCACACTTTGGAGGTGAGTTGATGATTGCAGTCAGGTTTTATAGTAAGCAGAGGACGATGCTACCCAAAATAGTTTGCTAGCAGTTGCAATCCAATATAGTTCATGCACAAAGTGTGAATTATATCAGATTGACCCGGAAATCGAGCCCGTGACCTAGTTCTTTACCACTGCTCAACTGCTTACTTCTATTATTAAGATATAAAAAAGTTACACTGTGATTTTTCCTGAGAATTCATATACATTTATATAATCACTGAGGCCCCGGAAACACGTTAAGGTCACGAAGAAAGTTTCTATGTCAATTACAATTTTATAATTGCACTTTATCTCATAAGTCAGCAACATTTTAATGATCGTCACACTTTTGTTATCTATTGGTTATTTTACAAGGTTCAAGATTAAAACTTGATTTCGTACTTTGTTTTGCTAAGTGTACATTTTAGTCGTTAAGGAAGCGTAAAGACAAGGTAAAATATTTTAATTTATTCCTGATAATTCTTATACTAAAATTTCCTGTAATGTTTATTAACTACATTTCACAATTGTAAATTGTACGTACGACAATTTTATAACCGAATGTTCTTGAAAGTCTATTTTTGATTCTTCTTTCGTGCTAAATTTAAGACGATACTCTTAAAATATATGAAATATTTAAACATGAAACCACTTTAAATCATGTCGTTTTTAGGCGCATAAAAATATTTGGTATGCGAAAAATTTAATTTTTTTTTTGATAACTAAGTTATCCGGGTGGTAATGTTATCAAAAAGTCACTCCTTAAAACGTTTCATTGGGAATTAAAAATTAACATCGCGAGTGTTCTAGATCATTCTAACACTATCATCTTTAGGTGTCAAGAAACAACCCGTGACATGAACGATCACAGGTCAAAAATTTTAATTTGCATTCATTTGGTAATAAAAAAATTTACTGTCACTTCGCTTCAGTATTGCGTTTTCAGTGTCTGAACCATGGGATGACCATAATTCTTACTCCATGAAACCGTGACTCACATCTTCGTTTCCTGATCGTTATTCTTGATCGGCCTAAAGATGCGGAAACAAAGATTGCTGATTTAAATTTAAGAAACGTATATTCCTACTGCAAATTTCGGTGCGAAAAAAATGAAGTAAGTTAAATTTTATTCTCTCTAAAATGTGACATTTCTTTAGTTTACAGCCTTGCAACCCCAACCTAATATTTAAACACTTCTACATTATTAATCATATTTGCCAGCATGTACGCAATTGCTGTATATAGTAAGATACAAGTATTGTTATCACGCTTTTGATGTAATTTAAAAAAAAAAAATTTTAATAGGAATTCTTGTCTGACAAAAAAATGTAAGAGCTCGATAACCTCATAATCCGTTAATTAAGGATGTGATGTGACTAGTTGAGTCAAGGTACCCGAGGGAGACCTCGAGTTAAAAAAGCGCGGTTTTGACTAAGCATCTTCCGCGCTCTGTTTCTTCAAGTCCACATAAAAAGTTATTGCTAATAAAGCAATAGTGTAGATCCAGACTCAAATTTTTTAAAAAAAATCCATTAATAATTAAAACTTAAAAAAAAACTGCTATGTATCCATAATATTGCTACAGATGAAAAAAGGACTTACTTTCATATTTTCACTGATTAATGTTCTGCGTCTCCCACTGAATTTATATACACGTTTAAACAGATTCGTTACCAAATTTGGGTTAACCATTATAAATTATTTTTGTAATTTTCTTACGATCTTTAACAAGAATTCGGTTTACAATCTAGTTTACAATAACGGTTAGTAGACGGATAAGCTATCTAATCTCCTTGTGATAGGAGCTATAAAATTGTCACTTTCTCGAACATAAACACGATCCCGCCTAACTTCAAAGTGTGTAACCGAACTAATATTATTTGAGTCTAAATTTCGACACACGCGTAAAACAAAACGCACGGCTTAATGAAAAATGAATACGATGTTACTTACACGCAAAAAAAGTGCGAATTAGGTAATAAAGTGTTCAACCGCGTCGAAACGTTGCCGGTTTGCGTTTTAAATAAGGACGAGTTGACATTAATTACGCCTACTGATATTTATGTTGTTAAACCGGTAATGTAAAATAATCTTCATTTTCATTAGTTTAAATAACAGTATAATTAAGAATAGATTAACATCTTCTGATTTAAAACAAACAACAACAAATGTCTGTATACATGATTTATTGTAAATGAGTCTATTTATGAAATTAGAATAGGCTGGCCGCTGATAAAAGGCAATTAGTCTATTTAAACATTGGCAAAGGGTATCGATGCATTTCAAATCTTCTGCATTTACGCGAAAATATCGCTTTTAGATTGAAAATTATCTTGACCTATATTTTTACCGTCGAATCAATGCCAAAACTAAAATACACAATTTCACTATGAATTATTTCATATCACAATTTTTTTTGTAAACTAAGTCAACATTGGTAGCATAAATATACTCATACTCATTCATCATTGTTGCTGATAGACGTCCGTTCCAGTAAAATCGCGTAAACCTAAAAAAACGAAAATTTACAAGTCAATAAATATATATTATCTGTTTCTTTGAAACAATATATGTAAGACAGCAAAGTCGGCAATGAATTTTTAATGCGTTACTATGTATATGATATAGCAGAGGAACGCTTATCTTGTCCATTATTACATTGTAGTTAACGACGTCATTTAAAACGATACGGCACTAAACATGTCTGCACATGATTACCCAACTATCTCTGGAGCGAGAAAGTCTCTTTATTTGCAATTTAAATAAACTGGTTATACTCGGCAAATTAAAACGAGAGGGCAGGTTTTGGAGGGAGACTACGGCCTGGTAAGCGCAGTGTACGACGTCCATCTAAAAGGTGAACAAATGACTTTGGGAAAACGTTGGATGCAAGCCGTTTTCAACCGGTCCATTTAGAAATCTTTAGGCGTCGCCCATGTCCAGCAGTGATCATCTTTAGGCTAAAATAATGAATATTTTAGATAAAAAACTTTCTTGCACCTCAATAACAAAGACTTTTTGGATTTAGTTAATAGAATGGAGATTCGGTTTTGTTTATTTTTATTTTTGATGTTTTATATCCAAGAATACCGTAAGGTATATTCAGTCGTACTTTTATTAACATGTTTGCGTTATTATGCATTAACCTAATATAGGTTATAAAAGTTTTTATGATTATTTATCTGTTTATTATTTTTTCTTTATTTATTATTGTCACTTGAACTGGCCGATCCGATGTGCTATGGCGGTCACTTTCGTTAGTCTACAAATCTCCTTCCTGATTTAACCTCGCAGAGAATTCATGAATTATGCCCTCTCCGTGGAATGACCGTGAGCCTGCCAATGAGGTCCAAATCACCGCGAGAGACCTTTATTAACACGTGAATTATAGATTCAAATATATGTTTCAGTCCACGTTATTTAATTGGTGTCGAACACATGCCAAATTGCCTTTTCGTTTGTTCTTCAATTGTGAGTAATATATGTTTATAATTGAAACTAATTGGGGAAATTTAAAAGTCAAAAACTCGATGAATTAAAATTCATATAAATACATTGAAACTCGTGGTTTCCGAGTGGCGACTATAGGCCGGTAGACACGGCATGGTGGGCCCCAACTAGGTGGCTGACGTATTCATGGTTGCGGAAGTCGTTGGATCGCGGGGCGCTCGCGAGGTGGCGCGCTAAGCTCTCGGAAGAGCGTTATGCGCTCAGACGCGTCGTTGGAGCAATCCTGCCCGTCTTCGAGGCCTGGATGCAGCGACGAGACAGAACGCTCACCTACGGGCTTACGCAGGTGATCACCGGGCACGGTTGCTTCGGTGATTACCTGTGTAGGATTGGACGCGAAGCGACGGCAAACTGCTTCCACTGTGGTGGGGTCGCCCAGGATTCCGCCTCGCACACGCTCGCGGACTGCCCGGCGTGGCAGTCGGAGCGGCAGATTCTAGCGGACGAGATCGGACAGGATCTTTCCTTGCCAGCAGTCGTGTCGGCGATGCTGAGCGGGTCGTCGGCGTGGAGGGCCGTGGCCTCTTTCTGTGAGACCGTAATGGTCCAGAAGGAGGCAGCCGAACAGGATCGGCAGAGGACAGATCCCGCACGGAGACGACGCCGTCAACACTGGAACGCGTCTCGCGACGGCCCTCCAGTGAGTGGTGCTCCCCTACCATAAACGGGGCTTTCGGAGTCGCGGAAGTTTAGGGTGGGAGCCCTTAACTCCCACTAGCTTCGGCGACTCTGAGGCGGACGATGGTTCGTCGTGGTCTCGAACCATCGTGACAGCACCCCAGGGTTTCGGTGGTAGCGTATACACGCATACCCCGGGACGGAAAAAATAGCATGACGCAAGGGAAGACCGTGTGGCGATCCCTGACCGGGAGATACCGGGGTCCCCCGTATAGCGCAGAGGGCGACCACCGAGGGGGGTTTTAGTGGGTAGGAATCCCACATACCCCTGTCCTCCTCCCAGAGGCGGGGCATCTTAAATACCGGAAGATTTCCCCCACCGAAACCAAAAAAAAAGTCATTGGATACGGTTAGCACAGGACTGGTGATAGTGACGATTTTTGGACACCTCCAAAGATCATCGATCGAAAGGTCACCGACTATGCCTTGCAATGGGTGATTATCGGCTGACGTGATAACGATGATGAAATTTAGCATAAGTTATTTTTATTCAAAGATTGACTTTTGGAGATAAGAGCATTTTATAACTTAAACTTCTGTCGACGGAAAACAAATGTATAAAGTACATTTTTTTAGATTTTATTGTACGGTTATAATGAATAGCCAAACTCGACCATATGTATCACTCCGTAGTGTGAATGCACCTTTAGCCTGATTGACACACTAACCTCATTTATCTTCAATGGTAAATGAATTTGTACGTTACCAAAGTTATTAGAAAGTGATTTGGAAAAATTTTGATTTCTTTCTGTACGTATATATAAATAAGAAAAGCTATTCTCTAATATGTATTTGCAAAATTAATACCAATTGAGAATGATTTTATATTAAGTTTTACCTTAATTAGCGTATTATTATTATTGTAAAATTATACGTTTTTTCGTATTGGCAAAGTAAATAATTAGTTAATAATTTATATATTCGATTTATCGTATAGAGTAAATATTTTATACGATAAATCGAACATAACTGTCTAACCTATAAGATATAAATTTGTAATAAATGTGTGAAATTTATTCCAATAACAATAACATTTTAAATCGTATGCAAATTTGCTACCAACATCAATATTTAAATCAATGTAAATTATATTAATATTAAAAAGAATCAAAGTTAAACTTATTTAAAATGTTTATTTATATTACTGTATAAGATAAAGTTATATATATTACTGTAAAAGAATATTGCGAAATACCTATATTATTCGCGTCTACAAATGGTTAGTTTTTTTAATTTTTATAATAAAACATTCAAAATAAAATATTCGCTCTTTCGACTGTTTCCCATTGTTTTAAATTTTAAACAATGTCGACATGTTTTATTATATAATTTTAGTGAAAATAAAGTTATTGTTTACACTACGCAAGATTTATCTACTAATATATTTTCTATGTATATTACATATTGATACTAAATACGTGTTTATGAATAAGAGGTCTAAAAACTAGAAAGTTTTTACCTAAATCATTATTACATATGAAATGTTTAATCTTTTTATTAAGTAACTGTTATTATTACATATATATTAAAAATAAATTACACAACGACGGTTATAAAAATATTTAAACATTACATTTAAACTTTTAAGTTGGAGTAGTCATTTTAATTATAATAATTTCAAAGAAATATTAAAATTACTCACAGATTCCATCGCAACACAATTATTAATAAATTATAGCTGATTGTTAGTCCGTCTTTTTGACATTTGATGAAATGCTATCATTATACATAAAATATTGAAAATCAGAAATATATATAACATGTATACTACGGAGTATTTTTATCCTTTTTAAAATTATTGCTTTGTATCTGTTTTGGTGTAGCACGATACGCCTACTGACAAAGACTGACTGCCAAAAACAACCGGCAACAAACAATTATTAAGAGTTTATCATCAATGACATTTCGATTCGGTTTCTTTTTTTTAGTGCAATATCGTTGATAAAACTGACTGATGTTGTATTTATAACTAGAATTACCATTGTAAATGAAATAAATCGATGTTATTGTTAGCATAAATGTGGCACAGTTATTAACCCAGTTGTTGGAAAAACCACAACTAAAGTAGGCAATTCTTTAAACAGAAACTGATTATAAACAAGGGCATTGGTTTTCTTTTTCGCTTTAGGTAAATTTATCATAATCTAAATTTCTATGCACATTTCGTTAAACCTATATAATTATAAATAAATAAATGCTATGGGTAGATAGCTAAAGAAGTCGTTGATAGACTCTGGTCGCACGCAGCTCCTAACCGATTTCATTGGAAATCTATGGAAGATGATTATGATGATGGTAGAGTTAATTAAATGAATTAAAATCCTTAAGTCATAAATGAAAGTTGCATTAAAGATTTTGGTCTTCAACAAAAATATATTTTCTTATTATTTAACCTGATACGTGTGAGTGAAAAATGAGAATGGACAGATATATATGTTTCGATAATTTTATTATCGTACTAATTAATGTATCTTCGCAATACTTTATGAGGCCTAGAGATATCACGTGAAATAAAAGATACACACTTTTATTGAGGCCTTACGATTTATGTTATTAAACGTGACGTTGAGATTTATAATGCTAATATATTTATTTATATACAAGCAGCTTCAATAGATTATGTAATTTTCACGGTGATGAAGGGCTACGAGATCGAATTAGAAATGACACCGACGTAACTCGAAGAATTGCTAGTCTAAAGTAACAGAGGGCGGGGCATATCGCTTGTGTAGCGGATGACCTTTGAGACCGAAAGGTTCTCGAGTAGTGATCACGAACCGGTAGACGCGGTATTGCTAGTCCCCTAATAAGTGGAACGACCATATTTAAAGTTGCGGGAAGTCGCTGGGAGTCCCTGAATGAGGGCAGCTTAGGAGTAGTCTTTGAGGGGATCATAGAATTAGTGAGATTCGTGATGCCTTGAAGTGGGCGTGTATCGGGTGACGTGATGATGATTTCAAAGTGATCACTTTATTTATTGATTCGATATCTTAGCGAAAAAAAACAAAAACTTACAAAAAAATGTTTTTTTTTTTATTTCGTACAATGCAAGTCTTTAATAATGATTTACTGTACACGATGTTTTTTGTCTTGACAGGTGTTTTCTGTATTTTGTATAGTAAGAGAACAGTTTTTTATGATTATTTTTTTGACATTTTTTCAACCTTTTTTTTCTCTATAAGAACGTTCCTCGTTTCTTGAGAAAAATTCGAAAAAAAATAGTCGAATTCGTAGTGCCGTTCTAGAGCCTTGCTTTTAGTAATACGTTTGGTAATCATTCCTTTATTACTCATATAAATAATCATATTTATCACTTCTCTACGAGATTATATCAGGAATAAGCAGGTTCGTAGAGGAATGAAAGTAAACGGCAAGCGCAGTGTAGGATGTCCACGTACAAGGTGGACAGATGACTTTGTTAAGGTCGTCGGAAGACACAGGCCGCTTCGTACCGGTCCTGTTGGAAGTCTCTGGGGGAGGCTAATGTCCAGCCGTGGACGTATTATGGCTGAAACGATTATGATGATAGATTATCGTCATGTTTTAATATTACTAACAAACTAAAAATAAACATATCAAAACAGCAGTTTACTATTCTTTTTTCACTATTTTATATATCATTTGCTATAGAAAAACGAAGGTCCTTTGATTTCTTAGCATTTTTGGTGTAAACTTTTTCCACATTTCCTGCCCTTTTTTTAACTTCCTTTTTTCAACTGTTATATCTTATATTTTGTACTATTTTCTAGTCTACATCTGTTTTTTCTTCTTTTCAACAGATAGACGACCACTGCAAGATATAGGCTTCCCCCAAAGATCTTCATCTTCCCCAACGTCTTGCGCTGCCCGCTTTTAGCGACTTCCTACGACCGCCACTACAATCCTTCATTCACTTAAACTAATTTCTTTTGTCTGCTATTATATTTAATTCTTAGCCTATCATTGTGAAGGTAATGAAATTGGTTTACTCACTACGCTTGAGATTTCATTTGTTGCCGGTGACTTGACGCTTGAAATAATGTTCCCCATTTTCTTTACAAACCACATAGTATGTACTAACTATAAAAGTGACATAACTGGACTGAGGATGCAACCAATTTCGTGTTCGTTATGTAGTTACAGTCAATGAATCAAGCAATTTAATGTCGTTAAATAAAACCGCAGAGATAAAGTTATTCCAGCGAAGATTGTTTTTAACAGTCAGAAATATTTCAGGGTTCAATGATTTATTTGTATAAACTATAGTTATCAAATATCAAACACTATGTATATGACATTCTATTCATATCAGCAAATATGTTGATTCGCGGTAATCTAAAAAACTGTTACACCAATAACAGGTTGTGATATATCTATTTATAAATACTACAATTGTACTTTGTTAATAAATAATATAAGAAGATAATCAGCTAATTTCATTATTTTCGTTAAGACACAAACTGTTCTTTTATACAGAGAAATGAAAGAATTGCTAAGAAAATAGCTCAAAAGTGCCTTTCTTCTTCCATGAATCCACAGTGTACATTAAAACATTTATCTCTAATTGTCAAAAATTTTACATATCCATAGCAAGGAAACAATAAAAAAGACAATATCAAACCAAAAATGTCTTCAACCATAAAGCATTTCAATAAAAATAATGAAATTATTAATAATCTATTGCAACGTACGAAAGAAAAAACGTGTTCTTCCAAGTAGTCGTTGTTTATTATTAATATACTAATTAAATGAAAGTGATTACTCCTAAATACATTTAATTGTTTTTTCTTTTTACTTGAGAGGCCAGTTAAATTAATTGTGCGATTGATTAAGAAATAAATTTCTAAACCTAACCACGAAATTTAAAAAGAAAATGCGGATAAGAAAAAAACAAAACTTACAAGTAGCGAGCGCATATCTAAATTCAGACGTGAAAATTTATTAGGTAATAATTTTTCTTAATTACATTAAACAGATAATAGTTTTAACAGTCATTCAGTTAGCAAGCGTGGCTGATAAAAATGTTGTAACACTTGTTTACAACAAAGATAGGCAGTGTCCTTAAATATTTTTAATAAGATAACTATCTTGAATACGAGGTGTGCAAGGTTATCAAACAGTTGAAATAGTCGTGAACTTAATTCGTGTACAAAGAGAGAAGCTGCTAAAGTGCATACAAAAATATTATTTTATACGACATGCAAAACATCGCATTAAGATTTTTTTTTAAATATTGAAATATATATGTAGCAGTTATTATTTTATTATTATTGGTCGCCATATACCTAGCCTATACATTTAGTTTAACGGTGTGGCTAGTAATTTCAACTACCTATATCTACTTTATTCATTTTTTATTTATTTAAACCCTATTTTATATGCAATTAACTTACATTCTTATCTATTTAAGTTATACCATTTCTAACTTTTTTATTTATACTATACAAAGTTAATCAGCGGTGCCTAATTCTTCAGCGGCCGGTACCGTAATTCCGCCAGGAAACCTCGTGCTACCTTCCTGGAGCATCTATCCTCCATTATGATCTCCGTTAACTCGCCAAGGTCTAACCTTCTTTCAATCTCTGACTATAAGTCGTACCTACTCTGTCTGTACTTCGCACAGCCCAACATTAAGTGTATGGGCCCCTCTTCGTCGCACACGCAGGCCGGGCTGTTCTTCAGCCGGAGTAGGTTCAATATCCCTTCGAGAATCATCGCCTCGTGTAGCCTGATTATGCATGTGACGAATTTCCAGGCGCCTCGTAGCTAAAGCCCGCACATTATTGCGTATAGTAATGTCGGTTCGGCCACAGCAACATAAATGGTCCTAATGATCACCAGATTCAGACCCCATGTGACCCTTTCCGGGTGCCAATTGGCCGTAGATGCTTGTAGCCTTTTGACAAATTCATGACACGTGTACCTATGGGAAGTGTATATGAGAAGGCCAGAGGTTTTATATTCTATAATTTATATAACTATAATTTTTTACTGTTACACTCTGTTGGCTCTTTCTGTGGGCCAGTCCTAGCCGATGCGTGGGTGTTATTGTTTCTACTCAGCTTTTTCCCGCGTGCATTGAGCTGCCGTTCCCAGCCAGAGCTTCGAAGACTATCCTTTCTATGACGGTGAGGAGATGAGGCCTAAGCGCCTCTTCAGAGGGAGCCTCCAGTAACGCGTTGAGGTCTAAACTCCGACACTTGTGCGATGTGTGCTGTGTGCAGTGTATTTTGTACAAAAATTATGTATTACAAATTAGTACAAATATTATGATCATAGATAGTATATAAAAAATATATTGGGTAGAAAAACGGGAAGACGTATATTTACTCCTAAATTGTGCAACAATGATTTGTTAATCCTGCAATGTTTATAGTTCAGTTGTAGCGTAATAGATTTGTAAGGGAAAAAAGACTTATATGCACAACTTCTCAAAGTTCCGTACAAATTTTCGTCATTCGATGGTGAGGCTTATACTTTTCAATAGGTGTCCATAGGCTCATTTAAAAAATAAGAATATTCATTTGAATCTTCAAACGCCAACATCTCTATGTATATCTAATGTAATTCACCGTTATAATACGTAAAACGTTTTTTAGAATCATGATTTACATTCATAATTTTGTCTTTTATAATATTTTTGAAATAAACTAATTCACACTAATGTATAAAAAGCGTGGACAGCGATTAGTAAATTGTCAATGAACTAGATAACGTGAGTGTATTTAAAAATAATTATTATAACATTTACATAATGAAATGAATATCTAATATTTTCTGTTAACATAACATATTCAAATTGTGAATTCTAGTTTAAAATTATTCATAATCAATTGACTTCTGTAAACATTATTGCAATCAATATAATAATTAACATATTAAAGTGAGAAATATTTGTGGCGTTCATTTTAATTGTGTGTATTCTTCTAAAAAATAAACTTAATTATACATCGCTTAGTGTCAAAGAGCTGTGTGTAAAATAAAAATAAATTGGTGTAATATGACGTAAATAATACAACGATTTCAAATTATTACTAGGTTATAATATATAACTACATTTAACATTAACTGTTGGTTAGGTATTGTTGCGATATGTAAATAAAATCAAGGCGTTTTATAATTTAAGCGTTTATAATACTTTAAATATCAAAACCGGTTTTATGAGTTTTATCGAGGAAAATAACATAACAAATTCGTCCTACGCTTAATACAATTTTATTGATTTATTTCAATCTCGGAACCTAGTATTTCAAATCAACTGTTTGAGCCGAACGAATTTAAACATTTTGATACTAAATTATCCCAGTATTACTATAAGGAAATATATATTCTTAAAAAATATTATCTTCCTTGTATTACTGTGTTTCTGGCCGGTTTTTTTTAGCAGATCTCTATTGCGAGTCGGTGCAGTTTATAAACTGAGTCACTGATCACTACTAACTACGCTGATCTTTTTGTAATATAAAAGTTACCCACTTGAAGTTGCCTATTTGAATAAGGATATTTTGAATTTTTATTCATTTAAACTCTAGTTTTAACAAAGCTCAAAGTCATGCTAAATTTTATAAACGCCTAGCTGAAGTATTCACCTAAGTAAAGGTCCCTAAAAGAAGTAAACAGTAAGAAGCAAAGTAAAAAAATATATCAGTAACTTCTTCTCATACTAATTTTCTGTCTACATAACTTTAGATGTAAAAAAATTCAAATAATTGCCTTCTATAGGCAAAGGGTAATTAAATAATTATTTAATTTGTGCCTCTATACAATAAGGATAATTTTTAAATTGTTATTAATATATGTTTAATTCTAATCACACGCCTAAAAGGCAAATATTAAATTAAGAAATTATTACCTCAGAAAAAAAGTTTTAAACCTCACAGTCACGTAGCGAGGAATGGAGGGTTGATTTCTTTACCAGATCGAATTAGGAATGTGGAGATCTGTAAACGAACGATGACTAAGAGAGGAGAACCTTATTTGAATGCTTACATAATTCAAAAATACATCCTGCTGTTAAGAAGCAGTGCAATTTATTAGCTGAAGTTTATGATCTTTTTATACGCGTGTAAAGTGGTTGACATCATAAAACAATCTGAGATTATAGATAACGGTGCATTCTAAATCGTATAAATCCAAATCTTTTACCGTACAAGCGTTTCAATTCTGGAATGCGTTATCGGTAAATTCAATAAGACAAGCGAAGTAACCACTAATTTTGAATTTATGAAATATTTTCTTGACCATTGATTATCTTCGCGAACTTAATTTTAGGTATTTGTTTATTGTTGTATTTATGATTATATAATCCTACTATTAAATGATAAATAATCTATTAAATTTTAAAATAAGAACAGTTAAAAATTATTATAATAGCCGTTACCAAGTTCCGATAAAATCTGTTATAATAACGGCGTATCTAACTGTGATAGGTGAGCTAAATGACGTCGATATACAGGTGCACCTTTTCAAAAGATCGTAAATCATACCAGAAGATGTAATGATTCTTAGTCTTAGTCATTATCGTCATTTTAGTTACAGAACGTTCACCGCTGGACATAGGCTACTTTGCTAGGTTCTTAATACGACGTGTATACAGCGTCTTCCGACAAACTTAAAAAGGGTGTCTGTTTAACTTATGTTCAACGCCTTAGCAGTCCGTTCTGTTCTATGTGACCTGTCTATTGTTACTTCAATTAAACAATCCGCTGGGCCATGTCGGTTACAGCCTTTTCCATAATTCGTTGAGCAGCTGTGGGCTTACTTATTTAGCCCAGAGCTAGAAACCACTTTTTTTTTTAAATGACCCCCGCTATTGGGGGCCTTTCGTACCCCTATTTATTGTGAGATAGGGACTTTTTTAGCATTTATTTATTCACATTGTCTTTTATTTTCTCTCTCTTCTTTCGTTCTTCACATTCTCTTTCAGTCTATTATCTCTCTTTCATGCTACAGTTCTTCTATCTTTCTCTTTTGCTCTGTTCAACTTTCATTATTTCCTCTTTTCTTATTACAATTTCCATTTTTTATTTTTATTTTACATTTTTATTTTCACATTATTATTACTTTTTCTATAATAATTTTCTATCACAGTTTTATATATTGTTCCTATTTTATCATTTTATTATCTATTTATTTACTATGTTTACTTTTTGTTTATTTCTATTGCACTTTTTGCAATTTCTTTGCAGAGGGATAAGAATGACTGCTTATGTTCTCCGCCTATCAGGGAGGGTATTGTCTCCTCCCTGATTTCAACGCCAGAAGAAACTAATTTATTAGGTTGTTATAGGCAGGAGTATAATTAATAAGACGTAGATAAAGGTTTATGTAACTTGTCATATAATATATGCGGGTTTATGTTGCTGGTGTCCTCGCAAAGTACTTCTTATGCAGAAATATATAAAATATCAGATTACGTAATCATCTACCTTGGTTTTGTTTATATGAAACTAGCATATAATTCATTACTTTAATGAATATATCTACACAACATGAAGACATAATCCAATAAATATTTTTTTATTAAGCATATTTATAAAGATGGACCGAATCAATAAAAACAATATGTTAAAAATATACTTCATGAGATTTTATTTAGCAAAAAACATACAAATTTATAGAAAATAATTCGGATCTAATATTATATTTACACAAGCGATCAAAAGAAATTTTAATGACACGAAAGCAATTTATGATAAGGTGAAATACATAAACAGAAAAGGTGGTTCAACCGAAATAAAAACAAATATTTGTACAAGTTGTGTAGAATCTAGTCAACAGTTTAATTATAGCCGGATATTATACAATAAAGTATCTTAATGTATTTTGATACTTCACGTAAATCTAAATCTTTAATAACGAAATAGATATTTAAACTTTTATGTATAATTAGTGACATATATATTTTTAACCTTTTATTCAGTTAAAACTTTTTATGTTACAGAATAACATTACCGTCTTTAAATTACGCCTACGTTAATATATGTGGTATAGTTTTAAACTAACATTTATCAATGTTTGATTATATCACTAATACTTATTATATCTATTATATGATTAAAGGACGGCACACCGAACTGTTTCGAACCTTAAAGAAATGAACATAAAAGAGAGCTTTTCGTCGTCTGTGTAAATAGGAATCCGCAAGTTCTTTGGAGATGTCACACGTAGTGAGGACTCAATGGAACGTTTGGTGGTGCAAGGCCAAGCTCTCCAGCAAGACGGACATTATTAAGACTACTCCTAAAACATCTAGCTACATGACGACGCAAAGTGGGAGCAGCGGGGGCACAGGAACAGTCCGGGACATGTCTACGACCACTCTGACAAGAGTGCACGACTGAGAAGATATGTATTATATTACTCGATGTTAATGTTTATAAAAAACGAAACAGATCATTAAAATAACGTTTTTCATTTCTGTTTTATTTTCACGTTATTTTAAAATAAACATTTAATTTTAGACATACTTATTTTATAATTATACACACAAGATATACGTTAATTTTTACCAATCTACAATTCATCTTTTTATATTTTGAAATTTTTGAATTCTGTATTTTAAAAGATTCCAGTTTACAAATTAGTAGACTTTATATTCTATACTTAACGAAACCAGTTAAGAGTCAACAGGTATACACGAGAAAGTTGAAACAAGTTTATACATAATTTAATAAACGTACATTTTAAACTTTATTATGGAGTAACAAACTTAAACACAGACTTATTTGCTTATAACACTTAAGCTCTTTAAACTTTCCTTAGTAATAAGAGTATTATTCATTAAATATTATAAATATAAACACTACATATTTATAAGTAAAGAATTTATATGTATTACTTTATCAATATGAGTTACAATATTATTCTGATTGTTATTATAATAAAGTATATGCATTAAACATTAATCTATAAATTCATACATCTGCGACACAATGTTAATTAATTTAAAACTAATTGTGTTTGTTTATCTTGTACCATGTTACATTAAATATAAAAAAAATATTAGATGTTTTAACTTACAGCCCAAATTTCGACAGTATGTAACAATAATATCAGTGAAGTCTTTTATAAATTTAAATATCTGTATTAGCAGCTAATGTAAAGAAATTATTTTAATATGAAAGCTTATACGTATACGTAGAAATTGATAAATTTAATAATAGTATCAATAGGAATTGACTATATGAAATAAATATGCAAATTGACTTACCGACTTTATGAAAAATTTCAAACTGTAATTCTATTAAAAGATACACTAAATAGAGGGCAGATATACAAGTTGTTTGTAAACAAAGGCGGTGACGCGTGCGATGCGCCGGCGCAGTGAAGTTTGAATAAATATCAACGTATATATTGTACCACGCCCGCGTTCGTACTGACTGATTGTAGCGTTCGTAAAACTACGTATCTAATTTTAACCAGAACTGGTTGGGCCTGTATTAATTGATAAACAGGCATCTGATACAATCCTTTTACTCAAACGTTCCTAAGACAAAGTTGAGTTTCAATTTTTTTTTCTCTTATTGCAGCGTAGAAACGAAAGCGCTTTTTTTGCTATCCATACAATTATTAACTTTTTTAATATTCTTCTGACTAAAATATCACATAAAGTTACTAAAAGGTTAAACTTCAAATTAATCTATTTTTATTTATAAAGTAACCGCCATTCGAAGGTTGTTCCCTTCCCACGTTGTTTGGAGCACGTAGACACTTTCGTTCCTTAAATGTTGTTTGCGCGTATGACTAACACTCTTAAACCTACCACGGTATTTCTTATATCATTCCGCTTTATAAAATAGTAACGTATGAGTGTCCGTTAATTATTGTAAGCTGTAATAAACATATATTCTTGGATAAACATGCTTACAACACACTAAAAATATTACTAGAGTTTATTCTTCTGAACACATGTTTTATACACAGATTATTTTCATTATAATTTATCTATGTATTAATAATATTGTATAAATGATATGATAGTAAAAGTCTATTTTTTGCTGATTTTATACGATTGTAAAATAAATGAAATGCTTACCTACCCCAATTAAATTGAATAAACACCAAATCCAGGATTGACACAGCATAGCCTCTTTATTTATTTAAGGGTAACTCTTGATTGCCTTGTACACCATGATAAAACGAATAGAAAAAATAAATAGGCAAAACATTAAGAACAATCCTCATCATTACCTGAACTAATCTATTCCTTTTTATCGGCTTTTAATTTGTACGCGTAATAGAAATTATTGATGTCATTGACCGTTTAAATTTTCATGAGATTATGGTACACATATAAAATAAGGAAGGTATGATATAAGTAACAACATAATCAATTTTTTTTAGAATAGTGGGTTGTATTACTGTTTTACTGTGGTTTTATAATAATTATAAATAAATTTCAATAATTAGAGAAACACATTTCAATGGGTGGTCTTTTGTTTTCTATTTACAAAATGGTTTCCGCTCTACGCTTATTTTACGACGGGTTTTTTTATGTCCTCTGTTATTCGGAACCTGTCGCTTTCCCCTATCGTCTAGTTATAATATACAAGGTCCTTAATTTTTTTATTTATTTATACATAGTATGCATGTGTATGTGAGTTTATATGTATCTAGTAAGACGTTGTTGCTCATCCTGTATGTGCTATAGAGTTTATTGAGTAACTTTCTTCTATGTAGGATTATAATTCTTAAGCACGTCTCCACAATGTAAATAATGCTTAAGGCGGAAACTTGTATGAACTCCTTGATGTATAAGTCGCCTGTTAAAATGTAACTAGTTTTTAAGTCTCCTGAATGAATAAATTAACTTAAGTTCCTATTTTATTTATTTTAGCTTTGTTTATTTCACATTAGTGTTTTTTTTTTCCTATTTCTTTAATTTCTTACCCGACCTGTACTATTTACGACGGGGTTGGTTTTAGTTTAACCAACCACACTCCTTGAGAAATCCCAGTAGACCATAGAGGTGGCTCCAAGAGAACCGAAGTAAGTTGCGCTGTAAGATTCGACCACATACATTGGAGTAATACACGAGCAGCAGTTCAATCTTCTCCCAGACATGCACAGAGGACAGTCTTTAACGCCTTAAGTAAACAGATGTTTGTTAAGAAGACAATGAGCAGATCTCGGTCACCTGCGCAGTCGGAGTTGTAACAACCGGAGATGAGTTTTAGAGAGTCAGCAGCTTATGGTATGTCTCCTACTATTTGGATCTTAGCTTACCAGCAATTATGGTCTCCGAAAAAAAAGATATTTTCGATTGATGATAGTTGCCCACGACCGCGCTTGAGCCATTTCTGATCAGTTAATTTGCAACTTCGTAGCCTTTTGAAACATCACCCATATATGGCATGGCACAAGCTACTCTTAAATAAATATGAAAAAAAACTTACTTTAAACTGTTTTAAAAATATTTTCTGTTTAACATAGGATCTATATGTAAATAAACTAAGTAGTAAAGTAATCAAAAATGAAATTTACGTCAGATTTGACAATAGACGCCCCGTTTGTGTACATATAGTTATTATTATGTGTTGAAAATTTTAACCCTGCTACTTTTGATCTTAAATTTAGGATTCATTAATAGGAGTTGGCATTTGAATAATAGATATGGATCAAAACATATCGATAAGGTATTAATAATATTTCATTTGACGTTATGTAGAGACAGTTCACAATATTACTGATATCAATTCATTTGCATTGTGTCACATATCTGGTCTACCTACGTTAAACGTTAGCAACTATTATTTCTTGTTGCATTTTACAGCGAACACAAATATAAGAAACGAGTCTACTTGTTATTGTTTTTGAACATACTTGGAGTTATTGGAGCAACGATTTTCACTATTATCCTTATTTTCTGTGCACTTGGTAAGTACTTTTTGGATCGCAGGAAATTATTTTATTATTAACCATCATAAATAATATACCAAGTTCACACAGATATTTTGACAAAATAATTAAATTAAAGATAAACTACCACTTCTAGATAAACTACACTTATTATTATAGTAATAAGTATTGTGATACGTCTTAGTGCATATTTCTGTATTAGTATATGTATTTTAGATCATCATCGGCAATAGTAAAATATACATCGTTATATGTACAAAAGTTGGTTTTAACTTTGACCACGTTTCATTCTACTAAAAAGTTATTCCAGATTTGTAGCAAAAATGTTATTTTATTTCCCATCGTTCAATTACTGACTTATGACTATCATTTACGTTGTCAATTAAGCCCATCGGCAAACAACTTTTAATTAAATAAGAAAAGCAAAGTTTTACAAGCATTTCATCATAGGAAAGTTAGTTAGAAGTTTCACTGTTTCACAAAAAGATTACATATCTCCTTTCATAATAAATTTTTTTTCCAGGAATTATTTTACAAGAGCCCGATACATCGCCGGTGATCAAAAATTTCATTTTTAATTATAACAGACAAAATGGATCGTCGATTATAAATCGAGCGGACTTCTTCGACAGGTTTTGGGAGGTCGTCGATATCACTAATCCTAAGTTTGCTTAATGTACTTAATACCTGTGAGTATCTGATAATCACTTTTTAATATTTATTCGAATAACATACTTTTTTAAAGTACAACTAATTAATTTCCGCAGAGGTTTAAATTAAAACGTATTGATTTGTGGTAAGATATTTTTGTAAAATGAGAAATAATAAAGTTAAAACTATGGATTCACTACCTTCTTCTTCGTCTTTCTGAGGCGCTGCAATACTTTTTTAGTCTTGACCTCCTCCACAATCCTCTTCCATCTTGCTCTTTCATTTGCCGTTCTTTGCCAAGATATTACACTTTCCGGTATTCCTGAGATCTTCCTATACACATTCAAACCTCCTCTTGTTTGGGGTCTTTCTTGTTTCAGGGTCCACTTCGTGATGGTTTCAACAGCTCTAGTCTTTCGTAGTACCTTCAGAACCTTACAATCGTTTTGTTGTGATTCAAATCAGTCAGTTCATGATTCATCCTTACAGAGTGTGTGCCGTTATCTTCTCACCGAAATTATTAGATTTACTATCACCAAGCTCAATAAATATGTCATCGTACCAAGTTAAAACTTTAACTCAATACAACATTCTAGCTTGTAATGTTATTTTTTCTCATTCATTAGTACAACAATAGTCATCGATCAAGCCAAAGTTCGGCCCTCGCAAGGGACTCGATAGTTCTCACGATGTCCTACTTCCGGGATTCTTACGCCTGCCTTCACATCTTTACTCATAGAACCACCTTCCAAGCGAACTAAGAACTCGGAGGCCTTCCTATGAAATATCTAATTCATTTAATAGAATTTTATAAATAAAAGATTTTCACCGCAAATTTAAACAATTTGTTTAGCAAATATCTGTACACTATCTGCTTTTATCTAAAAACCAATTAAGTTCTCAAACTTTACTTTGAGCTTAACTTAATTGGTTTTTATGCAAATTATGGAAATCATTTGATGCTGTACAAATAACCTCAGCAAAAGATATATACGTGTAATTATTTCGTTCGAAATAACATTGTTATTTTTATCTTTTTATATGTTAACAAACTCTTGTATTCAACCTCGTATCATTTCACTACAGTTTTTATTACGTGTTCAAAGATAAGTTGTAAACTATAAAAAACTTCTTTGTTCGCAATATCAATAAATATATTGCAAAATGTCATTAATTATATTAAAAGGAATTATATCTGTTACTTTATTGCAATGAGCTGTGGTAGGCAGAGGACTGAGATATGTAATCGCAAGTCGCGGGTTTGATTTCCGGGATACAATATTATAACATTCTCACTTTATACATTAATTATATAGGATTATTACTTCTCACAAGCAAGTTTCCAGAGGATGGGCAGCAGCGTCCTCTGCGTACAATAATATCACACTGCTATCGCCAACATTATGTTCCACCATACTACGTAATTTAAACCTGATTAACTGGTAATGGCCAATATTAAGTATGAAGTATACTTATCGCCATTATTATTTCAGCCGCAGGAGTTCCATTGCTGTATATAGGAATCCCCCATAAAACTAAAAAATTCCAGCGTCTTCCGATGGTCTTAGCAAGTTCGCTCGTCCAAAATATATCGTTTACACTTGTATTGACAAAATGATGCCCAATTTCTCATTAAAAGTTTCAAATACTTCGTGGTCGGTTTGTTTAATTATATTTTGCATTAAAATTTGTATATCTTCTTATTCTAATGTTTATTCAAAATAAAGTTATGTAAATTATTAACTACACATAATGCACCACAGATTATCTCCGGTACGCCAAAAAATTTTTGAATTTTAATTGGTCTGTTGTTTAAAAAGGTTGCTCACTCTTGATTTACTCCGATATATTACCTATCATGTATACTTATTATATATACGATGACTGTTCAAAAATTTTTAATTACTGATTAAAATCTAATTTGTCCTCTCCGAAGTATCCGCTACTAAATAAAATACACTTGTGACGTTTTCGCAAGCGTGGAGACACTTGTGATTTTGTTCAACTCCTTCTTCGATCACATCATTATGTTTTCAATTGTAGCATAACACTGCCTTATCACAGGCCTTTTAAGTTCCAGAAACAACAAAAAGTCATAGGAGGTAAAGTCTGAGAAATACAGTCGCTGTGGCCCTCATACGTGTTTGTTATATAAAAAATCAACGATATCCTGGAGCAAAATACGATTTTTGTTCTTTTACAAATCCAGACGTTTCTAGTGGACTGTGCGGAAATTGCTCATAACTTGCAGGTAATATTCCTAATTGACTGTTTCTACCCTGCTTGTTCTGTACGGAACGATATTACGGAATTGTCAAAGTAACATTTCATATAACACCTGCGGGAATAATATAAAGTAATGTTCACAAACGAGCGGCACTTAAATCATAGTCCTGCATATCAGTTATTAGTCGAAATCCGTCGTCCGCCAACAATTTGATTATTTTGGCGTCGGTCGGGGCTCGAGGTTTAGCAAGTGGCACTAAAAATAAGGATTAACTGGCAGCTACATACAAACTCGTGATGCACCTCGCACCTGCAATCGTAAAAAATGTTCTTATTTGACAGAAATTGGTAAAATTTTAGTCGTTGTTCGTACGGCAGCCTTTATTGGGTTCATTGAGCTTAAGTTTCCACGTCATAGTCATAAAAAATCATGATTAGTCACCAAGTAAAAACATGTGGGTCGGTCAAATAAGGATGTTAACGCGATGCTGTTTTTGATCCATATTAAATAATTTTGACATGAATCCCACGGCGACTCGTCTCAAATGCAAACTCTAGCCAAGGGGCAATTGATGTATTCAGGTTATCTAAAGTTGATCCGACAATTGTCTGTAACTATTTTTTGATTCCTTAACTTTTTCGTCGGACGTTGCGTTGAGGCGCCCGCCATGCTCTTCGTTTTTCATATCTCCTCAGCCTTTTGGAAACATTTAGTACCACCTTATGACCCAATCAACATTGTAAATGTGTTCGTATATTTAAATTTGTTTTTCAAACAAAAAATTTTACTGATAAACTGGACGTCTAAACTGTCTTAACTTGTCGGCATAAACGAGGGACATGGGTATGTAACGACAACTAATAGAATATACGTAACTTACAGAAATTTAAAATTCGCCACACTGAACAGTAATCGAATTTATGTATATGTGCGAAATCGTCAAACGTTATCGTATGTAATAAATATTACTTAAGATCTTAGTGATCATCCAATCCAGGAAAAAAGTTTAAGCCCAACCTCAGACTTTCAAGGGAGCTCTCGTGATTACTTAATAAAAACGAGTTTTAAGGTAGGCGCCCTTGTACCCCTAGTAAGATACCTTATGTAATAAAAAACCTGTTCTACAAATGATTGTCTTGTAAATACCTGTGCAGCTCTATTTATGAGCACCGGTGGCCTCGCGGTAAGGACTAAAAATTGCAATCGTAGGTCACGGTTGCGAATCCCGGAATACGATCCAGTATAATTGACACTTTGTGTATTAATTATATAGTATTGCCACTGCTCACAAACAAGTTTCCATAACACACACTACGATCGCTCATCCACCTGCGCAGGCGTGACGATTATGGTATATCACCACCATAGATATCTTTGAGAGAGGCAATGTGCAGTGCAATAGGCATCTGTGGGCTGAAACGATGATTGAACTCTATTACTATCAGGAGAACGTTCTTTTCGTTTTTAAAAGTTTCCGTTTAGATTTTGAAATTAATTTTATATATCGAATTTTCAAATTTTCAGATGGCAGTGTCTGCAATTAACTCCGCACCTGATTTCTCAGGTAAAACTAAACATATCTTCAATCTGTGCATAATGGTTCTGTGTGTATCATTATTAATTATAATGATATTTACCCGCTTCTTAAGAACATATTAGTCAATAAAATGTTTTTAAATAAAATCAGTTCATTTATTTCTTAATACCTGATTAAAAATTTAATCAGAAACGTATCACTTTATAAAAACAGATGAAGAAATTCAGTACTAAATATAAACAATTTTGACTACAGGAAGTCAAAAGACCTTGATTTACAAGAAAAGGTCTACTGATTGCGGTAACATTATGAACATTAATTGTCCCGAGTTAAGGACATTTTATTTAACACTTAATTGTTTTCCTATACAAAACCTTGATGCGTTAATTTATGTCGAATACTGTAGCAAGAGACTTTCCATAATTGATTAGTTGCTTCTTAACAATTAAACTAAACCTAAAGGAGGTAAACATGTATTGACGATAGAATATTTCTCTATTCGAATTTATACTGAAATTAACATATCAAATTGTAATAAGTAGACGATCTTGTAAAAAAAATTAAATTACATATAAGGTTATGCTTCAATACAGAATAGTTGAAAAAAGGGGAATGCATCACCAATTCAACCAAAGCACATTTACTGCAGGACATAGATTCCTCCGTTCATATCCATAAATACCAGTTGGACGCAGTCTACATCCATCGTCTTTCTTACGCTTTATCATCCGTAATCTCCATCCTGAATCCTAAGGGTCCAGCGGCCATTACGTTCTGTGCACTACGTGGCCTGCTCTCTGCAACCTCAATATGATTAGCCTATTGACAGATCTTCTCATTTTTATTAAATCTCTAAGAGAAAACCCAAGAATAGCGCTCCATGGCTCGTTGAGCGACTGTGTGCTTTTTCAATAAAATCCGAAGTCAGAGAATACGATTTTCTGTACTAAGTCAACTGGTAAATGGTACTAACATATAATTTCAAAGATAATAGACATGGTGAACAGAAATAGTTGTCAAAACTTTAAAGGAATATATTACATAATTAATTTGTTGATATGTACAAAGAGCGACATGCAAATAACTTCTGTCAGGACAAAGTTTGCAGGTACATATAGTAAACGACAATAAATGTTAATATGTATAATTCTGAAAACGCCTTTTTTATGAATTTTATCATTACGATATTTCTGAAATCATTGGAATTTGGATAGGATGTACCATACATTTATATCAGCTTATAGACTATGTATACCATACATTAATATACAAACAAAAAAAACAAAATAAACATATACATGCCTTTATAGATTTTACACCTGATTCCAATCACACTATGTAAGAATTATAAGAAAAAAAACTAACAATTTTGATACACATTGATGGAAACGGTAAGTGTATATAGCTTCTTTATTTGTTCTTTGTAAGGTCTCTCATTATAATAAGAAAGTTCAAGTTAGCCTTGATGCAGTATTTACACAAATGAAAGGTATATAGGATAGTAATAACGACTGTTTTGAGTTGACAAAACGGAAGAAATTTTCTTAATTATTAAAGCATTTTTAAATATGACAATTAATCATAACTAGCTGATGAATGACTTCATTTTGACCATTGAACCTCCTTGTCAATTAAAACCCAGTTCAGTTGATCGGCATTATTATCATTTCACCTCTAGGAAGTCCAGTGTAGGATATAGGTCTTCTATTTCCAATAAGACCAGTTAAAGACTGCCTTCATCCAGCGTCTTTCGATGTAGGTTGTATGTTCATTGTGATCTCCATTCATGAATTTCTGTACGTACTGGTCTCTAGACAACAATTGCCAGCGGCTATCTGTTCTACTCATATAGCTTACCCATCTACTTCAGTTTGTTAGGCTATATCGATTCGTTTTCCTATCTCTTCATTCCTTATACTTTCGTATAACAATAAACCTTGTAGTAATACGGACTATTTTTTAAGTTAACAAAACAACAGAGTAGTTTAATAAAACGAACGAATCTGCACCTATACTTGTAACTTTATTAAACTCCAAATAAAAAGTAGTAAATAAACGTATGCTTATTAACTGGCCGTGCTATAGTTGTGTCTACAGAGTCAACATTCTCATGTCATTCAATTATAACTTTTACACTAATAAGGCTATCCTTAAATTCTACATCCTCTTGTATACAAATATAACATGGCTTTATGCAAAATTATTAACTTAATTATTGCTTATCGTCGCCGTTACCTTACTTAGGACAATCCGTAGTACAATTTCACTCATTCAAAACAATAACATGCATTAAGAGTATTGCGAAAGTTAATAAATGTTACAAAAATAAAATCATACATTTTTTTTGTTCACATAAAATAAATCTTTTTTTACATATTTGTACGAACATAACAGTGATAGTAAACATTAAAGTATAGTGTAAACAGATCGCTATCTCCGGGGAATAAAATGCCAACCCGTTGTTACAATATTTTCCATATTACGCTATGTTTAGCTTCTGATTCAATGTTCTTTTAATTTAAAACCTTGTAATTTTTTTAAGATTTTTAGTTATGTAATTGCTATGCAAAAAATATAATAACAGTTTATTATTTTATTTTGGACTCAGTAATTTTCGATTTCAATTTAAATAATGTAACGTTTAAATAAAACGTAACACTTCATTTTTGAAATTATGATTAAAAACAATTTAACAAAACTACACATAATACACGTACTAAAAATGTACATTTATTTCCCAGAAGACAGTGAAATATTTATTTTTCTCAATTTTATTAATCTCACAAAGTTATTAAAATTCAGTTAACATTAAAATTTCTTCGATAGAATGAAGTATCACATATAAATGTGTCGTATTTTAATATTGCATAAAATCAATAGACTTCTTTCTAAACGCAATGCAGAACACAACATTTAAATGACTAAAAGAAAATGTTAAAAACTTGTATAATTACTTAAATACGCGCACGGTTTCAGATCGACACACCAGAGTATGCAACTTAAAAAAAAAACATTATATATTGTAAATAAAATGATATTAAAATAATAATAGTAATTTTAGTAAAATAATAATTATTCTTAACCTAATTGACATGTTAGGTATTTAAAAATAATACAACACTTCTTCTATTTCACTAAGCCCAAGCAATTCGAGTACGTGGATACAACGTATACTAGTTATATTTATCTTATGATATGCTAATGATATGATAAAAAATCTACACTGGTTCCAGCCAGTCACTGCGACGCTGTTCCATAAAAATCAAATACAAGACAAATGAAAAACTCTTCTTTTTTTTAAAACGCACGTCTCTTTGCCCTCATTCGTAGAATCGTAGTACAGTTTAACAGATGTCAGCGAATACTATGAGGCCCCCTCTATTTTTTTTTTCAACATTATGTCTTGCCGGTTTTATAGGGATAATGCTTTTTCAGATTTTTTGAGACCAGACTTTCACAGATTCGAAGTTCAAAGTGGCAGGGCGCAGAGGGAATTTAGCCTAAGACCTCTTTCAGCTCGAAGGGTTCCCGTGGGAGCCTCGGCTAGAGGCGCTACATACACCGGATTGGAAGGCTGTCGAGCTGTTATCGTTTCGGCGGATACTCCATGGAGTAACTAAACTTAAAAACTCCTACGAGGGGACCGCGGTGTGGTCTATCACTTGTCGATAATACCCGTTTAGCATTCCGACAAAATGGCGCCTGAGATCTGAACCTCTACTTGTTGGTTGTTCACCATAAGAGAACTGTTCTTGCAATCTATGAACGGTAAATACTCTCACAGAAACGTTTAGTAAAGAAATAATAACAATATTTAGTCGATATTTATGTGATAGTCTTCTCTATAGATACAAGAACAATAGCGATGGGTTAGAGTAGGCTTCATAAAATTCAGTCACTTGGAGCGAATGGGATCGGATCGGAGCGTGAAGGTAGCGTACCTGGAAAAACCGAGGGGTCGAAGACCAGTGGATAGACCCAGGTATCGCTGGATCGATCGCGTTGAGGCAGACTTGTGCCAATTGAATGTCAGCCAATGGCAGACGATGGCGCAAGATAGAGGAAAGTGGAAGTCTCTTGCTTCGGAGGCCAAGACCCACTTTGGGTCACTGAGCTAGCGGAGTAGTAGTTCATAAAATTAGTAAATCATTTGCCGGAAACTGTCAAGTGTTAAAATACACTTCCATATAGTCATTGAATTATCATGTAATTTGAGAAGTTCATTAAACAAGAATTTGATAAATATCCTCTTAGTGTGAAGGATAATTTATGTGATAATAAGGCTTTGAAATGAATTCTTTAATACTGTGGAAGTGATTGCAAAAAACCCGTTGAGATAGTTATAGGCACGTTCAGATCAAAGGCGTTTGGAACCCTCGTAGCTCAAGTTGAAAGATGTCATTATAAGTGAGTTTAATCTGATTTTAGTTTCTATCAAATTTGGCTTCTCTGACATTCATAAAAGTGATCACTGTAATCAATCCAAAGAAGATAATAATATTAATTAACACATAAATTCCCAAGATCTACTTATAGATGTATAATTTGTAGCGAAGTATCTACTTCTGATTAATTACAAAGACCTGGTATTTTCACTTTGAGGGATTTCCATCAGGTCTCTAAACAAACACCCTTTTGCCCAGTTTTATTCGGACGTAATAATGATCAACTTATTTAGACATCTGTGAAAAAGTCTCAAGACCTTACGAGGTCTCTTTAAGGCTACCGGCTGAGTTTTGGAAAATCATAAATATTCCTATTCCATCTAAAATCATAAAAATACCTATACCATCTAAAAGTCAAACTTTCTAGCTTTTTCTTTTATTGTCTCTTGTGCATTCGATATTCTGTAAGAGAAACCGCAATGTTTAATAACATCTTTACATAGTGAATTAAAATCTTAGCTTAACATTATCTCTTGTATAATTTTTATCCAACAGTGTCGTAACGATTCATTACAAATAAAACTATCATGTATATGTTATATTGACTAACATGCAATTTATAATAAATTCTTACTTATATCACTACCAGTATTTCGTTAAGGCATAACCGAATATATATTGTCAGATCTATCAGGAAGCATGTTATCTTAACTAGTAATTGATGGCTTTCCATTGACTTTTGTTGTATACTTTGAAAGCATATTATTGTAAAATATTGTATATATTACCACGATACAAATGGCAATACCATCTCATTAAATGATTATGGTAATACTTACAATACAACTATTACTATTTCATATAACTTATTGAGAGAGAGAGAGAGACAGTAGTCATTTCAGACCTTTATGACTAACTTAGTAGTCATTTTTTTGTTAAAATCAATATCAAAATAAAAGAAAATATTAATGTTCTAAAGTAATAACTGATGAATAAAATGTATCACATTTCACTTTTTTTCTCCATTTTGGAGTCTTCTTTGCAAGCTTGTAAATCAGTATTTCTGTTTCGTCATTAAAAACGTCATTTACCCGATGGCTTCTGGCATCACTGGGTTTAAAGTGACAGAGTACTGATGGCGCTCAGCTTAAACCTCTATCTCTAGACGCTTTATCAATAATCAAAATTACAACGAGAAAAGTAAGACAAATTCATAATAATTCAATTCAGAATATCACTAAATTCTCGCATTTTTAATTTATACCTTTTGTCATGATAAATTTATAGAATATTGTTTATCTTTGTAAAACAACTATCTATGATTAATATAATTATAACAAATCATGTAATAGTAACTTTCGTGTATAATTCAAATTATTACATCCAAAATTTATTTGCAAAATAATATTACATTTATGATCACACCGCTATAAATGTTGCCACACAATGATATAATGTTGCCAACTATTATTAATATTAAAAATAATTCATTCAAAACTTATTTCTAATTACTGTCTTATAAAGTGCACTTTCATGATCTCACTACGTTCATAGTTTGATAATAGCAATCTAATTATTATTAATAGTATGTATACCGATAGAGGTTGGAGAGTTTTCAAAAAAAGTTTGAAAACTTATCGCCCCTTCCTCGAGGTATATCTTATGAAGGTAGATTGACGTATACGCTTACCGGCGCTTGATACTGTGGCCTTCACGATATGGTAAACGAGCACTGATACAAACGCGAATAAATACATAAATGGAGAAATAAACGACATCAAACATTTTATATATTTCAGTTTAAGCTAATATCGAGTTGAACTCACAAGTTTAAATTAGCCTAACCAGCTCTAGGTTACTTTTGTATCTGTTAACACTTTATAGGAATCATTTCGTTGTGTCGTCGTTGTTCGGCCGCGCTTAGAATTTACATCATGGACGGAGATCCGATCATCATTCAGATATCACTTTCAGTACATTTGTATAAATACAACACGAAATTTACATGTCAATTCGTTTGTGCAAATGTTTGGCCAATTACTATATAATTAATAACTGTTTTAAATTGGTGTTTATGTTTCCGATTCTCGCCTAAATTAAAGGCGCGTTTATCCTTCCTGCATTGTAAAAAGAGCCTTATGTCGAGTCCCAATTCCATACAACTTATACTAAAAGCCAGATTTAAGTGTACAGTCGGCTCCTAAAATTACAGAAAGCTAAAAAATATGTATGTTGTATATAATATTGATATATATGCCTGTATACAACCAGTGCGAATGAATATACATACACCTAAACTATAAAAACGTGGTATCTACGTTGGAAGCATCAACAATTCGTCAATTCCGTGAGTGCTAAATTATTAAGTAATTGCCTAAGCTTATCAATTAAAATTGCGTTTGCGTGAGGGTTTAAAATCGCTTGAACACTTCACACATTACCCTATACACAACTCTAACAAAACTACCGAGATTCGCAAATATAAAACCTTGCCTAAGAAAGATATTCAAGCGATTTTGACCCTGTTAACATTAATGGTCCATCTTTTACGTTTTGATATAATGCCACACTGTCTATGTTTATTACACATAACTAAAAACAATTAGTATCATTCAATTTCTGATCACATTCATCTCTCGATACATCTTAGTAGGGTCATAAGTTTTAACACAGAGTTAATTTAAAATTCTTATACTCGTTAGATATGTTTGATCTGATTTAAAAAAATCTTTAGACTCATCCAACAATTTAAACTAATAAGAAGTTATTTGCTTTGAATAAAGAGACCAGTTGACTATTACACAGCAGTTGTGCTTTCGCGCCATATTGAAAAACAAAATGGCGCCACTGTTTCAGTGTAAGCAGAATTAAAATCAATATAGTACCAAAGAAAGTAATTAAACGTGTAGGCTATCGCTTAAAATTTGTGGAAAAGTATTTGTGAAAATAAACGCGGAACGCGATATCACGCAGTGTAATACTTTGGCGCCAAAAAGTTACAGCCAACAAATTAATGCAAAGAATTAAACAGTCATATTGCGAGAATCAAAGTGCCCGTAATCCCTCATTATTCATGTTTTGTCTTTTTCATTTTAGGAAGCTTGAATAACTTTTCTGAAAAAACTTGGACCACCAAAATTAACACTTGCAAATATAGGTTAAAAGTTTGAGTATTATATTGTATGATATTTATTAATATTCGACAGCCTTTGGGAGAAGGTAAAATAGGCTTATCATGGAATAAACTTTTTCAAGTATAGTATGGCCTCCTAGTTTAAAAAAACTTGGATTGTAAAGTATGGCAACATTTGATAAATAAATTCTGATGTAAGATTCATAATAATACAGAATCTCTCAAACACTATTGCTTTGAGGGATGTGTAGACATGCACTGTTAAATTATTATTTATCATTAAAAATAGATAAATAATAACTTTTGTCGTTATTTTACATGGCAACACTTTTTGGCGTTTTATTTCACTTGATCAGAAGAAACGATCTTAATTATAATTCGCAAATAATAAGTCTTGTATGATTATTAAAGTGTGTTAAAACTTACGACTCTTTTACATATATAAACTGCAATGTATATAGAGATTCAAATATATGTGAGAATTGTATCGCAGCAAATTCAGTCTTCTGGAATCACGAAATTGTAATTCCTAAGCGGAGAAAAAAAAAACATATGCTTATTAAGTTTCGATTCATTGTGTAAGTTAATATAACTTTTTTAAGTGATCATATAAGAAAAACTTGTGTTCGATGCTGCCAGTTGAAGATGTCAAATTTAATTTGTTCTGTCGATTGTTCCATCCATACTTACAGTTAAAATTTGCGACTTAATTTGGACAAAAAGATAAACTTTAAGATTCTTTTCTTTGTTGCATTAATATCTGAAAAAAAAAGACTAATTAAAATGAAGTATAATTTGGAACTCTTAATATGAATATATTGTTTTATGTTATATTTATTTTATATATTTTAACTACATTATAAATTCGGGTAATGTTTTGACAAATTGTGGAGACTTTCTTGAATAAAGTCTTGTTACCTTGAAATATCAAGTTGAAAATAATGAAATCAGGAATGTACGCACAACAGACAACAATTCGTAATCCGTAAAATCTGGTTAGGTAGCAAAATGTAAAACAGATGCTTATTTGAACTATTTATGTATTATTGTAGTACTTAATTTTGTCATATAATATTCTACCTTGATTATAAAGTTTTGCTGTATCAGGAAATTGTTTGCTGATAAATTTTTAAAGGGTAAATGTATAGTTCATTTGTTAACTAAAAGATTTAACTCTTATTTCCAATCACCCTGTATAAAATGATCACTCAGAAATATATTACATTATTTTTTTCTATTGTAATGTGATCGGCTAACAACTTCTGGCATTACAGACTAATAGACTACAAACAGGAATTATTATAACTTCATTTATTATTTCTGTAATAGTTAATTATGGTTGTGTGAATAATTGATATAAGGTGTACTATACATTAATTGATGGAAAAAGAGCTACACATCCATATCTTATCAGTTTTTATACTTATAGCCAATAACCCTGTAAAGTTTTAACTTAAGAAGTTGGTTCAGTTTTAGCTAAATACCTAAACCTATATGAAGTATAGTTACTTTGAACAAAATGAATAATTTGAACAGAATATTCTTAGAGATAAATCATAAGTTACTTTTCATTGTTAAAAACGTTCATGCAGAAACTAAGTGGATCCATTCACACGTTGCTGTGTTATGTAAAAGTAAAATTTTGAAACAAAAAGCAGTATACCGAATACATAAACTGATAAAGAACAAGAAAAAAAATTAATATCTTTCCCGGGGGTATACTTTACCAATTTTTCACGGTAATTGGAGGTATTTTTTTTAATCTATCAAGGATAGACAGATACACATTAATTTTTATGTATATACACATAATAGCAGTCTTTTCAGCATTATTATCATTGAATATCTGATGCCTATAAAGTTAAACCACCTTTATATGCAATATATATATATCAATTCTTCATATATCATCATTTCAGCTGTGTGACTGTGTTACAGCTGGAAATATGTATTCCCCCAAAGATAAATTATAGTTTATTATATACAAAAATTACTTAAAGTGTACATTTTTAAACTGTATTTACAGTACCCGGCGTTAAAAATTGCAAATCGACCTTCGGAAAGAGACAATCAGCGGATTTCGACTTCGTAGAGCACTATCTCTGTCTCACACTACCTATGTGTCGTTTTGTCAATCGTGCGACAGAGGTAATGCTCTACGAAGTTAGCCGATTGTCTCTGTCCAAAGGTCGATGTGCAATATTTATCGCCGGGTACTATAGTTGGTGTATTTGTAAAAACTTACATTCTGTTATTTGAGAGCACACCTCATCAAATGATATTGAGGCCAAATCATATCACAGTCTATTACGTTCATTGTACGAGATTGTACTGTTCGAGCGGGTAAAAATCTTTGCTTGCCATGTGTGAAGCGTTGTGCGCCATTTTGTAACCCCAAAGACCCATCGCCTCCTTGCATGTTATCTGAAATATTATAACAATTTTTTACAGTTTAATGTCACAATAGAGTTAAAAATATTCACAGCACCTTTGACAATAAGTGTACATTAACAACTACTTAAACTTGACGAAACATAGGTATCTTTAATTGTACATTAGCAGAATTCTTGAAGGTATACTATAGAAATACTATCTAATAATGTATCATTGACTATTAGAAATATCTATATATTATAAATAGTCCAGTGGATTGGCACATAGCGTGCAGCATAGGGCGCTGGGAACGCTCAAAGATTCTGGAGTTGAGATCCGGGACTGGCAGTAAGCACATTAAAAGACGTTCGCCCATAAGGTAGACAGACGACCTTATTAAGGTCGTTGAAAGTCGATGAATACAGGCCGCCTTCAACCGGTCTTATTGGAAGTCTATAGGAATCGTCTACGTCCAGAACACACCGCAGTAGACCTATGGTTGTTTTGTATCATAATTTCATTCAAGACAATATAAAAAATAATGGTATTGATAGAAAATCGAGATATTAAATTAAATTTATTACACCAAAATCACTCTACGATATAGTGTTATTAAGTTCCGAGTGAGATGAATATTAAACAAAAAAACCGCGCCATATAAATTAAAATTCAATCCTTGTGGTTCAGATGATTATCACATATTTACGACGCATAAGAGACATTAAATTTGAATAATTAAAGAAACATTATTTATTTTAAAATTTTGGTCATGTAACATGAATATAAATAATACACGGAACGTATCTACACTTGCCTTTATTTCCCAAAAATTTTAATAAATTGGGGAAAAAGTTCCTTGGCATTTTATAAGATAATGACATGATAAAATAAAAAAAAATAAGACATGAATGTATGAGAGGTCACCACGCTCTTAGATCGTATAAATAGACATTCTAAGCAGTTATTAGGCGTAAGGACCCACATGAAGGGGACTTTGGTTATTGCCCAATAAGCGTGTAGCATTTCTAATCGAATTAGGCCGAAAATACTTAAACTAGTTTTAATCGTATTCGAAATACAAATATCATTTCAACACAAAAAAGCTTTTCTATTCAAATCATATTTGAAATTGGAATGATTTAAATTCGAAGAATTTAAAGAACTAACTTTACGTAAACATTAAAATGAGAATAAGCACACAGGAAATAATTATGTTAAGTATCGTTCATTACAATGCCGCATCTTTTATTGCGTAGTCGCTATTTAATTACACGATCTAGTTGTTCATATTTCATACGACGTTTGCACTATACGAATCCGCCATTGAATGTTTGTAATAATATCTATTTGTAATAAAATTTAATAATAACGACTTAGTAATATACAGGTGATAATTTATAAATGTAAAAACTTTTAAGGGGTGAATGTATAGCTCATTTGCTGGCAATTAATGTATGACATAACCTGTCCAAAAATAAATGATTTCAGAAATAATATAAAACGTTATGGTATGTATGAAAATGTTTTTTTTTTCAAAATTGAAATCGGTACCTATTAAACTTAAAAAAATGTTTGCTATTTGTCCTTAGACTTTGTACAGCCCGAAGTTATTGGCGTATAGCATTACAAAGGACGACATAAAATAATGTAACTTACTTCAGGTTCATCACTTTATAAAGGATGACTGAAAATAGGTGAAAAAGCTTTCAAGCTCAATTCTAAGGACCAACGAGCTACAAATTTACCATTCAACTATTTAAAGTTTTTAAACTATATTCAATTATCCTGTATGTGCACCAGGCTAGATACCTGGTGCACATACAGGATAATTTTAATAACTATAATTTTTTTAAAGATTAGAAAAGTTAAGGTGACTTAATCAATGACAGGAATAAAAATCTATGGATTTATAAAACGAAAAAAACAGGCGGTCTTATCACACGAAGCAATTACTTCTAGACAACTATAGTATGGAGATAGGACGACCAGTAGCGGGTAGTAAAAGTGTAGAATTAAACTTACATACATATATATGTACGTACATTTATTACACGACTGTATTATTAAATGTTAATAAACTTTTTGTTATGACTTGCATAAATCTAGACATAAAAACGTATAATATGAAGAGACGCTAGATATATTTTAGTATAAAGTTTTTACTTTTTATGCTTTGAGTAAGAATTAAGTTTATATCACATTGTGTATTTTATATAATTTATTGTACCTGTTATTTTACCGTTACCAGCGATCGCTAGGTTCAAGGCCTATATCGTGAAGATCATTTGTCAACAATGAACTTGTACGTGTTATTGTAAGATGTTTTTGCATGTATTGCGTTCTCTTTCATATTATAGAAGTTTCTGTTTAATTACATTCCAAACTGCGCAACTATACATTGATCGTAACTGTGGCGTAGAAACATTTGCAAGTGTTTTTGACGACTTCAGTGAAAGCCCCTATCTAATGCTCTGTATATGCAGATATTTTGAATCAAATAGTACTGCACTGCGTTCGTGGTATTTGCTTTCAAATGTAAGATGACCTCGTTGCCTAAATAGCGATAGCTATACCTATATTAAGTAGACTCGTTCCTTTACCAAGTAACAGAAATAAGAATTGCGCTAGATATTATTACAAAGTGAAATAAAACAATTACCTGTATACCCTCAACGTAGTCAAAATCGAGAACATTCTTCCATCTGAAAGGCACATCTCGGGAGATTCTGAAGGTGGAGCTCACGCCGGCTACCTCGACGTTAGTATGTGAGTGCAAGAACTCTTCGACAGACTGCGTTACACTGAGACCCAGGAACTTGAATAACTGATGCGTAGTTATATTTGGGTTTAACGCCAGATCTTCGTATCGCAAAACCCTGTAACGATGATAATTTTTTTTTATTTTGATTAAACAACATATTATGGCCAGTATGCTAATTGTTTTACAGCATCGGTTTCCAACGGAGGCAGTAACGTATTTTGATGAGCACTGATACTGTTTATGGAGGTGGTAGCAGATCTAAATAGGGGACGTTATGAATACTTCAGTTCGCTAGTACGAAAGTAACATAAAGCAGCTCGAGCCTATGCTCCCTCGGGAGCCCTCGAGCTTGCTAATGTCTCCTTAAGCCTTTAAATGGCAGTAAGGCAATAGTAAAAACAAAAAAATAAAGATCTTAGATAGACGAACTTAGTGGAACTTGGTAAAATTAAATATATTGTACAATGTGGCGTAGAAATTATTTTTTATATGCTATGGTTTACATCAACATAAGTAAAAATTAAAAACAATATTATAAAATTGAATTTTGACTTCGAAACTTGCTTTAAAAATACAATAGGGTACAATAAGGTTCCTTTATCGAAAATCAAACATTTTAACAAAAGAAACTTGCGGTGAGTGTCGGCCATTGTGAAAATATTGGAGAAATTTGCAAAATTCTCTAGTACGCTTAACCTACTTAGTATACGAAGATACCTTGTATTTGAACTTGTGCGGATTTGAGGTAATTTTGTGTGACAATAATATAAAAAGGTAACATAAAAATCTAAGAGGTTATATTCTATCGACTTTCAATGTTATATTATCACGCTCTTATTCTCCATCTGAAAGGCAAGACTTTGTTCTTTCTTTTTACGAATAATAGATACTTTCTTTAATCGCTAACAAAAATTTCTTTTTTATTTAGAATCCTTACTCAAAATCAAATTATTTTTTGGAATACGCTGTCCATAAGCATTTTCGAATCGTCAACCAGGCCGCAAGGTAGTTCTGCTATGAGCCGGCGGATAATGAGATATTTAAAATTAAGTGTTATAGTGCCCCATAAATCAACGTCAAGCTGTAATAGGTTTATAGTGAAATGGCTAACAGCATTAAAATATTTTTTTTTCTTTTAAGACTATCGGAAAAAAGGTATAATTTAAAGTGTGAATTTTTTTACATAAATTGCCATCCCTTTTTTATTTTTTTCTTTCGTGCTTTATTTTTTTTTGGCCATGTACAGAAAATTTGCTTACGGAAACATGAAAATTAAAAAAAGTTAAGATTTTCCGCTAAAGTAATTAAAAAAACCTGCATAAAAATAATTTTCTTTTTTAGCTATGTACGTTATGTATTTTAACTTGAATGCAATCGATAAAATTAGTTTATTTAGCCTTTCGGATATAGGCTCTGTATTACCACATGTACATTATTCTACATAAAAATAAACATAAGATTGAGGCGGACAATGAATAACTCAAAACAAAGTTCTTTTTTTAATACCGTACACAAGAAACAAAACATTAAATAATTATATTCAACGTACTTGTATTTAAACCTGTATTAATATTTTAGTATCACTGCGCCGTAACAAGGCCAATTGAAAGGTTGAATAAAAACCAGTGTGTTCAAATTAACATCTTTAAGTGTAGTTGATTAATCGGCCAAAATAAGAAAATGAAGGTGTTCCCAACAGTGCGACATTGTTTCCAGTCACACTATTTGGAACGCCTAATATAAATTTATGGGAGTGATGAACTGTGAAATTGTTACAATGACAATATATTTCTTCCACTCATATTACGGCAATTGAAACAAGGCATAAAGTCATTACAATGGTCGTACGAAACATGCAAAGAACTGTTTTTCGATGTTTAATTTGTATATCATAGTTATAATTTATAATTCTTAGTTAATAACCATGCTAATTTATAATAAAGAACTGTTTTAACAATAGAAAAAATATGTGTATTAACACATATTTAATATCTTCAGTTTGTTTATTTAATGAACCGAACTGTCGATGCTGCAAAAATGGCATTTGCAGTTTTCGCGGGTTTGAGATTGCGCAGAGGGCGCCTAGCATAAGACCTATTTTAAAGTAACGAAACCCGAGAATTACCGATTAAGCCTCGGCTCTGGTCGCTACATAGTATTTACCGAATTGAGTGGCTGCCGAGCTCTTACATCGCTTCGATGATCTCTCACTTTTGTAAGCAAATAAAAGGGACGGGTGAATGGCTTTCGACAATCGTTGGCGTCAAAAACTGTAAAGAAATTTAAAGATGAGGAAGAATGGCGTGCTGGTAACCATTTTTTTGTATACATATTTTAAAAACTGTCTTCTCAATGGACGAAAAGCCGACCCAATATTTACATTATTGAGTTATCTCATGTATTTTATATCGTCGTATGTATAACACATGAAGTCATGACTAAACTAGAAACAATTCAAAGAATATGTCAAGATAAATAGAAATGTGGTTAAAAAAACCAAATCATGGGATAAGAACAATCACGTCCAAACAGTGGAATCGCTAAATGTAAACGTATCCTTAGTTCCTTGTATAAGTTGTGTTTTTCTGGTACTAATGTCTATAGCAGTGTTTCATAACGTCGGGCCCATGCAATTTCAAAGTGGACTAGGCACGAGTTTTACCCTTCCGCTTTAATATAAAAATTAGGTATGTTCAGAGGTAAGAATTTTAGAAAGCCTAAGGTGGAGCATATCACAAAAATGGTTAGAAAATCCTGGTCTACAAGGTATCATTTTGTAATTATATTTCAACATAAAAGAAAATATTCTGCATGTTTTGGTCTTTTTGTTGATTATTATACATTATAAAATAGTAGGATTTTGTTTTTTATACCTCGATAATATTAAATTTATACACGAAAATAAACCCACAAAACCATTATGTAAAGTTACAAGTGCTACTACAAAAAATATACTTGAATGACTCTCAATAAGAAAGAAAAGCAAGAAGGCTTTCATGCTACGTTGTTTTATGTCCATTATGGTTTTGTACTCGAGAAGAAAAAAACGAAACACTTCATCGCTTTTGTTGATGGAGGCTCGTTCTGAACAACTGTATTCATGAACTTAATTTTTAGTTTATGGAACGTTGCCAAGATGTTTAGCGGTCGAAAAAATTTAGTAAAAAATGACATTAAGATCATAATCACAAAAATCACACAATAACAATTTTAGTTTCTTACACGTTTGCATGCAAAGGTTAGTCATTATCATATTTGGACCAGAATTCATCTTACAATGCATAGATTCATACCAAAGATTTCTTATAATTCTTTTCGTAATCTTTATTGCTACCATAGCCGCTGTACCGCGCCTTTGGTATGCGCGGCGGGCGGGGGAGGTATCAACTGCTCTGATACGTCAATTCGCTGTCAACGCTTGCGGCGGCTGTGCTCATACTTTTTTTCGACCGGTACTGCGGTTTTGATGGCACTATATGACATGACAATGATGATATACTACTATGTACCAAAGGTATTGAAGCTTCCATGTCTCACCGCAATATACGTCAAAGCGGCCAACTCAAAAGCATTTCATTCTCGGGTCAAATCGAGACAGTAGAAGGCCAGTTAAGGCAATAGATATATTGTTCTATATTGTTCTCTTAGAGCGCGGTGTTCTAAAACATTCAGCTCGAATGCTAGCACATTTCAATCAACGAAATTGGTGTCCTTAAGTCGATCTTCGATGAAATTCGTTTGATCAAAAGACGACGAGAAATACCGCATTGAAAGAACTTTAGTGCTTACAGTTTTTATAGCGGAGAAACTTGAATGTTGATGCCTTGATAATGGAGAAAAATGTGGCCGATATCGTAGACAATCAAGCAACGACCCTTAACAGTTTTAGTGTACTTTTGCCACGCTATGCGAAAGAAAAAAGATGCTATTGAGAGAAATTTTATTTAGGGTATTAATCAGCGTCTTCCGATGACCATATCATCGACCCGCCTTTTGGGTGGTCGTCTTGCGTCGTGTCTTTGTTTGCTGATGTACTGTTACTTGCCTATTCGCTGGGCTTTCGTTAGTCTATGAATCTCATTCGATCGTGTAATTATGTGGTATATTTGTATTTAAGTGCCTACAACATGTCTTTCCAATTGTCGGCCTATTAAAAAAAATTCAAATATCCGCTTACTAAATAGAAAACAAAAAAACTGGTCTCTGTACATCTCTCTAAGTATATCGTGATCAACATTTTGGCTTCTGAAAGTGATGAGGCCATAATGCTGTTACAATGACCGACATCGCAAAAAGATTTGATACCGTATAATTCAAGACAAAACTTTTTTCTACTGCATTTCGTACATGATAGACAGCATTGCGGAAACTGCTAACCAGATAAGAGAACGGAACCTACTTACGTAAACTTTCACGTTATTTTAGTTTGGCACAGGCATGTATTCAAACTACAGCATCGACCACTGAAGTAACTTTCACCTTTTAATAATCCTTTCCAACGTAAAGTTTACAAAATTGAACCACCTTATCTTTATAAATAAAAGTAAATCATTATATTCTCGCGCAATGTTCATTCGAGAAAGGTGCAACTTTTATTTCATATTATCAAAAAGGCGTGAGGAATGTTAAAATTAAACAGATTCGAGGAAGTTAGAATACACTTTTTGCTTCCTGCACCGACCAGTGAGTAAATAAAAAAGTCCGACCATAGCTGTTTAACATTTGACGTCAATCATAACCCATATAAAGCTTGATAGGATGTAAACAAACTAAAAATATTCTACACAAAAAAAGTGTAAAAATAATCACTTTAATACCCGTCTTACAGTGTTTGAAACTGAAAACTTATTTAAAAAATGCCGGATCAAAGAACTTTCACATAAGTTTAAATCCTGGAAAGTCATATGGCATTTAAAAACTGATGCGAGTTTGAATGGTCACATTTTATAAATGTTTAATCATATATAGGATTGAAACATATTATATTATTGGTCATGCTATAGGCAAGCGGATAAAAATGACTTTCTGATAAGGATGGTAAAAAATGTTTAGATTTAATTCTGAATGAACGTTAAATCATAAGCCTTTTTATGACCTACATACTCGTCACGGCATTTGGAACCTAGCCCGGACTTGATTTAAAAAAGGATTTTTGATGATTACACCCACAAGAAGACTGAAGGAGCATTAAAAAAAATGAATAATTTTGAACTATAGCTTTTATTGGTATAAAACGTTCCTACATTTTTTTGTTAATTAAAATTACCAAGAATAGAATTTATGAAATTAGACCCATAAAAGGCAGAGGTATACACGAATAATCATTAAAAAAAATAAAAGCTTTCTGTACTTCCAGCAAGTATTAGTCATGTAGTTACTTTACAAAAAAGCAAAAATAAGTTATATTAACTCAATTTCAGAAAGTTTCAATTTTCATGATACCATTCACATAAACCGCTATAATTGTTAGTGTTGAATTACTTCTATTTATTGAATAGCTGCCTAATGTTGAGGTGACCCAAATTGGCATTAGTTAGCGCAATGAATATACTCGTGTGCTAACATTTAGTAGCAGTTGACAAAACTATTTTTTTAAGTGTGGTGCAGAATAACTCCAATTACAAATAGATTTAATGCAAAAACACAAACTAATAATATAAATCACGACATAGAAGGGTGCTCAAATCATAGAATATTTTGGTATTAATAAATAAAATGTTTGTTGCGTTTTTCAAAAATAAGATTTCAATGAGAAAGTAACAAAAGATTGTCTTGTAATAAATATTGTAATTTACTATATATTGTTCTAATGGTTGCTTCTCAATATCTAATATATAAAATTTTCGTGTCACGGTGTGCGTGACTGAACTCCTCCAAAACGGCTCGACCGATTTTCGAATAGAACAACCTCTATTTTTCATCCCTCTAAATGTGGTCAACGCCTAATTTTTTTTAAATTTTTTAACAAAATTTTTTGTTTTTATTTTTTTTATGATACAGCATAAATACATACAACACTAAATTTTCACGCCTCTGCGATCAACCCTTATTTTTTATTTGTTAATTAAAAACTTTAATTTTTTTGCAAAACAACATTTGCAGGATCAGCTAGTATGTTGAATAACATATTATTGATGTGCCAAAATTTTAAATTTTACATATAAAATAGTGACAGACACATGATAAATATATGAATTGAAATGAAATGTAACGCCTATTATTTCTTAATTAAAATTTAACAAATTCTCCATGGATCTGATTGTACACATACATAATAAAGTTCCACATTATCTTAGACTTTTCTTGTCTTAGTTTCAAATTTAAAATTAAATGTATATTATTGAATAAATCTTGGATCTTGGTTTGTACATGACTCATTTATATAGTTCATATTATGTGTACATTACATAACAAAGATTGTTAAAAGTACTTTTAAAATGAGCACCTTTTGGGTTTCTAGTCGGCTCTCCTCAGTAGATCAGCATCTGAATTAGTGATAGCTTATGTAATGTTAAAATAATCAACAATTTAAAATTGCATGTAAATGCCTACTCTAATAAATATATTCCAATTTGAATTTCCATTTTCTTCTGTCAATAATTATCAATGTGTTTAACAATGATTATTATTAATTTATAACACTCAGTATTTATTATTATTAAGCCTTTATAGTTTTGTTTAATTTCAGGGCATTTAAACCGTATCGCAAAAATTTGCTCAATACTTATGTTATTGAAAGAAAACTTAATACATTAATTTTTAAATATACAATATTCATTAAAGAAACTTTATTTCATGGGCTTATTATACATGTCCTGCTAAATGGTATTAGTTTTAATACAGGAATTACTTATTAAATGTATAATAATCATATTATTTTAATCATCAAACAAAAACTTGAAAAAATTACAGTTAATAATTTTCTAAAAGATTATATAGCTTAGGAATGTATTGCTTTACTCTAGTTTCTATTAAATTGAACTCTTCTGGTGTTCTTCTCACACACATGGTCCCATTGCCACCTGAGTATAATTTAAAATTTGACAACTTGACCATATGTACCTTTGTTTAAATATTGTAATGTAATATCACCTGTCAGAGTTGTAATTTAAGACAAAAAAATGCAATTTGCTTACATTAGACGATCTGGATACTGTTGTAATAAACGCCCAGCTGCTACATAATCACTTATCATATCAGCACACAACAACTCCGGCTTCCAGCAATCTGGCGCTGGTTGGCAAAAGTTACGATGCTGCCTTGACTGCATCACTCCTCGAGGATCACGGATTAGTAAAATCACTTTAACATTAAGCCTGCAAAAAGACACATTAGTTAAAGTAAGTTATACAGGCTTAATCTAAAAAAGCCAGGAATCATGTTCTAGTTTAATCTAAATCAGAGATTTTTATTCAGGCATATATCTTGCTATTAGAAACCCACTGTGATGTATGTTGTATAAAATGAGCATTGAATGTTGTAATGGAAATTTGTGTATAATGTTGTTAAACTTTTATAGTAATCAGATCCTTCATTGAATAAATCTGTGTAATAGAAGTTTCCATTTATTGTGAATAATTGTATTGTGAACAATGTAACAGTTTCCCATAAGATAAAAACCATTATTTCTGTAATAAAATTTTTCATTTCATTTTGGTATTAAATGATAAACTACATTACATTTTGAGTTTAAACATTTATATATCTAGAAACAACAATTAAATGTAAATAATTAAATATTATGAACAATCTCACAGAATAATAGGAGACCTTTTTGTGGTTGTTTGTAGGTATATTTAAAAATTATGTAGTTTTACTGCAGCATAAACAAATAAATTTGTTTTCTCAATACAGTTTTATAACTCATGTTTATGGCTTATTTTATTACATATCAATGATACTTTTATAATGAAAAATCTTAATTGATCAAATATGTTTGTGGGTGAAATTTTATAAAATAGTAATCTATTAATAAAAATCTAATTAACATTTGTGGGCCTTAATTTATATTACTTTAAATGAGTAGCTAATGAACTAAAATATAAGTAACTATTTCATGTATTAGTATTTACTAATTATACAACATATGATATTAATGAAAGTGAGATATAAGAGACTTGACAGACATTGCAAAGGTTTGTAATGGAAAAACTTTTTTATTGTAATTATTATTGAACTTCTAAAAAGTTTCTTGTTTTTTACCATACTCACTCTTTATCCTGTAAAATCTCCCGAACAAGACGTAATCTGACACGAACAACTTTCATACTTTGAAAGGGGAAGAGCTTACAAAACTTTGTAGTAAATTCAGAATCGAAACACAATTCTTTCTTATATTTACAATGGTCCCATAATCGCGTATTGTGACTAAATTGATGCAAGTGTCCTTTCCCGTACTCAAAATAGTCTTCCATTCCAATAAAATCACATTTCATCATACTTTTTATTGTTTTTAAAGCTTTGTCAGCATGTGGAGGACCTCTTATTTGTATAATTTCGTATTTTAAAAGTGGCTCATAGTGATAAAAATTTCCCGGCATTGCATTTAAAATCTCACCGAGAAAAGTTGTACCAGACCTCCAAGTTGAAATTATTAGACTCTTCAAAGGTCGCCCGCCCGATTCCATGAGAAGGTCTTCAAGACGATGAACTCCAGACGCAGTGTAATTATAATTCCATAATTCAAATTTGATTTTTGATCTCGTCCTTTCGAAAATTTTTTCTACGTTTGGAGAGCCATCGTAGGGATTTGTTGGTACGGGCTGAATTAAACTTTCATCTCCTTCTTCAATTTTCAAAAAATTTTTTATATTTCTACGATTTTCGGAGGACGGACGATAATTTGTGTTATCTGTATATCGACTTCCAGCAAGAATTAAGAGAACACTGAGACCAAATGCTATACATATTGAATAAAAATTAATCCGCCGCAACATTACTAATAAAATGAACTAAAAAATTTATCACTGAGAATTTACAAGATTGACTGAATTTATTCCAAAATAAAAATTAACAAGATGCACTGAATATCATTTTTTAAAAGTTTTTTTTTGCTTTGGAATCATGATTCCCGTCCTAACGTTTCCGCGGAAACACCGCATTGCACCTTCACTACCATTTTGCAAGTATGACGTTCAAATGTCAAACACATTTGTAACAGCTGTCAGTTTAATGTCAGACTTAAGATTACAGATAAGAAAGCATAGTAATAGCAGTAATTTTAAATATTAAAACTCCCATACTTGTCAAAGTTTCAATTATTACATTATAACACAATTGCTGAAATTAAGAGATTTTAAAAAAATCTTTTTGCTTTTAATTCATTTTTTTATTCAAAAAGAAACCTACTACAAACAAATTTATCACATTTTCAGGCATCAAAGGTAACAAATATAAATAAATGCAGATTATTTTAAAAATTACAATTTCTTCAAACTTTATAGCCAACGATACGCATTTTAGCAATGGTTTCTCCCATGAAAAACCATAAACCGACTTCGACAGACACTAAAAATAAAAGCCATGCCTGCCTGACCGTTAAAAAATTATAGCATCCATTTTTAATAAATTCTTGTACGAGTGTAATGTCTTCTCGTAATGCCTGTAATTAACAAAAATGTAAGTTAAATACATTAAAAAAACTTGGTCTTTGGGCATTGGGTTATAATTGTTTACCAGCTAGATTATAAATTTTAAGGTCAAATACAACTATTGTTTTAAACCTCCTACTAATTTTTGAAAAACTTACGTTTACTTAACTTAAAATTTTTGTAAATTGTTTTTCCATTAAACGGCATTTTGTTTTGGTTTTAAGTAAAAATGAAATATAAGGCTAAATTCAAAAAAAAAAATATTCCTTAATTTTCTTACTTTAATAATACTTACCAAAAAAGTTTTATGTCAATATTTTTTATAATTAATAACTCTAAATATCTAAAACTTTTTTAAGTTTTATGTCATAGAAAGACAAACAGGACTAGACGATATAAAAAACGTTACCTGTATTTCGCTACTGGAAGGCGATTTCATTTCTACTTTATAGTAATGTTTGGCAACTCTCATTTTTTCTGCTAAATCTGACTGCATCACTTTACGTGATTTCTCTTTAATAGTAAAAATGTAATAATTTATTACAAACGTCAAATAAACAAATAAAAAGTAATCAGTTTTTCAAAATAAGAATGTTATACCTGCAAGAAGTTTAGACAGCTTTTCTTTGTTCCTATTAAAAGCATGTCCATAAATATCTGTCACAGTTGGGATGACCCTGATACCTGGTTAAAAATATGATATCGAGTTAATTATCTGCTTTAAGGAGTATTTAGTTGTTATAAAATCGCCTCCATAGAAACATTAAATCAAAGTTTTAGAAAAACTGACTGTCTCCATTCGTTAGTATTAATGAATATGAGAGTTCCGCTAAATTAAATTGAAGATTAACTCATTAGTTTTTCCTTAAAATTTAAAGTAAATATTAAAATAAAGAATTTGTATACCAGTACACAACAATTACATATAATAATTATTACAATATACAATTTACATTTAAATATAAAAGTAATACTTACGCAAGTAACTATTTGTCAGTTTAGCGATATTCATTTTTGCTTACCAGAGAAATTTACTGTAAGCAAGCATAAAATTTTACATTGTCAAAAATTTATTGTGTCATGAAAAGCAAAACAACGAATTAATAGTTTTAAATAAATGTGGCTTTTCATTCGGCCAGTATTTTTTTTTATTTCAGCCTGTGGGTTTGGTTACTCAGATTGTTAAAAAATGACTACGGATGACGCGATAATATTGCCATCACTTTTTACCACTCCAGGCTTATGTTAAAAAATTGTCCAACGATAAAAATATAATTAATTGTTATATAAATAATCTTGATTTATATTTAAATAAATAATTATACTTTATCTAATACAGTCTAGACATAAACAAGTTACGTGTTAATATAATAGTCAAAAGAATAACAGTAGTAACGTTGTAAAATTCCTTAATGTTTTGCTAAAACTGTTATACTTCTTCAGACTTTGTGATAATCCCTTAAATTTGGTAACATCTCTAACCCAACTGCCGGTGTTAAACTTTAATGCCTATGAATTCATGCCTCCACGTTTCGATTACTTTTCTCGGATTACTCACAACTCCCTAGCGTGGCTCAATTATAGGCAATACGATGTATCTCTTTAATTTTTAAGCATTTTATCGAAATGAAGGAAAACATTTCGAATCAACCATTTTTAAATTGTTTGTAAAAGTAATCGTGGCAAAGTCTAATCCCTTCGTATACTTTAACTGTAAATATTAAATTTTAAATAATAAATTAACTAAACGATAAGAGATTTGTCAAAATTAGGTGTTTGGGTTTCCTTAGCCTTTTTTTTAATAACTAGTTTAAAAGCATTCTGAATAATTTATTAAAAACATCTACATGAATAAAAGAGCAACGGTTCTATTTTATAGTTGAAGTTTTCACTTTTTACCGCCTCGTTTAGGTTTCTTTTTATCTTTCACAGGCTTCTTTTTAGCAGGTTTAGCCTTAGGTGGTGGACTTGGAGGCTCTTCTTTCTTAGTTTCCATAGCTTTAGCCTTGGCTTTAGCTTTTTGTGCTTCTAGTGCTTTTTGCATCGCTTTTTCTTTTGCGAGTTTAGCTTCTGCTTTTAACTTTTCTTGAGCGGCTCGAATAGCTTCTTCTTTAAGTCGTATTTGCCTCGCTTCTTCTGCATCCATATCACGTATCATACTCTCTAAAGATGTTATTAGACCACTGGCAGCGTTGGAGACAGCATTTTCTATTTTTCTACCAGCAGGTCCAGTGAAGAACGCAACAGTAAGCGGAGGAACCATTTCTATCTTCGCATACTGCCATGCAGTGCCAGCAGCAGGTTTTATAGCTTTGGTTGCAACTAAAATTACATAAACATATATCAATTTAGTCTTTTGACTTATTTACTGTATATTAAAAGAGAAGAATATCGATTAAGCAATAATAAGGTAAGGATGAAGGTCAGGCAGTGAAAATGAAAGACATTTTAACCAGTTTTATCTTTTTTAATTTTTCCCTTTACATTCTCTAATTCTTTTTGTAGATATTCTATTTCTTTTGGTATCTGACGATCACGAAGCGATGTTATTTTAGTCTCTAAATAATCCGTTACATTGTTAAGTGTATTTTCTGCTTTTTCCACGAATGTATTTTCTACAAGACGTTTAGCGGATGTTGTTATGATATAGTCTTTAGACCCTTGCCATATCTTTACTACAGCTGGTCGAATATATTTAATAGAAACTGTAACAAATAGATCAATTATTAATAAATGCAAAGAAAGAAACTGTTTTCATTTTTTAACAACGCTTAAATTTTAAAATATTTGATGATGTGTAAAGTTTGTAATGTTAAATGCTATCTTATTTGCTACAGTTTCTTTTTGAATTTGTAATTTGAAACAAACATACCCAAAGCGATGTCCAGAGCTATTCTAGTTGCTCTTGCCATTGACTCTGATTTCTAAATACTTGCACGATATTTTATTGACAATTTATATCATTTATTTAGTGATTTTGTAGTATTTATCTTTAATCTATTGCATCTAAAATAATGACATAATTCATACTTTTTAACTGATTCTCGAGTCAGCTCACTGTCATATTTTTAATATTTTTTAAAAAAGAGGTGTCATAATCAATAATATACATATTTTACTAAAAACCCGTCAGACGTTGTCCCGTCTTAGCTATGCATAATCATTGCCGAACTTAATAATTAAAAACTAGAAAACGTAGTATTTATTGTAGTGTTTTTTTTTGATACAAAACTTTAGTTTTTTTTTTCTGGCATAAAAAATAAGATGATGTTTTTCCAACACAGAACAAGCACCATATAATCGGCCATATGAAAAATATGGACTTGCAAGATGGATGCCATTAACACGGCAGTCGTTGCCGTTGCAAATGATTTATTAAGATGGCGTGATCGAGAGAAAAAGGAACTCCATGGATTGACAAAGTAAAGCTAGACGACGTAGGCGTAAATGACGCAGAGTCGCAACCTTGTTTAAACCAGCAAAGCTGGAGGGTGTCCAGGGCGCTACACAATTATTTTCATTAGCGGATTAGGCCGGCGAGCTGTTAGTTTGCTTATGCGGACACTCCATGAAGTGACGAGGCGCACGGGCTCTCGTAGGAGAACCGTGGTCCTAAAGCTATCACTCTATGACAGAGAATGGATAAGATAAACAAATAAGATAGACAAATGATAAGATAAACAGTGCAATACACAAATGTATATAAGAACTTTTCATAAAAGAAATAAATTAAATATGTAAATACTAATATTAAAAAAAGAGAACTGTGATATATAGGTAAAAGATGTAAAATTAACTAAAAAAGCTGTGAAATAAATAAATTGTATAAATAAACTAAGCTGCAGTAATTGAGGATGGACGTAAGGATATTAGAGCGGAAGAGAAAAATTGACTGAATTATGGAATGAAGAACAGAACGATAGAGATTTTTAAGAATGGAAGAAGAGTATGAAAATAATAAAAAGGACGTAAAAAATTTACTAAAGAAAGTACATCCTCGTTCCTAACAAAACAGGGGGTGGAACGAGAGGTCCCCAATAGTGGGGACCATTTAAAAAAAGAGCTGTCACTCGAAACACGTTTAGCGTTCTGATTAGCGATATTATTTAATTTTAGTCATATACCACCGCTGTATCTCATAAGTGGATTTGAAGACGCCGATCCTGATGTACTAATTTAATTATTTGTAAATATTTAACACTTTTTTATTATCTATGTTTTAAATATCTGTACGTATACAAGTATAATAAATATTATCTAAATCATGAAACTTATATTTTTTAATGAATTTCTTCTTAATATATTCTAGTAATATCTTCTTAATTAATTTATAAATATGTTCAGAATATTAACCAGTTATAATTATTTACAATGATCATTTGTATACGTCAGGAGAAAAATGCCTGGAATCAGACTGAACTATAACGGCCTCCTTCATTTTAAAGCATCCTAAGGCGTCTAACAAACTGAAACCAGTTATTATTACTGTTACGGTTCTTAGATATTTTTATCAGTGATTCTGTTTTCGTAACTAAGATTAAAGAGGCAGCGAATATTTTTTGATATAGCACAAACGGAAAACAATAAATATTATTTCATCGTCAACATAGTATATTAAAGTCATCGAAATATACTATATTAAGAGTCGAGTAAAGTCTTGCCTTCGTTTGACTCGGTCCTATATATATATATATATATATATATATATATATATATATATATATATATATATATATATATATATATATATGTTATTTAGGAGATATGGAATATGTTATTTAAAGCTATATGTCAACCTGATGCCGCCTTTATACCTTCCTATCTTCTCATATTTCAAGGTGATAAGCGCAGACGTGATATTATGTACGATATTATATTACGGAATCGGTTAGTGTATCACTTACTATAAAGACCTGGACTTCTCATCACTCTATAGTCAAAAGTATACATTTTATTAAAAATTGGCTGAAAATAACAGTGCTGTTTAAGTTTGGGTAAATGAATGCTATACGACTAATTTTAGCGTAAAAGCTAAATACTATTTTGCATTCATATTTTACCCAAAAATGTAATTTTAAATGCATACATTAATCATTAAAAAATATTATTAGAAATTATTATTTTTCTTAATATTAATCAGTAAAATAGTGTGATATTTTATATAAATTGTAAATAAAAAAAACCATTGTAATACATATTCGCGCTCATTCGACATATTTAAGATGCCATTTATATTGAAAAATTATCTGGGACATCATTTTCGCTAACTTTTAATAAGCAAAAAGAATAATGTTATTTTTTGTCAAAACTTTCGGTCAATGACATTTCATCCTTGAACATTCTTTGGGTCATGAACCTGATTGGAAAGTAATTTATGTTAATTCACGTTTTGTTTATGCACAGTTTCTTCGCCTAAAATATTTTGCCTATTTTTACTGTCCATAACAACGTATCTGATAACAAAGAATTAAATAATATATAATGGGCGCTCAGTTGGATTACTCCAATCAATTTTATTGCTTAAATATTTTAGTTTTTTGAGTGAATCCTGTGTGGGATACCGTTGACAATAAAAGAGTTATATCATACATTATGGCTAGAATCTCACTTATAACATGTTCTTTCGAAGCCTCTTGATAGCTCTAAAATAGCGCTCGCTTTGACAATTTAGCGATGGAGTTTGTTACAGCAAAATTATATTATTATTATATTGGTATTATGTACTTTGCGCGTCAAAGTGAGCTTTTCTGATGAAGAGCAGCCGTAAAGTTCGATGTCGTACGTATTAAGACGGTATGACGTCATTATATTCTTAATTTGATTCCTTTTTTCTTCTTTTCTAATGGTTGTCGCTATTAGGAGCATCTCGTACTTCTCTTGTCCTGGGTACGCAGGGATTACAGTTACAATAATAATTTATTCAGTATATTATTTTATTTCTGTACTCTTCTTCGTTCCATATTAATTTCATCTATTCATTCCTCTTTTGCTCGTCACAACTTCTTGCATTCCATTTAATTTTTTGTATTCCTTTCACGCCTCGTCACACTTATGTTGCCTTTCCTCAATGAACAGGTAGTTTATTTGATTTATTCGTATTTTTTTTATTTTTTTTTAATTTCAGCTAGAACGTTCATTCCTCCTCAGTACAAGCCTCCCCAAATAGATAGATTTAGAGGTCGAAATATGCCTGCACGACGTATTTTCCAATAACTTTAACAAGGTTGACTGTCATTGTGGATGGATTTCCCACACTATCCTTTGTCGGCCCAAGCGGCTTTCTGTCTGCGCGCTGTGAATTGCCTACTGTTACTTCAACTTGGCTCCTTTTTTATAATTAGATCTCTTATACAGTGTGCTATTTTTTCCGTATTCATCTTCTTATCTTAAAAACCTTTTACACTTCCTGTATCAACTCACGCGATTCATGAACATTAAAGATTCTGGAATCTATAATTCTTAAATATAAAACTAATTTCCTAGACCGCTACCTCTTACTATTCAGGCTTTTAATTTCTCCTTAAAAGTAATTTTTGCTCATTATTATTTTTTAATACATCTAAAAAAGTCAGATTAAATTAATACCAAAGTTACTTTGAAGAGTTTTAAACATTTATTAAAAGTTTGTATAAGGGAAATTGTAATGCAAAATACAATGCATCTTCCCTAAAGATTTATTATATTATATCACAATATGCAAGAATCATACTATAAAATCAAATAGTATCTACTCTACAATTACTCTAAATTTCCATTAGATAAAGTTATGCTTCAGTAATATACTTAAAGAACACTCGCGCTTATTAAACTGTCGTGATTTTATGGTTTCTCGTATTGTAATTTAGTTAGTTTAATAATTGTGATAAATTTTAGCTCAAGTTAAAATAAAGCGAACTGTAAAAAATACAAAGTAACTGCTGGTTTTGTCATGATTGATTTCGTCGCATTAAGCCGCATTTATACACACGTACATACATACTCGTACATCCAAGCCTATGCGGAATGTAACAGTTAAAGTCATTTGTTCAAAAAAAAAAAACAATGTGGAATGGACCATGGTAGTAATTATGTGAAGAATTTTTTATTTTTAATTAAAATTTAGATTTTAGGCCGCGTGCCCGATTTCCACTTGACGTGCACACGGTTTTAAATATATAATAAAATACAAAGTGATTAGAAGTAGGCGTAAAATCAATTAATAGTACACCTTATCCAAAAATCGAAGGGTAAGGAAATAATATATGACGAAACAGCAACATAGTAAGAAAAAGCGTGTTTAAAATTTGGATTACTACATATTAAAATTACTAATTGTTCACTGTGTTCTTGCATTGTGTACTACCAGAAGTTATTGGGCTGTCGCAAATATGAAAATATATATAATGAAATAGAATAAATCAATTAATTTTTGTAACAAATTAACTAATGTAACAAATTTCCGAGTAATCCCTTCATACAAGGTTATTAAAAATAAATGTACCTGGTGCACTTATAACGAATCATTCTGTATTGTATGTAACTGGAACAAAACACAAAAAAAATTAGAGAAGTTACAATATTTTATCTCTGCAATTTTTAAAACATATTTATTACCGGTTCCCACTATGTACAAATAACATAAATTGTCTTCTAATATGTATAAATATAAATAATATTTAATTCTAATATAAAATAATCAACGAGTCAATGACTGTTTGTTGATGATCTTGAGTTTATTGAACGAGTATAAGAATTTATTTTTACACATACAGACAATATAAATCCTTTCTCCAGTAACGGGACAATAACACAAGCTGGCAAGCTTAAAAAAACTATAATATATGTGTTTAATATTTAATACTTTATCTGTGTAATGGATAGCCGTATTTTTATTTATACTCTTTCTATTCACACATCTTTAATGCTCTTCACTTATATCTATTATCTCTGCTTCTAGACTGGATCATTCGTTAATGTCATTTCAATATCATCAATAATTTTTTTTTGCTATGTTTGTCATTAGTGTCAATGTCCTCTTTGTCTTTTCTGCCAACCAGTTTTCTGAAAATATCAATTTCATTACATTTGTTATTTAGGACGGGCGATTTATTACCACAGGGTTAGTGTATAAAGTTACACTGCATAATTGTATATAATTCAACATAAGATAAATTGAAAAGAAATTTTTTTTTTAAACCATGATGCGATTCTGACAAGTAGCTTTTTACTACAATCAACGTGTAAAATTTTATATATACACAGAATTCCTAAAATAATTATTAAATTTTGGTATATAAAAACAAAGTTAAATTTATTATCGACTAGTGTTTAGAATTAATATATCGCCGATTATTTTTTAACATTTTGTTTTATTATTGTAGTGATTTCATCGTCATCATTTAAGCTATAGACGTCCGTGTTGGACATGACCACCTCCATAGATTTCCAAAAGAACCAGTAGGAACCGGGCTGTATCCTTCATCCTGTATAGCTTACTTGGTTCAAATTATTAGTTTAAATTTGGACAAACATATATAATTAGGTTTATATCGCCATATGTTAATCGTAAAGTTTGGAAACGGCACGACTGAACTAGTTAATTAATTGTTTATATTTTCGTTAAAGCCCAAAGGGAGGTATAAAATAGAAAAAACAACAATTTATTTCATATAAAACACATTATAGTACCCGGCGATAAATATTGCAAATCGACCTCTGGAAAGAGACAATTGGCTAATTTCGGCTTAATCAAACATAATAATTCGCTTATAGCTTCAGTGTTGCGTGGGTAATATAGCTTTAGCAACATAACTATAGCTTATTATAAAATCGAAATGAAACAGCTATAAAGTTCAGTGAGAATTTATATATATTATAGCATATTGCATAAGTCGGTGCTTAAATATGTTGTCACTCCTTATGCCTGTCGGGCGACACTTTCGTTTCAGAACCTGCTAATACAATGCCACTCAAATACCGCAAGTGTTATGAAATCGTTGACAATATTGTCACCATTTATTAACGGCTTCAGACCCTGTAAAGGTGGACTTAAACTTGATTAGTATGTGTATGTAAATGAAACTTGTTTGTCGATATGTGAACTACTCCGTAGATGTTAAAGTTATGCTGACATTTTATATCTTTACCTAGGTTTCCTTACTACTAAATCTTTTAAACGAACATATTGACGGTACGAGGTATCCTAGCAATATACCGGAATATTAGTCGACAGTCTATTGAGCGACAGACGATAAGATGCTGGAAAAATGTCTGCCAGTACTATTTATTAATTTTAAGATGGCCATCATAATGACTATGAAATAGCAATTAGTATTAATATAAATGTGGTCACAATTGTGGGGAACCACTATCTAGTAAGCCTATAAAATTTTGAAAATTCAAAAATCTAATTTTCTTTATTCAAGTAGGAATGGATACGCGCTTTTGAATATAAAATACCACCGGTTCGGAACACTCATCTGTTGACAAGTGTCGGCTGGAAACTTAACAGTAGCTCTTTGAAATGAAATTTAACTATTTTCCATATATACTTTTTATAATATCGATCATATAGACGAGTCCAAAAACCAGGTTCCACATATTTCAATCAACTACAAAAAAAAAATCTAAAACAGAATCCAAGAGTTCTGTTTTAGATATTAAACTTAGAAAGGGAAGGTCCTAAATATCTTATGGAATTTTATAATATATGCGTACACTCAGACCCATGATGGATGTGTTACTTTATGAAGACGAAATTTATTTATGTGAGACGTTAATTTTTATTTCTTGTATTTACCATGTGACTCTCACTATTTTTTCATATAACATTTTAAATTATTTCGCTTAAATAATATGGTATTATAAATATATTCGGAAACAACCGTAAGATTACCATTTAAAAAAAAACATCTCTCGAGGAATCAATTACAGATCTTTTTTTACAGAATTAATTTCGGCAGTACTTACCTATAATAAAATACCGTAAGAGAGGACGCTATGAAAATAACTAAAATATACAAGTTAAGCCGTGTTGCGTCTGTTAATTGTCTTTTTACATGCTTACTCGTCCCTTTTCCTCGCCATGCCAATGTGCTGTAGGAGCACCGTTTATAAGATTTAAACCCAGTCTAACATAAGTTTAAGTAAAGCAATAACTAAGCTAAGTTACACACAAGCATTAATAGCAGCCTATTAATTATTTTTTACCTTAATAATATTTTAAAATATTTTACTGTATTCTTTCTTTAAAAATCCTTTTAATTGAAAGGGGTTCAAATTTTGTTCAGTTACATCTTGAACACTTATCATTTACTAAGCTCTTTTTTAGTTAACGAAGAAATACACCACAAGCACTAAATTACAAAATCAATCTAATCACGTTTTTAAAATATGCGTTCTAGTTACATTCTGAGGTCACATATCTCGCGTTGAGACGCGAGGTAGACAAACATCAAGCCTGTTTTCACATATCTCATGTGCGTTTTGTCCATCGCATACTTCTCGATTTCACCGACGACATATTCCAGGCGGCAACACTAGCACTTCAGCGCATACTATAACAATTCTTCAACAATTCAACAACTACGTTTATATTTTACGTCGATACCAAAACATTTAGAAGCCATGTTTTTAATACGAAATTACTTCGTCTTTTAGTGTTTGACCTGAATTGAACGTAACAAGAAGCAATATTATAACCAATAACAGTTCACTTGGCTCCGTAATCGTCGCGATTAAAATCAAATTCGAAAGAGATCACAATGCAATGCCGTTCACTATTTCCAAACGGTAGACTTGTTTTTTTTTGTTAACATGTTTTTGTGGTGTTACGGTTTGTACATCATTTAATTATACCGAGGAGTTGATATTTTTCCTCACATTAAAACCTTTTTTTTTTAGTAAAAAAAATATAATTATTTACATAGTAAATACAACGATAGACACCGAACAATACAAAATTAATAAATCGCGATCCCGATTTATCACTTTATTTATTGATTATATATTATAATCAGTAGTCTTTAGTACATTTATATCAATTTCAATCTTACTCATTTTTTTCTTTTTCATTTAGTATTTTTTATTCTATATGACATTTACATATTTCATCTGCTTTTATTAATTTATCTCTGCAACGCCAATTAGTAAATTGATAGAAAATGCCTTAGTTCAACTTTATACTTTGTACAAGAAGTGTTAAAATAAATTAAATTAATTTTTTTAATAATAAACTAATACTTACAAATAGTTTTCTATTTATAAATATTATATATAATAATGTAATTATGTTTTAACTCATGTTTTTCATGGTAAATTATTTTTTTTGTTCTTTCATTTTAATATTTATTTATCAATATTTAAGAAAAGTTTTTATATAAATAACCGTTTGGTAACTTCATATAATACAAAATATGAAATTAATTAATTTCGCAAATAATGGTTTTGATTACAAATGTATGAGCGCTAGAGATAGGTATTTTAATTTACTCTGTAGTTCTTATGGAAAAAAATAAAATTTTTATTTTGTCTGTCCATTACATTTCTTTCTGTTCCTTAAGAAGGAAAATTAACTGAATTGGTCGAGCCCTTCTCGAGTTTTGCGATTTTTACATTTGACGCCAAATGTTTATTTTTATCAGAACATCAGTAACATTGGATGGGCCCGATAGATGGAACTAGTAGTAAATTGCCTTGCTTTATAATTTGACACGGGTACTCGTACAAAAGGGCAGCACTCGCTTCAGTAAGGAAATAATTAATAAAGGAGAATCAACGAAGATTGGTCATACATATACATTGAGATGGCATACCTCGGAACCATAAAGACAATAACATAATGATATATAATTAATTTCAAAGGTACTAACCACTGAATACTTGATTTACAGGTATCGCCGAAATGCTCTTAAATTTTGTAAAAAAAAATCCAATGCATCGTTGTCCCTGCATTTATCACTGTATGATAAAATACCAAAGAAAGGTACTATCTCATTAGCCTGACGATTTTAGTAACTACTGTGCTCTTAAACCGGAAAATAATTCTAACGTGCACGTAATGTTTGGAGGTTTACATTGAGGTCATCGGTGCCTATTATGAAGGCGTTGTATCATTCTTTTTTCAAAAAAAAAAACTTTAATAGTTAACAAAAGTTGAGTGACTGTAGTACATTAAAATTTCCCCAATAAAAAGATGTTTGTTTGGAAATTGAGAATATAGACTTGTCAATGGTAGTCCGTTGGCGCAGTGACATATTTATGCAATCATTCAATAACATTATAGAACAGCCCGAACTTCAATAGCCCTTTCCTCGCGTCTCTGGATCCTAAATACGGTAATGCTTGCGAAATAAAGAGTTATTACAGTAATAATTACCTCGATATTCTACTGACAGATGCACGTATTGTGCATTTTCACTTAAGGCGTACCAATAGGCAAAAATATATTATAATTGTTTAATAAAATTGGTGTATTTATGTTGTTTGATATATTTATAATAATAGTATAAATTTTTAAAAATAATATAAGCATTCGCTGGTGGTAAGCAAAAGGTGTCCGGGGCAGAAATTATATCAAATAATAAAAAAAAACACTTTTGAATGAAACATTTATTTAAGTGAAAATTAAAAAGACGAGTTATGCTAATATTCGTCGGGAAATCTGGACTCGATATTCCTTACCGCTTGCTGCAGAAGTGATCGCACTAACATCGTAACGATATTTTCTTTAAGCACTAATGGTTAATTCGGTTTGTTACGTAAACTTTAACAAAAAGGAAAGTCCGTGGAGGTCCATTAGTTAGTTTAGTTATATATTGTAATTATATTAGAATACCTATATTAAATGAAAATAACAAATGATGGTTAAAAATAAATTCTAATTCAAGAACTTTAATAAATGTTATTACAAACAGCTATATTTTTGTAATAAAACAGCAAGACAAATTTTTGGACCACTGCATGTAAGTATGAAGATTTTTGTTATTACCTTTACATATGACAAGTTTTTATGATCATGTCCAATGTTTTTGCTTGTTGTCCCCATTTAAGGTTCGTTGGCTTCAGATTCTAACTGGACAGTTTTTTTGCAGTTAATTCAAGATCTCAATAAGTATTCGATATGACATAGCGGGTGCGGCGCCTAAGACTTTTTTTTACTATGCACTCCGAATATGGTCGATGTTTACTACGTTTTTTACCAATCGAGTTGTTACAGTCCGTCGCGGTGTATAAAGCTTCTCCATTTGATCAACAATGAAGAGTGTGCTTCAATTCGTGTTCAGACGGAACAAATATTAAATTTGTAATGGAAGTTAGCTGCAATTTAGTTTGACACCATTTCACACAATGCTCTAAGGCAATTTTGTTACTGGTAATTGCGTAACGGTTTTAAAGTAGATTATGTTAATAGAATTTACTTTTAATTAGTGAGAAAGTATGTTCTCTAAGATTCGAATTGCAAAAAATAATTTGCGAATCGATTTATTGGAGTAAATTTTATAGCAGTACATTACTGTTTTCTTTAATACTATTGGGGGCACTAAAAACTGAAATTGAGGAAACAAGAGGTCGGTCAAGACGATAAAAGAATCTAACGAAAATTGTGGATAAATGTTACATAACAGACAAATAAATGTTAGGAAACATAAATAAGTATTAGTAAAATAGTAAGGTGTTATTGTATGACAAAATGTAAGAAATTCTAATTGCTACCTAAGACTGCGCATCTCTAACTATTTGACAAAACATAGTCATATAATTTTTTCTTATCTGATTTTTTAAATGAAAATTTACGTACATCGGCAACAGAAACATTTTCAAGCAATCGATTTAAATAAAAATTGATTGTAAGCCTATGTACACATAGACTGTACTGATGGTAGATTGTCGTAGGCCGTCATATGTAACGGTTCAATCCGAGTGATTAAATGAAATTGGAACAGCTTCGTGTGTAACTGTACCTAAGATTTAAATTATTATATAATGAGGTTTTAGATTCTTTTTTCGAAATTTTTGTATCCACGGTGACTAAAATGTAAACATGATATTAAGTTTAGGTATTAACTTTTTTTGTACAATTGTTCAGGCTACTTATTTTAAACTAATTAGTAAAACACAAAATAAATAGAAAAACATCATCACTTCAGCGGCAGGACATCCACAGTTGGACTTCCTGCAGTTTTCTGACGACTTCAACAAGGTTGTTCGCCCATTTTGTGGGTAGACGTATTACGCTGTACTTGATGGTTCATGGTTTCCTCTTCAGAATATTACAGCCTCAGTAGCTGTCAGTTCTGCATTCACGTGGCCCCACCCTGACAAAATGCTAATGAGCGGAATATATCGGTTACCATTGTACATCTTTGGTTTCTCTCATTCATAACACGGTTACTACTTAAAACATAATAAAAAGTCTAAAAAAACGTATTTCAGAGTGATAACTTTATTTATTGACTTCTCGTCTAATTGTTATAATTGTTTACACAAAGATAACTTTTAAATTTGAGTTTCTATTTCGGACATTACAAAATAATTTTTATCTGGTTTCTTTTTTTCTTATTTTTAGTTAAGAGTAATAAAGCGATTATATTATCATTGTAATTCGTTATGGTACACGATTGAAAGAACCTTAACAGGCTTTTTATAATTTTGATTGACGTCAAATATTTTTCAGCAAGGTTCATGTGCTTTAATTTGGTCTAAGGTTTTTGTTGGAAACAAAGTGATGTTTTTACTATTTACTTTGCAATTTTTCATTGTTCACTTTATAATAACTTTCGACGTACGCTAAAAATATACGAAGGAAAAATTACCCGAACCGATCTATCTGTTCTCGAGGTTCGCGGTTATCACATTTAGCTTGATATTAATAAAAAACAAAAGCGGCAATGTTGTGTGTAAGGAGAAGGTCCTTACTATTTTAATTCAACTCGAGGCAACCTTTATAAGTAATTGTGTATTTCACGCTTATAAATAATCAATTTAAATTTGTACGGAATCAGGGTCGCGTCGAGGACATTAATTATAAAGCGTGGATATCGTGAGGAATACGTATATGTTCCTACTTACGCCCGACGCACAACATACGTGATAAGTAGGAATACCAACTTTCGTGCAACTTACAGGACATTCCGTTAAAGTTTATTGAATATATTTATAAATCAAATTAAAGAGTTTGACGTCAATACCCTTTCTATCTGGGTCTTTTAATAAGAAATAAAAATAAAACGTAGTCACTTTTCACTGTTAAACGACGATAATTTTGGTTACAAAATATCACATAAAATTTCAGACATTATACGTGAAGCGAAGTTTATTTTAGACTACAGCACAGTAAAAAGTCACAAAAAACAAAACTTCCTTTATTCGAAAGAAGGCTCAAAACAAAAAAAAAACTAGTCTCTTTCTATCAAGCTTAAAGAATCCCTGAGGACAATATTCAATCGGTGGGCTTCTAGGCCGGATTTATCCATACTTTCAAGAATATTTTATTGTGAAAATACTGTTCAGTGAACAACAAATATACTTAAAGATGTCATAACTAAGTTGAACAAGTATAACGATTTAGTCAACGATGTAACTAGGAATAAATGAATTGTGAATTTGTATTACCATATGCATGACGTCAGAGCTATGAAAAGATGGAACAGCGAAATTTTTCTATAACCTCGTGAAAGTTTTAGGCTTGTTTATAAAGTTTTTACATCTTAATCAACCATATAACTATAACTAATCCTGTATATTCTATAAGATTGATTAAATCACATTATTATTATAGCAAATAATTAAAATTACTCAAAGCTAGTGGCAATTTTTAAAGCGTTAAGGTCGCAGGAAGAAAATGGGAGCATGCCACTTCCAACCGGCCCTATTAGCAAACCTCAGAAGATGGCTGGGATAGGTTGCGTCAGGTAGGACCTTCTACGGCTGGAATAATGGTAATGTTGACTCATGAAGAGCCTGTTCAACTGAGAGAAAATTCCTAAAAGTGATATCCAGAGCAGTATTAGTAAGATCATAGTAGGTTTAAAAAGGGCAGACCCCTCGGTGACGGTAAACACTAATGCATTGTAATAAGGCTTTTTTTAAACCTGTAATCAGTAGTCAGCCCCTAGTGTAGTATCTAGCTCCTCTCCCTAAAACACAATGGACCCAGTACTCGCACAGTGAATGCATGGAATCCTAAGAAGTTGCGTTCTATTGTTGAAATAAAGACCCCTAACATTCGGGCCCCGCGGATTCGGCCGTCTCGGATAAATTAAAGTCAAATATCTCGAAATTTTGGACGATATCGATTTTTTTATGTTTCGTTTCGGTGACGTTATTTCTGACACAGAAGAAACGTAAACCTATAACTAAACCTGAAATTCACCTTTGCAAGGCAACACAAAAAAATAAGTCTATTACTTTAACCTAGTAACAATGTCCGACGAGTTGCGTACATTGAGGTCATATTAGCGATCGGTCATCATTAATGGCTAATGGACGTTTGTAGTCAAGTCACGGTGGGCGAGTAAAAACTGCGCCATTCACACCAGTATTAAATAATTAGTCCTTGATTGAAATTCTTCGGTGAACTTATCCAAGAATTCATTCTTATATTTTACCTTTCAAGTTTCCTTCCTATTTTATTTTTAAAACGATAAAGGAACGTTATCAAAATAAAAATAGCTTCCGCTCCATATACGGACCTATGTTGCAATGCAGAACACATATAGACAAAGATAGACAAAGATGGACAAACTATACAACAAAGGTTGGAAACCGAGGCTGGCGTGCCGAATGCGAGGAGCTCTGAAAAGTAAATATTTTTAATTCCTCCTTACTTTCTAAGGAAATGCGAAGACAGCCTATACATTAAATAATTTAATTTTGTTAATAACCAGCTCTATTAGAATCACGTTAAATAAATTGCATCAATGTTTATCATTTACGTTTTATTAAATTTATCATTAAAAAAGACTCGTTAAGCAGATAATAAAATGATAATAGAAAATATAAGAGGCATTTCAAATAAGTTTACTTTTTGAAATGTTCATGTTAAGAGATAGTTTCTATCCTTAACGTTTTTAACGGCATAGTTAACGTTATCATACATATAATACCATAAAAATACATACACACACACACATATATATATATGTACAACAAATATATAATATATATAAATAAATATATGTATAACATATCGTACTGCAGTTTAAAAAAAGGATGTCAAAGATATTCCTTTTTCAAATGGCCCAAAAAGTTTCTTCTATTCTTTCGTCTGAAAAACGAAAATATGTACAAATAGATACAGTGTGACAGGATAAGGCGCGATTGACACGACGCAAACGAGATATTTTAGACGGCTTGACGTTTGTGTACCTCTCCTCACTATTTACATATGTCAGTATTATTGTCATATGTCAGTAGTATATTGGAGAATTCTTTTACTTGACGACTTTTAAATTACCTCGTCCTGCTACTCGTACCTTATTAGGTGGCAAGCACTAATACGCACAACACCATTACTTCCTTTTAACATAAACATAGCAATTTTCAAACACTACTACTTGGTAAAAATTGGCTTCGTATTTGTTCTTTTTAATATAAATAAATACCCTTATCACGTCTACATGATTTAAAAATATTTTCAAATTAAGAAATTACGTGAAAAAAGCAGTAGAAAAATTAGCAATAATTTTCTTTATGGGTTTTAAATCGCAATATCCATTATTCAAGTTAGATTGATAACGGTAGCGTGATGATAGTTCAAAGCTGTCTTGTTCCAGTGAAAGATAACTTCAATTAGTTGATTATTTACCTGAAAGAAAATTCTGATCTTTAATTACTTAAGTTTAATAAAAGCGCGGCTTTTAGTAAAATTATTTACGTGAAAAATCGTCATTTAATGTACAAATAACATTAATTTGTAAACGATATACAAAAGCTTTAACATCTTTTGTTATAATGCGGTTAAAAGGATAACCTATACGTGATCCTCGAAACATAAAACCTCATCAAACTAAATATTTCGAAATTTCTGATTTGAAATTTAATTATTAAGTTCTAATAACATCTTGACTTTAGTAAAAACGATTTATATGATTTTTAGCAAATCGTCAATTTATGAAAAACTTTTAGTGAAAATTATTAATTTACTTTTTAACACTTCTTTACACGCAATGTACAATAAATAGAAGAAAAAAGAAACAATTCATATGTAAAGACATATATTTATACTTCATGTAAAGACCGACAATTTTGAGCAATAGGAAAACTAAAGAATGTTAAGTCTATAAAACCTAATACCCCATTTAACAAAACAAATTGAAACCTATAAATTTAATTACTTAGCTTAAATGTATATAAAAACAATTTACGCATTCATCAATAATGATTTCGAATCATCAATAAATTCATAAAATGTGTAAATAAACACTGTGTAAAGGCCTCGATGTTTTTTGTTACAATGGCGGCAATAGGAAAACATATGTATCCGACAAAATATAAAACCTCATTAAACAAAATATTCAGATCGTGACATCGAAGACCTAGGCTCCCATCACGCACGGCGCGATTCTTATTAAAATATAAACATGATGATCTCACTTAGTTAAGAACATGCGTAATTTTTCGTGGCCACGCCATTACGCGTTACATTGTTAGCTTTATGGAGTTTAGCGAGATAATTAGGTTATACAGACTGTCCCATATCGTGTTCACAGAAATTTAATTTAAGAAATCTTCCACGCGTATTTTGAAAATTATTTATATTTTAAAATATTCTTTTCCTTACTGTGATCACAAATCTTTTGATTTATTTTCATTTTATTGTTACTGTATGTAATTTTATAAGCTCAAAAACAAATTTCATGCGATGGGCGGATTTCTATTTAAATTTGTTTCTATATCCAATGTTAACCAATAACATTGAATAAAAAAAGCTATCAGCGAAAGTTGTCAAGTGATATCAAGAGATGGCGCGTAGTCGTATTTTCTTTTTTAAATTCTTTTTATTTCTTATGTTTTTCTCTCTGTCCGGGGTAAAAACCTAAATTCAGATTGACGTTAATTTTTGGAACAACATTTATAAAATACAAGAAGCTTAACTAAGGTTACCTTGTGTATCTTAGATATAATATAGGTGGTCGACCAATGGGTGATAACTTACTATAGTAAAACGTGGTTTTTCATTTCGAGGCACATTGCCAAGGTCACAGTCGCTCAACGAGCCATTGAAAGGGTTCTGATCGGATTTTTTGCAATGAGATCGAATCAGGAAAGAAGAGTTCCGTAGACGAACGACGTAACAAATCGAGTTGGCAAGTTAAAGTGGCAATAGGCAAATAGCGCCTGGATCCTAGAGGTTCTGGAGTGGAAACAACGTGGAGCGTCCACCCACAGGTTACACGACTTTGCAAGTAAGATGCTGGATGGAGGCTTCATACTGGTCTTTCTAGAAATCCGTGGAGAAAGAGTATGTCCAGAATTCTACGGCTGAAATGATCTAGATGATTATGATGATTTGACCAAAATGAGATGTTTTGTAGCATACCTGTGATTTGGCTAACCGAAAGCAAATTTCTGTACTTTTATTCCATTTTCAAATTATATGCTAAGTCATTGAAGATGCGGATTTTCATCGTACTGTTATCGTTATTTTTGTCAATACACTCTAATTATCTACAAGTATCCTTCGGTCACTATATACATTTCATTACGAGATATCGAAATTAAATAATGGAATTGCGACTTTTTGTCATCACCATTATATCATCATTATATTATCAGCCGTAGAACGTTGACTGCTAAACATAGGCCGCCAATACAGAATTTCAATAAGACCAGTTGAAAGCGGCTTATGTTAGTAGCATCTTCTGGCGACCTAAACGCGTCATAAAGGACTTCTAGCTTCAAGCAATGTTAAATATTTTTTGCAATAAAAATATTTTGATTCCCCATTCGGATATAATATAAATGATGAATGGTGTAAAATCTTTAAAAAGTTGAATCTATAAGGCTTTCAATTACTGTATTATACATCTAAAAACAATGATTTCAGAAATAACAAATAACGTAATAGTATATAGCAAGCGTGTTTAAAATTCGTATAACTACATATTAAAATTCATTATTATTACTGTCTGTCCCTACAGACTTTGTACTGGCAGAAGTTCCACTATCGCATTTCAATGTTGTATATTTCAGAGTGATCACTTTATATACGGTGATGGGAAATAGATGGAAAAAAGCTATGAAGCTTTTTGCTAAGTTATAAGCTTTTACTGCTTTAAAGCTTTTACACTTATAACCGATCTCCCTTTATAATTTATATATCCGAGCCTACGCTCGTAATGAAGCCGCAAGTTTAGTTTCTGTAAAGAGGTCTAGGCTAAACAAATACTAAGTCAAGGAGCTATGTATGTCTACAGCTAGAAATCATTTCGTATTTTTTTATCTGTAATGTACTTACATTAAAAAAAAACTACAGATAAAAAATAAAACTGTTCCATTTTTTAATTTTAACGCTTTTTTTTAATTGTATCATGTTTGGTTAGATGTGTCAAAACGCACCCATACATATACAAGGTTGTTGTACGAATAAAAAATAGTTCACCTTGCTTTTTATTCCGTCTTCAAACTTGTTCACGATCAATTATTGGCTTTTAAACCACATTCCTATAAAGCAAGCCTTATTAGAACATTTCTTTATTAAGGTTTTCTTGATAATGTCAATACCATTTAGTCTCTATAAAGAATTATAAGTATTGTAATAAGATTAAGTAACTTGTATTGTATATAACCCAGTTGTAAAAAAGATTGTTAAAAAACAACACCTTTTAATTTTTATTTAAGTATTCCAACTTCTAAATAACCTATAAAAAAGTCTATGTTGTGAATGAAATTTCACTAAACGTAAATTATTTACATAAAATATATTTAAATCTGTAAGTAAGTTGTATAATACTTACATCATCGTCACATACATCATCATGACTTCAGCCGTAGCGCGTTTACAATAAAACTGGTAGAAAGCAGTGTGCATTCAAAATCTTTCAACGACCTTAGCGAGATATTCCTTGTGGGTGGACATCCTTCAATGCTTACCGATCTGTGATCTCTACACCTAAGGTTCCAGCAGCCATCTATTTTGAGTGCTATGTGGTCGACCTGCTGGTACTCTAGCATTCCTATCCATTTGTCTATATAGATTACTTTACTTTGTGGGCGCCTGGCCTCTTTCGTTTTTGACATGACTTTTTCTAACTCAGTTCGTTTTACGTGTCAATGCTAATTTATGTTTTATGATAATTTGTGTTTCTTAAAAATAAAGTAGATTCCGAATATCTGAGTTTTAATAAGGAATCCACAACTTTCTTTATCTATTAATCTTTTTTTCGATCTCGTGGAGTAATCCCAAGCGAAGTCTTCTACTTGACTTTAGCGGCTGTGAGCATGTCAACGGGACCCGAAGTAATAAACGTTTCGCCGTATTTTCGTTCAATACAAACTTATGATCGCAATATTCCGTAAATATTTTATTTCATCCTATATTATAATCGAGAAGATATTACGCAGAAGTTTTGATTAATCTATGGATAAATCTAATAAGCTTTAAGTATTATAGAGATATATCGTATTTATGAGATTACGAATGGCTTGGTAAACGAAATGAGTATATAATTTACACATGATGTAACAAAATTCCGTTAAAAGTTGTGTTGGAGGTGGTCATAAATTTTGAATAGACTGGCACATTCACCTCTTAACATCTCCGGATCATATATTTAAGAGAAAATATAATGCTCAATAAAGCCGTAAAGCCTGCATGTAATCTCTTCACTGTTAATAGCATCCTGTATGACTTAACTTACGTCATTTTGCGTGTAAATCACGCATGTACCACGTGTATTTTATTAAACTCTTCTTTTACATTTTATTTTTACATACCTCTCCCATAATAGCTAAAATTTTTGTAGAAATTAATATACACAAATTATATAATTTAATATATATATATATACAATAGTGTAATATTGTTTTTCACGAACGTAATGCTATTTTATGACGTTCCCTATTGGTGCTTAGATCCGCTATCGCTCTAAAAGAGCCCGCAGAGCCTACTAGGGGGCGATATATGCAAGTAAATAGATAACCTATAGTCTCAATCTTTGAATGCATTCTTATATTCCACCAGGTGGAAGATGTCTATTGAAAGAGGTGATTTAAGTGAATGCCGCAGCGTCTATTTTAGTCGCCAGGCAGTCGTATGCAAGTAACATACTCTGAATTAAGAGCGTCCCAGCTAGTGAAGTTAGGTTTAGCCCTCTAGGGTATCGTCGAACTAGAATGATAAACGCGTTATGAATGCCAAACTATTTCGAAGGTACGGTGAAGTAAACAGTGTGGCGTAAATTAAATACTATCAAAGTAACTGAGGGATCCTTTAAGATTAGTTGTATTGTAAAAGTCCAGGTTCTTTCAACGCTCTACCTTCTCACGTCCGATGAATCTATAAATGCCAATAAGTAAACAGCATCTGTCTTTAACCAAAAAAGAAAAAAAAATACGTAAAAAAGCATAGAAGTATAACATATTACAAAAATAGAACCCGGAACCAATCCATTTAAAAACATTTTAATTGGGCCACTTTTGTAGAAAAGATCGGCCGTTGAGATATATTTATGAATACGATAAATTAAAATCAGTAAATGCTATTTGACAGTTAATATGCCGTAAATTACTTTAAAGATGATACAGTGGTTGTGCTATCGTAATATATCGTAAATAAAGTCAGTGGTATTAGGAAAATATATGTCAGGCTTATGGTTTTCGTACCGTCTATCTTTTTTTGGTTTGAATACTAATATTGGAACCGCAATCAATCTCTCGGCTATCGTTGACTCCCACATTTTCAAACATTTTTTCTAAATCACAAAAACAAAAATTACGAGTGACACAAATAGGAAGATTAGATTGTAAATGGTTTCCGATCAAGACGAAAATATGACGCCGTGGTTTCAGCCCCTAAACGCCCACTGCAAGTCATGGGCCTCCCCCAAAGATATCTATGGGAGGATATATATCTAACGCTTGGCAGGCATATTGGTAACCGCAGTATAGTATTAAAGTACGCAGAGGACGCTGCTAGTCATCTTCAAGAAACTTGTTTATATGCAGTGACAATCTTATATAATTAATGCACAAATTGTAAATTACATAATATCCGCATCTGAAAATCGTAAGTCTCAGTCTTCCATTGCTACCACAGTTTATAATCTGAACTCACACATAATCATTCTTAAATCAATAGAGGGATAGGTGACAAGGAGTATGAAAATGTCTATCCAAAGACCCGCTGTTTATGACTGTTTTGTCAAAAGCACGTGAAAGCTGTAGTGGCACGTGAAGACCTATTAGATACAAGAAGTGTTGAAGGTTTTGTTAAAGCCATATTTCCTTAAAGGCCGACTCGAAACAGCCTGCATTCGGCGTCTTCCAACGATCTTAATAAGTTCGTCTGTGCAGTTTGTGGGCGGACGTCAAACGCTTCGCTAGCTGGTCCGTAGTCTTCACTTCAAAACCTCAAGGCTCCATCGGCCATCTTCGTGGCCTGCCTACTGCCACTGTCCATTGTAATATACTTTAATATAAACACGTTATATTACATTTATAATATTTTGCGATAAAATGTTCAACTTAAATGTATTATAAAGGGTTGGTAACATTTGTATTTGCAATATAAATGCTATCAAAAATAAATTAACCCATATTAAGTCTCGAAAAATCGAGTAATTTATAAATCAAGCTTAGGGACTCATTCTAAATCATTCTATTATATTATAGTGACTGTTATAAACATCAATAGTCGACCTATATTTATAAATATAGGGATACCGGTATTACATGTGGAAATAGTTGCCGAGGATAATGGATATTAGGGTGTAACGTAAGAATGGAACAATCTATTATTGCTGTAATAAATTGCAACTACATACATGAAACGATGATAAAGAAATTCATTAGAACAATTTGATTATAAAAAAGCCAAATAATTGCAATATACACGCTGTATTTTCATTACTCCGTACGCTATTTTATTATCTTTAATACAGTTTTTCTGTACTATGTACGTAATATGTGTGTACATTTTCTGTATTACTTATAACTTACTTTTATAAACTTAATTTTCTACAAACACAGTGTTCAAAGCGTTTTAAGTAAAGTAATAAGTTATGTTAAATAATCTTCTGGTTATTTCTTTGGGCTTCCTCGTTTCTATGATTAAATTTACTCAGATTTGGTTGTATAATAAAAGTATTTTTGATTTATTATAAACATTAAAATGTTTAATATTTTATTACAAAAATAATACTCATTTAAAATAATCCATAATAGTTATACAAGTATTATGATCGCAACGGTGTGGTGCTAGAGTTGAGATGGTTGCTGGTTGCTGGTAATAAAAAAAAACTAATTAGGCGGAACCAGACGTCTGCTTAGCGTAACGGGTCGTCATTGTTAGGTTAGCGAGGTTGCCAAATATCATTTCAAGGTCTACAAACAATGCGAAATAGACGTTAAGATATCGTGACAATGTTTACAAACTTCTTAAATAAAAATTGTACGTTGTAGCAATTTTAATCTCTGGTTATATAAAACCTTGTTCAAATTATAATTAATCTGTCGTCGTCAAGTTACGGAAGCAATGCCTATTATAAACTGCCAGTTCCCCGGATTCCCACTACAGCTATGGCGGTCCGGACTGAGTCTGGTGATAGAGGTTTTACCTGGATGTAGTCTTTTTTAACAATCTGTTTACTTTATGTGTTACGGATTGTTGTCTGTGCGTTCCTACAAAAAATTGCTACACCACTTACGTTGTACTACTCCACGTACGGGAATAGCATCCAAGGGGCCACCCACCTTGGTACACTGGGGTACTTTGCTGAGATCGAGCGATATCACCCTTGGTATTAGGACTATTAGGAATTCTCGAGAAGGCTAAAGCTCATGCGGCGAAATGTAAGCAATGTCGCCCAGTTGCAGAAATTGGCCTGCTTTGATAACAACATTTATAATTCCTGTACACATCTCATTATTACCGCTGCTCGTTATGGATATAATCCAAATTGTCGGCCATACGAAGTTTTTTTGACCTTTTTTTGTAACTCCTCAATCGATGATCTGTACATTACAAGGTGATTGGTTATAAACGTAAAAGCTTTGAATGGATAAATATCTAGTTCATTTGTAAGCATTTACGACTATTTCTAATCGTATTGTATAAAGTTATCACTCTGAAATATAGAATATTAATATATTCTGTTGGAATATATCAGATCAATAATTACTGGTAATACAAAGTCTACAGGGACTGATAGTAAGCAGAAATTGATATTAGTATATGTTAACCCGAATATTGAAAACGGTTTTTTAACTTTAATGTCATTACGTCATTAATTATTTCTGACACTAATGATTTTGAGATAAAGTTCACTATATTTTTATTGACAACAAATGAGCTATACAGTCACCCTTTTGAAGCTTGTACATCATCCTCTTGTATAATATTCCTCTGACGGTTATTTGAAATTAACGAGGCGCGTTGGTCGTGAGTTTAGTCGAATTAAAGGTGATCAAGCGATGAAGACGAACGGCCTCAGCCATAACACCAAAGCTGACGGAGTTTTTCAGTAGCCCTGGCTCCGGCTGACATTCGAAATTTCTTCGAAATGGAAAGCCGATCTCTAAGATCGTTCAGACAAACGTTTTATGGTGTTTTTGGGAGTCTGTCATTCGATACGCAATAGTAATATAATTCCGAGGAAGCAAAACCTTTTCTGGATCTATTCCTGCTATTACGCTATAGCTTGATAATAATACACTGTGCCTATAACATTATTCGAGAGTTTAAGATTTTTAAACATAAAATGTTGCACTTCCCTGCGTTAATAAATTACGAGTTATTAACTTACCGGCTACGGAATTTTGTAAAAGCGACCTAAGATCGTTAGAAAAGTACTAACTTTTACTTACATATTATAAACTTATAAACTCATTCTCGGGAGATACGAATGCACAACCTTAAGTCATTATTACGGTAAAAAAAGAAACGTTTAGAACAACTTTAAATTTTCAAATTTTATAGAAGTAGCATATAGCATTGTTATAGTTCCAAATTTCTTTCAATGAATCTAGAAGCCGCCAGTAATAAATCACGAAATACGATAAGACTAGCAGTTGTAACTTCTGTTTTTCTATTGTGTTGATTCTAATTTAAGTTTATACGTTGAATATTAGCGATAATAATAACAGTATGACGTCATCTCCAAAAGCATAATAATTTTTTTTGAGTATAGTTTTTATGTCAAGTCATTAGTAAGAAGTAATAAGTCGTTATATTAATAATGATTAATTGTTTGTTGTTTTTCTTATATTTTTTAAGTCAATCAAAATTACTAGGGACTTCTATAGTTCTACAAATATTTTTTTTAGAAACAATATGGATATAGTTATTTAAAAATACTACATTTTTTGGAATTGAAAAGCTATTTACGTGGCCCTTTATGCCCTGTAACTTACTTTTGAAATTCCTGAACAAAGTATTTCATGCATTTCAAGTGTATTTGGTTGGACCATTTCCGCTCGACACTTAGCACCAAATTAATATAAGCTATATGCTTCGCTTTACGGTGCCAAATTTAGGAGCAGGTGGCGCAGCTAGTTCAAAATGAAGATAGCTCCGTGTTTAGAGGAACTGCAATGAGGATGCGATGCGAGTAGGAGGAGGAAACCAATCATTTAATTATAATAATTTAAAAAATACATTAAATTGTATACATACCGAGAAATATCATGCTTATAGAATCAACAATTTGTTCTTACCATAAAAAATGTTAAAATTAAAAGCTAATGTAAAAATTGGACAATATTTTCTACAATAAAATTGGCGTAGTTTACAACAGTATAACAAATTTATAAAAAATGATTATAACCAACTAATACAATACAATGTAGTATTTTAATAATAATTCGTTAGTTTCATAATAATATCGTGGGCCGCAATCTGTACCCTGATCAGGAAATTGTGCAATATTCCTTCTCTTAAATTGCTTCCTTGTTGGCGGTATATTTCCGGACGTCTGATAGTCGACCTATGCTGGAATTAGATATTGCTGAATTGAGCAATCGCATCAGCTAACATCTGCCGATATTACGCTATTCAGAGAATGGCGCCGCGAAAGTAATTTGTGAGACCTAGCAACGAGTTATCAAAACGCCAGATGTCTTAAACTACACAAGCCGTGTACTCATAAAATATCTAAAAGGGTACTTTTCGGAGTAAAACGATTACATTAATAATTTTTTTAATTATGCCTGTAATTGACTGTTCTCTAAGCCAAGATTATAAATAAGCAATTAATTATGAGATCGAAATATTTTTACCATGCCACAGACAATATATCATATTGTTATAGCCCTATTAAAAAAACATAACATGGTCAGATTTAAACGATGATAAACTAAAAATATTTTTAGTAAAAATTGACGTTAATACGTACTACATTTATAATAATATTTGGTAGTAATTTAAATGAAGTTTAAGTATATTTCGGTGTAAATAAATATTGCCAAATAGTTTTGAGAATGAATTAAAGATCTAATAAATATGTTGTGTAATGTGCAGTAAAATTATGTACATAAAATATTTCGTCATGAATTAAAAAAAAAAAAACAATTGTTTTAATTAATTAACGACTAATTAGTAAATGGTGATGGTCAATGCTATACGATGTAATGTTTAGAGGATTCAAAAATCGAACAATTAGAACGACAACACACTTGCTATTGCTAATATTAGACGGGACAAAAAACGCGCCGACGTCGGGTTGCGGCCCTTCTTTCACGGTCCCTCGTCCCGGAGCGGCTCGCTGCCCGTTGCTTCCGACCCAAACTCGACATACAACACGCAACTGTAGTATAACCTATAGAACATTCAGCAGTACGCCGCGAGCCGTTGCCTGTGGTTCACGTGTTGTAGCGCATGTGCGTTATGAACATTTGTCTCGCAACTTAAACATACAAGTGTATACAGATTTATAACCCGTATATTTTCGGAGAGTGGCACTATTTAAACCGTGTAACGGAGCGATAGTCCGCATCCTGGCTTACGTTTCTCGCAAATGCGGGTTTGGGACATCTGTGGAGGGAAAAATAAATATAGCGACCCGGTAAGTTTGTTCGTTGGATGTATAATCTTCTTATCATTTTAAACTGTGATACATTGTACGCGCAGGACGCAGGATGCTGTGAACTCGTATCGAAGTTTAGAGAACAATAAAAGTTCACTACTGTTTATTATTTAACTATATACCAATTACGTAGTCGCTGATACATATGTGTCGGTTAGCGGTTTTTACTATGATTAAACAGACCTGTAATAAGACAATAGTTTAAACGCGGAATTAAGATTTTGTTTATCTATATTTTATTTAAACTAAATCTAGTCATTAATTTACACAAATTTGTGCATACCATGGAAAAAAAAACCTGTTGAATCTCTTGTTTATTAATTGTTGTAAGTTTGTAGTAGTAAATCTGTTATTATGTTTATATTACGAAGTGAGTAACGTTAAGCCGTGCGTCATATTCAAAAAAAGAACGCGCTATTCATTGCAAGTAAAAAACCGAAATACCGAAGGGTTGCCCGTTTAGATAACATTATGAAAATACTAATTAGTAGTCTTAAATAAAATAAACTGTGATAAGGTTACAGTGAAATTTTTTTTGGTATATTTAGAATATTTTAGATTACTATTTCGTTATCCTGTTGGCATTTCAGATTGATGGCACAATGTAATTTATCTTTGTGAGACATCGCAAAGACCATCCATAATGGTTGACCCGACACGTTTTGCTTTACAAAGCTTGCGAAACGCTTGCATGAATGTAGGTGCATATAAGTCATGAACTTTTTAGTTACTTGTATGAGTGTAATCTAAACGAATAACACCTGAATGGCGAAGATTAGTGGGAGTACGAATAATCTGGAGTTTCGCAATATTCTCATCAACTATACTCAATGGAAAATGTGTGTAAATATACAGGATGATTGGTTATAAGTGTAAAAGGTTTAAAGGAGTATATGTTAAGCTAGTTTGTCAGAAAAAGCTTTAAAGCTTTTAGATCCTGTATAAAGTGATCACCGTGAAACATGTTATATTAATTAGGGTTTTCTATTGGAATGCGATAGGCCAATAACTTTTGACGATACAAGATCTACAGGGACACGTAAGAACTAATAATTAATTTCAACATGTAGTAATACATATTTTAAAAACACCTTTACTTACAAATAACTAACAAAATAATGATACATGTATTATATTAATTATTATTTCTAAAACCAATTATTTTTGATTAGGGTGTTCCATGTATTAGACAGCAAATGGGCTACTCATTTACTCCTTTAAAGAGCAGCTATGATCAATCAACCTGTATGTGTTACGTTTATAAGATATGTGTTTATTATAACCGATAATAATTTTGAAACTGTTTACAAAACTCTATCTAGTTTAAGTATTACATTCAAAATTGTATTTTGTAAAAAAATATGACATAAAAAGCAAAAAAGTAGTGTTAAAAGATTGCTAAAAGGATAGATTTTTATGAGGAGTTTATTAAGCAGTTTCAGTCATTTTGCATAAGGATTATCAATGTCATAATGTGGATTATCAAAGTGTGTTGCCGTCGATTCGCCACCCCTCTGTCGCAGCTTTAGATCAATAGACTTACCCACTCTTTATATATCGAACCAGACATTTCTAAATACAGTCACACTATGACTCTTCAGTTTAATTTTATTTTATATAAATCGATATAGGTGTCAATTAATGCACGGTGTAAACTACACCTGTGATCAAAAAATCGATTTTTTCAGAAATAATAAATAACGTAATGATTATTATTACTACCAGTTAAAATTGTTTATAGTGGACTAGAAAAAATAAATCTACGTACCATACTTTAGCGTGTTCACTTTGTACAGAGTGTTTGAAAATAGGTGTAAAAACTCTTTGCTGATTAATGAGCTATACCTTAACCCTCCTCAAAGCTTTATACCTAAAACCAATCAACCCGTATGTGTTGCCAGTAGAAAAAAGTAACGTTACGGTCTACAAAGAGACCATTACTAAAGCTACGTTTCAAATGAATATCCATATATGTTAACTAAAAAGGAATGAAAGTGTACGCGAGATCTAAATACATTTTTATTTTAAAATAATATCATAACATTATCAGTAAACCGTGTAAACAATCTTAATTTTATAAAATGAAATTTACTTAAAGTGCTTATTACAAAAAACAAATTATTTTATTGTTCTATCATAAACAAGTTAAGTTAATATTATTCATAAAGAACCTTTAATGGCCATTTGTGTACGTCATTAGAAAAATGCCAGAAAAGCTCAACTTCATAGAAACTAAAATCAGATAGAATTCCCCTATAATGATATTATTAAACTTAAATCTACGGGTGTTCCAAACGCGCGCTGTTCGGAGAATAATCTACAATGAAATAGATTTTTTTTGTGGTCACTTTTACATTAATTCATTTTCAAACTTTGTTATGACTAGAAAATAAATACTATAGACTATAATACGATCTTTTATTAATTTGAAAATCTTCTGTATTTTATTACATGATAATTAAGAGACACAATATACTCCGTATTATAACACCGTACACATTTTCCCACAAAATAATTACTCGGCAAATATATAATAATTCACCTACTAAAATTATTATTATTAGTACATACATCTATTAATTAACGTGGTCTCCGGTTACACGATATATGTATTTAATGACATGCAGCAAGCAGTTTTGTTGAGCAACTTCAACAATGCTGTCTTAATTATATGTTACGTTTACTTCGGCTATTACACAGGAATCTTGACATTATATAATTACGTTAATGCAATTCATATTGAACTATCGTATAATCAAGAGCATGAAGCGAGACATTACTAAACTACTTTCGTGTAAAGCTTTGTTACGAACAAGTTGCTATTGTGTTACTATCACTGTCTAAAACTTTTATTTATACCAACACTTCAACAAAAACTGGTATCGTCCGATCCACGAAGATAGTTTTTTTTTAAATTTGCTTCGATCGAATTAGTTTTTGTGCGATATATTTTATATGAAGGCGTCGAATACAAATTATAATACGTTTAATATAACTGAATGTAATGTTTAATTTTTAAATTAAATACTTGATATTGTAGGTAGTTCATTTCTAGACCATATCTCAAGTGGACGATTCATAAAAGGTAAATAAGGAACCGTTACAGGATCAATCCGTTATCCCGTTTGACGTATAGTGATGTGTTACTGTCGATCGCAAAAAACGGTCTGCGAGTCCGGATTTCGAATCTATTACAAGTTAAATATATATTCAATAAAGTTTTTACTTTTTGTATATGTTTTACTATATTGGATTGTATCAATTAAAAAATTCAAATATGTACAATTGTTTGTACAGATAAGAAATCCCACAGATATAAAAAATATTTTACAATGACATATGCTTCATTTTTATTTAATTTCTTATTAATAAACAATGATTATAAATAAGTTTTTTATTTAGTACACTGTAAGACTGAAGTAATAATGTGTTTATATTTCTACAGTATATATTTTTTTCTTAATTACATTTGAATTCTTTTTTGGTTTAAATTTAATATCATTCTTATTTACTCTGTGCTTTTTACGAGGAAAGATACTTGTATTTTTTTACATTTTTCTCTCAACTACAATCTTCCTTGTGCCTTAAATAAGTATTTTGAGTTGAGTTGAGTTTTATGCTTAGTAACACATTTGGTGACGCATTTTTATTTAGAAAACAATAGAAAAAAACACAATTGTCACAATTTATACTAACATTTTTCGAAATTATATCTTATATCAATTATACCTTAAATAACAAATGTCTTCATTTCACCAAGGAAAGAGTAAATTGAATGTTTAATATAACGCATCGTCTAAAAACCTATTTATGCTCTTAACATTGCTCTCTGCTCGTATAAATGTGAGGCGATTTGCGGCTCAGTAACTATTAAATGGCAATAGTATGAATAAATATGACCGATCTAGTTAATGTAAATGATTGTAAACAAGTTTTCAAACATGTCTTACCCAGAACACGTTTAATTATAATACTGTATTGTATTGCCTTATTTTAAGGTGACGCCCTGGTCGATAAAAGGTATTAAGAAATTTTTTTGCCAATCAAACTAAAAATTAAAGATTTCATAAAGTGTAACGCCTAATAATGAATACTTAAAGACAATGACCGGGAATACTGGACAGTTTGCTAGTCAATATTTAAAAGTAAATAAAACAGTTCTTTTAAAATAGCAAACTTAATATAACATTAACCTAATATAAGTAGTAGTTGCTAAATAACGCACTAAAGTTAAAATTTAGCAGTTCTTTTTATTAATTTAACCAATTGAAGTATCCTTAGCACATAAAAATTCATTGCCTTAAAACGTGCATACTTTTAATGTTACGGTAAAAGGATTTTGTTTAATTTTTTTTTAAATAATTAATCCGATTATTCATTTTTTAAAATTGATGTTATATTTATTTGGAAAAACCGAAATACATGCATATGTATTCTTATTTATTTTTCTTTAAGGATTAGTGGTAATAAAGTAATATAACTTATTATTCGTTGCGATTTCTGTTCAACATCTTGATCTAAAATTAGTTTGAAAACCTTATAACTTAGAAAGGAACCTTTTAACTTTTTTAAAATACTAACATTGTAAAACATTTTAGATTGATTGATTAGTAAAACCCCGTGAAAATGATTCGATTACCGCTTCATTCGCAGTTATAAAATGGTAGTAATTATAATAAAACAGTCCAATGGACGCAATAATTGAATTGCGGTTTATTAGGTATCGCTTGGTTTCATACATTGAAAAAGCAATAAAATGTATATAATTCTAGACCAAGATTGTAGGAACATTACCTTGGTTAGCAATTTAAATTATGTTTCTACATATTTGTTTACATATTTAATTTGAAATTGAATTTGTGATTATACGTTTACCTTGTCATACTAATATAAAAATAAAAACTAACCGAACCTGATTAACTCAAATATGGTTGCTCTCATTATATTTCGAAATTTAATAACTAATAGTTATTTTATTATACAAATGTCAAAACAACGTCCGCCTCCGAATTATGCATTACAATATGCGTTTATACGCTTGCGTATATCTAACGAAAAAATGTCTTGATTTATATTTTATACCAAAAAGTTTGATACGTCATTTTTTTTCCTCTGCTGTCAAAATGACATTTGCAAATTGCAGGTTAAAGGCTGCCCCCTTTAACGCAGAGGACGCTTAGCTTAAAACTTCTTTTGAGGTGGTAAATTTGAGCTTGGAAAGTCGCGGATCAGGTCGATATACACCACTATTTCACCGCACGGAAAGACCGTCTTACCGCTACATGGTGTGATTAGGTTCAGGGGCTTTTGCAAGAGGACCTCTGCTTAGACTGACACTCTCCGATAATAGAAGATCTTTCACTCTATTAACATTATAATGAAGTTTCACTCGAAAAAGTTGCCAAACAAAAGCGCATCGTCGCTTTTACTATCGTTACGTCTAAACTATGCCACTAATTGCTTTTGCGCTCTTCAGAATATATTCAGTTCTGTTTCTGACGGAAATTACAGCAAATTTTAAACTTTAATTTGTTTCATTATTTACTATAAATAAAATGTTATTTTAATATATTAATAATGTTACTAATAACACATAATTTATAGTATTTTCATTATTTTTTTTTATAATTATACATCGTAATAAAACATAAACGGGAATATAGTTGATATAGCGTTTTTTTCCGTATTATCTCCGTATATCTTGTGTATCATTATATTAGTATTATTTTGTTTTCCCTATTACGATCTTTCATTTGAACGTGTATTTTAATTTAACCGGATGCTCGTAAATGTTTGCTTATGAGTAGTAGTTTTACGTCCATAAAACATATAATACTGGCATGTCTTGTATAGTATTATAAACTGTTTCTAATATTATTCTCTTTTAAGTCGTTCCTTCATTGCTTAAGATCATGTCGGTCTTGAAGCGCATGGACGAAATCGATGATAAGCTTTTTTCATACTATCCTATCCTATGTTTTCCATCCCTTTTACCCTTCATTAAAGGACGTGATAAACAAGCGGTTATGTGGACACCCACGTAAACTCTTTTCTTTCCTAACTTGGTAACATTATAACAGCTGTAAAACTTTTTAATCCTAAAATAAATGTAAGTTTTGTAGTTATCGAGAATAATGTACATGATTTTTAATTTACTTATTAGTTTTTATATGGCAACCCTGATGAGACGGCTGCTTACATAATCGTGGAGTTAACGATCTTTACGTATCTTGTCTAATTAAAGATAATTGTTAAAGTTTTGGTCTAAAAACTGGAATATGTTTAAGCTGCACAGCTACTTCGTTCGTCGAGTCGACTTAGTTTGTAGGCATTTCTTAAAACAAGACGAGTTTGGAAGCATTTCAGACACGTATTTGAAATTGACGTTTTTCACTATTATTTTAATCATCAACGTTTCAGCCCAAGGATGTCGTCTACCGATATCTGTCGACCTTTCGGGTGGATGTCCAACGCTGTGCTTGGCTGTTTATTGTCTTCTTTCTATAATTTTAAGGCCTCAGCGGTCATATGTTCTGCGCACCGTGTGACCTACCTACTGTCGCCATATTGCCAGTCACCATACGTTGGGATCTTCTGGCGTTCTTTTCTAACGTCCACAACTGATTACTAAAAATGATTAATATTGGATATTAATATTGATAAATAAACGAGTAAACATGTGAATAAAGGTCGGTAAACGTTTTAATAAAAATCAACGGTTATTTTTAATAAACTCTTCCCTGTTTGAAAGATGTTTATACCTAAACATGTGTTATGAGTGCGCTAAATTGCTTTGGAAATGCACAAAGACTCAGGGGTCCGTAACAAGGAGGGCTTAGGGGGAATACTTAATATGATTTGCCCCGTAGAACCCCTGCTTCCAGACAAAGTACGTCGTTGCCTTTCGCTTTTGCGGTTCGATCAAGATTACTTAAATTGAAATACATAACGTACAATTGCTATAACAAACATTTTACGTTTTTTTTTACATTTACTTGTTTAAAATACCAAACACAAACATTCATAAGAGACGTCAAGTTTATACTTATATGATTTTTATTATTATAGTATTATTTCTTAACTTCTATTTTTTATGACATAAATTCTAGATTGTGTTTAATTATATAAGTCGCTCGGAAGTCAATGTAATTGGGAGCATGAAAACATTAATAAAAATTTAAATAAATTACATATTTATTAATTCAATCAGGTAAGCTTATGTTGGATTAGTATAGAAAAAATAGAATTATGTAAAAGAATATATATCTTTTACATAAAAGAATGTAACTTTTATGTAAAAGATATTTTTTAAATTCATTTTCAATTATAAAGGATGATTGATTATAGTACACCGGTAGAAAGCTTTATACAGGTAAATGATCATTTTGTATATACTGTCCAAAAATCAATATTTTCAGAAACGTTGTGATAATGTAGCAAGAAAATGCATTATCAAAATTAATTACTAAAAATTAATATTAATTACTACAATTACTACAATTAATATTAATTTGTAGTAATTCTAATTACTACAAATTAATATTAATAATTGCTTTTTATCTGATCCTGTAGACTGTACTGCCAGAAGTTACTGAACTGTTGCATTTCAATAGAAAAAAAACGTAATATTTTCAAAGTGACCAACCTTTTAAAGGATAATTAAAAGTAATTATAAAAGCATTTTGATGACAAATGAACTATATATTCATCTCTTCAAAAAAGATATGGTAAAAATGAAATTCACTTAATCTTCATTTGAACTTTCTACAGAACAATACTGATAAAATTTTTACACCTATATACAAACAACCATGTTAAAAGATTTTTAAATGAACTTATCGTTTGTATCATATTATATCTTGTATTAGAATATGCAAATGGAATGACGTAAAATCAAAATGCAAATAGGGAAATGTATAAAAACGATTGTGTTGAAGGTAAACGTCCGTGTGGATATGGAGGTATGCACGTATGGTCGGTAATTAAGGTGGCTTAGTCTCCAAGAGGTACACGAGTCAATAGTATTTAATGGCAATCGTGGCGGGTTTGAGGCGAGGTGTTTAGATAACTGAACACAATGCGCCAGACTGCATTCCAAGCCATCTGGCTGGCCCGGGAATTAGTTGTGAAGTGTTTCTGCATCTTACACGAATTTAATTATTACTTCCAATGGCAATGGACAAATATATTCTTAATGAGAATGTTTATCACTCCCAATTCTTTTTTCTATATGAGCTAATTTAATAATTTTTTTCATAATTAATTTTCGCAGTTGTTTTGACGTTTGTCATTTAACCATTTAAAAAAAAAAGAAAAGGGGCAATAACTTTCTTAAATCTATTATTCTTATGACTTAATAAATCAACACTTAAAAAATCATTTGACGATATATATTTAAATACTCAGTGTTTTAAACACTTTGTAGTTAATTTTTTATCGTGAAAAAAATTTAATAACCCGATGATTAGCTGAGTGAGTTGGTTCAACGGTATATATTCTGGCCATAATACGTATCAATGTTTTGATTTCATGTTACATAATACAAACACAAAATTTAAAAAAAAATTGATTGCAGTAGTTAAGATCTTTCGATTAAGTTATCACGGTTTTAACCGTGAAAAAATAAGAAAAATTTATTTCGTTAACTAGCATAGTTTACATTTATTTTATACAATATATATGGTATTACTTATAATAGTAGCCTTCGCTCTTTTAGGAAACTTTGCTAGTGAGTTATTAGAAAAAAAATAAGGTAAAATAATCTTCAACGAATTAATCAGAACCAACTTGCATGGCGTTCAAGAAAGAGGACAAGTTCATTATCCTTTAACATTTCGGCCGTAGGACATTCACGGACATAGGTTATTCTTATAGCTTGAAAATAAGCATGGTCTATATTCAACATATTATAGGTGGACACTCTGGTCCGCGGTAGCCGGTCCTTGGCCTCCACTTCAGAAATTTAAGGCTCCAGCGAACTGTGTTGGTTACTTTCGGTGGTTTACGGATCCCCTCATCTTTTATCCGATTAGAGAACTCCTTAGCATATTCTTCCCCGTGACTTGTTGATTTATTTAAGCTTGCTCATACGTATTACGCTCATTTATTAAATTGCTCAGTAATAAAATTAAACAATAATAACCATATAAGTTATTATGACTTTAATATATGCTCATAAGGAGTACGTTAAACGTAAGACAGTTAATAATACATATACGGAGAATTCTCTTTGAGTAAACCTCTAGAATGAGTCGCTATGGGGCCGATCGTTGCGCTCGCAACAAAGGTTATGAAACGCGGGTAAGTATGCGCAGGTTCAAGTTACATGTGGTGACGTAAGTGGATAAGTTAATTACCTAATGCTTTCATACACATAGCTTCTTACAAATGTAAAAGCGTGTTGTACATTATTGGTTTATGTTCAAAGATGGTTCCGTTCAAAATGGATTTCTTTATTTTACTCGCATTAAGCAGATGGTAACAAGAACTTTTTTTCAATTGCTTACTGGCTAATTGTAAGTAAACAGGATGATTCTTTATAAGTGTAAAAGCTTTCCAATCACCTATATAAAGTGATGACCCTGTATAAACAGATGAAAGTTTTATATTTTCTGTTTGAATGCAATACACCAATAACTTCTGGCAGTACAATGTCTGCAGGGACAGATTGTAAGCAATAATTAATTTTAATATGTTGTTATCAAAATTATGAAAACGTAATTTTACTATGTTACTTATTATTTCTAAAGCATTGATTGACAACTCAATCATTTATATATACAAACAATCACAATTTATATTGGGCTTTATAAATTTATTACATGAAATCGGTGTCTTACGAAGATATCATAAATTCTAACACTTACGTCATTAATCTAGTATTTTAATTGAGATGAATAATATGTAGGTTACCTCTATCTTATATTTTTTTAATATATGCATGAACATAAGAGTCCATATAAATTACGTCTTCCAAATTAAGATGCTAATATTAAGTTATATATACACTGTTCTGTTAAACTTTTTATGGGAACATTAAAAATAATGTTTAAGTTTCGAGTTGGATCCGCAGTTGGATCTGATGATGAGTTCCAGCCATTACGACGTTACTCTGGTGATAAAATGGCGAAAACAATTTATCTATGATGAGATAGTTCGCGAACAATGTCGTAAAACAACAGTTTCAGTGTTATATGAAGGCAGTGTAAAAGTTTTATAATGCTGTTCTTAGCGTATCGCGAATTGCTACTCAGACATTGTCGTTTAAAGCCAGTTTAGTTTTATAATTTTCAACCATTTATCTGATAAACAAATTTCACGCGTCAACTTCAACTTTTTTAAATTACAGAACATGTATTTTTTAATCGTCTAATAATTTCCGGTTTCACCCGAAAGAGTTTAACACTGGCACACGTAATTACTATTTAATATTTACAAAATGTTTATAACCGTTCATTTAGTTTACGCTTTTCATAACAGAAAGCCACTGTTTACCTTAGTTGCATTTAGTTTCTACGGATTGGCATTACTGTAAACGCGCTTAGATTAAATCTCTGATACAGAAACTAAACTCAAAGACTGTACGCAAAGGACTTTATACGAACGTAAACGGGGCTCTGACTGTCACATATCTTTAGCATTACCCTGTAAAGATGCCCGGGGAGGGTTGATACTCATGACCGTGTACAATTGTCGGTGTGAGTGAAATAGGACTCACTTATATTTAGGATTTAATCTGGATATATAAAATATGGATTGGTGATTATGTTCCTTATCTCGTAGTATAATTCATAGTTTTAAGGGACCGTGTAGATAAGAAACATTGTTACGTCGATTACCAAAACCAAAGAGTAGTGAGCAAGATGTACACAGAGAGTTTTTACAACTTATTTGAAAACACCAATCGCATATTATTGTTAATAACATATTCATTTATTCTATTGTGAATGTAAATTTAATTTTGAACAAATTATTGACATTCTTTTTTTTTTTTTTTCACATGTACATAAAATTTGTACGCCACTAGAGAGAACACTTTTGGACTATTTATTCTCTTTTTTATCAGCATATTTGACATATATTTCATGTAATAAATAATTTAATTTGATTGGAAACCTAATATCGGCCATCATTCTCTATCCTTATTAGCACTGTAATAAGTCAAGAAATATAATAAAAAGTGAGTAAACGCTTTAACACGTTATTAAATATTCTTCTTTGCTAGTTTATAAATTAGTTGATCGTAATATTCTATAAGGAATGAAGTAAATATTAGACAGAAGTGAAAAACAATAAAATTTGTTAAGTCTCATTTACAATTAAAGTTATTGCAAATAATAATCGACCGTACCGATATCCATTACAAGTAATGTTTGCTTAATGTACTAAAGCAGAGCGTAAAAGCATTCACATTTTTATTGCAGTTTCAAAACTTAATTAAAATTAACGGTACCATTGAGGTGCTTGACACAGGTAACTGTTAGGTCATTAAGTTTGAGTACTAGGTTCTTAACACAAAGGTAAGCTTATGAGTTAACTTTTAGTAGGCAGATTGACATTCATTATTCATGATTTTTAATAGCACCAATTCTGCAAAACATTTACTATCTGTATGAATGATTCTTATTTGTACTTTGAGGCCATAGTAAACTGTTTCAAAAATACAACTTTAACTGTAGCATTTATATTAGCAGTGATATCCCAGTGGTAGAGAATTGAAACTTGCGATCATAGGTTGCCAGTTCGATTCCCGGGATACAATAAAATTATGAAATATTATCAGTAATCAAATATTATTCAAACTTCATGCATTAATTATTCAAGATTGACAATGCTCAATAACAAGTTTCGCGAGGGTGTGGATCACCGTCCTCTGCGTATCATAATACCAAACTGCGATCGTCAACTCGCCAACCAAGTAAGGCGATTACGGTATATTCCCTCATAGATATCTTTGGGAGAGGCTTACATCTTGCAGTGGGCGTTTATGGAATAAAACGACGAAATGTATCAAAACTAAAATTATAAATGCATTTTCATTTGTAATACATGTCCGGTGTTACATTCTTAAAACCAAGATGTACTAACAAAAGCAATTATGCTATACCGTTCAAATATTAAAAGGATATAACGCCATTTTTTTTCAACGATTCCCATAACTTAAGGATTTATTACGATGATACTTTACGACATTTATAATATGAAGTGTATAAAATTTTACCGACAATATTGACAGAAAGTCCTGCGTTTGTTATTAAATTAAGAAAGGATTTTTTTCTCTTACTTATGTTCAACTCTTACTGATTTTCAAATATAATTTTCTATCCAAAATTATTGTTTTTGTAGTACATATTATATATAAACCCATGTTGAGTCTTAAAAACGTTTGCTGTGACTATTGGATGCGATCCAAGAAATACGAATTTTACTGCATCGTCCCTCGCCTGTTCGGATACAACGACAGCACAGTCCATAAACATGCATTGGTATCGCACTTCTGGATATATTTTTCCTATCATTTCTCCATGTTAATGTGCGTTTTGCGGCAATAACGCTATTTGAATTTCCGAACTGGCATAAAGTGTATTGTAGATACATAACTTGTATATTTCTTCCTCCATAAATATATTTTAAAAATAAACTATTATCCTCACGAACCTTTTTTTTTGGAAAATTGCTACATTTAACCATTTTCTTGCGAATAGAATTAATGTAAAAATATTTGCACTACTTATAACTAAAAAGTATCCAAAGTTCTATAATAATATATAAAAACCATGAACGTCTGTCTGTCGTGCAACGAGTCCTTATATAGGATCAATGACTTATCTATGGGTATACTTGTCTAGAGCTCTCTAGAGTTAAAATGAAGAAAAGATGGATTTACAGTGTAAAAGATCTTAAAATAGGTAAATTTACTGCCTCAGGCAAACGGAGCGACGTTTAAAAGAAAGATGTACCATAGCTTGTCTGGGTTGTTTATCCTTAAAAAGCATTCGTGTGATATTTCCGGTAAATAATTTAAAATATATATCGCCGTTAATGTGGATAGGTAAAATATTTTTTTTCTTTTATAAGGAAGAAGTGCACACAAGGATGGAGCTTATGATTTATATTTGTAATGTTTACGCCTTTATTTCCTTAACACAATTATTATGATTATTGAATGGTGCAGCTGTGTAAGTAGGTTGAAGAAGGATGTTTATTACACATTGCTCTTTATTTTCAATAACATTTGTTTTCCTGTCCAAATTGTAAACAGTTTCGGTAAATAATTTTTAAAATTTTGTTATTTTCGTCGAAATACGGATTGTAAAAACGATTAACAAAAATTACAAAATTCGATACTCTCTGACGATTCTAATTTGTCATGCTCGGAAAGGTTATTCGAGCGAATAATTTACATTTAATAAAATAGTACATTTATTATCAAGCCTCCGGAACAGATAATTAATACGTCACGTATCTATCGACTTCCTGTTACGGTTTTTTTTTACCCGCACACATTAAATATGTTACTAAAATGATTACAGAGTATAATTAAAAAAAAAAACTTTCAATCGACCCCTCACGTTCGAGTCTTGGAAATTCCCTGGGTAAATTAAAAAAATGTGATTCATATTTAACCACGCCAATAATGGTTAAGAAATGCGTCATTGGTAAGACCTGGGAATGTGCAGGTAGCATTACTAAAAAAGTTAAATTACCTACGGCAAATGAACAGGTGAGCTTCGATCTAAGTACAGCATCATACGAAACAAAATTGTATAACACGCAATATAAAATTAATAAAAGTTTCAGACTTCTTTTATATAAGTATTGATCATCGGTGCCTATAATTTGAAGCTAACAACCGCAAAATGAGCCAAGACGTATCATATTCGCATTTTAATAAAAAAACAAGAAGGAAGCTTAAAGTTTCAACCAGTTATCCTTGAGCCTAGAGAAGTGTAATTAAAAAATCGGTTGTGCAAACTGTCACGTGAAATTTTATCTCGAATTAACTACGTTTACTTTTTACAAATTGCAACTTTAAAAACATTTCGTAATTTAGAATTTTAAGTTAAATTACGGAATGTGTCATTTATTCCTTTCTCCAAAATGAGGCAGAAGGGGTCCCCATTACGTCGCCATCCCAAGCGGTCTTGAGCTTCGCGCTTTATTACGCTCCACGTCATTCCAACTGTCTTCACTTCTGCAGTGATCGTCCGCCGCCAGGTTTGCTTTGGGCGGCCACGTCTTCGCCTTCGCGGAATGTGTACTGTTTATTAATTTAGAAGAAGACTCGTAAAGCTGTGGTACCAAAGCAACGGCCTCGAAAAAATGTTAATTTAAATTTGTTTCCAACCATGTCATGACATAGAATACTGATACAATTTAATCGACAATGGTACTCAAGGCAGCGATTCAATCATTGATCACAAGGGCGTTAGGCCTTTTAAAATGATCAGTACATATTTATATTTCTAGTTAAGGTTTTGTTATAGCCTTATACAGCTAAAGAGGCCGCATTATACCTATTGAATAAAAAAATTAAAAAACTTGTTAAACGGAACGATAAATAAATCACTTTTGACATCAATTCTTTCCTGTTTATAATTAGTAGCAAATTAGAATTAAATTGGTTGAGATAATGTTACATTATAGATATGTCAAGGTAAAATTAGTTAATTCGAATCTGACCAGGGCGGATCAGTTCTGAATACCGGATTGTCACAAAGTTTCAACGTTTATTGACCATAAAAAACGTGATTACCTTGATGCTATTGACACAGGAAAGGTCGCGGACGTTACCTTGCCACCTTTTTCTGTCTTCCTCCACGATTTATCTTTAGTTTTTTAAAAGAAGTTTATATGAAAAGCATGTCTATTTGCGGGTAAGTACAGATGCCAAATTGACGTCAACGTGTTCGTAACACATATATTTACAAACTAATTATTGTTTGTGTTATTTGTGTACGTTTAAGAACAATGCAATTATAGTGTTTATTATGCAATAATTTATTTAGTCAATGTTAAACGGTAACAATTGGCAAAAAGCGTTCAACATTATTTAAGAACATTTTAAATACATTTCGATGTACTAAAAAGAAATTTTGATGTGTTAATTTAACCATTTAGATTCTTTTTACGAAAGAAAAAGGGTTATCATAATTTGTGGTTGGACTTATGTCGTAATTAGGAATAATGGACTATTTTTTCTATAACATTGTTAAAGATTATACTGAACAATGTCTGCTGCAATTATAGCTTTTATTAATATGTTACATCTGTTGTAATGACGAAAAATTTAATTTTAAATTTCGAATAATTTAGTTCCTAACCGTTGTAAATGAGTCTTAAGCCATGTTTCCTTTTACGTGCGACGACATTTCTCTCGGCATTTGATGTTATTTTTACATTTTATAATAATGCTTATAGTAAACCATATGTTCCATACATAAAGGAACACAACGCAATCATTTTTATATGGCAGCTTATATATGTACTGCTAAGTTACTTGAATAAATTAACGATCTAAAACCTTAATTTTTTTGAGTAAAAATTATTATATTTTCTTATATGGTTTTGTCGTCAAAAAAAGTCAAGATATTAAAAGTGGAACGCGCCCTTAACTATACAAAGGTCAAGAATGTGCCTATTGAAGCCACACCTATTCATATACGTAAAATGTCAAATATTGATATGAGAGTGCAGGTGAGGGTTGGGCTTTAGCCAGACAGACTTTGTTTAAGAAACTCTTTGTAATAAATAGCTTCTGTCTAGTGGTATACTTCAAATGTACTATTGTCAAAACTTTATCGCAACGCTATTTTTTAAAAGTATACATTATTGATATAGACGAGGCGTTCATTGAACCCCTAGAATTGGACTCCACCTTCAATAAATCTCCTAAATATTACACAGACAACAATGAAAAGCCTTTTCACTTATTTTTTATAAATATACATTTTCACTGTTATACGCTATATTAACATAACTTTTTAGCTGTAATTTTTTTTAGCAATAATGTCATATCATAAAACGGTGTTCAGACTGCATGACAAAAATTTTATAAAAGATATGTAAGATATGTAAGATTTAGTATAACTGTTACATTTAATTCTTATGTAAAAGAACATCAAAATTATTAAGGTATATAAATGTTACAAAAAAGGAATTATCATTAATAATACAGTCAAAATATCACATTGTCTTTTGTCTGTAGTCCAAACTTTTGTGGCTATGGCATCAGAGTACATGGCTACTGTTAAATTTTTTGCCCGCTGGTAGTAGCTGGTATGTAAGTATTTTTTTCTAATACGGCACACGGTTCCATATATTTTAATTTTGCATAAATTTTTAATGTTTAATATTACAGTCGTACACAGACCTTTTATGTTACCGTTTAACTAAACGTTTATAAATTAATATAATAATAATATGACCGGATACAAATAATCTATAAAAAATCATTATAAAAAAGATAATGTAAGTTAAATCATTTTTTACATACATTACAACGAAATTGTTGTTAAATATCATCATCAAGAGGGCTTAACTATTTTACTTGAAAGCACTTCCTAGAAACTTTTAAAACTTTGATATTTCTGAATTATATCGATTGTTGTATAGTGTTGCACACACTAGCAATCGGGTGCTGTAGTTTGGAGTTGGTTTGTGCCGAACCTAAAAACTTTTGTTATCAGACGACATATACAATGACTCGCAAAATTTCCGTTTGAAAATTTTGTCTTATTTAAAGAAATATGCTTCTGCGACCTCTCTACGAGATGGTATATCTCAGAAACCAGATCACAGGCACCGACGTTCTTTAAATTGAAACAAACCTAAGTTTGTGGACTTTTACCTGTAACAGTTGCTATGGAGATAGCCATCTAGACCATCTTCCGCGTGGTAGTTGACCCGCCTCAAGTTTTTGACAAGTTTTTTTGAAGATTAACGGTGTTTTTATGGAGTTACATATCATTCAAGTATAATACAGGCAGTGTGATAACCAAATGTACAACTAGCGCTACACTTGCGCAGTAGAAGCTTCATTCGAATTACCATTTTTAAATAATTTTTATTTATGACATTTAAAAGCAAATGTATTTTTTTTAGAAATGGTCTTCGCTCAATTATATTGTAATCATTTTCTTCCCCATGTTTTTTTTACTTGAACCCATTAAGAACAACTGCTGCTGCCTACTTTATGATTTGACATGTTTTTGGACTGATTTTTATTTGATTTTGAATTGAAATATAATTTGTATCGAAGAAACATAAACTGCCAGGATTCAGATAATGATAAATTGTTGTTTTTTATTTAAAAAAAAATGTTATTTGAATTGCTCTGAAAAATTACGCATATGTAAACTCTCCTTTAATTTTTTTATTGTTGACGACTACTAACAACATCTGTCCCTTTCACTTGCTTACGTTAGCGAATGTGCAAATGAGCGTTGTAATAATTACGTTTGCCGAATATGGTATAGTCATCTTATTTTATTATAGTAAATACATTTTTGATACATAAATAATGACATAGGTCAATCACAACAGTGGAACCAAATAAGGCATGAATTCATCGGATATCGTTAAACTGTTTTTATCCTTTACTGCGTAAAAATATTAATTTTCATTTAATTTAGTCGCAGCGAGGAATTGGAAGGATTTTTTTACATTAATATTTTGATTTAGACATATAGGAAGTAAGTATAAGGCTTTAAATAGGTATTTTTATAATATTCTAAAGCTAAAGAGTTCGTTGTTGGCCCAACGAATCGAGAGGGATCCAACACTAGGCGATTATTGTCCTTGAATATATTTGCATGGATTTCAAAGTAGTGACGTATTTCAATTGACGCAATTGCCTCGATATTATTTTGTATCATGCACACAAGAGACGTTAATGGACGCTGAAACATGATAAGTGTATGGAGTAACACTGTTTATAAAACATGTCGATATTTGATATGCCTGTGTTCCAAATTTACAATGTGTGGGTAGTCGAATGTATTGTAAACTCCCTATCGTTATTCATTTGAAAACAATTGCAGTTTATAAGTGTACGCTGCATTTCATGAATGAAATTGCGAAATCATTCACACATCAGTTGTTAAGTGTTAAAACGAAAACAAATGCTTGGGCTCGAACTTTATTAATGAAGCAATCAAATAACTTAACTAATTTTAGACCTTTTTGATATTTAAATTTAAAAAAAAGGGTTTCCGTTAGAAATCTTATCTAATATCAAAAACAACATGAAAAACTCGAGGACAATTTCGGATATAAAATCTCCACGATCTTTAGTTCCGTAAGGCATTTTTTTATGTATTTACCCATTCCTAGATAAAGAAAATTGAAGTCATAACATTTTTATGCTACGCTTTGTGGACTATTTTTGACTGAAAGAAAGCAACCGTGTGGTAGAAGAAGAAACACTCAAACTAATTCCATAATGTATACCAATTTATTTTAAAAACTTTCACTATTTTTAAAATGAATGTTTAATTTTTTGATTTGCGTTTAAGTACAGGTTTAAAAGTACAATACCAGTTGTTAGTCATTGTCATACCTGTTACCAAATAAGATTTAACAATAGAATGGTACGATGATACCACAGGCAGACAATGTCGTATTGAGTTTCTACCTGGAAATTATATACACGTATTGTATTTGATTAATTCTATCAATTATTCCGGTGAAATCGTAATCAATGTCGTCTATTCCGAATTCAAGACTTCTTGTTCATTGTATCGCGTTACCTTGCGTTTAGGTTGTAAACCTTTAAATAGAAGTACCATTAGTGTATTTGATTAAGTAAATAATGAGTTATATATACGTTTATTTGTTATTGGGGTTAAAACTTCTAAGGGATATATGAATAAAATGATCACTATGGTATATGTTACATTATTTTTTTCTGTTGGAATTGAACAGGTAAATAAATTTTGACAGTATAAAGTTGGAAGGTATGGGTAAACAACCATTGGTTTTAATATTTAGCTATTCGAATTTTGAAAAGCTGTACCGTGGTTTCTTACTATAATATTATTACATTATATAATTATTTCGGAAGCCATTATTTTAATTTTTTAGCAAGTAAGCTTTACTTTCACACCTTTAAAAATTTTACACATATTTTCAATCACCCTGTAAATTATACATATTCGGAAATGTGAAATTAAGACAAATAATTTTTAAATCAATGTACGTAGACAATGAAAACAAAGTAACACGAGGATGTATAAGAAAGACGTAAAAGTAACAAAGCAAACTACATTTGGACCACATCACTTAAAATCACCAAAAATCAGTTATTTTAATCGTAGTATGAAAGATAGTAAACAAACTAACAAACTATTGTAGAAAGGTGTAACAATGTAGCACTTAGTGTACCGTAAAGTAATTTGCTATTGTTGCTATTTTATCAAGGACCTGAATCCATTTTATAGGTTTTAAAAGAAAAACCTATTAAGAGTTATTACTTTTTATCGCAGTTTGAAAATGTAAAAGAATGCGCATTAACAGTCTATAATCTAATTCTGATTCAGCCATCAGAAACCCTGAAATTGAAAAGGATTACGCTTTTTATTAACTTCTAATCATATCAGATAGATACATTGCTTGAGTTTCTTTCGCCATTTCTCCCAGCACTAACGCTTTATAAAGTGGTAGCAATGTTAGTCCTGCAATAGTAACCTATAAGTTGGAACAAACGGACAATTCAAGTTCAGGTTGCGTCTTAGGGGCACATGCGCCTAGTTACAACACGGAGAATACTCCTAAGCGATCATTGAACTTTACCTCTTACCAATTCGGTGTAAGAAAGGCTTCTGAAGAAGTTTTTGATCTTAAGTTAATGTAAAGAGGTTTATGAATTAGATATTGCTTTTTTTAATATATCCTCTGCTTGCTGGGAATTGCGTTGCGGCGCTTTCCGCGCAGTTCTTTCGATGCGTCATCAGTTCGCATTGCAGTATATTACCAATACTTATGAATAAAACATTAAAAAATGTGTTATACGCATTAATAATACCAATATCGAAATTAATTCAAATGTTTTTTATATATGTAAATGGATACTGCAGGCCACATAGCGTGCAAAACAGATGTTCGGGGGCCTAATTTTTCTGGAGTTGGAAACCACGGCTAGGACGTCCTCCCATAAGCTGGACAGACCACCTTAAGGTTGAAGATGTTGGATGAACGCCTTCAGCCGGTTTTATCAGAAATTTATTTGGGTGAGGTCCAAGTCCAGTATGTCCTATGGATGTTCTATGGTTGAAATGATGATGTTGAAATGAATACTTACACGGATTAGGCAAATCCTAAAAACAGAACAACTTTTACCTGTGTACAATACCCGGCGATAAATATTGCACATCGATCTTTGGAAAGAGACAATCGGCTAATTTCGTAGTCGTTATCTCTATCGCACGACTGACAAAAGGTCACATAAGTAGTGTACTGTATGTGATTCTTTGTTAATATTATAGCTAATTTTTGTATTTACGTAGAAAGCAAAATTTTATTTCTTCATACGGCTTCTCTGTCAAGATCGACGTCGGCCGTCACTTTTTTAAAATTATTTAACGAAAATTATGAGTCATTTTTAAATAAACCTCTTCTTGTTTTACCCTGCATATTTAAAACCGGGTAAACTAGAACTGTGTTTCTTTTTATTCTTGTACGTTTTTATTCTGTAGCTCCAACGATTTTATTATGCACCATGCCTTGGGTGAGAATCAGTCATCCGTAAAACGACCAGAAACTCGCTAGTTACCTCTATCATTTATGAGTATAAAAACGAATCCCTTTTTACCTTTAGTCACGCCATAACTTGAGAAGTAATTTGTCTATTATATACATATTTTTATATAAATTGCGGAAAAAAATAGAAAATCGTGCAGAACCATTGAAACATTACACTTTTGACAGTTCCCTTTGAACTTGTGAACGGAAACTTGCGATCGCAGGTCGATTTTAGACATACAATCCTGTATATTTAACTCTTATGTATTATATATAAAGAAGTTTCCAGAAGAAGAGCAACAGCGTCCTCTGCATACCATAATACCACACTGCGATCGCAAACCCGCCTGCCAAGCAATTAAGGTATATCATACCATAGGTATCTTTGCATAGGCCTCCCCCATGCCTTGCAGTGGGCGTCTATGGGCGGAAACTTCGACCACGACGATATCTGATCAAATATAAAGTGATAAAGCTGAAATACTGTCCATTATTCCATTTTTTCGTTTTTTTTTTTCGCTAATGGTCAATGACTTCTGGCAATACAGTCTGTCCGGACAGCTTTTGTTTTTTTTTTATAGTACATAGTGCATTTAAAATGTAAAATCAATCAGCTTCAGAGATTCTTAGAAACTGTAAATATTTGTTTTACGCAGGTCATGAGTATTAACTTATGACTTTAAATATATGTACCACGACATATACCCACTGTCATGATACAAAGCAAATTCCACCTTACTTATTGTGGGTTCATTAATGTCATGTATTTCAAATACCTTCGTCTTAATGGATGTTTAATAAAGTTTTGCGTTAACCACGTATTTTAAAGTTGAAGGTTATCATTAAATGGGATCTTTATTAAATAATACCTTTGAAACTATGACTCTTCTGTCATACTTGTATCGCATACAATATCTCACTATTATTGTCAGTGAAAAATATATTAATAATTATTATTTTTAATACCACTAAACTGTCGATGTTTAATATAATGTATGCAAAATTTATCAACATGGTATTAATTTATTTGACCGTTATTAAACACGAGTTAGTTATTGCGAAGTTGCTTACACAGGATTGAACGATGGAACGATGTTGCAAAATAAAGCAAAAATACGCCGCAATGCAAATCAATGTAATTGAAAATTTACGCATAAGTATGTTATATATGTAAGCAAAAACAATCTATTACTCAACTACAGTTTTTACAGTAATTACCGAGTATGATAATAATTTATAAAATTAATTATGTTTCCCAAATAGATAAAGTCAAAAGCAATACGGATCTGAATTATTAATTAAGTTCTTTAATTTTAAATCGTAAACACTAATAAAATGCAGTGCCTTTTAATTATGAAAATTTAAATAAGTAACTGTTGATAAAACATTTTTAAAATTAGATATAGAAAATGTTAATGACTGAACGGTCACAAGTGATCGCGACATATAGTTCCAGAAAAAAAAATATTTATACTACCAGTAGCAGTATAGTACAGTTTTAAAATATGCAAATTTAGAAATCGTAGTCGGAAAACCTTTGAACATTTTAAGCATTATTTACTAAATCTCGGCATTAATGGAATCCGATACTTACGTTTTTTGAATTTAGAGCCTAAAATACAGGTGATTGGATATAGGTGGAAATGATTTAAAGGTATGAATTTATACCTCATTTGTCAGCAAAAAGATGTAAAGATTTTACATCTCTTTCCAATCACTTGTATGAATAGGTCAATCAGACATTATTGTGAAACATAATTACAATAAATTCTAGTAGACAGAGTTTTTAGGTACATATAGTAAATAATAATTCATCATCATAGTGTTGTATATAGACGCCAACTGCAAAGAATAGGCCTTTTCTTAACATGATCGGTATTGCGTTGCCAGCACCCTAACTCTTTTTACTATGTCGACGGTTCACAAAGTGGTCGGCTTACCCAAGCCACGTCTATCAGCTCCTGGTCGTCGTAAACAATAATTATTATATAGCAATCCGAATTTCGCAATCGCTTTTTCTTTATTACTTATATTATTATTACTTTAGGTGTTATCTCTGAAACCATTAATTTTTTGGGTATGGTACAATACATAAATTAACAGTAAATAAGCTTTACATTAACCCTTTTAAAACGTTTACGACTGTAATCTCATATAAAGATTACAGTTAAATTTGTATTATTCTATAAATATTTAACATTTGTGAGAAATAAACAAAGCTTATTGTAATAATAGCTATTTCATTGTCCAGTGTTGAACATAGATGTGCTTCAATTTAAGAAGACTACGAGAACACTTACACTAATCATCCTGTATTTATTTTTTAGCAATAAATTAGTGAGCATCCGGGAGTTTTTTTATTGGGGTGATGTTCTCGGTAGTTGCCAAACGATCGACACCATGTCGGCCATCACGCTAAGCTCACCATTGTCCGATTATTGTTTCCGAGAACTTAACTTAATCGCAGCACAAATGATTCATCGTGCTGAAGGTCGTTGGCCTGCCTCCGTTTATGTGGCGATGCCGCGTCAAATTAGTGTTTTTACAGGAAGTTTCATCTAGTATCCACAATCGTATAACTCACCGAGTGCTGTGATTAGACTTTAATAATGTTCAGTATTAATCTTCAATTCTCACATGTACACGAACATAAATAAATATATATAATCAATTTTAAATGTCCAATTGAATTTTCTTACTGATCTTACTAAGTATTAAATACGCACAAACATAATCATCGGTTAGTTTATTTACTATCCTTGATATTATTTATAAAGCTTCTTAAACCATGTTATTTATTAGTTTTTACATAGCAGTTAAGACAAAGTTATCATATATGTAAATAAAATAAGGCTATTAATATTTACGTTTCATCTATTTTACCGCAAATATAAACTCAAAGATATTAAAGAATATGTTTTAGTTTTTAAATTTATAACGTCGATTTCTTGTAAAAATAACATACATAATCAATTTTCATACTTTAAATTTATACATTTTTAGGAATTAATAATAATATAATTATCTGTACAAATTAATTTTAGACACCTATAATCAACAAAAAAATATGTAACATTCATCTTATTAAACATTTAAAATTATAATGCCGGTCGACCGCAATTAATACCGCTATAACAGCTGACATTTAAATATTCCTGCTCAAATTTTCGAGAGAGAAATGAAAGTATGCATTCCGTTTATCATGTCACATAGCTTAATATTACAAGGCGGCAGCCGTAAAAACTGACAAGCTGGATAAGACAGCAGTTGAAAATGCGTGGGCAACAAATTATATGCACGCAACCTTTGTGACCCGTTGTCGAGCGCTTTACGTGTTACAGAATGTAGAAAGAAGTGAGAAGTGTCAAGAACGAATACATTTAAACATTTTTCATTTGTCCATTTCAATATACGTTTATCCAATCATAACTTCTCAACTAATTTAAAAACTTTTTCATTAAAAACAGAATTTTAATAAGTACAAACTCAGGAATACTTATGTTAACTATGGAGAATACCCAATTATGAAATATATTTAACCTATTGTTCTTTATTTTAGCAAGTATTTTTATACGTATTACTAACCCCATTTACAACTGATGTCATATTAAACATCAAATAATTTAAACCCCGATATGTAACACATTTCGTCGCTCTTTTGTTAGGTTGTAGAAGTGTGCATGAAAAAGCTTTATATTAACATTCTTCTTGCAAATGAATAACTTTGTGCCCTCAAAAAGAAACAGCCTCTAGAGGGAGGGAAATCATCATAAGTCTACCATGTAATAGATAAAGGTGCTTAAAGGTTACTGAATTATAAAGAAAACTTTATTACATCGACCAGAGCCAAATAGAAGAACATTTTTAAATTCATTATAAATTTTAGTATACTTTTTATGTAACAACGTTGTTATAAATTTTCAAAGCATAAATGACCCGCATGCTTTCGAAAATTATTTCGCACCCACACATTAAGTTCTCGGTTTCCTGGTGAAAATGTACTTAAAATCAGTAACGTACTCAGTAAATGGAAATGAGTGATACAATGTTGGGACGGAGTCAGTGTTGCGGTTGAAGCAAAATTATGTTTGGTTCCATTCTTGAAACCTTTAACATATTTGATGACATTATAGTAAAATCACAACACTTTTCCGATTTCAGGCCCTTTTTTACTGCCTCTATTATTTGTGGAACGTTTTTTTAAGTTTAACATTTTGAGGAAACAATTCTTGAAGACAATCGGCTCCGCTGCAATCTGCTAAAATTCAAAATAAATCTTGTAATGAAAATTGATGCAACATTAATTCAAATTGATTTAAATATTCTTAGCTTTTTAAAAATAGCAAGTGTCAGTTTTAGCCGCTTCCTAACGCATACCTGCCTCCCTAACACAGTGGTAGAAAGCTGGACTTTGAAATAAAGATTTTTTAATTTGAATGTAATGAGTCTTAATTATAAGACCAATACTGAATTAACCTTAAGCATATTAAATAAAAGCGTCCTTTTGTAACTTCAGTATAATATCTCATGTACACAACTCATTTGAAATAAATGAAAAAAAAGGTATATAAATGATTGAAATAACACATAAATGGCACTAACTGAGGCAAATAATGACGCGCTGTCACGGAAAAAAATTGTATTTTATCGCCATACTAATATATTATTAGTGAAATAATCTTTGTAAAAATTGCACATAATACATATTAGTTTTACAACGACATAGTGATTGCAGCAGGGTGATTGGTAAGCTGTAAAAGCTATTTCGAATCAGCATAAGTAAAGTGATCACTGTGAAATAAGTTTTTTTAACAGGACCGGAAAGTAATGTCCCTTTTTTAAGTTAAATTCACACGATGACTTTTTCAACAAGTTTTTTTTTTCTTATCATCAATATATTCACTTTCGTTACCAACAACCTTTTGCCATCTAGTATACAAATTTTCAATGCCGGAGTTGTAAAAATCAATCGATTATTCTGTAAAATACGACGACAGAAACGACATTATTTTTCGGTCCCCCTAATATTTATTTAATAGCAGGCTAATATATATATATATATATATATATATATATATATATATATATATATTTGACAACAAATGTTCTACTCTTCTATGTATTCAGCTCTTTAAAGTTTTTTCACCTATTATCAATATAAGAAAATTGTGATCAGTCTCCAGTAACGATGAAACTGGTGAGTGGTGACAAGGTACTGATGGTCGAGACCGATTGGTGATTGAAATAAATTGACGGAAGTCGTATCGTCGGATAATAGAATGTTTCGTTATGATTGATCGCTCACGACTACGTGATTTCGGTGTTCGATCGTGGCGCCCATTCTGTGTCTCAATCTAGATGACATCGGGTCTTTGAACTTCGGTGTGCAACTCTATCGCAACCGAAAAAGTGGCTTTTGATAATATTCAGGAAGAGAATCTTGTGTCGAAATTCATTTATTCTGGGTTAACGATTATGGCTATAAAGGCATGCGTGACTGGTGATTTACGCACACATATAAATCAAACTGCGTTGCTTATGGGATGAGTTAAAACACCTGCCACAATCATTGGAATTCAGCTTTAATAATAAACACCATAATGGACGAATAATGTAACTTATCATTGGATTCTTATGTGATTTTGATGTAGAAATATGGGTTTTATTAAAACGCGAAGAAATAAAACAAGAACTCAGTTTCTTGTTTAAATTATATATATTCATATATGACAATTTCTTATGGTGAACAAATAAAAAAATAGATAAAAAATTTTCTCTAAATTAAGGAAATGTTCATCGTCATCATTTCAGCCATAGTACGTGGGTTGGTGGATGATGATGGGGAAAGCCCAAAGATTTCCAATATGACTGGAAGCGGCATGTATCCAGCGTCTTGCGACAACCTTAATAATGTTTTTAATTGTTAATAAATATGTAAACTTTGAATTTATGGAGAATTAATATTATGTTGTACCCTTAGCAGAATTATACTCTCTCTCTCTCTCTCTCTCTCTATTATTCTCTAGAATGGAGAACTCAATAAATACGATCAAATTTCATTATTACGCATGAGAGCCATTGTAACTGGTAACAATTATTCAATACTAGAACAACGCTAAAAGCAACCTTTAAAGTTCAAATAATACGAGTATATTAACTAACTGACCCGACAAATGTTGTGCCATATAAATTACTTCTGGAGTAGAGAATAATAACTAACGTAATGTAGGCATGTGGAGACATATAAACATTACTGTTTAAAATAGGGTATGATAGTTGAAGGGTTAAAATTTGAGATTGTATTTTTAATGATAAATACAATAAATATAACAAAAATTGTTGTAAATATTAAAATAATGGAGTGGCCCCTCTAACCATTTAGGGGTTAGAAATATAGTTTAAGGTCTATATTTTCAGATTAATTAAATATACATACGAAATTTAATAAAAGTCGATCAAGCCGTTTCGGAGGATTACCTATATATCAACTACTATCATAAACACGAAGATTTCTATTTAAATAAATTGTTTAATACTTATTACGTTACGTAAAAATATTACAAAGTTTAAAAACGAGTAATTTGTACAGGGTTCCGTTGTCATGAATGACTAAAGAAATCGTCTATTATCTAAAGCACTTCCACATCACATAAAAACGTGTCTAATACTTATATGAGTACTCATAGTACATCCTCCCTGAGACAATGGACTTGTCCTTGCTGTCGTGACTCGAGTTTCTTCTTATCCGTTTTATGCCGTTCATATGTTCACATCGCTGCCATATTTTATTATCGTCATGCTTCAATATTACGAAGCTAAAGCTTGTACAACTTTATTCTCGTGCATCAAGAGTCTGATCTGGCCCTAGAGACATTTTAATTTTTAACTTAAACTATCGCACAAAAACCAAACTGTATAAACTTTATGAAATCATTGTAATTTAAATTATTATTTGTTTGTTTTTGATCGTTTTTATATATGTGTATATAAATGTTAAAATATATTTTTTTAAATTAAATTATCCATAAAATACTCCTACAAAACAATATTGAAGCTATACTTCAAATATTGACTACAAATATTTAATATTTAACACTGTTTTAACAATTAAGAACATTAAAATTGCCGTGAAATTTTTAACCTACCAATAACACCAATATTAGTTAATATTCTATAATTAAACGTATGCTCCTTACGTAATTGAATAATTAAAAAAGATGAAATAATCACTGTGAATTACAATCCATTACAAATTGATTCACCTAAGTGGTTTTTTCTAATATTTTAGATAATGTCTATGACTTCATCACGTAAACAGATTAAAAATCTATTTTAAATGTTTCCCATAATATTACAGCGTAGAAGCTTTTGTATATGTAAAAGTTTAGTCTATAAACATGTTAAGTATAGTTAGTTTTCCTCAAAACTATAGCGGTTTTTTAATGTAAATACTCTCATATTAAAGTCATAAACGTGGCTGGAGTTTCTTCTGTAACATCCTCACAACGTTCATTGGATATTCTGATAATAATATCCGATCTAGACGAGGTTCGGCTCCCTCGGGCCTCTCTAAGCCGAGGTTCCTACTTGGGGGAGCGTCCGCTAATGCGACCTAAGAGCTAGATGGCTTCCCATACCGATTTAATAAGTATACGACATTCCTGAGAGAGTCCTAAACTATAGTTATTTTTAAAAAGTTTATACAAATCACCTTTAGCTCTATGTCACCTTAAATCTAGTGAATCTATGATAAATCAAAATCATTGATGCATTATCGAAACTACGGCTTACCAAAATCATGATTATCATCATCATTTCGGTAGGATTCTGTAGGATATCCACTGATTGATCTAAAGCCTACTCTATAGTTTTCCGTAGTCTGTCTACCTTGTCCGGATGGTGGTCCGTGTTCTTTACTTCAGAACCTCAAGCCTCGCTTCTGTGAACCGGCCGTGGGCCAGACTGTGGTCTCCGAGCCGGCTCCGAATGCCAGATAGGCACTAAGATCTGCGAGGACGCTATAGCCTCGCTTATCGATAATAATGAGATGCGACCAGAGTTTCTTAGGCTATGTAGAAAAATTGTGATAAAAGAAATAAAAAGCAATGAATAATCTAAGAAAAAAGTAAATAAAATAAAACGAATGTGAGCAAAATAATATGTATATAAATAAATTATGTAAAAGAATAAAAAAATTTGTAAAAAACCGAAAAACGAGGTGATGGATGAAAGGCATCGAAAAAGAGGGAAAATGGAATGAAAGGACAAGACAGATAAAATGTAGAATGTAAGGAAAGAATGAAAGATCTTAAGATGCATGGCAGAAGAGCGCAAAAATATAATTGATAAAATTATTAAAAAGGCATAAGTCTCTAACCCATAAATAAGTTAGGGGTACGAGAGACCTCCAATAGCACGCTATATGATTTACTCACTGCCACTTCCATCAACTTTACCAAAGTATGACTTTTAAATTATACAAATATATAGTAGTAATTGGAAATAAGCGATAAATGTAAATTAAAGGATATAAAAAATTAATTAGACAAACACGATTTTATTACACAACTTTGTTATTCGAATGCGGTTTTTAAGACGGTACATTAATCGTTGCAGACTGTGGAATCATTTACGTATATACCAATTGACTCAACTTCGAGGAATCGATGTAAAACGATTGTTTATTCTTTTAATTATCTTTAAACGTTTCAAATGAGCTCGTGAGTTTTAAACTATTTGTTCCCGAGTGCGTCTCGGATCGTGACTCGCTGTATCCACATGGTGGCTGGCGTGATATTGCGCATGCACGGCGTGTCTGTCGCTTCCTGTTAATGGTGCCCCTGTCTAGCCGATGCCGTGCCTTATAGCCAAATCAAGCCGCCGCGTCTGCTAAATTAGATTATTATCCCCTCTGTACCATTTCTCTTTTATTTTCACTGATTATTTGCTTTTTTATACATATATAGTCGATATGATAAATTTAAATGTAGTACAGACATTTTATTTCGTATTATTAGTTAGTGAAAGATTTTGTTAATATTGTCGGAAGTCTCTTGATGCAGTTCGCTTCCAACCGGTCCTATTTAAAATCTATGTAGTAGTCCTTTTTCATGGAATGATGTAGGAGAGCCTCTACATCATTTCATGAAAAAGGCCTGGTCATGCGCTGCTCGCATCCAACGACTGTCCGCGACGTTAACTCCATAGTACGGCGTTCCACCTATTGGGAGGCTTTCACTTACATCAACCAACTGGTGGTCATCATTCGAGAACCTCTCAGCCCCAATGGTCGGTTGCACTAACAATGTGCCCCATCTACTGGCAATTTTAACAAATAATAATTAAAGTCACTAACACACTATTAAAGTCACTTTAGTAGAGTGTATGGTAAAAAATAATAATCATACGCATGTAGTAAAATAGTATTTGGAAAAAAGAACAAAAAATGGTTTTGGAAATAGTAGCAGATTGAGAATTGAGCACCAGGGAAATTCGTTCAACTATTAAATCAGTTCCATTTAAACCGCGTAGCCGCGTTCAGATTTCATTTGTCTTTCGATTCAATGAGTGAACAATTTTCAATCGACGAAGCCGACACCTCTGTTTACGTTTCGTAAAGTAATCGATAATGATCATTGTTAAGTACGTGTAAAGCGATCTTGTCGATGTCTCAACAACTGTTGGGCTTCGATAAGCTTTTCATTCGATCTAAGTGCGACAAAGAGAATTTTAACTCTTACATGCATAATTATTTATTTTTAATTGTAGTGTAAAATAAAATAGGAAAGAGTTACTAGAGTTAAATAAAAAAAACTATTACATACATGATTTACTATAGATATCAAAAAGCGTTAAGAAATGAACACTGAGATTTTTAATAAATTAAAATACGTCAGGACTTTGACAATTAGCAACAATAAGGCATTTAAAAGGTAATTTGTAGTATAGTGGTAATTGTTGACAACTTTATTAATTTTTTATTTTAGTAATTATAATCATTCCAGCTGTGAGTCGTCCAATGCTCGGAACATAGGCCTTCTTGAGAGATTTACGATAAAACCAGTTGGAAGCGATCTACATCCGGTGTCATTCGACGACCTTTACAAGTTGTCTGTCCATTACGTGGATGGATGTCCTGCGCTTCCGTAATCTCCATTCCAGAACCTTAAAATTCCAGCGACTGCCGTGCGTACTTATGTCCTGCCCAGTGCCACTTCCAGTTAATAATTCGATTGGTTATTTTGGTTACTTTCTTTCGTCTGCAGAACTCTTAATTCTCGTAGAGAAATGGCTTTCCATAGCTCGTTGGCCGACCGTAAGCTGTAAACCCAGAATGAGAGACCACGTTTTAACGCCGTCACTTATTACCGCTCACTACTAATTATATAGTTTACAGCAAATATGATCTTCTGTAACTTGTATGTAATAACGGGTTGATTTCCGCTATGCGACATTGCGCTCATTTTGTGTCGGAATTGGCTGTAATAAAACCACGCTAACTTTCTCTAATAGTCTTCCTGGTCGTCGATATTCATTGAATAATCCTATTTGTTACTCGTATGTTTTATCATCAAATATAGATGTCCACTATGATCTGTGATATCACAATTATGTGAATTCTCTTTGCCCTTTTTATACAATAAAAAATTAATCCGTCTTCGTTCTTCGTGTGTTAAATTTTCGATGTAAAAAATTAATTAAAAATCGTTTAAAGATAATAAGCGACGGGATAAGTCGGCCGTGGTGACATTCAAAGGATTATCAGGCTTAAAAAGATGACGTGATTCATAGACGCATTTTTTATTTTAATTTATCTCCATTGCAGCCTTTATCCTGCTTTAATCGAAGTAAGATTAATTGTTAACTCTAAGAAATAATCAAAGGAGACCTTTTCTTGTATTTTTGTATGATGTTTTTATTGCATTCTTGAAACTTTTATAGAAAAGTTTATTAGTCATCGACATGTGCCCATTGTTTCAAATATGGTTTAAACGATTTTAGCTATATACAGGATGATTGGTTTTAGATATAAAGGTTTAAAATCTTTTTGCTGACAGATGACAGCAATACGCTCTCCCTTATTTAGAATCACCTGTATAAATTGATCATTCTAAAATATTTATAATTTCTATTGGATTGTGACAGGCCAATAACTTCTGGCAGTAAAAGTTTGCATTGATAAATTGAAATCAACAGCAGTTTTGTACCATCGGTTTTGCGGCTGTGATCGTGGTATATACAATCATTAATTTAAATTCATTTATTATTATTCAACATTCATTATACAAAATATAATGGCAAATTTAATGCAGAAGGCATTTCCGACCAGCTAACCGTTTAGGCGTTGCAGTAATATATTAAGATAGGTTCAATAAGCTAACATTGTAGTTTTAAAAAATAGAAAGGAAAAAAATTATTAAGATAAAAAAACGAATTTAACTTAGTGTTCAAGATGTAGCTTGCATCCTTCTAGGGCTAAGACAATTCAATTGTTTTGACGTGCTATGTCAGTGCCCGCAATTACTATTAGAGACATTACTGCTTAAATAAATGTATTTAAAGTTATGATTTCCTTATCTCTGCGACCATGACACCGTCCGGTGTTACTAGCTGTTATCACTTTTATTCTATTAAAAAAAATTGCACGAGCTTCCATACAACGCCCTTAACAATCGCTTATTCGAATTAGAAGTTTTATTATTTAGTTATATATGTCAAATCACGAATAATTTAAAAAAAGGCCAAAAGTTATCATTACTCGTTATTTTATTGTTATGCGTTTATTATAATCACAAGTTAAATTATTTTATAATTATTAAAATTTTATCTAACATAGAAATCTAATCATAATTTCAGTATGTTCTTGAAAGTTCTAAATACACGCAATTGTTTTGTGATAAACAGATTTGTCCCAGAAACCCAGAATAGTGCGTACCGATAATAGATTAATGGCTATGTTGGGAGGAAATGGATCGTGGTTGGTTTATACTTGTATTTGGCACCATTTTCAGAGCTTTGATGAGTTTAATACGGAATGAACTAATAAAAAGTAAAGATATGTAAACGGTCATATACAACACATATTTAATATTTTTTAATCATTTGAAATTAGAAATGTACCTCATTTAACGTCTATTTATTTGTGAAACAAACAAACAGGCACACAATAAAAATTACAAAAAAATGCATAGCTCACAACGTTGTTCACAGATTATACATTTAATATACGTATTAAAAGCGAGTGAAAATGGTGTGATACAAATAAGTCACAGTATATGGAAAAAAGAAAATCTATTCAGAAAAAAATACGCTATGCTAATTCGTGAATAAATGAATATTTACTTAAACTATACTATGAGAAGTTAAGCTGCCGCATTTCTATAGATTAAATAATTCTAATGTATTCCAGAGTGATAACCTTATTCATTGACGAAATTGATTAAAGTTTAGTCGATAAATACAGACCAAAGTAAAAAAATAAATTTTCAGTGAGTGAAGTACTAAACGCACGAGTTTCATATCAAACTGTCAAATACAGAAAGCTTCAATAGTTATTATATTTTCGGAAGTTATTCAAGTTTCATTGCTATTTTATGTGTTATTTTCTAAAAGAATTTTCAAAAAAGTTATTAAGAGACTTAAAGGTGGATGACATCAGAAAATCGTCCTCAAGTTATATGTGACGAAAGGAAACAGTATTATTTTTATGTACTTATCTAGCTTCATTAATAATAGCGTAAATATTAACAAAAATATTTATTCGGATCCATCTGTTCATTATCATAAGTAACAATTCTGTTTAGGGTATTCTAGTATGTAGTCGATAATTATCAGACAATATTTTTATTGGGAGTAAAGCTTACACTTTCCCTTCTTGAAGGTTGACTCGACTCGAATACATCGCTGACAGCGAATGGTGTAACTGTGATGCAAATACAACACTCGTTTTGATTATTTAAAAATACACATGTATAATAACACTCATATATATATATATACATACACACACACACATATATATCGAATGAAATTTATGAAAATAAATTATAATACGAAATAAATTAAGGTACTTGTATATCTTGTCTAATCAGAGCTTTCTGAAATCTGTTTATCAGCAAAAATATCCATACGACCACTAAATTAACAACAGGTGAAGCTGCGGAACCGGATAGTTTCATCCAATGGCAGTTGTGTATGCAACAACCACAAGTTTTTAATGTTATTCCGTGGTACTTGAGGATGCAATGTTTAAATCTCGTTAATATCTGAAAGCCGTCATTATAAATATTGATTATTATATATATGTCTATGCTCCAAAATGATTATATTCAATTTAAATTTGAAATTGTTCTACTATTTTAGCGTGGTTAGTAGCAAACAAATAATGTTTAAAATTATATTATAAAAATACACCCATCTACGATTTATGAAAAATATTTAAATAATTTTAATAATAAATTCAAATTAATGCCTCTTGCAGGCGTGTAAATAAATGTCCTGCACTTATCTACTCGTACATAATATTCTAATTTTTATGGATTTTTGTTTTATATTATTATGTAATTACAGATATTTTCTGTACATTGTATAAAAGTGATTTTTAACAATGTCTTATATCTCAGCACATTGTTTAATATACTTACATTAAAAAAAAAAAAAAAACAAATTACCACGAACAATCGACAAGGCAAAGAAAACGCAACGCGACACGCATGGGGAAATCCAAACAATTATGCTGTTAAAAATAACATAAGAGTATATATAAGTGACCAGTTAAATATTTAGATAGTTTGACTACACGTTATACATTTGGTATTCATATAAGTTCGATTTTAATACATTTATAGAATACGCCAAAATGAATACATTAATACATATTCACAATGTAATAACGAAGCTAGCAAGTGTTCAGGTGAACGTATGTTTGTGTAGTCACAGACCACAATTAGATCGAGTGTGTTAAATAGAGACGAACGGTGTCCTTTCAGATTATATTGCGCTGATATTAAAGTACAACTGTTTGTACTATTTCAGTTATGTAATCACGTCTCTGTTCTTACATTCTTAGATAATAGCGTATTATTAATCAGTGCTATTAATGCTAATATTAAATGCTAATAAATGATAAGGAAAAATAAATATTTAACAAACTACACTAACAAGCTATTTAAATGGTATCACCAGGTTGGTGTTGTATTTAACAAAGATAGAATATTTTGTTGGAGGTTTTTCGAAAGTTGAAGTGTTGGATTATTATGAAAATGACCTTTAAATCAAAAAAAATATTTATAACAACTTTTGTTTTGAGAAAAAAAAAAGTTTTCCTGCTTCCGTGGGGGTATTCAGGGAAAATTCTCCTTTTAGTGACACGTTGGCAAGTGGAAGTGGCAGTGAGGCCGTTGGGGCATTAAGGTTTCGCAGTGGAGACCTCAGATTGTTAGGCACAGCGTAGGACATCCACCCACTAGGCGTATAGACGACCTTGTTTACGATGCTGTATTCGCCACCGGTTCTGTTGAAAATAAACGTGGGAATCCTATGTCCAGTAGAGGATGTCGTATAATTGTAATAATGATACATTGAAACCACTTCTATAATTTCTGTACAAACTTGTAATACTTTTTTTACTTTTGTACAAATTATATATTTTATTTATCCTTTTCTCAGATGATCAAGAACTAACGATTGGGATACTAAGGCAGATAAAAACATTTAATTTAACCTATTAATATTAAATAAGAACTTAGTCACTGGCGTTACAAATGAATAATAATCTGAATTTACGTTATTTATTTGTGAAAATAAAAAGGTTCAATTCAAACACTGGCCATTTGATTGTGGAACAATTTACAGCTAAATATAAGACGCGCTGATTCACTACCTATTTTTAAGAAAATGGCTAAGATATAGAGCTATTGTTATTTATCCTTGAGCTAATTTCTTTTTCATTCATTTTTTTATTACTTCTGTGGTAATTGCGATCAAGTCAGTTCGATGTTTTTATTTATAATGTTATTATAATAATAATATGTTTTATACCGTAATATGTATTATACCTTATTAAATATAAGTGTATATGCTATATACATAAGTATGTATGTTTGTATATATGTATGCTTTGTACATGGTTGTTCGGAAGAAATTACCTCGTGTGATGAGACCGCTCATTGCACTTTTTTGTTTATTATTATGAAACTAGCTAAATATTTTCTAGCGTGTACAATATAAAGAATATAAAAACATCTGACTCAAAAAAATGTTATTATTAATTTATTAAATAATGTATTATCCAATTAAAATCATTTACAGTATCGCTTGGAAAAAAATGTAAGGAGACCCTGTTTGTAGGAATATAGAATTAGATTGAACTCATATATACTTCAGCTCAAAGTTATGAAGTTTTCGAACGCACTCTGATCTGATAATAGCCCACAAGAAACTCTAACGGAGTTATTAGTGTACACTTATACATCCTTAATACAGCCGTTGAACAATCCAATTCCAAGCTTTATTAACACTTGAATTCTACGCGCTATGAGTTTTAGTTTAATAATGTTTTTAGATATATAACTTTATGACCACAAAGGAAGTATTAGTTTTATGAAGCCTAGGAAAAGGTATAACAGTCTATCTTTATCTCTAGTACTAACCTTATGTAATTTATAAATAGAGTAAAGTCCACCGGAAATCCTTAATTCAGTGCACTGACCTAGGTATTTCAAAATGGCACATTTCTCTTTAGTTTAAAAGTCTATACAGTTAGCATAACCCCCTTGCAGTGAAACCGCAAACGTTTACATACATTTACGTTGTTGAGAAAACTGAATAGTTGAATTCACTCTAGGCAAATTCCTGGCGAACGCCTTACGACCCATTGTACTGGCCATACGCGACAAAGTAACCCCGGGAAGTAGGAAGGCCCGCCGCCCCTTTATTTGTTGACCGCTAAAGGGCTATTGTATGCAGAGTTTATGAAATTATAATTTAACGGAAATTTGTAGCAAATCTTATGTTGCACATACCGTACATTTCAGACTAAAAACACATTTTTATACGCAAATATGGATCTTAAGTTCCAAATGTAATTTTTTTTAATGCAAGTTTACCTAATAGTCCGAACATACACTAAACATATGAAGGCATGAACGCTATGGTCCTAGTGGACTTAAAAGATATAAGCTACGGATAATTATTGATTAAGATAACATGGGGTAAAATAGAGCCAGTAAATTTTAGGTGAAATTAAACATATACTTAGATTTAAGTCTATAATAGTCTCTACGCGTACCGTTATATTAATAAGAATTGAGTCATAGAATAGCTTTAAAAAACTGAACGCAAGTTAACATAGGTATAATTTAAGTAGTGAAGATACAGTAGATATAAAAAAATATTCATTGTTCGATCAAAATGGTTTTGCTTGCTTTTAAAATGTTTTGGTTTTAAACATGACTGATATATCGTAATTTAGAAACATTATCACCTGTAATAATATTTAATTAAACGAGTATTGAATTAAAATATTCTAACAATAGCTTTTGACTTCTATTCGTGTTTCAAATTGTTTCATTAATAGTTTTATAGTTTGTAAAAAACATACAACTATAAGCGTTATTCTTTTAATCGAACATTTGCAATACACTCCTGTATATCTAAATTATCATGTAATAAGTAGTGTTAAAAAATCTTTTATGGTGTATAAGGTTTTTAAAATGATAATAAAGATTGGGATAAATTCATCTACTACTGTATTAAAACACCGTTTCAGTCATGGGTTTTTCTCTGATTAATAAGCATTTAGAATGCTTTACGTTTTTAGCCAAAAGATGCAATTATAGAGGGGCCCAAATTGGTCTCTTTTGGCGTTCTTCTCCATCTGATTCCATTTTGATAATAATAAGAATAAATAAATGAACTTGACGCAAATAGATCAATATAACGTATCGTCTGAAACTACTGCACTTGTCTCACGTATATGTGATGTAAGGTAATATCGGCTAGATTATGACACGGTTACTTCGTTACTTCTAACCGCTAACTTGTGGTCATCTAATCTAATAATTATTATACCGACAACGGTGGCTCCACGCTTGACTGCTATTACCTCGGTGCTAGTGCAGTCAAGGCTAGTATTTAATGATGGCCAGCGTTACATCTCACCGCTCCGAAGATAAAAAAGTACCTAGATAAAAAAAGATACTCAATGGTTTTAGAATCGGCGGATTTAAGCGATGCTAATTAGCTGATAGCATTTATTTTCATTATTTCTTTACCGATTAAAATAAGATATAATTATAATAGTAAATACAAAAAATTTGCATAACGTAAGATCTGTTTAAATACTAAGGAATTAGCAAGAGTAATATTTTTTTTTAACTAGTATATTTGTTATTTTCTCTATGTTGAAATAAGGGATTTCAACTTTCGATTTTCACATGATAATTCTCTTTACCGTCCGAGAGCTTTAATATCGGTATTAATAAATACAATATGTATATATGCGTATAAAAATAATATGTCGGAGATCGAATTTATAAATGATCCCATAAATATTTTTTCTACATAATTCACATGCAATTAAGTAATATTAATTACTTTTTCGTATTCTTTTTAAAGTACCTTTATATCATTTTATTAGAGAGATTTATTAATAGACTTGAGAAACATTTAGTAATATTTATTACTTTAAGAAGCATACAAATTGACATAAAAAAAATATTACTAAGCACGTCGGTAAAATATAAAAATGTTGCCATCACATAGAAAACGTTTAAAGGTGGATAAAAGCTGTGGATTCTTAAACTGTTTGAATAAAAAAAAAAGAACTCGTATCCTCTCGTCGATTCCCTGAGCGCGGTTCTTTCTCTAAGCTTGCACATAAATCTTATATCAGGTCGTTAATTCTTAAACCTCTACCTTGTATGGAATAAGGACGTGCATCCTGGCAGTCGGTTTAACTAAAAATTGTTAAAAGGCTCTGTAGGTAAATATACAGGGTAAATGGAAAAATATTTACAAAAAATTCTGAACCCATTTTAATATATTAAACATTGTAAGTAAAACCAAATAATAATAAGTTATTTAATGATAATAAAACTTTTCGATCACAACGAAAAAAATTAAATCCTGAGTTACTAATTAATATTACTAATTAAAATTATTCATAATTGAAAATAAAAATTATTTATGTTAAAAACCAAACCGACTTAAATTTTTTATGACAACCATTGTAAAAATAAAGAAAAAAAGATAGCTTGCTATAAAGAGAGGTGTTAAAGTATTTTTATACCGGTTTTTATAATATCTATAATCCTTAATAGCTGATAAGGTAGCTCGAATAGATAATTTTCTAGTTAAAGTCGGCGGTTGATTCTTAAGCCGTTTACGGCAAATTTTAAAATGCAAATGTTAACGACTTAATAAGGGATTTTGTACGTGATACTTCTTTTTAACATTTCTCACGGATGCCTTTATGGCTTTTTTATATTGTCTGTCTCGTCTTAGTATACAGTACCTTTTTAAATCCTTGGAAATATAGTTACGGGTAGAGCTTTATAACGAATAACAATAACGTTCTTTCTTGATGTTCTTCATGATTTTTGTCGAACTTAAAAAATATATGAAATTCGTATTTTTAGTTAACGTGAAATTGCAAGTTTCGAATAAATTAGTAACAAAGCATTTCTGCCATCATTCCATTACTCATATTTACCAATTAACGCTTTATTTTATTTTATCCACAGCAAACATAACGATACACAAAATAGAAGAACGTAAAATCTAACGGATACCAAATTTTGATGCATTTTGTCACGTTTAATATTAAATAAATTTGAATTCCGAATTTCGATCCACAATTATGTGAAATTTGCCAGTATTTAAATTCGACAAATTAAATAGATAAAAACATACCACACATAAAAATGCAGTATTATATATTTCTATGCACTTAATAATAAAAGGTGCATTTTATTAGACGTTACATTTCGGCGGAAATAGACTTTACAGTCCGATTACCTAGACGGTTTATGAGAAAAAAAAATAACTTATTAAAATATTCTGTTATTATCACTATTTGACATTCTATTGCAGAGTTTGAATTTGAATACTTTACACATAAATTTAAAAATATTATCGATAGTTATGAAATCGGTAGTTCACGAGGATGGCTCTTGGTAATGGTGCAAAGATTTTCGCAAGCCTTACGTCAAGGATGGGCATACTGGTAGTGCTTAGATATTGCAAGCTAATAATTATGATAATCATGACTAACTATAGAGATATTAACAGCTATTTTCGATAATTTAGTTCGGTATGTATAGAGCTATTTTGAAATGATGAATGAGTATTTTGCTAAGAAAAACCGTATGAATTAAAAACTATAAATACATACAGGCATAAACTTGATTTAAAGCTAGCCCGCGAGCGACCGTATCCCAGCAGGAACGAAGTTGATACGTCATTAGTACATAAATAATTTCAGACTTGAAACCGTCGGCGTCGCGGAGATGTCTATCTAAACAAGTACGATCTCGCGCTGATAACGCTAATCAGGACACTGCTTGCTAATTAAAAACTAACCAGTAACTGGAAACCCGTTGCAACACCGGACTAAGCATCTAGTAACGCGCTTAGAATGCTTAATAAAGGACTGTGTTAACGTTAAATTATATTTGTGTTCAACCGCTGCGTTTTTCAAACTATTCTATTGCATTCTTTATATATAAATACGTTAGTCTTTTTATTTTTATTATAGTAGTAATAAATTCTTCTAAATTAACTCTCTTAACCACTAATAAAATAAGCTAAGTCTAAAAAAAGACTAAAGTTAAAATACTGCTTAGGTGATCATTCTGAAATATTTATTTTTTCTGTTGGATTTCGGCAAGCCTATGGCAGTATAAAGTTTGCAGAGACGGACAGTAAGCGATAACTTTTTTATAGTGATTCGAATTTTGAAAATGCTTTTTTGAAAAAGTTCTGGTTTCGGATATAGTATAGGGAGTACATAATAAGGTTCTTTGCTTGCGACTTTCGGGTGATTAAACGGAATTCTGGTGTTATTTTCCTGTTTTTTATTTTTTTATGTAAAACGTATAAGCCAAATTATTAACGCTCCTTAACACTATTAAAATATTTTTAATTAGAAGTAGTTGTTGAATCATCTGGCAAAATATGAGTAAATTGGTAATTATTTGTTGTATATTTATTTTAGATTATGTATATCTTTTGTATCGTAAATAAATATGAATGTTTTCGTTGTTACAGAGGCAGTGCAAGTTTGCGGCGCCGGCGTGGCGCCCACCTCCACACGCTCGCTGATGACACAATAAATTGTGATGCTGACACGAACAGGACCCTATAGGAAATTGCGTCCTAGAGGACGACGAAGGACGTTGTAACACAACAACCGCTAGTTACATATTAAATATCAAGTGCCTAAACCATTTATAATGTTGGGAAATCGTCGTAATTTTATCTTTAGGGTCAGTATCGTCATCAATATAGCAGTGCTATTGTACGCGGCTATGCACCTCTCTGGGAACAGTGCACCTGGCGTTGAGTGGGTGCCACTAACAGTGGACGGATCGGAAAGGAACGCTGAATTCCGGTACATAAACAGAGAGGATGTTAGGAACGAAACAGAAACGCGTTCAATCGATTCGAGTGTTAAAAACATAGAAGAATCTACGTCTCAAAAAACTCCTTCCACGGTCGCTACGACAAATAAAACAGCCTCCAGCACCGCATCCATTGCTGAGTTGGAAAAGAAAATACTTAGCGTAGTGCCATCGGAACCTGATACAACGAATGAAACAATGCTAGACATTGTCGATGAAAACGCCTTGACAGACGCGACTTTGGTGCGACTTCGCACGCTCCTTGGGTGTAACGAAAAAGATTTCCTTCCTCAAACAATACAAAGAGGTGACTTTTGGGTGTTAAAAAATTTTGTGCGCGCAGATCACGGAATTATTTTATGCCACGAAACAATTACCTACACAACTCACGCAGGTTTTGAATTCTTGGACAACGTTCAGCCCCTTGTTGAAAGGTAAGCGGTAACTTGATTTATTGTTTAAAAATCCTTTACAATGTTTAAGCGGAGGAAACTGAATACTAAAAGTTATCCTTTGACTAAAGCAGACTTGTAAAATCAATACATATAACTGAAGCTTAAGTTTTATATATATATTGAAACTAATTTCGTTAGGGAAACTACGATACATGTTTCTCTGAATCTAACGAGGAAAATGATGTCATCACTTTAGGTCACAGAAAAGACTGTTGAAATTGTTGACCTTCATAAATCGAATCATTTCAATGAAAATACGTTTGTTATGCTATTAAGAAAAATAAACATCAGAGGGCACGAATATTTGCAGTAAATATTTCTTTACGCTAAACTCGAATGGCACGGCAAATAGCATTAGCATGTTAATAGGCCGTAATCAAAATGTCGTCACGACACTCTAGAATTCTTTGTTGAGCAACTCCTCGGCAATATCTAATTTGCTGGTAGTCAATTGTAGGTTCTGTTTATAAACTCGTTATGTGTTTTACTTAGGTTAGATTCTAGTACTTAGACGAATTTAATATAAAACTAGACACAATGAATTACTTTGACTTTTTTAATATTAAAAAATAGCTTAACATGGGACGTATGTATGTAAATAACTTATTTTCACAATTAATCTCACGAAGTCGATGGAAATACAATTTACATATTATTATGTGTCTTTCCTTAACAATACTTAAAATAACATCAGTATAAACCACAATAAGCATTTACACTTTTATTTTATTGTTTCCTCATTGACGCTACTGAGTCACGAAAAAAATCAAGATATTTACGTACACAGTTAAATGGAGCATTCTATATATATTTCAAACCTAAATCTGTTCGGCAACGTGGTAATTCCAATGTTATAGAATAATACAAGTCTATTTTTCAACAACATGTAGTGAAAAATCAAACGATACAAGAGTATATTTTATCACAGTGAAAGTTTACAGTCATATAAAAATTAATCAATATGTGTATTTATGCAATAATTGTGTCGATCAATTTTTCTGAGATGTATTTGTCCTTATTATGTCATAGTGTTACGTTTGATTTTGAACAGATTTTGCAATGTTGCTCTATTATGTCATGACAAGCTGTAACAATTGCAAGACACTACTGCGACCTTTAGTACAACGTTTGGTGTATGTCATCATTGTCAAATGATCCGTATGGTGACGAAATTAAGGTCATCTTTACTCAAATAATATTGTGCGAATAACTCTAATTCAATTTGCACAGTTTTGTCATTGTTGGCTTTTAAAAAAAATGTCTTCAAAATGGATTTAAAACTACCGTATAGGGTTTTTCAAAATTATACAATATATATATATATATATATATATATATATATATATATATATATATATATATATATATATATATATATATATATGCTTGTGGTGTGTTATTTAAAAAGTTGCAAGTTATTTAAAAAATATAATATAAAATATAATAAAGTCCCTTCTATAAGGGGGACCGGAAAGTAATATCGCTTTTTATTTCTAATCAACAAAATATTCACGTACGTTATCAACAACCTTTCCCCATTTAGTATACAAATTTTCAATGCCGGAGCGGTAAAAATTAATCGGTTTTTCTGTAAAATATGTCGACAGAAACGACATTACTTTCCGGACCCCCTAATATGATAATATTTATAAAAATGTCACAAATATTTAATAATAAACTACATACATATTAGATATTTTGTTAAGGAAAAACACAATAAATAGTATTAAAGAATTCAAAAGATAATAAGAACACAAAAGTATTAAAAAAAGAAAGAGGGAAAATAGGTGTAAACATTATGAATAATGAATTATGTTAGAAAAAGCGTTTTCAACACTAGGATAACAACGTTTATTTATAGTTTACTACGTGTCCTTACAAAACTAGCGCTGACAGAACTTCTTTGTCGTATTTCAATGTTATCATTTAATCTAGGTTCATTAGAAATAAGTGTAAAAGCTTCAAAGCTTTTTTTCCCCCTTTATAGCTTTTACACCTGTAACCTATCACCTCGTATAAAATTAGGAATGTCACCTAAAAATATATATATATTACTTCTCCTAAATAATTGTAATTTTTAAATATCGAACGGTAGGAAACTAGTAAATACAGACACAAATAAGCCTGTCGACAGTCAATTGGGTAACAATCGAGCGCAAATTGCACGGCATCTCGGCGTTGACTTGCCCCACACGACGCGGCACAGTAGCGACGAACCACTCTTATAAAGGTGTTACGAAAACATCGATTGCTTTGGGGTTTCTTGATGCTTGTTATTTGTTTTCACATTTGTGGTTTCCTTTCCCGTCTAACATGGACGTCTTATATAAAACTAAATAAACATAACTATTTAAATAGATTTAATGCAATAATATCCGAGTTGGATAATTTTTTAGACTCTTCGGGGATAAAATGCTTTAACACTTTGTGTTAATCATTGTAATATTGTAACGAAAGTATAAAATCTAGGCTATAATTTAAAAGAGATTGTTCGTGATTCTTGTTTAAATATAATTTAGAGAGCCGGTTAATATTGTTTTTCTGTTTTATTCATTTATTAACGTTTAGATATATATTAGATAATTATGGCCAGACACATTTTATTATGTTAAACGAGACTAATGTTTTCTTATATCGTTTTGCTGTTAGCGTGTCTACTTAAAAAATATAGCCTATTTGTAAGGTATAGTTGTAACTATTTTAATGTTTGTCCAATTATACATCTTACGAAAACAGCAAAACTGCTGTAATTAAACTAATATGCTACATTAGGCAGCGGTAGCGTACTGAGATTTGCGATCGTAGGTCGCGGGTTCAATTCTCTGGATACAATCATACGTAATTCACAATGTGTGTATTGATTATATAGGATTACCATTGCTAACAAATAAGTTACCAGATGAAGGGGCAGCAGCTTCCTCTGTGCTATGTACGCACTTTTATACCACGCAGATCTCGAACCAGCCTACCAAACGTGCTGTTAAGCGGTTACGGTATATTTCCGCGTAGATAATTTGGCCAAGGTAGTAGGCATCTTGCAGTAGGCATCTTTTGAAAACAATATTATGAAGGGTTTATTAGTTTCCGATCTTTTTTAATTAATTATAAATTTATACAGTTAATAGTAAAATCTTATAACTCTCAAAAGCGCAAAGAACCATGATAGGTTAAAATATCCTTTTCAAATCTTTTTCAATAAATTATATGCATCAAAAACCTGTACAAAGGTACTATTAAGATTCTTTTTTTTTCTTTTATGTAACGCGTCGATTCCATCGTGGGCAGCAAACCGTTCAATTTCTTAGCGCACCCTATAATAAAGCGTTTCAAATGGCTCCAATTTGCTCTCCGTCCGGCCTGACCTTCACCTGTCACAATGCTAGCCAGGTTCTAGACTAGACCAACCGGCCATGTATGTTACAATCACTTGAATTGCATACTATAAGTATCGGTGCAGCGAAAAAGTGTTTTCGCAAACATTTATTAAAAACGTTTACATTTGTTTTTAATTATCTGTTTACTTTAGTTGTTCGAATGATATATAAACTTTAAAATAAATATTGTACTTTTATTAAAATAAAAACATGGTTTGATGTTTTTATGAAAAAACATCAATTATTCTATTAATTTTTGTATTATGAATAACATAGTGTAAAATTAAATATATTTAAAATGAAACAGCATGTTCTTGAATTTATCATTTCGTTGATCAAATTTTTTTCTTTTAACTTTTGTTTCAAATTCAAGACATAATTGTTCATTGTATCGTATAACCTTGCATTTCGGTAAAAATCTGTAAAAAGTAGAAACTATTGTTATATTAGATAAAGTAAATAGAATTTTAAATACAGAAGGACAAGATATAGGTATAAAAGCGCTTAAGGGATGAATGTATAAATTATTTATAATCAAAAATCTTTTGGGCTTGTACATATATTTTAATTTTTTTTTTCTATTCGATTGCGATTGATCAATAACTTCTTGCGGTACAAACTCTGCAAGAATCAATACTTTTTAATATGTAGTATTCCTACTTTTTAACTTATGTTAAGATCACGTTATTTTTTATTTCTGAAACTATTAATTTTCGCATAGGATGTACCATGTATTTATTGACACCAAATAAGCTATACAACAAACTATCACCCTATACTACACAATCACCCTGTATATATCTATAAACTACTCAGTGGGTAGTAAGTACTCTAGCGTTATGATGCGAGTGCATTGGAATTACGGAGATATTGTATGTACGTGCTTCTTACACCTGTCATTACTAATGTATTGGAAAGTTTCACGTTTGGGTCACTACTGCGACCTCTTTTCGTCTAACCTTAATGCCATAAAAGAAACCCGTGAGTATAGGGCACATGCTTTGCGGGCAGTTCAGAGGAAAATACGATGCAAACACATATTACGTTACAGAAATTACACACATGTATAATCCAATCGATTTTTTTCGTCGATAGTATTTTATTATGTTTGAGTATCATTACTAGAATTCAATATTTTTTCTTACAAAAACTCGTATGTTGTCAAATGACTTATTAATATTCGCTTCCGATGATACATAAGATCATGCAGAAATTAAGTCTATGAAGTCATATAAACGGTTAATGTTTTATTTTCTATCGGGATAATTTTTCAACTATGCTTATCAAAACGGCCCTGAAATAACATCCACATAAATTGAGCTGTCATTTATAATATTCACGAGGAGAAAACAAATGAAATAATATAGCATAGTTTAATGTAACTTGATACTATGCATATTTTTATAGTTTATTATCTGACGTTTTAAATACAATTGGAATGTAAAAAAAACTCTTAATAATTTAAAATAATAAATTCCTGGTGGGTCTAGTAATAAATTATATGTTAATTCACAACCGCTACTCTTAAACCTTGAAAAATCAGGATATCCGTTATAAATATTATTATTCTTTATGACGTTTAGCGGCCATCAAATAGGTTTGGATCCAAGGAGTGTTTTCTGTGACCCACGTTCCAAAAAAAAAAAATATTGACGTAGCTGATTATGAAGATTTTTCGTTTATAGTAACTTTTTAAATTGATGTCAAATCAATTTTACACGAATGCAAGATGGCGGACAGTTAGTGCAGTATCCGCCGTTCCCCGACTGACCCTGACTGTCGGAGATTACGCGCTACGTAATTGCAATTTGTCCACCCGGTGTGGCCATTGCTGTAACTTTTTAAATCCCGTAACGCGTGGGTACGCAGACTGGTTTAATGACATCTGGCTCTACGTGCGTTTACTTTCAATGAGCGAATTACGGCTGTCTTAGAATATTCTAGTGCATCAGTAAAAACATATTACAGTAACTCTTTTTACATATATTTTATTTATACCTATATATGCAGCCTGATAATTTGTTATGAACTCACCGTGTTCTATATTCATAAAACTCTTACATGATTAAAATACATCCTTGATAGGGTAACTAAGCAGGCTGATTGTTTATAGATGCAAAAACTTAGAAAAGGTCAATAGATAGCTAATATGTCATCAAAAACTTTTCAAAACTTTTACACCTATCATTCTGAATACTGTGAAATAGGTTTCATTACTTTATTTTTTATTGGGATAGGACAGGACCATAATTTCTGACACTAAACAATAGTTATATTTTTATGTAATTATCTGAAACATCAAAATGCCTTACAATATTATAACGTTATTTATTATTTCTGAAAACATTAATTTAAAGACAGGGTGCAACCAAAAATTAATTGATAACAAATGTCGTTATTTACCCCTTAAAAGCAATTACACCTATTTATAATCAATTGTTCCATTTATATAATCATTCATTTCAATTATTCGTTTATATATTTGTTTGTTTTAATTAAAAATCTTATTGAACTATTAATCAGAAGTACCAGTTCCTTTTCCGGTGGAAGAATTAATTTGAGTTAATTTGGAAGAAAAAATAGTTAATAAATTAATGTTATTATAGATGGTTGTATAATAAACTAGAACTTTATTTTGCATATTCTATTTCATAAAAAACTATTCTAGAATCTGTATTATGAGTTGAGTATTAATCAAGATCGTAAAATGATATGAAACCTACGTAAATCATTTTTTTCCCTTTACCTTAATATATAGCATGTTTAGTTATAGGTAAAAGCTTAAAAGAAGGCGAATTAACAGTTCATTTGTCAGCAAAACGCCTAATACTTTTACTCCGATTTCCAATCATCCTGTAGTAAGTGATCACCCTGAAATGCCTGTATTACATTAAATTTTTTCCATAAGAATGCGAGAAGCCAATTGTTAGTGGCATTTTAGTTTAGTATATATTGTAATCAGAATTTTGAAAGGGCTGTTTTTATTATGTTACCATAACGTTGTATCACATGTTAATTGACATCAAACGAGCTAATTATTCATTCCTTCAAAGCCTTTATAAACAATCAACTAGTATATATATATTACTAAATAAACCATTTTTGTACAATTCCGAAAACAATGAGTCGAAATTTTGTAAGACGAAAATGTTTTTATCTATCTCTTGTGTCTATGGTATGCCTCTCATCTTAGATTTGGCGGTTTGTTAATTAGGAGTGCGATTGCGGTGGCGGTCACTTTTGCAATACAAACAAAGGCGAGAGAATATGACGATACCGAATTACAACAGGTTTTTTTCATTGTTCGTTTTATATTACGTTTACTTGTTAATGCATAAGCAATTTACTTGTTTGTAATCAAATAAATTAAATATATAAAAGTGTTACAAGACACAAAGAGTAAGTGATTTATTGGGAATTTACAAAATTTGAAACATTTAGAATAAGTGCACGGTATTTTATTATAAAGGCTTTATCAAACTTGAACTTTAAAAGTTGTTTTAAGTACTGTTCTAATTTTGAATAATTATTACTAGTAACAAAGGCTCCCATATATAATAATCAAATATGATTGCATATGAGTAGGTTTTACAATGTAGACAGTAATTGGCTAACAAAATTATGTTGCATGTACAATGAGTTCTCTGTGAATTCAAAGTTTACATATTTATTAACAATTAAATACATTGTTAAGGTCGTTGGAAGTAGATGGTTGCAGTCCGCCTCTAACCGGTCCAGTTCGAAAAATATAGAGAGTGGCCTATATCTAGCACTAAATGTCCTACGGCTGAATTATTAATGATGATGAAGTACTTTGCTACAAAAATGTATCTTACCCTTTTATATCTATCAGTATCATTTAGATGAAATATCTGTTTTTAACTTTTTAATAATGACTGAAATTTTTTTTACGTTTTAGTCCACAATTCGATATTTGAACTTAAATTAGTTAACATACATAGCTACTGGTATTTACTGATTAGATTAATTTATGGGTGTTGACGGGCAAATTAATTAAATTTAATTACAGAACTGGGCGTTGATTGAAAATATCTAATATATACTAGTTTATAGTTGGCACAACTACGTTTGGAGCAGATTAATTACGATATAAAACTAGTTAATCATTTTGCGATCTTATTAATTTGATAAAAATGGAAATAAAATATTTAAAATTTTTATTATTTCAATCCCTAAAATAAATAACATTTTCAATACGCATTTTTCGGGTGACAGTTATAGAATTTGAATATGATAGACCCAAACAAAATAGCAGCCGCTATCTGACAGTTAGCTTAACGTTCGAATTTTGAATAAAACTGGCAATGATAAATCTATATTCAAAAATATCGGTGACTGTGGTCGCCAGTAATATGGAACGTAGTAACTATAAAGCTGCTTTCATAGCTAAAAAAGTTTTAGCTCTTCGTTTATCTACTCTTTAAGTGTTTTTCTCTAAGACCCAAATGTGTACTTATTGTTTTCTATTTATTAATTATATTGACACCAAAATTGTATATTTTAACATATTAAAAAAATTGTTCTTTTTACATGGTTTACTTTTAAAAAAATATATTCGTCTTTTAAAATAAATGCAGAGCAGTACCGCAGAATCGTTTCTTGTGACCGATGCAAAAGCATTTTGGCATAATCTTCAACTTTTTTTTGATATTAATGAGGTAATTGCCACGTTCGTCTGAATTCTTTCACGATACGCACACGACCTTTATAAGAACATTTCCGATCAAGGATTAACGTAATATGAGTCAGGTTATCCTTTTAATACCATAAATTGCTGTTAACGGTGCATACACCGTTGCAGGATGTAAAATGTCGGTAAAATTATACAGCCACCGATGCTGTACTTGTACAGTGAGGAAAAAAAGACTTATATTCAGTAAAAAAAAGAAACGGTAATAAATAAAACAAATCTCGTATAACGGAATGTGAAAGAAGAAAAAGGAGGAATTTATTACGAAAGCGATGATTGTAATGCCAGAAATAATACCGTTATTATTTCATTAAACAAAACAACCTTGAGCTTATTCAAGTTGTTTCAAAAGAAATGAAAAAATTCGTATTAAGTTAGTAATTTTTAAATTTCGGTTTAATTACACTGAAATTTTTTTTTAAAAAATAGTCTCGTAACTTCCAGTCCATGTATATGAGGTTCCCACCTATATACCTTATCACGATTTCTCTGGAGCTATAAGGCTTAGAAATTAAGATTTGATAGAATATTCCTCCCGCCTAGTAGAGATCAGCTATGATTTTACAAATTTTACAAAAGCATTTGAAAGAGTATTCATTTAAATGCATATTTTTAAACTATAGCTCTTGGTCTTTTAAAACTTGGTCAGTGTACCTGTTATGTTTGTTTAATATTTCTCTATATTTTACGCCAAGCAAAGCGGGCGGGGGACAGCTAGCTGATGAATAAAAACACTGACACCATTTATCTTGTTAGAAAATTATGGTACAATAACTTGCGTTTAATGACAATTTTATAAATTCATTATCCTTTGAATATCTTAAAATAAGACATTAATATATTTACTGTGAAAATAATATTGTTGAGTGTTTCAAACGCTTATTACATAACATTTTTCACGTACAATCCAAATCCGTTAAATTAGCCGATTAGATTTTTATCGAAGTTATTAAGTTACAAGCAAGCGACGAATTAATAGGTTCTTAAATATGAAAGTCAAGGTTGCCGTCAGTCATTCGTTGCACGTTTAAATTATAGTGGTCAAAAATGGTACAGCCGATGTAATTACGCAAGCGGTACAAGGGTCTCTTAGAGATGGCAATTTATTACGGCTTTTATGGACTTTCTATGCATATTCTTTTAAGTTATATTACATAAAATTAGTTCTTGTCTGGATCACGACATCCCTTTTATTGTTTCGAAGGCAAATTTTATATTTGTTATCTTTAGTAACCAAAGGGTTATCTCGGACTTCTACTTGCTAAATCCCTACGGTCTTCTTTATTTTTTGCGAAAATACCTTTGGTAGGAACACCTTCGAATACTTTAGCAGTTTACAATCCAGATGCATGTTAATGTAGAAATATAATCACCCGAAATGGACCTAAAAATAGATAAACCGTTTTCATCACACGAGTTGATCGAATAAGAGCAGCCGAGAAATAATTTCAAGAAGTTCTGTACAAGACAGAAAGACAGAACACCATTAATATAAAATCATGTCAGTTTTGCTACTCTGAAACTTTTCACAAAATTATAAATTCTTAATAAATATCTCTAGTATAAGCATATTTGCGTGATTAATAAAAGAGTAATAATTATTAGTGTTACAAAATATTCTTTTAACAATTTATCCAGCCAATTTAACAAAAGTGTTGCCACCCTATTTCCACCGACGCTTGTCCGTGATTGGTATCAGCGGATATGAACGCGGTTGCGTGGTACGGTCCGATATGCCGAAGCTCTCACCAATTCACTCGCCAACACGCTCGCTGCCCCCCTTTCGTTGCTACGTTGCAGTCTCTGCGGATTTATGGATGAATAAGCACATATTCGAATGAAATAGTTTCCAATTTCGCTGCCAGACTCACTTCTCATGTCATGCTACATTTTTTTTAACGGAACGGTGAATAAAATTCAAGAAAAATTTGAACCAATCCAATATAAAAAGTAAAAATTGTCACCATTAATTTCCAAATATATATTATATGTTTGATTATAACGAAATGACCGATACCATAGTAGGGGTTGGCAAGTTGAATCGGCAGTGTGCAAGCTACATATTGCGCAAAACAGACCATTGTTGGGGTCACAAATTTCTGGAATGGAGACAACAGACTGGCAAGCGCAGAGTTCGACGTCAGTCTAAAAGGTGGACAGACGACTTTTTTAATCTCGTCGAAAGTTGCTGGATGCAGGCCACTCTCGACCAGTTTATTTGGCAATCAATAGGGGACGCCCATGTTCAGCAGGGGACATTCTAGGATTGGAAAGATGACGATGATGGTATCATTGTTGAGTCTGTAATAATCATCAATAACATTATAATGAAATAACTATGTAAATTAAAACCAGTCCATCGTTCGATATGATTCATAGTTTCGCTGAGAAAAGTGAAAATAGCGTAACTAGCTGTGCTCTATTGAAGCAAAGAAGAGCTAAATGATCTGTACGACAAATGATTAGCGTCGACGGCGGCATTCCATTCCATCGAAATGCCTTTTCCTTTTATGTTGTTGTTGCACGACTATACACAGACGGTTGTGTAACTTTGTGAAACTTCTAAACAAATATTACCGTAGTTTTATTTAACTTAAGTAAGCATCATTTTACGCAACGTATTTGTTGGATTTCAATACTTTATGTATTGATCTTTACGAAGTATTTTAATCCTGTATTATTTTTTTTAATATAGAAAGCTATTCATAAATAGAAGGCCTTTAAGTTCGTCCGAAGACGCCGGATGTATGCCGCTTCCGTGATCCTGTTGGAAGTCTATGGGAGATACCTGTAATCGGCCTATATACTGATTATACCTGAAATGATGATGACAATAAATGTTTTTGAAGTATCGATGTTGTAATTGCCATTAAATAAAAAGGTCGCCTGAAACCCATTTATCTAACCAATTAACTGAAATTTTCTGTCTCGTGTAAATTCTGCTACTAAGGGCTACGGCCTTGTTTACATTTTTAGAGAGGTTTGTGTCAAAATGCGATGTGTACATATGTAGTAACAAAGTTTTGGTTATCGTGCATTATATTACAAAATGGATGAAACACGTTGCTCACGCACAGAAAATCATTTAGTATAATACTATTATTTTAAACAAATGAAAGTAGGTAAGTACAACTTGATAAAGAACTGACGATTTAAATTCTGCTAAAATGGATATCTTCCAAAATTCCTTAGTTCCTCAAGTAAAGATCTATGATCGATGTGGTCTCCTACTTCGTTTCTCATTTGCAAGCTCACAATCGCTTAACAAGCCATGGAAATGGTGGAATTTCTCTACGAGATTAATCAGGAATGAGGATATCCGTAGACGTAACTGAGATAGCCCAGCAGATTATCTACTTGAAGTGATATTGGGCAGGCCAGTGAGGTTTACCTTAGGGTTCGTTCATCCGCGCAACCTTTATCTGTCTACAAGGTGGATAAACGACTTACAAGCTTGATCTAATCGGTCTTCTTTTGAATCTTTGTGCAAAGCATACATCCAACAGTGCATGTCATACGGCTGAAATTATGAAACTGATTGTATAGAATATAATAAATATGTTGTAATTGTTTGTCCCTTTAAACCAACTGGCAAAAGGGTACAAAATGGCTTTTCCATATTCATGCATAGAGCGGCAGTTAAGCGAAAATTACATATATTAAAATAGGTAGTTCCAGTTATGTTCAGAGGAGGCTCTGAATAAATTTTCATACTTACAAGTCTTGGTAACGGAATGCGTTTACTTCTTGAATACCGAAGAGTGCTCGTGTTGTTTATTCTATATACATTTCTGACCAAATTCCAAGGCTATAGGGAGTTTAAATTTATTTGCTACGACGGAAATAAATTGTATTCCAGAATGATCACTTTATTTGTTGATTTCTCTATTTGTCTGAATAATAAACAACGACTACTTAGTAAATTATTTATGTTTTAGTTATTTATTGAGTATACTGCAAGGTATTTAAAAGTAATGATTTTATTTTTCTCGTAATGTTTTATGGTACACGATATTTTTTCCTTATATCCGGCATATAAGCCTTAACTTATTGTGATTAACATTAAATGTTTGATAAATTTCATAAAAAAATTGAAGTTTTATTTTATTATAATATATTTTAGTGTTTATTTTTATTGTCGTCAGTTTAAAATGACTTAAACAAAAATATTTAATAAAGTTATTCGGATTGATGAAGCCGTAGAATTTTTTGTTTTAAAGTATATTTATTTATTTAAAATAGATTTACTTGAATAAAGCAAATCTTTAAATTGAACTAAAATGCCCTTGATTATTGATATGTCATTGATGTTTACAATGACGCTTAGTTGTTATAAGAAGTTACTTTGCGATGCATAATTGTGTAAGTATCGTAGCGAAACCACTTTCCCTGAACTCTCACTGACACTACATTGGTTGTACAGATCAGACCGAATTACATATTTATTTTATTTATTAACAAATAGTCCTCTGATACACAACCCATTTAGAGAAGCACAAGTCTTTCATGAAAGTGACGCAAATATAATTAATTTCACTTTGGTACTACAATTGTAATGAAAACTAAAATATGAATATAACTAAAATTAAGACAGACATTATTATAATAATTTTACTTAGTAACAAAATTGAAGTACTTGACAAACAAAAAAAAATATTCAACAAAGACAGAGCCGAAAAGCTAAAAACTAAAATGCTTCAACAATATTTGTTTTTATCACTGTTTCATGAAAAGGATTCTTCGCGTCAATTAAATTGAATATAGTATTGTATGTGAAACTGTCTCGAAAAATAATTGGGCCTTTAATTCATTCTGTGGAAGAGGTAAAATGGAAGAGGTTTAAACGTGTCTGTTATAGAGTATATGGGAATTCGGACATCATTAATAATTTTGAAAAGAATTCAAGAGTCCATTTACGACATTAATATTATGTGATTGTACAAATTATCTTGAGTCATTCATAGAATCGAGTCTCGGTACAGTATTAGACATCGCTTCATACTAGCAGTTTATAAATATAAAAATTTCTTCAGTCTAATTATGTATAGCAAGTGCTCCGAAAACTTTTTAAATATTTTTTTTTACATCTCAAAGCAATACTTAATTGACAAATATGTAATGGTTTAAGAGCGACTATATAACAACGGTGGCAAACGTCGAAGCTAAACAACAAATATAAATACATCTTCGGCTACAATTTTTACCAATACAGATTTTTATAAATTGATTGCATTCAGTAGTTGTGAGTTTATTGAATATTTCGCCAGGGACATGTAGGCACAATAAAAAGCTGATTTTATTTCTTAATTACGACGTCGTTTCTCCGAAGCAACTCAATTGATATGTTATTGTATGCAGAAATACCACAAGGCTGCGACTTACGAGTAAGCGTGTTATTATGCCGCTACACCCATCTGGAATCATGATTGCACGTCACGCCCGTCGCAATGACGATACTGTTCTGTCTAAATAAAATTCAGATCGTCTCGCGACGTGAGCGGGCGAACTAATTCATACACCAGTCTCGACCTCGGACAAAAGTGAAATACGTTTATGCGACCGTCTTCCGATTCGCAACACTTTAACATTTATTACAGTTCGAAGAACGATACACTTACGTGACGCAACCTTCAAGTTCAATGTCCTTAAAAACGAAGAATTTACGTGGGAAAGAGCATGGTAAAAAGCGGTTGAAACGGCGGTACGGAAAACTAAGGTGCGGTTCGCGTGCCGACATTGAATAATGAGAAGCGACGAGATGGCACGAAATTGAAGTATGTTTTATTTTAATGAACCACCGATGTAGGCCAACCGTTGTACGTGCCATAACCGATTACTAATGACGCAACCTTACCTGAAAACAATGCTCGATTGATTCTAGAACGCAGGAAACCATTAGAGGTGTAAAACTATATATTGTAACAGACATGCGAAACTTTTTTCCGCTCCAATCAATCGCAAAACCTTTTTATTTATATTTAACCTGTTATACGTGCCGGATTGTGAAGAATATATAAATGATTCGTTTTATACAAGAGAGACCTTGGCGTAAACCTTGAGTGTGTCGCTAGTTTGAACATTATATATTATTTTAAACACAACATAATTTTCAACACAACTACATTACACTCAAGAGAAACAATAAAGTCAAATTTAATTTGTTATTTAAAACATCAGGATTATGTTTAACAATATGGGTATCAATAATATATTATTACAAAGTTAACAATATACTACGTCATAACAATGTCTGTTATAAACATTTTACTTATTTACGTAATTAATGTACGAAAGTAAAAAGAAAAGGAAAGAAGAATTTTAACATACATATTAAGAGGCGACGAAGTTTAACGGGTGCACCAGTACAGGTAGATGCGGGGGCCGGTCGCGTGAGGCGTTGCGGTCAACCCAGATGAGTCGCAGCCAAGTGCAGTCTCCCATTACGGAATCAACATCTCTGTACTGTTATCCGCATAGCGACCGCGGTCGTTCATGTAGGTCGAACACTTGAACGTGAAATTAAATTTATCGTGTGTAAGTACTCCAAACCAAATTTTGTTTCGGTGCTCCCATTTTTAAATTGCCGAGACGATTTCATTTAGTACGTTAATGTAATTTTGTTCGTGTCTTTTTAATTTAATACAGTAAGTACATTTTGGTTAACGGCTATAAAAGTTTTTTTTTTGTTGAAAAATTCTATTCGTCCGGCATTGATAACTGCGCCATTTTTAAGGAGGCGATTCACTGATTTTATACCAGTTACTGTAGCCTATCTCATTAAGATAATAGTAGCTCAATGTCTCTCTCAGCTGACGAACGATGAATTGAATTGTAGTAAATTAGAGACTCGACCATAAGGACCTTTTATATTTAGGAAAAAATTCTGCATGGAATATTCTTCCATTGCAGAGGCAGCGAAAGTATTGTGTCGAACTCTTTCTGCCTAAACCCTACGGTCTTCGTTGATACCTGTCAAAACGTGCAGTGACCCAATGCTTCAATATCTCAGGGTTCACTACCCTTCACTTATTATAAAAAAATATTTTTTCTATAAAGGGTAATTCAACTGGTCAATGTGAATACAGTTTTTTATTTTAATTAGTTTAAAGATACACTTATTTTCTTAACGCAAACATACGATAAACTCGGCGGCTCCTTTTGTAGTCTCCGCTCGATTTGTTACATCATCAGCATCACATTAGCCGACTGACACCCACTGCAAGGCATAAAGTTACCCCGAAGACCGCCGCGATGACCAGTCGTGCGCTGCCCGCTGTTCTTTACGTTATTTTTTTTAATTTAATGCTCTTTATTGTACATTTAACATCGAAAAAACAAACAATATAATAACAAAAACGTACAATGTGCCTTTTTGTTACTAGAGGAAATATCTAACAGACAACCATAGTACAAGAATAAAAAGGATAGATACCGGATAGTTGACGTGTATATTGCAAAAGTTAGTTTCGTATGATTTTTCATCAAGTTGAAAAACAGTAAAGATTTTAGTTAGCTTAGGCGGAGGCTCCGTGTGGAGGCAATAAGGAATCCCGAGAAGGAACCTCGGTTGTGGACTTCCCTCGAAATGCGTTTAACATTCCGAATCGAAGATGCCTCGGTTCGATGGATTGTTATTATTGCACTATAGCCTTATGAAATTGAATACAAAGACGTTGGAAGTGTACAATAATCTATTATATATAACACATTCTAAACGTCAAGATATTGACATAAAGTACGTTAAAATACATATTTAACTTAGTCCCCAATTATTATTCTCCATATAATATTGCCAGGTTCGATTATTATGTATTGTAATGTTGATTCTATAGAGAAGAATCTAGCAAGTAAGTCTTTTTGTTTCAATGCCAATTTTCACAATATTTGTCGTCTTTTTCTTACTGTGGTACAATGATCGCCCCCTCAACTCTTGCGGGTGCAATTTCGTAAAATCCTTTCTTAGTTGACTTATAGTCAGTAATAGAAATATGTCTACCAAATTAGAAATCTTTGAACCTTATGGCTCCAGAGATATAGTGATGAGGCAGTACATAAGAGAAAAGCTCAATTACCTAAAGATAGATTAATAATAGAGAATTTCTATTATTATAGTGTAGACATTTCAATGTAGGTCCCCAACCTTTATATTTCTATGGATCGATGAACGCGCCCCACGGGGAATAGCCCTCGTTCATCATTAATAGAAGCAATCCATTTTGATCCATCTATCAGGGTATTGCAATTTTTTTTTCGAAATAAACGACTAAGATCCACTACACATAAAGAATACATTTATATAATTTTCGTGACGAAAAATTTAACTTGATTAATATAGTTTTTTCTTTTTTTTTTAAATATAACACTAAACAAACAATCGAAACTATCGTTGTAGTTAATCATTCTCGATAATTAAAAACGCTATATTGTTGATTAAACGAACATGCAATATTAATTAATATAATTAAATCAATGCACACATTTATATGCTAAAACAAACGATATGATTAAACATTACAACTCAAGGTTTTTGTTGTTTACACATTAAAAATGTATATGATTTTAGCTGAATAAACACTACTTTTATAAAAAAAAAATTGATGTTATATTTCTTTAAAACGAATGAATATTCACCTCTTAAGTACGACTGGAACATACAAAAGAGTTTTGTTGTTTTCTTTCAATTAATTAAATGTTTTTAAATTCACGCTAACAACTCACAACTTCCTTTTAATCTCATACAAAAAACTGCCGGCAAAGTTTTGTTAAAAATCTGGCTCAGAGACTTTATCTGGAGGCTATGATCGTTAATTTAAATGCAGTTTTTGACACGGAACGATAAGACGCAAATGAAATATATAAGATAACTGTCTCGACAGACTTCGTGCTGCCAAAAATTATAAGCTTGTCGCAGTTTAGGTGAAAAATGAAACGAGTAAAACGTATTTCAAAGTGATGAATTTCTTCTTTTCAACAAACAGACGTACACAGGAATACATAAACCACGCTCAAAATTGCGCTGCCAGCATCCTTAGTCCATCAGTGACGATTTTTTTTTTAATAATTAATGATAAACACCCATTTCTTGATTGATTACAAAATTGAGTATCCTGTTTCGTATACGACAAGATTTTAGTAATATTATATTTTACTATTATATTTTCTTTCTAATGGTACTGTACACGACATTTTCTTACATCCTGACAATCCATTACCATCATCATAATATCTTTTACCATACAAACCTAAGTGTACTATTTTATTTAATACTTAGGTAATGGTTAAATAAAAGTCATTTTTGACTGTTTTCACAGATTTAAAAAAAAAAAAACTAACTTTGCCATTAGCAAAATTATTCATATATATGTTTACAACATCTTCAGCAAAATATACTTTAACGCTACTTTGGGGTCATAATATCTCGCATATTTAATACGGGTTTGTTACGACCACGTTAAGTATGAACCAATAATATTGACTTCATCTTTAATATCTACATTATTGACATCTTAATAATAAATGTTTCTAAACTATTCAAATTACGGTTTATTGGAAAATAAACCAGATGTTATTATCTGATAAAAAGAAAACCTGTTTATGTAGAAGTTTATATAATATTTAACAATTTTTAAATATATTTGTACACTACGTATTTCTAAAAATTTTACCAAGTCGTGGTTAGTAAGACATAAGTTCACCCAATGTGATTTATAAAATGACCATAAAACAAAATATAATAAGCGCTGAATCCCAGCGATTGTTTTTTAAAACCACAAGAGCACAGGAAACAGCGTTGGCGGGGATAGTAAGCGTACATTCTTGAGTCGCCAACGTATGAAATCATCCAGTCATTCAATTGTTCAATTTAGACGACGCGACGCGCAAAAAACGTCGTGCTCATAAAACATACTGTGGTTCCGATTGCGATGTTAAAATACATTCCTTGACGTAAACCACATAAATATTTATGACCTAAAATTGCGAGCGATATCTTTTTGCCACAAAAATAAATAAAACTAAAAAAAGATACGTTTATCCTGCGAGGTTTGTAATTTGTGCGCTTTTAAATGACCATTTTTTTCATTTTTTCTGCATATCTTGGATCGTCAGGTCCCAAGTGCGTGATGTTAAAACCTTTCATAAAAACAAATGAAGGAGCTTACACTATCTAATCACTTAAACACCTCTACATACTAGTTGGAATGTTTTACCTGCACAAAACAATGTAAAATAGTATGTACGGCTAGTGTTGTATGCAATCGGCATTCGGAATTATCGATTTTTTTCAATTGAATAAATTAAAGCAGTTCCTCGCATGTATTTAAAGCTTAAATAAAGCAATTAGTTTGTTTAATATGATATTTAATTCAAACGTTTTAACGTAAAATATTAAAAGTATATATACGCCTTTTGCGGGTGGCAGGGAGAAATGCACATATTTTTTCCTTCTTCGTTGGCGAAATGAAAGCCAGTTGTGATTTATGTGATATATTCTACGGAGAATATTTACAATCATGTTTGACTCAAACAAAATGGCTGCATCTATGTAACAGCCAGTGTCCGAATTCAAATCGGCGTTCTAAATTCGAACGTGCAACAATAAATTAACACTGTAAAGGTTTGATAACCGTAGTAGTTAGTTAGTAATATGGAGCATTCTCTTTCGAACACACAAATGAAAAATTTAACTATTTATAAACAAAAATCGTGAATTTAATGCTTTAAATTCAAATTATCTTCGTTCAGAAGGCACATTTGAATGTACTTTTGAATCGTCAAATATTTTTAACTTTATAAAAAGTCGGTGTAGTCAGTCAGTGAGTAATGTACCACCGGCTCGGAATGCTGATCTAATGAGAAGAGCCAGCAAGATACTAAACAGTTGCTCTTTTTTAATGAAATTAAACAATGAATGGTTTATATATATTATTATTTTATATATATTTTAATATCCAACTCTACAAATGTTTCACAAACTAAGTATCATGCATTTTGATTAACAATTAAAAGAACTCTTGAATGAAATATAAATATAAACTTATATTTAAAACTAAGGCAATATGCTTGCCTTAGTTTTAAATCTCAGACAACAAATGTGCGCTGAAATTCGAATAGAAAAAATAGCAGTATGGTAACGTAAAATTGATTTTTGCTTCGCCATTTCAGTTTGAAGTAACGCAATTAAATTCCAATCAGACGTCTCGTTGCACGTGCCGGTAACAAAGCATCGATCAGTCCGACCCTAGCTGAGGCCGTCACTACAGCAGTATAAGCACAACGTCGAGGGCTCGACCCTTTACAAACACGTCTAGCCTTGTGTTGACTTTACAATCGATCTCACGGGTGCCACGCACGCTGACGCACGCCCGTGTGAACTCATTCTGATTAACCTCTCTTAAAATCCGACCTAAGGGCATGTCGCGTAGTTCCAACTAGCTATTGAAAACGTTCAAATAAAATACCTCCACGGTCGTCATATTACTTTTACGTGAACATAATTTCATGGCAACTTAAGAGAGATCAATCTGATTATGTCAAATTGAGCTTTTTTGACATAATTGATACTTTACGAATAACAATATGAATACAAAAATCAAATAAACGATTTTTCTAATATATTACACATTTTATAGGTCCCCACAGTACCTTCATTCTTCATAATTAAAAAATTCTGCGGTTCTTCCTATTGGTTAAATGGTGCACTTATAAAATATTCGTTTTTCTATATTTTATTCTATTTTATCGCTGCTTCATTTATTTATTTGCATAAATAAAAATAATTAGCTGAATATGAAACATACACGATTCGCTTGAGTAGGACTCGACAGTACAGTTCGAGTAAATTTAAGAAACGAAAAATGAAAAATTTGTACAGAAAGAATACTAAAAACAAAAGTTTTATGAGTACAGAAAATTACAAAAAAGCAAACCACAAAGTAAATTAAAACACTTGTCCCTAGACGACAATTAACGTGGATCAAATCAAAAAAGCCGTGTTAACTTTTATTCAAACAACAAATATAATTCAACATCAAGCATTATAAAGATAAAGCAAAGGTTCTTTAATATGTTTCATTTGTTTTTATAACCAGCCTCCAATGGTGTAATAATTTTTGAAAGTATAAAGTAAAATTGATGCAATGATATCAATAAAAACTTATTTTTTCTTTAACCTCTTTATTTCACCTTAGCGTGTTAAAACCAAAAACAATGTGAAGTAACAACTTATTTAACTACATTCCACAGCCGGGCAACGCCCTGTTCAACATAGAGGGTAGTAGGACGTAATTCCAATACACGGCTCAATACCGGATTATTGGACTTCACCTGAAGCATTTTTAATATAATAAAATACCAATTTTAATTATTATTTACAATTTATTCACTCGGCTATAGTTAAACTAGTTTTATTAGCTTAATAATGGTTTAACTAATAATTATATGAGGTATGATTAAATTTTCTCCTTATTTTAACAATAATTAACTTAGATCAATTTAGCCAGGGTGACTTACCTAGGAACACTAGGTACTTCAAAATATACATGAGAATAGGTTAAAATAAAAATGAGTTAAAAGAAATCAAAGAATCGATACTGCGAACATTACACAGTCAAAACAAAGTCCCTGCAGTAAGCCTTGGCACACAGACGATGAGGGAGTGGGTAAGGAGCAAGTTGCGAAGGTGTAGAATATTGATCTAACAGCTGTTGCCGTCGGCGCCCTCCTAATGCTAAGCCAAGTGAAGCGTCTGCACGAACAAATAGAAATGCGACAAATAGATTACTCACAAAGTTTTTACTACAAAACTTTATTCAATATCGAATTAAATATCAAAACTTTCAAGTTTATACATAACCCAAACGTTTGTTACGTAAATAAACGAAAGTAATTTTTTACGTGTAACGGTTTTGTGTAATTGCAATGCATTTAGTTTTCGATCTTTGTTGAACTTTGGCGTATGTCATAGTATCGAATATTCATGTAATTTAATTCATGGGTCTGGGTGTGCGTACGCATATATAAAAGGCTCCACAAAATATCTTAGACTTTCCGTATCTTAGTTTTATTTCCATAATTAAGAGTACATTATTAAATAAATCTTATTACAGCATTCTAGATTTCCTAGCTGATCGATGTATGTATCTTGGTTTGTTGACTGATTTACATAATATAAAAGTGAAGTTCAAACTGTTAAGTTTCTGGCCAACTCTTCTCAACAAAACAGCGTTCCAATGGTAGTTTACTACTTATAGTGTTAAAATAATCAACGATTCAAAAGTCTACATAAATGCCTATTTGTATAAAGATTTAATTTTGTTATATTAATGGTACCTAACTATTTTTTGTTACAAATAATTATTTTTTTGAAACTGTTAATAATAAGATATTCCTAATTAACAACAGCTATAAAGTTCACCAACTCAAAATACAATAGATAATAAGTTATTTAATTTTTTTTCTGCGGCTTATTTTCTACATAATCATTTTTTTTTACTATTATTAATATTAAAATTGTTTTCATGTCATATGCCATTGAACTTTATTCTCAAACAATTTGTGTAGATGTTGTTTTAATATATTTCGTAAAATTAGCGGTATATATAATATGTGTGAGTAACAAATTAATTAAAAATTGATCCGAGTAGGAGTTTATTCTAAAGTACATCTGTCTACGTGTACTGCACCATTCTGAGTTAACAAGGGAACACCTTTTAGACAGACATTACACAATGTATATCACTATTAAAATTTCTGCCATTGGATATTCACTGCTGGCCAAAGATTTCCAATACGACCGATTGGAAGCGACCTGTATACAGTCATAATAAGATCGTCAGTCATTTGGTGGACGCTGCACTTGCCGGTATGGCTATATATAATATATAGTTTAGATAAATAAATGTGAGTTCAATCGATAACACAACTTATTCCCAACGACCTACAAGACTGCAAAAATTTATACTGTATTTGTATTTTAGAAGGTAAACATTATATTAAAGATGATGAGATTAAAAATGTATTTAAATAGAACAGATAAATTAGATAAAAAGGAGAAAAAATATAATTGATTAAACTGTATAGTGATAGAAAGAAATAATTTATTGTAGTATTTTAGGAGCGAAAGAGAAGGAAGGAAGGTTGTGTGTATAAGGAAACAAGTAAGCCAAGAGAGTGTAAGAGATTATGACGAAAAATAGATGACGAATGAATGAAATTGTGAAAGAATGTACGGAGAGAAAGACAATTAAAAACAGGAACGTGAAAAAATTATGTAACACAATGAAAAGACTGTCCAAAAAAAATACATTTAAAAATTACACAGGTATAGCTAACCGTGTGGATAAATCAGTCTTTTAAACAAAATTAGTCTAATAAACCAGTAATAACAGTGGGAATGGCTTTAATATCCGCATAGCAGATATTTGTGTGGCAGTAACAATTTATTATTTAAAATATAAAAAATACTTCCTAATTAAATTTATTACCATACATTAAAGTGTTAATGAGCATAATATACATGCCGATAACATAAATCCAGTTAAACAATTCATAGAATAATAGGTGTGCTTGCGATTTTTATAATGCTAGTGGAAAATATTTGAAAAGAAACCGCTATCCGAATCGATACGGATAAATGATGACCCCTTTTGAACAGACGTCGGGCCCAAAGCATAAAGTGGAGCGTGAACAGCATCGCTAACAAAATGTAAAGTGAGAACAACTGTGAAATTCATAACCGCAAAACATACCAACGAGCGCCTTTTTCCTCCTTTGTACTTCGTCCATTATCGATGGCGTCTGTTGCTAGGTACCCGTTTTTATAAAAACAAATACTTTTACCATAAACTAGAACAATAGTAACTTGCCTTAAGGTATTCATTGGTATACAGTCTGTTTTGTTTATTTTGCATTTTAATGCTTTCCTTTTTATTTAGCCATTCAATATTTTACAAAAACGTTATCAATTTTAACTATGTATATAGAAGAAATAAAGGGCCGTTTCCAAGCGGTCTTATTGCAAATATACGGGGGAGGAAGTCCAGCACTGTACTTCCCACTGCTGAATGTGTGACGAGAAGGGTAAACTCTTGCGTAAAATCTCTGATGCTACTCATAATTTAATTTTAATAATTTCAAACGATTTAACGTAAAGGAAAATTAATTTCTAAAAATGTTCCTAACATGAAATGAGAATGTGTATTAAACCTTATTTTCGTAAAATTTATTTTGCTTTTCAAACAGAGTTTGCTAAACTCTTTTACGATATGTATCGTTGTTGATTACAATGCCGACAAAAACAGATCCATATTATTTTATTTAAATATAGCAATTGTCTTTTTTTTTCATAAAAAACTACTCCCTAACTTGAATAGATCTTTTTAGCACAAATTTTAAATCTGCAAACCATCTATTTCAAAAAAGCGTAATTTATATATAAATCGATTCAATTTCAAATACATAAATAAAGCATCAGCCAAAAAAAAAAACAAGTAGTATATTATATTTAGTAGTATATTTTATTACTAACATTCAATTATATTCAAGTAGGACATCAGTACTTCACTATTCGTGAATATATAAAGAAGTCCTGATGATTGTTTTGATGGTTGGTCTATTTTGACCTGCTTTCGATGTTATCGGGGCACCTTTTCCACTTCTTACCATTAGTATGTTATCGTTGTTGTGTTCCAGTTGAAATTGTACCGATAATAGTTTAACTCAAGCAGGTATACTACCTTATATTTGATACGTAAGGTTTCGAATTAAAGTAATTGATGAAATAATAATAGTAGAGTACTATCAAACGAACGGTGTGTACATTCACCAATTGGATTTAAAAAACTGCCGGCAAAATTAACTATAATTATGGAAAGGTCCAAACGTTTGCGGCTTGTAATGACTCACAGGGCTACAAGTTGATTCAAATACACAGTACAGAGATTAATTCTGTTCTAAATAGAACCGAGTCTGAATTATAGGTGTCAGGGAAGTGTTGATTTTTTACCAAGGCCAGTCCCTGGAAATCAACAAAGCAACTTTGGTTCGTTTGTTGAAATAAATATTTACGACAATCAATATTAGTAAAATATATACAAACGTATTGAACAAAGAAAGGAATGTATTCAATCGCGTTCAAGTGTTAAAGCAATTAAGAAGAAACTTATGCTCTTAATGACGTATTTATTTTTCCACAAATATTTAATATTTACGAGAAACAGACAAGGCTTCAAGTTTCAAAAGTTGTTTATTGTCCACATGCATATACAGCATGATTGGTTATGGTTGTAAAAGTTTTAAAGAGGTAAATATATAGCTCATTTGTTAAAAAAAAACTTTAAATCTAATGCTAATCATCTGTACAATGTAATGTGATCACTTCAGGGCCGCAGTAATTTATTTTCTATACAAATTCTACAGACCAATAACTTATGGCAGTACAATAACTGCCGGGACAGATAGTAAACAATAATTAATTTTAATATATAGCGATCATTACTTTGTTTATAATTTCAGGAATCATGAATTAATTGATATAAAATGGGCTATTGATGTACTCTTTTAAAGCTTTACACCTATTGTAAATCATCCTATATATTATTCAATAAATATTTAATATTTGTGAGAAGCAAACAAGTCATAAAGCCTTACAATAATGTAACAATATTATGTTCATCATAAATATATATGTACTCCAATGCAAGAAGTAAACACGGCAACAATTTAAAACTTATATCATGTTAGTTCAATTGTAAGAGTGTCGATTCGATCATGCGTGTTAGAATTACATTAGTGTCAACGATATCCTATAAACCTACGGCGGAGACGTAAACATCGTTGGTCACGCAAACTCGTTCCCAGAACACTGTAACCATTATATTAACCGGGGACGTTTAATTCAATTACGTAATTATGTTTTAATTTCCTCTTTTGTTATCAGATGGATGGCTCCTGTGAGTTTGGCCATACACGCCCCGGGAGCTGATATGTCACCAACCGTCGACAGTATTCGGTATCTACGTGATTGTCTCGGAAACGATCTCATCCGTCAATATGTCACCTTTCACGTGTTCTTCTCAAACAAACATATACCCAGTAAGGTTAGTAATATTTGTTATTAAATTGTTGGGAAACAACTTTCTAAATTGTATATACGTGCATTTTGTATTCTTTTTTTTTAATTAAAGGTTAGTGGTGTTCTATTTACAAATTTTTACTTTTTTAAATATTTATAGAGATGTATACATATATAAATACGTCTGCGAAAGATCACGCAGGCGATCGATCACCTACCCGTTGGTCTGATCGTAACAGTAAGCAGGAAATAGGATAGGATAGTATGAAAAGATCATCGATTCCCTCAAGGCGTTTCAATGCGGATACGATCTTCAGAAATGAGACAACGGAGAAATCGTTTATCGATTACAGTGACAAACATATATAAAAATGAATCCTTATTTCCCTTGGTGAGGCCATAACTTAAGAACGACTTCACCGATTTCATTGATATTTTCTAATTTCCTTATACTTTATACGAAGGTTCTTTTATAAAACAAAAATTTATAAACTTCATAGACGCTTGAGTTATTTCAGAAAATATTGTAATTATCTATAAAGTTTTTGCGTTTGGCAAGTTAGTTTAAACATAACACGTTTATCAGTTCATATGCTGTAGATTTATATTGTCTTTTAACAGATGTGTTATTTTGTATTATTCGATCACGAAATAATTAATTTGCTTCAAATTTAATCAATAAATAAAGTAAACACTCAGACAAACGTTACACTAATATATTTTTTATAAAAATGAATGCGAAAGGCCAATATCTTTGAACAGTACGTAATCTGTGACAGTAATCTTGTAAATTTTGCGTCTTAGCGTTTGATGCATCAATCGGAAAATGATACTGCATTTAAATTAATTCTTGGCACTAAAAACTCAGTGCCAACAGATCAGTGGTAGCTCGGACTGAGACTTGAGAACGTAGGTCGCGGGTTTGAATCCCGGAATACAATATTATATAATTTACACTTTATGAATTAATTGTATAAGATTGCCACTGCTCACAAACAAGTTTCTGGAGGATAAGTAGCAACGTCCTCTGTGTACCATAATAGCATAATGATGATATTTTTGTACATGCCCAATAGATATCGTTGAGGAAGGCTATGGAACGAGTCCTAAGTCTGTTGAGACAGCTAGATTATTAAAATAAATAATAGTATTATCATTTTCAATTTCGTGTTCAAGTACTTATTTAGTATTTTTCTTTAGATTCCAGATCCAGAAAACTTTCTTTCGACTCCATACAATTGTACAGCTCAGCCTCCATACAACGTGAATCCGGCAAAGACTTATATGAAGACGAAAAATCTTTTATATCCGGTGAACGTAGCGAGGAATGTTGCCCGTGATTCTGCTCTTACACACTTCATCCTACCATCTGATATAGAGCTGTATCCGAGCCCAAACCTAATACCACGGTTCTTGAACATGATTGCCAGAAACACGAAGCCGTTAAATACTTCCACGAAACCCAGGGTCTTTCCAATAAGTATTTTCGAAGTGGACGCTAAAGTTCATGTAAGTCAATAAAACTTTCACTATTAATTTTCAAACTGTTTACCAAGGACACTTGTATATCCAAATATGTTACAAGGTTATACATTATAAGTTAACTTCTGCGAAATGAATACACATTTGTCGTATTATTATAACCGAAATATGTCTTGAAGTTCTACATGGAGATCTTATATAATATTAATAATTGTATAATAAAAATTTCCAACTCAGTAGAGATAATTACTTAGAAAAAAAAACAAACATCACAAAACTATGTTAATCCTGTAACTTTTCATTGTGAAATTTAATAATAAATTCTGTGTAAACTTTAATGTCCGTAGGTATTTTTAAAAGTGCTAAAAAACATTTCTTTTTAACAAACGGTTATAAAGACATATTATTAGGACCTTGAATAAGTTCTCGCTGTTTTTTTTTTTTTCAAAAAAAATTATTAAAAATACAATGTTTACAATGACATTACTCAAAGTATTGTCCATCATTAGAGACCACTTTCTCCCATCTCTCTGGTAGCAATTGAATCCCCCGTCGGAAAAATGACTCATCTTTCGAGGCAATCCATGAATCAAGCCATTTTTCGGCTTATTCAAAAAAATGGAAGCGCTGCTCGCTTAAACCGTGCACCATCGACCGAAACAAGTGGTAATCGGAGGGGGCTATGTCCGGTGAATACGGCGGGTGGGGTAGAACTTCCCATTGAAGTGTTTCCAGGTAAGTTTTGACTGGTTTTGCCACATGTGGCCGAGCATTATCATGTAATAAAATCACTTTGTCGTGTCTCTGCTCGTATAGTGGCCGCTTTTCTTTCAGAGCGCAACTCAAACGCATCAACTGAAGTCGATAGCGAGCTCCCGTGATAGTTTCATTAGGTTTAAGCAGCTCATAATAAATTACGCCCCGCTGATCCTACCAAATGCAGAGAAGAAGCTTAGAACCATGGATATTTGGTTTAGGCGACGATGTTGATGCGTGACCCGGCATACCCCACGATTTTTTCGCTTTGGATTGTCGTAGTGAATCCACTTTTCATCCCCAGTGACGATACGGTGCAGAAAACCTTTTCTCTTTTGTCGTTGAAGCAATAATTCACACATGAGAAAACGACGCTCTTCGTATCTCGGCTTCAACTCATACGGCACCCAATGCCCTTGCTTTTGGATCATTCCTAACGCTTTAAACGTTTGAAACTGTTGTCGCATCTATTTGTAAGGTTTTCCCAAGCTCTACTAACGTCTGACATGGATCTTCTTCAAGCAATGCCTCCAATTCTTTGTCATCAAATTTTATCGGTGCTCCAGAACGCTCTTTGTCTTCAAGGTCAAAATCATTACTTTTGAAGCGCCTAAACCAATCTCTGCACGTTGTATTCGACAAAGCATTGTCACCATATGTCTCAACGAGAATTCTGTGTGCTTCTGCTGCAGATTTTTTCTGTATAAAGCAGTGCAATAAAATTCCCCGCAAAAACACTTTATTTGGCACAAAAGTACACATTTTCACAAAAGGCAAATAAATATGTAGTTGACACTGTGGTAAACTCTATTCTACTATAATTTGAGGTTACATATAGCACTACTTTGGTGATTTGTTACCGTACGAAATTCCAGGCACAGAGTGCCGCAACGCCATCTTTCAAAAAACAGCGAGAACTTATTCAAGGTCCTAATAGTTAGTTCAAAAAAATATTATAAAAAATAACATGCAGTTCCTTTTTTAAACTTAAAAATTTTTGTCATCCACGTAGACGTGTCATGAATGAGCATTGGCAATAAATGTCGAACAAAACTTAAAGTCCAGCGGAAAAAAAACCTAGTGGATCTTCGAGATTATCATTATAAATATCTTCCTTAATAATTCGCTATAATATTCACTTAAAAATGCCGTCATTTTAAATTATCCACTGTTTCAGGTACCATCAACTAAAACGGAGTTACAAGCGATGTTGGCGAAAAAGACGGCGATACCGTTCCACAAGTACGTGTGTCCAAACTGTCACAATATACCACAAGGTCAGCAGTGGATGAATGCAACTGAAACTAACCGTAAGTATTATAGTTATATACTTAAATTAAACGTTCTAGAATTAAACATCCAAATCTAATGCAACTTATTACAAAACTTTGCTAAAATAAGTCCTGACAATATCCTAAGACTACTATACACTTTAAATAAAATATTTGTGGTTTTTTGTTCTACAAAAATGTACTCTGGGTCGCAAAGGAAAGATTACGATCGTTTAGATCGAATCAGGATTGAGTAGATTTGTAGATGAACGAAAATTTAAATCTCCACTAGAATTCTGAGGTTCTAGAGTGGAGACCACGAACCGTCTATAACTGGTTCCTGGTTGTTGCTGTTAGTCTTGCGTGGATGTCGTAGCTTTGTCGGTCACATTGCTCACGGCAAGCTATAAATTAAAGTTCCTACTAACATTTGTATGTTAACGTTATCTTGCGCTACTGAGAGTGTTATTGTGCGCCTAGGTACTTTATTCCTCCGGGTATTGAGGAGTAGACCTCGGTAGACCTTGCTACTGCCGTCGCTCTCCGTTTCTTTTAGAGCTTTTAGGTTCTTCTCGTATTTGTTCTTCTTTCGGGCGGCCTTCCAGCCTGGGTGTGTCTTATCATTTTAACTGGTTTTGGTGGTCAGTGGACCTTCAAAAACAATGTCCTCTCACAAGGTGAAGAGGTGACCTTATTAAGGTCATCGAATGACTCTATATTCAGGCCGTTTGTAGCTGATATTATTAGAAATTAATGGAAGAGGCCTCAGTGGAATATCAGACATCTAATATGTAATGTTACAAACATTTTACACGTTCATTTTACAAATTATATTCTAATTTATTTATATTAGATTCTACTCTGAGTCTTTATAGTGCTCAAAAATCGAAAGAAGAATATCAAAAGACAAAAATTTGATTCAAATTAGAAACATTTTTCTAATTAAAATAAAGCTACGTGGGTTTCAAACTTGTCCTGATCTGGGAAAAACGTAGTAAGATTTAAATAGATAATCCCTTATTAAGGCTGTTTTACTAAATACTTATCCATTTTCAGGATTAGCTTTAGCCTTTAGTCCGCTCATACGTCAGTGTAATCAAGGCTTCCGCGGGTTATCGACCTGACTTAATGACTACGATTTAGTATCGAGAAGCCGGAACAGGGGCTTAATGCCTTCCAAAGCACGGACCCGTGTTGAATATTCACTACAAATCAATATAGAACCCGGATAAATACGAGCTCAATCCTAAATTGCAACAAATAAACGAGTCCTGTTTTGTTCTTGGAACGGATTGGCACCAATTTTTTTTTACTCATATATTTCGAACAACCACTTCGAACGCTTTAATTTGTTATCTTAATGACGGATCGCGATTATTGACCTCTTAAAAACAAGCAGAAAAAATACATAAAAAACTTTGTATAAACTTTACGAGTTGTTAAAAAACTCCGAATTAATGTTTTAACAACTTAGCTGATAACATTTTTATTTTTATTTATTTTTTTAAATCTTAATGCACATTGTAGTTGGCTGTCATTGAAATGGAAATAATATATAAATAGTTAAGGATTTTCTTTACTGCCAATTGTGTAAAACTACAACTACAAAACACTACAAATGTGTCTAAATAAAATTGTTAGTGAAAAAAATAAATAACAAAGTTTAGTTAAAAAATGTAAATTTAAGTAAGTTAATCTCAAAGTTCATTTTACGAACTCTAAGTAAACTCGAAATAGGTTTTTGCCTAAACGAATCAGTGTATAAAAATTCCTTCATTTCATTTCATACATCCCTTCAATTATATTTCCATAATAAAGTAAAAGAAAAATTATTGACAGAAAAAAAAACAAAAGATGCATCTAACAATAAATACATTTTTAGACTATTTTAAAGTTATGTTTTTTTTTACCACCTCGATAGGCAGTGATTTTTCGTAATCTCTTTCGCAGTCGAAGGAAAGGTAGGTAACAGCTCGAATCTGCAGCCCGTTTTCCGCTTAAAGTGGGCACCGAGCCCAACCAGACTGGCACCCCCTTGTAAGCCTTACACGTAGGCCACGGAGATCGTTATTACCTTCACGAAGGATATTAACACCAACCGAAACCCAGATAAATAAAGCAAACGCACTAATTAAAAAAATTACTTTAAGATTTTTATTCAATGCAATGTTAGTCTTAGTTTTCAGTACTATACGAAATTGACGAATAAAACATATACAGAAAAATTGGTTACAGGTGTAAAAGCGTTAAAAGGGTGAATGTATAGCTCATTTATCAGCAAAAAGGTTTTACACCTATTTCTAATCACTTTGTATAGTGATCGAAAATATGTTACATTAATATATTTGTCTTTTGGGATTCGATAGGCTAATAACTCCTGAAAGTCTGCAGGGACACATAGTAAACAATAACTTTTAATACATAGTAATCCGAATATTGAAAAACTTTTTCTTACTATTTATTACGTTATTTATCACTTTTGAAACCATTGTTTTGAAGTTTGTACCATTTTTTGACTGACAGCAAACATTATACGTTCGCCAATTTAAAACTTTTACACAAGTAGACAGTTATCTGTTATACGATATCTGTCGTATAAGATAAATTGTGTAAATATATATTCACTAAGTTATAAAACTAACTTATACAAAGTAACAAACTTACATGTTATGCGACCATTAAATAAATTACGGTAATCGTTTCATATCTATTTTCCTCCGTACGTTAACTTAGATTTTATATTCGTTCTCAGGCGTCAAAGATTATAGAGATTCGAATAAGATATACCAGATAGGCTTACTAATATCTTTCATGTACTTATTAACAACGGTCAGCCTCGCAATCCATTATTGAAGTTTCATCGAATAGTAATCTCAAGTGTATTGTGACATGAAGCATTGTTGTTAATCACTGACAATTACGATGGAGCAGTAATTAATCTCGTTCAGTTAGCGTCGTGAGCTATTTATGCCAGCTGGAACAAGCCATGGTCGTCGTATGGGGCATTCTAATTGCGTATTATGGTTCAACGAACTCACCTCGCTCGCGTTTTCCAGACGTTCGGCACATACATTTATGCCAATTTGCAAAATCTTACGCATACAGTACCAAATTCCTGCGATAATTACATCACAAATAAGTACAAACGACAGCATAAAATCCAAAAGTTCAACGATTTCGTTGTTTTCTTTGCCAAAGAACTTGAAATTCTTAATTCAATTTTTTTAAACCCAGATAATGATTACAAATTACCTTCATCATTAAAAAAATATGTAAATGTCAACGTCTTAAAATAAATAGACTCGAGTACAATAAAGTTGTTCAATTTTAAGTCAGCCAAAAATATAAACTGCATGGAATACGTATCTTATTGATGTCAAGTTGATCTGTTCACATTACTGTTCAGATTATAAATTGTTCAGACTTGAGAAGAACAGGCGAAATAAACTCAACATAGCGGGATAGGTTTTTTTATTCTTCCTTTTAATCAATTTCTGTTTCATAACTTAAATTTTAGCAAAAGGCTCAAAACAAAATTAATTTTAACACTGCTTGGGCCGGACTTCGTACATTCAAAGTTTATTGACCTGTCACAGATGAAAAGAAAAAAAAAACAAATAAAGCGTAATTCTGGAGACCAATTTTTTGATTAATTTTATGACTTAATAAGTAAAGATTACTTATAAAAATATTATTTTTTGCTTAATTAATACATATATACAATGCTTTGTATTAATGCAATTATATTTCCATTGTAATGCTTTATTATAATATATATTTTTTATTTTATTAAATCCTACCTGAACATTTTCGGGCTAGCGGTGGTTGACAACAAGAGAAAATTATAGTTGTTTTACTGGTGAATAGTATACAAAAAAATGTGATATTTTTAATATTTTCACGCAATATTTCCCATTGTCTTTTCTATACATACTCTTCTCATGTCTTAACGAAAATCTGAAAAAAAATTGAATTGATCGTACTATTCTCCAGTTGGGCGAAATGCTTAGCGATGGTTTTTTTTTTAATTTACATAAAATGCTAGTCTTTATCAAACAATGCACAAAAATCTATTAGTGCTTTTCTTTGATAATCAATGTTAAAAAAACGTTTCTTCTTCGCAGAAATGGACGTGTTCCACGTGGGTAAACGACGAGGCAAATACGTTCACTGGGAGCCAATCTTCATCGGCACTCACCAAGATCCCTACTATGACGAAAGACTAAGCTGGGAAGGCAAGAAAGATAAAATGACACAGGTATAAAAGATTATTATACTTATATATTATATGGCAATAGGAACATAGCGCTCAGTACATATAGCCGCTGGCGCCGTGTTGAATTGGAGACTAGAGACCGACAAACGACTTGCAGACCAATAAGGCGGACAAGGTCGTCTACCTTGTTAAAGTCGTCGGAAGGCAACCAGGCCGCTTCTATCTGGTCTTATTGGTAACCTATAGGGAAGCTCTTTGTTCAGTTGTAAGCGGCCAACGGTTGAAATGATGACGATTTATTAACCGCCGAATACAATGGCAAAAATGTAAGTCTTTATACATGTATATAATAGATTTCCACCGCACATATTGACGCATCACGATATCTAGAACTTGGCAAGAATATATTTGACATGTTAAAAATTACCAAGAATGGCTGTTATGTAATTACACCCGAATAAGAAAGTGCAAAAGAAGGCAGGCACTAGAAATGGGCGAAGTACGTACTGTAAAGAATTTATGGTATAATAACCATTTCAATTTAACTTTTTTTGTAGTCTTTTCCAATGATACTATCATAGATAGATCTCCACTGAATTAAAGGAAAAGTAGAGAAAAAAAGTCTTATTTTTAAGAGTTATTTAACCAGCAGTTAAAATTATGGAGATAATATCGTTGAATATTATTCCTATTGCTGTTTTCGAGTTCGAGAGTTTTTTTATGCAAAAGAGCAGATATCTCATGTAGTTTTTACGTTTTCCCCAATATTCATGTTTTTATGATGTTGTCTTATACCATTAACAAGGAAAGCGCGCTGAGTGCATGCCAGAAATTAATAGGCTACTATGGAATTCTCTTACAAGAACAAAGTTAAACTAATATTAATAACCATTACAGTCATGTTATAAATATTTATTTTTATCTATTTCAGGGTTACATTCTCTGCGTGAAGGACTACGACTTCATGATATTGAATAATGCGTTCCTTATACACAAGCCCGGCATCAAACATTACGTGAAGAATCCAAAGAGAGATACAATCGCAGCACGACAGTCGAATTTCGTCAAAACAGTCATCATGCCCGAACTGAAGAAGCTTTACGGAAACAGGAATGGCTGTGCACTGTGACCTGTATACATATTTAAAATATACAAACGCACAAGTAAATCATGCACTATTTAATACCATGACTCTTTACTTGATTGACTTATACTGGTGCAGTTTGTATTTTTTTTTAAAAAAAGATATAAAAGATATTACTTATCGAAACGAAACATATCATATATTGTAACTTTTAACGGATATGTATTGCTTAAACTGTACCCTGTAGTGCTGTTTATAATTAAGGTTTTTTATTAATGTATCTTGTATATTCATTATAAAGTGCCTGAGGTAGCGACATGCAAAAATGACCAATAATGTGACTTCCTTATATTCTGACTTATGCGAAATTCCCGTCTAATACTAAGTATATACTTACATTTCTGTCCAGATTAATAATATGTACAACATTACTAGGGTGCCAGTTATACCCGGCTACTTATTATTTAGGTTAAATTTAGCGTAAATGACATCAAATGGGATTCAATTTAAATAATTCTTCATTTCTAAACTTGATTGAAGTTTGCTTTATGTTAATGTAAATATATTTTGCGTCACTTTTTTCACGACAACAGCGAATAAAGCAAGTTAAGAATGTACTTGACTCATTGTATTTAAGTGCGTACTTCTTGATAGTAACCGCTGTAATCTTAAAAATATCGTGACTGCATTGATTTATTATTCGGATGATTTCAAATCATGATTGATATAAATATTGTCATTACAATGTGATGCTTATTTTTAGTTATAATTATATACGATTATTAAACATAGTTTAAGGATGACGTGTGAGCTAAATTCCTATTTTGCATTTTGCCTACATACATCTATTGTATTGCCTTAGCCGATGAAGGTACTGTTTTCATAAAAGAAATGTAAAGTAACCTTGTATCTTAGTTTTAAGCAATTTTAAAATACTGGTGTAATCATTACGAATTCTATGAAATATTACAATATTTTGAGAAATCGAATTTTCAAAATTTTATAATCAAGCTAAGCGATCTGTATCCAGCCTAATTAGATTATATACTTATTTAAGATATGTGATAAGCCTAACGACATTTATGGTGATAGTGAAATGTAAAGTGCTTAAACTCACCACGTTCGAATCCTAATTTTAAGATTAATTATAGTGTTTCTAATTAATGGTATATGTTTAGCGTTTAGACTATTTTAGTTATATCAAAGGGGTTTGGTTATGGTAAACGCATGTGGTGAGTTTTCACTTAAGGCATTAAGTGCCACCTAATTTTAAATACAATACCTATTGAAGAGTCTCTCAATGTGATCGTTTACGAAAATGTATTTATCGACATGTAATAGCGTCTTAAGTATTTTACCTTGTACGTAAAATTTTCATACGAGTATACAAGTGTAATCTGAAATAAAAATGGAAACAAATTAAGTTTTTTTTATTTATTATTTACGATTCACGACATACTGACACTGTTTAAAAATATAAACACATCACTACTACCACAGCAGTAAATAAAATTGTGTGTAGTAATTGAAAATCCGTATGATGGCATACAACTTATTATCATAACCTTTTCAGTCATAGAAGGTTCACTGCTTGACATAGGCCTCAGATTTTCTTTAGGACCGGTAGGAAGCGGCTCACAGCCAGCGCCGTTTGACAGCCTCAACAAATTCGTCTCCATCTGGACGTCGAACATCCTAAGCTGCACTTGACATCCGTGAACTCCAATCCAGAATTCTCTAGTTCTTAGCGACTGTCTGTTCTGCGACTTAAGAAATAATATTAACTGTAACTTTCAAGGGGAAATATTACAACTATTGTTGTAACAAAGGAAACGACATAACGAAAAACATGTCCAATTTTCACATATTTTATTTTCAAAAAACAATGCATTTTTATTTATTCAAAGTTTTGTATATATGACAGCAATTAAGTCTAACGTATATAATCAAAATTTGTTCTTTTATAAATAGTATTGGATAAACTTAACATCTTATATAATAAAGGTTGTAATTATTACTTTTTTTATTAAATTCTGCATTTGAAGACGTCTATTTTAGGACTTTATTATACGGCTTAAATGTTTACAACTAAGCTTATAGTTATATGAGAGTATTTATCGACCTTATTATCATAAATATCATTTGAGCCGTAGGTCGCCCACTGTTGGACATATGCCTCTTCGATAGATTTACCTATTAATATACTGGCAAAACAATGTAGTTACTAAAGTTAAAGAACTAAACGGTATCCGGTAATTACTGTAGGATCTCCTGTACCCGGGTAGTGGACCTGGAGGGTAGTGAGTATCAGGAGGCCGATTTAAATCTCTGAAACGAGCGAATTCATTGTAAGTCTCGATGCGACTATGGTGCTGGGCAGGTTGTGGCTGTGTTTCTACCTTCTCCGGTGTCTCTGTTTCTACTTTCTCCTCAGGTGTCTCAGTTTGTGTAGCTGCGTTTGCTTTCTGTGTTTCTTCATCTTGTTTCTCAGGTTCATTTTTTTCTTCCGAACTTTGTTCGCTATTATTGTTACCGTTTGAATAATGGCGACTACTTTCACGAATATCTATTATTCTATTAGTTGCAAAGTTTAATTTTATTCCACTGTCGCAAGTTGCGTGTGAGGCGGAAGAAATCACATTCATTGTCCACATTTGATTCGCTTCATTCAATATAAACTGGTTAATAACTCTATATGATCTATGATAAAGAATAATATTGTTTCGTAAAGTTGAAATAAAAACCAATAAGGTGAACAGTGAGAACAATTCTTCCTTCATTATCTACTGCAATTGTCAAGTATACCTTTCTTTTTATAATTACGTATTCTATGTTTACAAACATTGATATTTACAGCCAGTAAACAACTAATAAGGTTATATTTAGGTTGTTATTATAATTCTCTGTTAAAATAGTTATTTCTTAAAATTAAAGTAACAAACAGTCGTGGTCATATTATTAGGGCGCGTATTTAAAAAATCGTAAATAATTTTGTGGATATATAAGCTGAGTGGTCACAAACAAGCTAAATCTCTATTTCCCTTGGTCACGCCATAACTTGAGACAGACTTCACCCATTTCATTGATCTTTTTTTACTTTTCTTAATATATTTTGGAATAATTTAAGGAAAAGAAAAATACGCCGAAACTTCAAATTCAGAAAAAGTAATGACTTATATTTCGCGCAATTTACAGTACGTTATGAACTTCGCGCTTTTACCAGTTTGCTTTCAGGTTCGAATTTATTGTTCATAACTAAGACAGGACAACTTTTGTCAGGTCAACTAGGAATTAATACTTGATAAACTTAACAGTTACATATAAACATACTTTAGTTTAAAATTCTTATATGCAAAAGTCATATATGCACACTTATAAATAGATACCATAAATAATAGATTGTGACTGTCTCAGGTTTATTACAAAGGATTTAATAAGATTATAAATAAATGTCAAGGTCGTGGTAAGTCGTTGAATACGGGCAGAGCAAGACCGGTATCGTATTACGGGGTGGCTTATGTCTGGTAGAGGGCATCTATCAGCTGCCATAATGATTGTAATCGGGTTACATCCCTTCAAGTTCTCAAACTGACAAATAACCGTAAGTTTTTTAAGGCATGTACACTTTTAACGAGCGGAGGTGAGTTATCTTCCGAGAGCGCTTCTGATCTTCTTTCCATGATGTTTTATTGGGTGAAATTGATTTGCCACTCGAACACGATAAGAAGAAAAGTGATAGCCAAGATTGATCGAAATCCTGTATTCACATATATACAGATTATTTACATTTTATACGACTCTAACGCAACGGCAACGAGTACATCACTGATGGCGTCCGAATTCAAATCATCATCTAAGTTGAAAGATGCCATTATAGATAAGTTCAAAATAATTCTAGTTACTGTTTAATTGGATTCTTTTGGTTTCCTTTTCGATGTTCCCAAGTGATCGCTATGAATGATCCTTAGCGAGTAATAATAATATGAATAAAATGCGGATGGGCAAACGGCATTTGACCTATGACAAAACGCAACCAACATTTGTAATCAGCCTGTGTATTTGTGGACAAGTAATTGATAACCACGCAGACAATACAAGAAATTAGATACGTTACTTAGCCTTAACATGAAACTGTACGCTAAGACTGACACATGATCACTACACCGCAATATAACAATTGTGTTTCCTGTTATCTATGATATTTATTACAACATTATGAAGGCTTATCTGTATGTTGAAGCAGAACATGTAAAATTCTTAAAAGGTTATACTGCGGTCTTTGTTTGCTTTTTACTTTTAGCTGTGTTTAAAAAGTGTTTATAACTATTGTACAAATGAATATTTCTAAAAATTAAAAAGAGTCAATAAAGAATATTGGATTTTATTTGTATCGATATTATCGTCTAACTTGGAACAAAAAATAGCCAGCTCTACAATTAATCTTTATCTTTCAAGACCGGAGCACGAAATTAAGAAAAAGATATCAATATATTATAATATAATTTCTATTGTTTATGTATTGTGTTGTTCCTATTATATTTGTGTTTAAGATTTGCTAATATGTTTTCTTATATATATGCGTTTACGTTGGTAGTGTTTCTAAAAAATTCAATCATCAATTTAAAAATCAAAGATTTTTTTGTCGGAAATAGAATTACATGTAATACGAAAGTCGCGCGCCAGAACTAGTATTCTATAATAACTACTATCAAAGATCAAAAGAATTTTTTAAATTTTTAATTAAGGTACGTGGCATCGTGATTTCATTTTTAAAATATCCTCAACATACGTAACATGTCAAGTAACTACATACTACGATCTTTTTTTAATGAATCATATGTAACAGGTGGTGCTGAATGTCACTGTGCTTTGACAAAGATTTATATATATGTATGTATGTATGTGTATATATATATATATATACATATATATATATATATACATATATATATATATATATATATATATATATATATATATATATATATATATATATATATACTATAAGTTGAAGCGACAGTGGACAGGTGTCATAGAGCGTAAAGGACGTCGCAGGATGTTTCCAACCAGTCCTATTGAAAATCTGCATGGACGCTAAGTCCAGCAGTGGATGATCTACGACTTAAATGATAGTGACGGTGATGATCAGATTACTTTTACAAAAACCCTTCCAGTGGGTTACTACCACGGCATTCATTTCTGCTCCTAAAGAGTAGTGTGTTAATGTAACGTAGTTTGGTTTATGACCTTTTTACCACAGAAACGTTTTATAAATTATATTCACAATAAGGACACCAGTAGCACATACATTAAAATACGTTATAATCTACAAATTCTGAGTCTCCTGCACCTTGTTTCTGTTAAATATCGGTGCTGGTATCCATGTGGGGCTGTTGCAACTTCGTCTACTATTAGTTCTGCCCGTTGCCCGTCGTGCACTACTTGGATGTCTATGTGACTCGAATACACTGTTCCTTCGTCCCTCCGGATGATGTAGGAGAAAGCAGTCTATATTCCGCAACCGTTGCCATCGTTTTGTCTGCTTCTGTAACTCTTAATATTGAAGTTCTCTTCTTTCTTAGACTTATTCTTTCTGGAGGCCATTTGTGCGTGTACATGTCTAGTCTATATAGTGACTCATTCGGGGTGAGTTCATCAGATGATGGTAAAGCGTGGCGAAGCCGACTCCTTGTTTTAGGAAGATACTCCCTGCTTATTTAAAGTAATATTATTATGTATAATAATTTTTGACACAGTATAGTAATTAGAATAAAACAGATTTGGAGTAAGGATATAATAGTAGTATTTTCATCTCGGTGGTTTGTCGTATCCACTTCAGAATTTAAAGGCCGCTGGAGAGTTATAGTTCTGCGCGCTATATGAACCTGCATAACGACGTGCTTAAGATATCAAGACTATAGGCTATGAATAACGCTATTGCATTTATAGCTTAACCAGGAGGCAAAACGTCGAAGGCGCTTAGCGTAAACCGCTACAAGTAACTAATATCGAGGTCTTCCTATGTGAGAGTTTTTTCTCGAGCCTTTTCAATTAATGTTCTTTCTAATAGAAAGGCCATTCCTAGGTGGTTTAGATGATCTTCATAGTGTGACTGGATTTAAGGGTTCCTGAGAAAAGATTTGTGCTTTTAGTGTCACTAAAAACGCATATAGTACACCGATTTGAAGGTACACAAGAAGGAACAACTGAATCACGGCGCAATCAATTGCTGCTATCGGAATATAAATTGACAAAATCGTGATGATATGTAGAATTGTGTATGTAAAAATCTGAGTAACAATGCATTAAAATGAGGAGGACCTATCATATGCCATCAGATTAGAGTTTTTGTACTTACATAAAAACAGAATATTACGATATAAAAAAAAATTGAGAAATCAGATTTTCAATACAAACTCACAGCATGAATCAACAAAGGCGAAATCCCAAATTATACGAACATGGCAACCAAACGCCGAATGAATATCAATCAGTTAGCGGACCGAGATAAGGAAGCTGATCTCCGGTCGGTACGTGTTTTGTTAGCTTGATCACATGGCAACGGTTTTTCCTATTTGGCTAAATGTTTGAACATTGTTTTTCCATAAATTGTTGGCAAAGCCCGTGTATACATCAACCTTCTTAAGAATATATTGCCCTTTGATTTTACGATTAATAAAGTAGGTTTATAAGGTTTATAATACACAACGAAAAAAATCGGTTACTCGTTATTCAATATTTTATATAGATCGATTATTAAAGTTATGATTTTTTTATTTACATAAAGGAATTTATGTGACTAGTAAAATCTGCACTTTTACCGGATGTGGTCGCCAGCGCTATTTAGTAGCTGGCTCAGAAGATCTTTTTTCTGCTATAATAGCGTCAATGAATGATAAATACCATTTCTTTTTAATTTCTTTTTATTAATAGACGAAATTTCATTGAAATTAATATTAAAAAAAATTACTGCAGAATATATAATATACTAATATATAACATAATCTACTTTACGAAAATAAATAGTAAAATTTTGGAATAATGAGCCATTTATTCTTCATTAAAGTTTTGCGAACAATAACCTTTATGAAAACAGTAAGAACTGCAACTGAATCATTTTCGGAGAATTTGCTACACCTACTTTGACAGGGAATTATTATTCATATGCGTCACGTGTAGTTTAAAACATAGTAACCTTCTAATTCTGACGAATTTACAATCGCCAAGTACATATACAGAATTTTTCTTGAAATAGATCTTGTAGCTGCCACTCTCGATAAACTACATAGAATCCGCCACCGTAACAAAACACCGCGTTAACATTCATCATCATTACTATGTTATTTGACGGAATTTGTGCTGCTAGCCGGTTTAGGCTTAGTACAGCTTTATCGATTTCGAGTTTGCCGAAATATAAGGTCCGCGACCTAAAAATTTTACGCTCCAGTACTCCAGTTACAACGAAGACGTTTGCACAAAGATCGAATATACCCGTGTATGTCTATCGTGTTGTGAATGTAGTGGAGCGAAAGTTGCGAATCTAGGCAACACAGGCCTCTCCTGACCGCCCCGCTTGAAGTACTACTGTGATGCGTGTTCGGTGCATCGCATTCGACGGGAATCCGATATGTGATGTGTATCGTGGCATTGAGATCAAACATCATCAACATCGTCTGCTCCTAATGTTTTATTAACAACAAATTCAGCATTGTAAAAATTATAGAAAAATATAAAATCATAAAATTGTTTGAAGTACCTTTGACAAATTATGTGAATTAAGTACGATTTGATCACCATAACTTAGAAATGAACTATATCAAACATGAAACTGATACCAAATTTAACACATGCAACAATTCGACGATTTAAATTTACAAAGCGTGGAACGCTATATTCGTCACACCGTAGTAGTCATGAAAAACTGTTTAAACCCCGGAATTTAACCAAGTATTATGGACAAGTGACGGCCCAAGCCGAGATCTCCTAGTGGGGTTCTGCAGTCTAATTACTACAAAACTACGCACTTAATTTATGCCCAATCCTCTTTTATATTTTTTCGCTCAAAATGTTTTAGCAAAATGGTAAAGAAATAAAACTAAATAATTTTGAGAGGCGGAAGTCACGCTAAAGGACTTAAAATGTCTATATAATAAAAAATCAGTGATGGAGATGCGAAGATTGTAGCGAAATTACCATTTCAATCAACAATTTAATTTACATAACTCGTACAATAAAAAGTAAATTTATCTGAGCGGTCTATTTTGGATCACACCAATTAACGAAACGCCGTAAAAACATACTCATACCCTGGCACACATTCGTCACTGATTCATGTTATTCAATATACATCCGGCATAGTAGTCATTGAAAGTAAAAATTGTGAATCAAAATTCCAAATTATTGGACATTTCAACATCCGCATATTTCTGCGTTGTATGTTAAAAATTATCCTCGATTTTATTACTATAATAATAGGTGCCAAAAATACATTATAATTTAAGGTAAGGTAAGGAGGAAGGATAAATAAAAAATAGTCGTTTCGGCAATACATAAATGTATAATTACCAAAAATATTTTTGACGAGAAATTTATACGTATATTTTTACGTCATCAGTAATGTTGACCAAAATATGATTTAATTCATGTTAAAAAAAGTTCTGAAACAAATGTTTCACCTTTCTAATTAAGAAAGTTTTAATGCCTATATATTATGTTTTACATCAGAAATCGATACTATGTTTGTTTTTTATTAAATACAGAACAATTATTAAAAATTTATAAAGATTACGCACGAAAAACGTTCTGTCAAAAAATGTGTATTAACTAAATACTTTGTATTCAATACGTTAACTTGCAAATGTACTTAAGACATATCGTTACATTATTCGTTTTTATTTCCATCAAATTCAAATTTACATTTAAATATTCAGTTCAAAGCATAGTAATCAGCACTATTATAGAAAAGGAATAAGGGAAACTGTTAATCCTTAAGTTAAAAGCCTCTTCAGCGCAAAAGTAATTCAGTTTTTTTGTTAATGTGAGCTTATAACTATAAGGAAGTTCTTAACAGAAGTTAAAAGATTCGTACACGAACCAATATAACGGACTTAGCACAGCAGATTAGGATTTGTAGTGGAAATGGACAGGCCATGTAGCGCGCAGAATAAGAATAGACAATAGACCTTAAGGTTCTAGAATGGAGCCTACAAGATACGACCTTGTATCGTCGGAGGACACTGCACGCGAGCCACTTTCAACCAGACTTATATGAAATTTATGAGGGATACCTATGTGTAGCAGATGATGACCTGCATCTAAAAAGATGATGATAATGATGAAGTGGTAAAAATCGAGGCAGCGATGTTACACTTGTTAAATGTTATTTCATCTATTTATTATTTAATTATTTCTATTTACAATCTTATTCAAACATTAATTGTTTATAAATCATCATATATAATTTTGAAATCAAAACAAACTTCAAAGACTCTTAGATTATGCATGCAATGTTATTTAATATTTTAAATCGTTAATGATTATTAATAACTAAACAACACGAGTGAGTAAATTTAAAAACCGGTGATAATGACAGCTTTGCTTCAGGAAAATAAGTTTTATGACAATTTCCGTGACACGTAATTGGTAAATTATTTATTATACTAAAGCCTACCTATCCATGGATGACTAAGCTGTTAAGTTGATCAAGATTTTATTATCCTTATCAAGTCATCAAGTCATCCACTCATAGAGCCTATAACTTATTAAAATTAATGCCTCATCTTCAAGCAACGTAAACTTAACCAATAAATCTAAAGTTCAAGAGCGCATTTATAAATTTTCGTTCTAAAACTAATTATAGGAACATGTAGGTCATTAATCAAGGTTGAATAGTTCTAGAAAATTCTATATGACGCGACATTGACCTTTGTTATAAAGGTAATATCGTTTCTTTATAAGTATACGGGTCTGTTATATGTTCATAAAAAAAGAACGGTACAATAACACATGCAATCTTTAATATAACTTGTGCTATAGTTAAAAACAATATTCAAACAAGTCTTCCAGACCATGGAGGACGATGCACGTCTGATAAAAATACCATGACACCCGTCATTATGAAATGTAAACTCCTAGAGAGGACCACGATTGTACTTTAAACATCGATGTTCTGTCTCTGTCTCTAGTCACTCTCTATACATAGTGATTAGAAATATGTGTAAATGCTTTAAAGGAGTGAATGTGTAGCTTTTTTATCAAGAGTTTAAAAGCTTATACACCAATATCCAATAACTATATATAAAGCGATTTCTCTCAAAAATATTATCTTAATTTATTTTTGATATTGGAATGCGACAAGCAATTATTGCTAGAACAAAATATTTCGGGGCAGATTGTTAACCGAAAATATTTTTAATATTCAGTTATTCAAATTTTTAAACGCTTCTTCTTACTATACTACTTAATATATTATTATTTTTAAAATTATTGATTTTTACATGTATCAATACATAAATTGACAGCAAGTGAGCTATACATTCACTTCTTTATAACTTTTATACCCATAACCACTCTGTACAATTGACTATGTCATCGTTGCTTACCAGTACTTGACAATATATTTTCGTTCTGGTACCCCATAATAAAACATTTTCGTTACATTTTAAAATATCTCCTTTCTCTTAAGATTCTACTGTCAAACTTAACTTTAAAATATATCTAGTAGTCTTTAGATATTTACGATTTATTGTCAGTAACAGCAAGAGTAGAAGATGTAAATAAAAAAAATATATTGCGTTATCATTTTAACATTCATAAATATATTCAAGAAAATTATATTCTAATAATCGTTAGTGATACGGTACATACTTTTATACTGAATTTCGATAAAAAATATTCACGAAACGGCCTTCCGAAGCAGCGTTAGTAAGATAATTAAAAACGGTCCATGGACAAGGAGGGCCGACGTCTTGAGGTTATTTGACGACTCTGAATGCCGGCCGTTTCATACCAAGCCTATTGGATATGTATATGGGGGAGGGGGTTGCTATGTCCACGGGTGGACATCCAACGGCTGAATTGATAATGACGACAACTATAAAGAGGCCTCCTTAAACGCGATGAATTCAGAACTCGCAAAGTGGGTGAATGTATGGAATTCTGAAAAGTTAGGTTTTTATGATCGGATACATTAAAAATTTATATTAATTTCATTACATTAATCTTAAACTTGATGTTATTTTACATTGTGTCGAAATTCAATTCGCACAGTAGTCGCTTACACAGCCAATTATTTTACAATTTAATTACAATTACTAACGATTGCATTTGTAACTATGAATTATATGTATGTATTTTACCAACTCAACTGCCATAGTCTAACAGCAGTGTTGTAATTTATGAGTTACGTCATTTTGAAATTCATTTAATTTCTTATATTTTATTTATATTTAGACTTATCTGATTTATTCCGCTATTTATTTAGTCTTGCAAATTAATTGGTGGCTTTAGTGACTAATAAAATGTGTCATAAGATATATTCCAGCTGTTAGTGTCTCTCAATGCGCCTATTGGCAAATGCCTCATCCTTAAGCTTCCATTGTTTCCTATCTTGAGCAACTCTTTTACTATCGCTCAGTTAGTTCTAGCTCATCATTCTAGCACATTGTTGTCGCTTTTGACGTCGCTTCCCAACTGTCGGATAACACTGTGTTATAAATAAGCTCCACCTTTCTTGATCTTAAAACATGTCTTTCTCCACTTTTGGAGATCTATTTTCTTCGACAGGTCAGGTATCATGGTCGTTACTCTTCCATTGGTTCTTCTGCCTCCTTTCTTGCTCCTGTCATTCTCCTTTCTCTTCCATTTCCTCGTACCTGACATTTTTTAATTCGTCTCCATGGTATTTCGTTAAAGAGTTTCACGAACGTATTAGATGTATGGAGACGCACTGTATACTTAATACATTATAATAATGTTTAACAATTTTACTATTTTACCTACTTTAAATTTTTAATATTTCCTGTGTTACTAACGTAATTTTGAGATTACAATGGGACTCCAATTACTTCAGATAAACATGTGGTGCATGCACCTTAGGAATTTCTATTTTCAACTACAAATGTTTCTATGATAAAATTTAGGGACTTTCTACAAACTAAGTTTACTTTAAGTTTTCAATATTTTATTTGATTAAAAAACATGAAAATTTTACGAAAGTACACAGGCCATAACCATACATGATAATTCAAAAAATTCTTTTTTAGCAATGACAATATGTATACACAATACAGAATAAGTGCCACCCGGGTCACAAACCTATGATTTACGATCGTTAATCGCAATCTTTAACCACTAAGCTGATATGATACTTAAAAGTTAATTTAAGAAAAAAATTACAATATTAACATACGAGTTGGAGCCTCATTTGCGAAGATGGTGCTCAAATTTTGCCAGGAACTGATTATAATATTCAATGTCATTTGTAACCGGATCACCGCGAACTAATGAATTGAGTAAATGAATAATAAATTAATTTGTATAATGACGTTATTCATCGAATTAATTCCCCCTTTTTTTCTTACATTTTCCTTCATGTATCGTAAATATATAACTTTAAGTGTTAGCGACTGATGTAATCGGGTGTGGCCAATGATGAGACCAGGTTTCACAATAAGTCGGTCTGTCCCCAAGGTCGCATCTTCTTGAGTCCATTGAGACGCCATTCATAGCCAGTTCGAAGCTCATCGCGAACGTGTGAGCCGAGTGGTCGAGATGAAGACCGCCTTTGTGATATTTTTTTGCGTCTGCGCAGCGGGTAAGTAAAGCGACTGAACTTTATCCCAAACAACAGTGTTACTATGTTTGCCAGCCTTTTTGATAGTTTATTTCTTCAGAAAATGTTGTATTATTTTTAAAATACAACACCTATTGAATTTAAAAAATAAATAATAGAATATCATGAATGTTCAATTAAATACTTGAATTTCTTATTAAACTTTTATTCTTTAACTGTTTTAGAAATAATACGCTAGTTAAAATTGTTACTTAACTTAACAGGAAGATTAAGAAGTTAAGACAGCATAAATAATTTTTTAAACAAACTGAGTACACGCGATATTTGTAAACAATAGCTTTATTAAATAATTGACATTGTAATTAGGCGAATTAAACGTCATGTGAAGGCAACAAAAATAAATTGCGGTTTATATAATTTGAATAATATCAGATAATACATAAAAAAGAATATGTAATTCATATCCCTGAATAGTATTTCAAATTATGCGTTCAAAATTAGGTATCTGTTAATAAACATCAGGATTTATTTATAGTTATGTACTTATTAATTTTACATCAAACCATATTTACTTAAAAACTTAAATTCTATTTTAAATTTAATTCAAAAATAAAAATGTTTTTGTTAAACAACCTTGAATTCTAAAAGACAGATGTAAAATCTGCATAAACACGTAATGGCCGCAATCTTTAACATTTATTTTTAGATAAACATCGCTCGATTCAATATTATTAAATCAATATATTTATATTACCGCGTTCGTATAGCATTGCTATTAAAGTTAAATTGAGTATACATGTTAAAATGTTTAATAGAGTATAAAAAGCAGAGAAAAGAAAAGTAAAAAACTAAATAGTACATAATTTCTTCTTATAACCATCGAAATATGATTTTATTAGTTTCCAAATATTAAACACATAATTCTTTCCTTCTTTGTATGTACGTTTACCGTCGATATGTATAATAATGCAAAATAGTGCAATCAAAATTTGAAATAAGATTTCTAATACTATCATCATATTCTTAGACGTATGAGTTTCCACTGCTCAAAGATTTATAATAGGACAGGATTTATTATTGATATTGGAAAAAATATTTAATAATAATAAAAATGTTAAGAAGAGAAATATTTTTGTTATTAATAAAAAAAACTCCCAAAGGGGGCTTGAAATAGATTTTTGCGAGTTAAAATAATACTTAAAACATAAAAATTATAAAATTAACGCAAAAAATACATGCCTGATTCATATATAATTAACATATATTAAGCCGTGATTTTAGGATTTTATTAATCACAATTTTATAACGTTTAGAGAGCATTTTTACGTTAACGTGAATTTTTTAAAAATATGTTATTAGCAACTTACATCGTACATATTTTTCTATCAACTCAGATAAGTGAATTATTCTTAATACATATTCTTCAGCAAGTTGTGTTCCCATATAAATATTCAGATTAAATAGATGACAATTTGTTCATTGTACATCAATTGAAATAGAAATTATCCTAAATATTGCTTGTTCAAATTCATTACATAACTTTACAAGTTTCGCGTTAATATTATTGTTACTGCAACTTCACAAGTTCAGTAGTAATAAAGATTATTTTCCTTAAAACTTTAACAAGTACTGAAACGAAAAAGCTCGAAATAAATAACAACAGTCCTTGAAGTACTGACGCTGTTTAAACGGTAAACATTATTTAATCCTTAGTCTTGCACAATGATTCCCGCAGCTTTCTCTTTCGTTTAACTGACATTATAGTTATGCAATTTTATGGTAATTTTTTGATGTTTGTGTAAAATAAACTTTATAATATAAAGCTTCAAAAAATCGTTTATAATAATGATCACAGAAAGTCAATCTAATGTAACTAAATATCTTTGCAGCAGTAAATGCTCAACTTACGAATGAAGAAGAACAGAGAGTAGCCCTTGAAGAAAGCTTCGATAACATTCCCGACCCGGCACGCGGAGATGCAAGTTTTAGCGAAGTTAGTAATACAGATGAAGGTGCTGGCAGCAAATCAAATCTAGAAGACGTAAACGAAGCTAAATATGATGCCGCTGGTAGAAACTATGACGAAGACAGTGAGGTCATAACCGGCGTAACCGATAGTAGTATTGTAAATAGTGGACTTTCGCAACCTTACGTACAAGCGTCGCCTGACCAATACGAGTCACAATCAGCGCCAAGGCCATCAAACTTTAAATGTCTTGAGAAAAATGAACGATACCCAGTATCCGGAAGCTGTGACAGATACATCGAATGCTTGGTAAGGTTTCTATACATCTCCTTAATTTTCTTCATTTCATAATATCATACTAAAAACATATGTAGATAGTTTTTCTCTTTGAAGCCCTGATTTTAGCTTTTGGGGATTACTCCAAAGGTCGCTATTTTTTAAAAAATACATCCTAATTTATTTAAAAATTAACATTTGACAAAAACATGTCAAACTTTAGTTTTATTATTTTCTTAGAACGGTACAGCAGAAGAAAAACTCTGCCCTGATGGTCTTCGCTTCAACCCTAATGTCAGATTCAACGTGTACCCTTGCCAGTATCCCAATGATGTGCCCTGTCTAGCACGTTCATCACTCCGTAAGTATAGATAATTTAACATTTATCTGATGACAATATTTTTCATAATATTTCATAATGATCACATTAATTTTCTTAAAAATACCCGGCTAATGCGTGAACATCGAATAATAACATAATAATGTAATAATATTTATAAAAATGATTATTTGTTTTACACGACTGCATTTATAACAACAGATAGTTTTGTACACGGAATTAAAATAACAGTTGTGGTTCTCACGTTGAAATTCTTTCAATAATCGTGGTCTCACTGTTTAGACTAAACGTTCCAATATTTATAAGATAAAATCATAGTATTCAAGTAATACGAGTCAACTTAGCTCTTTGCTATATTTTAATGAATATTAGGATTAATTATGTTTACGTTTTATCTATTTTTTTTGAGATTAATTGTTTTAATTTCTCATAATATTCTTCGATTAACAGTACATTTTATTATATAAAGAAATAACACCAAAATGGTATTTTGTAAGTTACTGTGACAATGATTACATGATTATATTCAAGACTAATTAGTTAAACTACCTTGTCCACGTAAAACTTATGTAAGGGACAATTGAGATAAACCATAGACCATCTAAAAACATAAAGTTCTTATAAACAAAATAGAAACATTTGAATTCCGATAATGTATCGGCTGCGATATTCTGGTCTTTTTATTTTGCAAATAATTAACAGTTCATTATTCCTGACTATGCAGCTAAAAGAGAAATAAAATATTATTTTAAAAATAACTAAATAGATGTTGTGAATAGATAGACGCTTAGTGGTGAATATTTAATGAAATAAAAAACCAATACATAGTGCTATGATCACGAACCTAAACACGAATTAAAACAAAAAAATAATATCTCGAGTTTCGTGTTCCAAGAAGTACAATTTGATTATACGTTCTAAAGCCTGCATCCTCATTAAGTTATTTTTTAATGTTTTAGAATTAAGAATACGAAACGTGTTTAAAAAATTAAAATACAAAACGATTAAATATTTTTCATTGGCATACATCGTGTTTTAAATTAATTACTATGTGAAATAATTTATACGATAGACATTTGCATAACTATCATACATACACATCGATGGTTCGATTAGCGCAGTAGTTACATGGTTTCTTCAATAACATTAGTAGTATTATAGTATCGATTTTCACACCGTAATGTACACGAGTAGTATTTGTGTAATTCTCATGTATCATCCTTTTATTCAAAATGCACAGTCTCCTTCACAAAAAATGCATAAAGAATGTATTTCACAGACGGAATTCACAGACTCCATAGTACAGTATTTACAAATGCAGTACTTGTTTTGAAAATCCATCAAATCATCTTGATTTCAACCTTCAGACGCCTACTGTTGGACATGGACTACCCCAGACATTTCCAACAGGACCAGTTTCACATGGCTTACATCCAGCATCTTCCGACAACCTTAACAAGGTCGTCTATCAACCTTGTGGGTGGACGTTTTACGCTGCGCTTCCTGGTCCGTGGTCTCTAAACCAGAACCTTAAAACTCCAGTAGCCATCTATTCTGTGCGTTAAGTTGCATGTCCGTTGGCACTTCATCTTGCGAAGTTCTGGACTATTCAGCCTTTGTTCTTGAAAATAAACTTTAAAGTCTTATGAATTATAAAGCATGATAAAAAATGTCTCACACAACAAGTTAGAAGAGGACTCAGTTTCATATTTGGCTAATATTATTTACTTATTTCTTACAATAACGTTCATTCTTTCCTGAAATAATTCAAGCGGCCAATTGCATAATTTGCAAATTATTTTGTATTTTAAGTTTGTGGTAATTACAAGAATTTTGTTAGTGATGACAATAAAACTTAAAAAAAAACTATTAGTAAAGCCCTATAAGAAAGCTCAAGGTCACCCAGAGAGCAATGGAGAGGGATAAAGCTCGCAGCGAAACTTCGAGCTCTAATTAGGAATAAGGAGATATGCAAAAGGAAAAATGGAGAAAACTAAGATCTCCGACTAAGCTTTTACAATTTCTCGTTAGAGAAATGCTCGTTTAAAGTGGCAGTAGGAAGAGCACCTCACTCGTTCAACCGAAGGCTATTGGAGTCGAAAAGTTTACAAGTGTCGACCAGAAACCGGTGGCACGAGTACACCTCTCTCTAGGTGGACCGGCGGTATGAACTGAGTAACGCAAGGACTGCCGTCTTGGCAATTTTTAGGAGAGGCCTATGTCTTGCAATAAGCGTCCATCGGCCGATACGGTGATGAAGATCAGGTTACTTCTCCGAAATTTGAAAAGAAAAGAATATAATATTCTTTTGCGTCAAAAAGGAACTTTTTAACAAACAATTGATAAAACATTACAGAGCCCGCACAACCAACGGAGGACTGTCCTCATCAGTTCGGCTACTTCAAGATCGGAGATGCAAAGAATTGCAGCAGCTTCCGAAACTGTGTTAACGGCGTTGGCTTCGACTTCACCTGTCCAGAAGGTCTAGCATTTAGCTCAGAAACGTACAGGTGCGAGTGGCCCGACCAGGTAGCCGACTGCGATGTCGAAGGTAAAATCTTTAAATTTTTAATGCGTAATATTCAAATTTTATCGATTTATTAATAAGGCCGTTAAAGCAGTCCCCATAAACTATACGGTCACATCAAATCGCGAAATTAAATACATTAATTAAAAAGTATTTATTTAAAATAACCCGGATTCACACTATGACATTTAAAATTTACATAAAAAAAAAACTTTCTGCTCAATACAAATAACATCCTACTGACCTATTAGTTTTAATCTATTTGGTTTGAAAAACTCTATTATTCAAATGCGTAGAGTTCTTACTGTCGTATGTAAAAATAGATTGGAGAATTATAATTTAAAACTCGAATAATTTCAATGTTTGATATTTGATCTCGGTCTAGACGTGAACACATATTACGTTTAATATACATATGTGGTGAATTTTACCATTACACGTAGATATCTGTGGTTATTGGGATTGATATATTGAAGAATACTCGTGCAGAAATATTCGAAATACTCATTCGTTACGAAAGCAATGAAAGTGTCAAGTTTTTCTATCATAGAATGAAACACAACGATGACTGTAGCACTTTACTAAAATTTCGGAATTGGTTGCTATGGCCCAGGACATTAGGAGAGTCTTAGAGTAAAACTGGAGCTCTCACCCTACTTTATGAATGATCATTCAAACTTTAGTTAAATATTAAGTTGTTCATCAAACAAAGACTAGTAAAATAATCCCTACAGTAGTGTAAAAGATTTTTCAAGTGATATAACAGGCTCGAAATGAATTGCTCTTACTACGGTATATCTAATATATAAAATTTCCATGTCACAACGTTAGTTATCGTACTCCTCCGAAACGGCTTGACCGATTTTTATCAAATTTTATATGCGTATTCAGTAGGTCTGAGACGGCTACTATCTTTTTTCCATACCCCTAAGTGATAAGGGTTGTTCACCCTTGAACTTTTTTTTAGTTTTGTGAAGAAATTTTTGGTTTTTATTTTTTTATAATGTGGCATTAAAAATACATACAACCCTAAATTTTCACCCCTCTACGATCAACCCTTTAATTTTTTTGCAAAACAACGTTTACGGGATCAGCTAGTATATATATATGAAACAAATCACAAAATATCCGACTGCCTTTTTTGCGACTATTCTCGGAGTAGGTTGCTTTAGAAACCATCAAAGCCATGTATTTTAAGTAATTTAAATATGTTTAATTAGAATACTTGTATCGACAGACTTTTACTGCCTGACGTTATTGGCCTGTCGCGTTCCTGTATAAAAAAAATAATTAAACTGCGTACATCAGAGTGATTATTTTACTTATTAAATATACCACAAACGAAAATCTGTATTTTTGTTTCTGGCCAGTTTTGTTAATTGTTTTTTTACAAAAATTATAAATGAAATCGGAAAATTCTTTTTAAGGCGTAACCATGGCATAGCAATTCATTTTTATGTAAACTTTGTATAAATTGGTACAATTTCTATTAATTTCTGTTATTCCACTGTAAACAAAGCAGGGGATCAATAACGTCCAAAGAGATATATGCATAAAATGTTTCACTGTTCCAAAAACGTCGTAGGATGAATAAACTAGATAGGAAGGTTTAAAACACAAATCTAGAATTCGTCAGTTTTCTTTTCTAAACATTTATATCTTTTCAGCATTCCTCGGATTCAAGTGTCCTGTTGTACCAGAAACAAAGGAACTGGGACCCCCTGCTGGATTCAGATTTTACAGGTAAGCTAGTGAAGTCAACATAATGTCAGTATCATAAATATAAGATGTTAGAGTCAAAGATTTCAAAATAGTCAAAAGTACTTGCCTCATACAACGTTGTATGTATTACAGTGTCATACTTGTACAATATTTGTTTACGAAGAATTTATCGACTTCGTTTATAACAACTACCAAATTTGAATAAAAAATAACGTACACTTAGGTTGTAGCGGTTTTCATTGATTTACACAACAAACGTTACGTAGTTTATTAAAAAAAAAAAATTGCATCTCAAAATAATTACTACGTCAAAGCGTAAAACAAGATAAGATGTTCATTATTAACAAAGCAAAATATTTACATTTTAATAAATGTGTAAATTAAAATGTCAAGGAAAGATGATTGAGGGTTAAGATGTGCGCATATATCTATCATAAAAATTTAATAATCTTTACGAATAATCATTAGTTTATACTACGAAATGCCAATGATTTAAAATTACAGTATTTAAATACGTCCGATTTCCGGAAATACATTTTGTATATATTTACTGTACTAAAAGATTATTTAAACATTATAACACCAGTGTCAAAATTTTACGCATGTAAATGCCGTAATTAACATCGCAAAATGTTCGGTGCTGATTAAAACGATGTTATTGAACAATAAGAACTGGTTGCCCAACTGGCGACGGTGTCAAGTCGTCGCTAAATGTCAACGGATGAGAATCGACCTTGTGGTTATGTAACCACGCTGTTAGAAATACCAGGGGCTGTATGTTTGCATAAGATTCCGGTATTTTGCATCATGTAAGGAGCCCATCACACATTACAGCTTGTGACAAATGTTTATTTGTTACAATGTGGAAATCTTAATTCAAAAGTAGGTCCTAAGGTAAATTGGTAGTAAAAAAAATTAGTAGGAAAAATTAATAGCATATTTAATACTTAACCATGAAGATCAATTTATGTAAAAATCAATTATGTCGATCTTGGACTTCATTAATTTATTTAAATTTATGATTAAAATGTGTGCGCATTTGAATCCTTAAATATAATTTATTATGTAATATTATTATCAAAAATTAAATACTATATTAGAGGCAAACTGGTTATGCGAAAAATTTATTGGTTTATCGCAAAATATTACAAATAATAATACCTTTTATCTTTTTGTTTTTCTTACGATAAACTAAAACTCAATATACAAGGCGATTTATTATAGGTGTGAAAGTTTTAAATGATTGAATTTATAATTTATTTGAATTTATAATTCGTTTGTCAGTAAAAAGTTTTAAAGCTTTTATATCTATTATATTTTGAATAAACCATTATAAAGGGATCAGTCTAAAAACTGTTAGTTTCAAGACTGACTCCTTTATACTGGTTGCTATTAGTATACATAATAATAACATACAATAATTATTTTTAAAATATAGTGATCCGAATTTTGAATACGCACTTTCATACTATATTATCATTACTTTAATTATTGTATTTTAAATAATTGATTCTATGTATACGGTGCACATACTTTAAAAGATAGCAAACAAAAAGTTTTAAAGTTGAGTATAAATACATTATTTATACTCAACTTTAAAACTTTTATAACTATAATCATACTTTGGTAAAACAATATACAGTGTATACTATGTATTCAAATATCATTAACGTCGAATGATAAACCGCTGTTAATTAACTTGTTCAAGATCTAGTTTCAGCCACTCTGAGGGACACAATCCTCTGAAAAACTGTTATAAGCGTACGATGCAAGTACAAGTATTAATTGTTTTTATTGCTTTAATTTTCAGGTCACCATTAGACTGTCAGAGGTATTTCCTTTGCATCGATGGTAAGCCCCGTAGTTTAACTTGCGGTGGTCATTCGGCCTACGACGAAGTCACAGCATCTTGTGTATCCGCTGACGAGATTGAGGCTTGCCCAATTGAACTGCGGACAGTCGCTGCAGAATCAAGAGCCGCTGAACTGAAACGGCAGGCCGCTGAGGAATTACTCAATCAGAAGTGGCTGAATGGTCAACCGATCATCAGCACAATCCCGCCACGCTATGAAAGATATGAATCCACACCCGCCAAGTATGAAAGGCTTTTCAGCACAGTCACTCCGGAGCTATACGGAGAGTACGTTTCACCCACAGCGTACGAGCCGTCAGAAGTCGAGGAAAATTTTTAAGTTTAGATAACTAGATCGGAGTTCATCCAACTCACGTTACAATTTAGTCCAATGTATATACGATCTAAAGTGTAATGATACATAATGAATATGTATAATGTACGATTATATTAGTTATTGTTAAATAAATTGTTTATTGATTCTATTTTAATGTATTTATTAAATTTAATCCAGTTTCCCACTTTAATTCACTGTCAAAAAAGATAGGCAGTGTAAACGTTTTTGATTTTGGATCTGATTTACAATGAAACTTTTTAATGTGATCGCACAGTCCAAATGATTTAAATTGTACTTTTAACATAAGATGTAACTTTCGAAACCGTGGTGATATAAGGCGCTACCTACTTTTTAGGACCTAATAAAATACACATAGCAAAAACTGATGGGTCATGTTGAGCTCACGTATTAGCATGATGGTATTTTTGAATAGCGCGAATTCTTTTGAATAAATAACATGGTTTGTGTAGAACAATTAGAAGATACGTATTCGGATGTGATCCTATTTCTGACATATAATAACAGTATTTATCATATATTATATCATGAAGGTTTAACTTACCATACGTTTCGATACTTATTGTTTACGTAAAACTCTTTGGACATTGTAGGAAATTCTTTTGTTTTAACAGAGATTAATAATACTATTAAAGAATCGTTATTTTGATTGCTAAAAATGTTTAATGGTGTAGTACGTTTTATTTTGACTACTGAGGATATTTAAAATCAAAGAACAATTCGTCTATTTTAACGATCAATAAAAAGCAAATTTTTGATACATAAAAATTTAATACTTGACGTAAACATTTTTAATAAATAAATATTACATTTAAATTCATTGAAAATTGTATAATAAATTATTGTCCCTCCTTGCAATTGACGCGGGTGGCGTCAACGCAGCGGTTGACCTCAGGGTCGAAGGCGAAACCGCGGTCGCAGACCAGCAGGCGCGCCACGTTCTCCATACACGAGAAGAAGTAGCTGCAGCTGCCCTTGATGCTGCGGACGGCAAAGACGCGTTAATGACAGTGTTACCAATATCACAACCACAAGTGTAGCTCACATACAATACGATATTTACCTGAAGTTCACGACGTACGCCTTGCCGAACTCGTCGTAGGTCGCTGGGGGACACTTGAATCCGAGGAATTCTAAAACAAGAAATCTTCCAATTTATTATCCGCTAATGGCTTGTACTATTGAGTAAGTGGTAAAGGAGAATGAGCACGCACCCTCAGCGTTGCAGCTGGGCACTAGGTCGGGCCAGTCGCAGCGGCCGGACTCGGGGTTGAAGGCCAGGCCCATCGCGCACTCCATTTCAAAAGCTTTGCCCTCCACGCACATGCGGTACTTTCCGCAGTCGGAGCGGCTCGCCAAGGGCGACGCGAAGAAGCCGTATTGGTGCTTGCACTCCTGCGACGATATGGCGCGCTCTGTCGGAGATAACACAATAAGACAATGGCAGTTCGATATGCAGCTACAAGTGCGCAGGAGACGTGAGATGTGCAAGGGTCACGTACGCGGCGCGTCGTTGCCTTCGCACTGCGCGTCGGACGGGTACGCGCACGGGTAGGCGGGCCACTCCACGTCGCGCACGAAGTACAGTCCGTCCGGGCAGCTCTTGTATGTCGCCTTGTAAGCCTGGAAGCGATTATTTATCCAGTATTAAATATAACACACCAACGTTCACGTTGTGTTCAATTTTCATCTGTGAGCTACAAAAATCTGAGTAAGCCGTGTGTACTTACGTTGCATTCTATGTAGGAATCGCAGCTGCCCTGTATTTTGTAGTAAGTGTTGTATTCCCTGCAGACCTCGTCACCAACGGCTCCATTGAGCTGAATCTCTCCGGCGCCTTGAAAGAAAGTAATATTTCGGTGATTTTTTATATCGAAGAATATAAAATACTGTGTTTAAAATTTAATTACTCACAGGAAACTGCGAACAAAGCAGCAAAATAAATGAAGGAAACCATTTTCGTTAGTGACCTGCTTTCTTTGAAAGAAAGATGGAAAGTGATAATTGAATTAATTTCAGTGCCCATTTTATACTCAACAAATTGATTAGGTGTAATAAACTAATGAGAGATTAATTATAATTATAACTGTCACTACAATTATAACTTATCTATTAGTGGGTAAGCTATTGCAATATCTATTTAGAACGTGTTCAAGATGCTAAATTTTTAATCATTTTTATGTTCAAAAAACACAGAAACATAATTTACCATTATTTAAAAAAATAACGATAAAAGTAAAGCTTTTAAATAATTTTAGTAATGTAGACTAAATATGAGGAAAATAAATAAATTAAATATTACCAAAAAAAGGGAAACTTAAAGTTTACTGTATCAATTATATGCGCGAGGGATATATGGTTGTTAATAAATGTAAAAATAATTAAGGATATGAAAAAAGCTTTACTGTCTATCGCTATGTTTTCTTTACATACGCTTACACAATATGATCCAAACACATGACTATACAATATTATTCAAGTTATATAGAAAAACAAATGAGCCACATTTTACTCAAAACAAAACCGTGTTTTTATGTTATATTTTATTTAAAACACTTTTTATACATATTATGTATAACGGCGAACTCAATGCCGAAGGCATTCTTTACCAGTTAACCCTTAGGCGGTGTCACATGTTTTTTTTTACCACAGCGAAAAAACTCATTTCATTTATATTTTATGTAAGCAACGTAAACCACGTTTATAATTCATTCAACCATGTAAGCCCATAGACGCCCCACCGCATTTCCCGCAACCTTGATTATGTTGCCTATACCCCTGGAAGGAGCCTAACCACACCGGATATTCTGACACGTGGTCACCACTCGAGAACCTAGCGGATTAAAAATGATTTTTACTAGCATACATTTGAGGTAATTAAAAACTATGAAAAATCACTGGTTTGTTTTTGGCCCATAGACGTCTACTGCAAGGCTTAGGCCTTCCTCAATGGTATCTATAGGAGGATATACCATAATCGCCACGCTTAATAGGCGATTTGGCCAACGCAGTGTGGAATTGTACACAGAAAACGCTGGTTGGTTGGTGCCCATCATGAAAAACTTGTTTATGCACTGCTCACGAAATCCGATATAATTAATGCATATAGCGTCAATTATATATAAGTCTGTATCCTGGGAGTCAAACCCGCGACCTACAATCGCAACTCTACTTACTCTAGTTACCTGCGACCCATAGTTTATTTCTTACTTACACTCAACTTGTGAAAATCTTAAAATCGTTGTTTAATTATACAGTTATGAGACCTATTCCATTCAAAGCTAAAACATTCGCTGATTTTTGTCGTATTTGCAAAGCAATCTGGGTAAGTCGCTACGTCTTTGATTTTTTGCGACAATATCAATAGACATGGCCTTGTGTGTACTTACATATATTCAAGCAATCCTGTCGCGCTGCCGTACAGCAATGAAATAGGAACATTGCAATTTAGCCTCAGCAAATTCTTCATAACCCGTCCTTGCTCTCTCCAGAAAGAGTACAAAAAGGTCTTTCCACGCCTGAAATAAAAACTATATGTTTTACTTTTTTGGTTTCGGAGTTCCCTGGAGAATATCTATTGTCTGCATGTTCAAGATACTCTGCTTCTTACCACATGTTACTCTGTATATGGGGTCCCGATCAAACTCTCTTAGTGGACAATGACTTTGCGCGGTGTGAGGAATGAACTCATGTAACTTCATTAGAAGATTTTATTTTTTCTGTTATTTTGGATAGCCCGTTCCAGGGTCAAATACAATGGCGTCCATTAACATAACGTTTAATATAATACCTTAGTTTACACAATTCAATATTATGCAGGTAATATAATACAACGGTAACAATTATGGAGACAGCTATACTCGTAATTTCTCTACGAGATCGATACAGAAAAGAGTGGGAAGTTAAAGTGGCAGGCCACATAGCGCAAAGAAAAGATGGCCGCTGTCCCATAACAAAACACAATAAAACAAAATGCTATGGAAATAACTAAAATAAACAACTCAAGCCGTATGAAATGTCTGTTAATTGTCTAACTTTTTTTAATGGCAAAAACGACCGAGCTGAGTTTATCTGCGAGTAGTGAGACGTTATATGCAGGTGGCTTTCTACCGGTACTCTTCGAAATTTTTGGTGGAGTCCAATGTCCAGCTGTGGACGTCTCTCGGCTGAAATTATCATGATGAATTTTTGTAATATTATAGTAAAATTTTATTATTCAAAAACTTAAAGTTATACTTTATGTTGATATTTTTAGATCGACTATACGTATTCTATCTTATATTTGTATAAAAGTATAAAAGAATAATTCACACAATGTTGTCAATATTGATTGTATGATGGAGGGTAAAGATTCGTGTACAGATTATCTAATATATATTTAACACAAAACAATCGGGGAGTCACGGGAAATGATAATGTTACATTTTATTTTATTTTTTAATAAAACAAAAGATGTACGGTTATTATAATTTTGGTCGTAACGTATTTTTAAGAGAAAAAATTACATAAATTAAAATATTGACCGTTACTTCTCATGGGTATAAGAAAAAATATCATATGCTCATAAAAAAATATTACAGCTTTTATTTCTTCTACCTTTTACTGTTTCCTAGTAAACGAAAGAAGAAAGTGTATATGCAATATAAAAACCAATAGCGAAAACGTATTTTGTATTTTGTGCGATTTCATTGAATAATTAATTGTTCTTTATTTACATTATCCGTAGTAGTGTAAAACCTTTTACAATCGGACCCAATTTAAAGTCAAAAGTACCTATGATTAAAAAAAACTCAAAGAATGTTTGTGTGCTACGGATTCATAGTTCCAGCCTGGATTCCCATTGGGAAATATACCATAATTACCACGCTTGGCAGGCGGGTTGGCACTGTGCGGTATTATGGCATGCAAAGGACGCTGTTGCACATCCTCTGAATATGTGTTTGTTTGTGAGCAGTAGCATATGTGTCGCGTCATGTATACTCGTAATTTGCAAAAAATTGTGAATTAGATTGTATGTTAGGAACTGAACCTGAAATCTGTAATCGCACTGAAACTTCAATCTTTACCAGAGGGCTATCCGTACCCATACTACGGATTACTATACTGTAAATGTCTTTATCGAAGATAGCACATCTTTGCAGGTTACAAAAATGTAATTTAAAGGAAAAGTTTTTTTTATTATAGTCCTGTTGAGTTATTCCAACTGTTCTTCTCAGTAGAATAAATTGCAATTATTACGTCACACGAGTAAGTAGTATTAATGATATTACTTAAAATGATAATGCTTTCTAATTGTTCAATAGATTTTAGGACCGTTACGTGAATATCATTACATTAAAACTAATTAATGGATCGGTATAAATAATACACGAAGTATTACATATCTATCATTATTCAAGTTGCTTTCAGAGACAGCAAAGAGGTCACTAACAAAAATGGTTTCCGTTATTTTCTTTGCTGCTTTGTTCGCAGTTTCCTGTAAGTGATTAAATTTATTAAACACAGTGTTTTATATTCTTTGATATAAAAAATCATCTGAATATTACTTTCTTTCAAGGCGCCGGAGAGATTCAGCTCAATGGAGCTGTTGGTGACGAGGTCTGCAGGGAATACAACACTTACTACAAAATACAGGGCAGCTGCGATTCCTACATAGAATGTAACGTAAGTACACACGGTTTACATAGATTTTTGTACCTTACAGATGTAAGGAAAATTGAACACAACTTGTACGTCGATGTGTTATATTAAATACAGGATAAATAATCTCTTCCAGGCTTACAAGGCGACATACAAGAGCTGCCCGGACGGTCTGTACTTCGTGCGCGACGTGGAGTGGCCCGCCTACCCGTGCGCGTACCCGTCCGACGCGCAGTGCGAAGGCAACGATGCGCCGCGTACGTGATCCTTGCACATCTCACGTCTCCACACTTCACACGTCACTTGTAGCTGCATATCGAACTGCCATTGTCTTATTGTGTTATCTCCGACAGAGCGCGCCATATCGTCGCAGGAGTGCAAGCACCAATACGGCTTCTTCGCGTCGCCCTTGGCGAGCCGCTCCGACTGCGGCAAGTACCGCATGTGCGTGGAGGGCAAAGCTTTCGAAATGGAGTGCGCGATGGGCCTGGCCTTCAACCCCGAGTCCGGCCGCTGCGACTGGCCCGACCTAGTGCCCAGTTGCAACGCTGAGGGTGCGTGCTCATTCTCCTTTACCACTTAATCAATAGTACAAGCCATTAGCGGATAATAAATTGGAAGATTTCTTGTTCTAGAATTCCTCGGATTCAAGTGTCCCCCAGCGACCTACGACGAGTTCGGCAAGGCGTACGTCGTGAACTTCAGGTAAATATCGCCTTGTATGCGAATTACACTTGGGGTTGTGTTACTGGTAAAACTGTCATTAACGCGTCTTCGCTGTCCGCAGCATCAAGGGCAGCTGCAGCTACTTCTTCTCGTGCATGGAGAACGTGGCGCGCCTGCTGGTCTGCGACCGCGGCTTCGCCTTCGACCCTGAAGTCAACCGCTGCGTTGACGCCACTCGCGTCAATTGCAAGGAGGGACAATAATTTATTGCACAATTCTTAATTTTTTAAATACTTATTTATTGAAATTTTTTATTAAAACAAAAGTATTATCAAAAATATTGAATTTATTCATTTATCTTTCAAACATGGACAACGAGTAAACAAAAAAATCTCTACTGCCTTGAACATACTTGAATTTGAATAAAATATAAAGAAACCTAACAACTTGCATAATAAAATTAATAAATTTACTTTAAAAGGTAATAATTTATGGTCTCAATTTTTCACGAAAACCGAAAGCGACAAGCGTTAATAAGATTATTAACAATCAACGGTATTAAATTTCGTTACACTAAAAAAATTGGCGCTATTTTTTATTAGAGTAAAACCACTATTATAAAAATCTTACTAAACTACTAAATTAAGAAACACAACAAAAGAATATTTCATAAAAGTCTGTCTTACCGAAATAAAGTTAATCTATTTATGTAAAAATATATTTTCACAAGATTTTTATTGTATTAGAGTAATGACTATATTTAAGAAGTTTACGTTATGAAATGACGTTGTATAGTTTATGGGAAAAAAAATCTTTGTTTGTAGAGATACACACACACGATATTGACGTAGTAACAAGAAAGATGTCTTCTATTTTTTGCCGTCTTTAAGTTAATGTTCACCTGGGACTCCTAAATTTATGTAGTATTCCCTATGATATAAACATGAAATCATGTAAAGGAACAAGCGAGGGCTCTTTAGGAAATACTGAACAGTTTTATTAAACTTCTAGAGGCCATTTTATATTTTAATTTCAACCATCTGGCTTGACAGATTTTGTGTAGTCGCAGTCCGATGAAAAAACATGTATTTATAGATTTCTATAGAAACATGTATTTATAGATTCATATAGGACAACAATTATTGACAAATAAGTCTCTTTTTTAAGTTTATAATAATTTTGTATATAAAATTAATAATCCTAATATACCTTTTAAATGTGCACTAATACGTTTTTAATTTACTACGTGTATTTATATGGGCAAAAAAGTGTTGTTTATAAACATAGTAAACTATTTATATCTCGAAATTTTATGTTTCCTTATAAAAAAGACTTTATTCTTCTTTTATTATTCTTCCTAATGCGCGTACTTTAGTCAACCGAGTATTTTAAAAAATGTATATAGGCCTATTGAACAGAAAAGTTTATTTCTATAATTTAATAAACATTTTTGAGCGTAAAAACACAAAAAATGTACACAAAGACTTAAGACAATTGGCAAGCGCAGCGCAGGAACCCAAAAAATAGGCAGACAACCACTTTAAGGTCATCGGAAGACGCTTTATGAAGGCCGCTTCAGACCGGTTCTTTAGAACGTCTATGTGAGAAGCTTATGTCCAACTGTGGAGGTCCTATGGCTATAATAATTTATGATTTTTTTAAATTATATCTAAGATGAAAGAAATATTAGAATTATTATTTATAATCAGATTAATCATAATAACTCCTTTTATAAACGCGTAATGATTCAGGTCGCTCGAAGAAAGAATCGAGGGTGAGCAACGGGTAAACCATGCCAACATGAATCAGAGTGAATCAGCGTTAGTGTGATAGTCTTGTAGATATCACTAAGAATGTACAACACGCTATAAGAAAAATTTATTACGTCTTACAATATTTTGGTGAAAAATGAAACCTAAGGGAGATAAAGTAGTGACTTGAATTAAAGTCTTTTGCAGTGAAAATATAATAAGGATATAAAGTAACAGGGTGATTGTTTACAGGTATAATACCTCTAAAGGGGCGAATGTATAGATCATTTGCTGTCAATTAACGTGTGGTATATCCTATCCAAAATTCAATAGCTTCAGAAATTATCAAAAACATACTGAAAATTTGGTAAGAAAAGCAGTTTCTAAAATTTGGAATGCAATAAGCGTATTAAACTAGATTATTTTTTACTTTCTGTCCCTAAAGACTTAGTACTGACAGATGTTCTTCGACGCATTCCAATAGAAGAAACCAATTAATTTAACATATTTAAAAGTAATCATTGTATATACGTGATTGGAAATAAGCTAAATTGGAAGAAAGCTTTAAATATTTTTGATGACAAGTGAGCAATCTATTCACACCTTTAAAGTTTTTACACCTATTACCAATCATCCTCTAAGATTTAAAAATTTGTAATAAAAATTATTTGCTCTAACCATAAAAATTGTCCTGGCCTACTCTACAAGCGGCCTTGTTTTAAAAATGATCTTGTACCTAATTTCAATAATTTTTATTCAAAATGCTAAAAAGTTATTATTTATAAACATGACATTCATTCATTTATTCGTAATATTATTTACATAGGATCATTTACAATTACCGCTTCTGTATGTAATAAGAAGAATACCAGTAGAGCTAAATTTGATAAAAACTAGAATCAGTTTAATTATTCCATAATCCCGTCTTTCAACTTGATACGAGTATTCAAAACTCACTCTGGTCTGAGAAGATACCCATAAACTCAGACGCGTTTTTTGGCGAGATAGAGTATTACGTATATGTATAAATTAATAGACTTAAATTAATAAGCATTACTTAATTATTACTGATAACCAGCCTTCGTCACCGGGAATTGCATATTCATAACATTAGTTAATGTATTGTATTAAGAAATCGACTGTGGCATTAAAAATTACAATTTGTCTTTTCTATTGCATTCTTGTAACATGAGTATGGGTTTATGGTATTCATAATCAAGCTATTAATTTGTATAAGCTAACACGATTCATGTTTTTATATTCGTAATTTGAAAATATAAAAATCGATATCATACATTTGATAGCAAAAACAAAATAAAGAACTTTATATTTACCAGATTATTCTAATGCCGTAGGACTGGAACGTCGAAACATGAAAATAAAATAACCGAGATTAAGCCTGTCAAGTATTGATTTTAAAACCATTAGTAACATTATTTAAAATCTATGAAGTCACTCTTCTAACATCAATTTGCTGCATCTTATACCATTTATGTTTTTTGATTGTTTTTTAAACAAATATTTATTATCTTGTCTTTTTAGGAGAAGTTTCGGATATTTTCGCCAACGCTAATTTTATCCCCCAATAGATCTCTTGGACGCCGTGTTAATGTTAGACGCTCTTTTCTTTTTCTACTAAAATAACATCAATGAAATGCCGCCACACTACCCCCCGCGGTAAGACGTCTTGAGCAAAAAAGATAACAAACTTATCCTTGAGACTTCTTTCTTTGTTTAGTTTTAGAGGTGAATCATATATTATATGAATTTGAATCTTATTTTTATTAAAATAAAGCCCGCCAAAACATCATAACCACACAAAATGAACCTATTTACCACGTCACAAGATTATTAGTTGAAATTTTTCGCGATCAGATCAAACAAAATGTTTCTCCACCTGGTCTGGGGCCATTATGCATCGGTAGATGTTACATTCTTTTAGGCTCTTATGTTTTAATTTAGTTTTTGACGACGTATTTGCATAAGTTCAAGGCGATTTTTGCTAGCAGGTTTAGTCTTTTGTTCCGTAAACCATAATTCCACCATAACATATAGGATGATCGAAGCTGGTCAAGTTGGTCATTTTATAAGCTACTAAAAATGATTAAATTATAATACTCATAGATCTAAATTTGTAAAAGCTTTAAAGGAATGAATGTCTACTCATTTACTGTCAATGTATATTCACCCTATCCTAGAGCAGTAGTAGAGGACTGAGGCTTGCAATCGTAGGTCGCAGGTTCTGTTCACGGGATACACCCTTACATAACACTTTGTGCATTCATTATAGATTGCCACTGTTCACAAACAAATTTCCTGGGGATGGACAGCAGCGCCCTCCGTGTACCATAATACCATACTGCGATCGCCACGCCACCCATCACACGTAGTGAATATGTTATACACCCCATAGATACCTTTTGGGGAGGCCTATACCTTGTAATGAACGCCTATAAGCTGAATTGAATAGACGACTATGACACCCTATTCAAAAATAAATGGTTTCAGAAATATTAAAAAACGTAATGATGATAAAGTAAAAAAACCGTTTTTAAATATGGAAAAGTACATATTTAAATTAACTATTGTTTACTATCTGTCCCTGCAGACTGTACTGCCAGTAGTTATTATTCTGACGAATTCTAACGACAAAAATAATTTAATGTAATTTATTTCAGAGTAACTACTTTATTCAGGGTATTTGAAAATAGTTGTAAAAGCTTTAAAGCTTTTTACCGACAAATGAGCTTCCAATTACCCTGTAAACATAATTTTTTAACCTATTTTAGTCCTATTATGTTTCAAATGTTATTTTTTTGAACGCCACACGTGGGTTTAATTTTTCAATATAATAAGAGGTTATTTTCATTCTATTATTTATTACTACTCGATTTCTATTTGACAGTTTTATATTTAACCCGGAGCACTATCAATAAGTCTCATCGTAGCAATTTCTCCGGGGTCCTGCCTTATTATTTTTATTTCTATGATTGTATATCCTTAGAATACTAGTATTATATTTCGCTACTGTCACATGTTTCAACAAGAATCGAACCTTGGTCCTTTAGTCAAATTTATTCTTTAATTACAACCATGATACCAGTCCACCATTATTATTACGTCATCAATGTTTTAAATAAAATTAGCAAATGAACTCAAATTAAACGAGCTATTTGCAAATTGCGGCTCCAATGAGTAATTACATATTATTACGAATATATAAATAAGTTTTTGAATAGTTCTCAGCAGTTAATTTTCAGATCTTATTGCAAGCAGAACAATGTTGCGAACAGTCTACTTTTCTATTTTGGTGCTGACACTAACAAAACAATCAGGTAAGTTTTTTTACATTAAAGAACATGTTTTTATTTAAATTTTATTGTTTTCGAGTTGTTACATTTTTCTATAAATGTTTTTTTTTACTTACAGTAATTTCACATTCACCGGATGGGGGATTTCGATATCTAACAAAACATTTAAATATGAGAAATGTCTCTTCCCCAATACGAGGTGACCCTTCGCATCAATTATTGAACACTAATCTAGAAGCAATTCCAGTTCAAAGAACTCTCAAAGCACCGGCGCTTGTAAAAATCCCGCTTCCATCTCGAAACGTTGCCTCAGATCCACCTTCTTTCCAACCCACTGTTTCGAGCATACCTAGTACATACACACAGAAGAAAGAAACATTAGTAGATGCTGAGAAAATCCAACCTGTTTACACACAAAACGCACATCAAGCGTCATACTCAGAATATCTATCTCGAAACGCACATTCCGAAAATGTAAAGGGATTGTCGGGATTCAATTTACACGAGAAGTCCGAAGAAAAACCAGTTCAATCCACAGTTCAAACAATTTCTTATACGCAAGAAACTACAACAAAATCTCCTTTTGTTATATCAGTGGCTTCCTTACCAAAGCAAGAAATTTCAATGGTCGCTCCCAAATTTACTTTAGCACCAAGACAAAAGACAGTCGAGTTCCCTAGATCACATCTTCCATCTGAACCAGTATCAGATTCTACAGCCGTTCCAAGCTGCCCATTTGCACCTACTCAACATACAGAAGAGACAACATCAACAACTACTACTACTACTACACGTGTGATACCCACGACTCAAAGAACAACCACCACTTCAACAACGCCAACAACAACTCCCGTGCCATCATCAAGCTGTATAAACGGAGAAATATTTCCAACGAACACTGGCAGCTGCGACCAGTTCCTAATGTGTCACAATTCAGTTATAGTTTTAATGATATGCCCGCAAGGAATGGGTTTTAACTTTAAAACGAATCGCTGCGATTGGTCAGTGAACGTGCAGGGTTGTGGAGCATAGGAAAAATATCTCGTAGTTTTAAATCAAACGCCTTCAAGATTTTTAAATTGTCGGTATAATTACATTTTTTTACGTTTCAAGCTTGGTTTAGTTAAAATGATTTGCTAGAGCTCGGATCTGGTGGAATACCGTACAAATATAATTGTAAAATTAACTGAGAGATTGTTTTTACTTTGTATATTATTTTTAATTAAACTTAAGAATTCATATAACAAATGTAGTTTAAATTTACTATATATTTTTAATAACATTAGATTTAAAATTGTAATTATTTTTAATTAATAATAAATTTACTTTATATAGGAAAGCATTTCTGTTTTTGGTATTTCGAAATTTACAAAAATACTATTATATCTTCTGACACAAAAAAGTTCCCATGGCCGACGCATCTAGCGATGCACTTCCAACATTAGAAAGCTCTTGGTATGATACACCATGATGCTCTAATCATTACACACGATAGGAAAACATGATTAAGACGACCTTTACAGAAGCAACAGCCTTCAGTTCTGAAGTACACATTTTGAAGAAAAAATATTACACAAAGTTTGTACTACATACATATGGACATAACATATAAATATTAACATACAATAAATATTTATTTAATAAAAAAAGATTTTATTGTGTCGTAAATAAGCTTCATATTATTATATCTTTAACAAATTCCATTTTTTAAGATATGAATCCAAGTCATCGAATAAGATGCCAAAGAAAATCGAGACACGTCAATAGTTCTTCATAATTCAAATAAAAACACTAACGTAAATATTCGTACAGAGCCACAATCTGAGCTGCTACAGAACAATTTTTTGTAAAGACAATACTTATATTAGAAAATTTCATCCAAAAACGTATTTCGTTTTATCAAACAAAAGTCATCTCACTGACCTAGAGCGAATATCAATGAATCTTTGTTCACAATACACAAATTTTCGCTATGGAAGAGAAGTTTAACCTTCAAGAGGACAGTTGGAAAGTCTCAGAATTTTGTCAAGGAAGATAAAAAATATTTCTTCTTGTTGAGGGTGCATGTGCATCACTCTCCTTTATGTTTATTTGTATGTCCTTTAGAGAATCACAAACTATGCATTTGATCGTATGATGGTCTTTCAATGTTAGCCCACGAAGGTTTCTAATTTGGTGGGTATGACCAGTTTTCAACAGATGGCGCTACTGTCATTCCAATTAATTTCATGTATTGCCGTGACAGTTCATGGTGATTTGAATTGAAACGAAAACAGCGAACGATTGACGACGTTTTCAGTTGTGGGTGACGTAAGAATTTATGTCAATTGTGAAATTCATGTCTGACTGGTGGCCTAGCAACGAGTGCAGGGTACAGCTAACTAACCATAAAAGGAGTCATCGAGCTTCTATGTATACATGCACGTATCTGAAACAAAAAGGCAGCAAATTACAAGATGGATGGTATGGGCTTGTAGTCAAGCGACTAACTAAAATCTTAATTTTGCTACTTTAATATTTCACCACGACTTCACAACGCAAGGAGGACAGAATTCTTGCTAAAGAACGAGCAAAATTTATTATAACTACAACAGTGAATACCGTTTAGATCATAAACTTTGTACAGTTAGATTAGTTTGTCCTTGGTGTTAACGACTTATCAAGCGGCTGTAGCGTAATTTTATGCCAGCAACATAGTAAATATGTGTGAAACACATACTGTATTTTGTAATAAAAGAACGTTATTTGAAATATAAATAGACAGGCTGCCTTTACCATTTCCTACTACTGCTATTTGTTTACTGCAAACTTTCCCCACAATCATTGCCGTGTTGTTATTAAAAGGCGCTATATCTTTGTATCTGTATTTAGGGTAATAATTAGGCATATGAGATAAATCGTCTATGGAAATGACGAAAGATATGTTCTTTTGTATCGCACTGCTATGAGCAAGACGTGACTTATCTTTACAAGAACGTTGGTAACGTTTGTATAATTTCAAGCATTGAAAAAAAAACTTAACAAAAGTTTAACCTACACAGATCTACACAGATGTGTACAAAATTAAAAAAAATGTACAAACTTTTCCAAATGTCATATATAGATGCGATTATTTTTTTTATAAATTAGGAATAAATTGAATTAATTAGTGATCTTTTAATATTAACCGTCGTAGTTATTAAAATATAACAAATTTGCAGTGCGTGAACTGTCAAAAGCGCGAAGTCTGTAGCGACCTTTAAATATATATCATAATCCATCTTTTAATATGCTATGCTTTGTACGATGTGATTAACATAAAGAACTATACCATGCTTAATATTTATACTTTAAAATTTTTAAGAATATATAACTTCATAGATTATGTGTTTATTACATAGTGTAATTAAAGCAGTTGAACAGTGAAAGTTTGCAAATACAATATACCTTCCGTAAAATTTAAGCTTTCATATAAATACCATGCTATAATTTAACTAATGGTAAAAAAGTTATCATCTGTGTAAAAAAAAATACAAAAAATTCTTCGTTGTAATATTTATTTTAAAATTGTATAAAATAGTAATTTATTATTTACTACACGCTGGCACATTTGCTGACCAGTCGCAGCTATTGGTTTGATTGTTGAAGCCCAAGCCAGGCGGGCAAACCATTAGAACGATCATTTCATTACGACACATAAGGAATTGATCGCAACTGCTGGTGTTCGAGGGGTAGATTTCTCCGTTTCGGCAGTTTGACTTCGGAGCGGGAGTAGTATTAGGCGGTGCCACCGTCGTTGTGGTTGTTGTTGTTGTCGGGCGTCTTGTCGTTGTAGTAGTCGTCGTGGTTGTTGTAGGTGTTTCTCGGCATGGCTGTTTCTGTACGGGCGGCGGGTTAACACACGGAGCTGCGGTCACACAGTTGGTTTTCGGGGCGGGTGTTGTAGCACAAGGAGGAGGTACAGTTGAGCTGGTACAACCGCAAGCGGGTTTTCCATTTACTGAAAAAAATAATACAAGGAATTAAAAACGACATAGGAGGAAAACATTGATTAAAGGTTCATTTTTTTCAAGTGGCCTCTCAGAATATAAAATAGACTTACCTGCATGCAATGCCAATGCCAACAGCATGACAGAAAAAAGACACGCTCGGGACATGGTGTGTGTTGTCATAAGTTTGCAAGTAAACTACGAATTGTCTCAAAACTGAACATTTTTTATAGTCCAAGTAACTGTCATTAATTATACCGGCGAATCTTAACGATTTTTAATTTAATAATTATGTTATGTTGTAATTTGCGTAAATGTTAATGAGCGTTTATAGCGACATTGTTTGCGTTCCCAAAAATATTAAGATTCTTCATGAATTTTATTAGACAGATTCGGAATTTTATATACAACCATAAAACGATGATGGAGCCATAAACTTTTTCACTATGATAATATTAATAGAGAAATGATATTACTATAGCATTATGATAACTCAATTTTAAAGTAAATATTCATAAAATAAAAACTCTTTTGTAGGCAACTGCGTATGGCATTATAATACACTCGTACGTTATCTCTGTGAATTCCATTCACTGTATCCTGGAACCTATTAAAGACGAAGAAGTATATTACAAGCGTAAAAATCACAGTATCACAGTCAGAAAGAGTTTTATTTTAAGTTATAAATCAATTAAGAATATTGTGAAAGTGACCTCATAAAATAAACCTAAGTTTGTCGTGAGCTCTTCTTAGAGTCCATGTTTGAAACTCTCGTAGCGTCGTTAAATGTTATTAAACCGGCGCTGTAGCTGATCCTAGTTTCTGCCATATTAAGCTCTTTCATTCTTCACATAACATACTGTTGTTACTGTAGAAGATACTTAGTGAAAAACAATATGATAAAATTAATACAATACAGTAAAAGACTGAAATATTAGTTGTGTTATTTTATGAGATCACATACGTAATGCAATCGTTTTTTTTTTCTTGTTAGAGTTCTTATTTCTTATTTAAAATAAAAAATCAGTAACTATTACTCGTTCGCAATAATATGATGAGTGATCCCTATTACACTGTTTAATAGCTACATGTAATATTTAACAATTCCAATATGATAACTTTCGTAACATTTTTCTTATATATAACAAGCACAACAAATTGTATTGTATAGTGTATACAGCGTAATTGGTAAAAGGTGTGAAAGCTTTCATGGTGTGAATCACCATATATTATATCCAAAAATCAATATTACAAGAAATAATAAAAAACGTAAGTACGTAAAGTACTATCAGTACTTAGTCTGGCCATAAATACTATTATAATAAAAAAGAAACAAAATTTTACGTTTGAATTTGGAAACACGATTGTTCTTTGTTTTTTCTTGTTTTGGTGCCAATATATTGGGCTAATAAAGAGAGCCGAATCGCTATTATTGCGTTACCTAAAGTACGTAAAGTGTCAAATACAATTTTGAAATCCTCCATACGATTGGTATTAATCAAATGTTTGTGTACCCGTCTAATAATATGTACAATGAAACCTCTGTTTTTGATAGAAAAAGATTTGACCTTCCACGTAATGTTGGTACGAAGAAGACGATCAAAGCTATGAAAAGAAAATTCGAAGAAATCCTGTTCGAAAGCAAAAGATTGTATCTCGGCAAGTGGGAATAGCACCTTGAACCATGTCGTATTTTGAAAGGTGACCTAGTTTTTGTAGCCTATAAGAGACTAGTCATTTCTTAACAGACAATTTAAAAAAGAATAAGTTGGTAAAATCAAAATAAGTATTATACTTTGTTTATGGATGAGAATTTTTTTCACAATTATGCAATATTTGAATTAGCACAATGGCCGTATTTATGCTGAAAGTTCTAAAGAAGCTTCTCAACTAATCGATGGAATACAACGTGGGCTTTAATCAACTTTATTGGTTGTTTGGCGAGGTATTAGTTATAAAGAGTGAATCATATATCTGTGAGAAAGGTGTCAAAACTTGGGCACAGGTGTATCAAGATACCATTCTTGTGAAGTTTTCACAACACTGTGCTCAATAATCAATAATGATCCTTTCCTCCTTTCCTGTCGATCAGCCAAATTTTCTTATTATTTTTCATTAGTGTTTTTTTACAATAATTTTTTTTTGTCGCTTTTACTTAACACAGACAGTTGAGACAGACAGGGAAAGGGTTGCCGCCATTTGATACGGATCATTTTTCTCCCAGCTGCGAGGCACGACAGCGTTTTATAATTATTTACAATTTTCTCTTATCTCTAAATTTTATTCATATTAACAATACAGTTTGGAAAATTTACTTTATTATATATTAGTTGGTACATTATTTTATTTCAAATCGCTGCCCAAGCGCTACAGACCGTTAAATGCCTCGAGGTTTAGGACAATGTGCCGGGCCAACTCATCAAAATATTCTGCCGTAGATTTTTTCTTGAGAAGGTCCGGTAAGTTGAACGGAGGTATATTAAGATTTTCACATAAGGTCACGTGGTTACGTCTTTTGACTTCGAATCGGGAACAGTTTCTGAGTAAGTGGTGAAAAGTCTGTACTGTGGAGTCGTCACATGGGCAAGTCTCGTTATCGATTATTCTAAAACGGTGCAGGTACTGCTTGCAGTACCCGTGCCCGCTTAATAGTTGTGTGAGATGGAAAGATGTCTTGATGAGTTTTCGCAGTTTGTTTATGTCACTGATGTGGGTGGAGGATGTGTTAGAAAGGACCTGCCTCCAGCATCTTCCGTCTTCACATGCAAGCAATTAGAACAAAATACATATAAAATATATAAAATCACTCTGCTTTTTGTTATATGTTGTCACTGATTATCAAGTGGCATATAGAGCGACATTAAGATTGAGGTGGCAGGAAGCTGAAGTTACCTTTGCACGTAACTAAACCTTAACGCTCATTTAAAGTACTCGTCGGCGCATCGTTGTGTTTTAATTGTAATAAACGAAAACTAGACTGTTATCTCAGCGGTTAAAGAGTGACGAGTGTTGCCCCCTTTGGTAAAATTAATTGGCCTTCTTAGAGCCAATTACTTCTTTTCAAAATACATTTAGTGCCTGGCACCTGATTTTGCACGGCCAATCTGTCTACGGAATTATTTTTCACTGTTTTAAGTCAGCAATCGATTTTAACACGTGCCAAGCTATCGTAGGAATTTGTGATAGAGACAGTACTTTAAAAAACAGAACGTCTTTATTTTTCGTATGTGTTACTCTATGGCCCGATGTGCCGAAAAAAATGGCGGGTACTACGTAGAATATATGCAGTAACAAACACAGGCGGCCTGTATTAAAATATTTATAGTATTTTTGCAACAACTGAAACTTTCATAACGTTTATTATAATACAATATAAAGGTCAGGGTGATCCATAAATCCATATGCATCCTCAATGGCACCTCATCAAACCTTGGCAAATTTAACACTTCAGTGACTGCATAGGGCATCCATCAGAAGAAACTATAAGTTAGGCGAAACACGGTATTTCACCATGACAGAACCCACAAAGCTTTTTTCCCAGAGCATTGGTGTATTGCAATGGTGCCAAAGTGCTCCGGGAGGATCCTTAAGTGTTTACAGAAGACATGATGGAATGTCTGATGATTAAAATGAACCTGCTATCGAGAGTGAAAATCCGATAAGTTGACTTTATCTATCAACGTTGGCATATAATATTTTAAGAAGCGCAGCGACTGTTACCTATAAAAAGCATATACGAAATTCAGTTCAAAGTTTTCGGAATATAGTAGAAATGTACTTGAGTTCAATGGATCCAACTAAACGTTAAAAGTGGTCTGTGGAAGAAAAGTCTGGAAAACTCTGGTGTATAGGGTGCCAGAGATTTATGTATATCTATTTGAAACTTCTGCGATCTATCGCTGTTGCGGAAAATTAAACAATTCGTGTAACATTCTATGAAGTTTACATTTATGCACTTTCACATTTGCAACATTTACACTGAAAGAGTTTAGAGTTTCAGTCAGCGTCGTACAAGAGTGCAAAGAAAAATAAAACATGATACATAGTTAGCTAATATTTGGGTCAAAATCGACGATAACGAAATGAGCCCTTACTTACATACTTTATACACAAACTTCTTAAATTTTGTCATGGGTAATAGACACAGTTAACATAATATCCAGCTTAAAGTCACGAAACGTCAGATGGACTTGTAGGGAGAAAAGTTATTAGAAAAGATTATGGAGAAAAAGTAAATTACTTTGCTTTTCGCCTAAATCAGCTGCAATTTCATAAAATCGACGATATGTGGTTTGTTGTGAAGAGTTAAATCACGCCATTAGTAAAAAAGAGACAGCAGAAACGAAAGCAAAGAAAAAAAAATACGCCTCACAACGAGTAATTTTATAACTTGTATATTGATGCTTATTGAAGATAATCTCGTCGCATTAATCAGATGACATTTAAGCAGTTAATTTAAAAAGAGGCTAAAAACCTTATGCCTAAATTCTAATTAACATTCCATTGCGCAAATTACATCATAATATAATGATTGAAATTAAAAATCGTTAAGATTCGCCGATATTATTAATGACAGTTACTTTGACTATAAATAATGTTTAGTTTTGAGACAATTCGTAGTTAACTTGTAAAGTTTTAACAACACACATCATGTTCCGAGCGTGCCTTGTTTCTGTTGTGCTGTTGGCATTGACGCTGCATGCAGGTAAGCCTGTTTTTCTATTTGGAGAAGCCACTTGAAAAAAAAGGATCTTATAATTTAAAGACTCGGTATTTTCCTCCTATGTTGTTTTTAACTCCTTGAATTATTTTTTTAGCAAATGGAAAACCCGCTTGCGGTTGTACCAGCTCAACTGTACCTCCTCCTTGTGCTACAACACCCGCCCCGAAAACCAACTGTGTGACCGCAGCTCCGTGTGTTAACCCGCCGCCCGTACAGAAACAGCCATGCCGAGAAACACCTACAACAACCACGACGACAACTACAACGACAAGACGCCCGACAACAACAACAACAACCACAACGACGGTGGCACCGCCTAATACTACTCCCGCTCCGAAGTCAAACTGCCGTAACGGAGAAATCTACCCTTCGAACACCAACAATTGCGATCAATTCCTTATGTGTCGTAATGAAATGATCGTTCTAATGGTTTGCCCGCCTGGCTTGGGCTTCAACTATCAAACAAAGAGCTGCGACTGGTCAGCAAACGTGCCGGCGTGTAGTAAATAATAAATATTTTCAATCTTATACAATTTTGAAATAAATTTTACATTTAAAAAAATTTTGTGTTTTACTTCCTTATCGGCCGTAAGAAAATGTAAAACTGTATTTATTACATATACTTACAAATAATAAATATGTAGCATAAATATTATAGCGTTTATTCGCAAGTTTAAAATGTTAAATACAACGGTAGACTTATTAAATCAAAAGTGATGTATCAAAAACTTACAACTCTTCTATTTACATAAATATTAAGTCAAACAAATCTATTCTCTAAAATCGAACATTCTTGTGCATTTAGTGTAAAAAACATCAACGAATAAAGCACGTGTAAAGCAAAATCGATTATATTTATAGAAATTAAAAATATATTATTTAGCTAAAAGATATCACAACAGTCATAGGAAAATAACGGTATACGGATATGTCAAAAATGTCTGTCATTATTAATAATTAGGAATCAATTATAGCAATTTTATTGTTAGGATAAAAGACAAAAATGCCTTTCTATATATATACATAAAAATTATTCCTATATCCCTTGGCCACCATAACAAGAGACGAACAAGCCATTTTACTCACCTGTTTAAAATTTTCCTAGTAAAAAGTTCTTATGGAAACAAAATAAAAAACACAGGGACTATTAATTTTTTTTTCAATTCACTTTGTGATTTTAACTCATTACTTACAAGCCGGACAACGTCTATCAGGTTAGCTAGTTCAAAAAAGGGAATCCGTAACCAGGGTTCAAGTATGTTGAAAAAAAATTATTTTTTTCAAAATGTGGTATAAAAATATATCAAAGGCAAAAAGGTCCCGGTAAACAATTTGTACACTAACCAAAATTAGTTCATTGTGCCTAGTTCTAGAAATACACCTATCCCCCGATTTACACGGTACTTGTTTTACACGTTTTCGCTTTTACACGGTTTTCCAAAAATGTTTTTTTTTTGTTTTTTTATCGCACTCTACTAAATGCTACTGTGATTGAACACGTGCGCTGTGTACACATTTCACGGGGAATCCCGAGCTTAAATGCTGACTTGCTGCACACGCACACTGTGTCTGTATTTATTCTCATAAAAATAAAGTTTTATCTACGGAAAATTGTATTTGAGTGAAAATTTCACAGTTTCAGAAAGATTTAATTTTCTATACTCGTAAATTACAAGTGCGTGCATAATTACTGTAAAGGATAATAAAACACCTTTGGTTTTATTTTTTGTTATTCTGTTTAATGTATATTGTAATTAAATAAAAAAAACAATGTTTCCGTAATATAATAAATATTTTAACTTGTCAATGCATTTTATTTTTATTTCTGTGTGCACCTAAAAATATTGAAAAAAAAATCACAACTGTTAAATAGCAAAATTATGCATTTTCTGCAAGCTTTTTACATTTCGATTTACACGTTTTTCTCAGGAACGTATCTACCGTGTAAATTGGGGGATAGGTGGTAATGATATTATTTATATCTTTATCTGTGTACATTCGTAAGGCAGAGTTTTTGTATTATTTAATAATAGTTTGTGTACTGAATATTATTTGGAATTATCGGATCGCGCAAGAAGTTTACTCGACTGCAATTTATATACATGCTTATAACAGTGTAATGCTGCACATTTTTTAATTTTTAACGATACACCATATCTTTTGCAACCTTCATAGTTTATATATCTATTTGTACAATCAATAAACCAGTAAAAATCAATTTGAAATAAGAACAATAATACAACCATCCAGCAACAATGATTTAAGTGGTAAAAAGGTTATGCTATTTACTATTTTTATTTAAAAAAAATCATCTATACAGATATATAATATATTTTTTACCAGAACAACGAGGGATAGCGTATATATATACGAACTGAGACTAAATTGAACTTGCTTTAAATGCGGATGTTTCAGACTTTTTGCAGTAGTGAGATGGCCGCAGCGCAGCCCGCCCATTTCAGCTGTATACGTAGCCATATTGGTAGACGTTATATGGTGCACCACCACCATTCTGAGCCGTAAACAATACCAGGTCTTATGACCAGTTTGTGCTTTGCGCATTCTCACCTTACATCTATGAACAGTTGTATCTGATACTAATAATAGATTTGATAGTAGTAGATTTGATTCCGTTAGCTATAACGTATAAGCTTTATTTGACGCGCATTTTAATGTCTATTAAAGTTACTTGACATACGTATGGACTTTTTTCGGCTGATTTTTTTGCAAGTCTTGCACGCTCTGATATTAGAATAACGTTATTTGATAGATTTTACCATGAATCGCGATGTCTTTAAAAAATGACATAATAAAAATAATAAATGTCGTCTCAATACATATACAGTATTAAAATATATTTTATGTTTACAAAAACATTACCGATTTTCCCTGGATTAGACAATATAAGTTCCAAAATAGAAAACGTATTTCTCAGAGTCTATTTTATCGAGTTTATAAATCTTTCTTTCTATGAGTCCATAAAACTTCGAACAAAAGGGATTTACTAGTTTATTTGTAACATTGGTATACACATATATGTATTTGTGTATATATATATATATATATATATATATATATATATATATATATATATATATATATTTGTATATATGTGTACATATACATGTGTGTGTATATATATATATGTATAATATCCTGTAATTGGCGTATGTATAACTCTACCTGAGTTGTAATCATAAAAAAGTTTATAAGAAACCATTGATTATATTTTTAAAGTACATATATACAAATATTTAAAGACCAAAACAGTTTCTTTATATAAATGATGGCGAAAAAGTATCACGATCGCCAATTCGACCGCTAATTATTTATTTAAGGACACTGGATTGTGTCCTAAAACTCCTATTAACTGTATTTACCGTTTTCTAGATGTTATTTGCAAATGGAAGTTGGCGTTTTTATTATAATAAATATAATAAGTCTTTTAATCTGCTTAGTCCTATAAATTTGATAAAGAATTTTAATTATTTTTGGGAACGTAAACAATGTCTGTGTAAATGGTGATTATTTTAATCATTACGCAAATTACATTGTTATATAATTATAGAACTAGAAAACATTAAACACAACGGTGCAACGACTATTACTTTGACTATAAATAATGTTAAGTTTTGATCCAATTTGTAGTTAACCTGTGGCTTTAACATAACACACACCATGTTCCGCGCCGTTCTATTTTCTGTAGTGCTATTAGCACTGACATCACAATCAGGTAAGTCTGTTTATAAGCATAAGTTCCCTCAATTTTAAGAACCTGACTTTTCTTACAATTTCGTTTATACTTTTTTACTTTAAATATTTCTTAGCTTCGTAAATTTATTTTTAGTAAATGGAAAACCCGCCTGCGGTTGTACCAGCTCAACTGTGCCTCCGCCTTGTCCTACAACACCCGCCCCGAGATCCAACTGTGTGACCGCAGCTCCGTGTGTTAACCCGCCGCCTGTACAAAAACAGCCATGCCGAGAAACACCTACAACCACTACAACAACCACGACGACTACTACAACAACAAGACGCCCGACAACAACAACAACCACAACGACGGTGGCACCGCCTAATACTACTCCCGTTCCGAAGACAAATTGCCGAAACGGAGAAATCTACCCTTCGAACACCAGCAATTGCGATCAATTCCTTATGTGTCGTAATGAAATGGTCGTTCTCATGGCTTGCCCGCCTGGCTTGGGCTTCAACTATCAAACAAAGAGCTGCGACTGGTCAGCAAACGTGCCGGCGTGTAGTAAATAATTGATAATGTTATACAATTTTGAAATAAATATTAAAAACAAAGAGTTTTCCGTATCTAATTTTGCGTAAGTAACAATTTTCCTTGCATTTATTTATTAGTGCGGCATAAAATTTAAAACGTATAATATTTAATGTCATAGTTACGTGCTGTAATTAAATATGTACATCACATAAATACTAATAGAAAACATTTATTCGCTAACACTATAGCACAAACAAAACACAAATGAATGTATAAAAACAGATGCCAGACATAATATAAAAATTAACAAATACGAAAACAAAAACGTTGCATATAAATTTTAATTTAATTAATTTATTTCTATTATAAATTTAGACATGAAAATGTGAACATAACACAGTTTTATGCCAGTATCACGTAATTTTAAAGACACCTAGAACCTTTTTTGGTATAAAACAGATTACAAATTAATAAGTTAAAAACCAAAAATTAACTTGTTATTCCTAGTACTTATTACTTTTTTGTCCATTAAATTCTTAACCTAAATAATCAAAAACTATTACGGCAAAGTATAAATACACACATTTATATAAAAAGTTTAATGAATTACGCTTTCAAAAATTTAGAAAACCGTATGCGCCTAAATCGGTTAAAAGAAAACTACCTGTTATCAGATATCAATTATTAACAATATCAAGAACTAGAAAGAAAAGTTTAAAAAACAATTTAAAAATTTTGTTGTTAAGGTTTGTAAATTGCATATAAAATTATCAGGTGCCAATTTAAATTTAGTTGAACTTTTATCAAATATTTTAAAAACGTTTTTGACACCAAAAACTGGTAAGTGGAATCCGACCTCAGAGTGAATAGCAGTTCATCAGTAGGTAGAATCATTTGAAACGCTCGTGAAAGAGCATAACCCTTATAATCGTAAAATTTAACACAAATTATAACCAGGATTGTTTACACATCTTCATAAAATCGAAGAAAATGGTACAAATTTTCGTGACAATATATATATCTATATATATATACATATATATATATACATATATTCATCCTACATGATTAGTTGCCTACGCCAGGTCGAATAGATAAAGCTATTTCTCTTAAGTGAAACTCAGTCTTCTTTACTTGCTAAGGCGTTCTAGCGGGTTGTCAAATATCTCCCTTCCGCTTTTTTGCTCTTTATTCAATGCTTTATAAAAAGTGTTACAGTGATCGGATATAGTTCAAATATGCGCCGTTTTGTTCGATAATCTGTTTCCATCTAGACGGCAACTTCATAATACCTCCCTCGTAGAAGCCCCCCTCCTTATTTGCGAAGAACTCGGACAGCCACTTTTCACAAACCTCTTTTGAGTTCAACTTTACACCACCAAGGGCGTTCGCCATGGACAGGAACAGGTGGTAATCACTTGGCGCTATGTCCGGGCTATATGGTGGATGTGATAAAACCTCCCATCCGAGCTCCCGTAGCTTCTGACGAGTCATCAACGAAGAGTGTGGTCTGGCGTTGTCCCGGTGGAACATTACACCCTTCCTGTTGGCCAATTCTGGACGCTTCTGGTCGATCGCCTGCTTCAAGCGGTCCAGTTGTTCGCAGTAGATGGTAGAATTAAGCGTCTGGCCATATGGGAGCAGCTCATAGTGGATGATTCCCTTCCAATCCCACCAAACACACAGCAAAACCTTCCTGGCCGTCAATCCCGGCTTAGCCACTGTTTGGGACGATTCACCGGCCTTCGACCACGACCGTTTTCGCTTGATATTGTCGTATGTGATCCATTTTTCGTCGCCAGTCACCATCCGCTTCAAGAATGGGTCGAGTTCGTTCCGTTTCAGCAGCATATCGCAGGCGTTGATTCTGTCCAGAAGGTTTTTTTGCGTCAAATCATGCGGCACCCAAACATCAAGCTTTTTTTTTGTATCCAGCCTTCTGCAGATGGTTTAAAATGGTTTGGTGACTAACTCCCATCTCCTGGGCAATGTCACGAGATGCCACAGCCGGTCTAACTCGATATAGTCCACGATTTGATCGGTATTTGTCGTCACAGGTCTTCCGCCGGCTGGCTTATCCATGGTGTCGTTTTCACCGGCTCTGAATCTTCGAAAACATTCCTCCGCGGTTCGAAGTGATAGAGTACCATCCCCCAAAACACCATTAATCTCACGGAACGTTTCTCTAGCGGATTTGCCTTTAACGAAGGAAAACTTTAAAATAGCGCGAATTTCGGCGTTAGTGAACTCCATGTTTACACGTCTATAACTGTTGAACACAATATCCAAACTAATCATGCATAGTGTCGTTTTGTAGGTTATGTCAAGACCTTTCAAATTATGTATGGTATTGCCAGATACGAGTTCTGTAGCGCTTTGTACATAGCCGCGAAATTCAAAAGACAAAAAGACGGAAGGGAGATATTTGACAACCTGTTATATGATGTGGCTGAGTAAGAAAGTAAAATACTCGAAACATATGTGGTAGAGTTGTTTTTTTTTAATATCGTAAGCTGTATAAGGACAATAAAACTAACTATGTAATACAGGGACAGGAAATAAATTATGTATATTTGATTATAAAATACATAGAAATGCGTGAATGTTTCACTTGTTTTTATTTCTAATAAACTATTTACTCGTCCGATTTTAGATAGGTAAATAACAAATGTTTGTGTAACAACCTCAGTTCCTACCAAGAATTCACGTGGTTATTAAAACTAAAAAATAGTCAAGTTTAAAAAAACAGACGGCTGCGTGCTTCCATTGAATTAGAAATCACAGATTAAAAGTTATTTAATATTGATTTACGAAATACAATATTTACAATCGCACCGTCAAACATCGAGACCCTAAAACAGATCGACCAAAATTGAGCTGCAATGCAAATTTTTATAGTTAGGTGACAGCCCTAGATGAGAACTCTTCTGGGCTGTCTCTCACTCTATGGAATATTTGCCTTGAGAGCCTTTCAATCCGATTTAATAAGAAGTGTGGTACCCTGAGCCAAACCGCGAGGAGTCTAAGGAACCCTGGAACATATTTAAGATAAATAGGCATAAGCCAAGTGTTTTTACACTATGCCACCTTAAGTAACACGCAAACTGCTTTTCCATAGCAATACGCAAACAGTAATTGAAAAATAATATATTTTATCCAATATACAGATTATCTTTTAAAAGCGTAAAAGTCTATGTTAACAGTATTTCGTGGAGTGTTGATTTATTTAGACAGACTGTTTCTTTTGTATTTTAGACAGGACTCGAGAGGACTTATCTGCTAATCAAAAGTGAAACTAACAAATCTGATCGTCCTACTTATGAATGCTTGCAGAATGCCAAGACGCAAGATAATTACTCGATCGTAATACAGATTTGATTACAACTAGCTCATTATACGTCTTTGTTTAGCATTGTTAATCTTCCTGACAAATATAAAGTATGTAAATAATAACCGCTACCTGTGCCAAAATTGAAAAACCTTAGATATTTGCAAACGTATGATAATTATGTATTATATTTTTTTAAACAGTAACAGAACTTACGACACCAACACCAAGCTACAAAAATTAAACAAAAAATTGTAGGCGTAGAAATGCTATGACTACAAGGTTCACTTGATTTAATAGATCTCTAAAAATCATGACTCTAATGAATTATCGATATTCTATTGCTATAAACCATTTATTGCGTGTCGCAAGTACGTGGACTCAAGAACTTTTTAAGGGCAAAATTGAAGGGGTTAAGAAAACATTAGTAAATTTTCCAAAAATAAACAGTTAACTTACTGTTGTGATATTTTTTATTTCTTAAGTTCTAAAATAAGAAGAAAGAAAATTACAATTTACTGCAGGTGGGCACGTTTGCCGACCAATCACAGCTCTTTGTTTGATAATTAAAGCCCAAGCCGGGCGGGCAAACCATCAAAACGTACACTTGATTGCGGCACATAAGGAATTGATCACAACTGTTGGTATTCGAAGGATAGATTTCTCCATTACGGCAGTCCGACTTCGGTGCAGGAGTAGTGTTAGGCGGTGCCAACGTCGTTGTCGTTGTTGTTGTCGGTCGCCTTGTTGTTGTCGTCGTGGTTGTTGTGGTTGTCGTTGTCGGATTTGCAATGCATGGTTGTTTTGTTGGCGGGTTAACACACGGAGCTGCGGTTACGCAATTGGATTTTGGAGCGGATGTTGTAGTAGAAGGTTCCGGCACAGAACACGGCTTGGTTGAAACGGGAACGTCTTGTTTTGAAACGCACGGCTGCCTTTGAGGACAAGGCGGTGGCACCTTCGGGCTCGAACAATCACATGCTGGTTTTCCTTGAACTAGAAATAAAGACATGAAATCGATATCTCATAAACATAAAAATATACTTATTTTTCAAACTAAAATACACTTACCTGCTTGTAAACTCAGTGCCAACAGCAAAATCACAAGAAAACTTGTACGAATCATGGTGTGTTCTGCAGTAAAGTCATAAGTTAACTGATCAAAGGCTAGAATCTAATCGTCATTTATACTAAATTCCCTAATGATTATAATGTACACTAGAATACCAAAAATATAGTTAATAGTGCAATTAAATCTTAATATTAATTAGGATCAACATATTTTGCTAATCACAAATGTGGCAATTTGCTCTAACTAGCGGAACAATACAAAGCTTCGAATATTTAAATACAAACATAGGCTTAACTGTATGAACGAGACTATTCGCGACTAGCTTGCACCCTTTATTTTTGCTTATAGAGCAGTTCAGCTCCTGCGAAAGTTAAGTATGGCGGTATCGAGTTATAGTCTCTAAAAGCATCAAGGTTTTGCATGGATTAGCTTAATATACCGATGATTCAACATGAATCAACTTTGCTTGCTGGCCTTACATGAACTCTGTCATTCAAGAAAAGCCTACCCGAATATTTGATCACTCTTTCTCGGCAGAAAATGAATAAACCTCATATTGAACGTTTTGATATAATCGAACTGCAAATCTGAGATCATTAAATATGGCTCTGAATAAGTTACAATATAAAATAGGCCACTAGTATATAAGAATTCAGAAGACAATGAACTCAGATCGCTTCCAACCGATGGGAACCAACCTAATGATCCAATTGGAATTCTTTGGTTAGCAGTTATGTTTAGCAGTGGTCAAAATGATTTTGATTTCAAGATGCAGTTCTTGAGAAGGTCTCTTAACAATATCATATTCCATAAGCAAGAATGGTCCCTTCAGCAGGACTCAACACCAGGTCATAAAGCTCGACCCACCCATGTGTTGTAGGAAACAAATGCTTCAGATGTCATCTGAGTTGAAGTAAAGTAATTCCTATTTTAATCGGCTGAATTATGTTTTAAGGCAACTTTTGAGAGGATAGCATGCTTTAAATGTAATAATTTGAGTCCCATCCATCATATTGGCAATGAAAAAATTCGAACAAACAGACTGTACTACTCTGTTGATAACTTTTATATTTTTCTTGGCTTTTATATTTTAGGGACTATTTAAAAACCCAACTAAGAACGATTTGAATTGGCTTCATATATTTTATTATAAAGGAAATTATATGATATACATATGTGATATACACTAATAAATACAGTAATAAATGTGTGATGTATTAAAAAAAATCTTGACACATATTTAACACTTTGGATAATGCAGGTGCAATAACGAATTTACTCGTCACCGGTCAACAACGTTTGGACATGAAAAGACGAGTTAACTCAACACCGGTCAGCAAAGTGTTAATAGGCTAAGTATTTCATTGATACTGAACTAGCTTTACCCGATTTTACAGTTCTGTCAAACTGAGAAAATAGGGAATGGTAGGCGCATAAATGTGATCCCCGTTTTATCATATAAAATGTTTATGAACATAAACGAAAAACAATAAGGACAGGAATCTACCGCGCGAATTTAATGCGGTAGACCGCACATATAGCTGCATAGCATAACTGGAACTGCTTCAATGTAACTGGTTGCTAATTATTTTTTTGTTAATTGAAACAATTAAAACTAAATCAAAATTCATGGAAATAATTTTTAACCATAATAAATAATTAAGACAATTGGTATAAATTGAGACCAATATTCAGAAACATTCACTCTTATTTGTAGTTCAGTTATCGTACAGACATACTTTGAGTAAAATGTTTGCCCTTCTTTGTTTTGCCGTTTTATTCACGGTATCATGTAAGTAAGATATATTTCATTGCTAGAAAAAACTTTATTGGTACTCTAAGTCTAAAGTAATATTTTTTCATTTTTAAAAAAGGCGCCACAGAGATTCAGCTCAACGGAGCAGTTGGAGATGAAGTCTGTCGGGAATATAACACCTACTACAAGATTCAAGGCAGCTGCGACTCCTATGTAGAATGCAACGTAAGTCCAGAATGTTTTGAGTTATAATTGTCGCAATAAGCATTATGATTTCTTAACGTTTATAATATTTTATTGATTTTATTGTAATATTGCCAGGCTTACAAGGCGACATACAAGAGCTGCCCGGACGGACTGTACTTCGTGCGCGACGTGGAGTGGCCCGCCTACCCGTGCGCGTACCCGTCCGACGCGCAGTGCGACAGCAACGACGTGCCGCGTACGTGACCCTTGCACATCTCATGTCTCCTGCGCTCTTGTAGCTGCATATCGAACTGCCATTGTCTTATTGTGTTATCTCCGACAGAGCGCGCCATATCGTCGCAGGAGTGCAAGCACCAATACGGCTTCTTCGCGTCGCCCTTGGCGAGCCGCTCCGACTGCGGCAAGTACCGCATGTGCGTGGAGGGCAAAGCTTTCGAAATGGAGTGCGCGATGGGCCTGGCCTTCAACCCCGAGTCCGGCCGCTGCGACTGGCCCGACCTAGTGCCCAGCTGCAACGCTGAAGGTGCGTGCTCATTATCTATCACCACTTAAAATCACAAGCTGTTAGCGGGTAATAAATTGGAAGATTTCTAATTCCAGAATTCCTCGGATTCAAGTGTCCCCCAGCCACCTACGACGAGTTCGGCAAGGCGTACGTCGTGAACTTCAGGTAAATATCGTATTGCATGTGAGATACACTTGTGGTTGTGTTACTTATAAAACTGTCATTAACGCGTCTTTGCTGTCCGCAGCATCAAGGGCAGCTGCAGCTACTTCTTCTCGTGCATGGAGAACGTGGCGCGCCTGCTGGTCTGCGACCGCGGTTTCGCCTTCGACCCTGAGGTTAACCGCTGCGTTGACGCCACCCGCGTCAATTGCAAGGAGGGACAATAAATCAAAATAAATTTATTGTATTATTTATTCAGTAATTTAAACGATAAATAAAATAAATCTCATAGATACATTTTTTCATTTATAATTAAAGAAATACATTAACTCTTCAACATTTAAATGTTAAATCTTTTACATTAAATTTTAACGTTATAAGGTCAGTCTGAAGATAAATTCTTCCATGATTCATGAGCATTCTAAACGAAGTAAATATTATCAACTGACAAAATATCATTTCAGCCAAAAAGAACCAAGATAATTATTACTGATTTAAAATTATTAAATTTTAAATCAGTAATTGTAATGACAATAAAGTAGAAACGGAGAACCACATAATTGAAAAAATCCTTTGCAAGTCCCAAAATGAGCTTACATCAACCTAAAGCATATGTTCGTGTTAAAGTTATTTAAAATTTTGAAATTATGTAGAAAATAATTTAGCTTCGCCTTTAATACTGTAGATTACAATGCGTGCCTTTCACTAATATACAGTGTCACCATCTCTCTTGAGACAAATAATAGGTTCTGTACTTATCTAATTTGTCATTGGCAGCGTCATCTCATATGTCGATGCCCAACCCAGCGAATGAGCAAATATAAATGGAAGTGAGCAGGTCATGTGACGCGCTGAACAGACAGCCGCAGGTATCTAAAAATAGTTCTGGAATCCATACCCTGGACGTGATTTGTCTAAGGCATTTGACTGTGTGAACTATGATGCCCACGACAACGCTCGTAATCTCATTGCTTCGTATCTTAGTAAAAGGATTCAGTATGTTGTTGTAAATAATGTAAAGTTGTCCGGTTACTATTTACCGATGGGTGTGCCTCGGAAATCGATTTTGGCGACTTTCCCATTTTTTTACACAAAAATGATCTACTTTTTACGTTAGCAAAATTATGTGATTTTGTTTGCTGATAATGCTTCTTTAATTTTAAAAATAGATCGTATTAAGGATAATTATGACGAAGTAAATGGTGCAATGTCTCAAATACTTTTTTGGTTTACGGCTAAAAACTTGGAAAGAAAAAAACTGAATGTATTGAAGTAACAATGCTAAATGTGAAGAGAAAAAAGCTTAATTTAAGTCTCAATTATAAAAGTATTATGTTTACTGACTACCCGCTATTTTTAGGTATAACTCAAGAATCGAAAGTTTGGTTGGTCACCCACCTATTTCCTCTTGCAGTAAAATATGTTCCGTTTCTTACGCCGCTCAAAAACTCAGACAGCTTACGGGTGCTAATAACACTCATTTAATTTGGCTACTTTCATAGTGTAATGTCCTTTGGCATATTACTCTGAGGCTACGTTGCAGATATTAAATATTTGTAATTCAAAAAAGAACAGTGCATGGGTGCACAGGATTGTTTGCGAGAAGCTTTAAGAAGTGTTAATACAAGGAATAAAAATAAGTTGTATACTCCAAGCTTTCAGTCTTCAAAATTTAAATAATTCATTTATAGCACAAGGTATACGTATGTACAATAAAATTCCACAATCTATTTTAAATATGCCACTCGAGAGATTCACATAATTCAAATACTATACCGATAATAACGCGTAGAATTAAATGTTGTTGATGCTCACTCAGGAAGCTAATTATTGTCCAAAGCTCTTTATAAAACTATATTTGTAAAGAGCAACTGTTACGTTTCTCGCCGGCTCAGCAGAACTTCTTTTTATGTTAATTGAAAATCGAAAGTTCTTATAACAACCTAATCAAATAAAGAATATTTAATTTTGATAAAATTTTCCATGAATAGAGTTTCTTAAGTATAGATGTTTGCGATGTGGTGGTCTATGAATCATAAAAATATATGCGGTGTATTTATATTTTGTTTTATCTTTTCCTAATATGAGTTCACAGTGTTTTGGCAGGTCGCGGGTTCGATTCCAGGGATACTCTCTTATGTATAATCCACACTTTGTGCATTGATTATATAGGATTGCCACTGCTCATAAACAGGTGACTACAGCTTTAAAGGTGTGAATAGCTCCTTTACTGGAAATTGATATATGGTACACAAATAAACAAAATTAGTGTCTCTAGATGTTAAAGATTTATCTTCAAAAGACACAAAATAAGGCGTATAAGAATTTATTGGGCACCATAAAGCATTACAATGAAAATGTAATCATATTTTTATAGTACCTGTTATTTGATTTGGCATACCGGCGGAAGGGGAAGATTTGAAGCAAACTTTAGCTGGTTACGGTTTTGTAGAGCGGTTTTTTAATATCAAGTTATATATTTTGTAGCGTTAACGTTTCTTTAAAAATTACGTAGAACTTCTGTATAATTTTTATTATATTTTACTCGATGATATTAAAGCGTAAGTAAAATAAACATTTTTTTTAATAATTAAGATTAGGAACAATTATAATGAATTAAAAGCATTAAAATAATTAAATATATTGTAAAATGTTTTTATTAAGGATTAAATTCTTACAGCTATTTAAAGTGAGCGCGCACCACAAGCCGGTACGTTTTCTAACCAATCACAGCTGTTCATTTTATAATTGAACCCGAATCCGGGCGGGCAAACCATTAAAACGAAAACTTGGTTCCTGCACATTAGGAATTGATCACAGCTGCCGTTGTAAGAAGGATAGATTTCTCCGTTTCGGCAATCAGACTTCGGTGCGGGAGTAGTATTAGCCGGTGCCGCTGTGGTTGTCGTTGTTGTTGTCGGGCGCTTTGTTGTTGTCGTCGTAGTTGTTGTAGTGGTTTCTCGGCATGGTTGTTTTTGTACAGGCGGCGGGTTGACACACGGAGCTGCGGTCACACAGTTGGTTTTCGGGGCGGGTGTTGTAGCACAAGGAGGAGGTACAGTTGAGCTGGTACAACCGCAAGCGGGTTTTCCATTTACTAAAAAAATAATTCAAGGAGTTAATAACAACATAGCAGGAAAATACCGAGTCTTCAAATTATAAGATCCTTTTTTTTTTCAAGTGGCTTCTCCGAATAAAAAAATAGACATCTAGGTCATCTACAAAAAAAACACTTACCCGCTTGTAATGTCACCGCCAGAAGTAAAACCGAAAGAAGACCCGTTCGAACCATGGTGTGTCTTGGTATAAATTCGCAAGTCAACTGTCAAAAGGCATGAAGCTAAATTCTTTTTATAAGAACTTTCGTACAACAGTTATTGTTTCCAGTTAAAAATGTAATTGATATTTAATATCCTAATTATTTAATGATTCGCTGCTTAAGTTGAATATATTTAAAAAATCTTACAAGTAATTAAAAACCAGAAATCAGTTTGAACGAAATTTAGTAATCATTGCCGAAATAGTGATTTCACCAATGGTAAACTTTTTAAATATTTACATAGTACGTAGACATGTAGACTTTCGTTTTCTCTGTAAGGGAAATTGTAGTGGGCCGGGAAGTCGTTCCTGGATGTTAATAGATGCTCATAATCTTAATCAATTACCACTGCTTTATGGTACAAGTAACAGGAAAGATATGGAAAGTCTACCGCAGTTAATGACGGATGAAATCGTGACTCCTGGTGTAAATTGAGAAAGTTGTGCGGCACGCTTTGGCCAGGCTCGACAGTACCTTGTATCCTGACGTAACTGCCACATCAACGGAGAATGAACAGGTTCCGAAATATCGTTGTTTTGAATAAAAATCATTATCTGGAGCATGAAAAAAAAACCTTATTAGTAAATAAAGTCTACTATCACTAATAATTTTTTTTTCATTTGTTTATATAATAATTTACTGTTTATTTTTTTCACTGATTTCACTATTTTATAACACGGTAGTACTTCATTATTATTCTATATTATTATTATTATGATTTATTCATTATTATACTATATTATTATTATTATGATATTCGTTTATTGCACAAACGGTAGACTTATGCAAACTTATCATTATAACTTAAAAAATCTTGTAAATCGTTTATTTTGTTATGCAAAAGTAATGCTTTATTATTAAAAAATGCACGAGGATATTTAATAACATTCAAGTAAAAACTCTGTTAATATATTTTTCATTAAAAATTATTCTTAATAAATCGTAACTAAAGTCCTTAATCAACATGCAGTCTTCTATTACAATCACATTGCAGTTTTCTATTACATTTTTATTAATAAGAATAATTATAATAAAGCTAATTTCTTGGGTAATCATCTATTACAGCTAAAAATAATTAGTACATTTAATATAAACTAGATTGCTAACTAGCACTAACTTGCTAAAAACCTACATAACTGCCAGAATCGATTAATACAAAAGAAAATAACCAAATGACGTACAAAACTCTTATATATGATTCGATCGGTCATATTTTGTATAAATCCGAGCTGTGAAAAAAACTACCGAAAGAAAGACATACACGTCCGCGACCTAACGTAACAGACTGAAAAATTTCAAAGTCGCAAATCTCATCAACGATTTGTACAGACGTTTACAATAACCAAGATACATCTCCCAAAACCAAAAAAAGACATATTATATATGTGTTAATAATTTTGATTGTGTTCAAAAACTATGATTTCACCATTTATTGTGACGTCATATTTATTTAACTCTAACGACTGTGTTCATCAAAAACATCAGAACAACATTTTAACTATTAAATGCGAAACAAAATAATAACTTTATTATCTTAACCATTAGTTCCTATACTTCAATCTGGAGGTATGTGCTATTTAAGGTATTGCGCAGCAAAACGACAAATTTGACTTAATTTTTATGTGATACTTTGCTTTTATTTAACCGCCCTTAGAAGCCCGAAAACTTGCCGTAACTCTTCAGACAGGCTAGCCTCTTCAAAAGAGTTGAAATTGTTGTTGTCTGACGGTGCTGTCGAATCATATGTTAAATGAAAGGAATCATCGTCACTGTTACTCCTACATATTGTATAGTAATAAAGATACGTACATAATATAAAGTTAAATAATACTTATGTATACTATATAATAATAATACTTATAACCAAGTAAATATTAAAACTTAAAAAAATAAATATGCCAGAATAAATACGACTGTTGCAAACGAGAATCTTTGCAGCATCCGCCTTAAACATCTTAAAAATTGAAAAAAATAGAAATAAATTGAGAGCGGACGACATGAAATTTACATAACGAGCAAAGCCTAAACAATAATGAAAAGGACGAAAAATCAGTATCGGTTGACACTTGCCATGGCAAGAACATAACATGTTTTTGAATAGTAAATTTATTATAATAATTAGAAGTAAGGAGAGAGCCAACGTTAATAATTGAGCGAATATTTTTTTTAATTACAACCGCGTAATTATATTCGAAACATTACGGAGCGCATAAACGGAAAGTAGACAATATGTGACGCGACGATTAACCAATTAGTTCTTACGTTGCTTATTATTCACGCAACCGGGATTAGGCGCGGAGGAAAGCTTCTGTGGCGCCAATGATTACTTGATCAGCAACGGATCCAGCTCTTCAATTGACATAATCTTAAGATGACATCCGTCCGCAGTTTTTATATGGATGATACCCGTGTCCAGCTCCCATGCACGCCGAAATGTTGTTGTGCTCTCGCGAAAACTAGCTGCTAAGCTCTTGTTAGAAATTCCTTGACACTTGCTGTCGCATTCTTGAGTTTGTTCTTCGTTCTCTAGACATTGGACCACACAGTATGGTCAGGGAACCTCACTAAGATGGGCCGCTGATGCTCCTTGCCTTTGGATCCAAGTCTATGGCAGACAGGGAAGGTGAAGGTTGAGATATCTGACAACCCCATCGACGTCTTCAGGACGTTGAGTACGACGTTACCGCAATCTTCGTTCTCTGCCTCTGGTGTTAAGTAATACTTGTAGAGGATAATGCTGCACATATTAATACAATTTATATTACAAAATTGAGCTGTTTATGCAATCTATGATATTAGATCTGCCGATGGTAATTAATTATTGTAAAAATAAGCATTAATTGAATTGTAGTTTTCTTTACACACTTAGAACAATGAGGCCACTAAGCTCTTAAATATTCTGCGCGGATGCTTCATAGAGGTCCTATGCAAATGATGCTATGAAATTACGCTGTCATTAGTTATGTGTTCGGATTATAATCCACATTATAAGTAATACAACAATAAAACGGTAAATTAGTTTTGCGTTAAAGGAAAACACTTTACAACATGTTATGTACAAATTATAGATTTAAATCGAACATCAACGAAAATATATGCTACAAACGCAAGATGACCGTTTTATTAAAATTAGACTAAAAACAATATAAACAAAAATATTGTTCGTACGGAAGTATAAAATAAAATATGAAAATACAAAAACCGGTAATTTCAAATAAATTACATACACAATACAGTAATAGTTTTACATATCTATACACTTCTTAGATATATATATAAATATAAATATATATATGTGTGTATATATATATATCTGTATATATATATATCTGTATATATATATATATATATATATATCTATATATATATATAACAGCACTCATTCATGTAGAACTGGACCCATAGTCCTTTTTAAACTAGTTAATATACAGCTAAAAGTATCAACTTTCGGGAGACTATTCAGAAAAAAATATATTAATTCTTATCTACGTAACTATTAATGTTTATTTGAAAATCCTTCTACCAATTAAATACAATATTTAGATAAGACTATCAAAATTACAACTTTACTTAGTAATGTAATTTAAACGATGCGTTTTTCATATAAAAACTCAAAGATCACAATAGTTTCACAACACTCGAACAGGACACGCTTCCAAAATGTTCACTTTTATTGTTTTATTCGCCTTGATCGCGGCGGTGGCATGTAAGTATCATTTTATTGCACTCTTACATCAACTAGACTTAAAACTTTTCCTTTCTATCATTAAGTAGATCAAATTGAATACTCTATCTATCGATACTCTCGTTCAATATGTTTTTTTTAAAACATCAATCATCTAATATGTAAAAGATAATTAATATACGAAGAGCAAAGAGCGATTGAGAGAGTTATGCTCGGTGTTTTGTTGCGAGTTCAATTCAGAAAGGAGGAGGTCAGCACAAAAAGCAAGTTCGTGCAGCCAATGGTCTATAGGGCTAAAAGATTCTGTAATGGCGACCATGATACTGTAGTCACGGCGTGGATAAACCCCCCACTGGGTAGACTCCCGATATAATCAAGGTCGCGGAAAGTGCAAGACAGGTCACCTTGGCAATCTTTGAAGGAAGATTTTGGATCTATGGGTTGAAAAAACTTAGAAAAAGAAGGATATGTTATGAAATTATACCACATTAATAACATTCATGACCATTTATGCAATATATAAGAAAATAAAAGAATTTTTCACTACTTGTAATTAAAACAAAATGTTTAAGTCATTTTCCTTTAAGTTGAATAAATTAAAAATGATGTCTTTTTTTAATTATATTCACATATACAACCGAAAACAGAAAAATCAAAAAACGCAAAAATCTAAAATATCACTGGCATTAAAACACTATCAAAGCTATTGAAAAAATACGAATTTTATATCCAAATATTTTTAATAGGCGATGGCATCTGTAGCGACGTCAATGAATACAGAAAATTGGACGGAAATTGCGACTCCTTCATAGAATGTATAGTAAGTAACAAGGCAAATCTAAAACTCCTTAATTAGTTGTATCAACAACTAACTTCTATCCATTATTTCAGGAATCAAAAGAATTCCAGAGGCTCTGCCCTGACGGCCTCCATTTTAATGCCAAGGCGGTTTGGCCAGAATATCCTTGTGGATATCCTGACGACGTGCCATGCGCCTCTAACGATGTTCCGCGTAAGTTGCCCTATTCCTTCCTCTATTTATGTTTATTTCGAGGTTTTTTTTAATCACGACTATCATAGTATATCATTACGGGAAGCTCAATTTTCTTTAAGCTTCTATTAAATTAGCTTTTATAATATTTTTCTCTTCACCTATGTACAAGATCACTACAAACGACCCACATCAAATATAACTAAATGTACATTTGAATAAACATTTGTTTAACGAAAAGTTAACACAGATGATAATATAAGGGGTAAACACAATACCCGGCAATAAATGTTGCACATCGACCTTTGGAAAGAGACAATCGACTAATTTCGGCTTCGAAGAGCGTTATCTCTGTCGCACGACTGATAAAACGTCACATAGGTGGTGTGAATTAGCCGATTGTCTCTTTCCAAAGGTCGATTTGCAATATTTATCGCCGGGTACTGTAAATAATTTGACCAGATATTGCACGTTCCTAACGAAACACAATCGTTCCGCTTCGAAATAATAATAGGATAAGTAACTAAAGGGCACCAGTAAAAGAGACAAATCAAAAAGGAGAAACGATTACATTGATAAAAAATAGAGTCAATTAAGACAATCTCAATAAAAAAAATTCCAGAACAAGCCAGAGTAACACAGGACTGCCCACATGAGTACGGCTTTTTCGAGTCGCCTTTAGCTACGTCAACTGACTGTGGCAAGTACCGGCAGTGCGTGGGAGGTATCGCTTTTGAAAAGGAGTGCCCCTCAGGTCTTGCTTTCAATCCCGAAAACGGTCGCTGTGACTGGCCTCCTCTTGTACCTTCTTGCAATGCTCCTGGTAAGTTACAAATCATTCCAAGTCAATATTAACGGATTAGAATTTATAATTAAATTAATTTCATATTATTAATATTACTTTCAGCGTTCCTTGGCTTCGACTGCCCTCCTGGATCTGTTGACCAGTACGGATATGATATTACTGAAAACTTTGAGTAAGTAGTACACATTTTTAATTTCGCCAATATTTTTTTTTATTATACGAAGAAAGCCAATAATAGCTGAAATAACTTTTGTAAAGAACAGATCATTATTTGGAGTTAAAAATACGTACTCATATAATGTATGAAAGTAACTGACATAACCCAGCGTATTGGCATATTGAAGTGGTAGCAGGCAGGTCAGTTAGCGCCTAGAACAAATATCCGTTGGTGTGGTAACGTTCTGGAATAAAGACCACGGACTGATAAGCCTAGCGTAGGGTGTCCACCTATAAGACGGACGGATGATTGTTAAGGTTACGGAACACGACCGCGTTCCATATACTAACTAAATTATGTATGAGGAAGGCATATGTCCAGCAGCGAACATCTTATGGCTAAAATGATAATAATGATGATGACGGTCTCTAGATTGTACTTCATAAATCGAAAAAACAATTGAAGTTTATATAACATTTAAATTGCATTATTTATTCACTTTAAACAAACAGGCCAACAGCAAAATATAACATAAATTTAACCTTTGCACTCCAGCCTAATAACGCATAGAGGCTAACAGCAACTCCAGCACTATATTAGTTCCAAGTGCATACCTATGATGTAAAAGAAAAATAGAGTAGTTTCAATAAAACAAAATTTTTATTTCTCAGCTATTTTACAAATGAAACATATTCTAACTTATATTATAAAAGAAAAACCTAAATTTTAAGACTTAAAATTTCTTAAAGTGTGATATCTTTCTAAAAAACAATTGGCCATTTGCATTCGCGGTTTACCGGAAGAAGTATCACAGTATTCCGAAGTTTCGCGTCTTTGTTCTTTTTCCTGTCTATTAGAACAAACGATGCAATTCCTTTTTTTTGGCTTTTTTTGTCTAGTCTTGTTTCAGTTGCTGAAGTGGAAAGTCTTGATCAATCTTCGCGGAATTCACCTACAAGTTAAACGACTAATCTCTTGACGAACTTCAAATGTGACAATAGTTTTTCGTTCTTGCCTTTTTTACACACTGCTATAAAATGTATGCATTTATTTCAGACATCTCCATTCCCCAAAAGAACATCTTTCTCCACAACTTATGAGATTATTTCTTAGAAAACAATATAATGATGCGTATTGATCGGCGCGATCAACACCACCCATTGAAGCCGTATTTGCAATGAAAGTTAAGTTCGTAATGAAGTTTTGTGATGTTTTTATGTGAAACTTGCAGAATTCCCGGCAAGTGTTACTCGTTCGTCGCGTGCTTCAGAGGCGGACCTCGCTTGCTCTCTTGCGACCTTGGATTTAAATTCGACCGCACCGTCAACCGCTGCGTCAACTCCAATCTCGTGAGGAGCGACTTCCCATGCGAAGATCGCCCGCAGGAATAATATATTCATTACATATATATAACATTGTGAATTTTTTTCTTACAATAAATGGTAATAAATAATAATGTTTTTTTTCGTATATGCCATCTCCTTTTATATAAAATGATAATTTTTATTGATTATTTTAGCCGTTAAACAATCAAATAAACGAGAAAAACATCACCGTGTTTTTTGTTGACTCTTCTCAGATGACGACGCCTCTAGAACCTTCTTAGTTTTATTTCAATATGTTCAAAAGTTAATTGAATCAAAGTATATAAAAACATGAATAATTGAATGAGTTAAAATTTTAGATTTTTTAATTTAATTTTTTTAAATAATGTTTGCTCTCATATAGATTACTTTTGGTTTTATTATATTTATTAAGTTTATTATATCTACACGTATCTTAGGATATTGTTGATTATAGTTTTGTCATGAAGGAGTTAAGTGGGTGTTATTTAATTCAACGACTTATTATTATTATCGTTATGTCTAATGAGTAAAACAATTAACCGCTCTTTTGTACAAGTGTCGATAATAAGACAATTATCTAACCAATAGTTATTCATTATTTTACAAAACATTTAAATATGCATTAAATAAATTGAAAACATAATTTGTATTTTTTTTTTTAGTAACGTTAAGAATGGCATAACGGTAAATGTAACATACCAAACTCATCCAGCTGATTTCGTAATACCCAAAATAAATTGCCTGTCGCAATCTAATACGAAAAATTAATGAATAAAATATATAAAATGAATCTAAGAGTGACAACCACACAACGATTACTCAAAGAAATAAATATTTTATTTTATACACTTCTTCTAATTCAATATTACTGTGACATCAATATTAATGTGTTTAAATTTCCACTGCATCGTTCTACGATATTGTTTTTGTTTGATCTTATCAACCAAACACTTCTTTTATTGCGATTTAATTAGACCCTTAACAGTTCGATCTTTTAAAAGAAAATTGTTGTTTTAACCATTTTCGACGCTATTTTCTATTTTTTTTTTCTCTACGTAAGAACCCGCCTTGGGCCGCAACCAAACTACGGAAAAAATATATATATATGAATTCGTTGAGTTCATAACAAAACATTTAGTGGTTGTTTTTTCTAAATGGATATCCCAAAAAAATAGAAGTAAAATCATGAATAAAAATATGTTAAATATGTTAGGTGTTTTTTCTAAAAATTCGAATAGTTTATTAGAAAATATGCATATAATTGTTTGCTTCTTTCTATATAAATTTGCCTCAAGAATTAAGCTTTTGAAATTTATGAGTGGACTTTAAAGAAAAGATTTAAAAGAATTTTCATTTGCAAGTTTAAAGCATTCTTTAGATTAGACAACAGTCAATCAATAACTTAAGAAAAAAATTATGCTTTAAAATAAATCGTTTATTAATAGCAAATGTATAAATAGACTTTAATTCTACGCATTTTAATTTTAAAAATAAAAATAAATTAATTCAAGTGCGATGAACTGTTTTTCGTTTAGTTACTTGTTAATAATACACGTTTAAAAAAACTTGTTGACCACGACATTAATTATAAAATATGTTTTTATTCCTCGTAGATCTTTACTCTTGCAGATTAATAATAAAAAAGTAAGTATTATTACTAGTAGCTCGTTAGAACGTGTATATTGACAACAAAGTTTACTTTTAGACTTGCAAGAAAACTTATAAACTAATTGTAACGTATATTCTACATATTAATTTCTTTCTTTAACAAGTATTTTAAAAGTATTATGAGCAGCTAGGAAAAATTATATTACAAGAATAAAATAGAAATAAATTTTGAATTATTTACTGCATATATACAAACAAAAAGGTCCGCAAGCGCTTACTTTATATAAGTTATCGACTATTAGCACTGCTCATAAACAAAGAAAACAAACACGAGCAAAACAGTATATGTTAGGTACAAAAATCAGAAAGGTATGCGAGGTGCGCTGAACATATAATAACACATGAACATATAATAGGTAACTGGATTTTAGGACCCGCGCTATCTTTCTTCCTGGCAGGTTGCCTATATTATAACAGCAACAAAGCATAGCATTAAATTATTTTTTATTTATTTTATTCAAAATGGTAGGCAAAATTTTATATATAAAAATGCTCTACATATGTTTCTATCTTACTTGCATTATAGGCGTCAAGTCGTAAAAATTAATATATTTATTAGTTCAACTCAAATTTTCACATACTGTATTTCTCAAGGATGTATTGTTGGACCTTTAATATTTCTAATTTATATAAATAATATAAGCAAAATTGGATTACCCGGCCACCTCCCATCATGTGCAGATAATGCATGTCTCTTCTATTTTTCTATAATAATTTCCATTCAAGTCATGATAAAAGGTGCACAAAAGGACCTAAACTCGTGTTTAGAGGGTTTACTGTGGCTTGTGAAATGGAAATGGGTAAGACCATTACTTGTTAATAACATTGAGTAAAATAATTTTATTTAATTTTAAATAACACAAAATAGAACAGTTGAAGATAATTAAAATAGTCAACTGGAAATGTAAATAGTTAATATTTCAAGAAACAAAAATTTGAAAAATAAAGTAACTAAAAAAGAGCAAGATTGTGAAGAAAAAGAAAGAGAGAGTGAAAATAGGAAAATATGTGAAAAAATCATTGTGAAATACATCCCTGTTCCAAAAATAAGATAGGGGAACAAGAAGCCCATAAAAATGGGGATGCCCTTAGATATTATTAAAAAGACCTAAACACTGCTAAAAAGTCTTTCATGATATTTGGCGCAATGAACAAAAATACCTATGACACAACTTACTATGAACAATCAGACACTACCACGTTCAAATCAAGAAAAATACACCGGATTATGGGTCGACGAATAGTTAAATTGGAAAGTATACACCAAACATGTCAATATGAAACTTATGTCAATATTAGAGGCATTACGGAAGTCATCGAACTGTATTCCACACAAAGTCCAGCCGATTATATACAATACATTAAATTTGAATCGCATCAGAATATCTTGTTGCAATATGGTGATCGGCTATTGCTATTAATCTAAGCACTTTGCAAAGAACTCAAAATAAAATAACTAAAGCATTACATAACTACCAATATCACACACCAACCACACAATTGCATTAAAATTAAAACATCAAAGTTAAAGATAAACCGTTAAGTTTAACACATCATACATGTACTACCATAGAAAAAATTTGCTTGAAATCCATTCATTCATACATATATAGTTATAATTAAAGAAACGGGCAGAAAATGCAACTTAAAACACATGTGTGCATTTCTTAGTTTATATAGTATACATCCGTTCGGTTTTAAAAATAGTTTATATTATGTATCGTAGTGTATCTCATTTTAAGGGACTCTGAACTCTTTTATGACCATAAATTCCTTAAACCTTATCATATTCTGCTAATTTAGAAAAAGCTGAAGCGTTACTGTTTGTCACATGCAACTGTTTATTCCTGCTTATCCCTGGATAAGCATATATGTTTTATTTTAATTGTGCAGTTTAGGTCTTGTTAATATTTTTTTTCGGATATTTATATATACCTTTTTAAATATGTACGTAGGAATATTCAACTGTACGTACATGGTGACCGCCGGTTTTATTTTTATTTGGTAAACAAGTCCATCCAATGATCGTCTTAAATAAATCGCCATTTGTACTTCATTTTTTGCCTATTTTATATATTCATTTTCCTGTATTGGTGTATAATAAAAGTTATAATAATACATTTACTTGTTTATTTATTAAATGTACAGCTCGTCTTCATTCCTTTGTTTTTTATGTTTTTACGCCAATTTATCAGAAACAGAAATAATATCAAACACTATTCTCGTAAGTTGTGTATATTCAAATTGTTTATTTTTGCACGTTACCGTTATTGTCTATTAATTACAGTAAACCACGTTAGAACATTAAATTACAATTAATTATCTATATAATCGACACATAACTGTATCAAACAAATTTAATAATTTGTATAAAAGAAAGTAATTTTCTTAGAAAATTCAGTTTAGTGGATCGTCTCGAATTGGCAGCAAGTTCCATAGTCATGTTACCACAAAAGTTAATATGGCTCTTAGTGGCCTTAGCACTTAACTGTAAGTATTTTATTAGATTTTAAAAAAATAGGGATACTTAAATTTATTATTCCGAATGTTCATAATTAGTTATTGATTATTAAAAAAAAAAATGTTTAAAGCAGAGTTCCCCAAACTTTTTTGTGTCATAGACCCCTTGCCATCTTTTTCCGTGTTGGGTAGACCCCTACTTACCTGATATTAATTTCTGTAAATTTCTAACTGTAGTGAAGTTTAGTGTTAAAAACTTAAAGTAAAAACACATGTTAATTTATACATTTATTAATTGAATTTAAATTAAAACTACTCAAAACAATATTTTGTATCTGTTATGTAAAATATACGTAACATTAAATAAACATAATATAAACTATAAATAAAATAACATAAGCAATAAGTCAATATTTTTAGTGAGAAGGATTAACCAGATGCTTTAATAATAAATTATCAACATTTGGCGTCAATTTTGTAAGGGATAAATCTCCTCGGCTAATGATGTCCTGTCTGTGGGCCCACATTTTCATTTCATGGACCCCCAAATTTTTTTTCGCTGACGTAGACCCCTTGCAGGTTGTCATAGACCCCTTTGGGAGTCACTGGTTTAAAGTAATCGATACTTGTTCTCTTCTATATTTTAATTATTATTAGTATTGATGAATGCTATAATTAATGCGGCCAATATTATATATATCTGTTATATTGTAATTATTATCAATGATTAACTGATAAACAATGTACCAATATTTAGTAAATATGCAGCTGTCACAATGTCCTCTTAATTATGTTGCATTAAATGCTTAAATGCTTATTTATAACACAAGTCAATCAGTTATTAATTTCCATTTATTTTTTGCAGGTGAATCAAAGCCTCATGGTCATGAAGAATATTCATATAATAAACCTAATCTACCTTTTTACACTCGCACAAAAAGCTATTCCTACAACAATGATGTTCCCGTGTCGAAACCAACAGATACAAATCAATTAATTGCCACTGATTCACAAATTCCATGTGATAAAAAACCTGCTTATCCTTGGAATGGTCCCACTAATGTAGTAATAATTTATCCTGAAATCGAAAAACTTCCTTGTAATCATAACAAATCAAAAGATCCCTGTATAGCTAATCAACCTAAACCCACTACCACATTGCCTTCAACTAAAGCACCAGAGCCATGTCCACCTAAAGAAGAACCAAAGACAACTCCGCCTCCACCTACTACTAAAGCACCAAAACCCTGCCCGCCTAAAGAAGAACCAAAAACAACTCTACCTCCACCTACTACTGAGGCACCAAAACCCTGCCCGCCTAAAGAAGAACCAAAAACAACTCTACCTCCACCTACTACTAAAGCACCGAAACCAACCACCAACCCCCCTTTCAAAGAAGTTACACCGACAATCCCTCCTACATCCCCTACAAAATCGCCTGTGCCTTGTCCACTGTTACCACCTAAACAAGTTAATCCCACGGCTACACCTGTTCGTCCGAATGTAACACCGGAATGGCGTCCAAAACTGCCACCTAAGGAAGTTAAGCCAACGCTTCCTCCTTCTCCTCCTACGAGGCCACCAAAACCTTGTCCACTGCTGCCTCCCAAAGAAACAAAACCGCCACAGCCACCACAAAAGGTGGTTACCACTCCTCGTCCACTTCCTCCCACAAAAGCTCCAGAACCCTGCCGTACATCACCACCAATCGTAATTACTACGACATCTCAACCACCTCTTACTAAACCTCCAAAACCTTGGTGGACAACAACGCAAATAGTAACCACACCTCCGCCACCTCCTAAAACTAAAGCTCCGGAACCTTGCCCGCCAAAATTACTACCGGAAACTACACCTCCACCACCTTCTACTAAAGCTCCGGAACCTTGTGCACCTAAACTACCACCGAAAATAACCACAACGACACCTCCACCCGCACCTCCTACTAAAGCACCAGAACCTTGCCCGCCAAAAACAACCCCGCCACCACCACCCACTAAAGCTCCGGAACCTTGTCCGCCAAAAACGACACCGCCGCCACCCCCTGCTAAAGCACCAGAACCTTGCCCGCCAAAAACAACCCCGCCACCACCTCCCACTAAAGCTCCGGAACCTTGTCCGCCAAAAACGACACCACCGCCACCCCCTACTAAAGCTCCGGAACCTTGCCCGGAAAAAACGACGCCGCCACCACCTCCAACTAAAGCTCCGGAACCGTGTTCAAAACAGCCACAAGCCGTTCCCGTAGCAATATCTGCAGTGCCTGCCTATTCTTTAAAAGAAATATCAACTGTAGAAACCCTATCCACAAAATGTGTGAACGGTGAAGTTTACGCTACGACTGCGGGCAACTGCGATCAATACGTCATGTGTTACTTTGGAAAAGCTGTATTGATGAACTGTCCTGCTGGCCTTGCCTTCAACCAGGAAACCAAAGCGTGCGATTGGGCGGCGAATGTTCCGTCGTGTAAACCTCGGGGTAAGAAATCGTCAATAATTTATAAATTAATTTTGACGCAACATTTAAAATAGTCACAGATCACATCGGTGAGCAGCACAAATGGCCGCTAAAGCCATAAGGAATGGAGACCACACGCCGGTACGCGAAGCATAAAAGGTCCATCCACAACGACAGACAACTTTATGAAGGTCGTGAGAAAGCGGATACGGGCCGTATCCAACCGGTCCTTTTGGAAATCTATTATGGAGGCCTATGCCCGGCACTGGACATTCTGCTGCTGAAATGATGATATTGATTATAAATATAACTCACGCATATTTTGATGTTGCTCATAATACTTCATATTTTTTATATAAAGCTACGCAAATTTTACAATTATGCACTTTATTACATATATATAATTCAGAAACGTAGAACTAAACTATAGTAATAAAAATATTAAAAACTGTATCTTGGCTATAAACATTGTCATTATCAGAATTTATAACGTTTATTTGTTATCTTACAGCATTTGATGGCTTCACCTGCCCGAAGGAAAGTTACGAAAACCACATCGAAAAATTTAGGTATGTTTAATACAAACTTTTATATCAAAAATTAATAAATATTATCACTTCAACACATCTATCGACGTGTGCCTTTCCATCCATATATGTCTTTTATCTTGCATTTAAAAGACATATGAAACTTGCAAAGTTCAAGGCAAATAAGTAAATTTTATAAAACTCGCATTAAATTAGCCTCGGGTAGGTAAATATTATATTCTGTTTACTTCGGAATATAAACGTTTTTATCTCCTTCGTAGATCATCCAATCTTTCATCCAACGGATAAAAAATTATTATTATTATATTAAAATAATTGTTAACATTATTATTTATAAATTATTTTATTTTATCCTAGTCGTTTTAAAGACATTGTAATACCTTGTGAGAAGTGTGTTCTAATCATAAACATTTTCTTTTTTTTATAATTACTACATGCCTAAAAAGAATACTCTTTAATATTATTATCTGTAAAGGTACGGTGAAAGCTGCAGGCAGTATGTGGCCTGTCATAAAGGAAACCCTCGTCTACTCAGCTGCGACGACGGCAAATTCTTTGACGACATTACAGCCACATGCATAGACGCAGAGTTTGTTACAAACTGTAAAGATTATTTATATTAACTTATTTTAATACCTTTTTAATTCTTTCATATTAATTTATTTCACATAGAATTATAATACGTAAATCATCAAGATAAATTTTAAAAGAATTGTTTTGAAATTAAAATAAATAAATACTTTTAATATATCATAACCAGTTTTTATTTTCTAACATTTATAATTTCTAATATTACCCTTACAAATAACCAAACTATGAATACAAAAGAAGAACAAGCGGAGTTAACTTGTACAATAAACGTTCAATTATATGCTAAATATACACGAAAGAAAAGTGCACATATTATTATTAAATCTATAAATGTACATTTAGGTGTATATTTATACACTAAGAATGTATAACTGGTAATTAGTACATTAAATTTTATTTAAATCAATGATATCAATGTATAAATATATTAACGTAAGTAAAAAATATTAAAACTATGTAAGCAAAACATGAAAAAATAGAAATAGAAAAATTAAACTTAAAAAAGGTTTTATATGTAACTATTACATAATGAAATGTACATTTTTATAACAAAGGACAATAAATAACAAACAAAAAATATTTTATCAATGTAGATCAAAAAGATCTAAAATTCTGTTTTCTGAGAATGCGAAAAAGAAAAAAAGGAAAATCCGTTTAGTTTTTTAGTATCGAAAGCAGGAGTGTTCGTAGACCTGGCTTACGAATAGTGAATCTTCATTTCTCTACAGTGGACACCAGAGGGTCCACCGGGACCACTTTAGGAATTAATGCTCCAGAAAATGACAACCGCCCGAAATGTTGTAGTGAGTGTTAGGTACACAAACAACAACAACATGTCTGCATTTGAACAAGCGACATGTCTGCTTTTGTGCGCTGCGCTTGCAGGAGACGTCGGCGTTATCTGTTCCAAGAAATTAATGGTTTTTCAACTTCAACACGTAAATCACAAGATATATCCGTTTCCTTCCTTCATGATTACACCTTATATTTTCTTGTTACCCGTTAATGCTAATACCGATTAAATTAAACCTATTTCGATCAAACTACAATTTATTTACAATTATTACTATCAAATAATTACTTTCCCCATTACCACTATATGAGGAATTGTATAAAAACTACTGAACTAAAGGCAGGTAGACATTTGTTTAAAATAATATTCCTGTTCACTTTTTTACAACGATGTGGAAAACATCAATAATGTTTCCCTTACTTGCTCTCAGCGTGCAAGGTTAGTACACTATTCTATCTTAAATTAATTTCAAAGTTGCATTACATATTTACTTTCTTTAATATAATTGACATATCTCTAACCTAGGGCTATTTTAAATTAATAACTATAAATTATTTTCCTCTATGAAAATAATATCAATAACGAAACAATTCGTTCAATAATTATTGTTATTAGGGTAAACATTGACAATTTCGACTAGTCTATACAAAAGTAATGGAAATTTGTGGTGTTCTCGTATTTACTTTAAACATATTCTAATATATTGAATAATGTAGTATTCATTCCATCTACACAACGCAATAGATAAAAAACAAATTAATTTTATTCTTATTTCAAGGCCACATAACAGGTATACCTATAAATTTTCGGGCATTCAATATTGATTAACAAGAAAAGAACAATATTATTAATCGTTATTAATTCATTTTGTTTATGATTTAAATATTTTAAGGCTTCCGAACAAAGCAATTGTTTTTAAGCGTATCTTAAACTTGTGAAACAAGATGGCTTCTTTCAATCATATCTCTTCGTTTGAACACTCACAGATATTGCGTAATTGATATCATTTGGTCGTTGTTAAAATAATTATTTCTATTATTTCTTTTCGCAGCAAATTCTCAGGCGATCTACATCAATAGCCTTGTTGATGTAGGATCAGAAGATCACCCAACAGAGGATACTGGCAATCGTTACATCGTAAAGCACGACAATAAAAATAATTATTTTTTCATTCCAAATTTAAATATAAGTTCAAGTGACCCAGCTGCAAATACCATTTTTATTGTTAGACCTGGCAAACATAAACGACCATGTAACGATAGTACTATATCGACAACAGCAGAAATACCTACTTCGCCTTCCACGCCATTACCACCTTCGTTCAAAACGACAATTCAACCCACAAAAACAACTACAAAACTACCACCTCGTTTAAGTACTACAGATAATCCAACGACTTCACACCAAACTAAAGAACCAAATACTATAAAACCCACAACAATAAAACCAAACAGAAGTACGCAATATCCGCCAGGTTACGATGTGCTTTGTTCATACGATGGATTGTACCGCGCCAATAACTACACGTGTGATCAGTTTTATGTTTGTATTTATGGGATACAATATTTGATGGACTGCCCGTACGGCCAAGTTTTTAACGACGAATTGAAAGTCTGCGACTGGCTAGAGAACGTGAAAGATTGTCATCCACCAGGTAAATTAATTACTATACATTAAATATTTACATTTATAACTAAAGTAGATGTCTCTCTTCCTCGTCGCAAATTCAATGAAAGACCAATTAGCCCCATCGCGGGGGGAATTTCATTGAGTCCTTAGCTGTTCTACTTGACGAAAGGAATATTCCTACCACATTCCAAGTATCTATGTCTTATGGTTTCACAGACATCGTGATGAACCAATACAAATAACATAAGGATTTTTTAAAATTTTTGATTATGTTTTCAGCCTTTGAAGATTTTGTCTGTCCCGATGAAGGTTATGGTTTAGATGAGGATCTAATTTTAAACTTTAGGTTAGTATTTTACACTAGTCACACACACATAATAGACTTTTTAAATTCATTACAGTATATCTTCGAGTAATATTTCTTTTCGTTTCTCTACAGGTATCGGGATAGCTGCATTCAATACGTCGCTTGTCATAAGAGAATGCCACGTTTACTTATTTGTGATGAGGGTCAATCTTTTGACGACAAATCCGGCACCTGTGTTCAATTTAAAAGTCCCAGTAATTGTAGAAATGTTAGATACTCATATTGATTAAAGCTCTAATTGGAACAACACCTCAAAATAAACGTCAGTATAATATAACATCATAATTTCTATACGCGTTTTTAGAAAGATGTATTCGCAAATGTTCAAATTTTTAAAAAATAAATTGTAGTATTTTTTTTTGGTTTTATGCCTTACCATTAAAGTGCATTTTTTAAAAATACAATTTTGCGGGTGTAAAAATTTTCCCCGTTATATTTCATCACACATACATACAAGTACAATTTTAATTACCAAAATAGTTCCAAAACACAGTCTTCGCAAGATTATTAAGAGTTGCCTTGATTTCTGACAAGTTTTTCTTGTTTCCTTATCAATGAATGATTAATAAGTGCCACGGGTGAGAATTGCCTCATAAAAATTTAAAGAATACATACACAACGTTGGTTTGATATGGATCAGAAACATTTATGTAAAATAGTCATCCTTAATACCTATATAATAATAAGAGCAAAAACTGAAGTAAAAGCTGATTCTCTTCTGATCAAAAAGTCAATAACTACGGTCTGTGGCAAAAGATAATGTTATTCAAAACTAACATCAATACGTATTTGTAAATCTTGACTATTATGAGTGATATAAAATTATCGTTTATAAGGCGTTTCATTACTATAATTAAAAATTTCACATTTTAGTTAAAGTAATAAAGATACTAATAAACGATAAATATTAACTGAGTCGCTTGTTGTTACGCAAGCTGTAATGAATAAAAAAAATTAATTACATCTGAACAATGTATGGTAAACTACATTATTAATTTTGAAGAATCTGATGTTGCCATTTACTTACCCAATTAGTCCATGCTGGAAAAATATACCATATGAATGTACTTTTCCTAATAATAACTAGAAATCTAGAATACTACATTAACCTTTTGCTTTTTCATTAAACCATTTTTATTTCAAACCTAAATAACAAAGATACAATAAGTTATAAAATGAAAATAATTATCCATTGTCACCTGTACAACACTTTTAAGCTAGTAACCCTGAACTATGTTTTAGTTTCTAATTGACAACTAGTTTTCGATTCTGATTGGTCAAAATATGTTGTCATTTTCTTAAAGGTGTTAATTTTTACCAATAATAAGGCTTAAAATAAAATCCGAGTATATAATCAGAGAACAGAAAAAACCCAACATTTGTGTGCGAAATTAGCGCGGTCCCAAAATCACTAAAATTCAAATTTGAATTTTTCAGCTAGCTAATTGGTTGGGTTGTGATAATTGTTTACGTTTTAAGGAAAAAACTTTACCTCTACGCATACCTTCCCGAAACAATAATAAAACTAAAATGATATTTGAAACGTTGGATGTTTAGGCGAACGAGCGACGCATCGCTCCTGTTCTAGCGCAGACCGCAGCCCTGCCGAGCGCCGTCCCAGTTGATACGGATCGAACGATTGCGTAGTCATTGCACTGACCCGTAGTTTCTATTTGAGAGTAAAATTACGTTTAGGTTTTAACTGCCGTGGAATTCAATTTCAATAATCATAAATTTTCATTTATCAACAGTGCTTTAATCTTCAAAACTACTAATAGCTCATTAAGAAATATTGCTTTGATCCGATGTCAGATTGTACTCAAAATGGAAGATTCGTACATAATCGCTAACTTTCACACTTTGTGTCGTCTTTGCTTAAATAAAACTACCCTTTCTGTATCAATATTTGGATTAGCTCCTGATGAAGAATCTAATGTACCTCTAACCTCTAAAATCGCTGAATGTTTTGAAATGCAGGTTGGTTTTAACTACAGTCGTTGATATTAGGAACTATGTTAAACGTTAGTTTTTTGAAAGCTGTAAAAATAATTCGCAACTATTGTTTTATTTGTTACAGGTGGATCCCAATGATGGACTACCAGGAAGGATATGCTATAAATGTTTGTTTAAAGTAAATAAATGCTCGAAGTTTAAATTACAGTGCATTCAAAATGAAGCAAGACTAAAGCAAATTACAAATCGCGTCAATGAACAAGACAATTCAAATTCATCTGATTTCAGTAATTACAATTATAAAAGTGGTCATGAAGTGCAGAAACCAAAGCCTGAGGATTATATTGTTGAAGATAGTGTTGTGATGGTAGTCGATCCTAGCCTTGATTATGATTCTTCTGAAGAATCAGAGAATGTAGAACAACCTGAAAATGAAATGCATGAGCGTGAGAACACCATTGAAGGAGAACCACTCTCTGAACCTTTCTTTAAAAATGTTTCCATGTGTCAATACTGCGATCAAGCCTTTGTTTCTCAGGAAAAATGTAATGAGCATGAACAGAATTACCATGATCCTAATTTACCATATAAGTGTATTGAGTGCAGTTTGGTATTTGCAGAGCGAAGCCAATATGTACAACATACGAAACATGTTCATGGAATAGATAAACCATACCAGTGTCCAGAATGTGATAAAAGTTTTGGTAGACGATCAGATTTAAGAAAGCATTCAATTGTTCACACAGGCATCAGACCATTCCAATGTCATTATTGTCTTAAAAGTTTCTCACGCAATACAAACTTAAGTAAGCATTTAAGAATACATGCAGGACATAAACCACATGTATGTCCGATGTGTCCGAGAAGTTTTGTAGCAAAGGGAGATTTACAACGCCATGTTCTTGTTCACTCTGGTATGAAACCTTATGCCTGCCGCAAATGTCCATTAACTTTTAGACGAAGAGACAAGCTCATAAAACATGAACTTAAACATGAATCACCTAGTCCACAACATAAATCAATTGAAACTGAAATAGACCAAGAAACTCATGACATGGTTGTTAGTGTCAATCCATTCAGTAACCTAATGACTTCACCTACTCAGGGTAATGGTGAAAATTCAATTTTAGATTATGAATATCCAAGAGTACCTGATCATATAGTGGGTGAAAGTAGTTTTATAAATCAAGTTAGGAAAAACCCACCTACCTCCAGTAGATCAATACATAGTTCGCCTCATAAGCAAAAGATGTCCATAGCAAACAAGAACAAACCAAAGAATATAAAATGTCACCAATGTACAAAAAGGTTTTCATCATTAGATGCCTACAAAACACATGTATCAATAGCTCACATTGGGTCACGAGTTTTTCAATGCAAAGTGTGTTTCAAAAAATTCTCAAGGAAAAGAGAATTGGACCGTCATGCTACAATGCATTCTGGGCTTAAGCCTTTGTCATGTAATCAATGTGATAAAAAATTTAATTGTAAGGATAAATTAGATAACCATGAACAAACACATGAGTGTGTTGTTAATATGCCCTGTATAGAATGTGGTGCAACTTTCAAAAAGAAAGCTGATTTAGTTGCCCATATTAAATCTCACTTCACTGATAACTTTGATGACAAGCTTATCACAACTGAAATAAAGAAAGAGACTGAAACCGATTTCCAGTTGGATGATAACTTTTATGAATTGGAAACCTGAGATTTGGAATTTGATCTAGAAGAAATGCTTCAATGAAATTTACTCAAAACCTTTTCTATTACTGAAACATTGAGGTGATTAATGACTTGCTTTGGTGTTATAAATACAGACCATAAAATTGGAATTTAGTGTAGTAGTGAACTACTATATAACAGCTTTTAGTGATTATATAAAGTGTTAATTAAGTAGAATATTAAATTTATTAATTCCATTAGGCCTAGAAAATATAGTCTTACAAAATTTTAAATTAATCTAAGAATCTGTTTGTGTATGTAGCACCTGACTTCATATTTTACAATTTATTGTATATAAATATTCATTTTCAGAATAAATTTTGTATAAAATTTGCTAAATGCACAACAGCATATAGAACTTGTTAAAATATTTGTTATTTCCTATTAAGTAGATCACTAAACCAATTTAATTTTTTATCAATAAAAATGTTTATGTAATGGTTTTAAAAATATTTATCATCATTGAATAGCCATTCATAACTATCCAGTTTCTAAAACTAAAATGTTAGCAATTGTTACTTCCTTTATTAGATGTACCAAACATGTCCAAATGTTCTGTTCATTTTGTTTTCTAAATGAAACAGTTGTTAAACAATGGTTAAACAAACAACATAATTAATAAAAAAACACATTTTCACTTTAACTTTTATTATCCCGCTAATGGATTTGCATGTATTGTAACAGATGTTATTCTGACTTCTGTTACTGGTTTGAATGTTTTAGGATTTACAGCAATCTTCTCTAAATCATCAAGAGCTTCAAATCCATCAATTATTCTGAAAAAGAAACAAAAGCACAAAGATATTAATGACAATTCAAAAAATTATATTTTTTTGCCAAATGCAACTTTTTAGGTAGTGTTCATTAATTATATAAATTTGCAAAGTAAGATAAAAAGAGAGTTGGAGAAAGTTTTAAAATATATCTTCAAAAGTCAGTATATTTTTAAATCAAAAGTCAATTCATGATTAACTTTATAAGTTAATAATGAAAAAATTGTAAATAAAACAGTTGCATATTTTAGTAGTATAAATGTATTACAATAAAAAATTTACTGATAAAGTTAAAAATTTAACATACCTTCCAAAGATAGTGTATTTCAAATCCAAATGTGGTTGTTCGCCATATGTAAAGAAAAACTGACTGCCATTGGTATTGGGGCCATTGTTAGCTAAACTTACTATTCCCCTTGCATTATGCTGTCAAATTATATGTAAATAAAATTATTTATCCAGAGTAATATATATACAAAGTAAGTCATCTGTTAATATTAGATGACAGTTATTACTATAACCTCTTCCAAATGAAAGAACAAATATAAATGATTACATCATATATGTATGTAAATGTCTAATAATATCCTGTTAAAGTAATTTATTTCTTGCTGCTTTAATTTAACATTTTAAAAGTGCAATTGTTTTGTGTTTTTATTTCAATATATTTATTAACATAATAATTCTTTTATATACATGACTAGGAGTTTATATGAAAGCACCAGTTTCTATTTTTAATAAAGTTCTCAATATCTATGCATTATGCCTCTGCATAACTGCCTCTTGTAAACAATTAATGTAAAAAAAACTAGACTTTTACATGCCTCACCTTTAGTTCTTCTCTGAATTCATCGTCAAATTTTTTACCCCATATAGAATTGCCTCCTTTCCCTGTGCCTGTAGGATCTCCAGTTTGAACTATAAAACCCTTAAATGAAACAATACCGATATTAATTTTCACGTAAACAGTAATAAGATTGAAATTATTAAACTAAACTTACTTTAATATTTCTGTGAAATAAACAACCATTATAATAATCACTCGCACATAATGCGAGAAAATTTTCGCATGCTTTGGGACACTGTTCACAAAACAATTCGATCTTAATATCACCTACGTCAGTATGTAACGTGACTGACATTTTTCCTTATAATATCAAAGAATTATTAATGTAGTACTACAATTCAACAAAACGTAATATTTTTGTTTATAAATGGTATAAATTTTGACTTATAGCAACTGACAGTATTGACTGACATTACATTTTTTTTGTTGTAATAACAGACTAGAAGTTTTTGCCAAAAGTTGCGCATTATTATAATTTTTTTTTAATTTATAAACAATTAGAAAAACAGTTTTTGAATCACTTATATAATTTTATTAATATAAATTACGAAAAATACATTATAGCCAGTAAGCAATTATCAAGAAAAATTACAATGTATTCTTTTTTAAAATTTAAAAAACTTTTTTTGATTCTGAACTTTTTTTAAAACTAGATAAAACATAAAATATGTATAAAACCTTGAAAGAGTAAATAACTTACTAATATGAGAAAACGTTTACCTAATGAAGGACAACGATAAGCTATTTTTGAGTAACCATAATACGTCCCACAAACATCTTTATGGTAAACTCTAAATTTACGAATGCCTAATGTGGCAAAAATTAATGAAGCTTAATTTATCTGAAATCAGACACTCTGAATAAAAGCAATAAAATAAACTTTTGTTTTAATAGATTTTTATTGAGATCTTAAGTAATAAGGTATACGATACTATTCACTACCACCAGCCCTCTCGTTTTGTCCCGCGTGAGGTTCATGCGTGTTTTCATCCATACCCTGCTCTCCATAATTTCCAAGTAATCTTTGGCCTGTTGGATCGAACGGTGATTTCAAATGAAGTGTCGCCTTGTATTTTGTACCCATAACTTCTATTTCGTAGTCACCTTCTTTTAAAAAGTTCTTTGTAACTTCAGCGCCTCCGTTGCTAACGTAACCGATTCCGATAGATTTGTCAAGGTAATAGGCGTAATCGCCTCGTCTTAAGTAACCAACAGGTTCACCATTTCTATATATACCCTCTTGACCAAATAATGCAACCTGAAAACATTTTTTTTTATAATTTTTTTGAATTAAGGAATTATTCACAAATTCAGACTTGTCACTACATTAATAATTTATTTTTATCCTTAGAGTGTAATGAATATTATCTATAATAATGTCATACTCTAGACATTTCTGTGTGATACATGTTTAGATAGTTGTAATAAAAAATAGGTTATAGGCTAGAAATAATTGTTAATTTAGGTAATAAGTGAGGATTATCATTGCATATTATACCTTATCTTCCAGTGTGAAGAAAGCGTATTTTTTTGATACGCCGTTTATTTTCGCTTTTGTGACCTGTTCATTACCAATATATTCGCCATCTTTTCTACAGGCAAAAGCCAAGTTTGCTTCAACCGGATTATCGTCCGGCCTAACATCTGCATTCCATAAGTGATAACCTAATAAATCCATATTAATAACGATTAAAAAAACGTCATTACTGTCACGCGGTAAATATTTATAAAAAATTCAATGAATTTTATTTTTTTTATAATAATTGTTCGAATTTAACAATAGCTGTATGATTATATATAATAAAAACAATACGAATACAAAATCTAATTCAAAAGTCATATATCTAATATATAAAATTCTCGTGTCACGGTGTTCGAACTTGAACTCCTCCGAAACGGCTTGACCGATTTTTACCAAATTTTACATGCGTATTCAGTATGTCTGAGAATCGGCTACTATCTATTTTCCATACCCCTAAGTGATAAGGGTGGTCCACCCCTAAATTTTATTTTTAATTTTTTTAGACAATTTTTTGGTTTTTATTTTATTATGATACAGCATACAAAAATACATACAAACCTAAATTTTCATCCCTCTACGATCAACCCTTATCTTACATTTGTTAATTAAAAACTTTAATTTTTTTTTTGCAAAACAACGTTTGCGGGATCAGCTAGTACTTTATATTATTTGTATTACATTGTTTTATTCAACATTTTAACTGTATACAAATTTAGAAAATTCTTGTTTTCGAATATATTTTTTTAACTTTAAAACTCATGTGTAATGACGTTGGCAGCACTTATAGCAATTTCATGTTTTTAAATAAATTCTTGTGCCTATTTTTACTATTCATATTATTATTCGCATAGGAATAATTACAGTAACCATTTGTGCACAAGATCAAAAAAATAGAAGAACGGCTGAATTCCATAAAATCTACAATCAGTTTGTTGATCCTTCAACTTAATTAAAGGGTTTTAAGTACGGGGGTAGTAAATGTCATATTTATACCTTTCTCAGCGCTTAGGGATGTTAAAGCTCTCCAACCGGCATTCTTCAACCCTTCAGAAGTACTCAATGCCTTATAAACTTGTATAGCATGAGATGAAGGCACATGCAATTCCCAGCCCAATTCACCGGACCACCCCAAACGGAGTGCTCGACAAGTGTATCTTTTATTATCTGGCGAATAAGGCGCTTTCGATATATGTATACTGCGGTGTGTGTTAGCCGGGAACGCATCGTTTGAAAGACCAGCATCCGTGTAACGTTGCAGAATTCTTTGACTGGAAATATTTACATATTTTAATACAGTAAAAAACAACAGAATTTAGAAGATTTGATATATGTATGTGAATTTACTTGTACATGTATTAACTGGACGGTTTCCATACAATGTTTTTTCTTAACCTTTAGATAATTGTTTCACAAGCTTACAAACAAATAATAAAAGTGACAACAAATTTAACATTTTATTATAGATTTTAAAGAATGTGATATGACAGCCAAAGACGTAAGTTAAAACATATATTAATGATATGAAAAGAAATATCTTGATTTAATTTTCAATTGATATATGGTTCTATTTGCCAAACAGATTACTAACTACTAATAATACTATTTCATACGCACTTTTGTAAGCCATTAAAAAGGACAGAAGATGGTATCGGGGAAAAGAAAACCACATCACTACTTTTATAAAAAGTGAACGCATAACAATTAATAACTTTCCTTAATTAATTAAAAATATCAACGTCTATTTAAAAAAAATTAAAATTTATATTTTTTTCTCTTGGTCACACCATAACTAGAGAGTGACTTTTCTAATTTCATGCGTTTTTGTTTCATAAATTTATAAATAAATAGTAAAAAAAAATAGAAAATTGCACAGAAACTTAAATATTTTTGACAGTTCGCGCGTTTGACAGTTCAACAGCTGCAAATTTATGTTATCGTTTAACAATTGCATTATAATATATTAATGGATCACTATTAAATATATTACTTTGCGAGGGGGAACTGCTGACTGTACAAGAGCTAACGGTAGAGCTGGTATATTACATATCATAATACAATTTTATGTACTTTTTTAGGTGATGAAACAATACCTTATAAATATGCATAATTATTTTTCTTGATACATGAAGTCTGAGATTCAGTCAAAAAGTTAAACTCATTTTACGTCGCTGTAATCAATGAGATTATGCATTTTCAACAGGAAAATTTTAAAAAAATGTGAGAACAAATCGCTAAATTTTTATGTAAAATGTTAATATTAAAACAATCAGTCAGTGACGTAGTTCTCACCTGTCAGGTCCTTGTACACTGAGTATGCAGAGTTGTTTGGTAACGTCGGTTATGTTGGCTCGGAGCTTGTGCGTCTGTATGATCCGACGGATGTGGGCCAATGTGTGCATCGCACTGAACCCACTAGAAACCACGTAGTAAGCGCGGCCCTACGTAAAAGTTACTTGTTACATCTTTATATTTAGCATAACAACATAATTTAACAAAATAACAACAATAAATGGATGATTTATTAAAGAATTCTATTCAGCAATGAAGACTCGGAGACGGACGAAAGTTTTCGACCTAGCTCAAGGGATTGACGAGTTAAAGAGGCCATAGGCAAGCCACATTCAAGTTCTGGAGAGAAGACCACGGATCAGTAAACACAGCGTAAAACGTCCACCCGCAAGATGGAAAGACGGTGTAAGTCATCGAGAAACCCGCTTCATAAACCGCTTCTAGACGGCTCTATTAGAAATCTATGGGTGAGGCCTATGTCCAGCTATGGACATTCTACGGCTAAAATTATGATGAATGAAATAGCTTGATTAATCAATAGTCACCCAGCCATCGTCCGCCCAATTGCATTACCATTTGCTTTGTTTGAAGTTGTGCTGCTAGCCGATTTAGGCTTTGTGCAATTTTATCTATATTGAGTCTATGGAAATAGGTGGTCCGCGAACTGAATCGTATATCAGTTACATCGAAGATTTACGCACGAAGGGGACTATACCTGTGTTGATGTATGATGTAGTGAGTGAGATGTATTGTAAGTTATATATTATAAGACTACATGGCGATCGGGACTGACACGGTTCTCTCCTGACCGCCCTCGTTTGAACGCTAGCTAAGCTGGCGCGGCCGATGTATGATGAATAGAAGTGTGATGAATGTTCGGTGCATCGTGCCCGACGGGGGCTCGATGTGAGGCGAACGTCCTGACGTCAATACGCTGTGCGGAATTAATTTTTCTTTCGGGGCGGCGAGAAGGTCCGCCCAAGGGACATAAGAGCTCGATGTCGTCGAAATCCGATGACATTTCTCATGTAACATACCGAGTCGCTTTAGAATAAGCACTTTTGATCCATGAGTTCTTGTAGTTATAAACAGAACTTCTTGAGATATAAGTATTATCACAAAGAGAATCGTATAGATTCGCAAAATAGTTGCCCTACAAATCTTGCTAAAAATACTGTACGATAGACGCTATTGTATAGAGAATAGACGTAACGTCCGAGTAATGGTTTCTCTATTGGTCATGCGAAAGGAAGTGTCACATCACAATGCACTCGATAGAACGTCAGTGGGGCCCGGCCCGCGTACTGTGAACGTCATCCAAATTTAATTGCCACGCATCACAGTTTTCATTGCTTTAAAAAAAATAATAAATAAAAGCAATAATGGTTAAGAATTCATTGCTTATTTACTTTGAAGATTGGCTCATGTAACTGTCCGCTGCCGTCATTGAGGATACTGACGGTCACATCGGCTTCCACTCCACCCTTGTCATTAAGCAACAATGAATAGATCACCCTGCGAAAAACATTTTGTTTCATTTAACAATTATTAAAAGCATAATTATTACGAAGTATTTTCTTGACATTTGATTATCTATTAATTAAGATTTTTTTTCCATATTTTCTCTCGGGCATCGAACTTGATGTTTTTATTCATAGTTGTATTTATAAATAATATATTTAAGTAAATAAGTGAATACATACGTAAATACGTACGTCTTTTTGAATAAAATTGTATATTTAAGACATTATAAACCAGGAGAGGCCAAATAGCAGTTTTTTGAAGAATTATTACTAGCCCTCGATAAATGTACCCTAGTTCCCTTTTCATTTATGTATTAATATATTTTTAAAAAGTGATATCATATATTTTCCTGTTAAATTACTGACAAAAGATAATTATTCACATAATAAAAAATTTAAATAAATATCATGAGAAGTAAAATAAATGCGGCATATTTACCATAAAAATAATTTTTTTAAAAACATTTTTTGCATAACTTTTAAATACGTATTTACAATACGTGCGGCTTCCGAAGATTTAAAAAAATAGTTCAAACTATTTAAGAAATTGGTTACCTTTGTTCTAAACTATCTCATATAATATTAAGTTTCTATAGTACAGTTGCATTAACAAATTTTTCAAGTGATAAGATCGTCCACGGTACTTTGTCATCAAAACTGTTTTTCTTTCAGATGTTACGTATACAAAAAAGGTTATTTTTTAATAAAAAATGGACAAATATATATAAAAAAAACAAAGTAACTTCTAAATGCGGGGTCTTTGAATTCGTTAAAAAATGTTTTACATCATAGTATAACGACTCTCATAACGTAATTAGGTTTGATTAGCCCAACGGTGGAGGACTGTTAATTGCAATTGAAGGTCGCGGGTTTGATTCCTAGCATACAATCTTACTTAATTCACACTACGCATTAATTATACAGAATTGCCACTGCTCACGAATCACGAGGATGGACAGCATTGTCTTCTGCGTACCATAATACCACACTGTAATCGCCAACCCGGTTTCCAAGCGTGGCGATTATGATATATACTCATAGATATCTTTGAAATGAACCTATGCCCTTTAATAGGCGTCAATGGCCTTTAACAAAGACGACGCCGACGAAACACTTTCTATTTATTTATTTATTTTATTAAAGAAGAGTTACTAGCAGATGTTACAATTGTTAACATATTCTAACACAACTAACAATTTCTGCTTTTTTAATTCAGTCACAACAGTATTAGTAATATATATTAGCAGTTTGGCTTAACAAAAATATATATAAACTTAAATGCTTGAAGCAGGTAGAGAACAGCAAATTCAGTATGAGCTATTTTAGCTGTATCTATGTGATTTACCATCGTCTTCTGACTTAATTACTCTCTCATCAAAGCAGCAAGCTTTTATATTTCTCTAGTAGTATGTCAATCGCTTCTCACCTGTCTTCTTTTTTTGTAAGATCTGCAGTGAAAGCCAGTTCGGCAGTGCGTTGAGCGTCAGGACCCGTTATATAGAACTTTCCATAATACGACATGTTGAACAACGCCGCTGCGTTTCTACAAGCAAGAGCTTCCTTACCGATCTGTAATATTTTCACATAGTTATTGTAAATGTCATTAGATGTATTGAAACAGGTTTAATACTTTGCAAAAATAAATTGGGCTTTCATGTTCGTAACTATAGTAGTGCCGAAAGCGCAATACGACTGAGGAAAAGCCGAGGAAAAATGAGCATGATAAAAAATAAACGGAGCGTATATTTAAAATGTGTTACAGGTTCATTGCTAATACATTTTAAACCAGGTATTCAAAATGACGCCAATTATTTCAAATTATTTATGCCACTAACCAATGGTGTTTGTTACCTTTGGTTACCGAAAGTGACATTTTCAAATTTAGAATGCATAAAGTTGAGAAGTTACTAGACTGAAGGTATGGCAATACACAATATAGCTTTTACCTGGAAAGCAAAGGCTATATTCTGAAACGTACCAAATCGTGATGCTTTGAAAAATCAAAAGTGTGATCGCCTTTAAGAATATTTTCATAGCGCTGGTCCAGATTGCGTGGGTAGTCGTGTGTGCCGCCCCAATCATACTGTTGCACTCGGATCTGGAATAAAATTTTATTGTACAACAACAATTAACTGGCTTCGCAGATTTAGCGGTTCGAGTAAAGAGGCTCTCTATCCTAACAGAAATGCTAGAATGCCTGTTTCAAAGTTTTCAAAGCTTGTTTTTACAAGGTTTCATGGTTATTCATATAACCACAGGAATAATAACGTAAAGGGTTCCGAAAGTGCGGCTTGTGATTGGTACGTATTGGCGATTGGCTTTTGTTAGTAAGGTCACATGGTCATGCTTTTGTATATACATATGTCAAAAAAAGTCTCTGCAGTTTTTTTTAAAGTGTGATATCAGCTTTTCCGACCGAACTAACATAATTTTGACGATAAAATACAATCTTCAAATTAAAGACTGTTTCGGAGAATGTTTTTATTTTTGACAACTCTGTAATATCTTGCGAATTAGTTCGTGATCGCTTCAGCTTATTAATCGAGAACTTCGTCTATACCGCCGGCTTGTATCCAGCGTTTTCCGACGATATTAACAAGGTCATCTGTCCTTACAATAATGAATTTTAGCAATTTTACATCGTAGTCACATCAACACATATTACTAACAAAAAGAGTTTTCGTGACCAATCACGTAAGGCCAGCGCGAATCAAAAATAAAAATGATGAAGCGAACAAACCTTTTCGCCGGGAACGAAGAATCCTGGTCTTTCCCATCCGGCCCTGGACTGCATGACGGCACCGTCGTCCACGAGCTCCTGGTGCAAGGCATCGTGACTTGCGTCGCGGCCGGCGAGCGGCTCGTCGTGTGGGAATACAATGTTGTAGTTGCGGACATACGATTCATGGCTGCATTCGCGCACCCAATGCGGCCGGGACAGCTGTGCGCCCGTGAAGCGGCGGATGTCGAACGTGAACATGTTGTAGCTCGGCCTGGTACACAAGTTTCAACGATTAGTAGAGAAGTGAGTTGCGCAAGGTTCCGACGCATGTTCCAACTTGGGAAGAGACGGGAGTTTTTTTATTCTCCGAAATAGGGCTGTAGGAGAGGCCATCGCTGCGTATACGTGAAAACGTTCCTAAGGCAATTTCAATATAGCGATATCAATGGGGTTTTAGTCGGTGCAAGTCCGACATAAATCGTAATTGCCCTTCTAATATTTGCCATCTTATCACATTATAAAAAATCAAATCAGGAATTAGAAAATTCGAACGTAAGCTACCAACATAAGACTAGCAGTGGGCAAGCCACACGGCGCGCAGAAGTGATGGCGGCTGGATTAAGGTTCTGGAAAGGACTAGCAAGCGCAGCCTCCAATATGTCGGCAGACGAGATTATTAAGCTCGTCGGAAAACGCTGGATGCAGACCGCTTACAACCACTCCTATAGTAAAACTATAGGGGATTCCTACATCTAATAGTGGACTTAAAAACAAGTTTCAAACACGATTCCTCTCGAACAAAACTGTAACAAACTGTATTCCATAGGCTAATATCCCTTTAGTCCTCCGCGGATGCCTCGTTATAGAGATATTAAAAGCGAAAAACGAGTTAATTATTCTAAACGAAAATGTAATGATGAAGAAAATGTTAAAGTAAAAGAAGAAAAAAAAAATAAACACGTTGATACTGCTATTTAAATAACGTACCGTTTTTTCTTTTTATCACATTGAAATATTAAGAATATAGTTTACAATATTATTATAAAAATTAATAAATTTCTGGTAATTGTAAAAAATACATAGAATTTTAAAAATATATAACAAATACAATGGCAAATAAATATGCCTTGCTTTTTAAATTGTCTTTATAATTATATAAGACTAATAGACTGCTTACTCCGACGAATCTTCGTCATATATAAAATAAATGAATGAACGCATTGTTACAATAATTTTAAATACCAACCTTCCAGTCACAATCCATTCCGCCATTTGCACGGCGCAACCGGCCGAAAACATCATCCCTGCAGAGTTGTACCCGCAATTGTGATATAAACCTAAAAGTGTATACAAGAAACATTAATTAAGTTTATCTTGTCATTACGCACGCATAAAAGTATAACAAACGGTCTGAAAGAACGTGTCTGAAAGGTAGGGAAATACCAAAACACATATTATTAAATACATGTATACCTACTTATAAAAAAAAAACTATAACGTTTTATATACTATACTAGCAATACCGACTCACTTTTTACTGCTAGAAATTACTAGTCTGTCCCATTGCAATATAATTTAGAATAAAAACTTTATTTATTATATGTCGTAAGTCGTTTTCAAGTTATGTTCAATATTACAATGTAAAGATGAGTCAATAAATAATTTAAAATAAATATCAGTTAAAAATATATCAGATATGAGAAAATCGACATAGGAACCAATATCACCAATGAAGCTCGAAGAATTGCTAGTGGCTAGTGAGAGACCACGTCGCTCATGCAACCAACGGCAATTGTAGCTGAAAAATTAATGAGTGGCAATATCAAGCCTGTGAACGCAACGTGGGTAGACCGCCCACTAGATGAACCGATGACTTACAAGTTCGCTGGATGCGAGCAGCGCAGGACAAGTCATTGTGACTATCTTTGGGGGAGGCTTTTGTCCTGCTGTAAGCTTCTATGAACTGATATGATGAATGAAATAATTATTTTGTAATAGATTTGGTAAAACACATTAACATTAGTATTACGTACCAAAGACATTTGGATCTTCGCCCAGTACAGGTTTGTGGTCAGGAGTGAACGATTCCGGTCCGCAAACTGTACTCTTGACCCCCACTGTACCAAGTTTAGGACAAAGCGTCGCTGCACTATTCATATGGACGCCAAACACATCCCAGTCTAAGTCGTATAGATGAAATTGAAGGTTATCAGGAACCTATAAGTAAGAAACATACATATTTAATTATCATTCCTATGTATTGTTTTGTTTTTGTCATTCATCAATACTATCCGCCCGTTAACAGTTATAGCTTTACCAGGTTTATGGTTATAGCGCTTAATGTAGTTCGCCCAGAATTCTTTATACTAACAAAAACCGAAGAATTTAACATTAAAAATTTAGACAAGAGGGAGCCTAAAAGTACAAAAACTCGACTTGATCGATATCTGTTATAAAATTATCGGAAGAAATATCATGACTTCTATAAAAACGCGAAATCGCAGTTTAGATTAGTGTACGTGAAAAATAAATGCGAAAAAGTAATTGACAAAAACTAATCAATTTTAATTACGTATCACTCCTCACACAGCTATCAGTTACATTAATAAAGAATAGATAAAGTATTTATTTATTTCTTTCGGAAAACATTACAAAAAAGATTCATTTTGAAAAAGAGAAAACCTTTTAAAAGTTTTAATAGATTTAAAAAAACTTAGTTATTCTGTCGGTATGATAAATATACAAATCTGTTATATACATATTCTTCATAAATTCTGCCAACGAATGAATATTTAATTAAAGGGTTTAATATTTTCATGATGAAAATAAATGTGAACTAAAAGTTTACCTGGTCCAACATATGGGGATTCCCCTCGTATCCACCCACGTGACACGATTCGCCCTGTATTTTAATATACAAGTTGACATCGTGATCTCTAATATTAGGAGCTCCTCGAATTTCCGGAGTAGCGTCGCATACAACATACGCGTGTTTGAATGGTATTATAGGTAGTGATGGAATACCAGCGAACCTTGCAATACGAGGTCCCCAAGCGCCTGTCGAGTAAAAATAGCAATAAAAATTAATAAATTTCTTTCTTAAATTCATGGAAATTGAATCGACTTACATACTTGTAACATGTTATCTAATCGATTATATCTGATCAATAATCTGACAAATAAGCAAGATTAGTCAACATATTTGTATATGTAAAACATTACACATATGCGTTAAGAAAAAAAAGCACAGCCTAAAATTCTTTCGATACTTTTATCAAAAATAATGTCAAAACACAGAATTAAAAATTGTCTTAAATCAATCATTACGCAAAAGCTTTGTGTGTCGTTTTTATATTCTTTTTCATTGGCATAAAAGGGTAGAACTCTGCGATATGCCGAAGGCGTTAGAACTCAACGTAATAAGAGAAACATAAGAAGCTGAAACATTCCATATTAGGATATCTACATAAGTTTTAAATCAAAATATAGAAACACACAAAATACACACACACACACACACACGAAACGACCGATCAGCTGATGGAATGAACGACAAAGTAATTTTTAACAGTTTCCAGTTTTTAACATTTACACAGATATGTTATAATTTAACCGCGCACTTAAAAGAGAACGCTAGGGTAATGATTACATAGTCGCGCTAAATAGGTTATATATGCGTCTGGTTATGGTATTATAAAAATATAAATATTGAGGTACATCTCGCGGTAAAAGCTAACAATTAACAGTGTAATTGATGTGCGAAAGGGTTAATTACCTCATAGAGAATTTGAAGATATATTATATATATTTACCTCCACAATTAACAACGCATTTTGTCTTGATAATTCCTTTATCAGTGTGTACCGCAGTCACTTCTTTATTACCCAGAAGGTTATGTGCGTAGTGTATATCTAGGATTGGACATTCTTCATATACCTAGAAAAAAACTATTAAAACACTCAATTCAATAGTGATGTCACTTAGTATATGTGAATACTAACCTTTCCGCCATTCTTAGTCGCGGCTTTTAAGAGAGCACTGCATGCCATGGCGGGGTCAATAGTGCCATCTTGAGGAGAGTACAACGCCATTTTGAAAACGGAGGGATCTAATAATGGAAATAATTTTTGTGCTTCATTAGGATCCAACACTTGACTTGGTATACCCATTGCTTTGCCTAATGTATGTAATCTCATGTATTCTTCAGTTCGAACCTATAAGATGTCATATTATATTATTTAACAATATATCATTTAGCTTTTTTATATAGCAGGATATCTTCTTACTGTACCTTACTCCTGGAAATAAATATTCCACCGTTGTTTATCCACCCTGCATAATCCCCAGTTTCTTTCTCTAAGCTATCGTATATTCTCCGAGAGTCTTGCAACAACCTCACCTCCAAGTCGCAGGGTCGAAGAGACCAAACCAGACCTGATTATAAAAATAAAATGAAAGTTTAATAGTGTAAAACACTGTTTTAAGTGATAACAAAGCTTGAGCGTGTTAAAAATATTGTTAAATTGTTCACAAGATAATCCGCCTGAGTTTCTTGTGGGCCTTTTTAAACGTGGGCGGCTTTGAAACTCTCGTAACTTTATGTTGCAAGATGCTATTAAAGGTTAACTTTATAAGAATTTAATTTTAAATTGTATATATCGTGTACTTGCCTGCCGTATGCCATGTCGTTCCACTCGTTATCTTAGCTCTCTCCAACAGAACTGCATTGACACCTCGTTTGGTCAACTGATACAATGTATTGCAGCCAGCTATTCCTCCACCTACAGACGTAAACATCTTTTAAATTATCTTTTGATACACACACATTTTGATGAACACAATCTACTGCTATGCTATCGTTTCACATATCTGTTATAATCATATTTTCATAAATCACCAGTAGGTTCAATAATTTCTATTTTTACTAAGGAATAATTTTTTTGGAAGCATCATATTAGTGTAGGGGCAACATTACTTCATCGTCAGCGGCGCAAAAAAAGGGGAAATCCACAGAGATAAAATTGTTCGCTTTTATCGGTATAAATATGGCCGAAACTAGAATGATTAAACTCGCCGCTACTTTGGGATTCGTATTGTTACTATTTCAAGATCTACCAGCCCTAAAAAGAATCCTACAATAGTATATTAATTATTATAATAAACTAGCTGAACTAATAAACGTTCCCCTGTCTTAGCTATGAATAATCAATTCTAACATAAAAAAATCATTAAAAACGTAATCATTAAACGTAAAAATCAAAAGTATGTATATTTCCAACATTTGAACTGGCAACAAAATTTGCCATTAGAAAGGCTTGGATTGTCAAAATTGACCCTACAAACACTCAACATCTGCCATTGCAGTTTATTTATCCTAACATTGCACAATCAAGTCGCATATTTTTTCATAATTACCTTCCACAAAGTATATACAGAAAAATTATAAAAAATTAAAAAAATCGCTAAGACGTTGACAGGTTATGGCGTAAATAACGGAAATAGGGATTTTTTAATTTCATTTTTATATATCTATGTATATACAGGCACGTATTTTATCTTATTTCATATGATTATAAGACACAACATAACTTTACGTAATACATTTTGTATAGTTCTCTATTACATAATGAAACAAAAATCGTTTGGTTTTTTGCTTCTGGGTACTTTGGTTACCCATTGTGTAGTATTTTTAGCAATAATTCCAAAAACGATGTATGGAGATCTTTATTTCAAATAAAAAGTTAGGTTAGGTCATAGATATTTGCTATTATAATTAAGTTTCTGAGTCCTGATATTTGTAAGTTAAAATAATATTTCCAAAAATCTTCTAAATGTGTCTATTGTATAGAATACATAATTAATAATACCGATGAATATTTAAGGTAGATATCCGCAATTTTTTTAATCCGGCTTACACCGCTGCACAAATGGCATTTGCAGATTTCGATTTTTTGTAGGTCGCTTAGTCTAAAAGCGTTTTTTAAAGTAGCAAATCTCCAGGGCTCTCTGGGTAACTTCGGTTCGGATTGCTACATACTACAATTTCAACAAATATAGAATGCCACGAAGGTCTTATATCTCTTAACCGGACGCTCCATGGATTTACTAGACTTAAGGTCTCCCTGGAAGAGAGCTCAGCCTGTGACGTATCGACAATATAAGCATTCATTATATTTACAGATATTTGACTAATAACTGTAGATCTCTTATATAAGCTTGATAAACCCTAAAAAGGTAGAACTTACCAATAATAACAACATCAGCCGAAGATACCACATCTTTCTTTGTTGTGTAGGTTCTACGAGTATTATACTTATATTTGAATAACTTGACATCCTTACACCTCGTACAACTATTTCGTAATAACTTTAACATATTAGAAATATTAAATAAATATACTACTGTCTCTAAGCACAACCAAGAGCAAAATAGTTGTTGATTTTAGAGAAACACAAACAAATGATAATTTGAAATTGATAAGAATGTGCTAAACAACTTGAGACCTATTGATACGCAGATGGCCTCAGGTCAAAGTTCAAATATGATTTAAATATCAAAATTTACTTACGTACTTTATGCAAAGTTAACAAAGTTACTGAACAATTCATCTGTAAACACTTTATACATTAGGTTTCATCGATGTCTCATCACGATATCTCTGGAACCATATAGCTTAGATATTAAAAATTTGATAGGGATATTCCTTTTGCCGTGTATTGGTCATCTAAGAACGGAACTTACTAAATTACACCCGAAAGGACGGCAGAGACCCCTTATTTCACACATTCATTAAATAAATTTATTTTCAAATATACCTCATATAGGACCAAACTTAACTAGAATTTTTTTTGACACTTTAAAAATTACTAAGAATGGTTTTTATGAAATCAAACCTTCAAAAGGCAGCGTGGGTAAAGTGGGTAAGTCGGGGGTACAACAGCTAGTAATTAAATAAAGGAAGTCATTAATAATAATTAGTAAAACAATAAAAATATGTTCTGTCTTACTAACTATAAAAGTTCTCTAATGATTTATTTGTGTCACATATTAGATACGACGACCAAAATAAAGATAACTGTGAACTAGAACGTTGAAAAATAATAAACATTTCATCTACACATTCATATATTGACAAGTGAAACATTATTTTAACAGAAATATGTGAAAACAATCATGACTATTGTCATTTGTATTAAAAGTATGTTAACATAGGCAGTTGCGACAACATACATAAGCAAAAATAATAACTACAGGTTAACTTATATGTTTACAATTAGACAAAATAGTAATAAATGTTTAAAGTAATAATTTTAATAATAAATTACTTTCGTAATTTTTACTGAAATATCATTAAACTATATAAAGAAAAAAACATGTTCCATATTCAATAGTTACAAACTAAAGTTAGTTAATAAATATAATACAATATAATCTTAGTTTTAATTATAATTTAAAAGAGAGTATAATTCTAAAAATTAGTTAATTCTAATATGTTTTCACTTGAAACTAATACTTAGATTAATTTAGTGTAGAGGTTTTCGAAATGGGAATTATTTTAGAAAAATTCTAACGTAAAATATTTTTATGACAAAAATCATTTAAAAACGTGTATTCAAAGAGTAGCTTTTAACAGTATGTCAATTACCAGAACAAGTATCATTCTCGTTAAAAAATTAGAATTTAATAAATGCCATTTGAATTTAATAATATTATTAATGAAATATAATAGAATGAAATTTAATTAATGTCTATACAATATAAGTGTTATTTAATGCACTGTTAGAAAAAAATAATAGCTTATTTAACAAATATAACCTAGATAACTTTGCTTATAACTTGAACTTAAATTTTATATTTCCTTTATTATCTCTTTTTATCGACAAGTTTAAAAAATTTAAAGTGTACATAATTCGTCGAGAGAGCCGTAAATATATCAAAATACGAATGTTGCCAGATACAAAAAAAAATTATATCTTTGAAAAAAAAATCAGGAACGGTTATTTTTTAAAAGACTTAGATTTGCAAAAATGTAAATTTATTCTACTAAACTGCACAGCGTCATCTCCATATATGAAATTTACCAAAACGATCATAATTGGTTTCAATTTTATATCACTATTGGAATTAATATTTAATGTCATCCTAACAAAACATCCATGTCTACGTAAATTTGAATAAAGTATTGATCTACATTAAATAACTAATAGGAGAAAACTAGCGAAACAAAATATTAAGATATTTTCACTTTGTAACACTAAAAGTCTGCACATAATTTCAAAAGACTACAGAAGACCTTTTGTTAATATAAGCAAATTAAAACACAACATTGTAATTCTAACACTTATTTATAGAATAAATGCTTTATTTTTTTTTAATATACTGATTATAAAAAAACCATTGCGAAAAAACCACAGATTAAATTAAATACTATGGTGAAAGAATAATTAAAATAAAAATGCTATTAATAATCGTTCTGGTTTAAAGTAAAATAATTATAAATGAGATGAGAAATTTGTGTTACTAGCTCCTACATTTTCTTGTATGTGCTTTTTCTGAAGAATATCTCGTAAATTCTATGACATTGAAGCAAGCGGCTGTGATATTGGCAACATTGAAAGGTAAGGTCGCTATTACCTGACTACCTAAAGCAGCAAGGTAATGCCTTCTAACTTTTCGGTGATGAATGCACACATAGTGCAACATTTTAGAGGCATAATGTCTATTATAACTAGTCCAGTCGACTGGGGTAACTAAATACAATATTATGTGGTGTCCTATAAATCAACGTCAAGTCGATATCAATTTATATAGCAGGCAATGGCTAATTCAAGATTTTTTTTAAATAAAATATGTAATGTCTAAAGTTGGTTATAAAAATAATTCTCAGCAAGAAAGTATTACATGATAGCTAAAACTTATAATGTTTATAGTAACAGTAAAAATAATAATTAAAAGTTATAAAAAGAACATCAAAGGGTTAATAGAATTCGGTAAATGAATATCGATAATTTTAAAAACATGAGACAATATTTTATTAATTAATTTTTTGTAGTTTTTCATTACGTTGATTTATGGGTAACCCGGATTGTGTATCAGAAAATTTGCAATTTTTAGTAGAGGACAACATATTTGATATTTTTAAAAATCCGACATAGAATTGACAAGGACAATGGGATAGAGACTTATCGTGCGGCAACAGTGGGAGGAGACGAAGTGGCGCATGAGTATCCTATGAAGGTTGACGCGTGGTTCATACGTGATGTGGGCTAGCGACACGCGGCGGTGTGAGGGCAAGGCGGTGGTGACGAGTCGCGTGGTCACCAGCAGCAGCAGCTGCAGCTGCTTCCAGCTGCGCTCGTAAGGCCACCAGCTCGCGGGTACGTTGGTATATCGGGTCCTATAACAAATATTAACAGTTACATTATTTGAAATAAAAACAAAAAAGTTAGTAGGGACGCTATAGTTATAATTTACTATTTAAAAGTTCATAAGAGATTACACAAGAAATAAATAAAGGTTAACATTAAAATTGTGGTACACAATTAGATTAAAAAAGCATTACAAGCAAAATTTTTTTAATATATATTAACTATGATACCTTAAAAATAATTACAAAAGATGAAAATTACAAATTATTTTTGACACAATAATAAATGACAAAGAAACTTAAAAAAATTACTCTGGAACATATCTCAATGTTCTTTTATCTATATCTATATTACCTTGTTAGAAGTTAAAATTAAATTTAAATATCAAACGTTTTTCTTTATGAACATTGTATTTATAAACTGAATGAATATAATAACTTACTTGTTGCCGCATTGTAGGGTTCCATCGGCAGTACAACGCTTTCCAAAGCTTTATGATCCTTAGCGACGCGACCGGCACCAGAACTATTTGAGGACGAGAATACGGCGATGGAGACGTACTAGCGCCAAACGAAGATGGACCCCAATACAACGGATTAAGATATAAATCTTGACGACTGTTGATGTACGACCACAAAGAAACTGTCTTTGCTTTCACCTCTGAAATAAAGTTATTACTATGTATTTATTTTGTGGTTATCACAACAGTGAGAAATTAGATTATATAAAAGCATTGTTTGCTCTTTGCTACTGCAATGATTTTCTAAGGACAGGACAAGTATTTATATTGCAAACCTAGAACACTTGTCTGCTACTATGATAATATAACAGTTTCGTATCATTATCATCGCTTATATTAGTATAATTTAAGGCGACATTGGTAAGGTGACATTTTTATAAAATATACACCTTACCAAGTATAATGTAACGAAACTTGTAATAATATTTCAATGTATTCTTCTTGTCCACTCATAACTTAAGAATGACTTGACCAATTTCATTGTCCTTTTTTTAATAAGTTTTCTAATACATTTAAAGAATTTTGTTATAGATAAAAAATACAATGACCAGTAACACTTTGTATTATCAATGTTAATAAATATACAGCATGGGCAGTCATCATATGTCTGTGTCATCAATCCTAAGAAATCTAAGTCTTGTATATAGCCAATTATATCTCACTTGCTCTAGGAGAAGCTTCAGTGCAATTTATTAAGAAACCTTTTTACATTTGAACTGATATATTATTCATAGACAAAACAGCAGCGTCTTTCGAGTCAGCTAGTTTGCAGTATGTATATATATATATAAAAGTGCAGAAACTTGTCTTTAAATACATATATGCAAATGTAGTGTACATTATATATTCTATTCTAAACTATAGTTACGATTACAACGGCAAGTTACAAAATAAATAACTAATGATTACCTTCCTTAACCCGTTCACGTTCTGTGTTAAAGAGAAAAGTTCCAAATCTGCATGAATATAGATGATCCACTATGGTTATAAGCAAACGCTCGGTGAACTCAAACGCCGTTGGAAACTGTTGCTGTAGTTGCCAAACACAGTCCACCCACTGCACGAACACAGGAGACCGATCGGCGTCCGAGTGACGCTCGTCACCGTGACCTATACGCTGAAATTAAATGATAATAAGTCATCATCATCATCATCATTTCAACTGTACGTCCACTGGACACAGTTCATCATAGATTGCATCACCCGAAGCCAGAACAAGGTAGTCTCTTCCTTGTGAATGGTGGAAGCGATTCTCTACACTAGAAATTTCAATACCTTATACACATGTATTTTAAGTAAATGTATAGTGTTACAAGATAGCTAAATTTGATTCTTTTTTCATTTTTTATTTTTAATAGGAAGTTTTACACTTGTTAGGATATGTCAACCCCTTTGTGACCATCATACAAGTAAACTATTTAACTCAACAACCTATCAACTTTAAACCATTTGAATACCACTGTGCTGGCTAGAAGACAACCTGCAAAATAATCTGTTTAGTTCGATTTTAACAGTTTGACTGCTGACCGATGAGGGGCTCCGCTGGTTGGGAGCCATTCAAGTTTTTTTGTCTCATAGTCTGTTTTCTTTACAAAATACGTAAAAATCAGTTCATCAATTTTTATGATTTTTTTTTAAAAATTATTCAAAAAAATCTTACACCTTATGGCGGGAGAGGCGTCTGGAATGAAATTTTCAATCTGGGTGCCTTTCTCGCCTTAGGGCGAGATAAAGTTATCTAGAAATTTTAATTATTTATTATAATATAAACATTCACAAATCAATAATATCCTCCAGCCAGCCTCAAGGCGAGACGGGCGTCCCGCGTTTACCCTCCCTTCCCGCCTTAAAAGCCAAAAAGGCATTCAAACTGTTAATATCTATCAAAATCAAAGTGTCTCTAAATATATTACATTAATACAGGTTGTTTTCTTGAAAAGCGACAGGCCAATAACATCAGGCAATAACTAAGTCCTTCGGGAGATATAGCTTCGACGTTAAACATCATAAAATATTAAATTTTAAAAAGATTACAATCAAAACTTACATACAAATTTATGTTTATTTGCTATTTCAAATTATTACAGGAATACAATAAGCATCTTTTGCCATGTTTACATGAGAAAAACTTACAAGTTGAAATTTATGGCCAAACGATAACCATTCTTTCTCGATGAGTACTTCGAAGCCGCGAAGAGTTCGATAGTAGGGGTCCAACATAAGCATGGCGAGCGCTGTTAATTGAGCGGTGCGATCCCAGCCGTCTGAACAGTGGACTAGCACGGATGTTTTGTGGTTTTCCACCTAGAATACAAATAAAATACACTTAACCAATATAAAAAAAATTACCTACAAATACAGATCAATAATATCGAATAGACCCATTTTGACAAATTTAAACGAAAAATTTTAAATTAAGAACCATCATCTCAATGGGTTATGGCGGACGTGTCTAATATCATTTTAAATAATTGCTATACATTTGGAAATAAAATAGAGATTTGAAATATAATTGATTTTCATTTAAATTGTTTGTTTTATTTTTACCTATTAACATTACCATTTAACCTAATAAAATTAAACATTTGATTACAAAATAAAATAATTATTTATTTTAAAATTATAAAATATTTGACCAACATTTAAAAAAAATAAAACTCTATAACATCTCCTAAATAATAATTAAGTTACTTAGGTGCTAAAAAATGACATTTGTTTCGTTCCACATCCCATTAATATTATTTTTCTGTGGTTGTACTTAGATATTTCTATGAAAGCCAAAACTAACTCACCTTATCGACAATTCGTACAGCTCCCGCTAATATACATTTGATGTGTTTAAGCCAACAACTTGCTTCTATACCACTGAACCACCTAAAAAAAATATATTTATAGAGGTCCTTCGATTAAATAAGACTAAGAGGGTTCATCTAGCCGTCTTTTAAGTATACTTATGACCAAATAAAAGGAAAAGCTTGTTATAGTGGGCATTAACGACTTTAAAGAAATGTAAAAACGTGTGTCCATGTGGTTAATTTTTTTAAAGGTATGCTAGTAATAACTTTTGTATTTTAATAATATCCTTTCAGGTAACAATTAAAAATCCCAATCACTATGTTACTAGATGTTTCTAATAGATCTGCTAGATGACTGATCAATAAGATGCATATTACATATACATTTGATTATATTAATTAAATCTTGCTATTAAAGTGTAGGGTAGCTGAAATTTAATATATTTTTAAGTTACAAACAATGTGCACTATAGTTAAAGATTCTATACATAGTTTGATATGTAAGTAAATAATTCATACTTACTGTTTATATTTTTCTACTTGACGTTCGCGCAATCTTTTATGCGATTTTTTTTATTACTTTTCGTCTTTATATATCTATATCTATGTAACTAATATAAGTGACTCCAATTTAGTGGGAGGTTAAGATATGCCTCACTAGGCATGTGATTTTAAACTGTACAAGTTAATAATTTGAAATAAGGCCAATCATAGGAGGTCCAGTGCTAAACACAAGCCTTAGATTTCAAATTGAATAATATTACCAAAATAAAACTGAAGTAAAGTAACTGTTATAAAGACAACATATATGAATTAATTCTAACCTCGTTTGATCGATTTGTGGAAAACAAAGCTCTTTAAGCTTGCGCAAACTCTCCCTCATTACGTGGATATTATGTATGTCCAAAAATACCAATTCGGCATTTTGATAAGCATCCTCTGATTCATAGCTAAAAACAAAAGAAAATTATTACAAAAAAATATAAACCTTTGATACTTCCTATTTCCTATCAGTAAACTATCAAATTGAACTTGTAATTTAAATACTTTTTAAATATCTAAGTTGTTTCAAAAGTAAGCTTTATTAAAAAATATTTATTCATTAAATATACCTAATTATAATAGTAACTCATAACAAAATTAAAACTAAAAGCTGTTTATTTTTATTTAATGATCTCAAAATTTTACATGCATTCCAAAAGTCACAATATCTTAATAAGACATTGAACATACTTGTGATTGCAAAGATTGTTTGTGTGATTAGAACGCCGATTGTACTCTTTTGTTTATTGTTATGAAACTATTTGAATGTATCCTAGTGTGTACAATAAAAATATTAAATAAATATTAGATAAGCCTCAATAACTAGGTAGTTGAAGGTACCAATTCAATTCTTAAGTTTTATAACATGAATAATTTTCACATAAATTGAAACAGTCAAGAAGTTCATTTACTACAAAAATATACGATTTTGAAATTTGTTCAATAAGTCATTTAATGGCTTAAACTTTAGGTTTGATATAATCCCACAGGTAAAGTCACGATTAAGAAAACTGTATGTGGCATTTCTTGAGATAATTTTGTATGAAATACTTCATAAACTTGCCTCACGTTTTGACAATGAATTTCTAAAGAGTATGACGACATTACAGATTATAACATTATGTCATTAAAGATTATTACATTTCTTGAGGCACCTTATATAATTAATCAAGCAACCTACCCTCCGCCTTTAGCCTTATTCGCAATTGCATTAGCACTAGGTCGAGCATCCATTATAAATAGTTTATGCGCCTGGGCATTTGCATCCATTATCAGCTGTATGTATCTTTCATCTTCACGGCTACGTTTACCACTGACCTGTAAAATTATTATTAAAATTAGTAAATTTTATAACAAAACAAATTAAGATGAGTATATATTACGTATACATTCATATACATAATAGCTACATCAACTAACACTGGCTGGCACTGACTGATTTAGGTCGCGTCAACCACCGAAGGCTGACGGAATGTGTACCAGTGGTGGCCAAGCTGTTAGATAGTGCAAACCATTTTACGAAATTTTAAATTTTTGTGAGTCGCAATTGAATACGCATTTAAAACACGCAAAAGAAGCTTTTTTACAAAAATCATATTTATTAAAATTATTTAAACAAAAGTACAAAATATGTGTATTGAAGTTTCATATAATGGCACTTGTATATGACAGCTCAATACGACAGCTAATTATGATCGGTATTTGGATTTCGCTCATGTTATGGTAGAATAATAATAATTCACACTAGTAATTTATTTCGATTTGCCAAGAGCTTTCATTTATGTTATATATATTATGTTATATAAATTTACATTTTGTAATAATTGGACAGTCAATCGGAGCCGAAAATCGTTCAAAGAGCTGCATATGGCTCGTGAGCTACAATTTGGCCACCCCTAGCATATAAAATAACAAGACATTTTAAAATTTAAACTGATTTATGGAATTATAGAATACTTATTGAAATTTTTTTATAATCATGTTTGAGGCACAAATGGTAAAAAATCTAAAACTCAAACTAGCCGTAAAAAAAGTACAAACTAACTGACAGACCCTACGAAAGCAGCGCTTAAGTGGTGCACACGGCGATAAGGGGGCTTCCGTTAAAAACATACTGCACATGCTGTAATATTCATGATCACTTGTGTATATCACGAGAAGTATGTTAAAAAAGATCAATATGTTAAAAGCTAAAATTAAATAGAGCTAGCCTAGCCTAGCTTTCATCAACTAAAATGTATTCTGATCTGAGAGGTGGCGAATATTAACTTAGTCAAGTTTTTTTAAAAGCATTTTCTCAATCTGTAATACAACAGTTTAAAGGTGCATACCCCAACTAAAGGTTGACTACATCTTGTTATAGTTGCCTGAGAACTGGGATGTATCCAAGCAAGCACTGGTATACGCCCTCGAGAACGAAAAGCTGCAACAGACCTTAATAGGTCATCATTAGCAGCAGCCGGTACAGCCCACACAGAAGGATAACTGTCACAGATTTCATATTTGTCATTGATGCGAGTTATGCGCCACATGTCGTTGTTTACGCCCTGCAATCAACATAATATAATATTAATGCTAACCCGCATTACTAATCCAATGTTATGCAAACATTCATTATTCAGTTTAAATACTTTTATTCAAAAACTAGTTGCATGGAAATTAAAACATTTTATCATAAGTTTCTATGTGCCAAATGAAATTCCGGGAGGAGTATACATTATTCCATTTTTTATTTAGAGACATTATTTTGTTTGTTTGATCCAAGCGTCATTTGCACATTTTAAAAACAATTTAGTATATCCAAAAGTTTTAGTTAAATAATGCAGAATTTTAATGCGCAAGATTTTAGGAAACAATTATTTTTGCATTTGATTTGGTGTGGCATGAAAGGGTTATATTTTTTTTAATAATTTAAAAAGTATATTATTACGGCACCAATCAAATATTAAGTAGGATTAAAAATGTTCAAACCATTCTTCTAAGTTCTGCAATTGGCTCATACACATGCCAGCCATCCTCTGGAAAATTTTCAGAATAACTAAAAGCAAATAAAGGTAGCCGATGGGATAAAGGAAAAGCTAGTTGCTGCAACTTTTCAAATATACCACGTCTTGAATGATTTTCTTGTTTGTGTGCAAAGCGTAAATTGCGCATATCCTGGAAAGGAAAAATTAACAAAAATTATATCTCTTAATTCAATGTAAAATTCATTAAAATAATTGTTATATGAAATATAGCTCAGCTTTTTCACCTTGCAAAAGACTTCAATCCCATATGAGTTTTCACCTTTTGATGATGCACCACCCACTTTTTCAATACGCGATACCTTAAAATATACAAGCTTCCATATATAATTACATATTTACTAGTTGTTTGGTGGTCTGTGACTTCTGCAAATACTTATTAACACATTTATACCAGCACCACCCACAAGTGACTTTCATTGGATTGTCTGATCAGGCACTAAATACAAACCAGTGGCTCATACTAGATTGTAAATTCTAGCGGCGCATACCACTGGTGGCCAACAGCAGACTATTTGTTAATACTGAACAAACAAACTACAATCTCACCATTAATATTGTTACCAAGAAAAACCAATTTTTTATAGTATGTAACATTTATTATTAATACAATGTGTTTGTTAAACTATATTAATATACAAGCATTAAAGCTTATACAGATATATATAAAGCTTTTTCGAATTGGTCTCCATTGGCTTCAATACAGTCCTTAAAATATTGCCAGTTATCAATGGCAACATGCACTCTTTTTATAGGAAAACTTTTCACTGCCAATCATATGGATTGTTTTAGGGACTCCAAATGATCATTGAGTTTAGAGCATACTTTACTTTCTAGAACTAACTAAAAATCATAATCCAATGGATTAAAATCAGGATTAGATGACAATCAGCCTCTGAAGGCGTCCAGAATATTTGTTTTGATATTTTCATAAAAATAAGGCTTTGTCACTCCCTCATACCTAACACCCTACTAAACCATCATTGAAGTTGGATAATGCCCATGTTGTACTATATTTGCCATCTGAGAACCTTCTTTAGAGCTTTTAGGATAAATATGGTCATTTTGTTGGTTAGGTTAGAAACAATTTTCTGACAACCTCCTGTTTGTGTATTGCTATACTACTTGTTTCAATTTTACCGCCTTATTCTCTTTAGAATTATGATTAAGAAATAACTGGTACATATCTTACAGGCAGCAAGGCTCGAGTCATAAAATATGCAACAGAGATTTGGTTTTCTTTATCACCCTGCTCCATTTTAATATCAAAAAATAGTACACGATACATTGGTGCGAAAATAAGAAAACTCAATGAACAATCATATAAAAATGACAAATTTCAAATCAATAGTAATATTTTGTTTATTTTAAATTATTACAGTATTTATGACCAGACCAAGTATACATGTACAAGTCGGAACAAGCAACAGTCTTGTATTACTAAATTAATCCCATTATAAATAGCCCAGCATGTATTTCCACACTGTCTCATGAAAATTGATGTTTGTGCAAATAAAGAATGTTTAAAAAGGGTCTCCTTCACATCTCCATCTAAACATGCTTTATAACTACTTTATGTAACTTAATAAGAATGGTTAATGTATGCATTGTGTAAGTATTGCTATTAAACTTATAGATATTAAAAAGTTTATAACATATTATGTCAGTTGTATGTACTTTGAAAGCTTTCATGGTTACAAATAAATTAATTAAGTTCTGAATAAATTGAGACATTATTTATAAGTGTTATTTACTAAAATATCTATTTTCCTTCTCTTATAATGTCAAGCTATTGAAAGCTTAGCAATTACAAACTATGGTTTAGTATTATAGATCAGCAGTTCTATGTTTGATCAACATATACTAATAAATAACAGTTATTATTTATAAATTTAACCTTATAAAAATTAAATGATAAGCTAAGTATTTTTATTGTATATAAGAAATCATAATTCATATAATAAAAAAATACTGAGTGAAAAAAATAATAACATTTTTTCACATGTTCCTGAAGTGAAATTTTAATAAAAATGTTGTTTATTTAATCTTATAGACACTGAATGCTACTGATCTTATTGAAAATCTATGGGGGGACCCATTTTCAGCAGTGGGTGTCCTATGGCTGAAATGATGATATTGTTATAAGTTTATGAAATAGAATTCTTCAAAAATATTAAATAATAACTTACAACACCCAAAGGAACACTCAAGGTACTCTGAAGTGCAGTTGCTTCAGTAGGACGGAAGTGAAGCTGGTAGTTGGTGACTTTAAGAACTCCTCTAGATGGTCCACTATATGGGCACAAGTATGTAACATCTCTAGCAACACCCATTACCTTTTCTCCATCTAGCAACTGAATATCTCCCAATAGTTGAGACTAAAATAAATAAAACATTTTTATTCCATTGATGGCAAAAAACATTTTTATGATAAATATATAATTCAGGGAATTATTTTGTAATAAAAGCATAAATATTAAAAGGAATACTCAAATTTCAAATAAATAGAACATGTCTTTATAATGTATTATTAAAATATATACAAGCCTTAATAAGTTCATTATATTCTTTCTGTTTTCGAATACGATTAACGAATAAACAAACATGAATGGCTTTATTCTGGCTCATTTTGCACTACATAAGAACTGAAGTAGATGTTAGAGTCACAAACTGCAAAAAGCAACTGTCATCTATGAACAATCTAATCAATGCAGTAGATTCTTCAGGAAGTGACCAAGCAACGGTTACAGGGTTCAAGAGGAATAAATTAATCCTTTTAGGAAACTTACGGAGTCCTGTCCGTGTTTGGAATTTAATGAACTCGATTTTGAATCCGAATCCAAGGAATCTGAACTCGCATTCTTAGACAGAGAAAAATCAGAACTAAGCAGCTCTGAGCTGTTATGCTTATCCATTTTGTAAAAAGATGTTGGTTTTTACAATATTACAAAAAGAAAAACAAAACTCCGAGCTATTAAAAGGAAACATTAGTTTTTATCACAATGACTCCACTAAGTTTATACTTATTACTTAACTAATGTTAAACGTCAATACTGACAGCCACCTACTACGATACACACTACAAGCAATTTGATACATTGATAAACTTACCAATATTCAAATATAATTTTCATTATTTCTTCTGCGAATTTGAATTTTTTTTATCAAAATTCCTGTAACTAATAAATTCATATTTTATTTATAAGTTCAGCATATTTACATTAATATTAAATAAAACACACAAAATCAGTACCTTATGATGACATTACTCAAAAAACATATAGCGATAATATTTACTATTCCCTGGTATCATCGTATTATTTTGTAAATTTTAAATATCAAATTGCTAATTCTAAAGGTACTAGTCGTAAAGATACAGATGATCTCACTCATACAATACATATAGAATCGTTAAGCAGAAACCGTGTTATATTAATTTCAAATATAAAAATTGTTCATTTTAATACTCAACTTTTTTTTATTAAATTCATTCATTTCTCTAAATTATTTCTGATAAAGTCATGAAATATTAAATCAATATCTTGCCATAACACCCTAATCGTTTGTATCGTTGTTAGGTGTCTTAGTCATATAAATCATTTCAAAGAGGTAATATAGTTAATCAATTTCATCAAACAGAAGTTTTTAAGGAACAAAACATGAAATTACCTGTAACAATTTCTTCGAGTACATCTATGGTGTATAAACCAAGTTATATTCTAGAACCTGAGCGACAACTGAAAGCCGAAAACTTTGAATGGGATACAAATCATCCAAAATCTCTTTCGAGTATTTGCGTTGAAAAGTTAAGTCAAGATTGGGCTGGTAAGTATATTTAAAAAGAAACTTTGACAGCTAGCATTAAAAATAAAAAATAAAAAACTATACTTTACTCTAACTTTAGTTGAATGAAAAAGAGAGAGAAAAGAATAAAAGGAAAAACAAAATTTTTAAGCAAATATTAATTAATATTTATATTACCTAAGAGTAAATTAAAAAAAGGGCTGTAAAATGATTTTATTTTATAGACCTCATAATCAATATATGTCTCTGCATACATTTAAAAGCCCTAACTATCCAGCGGTATTTTCCTATTTATTTTGTTATAACAATCAACGACAGTGTTTTTAAAGTATTATTAATACTAGAATATTTCTATTTCAATATAAATTTTATAAAATAAATGTTAATGTAAAACCTAGCAACAACATCCTATGAAATTTTTTCCTTATTTTATTACTTCTTTAGGTTCTCCAAAATTAGATGAATTTTGTGCGAAAGATCGTGAATTATTTTTACAAATTTTGGACACTAATATACCGCTACAAATTTTGGTGGATAATATAAAGAGTGATATTTTTTGGAAGCGTTGCTACTTATCCACGTGGAATGACTCTATATTAATGGTAGAAGAAAAACCCTGGATTAACCGTTTTATGGAACGGTATTACGCAGACATACTTGGGAATATGAATCCTAAGCAATACGATCCCGAAAAGGTATATAGCAACTTTTCCAAATCATGCTTGCATTCTTAAAACATAAGTTTCCATTAATTTAAAAATTTATTGGTTTATCATCGCCTTATCATTATTTTAAATCAAAATGAGTAATTGTTTTACAACAACTTTTTAGGTAAATAGTTTGGTAAAACTTTGCGGACCTTATATACAATCGTTACATATCAAAAATTTAATTCCATCTGATATACCTGTACAAAGAACAACGTCCCCAGAAATGGAAAATTTGTTAACGAGTCGACGACAAAATGGTTTAAAAACATCAGGAGGTCCTGAAGTATTAAACAGAGGTAATTGAAAAAGTAAGAAAAGTCGTTATTAATAAAAGTGACATAAATTTGATAATGGTATTTTTCAGATCATATCTCGTTGCATGCAGCTTTAGGTAGCTTAAATAATTTAACCGAATTAAATATTACTTATCAATTAACTAACATTGGTGAAGAATATAGACGAGATCAATTTCAATTTACTAACAACGATGCTAGGAATTTAGCTCATGGCTTGGAAAAATGCATCCATCTGAAAATACTGAGGTACAACTTTTAAAAAGATTTATTTGTTTAATTTTGCAATAAAATGTCAATACGTTTTAATTATTTGTTCTTTGATTTCAGAATAACAAGAAGTGATATGAATTGTCAAAGAGTGCGATATATTTTACGCGGCTTATCCGATAATTCAAATTTAGAAACTCTTGACTTTAGCCATTGTAAGATTGGTGATGAAGGTTTATCATCCATAGCAAAATTTATATTAAAACATGATAAACTACGAAATCTTATTTTAGTTGATAATTTATTTGGTAAGTGTTCTGAAAATAATTTATCACATTATTCTTTAAATTTATGTCTGTAGGAAGAAGAATAGAAAGAAATTGACATAAATTAACTGTTGAAGTATGTACTCCTAGCTCAAAATTTATTAAACGAAAAAGTGTTTATGTAAACATGTTAATAATGATTTATTTCTATTGAAGAGCATTTATTAACGACTGAATTTGTTTTTTATTTTCAGGTCCTAACGGAATCGAAAGTGTGGCACATGTATTAAACCACACAAGTTGTGGTTTAAGAAACTTGGATTTACGACTAAACAATAAGCTTGGCTCTGATGGTATTGCTCACATTGCTGTTTCTCTAGCAAGAGGATGTAACTTAACATCGTAAATATCTTTTTATTGTACGACTTGATAATTCATTTGGGAGAGCATTACATGTCAATACGCTCCAATGTCTCTGACTTTTCTAAATTATAACAATTTAAAAAAGTTACGCTTAAACCAAAACCTGTAAAAATATAAAGTTAAAGCTTAGGAATAAATTTTTCTACAATTGTATTGAGGATATTGTAAACTTAGTCACCAAAAAAAAAACTGTCCGAGTTTGTTCTGGTCTTAGATCGACCCGCGTTGGGAAGTGGAAGGATGCAATGCTATTATACGAAAACTTGTTTCTATCAAATTAAGCTTTTCTAATATTCTCAGACGTACATAATTGTCCACTAAGTATTTCTACCCAGTAGATAAAAACATAAATAATATATAATAACAATACATTGACACATATCTTAAAGTCGATACTAAGGCGGTCACCTGTTCAAAAGTTCGACTTTATAATTGTAGTGACCTTGCCGAGCTGCTACGATACCTTCTAAGTTAAACAAATTAATAAAGCTTTCACGCTACGGTTTTGAATTTCAAAAAGGTGCCATGGTCGTATTTTTATAAGATATGCCTACACAGAAACAAAAGACTACAAAACTATGGGAAGGATTGCTAACGAAGTTAAAATAAAATAATATATTATAATTTATTTTATTTATTTAAACTTTTTTACCACCAAAGAACTTTTAAGAACCAAAATCATCGACGTAATTCGAAGAATTGCTCGTCTGCTATGGCAGTAGGTAGGATACATCGCTCGCGCAGACGACAGCCATTAAGTTCTCGAGTGACGTCCATGAGGTGAAGGGATGATAAAATCCAGCTATTTCCCACAATGAAAAGTCACTGAATGCGGGCAGCGAAAGACCGGTCGTTGTGGCGATCTTTAGGGAAGGATTTGCAGTTGGCGTCTATCGACTGAAATGAACGAATGAAATGACCTTTTCATATTTATAGTTTGAACATATCAAGTTGCGGTATAAAACCAGATCCATTGCAAAAGCCGCCCGACGGTGTTTGGTCGGCGTTAAACACAGAATATCATCCAACATGCGGCGATTTACTAGCAAGAGCTATTGGCTTAGTTAAAACTCCATTGAGATCATTGGACATAAGCGTGAATAATATTGGATCAGTAAGTAATATGTATAATAATTATTATTTACATTGTTAAAAAATCTATTCACTACCCAATATTAAAAACATGTCATCAAAAATTCTTAATTTAAATTATGAACTTTCTATTTTTGAATTTGTTTTAGCCAAGCGACATGACACTTTCTAATGCGATATGTCTTAGTTACATTATTGATATTAACTTGAAAAGATCGGGAATGAGTTCCCTGGCAATGGCAATAGCGGAATCTGCTGCTGCCGCTCAGAGACTTAGGAGAGAAACAGAGAAAGGTATAAGATTTAAGAGAAGCGCTGGAAGAGTAGTACAAGCAAGGAGGGTTGCAAAGGGAATGAATATTGGTATGTTAGCGGTTTTAGCTTAAATATAATTTACTTTATTTATCAACATCATCATTTCAGCCGGACCGTGTGAAAGCATTCTGCTTCCAGCGTTTTCAGATGACCGAGGTCATGTATTAATCTTGCATGTCTTACGCTGCCGATCTGTGGTCTCAATTCCAGAACTTTAAAGCCCCAGCGGCCATGTGTTCTGTACGCCGTGTGGTTTACCAGTGCCTCTTTAACTTGCCAATCGGCTGGGTCATGTCGGTTTCGATCATCTATGGAGCTCCTCAATTTTGAGTCAAACTCGTAGAGAAATCTAGACCATAGTCTTCTCCATGGCTCGTCAGACGACTGTTTGTTGATCAACTCCCAAAGTGAGAGACCACGTTTCTGTGACGTAAGTCATATGTGGTAATCCGTTTTAAAAGTGGTAATGTTACTAACAATGAAATATGGATTGTAAAGTAAATGTATCAAAATAGTTTTTATTCTCATGTTCTTAACCTTTTTAGAAGCAGATCCTGTATTATTAGCGCAACAGTTATCTGCTCGTCCATCAATCGTGTCCGTAACTTCAGAAGAGGGCACTTATAATATTCAAGCACAGCCTTTATCAACCGATTTTGGATTTGTACCGGCGCTTAAGGTATACCCAACATACATAAATCAATTAATGGAATCAGATGTTATTTTGCGAAAGTCCATCCTAGGTAAGAAAAGGACCAATATTTAGCCACTTCCGCACATGCACGGTTATGACTGCATGTGCGGGAGTGGCTAAATATTGGTCCCTTTTCTTACATACATAAATCAGGTGTTAGAGAAAGCTCTAATAGTGTTTTAAAAATAGAATGCAATGTCATCTTTTTCGACGTCACTGATTTAATTTTTGTAATTACTACTTTAATTCATTAAAGTTTCGGAGAATCTTCTTATATGCGTCTTACAACGAAACGATGTCTTCAGAGAGCACAGAGACAACTCTTGGCATTTGTATGTTATTGTTGTTACCAACAAGTAGTTTATGTTTTAAGAAACGAATGTTAACAAAAATGTGTATATTCTTTTCTTTTTTCTTTCGTTTGCAACGTCTGTGCCAGACGTCTACCGGCTGGAACCCCATGGTCATCTTTAAAGCTTTGTGTCAACATTACGGACACGCCTTCTCATACTAATGTAGTTTGAACGACAGTAGCCGAGTACCTCAATGTTTTAATCTAGAGTTGGGACATATATTCGTTGAGAAGCAAATAAAAATCTCATCGGCATATATTTTCTGGTCTAGCACAATAATGAGCTAAATAGTATGAAAAATTTAAAAATAAAATTATGATGTATACTTTCTGATAACGATGCTTATGGTTAATATAATATTAATATTCTGTTCAGAGTCCATTACCATCATCCCGCACTTCATCAATTACGGGTGCATCAACGTCTAGAAGATCCAGCCATCACGTATTATTAGAGCCTGTCAAAGTAAGTTTTTAATTTTCATTGAAGCAACACAACAGAGGCAAAAATAATACATTTTTATTACAAACGTTAATTTTCGAGATAGAAACATACTTCTTATTGTAGCCATTTGTAAAAATACTGACAAAACAGGATAAATGTCAAATAAATTGATTAAACCATACAAAATTACAATGTATTGGTTATACAAAATCTGTCTGATATGAGACTAAAATCAGTCTCACAGAAAGAGAATTCTGGAATAAGATGGGGAGGCTTATGTCGCTTCAGGCGAGCCTTATATTAATAACATAACGTTAATCTAAATTTAAATACCTTAAAACTAATCGTACTAAAAACATGAAATGGTATATTTTACATTTATCATGAAATGTAAGATGTAGCTTTAAAAATAATAATAACACGACTAAAATTCTATAAATAAGCATTGAATAGATTCAAATTAGGTTAATTGATTGCAAAAAAACTGCTTTTCCACCAGTTATGCACAAAGACGTGAATAAGTAAAAAAAAATGGAAGTTTTTGTAATATTCATATTCCCGGGTATGTCAATGTCAGATTTGCCGCCCAGTCATTTTTATAACCTGTGCAATGTTTATAGGTATCTGTTCAGACGATCATTAACAAGACCTATCATCGGCTTAATGTAGAAAAAATTTAAATTACCATATTTTTTTTATTAAAGTACGCAGGTCGTATTTTATACTGCAAATAATTAGGATTATCGATAAAATGATCTAGTAAACTAGTTTGTAGAATAGATTAGTTAATGTGCCTATTATAACTTTACAGGAAGTACGTCGCACTGCATTAGTAAGACGACGATCCGATGGCTCATTGCTGGAACCTCGTTTTCTTAATAACCAACGCCGAATCAAAATATGTATTTCCAACGAAGACGAGCAATGAAACTCAAATAAAACCTTGTTATAATAGACTATCAGACAAATAAGTATTTATGATTTTGTTCTTAATTAAAATAAAAAAAACAATAACCATAGTAATTGCTTTTATTAACCTTTTATATTTATTCACGAAATTTTTTTCATTATTTCCAACTTACATTACGAAGCAGTATTTTAGTACTATTTTTTAAAAATCGTAAAAATTATTAAGCAGCTATTATTTATTAATTTTTAGCACAATTAAAACGATGACTTTATGCAAGTTATATTAAATTATTAGTATTTTATAAGAAACGCTCACAGATCATAAAAAGATAAATGATGATACGCTATGACAATGATAGGTATATACTAATGCTATATAATTCCACAAATGGTAATACGTAATTTGTTTTTACTTATTCGTATTTTACTAATAGAAAAATCTAAAAAAATTATCAGTATTGTGTATGGCTAATATAATCATAACTTTAAATTAATGACTTAATGGTCATTAATTAATATTGCGATTCTACAAATTTTTTATTACCCTTATAATAAATTTAAATTGTTTTCTTAAATTGATTTCAGCAATTCTATTATTATTCTAAACCAAATGAAGCATGAATTAATTAACATCTGCGAACAGAAGAATTTAATTATTGTCATAAATATAATTTATTTTAAAACAAATTTCATACAGATACCACGAACGAAATTACTGCTCGGTATTTGAACGGTTGAGTACAGTGGCAACATTTGTAATAAACGTCAGTAACCAACCAGTATTAACTTTTTCTTTGGCACTTTTGGTAGTCTGTTTGTGTGTCATGGGAGTGAATATGTCAGTTATTTTATTTCGATACTCTGTGGTTTAGTCAGTCAGCCATGTTTAGTGTTTGAAACAGTGGTATTTTAATTTAGTGATAATAAATAATAAAGTTGTGAATATAACTCATATTAAGACTCTCAATATCTGTGTTAGTGAATCTTCAATGTTTTTAGTGAAATTTGGGTGATATCACAACCGTGACAATGAATTGGGGTACAGAGCTTTGGGTAAGTGAACACAACTATATAATTTTTCTTTACTTACATAGTGACTAATATGTTACTTTATTATAACTTTTTTTAACGTTTAGTTTAATGTAAGTCAAATACTCTGACCTAATGGTTATAGAAAGAATTAGTAAAATTATTATATATAATTGAAAATAGTCACATAGTATTCGTATAGTGTTTGGAAAGTTGATTTATTTATTTTGTACTGTTTCCATTTTTTTTAAACTCATAGTATATTTTTACTATTAAAACTCAATTTAACCGACCTAAAAACACTCGTACTGTTAATTAAAAACAAATGTTTTATAAAAGTCAAGTTTTAAATTAATATTTCTATAAAAAAAAAATAGTACTACATTCTTGATAACATTTTTCCGTTGTCCATGGTACTTTATTAATGTGGTTATAAAGATTGATGTCATTCTATGTTTACCTTTAGTTTGTTTATGGATAATGAACAGTTTCTAGCTTCTTATCATGCCTGTGATGCAAATAATTCGCATTCTTGAGTTATGTTATATATGTTATATTAAATATATTTAAGCAATTAAATTTGTCATGTATCTCAAAAATAATTTTTTCTCATTTAAATTTTGTATCTTACTGACACTGTTAACTTTCAATGTATTTAAAAGATGTAGGGATGAATGAAATGTTTTATAAACAGAATATTTAAGGGTGAAGATAAATTTGGAAACAAAAATTAAAAGAAAAAACTTTATTTTAGAAACTTAAATCTATTTGCACAGTATCAAGCAATATCTTCACTATCACCATCATGGTAGTGTCTTCCAAATGTTGCTTGATGACATCAACCTGGTAAGACAATTTTATAGTGCTGCTAATGTTTGTAAAAACATAGGCTCTTCATTGCCATTGTCTAGTTATATCTGATGCAACCTAAATGATGGTGTGTATTATTTTTTAAACTTTTGTGTTTTATTCTTTGTATTAAGGTATATGTAAGGTATATAGAAATTGATGAATTTTGACATATAAAATTTTATCAATTAATGTTAGTGATTTTCTAATAATGTTTTTAATTTTCATTAAGTACCCATTTTTAATGAATTGTTTGTTAACTGTCTTTAAAATTTATTGACTCTATATTTATATGTATATTTTGTTTATTCTTTCTACTACTATGATACAAAATACATACATACAGATCTTTACATCTCCAATTTAAACCAACCATGTTAAAAATATTATTTTATTAATTTCTACTCTTAGAAACTGCTTAACATGTCATTACCATCATTTCCTTAACCTTAATTTATAAGACATCTTGTATAGTATATATTTTTGGTAATAAGTACACCGTAATGTTTATTTACAAAATTAAATAAATAGGTTTGTTACCGTTAATAATGTAATATGGATGTTATTTACATGAACAAGCATAGTTATTTACCTTAAAGTGATTTAAACAAAAAATAAATTTTAAGTAATTATAAAAAGTGGATATCTACTCTCTCTTGAATAAAAAAATACATGTTGTTCTTTGATGGCAGTATATCCAGTTAAAGTATTAAAGAGAAACCTCGGATTGTTAACTAGGGTAACTGGGCTAGTAATAAACCAGAGTAAATAGCTAATAGGTTTTATTGATTACATTCATAATTACAAGTCTAAATTGAACTTTTTACTCCTATACTAATTTTAGTATCTTTTTATCAGGAAATCTGGAATTGTATAGTTTAATAGCTATCAAAAGGTTTTTGGTCTACTTATACCCATCATTTTAAAGTATCGAAATCTTGAATTAACTTTCCTGTCTTTGTAAAAAAATTACAATTTTTATTTCCTTAAGCTCCAAAGTAACAGTAAAATCCACTACTTAACAAAACCCTACATTAAGGACTACCTGTCTGGCAGGGTGAATTACATTTGAAATAAAATTTTGGACACGCAAGCATCTTAAACAGTGCTATTGGTTTAGGGAAAAATGGTAATTGGCTTTAATGGTCATTTTATTAAAAATAACTAGTAAATTAACAATATTTCTGTCTAGCTTGATAGGTAGTTAAACATTAGTAAAAAACAAAATTTAAATCCCTTGATATTTAAGAATGATGAATGAAAATTTGGACATGTTTATTACTTGAATGGCTAATTACTAATAATAACTGTGGAGGAATATTGTATAAAAATAAATTCTATTGTGATTATTGTAATAAAGAGACTGTTTGTATAGATGCAATTTGTTTACATAATATCATACCTAAGATTGTTATGTTTAAATCCATTAGCAAATTGTTGATATGGAGATTGCTATGTAACAATTTATAGTAGTAACACTTCCTAGTTCTTGCAGGCAGTTTTATCTTTTATTTAAAATATAATATTTTTTATAGTGTATATAAGAAACTTTTATTTAAGATTATTTGGAGAGGGATGAGCGAAAAATTTAAGTGTAATGTTTAATTTTATAGAATATTTTTATAGGGATTTTATACCACTTGGGAATAAATTTATATCAATGAACAGTCTCATGCTGAATGCAGGTTTTAAAAATATTCATTCTAATGCTATACTATCTTATAAGGCACTTTTTATGAAAATGTCTGCTTTAATTTAAAAGACATTGTTTAACTTCTTATGTGATTTTCATGTATATATACAACGGAAATACTTGTATGGGGAAAAAACATTAATGTAAATATTTTTGATCTGTAAATAATAAAGAACAAAATAATGTATGAGAAAAGTAAAATATGATTGGGTTTCGTGTGCACATTTAAAACGTTTATGGTAAAAGATGATTTTATTACGTGGTATGTGGTGTGTGCAAAACGAGGAAAAAAGATGAGAAAAAATATTTCTTATAATTAATTTTGTCCCATTAAATTATAGCCTAATACATCACCTAATGAGGTGTAAATAAATCAAAGCATAACTAACTGAAAAAAAGACTTGTTTAAAAATATATTTTGTGCAAAGCTTTGCCCCTTCCGTATATTCTGCACATAAAATGTCTATATTGTGTTTGTAATGGCGCACGTTAAGTAGAAGTGCGCGAGAGTGGTCAACTCCGGCAAGATGCAAGGCCGATATCAACGGCTGGGCCGCATTCCGCGCTACACTTGCCAGTTTTGAAATGTGCCTATGTGTTGCCGCCACTAAATACACAATAAAGCTTACACAATAGTATACACGTGAAGAGAGATCTTGTCTTTACGGACAGACTATCACTTCCAACGTTGTTATGATATAATAGAACGAATGTCTCATTAATACAGTAATATATATTTTGTTGAGTGCATAATTAGTAAAGTATTTTTGCACGCGAAAAAAACAATAGATATTTCTGAACGTTTAATTTTTTTTGTATTGAAAATATTTTAGTAATATCCATTTTAAAGTATATAATTACGAAGTGTGGGCAGATGAACGAGTGTTACGCAATATAATTATGTATGTAGTAGCTGTCATTTTGAGACCACGCCCTGGATTCTCGTCATAGTACGACTTATGAACGAGATTAATAAAATCGATCTTTTTTTTATTTATTCAATTTGTCTTATAACTTTAACTTAAATTTGAACGCGCCTCAAATAAATCATATTTTAAGCATTCAAGATTTTTAAAATCAAAGTATCACAAATTTTTAACATTAGTAGGATATAATGGCCAAGAGGAATTGTATATTCCGAGAGTTAAGAAGAGTATCAATAATGTTAATTGAAATACGTATTAAACGTTAAAACTGTTGAAACGTGATTATGCGCTACATGAATAGTAATAAAATATTTTGTTTGTGGTATTAATTATTTTAAAAAAGCCATAAATGAATTTAAATGAACAAAAACGAATGATTCTTATTCAAATTAAATATACTTTTTAAAACTTGTTTTAAAAATGTCAGTTGTGTTTTTATTGCTTATGCGTTTTATTATTTATACGTTCGATACATTCACATTTAATCTACAAAGGCAGCTATAAACAAAATGTAAAATATAAAATGAAATATAATTACGCCATTAATCCAGAATCAATAATATCGCTTCGCTATCGCTATCAAAAATATAACGCTGTCTTTTTGGTTTTAATTATATTGATTTGTTTGATAAATGAATGCCCTACAAGATGTTTTCTCTGGTTCACGCGTGTAGAGATTATTGACCAATTTCAGCTGATCTACTAGTTCCTTATTTATTTTTAAATGATTTAATCTGCCGGTTTTACTTATTACCGAAATTAATATTTTACGAACCGATAATTACAAATATATTGATTTCACCTTTATAACTTAACTATATAAGTAGAATAGGCCCTAATACAAAGTAATTTAATTAGTATTTAATGTTATTCTGATAAAAGCTTACATTCGTTTGATTTCGAAAGGTTCTAGATTTTGCAAACAAAATTAAATCAATGTCAAAAATTCTGCACAATCTTATTATCAATGTAAAAATATGAAGAAATAGTAAAAATAACTTTTTATATACATATGGCTTGAGTTATACAAACTAGCGATATTCAATTACATATATCCAATGCATTGCGCATATTTTTTTTTTATTTTGTCTTGATGGACACTTTCAATATTTTTTTCAACACTAATTAAGGTTTTATTATTTTTTAATATATATCTATATACATAATCATTACAACATATATTATTATAACATGAAATAAGGAAAAAAAATGTTTTTTTAGTCTATACACGGCGACAAGGATAAAATCAATGTATGATGTCATTGTAAATAAGACCTGTTTTTTTACTAATAATATCATTGTTTTGTTATAAATTGTTTTCATAAATCTAAATTAGATTCTCTGCTCATGGTTTTTTTTCAAGATATAGGTGTAGTCAACGAGCGTCCGCGCTCTAATTAGGTTATAATAATCTCGGATTACTGGGCACGGCCGTTAATGTCATGGCTTTGAAAAATGTTCGATGTTACCACACCTTGAATCGAAAATAATGTTATACATTGACTGTTAACTATTATATATTAAGAAGTTGTATCCAATGAAATTAAAAGAAGTTCTATGAATTATGTAACTACACGATCATTCACAAAATAGCGTAGAACAGCTCGTGTAACTAAAAATCGCTTCACGATTTAATTAATATTTGTTTAGAACTATGTGACCACCAAATTCATAATATCTTTATTCCAGCAGACAATTACACGCACTATCGAATCGTCAATTATTTTAACATTAGTTACCACCGTCTCGGAATGTTGATCTATTGAGAAGAGCCGGCAACTCAACAGTTGTTCGTTTTAAGCTATGTATAATGTACACATTATAATATTAACCCTGTAAATAAGTCTACTAACGAAGTTTTCCACACATTTCAATCAAGTAAAACTATCGAATGCTGTAATAAGATGTATTTAAGAATGTTAATTTTAGATTCAATACTAAGAAAAGGAAGCTATATAATACGTTATGAAACCACCTATATGTTATGACGTAATTTTTTTTATACATGGAACCCGTAGATTTTAAGTGAATTTTTATTCAGAAAAAACAATAAAGTTTCTTTAACCGTATGTGATATCTAGTTTGAGAAAAAAAAACAGAACTCCTACGAGGATTTGCAGAGAACATGGCTTGTTGACCTTGATTTTAAGGCGTATACTCTTGTATAATGTTTTTTAGACTAACCAACATACGTTGTTATAGTTTAAGAGTAAGGAGAGGCTGTTTTATTTATTTCTGTGTTATTATCCTATATTTTAAATACCTTATTACACATATAACGTAAAAAATTGTATATGTACATAAGTTCTTCGTACCTACAATGAGGTTTAAAGCATGTAGCCCTCTCTTGTTTTTGTGAATTTAAATTCGATGAAAAAATGGTAAGATAAGTGGTCGTCGTTTGTCTATATGATGTCATTTCGTATATATTCAGGGCATATGTCATGTTTTTTTTTATTATTTATGCTTATATTTGTAATCTTTTTTGTTATGCTTTTTTTAAGAAAACTTTGAAATGTAGTAATTCTAATAATTTAATACTTCATAAAAATATATTTTTTATGTTGTACAAAACTAGGTACCCTGCTTTGTGGATAAAACGTTTATTTATTGATTATCACAAAATATAAAAAATCAGATGAAACAGCGGAAGGATAAAATATAGACAAACCATTGGATAAACTTGGTTAGTATGGAAAACTAAAGCGGGTTGTAAAATTATAAAAAGATTTGGAAATGAATGTACGTAGATATTGCAGATTACTTGTAGTGCAGAGTATATAACACATAAAATAATAGTTTTTTATGATATGACATAAAGTTTTGTAAAATCATTTACTTGTCCTCTACCTATTTAGATTTGGCTTTGTCAAATCTGCCTGTAAATAAATATTTAAGTGAAAATATATTAAAAACATGTGAAATATTCCAGTTGTTGATAAACCGCGATCTGTATGGGATTAATATTTAGCTATATGTGAATAGGTTTGCATGCAATATATAAAGGAAACGGGGCATATTTCCATTTCCTTTGGCATATGTCCAACGAGTTTTACCATTATTTGCAGAACAGGCGCGCGACTCATTTGGCGCGCGGCAGCAGCAGGTCCATTCGCGGACTCCTGCTCCAAACCGGTTTAACCAGAATACGCACTTCGAACCTTAATAACGACGTATAAGCAATCGCTTCACAAATAATATTAAACGCTATTGTTTATATGCTTAAGGCTTTAAATTAACAAACAAGTTACCCAAATGTTGCGTTGCTTCATACTTACTATGCTATTTTTGAGTATCCCTAAACGATCAGTTTATGTAATTCGACTTTGTATTCGAACATTTAGTATCCAATGTTATATTTTAGATATCCTTTAGTGAATTTCGTAATCTTTTGAAAAGTAATCCTGCAATGTTATAATATCTCTTTAAATATACAGGGTAATTGGTATTAGGTTTAAATGCTTAAAATGCTTTAATGTACAGCTCAATTGTCAGCAAAAATGTTTAAACGTAAACGACCATTTCCACATGATCGATTCATGTTTCAAATATTTTTTTTAACCATTGTAATTGTTACATTTTTCTTTAAATGTTCTTTTTATAGTAGATTATTGGCATCGGTGATTTCCTAATTTTCAATTAGCCTGTTATATTAATTTATTTTTTATATTAAAATATCATAGGCCAATAACTAATGACAGTACGAAGTTTCTAGAAATCAATAGTAAACAATAATTATTTTTAATATGTACTAACTCGAAGTATGAATTTGTATTATTATTACGTTATTTATTATTTTGAAACTCTCTAGTTTTGGATAGGGTGTATCATATGTTAATTGACACCAAATGCATATTCATTGATACCTTCAAAGATTTTACACGTGTAACCAATCAACCTATATAATACATAAATTAAATTTTAGGTTAAATAGTATTGTTATTCTAGAAAGTTCTAATGTGTTTAGTGTCATTTAAAATTATCATTCCTATCGCTTTTCTTAATGCGTTTCTCCATTAAACTTCATCAAAATATTTTATTTATCTTGTTACGGTGTTGCGTGGAAATTAAATACTTTCGTTTTCTAAGTTGAGTGACTAGTCAAGTTTTGCCGTTTCTAAGCTAAAAGTTGGTCTTTACTTGTTTGACAGCCTTTTATGTGTTCCATATTAATTAGATATTAATGCAGACAGCGAAACGATAAACATAGTGTGTATGTTGTAGCTAGTTATGTGGGATTTTTTGTAGGATTGTCAAACAAAAAATCATGTTTATAGAATTAATGGTTGACCTGGCGAATGTTGTTACACGTAACAGTAAATTAATGAATAATGTATAGTGTTGTCAAATTTACACAAAATTATTTAGTTCAATTTTTCCAGACGTAGATTAAAATATAAAAATGGTAAAAAATGATCCGGCCGTTTTTGGGCTATAAATAGTGTAACTACGTCAGAACATATAGCTATGCTTTTAATAAATGAATGATAATATATTTCACCCCAAACACATTATTTTCAACTTGGAATCATTTATAGTTATCACTTGTGTCAATGATAAGAATTAGGCCCATCACCAATCAAATTAGTTCCACAATAACAGTATCCTACAATTTAAAGCTACTAGGGTTTCAAACGCTCCTTGATTTGAAAATGTTTATATATATATATAATATAACAAACACGAACGATTTTTTTGTGATCACTTTCACGCATAACCGTAATACAATAGTTAAAGTTAAAGCTTTATTGTCACTTGATTAGTTAAGATTACTAATTAAATACGCCATGATTCGTAAGTTCTCATGTTTTATACTGAAGGAACATCTTTCTTCTCTAGTACAAAAATGTCATGATATATGCAGCATTAGCCTGTAAAATAACTCAAAGTAAAATATGCTGTAATTAATAGACCAACCTTGTACTGACGTCTGCAAATTAATGGATTTTTTTAATTTTGTTGTAAATCTTAAATTATTCTATAAATGAAAATACATGGTTTTCTTTGTAGTTTTGCGTCTAAGTTTAGACTAAGAAAAACCGCAATATCTATTTAACTTCATCATCGTTAGTAGAATGTCCACAGCTGGACATAGGTCTACATCCAGCGTTTTCCTTATAGACTTGTTATCCAGTAATTCTGTTATTAAGTTCAAGTCACTGTCATTTTAAAATAAGGCATTGCGCGGTTAAATGAGAGCTGTTTGATTATTAGCAATCGCCGTTGATTTAAATTAAAAATAAGCAATGGTCCCTTTATAACACTAGGTTGTAGCTTTCTATGAAAATCCACTTATAGCTCAATTTGTATGCCCCCACGATTTTCACTCTCCCCTCGTGGTTGCGCACGTCGCGAATTTCTTAACTGAGTGGATGCGCGTTGAGTGAAAGTGTATCCAAACGTAACGACCGACGTGTCTCCGACAAACGATTGGGACACCTTCGAACATCTTCTGTAAATGTCACGATCGAGGCGAAGGAATCTAAAGATGGCTGCGCTTGACGATCTAACGCATTCAGTGTTGCAATAAACGATGAGGACATTAATGATTTGTAATCGATAATCATATATAATAACAGTCGCGTTCTTATATTCTATATACATGAGGCGCGATATTTAGGAATGCTTCAATACGGTGAAATTGTAGTATCTAGTGGCCTGACCCGAGACTTCGCAGGAAGCCCACGAACGTCGTTACCTTAAAATTGGTTTTAGGCTAAGCGCCCCGCCCCCTAGCAGACGCTGAATATATAAAAAAGTAAAAAAAAAAGTGGTGATGCTATTGTTCAAAGAGTAAATATCAAGAAACGATTGTTTAGCGGTCGTTAACAAAGGCAACCCCGCACCTGGCCTCACCCGATTACCAGTCTGATTAGGCCCCGCGTACTGTGCACACTACAAAAGTTTAACCAAACCACAGTATCGTGCCTGTATATTTACAAAAACGTAATCACAATTTACCTAAAATACGTTAGTGTCGTCTGTATAGTCCTTCAGACTACATTTATAAATAAAAAATTATGTCACGTAGATTTTTTTAGTATCGAGAGAAAATTAAGCAATATTTTATGCTTTCAAAATTTAATACCTTCATGGTCTTTATTAATTTCGCGTAATGGTCTCCATATTCGATCCAGGGTCATGTATGTGATTAACTTTCGAAAAATTAATCGATTTCTCGTTCAATAAAATCACCAATGATTCGGTTGAATGTTTTATAACAATTGTAAGCGAAGTAACGTAAAGTCACAGATTACGACGGAACTTTCGTGCTAAAGTCAAGCGAAGGTCAATGTCGGTTGCAAAAACGCGTACTTGTTGCTAAAATTCATTGCGTCTATTTGTATGTTATTTAATAGTTATCAATCTGTTGTGAAATCACGTAGTGTTTCAACACTCGTTTATACAGGCTGTCCAATAGATGAACGTCAAGCCGAAATCGAATGATTACATTAAATTTTTCCACACGGTCAGTGTGTGACGTTGTAATTAGTATGACTGCATGATTTAACAAGTGCTATTTGCTTTTGAAATGACCTGCATTACATTATAAACTTTTGTATGTCGTTGAAAAAAATAAAGACGATGTACATTTATGTATGAATAAATACAATAATTTTAAAAATACGTATTTATTTTTTATATTATTTTCCTGTCAGCCAATTTCTGCTTGACGCTGATTTATAGGACAATTTGTATTTAAAATAACCTCTACATGTTCTCTAATTGCATGTACATTTTAAGGGTTGTAATTTCACAGCATACCATGGTTTTACCATTCAGGTGCCGAGTCCATAGCGTTGTATAGAGAGGGCCGGATACTTGCTGGTACTTGACGAACCGCGTAACAGGTTTAAAGCCTCTGCAATGAACTGGCGTTCATCATCACCGATTATACTCATCTCTCTACCTAACCAAATTTTAAATGTTAATCATTGCTGCTTTGAAATTTCGTTCCAGAAATTAGCTGATGTTGGCTCTTGGTAAACCTTAATTCATCAGTAGGTTATAGAAAGGTTTTTCTGTTATTCCTCTCGCTGAATTGTGAGATCCTGCAGATGTGTTTCTTTACCATTATTCTGTTATTTAACTTAGGTAAAAAGTCTTTTCGACGTGATTTTTATGTCAAGTCTATGATGTATGACGAAGTTAGAGTTTTTGTGAGTAACAGGCGGCACCAAGTAATTATCAGCGTATATACCGTTAAAATTTTTGCAGTGTCTCAGAGAGGAAGTAATTAATGAACATCGCACGGACATGCGATAACGAGTTTGTTGAGCGCAATAACGGTGATGAATTGTTTGATACTTTTAGAATTTATCTTTCACCCCGCCTGTTATTACTTTTATAAAATCGTTTGACAGAAAATAACCATTAAACAATAATATTAAATGCCGAAAATTCGTTGATGCACGCTACTTCCAGCCGGTAAATCTAGGGGGAAGGCCATGTTCAGCTGTGGTCATCCTACGGTGGAAATAATGCTGATATCTATTCCAAAAATTTAAATAAATTACCAAAAATGTTGCTAAGCTCAAAACTCTACAAAGTTTTGACAAATTTATTTTTTTACTAATACTTTCTTTAAGGCAGAAGGGACGTTTTATGAAAAAAGAGGTACAATTATGTAGAAAATAGTAAAACTTACGATTTCATTTTTCAAAATTGCACATTAATCAAAACCAAAAAGGCCTGATCTTGATATAATGTTAAGCTTTACAATGTGCGTAGATATAGCCGCGTTATTATTGAAGTCCTGTAGTTAACGAACAAAATAACTTGTGTTTTTGGAAGTGATTGTGATTATGTAGTATATATTAAATCAATAAGTTAAGTGATCATTGAAATACATTTTTTTTCAATGGTCTGCGAAAAGCTAATAACTCTTGCCAGTACGAAGTCTGTAATGGTAATTCATTTATGTCTAAAATTTAAGAGAATTAGTTACAATTAAAGAATTATGCATTTGCAAATTATGCCATGTGATTTAATAAAACCTAAAAATATCTGAGTAAACACGTTAATAATCAAAATGTAGGAAACTGCAATGTATGAAAAATAAAGTACGTTCGTAAAACTTACAATTTGATGTATGTCAATTACTCACTTATGCTACTTATTCCTGACGGCAACAACAAATACAGGAAAATCCAGAGAGCTCTCAAATACATTTGTTTTTCGTTTAATCTTTATAATATACTGATTTATAGTTTAGAAATCGAAATATTGCCTTGATTCAATGATATTAAATTTAACCGATAATACGTTAATAATAATATTACTTGTTAAGTACTAATGAACGCGTTTCTAAAATAGCTGAAGGAAAGCGGTTCCCCATTGATTGAATATAAAAAGTGTAAACCACACGTGGTTACTGACTTTGTACACCTTAGGGCGCCCGCACACTGGAATGTCTATATTTTTTTTTATTTTTATAAGAAACTATTTTTATGACCACGTAGTGTAGTAACCTTTATTTATTTTTAACTTTAAAATATTGTTTATTAACTTGAGCCAGGCACATGATTTGGCACATCGTAAATGTTATACTTTTATAAACATAATTGGATTTAATTATTTAAATATGTCAAGCCCCGAGTACTATATACATAAAGTTTAGATGTATAAAAAGTTCATCAAGTCTTAAATGGTTATTTTAATGTAATTATATTAATTTAATATAGATTAAAATATGCACAGACAAACATAAAAGATAATATTTGTACATTAATAACTTCTCTACCAGATATCTAACCTATTCACGACATTCGTACACGGTTGAAATACCCGCCACCAATGTTAAGTCTTTCGATACCACTTTTATAGTGCGAACAGAAAAGAGTAAAACAGTCTTCAAGATACGAGTGAATAGGTTTCTTCTAGGCTAGCAAGTGCACCATAGACCTCGTCATCGCTTAACATCAGGCGAGACAGAGGTCAAATGCTTTGCCTATAAACATATATGAAAGACGACACGTCAGTAAAATATTACAATAGAAGATACTCTAGATTTGGTTTAGTTTTTATTAGATGCTTAAAGTGTAATAGATCCAACGGATACTAGGTAATTAAAATCAATCAATACTCATTAAGTGAATGGTCTGTTGCGTTTGCGATAATGTCACGTTGATTTATTTGTTACTGCTGTTCCCTCGTCGAAACGAGTCGTTAAAGAAATAACTTAGTTTAAATGTAAACATGTAGGTTAAGCTTACTTAATTACAATAGATATAAATCAATTCACTATTCGCTATAGTTAGTACCATTACCATTCTTAAACTTGTCAAGGGACATGTGTAGTCAGAGTGATTAGTAATATATGTAAAAACTATAATGGGGCGAATGTATAGCTCATTGGTCAGCAAAAAAATCTTTAAAATTTTACACCTATTTTTAATCACCCTGTGGTCACTGTGAAATATGTATCTTTTTTAATGGAATGCAACAGGCCAATAAATTCTGGCACTACAAAGTCTGCAGACAGATTTTAATTTTAATATAGTAATACGAGTTTTTAAAACGTCTTTTCTTACTATATTATCATGACGTTATTTAATATATCTAAAACCTTTTTGAATAAAGTGTTGGTGCACCGTAGTAGTAGTTATAAGTAATTGTCAGCACATGAGCTATGTTTTCTCTCCGTTTAAAAGTTATATATCTGTAACCAATCACGCTGTATAATTTTTAGAGAAACAACGTCGTTTGCAGACGCCTGTACTTGATGTTTATGTGAGCGTTCTGAGAGCCGGATTTCTCCGTTTGGCACGTGTCGAGGCAAACGCGGAAGCAAGTCTTTCGACGATAGAAGTTTCATTTGCCAGAACGCCCATGTTTACATACGATAGTCAATGTGTGGTCAAGTTCGAGGTTATTCACTCCAATGTACATCCAGTGTATGCGTTTCTTTTGAAGCTTCCCTTACTGCGAGTGCCGGTCTAAGGAGTAACGACTTTAATTAGTAGTTGGCCGACTTTAAAACCGTTTCTCGTAAAACACTCTTTATTCATTCGTAGCGATGCCTTCTCTGGACGGCGTGTAAAGTTTTTTTTAATTAATATTTTTGTGGCTACTGCACTGGCCGTACAAAAGCGAAGCGGTTCGCTGCCAAGCAATATTGCTCTTATATTACTACATTCCGGTGTTAACTTTCTTGTATGACACATATGTTCCGGCTTTCGAAATTTTTATTTATGTTTTTTCTTATTTTTTAAACGAGATATACGAAAGTAATAAACAATGTAGTTGAGACGAAAGTTACTCAGTTTATTTCATACACGACGGACATATTCGATAGGCGAACTTTATGTTGACATTTTATTGATATTTATCATGCGAGTCGCTTTTAGCGTTTAATGCTGAAATAACATTTATTGCTTCGTTTAAAATATTCGTCTTTTTACTTATTTTTATCGTAACTTGTTTACTATATGTATTTCCCCTTCTAATCCATTTTAAACCTTGAGAATAACAACATTGTCTGTCCTTTATTTTTAATTAACTTCCTTGTCAGTTTAATCGTTAATTTTACTTTACAAAAAATTATGGCCTAGAATGAGAAAAGCGTATAAAAATTCAAAACGAATTACGATATGATTCAGACCCAAATAACAAATCGTCATTTCATGACCGCTACGCCATAGTTTTCCGCATTAATAATCACGAATCGGAATAATTAGATTTGTTAGCGCGTCGCAGTAACAAGTGCTTCGGTTTCCGGTAAATAATTACAACTTACGTAACGCTCTAGACGGACTTGCGTGTTTACGATCCTTCGAATAGTCAATGATAATTTCATTAACTGAAATTTGTGCAAGATTGGTGTTTCAATATTGTATATTGCTACCGAAACCGCTGTACCGCGCATTAGTAAAAAGAAGCTTGGGGGGCGCGGTAAAATGGGTTTCATTATCACTACAGTTATCAATGGTGATTCTTTGTCAGGTGCTGCTTGTACATTAATAGCTTCTCCAGATGTCAAGACGCCGATGGTGCTCATCAGCAACCTTCTTAAAATAATTAAGGCTTCCTTGGCAGCTGTGATGACTGTACTGTACGTTATATATTCCACTGGATCGTGTAGTGATTCATGTGTTTACGTACATCTTTACAAATAATGACTTTCTAATAGTCTTTTAAGTAAGATAACGTAGTGCATTAATTGCTTGTTCATCGATCGTAACAAATATATATTTGATGGGCTTAAGGTACATTCATTCATATTTTTTGGGATGTAAATAATGACCTTTCATGGATTTCATAAAATTACGCAAGTTTTATAATAAAAGTGATACAATAGGTCACTTCATTTTCATAAATTTGCAAAAAATTAGTCACGTCCAATGATTCGTTTTAATTTTGTTTGACGATTGCTTAACTGTTGGCGCCTTTGATAGTAAGGCTTACTCATGTATGAATCAGCTGGCAGCTTTCCAACTGGAAGTATTTTGACGTGAACCATTTGCCCGCTGACTCTTTTCCATTTTCAGCCGTTCGCTAGCTGGGGTGCTTTGTTCTCGTCGCGATTTACCATTCTGTTGAGTGAAATAGTTTTTAGGTTATTCGTACAACTTTCTTTTCTATTTTTTGTTGATTCATAATTATAAATAACATTGAAAATATGAAGAATAGTACGAAACATAACTTTTAATTGCTGTCAAACACTAAATGGAGCAGATTGTTCAAAATTTCAAAATAGCATAATAATAGATTGTAGTTGATTGAAATTCAAAAATTCACTTAGTTCTCTGTCAGCTTTCGTATCTTGAATCCGTGAAGTTCTTCTTTATTGTGTGATTATTTTACTACACTCTACTTGTATTGTATAAATACATTCATTTATATAAACGCAATGAGAATAAGATATTTATATTTTCCGTTTATCGCTTCTTATTTGAACAGTCGTGAGAATCTTCACATAGTGAAGATTGGACGGGTCGTTTGATTAGATAAACGCGTCAACGCCTTACCTTGAGGATATATACAAGCACGTAGGAGTCCGTGGGGATGTTATTAAACGCGTACGGAGATCGCGCTTTATCTTTGACCGTTTCAGATAATTCTACTTCAGGTCTCTGTCTTTATGCAACTATTATTATGCTGCCGTTGTAGTATTTTTTATTTATCTATACAGAGTGGTAAAGGGTTTTATTTATTACTAACAATTATAATTTATCAAGTTTTAATACAGAAAGACAAATGTGTTTTTACTAATACTATTGCATTCTTGGTTTGTCTACATTAATTAAACGTTTTTTATGTCCATCATCTTTTATATGTTTGAAGCTTACAACTTGTAACGGCTCACTGGCCTTAATAGCATTTTTAATTAAACTCCTCCTTGCAGCGTCGCGATTTAAACCGTAAACAAACAGTCATTAAAATTAAGAGGGTTTCCGCAAAGTAAATGCACCCATAATTTTTTTCGTTTTCTTTAATATTTCGTATAATCTGATGATTATACGAAATATTTAAAAAAAAAAAAACATTATTTGAGACATAGAACGTACACTACTAGACATAGGCCTGCTCATTTAGATTTTTAATAGGACCGATTGAAAGCAGCCTGCATCTATCATCTACCGTCGATCGCTACGCTTGTCGGTCTCGTGCTCTCCATTCCAGAACTTTAAAGCTTCAACGGCCATTAATTTTGTGAGCTAAGTTGCCTGCCCCATGTCACTTCAACTTGCAAATACAATCTATATCGATGAGTTCGTTTGTGTCTACGGATCTCGTCTTTCTGGAAACATTAAAAAAAAAATTAAATAGGCTTTATTATAGCGTGGCATTATCGGAAAATATTTAATACAAAACGTCGCCGCAAAATAATAATTTTTTTCAGAAACAATGTTGTTGACAATTCACAAAGATTGCAAAACTTAAAATATACGTTTCCGTCTCCTTATTTATTTAGTTTATATTATTTTTATCTTCTCGCGTACGCAAATACGTTGACCCCAACTGATAAGAGGGACTGCATACTTATCTGCGGAAGTAGCTGCGATGTATATCATCGTGTCGACCAGTCAAACGTGCGTAGAATGGATCTAGGGCATAAGGGAATTTCGGCCGTAGGAACACAACGTATCTCAGGCGCTCGTTAGTCGAGTTTTCACATTATAATGGCTGGTAGGTAGCGAAAGTGGCGTGCCGAGGCCGGACCTTCAGCAAGTGGGCGATATGTCGCGCTTCACTCGTTCCAGCTCTGCCGCGGACATGCTTGAGTTACTTTCGTATAATTTGTTACAATCATCTATCCGGCCTTGATATCATGATTGATAATTTTTTTAATAATATGCGATCGCTGCTTTTAAATTTCATTATCCAATTTCTGCAAAAAGTGATATATTTTATTACGGAAGTGTTTGCACTGTCACGTTCAATATAAATGTCACCGCTAAAAACGAAATCTAAATATCGAATACAACCCACCAAAACAAACATGCTTTCTTATTTATTATACTAACTGTTTCGGCAATTACCTCGTTAAGTGCGAGTACGATAATATTGGCGGTGTTTATTCAGTCGGTGAGGTTACGATTGCGCACATTTCGCGTGAGAATTGGTTTTGAGTGATCTTGCAAACTATATGTGTATCTTCGCTGCTGTTTAATGAGTTTGTGAGATTCAAGGCCTGTTTGTGAAGGGAACCTCACAGTTGAACAGTGCTTTATTTACGCGTTAATGATGTAAATGTACACGATTTTTTAGTTATACAAGTAAAACAGTTACATTATTTTATTTAGAGGTTAGTCTAAAGTGGCGAAAGGCCAGTAATCGAAGTAATGATTTATTGCAAGTTCAACCAGCTTGCACAATCAAGTCTCTATAACAGTTTTATTTCTCGATCACGTAGAAAATGCCTGTGCGTTGTTAGTCGTTAACAACATTGGCTGGTATAACTGTGGAGAGCGAATCAGTTACGCGAGAGCGAACGTTGCTTTATGATTCAGCGAGCGATGACAGCTGCTGTCGATGGAGGCACGAAACGTCCGCATCACGAGGAATTCATTTGACGTATACAGTTATTCCAGAAGGAGTTAATACAAGGATCCTTGTATCTCTTATTAGCTACGTTATTTCTTCAACAAAATGCCATCTTAGTCTTTTCTAGTCGCTTACGATAATTTTTTGTTGTTGGTCAAGTTCATTCTGGTAGACACTAATTTACAGTGAAGTCTATGTTCCTTGTGATAAATATGTCAATTACATCAAATTCGCATCACACCTTGATCTAAGTAGACAAGTAGGGCGTATCTTCCTGTATTATTCAGTTTTTATCATTATCATATCAGCCGTAGGAGGTGAAGTTAAGATAGACTTAGGCCTCCTTTGTATATTTTCAATAGAACCTGTTAATAGCGGCCTGTGTTTAAGCGTTTTCCGAGGACCATAACTAGGTCGTATTTCCATCTTGTGGGTGGAGTGCCTAGGCTGCTCTTGCCGGTACGTGGTCTATACTATGGAACAGTATTGTACAACCGTTTTGGTTCTATTCCCCACCTTAGTTTTTCTAAGATTCTTACGCCCTCCTATGTAACATACATAATTTTTATTTTAAAGTGAAAAGGTTAAACTCGTATCGAGTCGACTATTGAATTGCTCCCCTTAATAATTATATTGCCCCCTTATGGGGCGTTGCCCTCCTTTGGGAAATGCTGCTCTAGAACCTCAAGGCCCTAGCCGCCAACTATGCTGCGCTCTAAGTGGACTATCTAATACCACATGAATATGCCAGTCCGCTAAGCTGTCGATTACATTTGGTCGTCTGCGGGTCTCATCGAACGAGATTCGATCTCGTATGGATAAGCTGAGCAATAGCCCTCTCCGTAGCTCGTTGAACGACTGTGTGCTTGACAATAAGGCCTAAAGTCGGAGACCACATTTCAATGCCGTAAGTCATTGGGCACACATCGGAGAAACAGTAACTTATTGTAATTAAACTGATATCGCAAATTAACCAATTTATTCGTCCGTGGGTTTAGTGGTCGAATTATGATAATTTTCATGTCAACACAAATATTTTCATTTGCAACATCCGGCCCCGCCCGCATGGTACAATTGTTGAAAATGACAAATTCATTCAAATGCGACCGGTTATACACCGCGGCCCATCTGCATCCAATACCGTTAATGTGTGCATATCATTATTATACTACATTGACATTTAAACAAAAATGTTAAATTTCCATTTTTAAAAGTCATAATGTTTCCAAATAAATATTTTATTCAAAGTGCTTAACGGCGAAACATTTCAATAAGTCCATCCTCGATCAGCTAAGGCCAGGTTCTACACAATATGCTGCCAACGAATCCTGAGATATTTTAACTTTGATAAACAGTTTGTAGGGAAAGTGGACGGTAAAGAAACAGGCGTGGGATCACCGGCGCTGGTCTGATCAAGTCATATCAATAAATGCACTCTCCCTTACTGCCCTGAGATATGCAGAAGACAAAATAATATAGCTTGTTATCGAATCTGTAAAGTCTTTTCAAGACGGACACGACCCTCAGAAATAAAGCAAGTGTTTGACGTATTTACAGTAGTTGTAGTTATGCAGCGTAATTTTATGTCTTAACATAATTTTTTCATCTCTACACTTGATTAAATGTTTAATATTTTGGATATAAAATTTACCTCTTTCATAAAGAGGTGTTTGGGGTCGGAAATCGTAATTTTTTTAAATGACCTGTTCTCTTATATGTTAGAAGATACTTATGAAAATGGGCGTACAAAGAAAGAAGATAATTATAATAATGTACGTGCTTAACTAAAACCGGTTATATTAAATATTATTTATACCATGACCTAATGCATTGTTCTTTGAAAAAGTGATTTATTAAAAGTTTGATGTCACGATTTCTGCATAAGAACAATAGGTTCGAACTGCACTTCGGACAATGTGGTATCTTTTCTATGTAATTTATTTGATGACTAGGATTATTGGTTTATTTGTAACGGCCTTTACGTCACATCGTTAGCACAAAACTGTAATTAATAAAATTTTAATTATTCATTACTTAATTAATGAATATGAAATACGTTTTGGAGCCGGTTCCCTTTATTTTATTTCATAAGCATACACTTAAACGTCCACGCAGTGATTGCTTTCCATTGGCTAACAACGGATTACTCATGGCAAATTGTTTACTTTCAGCGACCTATTACGAATGCTACGGTTCTTTAAATAAATGTACGTTTTTAAGCGGGAATGTTTACACGGATATCTTTCATTGGTTCCGAGTTCGGAAACCTGCTGTACGCATTTAGGCAATTGTAAGCAGCGGCCTCGTTTAGGTTAACGCTCCCGACGGTCACCAGACGGCTGGCTCATTTTCAATTGCATATCGAAATTGAGTTTGTACATTGAACACACTTGTGTTATCAGTCGAAAGCAAACTTGATAATCTCTATTTACTTTTTAAATATCTAAAGGAAAAAGAACTCTGGGATGTTTTGTAATGTCTGAAGTTTTTTTAGGTCAATCTTACCAGCCAGTAATTTTATTATAACTCCTACAGAGATTAACGATGGCATTTTTATCGTTGTCGCTGTTCTTCGAGTTTTATTAGGCATTAAATAATATCCTGAGAGGGCTGTTAAAGTCGATTTAAAAAAAAACCTTTGAAAATACGGATCAGGTCGATGTTTCGGTTCCGGCTGACGTCATTTGCATAATGTAAGAACTTACTCAATTTCTTAGAGAAAGTTATGTCAATACACTATATTTATATTCATCGGCTTACAATTGGTTCAAATTGTTGTAACTATGCGATCTAGTTACTGGTCGCATATTTTCTTTAGTTGTAAGCTAATGACTAGTATTTATGTCTATCTGACCTCAATTAGATTCTTAAAGTCGCTATTGACGGGGGACTAGAATCAGCTCGTACTTTGTTTCAATACGATATCTTTCTATGTATGTGTCAACGGTTTCATTTAATTATACGTATAATATCGTAAATGTATATTGAATAATTTGTTCGTAGAGCATTCGTGTATTGTGTCTTCCATTGATAGAATGTATGTGGAACTGTAAGACGCTAGTCTTCTAGTTCGCAACAGAATTTTAAGCTCAAATGTAGGCAGTTATTATCTAAATAAAATTATATGCGTAAACTTCAAGTTACAATGTTCTTTCAAGATGCAATCACAAAAATGTTTTGCTTTGAATGCGGTTTTAAAACCACCGGTCTTTATTTAGATCCAAAATGCATCTTATTGTTGTGCAGTCGACGCGAATAAGCAAGGCTTTTTCACGTCGTGGTGAAGGGTGTTACGCTTGACGTGCTTGGGATAGATATTAACCTGCACAATAGCTTCCGTACGTTTTAAACCAAACAAATGTAAATGATAACTTGTAATTTTTATAGTATAGTTAGTTCAGCGATTAGCGTTCAATGTAAAAATGCTACTGGTGAAAATTGTGATACACACATGGTAATAACAATATCACTGGAAAAATTAAGTAAATAAAAAATATAACAATATTTTCTTAATGTACATAAAGAGAATCCTTCTGTAGATCATAGGCTTTAGATACTAAGAGGTATATTTCAAAGTTAAGATTATTATTATCATCATTTCCCCTAAAGATCGAAACAATGACCTGTCTTGCTCTGCCCGCATTCAGCGATTTCCCGCGAACTTTACTATGTTGTCGTTCCATCTAATGGGGAGTATACCCACGCTGCCTCTACCGGCAAGCCGTTGCCACTCGAGAACCTTTCAACTGTAAACTGCCATATTTTAGTGAAAATGGAAAATATTATAGGATACGAAATCGAAAAGTTTGAGAAGCACTGTTGCAGTTGAATATACGTCCTGATGTATACAAGTAGGAGCTCGGTGCACCTGCCCCGACCCCGCTGACCGGTCCCGTGGCTACATCGTCTCTCGACTGTGAAATTATGCACATCTGCCGTCGTTGTATTCTCCACAGAATTCACGACATTTTTCTTCACCCGCCTCCTTATTCATTATATTTGAGTACCTTGCCGGAGTCCGTTACTTTTATTTCTTTACTCGCCAAAAAAGTAAAGGCGTGTACATTGTATCTTTTGGAAACCAATTTTAACAACGTATATATTCTTTTTTGTCACCGCTTGTGTTGTCACTTTATAATCGAGTGTATTGTTTATGATGTTATTTATGAAAGTATTTTTTTTATATTTATAATTTTCTTATTGGATGTGTTTCTTATCGTTGTACATAATTTATCACAACATAGTGTCGATAGACGCCCACTGCAAGACATATGCCAGACCAAAAGATTGTCATAATGTCCGGCCTTGCTCTGCCCGCATCAAGCGACTTTTCCGTTCTCTAATTAATCGTAAGTCAAAACCGCTATTCAATTTGATTGCGTGAGCGCTTGTACAATAATACGTCTTAAAAAGAATGTAAGGCTGATGTAAATGATTATGATGCTTCCATGCTTGTAAAAAGATATGCGGTACTAAAGTACAGTCGAGGTAGATCATGTTAGTCGAAGAGTAGAGCGCTTGGATACAGTTGCGTACATAGCGTTAGGAACAACAAGCTCTTGTGAGTCCAGCGGCGCCCGTCTGCCGCCGCGCCCGCTGCCAAATGCCCACCAGTCGATATTTATGTCTGTGTGATTTTATTGACCGGCCACACATTGGAATAACATTATTTATTGTGCTGTTGGGTCTGGTTTTTAAAAGTTTTATGATGTGTTGAGACCACTTTTACGTGTAAAAGGTTACCTAATAATTTATTACAAGATCAAGATTTTAGATCTTCTAAATTTTGAATCTAAAATGAACAGTATTTACTTATATAAATCTCATTATAACATTCGAGTTTTTATTTGTCGAAACCTGATTGATTGACTCATTTGTATGGTTGATATTATAACGTACACATTAAACATTTTTAAATTTCTTTTAAAAAGCAACTGTTGAGTTTCTGGCCGGTTTTAGCAGATTAGCATTCCGAGCCGGTGGTCGCTTACTACATATAAAGTTTGATTTTGAATTAACGCAAAATAGATTGATTGACTCGAAACTTGCATGAAACAGTTCCGCGTTGCATTTTTTATTATTAATTTATTTAAATTAAGTACATAGTCTATAAATACATAATAATCTTGTCTGTACGTGCATATATCAATAAATTTAAGGAAAAATATCATATATAAGGTTGGAAATAGATGTATAATTTTAAAATATCTTGGCTTGGCTTTATAAAAAAGTAACTCATTTTATGGACAACTGTGTATAAATTTAAGATGTCGATTAAACAAAAAGTGAAATGAACCAATTATAATGTGAAAGATTTTTTAACTCTCATTGGTTTAAGTTAAGGATTCTATTATAGAGGGGTTCGGTGTCATAATAGTTTCTATTAAATTGAGCTGTTCTGGCATGATGTACACAAATGGTCTCTTTAAATGATCCTTTTGTGGATAATGAAATGAATAAATTGATATATAATCAAAATGGACTGGGCATAGAAGGAAGTATTACAACGTATGTAGTACAGTTGTCGTTACGTGTTAAATGAGATTTTTACACTTTAAAATCATGTCGATATCGTTTTTGTATAAGACCATTTTGGAATGATGTGACCTTTGACGACCTCAAAACGGTTGAGACACTAGAAGCCATCAAAGCAATGCGGACGTCAATTCAGCGAAATCCCATCTGCGAGAAAAAAAATGATAGCTGTTCATTTAGGTTTAAGCAGAACTACGGTGAAAAAACCTGACAGCTTATTAAAGGAAAAAAAGGTTTTTGCTTCTCCAAAATTAATGGGTTGTAGCAGTTGAACAGATATGATACATAAATAAAACTTGATGCAGAGAGATCGCTTTGTTTATTAACTTAATATATTAATAATTAACTACGAATATTTAAATAAAATTACTCTTCCGGACACTCTAATACTTTAGTAATTATGTATATGTCTAATAATGTGTGTATATTTTATGTACGATTACATTCTCGCAAATCTATTTTTTTCGGTAGGTATAGGTGTTTAGTAGTTTTTGCTTTTTACGAGAAAAAAGAGTATTGTTTTCACTATTTTCCTGCTAGTTTTTTCATATTTTCTCTTTAAGAACATTCGTCGTCCTTGAACAAAAATATGAAGAAAACAATTTGCCGAATTGGATAAACCGTTCCCGAGTATTAGATTTTTGAGTCTTTTAAGACGGTACACGGAAAGGTCCTACAACCATTTCAAAAGAAAGCATAGTTTTTATGGCAAGCAAAGTTACAACAATATTATGAAAAGGAGCACCAATATCCACATCTTTAGTTTGATATATCTTATTTAGGCCTAACTCAGACATTTTTTATAACAATCGTGTAAATTTTCATATTTATGTAAGTTTAATCGCTTAGAAAATTTGGAAGGTTGTTTAATTTAATTTAATACTCTTAATATGAGAGTTGGAATAACTTAAAAAGCGCATTGGAAGGTCTTATCACTAAGGACAAGCCCTTTCATTATTCAACGTGTTTCTAATAGGTATATTAACAAAAGAAACTATTATTATAGTTCACCTGCACACAAGCAGGTAAAGTTTGTCGCCATATTGAACTAGTAGGTATATATATGTCTCCGTTTTATTTATAAATTCACTTCCTGCGAGATTTGCGATTGCTTTACATAATACAACAACACTAGCTTAATATTCACTCTAAATCTCTAGGCTCTGCGTAAGTGACGTTGATTCATACAGAACGACAAGTTGCTCTTTTCTAGTCCTAAAGAGGGTGTTGAGAGGAAGAAGTTGTGATGAAAAAGAGAAGAAGAAATAGGAACTGCTAGGTCGTATTCTTTATTAAAGTATTAGGTGATGTTAATAAAAAGCGTACAATATATTTTAATGACATGATTGTGACAAAAGCAATGACCCGAATACTAATATAGACCTTGAAATCAGTCCATCCCGTGTTGTACAAATAGAGTATTCTATGTCAACCTTACATTCATCCTAATTAGCGACGAGGTTCTCTGTTTAGTTAAATTGTACATTATATAATAAAATGTTACTAATGATGACCACACATACTCATTAAATAATATTAATTAGTTTCTCTATAAGTGGAATTAGTGATACTGATGAGTACTGATATTATATGTAACTAATATGCTCGCATAAAATCTTTTCACTCCAATGTCGAGTGTCACTCGATACTGATTTTGTTCCACAAGTTCCACTGTCGAGTGATACTCGAGATGGTGTAATACTTCTTTTCGCGGAAAATTTTAAAACAGGAAAGATTTTTGTTACAAAAATGTTCGTATCACGAATGAATAAAACATTCTAGAATCGCAAGATTCTATCATTCAATTAAATTTTATCGATGCTACATGGCCTTGGAGTGGAAAGGGTTAAAATAAATTAAATTTAACGATACCTAGAGTATTATTTTTTAGTATATTTTTTTATATGGTATCATATTGTTGTCAGAGACCTTAGATTCGAAAATAGAATGTGATTTTAAAATTTATAGTATAAATATTAAGACTGTTCGCCGGGGAGATATCTAATTGTGTGTAGAAAAAAAATGTAAAGTGATTTATTCTTGTAATCCACTTACGTTTACTTTCCAGCGGACTGCGCTTGCATTTTTCCACGAGAAAGCGGAAACGCGCGTGTCTCAACAATGCTCAGAGGCAAGCGCCGACATTCTGCGCACCTATTGTATACTATTCTAAGAACTAAAGATACCGACCGTGCCTCTTTCTACGTACGTCACATTCTCACACTTAATGTTACGCGAAGACCGTGTGCCCCAATTTATTTATTCATATTATTTTCCACATTGCGCCTTTTATAGTAATCACTTTATGAGAATTCCAGAAAAACCTCCTTTGATATAAACTAGAATCTAGTCACTCGATATCCCTGCAGCGGAAGCAATACACACCGCCGAAGACCGGCACACATGGCTTAACATAGCACCACAAACTTTGCAGATAGGGTCTCGATCCTTAGTAGTAAGGTATACAACACAGGGAGGAGGAGGAGAATAAAATTGAGCTCCCTTATAATAACGCATCTGAAAAGAGTTTTGTAATCACTTTCAACAATTCATTCCCTAGCATTATCACTTAAAAATCATTTACACAGTAATAGCCTTTCTAACGAGTTTGTTTAGGAATCATTTCAAAATAAATACTTTCTAGCAATTATCTATTTCATAGGCATCACATGGGCGTTTATTGTAAAACCTTGCGGTTGTCTAAACAGATATTAATTTTATTGAGCCTGGGTGATGGTATCTAAAGTTTATAAAGAAAAATTATATTTTATTTATTATTTAGAAAACTCTGTTACATAAAAACTTTGATACTGGATTATAAATTTTTCTTCAATGATGCACGAGATTAATTATGGATTAACGGAGTTAGGTCTGGTTCGCGAGACTATTTACGGTACTTTATACATCCTGGCCGTGGTCATGTTACACGCTCGTAAAGGACTGGTAGGATGTACTGAATCGTCAATAATGTTCATTGATATAGAAAATGTTTATACTTATATGCTTTTTGATAATCAAGCTTTAAAAATCTGTTTCATCATTTTAATTTTAACTTTTGTTGTTTTTGATAACTAATCAAACCAGCTCTTATTCTTAATATTTTTCAAGTTTAACCAATTTAAACAAAAATTAATATTTATTACGTATGATATTTTTATTAAAAGATGTGAATGATAATCCATTCGTGCATTGATTATTTAAGTTCATGTTTTATTAAATGTGATCTTATGTGTCACATTCATCACGATTAAACTAAGTTTATTTTTATTTTTAAATGACGTTTAGTGGATAAGATTATTTGAGAATGTTTTGTCGATATATATTTTTTCCACTTACTCGTACTTATACAAAGGAAGTAGTAGTAGGAGGATAATAATCCAATCACTGAACCCCTCTTTCCACCCTCCGTTGAAACGACAGCCATCGAACCCTGTTGAAGTACTTGCGGAATACAATACGCGATTCCACGTTATAACAGGTTGTTGTTTCACATTTAGCGCCATGTATGTAATTTGACTCGCGTTCAGAATAAAAATATTTGCACGGGAACAATATTCATTGCAAGAGTTCTGTTATATTACGCCGAAATCTTGGAGCGCGCCAGGCTTTGTTCACACGAATACCGTACTTGAAGCCCGTGGGTGTATAATAATAGAAACTATGACAATGAACATATCGTACTAAAAACAAAAAACGCTTCAACATTTTTTTAAATTAAAACATAATTTTGTGGTGGCCTGTTCTAAGTTCTTACGTATTAGTAAGCAAAAGTTTTTTCAATTTTCATAGCATGTTTTTATCGTCAGATTATATATAACTTAAATATAACTTTAAATTTGGAATAATACTAATGATATTTTTTAATCATGGAAAGTTCTCACAATTGCGTGACATTTTCTGGTGTCGTCTAGTTTTGTAGCCTGCATATATAAGAGGATACTCACTAGCTCTGTTATTTTTTTACAATAGCTTATAACAAAAGACTTTTTCTAAATGGGAACCACGACTAGCACGTTGGCCCTTTATGCATCCGGCTGTATTCCTACGTGTTTCTCAATGTTGGGATTAAAGTTGATTTATAACCTTAACTTGTAATAAAAATAAGTGTAATTATATCGCAGTTTAGAGGTGTTGAGAGATTTTACAAATATTTCAACTTCGGTTAAAAAACACGGTTTGGTTTAAGTGGAGTCTTAACTAGTGAAATTTTAACAATATAAATACATGTAGCATTTTAGGTTTCACAAACTAGCAATCTTGACGTGCAGAAATAGACACCTTTTATATCACTAAAGTAGTAGAATGTGTAGTACAAAACTCGAAGAGTGGACTTTGGAGGAAGGTTTTCATGGAGAGAAAAAAAATAAAAATTTTCAAATAATTGACGACAATTAAATCCCAACTATCAACATTCTTTGTTGTTAGAGTTTAATTATGTTAATTAGGTTTTTAAAGTTCTGCAGTGTAATAAATAGAATACTTATTTTTGTTGGTAATCGTTTTTTACCGTTACGATATTTAATCAATAAATCACTAAAACTATGAAATGCGTTTTATTAATTGGTTTTAGATTTTTCATCGAAAAAATCATTCACATGTACAAAATGTCATAAGAAACAATCTTGGAAAAGATCTAGCATAGCACGAAAACCGTGCAAACTGGATGTTTCCTTAAAATAGAATTTGTCGCTTGAAACTTGTTCCCTGCGCAACTGCCTCGAACGCCACAATTGTAACTCGTTATGGAAGCGTTCGTAAGCATCATGGTTTTAACGAGACCAGTTGAAAGGATCTCGGGAATTATACGTATATTATGCGGGCTGAAAACCTTTTATTCTTTCACATTTTAAAGCCCATTTTTAATGAATGCGCTTTTTATTATTTAGTACGTTAAATTGTTTTTTAAATTTAGAATTGATGTAAATAATAAAACACTGATTTATTCAATCGATTTACAACACACAAGATGCAAAAACTCGTTCGTTGTTGTTTTGTAAAGGCTAAATGTTTTTATAAAAAGCGGAAAAGCAAAACTTATTGACGTGAAAGTTATTTAAGCTACCAGTTACTGATACGATTAAGTGTGATTACAGATTTTGATCACTTGTTTTTTATTCATTGTGTTATTTATTTGATGACTAAACTTATGAGGGTTTTTTTGTAGTAATATTTGGTAAAAATTGCATCTGAATCTTAATTTGACTTATACAAAATCTACTAGCGACTAATTTAACGGAAATAATCTTTAAGAAATCATATTATTGACAACCTCTAGTCACCTAGAGGTGTGAAATAGAAGTAGAGCGTGAGAAAACATAACATGGTTACTAGTATCGAGAAAATTATTGAATTAGCAAGCTATATGAGAATCTGAATCGATGTCGGGCAATGCCCAAAGCATTCATTGCGTAATGTATTGCTAGCTCCTTATGTAAGATCCCGTTAGCACCGATCCGCACATGGTGATCTTGTTACATACAACTTTCACTAGTTGCATTAACTGTAATGGTTATCGACACCTATCCCCATACATCTACCATACAAAATTTTTAATAATATTTTTACTCAAGTTATGACGACGTCTGTATTGAATGTCAAGTCAATATTAATAATTTAATACAGAAGAACATTAACTTTGTGTTAATTCAAAATGTAATAGTCGTATGCTTTGAAAACATTGAAGCTAATAACCAACAGTGACATATCCTTAACGACACTTTCTACGCCGGCGAGAGTAACTTTCCAACACTTGACTGATCCATTGCATTCACGTCGTGAACCCTCGTTAAGAAATCGAACCGTGGCTCAGTGATGTACTTCATACGCATTGACACAGGCCCCCTTGTCTCTTTGAATTTTAATAGATCACTACAGGCACGTGTATGTTCGACAGTCATAACAAAAAATAATTGGTAATGAATTTTTTACACTGTTCCCTTTTAGTTTAGTACAGTTATTTACACGAGACTTTTAAGTGTGAAATGAATACCTAAAAACTAGCGTGGCCATATTTATAGGGTCTATTCACACGGGCGTTATTAATAACGCAAAGCCTTATACAGGTTGATCGAAAATAATATAAAAACTAAAGCTTTTATACCTTTATCCAATCATCCTAAAAAAAGGTCACACTGAAACTTTTGAAATGCGGCAGCTTCTGGCAGTACAAGTTTGCAGGGACAGATAGTAAACAATAATTAATTTTAATATATTGTAATTATGATTTTTAAAACAATTTTTCTTACTATAATGTCATTGCGTTATTTATTATACCTTAGTTGAAAGCGAATGAGGTATACGTTATACCTCTTTGAAGCTTTTACATTTATAATCGATCACCCTGTATAGAGTGAATACATGGTAAAGCAGCATTGTATGCGGTTTTGTGTAAAATGTGGCATGTCCTGTATAGAATCCTTATAAACTACATGTTTTCCTGTTGTTTTGTGTAGTTTTAAAAACATCGCAAAATATGAATATACACCACCATATTTTTTTTCTACTACTTTTGTACGTTTTCCTAAATTTTTCACATTACAATTGTTTATTTATAATAATATAATTTTTACCTTTTATCATACACTAAAATTTTATGGATCGATTGTTTTCTACAATATTTTTAATCATACGCCATTATACTTATTGTGTAAATGTTGTTTCAGTTTATTTTTCAATGCATTTGTTATTATGAGAATATGCTAATATAGGGCTCTTCTATGTGATATGTGTGCATAGATAAAAGGAGAGACCATTTGTTTGAACTATAGTTTGATTGAAATGGCGATCTGGTATCAACAGATAATTTAATCAGAAGCAACAAAACTCGTGAGTGGATATTTACGTTAAGAAAAGTAAAAGTTTAATGATGTCTTCCAATTTTTGTTCTTTAGTAACAGATTTTTAAGTATAAAGCAATATGTATTATAAAAGATCTAAATGTTAAAACAAGGTACTAAAACTATGTGTTTAATTTAAATACTTTTGTTGATAGTTATTAATAGCTGTGCTTACTACTACTTAATACATAGGAACAGTACAGATGTACTTATTTGGAATACAATCATTAATTGATTGACTCGCACACGAAGAAGGGACCGTGAGTCACGCAGGGTGACGTGCTACAGATAAGGGTGCGTTACCCCACCGGCGAACACCCGACACCCCGTGACGTCACTGCACTTCGTGACTCATGCACCTAATATTCAAGCGTTGCATGTTATACTTGTATTAAATTGCTTAGCGATTTATTTTAATAAGTATTTTTTTAATCTCATGTATTAATGATTCCGTTCTCTTAAGATGTCGACACTCGCCAGCCTTGGACCGCTTTAAGTTGGATGTCGTACGGTCTTTAAATGAAACCTGTTGAGATTTTTAAAGTGGATTGCACCGCCGTGAGCTTTGTGCCGCGTACTTTATGTAAAGAAACTCCGATGTTTATGTTGCATTGAGGTGCGCTCTGTATAAGGATAACTTTACTTTGTGTGTGGCGTTACTAAAATGTATAACTGATTTTGTACAGGTATATCATCAACTTGAAATTTATTATATGAAACAGGCTGTGTCTAGTGTAGTATTTTGTTAAGCAGTGTTTAAAAAATGTAAAGTCCCTGAAAATTCGTATTTGTAATAATCATAGCTCAGAAATGAATTATAAAAAATTTTCTTCAAAAAAGTTTATTTAATCTTGTATATATATGAAACTATATTACATATATATTATCTATTTTATTATAATGTTGTTTTGTTTTAATTAGTTTACATTGCAAAGTTTTACACTTAAAATTCTTTGATGGTTTAGATTATATCACTGCCTCGTCCAACGTAATGGAAAGTTGCATTATCTTTATGACATTTTAGTGGAAGTCATACTTATCGATAGCAGTGCCTTTATCATAAAATGTTCGTATCATTTATGAGATAATAGTCCCCCCTGATAAATTTAGTAGCAGGTTGCAAGAGAATCGCACGAGAACGACCCTCTCCCCTGTATTTGATGAATTGCTTGAAGCAATTCCAACTCGTAGCTGTAGGTTAATTCGTCAAAATAGTCTCTTTCTCTTGTATAGATATTTGTTTTAGTTCCTTATTACTCAATTAGTCGTTATAGAGCTGTTCGAAGTTAGAATAACCTATTGGTCATTTACCTTAATCTTCTTAAATTCATCAATTGCGTGTATAGCCGAAAAGAAGAACGTGACTACGGAACAAATTACTTGAATTACTTTATTCTTGAATTAATAATAAGTCCGTCGAAAACAAATTTATAAATGCCCTTCCGAAGATTATTAGCACCAATCATGCCAGTAGACAGACGCCCACTGCATTACTTTTACCAAAGGTTGTCACCATGACAGATTTTGCACTGCCCGTATCCAGGGACTTTTAGTTACCCTAACCATGTCAACGGTATGCACAGTGAGGAGGGAGGAGCCTTTCCACTCCGCGATGGTTAATTTAGTGGAAAATTTCTCAAGAAAACTTGCATACGAAGCACAAATATACGCATTTGATAAGATAATGGGCGATCATTAACCAATTTTCTCGTTGATCTTTGGATGCTATCACGAAAACCTGTAATGCGAAGAGCCATCGCATTGTTGTCTGATTATGAGTAATGAGCGCTAATTAGTCAAAGGCCAGGGCGTTCCTGGCGTGTGAGTCAGGCCGGCGGCGCGGTTCCGGACGCCTCCAGATGAAGCGGATACAGAATAACTATGTGACACACACGATAATGTCCGTTTATTGTTTTGATATGCGAATTGTTTTCGACGATCTTTCTTTCAATTGAAAACGATGCGTTAACGCGGAAGCAATACAGACAGTATTAGCGGTGACAGGTCATCGGTGGGAACCGGTTGGCTTGATTTAAATCTCTTGATACCGGTTTGAATACATAAATCGTTCGATTGTAGTGCGTTTGTATTTTATGTATGTGTGTAATTTTTGTTTTTTACACACTTTGTCGCTCCTTTGTTTTTATAAATTATTGTATTCCAAATACATTTCTTTACAAATGGACGTTGTTAATAGATAGTTATAATTTTACTATTCATAAGAAAGAGCGGTGTTTAGATTCCTCAGTGTGTCAGCAATGAGAAATTTCCAACCGTGTATCTAGTTTCCTTGACAAATCATTTACAGTTCAAGCTGCACGCATATGGAACGAGTTAAAAAAAGCTGAGTAATAAAGATTCACTACTTGTCATTGTAATATTTAGTATTATTGGATAAAAGTACATATTTTTACTGCGTAGTTTATGTATTACAAGTAATCTTTAACATATGTGTCCATTTTCCTTCTATCATTTGATGACCGGAGAGACCGAGGCTAGTTTTATCCTTATTAATGCTGTTAGCGACAAAATCGCCTTTTGCTACAATACTGCGTTTTGTACTTCATCTTTTGCCTATTTCGTCTATTTTTATTTCCTATATAATGTATATATTCTTATGTAAAGAGTAAATAAATTAACAAATATTAGTGAATAATTACGTAAAGATTGTTGTTTCTCTTTTTGCCTTCGGAATAATCATATGAAGTATAATATAAATGTATTTGAAGTGTGTAATAACAGACTACCGCTGGCATGCGGATAGGTATACCTCACAATAACTGTGATACAAATATATAAGGTGTTGTTAAATTCATAAACGTTTTATTGTCCCACTTGCCGATATAAATTTTCCGACGTCTTTGTTTCTGTTCGGAATGACATTGGCATTCAGTTGAGACGTTAAGACGTCCGCCATGGTCGACAGCTCGCCGGGCGCCAAAATTTTTAGATATTATCTACTTGTTATCATATAAAAATATTATATATTAATAACTTAATATTTTTCAATGAAAAAAAAAATATCCCGGTTGAGCAAAAATTACTGTATAACCTTTTGTCTTCAAAAATTAACAGAAAAACAATAGAGGAATTTTTTTAATTATCTCGACCAAGCGAAATGTCGAGATGTTACTTTATTATCCGTTCATACATTAATATGTTTGTATATGCATAACAGTATTGAGAAACGTACGTGTCTAGTGTTCTATGTAACTGTCTTGCTTGTCAACATTTGAACACCAAATGTTAGTGCGTTCATTGACCTGCCCAATGTGCCAAATTATGACATCAGTCCCAAACGAATTTCGCGAGACGTTAAATAGGTCATCTAAATTAAATTGACTGTTTACGATTACGGTACAATGTGTACATACATTGCCTGTGTATTATCGATGAAATTTTTACATTGGAATTAGAAGTCAACATTACAATCTAAGGAAGCAATATTAAATTTTACTTCCTATTATTATAACAACTACATCTTGTTATCGTATCTGGTTACAAATTTCTTTACGCCATTGGGAAAGATGTCAGACTGTTCGATTCGCAATAACACACTTTCCTTCATCCCTATAATAAAGTTTCGAGGACGGTATTGAGGGTAATCTGCCTGCTCATGTCTTTATGACGGGTGGCGCTGCAATTCTAAGACGTTGAAGCACTAGGACGCTACAGTTGAAATTACGGTAGTATGTGAAAACGTTCGTGTAGATTTCACAAAAACCGTTGGGTTTTAGACTAAAAACAAAACTTTTTCTTTTCTTTTTCCAGTTCGGTAATCTTGCATGTGATGTAATGGGTCCCGAGAGGTCTACTCATCCTGAGTGGGCCACTCAGGCTAAGTTAGGTAAATGGGGTTTACGTTAAGGACCTTCCGTGCTTTGCCCCCTCAATTCCTCCTTAAATCAGGACACCTAATAAAACAATGGTGTTAATAAAAAAAAAGATTCGTTTCGAGCTAGTATTTATAGAAACAATATTGTTATCGCTACGATAAGTCGCTGTTCACCTGCCGGCGACGCCGGCCGCGAGGCTTATTGTCTAACGTCCGACGTCCGAACGCCGTATATTATCGGCTGACGCACCTAACCTACGACAATTGAATATATTTGATCATTGTTCAGTTTTTGCGCCTCGCCCTTTTTAGTTCTATAAAACATATATTCAGATCTTTTTGTTGTTATGTATTTAAAATATGACTTCCATATAATAATTAAATGCAATTTTATCTATATTTTAAATAAATAAAAATGAATCCTCAAATGTAGCTGGGCGCAAAACTCAAGAAAAGCTCGCCTAATTCGGCTATTTTTTTCTTATTTTCGTAGAGGCATGAAAAAGTTTCTTGTATAAGGTTGAGGGGAAAATAGTAAAAACTACACTATTCTTTTCTCATACAAATCACAAAGTAAATTATAACACCTTTTCCTATTGGTCAAACATTCGACGTCAATCTAAAAGGAATAAAAGGTGATCTCTATGTAATCAAATAAAACATCGTGTAAGAGATTACAATGAAAATTTAATCACAGTATCATTAGACTTGCTGTGTGAGAAAAAGAAAATTTGTTATTGTAAGTAGTCGTTGTTTATTATTGAGATGTTAAATCAATTAACAAAGTGATCAATAATTCTGAAATATGATTTTCTAGTGGATCGGGGATAGGCGTTTTATTATTAATATTACGAATCCTTCAGATACAGCTATGTGTATATGATAATAAATAGGTTTAAGTCGACTCAGACTTTCGTCACAGAGAGATTTTGTTGATAGTTTAAATAATCCACGCCTGTAACTAACCATTTGACAGTCATTGAACAGTCTGCCTGTCTTCACAATACGATTGTTATATTTACTATCGTATACGTTTCGTAAGCGGAATTCTGGAACACATCAAATAATAAGAGAAATGTTATTAAAATACTCGAAGCCCTTGTAAGTAAGAAAGTTATATCATCACATTTCGGCACGCTCCGTCCGAAAGTAAAGTAAGCTGGAATCGTTTTTTCAAATTGTCTCACGTACAATTCGTCAATGTATTCGTATTCAAATAATTAGCCAAGGTAACCGAGGGCCTTACACGTGTCGGTAACCGCGCCGCCCGTGCCTCGAATACTGATGATGCTACCAACGTTCCGAGCGCATTCCGCGGCCGCAGCCCGCCTCCGTATCTATTGTGCACGCAAATCATGTCGTTCTTCTTTATGAATATTGCAATACCACTACAGCTATATCACGCACTCGGGCGCGCTATAACGTGCTATAACGTACTATAACGCGCTATAACGCGCTCGTTTTATATCTCTCGGACGTTTGCATGGATACATAAGTTAGTCATAACTTATTTTCGTACCGAAGTACTCGCTGTCTTAACGACTCTTAGAATAGCTCCTGCGCGGTACCAAGTTATTGCGCCGATCTCGTGGAAATTGCAACGGGGTTGTCACCAATCCAGTTCTCCCACGTCCAGTGTTGGCGCTCTCACATCGCCATGTTGCTTCAGCGACCAGGTTAACGAACCATGCCACATACTGTATACCACGCGGCGCGCGTATCAAACGTTGTAATTTTTCTGCCTTTCTCTACTTACAGACGTTAATAAGCATAACTGTAAAATTCAACGATATATAATAAAAGCGTTTAATCGCTCGTGAGACCGGAATGTGTTCGGCGGAGTGTGCGTGACGTTCATCTGGCCCCGTACGGACACTAATTAAATAGTAATATTGATTGCTATCGAAAGTTGTGCTATTGAACAGATTCTCGGTTTCGTAGTGTTTCGATGATGACTTTCGGTTTTTTTTTATAGAAGACTGTTGTAACACATACCCTGTAGTAGCATAATGATAACAAGTTTAAAATAGTAAATATTGAGCAGTTTGCAAGATTAAGCACGTACTCGGGCACTAAGTGTCAATTGTTTGATGCAAAGTACAGATGTGTTCTTGTGTGTGGGATATGTGAACACGCGACTAGATTTTATTAAGATTTATACGATTTTATATATGCCAGACCTAGAAAAATAAATACTGTATGTTATACATTTTAATTTTTTGTTTATGATAATACAGAAACCTTATCACATAAATTAAATATAATTATGTTATATTTTTATTCATGATATATACTCTTATTTTTCAATAGAATATTGTTTCTAAAGAATTTCATTATTCTCTACTGACAGGGTCCCAATGACTTGAGGAAACAGAGCGCTCCAACGGTTCAAGTCATAACTCTGTATATGCCGTCGGTGAGTTATTTGCAGACCCAACGAGACTTGCGAATATTCATCTATCCTCAGCGATTAATTTTTAATCCTTAATAACCAGGAGTTTCAATTTTGATACCAAACTTTTAAACCGAATGTTCACATTACTATTAATTTTTTTATAGGTTGGCTGTACGTATTTTACTGTTGTATAATATTCTTTCCAACGAAATTAAAAAAAATCTATTTTTCCCTTCATCTAGACCCTCAAGCAAACACAGTAATATTTAAAAAAATCACTTTCGTAAATCAGGCTACTAAGGGTTAAGTTGTTGATTTGAAATACGTTATTACTCTACAATGATAATTTATACGAAGTAGTGATTTTACAACGCAGTCACAGTATAATTGTAATTGACGATTATATAAAAGTAAAGTAAAATTCGTTGCACATTGTATTTTAGGCACTAAACTATAGTAAATTAAAATAATGGTTGTAGCCCTATGAATGATCGGTAGTTATCAGTTCTAAAAAAGCAATGTAAAACTCTCGTCTAACTTGTTACAAATAATTCATATGATCTGTACGCGAAGTAGCAGGTCGTCGGACTAGAAGGTTCTGTAATCGGTTGACAATGCATTCGGACGTGCATTGTGCACTCTGCCGCTTTATCTCAGTGTCGGCCAATGATCACGCTAAGTGACATTACATAGTGCTGACAACCTATTCGGTATCTTTGCGACATGCCTTATGTAAGGAATTGGAAGCTATGAAAGCTTGTGATGTAAATGAGAATTCGTATAACGGTGTTTCAACTTCTTGTTGGAAATATAGATTAAATATGTACCTAGAACTATCAATAGTCAAATAATAAAGAAAATAGAATTATTAAAATATATTTTTATTCGCTCGAAAGTAGTTTCCGTCGGTGAGTACAGTGGCTCCTTTAAACTCAGTCAACCAGCTTTCTTTTTTTGCGTTTCGTTGCTTGATGTATTGCAGCACTACTTGATAACTTCAGCTGTACGATGGTCAGGGTAGATCCCTGACCACCATTTGGGTTTAATTTTTTTGATAATTGGGCTGTCTTGATAGCATTTTATATAAAAACTAAATTAATGTCATATATTTCAAAGATTTTCTTTCACTTTATTTGTTGAAAAAAATTGAAATAAAAGAATCAATTTTGTGATGACCGATGCAGCTGTTACGACAAAATAAATTTGCAAAGCGTAAACTAACTGGCGAAATAAAAAATTTCAGTCGCGCAAAGTTTCAACAACAGTATCATCAAGCAATATGTCCAGTTCTCATTATATTTTCATAAAAAATAAACAGTTTGCTTTTCCTTTTTCAAATAGAATTTTGAAAAATAAAATTCTTTTGAGGTTCGTTTTTTTAATAATCATTGTAGTCAGGAATACCATTGAAAATCGTAATTTATTACAAGAAGTAATGGCGTTTATCGAGTACTCATTCATAGCCGTTGGAAGCAACTGGCAGGGCGTCTAAATTTAGACAGCGGATGCAGAGGTTTCTCCGACGTTTTGATTTAAGTTTGCACTGTTTCTCAGACAGGAACATCTATCACATGAAATTATTATAAATAGATACATTTCTTAGGTACTTGAAAATTTACAGCGTATCTCCTAGTAAATCATAATTATTTCTCTAGATGAGCCACTTTAACTTCGTTTTGTTATATATGCTTATAGCAGTTAATTACACGAATTGTTAATAGCCTTTTATGCGTATACAACCTGTCCACCACCTGTGCCGCTTTATGTGAGTTTAATTTAAAGAATTCATTGTAGGAAATTTTTAGCATACTTATAAATTTCTGGCCAAATTTTATACCTGAAAGTTTTATAGTTAGATTAAATTCATTTTTAAATGAACGCATTCTCAACCCCCCCTTGCGGGTTGAATTTTATAAAATCCGAAATTTTTATTAAAATCACGCGAAAGGAATATTTTTTCAAATTTTAATTCTCTAAGCCCTATGGTTCCAGAAATATCGTCAAACATCAGTACGTAGTTATACACATATAGATTAATTACTTTATATGAATTAAACCCACATAATGGCTTACACGATTTGTGTCCAAATTTAACTACGGATAAATAAGAATTACATTGTGAAACTAGGCAAATAACTAGGGTTTGTAAGAAAATATTATTTTAAAATAGACCTTTAAGTGTGTTACAGACATTAAATGAAATATCAAATAGTGGTAGTAAATGGTAATGAATGTAATATGTAGCGGTCCACGAGGGAGCTCTCGGGTTTTGCTATCTATAACGAGGTTTGGCTTAAGCGCTCTCTGCGCGATCATCTCTCAAAAAAAATCAATTCGTAATGACGTATACAAAGTAATTGCTGTCAATTATTTAATCAATTGTTTTAGAAATAATGATTAACGTTACGATAATATACCATGAAAAATCATTTTTAAAATTAGGATTACTTCATATTAAAATTAATTATTTTTTTCTATCTTTTCCTGAAGACTTTTTCATTATTAGTCGCCATCCACCTCTACCAAAAAGCGGCAGAGACCTTTACTATCGTATTTACAATTTTTTTCTTTTTGTCTGATGGCTGTACTGCCAGAATTTATTGGTCTGTCATATTACAACAGGAAAAAATAACTAATGTAACTTTTTCAGAGTGATCGAAATAGGTAAATGCTTATTGCTGACCAATTAGCCGTACATTCATCCTTAAAAGCTTTTACATATGTATAGAATCACCTTTATACGCAGTCGCGTCAATTTTAATAACAAAGCGTGAACATAACATCCAATACCAAAACACTTAATTTTGTGACTAATGCGATGAATTGGAAGCATCATTACGAATTAGCGTCTACTTGCGAATTTTACATTAGGTGCAAATGATGTAGCGCAATTTCGACACCGTACATAACGAGGACTACACTTAGATGTCGTTTATAACAAGTTGCGCGCGCGTAAAAATAGCGTTCCCGTGTCAATGGCCTGACTATCAAGACCACTTAAAAATTGAATTAAATATGTACTCGCAATACTTCTACAGCGGAACATGCAAAAAATTAAAAGCAGATACGTGGAAGTCGTATTAAACAATCGGTACATTCAAGTTCTGGTTTATGTACATAAATATGTAACAGATAACAAAATATATTTTCATTAGCTACTTTATAATAATGTGTAATAGATAAACCGTATACCAGCCAGTACATGTTCGAACGGTGAGCATTTAAACTCATCTTGATTGCGTCTACTATGCGTTTTACGTATTAATGTAGTCTGTGGGAACGGAAAACTCATTAGTGTTTGTTTAAATATGTTTTTTTTTTATTTTCTATTAAGCTGTAAACTTTAATGAGGGTTATATGCAATCTGCGCACTCATCTCAACGACTGACGTTTGTATTTTTATCACCATCGTATTATCATGGAAGCTCAACATGTATTTTTGAATTTTTGAAATTGAATTTAAAACAAGCGTAAAAACTACGTGTATGTAATATTTCCGTACTTTTTATTATCAACTAACTGCCCCAACAGAATTCTTACTGTAAATTTATTTTAGCCAGTCACAGTCCACTAAATAAAAGTAAGCAACGCGTATACCAGTGTGATCATTTAATTTTGATTTAATGTTTTACTAATAAACAACGATTTTTTACTAAACTTTCCATTTCTATCACTGAAAGATTAGTTAACGTGATTATATTTTTTGTAATGCTTTATGGTACAATCTAAAGACAGTTTTATGATTAGAAAACAGAAAGAGTTGTTTTAATTATTTTCCCTGCAAATTTTTTTCATTCACATTTTGTCTCCATATAAACCTATTCGTTGCTGAAGATTGAAGAGAAATATGACGAATTGATCGTACCATTTCAGAGTTTTGAGCTTAACAACGTACTTGGCGAATCCATTCAATTTATATATAAATATTGTTATGATTTAATAGATTATCGCTAATGAAATGTAACGTTTTATGCAACTGTCAGTATAACAGTTTTCGCAACGTGTGATATATAAATTGAAAGTGATAAATGGACGCGGTGGACGGTAGTTGACCACTTGCCAGCCTGTTATCGCCGTTACCCGTCAGCTTCCCGCTACTGACCTCGTATCGTTCACTTCCTCCGTCATCCGAACGGGCCGTATAATACAATTGATAGAGTATTGTCTTTATTTGTTCGCAGGATCAGTATGATAACTTAGCCGCCCACACGCACAAAGGAATCGAGTTCCTAGACAAATATGGTAACTTCGTGAAGGACCGATGTGCAATAGAGCTCGAGTATGCAGGAAAACTCAGGTATATTATACACATCTTTTACGTTTATTAACTCAGATTTCCACTTTTACACAAAACACATAGATATATTATGTGATAATTAAAAATGAAATTAATGGAAATGTAAAGGAGTAAAACTATTGTATTAGTATTAAAAACAACTAAATAATTTACATCGTCTGGTCGAAATAAACCTGTATACAGGCCGCTTCCAACTAAAAAAGAAATCTAGTCTCCTTTAAGTATAGCAATATTTGTTTTAGGACTTTATTTACACCTTCATATTAATGATCGTTGATAATGATCTAGGCAGTGGCAGATACAATTATAATTTTAAAAAAATAGCACAATAGTATTTATTCGATAAGATGCCTATATTATAACATAAATCATGTCAAGAAAACTTAAAATACGTCATACTTTGCCTTACAAGGTAAGAGTTTCAAGCCAAGACTTAATCAAGGAGCTTTGAAACCTCTCCACGCCATTGTTGAATATGTATAGGGGGGTCAAGAGGTGAAATGGAGTCTCGACAGATTGTTAATCTTATGCTTACCAGGCAGTATAATGGTGCTGAATATGTTTTAAATTTATCTCGTTAATATTACCACGGTGGAAATATGGAATAAATTGAAATACAAAAATTCTTGACATACGATGAGTTAACATCTTTTATTGATGTCAAGTCGAGTCTGCTACCTGTTCGGACGATAAATGCCTCAGACCTGAGAAGAACCAGAGGAAAGGAATTCAATGGGAATATATAAATTTTTAAATAATATAAAATTACATATTTAATGCTTATTGAAATAGCTTGGCGAATTCATTATTTTCAAGTGCTATATTATTATTATGTGCTATCTTTATTTCTAACTCTTTTACCTTGTAGTAACCCTTAGCACCCAAACATTCGTTCACATCTGGTATCCTATAGTAAAAGCGTATACATTGCCCATAGAAAGATATGTTAAATAAAAAGTCGAGATTTTGTTGAATAAAGTTTGTTTCTGCATCTGGTATTAATATATATAATACATTTTGGATACAAAATGTAAACAGTTACTAAAAATAAAATAACATCGCAATTGTGTTCAAAAAGATAATCATAATTTGTATGTTGCAATGCTTTATCGGAAGTTTAGATTATTTTTCCACGGTGGTAGGTAACAACTTCGTTCAATAAACAGAAAAAAAGATAATTTACAATTTATTAGTAGTTTATACTTACGTATTTTCATTGTATAATCATCAAAAACAACCACGAATAGGGTCGATCGGAACACTTGTAAATTTACATAAGCAATAACACATTGCATAAAAACGTAAAAGGATTACGCTATACCTCATAAACTGTCATCTATAACGTGCGTGCTGTGTCGTAAGGCACCTGTCGAAAGTTTACTTTCACTACTTTATTTAGCGCTGTTTATTGAATACGAGATGAGAGATTTTTACTAAATTATACCATTCGAAAATGTTTCGCTCGTCGCCGCATCGAATTTTAAGCAGTATGAACATTTTTCTTCAATCCATCTTTTATACGTGTATAATTATAAAGTTGTTAATCGATGTTTTCAAGGTTTTTTTATATTATATTCTTTTATTTCTACAGGAGGCTCGTCAAGAGTTATCAACCGAAGAGGAAAGAAGAAGATGAATACCAGTAAGTACTAACTTATTTCGATCTTTAAATGGAATCAATAGAAAGTCAAAATTTCATTTTATTAATATTATGGTACACATAGGATCTTCCTAAAGTGACCACCTGTGTATGTCATGAGGAAAATGCCAGAGGTGCCCAATATAGAAACTAGAATCAAATCAAGCTCCCCTATAGTGGCATCTTTTAACTTCCAGGGTTTATTACTCTACAGAATATTCCAAATTATTACACAGAAGAACACCTCAATCCTTAATAATTATTTACATTTACGGAAATAGATTGATAAGAAGGTATTCTACCGTATTTTTCAAGACCAAGTTATGAAACAAGTTTTACTGTTTATGTGTTTGAGTAATTTAAGTAATTAAGATAAATTTCCAAATTTTTTGTATTTTATTTATTATGAATTGTCAAAAAAAATACAGGACAAATTACAATTTTAGTGAGGGGCGAACCACAACACGCGCTTCTTAAAAGTAATCATATCAACAATATATCTTACTTTAAATATTAATTATTTATTTAGGAGTTATTTATAATATTATACAATATTCTAAAATATTTTGATTGAATGAAGACAAGTAGTCATGATAAATATCTAAACTATTTATTTTCATAGACAATTGGTTACAGAGACTTCTACATTATATAATATGTATTTATTATATAATATAGAAGTCAAAATGGTAACGATATTATTACAAAGAATTACAACTAATCAATAATGTCCTTTACGTGACTAACTCCGGAGGAACCAGTGTGCTATGAAGTCATAACAATGGCAAGATTCTTGTCCCCTTCTCGAAATAATAACAGTTGTCGCCTCTTTCCGCTGGAGTTCTTTGTAAAGTGACTAGATTGTGAATCATCGGTGCAACTAACTCATGTATAGATACATAATAGATATTTATGTGTAGATTTCATTAAAAACATTGTGTTTCATTACATTCGATTGTTTTAACTTCGGTTTGATGCGATTGACATCAATAATTAGATCTAAATTTTAACAAGTAATGAATAGATGTTTGTGTATATGAAATTTAAATAAATATAAGAAATCTGTTTTACAGATCGCAATTTTCGCGAGTTACGTTTATTCGCTTTTAATTTTTTTTTATTGTAGCATTGTGTTGGTATTGACGTTCTTCACTTTGCAAAGAAGTTTAATTACTTGGATTTAATAATCAAAGTAATTATTAAAATTAATCTATGCCATCAACTTCACGTGAAATGTGTTTTGTTTTGGCTTGTTTAACATTTTTCTTGTTTAAAAATATGGAATATGGATGGAATAAAGAATGAACATTGTTTTTTATTAAATTGAAAATTTGTTCCTTTCTTCATTATTATAACTACCCATCAGAAGGCATTGCGAGTTAGAAACTTCTGTACCGTTTACCCGATAAAGAGACACCCTCAGAATATTAATTATTATTTTAGCACATAATTATTACATATTTGTGATAACTATGATTACAGTAATATCAATAATGGAACATATACAAGGTGTTTATTTGTATAATATCCTTACAATAATTTCTGTTCAATTAGTTAAATTTCAACGATATGTCTAGAAAAATTGTATTTATGTTCTCTTTGTATACAGGTGATTCAACTATATCTCATTTTATAGAAATAAGCTTCAAGGCTTTACACCAATTTTCAATAATCTTGTATAAAGTGATCACTATGAAATATGTTGAGTTAATTTCTTTTTAAAAGTGGAATGCGAAAAACTCATAATTCAACATTAATTTCTGGCAGTACAAAGTCTGCAGGGACAAGTTGAAAACAATAATTAATTTCATTATGTAGTAAGCTATTTTGAAAAAATTTTCTCTTATCATATTAGTATAACTTATATATTATTTCTGAAAACCATGACTGTTGTATAGGATGTACCATATATTACTTAACAGCAAATGGGCTTTACATTTCTCAATTTAAAGCTATAAAATTTCACACCTACAAAAACTAGTCATCTCTAGCTTCGCTAGCTTAAATGCTCCCTCGATGCTGGTGAAATTTCGTAAACTCTGATCGTTGCTGACTTTTACTCGGGACAAATCTTCGTCGTCGTCGTTGTGGTCATTTCAGTCCATAGACGCCCATTGAAAGACAAGCCTCCTCCAAATATATCTGTGGGCGCACGCGGGGGAAGGGGGGATTTATCATAATCGCCACGCTTGGCAGGCGGGTTGGCGAACGCAGTACGGTATAAAATTGATGCACAAGGTGTGTATTATATAAGAATGTATCCTGGGATTCGTACCCACGACCTACAGTAGCAAGTTTCAATCCTTACCACTGGGCTACTACTGATCACTCGAGGCAAATATTCTCAACAAATTTCAAGTGTCTAAGCCTTATGGCACAGGTATAGGTGGAAATCACATATATATGTTGTACTCGGTTACATATATTTAAATATATTTATATTTACAGTATATTTAAATATAACAAACGAAAATTTAAAAAGGCGTGCCTTTTCCACTTTTATCAATCTTATAATCAGCATATCTCTAAATGAAATTTAAAAAGCTTTAATTAACTTATCTGTTAAAAAGATTAACGTGAATGTTTATAAGAATGTTTACGAAACGCAATTACATTCCGTGCGCTCAGACCATCACGCTCTCGGTTGAATTATTACGTATAATGAAAATTTGTACTCTAATTCATTGGTTTGTACAACTGGCCAAATTAAAAGTACTTAAAGAACTATTAACAAGAATTAAAAAAAAATTATTACTAAAGAGTATTTCGTAGGAATGCTATCACGTAATGTTATTTCTTATTATATTGTTGAAGTTCGGTTTGGTAGTTTTTTACGTTTATCTATGCATTTTAATGTCAATGAACACTTCCTCAGATATGTACACAGGGTATTTGGTATAGGTGTAAAAGTTTTAAAGGTATGAATATATAACTCAATTGTTATCAGTTATGGAGGGGTTAGCTCTTTCTAAAATTCAACCGTTTCAGTATTAATAAATTACGTAAGGGTAATAAAGTAAGAAAGAGCGTTTTAAAAATACACAGATTAATACATATTAAAATAGTTATTGTTTACTATCTGTCCTTACAGACTTTGGATTGCCAGAAGTTATTGTCTTGTCGAATTCCAACAGAATTTCAAAGTGATCTTTTTATACAGATTAATTGTATAAATAGATGTAAAAGCTTTAAGACGTAATGCTGACAAATATGCTGTATGTTCACTCCTTTAAAATTTTTACACCTAGAACTGACTACTTTGTATGTAAACTACAGATCGTTAATTCAATATTCCGACTGGAACCGTTGTACACTAGTTATGCGCTCTTTCCTAGCATATGGTACAGTGGATCTGCTCGGACTACAGTATATGTAATAATATCTACACATGGATGTTAATATTTTAAAATTTCCCCTGTACTAGCCTGACCTAGTGCTCAGATTGTTTATTTAAACTTGTAACTGTAGTATAATTATTAAGACGTAAATTAAATGATTACTTATAATTAAATATCGTTACAGATATTCAGCGTGCAAAGCGTTCAGACAACTTCTCCAAGAGCTGAACGATTTCGCGGGTCAGCGCGAAGTTGTAGCGGAGAACCTACAGTCAAACGTTGTACGAGAGTTGCATTTACTTGCCAAGGAGCTACGCGAGGAAAGAAAGGTAAGCAGTAACGTTTTTATATACTAAACTGACCTTGTTACGAAAACAGTAAAAACAAACAAGTCGATAAGACTGGTCACCGTGGCGAATTTTGGGTGGTGTGAGTAGAGTAAATAGTAAAAAAAATCTTGTGTTAGTTAAAATAACCACATAGTGAATTATAATTCTCAAGTATAATTAAACGCTGTCAATCATTTGCACAAGCATCAAGGTATAAAGTAAAGAAACGAGAATATCGTGTGCCATATAGCAATACTATCTAAATTTAATCACATTATTTAGCAGTCATGTGTTGATACGGTATCTTGTAGTATACTAAAAATAAAGCTTATTTTTGTAAGTAATTGTTGTTTATTTAAATCAATAAATGTATTGGTCACTGTAAAATACGTGATATTTATTTTGTCTATCATGCTGGAGCAGGCCAAAATCTTTTGATAGTACGAAGTCTGATATACATAGTAATATATGTGTTTAGTAACTTTATATAAATTATGAATAATTAATAATCAGTAAATAAATTTATCGAGATTAGCAAATGTTTAAGAACAAGCTAAAAACAACTAGCGACACGATTGCAACTCGTTTTTCCACATTCTAATGCCCCTCTCAAGCGTGATCCCATTTGTAGATGCATCTCGTATTTCGATTTCTCAATATGGAGGTTATTTATGAATAGTAAGTGTTCAGACGGCAATGGGAAGTTTATTGTTAATTTACATTCATTCTCATTCAATATGTTTTAAAAATTCAATGCATTTTATAGAAACTGCAACATAAAAACAGCATAGTTTCTCTAGCCATATACATTTATCCTCCAACAGTTTGAAAATGGTATCATTATGTTTTCTTTTCAATTTATCTTATTGACCTTATTAAACTGCTCGTTTGTTCGTGCTTGAAATAAATACAGATTCAAGTGAGTTGTTGGCGTAAGAACAATTTGGCGAACATTTTGCCTTATTAAACAAAGTTGGCACTTTGGTCTGTAATAATTCGACTCGCTACTTCTAGCCGCGACTGGGTCACGGCTTCTGGGTGTATAATAAATGGCACAGTTGATTTGGTGCCAATGTTGTATGACCAACATGTTAAACGACCCGTAACATCTTTTTATTACGTCACCCTTTCTACGTGTCTAGGGCACACTAAGCAAAATTGTAATAAAATTAAAATGTCTGCAAATATTGTAGACAGGTGCAACTATTTTAAAATCATTTAAAATAAAATATTAAATTAAAATACAAGCTATTTTAGAATAGCTTTACTGACAGACTTGTGCTGCTTGATCTTATTCGCATATATTGTGTTCCAAATAAATCATTTATACAATATATTCCAGATTTTGTTTATTGATTAAAGGTGAAATTATTATTATTTTGTGATCGATTAATTAAACGCGCAAAGTTCACAACAAACTGCCAAATGTATAAAGTTTCAACGGTCGTTATGTTTTCAGAATTTTTGTCAAGTTTCTGCTCAGCTATCAATTTTATTTTTCTTTGAAATATTGTTCGAAGTACTTATAAACTTGTAGGAAAAATATTAATGAAATCAGTGAAGTTGTTCAAGCATGACCAATGCAAATAGTGACTAATTTATGCCTCTATTAGAATCGGCAAATTATCGATAAATGTTAAAGTAATTTATTCATTTCCCGTGGAGTTTAAAGTCAACGAGCATTAAACAAGGCGAGACACAGTCAATGCATTGTTGACTGTAAATAGCGACTTAAATTTTTTTAGTGCCAAATATCTGCTATAACAATTTAAACAAAGCACATCTGCAGTTCGTTATTCATTCATAAAAAAAACTTCAGTTGTATTTTAAAAAAAAAAAATTTTTAATAAATTTTACGTCAGAATTTTCTCAGCTACAGTAGTCCAACGACACGGCTTAAAGGATGAAGTTAACTGCTCGTTGACATCGCACTTGACCGTTTTATCATTCTTTTTAATTTCAGCAACATTTGAACGAAGGCGCTAAACAGGTGGCCGTACTCAACTCAGCCATAGGAGCACTGGAGAGAGCGCGGAGGGCTTACGAGCGAGCCGCTCGAGAGTCCGAAAGAGCTCTTGAAACGTTCCAGAAAGCTGACGCTGACCTCAATCTAAGGTAAAAATATATGCAGCCGCCTACACACGCTTCGAATTAATTTTTGGCCAGGATTATTTTTAGTCTGCAGTCATCCTGTAAGAGTTGCTCTCGAGGGCGCTATCTTTTATTCATTTTTGTTAATGAATCATCGTTATTTCGCGAGTGGGAGCGAACACCTTGTATTCTTCCATTTTTACACGGATATGTTCGAAAATAAAACGTATTAATTTTTAGGTACACACTTCATTTTGTGTCTGAAGCGGTTTGCTTTTAAGGTCCCTCTATCACGTTGCTATTATACTAAAAGGTTTTTTGTACTTTCCTTTTATGCTTTTATGAAAATGTGATACCGTTAATGCAGTTATCTTTTCACATATTTCTGCGTCTATTTATGTCAAAGGTTATAAGATAATAATTACGTGATAGCAATTTAACAAGTAACTATACTATTTAGTTTAAGAATATTCGCGGCAATATAATTTTTGTAAGCTTCGTATTAAACAATTCATAACTAGTTAAATTTAGTGCCTGATTACAACTAATATTTTTGGAAAAAAAAGAAATGAAAGAAGATGTCTTTTTAAGCATTTTTTTTTACATTAAAAATACTTCTATAAATTTACAATAGGGCTTGGATGGAAGAGCATCTAGCATTCTCCAACCTACTTAAGAAAATCGTCTGTCTATCATGTAGGTGGACGTGGCGATCTACGCTGGGCTTGCCAGTCAACTACTAACTAAATCGTGGTTGCACAGACTTATTAAGACTAGGGGCCACTCGGGCAAATCATGAACTGATGGCGGGCCGGCCGCCAGAAGTATAGGTAGTTAAATTTTTTTGGTTTTATTCTGGAATAGAATTCAATATTTTTCGAATTTACGAGAGTATTATTTTTGCTGTCGGCGGGCCACCAGTATTAGACCAGCGGGCCGCGGTCTGTGCATCCATGAACTAAATGTTATATTTGCTACTTTATTTACCGGAGACTCGGAGTCCATGCCGAAATCAATCGTCTCTAGTATCTTATTCAATAATTTACAGTCGAGCAGAGTTGGAGAAACAGAAGGCAAATGTAAAGTCGAGAAGCCAGGCGTGCGAGGAAGCGAAGCTCGAGTATACGGACCAGTTGCGTAAAACGAACGAGGCGCAAAGGCAGCACTACGAACAGCGGCTGCCGCACGTCTTCAAGCAACTACAGGTAAGGCGACATATTTAAATATTTTAGTACGTCTGATACAAATGTACTACTTTAGTCATGCAACCAATAACTTTGATAATTGGTAATTCGATAAAATTAGGGGGACCGGAAAGTAATGACGTTTCTGTCGACATATTTTTACTGAAAATCCAATTAATTTTTACAACACCAACATTAAAAACTTGTATACTAGATGGCAAAAGGTTGTTGATAATTAGGTGAATATACTGTTGATTAGAAATATTTTTTTTTAATGTAGCTGTGTGAATGTAACGGAAAAAAGTGACATAACTTTCCGGTCCCCCTAATTCATATATATGTAAAGTACGTAAGTAAGTACGTGTATATACACGTATGCATACATACTCACGTGCTACATCACGTTTTATTTTTCAGTAATAATTCATAGTTTATACTCGATTGCTTTTACTTTTATATATTTTAAATATATTGTATCAAAATTTATTGAAAAAGATCTTCCACTTATATTTTTAATAATTAACAATGAATGGTAATGATAATGATGCAGGAAACTAAAACAAAATGGTGAAAATATGTATTTTTTGACATGCGATTTTTGTACGTAACTTACCTTTTAAAATAAACGTAGCGATTATAATAACAGCACTAATAGCATCACATTTTATTACAAATTTAAAATTTTAGCATGAGAGCTTATAGCTTTTGCTAAATTTTATAGATGTTGATAATATTGTGCTATAATTACGTTTATTTGTATAGCATTTATTGAAACATTTTTCATAAGAATTATCAACATCGATGTAAACATGAGTCATGAACTCGATAACGTTTTGGTGAAATATTGCTCGTTGGATTGTGGTTGTTGTATGGCCGTGTTCTCTGGCGACCGGCCAAATGGGTCACTAGTCACGACAAATAGTAAAATCGCGTCTATTTCTGAATTTCTTTTTTCATTTTTTATTTGTTCTTTAACAGGGCAAACAACAGCCTATTATTCCGTTTTGTAGTAGTAGCAAGGAGGAATGTTACCACTAACTGTATTTTTGTTATTAATAATGTTATTAATACAAATAGCCAGTGAAAACATTCCAACTTGTCAATATAGTCAGTAAGATATAAAATATTTACAAAAAAAAATTAAGTTGTCTTAAACATATCTTTCAATTATGAAATATGAAAAAGAAGCTGAATTGCTGAGTGTGAAAGGTAGGGAATATATTATATTAGTATAGCGGTATATATGTGAGTTGTAAACTAAAATATCAATTTTTATTTTCTAATGAAACTATTAGATGATATACCTATTTTTCAATCAATATTATCTTGTAAGCTTGATGTTGTTTTTAAATCACAGGGTTGTAAAAAGATTATTTATAAGGTGTCTTATCCTATAGTATACATAGTATAGTATTATTTGTAAGAACATATTACTTGATAAAATGAATGGTTTTATGTAACTGTATCACTGATGGTGAAGGTCTACATTTTTGAAAAGAATGAATATATAAATAAATAAATAATGCAACACATTTAATTTCAGGATTTAGATGAAAAGAGAATCAAAAACATAAAGAACTTTATGTTAAGTTCCGTGGATGTTGAAAGGAAAGTGTTCCCAATAATAATGCAGTGCCTAGACGGAATGGAGCTAGCCGCTAATAGTATTAATGAAAAAGAGGTAATATTAATTATTTAAGTTTAAATTAAGTACAAAAAATTGTTTCAAAGATACTTTGTCCATAGCATATTACATAAAAAATTTGTGTATGAGGAGTTTTTGTGTACGGGTTGACTTTCAATACCACCATCTGTAGAACCCGTAGACTAATATTTTTATTATTATTGTTTTTATGAAACACATGAAATAGTACCCATGAAATAAACTGGTATATAAGTATATTGCATTTAACATCTACTCTCGGTTAGGAATATAGTTACAAAAGTTTAAGAAAAAGTAACTTAAAATAATAAAAAACGAAATTCACATTATAAAAATAAAAGGTCAAAGTTACTAAATTAAAATGAAATTAATAGAAAGTGTTAGAGAAACTAAGAAGCCATGTAATAAAAATGATCGTAGCCTATATAACTATGGTGCTTGAAAATTGAGACCATTAACATTTTAAATGGTATGATATGTATATTAAGGATTTTACTGTTACTGAGATTAGTATAAAAGTTAAAGTACTAAGATAGTAATCAGAAAATCTTTTGTACTCAAGATACTTAGTATTTTGGTGTAAAAACATGGTTACGTGATTTTAACCTATTAAAATACCCCCGGTGGATATCCTTGGTGGAGATGCTCGGGATCATATAACCATAATATTTTTGCGTGTGGCCAAACTCACCTATACCCGTTGAACCTTTTAGTGGCTTTTTACTATAGTCAGAGAATACCGGAACTAAAGGGAAGAAGAGAATATAACCTACCAGTACATATGTTGGGTAGGGTTTTATCACTACTAAACATACCAATTTAATTTTCTTTTTGGTAATAAATTAAAGTGGTTTCAATTAATCAACTAATCGTAATAATTTCATACACAGGACACACAATTGGTCATAGAGAGATACAAATCAGGATTCGTGCCGCCGGAGGACTTCAGGTTCGAGGCGGCGTCGGGTGCTGAGGCTGCAGAGGCACCACCACAGAACCATCTGACAGCCGCACGTGGCACCGTCTCTGGTCACCGGATCAAGAAAAGAGGAGGACTGCTTTCGATATTCAGCTCCAACAAGGTGAGACACCACTTACACCCATATAGCCTCAAAATCACTTTTAATTTTTATTCCTTTGGTCATTTTTATTTATATATAGGATATGAATGTCTGCAAAACTATAAAAATGACCAGTTCACAACCTTTTTGTTGTAATTTTAATTAATAATTTTATCCCACTTTTCGAACAACAATTTTAATAACGCATGTATGGGGTTTATTATTTTAAACTACTGTAATTTTGTTATGTTTGTTATAACAACCGATATTTAGCCATTTTTTATGGAATTATTACTGCAAGCTTCAATAGAACATGATGTCCGCGTTCTTACTAAAATGTGAAAGCAATTCACCGTGTTGTAGCGTGCATAAGTATATTTAAATTTATCTGCGCTAATTTCAAAACACTTAATTTTTTTTTCTGTTTTGTTGATAGAACAAGTAAAATGTAACCCAAAAATTTAAAAAATTTCATGAAATGAATTTCATTTGGATGGATGTAATAATTTGATCGATGTAATAATAGTTTGTTAAAAAGTGCTGTTTGTTAAGTCATGACAATATAATTTTTTGTTGTTCAAATAAGGGATTCTTCCGTCAGGGAGAGCGTACCACGAAAGTGTGAAAAAGGTTAACATTTGTAGTTATTGTTATAGAGGGTAGTAGAATATTACAGAGTGTATAAAATTAATTTTCTTTTTAATGGCAATAATTTTAAAAATATGTGAAATAGATTTTAATTTTCTGGAGTTACCCATTATTAAGCCATTTCACCAGATATTGACCTGACGCTAATATATAAAAAATGTGGCAATATGCAATATCGGTTGTTTTTATTTATTTATTATGCTTTGGAGATGGAGATACTAATGTGTTTTTATTTTATTATTCCCCATTCGATTCCCATCTAACACGGGTAAACCTAATGAATAAATGAATGATATTGGCTGTCGGCGATCGATGTCACATGAAAAAGTAAGTCCACCCGTGTGGATGTAAGTTTTTAGCATGTGCTATGAAACTTCATGCATTGTCTCCCATATAACTTGCAAATTCATGCGATTTAATCAAGTTCGAAGTGAGATTGTGCGAACATGTCAAGCGCACTTTTATGCTTTGCTTTGAACTCTCCTATGCAGCGGTGAAAGTTCCAACACTTGTCCGTTCGTTTACTTTTGTTTTCTTTATTTTAATATATTTTGTTTGCCTTCATCTCGTCACGAAACCGTCTAACGTTATGGCTACAGAGGATTATTGAAGCGTGCCACTCCTTCAAGGTCAGTTACAAGTTAAACGGGTGGTTTTACTGTGTGGTGCAATTATAGCTAGACACATTGTATTGTTCATTCACTTTTCCCATCACCTTTATTCCTTACTTTGTATGATTCACAGAAGACTGGCTATAGAATGGGTTGGTTCGCAACCCATATGTACACAAGTTTGAGTTTTGTGTTCAATCTCAGATACTTAATATAATACTTGGTACATTGCATGTTTTTTAAACTTAAATGTGGCCGGGAATTCTAAATATACAAATAATTATTCTAAATTATACCATCATTAAAATAATAAGCGTTTTTTAATGTGCCATAAATTTCATAATAATTTTCGATGCGTGTAAAAACATTTTATTACTGTAGAAATTTTGTAATGCTGAAAATTACATGGAGACAAAGCTCACCATTTACATTTTCTCTTGAATAATAACGAGTTTTGCTTTCTATTAATATATTTCATTACCTTTTGTTCATAAACATTATGTGCATATATTTGTTATGTATCATATCACTATGTACATATTTTCATATACTATATATGATTAAAAAATACTTAATGTAATTAATGACATCTAGTTCATTATTACATTTCAAAGGAACCATAACTGTGTCAACACACTACATTTCATCACAAATCAGTGTATAAAACACATTTTGTAATATTGACTAAATTTTTCTTGTGAAATGCTTTGTGAATGTAATTTAATGAATAATTAAACTAAATTAAATTTAATAAATATGTATTTAAGATAATAATGTAATTATTTGAATTTTAGAACAATATGTCAATGGACGGGAAGGAGGATTATTCAGATTTGCCACCAAATCAGAAGAAAAAGAAGCTTCAAGCAAAGGTTCATGAGTTAAATAAACAAGTAAGTTTTTCCATTATTTATTCTATTTATTCTCGCTTATTAATCTATTCATAAAGTATATTGGCACCAAGTCTTTCAACAGTTCAGAACAAATGTTTGATTGTGTGTGAACATATGTTTGATCAATATCTTTAGTATTTGGTATATCAGTTCATTGCTGATATTCATATACTAGTAGTGTAACTCAGTTGTCAGGTGACAGCCGTCGTGTGAATGCGTATTTTTTGCGTTCTGCGGACCGGACTAGTCAAATATGAATTTTAAATGTTTTTTAGTCAACAAAATATATATTTTTTTCATAATTCGATTCGAGACCGACAGTTACAAATCAGAGAAAGTTTGAGTTTAAATTTTATTGCAGGTGGCACAAGAGCAAGCCGCAATGGAAGGTTTAATGAAAATGAAAGGAGTATACGAAACAAATCCTACACTAGGGGATCCAATGACTGTGGAAGGTTTGATATCACTACATTGCTTATATTTTCTTGATAAAAAAGTATTAAAGAAACATAATTGCTAATTGAAAATAAAAATGAAGTAATGATGTGAAGACATGTACCGTTTTTTTTTTCCTTATATTTATAGGTAACATTTAGACAGCTATTATATTTATTTATAACTACCGCAGTTTATCTTATCTGTCTTTTGAATTGTTTAAATTCGATATTCCATTATTTTCTTTATATGAGAAAGGGAAAAGTTTTTTGTTATCAAAAATCAGCATTAAATTTTGTATTTAAGAACAGAAATATTATTTTTTAGATATTATTTTTTAAATTTATAAATATTGTAAAATTTTTAAAGGAAAGTTATATTTTTACATAAATTACATTTTACCTTGGTTTTTTCTCTGTTTTAAAAAATTGTATGTTAATCTAAATCAAAAATTGACCGCCAACATAAGGGTAAATATAATCATATTAATTATTACATTGTTTATATTATTTATTTTTGTGTGTTTGTCGCCAGGACAACTCAATGAATGCTGCGATAAATTAAAGAAACTAAGGGCACAGTTACGTAAATTCGAGGAACTATTGGCGGAGGCGAACAGTCAAGTGTGCATGCCGCCGCTGCACCCGACGTCGCGGACTAACGGCTCCGCCCCACCAGCACAGGCTATAAGGTTCATTGTTAATATACAATTAAGTAAAGTAACCACAGAAGAATCGCAGAGGTCACCAACGTAGCACTCTCTCGGGTATTATTTATCTGAAGTAGTGGACGTTGCAGCCGAAATGTTCTCGGGTGGCGACCATGAGCAGGTAGACAGTTTGAGTAAGCCCCCAATAGATGAACCCACGATGTAGTATGGTCGCTAGAAGTCGCAGGGTGAGGATAGTGGAAGACAAGTCATCGTGGCGACCTTTGTGGAAGGCCTATGCTCTGGAAGTCTATAGGTTGATATGATAAAGTAACAACAGGAGCAAGGCTCTAATCGAAAGTTTATCCATATTTTTGTATTAAAAATCCTACTCACAATATAGTATGGGGTAATTATTAAAAAAAACTGGGTGTTCACATTTATACTGAAACATTGGTGCCTGTTATATGCAAATATTTTTCAAGTGATGAAATGTATAAATAATAAATGAAATAGTATTAATTCACAAGTCTTCTTGTATAATCGAACAACAATTATTATAATAGGTTAGTAAAAAAAATTATTTTGATATTAAAAAGAACGTCCACCCACAAGGTGGATAGACAACATTGTATAGTTAAGGTTGTCGAAAGACGCTGGATGTCTGAAATATGTTATGCTTTATTATATAAGACTGTGACAGGCTAATATCGTTTGACAGTACGAAGACTGGGGGCAGGTAGTTTGTAATAAATATATTGTTTCAGTATCGGTTCAAACAGCGAATCCCTGTCTCGGTCGGCATCAGAGTCGTCAGTTAGCACGGGCACGGGCACAAACGCTTGCGCGTCGGTAGCGCGGGTGGCGGGCGGTTCCCCCGAGTCGGGACTGGGCGGCGAGCTGGCTGCCGCACACGAGCACGCCAACGGCCACCACGAGCATGATGAGCACGACGCACATGATCACGAGTCCGACATGGATTACTACTACGAACCGGATCTCCAGCCACTCGGCTACTGCAAGGCGCTCTACGCGTTCGAAGGTCAGTCAAGGCTATGTGTTGTTTTGAATGTCTAAAACTTTGTAGTTTTTCATACGTAATAACCGCATACTATTACTATTAATTCGGCGCTAGAGGACTGAGGCTTGAGATTGTAGGTCGCGGGTTTTATTCCCGGAATACAGTCTTGGATATAATTCACACTTTGTGCTTTTATTACGAAGTTTTGCCACTGCTCATAAACAAGCTTTCAGAGGATGTGCAGCAGCATCTTTTGTAACAATGCCACTCTGTGATCGCTCACCCATCGGCCAAGCGTGGCGTTTATGGTATATCCTCTCATCGCTATCTTCGGTGGAGGCCTACGCTTTGCAGTGGGCGTCTATGGGCTGAAACGAAGACGACGATGAAGTACATAGCACCACTCTGTGCTTCTTATCTGGAGTCTAGAATTGGTAGAAGTCAATAATTTGATGAGTTCAATCCAAAAATAAAAATAGTGAATATAGCTCATTTGGCAAGCCGAGGCTTGTCGTTTTGGGATCCCTCGAATCACTTCCAGCGGTGTAAAGATACCGCCCCCACCAGAAATTATGCTGCAAACGCTGTAATCGAGCTGTAAATTTATTTTATCATATCACTTGTCTGTGGGTTCCCTTAGTCACAGTTTACAATTATGCTTATTGAAGAATCTCACAGTTTTATTTTTTTAATATTTTACTATAGCACAATATAATTAATAATGATAAGTTTTTTTCAGTAACCAAAATTCGAATCGTATTTGAATGTCACCTCCTAACTGTATGTCCGTGCATTAATTAACGCATATGAATATAAAAAAGAAGACGTTTTATTGCAGCGAACGGCACCGGTTCGACGATGCGCATGGAGTGCGGCGAGCGGCTGCTGGTGCTGGAGACGGACGCGGGCGACGGGTGGACGCGTGTGCGGAGGCAGCACACGCGCGAGGAAGGCTTCGTGCCCACCACCTATATTGCCACCACGCTCTACGCCGACGCTCACGATCACTAGCACGGTGCGCACTCACCACACCTGGAAAAGGTTTTGTTTTTGTAATAGAAAATGGATGCTGTTTGCCTGTTAGCACATTTACTGTTGCACTAAGTTTGAGATGACTAGTGCTAAACTGGCTTAATCTAGACGTCTTTACAATAATTAAGCTCTAGGGATCTCTCAGGAACTTACTCAGAAATTAGGAGGCGGTCTAGCATGCGGGCACTACATGAAGTAACTGGATGCCCAAAGGTCCCCAAAAGAGAATTCGAAACTTTTTTTTTTATTTGTTCCCAAGTTAAAAAAAGTTAACGACGAAAATGAGTAAAGAGGGACAAGCCTCCGTTTGAAGTGTCACTAGATGTCAAAGAATTTCGCCGTCAGTAAGTTTAACAAGTAATAATAAGCTTGTGTTTGATGAAAAACTAGCAATTCTGTGGGAAGTAAGTAGACCGATCAGTCGGGGTAAAAGATGATGGTTCGTTAGCCGTATGTCTTATTCATACGATGTCAGCTTAGCATTTTCTAAGAGAGGGGAAGCTGAGTTCGATCAGTTTCTATTATAGGGGAACTTACGATGTTAATATAACTACCATTAAAAAGCATGTAAAAAGTTCTTAAAAATGTTGACATGAATAACAATTCTTTTCGTCAACGTCAATATAATGATTCAAGTGAAGACTTGTAATTTGCTGTTTGTTTAAATACAATATTATTTTATACTTATATAATTACCTACATCGGGTTGGCTTGCCAGTAGGTGATCCAAAGACAGTCAATGCCGCGGGTCGCGAGTGGTCGCTGAATCAATCAATCAATCAATCTTTGGACTTTTTGGGCCTTTGCTTTGTACGGGGCATTGGCTAAAAAAGAAGAAGTGTCCACAACCCAAAGTCTTCCAAACAAATAAATAAATTAAATATATAATACTGAATGAATATAATGTATTTGTTTTGTAGGCACAGCGGGGCGCTGCCTGCTTTGCAGTTGCAATGCCGCTGTCGCAACGTCACCGGCGTGTTGCAACGAGACGATATCGCCTCCGAACTGTTTGTCGCTTGTGAAATCGTATGTGAAAACCGCGGCGCCGCGACGCTCCAATAGTGAAACCACTCGTGGCCTAATCTTTTGCAAGTATTTTTGCTATAATTTGTCGTAACTGATACTAGGTTTATTTTTTTATCTTTCTTTATTATTTCTCAAACGCCGTAGACGTGGTAAAGCTGAATAAGAAAATATATTCAAGATGTTATCGATAAATTAAAAATTTTTGGAAAGGTTGAAAATAAAAATGAGATATCTTGTAATTTCTACTATACGAAGATGAAATTGCTACGTCTACGTCGATCGTAATTTTAATAACATTCCATGGTCTTATTTATTGTGTATATTATCGGATACATGACTTACATATTTTTCATGTAAGCTCGTTTAGCTTAAAATAGTTTGTAAACTTTAATTGTAACAATGTGTAACACATCTAGATCTTCATTGTGCCAGCTGTTTATGTGTTAAGGGATTTTCGTACTTATAATAGGTGATATTCTATTGCTTTTATGTGATTCCGCCGATGATTATTCGAAATTATAGCAAAAATAGATAATAAAAAAGTAATAAATATGACCTGTAAAATATGTAAACATTAAAATTTATCTCGAATTAATATTAAAATGCTAAAATAAAATGTATTCAGTAAAGATTAATGAAATACATTATCCCGATATCACACGATGTATTATAAAAAGCTTATATTAATTGAATCTTATTTAGTTATTAATGCTAGCTAAATGTCGTGATTAGCCAATGCTATTTTTGAATATTTCTGTATGGAAGAAACAGAATTGTATTTATATATAATGAGGGAAGAATGGATGAATGATTCGATTTTTTTATAAAAATAAAACTATATGAGACCTTTTTATGTGTTTAATTTTACATTATGACAACAACACCTTTCCAAGTGAAATAAATACACAATGTGTGTCTGCATTGTTTATTATGATTACGAAAGTCAATCATATAAATTTTGTTCATATGTGACCTATTTGTAGTAATTATTAATGTCCAAGTAATGATATTCCCTAAACACTAAGAATCATTGAGTGCTACCGAAACGGCTGTACCGTGACTTTGGTATTCTGCGGCGAGACGGGTGTGCCGAGTATCGGCCGTTTTGTTTCTTCAGTACGACGTTAACGCTCGCTGCGGCGGCGTTCAACCTTTTTTCTATGGCCCCCATCTCTCCGCGCTTTCCTATGGCGCGGTACAGCGATTTCGGTCGAACTAAAATACCGACAGTAAAGCCCTAGGTAGACATGATTTTTATGGGCCAGTATAAGTAAGTTTTTCGGTTTAAAACGCACCATGATTACTTAAGCTAATGGTAGCATATTTCAAAGTAACTATAATGTGCACTCAAGTTATTGATACCCTTTGCGGTGTATGAGGAAGTTGTATGGCAAATTTATTTCATCATCATTTCAGTCGCAGGACATCCACTAATGAACATAGCCTACACTATAGATTTCCAATAAGACTAGTTGGAAGTGGCCTGCACCTAGAGTCTTCTGTAGACCTTAACAAGGTCATATGTCTACTTTGTGGGTGGATGTTCGCTGAGCTTGTACGACTGTGGACTCCACTAATGAACTCTAAAGTCCAAACGGGTGCGACAAGCAATAGTTTTCAATAATCACTTGTGCGTCTCGTCAATTGTGTTACTTTGCTGTATTTTGTACACCAAATTCTCGAATAGCACGGTTCTATTCCAGGGCATAATATATTTTTTTCGAGTTCTAAAAAAACCACTTGCCTCGGGTTATATTCTGAATGAAATTTAGCTGTCTATAAAAATACGACTTGGTTATAAATACACAGGTTTGTCTCGATTATCACTAGTTTCATTCTATAATCGTTTGAAGTTGATGCTGCTATTCATTCCGGCGAGTATGTCTGGACTAATACTGTAAGAAAAATGTATGAAAGGTGTTAAACTCTGTAACTAAGATCTTAAAGAGATATTGTTTATCTTTATAAACAATTGTAAAATTGTTAGAGATTTATAAATTAAAAAAAAATGTTACGAAAAAAGAGTTTTTTAATCATCTTAAAATCTTTCAACACTTCCAGCAGGAGATATACTAGAAGCTATTATCTCGTGTAATCTAATATTTTACTTTCCTACTTTATATTGGTATGAAGAAGGTAAAGGTAGCCCAACGGTAGAGGACTGAGACTTGCGATTGTAAGCCGCGGGTTCGATTCCAGGGATACAATCTTAAATAATTCAAATTTTGTGCATTTACATTTACATTTGCACTGATATTGCCACTGCTCAAAATCAAGTTTCCAGAGTATAGGTAATAGCGTCCTCTACCGCATAACCACACCGCGATCGCCAACCCGTCTGTCAAGCGTGGCGAATATGGTATGTCCCATAGATATCTTTAGAGGACATCTATGCCTTGCGATGGGCGTCTATGGGTTGAAACGTCGAATAAATTTCGCAAAAACCTTAAGTAGTTTTGTACACATCCTTATTATTTAGACATGTTTAAAAAAATGAATTTATTCACTATCATCATCTGCATTAGTAGAATGTTCAATGTTGAACATGGAGAACCATATATCTTATACTTTTTTAAAAGGTTCGCGTGGAACCGGAGTACATTCATCTTCAGGCGGCCTTAATATGGCCATCTATCCACCGAAAGGAGGGACGTTCTATGCTGAATTAATTTAGTTATAATAAATAACCAATAATCATACGGCAAGTTAAAATTACACCGAATCGTTGTAAGACTGGTGTATAATCATTAAAAAAGTACATCGTTTCTTTTCACAATAACACCTTGACGGTTGCGTCGATTAATGAAATTTCTACAAGTTTTCTGGATTACAGATGTTGAAATGAAATTAACGCGAAAAAAATATGCTCTGTGCACAAATCTTTCACAATTTTATAATGTACCTGCACTAAAATTGCCCAAGAATACCCGATGACATTAATACAGATTGTAATTTTACTCAAGATTCAAATGGAAATGTTAACCTCATGCCATTTCGGTTTTAAATGTTTAATGTTACGATTAACCAATATCGAACACTGGTAAGATATATTTGGTACAGATACCTATACAGGATGATTAATTATAGGTGTAAATGCTGTAAAGGGATACACAGTTCCAAAAACCAATGGCTTCAGAAATAACAAATAATGATTAAAGTAATGATAATATAGTATCAAAGAGTGTTTTAAAAATTCGGATTACTACATATTGTAAACGATGGTTGTAGATATGTGTATAAACTTTTTGCTTACAAATGAGCTGTAAATCCATTGCTTTTAAGCTTTTACACCTATACTCCGTTCGACTTACCGGACCTCAGGAAAAAATTTACGGCAGAATTTTTTGATGAGTTGGCCCGGCACATTGTCTTAAACCTCAAGACATTTAACGGTATGTAGGCCTTGGGCAGCAAATTAAATAAAGTAATGCACCAACATTGTTTACATGTACAAAGTTTAGCTGTATTTACCTATAAGAAAATTATAAAATAATAAAACGTAGTCGTGACTCGCAGCTGGGAGAAGAGAGATTCGTATCTATAACTGTATGCTCAATAAACGAGAAAAAATAATGTTATTCAAACGCCCTAGCGATACAAATTAGAATTAATTTAAAAAAAACATTTACCTTATGTATACCATTTATCTTATTCCATATATCTTTTTGTTAGTCTTGTCCTCATAACAGAGGATCCTGGTATGTCAGTCTGCCCTACCAGTTTTCTTCAGGTTTTTCTGTTTTTGAAAAGTTTTATGGAGCCATCCACAGTAGTACTGCATGTTTTTGTAACTTTGTCACTCCAGCAAGTAGGTGACTACCCTCTAAACCTTTTACCTTTTACATGATCAATAATCGTAAGCCTCCACATGTTTTCAGAGCTACGTGTAATGTTGCCGACCGTTGCATTTATACATATGCATATCTTAATAAACAAAACGACAACAATTTCCATTGACACTATGATGCACGGATAAACTTATCTAGTTTTGATTGCACCGTATATATCAAAATTCTTTATCTTTCTAACAAACATGTAAATAAATAAGGAAAATCATCCTTTTTATGACTTACTAGAATTTATTTATTATCTGTTGTCATGTCGTATACATAAGGAATATGTTAAAACTTGATATAAATAATTTGTTAATGAAGGTTGTATTGCCGACGACTTTTTGACAAATCCTAATCTATACTTGCTTCTTAACCGACCTTTTTGCTTTAAACTTTGCGAACTTTGACTTTACTGTAATCAATGGATAGAGTTGACCAGCTCTTTGTACAAAAAAAAAAGAAAATTCTTAATAATAATTAATAATAATTGGTTTACATGCATTTGTCCTTTGCGTGATGCATACGCGTTTTCTTATGTTGATTCTTCCGATTTACCCTTACACTTGCCAAGTTTTTGTATTGATTTCTGCTGAACTGTGACTGCATGTAGTTATATGTACGGAAATAATGACCATAAAAGCAAAAAAGTAATTTGTTTGATAAAAGGAAAATTAGATTAATATACAAGCTAGTTGCACATATTTTAAAAAAGGTAGCCGCATATATCCACCTTTAATTTTTTTAATTGTTAACGCCCACATATATTACACATATATTTTGTCCGGTTCTCTTGTATAAAAATGCAATTGAGGAAGTCTTTACACTCCATGTAAAAATTGAGTTTTATACTTTACGGTGTTATTCATTATTATATATGTATTCACGAAGAAATTTAGAACTACCATCTGCATGACCATTACTACAATAAGCATAAACAACATAATGAATTCAAAATACATGAATATTTATTCAACATTTGATGCATTTTAAATAGTAGCATTAATGTGCTTGCATGAAGAGTTGCGAAGCGTTCACTGCTCTATTGGCCGACAACCGTTTTCCGTGTCTTACCACAAAAAGATTTCCTTACTAAAATCATAAGCTTTTCAATCGATAACAACATTCATTTCCGCTTTCAATAGTGTTGTCGAAAGTTCGACGATAATAAATAACGCAGTGTATACCGAAATGTGTTTATTGATCATGTTGAACTAGCAACGTGGTACTTTCTCTAAATCCTGAGTTGAAACTAGTTTTACGGGATATGTACAAGATCCTGAGGTTGATTTTTGCGCAAACGTTTACTTGATCTAGGCTGCCGTTCTCATTGTTCAACATTATATATTACCTTAAAGGCTATATAAAGATTTCTTATTATGTTATCATTTGAAATCAGTTATAAAACTATTATTAAATGTGATATTTGAACGTGGTTTTGACAGAGCAGAAAACTAATGCCTTACTGTCAGATCAAATCACGTGGTTTCTCTTCAATCGATCAACTTTATTGACGTTGTCACGTAATCTTTAAGCCAGCGGATTGGTATGCTGAGACATTTTATATGCTATTCGTTATAGCTTTCGATATCTTCACCCATTGTTTCTGTATTTAAGTACTCTTGCATTTCATTGTTTCTAAACCATGAAGCATTTGCAATGTTTTTGAGGATGATGTTTTATACCTTTACTTTTTGTGGACAACAACCTTCAAATATATAAAACCGTCTTAAAGTCTACATGGATCTAGATTTCGGGAGTCGCTAGCAAAAACATGTTGCATGTTTGCAAAAGGGTTCAAACTAACACACAGATCTTAATTATAATGTAATATTTATTTACTTCTTATCATGTTCATTGATTATTTTTATTCTTTATGCTGCGTCGTGTTGAAATTTTGTAACATTTGATGACAATATTATTACTAAGTAATTTTATATCTAAATTGATTACAATGTTAAAAGATAATTTCTTACTTTCGCTCATTTATTAGACAGAGACACAAGATTAAAAGCCAGAGTAACATATTAAGTAAATACATTTAACAACAGATATTCTGTTAGTTTAAGTGTTAATTTATTTCAAATATAAAGCATGATGTGAATAAGCATTATAAACAATGTCTTTTATTAATTTTTTTAGCTAAGAGAGGACATCATTGGGTCAACTATTTAAATTTTTTTACGTGTAGACATTAATACGTAATTCTCTGGTTATCACTATGAGAGGATTTTTCACATACCGACTTGTAATGAGAGTCAATACAATTCTTGCTGCTCCAGCATAAGTGTATTTCAGTGTAAAGTAATGATCTAGTTGAAATGAAAATTCCCGGGTGTCGTTGAGAAGTGGGACAAACGACAAACGAGTTCATAAACAGTTAAAGTTATAGATAACCGTTCTTATACTAGCTTAGACTTTTAATTTTTTTATTGTCACTAGACTAATGTTTAAAAATATCCATACACACGAGATGCAAATAATCTTGTATCTAAAAAGATACATTAGTTTTTATAATCACAATTTAATTATAGTGCTACCTAAGCCGCTGTATCAGTAAGTTTTGGCCTCTCCGTTTCATCAGTCGGCGCTCATATTGTTTTTCCCCCGCCCCCACCTCGCCGCGCTTACCTTTAACGCGGTACAGCGATTTCGGTAGCACTATGTTTTTGTTACAAACTTCGATGGGTGTTTTTCTGATCATAATTTGATAAAGGGAATTGATTCGGCATTCTAAAATTGGTTCTGATTGCTTTTCCATTGAGAGCCTAAGATAAAGTAATTTGTCAGGAACCCTCGCGTTCAGTTACACCAGGAAATATCCGCTTAAATGACCTCTAGCTTGGCAGGTCTCCAAACCGATGGAACGTGTAATGTAGCGCACCGAGCTCTGACTCACACGGAAACCCTTGAGTTTAGTTATTGTGAAAAGGTTTAGCACCTCCAGCGACAAAACTGTAAATGATAACGGAGGAAAACAGAAAAAAAAACGTCTCTGCGACGTAAATTTATATTTGTAAGCGGTAGCAGCAGTAGTAGTAGTAATAGTGTAGCAGTAGCGTAGTAATTTTATTGGAGGTAGATTTTTACTGCTATTATCTTGCAATGTAATGTATGAACATAACGGTATTACATTTTTAGTGTATTGAGGTGAAGTAATATACCACCCATAAACCATGACTTAAATTGATTTTACATAATTTTTAATTTAATAGAGTTTATAAAAATACGTTTCAATGGAGCTGCTACTTGTGAAAGAGCTACATTTTGTAATGTTTGGGCAGTAGTAGTACCATAGCGTATTGCTTTACATAACCATTTAGGTTAAATCACTTTATGGTTTGAAACAGCAACAATAGACATCACTATTTTGGCCGTAGGACGTCAACCACTAGATTTAGGTCGATAGCTTTCCAATAGCGCCGGTTGGAAGCAGCCTGAGCCATCTAGAACTTTCGGCGAAATTAACAAGTCTTGTATCCAACGATCCATGATCACCTCTCCAGAACTCTACTACCACTGCTACTTTAACATGACAATCTACGTGGCTATGTCGGTTACATTCGTTCGTCGAATCTCTTTAAACCCTATTCGGTCTTGTCGAGAAGTCCCGAACGTTGCGTTCTTCGTGAATCGTTGAGCGACTGTGAGGTTGTCAATATGAGAGACCTCCGTTGTGCCATAAGTGATCACTGGTAAAAGAAAATGATTCATATTATTTTTTATATTTTTGCATTGCCATTAAATTATTAATTTTTCCTTTTTTAACAACGAAATCTTACCTCTTGTAGATATACACATTTTTTATGTAACTTTAGTATGGGTGTTACTATAATAGTATTCCTGTCGGGGGGCGTGAGTGAAACTACAAATTCTTGGTAATTGAAGTGACAACCGGAACAAAGCCTATCGATGTCTTATCAATACAATAGAGAGCGTATCGCCTTGTTTATAGCTTGTGATATATTTTTTTTCTTTTACAACGCATTTGATTTTAATATAAAAAGTAGCCCGGGTATATAATTGAGGCTATTTAAGTTTGAAAGATACTGACCGACTTAAAGTAGAAGGAAAACAAGATCTGACTCAGATATTTTCGATGCGAGTTTCTTGTAAGACTAGAAGTTTGACGTAACAGTTAAAATGGTTACTCAAAATTTGTTACAGAGTATATTTTAAATTCTGTTAACATCTTTCTCGCTCTTATTACGAAATTTAATATCTCCGGTTCGAGGGATAACAAAGGGGATCCGAGTTGAATAGGTAATAGCAGTCTATTCCAAATACTTTATGTTTTCAGAGAAAGGGGCGCCTTCTTTTCGCTGTATAATATAAGCTGCTTTAATAACTTAGATATAAAATTCTTTTATGAAAATTGTTCAAAAGCAGACAAATTGCATCGCGCTAAAGCAAAGACGTTACAATTACGTATAGATCCGTTGTTATGATTTTTTTAAATCGTCATTCGTTTTTTTAAACAAGTTTTCCGTTAATTTTTAGTAAGTCAAATCTTAACAACATACCTATTCAAATTAGTCATCTTGTCGGGGCATTCTTTTTTGTACAACTTTTTTCTTACCAAGACGTTTCGTAAGTTTTTTGGCGTTTTTAGGATTCACTTTAAGAAGGCTTTCAATCTTGAATCTTATCTTGTTTTTGCATTTTACTCTCAGCACTAATTCTCTATATAGCGTTGTCCTAACGTATTTCGGTTTAGGACTAGAGATGTTAATTATCATAACTGACATAAAACGTTGTGGTGCTAATTAAATGTTATGGCTATTTCAGACGAAATGCTTTACGCTACGCTGGTATTGACAAATTTACATGGCTACACTTTCGGAATAATGGGTTCCGACAATTGCGAGGTATATGAATAACATGTTAAAGCGACATTTGTCAACGCGGTGTCGCGGCGCCGTTGCTCGAAGTACGTCGTTTGAAGAGGAATCGTGTGTTAACAAGATGATTGTTTTTTCTTCGTTCAAGGAGTGCCATTAGTTGCCCATTTGATTGTTGTTGTTGCCCATTTGATTTAATTTTTACCCACGTGCCCCAACATGTGGGCAAGTTTTAAAAGTGAATGATTACTGACAGGTATTGCATGATCTTGAACTCCTAGAGAATCGAGTTACAGCTTTAATATATTATTGTTTCTCCAATACTACGTATTCAAAGCATCTATACTTTCCCATTCGCTCTCTTTTTCTGTTCTACGTCGTAAAGTAAGTATAATATATCTAGATAACAGATAAAGTATTATTTATTTTTCTATTTTGCACACCTGTCTTCTCGTTACCTTTGCATTTTGATTTGACTGGTAGTATAAGGTATAAGTTGAAAACAAATAAATTAATAAGATACAGGCTTTAAGCGTTTGTCAACGTGATGTAGTCCTCTAGTACAGTGCTCCACAACCACCACACCAGTGTGTCACAGCACATAGGTTGCACACCAGTGCCATAGGTCAGATACAAGTGTGCCGCGGTAAAAATGAATAAATTGAAATTTTGCAATTTTTCATTATTCATATTTTGTATTTGAAACACAGCGGCACGTCACGTTCATTCGTCTTCAGAATTCAGCTTTTGGTGTGCCGCGAAATTCTAGAAAAGATTTTATTGTGCCGTAGATGACAAAAGGAACATTGCTCTAGTATATTCTTTAGATTTACTTTCGTACCAAAGCTACAATAACAACGAAGGGTTTGACACTAACGTAATGCGTAGCATACTAATTAGTTGCGGTATTTTAAAAAGGTTATTTTGGGTAACCAAGTTAATAAAAATGTAAATTGGTTAACTAATTTAAACAAAAACGAAATCACGGCGTAGAACGTTAAGTAACAGAGAATCCCCGACACTATCATTAAATATTCTACGGCCTCGAAACCGCGAGAATTTGCTACGGGGAATATTTAAGAACTCTAGCTCGCGATGTTTTGTAACTGAAATATTATATTATAATAATTATGAACACATCTGCCTTGCAATGCCTTTGAATAAAATTCTTAAATATTCACTATTTTCTCAGCTGGACACGCCTCATCATTGTCATAATTTTAGCCGTAAGTCGTCTACTGCTAGACATAGAGAGTCCTCAAAGATTTCCAATAAGATTAGTAGAAAGCGGCCTCATCCGACAACCCTAACAAGGTTACCTATTCACCTTGGACATCCTATGCTGCGTTTGCCTGTTTACGTTCTTCGTTTAAAGCAATAGTGGGCATGTGTCCTGTACGCTATAGAGCCTGCTTTCTGCCACTGGAAATTTGCGGGGCTATGTCGGTAATTTCCGTTCATTTAAACGAATCCGTAGGGATTCCTCTTCAGTCTCGATTAGACCTCGTAGAGTAATTCTAAGCATACCCTCGTTGAGCAACTGTGAGGGTACCAAAGTGGTCCGAAGTAAGAGACAATTTTAGGGCTGTAAGCTATCGCATGTAAAACTGAGAGATATCGGAGTTCGTGTGTCATACCTTAGTATATTAGAAAACTGTGTTCACGTTGATAAAATGATGATAGCTCTTCAATAGTGTAAAATAAAAAAAAGGCAATATAAAGAACGAAATAAACAGGACGTTTATTTGATCACTCGACGTAAGCGGTATTCATGTTCAATTTTAAGTCACACAGGTTTTTGAGAAGCAAAACCATGCGCTGAAGGATCTATCAGCTACATTATTACTAGTAGTTAGCTATATAATTACTAGCAATTAAAGATAAGAATATTTAAAAATATTATTAATAGATTTATTTTATGGACTTACTAAGCTTAGCCTAAATAATAAATTCATTTCAGCGGTGGGCTGGTCATATATTGTGAAGAACAGATGCAACAGACACCCATGTTCTAAAGTGGAGACCACGGGCCAGGGCAGTGAAGGAAGTCGACGTACAAGGGAGGCAGACGATTTCGTTAAGGTCTTCGAAATACGATAGATCGGTCGTTATTGAAAATCTTTGGAGGAAATCTATTTAAAGCTTTTGATGACGATTCAATTAACTAAGTAATAAAATACAAAAGGAATCGTTAATTATACAATTGTTATTAATTTTGGTTGTTAAAATAAAACATGTAGAAAGATCTGACTCTCATAAATACATTCTTTTTAGTCATATATTTTCGTACAATTACCATCAAATTAATTGTAAAGGGTGAACACATATATTATATTTGAAAACCTTGTTATGAGTATATTTGTTAGGGGAAAAAACTGTATAGAGGTCCAGTAAAGTAATATTATATATAATGTACTGACCCGAGCCGAGGTTCCCTAGGGAGTTATAAACGAGGTTGGAGCTAAGGGCTCTCTGCGCTGTGCCACTGAAGCCCACGGATCTACAAAGCCAATATGGTAGATTCTAATCGAAAAATAAATAAATACATTTAAAAAACTGTTAAGTTAAACGGTTTTTTGATACCCATATTGTGGTGGTTGTGGAAAAATATGTACCTAGTCCGCCATATAGGAACGGCGTCCATCTTGAATTTTAAATTTTGACATAATCATCGTGTTTTACTAGTGTAGCCTTTTCATTTCATACCCATATTGAGGGGGTTAAGGAAAAATACATAATCCGCCATTTTATATCGGCGGCCATCTTAGATTTATAATGTTATTGATTTTATTATATTGTATAGTCATCTAAATTAAATGTGTGTTACAAATTTCAGAACAATCTGACAACGGGAAGGTGCTTAAATTTCAATTTCTAATTTTGATCCAAATAAATTCCGTACGGGTCGAACTAAATAAAACCGTTTAAAAAAGAAACTCTCTGGATCCCCCAGAATGTTTTGGTATGTCAAGACGTTGTTACGCTAAGTTTTCAAAAATATTTGTTGTGGTCGCCTTCGTTCTGATTTATTTATTGATACATTGATATACTCGTATGTCAACCGATAAACGCACACTGCAAGGCACAGGTCTTTCCCAAATATCGCCATGATGACAGGTCTTGCACTGCCTTTACCCTTGGTTAAGTCCCCGGTCCACCGAGTGGGGTGTGGACACATGTAAATAGGGTGGGTAGGTCACCGATTCACCGAAAAAGTACAGGTCTAAGAAAACATGAAGAAGTTATGGCTACATAATTCTAATAAAAAAATACCGTGTCAATTAGTCTGGGTTATTAGGAACAAAATTTGCTATTTTTTGATGCATTTGTTGCTTAAAACAATTTTACGGTCGACCACAAAACGAAACAAGACCATTTCTCACTGTCTTAAAATAATAACTATATTAAAAAAAAAAAAAAACAATTACGTCATTGAGAACATTTTTATTTTTAACCACAACTGCAGTATGTTGTTGCCAGGTAATTACTTGCCGGATGATATAGCGATTTAAAAATTATCGAGAAAATTGAGTATTAATTTTTTTACATGAATATCGTTATAGTAACCAAAAATAAGAAAAACATCAAATTAATAAGCTATTAAATCATATACGAATGAAGTTTTTAGTAATGATTTCTTTTGAAATTGTACATCTTATGTGTTCTGGTGAACATTTTGTTGCTTTCTGGAAATAGTTTACAATTTCCAGTAAGCAACAAAAAAAAATTTACAATAGTTCTAAATAGAAATTATAGTAGCTCGTAATTTTTTTAATACATAATGCTGGAACAAGCTGTTTATGCACGGTTTTTCTTGCGTCAAAAATTCGCTAATTCGTTATTCAGGGGAGCTATCCTTTCTGAGCTGTACTTAATATTCTTTGGACGTTAGATTAATTTAGTTATTTTTCATTAAGTTATATCGAGCTGCGGGCTTACTTACTTTAATTAACAAAATAAGTACTTTCTCTTTCGTACAAACTCATATAATAGTGCTTAAATCCTTGACACAAATTCAGAATCGAATTCCAAGTTAGTTTAAGGATTAGATCATTCTAGATAGACCAGTTTGCGACAATATCTATGTATACTTGATTGGTATGACTAATCAAATCTGCAATGTAATTGGTTTTATACGGCTTGTAAATTATATTAACAAGAAATAAGGCCGCTTGCTATACATAAATATTCAGTACTCTGCGTAAATTATAGAGGTTTGTTAAAAATTAGTCACTAAGGCGCATACAGATGTGCCAGTGTTCATTGTAAAGCAAAAATCGTATCATGGAGCAATCAAAATATATCACCTATTTTCAATATTAACCCTTTTTTAAGAAGTAAAGATATTGTTTAAATCCTGTGATGTTGTTTGTATTAATATGATAACAAATCTTTTTTTTTTTATTTTAACTTTCATCTTACCGTGAGTAACTCTATTTTAAAAGAAAATAGCACTTTCTGTCAAACCATATATTCGAAATTATTACGACATCCAAAATTAACCTTAGTTATTTAAAAAAATGTACTATGACATAGATTTTGTTTTAACTAATTTTCTTGAGTCTGTCTGCTCTGCAGTCAGATTTCGGCTTGACGTTGATTTATAGGAAACCTTGAATAATATTTTACTATAGCATTATGGTATTATGTATTAATGTACTTTATTTAGGCCTTATTAAAGTCATAGGAAAATGGTACAAGCTGGCCGCCTTCAACCACTCCAATTGGAAATTTGTGCAAGAAGCAATATTCAACAGTGAACGTTCTGAGACTGAACTGATGATAATGATAATATTTACTAATGAAAATGAAAACGCGGTTATATGTCATTAAGATGTATTTTATTATGATAGTTCAGTAGGTCATATTCGTGACAGGTTGGGAGAGTCGGAGACAGCCGCAGATGCCGACAGCTGCGTAACGATGTTGTTGTCATAATAGGCAAAGCAAATGTTAGGGCGCAACGGAGTAAATGAAATTAATTTGATGTAACATACTTTCATACCGGTCGGCGGCGGTGGTTCGCAGTGTACGTAAGAGCGTCGGCGCAAGAGCAGCGGTCCGTGCGTTTGGCCTTTCCCAGCGCTTTTTTTTATCGCGTACATTTTCCTACTTTTCCTTCGTAGTCGAAGTAATTAGGCCATATAAAAATAAAGTGGAATTTATTTGTCACAGGATTTTTTCTATCTATTACGAAATATGGTAAGTCTATTTTATTTATCAAGTATTTAATTAATTTTGAATATCGTTAATGTCGTAAAATATTTTAATAATTATTAAAAACATCTTATTAGATAAACTATAAATTTAAATACGTTCTCTATAAATATGCATAGATCTTTGAATTTTAAATTAAAAATCTTGAGTAAAAATAAGTATTGGACAATTTAGAACTAAAAGAAATTATTCATAGTATTCCAAAGAATTTTCATTTATGAAATTTAATAAAATTTATGATTGTTTTATTCTGTCCCGATGAGCACTTTTCGTTCATTGAACGAACATCTCAAAAACTCAATCAGTGGTATTGACAACGAAACCATCTCGTTTATCTTTACTCTTTTCAATTTCGTAACGCAATCGACAAAATGTCATCGCTGCTTGTGACTTGTGAAAATCGTCTGTCGCTTTTGCAAGAATTTACCGTAGTACTTGGTGATTCTATTTATTTTATAGTAAAGTTACGACGGAGCTATTTGATGTTGTCTTTACTCAAGCCCGTCAAATGCTTTATTTCGTTTCTATATAAACGGGACTTTGAATTCTGTTATTATATCGCTTAATCAGATAATGGCATAGTTTGCGCGTCTTTATGTCGCAGTGTTTATATTATTACGTACTTTTATGTAAAATTTATAATTAAATTACTTGCAGCTTAACCAAATAAAGTTATTTCATATACGTTTTATTTTATTTTTAATAAAATGATAGTATGGTAGTAAATTATAATTATAATTTTTAAGGTATAAAGGTATACAAGACTCAAAAAGAATAGAAATCGTAAAGCTTTTAGTTCAACAGCATTCGCGCGTAATGCATTCGGCGAATCGTTATTTTCCTGTTACCAAAACATTAATTTCCGCTTAAAAGAAATTTCTGTCTCAGTGTTTTTACCCATAAAGACCTTTTTCTTAATTTGAGACGTTTTAGCTACCATTTGTTAATAAAATATTTAATTAATTCCGTACAACAGTATTAACTAAATTTTTAAAATCTTATATACATTAGGTTACAAACGGGAAGCAAGACATGTTTGTATTTTTTTTGTCCAAGTTGGTTTTCAAATGAAAAAAATTGCGCCCCTCGAACAGGAACACAATCATAATAGTGCAATATTGCTTTAGACAAATAATAGCCATTAGTATACATGAAAATTTCAGTAAAGTTATAGATATTCGTCTTAACTTTAATTCACAAATTAGTTGATATCACGAAATAAATAGAAACTGATTTCTAAGGTCGTTGAGATCTCTAAGTTGACTTCAAGTAATTAGAAAAGTTTTTATTTGAAACTTTCAAGATGTTGTACATGTTACGTTACATTTATTAAGTTGTTATAAGAAAGCCTAATATTTTTATAGGAAGTATCATTGCATATTTTATTAAAAAAACTGTAGTGAAAATGAGAAAATATTTTCGAGCTTACTGTTATTTAAACGCAAACTTTTAGTAAATATTTTAAATCGACAGGAAAACGGCTATTGGGTTCAGAAGTGTCAGTTAATGTTATGGAAGGCGTCTCTTGCCGAAATATGGTAATAAATAGTTTATTTTTAAAATAGGAAAACTTGGTCTAGTTTAGTACGATAAGACATACCTAAAATTTTAAAATATCTGTTTGATACATTGATAAATAATTATATAGATAAAAAAATATTAAAAATTTGGATATTTTACATAAAGACGTGGATCGATATATTGTACATATTTTGAACTTTACTAAATTTATCGAGTGAAATATATTTAATAGTAAACTTACTTTTTTTTTTTTTTTAAAGTTTTAAGGATTTACGAGATCTAATGTATTCATGTCATACTTCTATGAAACGATTTAATGTTAATTATAAAGCATCTAAAAATATAAAAATAAAAAGAACAACACAGAATTAATACATGGGATTAATTACTCAAGTTGCGTATAATAAAACAGCAATAAGGTTCTAGAAACGGCTCGGCGCACTCAACAAACAAAAAGCTTCAGAACAAAGTTTTCAATCAACCGAAAGCGCTTCGTGGAATTATAATCTGCTCTTTAAGATTAATTTAACTAACAATTAATTAAATTTAAATATAGTATCCCAATTTATAACAAAAAAATAAACAGGACTACCTAAACGGCACAGCAATACTTTCGTCTTCATCGGTGATAGATTTATCTTCATACATTTCCTAAATGTCTAAATACTTAAATATGGTGATAGGTTATAGGTGTAAAACCTTTAAAGGTGTGTATGTATCGCCTATTAGGTGGCAAAGATCTTTGAAGCTTAAAGACCTATTTTCAAATCATCTTGTATTAAGTGATCACTCTGAAACCTGTTACTACTTTACTATTTCTATAGGAATGCGACAGTCCTTTACCTCCAAGCGAAGTCTTGAGGGACTGATAGTAAACAATAATTAATTTTAATATAGTAATACGAATTTAGTTTACGCTTCTTCTTACTAAATCATCTTCACTTTAGTTATTATTTCTGATGCCATTATTTTTTAAAGGTTGTATGTACCCTATTTGATAGTAAATGAGTTATAAAGCTCACCTCTTTAAAGCATCTATAAACATCTATAAACAAACACTCTGTATAATCATTTTTCAAATTATTACTGTATTTTAGTTTGGGGAACGTCGCAACAATTGAAATTATGGTTTTATTTAATATTCTTTATTGTAGACGATAAGTAACACTCAAATAGTTTCATAATAATAAACAATAAAATAGTTCGTGAGTACATTGGGCGCTCGTATCATACAAGGCAATCTGTTACAGACAACCATAGTATGGGAATGGTAGAAGTATAAATAATACTGTTAATAACTAATAAGTATTAATAATTCATAGAGCTCAAAGGCATATGGGTGTCCAATAACTTCGATAGCGCAATAATGTAAAAACTTTTATCAAAATAACTAACCAGCGCCTTTCGAAGCGTTGATACCTCATTAAAAACAAAGTATGACATTTTAGTTCGTGAACATACTAAAACAAGTACACGACGATTTCGATATTCAGGCTAATTGAAAAGTGGGTAATAATATCATAACCGAATTAAACAGCGCTGTGAAACTGAAGCGAAATCATTGCGCCGAGCGTGTTGCGCAAAGTGCCGCAAAACAACGGGGCATATTGAGTTGCGCTCCATTTCATACGTGTATAATGCTTTACGCCACTTGTGTAAACGAAATATAAATGATAATCGATTCACACGTTCAACCCCGTATATGCTCCATATCCCTTATAGATTCCTCGACACATTGCTTTTCTAAATCCCGAGTACGTGTTGATATTCGAATATGAGACAACCGCTCAACGTATGATGTATTTAAACGAGATTCGCGATGAACTTTCACCGATGTTAGTTTTACGTCTGACTAAGATGTCGTTTTGTATTGCATCATTAGTTCTCGACGTGAATTCGTTAAAAACATACGACATGTGTTATGTGAGATTGACGCATAGTTTGTCATATATTAGTATTAAAAACGAATAGAAAGTGAATAGATGGGTAAAGTTTGAATACAAATGTCCACGATTTGCCCATAATAGCTTATCTTTTAGAAGTATGAGAAGATAAAGATGCGATACTGGTGTTGACAAATGTCAACAAAGAATCTTGAATTTTGTATATCTAAGCATGCAACTAGATTCACCGACAAATTATTTACTATTTAGGCTGCGTGGAACTTATTGCTTATGTGGATAAAAAAGCAAAATCTTGGCCAGTTTTGAAAAGGCTAAACTTAACAAAAGCTCTGCTATTTGTCATATCTTTTGTTCTTTTACTTATATATATACGTACCAACTTAGTATAAGTTCCAAAATCAAAAATCCAAAAAGATAAATTTGTAAAGATTTTTTTTCTAAATAATTCACATAAATTTGTTTTTTTAAAACTTAAAAAGCCAAGGGGTGTAAATACAGACACACTTTGAAGAATTAGCATGCCCCTAACATCAGTGACTAACTACCAAAAATACCACAAACCTTTTTTAAGCTCTAGTACTAATTTGGTATAAAAGTTGGCTAGAATTTTGTAATGGATGTTTAAAAATTACCAAAAAGGAGTTTTTTGAGATTACATCCACAAAAGGCAGAGCGGACAGCAAGTTGTTACATACCGTATACACGCAGAATAGAATTCTGGACTAAAGTGTATTCATTTTAAGGCTTGAAAGAAAATAGTTTTTTTACGTAAAATTCATAAAATATCTACAGAGTTCCAAATTTATTTTATAACAAATTTCGTAACTTCGTTACCAAGTTCATTTTAAATGGGAGTGGTTGTTCGTGACTGATGATTGTCATTAGCCACCAATACCCCGCGGCTTTTTAAAATGAGTCACACCATTATGTCTTCGACTCGTGCCGCGCGAAACAAATCTTAGTTCTTTCATTTGCGGTCACTTTATTTGTAAAGCAGATTTCGTCTGCAAACTTTTTGACCTTTTATCTATTATCCTCTAGCATTTCCTGCAAAATTCCATGAATTTAGATCTATATTATGTTCGTACAAAGTTTTTTAATATAGTAATTTTATGTATAATTTGGCAACACAAATGTAGTTGTATTAACAAAACCGAAGTGATTTGTAAATGATGTCTATTTGACACTTATTTGATACAATTTAATTTGAATATTTCATCTACATATTAATTAAATGTTCCGATATGATTAGTAAAGGAAAAATAAAACACTATCCATACAAACCACGGAGTAAATTAATAATAGAAGTATATCACTAACCCTCTATATTTGACGACAATTTAAACAAAAAAAAAACACGTCGGGATGTAATGAAAGAAAAATATCTTACCATCGTCATCATATTATCCGATAGAGGTCCGCTACAAGGTATAGGTCTCCCTCAAAAATCGCATCGACTTCCCTCGACTAGCGACTGCCTCCCAATAGGAGGACATTGACACGAAACGGCAAACTCTACGTGGTCGTCACTCGAGAACCTTTCAACTCCAGCGACCACCAAAATGTCGTGTACCATTAAGCAATAATATTGAAAAAGTACACTATACTATATCACAAAGCCTTTGCAATGTACTAAGTAGAAAACTAGTTTTGTAAGTAGTTCTTTATTACTAGGACACGAAACTAATAAAGTACTGAGACACACTCAATATTATTTTTTACCTTTTATATCTTTTTTTGAACTGCGACATGTCTATAACTTTTGACAGTACATGGTAGTTTTTTGGGGAAGCTAGTTACATAAAACTAAAAATGGATGATTTATTGGCATTGATACAAACAAACAAGGCAAATTATCTACAGGTTGGTATAATCGTATAGGTTATCTTTCGTTTACTAAAAAATTAAAGTCGAATTCGTAGTTCAATAAATTTATTTTTACTGTTTTTTTACGTCACAACGACACACTGTCAACGTCATTAATATAATAGAATTGAATTACGTTACTAAAAAAGGCGCCAATACATGTATAAAAATTTTAAAACATTAGATAATCGATTACCTTTGTTAATAAAGAAGATATGGCGATTTCTAATTATATTGTTATGTGTTTCACGCATAAAATTGTTAAGGTGTATAAATTTGTAGTTTAAAATCTTAAAGCATGAGAGTTTATAAAGAAAAATAGAAAGCGAAACATAAGTACATAAATTAAAATATTTTGAATATAAATGACATGAATATAAATATATTCTTTTCGTTAATATTCGATTCGTAAAGATGCTAATGAGAATGTATGTAACTCTCGAATTTTGTAAGAAAAAATATTTTTTAATCATTAAAGTAGTATGCTTGCAAAAGGTGCAGCGAATAACCAAGGCTTCACATAAATATGTGTTGTGATATCATTAATATAAATAGCACAAGGTAAACACGTAAAAAAGCAATGTACGTAAACAAGTGTTCAATGCAACGGTGAGACTTTACCGAAGTGTCGGTGTCAATGGACTTTACACGACGCAACACACGTCAAGGTTTTATTTATGGTTTCATTGCAATTGAAGCTTATATTTTAATCTCCGTCATTCTTAAGTTATTGATACTGATAATTAATTTTACCATAATCTAAACGCACGCATCGAAAATAGTTTAATCTGTAGTAAAAGATTTAATAGCATTAACTTCATTAATTAACATTTTGCAGTCTTAGATTAAATGAAAATAATAAAATAAGATGACTCGTATTATTTATTGCTTTAATTAACACTTATTTACGGAATTTTAATTCTTGTTTTATACCACATTCATTAAATGGTCACCTAGTCCGTATAAGGCGTTAATAAGATTAGTCTAAAATACACACTATTCAGGGCTGCCATTTTCGAGTTAAAATCTAATATATAAAATTCTCGTGTCACGATGTGCGTGATTGAACTCCTCCGAAACACCTCAACCGATTTTCGTGAATCTTAACGTGCACATCGGCCAGGGTGGAGAATCGGACAATATCTATTTTTCATCCCCCTAAATGTTATGGGTGATCCAGCATAGGGGTTTTTTAATTTTTAAACAAAATTATTTGTTTTTATTTTTTTACGATACAGCGTACATAAATACATACAACCCTAAATTTTCATCCCTCTACGCTCAACCCTTGTTTTTTATTTGTTTTTTAATGTTTCCTAGAAATAACATACCTGGCAAAACAACGTTTGCGGGATCAGCTAGTTTTATCTATAAATTCTTTTTTCAACGTAATATGCTTTTGTTACCTTAATACGATTGATTTCATAGTAAACTTAAAATAAATATTGATAAAACAATTACAAAGACCATTATGATTTAATTTTAGGATTTTCATCATCGTCATCAATATTTCAGCAGTGGGACTCCCACTGCGGGCCTTCCCTAGAGATTTTAAGTAAGATCGGTTGGAAATGGTTTATTTCTAACGGCTTCCGAATGGTTTAACAAAGTTGATGATCCATCTTGTGGGTGGACGTCATATTACTTTTATAAAATTATAGATATTTCAATGATATATAGCTAAAGTAATAATCTTCGTATCTTGTACCACTGTTATGCATTTGATGGTTTATGAACACATATCCGGAAAATAGTTCATGTTTAGAATTGTTATGGCAACCACAAACTGCAAGTCTGCTTCGAACTATTCAGCAAATCTAGGTCAGTTCACAAAGGATGCCTATCTCATGATAGAGCTACCGTCAACAAGCAAAACAACACATCTATATACAGAGTGATTGGTTATCGATGTAAAAGCTTCGAAGAGGCGAATATATACCTCATTTACTGTTATTCAAAAAAAATAGTTTCATATATAATAAACAACGAAAAAGCCTTTTCTTAATTCATATTATTCCATAATGAAATTAATAATTGCTTTGGCCTGTCGAATTTCAATAGACGAAATAAATTAATGTGACATATTTCAGAGTGATTATACAGTATGATTAAAAGTAGATGTCAAAACTTTAAAGCTTACTGTTGAAAAATAAGATATACAATTTTTCTTTGAAGGTTTTACTCCAATAACCAATCACTCTGTATATTATATATGTACATATAACTAAATGTTTTCTGTGTTTTAGAAGTAACTGTACTTTCAAAGAAATCTTCATAAGTAAACTGTCATTTACTTCTAAGACAATTTTTCGAAATGCTGCATGAACAAGGAAATACACGATTTTTGCAGAGCATTACAGTAAATAGGAACTAAGCACCGTAATTACTGGTAATGAGGCATTTTATCTGTGCCCCCAGGAGTTACGACGTAACTGAAACGTTTTTCTTTATTTAGGGCGTTACATTTTCCTTTTACACAGCTTTAGGGTTCAGGAATAGATTATTTTTTTTTATAGATATGGATGATTATTTAAAAAAAAATAAAATGTGTGAAATATTTTCTTGATGAAACTATTAATTTGCTGATAATAATTAATGTAATAATAATAAGATAATTAATGTTATTTTAATGATATAACTAAATAAAATAAATAAAATATATAGATAATAACTTATTATTAACAAATCTTTTTTTATGTAAAGTTATTAATGGTAAATGTATAACTACTATAAAATAAAAATGCTTTAATATCTGCTATAATCTGCATTTCGATTCTATATGTAAAAAAGACACGTCTACGCGGAACTTCGTTTCGACTAACAGTCAATTAGTTAAAATTTATCGAGCTTAATTTTTTATTAGGATAGTTAATATGAATTGTGGTTTTAATGTCTCGAAGTAAATTGATCCAGCTAAGTTTATCTTAGCTGCCTACCGGTGATAATACAATCAGAGCATCCAAGCACTAGATATGAAATTTAGGTTAAAAAAAATTTAGTATATAAATATATCAAAATCTTTTTTAGCTTATTTTTCAAATTGATGTATGTAATATTTTATATTTACATACTTCTTACATGTCGAGCAGTAGTAGCTAACAGGTAGAGGATTGAGACTTCCGATCCTTGGTCGCAGGTTCGATTCTCGGGATACAATCTTACATAATTCACACTTTATGCATACTTTCCAAAGGATGGGTAGCAGTCTCCTCTAAGTCATAATACCACACCGCGATCGCCAACCCGTCTGTAAAGAGTAACGTTTATGGGCTGAAATAACTTATTATCCTATTCTAGACTAAAACAAACCAAATAAATACAAAAATCATGCATTTGTTTCAACTTTCTTAGAGTTATAAGTAATTGATGTATGTGTAAAAGTGATGACTTTTTTAATTTTAATTTCTTAATTTAATTTTAATGACTTTATTTCATTTATGAAGTTTAACCTATGATTTTTTGTTAGTTGCTATGTTTAGCTGCATCAGTTGTTATGTGGAGAAGAAGCTAACTTTTGGTTCGTCTCTTGAGAACCAACACTAGATTTATACTAAATATCAATCATTTGCGATCATATAATCATTCAATATAATCATTTGCGAATAGATTACTGAATTTCAAATGCTTTCATATATTTATATATACATATATATGTATATACACACAAACACATATAAATATACATATATACACATACATGTATATATATATATACATATGTGTATGTATATATATATATATATATATATATATATATATATATAAATAATATCTCCATTGTTTTATTGTATTCTGTAAAATTGTATAAAGATGTCTAAATACAAAAGTATTCTTGTTAAGATATTTCATTAAACATAGTGCAGTTGTAACAGCGAAGCGTCTCCGTAACCGTAGCCTGTTAAGCCGTGAATGCCGTAATACGGTCGCGCGTATGAACGTATTGGATTGCGCAACGTACAAGTTCCCGCCGCTGTGGTTTTAAGAACAACGTGCTTCACTTCTACATAACGAGATATCTGGAAAGCTATTTTGCAAAAGTTGCTAAAGTGACATGTTTTTAAATAAAACCTGTAATCAGTTCCGTGTTTCGTTTAGAAAGTATTAAAGTGTATTTAATATGTGTGAGCAGTTTTCGTAACAAGCGTTTATTGGTCAAATATAAACACACATTAAAATTTAAACGATTTCAAATTTTGCATAACTAAGACAAGTTTTTCTTCGATTTAATTCACCTTTTATTAATTTTTTTTTTATAATTTTTGGTAATTATAATAATACGCATCCAAGATTACTAGATCTCAAAAATATAAATAATAGATATTAAGATACATTTGGTTACTATTAAACAGAGCATGAATATATCATGATATACAGAATGACTAGCTATGTATGTATAAAAGTTTTAAAGGGGTGAATGTATTTACTATTTGTATAGGTGTTTGTAGATTAGTTGTCAATTAATGTACTATACATTAATTGACAACTAAACTAAACACCCAATTCAATTCAAAAATAGAAGGTTTCAAAAATAGTCAATACCGCAATAATAATATAGTAACAAAAAGTGTTTTCAAAATTTTTTATTTCTTCACACAAAAATTTATCATTGTTTACTATCTGCCCCTGGAAACGTCATCCTACTAGAAGCTAATACACTGGCGCATTTCTATAGAAAAAATATGATCATAAAACATATTTTTCAGTGAACTTTAAATGGGGTGATTGGAAATAGGTGTAAAAGCCTCTAACGTTTTAACTTTAAGCTTTAACACATGTAATCAATATCTGCTATGAATATATCTGTTGAAATCAAACTGTTATTAGTACAGCAAAAACCAAAATCTAGAGTTATATTATATTAAATTGCGCCTTTGTATTTCAAAGCTTTCGAGTACTCGCTTTGAAGTCGATTAATATTTACGAGCAAGTTCCACACAAAGGAAAGGGGCTCGCTGTAAGAGCCTTGCACTGTCATTAATGTTGGATCTGTGTCGAATAGCGTCAAGGCATGAATTCAAAATGTGTTGCAAGTTCATTCCGTGCCGTTCACTAATGATAATCGACGAAGCTTTTATCGTAACTCATTTAACAGCTCAAATATAATACTTAACGAATCAATCACAGATATAAACGTTATTCCATATTTCACTTATAGATACAACTAAATTATTTATTTAGTTTTTATATAAAGATTATTAATACTTTAACAGTTTGTATTAGTTAAGTCTACGTTGTTAAGCTAGGTCAACAACGACAATGGCAATCCGGTGAAATGAATATTGTTATGGTCCGAGCTGAAGTTCCCTCTAGGGAACTCTCTCGGGCTTAATTACGGTAACGAGTTTTTTGTTACCTGCTTTTGCATGCGAGGCAAACATTTATGTCTCACTTCCACCAAAAAAAATCCCCAAATTTTTTTTTTTCATTATTTCTATAACGAATTTCGGAACTATACAAGTTCACGCATATCGACCCAGGGAACAAAAATTTCAAAGTAAAAACACGACGGAATCTAGCATCCCTTACTTCTCAACCTCAGGCAATGGAATCCTTTTAGTCCATCAGACCAGGATCACCAGAGGCCAAGTAGATCAAGCTAAGGATTATTGGACCCTTCTTAGTCCCTATGCAACATTTTTTGGCTCCATCGCCAACCATAATTCAACAATAGAGGATGAGTATTTCTCACGCCTCGTCCGCATTTACGGTGCGTACCATTTACGTCACGGATTGTAGGAAAAACAGATCATGTTACCGTCACATCTCTATTTCCTCGTCTTTGACTTCGCTATGGAAATAAAAACAGCCGCTCCACTTCTTTCCGATATATTCCGATATATTTATTCTTTCAGATACTTTTCTCACTTCTGTATTTGGCTTCTTTTAATAGACATGCAGGTTCCTTTTAGTTTTACTGTGGTTGACTTCGTCACGACTACTGAGCTCTCCAACCTTGACCAGATAGGAACCAGTTCAGAAGGAATTGTGAAGAGCTGTGAAGAAATCTAGTCTAAGTAATCGTTTTAACGCTCTATAACCGTTAAAACGAACGATGAAGTTGTAAGACAAACTAACTGAATCAGTGTACGACAAAAAATAATAAAAAACTATAGTTATCTGTAGAGATTATTTGGCATGTTTCGATGGCCAAAAAATTTAAATATACAAAAGAAAAGGTCAAATTAAGTATGTAATAATTTCGACAACGTAGCAAACCGTATATTATTAAATTCTATTTAGTTTAAAAGTGTATATCTTATTAAGCAAACACACAATCCTATAACACATTATTTTATTAATTAACCTTATTATTACGAAGTGTTTGTTGTGTGATGTTGGATTATTAAATTTTGTTTCATAAGTGTTAATGACAGTGTGTACTTGGCTTCGTCATATAATTAGTATATAACTATCCGGCACGCCGATACAACGCACTTTCTCATAGAGATGTTGCAATCCATAGAGCCGCGTAATGAATGAGGCGTAGATACTCTCCCACGGTAATTTTTTGCTCGTTTAGGCATGTTAGCGTTTAATTTAATTTGCTTCCGGAATAAGGAAACACTGATGGATGCCTTCTGGTAAATGATGACTGAATTGATAATTTTAAAAATATTTTTGAAATATATTTTTTGTATGATGCTTTCGTGTAACGTTCATTTAGATATTTTTATATATTTTATATATATCTTTCTTATCGTCAGCAATATATATATATACCAAATAAAATTAATAACTCGTTAATTTGTATTATACAAGGCGATTTTGCATTTGTAGATTTCTTTTTTTAAATACACTCAGAGCACTTTGTAACTTTGGTTCTTAAAAACGTTTTGATTCTTATGTAGTACAAAATGAATATAAAAATAAAGGATAAATCTTTTTGTTTAATTTATATTCCAAATGAGAAGTAAGTCCAAGCAGTTTTTGGTAGTTTACATAGATTATTTTTAAAAGATCATCGATCTACCATAATCGCAACGCTATCATAGTCTCAGGATGCTGCTGCCCATCCTCTGAAAACTTGTTTGTAAGCAGTGAAAATCTTATATAATTGCACAAAGTGTGAATTCTATAAGATTAGATTTCGGTAATCAAACGCGATCTACAATTGCAGGTTTCACAGTCCACAACCGCTGGGCAATCAATGCTCAATTTTAATACACTACCATATTACATTTTATAGGTTAATTTCAAATTCTTTCTACCAAAGTCCTTGTGACACATAATTCCGCCTTTTCCTGAAGTGGCTATGAAATATTATTAAGGGCTTCGTAAACTGTAAGCGCTTACAAAATATTCATGTTATAAAATGTTTACCGTAAAGTGCAGAGGCAATATTAAAGCGGAAATATTAACCTTACTGAGTTAATGTAACAATATCTTTCCAGGAAAAATATAAAAAGACGTCAATTTTCTGTAACGTACGTGCATAAATTCTTAGCTAAAGGAGCTCGTTTGCCGTCGGCCAAACACGTCCCTTAACGAATGCCCAATGTAATAAAAGCAAAAAAATACGTAACGACAGCGAAATTTAAGTCATGATGAATAAAAATGCAAATGCTCTCTCTGTTTGCGGAAGAAAAGCGAAAAGATTATCTAATATCATTACGCATTGTTATTTCATAGATATGTCATTTTTAATTTAATAGTTTTTATTAATAAAATATAGCAGTTTCTAATTGTCAATATTAATCGTTAATGTAAATTTACTTTTACATAACTAATTATTGTAACAATCAAGCTGTTGATTTTGTAGTTTAATTATATCTAAACAAAAATAGTTTTTAAAAAAAATACAAATAATATGTGAAATGATTTATTTCATCGGAAGAGTGATATCCTAAGCATCGGACTATGACTTATTTTTATTTCCATTGTGGTAACCGGCACTTGATTTGGCATATCGGAAATAGCTCCCTTGAAATTTTTTAAATGTTAATTATGAATACAATTTGTTTTAATTGCTCTACATAAATTAATAGATTTCATAGTACAACAAAATCGAATCGAGGAAAAACTAATACACGACGTAAAATTCGGGTTGTTTGATATCGTAAAAACTGTACCGAGCCTAGTTTTAAAGCTTTTGTCCTAATACTGGACAAGGTTAACTGCAGCAACCTATTACTCAAAGGGCTCATTCTCACGGCTTTCGCTTTGTATTGTAAGTTCTTGGAGTAAACAAAGTTTGAAAGCAATTTCATGGGCGTCGATTTTAATTGCTTTATTATTCATATAAAACAATTCTTTTTGTTTTATGCCAGACACTTTAAAATAACGTGAATTAATTGTTTCAGATATAACAACATGGTCGGAACACGGTGTACGTGATCGGAAGAAAGTCAAAAAGATATAAAATGAAATCTCATAATTGAAAATGTGTTTAAACAATTTACGTGATATATACAGTACGATGTTACCGTTAATTGCATTAGTGGTATTGAGTGTGGGTGTAGTTGGTGCTAGTGTGAACTCTACGAGGGACGAAGTGCAGTCAAATGGAAGTTCCCGGATGGCGTGGATTAAGGGGTTAGTGGATCATCACGATTGGCTCGAGGTTCTAGATGCGAATTTGATGCTGAAACACCAATGTGCCGCGGACCTGCGCAGTTACGTCGTGGCTCTAAACGAAGGACAACTGTGGGCTTCGAAAAGTGAGTTATGCATATCAATACTTTTACTATTATTGTACATATGTACGTATTATAATTATCTTAAATCTTTTTCTTAAGTGTCATAGGAAGAATTAGAAAAAATCTTCCTTTCTGTCTACTATTTATTATTCCTTTTCACTTTAATAATCGTTGTTTAATAAAATAACAATATAGAAGTACAATTAGCGGTCTTATACACCTTCGCGATTTCGTACAGATGATCTTGTAAGTTCCGAGAAAAAGTAGAATAAAATAATCTATCAAGAATAAATATGTTGTTACTGATGTAAAATTGAGTGATTATATCTAATATAAATAATGATAAAATGAGTATGTATCACAAATAAATATTCTTTATTTAAAATAAAATTCATTATAATATATGTACTCAGAATATTATAATAAATAAAAAGAAGAGTTCAAAAGTACTACAGGCAAGTAAAAAGAATAATACAGTTCTATGTTGTTGACAATAACACACCCTTAGACACCATTTGCTCAAAATTGCTCAAGAGAGCCATAGCCCCGGAACGAGGGACCAATAGATGAACGAAGTAGCCTTGGTTGGAAAGTTGAATTAGCATTCGGCAAGTCACATACCGTACTGAACAGATTACTGGGACCTTAAGGTTGTAAAACGATAACGCTGCGTAAAGTGGAGGAGGATACGGTTCTGGGCCAAATGTTAACGGGCCACGGGGGATTCGCTGAGTACTTGTACTGGTTTAAACTCATGGAGAATCCCTAGTACAGCTGTGACCCAGTGTTGGGTCAGCTCGTGATGCACGCAATTACGAGCTGTCCAGTATTCGCAAGGTAAAGATGTGAGTGCGAGGTGCAGTAGTAAGGATAGAAAGTGGTACCATCGTCACAATAATCGAAATTAAAGACCGCCGCCATAATTTGTTAAAATATTGTTACAAAATAATAAAGGAATAGATAAAAATAAAACAGAATAAAAATATACAAAAATCCAAGTATAAGGTTGATTAAAAAAGAATTGTCAACTAAGGAATAATTATAATAAAAGAAACAAGGATAAAAATATGAGATTGTGAACTAAATTGTGATATAAGAATGCGGTAAAGTAAGGGAACCGATGTGTGGAAGGATTGTGAATGAAAGAAAAGAGTGTACACTAAAATGTAAAGAATGAAAGAAGACATAGTAAAAAAAAAACAACTCCGTTACTGTGCCGTTGTTGAATTATACCGACCAACAAGGCTTGCAAATATTCGTCTCCCTTCAACAATTAATTTTTAACAATATACCAATTTTACTACGTGGTCATGGCTACAAGTATCAATTATATAGATCTTAAATAGATTATTTATTCGGGTAAAAAGATTTTGAGCGTTGCTTGTCCAAAAAGTTTATGGGGACGGATTATTGTTATGAGAGGCTTCGTCATAAACTATTTTAACTTTTTTTGCCTAATTTATATGATTTATATTCTTCGCTCGTGTACAACAAAAAGTTAAATTACGAAATAAATATATCATTGCAAGATATGTTAAGTAAGATAATGTTCATAACGTTAAATTAACCATTCTATTTTTTGTAAATTACTTATTCATAGAGGTTACAAAAGTTATAATTTATATATTCATAACAGTTGCTTTATTAGCTATGTTTGTTATTCAGTGTTTTGAAATTATTAGCTAATTTATATGATAATATATATTTACAATTAATAAGTTAAGACTTTATAATTTATGTGATTTCTATAAAGTAGACAGTTAAATTATAAAAATTAAATATACTACCTATACCTATTACCTATTAAACTAAAGTCTGAAAGTCTGTATAATATTTGGTTGGGGTCATTTGAAGTTTGTAAGTAAAAAAAAAAACTTATCTACTTTCAAGATTCACACTTATATGTGACGAAATGTAAACAAAAATGCCACGAAGCGATTTGGTATTAAAAGTGTTTTTTTCTTATTGATAGTATATAACTACGAAATATTCTGATAAGTCGAATGGCTGATGGAGGACACGAGAGGCTTTCTACGTTCGTAAGATAAAGTGAACATCAATTTGCTATCTATCTGATAGGTTGCTTGACGCAGAATCCCGCAGCTAGCAAGTCAGCCGTCTGATCTGCAACAGTATGCGATATACCGTAGATTATTTATACCGCAAAAGATTATAACAATAAATGAAAAGCAAAACCGTGTAATTTCAAGAAGGCTTCTAGTAAAGCAGTCGTCATTAATTGTAAAGTTGCGTATATAAGTCCAGCTCTACCTGTTTTGTAAATACAAAGATTACGAACTTGTTTATCGATTGATATATATCACCATTTGAATATCTTTCCAAATAATCTTACGCTAATATCTCACTGACAAAACTCTTCTGAATTTAAAAGAGATCTTCTCATACATGACGCTTACCTCACTATGCCTGCACTGTCAAACTATAACAGAGTTTTTACAATCCAGTTCATTTTAAATAACCTTGTTCTATATATTCATTGTAAAAAATTAGAAGCATTTTTAAGTGATTTCAATTTTTTGATGGATTGGATATATCATTAATGCTATCAACATCTTGGAACAAAGATATCTATCTCTACTTAGTTTCGACTTTCATGTTTCGGTTTGGACGGATTCTGATCATATTTTTACGACGGTCGCTTCGCTAACAATATTAAATTCTTATTCCCAAACATTTCCGGAATATACTTTAGTGTAGTATATTATATCCTCGATGTAAATTTTGTCTCACAATATTGACATTGCTTTTGTTTTATTATTATACAAAAACAAGGTAAGGATTGTGAAGATAGAATGTCAAAACTATGTTTGTAAGTACACTAAAATGTTACGTAATCTTAGCTAGGTGTTGGTAAAAGACAACCGACCCAGCGCACGTCGGCAACAACGTGAGGCAGCACTAATGCAAGTGGGTCGCGGCCAGTGATACCACTATTCCAACACTGACCTATTTTTGTGGTAATTAAAAAAAAAATCTTTTATTTTTTCTTCAGTCGAAGGCTTATTATGCCGAGACACAAAGTATCTGTTTGCATGCCGCGCGTGTGCCGTAATTTAAGGAAAGACGATCTTATCTTCACGCGAGTTATGTATGAGTTAATTACGTTAGTTGTTTATCGTTAATATTCCTTTAAACAATAGTCACGCTAATATTGCAATAAATATTAAGATTATGTTTATAATACAAATCGATAATTAAAACTGTACAAATTGCGTCCGTAGACTTTGTACTATCAAAAGTTATTCGCCTGTCGCAGTTCATTAAAAAAATAAAACCTATTTAAGAGAGATCAATTTCTTTAACGAATTAATATCTCAATAATAAATAACGAGTACATACTATTACGTTTTTTCTGTGAACTGAAAGATGTTAGTAAGCATAATCACAAGTTTTTATTGTAATAAATAATGGCACACGAAATAACAAGTGTTTTTATTTAATCTGTGGATTTCGCAATTTTGAATAACTTTTCATAAGAATACGCTTCGGTTCTTAACGTAGATGTGGAAAAAGAATTTAGCCGAATTGGTAAAGCAATTCTCGAATTTTGCGTTGAACAATACTTTTCTGATTTATTTTATTATATATATATATATATATATATATATATATATATATATATATATACGTAATTATAATCTAGTACGTTTATGTCCTCTAAATTCACATGTAATCTTATTCTGCATAAAACTATGTAATTATACTATTGTTTGTATAAATATATTTTTTGTTCGGGGACAATCATAATGACATTATCTTACGGCAACACTGCTTGAAGCTTCGTCATTAGACACTAAAGCTCTGCCGTTGTTCATAAAGCACGCACGAGGTTTTCATTCACGTTTGATGTACGACAGAGTACATCGATTTCTATTAATCATCCGGTGCATTGTTTAAGTTAAAAACGATTATCCATGATTCACAAATAATCTCGTAAAAACTGATTTTTTTACAATTTTTTTTAATTTGTCCATTGACAGTTTTTACGGAAAGTATATATATATAGTAACTAAAGTAACTTAAATAAAACTGAACGACATTATACATTATTCTGTTATGATAAAATATACTTATAATTCAAAAAATGCTTCTAACATACCACAAAATATTAACAATTTATAACTTTTATCTTCCTCTAAACCCGCTGTGGTGTTGTGTAAGGTTATAAGTTTAAATCCAGTTTTTCGTTAAAAGAGTTTATATGGATATGTTTAGCGTACATACAGTTTATTTTTCTGATGGACAAAAATTAAATCAATAGCTCAAGCTTAATCGTTCATTTCTAAAAAGTGAGTCTTGTTGTTCAGTGCAGAGTGAATGGCTCAAAAACGTAAAGGCTTTGCAATGGACAGATCTTGTAAAGGCTCTTACGGAATCGCTCTTGAATCAAGAAAGCGAAGCGAAGCGCTAAGAAGAGGAAAGGATAATGAAGGATTACGGGAGGGGCCGTACAGTGGCCCCTATAATAATTGACTAAAAGAATAGGACTAAATAGAAGAAAAATATTAATTAAGAATCTTATTTGTTATTAAAAAAAGGTGTAGAAACTTACTTTTTATTATTATTCTAGTACAGATGCATCGAGAATGCCTCTGTACTTGAATTTAAATACCGAAATTAGATTTATTGTCAACCTGCAATTACTACAATAGGAGTTTCAACAATAATAAACTAGTTTAGATTTTTAATTCTACCAAACTTGAGGTTAACGCGAGACTTGATAGTTTTTGCAGTATCTTTTGCCTTGTCTTTAGTTTAGTAATTTAAGTCTGCTACAACCAGTGATAGACGATTTATCTTCTATTAGTAAAATTAAAATACTACTATGGTTTTACCAACGAGAGTTGCCACTTTTTATTTAGATTTTAAGTTCTTTTTATCATGTTTGTATACTCTTTATTTCCTCTACAACAATCACCACTATTATTTCAGCTGTAAGACGTCAATTCCTGGACATATGCCATACGCGGTACTACTATAAAAAAAATAATGAACTCAAAACGTCACTGTTACTAATATCTTCCTGAATTTAGTGACAGCTTCTAAATCTCTTCTCGTCATTTTTTAAAATTATGTTTTATTAAGGTTTATTTACTTTTTTATGTCAAAATATTTAAGTAAATCAACGTCTGGTAAATAAAAAACTTATCGCAACATAAAAAACTGAGGCCGATGTCATTTAGTTGAAGTATTCCTTTATCTTCGGCCGTAACTATTTGGACCTTCTTTCAAGAGTGTGAGCGAAATATTTTATAAGCTGTATAAAGTGGTATTAGCACTTGAGACGATAGACAAATATTATTTTTGTAAACCTTTTACAAATTTATAAAAATTCTTAAACATATTTTAATCGCGAAAAATAGTTTATTGTTTTATAAATTAATACAAGATAACTGTGATTTTGTATCAATTCGTTTAAAAACACATATAAAGTACTTTGTGTAATAATAGACCCTCGTAATACATATACGATCATTATTAAATTCATCACTATCATCATCATCGTCATCATTAAAGACGTAGGACATCCACTACTAGATTAGTCCTGCATCCAGTGTCTTTTGATGATCTTAACAAAGACATCTTGCTGGTCTGCAGTTACCACTCCTGAAGCTAGAGCTCTCAGCGATCATGTGTTCTATACCGTATGTGACATACTTACCTCTTATTCAACTTACGATTCCACTGGGCTATGTTAATTACTTTCATTCTTCTATGGGTCTCCACATTTCAATTTTTTTTAGTTCAATTCGATCCCATAGTGATTCTAATCTATGTAACAAGATATATGTCAATAGGCCGGTAATTTTGCTTTCTATCTACCTTGAACAGGACCACACTCGTACTCTTTTGTAATGTTGCCTGCAAACAGTCCTACTTAAAGTAAAAGTGTTAAACAGCGCTATTTGTTTGCTAAAGCATTTAGCAAAAGCGTTTTCTTTTGCCAACTAACCGCTATAGCAAAATAACACATACACGAAAGTATAATAAAAGAAAGAGTTTGTTTCGTCAATGTAAACAAATTGCCAATAATAACTGCGTAGTCATGTTCGTATAGAAATTTTGACGTGAATAGTGTTATTTCATCGCGTTTGGAATATTTGAAACCATAGCGACATTTTTTAAAACACTCAAGAGAAATCTGTATTGCTCAAACTACAATTATTACATCATCACCTGTTTTCGATTATAGAACTCGTTTGCCTCGCACTTATGAATGAAATTAAATGTAAGTCAACGACTCGCTTTTATATAAAACTGGATTATGGTATTACAAAATCTATGGCCGCTGTAGGTTATTGCTCTTAATTATACATTCGATATACGTAAACTATGTTTTATTATTTAACGCTGGATGTAGGCCGTTTTCAATCCTATTGAAAATGAACAGTGAGGTCTTTGTCTAGCAGTGATGGTGATGATGATGAAACTATTCTGACTTAAATATTTTTCTTTTTCGGGTCTAGATGTTACTTTAATAATAATCGAAAGAAGATTAAAACTCCATGATGCGATCAAAGTAAACCTATGTCATTATTTACAATTTTTGATCGAAATTCGAAAATTTAAATTTATTACTTTAATCTTTAGAAATAGTATAAATAACGTTCGCCGTTCAAAAATTATCTTCACGTTATATTTAAACTATTAAAAAATAGAACTTGTTAAAAAAGTAAAATCGTTTATATCAACTAAAAATAGCAAATTTTCCTGCTTTTCAGTGAAATCGTTTGGAATAACAATGTAACTGTATTATAAATTCGATAGCACATATTCAATTCCGCAAATCGATAACAAATGTTGCAAGCGGTAAACGCTTCAGTGATATAATGATGAATGTAAATTTAAACATTTTCGAAATATTTCTATCTAATTTATTATATTTTTCTGTAATGGAATAACTAATGACATAATTTCCATAAATTTAATCTACGTTCTACGCGTATTGTCTATTGCCACACAAAGATTCAAAATCAAAATGATTCTAATTTTTTTATAACAATATCTTTTATATATCCTCGATAATAATCTATGGGTGAATATGACGCAGAGTTTGTACACGCATGTTTCAACTAATTTTATCTTACTTAATTCTTGCGAAGCTGCTACATTCAATCATGATATGGGTTTGTTAGATTACTTATGTTGAAATAAGTAAATACTGTCTTACCGATACCTTTTAAAAGGTGAGAAAGTAAAGTAGGATTATAAAAATATATAAAAACCATTTTCTAAATGGAAGTTTAAATATGAAAGAGAAATGATGAAATTATATTGTAACGGTCCGAACCGAGCTTCCTGAGCGAGCCCTTAATCTTTTGTTCATTTTAAACATATTAAAATTGCAACAATTATTTTTTTTAAACTATCTTAACAAAATTATCTAAAAAGATTTGTGTATATAGATAGCTTTGCCTATTAAACTATTGATTTTAATCGCGAAAAGAAGCGAAACGAAATCAAAAAACAGAACGTACTGGAAATTTATGTTAGTAAATTACGTTTCATTCCGTAGACACCCACTGCCAGGCATAGCCCACCCCAAGACTATATCTATGTGGTATATACCGTAATCGCCACGCTTGGCAGGCGGGTTGGCGATTGTACTGTTGTATTATAGTACTCAGAGGACGCTGTTGCCCATCCACTGGAAACTTATAAGTAATTAGTGGCTGTTATGTACATGTATATATATATATACACATTTATATATATATATATATATATAAATATATATATATATATATGAAAAATGAATTATATGAGATTGTGTCCCGGGAACCGAACACGCGACCTGGATTCGCAAGTCACAGTCCTCTACCGCTGAGCTACTTTTGCTCGAGTTAGTGATACACGTTTGAAAAGCATAATCCTATTACGCTCTGCTTTTGTATTTGTAAGCTTAAGATAAAATAAACACCTCAACTCCACAATTGACTTTATCTTTAAGCTCCAGTCTCATTCAAACAGGGACTTAGTTACGCTTACAAACTACCGCTTTGTAACAAAAATAGACAACGTGGTTTTGTCGAATTCAATTATTTCCTCGGACCTATCTTCTGCAATAATATAAACTGCATACAAAGATACAACATTTATTTCGCTTAAATTAATATGTTAGAGTTAGATTAGTCGATACTTTCAGGGCTCATAAAACAAATAATCTTTAATTTCTAAGATCGGTATCGTGGATGCCAATGAGGAGGAATATATTTATCTTATTGTGGAGTACATGACTTACGTACACATTTGTTCCTACTTTTTTGAAAGGAAAAAAAATCATTATTATGTATATTTTCCATTAACAATATAATATCTAATAGAACAATGATGACAGCGACAGCTACCGAATTCGAAAGACTTTTAAATTAAAATTCGAACTAGAATTCTGTAAAATTTTTAGTCGCATCGGTTGCAGATGACTGCGGGGGCTTTAATGTAATGGAGTGAGGATTACGGACTCGCAAGCGCAGGGTTGAATGTCCACCTAAAAGGTGGACAGATGAGTTTGTTAAGGGTGCAAAGAAAAAAAAAGAAAATCTTAGGGATGATTCATGTCTAGAAATCGGCGTCTTACGGCTGAAATTATGATGATGGTTATTGGTATTGAATAAATTAAGAGCGGTCTTACTCTAAAAGTGTTTGTATATTTTATAGTAGTCAATAAATGATTACATAATAATATTTAATCAAGCGATTGTTGGAGATGGGTACCAGTATTTATTGTAAGTAGACATTGGGCAACTGTAAAGGGGCCTGTGACATAAGGCCGCGCGCGCCGCGCCCGCTTGCGCAAAACGCGCGTAATGTGTAAATCACAATTTCATAAGTAATCCGTGAAAGTGAGCAATTCTTTTCACTCACACGCATTGACCGTTGCGGCATTGGCGTTAGATGTTACACGCTAACGAACATGCTTCATTTTATTCTTGTCTAGAATTACATCAACTTCAAAAGTATAATATATTTACCACCTTCAATATACCTGGAATTATTGATCAAAATAATAGTATTATAATTTTAATTATTACATGTAATAATGCAAACAACATTCAATTTTCAAGATTTTGAACGTATATTATTAAGTCGTTGCTTGTATTTGAAGTAATGGTCAATTTATTTTATATAAGTAACTAATAATAAAATTATAGCAATTTTAACGAGATTTTAAATAGTCGGTTTTGGGTTCTTTGTTTAGGTGAAATTAACTTTTGAAAATTTTTGAGAATGAATTTTATTTAACTAAAATTCTGTGATCAAAAGGTCAAGTGAATTTGTAAATAAAAAAAAAAAACTGTTTATTTATTTTTCCAAATCACTTTCATCTTCTTTAAAGTAATCCCCGTATGATAAAAAGCAGAATTGTCAACTCTTTTTCCAGTCCACGAAACAGACGGAATAGTTTTTCTGGTATAGTATTAAAGATCTTCTTCGATTCGGTTTTTATCTCCTCAATTGTGTCAAAACTGTATTTGCCGTTGAGTTTCCTGAATAGTCAGAAGTTGCATGGAGCCAAATCAGGCGAATATGGTGGTAGCGGAACAATATGACCAATACACACACAAAACATCCTTCAAAATGTTTTTTTCCAAGCTTTATTGGCAATGATTTTCAGTCACTAAATTTTTGATTTTTTGGACGTGGCTCTCGTCGGTTTTTAATGACAATTTTACCTTACTTTTTGGTCACACTATGTCCAATTATTTCAGTGTGATTTAGTTGATCGACTTATTTAAAAGTGTTTTGATTTTAACTATTTGAAATGTTTTCTTTTCTGCTATAAAACTTATGTTTACACGCTCAAAAAGTCGTTAGTTTTATTCTAAAATAGTGTAATGATTTTAAAAAATATCTATTTTATTAATCATTTCGACCGGAAGAGTGTTGCTGACAATTATCAACACCGCTTTGTCATACTTGGAGACAAAGAGAAGAGTTTATAGTAACAAAGCATTTCATTTAGTTCTCAAAAGTATTAGCACGGATTTATTTAGTTTTTAAGTAAAATAATAGTCGTCCAGTTAATAACTGCTGTACAGTTTTATTAATAAAATAAATTTACATTTTATTTCATTATATTATTTATAATTAGTTTTGTTTGAATGCCTTTCTTTTAAACTTCTTATATCTAAGAAAGAATAAGGAAAAAGTCATTTTTACGACTACAATAAAATTTTACTTCATTTAAAAATTATTTTAAGGTTATTTCAAGCGAAGATCTAATAATAAATCCATCAATGTTTTTATAATCTAGTAGACTCTCTTAAAATTGAACTTTATAATCTAGTAGACTCTCTTAAAATTGAATCTCTCAACATTGAAATGTATATTATAAAAATAAATCAGATTTATTCATTGGTTGAATTGACTCGACAACGCAAGAATTCAATTTTAAACCAGTTTTATGTATTACGGAGAAGAGAAAACTCGTGTAGAACACAAGTCGGCTAAGGAAAAAGTGTATGTCACCTGTTTTTACATAACGTGTCCCAGTAGCCATGTTTAAATTTCATTTCGACAGATTTACGTGAAAATATTATATATTTAAACACTAATATAATGTCTAAACTATAAAATGTCTAAACACTAAAATAATCGCTACGCATGGGTCTTAGTTAAATACTTCTAACAATATGTTTTTGTCAATGTCATCATGTGATTGATTATACGTATGTACGAATTAAAGGTTAACGTCTAGCTTATTTGCTGTACCTATTAATATTGCATATACTGTCCAAAAATCAATAGTTTTAGAATTAATAAATAACGTAATGATAATATGATGAGAAAACATTTTTAAAATTCATTTATTATTGTTTACTATTTGTCCCTGCAGACTTTGTACTGTCAGGAGTTCTAGCCTGTCGCATCCATATAGATAATAAAGCAATGTAACTTATTACAGTGAGGCAAAACGAGTGCAGTGCCGCATGGTTGTGGAAACCATCCCGCAGAGACAAGACAGGACAACTTATTTCAGTCGTGACTTTATACAGAGTGATAAAAAATAGGTGTGAAAGCTTTAAAGAATTTTGTTGAAAAATTTGCTAATCATCTCTTCAATTCTTTTACGCGTATAGACAATCATCCCGTATGTATTTGTAAATTATGCCATGTTCACGGTTATATTTTAGAGTAAAATGTTGGAGTGAAAAAAAAAAAACACTTCGTTAAAATATCGTCTCTGGTGTTCGCATCCCTTGTCTCAATATTAAGGCCATTACATATTCTGTGTTCATTCATTTATAATGTTAATGGGTCCATTTCGGAACACCTCGATCCGCTCACAAAAGTGAATTGTTGAACAAGCTAATAGAATTGAAACGTTAATTAACTTTTCCATTAATTCATTTAATAATTACATTAATGGCAATTACTTATACATGTTACGGAGATGTGTCGATATGTAAAAGTAACACGCTTGTTATTCATTATTCTGTTTGGGAAATTTTCAGCTATACAAAGTTTTGCTAGCGTACGAACCAGAGCATTACCACTATAGTAGAGGAAAAGTTGATGGGTCTCTAAGGACAATAACGGAGCGTAACAGTAATGAAAACTAGGATTTTATAAGACCCTCTAAAACACTGTCGGGGCTCGACAAATAGGTAAATAGCTATTTTATTACAGAGCTGTTTTATTAACCATTTTAAATGCAAATATTTACCCACATGGTGTATATATACGTAAATGGCATTTTGTTTAGACAATCATTAAATGTTAAAAAGACCCTAGAGTCTTTATTATCGCAAATTATCAATAACTATTGCCGCTTGTCGAGCTATAGAGATGGTTATGCTAGGTATTTCTCTACAAGATTGAATCAATCTGTAATGAAGAGGTTCATAGACAAATAAAAGTGACAAATATAGTCCAGCGGACTAGCCAGGTGAAGTGGCAGAGACCAGACCATATACCAGCTTGCAAGCCAGATAGCCCATAAGTTGTAGTGGAGAACGTCCACCCACGAAGTAGACAGAAGATTTTGTTAAGGTCGGCGAAAAACATTGTTGCAAGCCGCTTCCAATCGGTATTATGGTAAATCTATAAGTGAGACCTATGTCCAACAGAAGATCACTTATTGTTGCAATAATGGCGATTTAGTTGATTAAACCTTCTAACTTCATTATTTCATAACAATATTGATATATTTTGATGTAAATCATACCAAGTGTTATATGTAAATAGAGCAGGCTATAACAATATACTAACAATGCTCAGAATCGCTAAACAAAATGTTGAGATTCAAAGTTTTTTAATTCAAAATGCAGGATTCCATGTGTGTCTGGAGTACATATCAACTACTTTTTTTTTAAATATATGGTTTTGTTGTTATTATTGGATGTAACATCCAACTCTTATTAACAGTCATAAATTATAAACAAAATATATTGAAATTTTAAAAGTACGGATTTTGTTAAATATTGTCAAGATGTAAATTATAATAACGTTTTGTTTGGACGAAGTTGATGTACTAAAAGTAAACCTTATTTACTAATAAATAATAATTGTTGAGAGTAAATTTTCTTGCTAGATTTTATTTGCTATTTTATTTTAGCTATTATTTTTAACAAAACATAAAACGAAATTGCTTACAGTATTAATCAAATATGCTATAAGATTTAATTAAATTAGTACGATAAACAAAGACACTGTGATGTTCAGTACATGAAACTTTTAACCAATGAAAGTTAGAAGAAATTCTATTTCAGCTTTAGTAATCGTTATAATCTGACCTTCATATATTATAATATCTTCTTATTCAATAAGCTATGTGTATGATCTATACAAGGACCTTGGTTCCAGTTGCAAATATCCTCATCATAATATCCTCATCCTCAACACACACTTTATGCGTTAATCATAAAGGATTGTCACTGCTTACAATCAAGTTTCCAGAGGATGGACGGCAGCGTCTTCTGCGTACCATAATACTGTTATCGTCAATCCGCCTGCCCAGCGTGGCGATTGTTGTATAGGCCTCTATAGATATCTTTCGAGCAGGCTTTTGCCTGGCAGTGGGCGTCTATGGGCTGAACCGACGACTTGACCGTATACAAAAATCAATAGTATAAAGTGATAATAAGTGTAATAATAAAAGAGCGTTATCAAAATTCGGATATCTGCGTATTAAAAATATTTATTCTTTACAATTTATTCCTGCAGACTTTGCACTGTCAGAAGTTACTAACCTGCCGCATTTCACATGAAAAAAAATATAACATATTTACGAGTGACCGCTTTAGACAGGTGATTAGAAATAATCAGAAAAAGTTTTAAAAGGGTGTACGTACAGATCATTAGTTTTAAGCGTTAACATCTATATTTTTAATTATTCTAATGTTTTTAATTGCGTCCATTGTTTTCGGCCTGAGGGCTGAAGTACGTAGTACGAGTACATTATTTCAATATTTTTTAAAATAAATGAACAGTTATACCATATAGATTATAGCTTTAATCTTCCCATTAACATCTTAATTTAAAAATAATTATCTACATCTTATTGATTTATCGTTACCTTTTGCTACTTTCCCTTTTACTAACAGTTGGTACGGAATAAAGGTCAGTGCCCGTGCTGTTGCTACATTGTTGTACATACCGTGTAAAGTTATCTAAAGCTGCCGGTGTGTAATACACATATTAACTTACTTTTTAAATACCAATAATTTATTTCGCTCATGTTATAATCCTTTGTTATATTTTTCTTTATTGTGAATTTATTCCAACGTATAAAATTATTTAATTATCTTTTAAAAGTGAAAATCTGTATTGTTATTTTAATTAAAGAATATTTCATCGCACTCTGAATTTTTTATACATACCTTTACGCTACTTATATCATATAGGGGAAAGTTTACTTTCAAGGCGAAAGAATTAAATAATTCATATATTAATTTTAAGACCATGTCACGATAACATCAAATGCATCAAAACGAGGAAATGCAATATTTAAACGGAGAAGTGTCCGTAAAGTGGGACAACGCACGACCATGACTCTTTAGACGACACGCTGCAGTGATCACAGAATCTTAGCTTATCTCCATTTAACGACCCAACATTTCGAACTTACAGTTCCGAAACTTTAATGCATTTAATTCCTGTCACACAGGCAAAATTTATTCCTCACTTGTTTATTTATTTGTTTGAACTCAAACAGCCGCAGTTAAAATATCAAATATAATATATAACTAAGAACCAAGGACTTTGAGTAACATCACTATAAGTGGATGTAGATAAACAACGATTTCTTCAAACAAAATAATGAAAACATTAATCCGATTTTTAATTAAGAAAAATACATAAATCATATATTTGTATTATATATATATATAATAAAAATACTATTCATAATACAAATAATATAATGTTTTAGACATTGTGTGACTAAGAATGAAAGATAAATTGAAAATTGAGCAGTGGCAGAGGATTGACTTGCAATCATAGGTCGCAGGTTCAAACCTTATATAATTAATACTTTGTGCATTAATTAGGTAGGATTGCTTCTGCTCTAAAGAAAGTGTCCAGATGATGGGCAGCAACGTTCTCTACATGCCAAGCCCACCTGCCAAGCTTGTCGATTATAGTATATCCCCATAGATATCTTTGGAAAAGGCCTATTTCTGGCAGTGGACCTCTATGGACTGTAATGATGAAGATAATATATTGTAAATTAAATAAAAATGTTATTTTAATAATTATTTGCCAATTAACATCAAAAATAAAAATAAATAATGCAGAAATCAAATCAGTCAACGAAAATTAACATATTAGCAATAGAATATAAAATATATTTAAAAGTCATTCTTTTTTCATCTTTTCTTCTTTATTTATATTGAAGATTTACGGCGAAAAAAGGTTATATTTAAACGTAGTAGGGTAAATGTTATCAAATATATTTGCAACCGAAATATCAAAAAAACGTCGTGAAACAAAATGTTTTTACCATTTATTTGTCACCAGGTTTAGTTGTAAATATTTCCAAAATGCTTACTCTAAACGTTATGAAGAAATCATGTATGTGGGAAGTTACACAACCTTTTCATACATTAGTTTACAATAACTTAAAATTGCAAAGATTATCTTCAGAATTATTTATTACTATTAATAGTGTTACAAAATTATTTACAATATTAACAATCAGCAATATTTCTAAAGATAATCCTTGACGTGATAATTATAATAATAAAATTAGATACTTTAAAGTGAAAGTACGAAAATTGGAGGACGTCTACTGAATTAGACGCTAATTGCCATATTCACCTTGTAATATTTAATTATGAAAATATTTAGATATAGCAATTATAACTTAATTATATATTTCATAAATATTACAACGATTTTATATTATTAATTTTAATAGTATGTGGATATCTATAACAAAAATAAATGAGTTACTATTAAAAAAACAAGGTTGTCTGATAAAGATTGCCCTGATTAATAATTTCCTTTTTTTAGTTATTATCTATGATGCACAATAAAGTGTAAATAAATAAAGGAATACTTTATATTTAAAAAAAAAAACATTGCCCAGAATCTTTTTGTATGAAAAATTTGATCAGAGAATATCATCAGTATTGTATAAGAATATATTATTTCTGTAATATAATGTATTATTCGAATAAAACAAGTTCAGTGACAGAACTAGAGCATTGGTGGCCTAGCGATAGAGGAATGAGAGCTGCGATCGTAGATTGCGAGTTTAATTCCCGGGATGCTTGATCTTATATAATCCTCACTTTGGTCATTAATTATATAAAATTGCCACTTCGCACAAACAAGGTTTCAGAGGATGAGCAGGAGCGACCTCTGCGTATCATAATATCACTGCGATCACTAACCCGCCTGTCCAGCGTGACGATTATGGTTTATCCCCCCATAGATATCTTTAGGGGAGGCCTATTCCTTGCAGTGGGCGTCTATGAGCTGAAACGACAAAAACTAGTTCAGTGTGAACACTTTTTAACTTTCTCTAAATCTTTATTATGTTATTTTCTTAACAAATGCTATATACATATAATAATTTTTTTCGTGAAAACTTACTTTTATGCGAAGCCATCTAAACCAGTTTGGAAAAAAAAAACTATGCTATATTCCGAAAACAATTAATATAACCCTTTTTCGACCGCACTTTTGTAAGTAAGTGAGAGGGACAGAGGATTATGGTAGGCTCCACTATTATAAATAAATTTAAAGTATGCATTTTCATCCAACAACTTTAGCTTAGTGCTTAAGTCACGATTATTTTACAACGTAATATAAAAAATTACTATTTAATAATTCACAATCATTAATGATTGAAGTACGAAAAAAAGTTTTATTTTACAGACATGAAACATCAAGTTCAATTTTAACTCGACGTATGTTCACGTATAATCTATAAAAACTATTTCTTCTTTTGTTTCTTTTTCTAGTATTAATTCTGTTCACCGAATAGAATATAAGGGTTTAATATTATTACTATAGGTGTGACTTGCAACTTTTTGTTAGATGAATATTCAAAAGATAAATTCAAGAAGAGAATGTTATTGTGTTCGATTCAATCGTCACTTAGCGATTCAGACTATTATTTAACATCTTAAAAGCTATTACAGATAAATGGTGCTATTGCTGTGAAAAATAGCTCCTCTGAAGTTAAAATAACGGAACAGCATTGACCCGATTCCAGTGCAAAATGGTGCAGTTATCTAGGATAAGCTGTCGTTGTGTTATTCCTGTTGCATCAAACGACACTCCGTTAAAGAGTTTTGCTACTTTTATCTGCAACTATCGATAAACTATTACATATAATACTTTCTGTTTACAGACACTGTTTTATAAGATAGTTTAGATTTACATAAAAGAAAAGATTTATATTTACTGTTATTTATATAAATAAGTTCACTCAAAAACCCAAGTATGTATTCGGCATATAATAATATTTTTTTTCGGCGAATGTTTCTACTTTCTTATATTTCTACGATGCAAAATCCGCGAGTTTAATGATTCATACCAAAAATATGGGGGCTTATTTTTAATGAAGCCATACTTGTTACATTACAGTTGCATTTTTTATTCTTTTTCCTCTTTATCGTCTTATGTAATGATGCTAATAATAAATGATTATTGTATCATATTTGGCTGGTGTATAATTTATTATCTAAACCATAATTAATGATTGTTAAAAACATTATTGCACAATGTAGTGCAACGAATACTATTGCTTAAATTGATTAAATAACAATTCGAATATTTCTGGTAAAATTTTAAAACGCAGATGAAACAAGAACAAAACTGAACTCCTGTACAAGAGTAAACTAACATCTTCGAAACAATACTATCCTCAGAGTATGCCAGAAAAGTTAGAACAATAATTCAATCCAAAGGATCGTAGAAAAAGTTAGTTCTATTGTTAGCATGAAACAACAACTGATCTGAAGTCTCCGAAGTCTTTTATAATGGGGAACGTTTAGCATGCAAAGAAAAAAAATCAAATAGAATTTTCTCTTCATTGTTAAAAGTTTTCCTTAGTATTGCTATAAGCAATGCTCTCGAAGGCTTGGTTAAAATGGTTTGATTATATTTATCTATCGTGTTTATTTTTTTAAATTTTGTTCGACAAAATGTGTTATATTGTAGAAGGTATTTCACATCACATTATTATTTTAGTAGAAAATCATTTCTAGTCCATTCGCTCCCTAGACGGCCCCTTGTAACTGGCTAATAATAGAGTGTTAAATTTATGAAACAAAACGGCTACCTGTATCCAATCATTAGTAATATAGGTAATGCAATAGAAACAAGGAGGGTGTGGTATGGCCAAAAAAACTATGACTAAGCTCTATGACACGGATATTCACGTTCTATAGTGAAACATTGCATAATCAAAAAAAGGTTTTCATCTCCAGGGATCAGGAAATCCACGACAGTCGAGACCTTGGTATTGTTGGTCACGAAGTCGTCATTTTCCTTCACCCTCACACGAGGACGAGAATTTTATATACATTTTCAAAAATATTTTAAGCGTAGCATGTTTCTGTCTAATTAGCCCAGTAATTTTAGCTTGACGCTGTGCTTTTCAAACCGGAACACTGTATTACTTGTGCAACAGCTAACCTGAATAGTCGGCCTCTTGCTAAAGACGCCCTCCACCTTATGATGTAAAAGTATTCCAAGAAATAATGTCATTGACAACGTTAATTTATGACAGCGCTAAGAGAAACGATAAAGTAACAAATAGAAACCATGCTTAACCTTCGAAAAGTACTAAAAAATATCTATTTTTAGGTCCTCTTATTCATTACAACTAAAAATGTAAAATAATTTTCTACATAAATCATTAATATCGTGTTAAGTTATATATACACTGATATAAACAACAGACAAATAATCTCAGGGAGCACGAAGTCTGCAGGGACAGATTGATTCATGCTTTTCCTTGCTATTTTTTCAATACCTTATTTATTATTTCTGAATCATTGATTTGTGGATAGCGTATACTATATATAATATATAAGCTATGTATAAGCTTTCACCTATAATATGAATCACCCTGTTTAGTCTTGCAGTTAAAAACTTTGGCTTACGATAATAGATTTCGGGTTTGAATCTGCAGGCGAACTTCTTTGAATCAATTGTTTATCTTCGCCACTACTTAAAGAAAGGGGAGAAAAATATCGTGATGAAGCCAACATACCTGAGGACTTGAAAAAATATGACGTAATGAATTCGTACTGCGCAAATACACTGTACGGTTGGGTAGTGGATATTAGCCCTTACCTTTTCTCCGAGATGAATAAGATTTATGTTCCAACATTGAAAATTTAACAAGACTAATAACAATATAAAAAACGAATTTAAATAGAATTTGGTTAAAAATAACTCATTACTATATTAACGTACTACTCAACAGCGAGGAATACAGAAAACCATATATAACCATATATATCAAACCATATACATATAAAGAGAAAAGTTCTTGAAAGGCCTATACAAATATAATGCACACTGCCATTACTCGCAATAAGATCTACTCGATTAAAGTTTCCTAGTTACTTTCCTCAAGTTTCCTCAAAGAAATTTATGTTATTGCACAACTACATTTGTTAGTTAATTTTGTTTTCAGCAAGTTTATGTATATTTGATAAATTCGCCAGAACTGTAGTTGCAGTTACAGTATATTCATGACACTTTGTTGTACGTTTATTCATGCCTACTCTAAAATATACAGCGTTCACTCGTTTACGACCAAAGTATACAAGAAAAGCTAAATTGCATATAAATTATAATAAAATTAAGCTCGACTATAATCTATGACATCCTTCAAAGAATTCAGCTACGCCGTCGTCGTCGTTTCATCTCATAGACGCCTACTGCAAGGCATAGGACTACTCGAAAGATATCTATGGGACGAAATACTTGAATCGCCTAACTTGACAGGTGAGTTGACAGTCGCAATATGGTATCAAGGTACGCAGAGTACGCTACCAATCCTCTGAAACATGTCTATGAACAGTGGCAATCATATACAATTAAAGCACAAAGTGTGGCTTGTAATAAAATATGCGGGAATTGAAGCCGCGACCTAGGATAACAAGTATCAGTTCTCTACCGCTGTGCTACCACTGCTCATAATAATTATCACAAAGTGTGCAGTTTTTTACGAAAACATTGTAATTTATAACACCAGGTATCCTAACAATGTTATATATGAACCATATATTTCAAAATCTTTCGAGCGTTATGCTTACCAAATCTTTTTATAGATATAACATTGAAAAACATGCATTTTAGACAATCAATTTTGTTTTTCTGAGGATCTCTTTCCGGGCACTCCTCGATTAATGGCTTCCTATAAATGTCATCGTTTATAAGATTAATTGTGTCCTTGTAAGTATTGTCATAGACAAAATTTTCTCACATAAATTGTAAAGTTCTTTATGACACTTTTTATTTTATTAACTGTTGACTGACTTTTTACTAGTCAGAAAATTAATCGTTGGCTAGATAAAGAAATGAGTAGAATTTACTATTATTCTTTGTGACAGGTGATGGGACAGGTAACTGTTACTAGTTACCTAGTTAATAGGAGATGATCTAAACAAAAATAAAATATGAATCACAAACAAAATAGAGAGATATAAATAAAAGAAAGAATTGTAAATAAATTGAAAATTGTGTATGTGATAAAATGTGATAACCTGTATTAAACAAATATAAGAAATAAGAATTCAAAACAAAATAGCACTAAAACAAAGCCTAAAAGAGAAAAAATGTGACATTTATCCTGATTTATCCTGTGATATTTGAGGAACGAAGTGAAGAAAGAGAGGTGATGCATGAAAGGAAAATAGTAAGTAAAAGAATGCTAGAGAATTATAGAATTAAATTGTTGAATGAAGAGGAAAGTTAGATCATATGACAAATAAAAGAAGAGTAAAAATAAAAAAAGTATGTGAAAAGTAATACTAAAAAAATCCTGTATCAAAAAACTGATAGGAAAGCACTAGAGGTCTCCAATTACAGGTGTAAATAATAAATAATAAAACTGTTACCAATTACTATAAGATAAAGTCGTTCACATGATGTCAATAAGGTGTGTAGTGTCTTTCTTCCATTATAATGATTTCCATTATAATGATGATTTCATAGGGAATTTAGATAATCTAGTAAACATTAATACACACAAATTGAAATGATTACAAACGAGCAAGCAAAATCATAAAATTCCAAGGATAACAAACACGGTGCTTAGTATTTAAACATTAGTTTAAAACTTGAAGTTTAAGGATACAGAGGAATACAGTTACAAATAAAGACGCGTCAGGAATCGAACGGTTCGGCTGGAACGCTTTGAAAATGGTTCCCTCGTAGATTTAGATTTATCCAGAGAAGTTGACACAGGGTCAGATGCAGCTGAAGGTGTTTGCTATATTCGGTTCTAAAAATGAATAAAAATGTCTATAGTGTTAACTTTCCTTTAAAGAGGTTACATGAAATATTATTAATTTATTTATTAAAAGTAAACAACCGTTTTTACTTTTTCAGTTTTCGATGCATCGGGACATTACAGCCCTAACATTATGTTCGGCAACGAGTATTGGATGGGATCGCAGAACGCCTGCAGCGACCTTCAGCTGAAACAGTACTACGCACAAATACCGCCCTTCAATACCACATTCTTCGTAGCCAAAATCAATCTGACCGTCGATGCTGATCATATACCTCAGGTAAGCTATTTTTATTACACGTAATAGAGACACACTACAGCATCTACTTAATAGAATTAATGTCTATTATAAGGAGTCTGCTAGAAAATAATAACTATAGACATGATATTTGTCCCGCCGGCCATTTTTAAAAATATCAGGAGTTGACTTAAGTTATTCAAAATGATGATATCGATTCTTAAGTGCGAATTATCGATAGATTGATTATAAATAATCAATAATCATTATGTCCAATTGTTAAAACATTTAACTAAATTAATTTTACCTATAAAAGAGTTATAAGTCCAATGATAAGTATAATATAAAGTCTAAAACATTTTAAAACACAGCGGTGCGATATATCTAGAACCATAAGGTTAAGAGATTTGTAATTTGGAAGAAATGTCGCTTTCGACGATTAGAGGCTAGTTAAAAATATAAGCTAAAAAATGATTTTACGAAATTTAACTCGCAAAGGGGAGGGAGCAGCTGATACACTATTTAATGAATGACAACTTAACTATTTTTAACTTAGTGAAATAATTTTGCATATTATTATTACAGTATGTAATTTTGTGTTCGTTTCCCCATAAATTGTTAATTGGTTACAAAAATGTAAAAGATAATAAAGTAATCCAGATAAAAAAGATTTGCTTATTGACAACGTCATAATTCAAAAAATACTAACTATTATATACTGCCAACTGGTCTGAAATGTTTGACCTCGACTCATTACCTTCGGCTTATATCGACGTAGATATCACTTTATTAAGGTGATAAGATATCTCACAGTTGTATACAAGTCCCATAAATCAACGTCAAGCCTTGTGATAGGACATGTATTGGCAAACCAAAGATAATTAAACATAAAAAAATATAAGTAAAGAGCATAAAGGAAACGTTTGGTAAAAATACTGTTTTAAGTCCGGTTATTGCAGTATGAAATTTTGTCTGTCGCTTACTAAGGGTTTCTCGTGGTAACATGGAAGTGAAAAAAAAAAAACAAAAAAAATAAATATCTGTAATCATTAACAGAAAGAACATCACATACATAGGTAACACTTTAAAATAGGAAACAGATTTTCTACGAAGTGATCTATTCCATCACCCAATTTAGGCGGAACGTTAATTAATATTACTCTCTGTACAAATTAATTTAAAAAAAATACAACATCATGCTATGATACACAAGCCTCAGTGGAAGACAAAAAGATATAACGTTGTAAAATTTCGATTTTTTTATATGCCAACATGCTTGTCAATACATCGGAACGGTTCGTTATTACTTGCGTTATCAGATTTACGCGAGTGAAGGCAGCTGGTGGCTGTTGGCTTTTTAATAAATGTGCTTTTGTTAAAACGTCAATCAACAGACGCGAAGTGTGAGCGCTGAATCATGGTTATCTGAAATCGATCAATTTAATCTTTAACGTCTCTAATGTAAATTTGTATATATCCACATCGAACTTTTACTTGGAATTCAATGTAAGAATTTCAATATCTCATTTTAATAGATAGAATACTATATTAACATAAAACTTTATTTCTTTTGTACATTTCTTCATAATCATAATTTAATCTGTAGAACATTCATTATGTGATATGTATGGCTTCTCTTAGAAATTTCAAATAACACCGGTTGGGAGTGACGTTGTATCCAGCGACTTTTAAAGCCGTCATCTATCTATCTAATAGATATTATTATGGCTTGCCAACTCACCAATTAAAGGTTACACAGCGCGCAGAACAGATACCCACTGAGGCTTTAATGTTCTGTCATGGAGATCGCGGATCGGCCAGACCAAAATAAGACTTCCACCTACAAGATGGAGATACGTCTTTGTTAAAGTAGGCGAAAGATGCTACATGTTCGGCTTCGAACGTCCTTTGGCTGAAATGATAATTGTAATATTACAAGCAATATGGCAGTTACAGATAAAACACAATCATTATTTTTATAAAAAACTTTTAATACATTTTAGTAAAAAAAATCATTGCATTCGAATGTGCTCTGTATACCTTTCGTATTTTTGAATTAAACACAAATAAATCAAAGCTCCCGGCAATTTTTTTTTAAAATGCCGCCATTTCTTAATTCCAACCAATTAGTTATAAGGTTAGATAAAAAAATAGGTGTAAAAATATAACGGTAATTTAGTTACTATTTATTTTACAGTAAATTTAATATCAAATAAAGTTGTTGTATAAAAATGCCACAAAGTAAATATGCTACTAAGTGCAGTGACATTAATTTAAAAAGTGTTCTAGAAACTTTTTTAAACAAAAACATGAGAACTATGTCATCTGCCAGGGCACTTTATCAAGTTTTAAACTTGGAACTGCGACATGCTAGTGGCAACGTGATCTATTTATTTACCAACTTTTGTAATTTCCGCTGCATTTTACACTAGCACTCATGCTACATTTCGTAAGAACTATAATTATTATTGAGATATTCAATATATATATGATAAGCATGTCTATGTGCATAATAATAGTAAATAAATAAAAGATATAAAGGAATGTAAATAAACACTAATATTAAATACACATATTTAAGCATCATAAAAATAGTGACTCTTTGTAAGCAATTGTTTATGCTTTAGCAATATACTATCGTCTAAAGCCTCTAAAATGTGGATTTTTTTTTAGTTTATTACACATGAAACTGCGTAGATTCTATACGAATAAGATTTTAATGATAATAAAGCTGTGGTAGCTAGTAAAGTGGTAGAGGACAGGTGCTTACGATAGTAGATCGCGAGTTCGATTCCCAGGATGCTATCTTATATACATCACACTTCGTGCTTTAATTATATAGGATTGCCACTGTTGCCAAAAAAGTTCCCAGTTATACTAAAATAATTTTTATTTTCAGAGTAGGCTAATGTTAGTGGGTCAGTGCGTGCCAGCTTCGTGCAACAGTAGTGATATCGAGGCGGTTCTGAAGCGTGCTGAAGTCGCTGCTGAGAAGAGAGCTTTGGTGAAAGGCATTGTCGCCTCATTCCGGACTCTCTACGTACGACCAGTACCTGGTCCGTATAGTTTGCTTGCTGATGTCAAACTGCAAATATTGGGGTAAGATTTAATAGTTTAAATGACGCTCTAGGAAATTTTTCTTAAAAATTTTATTCGAAATCTCCTATTACCTAAGGCAACTAAATACATACGAGTATATTTTTCAATAACAATAATTAAGTTAATTTTAACAATTTAATACTAGAATAATATTAATACATTTTTTTTAATCTTATCGATGATGCCAGTATTAACATAATTCATATATCAAAAATTTGGCAGAATAAACATTTCTACGTTATTCCCAAAACCTATTTTTATTTAATACAACGCCGCAGTAACTTTTTAATAAATTACAATTAATAATTTCTTTGGTAGCTACCTTCGTATCATAAATTTTAAATTAAGTATAAGTTCAAAAAAGTTTACTTGAACAAAGGCTCTAAATTATTTAAATGTACTTTCAATTTGTGTTTTAAACGAATACTTTCGTGTAAAACTTTTACAGTAGATTTGCAAACATAAGTTGACATATAAAAGTTTTAAACAAAAGAAATTAATAAAAGAACATTTAAAGCATGTAAGTATATAGAAGTTATGTAACTTGTGTTTATTTTGCAGAACGGTCATGCTAGTGGTCGCGCTATGGATGTTGATTGCGTCTTTCTACGAGGGATATTTGGAGAGAAGGTATCGGAAGACCGCAGAGTTACGCGACCTTGAGGTGTCCCGACAGAACAACAACTACAAATCGTCTGTTAGTACTATTTATAATGATATATATATTTAACAATCGAATCGCTGGTGGCGGGCTACACATGACTGGTCATTGCAGCGATTGTGGGGGAGCCCCGTGCCTTGAAGCGGGCGTCTATCAGCTGAAACGATGATGATATGATATGATAACGATATGTAACACATATTTATTTTTATATAAAGATCAAAAGTAAGATGTCAACAAAAAGTTTTCAATGTTAAAGTCCTGTAAATGCCTCTCTAGAAGTATACAATTGTTAACCCTCTGGTTCCAACCGATGGCACTTCAGTGAAGCGAGAACAATTGTTTTATTTGTCATGCAACTCGACTTTAAGAGCTTCGAGTAACGCGTAAAGTATTCTACTCCTAAAGTACGACAAGACACCGCGTTCACAAACGTCGCCTCAGCAAGCAGTTCATATCCTGCGCTACTATGGAACTTGGGGGTTAACAATTGTGCCATTGTTTGTAGCTTCTACAGTACTAGGATAGGATAGGATAATGCAACCCCTATATTCTTAGGCGACTGTAAAAGAAATTAATGACCGTTCCGTTAAAATTAACTATTTACAGACATTGTTTTTAAAATCGATTTCCAAATATACTTATATAATACTATTCAATATAACGAAATACAATTATGTTAGTAATAAAAAAAAATTACCATAGCATTTTTGAAATGCGTTAGAATATTGTTTTTATTTATATTTATAAGTACAAATTTTTATAATTACTTTTACAGCCAGACACAAGCTTATCGCAAAATGAAGAAAAAGTGGATGATGAAGAACTTAAAGAATTACGCAGGGATAGATGTGGTCAGTTATTGAAGTGTAAATTATTTTATAAATTATATAACTAATTTAACATTCAACTATTGAATAATATGTGCTATTTTATATTTCAGGAGTTTGGTCGGAACTGTTACTGTCATTTTCGATCTTATCTAATGGTAGAGCGATACTTAGCACACAAAGACCAAGCGACGGAGCTTTAACTTGCTTACATGGAATGAGGTGTGTTGAGAAAGATTTTTTTAGTTTTGGCCAGTAAAAAACTAGGTTAATAAAATAACACTAAACTGTTATTACACTACTCTCATGCCTTGATTAAATTAACTTGTAACCTTCTTGGTAAATAATGTCTACATTTAATTTTATGCGTAAAAATATTAAAAGTTCTTACTTCAACTTAAGCAACACGTACGTCATAATGTCACGTTCATACTTTATATTTTTTTTCAAGATTTATGTCGGTGATATGGGTAATAATGGTTCACACGTACTTGACCGTGTTTTACATCGCTGACAATAAGACGATGAGGATAGTGACCGAGAGGAACTTTTTATATCAGTCAGTTGGCAACGCGTCATATTGCGTCGACACATTCTTTTTTATCAGGTGAGATTAATTACCATGCTGTTATTAAACTTAAACATTTTTTTCGCATTTATTGGTGTAAAAATATTGCAATATGAATTAAACGGGCAACTTTTTTACACTAAACAAAGATGAGAAATGTCTGAATATAAATATTTATTTATTTCGAACAAGCACACCAACAGCAATATAAAATATGAGTTTGCGTTAGTTAACTAAGTACTAAATCAATCGAGTATAATCGAGTATGATACTCAGCCCTGGCTTTAGACTTATTTTTTACATAAATTGTCATTGTTGTTTTGTTAATAAAAAAATCACAAATATTAATATAAAAATTAAATTAATAATCTTATAAATCAAACTATAATTTTAAATCTATATTGTCATCGTCGCCATAGACGCCCGCTGCAAGAGATATCTATAGGGGATATACCATAATCGCCTCACTTGACAGGCGAGTTGACGATCGCAGTGTGGTAATATGGTACGCAAAAGGTGCTGCTGTCTATCCTCTGAAAACTTGTTTGTGCGCAAAGTGTAAATTATATAGGATTGTAACCCGGGAATCGAACCTACGACCTACTATCGCAAGTCTCAGTCGTCTGCCGCTGGGCTACCACTGTTCGAAAAATTTCATAATTATTACGATGATTGATGTTCATGATGATGTATATATAATAACACCATATGAATTGAAACAAAACGACGACTTGAAATAAAATAATGTAGCAACAAATATATAATTGGATTTTCCAAATTGTATTGTTAATATGTATAAAATTTAGCTGTATGTATAAGAGAAAATTGTGTAAGAAAAATTGTACAAAATTATAAAACGCTCTCGTGCCTCGCAGCTGGGAGAAGAAAGATCCGTATCAAATAGCGGCAACCCTCTCCCAACTGTCTGCGTTTAGTTAAAGCGAAAAATAAATATTAAAAAAAAATCACTGACGATACAAATTAGAATTATTAAAAAAACCATATGTATTATCATAATTTTGTTAACGACTTGTCTTTTTTGTCGCAAATAATTTGCGTTGATCTTCACACTAGGCTGACAAGGCTGTATATCTGAAAAAATGTTTACATCAGTAATACCATTAGATATCAGCAAGTCTGTTACTAACTTTTGTATATTTTACATATCTTATTCTTTCGCTACATTGCAACTGTGTATTGAAATAAACCATTTTTGTATTCATAACTGTAAAAATATTTTTTCAGTGGTTTGCTAGTAACAGTTCTCTTCTTAAGAAGCGAAGACAAAGCGACGAAAAGAAGATTACTGAGGGAGAAAAAGAAAGCGAATGTAGATATAAATAAGAACACAAACGGCTTCACGAACTCGGCTCTATCTGTCTCTGTAATCAGTCAACAATCCTTCTATGAGGACCTACTAGACAAGCCAAAGACCAATATATACTCTCTGCAAGAAGTTTATAGGATGACCAAATCATTCTTTGTTCTGTTCATGTATCGGATAGTAAGACTTACACCTGCGTATGCTTTTGTGATTGGTGTAAATGAGTTGGCACTGAGATACACACACGACCGTACTGTGTTCGAGCCGGCTATTTTCGACCACATCACATGCGATCTCTTCTGGTGGCGCAATCTCCTCTACATAAATAATCTGTACCCACAGAAGGAAATGTGTATGGTGTGGTCATGGTACATGGCGAACGATACGCAGTTTTATGTCGTTGGAATTATTTTATTATTGATATCTGTGAAGTGAGTAAAAATTTTTTATCAGTTTTTCATTACTATACAATAAATAACAGGAATTTTCTTCTTCTTATTTCAATTATAAAACTTAGCTATTAGAATATTAATGTAATCGGGCGTTACCTCGCGGAAGTTCATCCTAAGTAAGAAAAGGACCAATATTGAGCCACTTTCGCACATGTGTTTGGCACTAATCGGTGTAACATAACTCCTGAAGATGCCCCGTGGAGGGGTGAAACACGTGTTGAGTAATTTGGCGGTGGCGGTTGTGTGATTCGCATTGTTTGCCGCATACGCATTTATCAGCGGGCTGGCGGGCGGTGAATTGTATTGCACGACTACCACTACATGTGCGGAAGTGGCTAGATATTGGTCCTTTTCTTACTTAGGTATTAGAAGTCATACTTTGATATAAAATGTAAGCAATAGAGATTTAAAGTGAACGTTGCTGGATGCAAGCGACTTCCTACCGATTCTATTGGAAATCTATGAAGAAGTTTATATCCAGCAGTGGATGTCTTACGGCTGAAATGATAATGATGATGATGATGATAGTGTAAATACGTTTATCTATGATGATTTGGTCTAGCCACCACCATATTTGTTACTCGAAAAAACTGTTTTTTTTTAATTAAGAGATATGAAGTTTGTAAATAAATAAAATTAAATAGAAATTAAAAAAAAAAACAAACTGAAATATTTTGTATTTTATTTATATTAAAAGTATTATTTAATGATAAATTATACTTTGTAACAGGCATATAAAATTCGCGATGATATCGCTTCTGATGCTGCTGGCCAGTTCATGGGCGACCACAATCTACATATCGGTTTGGTACCAGTACAAAGCGCGTATCCAGGAGCCCTTTGAAATGTTCGACCCGTTGTACGATAAGCCGTGGTCACGAATTGGTCCCTACTTAGTCGGTAAGTTCGTACAACCCTCACCGCCCGTAAAGAAACCGCACGAAAATAATCCCCATCCCATTTTATTACCTCAATCGATCCCTTTTCATAAAGTCGTGAAACTTTATTTTATGGAAAACGGTTTCAAATTCCCTACACTAAGTCCTTATAGACCATCGGTAAAAATTCATTCGAATCATTCTTTGTTTTACGGGTACAGATTATATTTATAATACTGATACAAATTACTTCAGGGTCCGACTGTCTCAATATACCGGAAGATTAATAAGAGAGGATCGTAAGTTACATCTTCAGAAAAATTACATTAAGTTGATGTTAAATAAATTAGATTAAGTGAGCCCTAAATTTGAACACAATACCAAAACTTGTACAGAAAGTGTCAGTTACTTTTTTGAATTTATTGTACAATGTCGGTAGTTCGTTAATTGGCGCCCAAATCGCAAAAAGAAAAAGTGCGTCTAACATTGAGACCGTTGTCCAAAAGAACTGCCAGAGATTAATATTAGGTCCAAATAAATCGTCGCAAGTCGACCAATTATCAGGAGAGAAGCACCTAGGTATGATTGGTAAATCTTGATGTGCCAAGGTCATAGATTTTTATTCCAGCGTACTTAAAGTTCTGGACGGTAGAAGAGCGGTTCTACACGTTTTCTTTATCACATTTAAAATTATTTCTTGAAGAATCCAAAAAATTGTGAACATAAAACTCTTTAGTGAGTTCGAACTAGTGTTCAGTTAATTTTGTGTAACCGCAATTCGGTCATCTAATGATTTAGTAACATTTGGAGAGTAGTTTTCATACCCAAGCAATTTGCAACCTGAATTACACTATAGTGCAGGCGGAACAAAGTAATGCTTGTACTGTTCAGCGGAAAATATAGACGGTCTGGTAGTTTCTTTCTTGACAAACTTTAGTTAAATAGACCTAACACTACTTCTTCAAAATCTTTAAGACATTTAAAATATAAGCTAATATTCATTTGTCTAACAGGTATGATCGTCGGATGGTACTTGCATAAAACAAAATGTCAGGTAAAAATTCCGTACTGGCTCGTTGCTGTTGGATGGCCAAGCGCTTTGGTAATAATGGCCAGTCTCATTTTCGGCATGGTCGATGGCTACTTTGAAGTTTGGCCCACCGCTTTTTATGTCAGCATCGGACATACGGGTAAATTTAACTTCATTATCCTTATTTATTAACACGTTTACTGCGGCTTGAGGTCGATTCAGCCTCATGGTAAACTTTGCACTGGTGCGGCGCGTAAAACTCGTGTTTTCTCTCTAGTGCGGCGACTGTTTACACTCAACCGTATGAGGTATGACAAAGACAAATTAGCTTTCTTTATGTCTGCGAAGCATTGACTCAATATTGTAAAAAAATATTGATGAACATGAGGCAGAAAAGGCCTCAACCGCACTACTAGGAAGTTCAGCTTGAGGCTGATTCGACCTCAGCCGCACCAGCTGAAAGTTCTTCAAAATTGGGCCCGCAGTGAACGTATAAAAATAAATCAAAATATTTTCTTAATTGTTACCTTAATTTTTTTTCTCTCATTTAACCAGACTTATAAAATTAAGTAAAATACAAGTAAATATCATGCACGTACAATAAATAGTTGCTAGTTTTCATTTATATTCTTTTCACTATGTATAACTTAAATCTTGTTCATTATAAAAACACGTCAAGTACACTTTATATTGAAGACCACCGTATAATATGTTAGTACTGTAATCAAATCGTTCAGCCCGCCTTTGGTGTATATAAATTAATAAATATATACAGGATTAGGAAAGCCGAACCAGTGAAAAACGAACCATAAGGCATAAAAAAGAAAACCCACACGAAATTAAGTTTTAAAATGTCGTTTATAATTTTCACTAAAGTTAATTTTATAATGATTATTATATACATATGTAAATAACCGAATTGTGTATTGTATTGACAGAATAAATTTGTAGTTTTTTATATTTGTGAAAACTTTTACGGCCTTCCTATATATATGTTCTCTTATTATAATTTAATCTAGCTGTAGGTTTTCGAAAATAATAAATATATAATTCCTTAGCATGGGGAGTCGCTCTCGCGTGGGTCGCTGTGGCGTGCTGTTGCGGATACGGCGGTCTTGTGAACTCGGCTTTGTCTTACCACGGCTTCCTCCCACTTAGCCGGCTCACCTACTGCGCTTACCTTATCCATCCAACCATTATGATGTACACATCTTTCCTTATGGATGGCCCGATGCATCTGCAGAATTCTATAGTTGTGAGTATTATATATAAGGCTTCCTATAAATACGATGGCTTAAGGTTACTCAGAGGGCAAATGCAAATCAAGCAAATGTGATGCTAGGAACAAAAAACGAATACGAAATGGAGTGACCTACAAAAGAACCAAAGTCACTAACGTTACTCGAATAATTACACGTTTGAAGTGACAGTGGGTAACAAACTTACACGGTATTTTGTGGTCATTTTAACCATATACTATTACAAGGTCGCCGACGCTCAAAGAATTAGTCGTCGGTAGTGGCAATGGGCGAAGCACATCACTCTTGCATCCGTCGGCCGTAGGGGCTGAAAGGTTCTCAAGTGGCGACCTTAAAAAGGAAGATCGGTTATTGAGGCGATCTATAGGGAAAGCCCGTGCCTTTGCGGTGGGCGTCTATCAACTGATATGATTATGATGATGAAGTATTCTTTTATATCTACGTTAGTAGAAAAACGTTAGTATGATCATATTATGCGACTAATAATTCGCCCAACAGTTTAGAGAAGGTAATCTTGAACGTTCCAATATACACACTTTTTAAAAAATCGTTACCGTTTTTTGATTCGCATTTGAAATCACATTTAATTCTTAGTAAAAAAAAATCTTTTTATTATTATATTTATAAATAAATTACTGTAAATGACTCTATTAATGATTTAATTATATCTTATGGATTTTGAAAAATACTGAAAAAATACTGTTTCGAAAATATTGATTATTTATGAAGTTTCAATTGTTACAGTTAACAATATACGCTGGGTATGCTGTGATGGCGTTTCTGGCATCATTCGCCATATCACTAGCTTTCGAAGCACCAGCTGTGAGACTTCTGAAAATTGTGAGTGGAGGAAGCAATATTAAAAAGGGTCAATGACACATGAGTTCTCGTGTTTGATCCTTTTTTTACGAGTGCCTTAGTGAAGTTGCTCGAAATAAGACGATGAACGCATTTCTCGAAATATTTGAATGCCTCTGAATAAGAGCTTTATTTTAAATATACGTTTTATAATGTAGTCAACATATATGTTACTTAAAATACTGTAGACAATGTTTTATGATTCTTACTAATTATTGTTATAATTACCATAAATATTTCTAGGTAAATCGATGTAAATAAATAAAAGGAAATATTTTTAATGTCTTTAGTTATATGAACATGTTTATCTACTGCAATTTTTCCAATACTTATATTTATCTTTCGTTTTAATATTTTGAAATTATTCTGTTAGTATGTAATTTCGATTAAGTATTTACAAATAGTAACTTTTAAGCAATAGTTGCCCAAATAGTTGTAATTAATGTAATTTGACTTTATATATTTATAAATGAAATGGATGATGTATATACGACAATTTTCTTTTTATTAATTTTCTTTTATTAAAATAATTGTAAATAATGTATTATTTGTATATCTCTAGGAATTTCTGTACTCATTGCGTTTTTTATTATCCAATGTAAATATAACTCGATAAACTTTTTATCTAAAATAAAATAAATGTGTTAAGCAACAGGCATTATTTGACATTAACTGACGATTTTAAAGCAATATGTGATATTCATCAAACAAAAACCAAACTTTATCATGACCAATGTTTTAAGACACACCACATTTATGTAACCGTGTAAATGTTTTATATAATACCATAATCATACGACTGTAAATATAATGTTAAATAATACAAATATTTAAATGCAGTTTTTGTTTTATTTTATTTAGATGTAAGAACATATTAAAAAAATTGATAATAATATTTGACATGTGAAGCTTCAATGAAAATGTTTGGATGTAACACTGCTGTCCATGGAGAGGTCCTACTGATTTTCAAAAGGACTTGTTGTAAGCGGCTTGCTTCTTTCGTTTTTCGGCCTTGTAAAAGTTGCATGTCAAAGTGAAGATCCTGCGTTGCGCTTGCCGGTCTTTGGCCTCAACTCCAGAATCCTAACGCACCTGCACCCACCAGTTTGCCCACAGCCTGCCCACATCCACTTCGATTTGGCAATCCGTTGGGCAATGTTACTTACTTTAAATTATAATAATAAAATACTTATTCAATGTAATATATCTAGGGCTTACAATACCGAACTAAAATCTTAATACCGGTATTTCATATTTGCAATTTGAAATACCTAGATACCGGTATTAAGGCCGGTATTATTAATAAAAATTTACTAGTTACATTTCTACTTATCTCAGTTGCTATATTGCAAGTCAATATAGCAAATAAATTATTATAAATTAACAAATAATGTATGAAGTCCAATATTAAATTCTATATTACATTTTATAATAGGCTCGTATGGTATTATATCATTAAAGAAGAAAAAAATATTATTAAATTGAAAGTATTTCTGAAATAATATTAATAACATGCGTTTTGAGTATTAAAGTATGCTCTTGAAAAACATTAACACTCAATCGTTCAATTTTTATTTGTTAACACTACAGCTGATTTGAAAATGAAACAATCTAATCTAAACTATTTCATAATTTTAGTGTTACATACTTTATGTATTTGTATAGACGAGATCTATTCATTGGGCAGTAGACGTAAAACATAAACAATCGCTTTATAATGCCGACACCGCCGCTTCTCGATGGTGCCATACTCCTCTTCGTTTGTGTTATAAATGTGCCTGATATAGATTTTAATACAATGATATTGTTAGTATATCTTAAAAAAAATTCTTGTAATTAATTAATATTATTTTTAATTGGAATTATATTCTACATAAATTCAATTTTCATCAACTAATGTAATACCGAAATACCGGTATTTTTACATAAATACCGGCTTTCAATACCGGACAAAAATCGTCCCGTATTCGGAAGCCATATAAGCCCTTTATATATCCTCTTTTTTGCATCCTTCTCAATTCGTAGGATCACGGCTAAGTACACAGTGGTGTAATTATAAATTAGACTGTGTCCACATGTTCTTTTACTTTGCCGGTGATTTTCAGAGTTAATGGACGTCCTGACATTTAAGTACTCGTTTATGGCAGACGGTGGAGAGTCTAATAGTGACTTGATACAATAAGTATATAGTAATTTGTCCAATTCGGTTAATAGTAGTATGTAGCTCCAATTAGCAGTAGCCTCCTCAAGAAAACTTGGTGCTTCTTTACCTTAAAAGATATGTTAGGCCAGGCGTAGAATTTGCAAACGAAAAAACAAGTTATTACCATAATAATTTAGAAAAATAGATCTCATCTTAAAAATAGAAATTTATATTAAATATCACAACACACAACTTTTATGACTTACTGTCTACATTATTTATTTACTATTTTAAGACGAGGGCGCTTATTATAAAAGCATTTTTTAAAACAAACAGAATTTAGTTATAAACTTATCAATAGTGTTTTATTAAAAAATAAAAAAAATATGCTGTTAGTTCAAACAGTAAATAAATAATTTTACAGTTATTTTAAAATACCCCTGATGAATATATTTTCAAAAGCAAATAACGAAGTGATGTCAGCGTCCTGCTTAAATTATGGATTCTCCGTTGGAAGGTGCTGAAGCGTACTTCGGAAATCCAATAAGATTTCACTTACAACGGAGTTTTGCAGCAGTGTGAAATAATAGAACCATTCTAATAGAAAAAAAATTGAAATGAAATTTTTATGAAGAGAAAAATTTTTTGAATTTAAATTTCGAATTTCATTTCTCTATTCAAGACTTATGAAACTGCTAGTCAAGTTTACTTGTAACAAGGACTTTGAACGTACTCCGACATATGCTGGATGTGGCGTTTTTATTTATTTTGTACAATACCTGTTGATACGTAAACCAAATGACGAAATAACTATTAACCTAATTTCTAATTTTTCGTTGTTTTTTAATTATCCAATAATTAAAATTGTAGCGCATGCATCACGATGTGAATATATTGTCTATCTTACTGTGTTCTTCGTGACATATATATATATATATGGCTATATCATATTTATATTTGCGTTTTAAATTCTACCTTATTATGTTAAAATGTACGTTGAGTTTCTTAATTAAATTGGCATGTACATAGGCATATTTTTAGTAAAATATTAAATTCGTGTAATCCAATTCCCTTTTATCTTTCTTTTAAAATTTCAACAGAAAAGCTTTGAAATGAAGATATGAAGAAACGGGTAGGAAACAATCATGTCAAACGGAAACGGGGACTACGTAAACCAAGTCACGTATTTGCCACATCAATAAAATTTCTCTCCTCACATTGAGGTTATGTTCTTACCATTGGAACTTTTAGTTCGTTTCATCTGCGTTGAACATGTAAAACAGTTTTTTACGTACTGTTGGAAACTTTTGAATCATAAATGTCTATTTAAACAGAGAAATTATCTATTGGAATAAAATTACCGACGATTTTATGACCCTTAGTCGCTATCTTAGTAGTTTCTACTATATATAAATGCGTTGGTAGATTATGATCGGTGATATTAGCATAATGGATTTTGGAAATGTGTAAAAAAATAATTTGACTTATAGATTTACGCGAATATTGTTTATGAAATTTATTCGTTATTTTTGATTTGATTTGATAAACAACAAATCCTCGAGAGAAAAAAAAAACATTATTTGCTACTATGGATGATTTGCGAGGCTATTGAAATTATAAAAGCATACAAATTTTAATAGTAAATGACTAAGTGTTTCATACACTTAATTAATATTATATATGGAAATTAAATTCAAGACCAAACAGAGCATATTCACTAGTTTGGACTAACAAAAGTGATTTATAAGTTTTAAAATATCTACGAATAGCTATGATATATGGACGTTCAAGTTTGACCATGTTTTCTGCAAAGCACCCGACATAATAAAGAAAAACCACGAACGAATCATTATTGAATATAAAGTTGGTATCGATAGGTTTTGTACATAAAGATGACTTATAAATTTAAAATAATTCAGGAATAATTTATTGTCACTTTTTATTGAAAGGTTTACGTGACATAGTCTATATTATAATTGTAAACCGAAATTTTGTTATCAAATATCATGTTATGCCAATACCTGAGCTTACTAGCTTAGCATATTAACCTTTCAATTCGTAATATTAATACTATTACTTAAATATCAAAATCATATCTTTGGAGGCCTTACCGTATCTTTTACTCGAATATATTAAATATTATATGTACAATAGTTATTAAAATAATTTTATTAAAATTTCTCAACCTATAAACAATTATAGATAGAACATTTTAAAAATTTCTTCACGTTTAAGCAAATTATTTTTCTCCGGTCATGATTTGTTAGCGGCGTCTTTGAAAGTGCTAATTACCATATTTTGGTGCACTGCGTCGCTGCCGAATGAAAGAGAGGAATACGCCCTAACACTTTTAAAGGTATATAAAATGTTATATAAAATCATAGGTATATAAATGCTTATTATAAAATATTTGTATAGTTACGACACTTAGTCACTTCGGAAATAAATTTTATTGGAAATGTTCATTTTCCATACTTAATCGCTTTTAACTATTTATTCTACATATTTACTAAAGTATTGTAGTACTGTAAGATATAGACAGTGTTCTACAAAATCGAATTTTTCCGATCTTCTTTTTTTGTCTATTATGCTAAATCAAATGCGGGGTATTCTACCCCAAAGTATGTATAATAGCAAAGGCTTCTACAGAGCAAATGCAGGTAATAATTCCAAAAATTTTAACACAGAGTCACAAAAATTAGTTTCGCTGTACATATAAACATTGTTCTTTATCCAAAAAAAATCAGAAGAATTCAGAGCGTTAATCGCAATTTAAACCTTTCCAAAACTTAGGTTAGTTATTCTAGTTATTGAATAAGAGCACATATTTCTATTATAAAACTGGTTACTTTTTCATAAACGCCATAGCAAAAATTTTAAACATTTCGACGCGTGTCTAAGATAAACATCACAATAAGACAACATTCAAATTTTTTTGTAGTTGAGGACCATACAATATTTATGGTTGGATTTAACTTATGAAGTTTTGATATAATTACACCAATCACAGACTAAAACTATTTTTTTTATTAATTTCTCATAAAATATATAATTAACTAAATAATAAACATCGAAGTTTTTACATAAAGCAGTTATTTACTAAACAATGAACAGACGAATATCTTTATCCTCGTTATATGATATGATCCGGAAAATCACTTGTCTGCAATTGGGGAAAATCTTTGCAAATCTCTCACTAGGGGATTTACTTCGTAAATCTCAGGCTATACAAATAAGAAATAAGCACACACTTCTACATTGATCTTTTACGGTGAATTTGGATATTATTTATAATCGAATGAAAGATTGCATTGAGCAGAATGTAGAAGTCAGATATATCTTGTTGTACCTTTGTTATGCCCCTCTCTAGGTTTCTTAAAATTAGTAACTCTTGTATAAGTAACTGTACAACAATGCACACCTATGTAGTGTCTCTGAACTTCATCTTTTCTGATGATAGACGCCCACTGCAACGCATAGGTTTTGACCGATCATACGCTTTCCAGAACCTTCCCTGTACCGTCGGTCCTCCAAGTGGGGAGCATACGCGCGCCGCGTCTATCGCCTGGTGATGACCACTCGAGAACCTTTCATCCCCAACGGCCATTAGATGCAAGAGCGATGTGCTCTGCCCATTGCCACCACCGACGACCATTTCTTCGAGTGTCGGTGACCTTGTAATAGTATTAAGGATATTCTTAAATTGACCACGAAAATACCGTATAAGTTTGTTACGGGCTATTTCCCGATAAAAGTTAGTTCGGAACATCCATAGCTTTAAATGGAAGAATGTCATGACAAGAGAGCTACATCTAATTCTAATAATTTCAGTCATCTTGGGTATTTTGGTATTCTTCTCACAACATACACAAGTGACCATTGTGAATGATCTAAACAGATAAAATATGATTAAATTTATATATTACCTTCTTTGGTACGTGGAATCAGAAATAATAATAACCTATATTAATAAAAGTTAACCTATGAAAATAAACTAAACGTATCGTGCAAAATTTATTTTTATGAGACTTTCTCTTAATGATATAACTTTTTCTTCGAAGATCAAATCGTCCAACTTTTTTATATTTTCGTTAAGCCATGAGAAAATTTCTTATGGAGAAAATAATTAAAATTCCTAGGAACATGAAAATAAAATTTTTGGGACATTCCTTTTAATTTACTGTAGCACCATGAAGCATAACAGTGAAAACATAATAATATTAAATAGTCTTGTAATGTATGGCACTAGAAATATATTTTAAGTAAACATTGGTTATTATTAACATATGAAATCTTATAAGAAATATCTGAAATATGTGTCCTTTATGCATTTTTTATTAGACCTTTGCAGCAGGCTAAGCCTTAACTTTGCCATTACGAAATTGTAGCAGTATTTGATTTTTAAGATATTCTTGATAAACGTAATGTTTCACTGTATTTTAATTAATATATACAACATAAATATATGCGTACAGTTAACCTTACACAGGCGCCGAATGTTAAGAATTTCGTGAACAGTGCGTCGCGCCGCGCTAATTTGTCTATTCGCAAAGAAAATTCACAGGAACTGGACTGCTAGCACGATGAGCCCGATAAAACCCGAAAAAAGAGGTAAATCGACTAGAGAACGGCCACCTAATAGCTGGACTGAAACAGTTACAAAAGGATGCAACACCACTCGTGTACAGCACCATAAAATTTTTATAAAACAGAAAATCTCGGCGAAAAATGACTGTTTGGCGACAAGCTTCAGTCATTAGGAAACGACTAAGAATATCCGTGTAACCTTATATATGTATATATAAAACCTGCAAGCTTTTATTTGTATTTACCTAATACACATATAACATGCAGAGAATTTGTTAGACCCAAAATACCTTTTAGTATCTTGCTTCATTTATGGCCCATCTCTAGTCATTAAATTTAATTATCACCTATTTTAAGTTACAAAATGCTTACACATTTACGACATTACAGGCTTCGTATGCTACAAACCTCCCGGGCGGTGGGTTTTCAAATTACCCTCTCCTTATCTCGTAAGCGATGCGCGTCCGGTGTTTTATGACAAAGTCGTGATGGCCGGGGAGGAGCGAACCCGGAAATGTTTATTAAGTATCTATTCGACAACAAATTAAATTCTTTAGAGTAAACGATCAAAAAAATTATCTGAGGCTTTCTTTTTGTAAAATAATATCAACGAAATCAATTTTCGAACGTCTCAGTGAAACCAACTCGTAAGCAACACCTATGTAGTCACAATACTGGTATTACACGACAAAATATTCTTTTTTATTACTCAAGCAAAATAACTATCGTATTTACTTGGAACGTAAACAATCTGAAATTCTTACTTGCATGGAGTTGTACGTGTAATAATGGCAACCGAAAAACAATTGTTTTTATTTTCATTTAGCAAGATATTACGGAATACTCTAAAGTATTTCAGATTTATTTACATCAATACTTAAAAGAATACCAAATCGTATATTACCTATTATATTACTGAAAGAAATATAAGCCTTTATGAAAATCAGAAGAAATTTAATATATCAAATAATTCTGATTTTCAAACTTAACAACGTAAACATTAATGATTTAAATTTATATGGTAGAACTGAACTTACATACATGATTACCTTTTTAAACTTTTTATACATTTTATCTATGTAAATCATTGTTATTTATTATGCTCCACAAAATAAAAAAGAGAACAAACTTTATGAACTTTATCTCCACGTTTTGAAGTCAACTGGTTATTTATGACATTTTTATCAGTGTAAGCAGGGGAGAGCTGCGTAAGTGATAAGTTTATGCTTAGTTTACACATATATATATATATATATATATATATAAAATAGAATTATATATATATATATATATATGTATATATATATATATATATATATATATATATATATATATATATATATATATATATACAATTCTATTTTTTTCCGTTAACTTCCTTATTTTAACATAAATTTTCTTCTAACATGATGAATGTTTATTTACTACATTCTATTCAACTAAAACTAACATATATATATATATATATATATATATATAGCAAAAAAGCAACTGCTGTTTTAGACAGAGAAACTAGGATTTTTTAAAAAGTATATTAATTTAAAAAAGAGGCCCAAAAATTCCGTGAAAAACAGAATAATAATTGGATACCTCGAACCCATACAAATATTACAGAAGAAAATTATTTATTTAAGTCCTATTTATTTGTACTCACAAAGCCTCGCTGCGGGCGCCGGCGGACGAAAGGAAAACAGTTTTCAGCGGTTAACATAAACCATTCGCTTGGAAATATCGAGAATTTGTTCAATATTTAGACAGACTTCAAAATGACTTTATATATATTTTTAAACATTTACATTATCCAATTCACACTTATTCTTACGGAAAGAAAAAAACTTATGTTACTATAAATAAAGCTTATAAAATTTTTACTTTTTTCATAAATTGGCATGTGAACTTATTAAACATATGTTTTTTGTTCATAATTTTATTATTAAAACGTGACTTTAGAATGACTAAAGGAAATATTTTCTTATTAATAAAAACAAAATGTAATATAGTTATAATAAATGCCATGATTTATTAACGCGTATAATACACATTGTCACGTCACGTTATTCATTGATATGAACATAACGAAGTTGATGTGCTTCTCTAGTAGTGGGACAAACCGTTCAGGGAAAATCTTCGGGAAAGAGATCACTCATCCATTCCATCACGGGTGGGCAGCGCTCGCGACGCTTCGAATAATATTCTAGTCCTAAATGTATCAGAAGAACCAAGGTCAATGACGTAGCTCGAAGAGTTGCCTGTTTGAAGGGAGTGGGTAGATCATATCGCTCGTGCAATCGATGGCCGTTAGGGCCGAAAGATTCTCAAGTCCAGTGTGAGGAAGTCGCTGAGTACAGGCAGTGCAAGACAGGTCTTCGTGGCGATCTTTGGGAAAGGCATATCTTGCAGTGGATGTCTAAGTCAACTAAAAAGAGGAAGAACCGCCAGAAGCTTAGAATTATTAAAAATATATATAATAAAGATCACTGAAATAATACAAAAAAGGACAAATTAACCGGAGTACTACAACTTTTGGAGTACTACAAACACACTGTAAATCTTTTGAATAGAATACTTACTGTTCGAAAAGTACAATTTATCTTACATAATGTGCTGTTATTGTGCCGCTTAAAACCACAAACGAAAAGGTGTATGTTGTTATTGAGACCATTACAATGTTTTGTTTTACTGTAAGGCATGTTGAAATGTTAATAAAAACATGTGATTTTTTTGGTTACCGCCATTCAGTGACTCTTTTTTTATTAAAAAACATGTTAAAAAATAAAATAGTTAAGATTCATTTTTATTTGTTTCTTCTTTTTTCATAATTTCAAATTTTTAATCTTCGGGTATAAGAAATGAGAAAACTTGAGAAAACGGCTTAAAATTTACAGTAATATTTAGTATGTTTACAATAATTATAATTTAAAAAAAAAACTGGGGACGTCCATAGTACATTTACAAGGCACCGTAAAAAATTTGCTGTACCCAAATTTCGACTGCTAAAAATCTCTAACTCATTGAGATAAACGGAATGAGATTTTTTAATAAATCTTTGATAAATTCCGCAAAACAATATTGGTCCACCATCTTTAAAATTCAAAATGCATTTTAAAACTAAATTGATGGAAAAAGTAAATTATTCGAATATTTAAATTACAATAATTGTAGGAAAAAATGTAGCGTCATTATTTTGTTTCCGTTTAGGCTATATCTTACTGAAAATGTATGAGCATAAATTCTGTTGTAAAATAGAATCACATTAGTAATTTTTTTAAAAGATGTTTAGTTTTGCCTACTTCTTTTCCAGAAGTAAAGTGGAGTCAAATTAAATAGATTTAAAAAAGTTGCCGATCAATAAGGGTTCTGTCTTTAAACAGTTGCAGTGCTATTTCAATTATTCTTTACCTTTTTTTTCACAGTAATGAATATGCTTGGTAAACAAAAATAGTAAGTACCCACAAAATACTAACCTAAAAAAGTTACTAGAGAGTTTTTATTTTTGGAATAGATATTCATTGATAACCGATATAGATTAATCGAATATCATAAGTCTCAACGTACGTAGGTTGTATTTTAAATGCTGCTGCTAATATTAATTAAAGTATAAAACATTGCTTCACACATTTTTTAAATAAATTTGTACTAAATTTAAATTACTTTATAAAGTATTAATTAGAACTACTCTTTTTATTCATTATTCTGGTTTAAGAAAGATAATTTACACAAGAATGCTATAGCAGTGAAATGTTACGTAGTTTTCTAAATTCTCACGCTACGCAAATCATTCACTCTTAAAACTCTAGTTTTCATCTTCCCTAGTTTGCACAAGACCTTCTTGATATTTTAACAACCAAATGTTGCCTCTTTGTAAAAGACGAGCCTGAATAGTAAAACTACTAATTTAATCCCAAAACTTGTTAGTCTTAGTCAAACACATCGTGCGATTTTTAAGTCTCCTCTTTTACATTCCATTTTTATCTATAGGCGTAAAAATTTAAGTAGTGTATTATATTATATTTATTTTTTCTTTTAACTTAATTTTTATCATATAAATATTAGTATGTATTATATTATATTTATTTTTTCTTTTAACTTAATTTTTATCGCTGTATATTTCCCTGAAATAAATATGACGGCGCAGTCGCATCAAAAGTCAACGTCAAGAGTGACTAGTGGAGTCACTAGCGGAGCATCGTGTGTTTGGTAGCGGGGCGTCCAACTTCAATCAAGACAGTTTTTGATTGAAGGGTCGCAAGCGTACCGCGTCTGGGACGAATCGCTCAATATTTTGTCAATCATTCAGATTTCTTACTATATTATTACTATGCAAAGAAAGTGATTAGAAAGAAAACATAAAAATTATTTTGAATCATGCGCAAGGTTAAATTAATTTTTAAATTTTCATGCCCTCCCACGACCACGCCCACACGTCATGAATTCTGATGAAGGCTCTCCTGCGCTTTGAAATAAATAATTGTTTTACGCCTATTTCGCAATAAATTAACACAAAGCTAAATAAAATTTTTTCGCAATAAAATTGGGACATACATAATTTCGCATCCCATTTATTATTCTAACGAACGAGCAAATAAAACAATACCATCGTCGCTTGATTTAAATATGTATAGGCCTGGATTGGTGGCTGAATATAAATAAAGCGAATGACGAAGGTAAATTAAATACAAACACTGAATGTCTTTTGAATTCAACCATATTACGTAGAAATGTAATTCAGTGTAAATTATATTTCTGTGATATAGACTGAATATTAAAGTTTTACTGCTCGTGTTCGATATTCTTGTCTATTTTACCACTTAAACTTTTATATTAGTCAAGAATAATACAATTACTTCAACAGCCTTTATTTATTTATTTTATTTAAACACTTCTTATACAATGTATGTATAACGGCGAACTTAATACCGAAGGCTTTTTCTACCAGTGAACTATATATTTGGGCGGTGCACAGATAGATTCATGAATAACCTAGATAAAATAAGTAAATGTTGTAAAAGAAAAAAAAGGAAATGACAAGGATAAAAATAGGTCAAATAAAAAAACCATTTAATACAAATATAACTATTTTTATATAAATATAAAAGACATGCCATTACTCAAATAGTTTTCCTTTTTCAAAAACCCGAATAAATATTTATATATATATTATATTTTTGACATAGTCCTAGTCATTTTAAATATGGTATCATGACTACATTGTACTCAGACATACAGGTTGATTGGTTATAGGTGTAAAAGGTTTAAATAGGTAAGTACAAGTTATTTGTCATCAAAAAGCTATAAGCTTTTAGAACTATTTGCAATTCCTGTATAAACTGATCGCTCTGAAATATACTAGTCACCTCTGTAATAATCGGAAATTTATAAAATCTGCTGTAATCAGAAATGTATAAACTACTTTTTTTGAGTATATTATATTTAATTTCTTAATTATTTCTAAAATAATTGATTTTTGAGTAGGATGTACTATATGTTAAATGGCAGCAAATGAGTCCATTCAGAGGTTGTACACCTATATTCAATACCCTTCATTACGTAATAACGCATTATTAAACAGATGCAGTGAAAAGCCTTTCGATGATTTTTGAACTCATTATACCGAAGAGAATATACAACTCGATAACGATGTCAATTGATTTAATGAAGCGACATCGGTTTATTGCGTTTTGCAGAAATTATTAACAGGCATAATGATGGATAAAAACCATTTTTTTTATATACAAGATCAAATAATGTTTAAAGATGATACATGTAATAGTTAAATTATATAAAAACAATAAGGTTTTCGAAAGGTGTGATGATTTTTGCACTTGGGTAAAATCTGCAGTTTCTTCACGTTCTTTCAGGTAGTGTTGTCAAAATCAATTGCTTGATACTTGGTAAGCCTCATTCCTCAGCTTTATACGTCCTCTGTTATATGAGTAAAAACTTTGTAGGGGTCAATGCTCATTTTTACTTAATCGATGAAGGTACATCCTGTCCAAAAGTCAAAGGTTTCGAAAATAATAAATTTGGTTACGTTAATACTGTAAGTAAAATGATTTTAAAAATTTGAACTCAGACTTACTATTAGGCCGAACGTCATTGGCCTGTAGCATTCCGTAGTTCAGAAAGATCACTTTATATACTGTGATTAGAAAAGTTTTGAAGCTTTTTACTGACAAATAAAATAAAAATTTACCTTTTTAATGGTTTCTTACCAATAATTCTGATTAAGATGAAATGATATGTATTTCTATATACTATTATTTTTTATTTACACGCATTATATAATATACGTGTAAATTAAAAAAATATGACATACGATGGTTTGGAACGGGCACCTGTTCGATGTGCAGAGCGAGCCGCGATTTCAAAAATTAAGATTGACCGTCGCTGACCTTCGATTTGAAGAAGATAGCACTTTAAAAAGGAGAAGAAATTACAAAAGTAAAATGCACTCTTTATTATTTTTCTTATATTAATTGTAACCTTATAAAGAAATGGCGAGTGGGTAATGTTTAGACTACCCGCTGGTATGTGAGAGATAAATGCTTCAAATAGTTTTTTGAACCGAATCGATTGATAGTTGTATCGGCATTGAGCCTGGAAGATCTCCCGAAACGTGTTTAGAATTTTAAGAAGCCGCTCAAGTGTGAATACTTCTTGTAACGTATTGAAGCAATCAAACTATTAACCGATCTCAATATATAAGGATATTCAATGGATTTCGAAGCTCACGTTGTTGTTATTTAAATAAAATAACACAGTACATTTATCTACAAGGCACTATATAACTACATGATAAACACGATAAAATTATTTCGTAAATTCTTAACTGTGATTACAAAAATTATTACAAAAAATATTTCTTTTAGTTTGTTTCTTTAAATTATTTATAATTTTATTTTGTTTTTGTTTGAAAATTAAATAATTTTAATGTATGAATAAACACTATTTATTTCAAATTAATCATATATATACAGTATACGATGTTCATAACGTCAACATATCAAATTTAACCCCGTTATAATGTTTTCAATAAAAAAAAATACAAAAATAAATAGCTCGGACCAATCAATGAATCTATTTTACGTGTTTCAGACAAAACTGTAATATATTGATAAAGCTGTAATATTCAACTTTTTTATAAATATTTAACAACCAGTTAAAAATACTTAAATATACAAGTTTAAATATACTCTTAACTCATCGACAAGTTTGTCTTTTTATTAAAAATAAACAGATGATGGAGAACAAGATACATAAAACATATACTTCAGGGTAATAATTAAATTTCTGATTTTAATTAATCAATTTAATTAAAAGTTGGCGGTACACCAATACTGTATGGTAATAACAACGTACAATATATCAAACATAGCTGCGAGTAGTCATTGCCGATGCAAATTCAATTTCCGATAGGAAATGTCATGGTCTTGAATAGCGACATCCGTGAACCGCAACAGTATTGTCGTGTTGAAATAAAACACAAACTTCTGCTGGCTTCCGAACTGGAACATAATTTTGCCCTGAACAGATGTTACTAGAGCTTTGTACTATTTGCAAACAGTAAATATACGATACAAAGAGACAATTACAGTTACGCTCTATATTTGGCTCTAAAATATTTGCACATCTTTTTACATTTTTAAAAAGTGGCTATTTTAAAAGATTAAAAAACTGTAATAATAATAAAGATTACAAATGAACAAAAACAAAAACAAAATAAAGAGTCTATCATTTTAAACCATGTTTAAATGCTGGAAATAATAAATAAATATTTATGTGTTAACATGAGAATGTTCCATTGTTTATTTTTATTTAAAAAAATATAATAGTGCAAATTGTAATAGATTTATCGGTTATTCCAGACAGGCAACTTGTTAAATAGCCTTTGTCTGTTATTCGAATTAATGTTCGATAAAATGTACTTTAAAAACTATATTTCTATGAATATTTGTCTCATAAGAATATGTTTAATTAAGGGAGTTTAAATAATGAATTACATAGTTACACGGTAATGTATAATATTGCTATTAACCATATCGCTTGCACACTTTTCTATATATATTTATTATAATAATAAATTATCTTAAATTGTAAAGTGCATTAATAATCCTTTAATTATGTGCAAAGGACTTTAATATGCATTTCAAAATTTTACGCTTAATTATCTGCATAAATAACCTGTCTTATTTTTTTTTAATTTAACCCAGTTTTTGTTTTTTCTTTATTTAAGTTTAATTTTGTCGGGTACTACTTTCTTATATTTGCGTAATACAATACACAAATGTCAATGAAGTTTCTGAATATGTTTAAACGATAAAAAATCGTTTTAAATAAAACATTATTTATATTATAATATGCCTATTTTTAATATTTTTCGTTGATAATTCTTAAAACTAATTACACGGAATTACATTCTAGAGAAATAACTATACTTTTGCTAGCAACGTTTTGAGTATGTATTACAGCGCCAGTTAATAAGATGGAATATAATAAGAATTACTATTTCCAGATGTTTTTCTTAACGAGACGTACTTTCATATAAATATCTGCGTGTTCGCGATGAAATTGCCAGATTATCAAAAAATAATTATTAACGTAAGAACACATTTTTGATGCCTTACGACAAAAACCTCATTTAAGTATTTATATAGAGATACGAAGGTATAAACCATACGATAGATGTATATTTTGTAAGCCTTGTTGATGTTATAGACATATTTTGTAAATATAGTTATGGCAATAAATAACAATGGCACAATGAAGTTTGTTGCTCGAACTGTCGGAGTATAGGGATCTTTATTACTCTGTTAGTTAAATACATGAAGGTTCTTCGAGATTGTGTTTAAAAAAAGATTACTTTAATAATATTAGCCATTTGTCATTGTCATTATCAGCAACTGAACGACTCTTATATTTCAAAATGTACACAGGCATCGCGGTAATATCTTGAAAGACACTGTACCTTCTACTATAAGACAATGAAATGTTTTACCCCCTAATATCATTCAGTTTTCATTATTAATAATTTGAAGGCGACCTATGTACTAAAAATGTTACGATACATGAGTACAGTGCACGTCGCGGAAAGGTTCGACCTCCTCCTCTATTGTCCCTCTTGTTACCAATTCGTACCGCCGCCAAATTTGCTTTATTGAAGGATGAGAGACCTCATCTTAAAATTCCGCATCCCTGAAGCTCCTTTAAATCACTTGAGACGGCAGGCAGGGAATATTTAGCTCTATTTTCAATAACTCAACGCTACTGCGCTGAATATAATAATCCCTTGACAATCTTTCTCAACATTGGTCTACTAACTTTCAAGATAAGTCAATATAAGGTTTTATTGTTGAAAATCCATAACCGTACTTTATGTATAACATAAATATTAAAAGTAGACAAAGTATTAATTTAAAAATTACAAAAGTAAAAAAATATATTTATAATGTTCTACAAAGCATGAAGTGTGGTTGCTGTTGTCAGAAGAGCAATGATGTCAGCCTTCCAGACGAAATAGGTTCTAAAAAATAAAGTATTTGCGTCTGACTTTAGTGTGTTAATAAGATATTTTAAAAATGGTCTACATTGCAAGAGTTCAGGATGATTTGAACAAAAATTATAATCAGTACAAATAGGCATGGTATACAGAGCGATTGATTATCGATGTAAAAGCAGTATAGAGGTATAAAATTATAATCATTTATCAATAAAAAAAATTTACACCTATTTTCAATCTATAATTACAATGTGATTACTGTGAAATATGTTACATACATACTGTACAATGTCACTGAAAAAGATTTTAAAAACGGTTTTTCTAAATATTTATTCATTACCATATTTTCTTTTGAAACCATTAATTCTTGGAAAGGGCTATACATTCATTGACATCAAATGAGTAATACATTCACATTTTCTTCAAAGCTTTGACCCTATAACCAATCAACTAGTATACATATGTAATATCTTATTAATTTATTAAAAAAGAATATATTATTTAGAATTTAGCGTATTGTTGTAATAAAAAACTGCTTAATTATTTCGTAATAAAAACTTTGCCTTGTTGCGCCTTAGGCAAAAGGACAATTAAGTCAAACGAGGGCTACGCTATTAATCTCTTTGTATCTTTTTGACTAAATACTAAAATCCGTTTCTCTTTATATAATATAAAATATATTACGTTATTTACCTAAATTAAAACAAAACATTCATAAGCTTTTTAGTAAAAAAATTATATTAAAGCTCTAGGCAATTTTCAACTGGATTTTATGAAACAGAATTAAAAGCTTTTTAATAGACATTACAATTCAATAGCGACTGCTCGGATACACTTAAACTAGAGCATGTGCTATCGGAAAATAAATTTGCATAAATAGACAACAGTAGGTCAACTAGTAACGGGAAACAGAGAATAATGAGACTGGATGGAAAAACTTCCTCTAGAATTTCGCCGTAAAAATGGAAAACCAATACTTCGTGTAAGAATGAAAAAGTAAAAAGTTTATCTCATTAGAATTAATAAATAAGAGTACTTAAATAGTTACAGCGAAATACATACACAGATGTGTGACCATTAAAAGCTGAACTAAAATACAGACTTAACTAAGATATTTTGTGCTACTGATAATGTACACATATTAACTGAAAATATTATAGATCTTACATAGTTATTTATTTTTTTCAAAATTTGTTTGACTTAATAAAAGTTCTAATATTTAGGTATAATAATTACTGAATATATTGAGACTTTAAGAAACTTCTAGAAGCACACATGAAGACCATTTTTCTTCTGGCATCAGACTTCATCATCGTTATCATTATCATCCGACGTAAGATGTCTGCTAGACTTAGGACTTAGCCATAACTTTCTTATAGGACTAGATAACATATGTTTTTCACAGCACGCACATGCACGTAAACCTACACATGTACACACGCTTCCACAAACACAAGTAAATATTTGATTTTGTTTATACATAGTGTTGATTTTATTTTACTTATATTTGGGTACATTTGCAGATATTACTATTTAGGTAAGTATGATATTATTCAGGAGGAGCGAAGGTATCGGCCTAAAATTTTATATTAAATGAACTTATGTTGCTAAATTAAAAGTTAATAGTAAGCAAATTGTATTATACTAGCTATCTTTCGCCAGCTCCGCGAACTAGATGTAAGCCTCTTCAAATCCCTTTATAGGTTGAATTTCGTAAAACACGTTCATGGTTGCGCCCTATTTGGTAAAAGGAATATTCCTGCCAAATTTCAAGCCTCTAAAATTTCAGTTATATTTGGGTTATAATAGCGTAAATCTCAAAATTATTGTAACTATATAATGTATTAGGGGGAACGGAAAATGATTTCGCTTTCTTAAGATAAATTCACACATTTATAATACATTTTTAACAAGTTTTTTTTATTTCTAATCAACAATGTATTCACCTTCGTTATCAATAATCTATTGGCATCTAGTAAACAAATTTTCAACGCCGGAGCGGTAAAAATTAATCGGTTTTTCTGTAAAATATGTCGACAGAAACGACATTACTTTCTGGTCCCCCTAATTTGTTAAGTAAAATATTAACTATTAAGTGTATTAACGTATATGGGGTTCTAAATGTCTTTTGTGTACATATTTTTATTATATTTGTATAGACCCTTGAGACATTTCTCCTGAGTAATAGGAGTAAATTACTAAGGTCGGAATACCTACACGTAGCACGTTTTAAGTACACGTCATAATAACTTATTATTAAAACTAAGATTAAGCAATGACTCTTAATTAAAAAGGCCATTCGCTGTTGTTAAATGAATTAAAGCACATAGTTTTTGTATGACAATAATTAACGAATCCAGAACACAAAAATTGAAGTGTAAGGGTCAATAATATTTTTTTAATCATTAGTTTGGTCATTATTAGTTTTTATCACTGAAATAATCAAAATCTTTTGGTTACGCACTTTATTTTAATGCTTAATGCTTGTTATCTTGCGTAGCAAAGAATTTTTGGCGGAAAGATAAAAATACATTTAAGATGTTTTCGTTCTAAGATTAATATCAACTAATGTTAATAAATTTATGAATTAATATTTTGAATTAAACAGACATGATTTAAGTAATATCTTTATAAGTTATGAAACTAGCATTGTTACTGCCAAAATATGTATTTACACCACATGAAAATTTTCATTCGCAGTATTAATTCTGATTGTCCATTAATCTCACGTACCCTTGACGGCATGCCATTAAAATTTTGTGAGGTCCGAAAGTACTTTCGTGGATATTCGGCTAATAATTTAGCAAACTCGTATGCTTCGTTATTATGCTTTATTAACAACTGAATATTTCCCGCAAGAAAACTAAGAATAAAATTGATGTTAGTTGAAATTTCATGACGGCTAGCACCACGCGACACTGTAATAGACGCTTAAAACTTTTCTATTAAAAGTTCTTCTCTCTTGTTACGTTAAAACTCATAAATGTTTTACTGCGATGCAAATTTTATTATAAATTATTTTAAATTTTTCTTGTCATTAAGAAAATTATCGTAATATTGTTTGCTCTCTTTCTCTTGTTTTTACGCTGTAGATAAACTAAACAGTAATAATAAAGGAAAAGCCTTTCTAAAGATCTTTCTAGCTATAAATTAGATAAAGACCAGATAATACAATAAGCTATTCGTCAGAACTTGCACAAAACTATTTTTATATTTAATTTTATTTAGTACTCTTTGGAATTACTATAGCGTAAAAAGTAGTAGTAGTATGAGCAGTCGTAGCCCAGAGATAAAAACTGATACTTGCGTTATTACGTCGCAAGTTCGATTCCTGGGATACAATCCCGTAAAGTTCACATTTTGTGCATTAATAATATAGGATTGCGAATGTGGGATGGGCAGCAGCGTCCTCTACCATAATACCACACTGCGATTACCTATCCGAATGGCAAGCGTAGCGATTATACTAGATCCCTCCATGCACATTTTTGGGCAGGCCTCTGTCTTGCAGTAAAAAGTAAGTAAAAAAGCTAGATGGATAATTTTATCACTCAAGGAAATTTCTCATAGAGAATTTCGAAATTCGAAAAAATTGTAGCATCCACTGATCTACGTTCATCACTAGTTTAGTTTTACAGTCGGTACTGTCTCGTGCAAAAGACTTGTCTTTATATTAGCATCATTACAAGACTATTAATAATTACAACAATTATGATGTAAGTATGTCTCTTTAAATAGAGCTGTATATGCCAGGATAACTTCTATACTAGTAAGAAGAAGGTGGGTTTAGTGTTAAATTTAATAATAGCATTATACGTGTACTTATCATTCTGTCGAGGTATTATGTTGAACAACAACTTTAACAAGGTACGAGGGTCAAATTATCCTTTCGTCAATAAACTCAAAGGTTTTATCCCTACAATATCAAACGACCTGTAAAATACGACGGTCTGTTATCACTGGAAATGTTGTAGACGAGTTGAAAGATTGAAATAGTAGTTTTTTTCCTGTTGAATGAAAAATTTTGTTGCAAGAAATATGATTATATTGTGGTAAAATATTTTATTTTTTAGTTATTGAACATATTGTACATTTCAATACGTTTAACACATATAAAGAAGGATAGCCTCAGTTATGATAATTTTATGACTACAAATTGTCGAGGTTACAAAGTATGTCTTATATATATATATAAATATGACAGACTTTGTAAGATACATTATTAACTTTGCCAGTTACTTCTATATCCAAAAGACGAAACTGGTTTTATAATTGTTAGTAATAACAAAGTATATATGAATACGGTAATAAAAGTCACACATTATTTTATTAAATTCCCAATTAAATATTAACCTTAAAAATAGGTTTACTTTAACATTATTATTAAAGACAATTCAAATAAATATAAAAAATAATAAAAATTTACATTGCAAACTATAGACCCTTTTAGTAAATATCAATATATCTGTGTATTTACAAGCTAATTCGTTTGATTTCAGACGATGTCGGTGATCCGAAGTTATATTAAAAGCAAAATCGAGCTTTTAGGAAAAATAATTACCTTCTCATTTTAATTAATCTTTCATCCGCAGAAAGTTTCGGGCGTTCATTTTCTACGGTTCTCTTTAACGGTCCAATACCGTCCGTGAACATCCACAACATTATTCATTTAATTATTTGATCACTTACATAGATCGAGAGTAAAAGCAGAGGTGCCGAATAAGACAGAAACTACGATCAATTTTAGATCCACTGTTATGACATCATTCAATTTTAAATACATGGGTACGAAAGTTTCTATCGCGCTGATGATCTAAATAGAGTCCACATAAATTCAGTCGAATTTTGGATAATTTTCACAAACGTCCTTAATACATCAGTTAGAGTAATTCACTGCCGTATTGCGCTATTACTTAAGCAAAGATTTAAACTTCTTTGTTTCAAGAGCTTTTTAAATTTATTGCAGGAAAATACAAGAGTCTTCATTCTAAAAACATACGCAGTTGCACAGTAAACCAAAGTGTTACAAATTTATGAAACCGAAAGAACAGTATTTGGTTTTAATATTTAAAAGCTGAACTGTGTACTTCATTATTTTTATTATTTTTGTCGCTATGTTTATAAAATAGGAGGCTAGTAGATGAGCATAATATATCTAAAAGTATGGCATTTTAAATCTCTCCGATGAGGAAGCTTCAATCTTCACTTAGAGTAATAACCCTGTTGGGTTTTCTAAACATAAAATGATCGTTTTGAGACCATATGGTTCATGTTATTAACCGAATATTTTTCCTTGCTTCAGCCTGCATCGAAAGAAATACATAATATTTATGTTAAGCTACAAACGTATTAGTGTGTTAAGGATTGAAAGTGTGGTAGGTTATGCAATGGTAATAACCAAGTAAAAATATTTGTCTTTCTGAAATATTGGATATTTTAGATATTTTACATTAGCAACGGATTTCAACCGGTGTTTAGTGATATCTATGCGTGAAGTTTATGTTCAGCAGTGAACATCCTAGATCTGAAATGATGAAATGACGGCTTTCATCTGTGCTACACAGTTTTTTAATATCATGTAACATTACATGCGTTAAAAGTAAAAAATTGCATCTAACTAGCTGAGTAAATTCGTAAATGCGTATATACTTATTATTTTAAGTACAATCCCTTGTCCCCACTCAAACCTTTCCAAATCTGTTGTGAAAAGATTTTTGTGAAGGGGGAGACCCGAAGCCGCTACAACATACCCTACTATTAATTAATCCCTAACGCAAATATTCTCAGTACTGTAACGTATCATTTAGAAAGGGCAACCATGGCAGACATCATTGTAACTAGAAACAAGGTAAATATATTTTTAAAGTTTTAATATAGTATGTTATAAATCTGCTATGTCATTAACAACAACTTGCGATAACCTATAAGTCTATGAACTATAAAATATATTATTAATTTAAATGTTATTAATTATTTCTTCGGTAATAAATTATTTTTTCGTATTGTAACGTAAGTTCGTTATATGATGTATGTATATATAATATTTATAAGGAGTTTTCTGTTTGTATATTATATTGCTATGACATTATTATGAAGTAGGAATCTAATTTTATAGTTGATGAGTTTCACTTAATTAATTTGTCAAAATGCATCGTTACAGAAATGGTAGAAATAAATAGAAAGAAAAATGTGTATTTGATTTTCCTTTAAATACTCACAAGTAATCAATAAAAGTTTTATAAAAGCTTTTAAATAAAAGACAAAAGTTACTAAATCGCACATATCACTACGTTAACAATGACGATAAATACTTAAATTGTCAGTACTCAATCAATTTGGTAGTATCAAAGCGGATTGAAGCCTTTGAACACTGATTGATAAATGACTCAAATTGGGAAACACGCACACATGATCAATTTGAATATACACGTTTTGACATTTATATTATACGCGTTCGTTGAAATATATTAATAAAAACATATATGATTATTAACATAACATCGACTAAGTCGACTGAAAGAGACAGTGAAAAGGATTAGTTTAACAAAACGCCAATATTACTTGTAATTTAATGCAACAACTTGAAAGTATATTTAAATTTTACTATTTTATGGCGTTACATAAACTCGTTGCAGTAATTATAGGATTTTAGGAGTAATTTAAATTAAAAGATCTTTTTAATGTTTCCGATAGCGTTTTCGTGTAATAATCTCTTTAAGAGAAACATGACTAAAAGTTTGCGGAAAATTAATTAATTTGTAAAATTTTAAATATTTTTTGTTTTTATTTGGAAGTAAAATGACTTAAAGGAAAAGACTAAAAGGGGTTATAACCGATTTGTACTATATGGCAGGGGAACAAAAATCTTAACTCCGATATTCGTAGTCTCGTCAGCGTCAGCCATGTGCGACGCTCTGTATCAGGAGTGGAAAACCTTCTTCTCTTGTACCAAAAACAAGACGCACACGTGAGCGAGTTTTCCTTTTTGGCCTCTTCGTCCAACGTATGAGACGAACACGGAGAACTCACAAGTAAAAACCATTGTCATTCATCTGACGATCGTTACCAATGGAACCAAATATGGCTCCGTTGGTAACCGTACTATTCCTACAGCCACAAGTTGCAATCTGGTAATATCGATTCTCTTCTCTTTCCATTACCCCACCTCAGGTTCAAAAATAAAAGTCAATCCGCCAATCTAATGCCACTTGATCATTGAACCTACTCAGTCGTAGCGAGTCAGCAGTATTAGTTTTTATTACCATTACCATCGTTGCTAATAGCTACATTTATCGAGCACAAAATCGAAAGAAATCTAATCGTGGAGTAACCAATGTCAAACGTTCTATAACGTATTGTACTGAATATTCATAAAATTGTAACACCTAGCGGTTACAGACTTACACCTTCCATTCATCATTTCATGTCGTAGAACGCCCTTTGGTGACCAAAGGTCTCCCACAGAAATTTAAAATAGAACCGGTTAGAAGTTGCCTGCCTTTTTCGATGACCTCAAAGAGGGGGTGTATATGCTCTCTGTATAGTTGCCTATTCCAAAATCTGTTTCGTTCTTCTGTTCTGCGCAATATGTGGCCTGTCCACTTGCTAATCAGCTAATAAAGAATAATTATAATTTGTTTTTATATTATTTTTTTTACTCTAACATATAAAAGTAACAAGTAAAAAATTCATTAAGCCAAATTTATTTACAAATAAATATAACAGTTGATTTCTGTAATAAAATTATAATTATTAAAAAACGAAAACCAAAAGATCAAGCTGAATTAAAAACAAATTGACAATTACTTTTAGATTACAAGGTGTAAGAGATAAGTTAATACACCGTATATAAACTATAATATACCGATATAATCTTGAACTATCAACATATTACTTAAGGCTAAGGTGTGCCCATGGGGCCTTTAAATTGCACTAATGACTAGCAGGAGTATTTATGGTGGTACTCGGTTAAGGCGTGGTCCCTTTTCTGGCCAAGTCAATAACAATACTAATTTTATGACAACAGAATTATAACAAAACTTATTTCTTAAGAACACACTTTGCACTAGCCTAATATAAACTAATTTACACTATAATTACATAAAATATGAACACTAGCATAATACTCATGAAAAAAGACAAAAAAATTACAACGCTTGATGCTTTCAATGCTTGAACAATTTATCAATTATTTGTGTTGTGATGTTATTTTAAAGTATGTAAAAGCTAAGCTGGAATGTTTAATTATATTAAATTTGTTATACAAATGAGGTTTCATACAGAAACTCAATCTTCATGCGAATATTATTCGGACCGGAGGATCTGATATATTATAGAAAATATATGTTTAGTCGCTATGTATTTGAATTCAGAAATGAAGCAATGAACTTCTCTATTACATTTAGGAAGCAGATAACTAACTTCGATATGTTGATATGTTCTATTTGCAGACGAAATATCCAAAAATTAATATCTTTTAAATATATTTGGAGCCGGTAAGAATTCTCATTCCATTAATTGTTTCAAACTTATACAATGGACAATTCATATCTTGGTTGATTCACGTTTAAGAGAAAATATTAATTACAGGAATTCTATTACAAGAAATAGACGAAATCAATGTCTTTTGTTTACTCTAGAATCGTTTGATTGTACAAAAGACAGTAAATCACTGAACCTGCCTAGTGGAAAATTCATATAATTTTTGTAAGGAAGTTAATGCTCAACATCTTAATTAATATGTGAAAGTACTGTAAATAAAAATTGCGTTAAATAATAAACTTTATTTTTAAAACTACAGTTTAATAATTAATAAAGTCATTCGCTGTCAAAGTTGTTAGCTGCTGTGGATAATTTCGTGAACAGAACCCGCTAATTAATTTCGGTAACCCGATGTCAAAATCACAGGCAATACGCAATTAATTAAATTTCGTGTTTACAGACGACCAAAAGTGATTGTACACGTTTGTTAATTATCAACTATTATTAAATATTATTGATGAAAATTAAATCATTGCCTTTATACATTAATTGTCTTAACCCAAGTTTAATTCTTGGCATTTTCATATAATTTATATGTTTCTTATGGTAACTGAAGATTAGTGATCCTTAAATTATCGAAGGATTCTTGAAAAACGTTTAGGATATAATCTGACGTATATTTTATGTAAATTATTCTGATTTACAATTTATATAAATTTAAAATCATATCACCAATATAATCAGCGGTTAATCCTAGTATCATATTATATTTAATTACTAACTCAAGGAAATAAATGAAAAAATTATTGCCATTCAATAAAGTAAATGAATTGTATGTAATCTGAGATATTCTTTTTATTACTATAACTACAAATCTACATTTTCTCTTGATTTTCTTCTAATTTATGCTACCGTGAATAGTTCATTACATGTAATAACGCAATAGTCTAATTTTGAAAAAATATTTCATTTTTATCAAACAATTTATTTAACATGATTAAACATCCAATATTTTGATAAATGTTGGAAAGTGACATCAAAATATAAAGATTAACTAAGATACTTCTTTTAAGTTTTATTTAGTAAGCCACAACCTTTTCTATTACTAGATTTCGACTTGACTCTGATTTATAAGACATCCTGTATATTTCACGTTTTACGATTATGTACAGGAATTTCGTCACTCTATTCACGGCACATTCACGCTATATATTCGACGTTAGTGGTGACATCGTTCTCAATACGAAAATCGATCTTATCAGGAGAGCTTTATGTGTACATAGTTTTACGTTAAATACGGATTCATGCCTATCATTTACTAGTGTGGAATTCGAGCAGATAATATCCCAAAATCCAAACAAATAAATAGATATGTATTCCAGTAAATATGATGATCAAATTTAAAACAAGAAATCTACTTCTGGGCGTAAGTCTCACTCCATAGATCGATGCGAAGCAGCCTGTATCCGGTCTTTTCATTGTGGGTGGACGTGCTGGTGATGCGCTTGCCAGTTTATGGTTTCTACATCAAAACCTTCCTACTGACACTTCGAAGCCTGCTGCGTCGGTTACTTTTATCCGTCTCTAGAAAAGGATATGATATTAAATATAAATATTCATCAATTCAACTATTATATGTATTCATATCTTCAAAATTGAATTAATTATAATGAACATTGTGTACGTGAACGAAAGAATGCCAGATGATCCTAATTAACTATTGCATTCGAAAGAATGCCTTGTTGAAAGCATACTTCAGGCGAGCGAACAATGATAATTCACTGCATTGTTATCCCGAACGGACTGTAGTACCAAATTGAGTTGGTCTGTAATGAAATCATTAAAGAAAGCTTCTCGGGCTTCAGTTGCACGTTCTGATTTTAAAACAGCCCGTAGCATATTCAGGTCTTATTTATCATATTCAAAACATATAATTAGAGTATAATACAGTAACAAAAAAAAACATTTTCATGATGCATTATTACAAAACCATTAAGACTATTGTAAGATTTTTCTTTTACAAGCTTTCGCTCGGTGAATTAAACATTTAAATGTATTGTGTACTAAGTTTTAGGCGTTAAAAGAAATTCACTGTAAAGGCTTACAAAGGAGTCAATTTTATCAAAAGAAAATATGTCTTAGAGAAGAAAGAAAATAAGTCTTTATTTTGTAACCACCATATCGATATTTTCATTATTATTCAATATGTACATAAAAAAAATAATAAATCATTTAATTCTTACAATACAATACAGAATAGCGTTAGTAACAAATATAGACATTTTAGATACACTTATATATATTACTCGGTGAGTCTATTATGTCAACATCATTACTTAGGCCTCTCTATAGACTTCTAATAAAGCCGGTTGGAAGCGGCCTGCTTCAAGCGTATAACTTTAATAAGGTCATATGTCCTCCTTGTAGATGGACGTTCTATGCTGTGCTTGCCAGTCCGTCGTCTCTATTCTAGAAACTTAGAACCTCAGCGGCCACCCATTCTTCCAAAATAACGTTAGTCTCTTTAACGGCAAATAACTGTCTCTAGTGAAATATCGGTATCCGTGATGCTTGTTCGACAGTATTTGCCTGTGAAATATTGTTTATACGTAAACGGAATCTTTCTAATTTAGTACAATACTCCTCCCAATTTTCACAAAAAAAAAACAGATTTATTTTTCTCTTCAAAATTGCCTAGTATTTGGTTAGAATTGAAATAAAATGCTTTCCTACATGGCATAGTATTTTAATGATTTATTATTACATGTTTGAATTTTATATTGGGTACTAACACATGCATGAAAGAAACAGTTGCAAGTATACAGATACAGATTTCAATTTGACAAATGCAAAAAGAAAGAAAAAGATAAGTAGTGTTATGGCGGCACAGCTCTGGAGGCAATTGGCTTTACTGATGCTTTCTTTTTTCAGGGGGAGCATTCACAAAAGTCTGAACTTGGCCTTTACCAACTTTGCTCTTAACTAATTTCGACGTAAGTTCCGTGAAGTGATCAGAGATCAAAGATCACCGAGCAGGTGCTTACATTTTTGCTTACATTTACATTTATATTGAGATTACTCATTATTTATCATCAATTCAGCCGTTGAAGGTTCAATATTAGACATACGCGCCCTTCTATAAGGCCGGTTTAAAGCGGCCGTATTCAGCGGCTTATTGGAAAAAGTCATCTGTCCTTCCCGTAGGTGAACTTTTTACTGTACTTGACCATACTTGACCATCTGATCTGCGCGATATGTGGCCTGGACACTGCCCCAGCTTCCTAATACTCGGGGCTGGGTCGGTTACTGTCATACGTCTATAGATTTCCTTATTCTCTATTCAATCTCGTAAAGAAATTCCTGGTAAAATCCAGGATGTTCAAAGAGACCGATTAATGACTCTCCACTTTCAGAAATTCCTCAGTCTCTGTTCGATACAAACGACCCTTTATTAACCTATCTGTAATGTATTCTGAATTATACGTGTTTCCCAATCCGACAGGATCGTTTTAAGTAAATCGATTATATATAATATAATAAATGTTTTAGTAACATTAACTTCAGAATATCTTCAGTAACAACATAAAATTGAAATATAGTAAAATGAATGGAAATAAATAGTTTCCTGTTACTGGTGTTGTTCAAATAGTTTTATAAGCGGAATAACAACAGCTCTTTATAGAAGATTTATAGATCTTTTCGAAATCTTTATAGCTACGCTACTTATAGTTACAACTAAATCTTATATTTATTGCTAGCAGTATTGGTCTTTTTCAAATTATTTTGTCATTTATACAAAATTACTTAAAATATAATATATTTATAAATATACACACTGTATTTTTTGTAAAGGCACAGATCACCTTAAATTTTGTCCCATTAGAGAAAGATATCGCTAAATTCATCACCTATTATCCTGAAAGTATTATTTCAAAAAAGTCTTGATCTCAAATCATTGCATAAGTTATTTATGCGTACTGTGTGTAAAAATTCAGTAACATGTATCCACATCCATTGATGTACTAAACATTTCTAAGCATATATCAAAAAAAGCTGTCCATTTAGGCATATGAATAATTTGAAATGGATTATTTGAGCGGACATTTTTCCTCTGCTTAACGTTTACATCAGATGGGTATACTTTAGATAATATTTATAACTAAACGCATCACAAAAACTTTCTAATTTCGAAAGTAATTTAATCCGTTTTACGGTAGCTTCAAACAGATATATTCTCATAAATATCCCTGTATATTGAACTAACTATAATTTATCACTTAGAAAAGCTACTTACTCCATTCATCCCAGTAAAAGGATCTCTCCATTTTGAAAAGTAATTGATCATTTTTTTGTACCATATCGTCCGTTCCTTCTTTAGAACAAAATCCATTAAAGGACAAAGCCCGGCTCATCGGGTGACAATCAGCTTATGCTACCATAAATCAAAACGAAGTGGAAAATGCTTCATAAATCTGTGTCGATTTAAAGCTCTTCTAAAGAAATAGATGCGCTGATTCATCTTGGATCTAGCTGCAATGGCTCTTTTTCTAAAAACAATTTTGTTTATTCATCATTGCCCTTTTTAATCAATTTAAAATTTTCAAACGTATTCTTCGGGAACAAAATATTAATTTATTAAAAGCTATATTTTAAGTAAACATTTTTTGAGAAAGTCTTTTCTTCAGATTTTTTTAAAAAGAAAAAGGAAAATTTTATTATATGAGATTTAACATAGCAGTCAAGCGAAAGTCAAAAGCTTAAATTATTTAATGACTTAGTTTGTTGTTGTATATCTTTACAATAGTAAAAAATATAACAGCTAATTTGAAAAGCGACTTTTAAATGCAAAAATATTAACAATTTTAAATTAAAAACACAATTATGAAATGTATTTTAGTTGCAATAGCTGAATTTAAAATTTAAAACGCCGAATTTAATGTAACAACCGAATGAAAAAGCCTATTACGTAATGTAGGCAAATAAAGCTATTAACTTTTAATATTTCGAAGGTACACTTTTTGTTTTATTTGTTAATTTTTTAATTAGACGTCGGTAGGATGGATGTAAGCCGCTTCCATCCTAACTGTCCTATTAGACTTTATGCGGGAGGCCTACAACCAGCAGCAAACATCTTAAGTCTCAAATGATCATTGATGATGATTGTGTACATCATGAGAATAATACCAGAAAAGCCCGAACTAGAATCAAATTAACACTTCTATCTACCTTTTTCAATTGCTTTGATTTTAACACCGAAGATTTTTTGTACAATGTTTTCCATTAAAATGTTCACAAAAATATCTGTTGTAAATGTTTCATGTCTTGGGTGAAACTTTATTGCACAAGAAAATATTTTAATTATTTTCGTTTAAAGAACTTCCAGAACGTCTTATACGAACATCAAATAACAAAGGGGGAACGGCGAACGATCAAACCATAATTCACCCTAAATCGCTCAACGCGGCTTTCATTAAGAGACAAATAAATAACCAGAATAAATTCGTTTATTATATTTATACCGTGCCACATATGTATTCTCTCAAGATTAATTAAATTTTTGCATCTTCGTCGCTTCCACGTAACATAGGTACATCAGTTTCAACTAACATTTTGTTCCCAGCCTGGTGCTGTTGCACGCTTTTGGAATTTTGACAGTCTAGCAAGTAGGTAATCGCTCTCTGACCCTCTTGTGCAGGGTGCAAATTGGCGATCACTTTTATCTTCTTCAGATTATTCGAGCTCTTCCGTACAATGTTGCCAAAGTTATAGAGTATTTTAACCAAACAGACTGTCGATAGTAGTAAATTAAATTATAAACATTTAATAATAACCCCTTCATTTTTTTCTGTACTAAAGTAATAGAATTACTTTTTAACGCGCACTTTATATAATTGTTAATAAAATAGTCGCACGACTATCATGTAATATAAGTTTCAATATAATAGTGTCTCTTCTTATTTGTTCAGAATCTTCTTCAGCGTATATTTATTTTATTTAAACATGCTAATAAAAAAATAAAATATAGATTTACATATGTTTCCTATAACAGATTTAAATATATTTTCATTAATTAAACCCCACAGCCTTGTTCTAGAAGTTAATAAATGAATAAAAATGAAAAAGGCTTTCTGAATAATAATATTAAGCTACAAATAATCGATACGAAGTTAATGGTACGGAAAATAATTTAAAGCAATATACTCGGCAGTCTTTTTTCAGTTATGTTATTGTTGAATAAAAAATACATTATTTAACTATCGTTCATTTAACACTAACTAACATTTATTTTGTTATTTCGCTCAGATCTTAGATCTCGACGGTATTTATCATGTCTGTCATTTTAGTAACCATAAGCTTTTCTAAACTATAACATTAAGAAAAATACAAATTATTTGAATTAATAAATAGAATGACTTCATTTAGATTCTTCAGAGAAAAGTTCGCAGTAGTAGAGATGCGCGGGCTCGCTATCCGGGATCTTAAATAATTCACACTTTATGCATTATTTATTGGACTGCCACTGCTCACAAACAATTTTTCAGAAAATGAGCAGCAACGTGGTCTACGTACCAATATACCTCTCTGCGATCATCGATTAATTTCAAAGAAATAAAACAAATACTCAAAACCAAAACAATATAATATTTTCCTACATTCTTCCACAAGGTAACTCTAAGATAAATATATATTTTTAAGCAACTGTCTACAGAATCGTGAAAAGTAATAAAGTTTAGAAAGATTTACGCTTCGAGAGAATATTATTTTTGGTACAGGGAGATTTATATCTTTTTTGTTATACTTATATTTTAACTTCTTAGTTCAACGGTATTTTGCTCCTATTTTTTAAAATCAGGTGATTTTATTGTTTGTTATTGTTACATGAAGATTGTATAGCAATAATTACAACATTCCGGCCGGCAGTTGAGAACACGTAATTTTTTCAACTAAATCATTAGTAAAAGGACGGTAAACAATATTATAGTACTTTGGATTTGAAGTCTATATTTATAAAGTTTGATACTACAATAATACTCGTAATATCAGTTATGTTACGCCAGCATAAATAAATATGTATAAACATAAGTGTGGGGTGTAAGCCATCTCTTTCTCCACAAGGTCGAGTAATCGAAGACGATTTACTTCACTTGAAAGTCATTCTTACTATATATATTAAAGCTATTTTGCACTCATGTAAACCTTATGTTCATTTTAATCAATAATTTTACCTACATGTATATATTGTAAATAATAAAGTTTAGATAAAATAGAAAAGAACATTTCTATATTAAAATTAATCCGCAGAGCAGAGGACTAATTTGGGTATATTGATAAAATTTGGTAACTAATATCAAAGAGCTTCGTACATCAATAGATTATTCAAAGCATTATTCCAATTATAAGTTTTTAAGCAATAACAGACCGGTTAATGTTGGGATAGAGTTCTAACGTCGAATCCATTCCGAGTTGAATGGTAAAATTCGAGAAATTACGAAACATTTTCCCGTCCAATATTCCTCAGAACCTTAAGACGAAGGTATACGATCTATGTTTGTGTCAGTGAAGGCTTACGGCGGTAAAACATGGTCTTCTCTACGAGACATGGAGAGATCTGTGCCTGGGATTTCTCTACGAGCACAAAACAGGGATGAGGAGGTCCGTAGACGAACGTAAGTAGCCAACAGAGCCCAGGAAATTGGCAAATGAAAGTGGCAGTGGGGAAGCCACATAACAACGCACAGAACAAGTGGCCCATGGCTTTGAGGTTCTGGATCGACAAGAGCAACACCCATCTACAAGCTGAACAGGTGCCTCGTTAACATTGGAAAAAGCTCAATGAACTTCTTCCAATCGGTTCAGCATGTCCAGTAATGGACGTCTTACTGCTGAGATGATGATGATTAATGGACATATTTGGTTTTTCAGATGGTTTACTAAAGTTTTATAAAATAAAAACCACACCTGTAAGAGAAAGATACCCTTATTTATTAATAAACCAAAAAGGTTATTTTTGTGTAACTTTTTATTTTATCAACAAAATGGTCAGGAACACAATATATGATTTATGAGTATACTGTAAGCAAAATAAATATTTCGTCCTAAACTAGCACACGGTCGTCGCGAGATAAGGATGGGATAATTTGAGAACTCGCCGCCAGCGTAATAATTTTTGCAGCATATGAGGGTAGTAATAACACAAATGTGTTGCGAACATAATTACGGTCCCTGAAATACGAGACTATTTGATTCCGTTGAACATTTCATGCTCAACACACTTATTACACTTCGTCTGGTTAACTCAAAAATAGTACGCGGCTTAGTAGATACAAATATGAACGAATAAATTGATCAAACGTTATAATTATACATATTTTCGTAATTTCGTCATATGTTTTACAAAAGTAACGATAAAATTGAGGTTTAAAGAATAAAAAGTTGGCATAAATTGAGTTCTTAGTTGTTAGTTATCTCAACACGTTGTTGTTACCTAGGCGTATATAAAAAGATTGTTTGAAATTATGTTGTATTTAAAATGTGTTGTTATCAACAAAATCACACTGCTGATGTCAGCAAAACTGACGTTGCAATATTTTACCAAAAATATTTAAGCTAATTTATCTCTTATGATTTATATAAAAGATAAGGGACATATCGTACTGTTTTTTTTATATGAATATTCAAAGTTATAAATCATTCTGTCTGAAAGCATGGAAGTTAAATGTTGTTTGGCGTTCGGGAGTGCCCTTGTTTTGTAGGAACGCTAAGCCGAACGGAACAGGCGTGAAATAACTGTGCGGCGGATCGTTGGATTCAATTTCAACGTTCAGCTGTAGTGAATTTAATCTGCGAACACGAAATCACAGTTGTTTATTTTTTGAAACACTATTCAGGTTATATTTTCATTTTGGTTTTACTGTCGCATCGGCGATCGATGATGCAGCATAATCAAATTTGAGCATTTTTTATTCTTTGCACGTCGGTCTGTTTTAAGTATTTGCCATGTTTTAACTGAACAAGCGGGTTCTAGCTTGTATCAATTCTGAATTATTATATAACATTTCTAATAAACCCAATAAATTACTCCTTTCGTTACATGGGTTTATCGAAATTATTATTTACAGTTTCATTTAAAAAACATGAACTATTTTACGTAGTTCCCGAAATATTATTCTTCGTACGATTTAGAGCTAATATTATTTTATATTCCTTGCGAAAGCTACTTAAATTGAAATCTTATTTGGTTTCAGTGCCGGGTGTTCCAGCTATACGGAAATTTAAATCCTAAGCTGCGACGATGTTCTTAAGATATTTCCCTGCACGTTCCGTTCACCGAAATGGAACTTGTTGTTTGCATAGCTCGGTTTAACACTATTCTCTTTTATATCTAAATTTGAATTTTATCTCATTGAATTATCTATTAATACTAAATTAATCTAAATATTTGTGTGTACAAATTTTAAAACAAAATTATAAATCACGTCAGCTTCTTGACTTTTACATTTCTTGATACTTCTTAAAATTATTGAAAAAAAAAACAATTACAACTTAAAGCTTCCTGTTAAGTCTATTATCCTAGAATAAGAATCGAACTGCGACAAAGTGTCTGTTAGAAACGGAGGAAACAAAATTGGTATATTTATTGTGTGTTAACAAACACTCGATTATTTATGACATCAACTTTTTTGATATACATTATGAAACAAAACTTGTACTTTGAAAGTCTTTCCATATCAATGTTCCGTTCACCTGAGATAGATAGATAAAGATATTTCTTTTATTTCAAATAAGTATGTTACTGTACATAATCAAGGAAGTCGTCTATCTTAAGAGCATTTTATAATATTCTAACGTTTGTTCAAATTGCTGGAGCAAATTTAACAAATTTATTAGACGTGACAACTTCACTCATTACTCTGTTCATGATTTCCTCAGGGCGTAATAGTTTTTGCTTAAATTCGAATACATTTTTTACGTAAATTCTTTTACAAATATAAACATAATTGCAAATTTTACAGTGCCGTGTAGATTTTCGTTGATAATTGCATTGTTCTAGTTCATAGCAGTAACATTTTGTACAGTTGTGTTTTAATATTAAAAATAAAATTTAATTGAAATCCTTTTAATTTAAAACTAAATTTCGTTAAAATGATATTATGACAATAAAAAGTTCAACGAGTAGCAAATGCTTCGTCTGGAGCAATTCAAATATATAGCGACCTCTAAAGGTTGCGCTTTTAACCTGTAACCTTATATAAGGTCAACAACTTTTCTCAAATCTTTTATAAATTAATCATGTTAATTTAATAAACTTTTTTCATTTCGTAATAAGTTATTAAAGAAGGTATTCACATTGACAAATATGTTTTTGATAATTTCAACCATACTAGTAAGGTGCAGTTCAAGCCTCAGTGGCAAGCGTACAGTTGCTCATCAAACAACTGGGAGGGCTATGGCGATAATGAGAAGAACAGTGAGCAATCCTAAAATGAGCAGAACAGATGCCAGTTGGGGCTTTAAGATTTCTAGAGTGGGCGGTTCACCCACAAGGTGGATGTACAACCATATTAAGATCGTCGAAAGAAGTTGGATGCAAACTGTTTCCAACCAGTACTATTAAAAATTTATGAGCAAAATCTATGTCTATTAGTGGAGGTCCTACTACAGAAACGTTGATAATATCATCAACGTCCAGACCAAAAGTGCAAAACTTCTAATCTAAGAAAAGCGTGCGACACGCAGTGGTCGCGGTGGCTTCACAGACTAAAACCTGTGTCTACACCGACAACGATGATGACGCGATCGACGAGAGGCCTTATAATCCATCTAAAGCATACTCCTAAAATGTATAAAAATCTAATGACACGAAAGACATTGAAGCTCTGTTCTCCTGGGCTAGGCAACCCCGTCATAAGAACACATAGTAAATAAATAGCATATAAATTAAATAAATAGCAATAAATAGCAAATTAATAGCAAACAAAAATAATAGCAATTGTAAGTAGGATAATTAATAACATTCTTAAATAATAAATAAACAATACTGTAACTTATCAATAATTATTAAAAATAGAAATAATAACACTATTTATTACATGCACGGATACATATACAGATTAGTGAATAAAAACTATATAATAAATCAATATATAAATCCCCAGGCGGTAAACTTTCGACAACGATCGTAAGATTAGCAATATAAGTTGTATCCATTACATACAAGACTGTTGCAAGAAAATTAAAAAAAAAACCAGATGAATCGGAATGAAAAGAGCACGAACGCTTAGTTTCTGTAGATGCAGTTTTGTTATAAGACGGTGATAACGACGACGGTGCAAGCTTTTTGATTATCAAGACTGCGGTCATATTGTTTGTAGGGCATATCTTCAAACGTGAGGCAAAAACCCCTCTCGTTTCTTCACTATTATATATATAAGACGACAAAAAACGTCGCTCTTTTGTCGTCTGACAGAACTTCCATAATTACTTTACTTTTCTAAACAATCCATCGCGATGTGACTCGTAAATTGTAAAATAATGTTGAAGTTTTGAACTTAAAACAAATTTAATTCAATTTAATATCATATACTTAGGTATTAAAATCTTCGTCAGCGAGAGTGATTTGGCAAGAAAAGGGAGGACGTATTTTCCATGTATCACCGTAAAATACTACCGCTAGTGATTTGTCCCCTTTAAAAGCCACAACTACTTTTAGACTTACATATAGTAGCGAAATTATCCTTTTTCTCATTTCTTAATTTCTTTCTAACTTCTAAAACAAAATATTACTTTCAATAAATGGGTATATACTCTACAAAGTAGGTACAGTGCGAAACATGTATGTCATAAGATATGCCAGTTTCCTGATGAAGGTATTCAATATATTAATAATTATAAACCTGCTTAAATATAATAATAACCGCAACGTATCTAGAATTACGATGAAGTTGCTTCTTCTTTTCAGCCGATAGACGCCCACTGCAAGGTGTAGGCCACCTTGCCACGACTACCGGTCTTGCGCTGTCTGCATCCAGCGATATTACCCTCCCGTGGTCTTAACTACGTCATCAGTTCACCCAATGACAGGCCTATTCCCACCAAGTTTAAAGGCTCGAGATCGCCACCCGAGAACCTTTCGGCCCAAACGGCCATCGGTTGCACGAGCGATGTTCCCTGCCCACTGTCACTTCATTCGAACGACTCTTCTTTTTACTTCTAAATAATTCTGCATCGTCACATTTATACCATATGAGATAGTACTTTTCTTTATTCCAGTAATTATTTATTCAATAATTATTTAGGCTTAGGTTTATTATTAAATATATAATATTATATACTAAATATATATACAATACTTAAAACTTAAGATAAAACTTCCTATAACAGTGTTTATGAAGTAATATAACTTAAGAATAAATATCTCAATATAATATTCATCTGGGTTTGATAAAAGCTGTTACCAGAACTTTTATGAACAAATTTAAGTTAGAGTATTTAAAATCTACAAATTGGTTAGTCGGCCCCTGTTCGAGTGATTATTACAAACGATATATCGAGAAAAATATAGTGAAAAGAGTAATTGTAATCATTTTGACTCTGAAAAGATCTACAAACTCAACACAAAATATTTGCAAATAAAAAATTATTAAAATACGTAATGAAAATTTTTGAAAGCAAATGAGGCTCTGTCGTAATTTTTTCTATATAATTATAAGCGACTTAGTGCAGCGGTATAGGACTGAGACCGATTTGACCGATCGATTTCTGGGATATAATCTTATATAATTCACACTTTGTGCATTCATTATATGGAATTGTCATTTCTCACAAACAAGTTTTCAAAAAAACGGTCAACAGCCTCCTCTGCGTACCTTAATCTGTTATTGCCAACCCATGCCTGCCAAGCGTGGTGATTATGGTATTTCGTCCCATAGATATCTTTAGGGGAGACCTATACCTTGTAGTGGGCGTAGATGGTGCAAAACGACGATAAGCGATTGCTTTTATCACCTACATGAACCCTGTAATAATGGTCATAAGGTTACATAACTAGAAGAATATTAGCAAACATTAAATACACTCTCAAGGGTTGCTATGAATCATAGTTCTGCGACGAATGTTCCCATTTTCTGAAATTAATCTTATTAAATTACGCGTTGAGCATTTCGACTCGTACAGTTGATTTAGTCGATTGATTCAGTGAGATAACACACGAATGTATTTTCATTTTATCAAACGTATTTGTCAAACTATTAAATTGAATAGTTATATAAACGTTTAACTACGTATATAGTTAAGCAATCTATCAATTATCGTTCACAGGCTTAGGTCAGCTGACTAGCCGCCATCTTGATTAAATACTAAAAGTTTTTGTTAACATTGTTACAGTTAACACATTATATTTGTATCGTAACAATTTTTAGGATACATTTTTTTTCAGTACTGATTTATTTTATCTATTACAATCGTTTTTAGTTTATTATTTAAATAAAATATACCATAAGTCATATAACAATAATTGTTAAAAAAAGAAGTTGTTTAATATTCGTCATCAGTACTACTTGCTATACGGCTGTCAAGACAATGTGACAGGTCGTGCAGATAAAACTCACCGATAATATCCTTTTTACTCATTTAATTTTTATTATCTTAATAAAGAATGCGAAATGCTAGCTGCTTGCTACTTGTCAGTCTAGCCTAACCAAATCTAAAAGAGAGATCAAAAGTGGATAATCGATGACCGATTGGTAAGCGCTGTGGAGCAAAAGTCGAATAATCGACGATCGGCCTGTGTGTGCTAAGAACAAAATGTCGTTTAATCGACAGTCGGTCGGTATGCGCTGAGAACAAAACGTCGTTTAATCGACAGTCGGTCGGTATGCGCTGAGAATAAAACGTCGTTTAATCGACGGTCGGTCAGTATGCGCTGAGAACAAAACGTCTTTTAATCGACGGTCGGTCGGTATGCGCTGAGAACAAAATGTCCTCTAATCGACGGTCGGTCGGTATGCGCTGAGAACAAAACGTCGTTTAATCGACGGTCGATCAGTATGCGCTGAGAACAAAACGTCCTTTATTCGACGGCTGGTCGGTAAACATAAAAAGTTGAAAACAATATTTTCCTTAACATAAATCTGATAAGTATGAGATTAATAGACAATTGATCAATATCATACTGTACCGTGGTATTTTACAAAACGATCGGTTAAAAAATGCAAGTTATGTAAATTTTGGGTTTCGTAAACAGACTTTATTCATTACAAAATCATTCAAAAATAAAGCATATAAAGTCTTGATGAAAATTACGTGGATTTTTGATAAATATCAATAATCGCACAAAAATAGAAAACCAAAAATAAAAATAACCTCGACTGTGCTCTAAAAGAATTTATTTACGGGAGCAGAATTTATATCTTAGACCTATTGAAGTTGTTATATTTTATTGGTCTTTGAGTTCATTGCAAGCTGTTGCTAGCTTGCTTAGCGGATTTATTACTTTGCATTTTGTAATTTTCAAAGCGGAATAAATTTATTTCCGGTCTCAATGGTATACGCCAAGCGTATTCTTAAAGATTGTAACATTTTTCTCAGAACATTATTTACGCAAATATCTATTTATTCGCAATTTTGGCAGATATTTATGTAATATAATATTTCTATAATAACAGAGCAAATAATATGTGGCGTTATATATCCAGGGATGGTGAGGGAAAATATCTATAGAATGATGATGAATCTATTTCACATCACACTCTATAAGTAACCACCTCAATACAAACTACAAAAATAAAATAAAATTATTAAACCAAAGCACATTAAAAAAAACAATAAACTTTTAAATTAAAATTTAGTAAAGTTATAAAATAAACAAATACAAAGAAGCGAAAATATCCATTAAATCGACGTTTTGCAAAAGAATCAATCGTGTTTTTAACTATTGTTTTAACTCTGTAATTTTTTAGAAAATTAATCAAACTTTCACAAGGTTGACAAGAACTAGGGCATATAAATGTGTTAAACTACACATTTATATGCCCTAGTTCTTTTTTCTCCGTCATTTCAACGTTTTTAATAAAAAATGAAGCAAGCAGTAACCCAGACCAAGCATCAAGTAAAAAACCAAAGGCATTCGATATGCTCTCTAGTTTCTCAAGCAAACATATCTTTTATTCATTCTTCCTGTAGGCGTTACGGCGCTAGTGGCTCCTGACTGTTTTTTTGTGTGGATAGTAAAGATTGTTTAGAAATATATTCATGCTGAAAAGAATAAATTCATTTTAAAAATTCACACCAGGGAAACTTTAACCTTTAACTGTGGACGCGCGGTCTCACAGACCGCTTGCAGTTTGTAATTTTTTTGTTTACCCATTTCCCTTTGCTCCCCGCGTTTAATGTTCTCAGTAGCTCTAGTTTTAGCGCCGAAACGTATGTTGAGATGAGAAGTTGTGTCGGCGGCCACAAATTAGCTGAGTTATTTTACTTTATACTTTAACCGCGGTCTGTCAGACCGCACGTCCACGTTTCCTGCGTAAATAATATAAACGGTGACTTTTTAATTTGATTGTTTTATGTTATTTTAATTTAAAATGTCAATGAATATTGAACGAAGAGATGGCCTAGATATTTTATATCGCATTCTTGACTTGTGTGGTATAAATGCTCATGTACTACACAATGAGCACCAGAGCCAAAAAAGAGAAAGTGGAATATTCCTAAAAAAATAGCACGATCTTTAGTCGTTCCGCATATGCAAAGACGAGCAATAAAACCAAATATTTCAAACGAATTGAAAATGACAATGAGGCGATTTTTATTAGGGGCAGATATGCTCCTAGATGAACCCCCCCTAGCCAGGAGAGTGATTCATTAATACGAAAAACATGTCGTCTTTGTCCGCCAAAACTAAAGAGAAAGTCCAATTACACTTGTATAAGTTGTAGGCAGGTCATATGTTTATAGTGTTCCAAACCCTTGTGCAAGGACTGCCAATAATTTTAAGCAATTGGACCAATGTCAAAAATTTTGTATTTTAATTTGAGAAGACTTTTATTTGTTTTTATATAAGGGTAAAACTTAGATTTATAGTTTTGATTGTTATTTTTCCTAAAAAGTTTAATTTATTCGAGTATTTCGTACTAAAATTGATCTCTAGTAAATGTACGACAAAAAGTGCTTTTAATTGTTAGTATGCTTTATTTTATTTACAAATAAGGAAAGATTGATGAAAGGCCTCGAAATTATTTAATTTCAATATATCTAAAAAACTATAAATACAAAAGAGTACAAATAAAATTAATATTTACGTAATATTTGGACTTCAGAACATAGCGGTCCGAGAGACCGCGCGTCCATGGTAGTGTTACAAAAAAATGACGTCCATAGTTAAAGGTTAAAATGCGCTAAACTTTCTCAACTTCCTAATATTAGTTTAATACCACAATTTTAGCCGATCTTTAGTCTTTAATTAGATTCATAAATTTCTTTTGTTAGTCAAATACAGGGATAATGAGATTTGCAATTGTACTAAAATCCTAAAATCGTATTTTCAATACGAGTAAAATAAGTATAAGGTTATAAAATATAATAAGCAAAACGTGGTGATCGATCATCATTTCAGCCGTAGGGTCACCTAACATAGGCCTCGCTATACATATCCAAAAAGACCGGTCGAAAGCGGACTGCATTCATCGTTATCATCGAATAAGCATGCATGCATGCCGATTATTCTTAACAAGAGAATTGATGCACGTGGACTATTTCAAACACTGTCATATTCTTTCTTTCACGCAGTAATAGTATGGTAACTAATGTAATTGTATTATCTACGTTCACTCAAACGTTATGACGATGGACGTATGCGGCGTGGTAACTCTTGTGGCGTTTTATTTTACGTAAGGGAAATGCTTTCGCATATACATCCTCAAGGGAGCAAAGACGGGGTTCGACAAATTCGCACCCCCACGGCTGTCAGAACGCTATCACATATCCGCAGCGTTGCCAGCGACGGCCGCCGCTGTTTGTCTTTAAAATGTAGCTCCGCACCCCACCGCCTCATCTCTGAATTGTAAGTAAGAAAGGGACCAATATATAGCTACTTCCACTATGCAGCAGTGAAGTATCACTCGGTGTTTGGCACTGGTCGGTGTAACATTACTCCTGAGGATGCCCCGTGGAGGGGTGAAACACGTGTAGAGTACATTAGAGGTGGTAGTTGTGTAATTCGCATTGTTTGCTCATGCGCATTTATCAGCGGACTGGCGGGCGGTGCACTTCATTGCACGACTACTGCTGCATAGCAGAAGTAGCTATGTATTAGTCCCTTTCTTACTTAGGATGGACTTCCGCAAAGTAACGCCTGTATCTATTAGATACTCTGAATTGTACTCGAACCTACTCACAACAGTCATCTGGGACCAGTCCTACAAACATACTGGCCAGACATATAGGTTACGCTTAACTACGTTGTGTCCATATCCTCGGTTACTGAACCCTCTTCCCTCTCGGCGCTGACACATAGCGGGAACAAGTTTAAAGGAGAATAGACAATGACCACTACCGCGTTTTATTTGTTGGGTTAAAATATTATGCTGCTATAGCTTTTATCGACCACACCTTTAATACAGTGTAGTGCTTGATATTCTTGATACTCTAATGGGAAATTTAAAACAGCTTAACACACGTTATTTTTATTCAATGAAAATTCCCGTTTAATTTTGTGTATATCAAATTTTTAAAAACAATTACGTGTCATACATAACTCATAAAATTTATGATAAGATAATTACACTCTAACGTTTTTCTAATAATATCAGTGAATATAATGCACGCATGGCCTCGACAATTTCAGATGATTATAGCTGAGAGGAAAACAACATAGAATAAATATTATTTGTGGTAACGTAACTGATATATGTGCCCAGAGAGACGTGAAGATTTATGGATTGAAACAAAGTATCACACGTCATTAAGCAGACGTTGTATTGTATTTTTTTTTAAATAAAACCTTTTTTATTATTTACAAATTTGTAAAACATATATTGTTATAATAAAATTTGTTTTATTAAACTTTATATTTTATATTTAGTAAAATGAAAAACCTTATGGTTGGACATCATTTAACTATCAATTGAATTAAACAAAGTAGAATTAGAGTATTTTTATGTGTATTACGTAAAATACATTACAATACATTATTTCATTGAATAACGTATTTTCAATATCTATTTAAAAGCTTTATATTTACCTATTAACTGTAAATATTCACACACTGTGTAACTTAATAATGTCGATAATTGTATCTATAAAAGTTACTTTGGTATAAAAATATATAGGCAGGTTTATTTTGTTAGTTCTTTTTTCAGTCTTTAGATTCCCCCTGAAGAGGCTACACAGGGCTCCACCAAAGACATATATGAGGTATATACCATAATGGCCACGCTTGGCAGGCGGGTCGGCAAACGCAATGTGATATTATGTCACGCAAAAGATGTTGCTGCCCATCCTCTGGAAACTTGTGAATAGTGGCAATCTTATATAAATCACATACAACCTGTAGATTATAGGAGATTGCATCCCGAGAATCAAACCTGCGACCTACGATCGCAAGTCTCAGTCCTCTATTGCTGGACTACCACCGATCTCAATACCACCGGCTGCTGGGACACCATTCTTTTAGTAGGTAATTCTTTATTTATTTTTAAAGAAAAATATCGACGCTCGAAAGGCTGTTAGTAATGACTATAATCATTTGTCACATATCATGTTTTAGGAGCCGGTTTCTTTCTTACTTTTTGAAATTTCTTTTGTATATTTAGAGCAACAGATAACACGTACAACGACTTAAAAATTTAAAAAATCAATAACCACGTAAGCAGTGCTATCTCAGACTGCCATGGCTCGCGAATTTTAAACACAAATGTCAAGTGGGTTTTCTTTCATGTTATAAAACTTCAACTATTAACTTATGCTTAATTGTTAAACTTAAGTACTGCGTTATGTAATGCTTAATAATGATAAATTTATTGTATTGGTTATTAATCACTAAAAGTATCATATTTTATTAGTTAATGTCGCTAAAAAGATGTTTAGATACAGCTTGGTATAATTCAATTGTAGACTAAATGTGGAATTCTTTTTTTAAGTTATATTTGTTTGTATATTTCTTAAAATAACTTAAAAAAAGTTTTAAAAATACAAAAGTTAACCGTGTAAAGTTTACAATAAAATTATCACATGTGTAGATGCAAATGACGGTCGAATATTCTTCATAGACGCTCCAGAAAGAACTGGTAAAACCTTCCTTATTAATTTACTTTTGGCGAAAGTAAGAAGAACTCACGGCTTTGCTCTTGCTGTGGCGTAGTCCGGCATAGCTGCTTCATTACTGGAAGGTAATCGAACTGCTCATGCTAATTCTAAGTTACCACTCAATTTAATCACTGCTAAGAATCCCTTTTGCCAAATAAACTTTATCCAAAGTAATTTTGCTAAAGTTTTAAAGAGTACAAAAATAATCGTGTGGGACGAAATAACGGTGGCTCATAAAGGTGGTATTGAAGACTTAAACAAATCACTAAGTGATATAAGGGGTAATACAAAATTAATGGGTAACGTAACAGTTTTGCTGGCCGAAGACTCTCGGCAGACTCTACCAGTGCTGCCGAAAGGAACCAGACCTGACTAAGTAAAGTTGTGCATTAAGAAATCTAATTTGTGGCCCCAGGTTAATATTCTTAAGCTCTATAAAAATATGAAAGCACATTTGGGCGGGGATGATTCTGCTGGTTGATTTTCAGATCTCCTTCTTAAAATCGGTAATGGTGATTTTCCATCGTTTGATGAAATGATAACCATCCCAGAATAATTGTGCACAATTGTTACTACGGCCCAAGAATTGCTGTATAAAGATGATGTATAAGAAGATTATCCAGATGTTATTCATATACATGACAAGCCTATTGAATGGTTATGTGAGCGTTCCAAACTTACTCCAAAGAACGATCAAGCAGCAGCTATCAACAATATCCTGCTCATGTCGTTTGAAGGCGTAGAAAAGGTCTATACTTCTATTGATACTGTGTTTAATACAGATGACGTTACTAATTACCTTGTAGAATTTTTAAATTCGTTGAAACCGCCAGGTTTGCCTTATCATAAGCTTATTCTGCGTATGGTTACTCCAATAATATTGTTGCGAAATTTAAAACCACCAAAACTTTGTAACGGCACGAGACTGCAAGTGAAAGCGTTACATCGCAATATTGTGGAAGCCACTATATAAACTGAGTATGCGAAAGGGGAAACTGTAATTATATCCCGTTCGAATTTAAACGATTACAGTTTCCCCTAAAAGTCTGCTTTGCCATGACAATAAACAAGTCTCAGGAGCAAACTTTGAAATTTGTGGATATTGACTTGAGAGAACATTGCTTCTCTGATGGCCAGTTTTATGTTGCTTGCTCACGATTAAGTTCACCCAATAGCTTGATAGTTGATAATTTTAGCGCCTAATGACAGATTAGTTAACAATATTGTGTACAAAGAAGTTTAGCAGGCCCTAATTTTTTACATACTCTAAACAAAAGTAAAGCCGCAAAAACTATACCTAATTAATAATAATACTTACGCAAAAGCTAGTTTTATATAAAAGTACTAACAAATAAATTAACTAGATACAAGTAGCTTCAGTATAATTACTCATGGTATAATGTTATACCATCTAATGTTATACCATCATGCTGAATAGAATGCAATGCAACCATCTATTGGAGTAATAGATGTCACGCATGAATAATTACGGTAATAAACTTAATGTTTAGATAAAATGTTGATAAGAGTTAAGGTAATGTGGTAATTTAAACTAAAATATTAAGAAAGGCAAAAACTGAAAATCAAATAGTATATTGTCTCCGCCGCTTTAGAGATATATGGCAACAAACAATAATAAAAAAAACTGTATAGAGGCGAAATAGCTTTCTTATACAAGCGCGGATACTACTAAACGGTACCTCGCATATATTTGACTTCATTGTTACTAATGTTTCTCTCCTAAAGAATAAAAACCATTTTTTTTCTAATCTTTTTATAATACGATTACAAAAAACGTCTTTTCTTTAGTAAGACGCTAATTTGAGAGATATGAGATAAAACAAAAATATTTAATCGTTAAATAAAATATTATTATAAGTTCAAAACTATATATTCTTTTTATCTTATCATTCGTACATTCTGTATTTTCCCTTTTTTTAGCAAGTCAGCTTTGATAGAATTTTTCACAATAACAGCTTTGTATATTTATTTTTTGAAAACGCAATTTTTTATGGTTTTTAATATTTATGAAAACTTTTAAATGCCTTTCGCATAGCTCTCCTTGTAGTCGTCGTCGTTTTAGCACATAAAGGCCCACTGCTAGGCACGGGAATCTTCCAAAAAGATCTATTGGGAATATATCATATTCGCCAAGCTTGGCAGGCGGGTTGATGATCGCAGTGTATTATTATTATACGCAGAGGTCTGCTTCCCCTCCTTTGGAAACTTATTTATGAGCAGTGGTAATCTCTTATTATTGATGCACAAAGTATGAATTAGATAAGATTCTGTCCTGGGTTGATCGAACCCGATGATCGCAAGTCTCAATCCTTTACCGCTGAAACTACTGCTCATTATTATTGTTACGATCACATGCTTCTATTATTATTTAAAGCCGGTTTTTCTAAACAAAATTAAATCATACAATTGCATCTGTTCATGGAGAGATTGATTTCCCAAGATGATTCTGAAAATAAAATACGCTTGGAAACTTAGTTTTTACACTTTTTTTTCTATAACTTACATTTGCAGTCCGCCATTGCAGACAACGAAATGAATGTATCAATATTTATAATAATACAATTAAAAACTTTCATACATTTCATATTCTTGATAACATTCCAATAAATACCATGAATCTATTACAAGCTATCTTAGCTACTTAAATAAACCTCCCAAAGAGAGCCGACGCTTTATATAATTGCTTCCTTCTGTGCAATTATCTACTCCGAACAGGTTTCTAGCTGTTACGATTATACAGGTAATTTGTTATAGGTTGTAATTAGATTAATCGTCGTCCTTTCAGTCTACAGATGTCCGCCCACTGCACGGCCAAAACCTCTCCAAAAGATATATATGGATACATATGACACACCATAAACATCACGCTATGCAGACGGGTTGGCGATCGCGTTATACGCTGCTGCCCATTCTCTGGATATTTATTTGTGTGCAGTGGCAGTCTTATATTATCAATGCACAAAGTGAGAATTATATGTCAGGCTATACCCCGGAATTAAACCTACGACCTATGATTGCAAGTTCCAGTCCTCTACCACTGAACATCCTTAGCTCGTAATTAAATTACCTTCGTAATTTTTTGTCATTCCATACTTATATTACAATAACAATGAATGTACCTTGCAATATTTTTTACGTATTTCAATTACACACTAGTTTATTTGATTATTGTTTTACGATTGCATCCAATATCAGGATAAATCTGGACTAGGGTTTAAAGATGACGGATGTGTCAAAAATAGGTTTCATAAAATGAGATAAAATGAATGATTATGTTACATTTTAAATTACGTTTTAATAGTTATTACTGATGTAAGTACTTATTTATATATTTGAATATAAGTCGTTTCTTTTCTCATTTCGAGGTTTTAGACGCCATAGATTTATCAACACGACTTCGTCGTAAAGAATTTACGCTAGATACTTACAGAATGAGAGCCATTTCCATGCAATTGTAGTGTTAATATTCATAAAAGCAGTTTCAGAACTAAATAGGCCATTACATTTTGAGATGTTATGTAAATTATTATTTTATTCTTAAATTCCTAATTCGATAACATGGTTCGGAGGTCAAGAAGTTGAACGATACCATTACGGTATTGAGTTTGTTTTTATAATTGGTTACATAAATATAAAAGCTTTAAAGGAGTGAATGTAAAGCCATTTTATTATAAAAAATAATGTTGTGACTTATAATAAATAACGTAATGATAATATGAATTAAAAAATTCAAATTACTACATATCATAAATAATTATAGTTTACTGTCTGCCCTGCAAACTTTGTACTGCTAGAAGTATGTCGCATTTCAATAAGCAATAAAATAATGTATCATTAATGTGGTAAATAAAATTATTTATAAAATCTATTAAACTTTTTGTTAAAAAACAGGCTATGCATTCACGCCTTTAAAGTTTTTACACTTATAATCATCCTGTATAGATCATGACCCGCTGAGATGTTCGCCTAATCATTGTTACTATTCGCTGAGAAAATAAACCCAAGTGACTGGACGCTTACTGAAAGCGATAGGCCCCCTATTAAAGATATCTACGAGGGATAAGTCAGAGTCGTAGTCGCCACTCTAAGCAGGCGAGTTGTCGATCGCAGTTTGGTGTTATGGTACGAATAGCATTTGAGCATATAATTAATGCACAAAGTGTGAATCATATTAGCTTGATTTTTTATTAAACGTCGTTAGCTTTGGTAAATTATCAAGAAGCGAAATATTTCAGGAAGTTATTATAATAATTAGGTTGTTGACGTCAATAAATAATTTTGGTTTGATAAAAAGATGATATACTTAACATTTTCCCAGCCCACGGTGCTTATTTGTAATCGAAAACGTATTTTCCGCCTCATTACAAGTTTGGATCCGATTATGATATGAACGAAATAATTTTTTTTTTATCAAGTAATTATCAATTTATTTCATCGTACGATAACATTTATCATTAATCTATTTGTTGTAAGCTATTTTGCTAATTAAAAATGATACAGATATCTCTAAAAATTAATGGTGATTAGAAAACATGGAATTGTACGATTTAACTTTTATTAGTACTGTCCAAAAATATGATCATTTCTAAATTGTTTCTTTATTTAAAACATCCCAATAAAACCTATATCTTTTTTATTTTTAGTTAAACGTTTGCCGGCAATAAGTCAAGTTATAAAAAAAATCGCTAAGGAGTTTTTTATTTTATATTATCTTACAAGTAACAGAATCAGACTTTTCATCTCGCTACAAATTTGACGCTTAAACCGTCTTTCGGTGCTAAAATAACACTGTATGGATCACTTGGTGTATCGTAAGGTATTTCTGCAGGCTTTAATTCATATGCCATTATTAGTTGAGCTAAAGAAGCGCGGATTTGCATCATGCCGTAACGTTTACCTGGAAATAAGTTACATATTAAAGACAGTTGACAACATAATTATAGTTAAACACAAACAATACAAATATTATTTAAGATGGAGTCTGTTAAGGTTGTCCGAAGACGCGGAATATAAACCACTTTCAACTGTAAATCTATGCATAATAAATCATATGAAATTATAATGACTAAACTCGATTACTTCGTAAAGAAAGAAAGGCTTATCAATCGCATAATAGTTACACTTGAATTAAATCTAAGTTGAAAATTTTCGCTAATTGTGTTAAAGTTTCGCACATTTGCATTATATATTGACTGTAAAGAAATCTGTGAGAGATGCCTAAGTTTATATGTCAACGTCCTGAAGTTTAAATTATGAATTTTATTCACATAGTAAATTGCTTTAATCCTTGTTGGTTTTTTTACATTAGTAGAGTCACTGCCAGTTTTAAACTCTCTCTCTCTCTCTCTCCTAAACATTATTATTCCTATTATGTTCCATCATGTTGTCTGCTTTCCTTATCTTCTTTCTTCACCTCGCGCGATAGGACACGTCGTTCGCAGAAACTTTGCAGGCAGACATGTCTTTCGCTATGGTATCTGCCCATCTTGTTTTCGGTCTTCCTCTTCTTCTGGACCCGGAAATGTTTAGTTCCATAGCGACATTCCCGATGTATTCAGGAGATCTCCTCTTTACGTGTCCGTACCATCTAAGCCGTCTCTCTTATAGCTTATCGCGATGTCACGTACCCCAAGGCTACATCGAACGTACTCGTTGTGTATTTTATCGAGCCTCGTTACTCCGCACATCCACCGAAGCATCTACATTTCGGCGACATGGATTGAACGGATATGGCTGTGTGTCATAGCCCATGTATCACTTCCATAGGTCAGAACAGGTCTTATCATGCTCTTATATATCAGACCTTTAAGCTTCACTGGCATCCTCCGATCACAGGTAACTCCAGTTACCTCGCGCTACTTTAGCCAGCCAGCTGCGATTCGATGTTGTATATTTATCTCCAAATTTCCTGATATGTGCAACAAGGTACCTAAAAATTTGTACTCGTCACATCCGATGACTTGTTGTCCATCAATGATGAGAGGGTATTCAAGTTGGTTAGGGTCATTGCACACCATGTATTGGGTTTTCGCAACACTCAGCTGAAGGCCACCTGTCTGTAACTGACGTTTCCATTCACTGAAAGCTACCTCTAACTCTTTCCGGAATGTTGTACAGACAGCTACATCGTCTGCGTAAATAAATGTCCATGGTGCTTTGTTTCACTGCCAGTTTTAAACATATTATCGAAAGCTTATATCGAAATCCATATATTATTAACGCAGACAAAAAAATCAACATAATTTTGAAAGTATAATAAGTACATAATCTGATTTTCTAGTTCAGCGAACGTTCTGATTAAAATAAGATTATTTACTAACAAAAAAAACCCCGATACTGGAAAAAATTTCTGTTGAGATAATGTATCTGGAAATTGGTTTATGTGATCCATCTGATTACCTAAGCGTCGATATATGTATATTTAAGTGCGTAGTATCCAATCGCCTAATACTTTACTTGACTATATACATATATATTACTTAATCACTAAATAACATACAATGTTATAAATAGTTTAGTATAAATACAGTTTACGAGAAGTAATTCATAAGGAAAACATGACTAATCGTCTTCCACGAACATTGTACCTAATCTTTATAAATATCCTTGTAATATTTTTTGTGATCTAATGGAAACTTAAATATATCAATACTATATTCAAGACTACGGTACTTCTTATTCTCGTGCCTTTTTAAATATAAAAAATATACGAACCGATGCAAAAGCGAGGACCTTCTCCAAATGGTAAGAATGTGAAGTTCAAATTGTCATTATCCGATGAACAGTTCATCCTCTCCGGGCACCATTTGTTTGGTTCCGGAAAGATTTTCTCGTTGTAGTGGATAGCAAGGACGTTGACAAATACCGGTGTCCCTTTTTCAATAGTGAGTTTATCATTTAATTTATAATTTTTGTTGCATATTCTGTCTAAATAAGCAACCGGTGGATATTTTCGCAATGTTTCTGAAAGGTCATTGAATAAAAATTATATAAAATTAATATATTTCCCATTTTTAATTCTGATATTTAACCCTTACCATTAATGCAAGATGAAAGGTATTTCAATTGCATCAACTCATCGTAATTCAAAATGTCTTTGTCTGTTTTTTGTAAAGCATCACGAACTTCGTTATAAAGTTTGTCCTGAAAGTTGTTAAACAGAATTAAAACTTGTAATACACGAATTTTAAAAGTTAAATTTATTAACATAAAATCTATCACCAATAAACGGAACCACTATTTAATATTGCAGCTCATTAGTTTTAATTATACATAATATAAAGTATTAATTCATCAATGTATTAATTAAATAACTATAAAATATTAATACATATTTTTAATGTAAATTTTTGACTAGCAGTGTACTATCGATATCTTGATTTTCGTTCTGTTGTATTAGATTAATAAATTTTATTACAAATCATGATACCTATTTGTTCTAGGGCCCAACCTCATATACCCGATTCGATTGTGTCAAAATGAAGCTAATAAAAACTAGTTTTTTTTAATAAATCGGAAATAAACATCGTAAAAATGATTAATTACTTTTGCAATATTCTACATTTATGAAAAAATATAATAACAGGAAGTTATAATGTTTGTTCTTCAGCAGTTAATATATCATTACCTGTTCTTCTGGATGATGTGCGAGTTCATGTAAACAATAGCTTAAAATGGAAGAAGATGTCTCAATGGAACCCAGAATGAAAACAGCTGCTTGTGCCAGCATTAAATTGTCAGCGAGATCTTAAATAAAAAAATCTTATCACTCTTTACACTCGTGAACGAGATAATGGGCTTAAAGAAACTAAATTCGATGAAACCATGACTATTTAATATTTAAATTCCTGTGAAATTAATAAGAAATTACTTTGTCGTCTTTTTAGCCAATAGATGTCCAATGCAAGGCTATGCTTCCTATTATGGTACACCAAGGACATTGCTGCTCATGCTCTGCAAAACTCTTTGTGAGCAGTGGGTACCTTATATAATAATTGTATTTAGTGTGAATTATATAAAATTGCATCTCTGGAATCGAACTCGGGACTTACTATCACATGTCTCAGAGTTATACCGCTGGGCTATTACCGCTTGTGGGCAACTCCAGTGAATCCTAATAAAAAACAATGACTTATCTCAACACTACTGAAGCTGAAGCATTTTGGTAACGATTTAATATATATCATTAGAAAGATATTCGCGCATGCTGGTGTTCGAACCTAATAATTTTTACGGATGATCTTTGGTGACCTTATTGACATTTAAGATTTCGCATTTGAGAAAGCAGGGCGCTGATAACGCATAGTCTAAATTCCGGTTTAGTAGCTAAACTCAGGGACCTCTCAGAAACCTCGGTTCGGACAGCAACATATGACTTTATTACCGGATAGACTAAACACCAATGACACCAGAGTCATTTTACCTATATCTACTTCATTATCATTAAAGCCGTATGACGTCCACTTTTGGATACAACCTCGCCAGAGATTTACTACTACATACGCACGTGAATTACTATATAAGGTATATATATAATATACAAGCAATTAATTTAAAAAAAAATGAGAAAAGTAGTTTTTTCTATGTGATCCCTTATTCTTGCAGCACGGTGTAATACACATATTATTCTCATTAAAAATAGTGATAATAAGATTATTCTTATTAATAACCATACGTATTCGTAATTAAAACATAATAATTTCTGTACTTACCTGATCCCGATTCAGCGGGGAGCTTCAAGTTTTGTTTTAACTTAAGCAAATGATTAACAAGATCCTTGTTGTTAGAGCTTTGATCTTTTTGTCGCTCCCCGACGACTTCCCAGAATATTTTCTTAATATAATTAGATGCTCCTTCCGAGAAGAATTTTAATCTTGAAAATTAGTTTGGCATTTTTATTTCTTACACTCTGAGTTGAATAAAGTTAAATTTGATTCTTAAGCTATCTACATAACTTTTTAACTTACCTTAGAAAAGCAGCTATAACAGGTAAAAAGAATATCATAGTAAATTCGAATCCGCGCCAAAACGTCCACTTGACCATGTGATTGGTAATACACCATAACGGTGAATCTTCATCGTTTAGTACACTGACTCGAATCCCGAAAACACTGTATGCCACCGTGTCTGATGTGTACATTGAAAACAGTTCCTAAAATGATGGTCAAACATAATATTTGAGTCAATATCATTTTTAACATTATCGTGAATAATTCATTTGTATTTACGACGAGACTTTATAAAGCACAAAAACACACTTCGTTTCAAGTTACTTGGAAAAATTTTATAATAGGAGTAAAATTACCATGATATGTTCAAAATTTACATTATCTACAAGTAAATATCTACTTGTGGTAATTTTAAAATCACCAAAAGCTCTAAAACCTAAAGCAAAAAATAAAGTATTTTAATAAAAAATGATTACATAACGTTACCTTTAAATTAACAAGTTTGTTATTGTCAATGTAGTCGCGACGCACTTTAGAAACCAGTTCACTTGCGTTTTTATTCATTAATTCTGTGATCATTTTAAGTCGAGCGGATGTAAACATTGGCGACATTTCGTGTCGCATCGCAGACCAAATCGGATTCTAAAATAATATTTAAAAACATATAATTGTATCATTTTGAAATTTTCATTTAATTTTATGCGTGCGATATTATTGCAAAACAATATAAAATTACCTTAACCGTAAACAAATTCAAAGAACCCAAAGCGTCAGAAAAACCACTGTATAAATAACGATCTGTAAAATATTCAAAATCTTTCACGAGAATCCTCCTAGCCAACTCCGGAGTTTGAACCATCAGAACAGGTCTCCAAGCTAAAAAGATTCCAAAATATTCTCGAGGATGTTTATCTTTCAATTCGTAGCAAAAATCCCAAAAACTCTTTCTCATGATGAAACTAAGATTTCCAAAGAAAAGAAAGGGCTTTTCAAATGGTATCCCTCGGTTCTTCCAGTAATTGTAATTTATATGATAGAACCAACATATAAGAATAACACAAACACTCGATAAAAGTAAGAAGCCATTTACTGCGACACCAAGCACGTCCATATTGATGCAATCTAATGTTACTACTGTAGCAGTCCTCGTGGCTCCTACAGTAGTAACCTGAGTCACGATATCTCTTGTAGATAAAATTTATTAATTACGATATAAATGAATGACATAGGAAAAAATAATCGATTGAACTATTTTGTTATATAAAAGCTACATTGTGTCATACTTTCAAATTATATATGAATATATTTATTAGTACATACAGCTTTATGTGTGTGTGTATTTATAAAGATGTATGTAAATTTATTTATTAATATTTATATAATACATTAATATTGTTAGTGTCATTAATTTTCGTGTATTTATTATGTAATTTAATAACATGCTTTTTGAAAAACAAGAAATTTTTAACAAGCAGTTTACAAATTTTATCAATATATTACACGCATAAAAAATTTGACAACGAAGAGATAAGGATTATTGAAATAAAAGACTATCGCTTAAAAACATATATGCTCCTATTCCTAGAAAACATACTATTCTTTCGTTAAGCTATTTATATAATTAAATATAAAATAAAATACAAAAACAGGTAGTAATTATGGGACGATTTTTTTTAGTTAGCCTCCAGAGATAATAGTTGATAACGCCTTTAATATTCACAGTTGCTAGCTACATTTGAGTTAAAGATTAATTTAAATATTATTTTTTTAATATTGTTGACTACTTACGATTTGTTTTCACATTTTGTTCTAGTTTCTTAACAATTCATAATGAATTATTGCATTTTTCAAATTATGGTAACCATTCTTTACTTTTAGTGATTAGACGATAGCACTGTGACTGATAAACTTTCTTTACATTTGCTTGTTAATAGATATGTTTCATTTATACCTATTTACAAACCAATGTAAAAAAAACTTTTAGGAAAAATCGCTAACTAATCTATATGTTATTTTTTAGTCCCGTGTAATAAGTTCTTAATGTTATATAGTAACATTAATTTTAAGATGCCATAAATATGTACAAACTAATCGGCAAGGAAAAAGAATTTTTGTAACTTTCTTTGGTACAAACTGTCTGTACAAATTGTTGGGCATCGTGATTTCGAGATCATCTGTCCTGTGGTAAATCCAACAGGAAAAATAAATATGAACGTGATTTCCCTGGTCGGGTAGTAAATGACCGCACATTTCATTTTTACTCGTTTTAACACCAATAATACCGGTTTGATGAGGGCGGCATGCGTCGCCGTAACTCCAGAAACTTAAGCATAGTTTGAACTATTCCAGTATTTTAGTTGAACAGCGAATAATTTAGTAGCTAAAATACTCGCTTCTGCCCAAGATTCGTTCGCATTTGCTCGAGTAAAGCTTACAAATGTGTGGTGTTTTGCAAGATGAATAGTTTACAATGCGATAAAGTAAATAAACTGCTTAAGCTACCGACTATTTTAAAATATTTATTAATAATTTTATTTCTATTTAAGTAAACTTTATTTTTTTTTTTGCTGCTATATATTTTAAAGTTTTTTATTGCCTCCAGCAAAATGACATTTTTGCGGCAACAAATGAACACAGCAATTCTGACAGGTTTTTGACAGGTTGACAGGACTCGACTTAATTACGTACTAACCTACTCCGGTTATACTCCGGCTATAAATGACTCGCTGTTCTAATAAAATACTAGGAGTCCAAACAAGGCCAAAGGTCTCAAAGACCTTTTTTTTTTCGTGAGAATCTCCTGCTTAGGATACCCCTCGGCTGCGGAGCAACGAAAGGGTTATGCCGGACTCCTACTGTCTAAAACCAAACCAACGGTGGTGACCTAGTGCCGCAACTCCTTAGAATAGAGCTGTAGTCGCCCACCCATCATAAATACGTGAGATTGAGTTCGCGTGCTATCGCAGGGCCAGGACATACTTGCGCCGGATCACCACGAATCCGTCGCCAAGGCCATGTTATGAGGGTTGGAGAAGGGCGCGGTATAAAACTCTCCGACGCCCAAGTCTCTAACTGCGGATGGGAAGCTCAGAAATTCTTCCTTTCTCTCTGCAGCCTCTTTCTGCAACATGACTTTTTCGCAGAAGATTATACCAGCGCTCTATGACGGCCCTTTCTGTACCATCGCCTGAATTTGCCTCGAAGCCTGGTAACGATAGATTATCCCCCACAGCGTCGGTGAAAACTGCTATTGGCCACTTGTTTCTTCTTGTTTGTTATTATTCACTACGAAAAAATGTATATAGTATAATAGTTTTTAAAGTGCGTAATTAAACTTAAAAAACATTATCACACAATATTTTGATTCAGCAACCATAGCTGTCATTTTAATGTCGATTACTTAAAAAATGTTAATGTTATGATGTTAAAAAGGGTGCAATTTTTATATCTTCAAGCGTTGAAACCGTTGCCTTGTCAAAAATAACAGGCGCTTTATCACATGAATATCATCATTTATGGCACGAGCAACGATGCCATTACTAATCTTTATTGTTTTCCCACTTTCTTTTATAAATGTTTTTAAAGATATTTAAAAGAGTGTATGTGCTCATAAACAAGAATAAATCGTAAATAAATTTCATAGAGACACAAAAAGATTGTTATAAAGAGAAATAATTTTATACCGCGCGGGACATTGTAAAAACGAATACGCTTGTTTTTTAATTTTTAAACCATAGAATAAAGTAATGTACTTATCCATAGCTGTCAAACTTTGTTGAAATTAAATAAAAAATATTGCGTTTTTTAAAGTTATAAATCTTGGTTCTTCTTTGTAATGGATAATAATTTTTGACAGTAGGAAGTTAACCAGGGCGCCTTGTTGGTAATAAAATTAAGTTCATATTCTTTTTTGTTTAATAAAACAAATTTTAAATATTTTTATCACTTTAGACTAAAACTTCGTTATCCGTTATTGGCATATTTAAATTTTGGGCAGAAAGCGCTCAGCCTTAACTTCTTTTCAACTAATCTCGAGGGCTCGGTCAGGAACGTCGTCTTGGGCCAAATACCTATATTTATAAGATTATCATTTAAAAGGTTTTAACCTTCAAATTTATTTACATCTACGTTAAAGATAATATACAGAACTTCGATCTACGGGGATATTGGTTATAGATAAAAAATAAATTGTTAAAAAGTTGAAACAATATTTATTTATGTACTTACTCATTTATTAATCGTCGACATAATGAATACAATGATGTATCATTTTCACAATTTACATTGTGACGTGTTTTCCGATTTTAGAAGATCACAGTTACATTTTTTTTTTTCAAGTAACCCTCGCTATTGGGAACCGCCCATGCTCCTATCTTGTTTTCAGAGAGGATTTTTATTCCTACTTTATTATTTTTTACAACATTTTTTTACTTTTATGCTCTTTTATCATTGCTCTTAGGATCTATCTATCCTCTTCTTTCATTGTACAATTTTCTTTTATTCTTTTCCGTACTAATTTCCGTTCATTCATAGCCTCGCTTCATTCGCCTCGTTCCTCGAACATTACTGAATTATCACATTTGTATATTTGTTTATGCTATACAAATGTGATAATCAATTCCTTTTACTAATATTATTTAGACTTTAACAATTACAATAGTTTAAGTGAATATGCGGATAGAAATAAAAAGCAAAATGACAGTTCTTAACTAAAAAAATAAAACACTGACTAGACATTAAATTGACAACACTAACCCGTCATTCGAGAACGTAATGTCACTATCGAACAGAATTTCTAAAAGGAAATTGGAACAGAATAAACAAAATACACCTCATTAAAAATAATAACATATAATGTTGAAATATATGTTGATGAAAGAGATAGACAATAATTATGACTACTTCAGTTACACAGTTACTTTCGGGCCCGGTCGCATTGCCGGGTCTGACAAAGTGATAGGGGTCTTCCTAATCCAATATCTGTCCGGAGTCCGGAATTTGCGACCCATGTGGCGATTAGTCCAGCCCCCTTACATATATTGCCGATGTCAAAATAGGCTTCCCCAACTAATTCCAATAAAACCCGTGGGCTACGGATCCATAAAGCTTCTGCTTATTTGAGATAAAGTGTGATCATTCCCCATAGGTGGTAGGGGACTGATACCTGTAGATACCAAAAAAGATAGGAGAGCAAGAGGTCCCTAAACACGGTAGCCATATAAAACGTAGTAATAAGACTAGTAGGAACCTGTCTGCAACCATCTTCTTTCCATCGCTTTAATAAGAACAAATAAAGGTAACACACGGGGACAAGATGAGGGACCAATTGTATCTTAGCCCGTCGTTTAAATGCTAATAAGTAATAAGGCTTTTCCTAAAACTTTCCGTAATAACGAAGTGAAAATTTTACAAAAAGTCCCATTAGCCTAATAATTTTACTGGCTGCGACATCCTCAGAACGGAACGCCATTATGTTTGACGGAGGACATACTTGCCGCGATACGCTGTATCTCCGAGCGCTAAAATGTAGCGTCTCGTTAATAATACATTAGTGTGCACTATCCGTCATTTATAACATAAAGAAGCGTTGTTTAACTTTGTATTTACTTAATATTATAAGTATATAAGGTTCTACTACAATCAAGCAAACTATAATACATTATGGTGTTTGAAATCACATTTCGCGATAAGCACCTTACCTAATAATAAAAAGGAACGAAAAAAACATAGAGCTACATTCTATCTATCATAGCAGTTTATTTTGTTTGTCTGTTCTCGACGTTTCGAGAGATTTACAACACATTGTGGTCATGGATAGGATTGAGGTAAAGCATATTCATGCGTCATTGTTATACCGAGGTTTCTTCAACCTATTTTATTATTGCTTTTGATCTAATCAATACAAAATATTACCTAAAAGTCTTTCAGCACTCGATAAATCAATTAAGAAATTATCTATAGTACCATTAGTAGTACTTCATTGAACCTAAGTAGCCATTAGTGGTATTTTAATGAACCTTATTGGAATAAGAGACTGAAAAAAGTTAAATCTGTAAAACACCAAATATCTAATGTCGTCCTTCTAATTATTTTATTAACAATATTTACTGCCAAATTATGCTAAAGGAAGTATTTGTACATATGTATGATGTTAGTTGAGATATAACATTTTAAATTATAATAATATTTTTATTTTATCTTTAACATTATTTTCTATAATTACATTTGAGACTAGACGATTTATAACGAAATAAAACCATGACTTCATACTTTTCTTAATTCAACGATAAGATAGAAAAATAGAACAGCAGCTGCTTTTAAGCACTATTTTATGACTAATGGGCGTCATTAGATTTTGAAATCACTGGCCGCTTCTACGATTACATTTCGGACCAAGGCTTCATTGCCAAGACAATTTGATTTATTGTTATACGTAATTGGCTTTAATTAAATTCGTACAATCTTCGCAAGCCCATTATGGACGTCGTAATAACCAACGGCATCGGTTTGATTACAATTCCTATCGCTATGTCTCACCGTTCAACCCCTTGAATACATTTTGTCCCTTGACTTTTCTCTACGATTCAAATATTTTATTATTATTTTGCGTTAGTTATTTAATTTTATGCGTATTTTTTTAAGTCCTCCATTTTAAAACTTTATACTATTACACGATTCATAGTTATTCCCAAAAGATTTCTAATATGACCTTTTGGAAGCGGCCTGCATCAAGAGTCTTCCGACGAACTTAAAAAAGTTGTGTAAAATAATGTTATTAATCATGCAAAAATTTTATAAAGATCAATATTTCAAAACGATTTATATAGAGATAGATACTTATATAGCATATATTTTAATAGTAGTAGTAGCAGTAGTAGTAAGTAGTAGTAATAGTAATAGTAAATAATATATTAAAATGTATGCTATATAAGTATCTATCTCTGTCGTATATCATATTATAATATGAACACATATTTTAGTTAAACTTGTTTTTTATAACTAGTTTCATAGTAAACGTGTAATTATTTTTCTAAAAAACTCTACATATCGACGAGTCCATACAAAAATTGCAACATATTTAAGATTGTAGATTACTCTACTTTTAATATTAATAATTGTCAAAGAGCACTGGCTGACAAAATCTATTGGTCGAAACTTAAACTATTTGAAATCTGCGTTTATGCGTTCTAAAATACAAATACACTCGACTTCATTTAATAACGTGTATGAAATTAAATTGATGGTACGCAAACCTTTGCTAAGTTTCCTGTAACCGCAATACCTGTTACGAACGTAGATCGAAATATTAAATAGGAATTTCAATATACTACACAATAGTATTGCATTTTATCTTTAAGTATTATGTATTTTTAAGTAAATACTAAGAAATATTAAATTTTTAATTTCGCAATTTAAAAAAAAGACATCAAAAAATTTTGTCACTGTCTTTAACAGAATACGTATCCGGCGTTCCAATCAATATTAGAATGTCGCAGTGTTCGCATTCGAAAATCGATAATTTCTATCTTAAACTTACAAAAGATTATCTACCTAAATGTTGTAGAAATAAACGTTACGACCAAATTAGACAATTAATACATTCTATATATCTTTAGAATATCTTTAAAAACTATCAATTAATCGGGTATGGTAAATGCTAAAACAATGTAATAATAAAATTTACACTTTTACGTACAATAGTTTGTAACATCTACAAATTGAACAGAAAAATAAATGTCTTTTTAAAACTTATGCAAATACATTAAAACAGAATAGAGTATAAAACAATGGGTAATAAAGTCTGCATTTAGTACAGCAAATATTCTATTTATATCCAGCCATAGTTTCATGCGCTTCATTCCACCGTTTTGTAAATACAAATACAGCTTTGTGTTCTTCAAAAACTGCACTAAAATACAGGTTTGTTTTAGGGATTTTGTAGAGCAGATAATGCATGTAAACACAAAATATTAGCTCTAACGGTGTAATTTAAATTTCCTAAAATTTGTGTGACTTAATAAAAGTGCTAATATTTGAGTATAATCAACACTCTACTATAAGAGAACTTCAAGAAACTTAAGGAATTCTGAGTACCTGTAATGGCCATTTTATACTTCATTTTCAAGAAGTTGATTGAAAATGAGCTTCTGACGACCTTAACAAAGTCATCTGTTAAACTTGCTGTGCTTGCCGAGCGCCCATCTGTTCTGCACACTACTTGACCTGCTCAATACCATTTCAACTTACCAGCCCGCCGGCTTATATCGGTAACTTACGTTCATCTTTCATAGAGAAATCACGAGTATAGCCCTCGCCAAAGCTCGTTGAGCAACTGTGAGCTTACAATTATGCTCGAAGTGGCAGACCTCTTAATAGTCATATAAAATAAGAACATTTTCACACGTAGGTATAGTTATTAATGATAACATCAGAGGTTAAATCAACATGTTAATATTTTTATCATTATAAATAGTATTAACAATGAAGTGCCGGAGACAAATGATACAAGTTTCAATGTATCTGGTATGTCATGATTGTTTAAATATTCACGTCAGTTCAGTCAAAAAAAAAACCAACCGCTTTTTTAAAAAAAAAAACGACAACGCTTAGATGTTAATCCTTTATCTATGCTATATAATCATTTTAGATAAAATTTATTCAGGTATCCAGAGATAATATTAAAACAAGAATAATCTAATAAATAGTCAGAAAGTGAAAATGTTGTTTATTTTATTTAAATATATAGCTATTCTTTTAAAACATTCCAAGATACATGAGAAAGCAAAGTCAAGCACTCTCATAGTCTCTACGTTTCAAGAAGCTGTCCTAAGAACTCTCGACAGTGATACAATTTTTAAACTAAATATATACAAACACTGCGACGAGAAAACGAAAAAAATACATTGTTAATTCTTTAGTCCTTGTATAAAACACAGACTGATCGAGATCGTATACTTTTGACAGGATGTACTTACTGGACGAAAATTAAACAAATTTCATGGAATTTCAAAATTATTAAATGACATGGCAACAATAACAAGATTTTTACCATCCTTGTGCGTCGTTAACTGAAATTTTATGTACACACAAAAGACGAACATAACATTAAACAACTGACGGTAACGTGGTAGCTCAAGGATAAACATTTAAGAAGTCGTGGTACCATCAAACGATCGGACCTTTAATGTCACATAAGAAATTTTGTCAATGTGCACGGAAAATACCAGGTGTTATTTTAGTATTGTATGATTTAATACATAACAAACTAGGGTCCCAAGCAATGCTGCTTAATTAACAAATGATAACTTGTTAAATCACATCTTTATGACGAGGACGTAATGACCATTTACATTTTAAATTTTGTCATTCAAATTACTGAACAGTGTAAGTTTAAGCTTTGGCGTTTATTATACGTCATTCAAAAATTATTTACCTATGTACCAGATGTTTCAATTTTGTACTACCATTGTAGTGGGTATGATCACTGGCGCCCCCTAATTTGATAGCAAATACATTGTTTATATATTTATATTTTACTTTTGTTTTGTCTTAAGGTATTCTACCAAAGAAATTTTGTATAAAAGTATACACAGTAGAGTGTACTTTTCCTTCAAAATATTAAAATAGACACAATAACTTTACTTATTCGAAAAGGTAAACCAAACAGATGAACGCTTTTCTGCATTTCATATTTATAAAAATAATATCACTATGTCATTGTTCTCCGAAACAAAAGCCCTAAGCCCTAAAAGAAACGACACGTTTTATCAGAGTGGACAATAAAAAGGAAAACTTGACCTGGCCCTACGGAACAAGAGCGAAAGGACCCTTAAAGCATGAAATATTTAGAAGCAAAAATAAGATATTTATTCATACAAATGGAACCGTTCGTTAAAAATAATGATGAAATTATTTTTTGTATGAATAGCTTTTGGAAAAAACTAGTAAACTTATAAAACCTATGTAATGGATAAATACAAATCCTAACATTCAGAAAGTTGTAATAAGTCTGAGTCAGCTCATAATGTGTGGTGCGTTGCCATTATCGAAACGTAACGGTCGATGAGCATAGCTCATCAATGCCAATAGAAAGAATGACTTTTAATCTATCGTTTTAGCTCTTAAAAGCTAACAAGGTATAGGTCTCCAAATAATTCCCCAAAAACATCTATGGGGCGATATACTGTAATTGCCATGCTTGGCGAGCGCGTTGTAGTATTATGGTACGCAGAGGATCGGGTGCCAATCCAACGAATCTTGTTTATAAGTTTATATAATTAATACAAAAATGTGAATTATATAATATTATATCCTGGGAATCAAACCCGCGACCTGTGTTCGCAAGTCTCAGTCCTCTACCACTGGACCACATTCAGTCGTGGTATCTATATAAAACAATATTTTGCTTACAATATAGTATATCCAAAACGTAACCGTATTTTATTTTGCTATTTATTAGTTTTTTTAAATGAAAAATATATGTAAATACAGTTATGGAAATAAAATCGACCTATAGTGCAAAACATCAAACATAAAACAGTTGCAATATCTATGCTCAGAGACTGGAAACTGAATCTGATGCTCGCTAAAAACGTTATTTGAAAAATTCTGGACATTCTTTGAATATAGAAACGAGTACAAAAACTTTGCAATCGATCCCAAGTTAAAAACGTCACTTATAAATTAGGGTCCTCGTATCTCTGCAAGAAGTCACAAAGGCATGATTAATTAACATTATTTCGACGATAAAGTTCATTTTTTTTATTTTGCTTAATGGGCATTGCATCTACAACAAAGATATTGACCTTTTTATTCATTCGTATAAATACCAAAAAACTTAAGGTATCATTGAAGGTAACAAGTTAACTATGTGCACTTCATTTCTATACAACCATTCCAAACTTTAAGAATATCTTTTATCAACCTTTCTTTTAAAATTATGTAATAATTAAGTTTAATAAAAGAACTGAACTATTTAACATGATGACAAGAACTAAGTTACTTATACTTTCTCCAAAGGAATGAACCTTTTTACAAGGTTGTAATTACAGGAAGAGACAATAAATCCTTGACCCATTCGTAGAAGGACCCTTTGTAGCGGAGAAACACAATACCGGAGTTCTTAAATTAAGAAATAAAAACTGGATTTTACATTTAGAAACCCTTTCTTTTTAATTATAAACAAGATACAGTGCCATTAAATTACGACAATTCTGGTAAAAAATATTGCTCAGTTATACGAGTATAGAGTCAAAAATCATCACTATGATAAAATTCTAAATGTTAATGCCTTATTTAATCAAATGCAAGTTTATTCAATTAGATAAATCAGTACAACGTATAGCCGCGAAATCTTACATTACATCCTGAAAGTCAAGGGTTATATTTGCCCGTAAAGAATATCTTTGTATGCTACGAATGACACATTAATTTACAACAGTAGGTATAAATCATCTTTTAACGACTTAAATTCAACTTAGAGTGAGGTTTTTTTTTCCCAATAACTACTTTGAACAAAAAGTTTGTAGTAGATTAAGAACTACAAACTTTTACGTCGTCTTTTACAAAAGTTTACGTCGTTTGTAATCCTGAATGACTGCAATCATTAGCAATTATTTTATACTTTTTTCTAACATACTTTCGTTTTCTAACATAATTTAAAATAAAACTTTATTCTTTAACAGTGTTGTTGCTGGCTTTGTCCAACTTTGAATCAAAAGACATCTTTGATTATTTTACCTTTGTAATTGTTTATTAGATTTAACCCAATTTTTAATTGCATTTACAACATTAACACGAAACCTATTTTTTAAACTAAAACATAATGTCATAAACAATGCGTCCATTCAATAGAAAAATCATTAAGAATTTCGACTCTATAAATGCTTAAAAATATTATTGATTTTTAATCCAATTCATCGTTCTTTATTATAACGTTTATTCATATGTCAAACGAATGTGTCTCTACACCTACTGCATGGCGTAAATCTCCACCAGAGATATCTTTAAGAAGATATACCATAATTGCGACGCTTGGCAGTTCGTTTCGCGATCACAGTGTGGTATTATGGCAGGCAGAGAACACCGCTTCTCGTCTTTTGGAAATTAGTTTGTGAGTGGTAACCCTAATTAATTAATGCACAAAGTGTCAAATATTTCAGATCCCAGAAATTGAATCAGCAACCTACGATCGCAAATCTTACCTTGTCCTTACCGCTATGCCACCACTCGTATTAACGGTTATTCATTATATTCATTCTATTTTAATCTACAACGTAATGAAAGCAACAACATCTTTACGTAGATATAAATAGTTTTGTATTACTGTAATTATTAAAGAAATAATTGTAGTAATTGTACAGTAATTGCTTTGGCTTCTGTTTTGTTAAACCTTAAAATAGTAAAGCGTATGCTAACTGGAAAAGACCAGGATGATATACCTAAAACCAGTGAAAACATCCCTTTTGAAAAAAAAATTATAAAAGATTTTCAATTTAGTTATTCTACAAATAATTTATACTTCAGATCATTTGATTATCATTTAAATTACAAATATACTGGAATCCCATCATAACTTCAAAACAATTCTCATTTATTGGAAAAGTATGATAATTTTGCGCTTAATATTGGCTATCGTTCATGAATCGATCGTATACTGTGCACAGATAAATTCCATAGCGATAAGCCAATGATTATTTGATACAAGTTAAATTACAAAACGTTCATTGCTTACAAAACTTCTATAATTTATTTCATTGATATCAAAGGAGTTATTCGAGATTTTGATTTAAGATTCTCGACATTTTCTATCGCTGCTTCGCGTCTAGTAAATATATAACTCCGGAGATGAAACGTATCACAAGATACATTCCATATTTTTCCTCGGGCTAACGCATACTTACAAACCGATTTACTGATGGATGTATCTGCCTCGGGGATAACATGGCATCGTTCGAATCTAACGTCATCTTTGTCATACGAAAATAAAAATAAAAAACTTTTTTAAGTTTTCAATCTCTTAAAGTTGATACTCGGAGTATAATAAAATATTCAAATTGCTTACTATAAGCAAAGAAATCCTCGGAGAGGGTTATAATCGGGATTTCTGTAGGAAATTAAATCAGGAATGAGATCTGCGGACCGCCGAACGTAACCGACATAGACAAGTGGATTGGCAAGTTGAAATAGCAATAGGCAGGCCAAACAGCGCAACGAACAAATGACCACTGGGGCCTTGTGATTTTGCAGTGGAGGAGACCAATGACTAGCAGCGTAGCGGCGGACTTTCTGGACAAACTATCACGACGAGTGTTAAATTCGTCGGAAACCGCTGGAGTCAGACCTCTTTCAATCGGTCATTAAAAATCCAACACAGAACGTCAAATGACTGAAATGATGGTAATGACAAAGAAATAAGAAAATTGTTTAGTAACATCTACATCAAGGCACTTATTAGATGACGTAACATGATCCTCAGTATTGTGGGATACACCATCATATAATTAATAAAGATTTTGGCCCGCTGCCTTTTAAGCTAAATAACACGAGGTCTTCGAGCAAATAGTGAATAGAATAGTCCAAGATTTCATTCTTCTTCTCATTCGAAATCACAAAGCAACAGGATCTAATAAAAATAATCATAACATGTAAAAACAAATATTACATACAAAATATCTGGTAATTATCTTTTTTATAACGCAATTGGCGCTACAAAACTTTAATAATAAAAATAATTTACTATGTACTTGTAATCGTGGACAACAATATTTATTTACGATATTACATTAAATCCCACAGTGAAATGGGATTCCAATTAATCTAAAACATTTTGTATTTATTTTGACACGGAGTAGTAATAAATAAAGTCCTATTTAATGTACACTCGCAGACGTAACTACTTAATTAACATTAATGATATACCAAATTTTTCATTTCAATTTTACTAATCTCTTATAGAATTCAATTTATAATTCAATAACTTTAAGAAACAAATTGCACAAAAATTTTATTTATGAAAATAAAATGTTAATAGTATAGAAACTAGAGTGTGCTCTTTTAATCAAATATGCAATTTACCTTTTAAAATATGCCTAGCTTGATAAGATTTTTTTTAAATATTTGTAAGCCGCCCAAAATGTAAAATATAAATTGTAATTTTATTAGATAATATTATTTATTCTTAATTGTCTTAATGACAAAATATAATGTTGAAAAAACAACTTCTGTAAACCTATTTTCGTTATAAATATACTGATAGCCCACATATTACTTATAACGGGACACTGGCTCTTTATCGTTAAGAAAAAGAAAATGTCACAGCTGTAAATATTTTAGAAAAGAAGCAATTTTGCGATGTTTGTACTTACGTTTTAGTTATAAATAAGCAATTTATGTTAATATTAAAAATTAAAGCAAGCTTGCTTTCGAATGTAAACTAAATCCAAGTAAATACCCGCAATGGATTTCATCTGAACTTTCATTGAAAATAGTCTCAACGGAATTTCGAAGCAAATATGAATGATCCTTAGCTCTTAATCAAATTTTCAAATCACTTTAGGAATACGAGAGATTAGTTTAATGCTATTCCGAATATGATTCTTGAAAGGACACAACATTTAATATACGTATAAAGTTATAAGCTTTGTGTTTAAATTTTCGTCTAAAGTTTTTTTTTTTTAATTTCTATTATGTTATAATATAATTAAAAATCATCTAGTGTTAAACATATTAGTATAAGCATGTGACCAAGCATACGTTTAACTTTCTTTATAGCACACAAAAATAGTTAGAAACAGTTTATTAATAAATTGTACATATTTAACTGAAGTTACTTAAAAATATGTACATGCGAATAGTAATAAAACAATAGGATGCAATTAGATCCAACCGATAAATTTCCGACGAATGAACAAATTACCAAACGAACTATTAAACAACTATCTTGAAGTTCTGGTTAGCGACGAGGGGCAAATACTCCAAATACTTGAGACGAACGGAATCGGAATGTTGTCAACATCTTAAAATGAAATTGAATAGAGAACTTCTACGTCGTTATGAAAATTACAGCTACAGATTTTTTTTCTTTATCTACTATCGTATTAATTTGTTCACATGGTAGTAAATGATATGCATAGCTTACTTCAATATAATTTATCGTTTAATTCTAAATCTCTGTATTACGTTTTCTTTAGTAAATTGGAGATGTAAAATAATATGCCTTGTTGAGTAAGTTAATATAGTGTAGTATTTTTCTACAAATGGAAACATGAACAAAGATGTACTACTCTAGCGATAGTAATTGGAGCGTCAGTTACATAGACAAACATAGAATTATTTTATTTTAATAAAATGACGCACAAAAATTAGGTATTCGATTTATTAAGTACAAGATGTTTTATTAAGTATTGTATTATGTAAAATTTTATTCATCCCGAACTTTACTACCAACTATCGTATGAATGTTAAAATAAGATACAGTGAAGTACGCAACTTCGCCGCTTTTCAACTTTGAAAGACTTTTTGTTCAACGTAACTTTATGAAATATTCATAGTAACAATGCTTGTTATAATAGCATCAAAATTAAATAAAGAAAAATTAAACTGTCATTTAATCGTTTTATACTTTTTTCGTATTATTTTTACACTTTTATTTAAATGTGTTCTTATCTCACTGATCTTTTTACAAATAATTTTAAAGATCAGGTAAGTTTTTTTATTGCAATCTAGTCAACTATTTTATCGCTATTTATTAGGCTTTGTAACTTTATTTGGCAGTAATAAGAACTATTATTTTAGTATAAAAGTTAGTCATCATTTAGGCAACTTATATTACCTTGCTAAACGAAAACTTGACAAAAGGTAAGTTTAAAAAGTATTTTTATTTTAAGACATCGTTCAAAAATCCTTGCGAGTATTCCTCGACCTATGCCTATGCCTTTCAGTGGGCGCCTATAGACTGGAAAAAAAGAGAAGAAAAGAATCGTCCTCGGCTACGTCACAAAGAAAAATAAATAATAATCACACGTACAGAATGATTGGTTATAGGGGTAAAAGCTTCAAAGGATTGAATGGAAAGCTCGTTTATTTTTATATAAATGTATTGTGCATCCAAAGACGTAATAATAATACTTTATCGAAGGGCTTTTTCAAAATTGGGATAACTACATATTAAAATTAATTATTGCTTATTATCTGTTCCTGGAAACTTTGTACTGTCAAAAGTTTTGGCCTTTCGCATACCTGTGAAAAAATGTAACCTAGGTGGAGAAGCTTTAAAGCTGATATATGAGATTTCCATTTACCCATCTAAAACTTTTATATGTACACTTACACAGAAATATAAATATTCATGTATTTTTTTATTTCGGCATACATGTTAAATAGGATTAGATGTATATTTATATCTATCTGCACACTTTGAAACATTTTACAATCTGTTTTAATATTAGAACTTCTCTGATATACTTTTACAATAATAAAAAAATATATCGATATACTTGATAATGCACCTGTGCGTTTATGTGGTAACGCCTTCTTCTTCTACATTTTATTTACTTAACTGACATTAATTTGATTGATCGCACTTTACCAGTCTTACATTCAATCTACCAGTAAAGAACACAATGATTGATGACTTCGAGCGAAGAAACATGTGTTTGTATTATTAAAAAATACTTAATAGTATTAATATTCTCCCGCATTTGTTCTAAATAAAAATTATATACATTATTTTAAGTATTCGATTTAAAATTGAATATAATTTTAAATATGGATATGCAAAAAAATTCGACCATACCTGAACCATATATACCAACGCAAGTAAAAATGTTATTTCTAACAATTAAGTATTGAAAACAAAAAATAACATCATGCAATTTCCAGTACATAATGTTTTGTAATACTTATCACTTCTTTCCATGGAAAGAAGTATCAAATGGATAAAACTTAAAAATAAAGTCAGAAATAGAGGAAAGAGAATACATACGGGGAAGAACAAAGCTAATCGACATACTGACACGAATTGATCAACAAAATCAGAGGTGGACGGATCATATGCTCTGAACCAATGATAAAAAATGGAGCAAGAGAGTGACCGTCTGGTACTCCCAGTCAGCCTAACAAAGCCAGAAAACGGGAGGAAGAACTAACGACTTTGAGTTCCATGTCGCTCAGAGAAGCAGCTGACCGGAAGCAATGAACGACGTTGGAGAAGAGCTTTGTACTAAGGCACGCCGAAACAGGAGACATTTTAGTTGGTTGAAATAATTGTAAAGGTTCGGAAATTAAGGCTCCTAAAATATATTTATATCACATCTTTTACTCTGAAGAACATGACAATTGATTCAACTTATATGCTTTTATTTGGGGTTTCACAAATTTCCATTACAAGTTCTTCAAGACGGCTTTTAAGGTTTTATTATTCTTAACGAACTTTTAATCCTATAATTGTTTTGAAAGCTTTAAAAGAGAAAACGCACTAGTTAAATAAAACAGTAAAATAAATTTATTCAACATTGTAACTTTTAACATAGGCACTTATTGATTGTTAACTTTTGAGAAAGCGAAGGAGGAAACTCCTCAACATCACATATTTTCTTAAAAATTTTACAATACCATTTTATACACACACCATTTGTCAGATATAGCCGTAATATTATTTTTCATGTAAAATTATAGTTATTGTGTTTTTGTAAAGAGCTGTGGCTATTCATGGCGAACTTTTTTAACAATAACTCGTAAATTATTAGATTATTGTTATTAAATTATTATTATCCTTATTTGCTCGTATTATAACTAGTTTTCTAACCTTCAAAACATGGAATGGAAACCCATCTTGTAATAATTCTTGTAGTTTTTTTTTTAATGATTTTAATTATATTTTCTAGTATAAAACAATTATCATTTTAAATCAGTGTTTCACGATATATATTTTTTTCTTAATCTTGATTTCGCTTATATGGTCGTAATTTACAAGTTTTTGTTTAATATTTTATAATAACAATTATATATTATCGTTCCAGTGTTCATTCACTAAAAATCACATTATCTTTTTCACCATTAAATCATTTTAATATTTAAGGTTGTCGTGGTGTTATATCTAACTTTAACACAAAAATATATTAGTTTATCATTTTTGAAAAAATAATTAAGAACTAGTTTCTGTTATATGGTATTTTTATTATTTCGACATATTGTTACTTATATATTTTAGTATTCATATAAACTATACATTTATTGAAAGGAGGCACAAAAAATACATTAAATTATTTTTAAACCGTATTTATTAAAAAAATGTGCATGTGACATGAATTTTTAAAAATATTCAAATTCGAATAAAGTACAATAGTGTTGTTTATGGTCAGTTCATAATACATATGAAAGTTATTATTAATAAATTTGACGCTTTTGACGATATTTTTATAGCTTTATTACTTGTTTGGGTACGTTAAACATATTATAGTAGAGTTTCATATTTAGTTTCCATAACACTTAAACATTAAAAAAATTAAATCTACAAGTTTACCACCACAAGTACACTGTATAGCTCAAGCTAATCTATTCATAAGCGACGTCCGCCGCAGGATGTCAGGAAAGGAATTAAGGTTATTGTTATCGGAAATGGAACCAATCCCACGGTGGACAGCTGATGTTCGCAACTGATCAATATCATCCCGGAATTAATAGCTTCTCTGTTAAGTTTGTTAAACTTCACTTTTGCACAAGAAAATTTTTATTTTTACCATTACAGTGAATAATCAGATGTTTGGTAACAATCAGATATTTATAAAACCAAATTAATTTACTTAACATCAATAATTCAATTTTTATCAAAGTTATCTATTTATAAAATGTTAGTTACTTTTTATACGCGAACAAACCTTCAACTCCCAAAATAATATTTGAGGATATTTTCATATAAGGTAATTGATTATTGATGTAAACATTTTAAAAGGCCATTTTATAACTCATTTGCTGTCAAGTAACACATAGTATAACCCTATCCAAAATCTATCATTTCGAAAATTATAAATAGCCAATGAAAATATTATAAAAAAGCGTTTTTGACTACATATTAAAATTAACTATTGTCTATCTGCCTGTGCACACTTTGTATTGTCAGAAGTTCTTGGGCTCTCATACTCCAATAGAAAAAATCACTTAATGTAACATATTTAAAATAATAAAAACGCAATACAGTGTGATTGAAAATTCTGTGTAGTAAAAGCTTTAGAGGGTGTGAAGGTCTCAAAGAGCCTTGAAATAATTTTTGTGGATATTTATTTATATCATTAAAAAGATGTTTTAAATGACTTGGCATCAAAAAGTTACTCGTAGTATTACATTTGTGTACAATAACCAAACGAAACCGATCTAAAAAGATTACTGTTGTTAAGGAAATATGTAAGAAGGTACACTTCATTTTTAACAATATCTGTTAGCCCGGTACTCGATATTACAAGTTCGAGAAGTAGGCAGAAGCGCCGTGAAGTTCTATCATACTTTTTAATTAGCCAGAGGATGGTTGCAGACGTTCGAACTAATTGCAGTACGACGCTGCAAGCGTTTTAATTACACAACTTTTTAAACTATTCAAATTGAAAATTGTTGCCGGATATCTACCCTTACTTCGTTTGAAAATTAAAATCTATCATATAAGGATATTTTAGCACATGCCCTTCTTAATTTAACGAATTTTATTAAAAATACTTGTTATTTTAAATACGTTTCTTTGCCTTAGTAGAAACGGTGAAGTTCAATTTCCTTATATGAATAAATAAATTTTAATACCTCATAAAATCTCAGACCTGTCAACGAAAAAAAATTTATGACTCCAAGAGCTACGTGTAAAAGCCATTTTATTAACTTTTTATAAACTGTCTGGATGTAAAAAGCGCAAACGTATGCGTATGAAAATTTGAAATGGATACCGATTCACCCTGTTTTTTTTTCAAACTATTTAAATTTAACACAACGAAGACCGTTATTTACTTCGTCTGGCATTCAATTAGAGATAATGTTAAAGAAATTAATCCTTGACAAGATTAATAGTCTGTGCGAGACTAACAGACTTAACAGTCAAATGCTATCCGACCTTTTTCAATTATATATTATGTACTATTAACGTAACTTTATTGTTCTGTTTGAATTAATAGTGAATGTTGTCTCATCGAATCATTACTTAAAATAGTGATTAATGCATCATATCTACTCTACTCTTATATTTAAAATAAAGAATAGATATCATTAGATATTTTTTTGTTACAGTTAAAATTTGAGTCTTTAGGTTTTGGACACTACAGACCAGTACGCGCGGCACCGAATGTGAAAAGAAAACTTGTTACATAGTCAGAAGACGCGAGCATCTTGACTCTGTCCTTTTAGAAACATGGTCGGAACAAATGTCCAGCTGTGAACATCTTATGAAATGATAAAGTGTTGTGAAGAGTAGGACGTTCATTTCGTATCAAGTGACATCTACTAAATGTAGTTTGTTACTTCTAGTTATTATACATATTTATTTGTATATTCGCTATAGTTTAATTAGTTGTTTAATGCTATCGCTAAATGAAGTAACCTGCTGTAACTAAATACCTTTTATCACATAAAATAGTCAACCAATAACTTTATGACCACTGTTTCTATTTATAAACATAAACAAAAATATGTCCGACCTTTTTTCAAATATTTTAGGTTTTTTTAATTGCATGTCATGCAACATTGTTTCCACATCTTTTACTTATCATCTTAATATTTTACTTCACGCTTTTCAGTGTAATATAATTTGTACTTACCATTCTATAAGTTACAGAATTGTATATCTACGACTTTTGTACATTTTGTGTTACTAAATCGATGTAGTTAGAAGTGCGAAAAAGCATATGATTTGAAGAATAAATCTTGCGCAGAAACGTGGCTTTTAAACTCCGCGATTCCTTTATGCCTTAAAGAAAGTCGAAGGTAATATAAGTCAACGGATAAAATATCACCGCAATCATATTCCACCTTCAATTTTATGCGTCTACATTTTTCATTCGTTTCTCTAGTTGGTTCCCGAAAATTTGATTGATTGATTTGGGACCACTCTTGGGATCAACTCGGAACCCAAAACTAATAATGGAAGACCCTACGAAGTACTTCCTGCCTGTTTAATTTTCCGTCAACTATTACATTACATACATTGGTACATTAAAAGCTAGAAGCTGAAAGCTTGTTCCCACTGCCAGCTTCCAGATTCGAGCATATCACATATTGTTTGATTGTTTATAAATATTATATTAATGTTATAAGTAAATATGTATATTTATATATATATATATATATATATATATAAGTATGCATATAAATGTATAAATATTTTTTTAGGTTTTTGGAGTGAAGACTACGAGCCAGCAAGCACAGCGTAGAACTTTAACTTACATAGTGTACAAACTACCTTATCGGAAGACGCTAGACGCAGGCCTGGATTATCCCCTATGGGAGAGGCCTATATCCAACATTTCTCTTTGATACTGAGCAGTCTTCTGTACCAGCTTTTAACAAAAGACAGCTTCTTTCCTCTGTTCTTTTTGACATTGTTTCTCGTATTGTCATTGTATTGTTATCTCAAAATTTATCTTTAAATTGTACTAAGGCAATTTTCTTCAGAGGTTTGCCTTCATTTAAACGACAGTCAGTCTCTCTGTAGAATTCTATCGCCTTTTTACAACAGCTGTTAGTGCCTTATAGTTTAGTTATAAAAGTATACCATTGCCTTAAATTTTGTAGTCAAGTTTTGCGAGTCCGAAACAGCGTTATGTTTAGTCATAAACATTTGTCTAAAAAAAGTAAATAAAAAATATTAAAATAATACGAGTCAAATATTTCATATTTATCTATTTCCAGCACGACTATCAATCAAAGAGTTATGCTTGTTTATTCATCGGTTGAACGTTAAATTCACTCGACCCAGTATGACCATGCAACGTTTCAACGGCATTCTGCTAAATTAAGAATATTCAGGCCAGAAGTCAATATGTACTTAAGTTTTCATCAGGTTAAAAGCGGCTTCGAGGTTGGCCTGTTATAGAAATTGTTGATTGGTATTTTAGAAAATGACCTTGTCTGTTCAAAAAATAGAGACAAACGAGAAACATTGAATAAACTCCGTTCCGAATTAAATTGTGTTATGTTTGCAAAACGCTTAACTTAAAACAAACCAATAAAAAAACAAATATCGCTAAGAAAATACTAATAAAAGAGCTACAACAATATTGATTATTTTACGAAATTATTAATGAAGTAAATTCCTAAAACTACTTCCTGTATTAATAATTTTACTCAAACTCAGTAAGCTCGACATAAATCCCCCAAGATACATGAATTGTCACGTCACATATTTCTCTACTTTTTTTATGTCATCGTTACTATCCTATTGTGAAATCGTCTACTGCGCTCTTTGAATTTCTCCAGTGGAAGTATTTTTAACGTAATACCATGAATTTATTACTACTCATACTATTCCGACGAAGCTTTCACACATTTTATTGTGTTATTAATGATTTTTAATTATGTTTGAAACGTTAAAAGTCTGTATTCTAAGATAATCTTTAGAGTCAAGTATCCGCTAAAAAAAGTAGATTAATTGCTTTGAGTTTACGAAAACGTTATCATTAATGACCTTACAAAATTATCAGTGGTCCTTTCCGATCTAAAAACAAAACAAACGAGTCGGTATTGTACAAAAATAATGAACTTCTAGAAACTTTTCTTGGCCAATTGCTAAGCTCAGTTATTTTGGCCTTCAGCTGAGTTTATTTTTAAATATCTTAGTTCTTACCTCTAGTGCTATAACTGTCGTAATCTTATAGAAGTATTTTCGAAACTTTAAAAACAGAATGTTCGAATACAAATTTATTCAAATATAATGCAATAATATTGTTACAATTTTATATAATAATGTTACAACTAATAAATTATCACAACTTTTAATTAACAACAGGGTGAAATAAAATCATAATTTTTCGATTTAATTTAAGATCAATAGCCTTTTCACTATCGCTAGAATGAATAGAGACATTTTTTTACCACACTGCTGCCCTAGAGGCATTTGCTGTTTTCGCAGGTTCGAGGTGGCAGATGACATTTACATTCATTACACCAAAGCTCAGGGGTTCCCAGTTCCAGGCAGTTATTCCATACAGCATATATATATATATATATATATATATATATATATATATATATTTATGTGTGTCACCTAGTACTGTTTATCTGGGTCGTGAAACATTCTTCAGAATACTAAAGGAAATTAGGATATTGAGAATAGATACATACCTTCACCATGCACTTATACCGTCTTATATTTTTGTATCAGAAATGTTGATTAATTAATGACAGTCGTAATAACAATTTAAAATGAAATGTCTTAAATTATATAATTTATTATTACATATAATTATAATATATTACATATAATAAAAACGACGATGCTGATGATATTTTATTATTCTATGATGATTGATGAACGCTTATAATATAAATATTGTGGGCTGTATACAGAGTTTGTTAGAAACTTATTTTCGGACGATCAGTTTTTCTGATTACTATGATTTTATTTCGACAGTAAGGTTAAGAATAACCATTTACTATTATGCTTGCCTTTGTTTTTTTTAATATAATTTATAAATAATTTATAAATCTAGAGAGAATATTTGAGAGATCTAATGTTTTTGATTGTACCTTTGTAACGTTTTCTTTGTTGTGACAAAACTTCACTCCGGAAAAGGGTTCGGGTCATAATTCACCACGCCAATCAGAGACGATGTTACATAACATAGGGTGCGCGTGCCAGATATAGAAATATTATTTACATGGAATATCGTTATTTCAACCAAAGGACGTCCACAACCAATTGGAAGGGGTATTTTTGAAAATAAATTTATTGCATATTTTTGTCTTAAAAGTTATTCAGGTATTATTACTTATACTCTATTAAGTAAAATAACAGAACCGAAAGTTCTAGAAAAAACTACAACCGAAAATATTAATTCGTATCTAATTAAAATAACAAGGGATACCCAAAAGTCGAAATCAAAAGAAATAACAATTATTCGGTTGAATTAATTTCTTAAAAAAAAACATTCAATTTGAATCGAGGACAAAGAATCCAATTACATACCTATGCGAAATTACAAAGCAAACGCTTCAACGCTTTCGAACACCAACTATCCCCGGGTGGAATTCGCCAATGCATGAACATAGCGTTCGTAAAGGGAAGCACAAATCAGAAAATCTAAACGTATTAACTTTTGAAGGAATACATGTAAACTTGTTTTGCGATGCGGTATAAATAAAATAAAATTAGATACTGTTTACAGTATAAAGAAAGAGTTATTATTATTTTTAGTTGAGAATATTTTTCCGTAGCTGACATGCTCCGATTGCTAATGAGTCACAGTCGCTCATCGAGCTACGGAGAGGGCTATGCTCGAAATTTCAACGAGATCTAATCAGGTTAGGAAAATTCGCAGACTAACAAAAGTACAATATAGCCCAGCGAATTAACAAGTTGAAGTGGCAGTGAACAGGGCTTGAAGGTTTTGTAGTCAATAGACATAGAGACAATAGACCGGCAAGCGTAGCGTGAGTCATCTACCTACAAGATGGATAGACTATCTTCTTGGTTTATCAGAAGACACTGAATGTAGGCCTCTTTTCGATTGTATTAGAAATTTCCGAGGTACGTTTACGTCCAACTGTGTACATCTTACGGCTGAAATGATAATGATACGCGCTGCGCTTGAAAGGCTACTGTGTTTTGCTGGTGTTGGTCGGTGATCGAACGGTCTAATGGATAGTCTCTGTATTATCTTTATCACAATCAAAACGGCATTATACACTGATTATACAGACATTAACTTAAGGAAATATATCACTTCCAATCTGTTTGAGTGCGCATACTATAACATATCGTGTTCCTTTACTTGTCTGACATGTTATTATACTCATTTTACAATTCATAATAAATTACAGAGTACAAACATACAGCCATTTTCTTTGTTAAAATTAAATCATTTTTATAGTTTTTTTTTTGTAATTTAATGGAATAATGAAAAACTAAACCTTGATGTTAAAATTAATCATGCTACCGTTTGATTAGAGACTAAAGTCTTGCCTATTGTCGTGATGGTAATAGGTTATAAAATTATAAAACACTGCAACCAGAATTGCGACTAGTTGATCAAAACTTTTGCAAGATATACGAGTAAGATATTGTTACATCAGTTGAGTAATTTAATTTTACTAATTTATTTATTATTTTATGTACGCCAAGCCACGCCAAGCAACGCCAAGTAAGTGATAAGACCACGTTATCTTTTTCAACATATAGCATATCATAGGTTTTATTATCTCAATATTAACTACGTCTTTTAAACATGAAACAAAATGGGCAGTTCTATTTGGCTTTAGAAATTGGGACGCGGTTTGCCACCTAGTCGGCCGCTTGCCAAAGAAACCTACAACCATGACTAATACAACGTGCAATATTACAACATGCTGCATATAATAGTTACTCGTCATATGAAATTCAAGTAAAACGTGGTCTTTCACTTCGCTGGCAACTTCATCGCTTAACAAGTCATATGCTCGGGAATAGTCTGTGAGATCGAACCATGAATAAGAAGATGCATGGATAAAAGAAAGTTACCGGTATACATACCACAGCAGATCGGCAAGTTTTGTGTGGTAACGGAGATGGCCATAAAACCCACAAATGACTGCTGGGGCCTTAGGGTTCTGAAATAAAGACCGCGGACCGGCAAACGCAACCCTCAAAGTGAACAGATGACCTTGTCATAGTCGTTGGAAAACGCTGAATGCAGGCCGCTTGAGCTTGGCGCCTTAGACTGCTCAGTTTTTTAAGTTATTAGTTCGCGGATTTCGGATTCGCAAGTGCTAAACCTGAAAGCTGTAAAAGCCGGTACGACTAGGGTCCAACATCAATCTAATATAGCCAGCGAGCTGGCAGCTTTCATCCGGTCCTTTGGAAATCTATGGGAGAGATATCTGGCAGTTCTACAGCTGAAATGATGATCATTTAAGGATTGTAATGAGATTATAATCTAATTAAATAACTAAGATAACTATGTAAGAAACTTTAACCAAGTTATAGTTGAACTAATTACCGGTCGTTATCACTTATAAGTTATTTAATTCTTAAACATGTTGGACGAGTTGTAGAAATAAGTTTATGTAAGTTTCAACAAATGATTCGCTCATATATTAGTCGAAGGATCTATTAGACTTAAAAAGTGAGCTCCTTAAGAGTTCTTTTTTTCTTTTGATTTTGTCATAAATGTTTACACAAAGGGCGCAATTTCTTTGGAAATTTTATTTGAATAACAAATATTGTACTTATTAATTACTATAAACTTTATATATTATCATTATTCGAGGTTCGTTATTCGAGGAATCGTTGATATAAGTAATTGAAACCAAATAGGAAAAAAATTACATTATTTTAATATTACAGAATGTCATGGTAATAATGTCTAGACAGATGTAATATAGACGTTGAAAGTTTTAGAAGTTTAAGGTTAATAACAGTTTTTTGTGTCTTTCAAAGAAGTTTCAGCGAAAGAAGTTTCAGTGGTTGGTAATCAAAAACTTTTGAGATAACAATTTCGACATTCGAGTGACATTATATTTTTATTAGTATTTTAATGGTTATATCGCGACAGAAATGACCAGCAATATTAATACAATACAGAGCTGGAGAACGTCGGAAAATGCTACGGATTTTTATTTCCTTTTTAGATTTCTAAGTTCCTCGACGAGTTTCTTCACAGTGAGCCAAGTAAAAGTTTTAATAATACTACCATGAGTTTCTCAAAAAAGTAAATTCAAAAACAATGAAGTGGAAGTGCTGAAATATATTTTATTTAATAAAAATATTTTAACAAATCAGTCGCTTATTTATTCATTTATTTATAATTTTATCTACTTATGATCGTTAACAGCGACCACGTTTGTACGTTATGAGAAGAATGCCAGAGAATCAAATTTTATAGACACTAGAAATGAATTGAACCATCTTATAATGGCATAATAATAGTAATTACAATAAGAATCTACAATAAACTCGTCTGAAAGATTTTTTATCACTTACTATGTCCCTAATATAGTAGTATTTTATAAGTTCTTTTAATAAACTTCTTAAATTCAACTAATAATTCAGAGACATGATCGTGATAATCATGCCGTCTTATACCAATCACCTCTTAAAGTACAAAATCTTGACAAATTTTAACGTTGTATTTATGTATATTACATATTTAAATATATATGCATACGAAATTTTTTTTGGTTTTTCTGATAATTTTTGAAACCAAATAACAGACCTTTACGTAGGTATTTCAATAAATCTCACTAATGAAAGAGCAGACTAGTCCAACTAGTACCTTCATAAATTAATACAGGGAACAGATTCGATTAATTATGTACAAGATGCAATCTAAAACGTACGAGGGTAATCCCCGGAGGCTATCCCTTTTACTACAACAACAATAAATTTTTAATGATTTAAAAGTTATTTATGTCTAAAGGTTCCATCTATAGCTATAATGGTTAATCTCATTATATTTTAGATAAAAAACTACCAAAATAGTAATAAAATAATAAAATTAGTCAATTTAGGATGATTAAAATTAAAACAAGCACAAGGAATATATTAGTGAGTAAGACATAAAATAATGTAAATGAATTAGAAATATAAGATATAGCAAAAAAGTTGCAATAAATAGGTCGTTGATAAAAATTAATTAATTATAAGATTTATAATTAAATAAAAAAATGAAAATATGATTACTTAAGACAAAAAAAGACTGCCATTAGGTGGCAGAAGTTTCGATGGCGACAAAAAAAAAAAATGTAGTGGTTACAGATTTCAATTGTTTTTACATTAAATTAGCAATTCGAATGAATGTGGAATTTTCTTTTTATATAGCTTCTGTGCTCTGGTTTGTTTTAAACCTTTGTGCTAGAATAAGGTACCATAAACTTTGCAAAAATTTAAAAAACTTGATTTCACTTATTATGTAATGGCGGATTGAAAGTGCTGTAATTCTGGCTACAACATAAAAAACGTTAAAACAGAAGAATTTAGTGCGCTGTCTTTTCATACAAAATGTTGACAATAACACTGATGGTTTTATATTAAAATACACAGTCAAAAGGCACATTGAAATTCGTCAGAGAATAGGTATTCATTTTGCCCCTCTCTTATAATTACTTCAACAGATATCTCAGTTTAACATGTTTTCAAATAACTTTATAACACGTAAACAGAAGTGCGTTTCTTTTTCATAACTTTTTCAGAACATGGAATTAAAGAGCAGTTTTGGGTTTTTTACGCTCGTATTTCGTGTCGATCGGCGTAACTTTCGACACCTGGCACTGCAAAATCCGGTAACTTTAACCTAATTTCTTTGGAGTAAGTAGGTTATGCGTGTGTGAGGATGGTCGTCTTGGGTGTGGGAATTGCGTGATTCCCCTTTAATTAACGGTTCTCTAAGCCTATTTGTGTGGTAGCTTAGAACATTAAGTGATAATGGCTACTATAGATTATATATGTAATCTGATGTCATATACCTAATTAAATAAATTTTAATTTTGCGTGTGGAGCCGTAATTTATCGGAGACCAAATTCAGAATAGTGAATTATAGATATTGTTTTACTCAAGTGGATGTATTATACAAAACGGTGGACAATACTACCTGTTACCTATGTGTCGTTATCAGCATACTTAACTACAACGTCTCGTTACATTTAATAAAATAAAATATTTAAAAATTGATTGATTGATTGAACGAAAGGTCCTTTTATAAAAGGATAACAGCGTTAAAATAACATATTCAATTTCATTCTCAATTCATCCAGCAAAATTGCTTATATGTGCTTAAATATTTTAAACCGTTTGTAAACTCCGTTTTATCTGGATTTTATATAGCTTAGCGATTAATCCGGCTTTTTTCACTATTACTGGCCAAAATTTTAAAACAGATGCATTGCAATTTTGAAGTCTCACAAAGGACATTAAGCTTGTTTAATTTTATCTATGAATGTAACTTATTTACTTATTTTACATAAAACATAATAAATATGGATAATAAATTCTACTTTGAAAACTGTTGTTAGAAAATTTGTTTATTAACAAAATACCTCGTGAAACAGCATAAACACAGCTGTTGTATTAATTTCGCTGGCAATGTTCAGATTAAAGCGCCCGTATTGTACATCGTGCGACAAAGTGCAAGAACGAATACCGCCCACGCATAGTTTAATAGCCCGAATATGTACAAAGCCTTTGCTTCACTTTCCACATGACTGGGAAAATCTCTACCTTTTGGTGTTACTTCTCTGTCCAAATTATTATAACGTGAATTTTAAGTTTTATATGTTGTAACGACCTTCCTTGAAGGTAACATTTTTGCTTCCTATGTAGTTTATTATCTGACTATAATTAGAACTAAATTATTTAACAATACAATGAAACACGCCACTCATATTTGAATTCGGCCTTTTTTAATTCGTGCTTATTTTCATAAAATTTGTATGTATCATATTTAAAAGTGCAATAACCATAAACAAGGTGATTGGTTATAAGTTTCAAAGCTTAATAAGTTTAAATATATAGCTTACCTGCAAAACGCACTTATTTTCAATAACCCCATTTAAAACAATCTGCAAAGAATTACTTATGGCAGTACAAAATCTGCGAGGGCTAATAATAAACAATAATTAATTTTAAAACGTAGTATAATCCAAATCTTGAAAAAGCTTTTTTTTTTTAAAAATCATGACGCATGATTTATTATTAATTAACGCATTAATTTTTCATGTGGTATCGTACTCTTCGTTTCAGCCCATAGACGACTACTGCAAAACATAGCCCTCCCCCAAAGATATCTATGCCCATAATCGTCACGCTTGGCAGGGTGGTTGGCGATAGCAATATGGCATTATGGTACGCAAAGGACGCTACTGCTCATGATGTAGAAATAAGTTTGTGAGCAGTGACAATCCCCTATAATTATTAAACAAAGTGTGAATTACATACGATTGTATACCAGGAATCGAACCCGCCACCGACAGTGCAAGTACCAATCCTCTACTACTGGGCTACCACTTTTAAATAGAAAGTGTATCATACATTAACTGACAGCAAATATATGCACATTTATAAACCAATCACCCTGCATTTGTCATTTACACGATAAGTTGTTTATTACGTTTAGTTATAAATATACTTTGATTAAATTATTTAATTCATAAGTTTTAATAAGAACGGTAACTCTAAATTACAATGTACTACAATTACTTAGTGATGGTAATAAAGTTTTACCTAATTGTTTCGTCATAAACTTACATAATTAATTAAAATTCTAAGATAAAAGACATTAACATGAAACTAAAACGTTGATGTGAAAACTTATACGTACATAGTTACGAAACAATTATTTTAATAGAAAACAATTGCGAAGGAACGTGGCTGTTATTGCGCAGTTATTAAAATTACAGTTAAGAAAGATTTAAAAATAAAATTCTTATTTCTTAATATGACTGGCCATTGAGAAAATATTTGAATCGCTTTATTTTTCTATTTTATAAATGTTATTTAACAATAAATAGCACCACCCAGAAGTTTCTACATGAAGGTATTAAACATTTGATATTAGTGGAAAAAGTTTTATTTAATATTTTTTAATAAAAATAGATTGGAAATAGAAAATTTTAATCACTTTACAAAATTATTCTCTAAACCCTTAAAAGGTTTACATCAGAAAGGCTTAACGCAATTAATCTTTCATTATCTCCTTGTCAACCTGGGCGTGGAAATGCTGAGAGGTATTTTGTATTTAAATAACACAAAACAATTATAAAAGGAAATTACATAATAACGTAAATATTATGTTATGACCAAAGTTAGCAATGCGTTTAAGTGTTTTAAATTATTTTAATTACAGCTACTTAATTAATAAATAATAAATGAAGTTTATTGGAGAAATTATAAATTTGTCAGAAATAAACCCAAATATTTCTATGTTAACTTCATAAGAACTCTATCTTTCCAGAGAGTTAGTGAATAGGTATACTACTGATGCGTCTGATATTCAATCCTCAACGACCCACCCGCGTTTTTTTTTTACCAAAAACTATTTTAGATAAGTTCAACAGTGGTTAATATATGCAATAGGAAACAACCATGTTCTTCATATATTACCTAACGTCAGTCCAAAAAGTGAACAGACGACTTAATTAATTTAGTCGGAAGATGCAGGCTTCCAACCGGTTCTACCGGAAATCTATGGGGTGGCTTATGTCCAGTAGTAGAAGTCCTGCGAATTTAATGATGTTGATAACGTATTTAAGTACCTTTGATACGAAACTATTTACCAACGTTTCTATTTAAGTTAAAGTATAAACTGATAGATTTTAGAGTATTATCGTGAAAAAGATACGGTCTGTGTGTGTTTTTGAGCATTTATTCGTTATTTATTCCCGATTCAGAAGCTTATACATAACCCCTGTAAAATGAGTATAATTTCTGTGCTACATGCAGAGAGGGATAAAATATGTACGTACGTTTGTACCATATCTCTTTTTTCAATTCTATATATTTGAGTAAATTTTTTCAAGAGTTTTTTTCTTTTCTTTTCATTCATTTTATGTAAGAAATTTAAATATGTATTGTTCCGACACTTATGATAGAATATAACCAAAACGAAAAATGTCACCGGCAGACAAAAAGGGACACGTAAAGGCCAACCATCTACTTTTTACCTTCTAATACAACGAGAAAATTTATCTTTGCAGCGTAAAGATAAACGAGCGTGACTTGAATAGGTAAGATAACCGACCCATCGAATGGACAGACGATTAATTTCTACAAGATGCAATCTAAAACATACAAGGGTATTACAAGAGGGTCAATCCTCTAGTGATAACCTTCTTATTATAATAGAATTCATCGGAATACATTTTTAACATAACAATGTCTCGAATGAAAAGTTTTCTTTTGTGTTAATGTCATAAGTGTACAATGGGACTGTAGTTGACCTCCGTTTATTTTTCAAGTAACACAACGTTAATTCTCAAGAGAAAAACCTACGTAGAAAGTAGCCTTTGTATAAAATGTTTCGAATAAAAAGCAAACGTTATACAATTTAAAAAGGTTACATTTAACTTTACGGTAATAAGTTTTAAGTTAATATTAATCGCTTATTATCCGAAAAAAAATGACCTTTAGTAATTTATACAAACATATTTATTTAAATTGTTTTTAATAAAAATCCGTTTGAAGAGAAGAAGTTACGGAAAGAAGAAGGAACCAGAGTTCGAGGATGTGCCTCGGCTTCCTAATGCTTCTTTCTACCTTTGAATTTTCCCAACTAGGTCGCTTTGTAGAATTTCATTTTTTTACTATGGACAAAAGTTTTCTGCCCATGGGCATTACCAGATTCACTTGGTTTGTAATAGCATAACTCTCCCTTAGTTCTAGGGCTCTATTAAGAAACTCGGCTGGGACCTTTAATTTATTTATATCGTCAACTTGGGAGGCGCGTGAGCTTAACTCTTAATATGTTTTAGCGGACGTTGTATGAAGTGACTGAGCACAATGGCACCCAAAAGAGGAGTTTTGCTTGGGCTGTCATTTAATCGTGTTTAGCATTCCCATTAGGTTTTAATCGGATTATTACTCCAAATAATATAAGATATAATATTGGTGAAATGTACCTTGTCGTGATTATTATTTATTAATAGAAAATCTTGTATGTCATAATCATAATTTCTGCTTTAGGATGCCCACTGCTGGACTTCATAAATTGATTTCCAATAAGACCAGTTGGAAGCTGCCTGCATCCAGCATTACTTGACGACCTTATTAAGGTCATCTGTTAACCTTGTGAGTGGACGTCCGTCTGACCGTCTGTTTTGCGCTACGTGACCTACTTATTGACTTTGCAACTTGCTAATCCGCTGGGCTGTATCGGTTACTTTAGTTCATCTACGGGTCTTATTATTTCTACTTTGATGCGTAGAAATATCATGAAACAAAAAAAAGAAAAAAATTGTAATAGAAAGAATAAATTAATTAATATGAAATCATTGCATGTTGTAAAGTATTTAAAAGCTGAGACTTTTTAGAATAAATACATTTAAAAAACGTTAAAAGTTAAACGGTTTTTTGATACCCATATTGTAGTGGTTGTGAAAAAATATGTACCTAGTCCGCCATATTGGAACGGCGTCCATCTTGAATTTTAATTTTTGACATAATCATCGTGTTTTACTGGTGTAGCCCTTTCATTTAATACCCATATTGAGGGGGTTGAGGAAAAATATGTAATCCGCCATTTTGTATCGGCGGCCGTCTTAGATTTATAATGTTATTGATTTTATTATATTGTATTGTCATCTAAATTAAATGTGTGTACCAAATTTCAGATCAATCTGACAACGGGAAGGAGCTTAAATTTCAATTTCAAATTTTGACCCAAACAAATTCCGTACGGGTCGAAATAAATAAAACCGTTTAAAAAGAAATATATTATTCATTAACAAACTTATATAACATATTAAAAAGTTATGTATTTAATTAGTTAGGTTTTAAGCTATTTAAATGTTATTCCTTTCCTATATTTATTATATACACGTACATGTACGTTCGTTTTTTTGAACTTATTTCACAAGTGTCTATTTTAAAAATCCAGGGCATTTCCAAAAAGGCCACCCCTTTAACGATTCGTTACGAATTTCAACACAAGAATTTACCCCTCTGTTACGAATGTTTTTAAACATTGCTTTGATCGCTTTTACACGTACCGATTTCAGTTTAACCCAGTTTTAAAATATCCGAAGCTTTGATGTTCTAAACGACGATATCTAAAACGAAACCTTTTTTATTAAATTAGTTTTTTACGTATATTAATGAACAGACAGGTAATTTTGCTATACGAAATCATACAAATACATGCAAATTAGTAAATTTTATTTCCAAAATTACTATATTTTGAAAGAATCTTTTTTTAGCTACTTGTAATCCTCTGCCGTCAATCGGCAAAGACGTTTTATATTGGTTACATTTATTATCATTTCTACTTTTTACATTTTTCCTTATCGCTAATTCCTTGTTATATTTTTGATCTATGTGACCGATACCTTAATATGACTACATCATTATTTCCCTAGATTGCTTATTGCTAAATGTTAAACTATTTATATTGTTTTGTATTAAGCCTTCTGTTTACAGCAAGGTATAGCATTTTAGCACACTGTTCACCTCTAATTATTATTTTTTATGTTATGAAGAAGAAGATAGAACTTTATTATCCTATACTATGATTATTTAATTCAATAACATAACATTATTAAGGCTACAATGTTTTATTTGGTATTCACTTCGCTAGCAGTAGCAAAAAGTTAAATCTGCCAGAAATTACAAAACTATTTTATTATTACACTTTTTCACTTAATACGATACTAATTTATGTTTATTTATATTATTTCGACCTCAGTACTCGTAGTATTCTAATACTTTTGAATAAAAATGTATATGAAGTGTCCAATATAACTGTGTTATTTTAACTGTAAATCGATTTAAGAACGCTTTATTTAATATTGTTATTATTATTACTAATTTTGAATTTCAAAAGTTACACTACAATTTTTAAAAATCGCCGTGTCTTTCACTATCAGCAGAAAGTCTTGAACGAGCTGCGGCAACTTCTAATTCAAAATATTATACGTTGCTGGTTACCTCGAAGACCTTCTCGTGCTAATGGAATAGATATTGTTTTAAATATTTTGTACTTATAACTTAAATTATTATTAAGTAAATTTTAATACAGTCTAGTCAGTGTAATTCACACTATTTGCAATAATTATTCTGTATATATTGCCACTACTCAAAAAACAAATTTCCAGAGGAGGAATAGCAGCATCACCGTTATATGGAACACGACACTGCGATAGCCAACCCGCCTGCCAAGCGTAGCAATAGTACATCCCCCATATATATCTTTGGGAGATGCATATGCCTTGCCGTCAGCGTCTATTTGCTAAAACGACGACGATAACTTATAAAACGGTGTAATGTTTTAATATTTTGTTATAAAAAAATCCACTTGCCAGTCTTGTACTAAACTGGAACGTCTTAACTTAATAATTTATACTAAATTACAAATAGTTTTAAACTACACGCCGGAGAAAGTCAGTACCAGAAAATTGAAAACTGGTAGCTTTATTTAAGTCATAAAAACATAATCATGCATATATGTTTACATTGATGACGAAATGTCAATCTACATTTGTCAAGATAATAAATTACAATTGTGATCGTTATATCAATTAAAAAAAAACTACCCTATAGTATTCAGCTCAATCGGCAGTTTCATGAAAAGTAACGAAATTCTAACCTCGAACAAAATGTTACAAACAGTAAGTTAAGTAAAATTAAAAGTTACTGTAATCAAAATGTTTCAACATTTAAGGGACCGATTGGGAATTGCATCAAACATGTGAGGTAAGCCGTAGAACAAGAATACAAAGAAATGTTATTATAGATTTCTTCCTCTTCTTCTTGGTCGTTTATCTCCTTGCGCACTTTTCCTGGAAAACCTCCACAAGTCTTTTTTGTCCGCCCATCGAGTTAGTGATCACCGTCTTAGTCTCTTTCCCTCTACTTTTCGTACGACAACCAGCTTATTAAGATTCTCTGGTTGCCCCCGAGCTGATAATATGATAATAGAGTCCCTGGTCTTTATACGAAGTTGATTTTGAATAAATCTGTTGGTTCTCCCTGCAGAACACGGTAAGCGTAGCATTCTATCGCCAACACCACATTCCAAAATCATTAAGTTTTTTTATAAGAATAGTGGAAATATAGAATTCTTTTTTCTTATTATTAATTAAAAGAAAACAGTTGAACATATAACACTAAATTCTTGAATAAAAAATTAGCCATTTGTAAATACATCTTTAGATTTCTTTACAATTGTTGACGCTCACTTGACTTTATAATTGTTCTCGCTTCTGTCTATCCAGCAAATAAAGCATAATAATACCGTAGTAAACAAAAACGTTAAATGAATTTGGCAACGAAATTGAAGATTAATACTTTCAAACAAAAGCACACTAAAGAAAGTTTACTAGCCCAAACCATTGAATGCCTCGTTACGAGAGGAGTTGATTTGACTTCAAAATCAGATATCTCAAAGGTCAGTTAGATGTTCTTGTCACTTCTACAAATTAACAAACTTTAGTTATTATTAAATATTTATACGTTTTCGAAGCTTAAATAAATAACTTTTTTACTCTGCAAAGCAGCAAAGGACTTCAATTACTGCTAAGTAAAGCTAAATGAAATTAATTTTTTTCAGATTCTTATTCAGCAGTTTATAACATTTTTCTTTACATTTTAATTACGTTAAGCTAACATGAGTTTGAAATACGCAGTTTAATATTTTTATCCGACTTTTATGTTTTGAAAATACCATTTTCATACTATTTTTTTAAATATTCTATTTTCTTATAAAACTCAATTCATTGTTTGTTCAAAGTTACTTTTATACAAGATTGTATATTTTTTATTAAGTTTACTAAAATTGTTATTTATTACGTTAATATAAAGTTAATATTTAGGGAAAACAAATCGATAATAACTAATCGCCCGGATTAACAGATTTTAGAAAGGACTTTTTAGACTATGTATGCAAGCTCGAAGCTATGGATTATGTACGTTTGATAACGTTTCATAAACTTTGTTGCTGTTGCGCATTTATTCAATATCCTATTTATTAAATATTAGTATACTAGTTTCCTACGAATTAGGCATACTGTATTGATCCTTAATATGGTTTAGAACAGAGGTAATAAGTATAAATAAAATTATTTGAGGAATAATTATTTCTTTGCTTATAATACTGTAAAAATACTAACAAACCAAAGAAAAAACTAAAACTAATAGCAAACAATAATTATTTCTGGGAAAAAAGAAGATAAATATAAAGAAAATCTTTAAATTTTTCATCTTTAATCTAAATCTAAATCTTAAATCTTTTGTCAAAATCATTAAAATGTGGAATAAAAAAAAAATTCTGCAATTTTTTCAATACAATACAGTAATCCTGCTCCAATTTTCAACTTAAATACTTCAATAACTTCTGTAATTAAACCGACTGCGGTGGCTGTACAGAGCAATTAGCTCGGATCTCTGCAACCAACCTCATGCTAATTAAAAACTACCATAGAATTTAAGAGCGTTCTTTCGTATAGCTGACGCGGTTTTAATGGTTTTTAAATTTACGAGTAATCAAATAAAAAAAATAATATTTTTTCCATTTTCCTTAAATAAGTGTAAAAACGTACAGAGTCATAAGTTAAAATTACGCTACATGCCTACATGTGCAAATAAACATGTATGTTGAGACCCATTTCGAAAACCTGGTTTAAATATTATCTCATTTTAAAGCACTCGTTTTCACTGTAATTTTTTACATTTTTCCTTTGTTAACTGATCCCTAATAAGTTAACTAGTACTACTCTATATATATATAATGTATTTATATATATAATATTTAGATGTGCCTTTGTTTAGTTAGGTATGTATGTGTGTATATATATATGTTTTGTACACTTTAACTACCCATTATTTATACTTCTACCTTTTCTGTACTTTGGTTGTCTGGAAGAGATTGCCTTGTGTGAATAGATCGCCCATTGTACTTTTTTCTTTATTATCCTGAAACTATTTTAATGTATCCTTGCGTGTACAATAATTTTTTAAATAAGTAAATTAATAAAATACCTTATAGCTTCATAAATATTTAACAATCCGATAAAACTTTCTATAAAGTAGATATTTGACTTACGCCGTGCATTAGGCATATTAACAAAATTTTTGACAAAAGTTACAACAAGTTATATTTTCAACAAGAAAGATCTCTAAAATTCGTCAATAGGAATATCTATCGATTTAAAGCAATATATTTCAAAATTATGAAATCTAATCATCACTGTACCGTTTGCAGACTCCGACATAATTTGACCTAAATGTGCACTGAACGCGGTTTTAATAAAGTGCGAACTGAACGAGATAAGGCAAAAGGCAAAAGGAAATGTAAAGATACGTTTTTAAATTAAATTCCGTTTCATGCTGAAAAAAAAATTAAAAAGAGACGAGTTTTTCTTAACACAATGTTAATACGAACTGATTAGATATTTTCTTTGTTTTAATACATTTATTTATACTAGCAGCAATGAACCTGAAAATATCAATTTTGTACATTGCGTACGTGTATAAACATTATGGAACGCTTAATCAAACGCCAATATATTTTACTACACAATAAATTCGTGCTTAATCATTGTAATATGTCGAAATATTTACTAGAGTGTATAAAATTGTATAAATATTTTCGTAATCACTACAATGTTTCGGGATTTAAATGTAAATTTTGCACAAAAAACTTTAAATGAACTATCCAGTTATTGTTTGATAGTTAATTTGTTTAATAGATTAATATATTGAAATCACATGTGTGTTGAACAGTGGTAGCCCCGCTGTAGAGACCTGAGATGTGATTTGAGATGATATCTGAGATTGATATTATGCTATGTTAGGCCTATGGTTTGCAGTAGGCGTATATAGGCTGTAATGATGGCGACATATATGTTCCTACAACAATATTAAATTTAGTATAGAATTATTGTATAAATAAAAAGCAACGACATGAGACCATTATTTAACAAAAAAGAATAATGAATTTCATTTTTAAAATTATAAACATGTGAATATTAATTATAATTCGAATTTCCAAAAGGTATGGTATTAATTCTGTAGGTAATTAATTATATAACGTCTCATAAAAATCACCCCTGCATGAACATATCCCGGATTAAAAGAAAACATCAGATAACTAGGACTTATAAATCATCATCAATAATAATAGCGTTACGTACTGATCGTATCGTATTGACGGATCTTTGTTTACATCTCCTAAGATTTTTTAAACATTTTCTCCAACATACAGGCATAAAGTGATTCAATGAAAATATTATTGTTAATATGATTTTTAACAAATAATACGTTTGACTCGAAGCAAGATTTTTATTAAGGAACAAATTTAAATGGCACAAATACAGCGGAAGAAAATGAATGCCCGATACTTTTATCGGATAAAGGATTAATTGAAACGAGAAGCGAAAGACTGGTCCCGAGGGCATCAGTTCAATTTCCGATAACAATAAGCTTAAGTTTCCGGATGGTCGACAACGCTTATAAACAGATTAGCTTAACGGTATCTATAACATCAAGTTAAAAATTTATTATTTACTTTAAACGTACACGAAACGAACAAAACACGGCGAAACTTTGTTTTGTCAATGTTCTATGGAAACTTTTAAAATAAAAAAATAAATGGCTTTTTTATTTATTTATATAACTACAGAAACATAGCTCTTATCTATCTAATAGATTCAGGCATTACCTTGCCGAAATCAATCCTAACTAAAAAAGGGACTAATATATAGCTACTTCCACTATGCAACAGTAGTCGTGCAATGAAGTGCACCGCTCGCCAGTCCGCTGATCGAAACAAAACTACCACCGTTAAAGTATTCTACACGTGTTTCACCCCTCCACGGGGCATCCTCAGGAGATGTTACACCGACCAGTGCCAAACACTGAGTCGTTAATTTACTCTACACGTGTTTTATTTATTATATATAATTAACAGACTTTCCTGTGCCTCTGCGCACGGATTCGCTACGCTCGGCGTTTGGAGTGTCGGAAATGTATTCGGACTTTCCCGCGTCTCGTAGTTGCTGACGTAGTTACCGCCTTCTTGCACTTCAGTGCAAGAAAACCCTGCGATCAGCGTTTGGACTGTCGGTAGTGTCTCCGGACTTCCCCGTCTCCCTTAGTAGTTGACGCAGATTATTGTTTCTAACTGTTAGAGAACGTCTAAGGTCGTCCCTGAGAAACCGGCAGTGAACGCACGTTCAGCCTGTGAATGGTCGCAGACTGCGCTGCTCCTGTCGCTTCGGTCCAGACGGCTCCTTCGTCGTGCCAAGCTGCACCTGACCACGTGTTCGATCAACATATGTTATGTCGGCCTGCCCGCTCCCCGCGCCTCGCTCCGGGACGGGGCCGCGGTCCGCGTGTGACTAGGCACTGTCCCTGCTGCCACGTCTCAGCGTGGCTTGCTTAGGGAATTAGGTAGGTAAGGCTAGGGCTGTTAGGCGCGTTTTACGAATGCCGGGTGACTCTGCGTCCGTACCACCGTTTAGGGTTCAGTCTTCGCCGAGCTTAGTTAGATTTGCTGACGCGTTGTGACGCTCAGTAACGCGGGTTTATCTCCCGCCGGACACCGCTACCCAGCACAGGGGTGCCTAGAGTGACCTCCGAGATCACTTCATTTAGACTCCCGCAATCCTGAGCTCTCCATCGTTCCGTGCTCGCAGTGTCCTTCCCTCCCCCATGCCTTTCGGCTGTTCGGTGCTGAGTAGTTTGACTCTACCCTCACCACTACACCCAACAACGGCGCAATCCTGGCGCCATTACACGGGCCCTCCCTTCGGTGAGGACCCTGTCATCACCTTCGGCCGTAAGATAGCCATGAAATAGTACAAGGCAGATGCCAAGGACCATCCCACCCGCTTTCTGAGTGACTCCTTGCAGTCACCTGACACTCCCGTCCGCTATGAAGAGCGAAAATCCCTCCCCGTCGAGGACCCACACCCTTGCGACGGCTTGTCGGACTACTCCTCCGGGTCCGAGTATCTTGGCTCGGACTCGGAGATGGAGATCGACGTACCGAAGCCTGTCCCCCGAACCAACGATTTGACCCTCGTCACCGGCAAGAGGAAAAGGCCACTACGTGCTGCTCCCTCCTCCACTCAACGCGGCAGTACCTCCAAAACTGCCTTCCCATCGGCTAGCCCTGCCCAAAAAACCCTCCCGAAAACGGAACTAAACCTCCCCCGCCCGTCTTTCTCCACGACAAACAAGCGTGGAAATCCATCCACTAGTGGCTTCTCGCCAACGAGATGGACAAATCATGAGCTAAAAACCACTCAACCACCAAGGTACTATGATTAGCACTCTCACTGTCGACGATTTCCGTCGCTTCACCCGCCACCTGCGTGAGGAAGGCATCTCCTTCCACACGTACGCCCTCCCCGAGGATATGCGACTTCGAGTCGTTATCCGCGGCCTTCCGCTCGAAATAGAGATCGCCGACCTCAAGAAAGCGGGCATCCCCGTAATCGACGCGAAGCGCATGACATCTCTGCGCACCAAGCTCCTCATGCAACTCATTATGGCAACCATGGAGCTTTCCTCCGAGGAAAAGCGAAACTTTGCCCTCAAAGAGGTCTGCCCTCTTTCAGGGGTCTCTTTCGAGGCCCCTTACAGCAGAGGCATCGGCCAGTTTCACAGTTTCACAGCCAGCTGTATGGCCACGCAACCCGCAACTGCTTCTCCCGCCCCCGGTGACGGGATTGCAAACTGTCCCCGTCCCACGGTAGGACCAATATTTAGTCACTTCCGCATATGCAGTGGTAGTCGTGCAACAAAGTGCACCGCCCGCCATGCCACTGACTCTATGTTTGGCACTGATCGGTGCAACATTACTCCTGAAGATGCCCTGTGGAGGGGTGAAACACGTGTTGAGTGAATTAACGGTGGCAGTGGTGTGATTCGCATTGTTTGCCGCATACGCATTTACCAGCGGGCTGGCGGGCGGTGCACTTTGTTGCCCGACTACCATTGCACGTGCGAAAGTGGCTAAATATTGGTCCTTTTCTTACATAAATTTATTTGCTTATGATTTGCAGTGACTGCGTATTATCATTTAGCATGTATAAATCCGATGGTACTCGTAGCCACTTATCGAGCTGAGGTTCAATCACTTCAATCGCTCTTAATGCTTTACATTATTTAATTACCGGTGAAAGGTAGAGCTGTCCAGTGATATATACAATATAACGATCCAACTTAAAGTTTCTGTTAAGCCCTCTAGTATATAACTATACAGAGATTTGCACAAACACTTTCAGCATAATGCGGCCTCCAGCTTTGAAACTGTAAAAACCAACAAGCACAGAATATGTTATCATTTGTCGTTGACGTCATACGGAGTAAAAACACATTATTTTGCACCACTGAGGAGATATTATGATAGGCAAAGAGTACATTTTGTTGTTCTAAATTATAGACGTTACCTACGCAATCAGGCTTGACAATCACCTAAAAAGTAAAGATTTATTCCACAGTTTCAAACTTAAAACAACTAAGGTTAAAACTCTTTGTAGAGAATTAGTACCGCAGGGTTCGAACAAACTTTGATAAGAGGTATTCTAAGTTGTGTAATAAACCGACAGTTAATTACTAAAACTTGTATAAATAAGTAATATATTTGTTTAAAATACGTATATGTACGTCGTAAATATATGACGATATTCTAGAAATTTATCAAGATGGCAGCTGATGTCAACCGTTACATATGGCAATCCTAAAAGCTAGTAGAGTATTGATGTTCTAACGGTACGTTGCTCATATAGTGATTATTTGTGAAAGATTTATAATTAGTTAAACTGCAAATATTGTTCAAATTAATTTTTAATTCACGTATTCTTTCTGCGCATAGAGATGTATAGAGCTAAAAACAATAAATTGGATGAAAATCAAACACAATATAGTCCAATCCAATACTATACAATAGATACGTTTGCTTATGTCTAAATTAGTTAAGAATTATGATATTAACGTCCACCTCGCGATAGTGCAATTCTCTAACATAAAAATGATTAACTAATCGAAAAATAATAAAAGAATTTAATAGAAAAATAAAGATGAATCGGTGTGTTCCCTTAGCCACATAGTTTTATCACATGACAGTTTACGATCACATGAAGTAAAGCAATAAAATTTACGAAACTCATTAGTTTTATTGTATAATGTTGGGTCTAGGAAATAAATCTATTGACTAGATAAAGCCTTCACTTTAAACACAGACATACTAAATTAAATCCTCGATTATTAATGTTAGGAGTAAAAGACATCTGTGAGTGTTCACAAATAATTGTTGACAAGGGTTCTGTTTGTGTTTCATTACGTCATCCCTACATTGTAATGCAACAAATTATGGCTGGTGAACATTAGTCCATTCTCCAAATGTTTTTAAAGATGATTTCTTAAGTCAATAACAGACTAATACATTGCAGATTGCACAAATAATACGAACATAAACTTAGAGTGCTTATACAATATATAATACAAAGTACTTATTGTAAGGTATGTGCAAGATGCTTAACAATAAATACTTCATTTAGTTTACTAAAATAATGGGCAAATATTGGAGAGATTATTAACTCTCTTTAAAGGTTCTAACCTTATAATAAGAAAAATGTAAATGTTTCGGAGTAATATTGCAAAAAAGCATAATGTATTAAACTAATTCGCGTTTCTTTTTAGTTAAATAATACTATATAAAGAATTATAAAAAATAATCATTTTTATGATTAAAAAAAATTGGCTATATTCTTGTTTTTTAAGTTTTAATTATAAGAAGAGCATTAAAAATTAAGACAACGAAACTGGAGAAAAAACTAACGCAGTTAAAATTAACTCCCTGAGATGAGGAGTCCGAGAACTATGGTGTCAGGCTTCGTTAACGGTAATTGGATACCCTATATCTTTCACTGAAAATACAACGGCAAAATATAAACTGCGATATTCTGCAAAAACTTGCTTAAAATTCATTTTAGAAACTTTATTTAATCTACCTATTAATATCATTATGTAGCGAGGACATTATACTTGCCTTTTTTACTAGTGAACGTCTTTTGCTAACCTTACGAAGTATAAAATGAAGTTATGTTAGTATTCGGAATATAATAAATAAAACTTATTTCTTTTCACGGCATTTACCTATTGGGTTTACCATTAAATGCCGTGCTCACCTTATCTCCTTATTGTATAGATAACTATAATGCAGAGTGCATTTAGACAAAGGTGAACATCCCCAAAACTAATAGCGCGACCTTTTCTATTTATTATTATTTTTGTCGCAACGGCGTAAAAATTAAAACTTATTAAAACAATAAGTTTTACTTTAATTTTTTACTAATATAATTTAAATTGCATTCTTTGGAAAAGACAGAAACAACTTTTTTTCATTATTTTGGAACGCTGTCAAAAATGTTTTAACCGATAAAATTTTATTTGAGATCTAGACTTCGATAATTTTGGCAGTAGCTGATGCTGAATTAACTGACTTTCATGTTGTCTAGACAGAGCTTAAACTAATTAAAAAACAAATGAATCCAGTACGTAAAAATATTAAATAAGGAATATAAATAAAAGAAGGTTTTAAAAAATGTTTCTTTACAAAAATATTTACATTCGGATAATTAATGTTAATTATAAAAGTATTAAGTAAGAGTAAGTTACTGAAACTTTTTATAGGAATGGTTTAAAAACCGAACCCAAATTTATTTAATTTTCTGTATCATACTATGTTAAAATTTTTGTGTGATTATAAAATTTTTAAATATTTTTATTTCAGAGACTCTTCTGTTATAAAAATGTATAGGATATATCATTGAAACTGATAAATTAAGGATATAACAAGAGAAAATTTTTGATTTTATCAAGAAAACCAACGTCTTTGGGGCCGGGATTATTTGACCTAAATGTGCGAAAATCCCTCTGATAAAGCGCTAACTGAACACGATAAAGGAAAAATGTAAGACCAAATCTGAAGATGGCAGTCTAACACATCAGGAACTTTATAAAAAGTAAAATTAGTTGGTGAATAATTTGAATGCCCTGTAGCGCATATTAATAAACAACAAAACTTTAAATTACCGTCCTTAACTGGAACATGAATTGCTTTTCGTGCATTTTACAATACCTTGACCTCGTCGTTCTGTGCGGTACCTTTTGAATTTCTTATACAATAAATATTACAAAGTAGCCTTGCTAAACCTCTGTTGTTCATGTAGCGATATAATTATATTTTGTCACGCAATAGATGTAGGAATTATTGAAATTAACAAAACAATATAAGGACTTTATTATTTTATTTTGATTGCAGCTATTTCATCATTTCAGCCGCACAGGATTCCGGAAGGACCGATTGAAAGTGGTCTGTATCTTTTGACCACCTTTACAATGTCTTCTGTCCACCTTATGGATAGACATCTTTCGCTGCGTTTACTGGTCTGTTGTCTCCTCTACGGAAGTTTCAGGCTCCAGAGAGCGACTACCTATAATATATTCGCCGAATAGTATTAATAGCACAAGGTGTAGAACTAAGATAATGTAGAGGATCGGTTACTCATAAAGATCTAAGGATCTGTTTACATTAATATATGTAGTGTGTCCGGTGCGGGCGTATTCTGTTGCTTCGGTTGTTAAAGTTGATTGTAACTATCTGTCTTACGTCATATCTTGTTTTGGACTATTTTAATTTTTTTCAGTGTTTCGTATTAATTTCTGTTTAACTTGTGTTTTGGTGTTTTTCTGACGACAAAAACAATTTCATCGAAAACTATCGCATCAAAAATATATATGACCAGGATGTTTAACCAGGAAAACAATAAAAAGATAAAAATTATATCATTTTTTTTACATATCATTCAAAAAATTGGAGGACTTGACATTGGACATATTGACAACAGTTCTCGCATATTGTATAATTGCCTAGTGGAAAATTTAACTTAATTTATAGAGTACTTTTTATTACATTATTTTTGTTTTATATTAATTTAACGTTAATTGAAAATATTGTTTGGTCTGTTGTATCCAATTTGTTATAATTAGGAATGCCGTAAAGATTTAACGATAGTTAATTTATTAATAAAAATAGATGCGGTTATCTGAAGGAATCTTCAAATTTCTAAAGAGCGATTTGGGAAGGGACAAGAGATCCGTAGATGAACGAAAGTACGACATAGCTCAGTGCATAGGCAAATTGAAGTAGCGGTGAGCAAGTCACATAGAGATTGCTGCCGGTGGAACAAGGTTCTCCAGTTTAGACCTCGGACAACCACAGCATGCATAGGACGTAGCGTAAAAATCGTAGGAAGATGTTGGATGCAGGCTGCTTCCAATCGGTTCAATAAGAAATTAATGGAGAGGCCTATATCCAACAACGGACGTCTTACGACTGAAATGTTGTTGATAATGAATGCTGTAATCCATCCGTTTAAAGTATAAAACTATGAACAACAAATCAATCATCGTTTACCTCTTGAATGACTAATAAATAATACCGAAATGAAGAAACTGAATTACCGATACGAGTCATGTAGTTACTTTGTGTGGTAAACGAAGATGTGACCACGAATCACGTGAACTTCGTACAAATCTTCCCCCTTTATTTGCTAACTCATATTTGTACACACAAAAACACATCTAATCGAATACTCATTTGGTCAGTATATAGTCAATGACGTCAACGGAACCTACTTAGAAAGAATTTACAACCGGTAATAACAATATTCGTGTCTTACAGTTGATATTTTTGGACGAAACACGTTTCAGGCAATATAAATTATATTTTAAGTCTGCATTTGTCATTTTAAAGTTTTATTTTAATGTTACTTGTCACGCACGCATAAACAAACAGTTATGTCATGGGGTTTATTTCCACAAGGCTGCGATGTCCTTAGATTTTAGATCTTATAAACATAATCTGTATCTATACTAAATGGCGTAACAACTGTTAAAGCGCGTTCCTCGACTAACAACACACTTTGATCGAAGAGAGAACTGCCGTCTTGTTTGACATACGGCTCGTCTTCAAGAACGCCGCTGTAACAAACGAGACGCCGCGACAACAGTGCGGCATGCGTTTCGATACGCCGCCCGAAAGTTGGAATTATATGTTATTCCAGCGAGTATAATGCAATAGTACATACAATAAGCATTCCGTATGAAACAACCACTTGCTTCACACAACAGTGAGAATTCATTTCAATTAGTAGAGAATCGTCTCGTCTCTACAAATGGGATAAGAAATAATATCTCATCTACGATATCTCGAACAAAAATGATTACATGTTATGTAACAATCTTTGGACGAGTTGTTAGTGTACAGCACTTTATATTATATTTGAAAATTTCTTTATACTTAGTCTGGCCATAAATACTGTTACTATTCAAAAAAAGAAAATATTACGTTTGAATTTGGAATCTGTCATTTTTATATGATTGCTTGATGTGTTTTCTTATTTTCGCGCCATTATATTGTTAAATATTTTGTTATATTAAAATGGAGTGGGGTGATAAAGAGAACCGAATCGCTGTGATTGCCTTACATAAAGTAGGTATGGAGAAAAGTGCAATTTTTAAAACCCTCCACCCGCTTGGTATTAGTCAAATGTTTGTTTACCGGGCTATTGATAGGTACAATGATACCTCCTCTGTTTGTGACAGAAAAAGATCTGGCCGTCCACGTACCGTTCGTGTGAAAAAGGTGATTAAAGCAGTTAGGGAAAGAATTCGAAGAAATCCTGTCCGTAAGCAAAAGATTTTATCTCGGGAGATGAAGATAGCTCCTAGAACCATGTCGCGTATATTAAAAGATGACTTAGGACTTGCAGCCTATAAGAGACGTACTGGTCACTTCTTAACTGATAATTTAAAGAAGAATAGGGTGGTAAAATCCAAACAACTACTTAAGCGGTACGCAAAGGGAGGTCACAAAAAAATTTTGTTTACGGATGAGAAAATTTTTACAATTGAGCAGTATTTTAATAAACAAAATGACCGTATTTATGCTGGAAGCTCTAAAGAAGCTTCGCAATTAGTAAACAGAGTACAACGTGGGCATTATCCCACTTCAGTGATGGTTTGGTGGGGTGTTAGCTATGAAGGGGTGACTGAGCCATATTTTTGTGAAAAAGGTATTAAAACGTCGGCACAAGTTTATCAAAATACCATTCTTGAGACGGTAGTTAAGCCTTTAACTAACACCATGTTCAATAACAAAGAATGGTGCTTTCAACAAGACTCGGCACCGGGTCATAGAGCTCGATCCACCCAATCTTGGTTGAAAACTAACGTTCCGGACTTTATCAGCACTGAAAACTGGCCGTCGTAAAGTCCTGACCTAAATCCATTGGATTATGATTTATGGTCAGTTTTAGAGAGTAAGGCTTGCTCTAAACGCCATGATAATTTGGAGTCCCTAAAACGATCCATTCGGTTGGCAGTGAAGAATTTTCCTCTAGAAAGAGTTCGTGCTGCTATTGATAACTGGCCTCAACGTTTAAAAGACTGTATTGCAGCCAATGGAGACCACTTCGAATAAACATTGTATATTTTTAATAGTTATATATTGATGTATTAAACTAACTCACTATGAAAGGAATAAATGTTACGTATAAAAAAAAATCGTGCTTTTCTTTATAACAATATTTATGGCAAGACTAAGTATAACTTTATAACTACCTTAGTTTTATTATTTAAACCAATTCGTATTATTTCGAATATAATACTCTAAGAACAATTCTATTTTCGTTTCAAACAAAGAGACTCCTTTATTAAAATAAACGTTTAAGCTGCACAGTTTGATTCTTTGAAAAGAAAACAACATGTCCAAAAGCAATTTATTTCCGTGCTGACAGCAATACTCTAAAGCGACGAATAAACTTAACGAAGCGGTTAGTTTGGACTTACGTTTTGTATATTATTTGATTTTTTCTTAATTTAAATTCAACTATTTAATTTAAATTTCTGATAAGATTCGACTTTTTGTTTAAACATGTCGATGCCATATTACTGTTCAAAAGAGGACGTTCTATGCATGAAACTGTAATGATAATACTGTCAGCGTTGTAAAACCCGAGAGAGTACCGGTTTTATAAAAAATCTATAGGAAAAGTGTGATATATAAAATATTTTTTTATTCCCTAAGCTCATTTTACTTATAATTCTATTTTAATGTTTAAGAAATTATGTTAAATTGTTTTAATAAGATAATTTTTAAGCAACAATTTTTTAACAACAAGTCCAGCTGTGGACATCTTGCGGTTGCAATGAATGAATTATTGAGTTTGGACAGATATTAACAAGATGTTTCTCAGTAGGTATTAATAATGACGCATAAATGGTACAACGAAAAAAAGTTTTCGCTTGAACCTCCGCAGCGATTGAATCTCTAAAGACGTCGTTAAGCTGGTTGTTATACATAAAAAGATGTCAGAAATAATGTTAATTTAAGGAAGTAAATTAGTATATAATATAACAATATATATAATATAACAATAAGTAATCACCAAAATGATATGAGTGATGTTCCATTCCATTGCTGACATAACAATTTTTGAAAAATCTGTACAAAATTTCCTGGATATTTAGGAAAAAATAGGACTTTATTTTATCTAGATTAAAATGCGTAAAGTATTGTGTATGTTTTGCTACTTAGTAACCCATTAGTGACTCATTAATAAGCGCTTCAAACGGCTGTTCACATAAATGGAGTAAGCGCAGCAAACTCATCAGAAAGTCTTTGTTGAAATAATGCAAAGCGACATCTTTTAGAACGCCGACGTTCCGAAATGGGTGAGAAAGGAACGCGAAATTAAATTTTTAAATTATCTTTCTTAACGAATTTACGTAGCATTGAATTTTTCTATCCGACGTATACGGTGACGAGAATTGATAGCGAAGGTCATAGAACTCACTCTAATGGAAAATTTACATTTTTCATCACCAAAAATCATTTTACATGTTATTTTAATAATACTTGTATACTAATTATATTAAATTGTGACAGTAATATCCTTTCTTAGCAAAAAATTTTTAACAAAAAATTATTACCAACTTTTTTGAACATTTGAGACATTTTTTTTTTATAATGTCTTCAAAAACGGGCAAGAATTCGACGTCATCTAGAATTTTGTATTTAAAAACTCCGAATTATTATAAGCCTTTTTTGTCATGATGATATAGCTTATCTCTATATTTTCTCTTCTTAACTTAAATATTAAGAACCATCCATCACTTAATGAATAAAACCTAACATGCCGCAAGTAACACCTAATTGCCGAGTCGGGCAGAGATTTAGGTGACCAGTTTGCTAAAGCACACAACATCTTCTAATATACCAAATGGCATTGGGAATTGCCATTCCAGGCCTTGTTACGTAAATTGCGGTTTACGAGTACATACTACGTAGAAATTGCAAAATCACTGTCGCAGTTAAACTAGTTTCTTCTCAATATTATATGGGTGGAGTCTGACAATCGACAAATTAACTTACTTAAAATTAAAAAAAACGGAGTATTAAACATTGCTCCTATTCATAGGTTTTTGTATTTTACTTTGTTAGAATAAAAAATTTAATTAATTTTTGATTTAGGTTAGTTTTTTTTTTCAGAGTTAAATATTTTAATAAGTAGCTTTTTTTTTATTTTAACCATCATTAGATATAAAAAAGTAGTCTACATAACCCAACACAGTACGTTATGTAATAACATACGATACGATTAAATAAAAATCTAATTCTTAAAATGTTTTAAATCCGTTGACAAAGAAAGAAAAATGTCCAAACATGCATAGAATTTAATAAATAAAATTTTCGAATAAGTATCAACAGAGCAAAATCATTAAATCCTAATTTTTCTCTCAAAAGAAAATTCAATAAATTTACAATATGTACATGTTATTAACCGCTAACACAACAATTTACATAAATGTTGAAAGCAGTTCTCCTTTGCTTTTTTAAAGCAATCATTGTAACCAAACCAAACTCAAGAGAAGCATAAAGAAAGCATAAATAAGTACCGTTCATTGGTAAAAGTTTTTGTTACATAAAGTTTAAGTACAGTATATGTATGCATGTATAGTAAAAAAGGGAAGCTTCGTCTTTATAAAAGTTTCATTGCCGATCGATACGTGATGAGAATAGTAGAACAGATCGTATGATCCTTTTCACAGCCCGATCTAAACAACATAATACAGTTACGTTTCCAGAAAATTAAATCCACCTATTTTCCCACGTTTATTGCCGCGAGAAACTTTACTATTCATTTTCCTCTTATATTAAAAGGGGAGTGAAGCTATAATGTCCTCTTACGCCTATTGCGCTGGAAAATAAGATTTTAAATCTGATTAGAATCCTCATTGCTGAGGTTCTATAATAAAAGATATATTGGCATTCTTGCTATCACTTCATTTTCCATTACCTCAATCACTTTTACTACTCGTGTAAATTTAATGCACTACAAACATAAATGAAAATTTTTAAAGTGATGTTTTTGTTACAGTGCCTATTATGATTAGGGTGACTATGACGCCGAAATAGTGATTTGTCCAAGAAAATGAACATGAGGGGAAGACCTACAAGCTATAATAACTGCGTCCTTGTTTACATATTTCGATGCATTCATATATTTCCCTAAGGTGCACAAAAGTGGTACTTACACATTACATATGAACATAAATAAAACGAATCACGTTCTGTCCGGTAAAATCTTTCTAGAAAAATAATTTCATTGCAAAACTTAAATATGGATTTCATAGCAGTTGTTACATATGGTATGTAATAAATTATACTTTTATTATTTTAATTCAAATATTAATGATAGTTTATCGAATTGCGGACTTCAACAAATACCAAATCTCCTTAGGATCGAACGGTATGTTCTAAACTACATTTTTTTAATATGTTATTCAAAAACCGCGGTTGGTTATTTTGAATTATTTATAATAATCGGAAACTTCTTCTAAACAGGACCTATTCCTATATTCAAGGATATTAAAAGATTTAGTATTGTTATAACTTACTGTTTCTTGGGAAACAAATATGCCTGAAGACAACACAGCAAAGATGAAAAGTACTACGATCAAGTCAATGAATTGATTGAGATATAATCATAGAAATAGGAGCGATACGATTCAGTCTTGGCAAGATTGAACATCAAATCATTTCTGGGACTAGAAGTCCGTGTCAGTTTCCCATACAGCATTAATAGTGTTATGAAAATTTGGTTAGAAAGAAAAAAGAGCATGGTGATAAAAAGTAACCGCAACGAATCTTACTTAAGTCTATCTAATTTTAGACACGAGTCATCAGATCTGGCATCCGTACGGTGAGTTCAATCTATAAAATACTAAGAACTTATGTCTAGTAAATTCGTGTGTAGTAATTGCAAAAAATTTCTGTAAGTAATTCCCCTTAAATATTCAATTACCATATTTGTTGATATATCAACTGATATCCTACGTGTTATCCAGAACCGCTACTACTACTATTATCTAATTCTTTGTAAATGAAAAACGTTTATGAACGTATACGTGTCAATATTGTTATTTGACTTTTTTGTGCCAACGCAAGTCAACTCTCAGCGATAAGACACGGAATCTTCGATGGTATATGAATATGTACATACTTATAAATACAAACATACTCTCTAAGTAATATGTAGATGGGGTATTTAATCGGATGGCCCTTCCGTATTGATCCAAATCTTTGAGTAAACCTTGTCGTAAGTTGTACCACATACTTCTATCGTACTATAAGCTTTTCAAATTAATTATATCACGCAAATTTCATCATTACATTGTATTAATAATTTAATAAACACACGCGAAAACTGTCTAAGGAAAATTTACTAAATATTACCTCTGTAGTCGATAATATAAGAATATAATATTTCGATCTATTGTTTTTATTAATAAAACTATGAATGACTATCCCCAGTCATAATTCTTACAACAAAGAATACATTAATAAATTTTTTATCACAAAAAATAAAATTGTTTATCTGATCGATTTAGTCGATAGTAAATAAACGAGATATCTTGGAACGTTAATCCGAAAGCCACGGCCGCTAAATTAAGAGAAGTTGTAATGAACTGGCGTTAAATTCTACCGAGGGATGTATACTGACTAATGGCGATGCTGACCGACTTACTCTAACATCTGACCGACTTGTTACACCAAAAGGGTTTGTATCACTAAACCCTATTTAATTTATTTAACCCATTGATACTTACGTTCTTTTGTTTGTTTGTGTATTCCGAACACGTTCGTTATTCAAATTAATATTTCTTTTCCATTCTATTATAAAGAAACAGAATTATAGTAACATAAAAAGTACAATGTGTGGTTTTATGACTCGAGGCATTTTATTACAGACAATAGTATTGAAACAGAAGAAGAAAAAGTAGCGGGTAGTCAATGTGAACATTGTTAGAGACATTTAAAAATACATATGATAAATATTGTACAGAGGTTGCCCAATGACAGAGGACTCAGACTTGCATAGAATTAACCAACAATAAATCTATGTCATGCAGTGATCATAATTATTTTAGCTATAATGAAAATCAAATAAACTACAATGAAATACAACAACCCTAGAGCAGTATATTATTTAAAATTTATTGTTTACAATTTACTCGTATATGAAGTCTGCTTAAAATCTACATACACTTTTTACATATACTAATGATAAAAATATTAAAATACGTTATTATAAGTATAAGCATACAAATAAACTTAATTGTAATCAATGTGGATGAAATTCGTCGCGCTTGTCTAAGAGAAAATAGAAAAAAATTAAATAAATAAACAGATAAGCAATTGTCGAAAAAAAAAACTCCTGCATACAAATAGTAAATATTTTATATTTTTTAATGACAGAGTTTGTTCATATTATTGTACATTAACACGTGTACATTTTTGAGTATTTTTTAAAAAAAGATGAAGAAGAAATACCCCATGTTTATTAGACGCTGTTAGTAAGATAAATATTTTAACTAAAGTGTTGATATATATAATATATAAATAAATAGATTGTAAATAAATCATAAAGATTATTTGTATTCTAATGTGTTATGTTTGTGTTGGCATAAATGCATTCTATTTTAATTTCAGACAGATAACGAATCATGGTATATCATGAGATCATTTCGTGTATAAATGATATAAAGCAATATAATCTATGATTATTTTGGTTATATATCAAAAAGACACAAAAAGTCAACGAAAACTTAAAAATTATAAATTATTACAAATTGATCACTTTTTTTTTTCAATATATTTACTCTAGAAAATTCAATGCTCATTTTTTATAATTTAGTCCTTTTGTTTATAAACTCCCGATTCTCCATTCTGATCACATTGTAATTTGGTTTGGAATTCTAATACGTATTGATTTCAAATTAAAGCTAAAAAATTTGTTTCGAAATTAATTATCCACTTGTTATATCATTTTACTAACTTCTTTCAATGTTCTGTTTGCAACTAAAGGGAACGAGCTCCACCAACCAGCGATAGAAAAAATTTTCGAAGAATCACGTCGTGTAAAGTAAAGACGTGTTTTGTCTGCAAGGTTTCCGTTCAGGAAATTTCGATCTACAGAACAGGCGTGACGTTAACGTGGATGACCGGAAACGTTAGTCAATAATAAATAACTTAAAGCATATTAACTATTATTAAAGTGTAGTTAGATAATAAATATGTGTAACTAATAAATTTTATTTTTTTTAAGTTCACAAACTAGATGAAACACGTAAAAAGTCAATGTATTGTGATTGGGGTATGCATAAACAAAGTGAGCAAGCTGCTGGGTGTGAACACGACTTGCTCTCTCACAACAAAAAGTTTTAAAAGCGTGTCATACATAATTAATTTGTCAGCAAAAACCTATAAAGTTTTTATGTATATTCCCAATCATCCTTTGAAATAGGTTACATTTTTTTTCTGACGGATTGCGACAGGCAGAGGTCTGGCAGTAAAAAGTGTACAGTTAGTAAGTGTATAGTTAGTAAGCGATAATTAATTTTAATATGTTGTATGAAATGATTTATTTTTGTAATGGTGTACCATTATACATTAATTTACAGCAAATGATCTATAACATTAACCCCTTCAAAGTTTTTACACCTATAAACGATTACCCAGCATGATATAGAGATAATACATAAAGTAGTATTTTATTTTATTTTTATTACTCTATCTTTTCAGCAGAGGAACCCAAAGCCTTATAATGACGATAACTATTGAATAAACCCATTTTTATTGCGTGCTGCGTGTAGGTTGAATGAATTGCTCTGAATTGCTTGAGAGAATGTGAATTTAATTTTTTTAGTAGCAATCCAAATGTATTAAAACGCAAATACTTGAACGATTTGAACGGTTCTCAACTTTAAAATAAGAAAATTTTTAGTTTCTAAGTCTTTGTTACACATTCTACGTATGATGTAACGCTTTGTCTTGTTGAGTAACTTTTCTTAGCTTCTATGTAGGAATTTGATTCTTTTATCGTCGTTTCATCCCATAGGCGCCCACTGCAAGGCATAGACCTACTTCAAAGATATCTATGGTAAGATAAACCTTAATCGACGCTTGGCAAGCGGTTCTGCCATCGCAGTGTAATATTATGATACGCAGAGGACTTTAAGATTATATCACGGGAATCAAACCCGGGACTTACGATCGCAAGTTAGTTTTTGTCCACTGGGCTATTACTGCTCATCCTAGCTCATCCATGATCCTTTTATATGTCCACACTATCTGAATCTTACTATAGGGAGAAACTTGTGATAAAACTCTCTTTTGTGTATATAGTATAATATAATATCATAATCAAAATAAAAAATGAAAATAATTACAAACATATTCCATTAAAATGTAATTGTTATTTGACGTACCCAACACACAAAATTCTCATATGACACAAAGGTATTGGTAGAGTAGAGTCTAACTAAAATAACATAAGCATTTTAGTGTATATCGAACCTCACTCCGATATTTTAGGAGCCGAATATTTTTAAGTGTGGCCCAGTTTCAGTTCGCTTATTGACTTTCTATCCAGTACATTTGGATCGCATGAAGTCCCCAATTTTTATCTTTTTATGTATTTAAATTTGTAAATTATATGTGGTAGCCCAGTGGTAGAGAATTTCGATTCTCATAATTTACATTTGTGTGTTATATAGAGATGCTGTTGCCCACAAACAAGACTTTGAGAGAGACATGTACCTTGCAGTGGGTGTCTATGAGTTGAAACAACGACGACTACGAAATAAAACATAATTTTCTGTGAATGAATTATACCTAAAAATATTTCTAATAATATAATAATTGTACTTACTTAACAACTGCGAGAAGAAATTACTCTTGCGTATAAAATATCTTTTTTTTTAAATCATTAAGGCTGCTGGTAGCTTGAGATTTTCCCATTATTTAATGAGATACATTAACATTTAGTACAGTATGTTAACACTGAATATTATTATTAATAATATAATCATTAACGATGTTAAACATTATTTATGAAAAATTAACAAACAACAAATATTTCAACTGTTTTGCGATACTTCACTAAACATGCGCTATACAATGTTTCTGTTTTAATTCATTTATCGAACCTTTGGTTTATTTACTTATCACAAGTTCAATATCTTAACAGGTACACAAACGTAATAAAATATTGTCGTTTTTATCTAAAGTAAATATTCTAGAATATATAATATATACCATACAAGTTGTAACACTACTTAAACCGTTGTACCGCGCCTGAGGAACGCGTTCTGAAAAACGGGTAATATCGGCCACTCCGTTCCGACAATTCGTTTTCAACGCTCGTTGCGGCGATGTTCATACTCTTTTTCCTCGGCCCACCCTCACTTTCCTAAGGAGTGGTACATCCATTTGCTTACACTAAAAAACTCCAACATTTATACATATATTACTAAAATGTTATGTTGAAATTGACTTTTCTAAATTAGAAAATATTTAATTCAAATCACTCTTAAAAGAACTTTAAAGGAATTCCTCAAAGTACCGGAGAATACATCTAACCTAGATACGTTCATTTCTATATTGTCATAAGTTATATTAATTATTTGCGACACGGTTTTACTTAGTGACCCTCTTATAATACTAAATAATATCAAACCCACTTATAAATATATGTTATGGGTGAAAATCTTAAAAGTCAGCGAATTTATTAGTTAAGTTTAAATTAACTATAATTTATAGCATAGTGTTTAAAATCTTCTATTGCCAGGCATAAGTGTGCTTTTAAGAAAACTAAATTCGTTCCAGGCTCTGCTTAAAGCTAAAAAACATAGACTCGTTAAATTAAAAAATGTAATGGCTTCGTTTCCCGTTTTTATAATTAAAAATCTTATGTTACTCCTCTTAAAGAGTAAAATGTCTATGAAACAAAGCAAACGTAAGCAGACACTGTTACGAAATTCGGGCATTTGGAGCTTGGCCAAAAGTATGAAATATTATATTAAGCTCAAATACGGTAAAGACTAAAATAAAATTTATATTTGTAATAAACTTTGGCACGTTGCGGACAGAATTAGAAACAAAAAGAAATGTCCTATGTTTTCTTTTAAAGACCGATTTTTTTATATTAAAACAAATAGCAACTAAAAGAAGCAGACTGCTCGTGAGAATGCTTAATGATTCAATAAATTTTACATATTGGCTTATAGTGTCAATGTTTACTCTTTTCCCCATATACACGAAATTCTTTACGAACTTTTTACTTTTTGTTATGACTTGAAATAAGATATTCCTTTTAACGAATTAGATAAGAGAAATGAATCGGTTAAAACTGAGTTCATTCACAGGCACCGGTTACATGATTGATGGTTATTTTTGGAGTAAATCTCGCACGAATGACGCTATTTTAAAGAATATTTCAATTTTTTTTTCTATTTTGATATAATAACAATGATTGACGTATTTATATATTATACAGCTTCTGCACAAAATACTGCAAAATACTCTGTTCAGCAACAATTTGATATATGTATGTCAAAAATTTTCGGCTTGTACAATCAAAAATATCGGTATTTTTTTAATCAATAACAATAACATTGGCGTCAATTGATATTCGTGAAAGAAGCCTTGAGCTTAGTCCGAAAAGTTTCAGGTCTAATACTATTCCTCGATAACTATAATTACTAAACTATAATTATATTCACCACATGTGTCATTAAAGAAATAATGAAATATAATGTTATGTTATTATTTACTGTGTTAATTCCTTTTTATTTCGTCTAGTTTTTATTTTGTAAAGTTTGAAGATTATTATAAATACTCTATAAAATTTTCATACAATAGATTTGTACACATAGTGCGCAAAACAGATGCCCGCTGGGTACTGGAGGTTCTGGTCACAGAGACCAGCAGGCACAACGTAAGACGTCCAACCACGAGGCCTACCTGCTGGACACAGGTCTTCCCACAACCTTTACAGTTACCATATTAAATTCGTCGCAAGACGCTGAATGCAAACAACTTCCTAACAGTCTTATCGGAAATCTATGTCCAGCGGTGCACACTCTTTGGCAGACGACAATCAAATACCGAAGGATTGTAAAGAATTTGCGTGACTCGGTTATCGATATGAAACCTTTGTGTTAAAAAATACAGCTTAATTTATTTAACAATATATGCGGTAAATATTGTATTTCCTAATTTTTTTCTAAAATTCTAATTAAAAAAGATTCTTTAAATATTGAAGATAGCTTTTATGAAAAATAAAATCCATTAGTTAATCTAACGTACATCTGTATATAGCTGCATGAAAATATAAAATATTACGAATTTTATTTGACTAATGGTTCGCTTACATAGGCCGCAATCGGTGCGGTTTTCCACTGCACGTATTTTATGACGGCATCAAACTGTAAATGGGTTTGCGGAAACCGCTCATATATAAACCTTAGATAAGAAATTCTCTTCATACATTTATAATACACTTCAACAATCAAATATTTTTCAAATTAACTCTTTGATCTTGACGATTTATTTTAAATATTTTCAACGATTTTTTAAAGAATATGTGTCAATATATCAAATAAGTATTCAGAAAAGAAATTGGTTACAAATAATTGCAACACCGGACAGTTTCTATATTTATACTTTGCTGACCTCTTTACCGTAGCACAATAGATGGCGCTAGTTGTATTTTACATCGCACTGCCATTTGTAGGCAGCCTAATATTGATTTATCTCCTATCATAGTTGGTCAGCGCTAACGCTTTTCTAAGTAGTATGATGTACCAGGCAGTAGTACCCGACCTAGTCGAGTTTCGGTCCTCTCGGGCGCTCTTGAATTGAAATTCTGACCGGGTATCAAGTGAGATAACTCTACCAGAGGTCCCTACTCGAGGGCATTTGGTTTGAGTTCACTCAACGGAGTGTCAGCCGAAGTAACTCAAAAACTCAGCGGACCTCCAATCCGGTCATACAGTATAATGTAATGAGCCTAGGTTCCCGAGGGAGCTTTCAAACTTAGCTAGCTATAATAAAAGGTAAAGCCTATGCGCCATCTACGCATTGTCCCTATAAATCTGTGGAAGTTGCAAATACTATTAGGGAAAAAGTGCACTGAACTTTAAAAAATCATTAGTATTACTTCATAAGGACACTTAGTTGCGTAAGGGATTCATCTTAACTGATTTCTTCCATGAATATAAATGTAGCGCCTACTTTCGGAACCTCTCATAATATCACCACACGTTCGTCTACTTCGTCGTTTCCCTGTTATTAAATGTCGTAGTTAAGCATGTCAATTTTTGCTACAAGTTCTCTCCAGGTTTTTCTGTTTTTGAAAAGTTTTTAAAGTCATGCATGCAAAGTGGTGTTCCACGTTTTTGTATCTGCGAAAATCCAACAAGTCGGTGATCTTCCTCTAGGCCTTGCATCGTCTGTTGATTCAAGCTTCTTTTGATTTTCTTATCTCCTCCATGCAGTGTGAGTACCTGAGGATTAAAGGCTAACAAAGTCATCACTGTTATGGTAGTACTGGATAGATTCCCAAGAGGATCTATCATAATTCACACTTTTTTACATTATTTATACATCGGATTGCCATTGTTTGTAATCTAGTTTCCAGGCAGCAGCATCCTCTGCGTATCGCGATCGCTAACCCACCTGTTAAGCGTTGCGATTATAGATAGGTCGCCGCCATAGATATATTTGACAACGACGAAACTCAACAGTTTACTAGCGTGGAATCCTACCATATAGTCAAGTTTTTTTTTAAATTTTTTAGGGTGCACGAAGTAGTGCGGCACGTTGTTCACGAAATTCTCAAGCTTCGGCGCCAACATTACATCTAGAATGTATTGACAATAATTACAAATGCATTATACCAAAATCAAGTGTGTTCCGCACGCCTGCAGAAATATAAGGAAGCCCATCACTCACTTTACAGTGGTTTATTTAAAAGGTCATGCAAAGGGGGAACTGCTTATTGATCCATCTCATCTCTCCACTCTGCCCTTGATAAATTAAATAAATAATTAAATTAATCATCACAGTCGCCACATTTTAATTAAATACACCAAGGTGGCAATCGAGATTATTGTAAGTAAATCTAATTACTCGCAATTTCTCACCACAAATTGAATAAAATATATAAAACAAAATTTTTAATAGATTAAAATTAAAAATAATATATTGAGTTTTTATTACGCTTTGTCTCAACTTACAAACTACAGTATGAATTTAGTTTTATCTTAATTATTAATTTAATTATTATAAGACTAACAAGATACTCAAATCTTATATGTATACAATGGTTTCGTATATTTAGATTAGAAGAAATTTGTTTGTCCATCCTAAGATTTTTACTACCGTAAGTTCGCTAATAAAAAGCTCAATAAAAACAGAAAAAAATGTAACTAAAACTATGACCGTAATAATGAAACATTAGAATAAAACAATTCTGCAGGACATAGTCGGAAGAGCTATAAACCACAGTAAAGATAAAATAACGGCACTTTCGGACCTGAGCTTGCTAACAATAAATTACAAGAGATTGTCCTGACTGCGACTGGACCATCTCTCTCCGAAGTGGAGTGATAACGGAAGATTATCGTTCACAACCCTTGTTCTAACTGTTCACACTGATTTTCTTTTACTTTATCTCTATGATTTAAACCTTCTGTCATATTTTTTATTACTTCAAATTTTAAAAAATTTCTTCAAATTAGATATACATGTATTACTTGTTATTTATAATGTATATATAATTATTTATGTATATATTTTTATATATATATATATATATATATATATATATTTTTTTTTTTTTTTTAATTAAAGAATGTTATTATTATTTCAGTAAGCGTGAAACTTGCCATGACAGAAGTACATGCACACACACACACACGCGCGCGTGCATTTAAGCGTGTACGTACTGAATACTACAACAACTACTACTTAATAGTTATCGATTACTTGCTTTTTATTAATAATTGCCTAGATCATTATAAACAATAATGAAATATAAAGTGCAGTATCACTTAACTACTGTTTTGGTATACTTAAAAAGAGACACGAAAACCTGATGATGACAATAATGATTAATTTACCTGGCAAAATATAATACGGGCAACAATGATGACTGTCAATAATAAATTTATCTCGCACTAGCTGTTCCCTACCCGCTTCGCGAATCTAATGAACGCCCTCTCAATTACTCCTTGAGGGTTGAATTTCGTAAAATACGTTCTTAGTTGATTTCTACTCGGCGTAGGAATATTCCTAATAAATTTCAAGCCTCTACGCCTCATTGTCCCAAAGATGAATATACACGCAAAAATTTCTTATGTGTATTTTTGTACTTATATATCGATAAGATAAATTGCCGGTTATAAGGAAAAAGAGAATTCTTTAGTTAAATATTTTAAAATACAATATTTACTAATAGTACAATACTGAATAATATAAAGAAAATAAACTTGTACATGGCATCTTAAAATTTTATGTCGAGTCCCTTTCGATACCGCTCTGCGGTTAATGGATAATAAGCAGTAACAATAAACATAAAAGTACATTACAATGTTCTAGATGAAAGCATATTTGTTCGCACGTTCATTTATATACGTGTACTAAATTGAATTTGACATTTAGAACCGTCTGTATCTGTGTCTGTGTGACCGTGTATTTATTTATTTAATTCGAATAGCGTTCCAAAAGCAGATGCATTAAAATTGCCTAAAGTTTATATCATTTAAAATTTTCTGAACATATATTTTTCGACAGCGTGACCGGTCATCGTGACTATTTTTCTTTTACAGTGGAATATATTTTTCTTGCAATGGGCATCCATCGACATCGTCTGACATGTTTTTTTGTTGACACAAAGTGTTTTTTTCTTTTGTATTAATTAAACACACCATTGTTATAAAAATCTAAACAAATAAAAATCAAATAAAACGTTTTAGTCGAAACTGAAGGTTTATTCGCTTACGTGCCCCAATTATCGAAGTTCTGTATTTCCTATCCAGTTCGTGATATTTCTCATAGCAGCTTATAAATCGTCTTTATAGTTGGCAAAATTAATTGTAAGATGCTATTGGAACCCATATAAACTTAATGCTAAAGTTAATTTAAAATATTTAACTGCATTTTATTTTTAAACATAAAGGAAAGTTTTATAACACAAAAGTGATCTTACTACATGATAAAATTAGATCTCACAAAAAGAAAAAAAAATTTTCAACAAATTAAAAAGTACGGATTCTTTTAAAAAAAATATAATTTTCCTTACGGTTTTTAAAAATATTAAATTATATATTAATGAAATATATATTATTGAAATATTTACTTTAAGTATATAAAGATAAAGGTTTATTTATTATGTTAACAAAAAATATTTATTATTATTTGAGCCTTAAAATAAATACAGCATATTTTACCCTAATGAAGACGTTGTGTGACGTGACAACACGCGTGATCCCAAACGTGACAGACGGTTAATTCGGTGTACATTAGTAAATAAAGTTAACGAGCGCTAATTTTATACATAACCTAATACAAAATGAAACGGTGCATTCAGATGATCTTAATTAGGTTAGTTAGAAATATTTCGTTAATTAGAATGTTTTTAATTTTATCGTTATTGAAAATTACATTTAAACAAAAAAATATGCCTCAAAATTTTTAATTATGTAGCCTTTTCTTTATATTAAATTATAGTTATCTCTTATGCTACACACTTATTTTTACTTTTTATTACACTTTATAAGATAGTATTATTTAAAGTTAATTCTTTGGCAAAGTTATTTTCATAACGCTAGCAAACAAATCTAACTCCGCTCTAATTTAAATAAATCAAATATCTTATGGGACACACGGAAAGCCGTCTGTTACATTCGTAACGCCAGCATACCTTGAATAAAGGGGATTTGAACGCGGAGAATGGGACTTTGTATTATTAAAGCAGGAGGAATTCGGGTCGCTGGACGAAATGCACTGCCAGTGTTCCGTTGTTTCAGTTCCGTTCTGCTCTAGCCTGTGAAGCTTCAGTGTACCGGCGGCAGGCTCGAGGAACGGACGTATCCCGTCGCTTCTACTAAGCTCTCGTGAAAATCGCCGTTGACGCGCTCCAAAAAAATATTTAATAAAATAGATGCATTTACATCAAGATTACTTATTTAGAGAAATCTTTTATAAAATATTTTAAATAATATGCAACCTTCATAGGTGTGAAAGTGCATAGAATCGCAACACATTGGTGAGTAAAAGTGGCATGTAAAGCGCATTAGTAAGCTATAAATAACCACGTAAAAGTCCATGAGCTAAGTATAAATGGTGTGGCAAGGTCCATGATTTAAATTAAATCCATTTAAATTATGCTTTTTAAATAACCGAAAATAAAAAAATTTTTGTTTACACGTATAAATACCTACAAATAAATTTAATCAACGGAGTTAAACATCATAATAAAAAGATGATTATTTATCTTGTTGCGTTTAAATTAAAGTTTCCTTTAGTCAAAATTCAAGAGAGTTAAAGCAAAAACTATGATAGAAGAAACCAGGGCGTACAGAAACTTTTACGTTAATTAATAGCTAATGGAATGATATCACTTTGAAAAAAATACTATCGCTATTTATAGAATTATTTTTATATGTGTAAAGGAAATTCCATAGCAATATGTAATCTAAAGTAATTTTATAAAACTAGGCAGGCAAATAGTCAAGTGAAATGCACTCAACCTAATTTTCGTTTTAAGCGGGCAAAAAATGTAAATTTCCACTACCACATTTTTCAAGTTTTGTAATTTTCCCTAATAGTCTAACTCAGTAGAACGTAAAAGTGGTAGATTACCTGAAATCAAAATACGCTTATGCCATGTACAAAAAGTTTTTTTTACATACGATATTGTTTAACAGCAGCAGATAGTTCTGATACTAGAAATAAAATTTACTTATCTATAGGAAATTAATATACTTAAAGACCACACAAGTAAGGGTAACAATTACTAAGACCTGGTCAATGAAATATCTAGAAATAAATTCAAACTGAATCGTAACGCGGTTGAGACAACCTGCTCTTTCAATTCCAGAACAAGCTCTTAAATCAGTATTAGTAGAATCATCAAATATTTGAAAAAGTATGGAGAGAAATATAGTCGGTAAAAGTGAACGCCAATGCATTGCAAAGAGGCCTCCGTGAACTTTCACGCGGGTCATTAGTTCCGAAGACCGTACCCGGCCCTCTTCCTATAACGCGATAGACCCCGACACTTGCACAGTTAATCCACTAAATGCTGATAAGTCATGTCTTATAGAAATAAAAGAATTTATCAATATTTACAATAACTTTACTAAGCTTCATAAAATTGTTATAACTAAATTATTTAATTTTTCAAAATATTATTCATAAATAAACTCGAAACGTGTAAAATTACTAGTGAGATAGAAAAACGCTGCTTTTTCTGTAGAGTTGAAAATTGAGATTTAGAATTATTTATTTATTAACATTTGTTAACGAGGACAAACTCCTACCTCCACTAAGAACCACTCGTCGAGTCCCTGATGTCGTATTGTTATATTAATTAAGACAGTAAAGAAGCTACAAGCATGTTAATTTTGTAAATGCATTCGTTATTAAGATAGTGCTATATACGTGCGCTGGCTACAATTTTTTACATTTTTTTAATCCCGACATAGATAATTATTTCCTACAAACAGCCATACACACGTTTTGTTAAGGATTTTTTTGCAAAACTCATTTTCCTTTTTCTTTGACACGTGGTCATTGTTTTACTTGAAGAAAATGCCTCTTACTGTTCAACCGGGCTCAGGATGACCGTGTATTGAATGCAATTAACCTAAGGCTATCGTCATTTTTAAATTTATTAATCAATGATAAATATTTATTTTACATTCTCTTTTATTTAGTATTTAGAAGTGATTGAAACACAATGAATAATTTATAAGTTTATATTTCTTTTATATTATATTCTTTTATATTTTATATTTCTCATGTTTAAGCGAAATAAATATGGCGCGTTCAAGAACAACAGATTCTTTAGGAATTTTAGAACAACTGAGCACTAATGCCACGACCACAGCTGCTAGAACCACAACCGCTGCCACCAATGTGGTGTCAGTCGCCAAATCCAGTGGAAATAAAAGACCAGCACAGATAATCATTTATCCTACAGGTAAGGAACACAAGCAAATCTTTTTAATTAGCTTTTTTTATAAAAAAAACATGAAACAAAAAAAATATTATTTGTAACATACTTTATTAGTAAATCGCTACATATATCAACAAAGCATTTAATATGTTTAAATTTTAAACATTCTCTTAATCCACGAAGCTGTACAGAGATAAATGATTCGCCAAAACTCGTACAAAATACCTTAGGTGTTTTGTAAGGCACAGATATTAATTACCAAATTACCTAATTGATGATGATGATATTGCATTGCGAAACATCGTGAAGGTGTAGAAATTAAATGAACTTTCTCCTTCGTAATCCAATTCATTTCAATAACAATACAAAAGAGGTTCTTATTGATAATAATAATTATTTTAATTTTTCATAATAGGCACCGCCTGCGCTAGATATTAAAACATGATAGAGTCCAAACACGAATAAATTAACGTTTGCAATTGGAAACTTGAAAATTAAATAATAATAAAATGTGAAAAAACCCGACAAATATAACTAATATAAACAATATAAACTAGTTATATAAGTACAGCGTCTTATCTCTCTGTTTACATCTTAAGGAGTAAAGGGAAGCATCTTATTGTCTCTGGCAGCCGCTAAATTAGAAAATGACTTATCTTATAAATAACAGCCGCAAACCAGAAAATAAATGACATTTTATTTAAAACTTAGCATTCACGGGAACATAAATGCCTACAGCATTCTAATAAAACCTCGTATATTTCAACAAACGAGACCAATAGAATACGATATCACAAGTCTCGGCTTTCCAACAGAAATTGTATATCGGAAATATTGCAGTACCAACAATGAGACCCTTATCGCAACTCGAAAAATATACTTTTCTTTTTCTTCTTCGATTATGTAGAACCTTTATACAATAGTCATGCTACATTTTCTTAAAATTATTGCAGTGAATTTATAATAGCAATGAAATCTTTATCTTGAGTATTGTTTTTTTTTTCATTATCCGAATAAATTTTATTGTTAATATTAACTAATAAATAATATTGTTTACTGATTTATGATTTTGAAAATGAAGAAATGTTGCATCTGCAACTTCATTATGACATTTTCAACCCAACTTATAACCAATTTATCTTTAACAAAAAAAAGTTTTTTTTGATTAGTTAGTGTACAGGTAAAAGTAAATAAATAATTTACTTAATTTTAAATGTACAATGATTATTTACATAAATAAGTTTTCTGACGAATTTGCTAATAATTTTATCGTATATTTTTGTAACACACGTGATTTTTAATGTTTGTTACATTCTAACACGCCTTTTTTGATTTTGATTGAATAAATATTTGAAAGTAAGGGGCAGATGTAGGTTTAACTCTACTCAACTAAAATGGTGACTATTTTCCTCCCAATTCTCCAATTTTTCTTTCGCCGTAAAAACCTTTTCCGTGTCATGAAGAAAATACCATAAATAAAAGATTGTCGAATTGGCCGAGACATTCTCGAGTTTGAGCTTAGCAGTACACATATTTAGCGATCCTTTTTAATATATACAAAGTGATACTTTATATGGGTAAAATCTTTAAATTGGTGAATGTATCGTACTATATAATGTATTTGTTTATTTTTCTATTGGAATGCGGCAGGCCTATAATTTTTGTTAATTAAAAGTTTGCAGAAACAAATAATAAAGAATAATTAAGTTTAATATATAGTAATAAGAATTTTGTAAAAACACTTTTTTTTACTATATTATCATTTTAGATATTAACATTGTTTTTACTATATATTTTTGATTTAATGATTTTAAGTTGCACCACACATTATTTGACACAAATGAGCTATACGTTCACCCTCTTTTAAAACTTTTACATCTAAAATCAATCATCCTGTAGATAGACTGTTTTATGCATTGTTTTTAGGTTAACAAAGTATGTTACTGTTTTTTATGCTAAACAGATATCAGACACGCGAAAAGTTTACGTTACGTTACGTCATCTCTTGAAAGTCGTCGGCTTAATCGATCGGCCCATGAGTATTAGGGCGTAATATCTCTTTACCTATAATTGGATCATCGATCCCTATTTTAACAACATTCGTTCTGTGCGCAGCAGTAAACTATTTAGTACTTTTCAATTCGTATAAATTCGCACCATGCCATTAATCCAACAAGAATTAATTTTAAGAATATTTAAATTATAAAGTATGATTTTTCAAATAAATATACATTTCATCTGCACCTTCAACGCGGTAAAATTTTCGGTTGAATCGAAGTTAAAACAAAATAAAGTTGAATAATAAAATAAAGTTATTGCATTTATCATAATATTTATTACATATTTAAAACGATTTTCGTCAATATAACATAAAAAGTTAGTTCAGACAATGGTAAATTTTTATAGGTAAACATAAAATAATACGTAATATGTTGTCAATAGATATATCAATAGGTAATATATTAGCCGTAGAACAAAAGCATTATTTCAGTTGTGCCGTAATTCACAACGCAGAAAAAGAAATATATTTTTGATTTTTGTTCCTAATAGCCGGAACTTCTTTGTTGACGATGTTTTCTTTCATCTTGTTTAGCACGACAATATTACATTATAACACAAAGCCTATTGCGAATCGAATCTAGGAATTACGATCTATGATCTAGAATCAGTCTTTAACGACTAAATAACTACTCGTAAATATAGCTATGTAATGCAAAGCACTATTCGCAGTTAATAATTGTTCATGTCTTTTCCAAAAGACTATGCCAATATGCATTTACCAACAAACAGGGACGCGTAAATGTCTATGTTTCGATTTTCTGTCGCCTAAAAATAAACTTACTGCCTTAAAATATTGAGTTTTACATAGGATGCTCTAAGACAATTTCCAATTGGATCTGTCTCAGACTTTGCGCTTCACCTTGTTCGAAGTCTCACCGATAAGTTTAACTTTTACAGTATGGTGTGCCAGGCTTGCTTTGGACGGCCACTTTACATTTTCCATTAGGCTTTTTCCTATGGCTTGCTTTGATATATAATCACTTGCCTTCGTAGCGTGTGGCCAATTAAATTCCACTTGGGCCGTTTGATGTGTTTGAACGCGTGTTCGTGCAAATTGAAATAGTAAGTAAAATTAATGGGCCTATTTTATGTACCCATTTACATTCTAGTCAGCGACTAAAAGGGCTTTGATTAAAAAAATCGGCGTAACATCTAAAAATATAACTAGGTTTTTTTTTCTCTTAGCGTTCCTTGGTCACGTGCTCTCGGCAGAAAAATGGCAGTCAGGGGAGTTTTGCATGGTCTTTTTACAGTCCGCCGTCATTTCTTTCTTAGCAAGGCAAGCGTATGCACAGATTCACAGGTGATTGCGTGAGGGATTCCTCTTTATCTGACTATCGTAACATTGTCGATCTCTTATCTTGAGCCATAAACTCTATCCTACGATCAACTAGTACTATCATTGCCTATTTATTGCATAAAGAAACCCAACGATATTTAAATTACAGTGAACGATTGGCTTGCTTGAGCTCATGGAAAATTGAGATGTTATTGCGCACTGAAAGCAGGATATCCTCAACCTTTTACTTCAACGTTCATTTCCAACGCGTATACGTTTCCGTTCTCTTATTTCGTCGTTCTCTTATTAGTCGTTCAGGACTCTCTACGCCTTATAATAGGGATTTCTAACGATCTTACAATGCGAGTCTTTGTTTCTTTCGTAATATAAAGATCTCTACATATCGTTTAAATGTGTTGTAGTTATGTGTTGTTTTATTTTGCCCTCCGACCTTCTACCATCTGAAATCAGTGTTCCCAGTTATATGAGAATTATTGGTAATAGCGGCGAATGTATATTGTATTTTCTGTTATTTAATATATAGGTGTAGGGTGTAGACCCTATAAACCTTACCATAACCATAACCTTTTCATGTTTACACTTACAAGCAATGGTTCTGTTTTTCGATTCAATCTGCTATATCTATAAAAAATATAGCGATGCATAGTTACGTGAGTATTCCGCGAGGGCCTGCACCGGTTCTATTTGACCTTTTCGTTCAACAAACAAATGAAGTATCTCATCAATCATACAATAAACACAAGTCAAAAGTATTCGCGTAACGGCTGTTCATTAATTCCGTAAACACTTTAAGCATTTCCTCTCACGAACCGATTCATCGTACGAAACATCCACGTACTTTTTATAACGCCGCCCTCTTTGTTACAGTTACGCCTGAATCAATAGTCATTCCCATTGTTTCCTGCATATTTGGTTTTCCGCTGTTGGCGCTTACTGTTATTTGCTGTTTAAGAAGAAGAGCTAAATTAGCAAGGTAAGTATCAATCAAGTGTATTAATAACTTTATAATATATAAACCTTCCTACCAGTGATTTTTGACGACAAAAAATTTATCCAAAACATTTCTCTGACCTTTCCCTATATATATTTTAATATAACATAATTATTAGCTCTAAAATCAACATTGTTTTAGTTAATGAACACCTTTTATTAGTCGTAGTATACCCGAATGATTGCTCTGATATAAAACTATGTCAGATTTGTATTATTCATTAATTTTTGTGGAAATTAACAGGCATATTTTGCTGTAATATTTTTCTTTTTTTAATACTCGTCAGTATATTATAACGAATATTGTAGTACATTTTGGAAGTTCTATTGTGTTAGTGCTTAGTTAATTTTTTTTTTAGATAGAGTTCACGATTTTACCAATTCATCGTTCGTCTCATGTATAATTCGTCTTTACTCAAATGATACACACACACATGTATACTTAACCATGTATTACATATTTAATACAGCGAGGTCGCTTTCATCCGGTCGCTGTTCCACTCTCAGTACAATAAAGTTGGATTTACTTTTATCGGTTTTGCTCTGTATAACTTCCGATACAGACGGGGATTTTCGAAAAGTCGATGACTTTTATATGCCTTGTTTGAACAACTGTTGAACTCTATAGTATACATAAAAGTATCGTCTCCCTTTTTCAGCATATATTTAAGTAAAAATCGTTTAATTAAAAGTTATCGATTTACTTTCAGTATACTCATTTCATTACAATTTACAATGACGGTTCAAGATATTGTTCCACAGAAACCGCTGTACTGCAAAGCGTGGCGAGATAAGGGTCTAGCATAAAAAGCGCGGAACCCGCTGTGAAAAAGAAATGGGCAATAGTTCCGGTATCTGTAGCATTATATCTTCAACTGTCATTGTGAACTGCAATTAATATAGTGCAATAAAAAATAAACCGTTAACTTCTTAAAGAAAGGTATTTTTAATAAATATATTGTAAAAAAGATAGACGTTACCTTAATATGTAATATTATTTTAGTTATTAATTGAAATATAAAATAAAACTATATCAGACAAATAAATAAACATTTTGGATTTGGAATTTTAATTTTACGATTAAAGATTTTTTTTGATTTCTTGGAGTGTTAGTTTTTAGATAAGAATTTTAATTACGTTTAGGGAACGAGCAAGACGACGAAACTGCGAGCTAGATCGCGGTGAGCTCTCGGTGGTGCGATTGTCTCCTGTGAAGAGCAGAGCTCGCGCCGTCAGCCTAGTGCGTTCGCCGCGACCGCTGCCCACATTAGAACTGGACACAGTGCTTGAAGAACGCTCTGACCCGGAACAAACCACGCTATCTCAAGTAAGCAACATTCATCTATTTTAACAGAGATAATATGAATCAAGTAAACAAAGAAGATCTCTACAAACTCTATGGGGATACTGTGAATGAAGGTTTAGAAGTTGGTTGTGAAATTTATGTTCTATATTAATGCGTAATTACTACTATATTTTTCATTATTAGCAAAAAAGTACTTAATCGTAAAATAACATTACAATTATACATAACATTTATTACATACTAGGTAGATATTTTTGTATAAATTTGAATTATAATATTATGTCCATACAACTAAGTTAACCAACAATACTCAAAAATTCTTGCATCTCTGCTTTCTCTATTTGCACCCAAAAATATTTTTAAAAATATACTTAGCTTTCAGAATTTAAAAAATTATGCCTTAAAATGAAGCTTGCAAAAGCTATGCAATACTAGATTATTGAGGGGAAGATGTATATTTGCACTAAGTGTCCAAACTTCTGTTCACAAAACGAATGCAAATCTCTAACTTTTTATTTCATTTTATTACGGTTCTCACTCTGGACCTCATTGGTAAGCTAACAGTGACTCAACGAGCCATTAAGATAGCTATGCTCGAGATTTATCTACGAAATCGAATCAATGAGAAGTTTTTAGAAGCATTTTTCAATCGGTATTAGGCAGAACACACAGCAAAACAGATTGCCGCTGGAGCGTTGAGGTATTGGAGTGGAGACCACTTACCGGCGCGCAACGTAAGACGCTCACTCACAAGGACATATGACCCTGTGAAGGTTATCGGAAGACACTGGACAACGCCGGCACCAAACGGTTTCATTAAAAATCTTTGGGGAAGGTCTACATCTAACAGAGGATATTATACGGCGGAAATGATGGCGATGTTAAAATTAAGTCCGGTTTATTACAATTTACGAGAATATTAAACTTACATACTAATTTACAATACAACAAAAAATAAGTACAAATATCAATCAGAATCAGGTTGATTGAACAAACGCGTGGCAGAAAGATATCGCGGCAATTTATTCCAGCGGGATACCAAGGATTAGATTGACATTCACTTAGGTACACAATTCAGAGTATCGCAACGAAAACGATGTGCAAAATCAGCAAATATGTTAGTATTAATACTATATTCGTTTATTAATTGCTAATCGCAAATTCTTGGTTCCCTCTTTCACTAAATGCTATTATGCTGTATTACAACTGTGGACCGGCAACATAATCAAGGCCACGGAAGACCGGTGTCTTGCGACTTTCCGTGGCTTTGTGATGATCTTTTTGGCCTAAGCCTATGCCGTGCAGTGGGCATTTATCGGTTTATATGAGTGAATTAAAAATATTATTTGTAATTCTTATTAATAGTAAATATTATTACTACAACTGATAATGAGGTATGCCGCAGTCTACCGGTTCTGGTGTTGGTTGTGGTTAGGCTATGCCTCACACTTATTATAAATTTTTCTCGTTTTTCTCACCGGTAGCCAGCTTTAACAAGCTTAACTGGACTTCGAGAGGTTGCGAGAAACTCAACAGTTGCACTTTTTAAATTAAATTTAATAATGTTTGATGTACACAATATAATATCTACTATGTAAATTAGTCAACAAACAAAGTTCCTCACGTTTAGATCAACTAAAATTTGTTGAATGCTATAATTAGATATATAATAATATACTCTTAATTTTAGATTTTAAACTAAGAAACGAGGGAGCCTGACATTTGTTTAGGAACTTTACTATATATGTGTACACATCCATGAAAGATTTGTTAAGTTTTTCTACAGTTTCTTACACATTGTATCTATAGGTGGACATAACGCCAGACCGGGAAGTAGGTGCGATACTGTTCGGTGCGATGGGCGCAGTGGGCACAGCTGCGGCTGCGGCGGCGGCCTGCGCTCGCGACAGCTAGCGGCGAGACTCGGCCCAGCTTGGCGCACGCTCGCCGCTCTGGGCCGCTCTCACCAGTCAGCCGTTAGACGAGGACGACGTCGAAGACCCCTCCTACGACAGCTAGCAAGAGGTTGACGACCGTTCCGTTGTCGATATCGGAAAACGAATGAAACTGTTCTTGGACATTCCACTTAGATTTTGACTTACAGACACTTAAAACCTGTGTTAAAGCTTAATATAGTTAAAATAAACAGTGTGAATTCGAAATGATATTGCTATATGTACAAGTCAATTTTCTATATGTGTATATCTTATCAAAACTAATTAAAATTGCGTTGTTTATAGTGATTAAATTATTAATAGAGCTGGGAAATGAAGCAACTTTTTAACAGATTATGTAGCGGTTTATTTTTAATTTATATGTAAATGCCTTTCAACTCTCAGGTACCAGGTCACGGGTAAAATTAAAATGATGAACGTTATAGTTATTCCAATGTATATTTAACTTACTAATTATTGTTGGTGGTCCGTTATCTACGTTGACATACAAATCCTGCAAGTTAAAGATAAATCGCGATAGCATCATTGACTTTCTCCATAAATTTTCTCCTCGGAGCAGCCTGCATGCAACGTCTTCCAACAACTTTAAAAATGTCGTCTGCCCACCTTGTGAGTGGACGGCTGTCGACCTTGTAAGCGCTTGCCAGTCCGTGGTCTCAACTGCAGAACATTAAGGACTTAGCAGCCATCTATTTTGCATGTTATGTGGTCCTTTGCTACAACAACTTACCTATACATGGTTATAGATCTCATTCTTAATTCTTTGAGAAATCCCGAACGCAGCGATGAAATCAGTTAAATTTTTTTTTTATTTTTGAGCAAAATTCGCATTGTGACGCATTTGCTCGCCAGTGATGGCAAATTAATATTTTACATTAATCTCCTGGGATAAACACTACTACAGAAACACAATTTATAACAAGATGTATGTATGATAGATTAGATTTATGAAGTAACAGACGGCATAAAGCCGGATATCTCGTAACTCTGAACACGAGTAAACTTTACAATGTACTACGTATTTGATGAACAACAAACTTTATCTTTTTAGTTAACTTGTTATAATTTAGTAAAAATAGAATTGTAAATACGCACAGTTGTTTAGGTTTGGCACTATTATGATAAATGTATAAATACATATTAAGCTGAATTAGTGGACGTAGTTCGCCGACTTAGTCAAGTGTATTAAGAGACTCATAATGACCAAATATAAAAGGTATACATAAGTAGGGAAGTCATAAAAGCACTGACCCGATTCCAAATAATGAAGTGCTACTGTCTTTTGTGCGATTGCCGTTTTTTCACGCGTGTATATGCATTTAGCTAAGGTATATTGTTGATGACAATTTTCAAGTATTTCTTATAAAATGTTTTTACGAAAAATGTATATATAATCTTATTAAACTCCCTAAAAATATGTATAGTAGTATGACCTGTAGCTCCATTTACAACTATTGCAAGTAATAAATCTTAATTAATATACAGTTGACAATACGAGTTATATACAATTTAGTTTTTTAAATGTTATTTATTTTTATTATCAATTCAAACTATGGCGTCAATAATTACATTTAAAAGATATAGGCGCAGAATATTATTAAAGCGAAACTAATTATAACTTTTATTTGTAAAAAACATGGTAAGGTTAAAAGGTAAACTCTAAGAATCGTAAGTTCTGTGTTGCTTATTTCCATCTCCAAAGCAATATTGTCCGGTTTAAAGGACAGCATAGTCAATAAAATTATGATCCAGAGATTTGTGTTCCAGAGATAGGATACGCCTTAGCGGGCAAGATTTTCTATTGCAAAACTCTGCGCAATTTCCTTGACTTAAAATTTCCAATTAAGTGAATTCTCTGCTTGTTTTATGATTTCATTGTTCATTAAAAAATTGAAATTTTCCTTTTTTAACGTTAATTTAGTAAGCTATTACGATGTGATTTTTAAGAGCTTTAATTAATTTTTGTTTTGCTCGTAAATATAGAGCGGCCATCAATCTAAAACTAATTGTTTATTATGATCCATATCAAAAATTGACTAAGTAATTACTTACATAACATATGTACATGGCGTTAGTTTTTTTTTAAATAAAATATCTAGAGTAAAAACTGTGCCCTGATTAATGTTCTGCAAATTCTCTTAAAAAAAAACGTTATAAACGTTATTCAAGTGGCCAGATATCTACATATTTAGGTATGTGTGTGTTTTATATGTGTGTGTATATATATATACAAAAAAGTGATTTTAAATAAATAAAAATGAAAGTTAACAATGGTTAATAAAGAGTACATACTGTTCTAGCATGTACGACTTTGAGAAATATAAAAATAAAATTTCATCATTTTTCCAGTTCATTTGAAGTTCAAGAGATATTATTCCACATTTTGCTATTCAATGATTAAATGAAATCTTTATGTTCTGATACAATCATCCTTGCTTTAATGGCAACAATGGGTACTTAACCTAGTTGTTGCTTTAAGTAAATTCTTTAAAAATAAACGTTTCGAAACACACCAGTTGTTGGCTCTTCATTTTGCAATTAGTTGAAATAATTAGTAACTAGTTACTCGCTTCCATTAATCAAAATGGTTGGTACAATTTAGGCTTTCTGTGAGTAAACGTTTTTTTATTAAAAATTTGTTTTAATGATCGCATCAAAGGCTACCCTAACTTGACAATTTGAAAAACCTTTAAAGGTATTAATGTTATATAAGTTCCACCAATTACTGGAATTTCAACGTCATTGTGAATATATTACAGGCATTGAATTGTAAAGATTCTACATAAAGGCTTTTATTACACAGAGTGGTTATAGATGTCAAAGTTTGATTCGTAAATTTACACCTCATTTCTCAGCAAAAAGCTTTTTATCTTTGACATCTTTTTCCAATCACTCTGACATACCTCACATTCATTTGGCATACGACAAGCCAATATCTTCGGGCAGTACTAAATCTGCAGTGTCAGATAGTAAATAATCATTTATTTTAATATATAGCAATACGAATTCTGCAAACACCTTTACTTTATTATCATTACGTTATTTATTATTTCTATAATCATAAGTAGCAAACGAACTATACATTCACCCCTTAAAATCTTGTACATCTATAACTATTAACCTGTATACGAATAAATAATAAAAGATCGTATTAAATTAAATAGAAATATTGTTCAATATCAAAATAGATAACTTTATTTTTCCGTTAGAAGAGTATACAGACAATGAACACAATATTTCCATTACCTGTATCATACATATAAACTCGATTCAATTTTATATTTACTTCGCATACCTACATTATGGAAACCCTTTTATTGTAAACCGAAGCCTCGATAAGAGTTTTTCTAAGTGCAACATACCTATTTTTAATAATAAAGTTATTTCATTTTTTAATGGTAGATAATAAAAAATACTAAGTAAACAATACCGTATTTGTTACAACTAGGAAGGTCTAAACTCAGTATTGTGTTCTTTATTGACGAAATTCAGTCTAAATGACTGTATTGTGAAAAAATAAGAAATTTGTTACTAATTTATTTATTTCATTTACAGTCATATAATAAGTTATAAATAAATATCAACAATATAACACAATGTAATATATTGTGTCATTGCGTAAACGTTTTTTTTAAATATAATGTCAAAATTAAATTATTAGCTTTTCTAATTAACGTTAAAAACCAATCAAATTAACTATCTTGTATTGACTAATAAAAAGTCTTAAACTTCAAAACTATTCCATCATAAATTCTGCCATAGGACGTCCACGGCTGAACGTAGGCTCCCAAAAAGATTTCCATGTGGACATAGTCTAAATTATATATGAACATCAAATATAAAAAATTCATGAACACAATTGAAACTTAGATCTGAAAGTGTGAAAATGGGTTATCTACATATTAACATATTTTAACGGTAATCTATTTTAGCTTTGTTATCTTTCTATTTAAAAATATCTTACATAAAAATCCTTTAGAAGCTGGAATCTACTGGAAAACCCTCCAGAAACTTTCTACGTTACCTTAACTTCAAAGCCTAGTCTCTTAAATGACCGTAGAGCTCAACCCGGACAAAGACTTCTCAGGGAGCTCCAGGTTGATCAAAGATGCTTGGAGGTTGCCTCTAGCATCTTTTACCCGGTGAAACTAATAATACTAACAGGCAAACAGTACGGGTAAAAACAGAACAATAACTTGTTATCACCAACTCAAACTATATTCAACAATTAGTTTTCGTAAAATGAAACAAATACAAAGTGTTAAAACTGTACACACGTGGATTGATATAAATCAAGGATAAAGGTTTCTTTTGGGACTCCTATTGAAATTACTATAAACATCTGCAGGGAGAAAACTCTAACTAATCGAATATTTACACATCTATTAAGCGTAAAATAGAAATAAGTTGTGAGAAATAAAAATAATCGGATTATTTATTCCTTAAATATATTTATTATTTTAGATTTATTACAAACCTAGATCTATAGTATATATCAATAGAGAAAATTAAATTAAATGAAATTTAAAAATTGAGCTTTTTATATAAGTTCATTAAATATAATTTTTAGCCACATTAAATAGCTACAAAAGTTTGTCAAAAGGGTGCCAAATCAATTCCTCTTATCAAATTATGCAAAAGCGCCCACAAAAACTTTGTAATAATAATATAGTACCGAAACCGCTGTACCACCGCTAAAGGAAAACGCGTCGTGGTGGGGCCCAAGAAAAAAAAGCATAAATACCGACTGATAAACCGGAGTGACGGTGGACTACTAATTGTAGCGGCCGACACTCACTTCTCACCGTGCGCATACTTAAAGCGAGGTATACCAGATTTGGTTGCACTGTAAAGAACATAATCCCGATACAAGTTTGATTATTAATATGATTGCGAATGATATTCTATTAACATACAACACAGAATCCTTAATTAATCTGATATTATATGATTAAACATATTTTGTTAATTTTATTTAATAATTGGTTAATGAATAGTAATAAATTAATAAATTAATTATTAGTAATCTACCACAAATAAGTAATTTACAATGTGTGCTAAAGGCATTGTTAATAACACAAACAATAACCTTGTTAAACATGAACCATTCTGGTAATTGAACCTTGTTTGCTTTTAATTAAGCGCAGATAAGTTCTGCCACATCCACTGTTTAGAGAAAATTTATTTCAATGTTTAATATAAAAATGATTACGTTACGATATGAAATATCTAATATTTAGGGATATAGATAACGATTAGTATTTACTAACACAGATTGCTTTGTTACCTACTACCTAATACCTACCTAATATTATTTTTAAATCATCTCTCATAGCTCAGCGGGTGTGGACAGACTTGCGATCGTATGTCGCGGATTCGATTCCCGGGATACAATCTTATATAATTCACACTTTGAACATTAATTATATAAGATCGTCATTCCTCACGCACACGTTTCCAGATGATGGCAGCAGCCTCTTCTGCGTACCATAGAACCCACTGCAATCACCAAACCGCCTTGCAAGCTTGGCGATTATGTTATATTTCCCATAGATATCTTTGGGAGATGCCTGTGCAGTGGGCCTCTATAGACAGAAACGACGACATATTAGTTATCACGTTATGTAGACTCATGGAAAATGTTGTATGAACATGGATTCAAATCAAGCCGAAACTTAAGAGGTAATTCTAAGAACTAAAAACAAAAAGATTACATTTGTTTAGTAGAATATTACATACATAATGAAATAGATGGTCATTAAAAATTGTGTAAAAAATTTTTGAGTCTCTGAGAACTTAAACAAAAATTACCGCAAAACATAGTTCGAATTAAACATTAAAATATTTTTAACGACAAAAACATGTACATATTATTTTTTCGAATATACGTATTAATAATAAAGGAAACAAGTTTTGCTTTTAATGAATCGCCGTAGCATTTATGTGTATTTGTGTATGTTAAGAAATTTCAATACCAAAAATATAACAAATAACATAAAAGTGTCACAATTTTGCCTTTGTGGTATAAAACAACTTAATTGAATAAAATTTGTTATGATTACTATCTCACTTATTTTTGAATAATATTATTTTACTTTAACAGTATCACGATGATACCGTAACAGGAAAATGATAAAAGTTTCGAATACCTAAAACATCAAAGTGACATTAGTTACTAAATAAAATGTTCTTAAGATTTCAAGCGGCAACATAAAAATCTATACAACATATTCTTATTCGTACTTTTAACGTTTAAATTTATGAAAATATAAAAATTATTACTGTAAGTATTATTTCTTATTTTTAACCATTTATAACTAATTCATTAGTGAATATATTAAAAAATAGGGGTAATAGGGTTAAAAAAATATCTTCTGATCTATTTATACAAAAATAAATGCCATATAAAGAGAAAACAAAAAAAAATAAAAAAACGTTATAATAGACAGTGTAATTTAAAATACAAGGAGTGTAGGCATCTTTAATAATCTTTAAGAGTACACAACTAACTCAAATCTCGTTTGATCTACGAGAAGGTCTCTAGTACCTTTAAACCTCTAGTACCTTTAAATAATTACTTGCAAAATTAATGGAAAGCATTTACCTTTTCACATCGTATTAATATCTTAATTTATTCAAATTATTGGGTTGCTTATTTATGAAGAATATTTCATAAGCTTGGATTTAAGTATAAATATTTAGAAAGTACGTTTACATGTCTGTCAGCATCCGTAAAGCCCGAGTATGGAAATATCTGCCAGCTTCCTTATTTCTAATTTGGCCAATTCCTTCCTTATTTATAACTCAAATCTACAGGGTCAGAGTGAATAGGTACCTACTAAGTCTGAGTGCTTCATCTTCGACCACATCATCGCTTTCCATCAGGCGAGTTGATGGTCAAACACGAACAAGAAAGCGTTAAAAAAGAGACATTACTAACTTTTACGTATACACGAATATTTTTATTTACTCCCACTTATCATTCTGTTTTGGATATTGAAGAAATATTCGCTAGAAGTCGTAAAGATTATATTACATTGTTGCCACTAAAAGTTTATAGATTTAAATATCTAAGAGATATTATTAACAAACTTTATTAAACGAAAATCAAATATTACATCATTCTGAGATTGATCGCAAATGAACGGCAATCTAAATATCACGTTTATAACGTCATCGCATTGATTAGTGCCATAAAATTATATCGAAATTCTACAGTGATGCCACAAACGCTGCATTTGACATAGTCACAGGTGACGTAACTTGGATCTATTGTTGTAATTGTTGTGAAAGCAAGAGACAATCTACACGGTGGGTGATTCTGTTAGAAGAATTTCCCACAGCAAAAAAACGTATAGTAAAAATGTCTGCCTCGTTTTTTGAAGAAACAGGCTATTATGCAATAATTGTAATAGAATGTAAGGAAAAAGTAACGGCACAGAGGTATTCTAGCAATAGTGTGTTTCTGCAAATGAAAAATCAATACTTTTTATCAGCATTTAACCTAAACTATAGCATATGTGGAATTGTTGGATCACACTTCTTGTCCCATACCTTACACCATGCTACATTAAATTATTCCTTAAATAAAAAGACCTTGGTATACGACTTTAAAATGCCGAATAAGCGGTGGTTCATGTGATGTGAACATTTCTCTTAAGGTGATTCTCAAACTATTTTTAAAAGATACAACGATCCATAATTGCCAAACAGACTATTTTGAAAAACAAGAAGTAATTCTTGATTTTTAGGGCAAAATTCTATAATAAGCAACGACATAAATTTAATTAAAATTAACCAGTTTTTGACCTACTTTTACAGCGACCTACTTAGGAGAGTGTTACAGAAATATTCATTTCTGTAATCAAACTCTAATTTAAAGCAATATTTTACTATTAAATTTACGAAAATATTTGATACTATAGGCAACTGTACTAGAGAAATGTCATAGACGTTTTAGCAAAATTTATACATTTAATTTTTCTTTACCAATGAATGTTGTTATCATAAAGTAAAGCTTATAACATTCTCCTTCACGACTTAGCTATTGCTAAACTAAGCTGACCAGTTTCATCAATTTTAATATCCGCAAGATCTTTGACTTGTAGACTTTTGGATTAAAACTAATAACACTGCACTTTGAAAAGAAGCCAAGAACAAAATTTACATAGTCGATAAACTACTGTCTTCATTCATGCACTGGCAAATTGGCACAGTAACAAGACTGTCTTGATTTAAACATTCAACGCTGCTTCTTTTTGTCAAAGAAAGTTTAAAAAGTTCTTTATTGAATTAACTATAAATAAAGGTTTTTCGTTCCATTTGTTTCTGCTCTTTTGATTCTTATAATTTTCGTGCCTTAAAAAATATGATTAATAGTAAAATATTATAATGTGGTGCTGCATTATTTGCATTTATAATATTTTTATTTATCAAACAGATAGTTACCTTGACTTCTTCGTGTATAAAATGTACTGACTTTTGAAACAAATGCAGCGCGTTATCGTGTCTCGTCACATTGGTACACAGAAAAAAATTTTATTCAAATAAAGCAATAATATTTGTTATAATAATAAAAATAACATTAAGAACATGAAATATGTATAAAATTAGCTTACATTTTAAATATAAATTATTTTGAGAATACGTGACATGGATTTTTACAATTAATTTTTGGCGTAACCCACTACTTGCTTTACATACAACTTACATCTGATCTTTGATTTTTGGATAAGCCTGTTATAAGATAATAATAAGCCTTTATTTTCTAAGCTATACAACATTTTTCCTTAAATTTATCTACATTATGCCACTGAAACCTCGCACTTGGTATAAGCCCCCGCCAGCACAAACTTCGTTATTCTTCGGCTTCCTTCTCCATTCCCTTTCTGCTATTATGTGGCTGTGGCTTCTTCTTTATCTATTGTGCCTTTCTATCTTGTAGTTTCTAGAGTCCACCTTTTGTCCTCATATTTTGCTGGATATCCTGCTGAACATAGCTTTTATGTCAAAGGTAATTTAACAGCATGCATGAACTAGTTTTTCTCTTATATAATCACTACATGTTATGATTTTTCCTATTTGAGTTACATTTTGTTTCATCGCTTATCGGTAGTTAATTTTATTTTGTCGTTATAACTCCTTCAGCAACCACGTTTTACCTAATTTACCATTTACAAAATAAAATTGCTATCATACTTATACTCCTGGGCAGAGGTATCCAGTGTACAAGTTTTCTGTCTAACATAATTAATGTAGATCATCTCGAAAGAATGCTCTCCTTATCAAAAATACTAGAATCCTAAAAAAGAAAAATTCGTACATTTGATGTTTATACAATCATTATCTCTAGCAATACGATAAAACCCTCGTGCAAGAATTTTCTAACCCAATAACTATCTCGCCTTTACAAAATTTTGTCGGATGATTATTCCTTTCATAACTTCAAGCGAGACCTAATTATGTTGTTTAACGAGATGATAAATTCAGACGTAATTTAAAAATCTTTTTAAATACCTGAGCAGAAAAACTGGCAGCAAAGCATTGCTGAAAATACAAGATTCATATCATTCATTCAATATTTATAAGTACACATTGCGGAGCACAATTAATTTATCGTTGTTCTTGCGTTTCAACTTTCTTGGCCTAAAATAATTCATAAATTAATGGAAGTAAATATTTCTTTAGAATTTCTCTTTTAAAAAGAAAAACAAGCTTTCGCTAATATGTACTTAATAACCTCACAATGTGTATTCGATTATCGCAATAAAATGTCCAAACTTTCGTACTAGTCAGAAAAAATATTTACTAACTTTATCAATTTTTTTTTTGTGCCTTGCCTATGAAAACCCGTATTGCTTACCTACAGGCAACTAAAGCTTATCGTAAGAGTGTGGTTGGAAATAGAAGACATCAAGATTGCTTCGTTTTCCACAGGAACAAATGTTAGCAACTGTTTTTTTTAGTTTCTGCATAAGTGGGTTGTAAGGCGCTCTTTTTCCCCATCAGATAGTGGTTGCAAGAATACAATTGTCCCAGTTCGCAGAGCGTTATAGCTAGTTAAAATACTGGGTTAATGAGAGATACTATGTTATCTCATGTGACGAAGGTAGATACGTTGATACGAAGGATTTTACATAATTTTTAACGTAAAACGTAGAGAAAATTTAATAAATTATTCTATTTTAATATTCTTTCTTGTACATGTCAGAACATAAAAATATTGTAGATACATAGTATCACTCGTAACATATAATACTAATTATACCTACATAATTATAAATGCAACAGTAAATAAAAACATGAAATTAATTTAGATAAATTCGCACTTACTTGAAAAAGAATAAAGAAAACGGATACAAAGTTACTGATTTAATGGACAAATGATTAACAACCAAAAATATATTTTTTTTAAATTTCTAACAATTTCTCACTTCATAGTTTGTTCACGGTAACGAATAAAAAATCAAAAAGGTTATGCTGTTGGAAACTATATCCTTATCATAATTAATTATTAACTGAGCAATGGTAGCCCAAAGGTAGAGGGATGAGATGAGAGGGTTGAATCCCGAGATATAATCCTATATGATTCACACTTTGTACATTAATTATGTAGGATTGCCACTGATCAACAAGTTACCAGATGATGGGCAGTAGCATCCTCTACGTACAATAATACTACAATGCGATCGCCAGCCAGCCGTCTACCAAGCGTGGCGATTAAGGTGTAACCCAACACCCCCCCCCCCTCCATAGATATCTTAGGGGGAAGCGACGACCAATCAATTATCGTACAAAATTTTCACTGACGTAATTTCACCAAAATGCTCTATTAATATTAGACAGACTACATTTTAACCATTTCTAAAAAAACCTTCATTTCGATATTTTAGAAAGGATATAAAGCTTGTTTAACTACACAGTTGATTCGGAATTTTTTTTTGATATATCTAAAATCATTTTCCCTAATTTGAAAAAAATAAAACTTGCTTTGATATTCCCTGTTTTTGTGTAGTAATCATTAATTTTGTTTTATTTGTGTCCTTTAATTAAGACTACTTGAGTCAAAATCAGTGAGCGTTATTGCTATAACAAAACGTCCTTTTTTCATCAAAGAATAATTTAATTATGCAAGTATGTTTATAAAATCAGCGTTTCATTTACAGAATTATATTATATTTTATACTATAAAGTGACGCCACAAGCTACGTCGCATTAATTTTAATAATATATGAATATTTTATGAATTTGTAAATACTGATGTCGTTTTCATCCAAAAGTCACAAAGAGTCCAGTGAGGGCAACATAGGGGCCGGCCTAGGTCACAAAATTGCCAGCGGAAAGGCAAAGATAATTTCTCCAACAGGAAATATTAACGTCCAATAGATTAATATCGTCAAATATTCTCTGTCAATGAACTTTTTCCTGTAAAGTTAAAGGTATACTTAATAAAGCATCTTCTTTACAGCATATTCATGTAGATTTTTATCACGAAATGGCCAAAGATATTCCAAAAACATTGATGTTACTAGGAATAATAAACCTTTCATCTTAAGGTTGAATATTGCGAACGTAAACACGATACTGCATAATAGTGAGTTACAAAAAAAGTCACCACCATATATGTACTATCAAAAGAAATGATTAATGATTAAATGAAAGCTCCAGTTAATCTCCTCAATATAAGGATGAATGCACATTTTAATAACGTGTAGTACCAGTAAAAGCTGATCCAGTTGCGATGAATGACGTAATTACTGTTTAACCGATTATCGATAAATATATGAAAATGATTACTAGATGAATATGTTAATCAAGTGATATATCTGTTAACATCTACATTTTTTAAATTGGTTCAAAATCTAAATATCATTTAATTGGTGAATACGTACAAATGATATTTTCTACCCTTAAAACATAATTCATAACATTATGTGCATACAGACACAACAATTTTTTGTCAAACATCATAATTCTTTGGTGCATAGAAGTTGGACCACTCTATAAGTATATTTTTATTGAACTACTGTCCAAGTGGCATTTCCAGTTACCGCAAGTTCGAGGGAGTAAGGTGCAGAGGGCGTTAAACCTTGGCGAAACTCGAGGTCTTCCTTTAAACCTCGGCTCGAGTCATAGCATTCAGCTAGAAGGCCGCCAAGCTCTTTAGACCGCGTAAGGTGGGCGCCCCACAGCCCGGCGCAAGGGTCTCAAAGAGGAGACCTCGGCTTGGACTCACTCAATACGCATTTAGTATTCCAACTCAATGGTGTTCGAGACGGCTGAACTTTGACTTAGTCAGTTGCTGTTGCCTGACCGACATTGCTAATTTGAAAAGCGTTAGCTAGAGAAAACATGGCGGAAGAAACTCCTACAATGCCTCTTTTGTAATAATAGTATATCTCTAATAGATATCTAATAAAGGGTAATACCATATGATTAATATAATATATGATAATTGCGTTACTATGTACAATGTACAGTGCGCAAGTATATCAGTAATATTACGCTGGCATTGTCATTTGATATATTGTTGATAAATTTAATATTAACAACTTTACTAATAATATTTGACGAAGCGCATGTTAGCTTTTAACGATCTTTCTTTAAACATTTAAAGGAAATTCAATTAGGAGTCACCGCTACAATAACGTCTGTAAATGGAGAAATTACCAAGATAAATCGTTTCGTTCCTCAAATCTGTTTGAGACGGGAGCGATAATTTAATTTAATTAACCGCAGTTTATCAGTTTCCATCAATCTATTTGTATTGTGATATCTATGGCTATCAATAAATGAAATGTCCATTGTGAATGTAAATAGTCGGTATTAAAATTATGTACTTAATTTCAATAACGACTATTTTGGGAAATTTCGTATTAGTGCTAGGAAATAAAGTTGATAAAACAAGAACGTACACAAAAAGTAAAGATCAAAGATTATTATAAAAAAAATATATTTTTTTTATATGGTCCCCGCTGTTGGTGACCTCTTGTTCCCCTATCTCGTGTGGGACAGGGACTTTTTAATTCTAGTAATTATTATCATTCTTCTCTTTCATATCATCTTATCTGTCGTACTATTTCTTTCATTCTACAATTTTCCCATTTCATTTCATTCCATTAGCCATACATTCATCCTCAACCACTACATTCTAGGTTTCCCTACCATTCTATTTTGCAACATTATTTATTTTTACCTACTGCATTCATTACCACCCTCCTGCAGTAGCTGAGGAAGCATACTCTCTCCCCTTCGTCTTGCATGATGGCCGAGATATTCCTTCTATCTTTTTGCCCATCCGGCATTCGGAATCTGCGCGCAGTCTTCCGAACGCCGGACAGTGGGCCACAAGGTGGACCACGGTCTGGCCCACGCCCGGTTCACAGAAGCACGAGGGGTCCTCCTTGAGCTTGAACCTGTGAAGGTACTCAGAGAACCCTCTGTGACCCGTGAAGAGCTGGGCCAAGACTGATAAAAAAAAATTATTATAGCTTAGATATAGTTCCGATAAGCAAAGCTATTATCATCAAAATCATATTTTCAGATGTGGGACGTCCAATGCTGGGAATCGGACTGTCCTATAAATTCCCGATAAGACCGGTTATTAACTGTCTATACCCAGCGTCTGCTGACGACTTAACAAGGTCTTATGGGTGGACATCCAACGATGCGTTTTCCGACTTCTTAAGACTTCTTCTTGGTTTTGGTTGAAGTTAATGCTGTTAGCCGGGGACTTTCACAGCTTCATCGAAACTGAGTTCACGGAGCGGAAGGGTCCGTGAACTTAAAAATAAAACAGAAGCTGGACAGACGCATTCCATACGATAACGTTTCATGTAGTAAACCGCTCTACCCGAGTAGAGCTGTGTAGGGTTGATGTTGTGTATCCGGCTTGGGACGGCAGCATGGACTACAGGTGAGCCAAGGGTGGATCCGGATCCAACCTCCGTTCACCTACGCTGTTCGATGTTAGGGAGCGGGCGGTCCTAAGAACGGGTGTTGTGGTGTGGTTAGTAGAGTTTTGTTCTATTGTGAATGACGCAATGTCCTGTGTAGAGTGGCCCAGGTGAAGTGGTCGCTGGTGCTGTGTGGTTTGCGCTTGTAGTGTTGTGAGTGTCTACATCGGATGTGGTGTGGTGCATGTTCGGTGGGAACCTTGTAATCAAGGGTAACCGTCAAGACGTCCTAATGGGCGTAAGGAGTAAGTCTTTGGGACGTCTCTTGACCTTTGCTAAGGTACGGGAGGAGTAGTGGAAATCACTCGCTATGAGAGAGTTTGGGTGAGAAGAGGCTGACTCAAAATAAACCTCTGAGCAAGCCTTAAAAAATTCTTGGACCTTAGGGAGTTTGAAGTCGCTATGGAGATCTACATTAAGCTGATACCACTCCGCCCCGGTGGCTATCCGGGTAAAACGGTTTTGGAGCATCTGTAGTGATTTGTGAGTGGTTTGATCGGCATGCGCGAATACAACGCTTGCGTAAAACAAAGACCGATCTTACGCAAGTTTCGTACAAATGCAGTTTGTGCCTGAGGGGAAGCTTGCTTGAAGAGCAGATTAGGGAATAAAGCCTGTTGAGGATGCGACTGGCTTCAGTCCTGACCTAGCGAATGCTGGCGGAAGAGTAGTTTGGAGTCGAAGGTGACTCCGAGGTATTTGACTGAGTCCTTCCATGAGATGGGACGGTCGAAGAGGGAGAGAGTGCATCGTTCCGCGTGATGCCTGCGCATGCGCGCTCCGGAGGTTTTGTGTTTTCGTGTGAATATTATCGCCTTGCTTTTTTCAGGATTGACGTCAATCATTCATTTCCTGAACCATTCTTCCAGGCGGGTGGCTGCGGATTGGTGGCGACGTGAGGGACCTAAGACTTCATCGGCCAATTGTTCAGCGAACTATATGGCCTGCCCACTATAACTTCAATTTGTCAATCCGCTGGACTATATCGGTTAGTCTAGTGGGTCTACGAATCTCCTATCCGTCAATATAATAAAAATATTAATAATGAGGTTTCGCAAACATAGTGCTGCGACTTGAGCAGAATTTCTGTTAGTACTTTATATCTAAAGGCCACTATCCCGACTGTGCTAACAAAGAAGAAATAACATGTCTAATCAGAATATTATTTTAAATGCATAGTAAATAGCGTGTATGTAAACCGTCATTCAACAAACATACTATAGCCTACTAAAATGTTACAAAATTATACCAATACGAAAAATAATTTATTAAAATTTATTGCGGTGATTAACATAAAGATTTCTTGCTTATTAATATATGTTAACATAATCAATTTTGTAATACTTACAAAGGCCTCTTGACGAAATATAGCCACTTGACAAAAAACGATAAACCTCTCTACATTTCATAACAATACATAAACATACACGTTCAAGTAAAAAGATGTATATGTATATCTGGATACAAAAAGTATTGTTTCAAAATGATAGATTTCTATTACGTATAGTTAAAAAAAACTCGACCTTTTCTTTGTCTTGCATTATGTTAATTTTTTTCTCGACTCAAAAATAAATGATATGAAACTCACATCTGTTAGCAAACTAAGTTTTGAGTTTTGACCATATGCTGAAATATCCAACTTGGCTTGTCTCTTTCTGGTACGTAGTAATGTAACGTTTATTTCGCTTCATTAACATATTTATTTATATGTATGTAATTGAGACAAACTTATCATAGAAATTAGCTATGATAGAAAATAAAAAAAAACCTTAAAAGGATCCCATGAATTATAACTTAAACAATTTATAGCGGGTTAAAAAAGTTATGTTGTTAAAATAACGTATTACCACTTTAACATTCAACACGACAATAAGTATAAATTATTAAGCAATTTATTTCACAATTACACACAGAAATCGCAAGTAATACTTGTTTAAGCACGTGGCATTCGGCATGCCCAATTTTAGATTATAACCTTGTCCATCCGGTGTGTAATACAAGTATGTAAGTTATATTCAGTAGCATCTTTAATATGTAACACACTTGCGAGTTATTAATCTTGTAATATCTATTATGATATAAGTCCACTTTATAATAAGGTTCTTTAAGCATACCCTAGTGAATGATAGATGCTTTCGATATGTACAGTTTTAAATGATTGGCATGTTGGTGTTTGTTTTCATTGTATTTTCCGAACTGCGTTAATACCAGAAAACGCACTAAAGATGCATTGAAAAGCACCTGTTAATTGATCTGTTATAATCTGACACTCAGTATATTGATGACGATCGTGAGTACATCAGACATCGAATAACCTAACAACAAAGAGCTTGTAATGACTGTTTTTAACCGAGAAGACGATCTAAAACAATTATAAAAATGGCAATAATAATTTAAATACATATAATTTTTTCTAAATTGCTTTTTTAGAAAAAAATAGCTGCATGTAAACACGTCTTAATATTTTCTACAGTATGTTACACCAGGGTTCGTTTGATTTTTCATTTTGTTAAAATAAGTATAAGTTTTTATTCAGTTTAGTTAAATTCAATTGGATACGATTGTGACTAATCTGAAGGACAAAATTACACTCTAAACGCAAAAGATGTCCAATTAAATATCGTAGTATACGAATCGCACAAGAGGTTTGCGACAATTTTACGAAATAAATAGAAGTAGTATTCAGCAGAATTTTATTCCTTAAATTTATATATTGTTATTTCAATTTTTTTAAAACATAAAGTTTAAAAAAATTTATTAAATGTTCTCAACAATCGGAAGTCAAGCGAGTACAAGCACGTTTGTTAAGCTCTGATTATTTGCGTAACCTAGACTAAATGAATTTTAAAAAATATTTGTATTGTTATTTTTGCTGTTTCTTATATAAAGTACCTTTTTTACTAAAAACTATGAATGAATGACATAATTTAAATTTCAATGCAAATAAAAACTACATAAACTATTTAAAATTATTACATAAATATTCTTAAGTTCCTGTTTTTAATCGTAAATAAAGATAACATCTAATATAAAAAGAAGTATAATAATAATAATGTGAATGATAAACACAAAGAAACGTATTTTTTTAACAGGAACAAATTTATTTAACGATATTTTCAAGGTATAGTATGGTATGACGTATTCATTAATTTAAATTCTGGATTTCTAGCTAATGTTTTTCTATTCAACGTTGATTCTTTAATCGCATGAGTCATAATATTCTTATGTATTTATACAATAAATAATATATATCAATAAATATATATATCACGATACCTGCATAAGCAAATTGTGTTATTAAAAACTAGTTTTTCTTTTCATTTATAAATTTATTTCATTCTCGATTTATTAAAAATAACTTTTTTTTACCAGTTTATGGCAGTTAAAAAAGTAGTAAATAGGTGAAGACTCATTTTGTATGTAAAAGACTTTTTTAGTTAATTAACTAGTGAGCAGTGACCTATAATTTCAATCCAGCCTTACCACATATGATGTTGATGTTCTAAACTATCTCGTACATTGTACACACTGACCATCCGCTTCTTACTTCTTCTTTTTCCATAATAACTATATCAGAAGAACCTGCAGAAATTTCCTCGAGTGATAAAACCGCCCATTGTAGTTTCCTTTTAGTCATTATAACTCTATATATTTGTATCGTTTACGTGTACAATTAAGAGTATTAATCAATTCGTTAAAAGAGACGTTAAATTAACTTTTTACAGTAAAAAGTATTTTATATAAAAAAAAACTACATTGCGATTAGATGCTTTCGACCTTGTGTTGCATCTACGATAATTGTGACGTAACCAGTGTCAAGGTATAAGTTTTACGTGAGCAATCATATGATTAATGATTCTTATATTTAACAGCGCAACTCTGCATCTAATTCCAAAGGCCAGATTTTAAAATAAATTATACCATTTAACAGTTGTGAATGGCTTCATATATATATATTTTATTATAGTCAATGAAAATACCACTTGAAATCGTCTGAAAATGAGTAATGCTAGCCATAAATCTATGCAGCTCGGTGCCTTAAAACATGTTGTAGTTCATTTTACTCACCCAAAAATTTTACTTACCACGACGTCCACAAATCGGAATACGTTATTACTTGCGCCCTATTCTCCGGCAGATATAGCCTTTTCAACGGTGCCTATCTGAATCTATTATGTATTTTAATTTGTCGGAACGCTATAACTTTGGATGGCTAACATAGACGGCGCTCATATTTGGTCACTATCCCTTGAGGCGAGTAGTCGTAAAAGAGAGCCGAGCATTGAGTCGAAAATTGATTAATAAAGATGAATCTAAAAGTATATTATACAATAACTAATATAATAATGGCAGCTACATTAAATCGGAGTGCCAAAGTTCGAACGAATATTAGAATTATAATTCATATGAAAATTTTAACATACAAGAAGTTCTGTTCGCAGAAGTGGCTAGTGAATTACAGAGAGCGTTCTTACTCAGAACAATACACTGCTACAGAATTTTAAGATACATTTTTTTTATCGTACATAATCATGTGTTAAATTTCTGAAACATTTCATGCTGATAAGAAAATTGAGTTTTTCATACATTTTTAAACAAACCGGCATTCTTTATTTCTAACAAAATACAATGTTATTTATCACCCCTATTTATTAAATATATAACAACATTTTGAAATTAACTTTATGATAAGAAGAAATCGAACTGTCACAGACTTGGAGGACTATATATCCTTTCCAAAATTAAGCATTAACCTATAGAATGGAATTGCAATTAAAATAAGAAATGATATTGTGAAGTACAATGACCGTAATATTTATCTACTTACATTATGATCCATAACTTCAGATATAGCTCTCTTAATATATAGATTTTAAATTCAAATTAACAACCCAATAATTATAAACACGGTCGACAGCTTTAATATTTATGCATAAACGACAAATGATTTTGCTTCGAAAATTCTATTTACCTAGATAAAAAGTGCACTAATGTCAATTGTATTTTATTAGATATTATTATTATTAGGGACTATTATTTAAGCATTAGGCGTTTATCGCCTGAAAAGAAGGGATTATTAAACAAAAAAGCTTACTAAGAATGTATAGATTATGAACAAATCGATTGACTCCAAAAACCGAAAATAACGGTAAAGATACGGTACATGGTACACAGTAATTAACAAAAGACTATTAATGTTCAAATATAGTTTATTAAGAAAAAAATTGTCGAAAGGAGTGGAAAAAAAAAACCGAAGTATCTGTTTACCTATGAGAGATAGGAATTCAAAAGCTTTACGTTTCTATTTATAGCTAGTATAGATTGTAGAAGCGAATACACCGACGTGATCTATATATTAATCAGTTTACAGGTACACGCAGATCTCCTCGTCTCTCACGTATATGGACACATAGCCAGCATATCAATTAAAAACTAAGCGATGACTAGACTGGTGAGCCTAGAGTATTTTAAAACAGGCAATCAATTTCTATAACATAACGTAAAGATTTTGTGCCAATTATAATAAGACATACGACGTAATTATTGTTGAATTTTAAAAAAAAAAACTTTGTAGTGATAATTATTAATTTTCGTGTCAATCGCCTACACATTTATTAGAAATGTTATAAATATTTTACTACATTTAATAATATTACCATGTTAGAAAACATTCTACATGGTAATTGATTATAAGGTAATAGGTAAAAGTAAATATATAAAAATATTTTTAAAATAAAAATATGTTCATCAGTTGTACAAAAGAGAGTATCGAATGAATAAATTTTAAGCAATTTTAAATAAGAAATGTACGTCTAACAAATCTTGATTAAAATAGAGATAATTTTTTTTGTAGAAAGATTACAATAGTTTAATAGTCCGAGTCACAAGGTCGATTGAATCCAACGCGTCCAAACAGTGCGTCGAAGTGATCGCGGGACCAATAGTGTTTACGCCGCAGTTCGTGCATCATGCGTGCATTCCTACTCCAACTAATCGACACAGTTATTTCATTTTGACCCGCGAAAAATTCAGATTGTATTCGAAAACAGTTGCGATGTTTCGGAAAGTTTATTTATTAAAACAATTGATCGACGTTAAAATAAAATTTTGATATTTTTGAATGAGAGTTATTGAAAATTTTATTGGGGCCAAAAGGTAAGTTAAATATTATTATTCGCATTTGTACATGCAATAATAGAATACGTTTTTTATTACAAATTTACTTTGTATTTTTTTAATCATAATGAAAAACACAGCGAAACTTAAATGTTGAATATTTACCTACTTAATTAAAATCTTATGAATTGAATTGAATTGAATAAAGAAATAATTTAAGTTTTGGCCAAATGGCTTTAAAAAATTTACAACATTCAGATTAAAAAATTAAGCATACACCCAAAAACACTTAGATGAAACTCGTTTACTTAGCTGAGATTTTATGACAACAACGTTGTTAGTAAATATAAAATATATCTCGAATTGACAAGGGCTACAATAGTATGTTCATTAAATATTATTTCGTTCTGCAACATAGAACTTACGCTAGTTCGTCTTCTAGTTTATTCATCGTTTGTACATAAATTAATCGATCAAACTAGGGTTATTTTTTTAACATTCGTATAAATTGATTTTATAACACTGAAGTACTTCAAATCTTTGCTAAAGTGTACAATAATTTATAGGTATAACAGAGAGCAGTGATTAAATTTGTGGATTATTAATTATATCAAAATGTAATAATAATGTTATCAATATACTATACAGGTAAAAAACGGTGACTGAACCGCATATCCTAGAATCATAAATCTAAACACGATCCACTCTAAGAATCAAGCCATCGTGTTCAATTCTCTCTCTGCGGAGAAGCTTTTATGTTTTTTAAACACAAGCTTCCTGCAATAATTTCCTACTTAATTTTCTATCATATAGGTATAAGAAGAATACAAAAAATTATTTGCGGAATTTATATATCCATATTATTATTATAAACTTTTATAAATCATACTTTTAACCACACCTTGTGTGATTTGGTAGATGGTTTTATTTTGTGTAGGTTTTCGTTCTGTACAAAGATAAATTATTAGCGATTTAGCAAGTTGCAGTGGTAGAAGGCGGGCCACATGGCACGTATAATATGAAATATAATGAATATGTATATGTAATAATAAAATTATATTATACCAAGGACCGGCAAACGCAACTCAGGATGTTCATGTATAAGGTAGACAGATGAATTTCTTTTGGTTGTCGGAAAACGCTGGATGCGGGCTCCTTGATTGCTCATTTGAATGATACCGCTAGGAAGCTGTATAGTATATAGTAATCTATGAGGGAGACTATGCCCAGCAGTGGGTGTAAAATGATGATGATATTAAAGTATTTAATACAAATATTATATTACACTATTGCTCATAGATGTAACAGTCTTCTTTTAGATACAAAACGTATTTCATCATAAGGCCTTATTCGAATTGGTACATACATATAAATATGTATAATATATGGATTTGTAATTTTCTAAGTCTCGCTTATACCAAAACTAATAAATTTCCAAAAAATGTTAACACAACCAGGTCATTAACGAATATTAAAAGAATTATGAAAGCTGTCCTTTTTTATCGGAATCCTCTATGTGAAATAAAAATTAACCTAACAAATATGTAAGATACAAGCGCTTAAGATGTTTCGAAATAACTGAATGTCTATGCGTATTTCCTAATGAACTAAATGAAACCTGCGCATTAGTGGAAATGTTAAGTATGCTAACACGTTCAATTACGTCAGTACGCTTTTACGTATCTATTACATTTTATTTATTCATATTAATATACACATAAAATAATTTACAGTAACCACTGATGAGCTTCGCTAAAATAGTTTCCTTCAATTTAAACCTACAAAGGTTACAAACGCGCCCTGGACTGAGAAGTCCGCAACAAGTTCAGAGTAATTTCATTTGTGGCCACTTTCACAGTAGCATAGCAATTCATTCAAGCTTTATTATCACGTCAAAATCTTTCACACCATAAAATTTAATAACATTATATGCTTTTTAATTGTAAGAAGCCTAGGGAAATGTCTATCAAGCCATCTTACGGACTTAGCTTTCCAACGGAAGTCAAGACGTACGGATTACCAACAGCCATACATGGTTGAAATCCTTTCCACCCTCACTAAGCGTTTTGCGTACTCCTTATATAGTGCGAATACCCAAAGAATGCAACAACCTTCCTAGGTCGTTGTTTCCAAATAGCTATAATCTAGGAGTCTTCTAGTCGAGAGTGAATAGGTATCTTCATATATAGAATTAGATGTATTTGTATATACATCGACTGTGTGCCGCCAAATTATTTTCTACCACAAATTTGTTTTCGAAAATTGTCCCTAGTTCTTATATTATAGACAGCATCGGTTGTTGTAAAAATACATTATTTCCATTGTAAAAAGTATTGTAAAACAGTAAACAGTTGCCCACAAACAGTCTCAGATTTTATGAAGCTCAGAGAAAAGTACACCAGAACATATCTGTTGAATAATATAAGAGATACTCGGTTGTATCAAACATCTCCATTTCATCCTCCTTTATGTAATGTATAATATAACGGATATCTTGTAAATAGCTATTGAATCCCTTTTATTTATATACAACGTACCAAAATTAAATATTTCTATTAAACAAACAAATTGAACATACGTTGTTTAATTTAAAAAACTTAAAGTTGTTCCTTAAAATAATAGGAATATATATATATATATATATATATATATATATATATATATATATATATATATATATATATTACATTTACACCATTGCTTATTCTCTACACCACGCTACTACGCCATGACCCAAGTTATAAAAAAGTGAATAAATATATAAATAAATTTAGTGGAAAGAAACTGTTATTGGCACTAAAAGGGGTATTAACAATGTGATTTTTCTTGATATTGTTCATCGCGCGAGCACCACTCATGGTATATTATATAACATCATTGCTACTCAAATCCAAAGGTATTTCATCACCAATCGATACGGAACCCAGATCACAACGTATCCTCTTTCCCGGAGAAACCTTGAATCCCAATAGTAAATTTCCCTTACAAGGCTAACAACAATGTTGCCATGAGTGTCGTATGTACGTAATAACAGTGCAAAACGAATAGGTAAAGGCTATGTTGAGTAACTTTAGGACATGAATAGACAGCTATACAACTCTCTTAACCTTTTATTGACGTATGCTGTTTAGCATTCTATTTGACAGTTTACGTTCTTGTGTTTCATGTGTTAAATAAATTTATATGTTTATCTACAATGCATAATTGCAATATAAACACTTATTATTAAATTATCTATATCCTTATTTACTAGCTTCTAGAATTCCCATGCAGAACATTCATTCACATTTATATTTATGACTATGTTTACCAAAATAAGATGAATAAACTGAAGGGCCTATATTTTAAAAAATATGTTAAAAACCAAACTAAACAATGTTGCACATAAATTACAAATACAGTAATCAAGAATTGTAATTATAATTACGTCCACAATTGATTGAAAAATAAAAAATCATAACCGTAAGTTACAATAAAAATCGCCATTAAAATATTAAATTATACATGTGTTATTGTTAACTATAAATTTGAAAATGTTTTCTTCAATAGGTGCGAATGAATGTATTTTGTACATCGGTAGTTTGAGTATATTATTATTTTTAATGGGAAGTTTAATCTGGGAATATCAAACTGAACGCGTCCCATTTATTACTTCCTTTGAGGTAGAAACTGTTAATTCGTCTTTGATGGATAGGAATTACTCATTTTGAGAATTCAAGCATCTCGTTTCACGTTCATTAATAATTGTTTATTGCAGAATTGGAACCTCTACAACTAGGCAATACGTACAAAAGCAATGCTAATACCAATAGTACAAATTAAGCGATTTCCTTTTCTTGACATCCGGTAAACACCCCTGCAAGGCCTCCCCCAAAAATCACAACGACTGATCCTGCACTGCACGTATCCAGCGACTTCACGCGTCCATGACTATGTCGTCGGTCTACCTGGTGGAGAACCCACCCACGCCCTGCTGTCCACTGACTCGTGGTCCTCACTCAACCTTTCGGTCGTTTGAAGTGGCCCGCCAACTTCAGATAAGCAATTGTTCGAACTACGTCGGTTAGATGTCACGGCGAAAATCGAATCGAATGTTGTTATAAAATTTTAAAAAGTTTAACTTTAATCAAAACAAACTATCTACCGAATCAAGGTTATTTCGGTGTCCATGAGTTCGTTACGTTATTGTTACGCTACAACTATAAATTAGCTATAGGCTCAACCAAGGCAATATTATTTATTCTTAGTACATTAGGATGACTCCGTGAAATGTCTCACTAGGAGTAAAAACATTCGTAAGGTTTTACTCTGACAGAGAGCAATAAAATAAAGTTTACAATATGACATTACTGTCATAAAAAAGTTATTTATATAACTTCTACTATTCTACTTTATTTGGAATCAGAACACAGATTATAATATTTTGCCACTTTTTAAATATAGTTTATGTTCAAAGTGTATTGTTCAATTTTTTTTTTTTACTTTGAATCGATTTTTAACATTTCGATACAAACTTTTTCGTACGTCCGATACAAATTCCATTGCATGATAACATGCAACTCTGGTGATACTAGTTTCCTGACTATAATTTCACAACATGACCTTCATTTATTGACAAACATTCCTTAACATTTTTGAAAGTACGCTAGGTCGAGCAGCAAATGATTGAGAAATTTCTATAAAGCTATGGAACCATAATTAAAACAACACGTACTAGTTAATTAGAAACGTTAGTAATTAATTATGTTATTGCATTATGTTTATTACTTAAACAGAGCAGTAAATGTAGTGAAAATTGGTGAAGAGTAAATTTTTAATGAGTTTTTTTTAAGAATTTGAATTTAAATAATTGTATCGATTAAAAAATGTTTGCAGTAGCATTTTTTAATTCTCTTTTTTTGCAAAATTAAAATAGATGTCTTTACACATTTCCCTCGTATTATATTGATTACGAAGACTTCCTTAATCTATCTCTTTTCTTTTCAAATACTTATCAAAAAGTCGAACTTTTATTTTATTTGATAATAACAATAAATAGCGACCTTTGTGATGAACAAGGCTGGTTGGTACTCGACAAATCCTACGCAAAAGTAAAGCATGTACCAAAACGCCAACACTTTACTGTAATGGAGTCCCTAGACGATGCTAATTTCGGATATTGAAACTTGCTGGACTTTGAAACAAGCGCAAATAAGCTCTATGTTGTAGACATTTTCCGCACGAACGATGTATTTTGTTTCGTCATTTTTGATGCATTTAGTTTATTTATATTTGAATAATCCCTTTTTAGTCATTGACTACGGCTGTTAGAACTATTGCAGTGATGACTTACGGCACTCAAATGTGGTCTCTCACTCTGGGCTCATTGGCAAGCTCATAGTCTTTTAACGAACTGTGAAGAGCGCTATGCTCTGGATTTCTCTACGTAATCGAATCAGACAATAATCAGAAGATTCGTAAACGAACGACAATAGACAAAATAACCGACATAGCTCAGCAGATTGGCAAGTTTAAATGGCATTGAGTAGACCATAAAGCGCGCAAAACAGATCGCTGGGGCCTTAAGGTTGTGAAAACAGCATAGCAGATCCACCCACGAGCGGGAAATAACACCTTTTGAAAGTCGTCGGAAGACGCTAAAATTGGCCTACATTTAAGCCACTTTTAATGTCATTTTGGTAATATGTGGGAAGGCCTATTTCCAACAGTGAAGTTTCAAATGGCCGATCAAAAAGCCGCTTAAACTAGATATCTTTACAATAACCAAACTTGACGGCACCTTAAAGAAAAAAAGAATTAGGAAGCCGCCAACTTACATCAGTGGATTCTCCGTAGAATGACTGGTCGGAAAAGCTCCTGAAAAAGGACCTCGTCTTAATTTATCACTCGAATTTAAGCGTTCTGTAGTACCAATTAAAAAAACTAAAACAGTTTGCCCTATTTTCATTTTAATGCGATATATCCCGCGACCCGACAAAAAAGAAAAATTAGGCTGAAAGAGCTAGTGCGTAATAGAATTCTTAAATCTAAAAATAACATCATAAACTAGATAATGTTTTTACACCATTCATACCATAACAAAAACTAATTAAAGACCAATTAAAAAGTATGAAAATAATTACGTTACATTGTTGCAAAACTTATATCTGTAAACAAATCGGTACGTTATTCATAAAACAATTGCATTTACGAAACATGTTAATTGCGTTCATGGTAAAACTACAATGATTCTGTAAAGTTTTCGGTTCCAAGTATTTAACTAAGTTCACAGATTTCTCAAAATTGCATTTCGTTAAAAATAAAATATACTGTTATTCCAAATTTAACTGGTAAATACAAACGTGATTTTGTCATTCGGAATTCTTAAATAATTTTATTTCTTTTTGTGCATACAATAATGGATTTCATAATCGTGATAAACTCTCACACCTAATAGTTTCCTTTGCTATGACGTAATTATATTAATTTTGTGACCTTCAGTTACTAGGTGATGGACATTCCCATGACAGAATTGCTGTTTTAACCAATACAAGACTACTTATGAACATTTTGTGTATAAAAAGTTTTAGTAACACAAACATATTCTATTTGTTTTGCCTTAACTATTGACCCAATATTTTGCATTAGTAAAAGTGTTCGCGGCTTTAGTATTTTCAGTCTTAGGATATGCCAGTGTATTCGCAATATCTTTTTCACTGTTTGTAAGCTTTAAAGAAAGCCTGGTTTCAAACTCATCTTAATAATGCAACCTTAAATCTAAGAAATACTAATAAATTACAAATTAATAGATACAACGAGCTAGTAATAATCACGACTTGTTGTTTCCTGACATCGATTTGGTTTTAAATCTCATAATAAATTTATAAAAAATCTATCATAAAATTTTTAGATAGAAAATAATTTTTGAAGCGCTCTGTCTCCATCTTTCAAATACTTTTGTTTATTTATTTGTAATCTTTATTATAAAATTTTACTTTGTTTTGATTAACTTTACGTCATTATATTTTTATTATTTATAATATAATTCATTTTATAACACATAATCTGGTTGTTTATATTTGTTATTATAAAAAACACACAGTTTTTAATGCCATTAACAAATTTTAATAGTAAGGTAATTGTACCTGTACGTGACTAATATGTTTAGTTAAATAAATTCACAGGAGTTTTGTTCCATCAAAAACTGTTACATTATACAATAAGTTCAGTACACAAGCGCTTTAACTATTAGATTGATTGATTAATGCTGTCTCATAAAAAGATACTGTTTTAAAAGTCCTTTGTTACTACTTAAAATTATTTTTATTTCTGACCACATGATCGTTTAGAGTTAGCCTTGACGTTTTCAAATAAAACCGTCACACAACCTTCCGTCAAAATTGAATTCAACAGTCGCAATGTGATATGATTGACTGATTAGGCACCTATGTGAACGATGACTAAATGGTCATTTGTATGCGTACAATCTAGAACGCTGAGTGCCATTGTGGAAACAACCTTTAAATAGCTACCAACTGGCACACAAATAGTCTACTATGCCAGTTTTTTATATCCTTTTTTGTTGGTTAAGAAATATTAGAATTTACACACTACATTATACATAAAACGTTTAGAAATACTTTTGGAACAGAGAACGACGGCATACTAAATGTACGTTTCTAAACGTATAATCAGTTCCTAGATACACACGATTAGTACTAATGAAATTAAACAGATATTTTATATATTATGGTATATTATGGCACATTATTTTTGTAATTAAGTTCCAAGAGTTAGATCAGAAGTGAACCTGTTCGGTATAGATTAGACCAAAAGTAATAATTGACAATCTTGTAAGTACCTCGGATTACCTATGATTTACGAACACCCAATACCTTAGTTTTTCAAAACAATTTTTATGTTGATGGAACTGGAGTGTAAAAATATTTAATAATAGAAAAAAAAAAAGAAATAAAGACGAGTAATAATAAATTAGTAGCCGAATGTAATAAAATATAAGGTAAAAACAATAATGTGATAAATAATCTATGTTACTTTGGCAATGGAGAAGGGTGAAAGGCAATAGTTGATGACAATAATGCTTATGGACTCAAAAATTTTATGATGTATGAAAGAAATAAAAAGCATGAAAGATACTGTGACAAAAATGACAAATGTTATACATATATATATATATATATAAATATATATATATATATATATATATATATATATATATATATGGTGTGTATATATATATAGGTGAAAAACTTATTATCCGAAATTGTAAACATTCTTTTTTTCCCCATGAAAAGGAATGTTGCAGAGCTGAAAAATTTCAATTATTCGTTTAAAAATAAACCGCGATGTAACCTTAAAAAAATGTTTTATTTCATCCATATGGCTTTTAAAATAATCATTTTGTAATGCTTTCACAATTTTTATCTATTTTAAATTATCGTAATCGATTATATTATCATCATCATCATTATTTTCAGTATGTGTAACACGTAGGTCAAGCCTCCCTTGTAAATTTCCAATAGTACTTGTCGGAAGGGGCCTTCGTCAAATGTCTTCTTACCTTAACACGGTCATGTGTACTTGTGTAACAACATACATATTTGTTTCAGGTATGACCAAAAACAAACAAAATGCATTGGATATTTTCAATACTTATAACAACCTTATGTGTTGCAAGCGCTCAGGAGTTCACGAATTTATTTGACTTTTGGACGAATTTATTTCGACCTATACCACGAAATCCCAAAGAAGGATTTGTACCTGATTATAATCCCAAAGATTTAGAAGAGTTTGATTTTATAATAGTAGGAGCGGGCTCCGCGGGGTGTGTTCTGGCAAATAGATTAACTGAAGTATACCATTGGAAAGTTTTGGTTTTGGAGGCCGGAGGAAATGAAAACTTCTTTTCTGACGTTCCAATATTTGCCCCCTTTCTCTCCCTTACGCCCATGAATTGGGGTTATAATTCCGAACATGAACAAAAAGCTTGTAAAGATCTTAGAGGAAAGGTGTGTTTCATGCCCCGAGGTAAAGTACTCGGTGGAAGTAGCGTGTTAAACTTTTTAATATACCAAAGAGGACACCCTGAAGATTATAATGACTGGGCCCGGATGGGCAACGTAGGCTGGAGCTATCAAGAAATACTGCCTTACTTCAAAAAATCAGAAAACATTAGAATTGATGAGTTAAAAAATTCAACCTATCATGGAACAGGCGGTTATCTTGATATAGATTATGCTACTTTTTCTTCACCACTTCAAACTGCTTTCAAGGAAGCTGGTGAAGAATTAGGTTTCGAATGGAACGATCCAAATGGAGAAAAAGTTATAGGATTTTCTAAACCTCAAGCAACTATAAGAAAAGGCCGACGGTGCAGCACTTCTAAAGCCTTTTTAGAACCTGTGCGGTTCAGAAAAAACTTAAAGATTTCCAAATATTCAACGGTTATAAAACTATTGATCGTGCCTACTACCAAAAAAGTTTTTGGAGTTGAATTGATTAAAGGGGGCGAAAGGTAATTTTTCTTTATTATTGTCTTGTTTATTAATACGTTCAGGTATACTGTGTATTTTTTAACAATGGATATCGTTTGACCGTGTTCATTTAGAGCTGCAAAGGTTTAAATCTTTCCGAATGCTAAAGGTGAATACCCTTAACCTCTTAGCTGTGTGTGCTCTTGATTCTCAGGAAACTTTGACAGGTAACTACATTACTGATTTCACCACAGTGAGTATTTTTCTGCAAAATATTTAATATTGCGTTAACGAGACAGCTTTACTGTGCCTTAGAAAAGCGCGGAGCGGAAGGGGCCAAGGGAAAAAAAGCAATGTCACCCGCGTTGCGGACTGACTTTGACACTCGGTTTGGCTGCGAGCGCGGTACAATTGTTTCGGTAGCACTATAATAGTAAAGCAACACTGTTTAAAGACAATATCAATCGAAATTTTTAGTTGTTTCAATAAGGTGAGATAAATATATAAGAGACCGAAATGCTAGTAATGAAAATTCAGAAATGACCACAAATTGTCGTAAATTTTTCACCACACTTTGCTGAAAAGAGTCTGAAAAACAATAAGACAGAAGATACAATGAGAACTCGTTTGTAAATATCGTCGCTTTTTTAGTATAATGTACAATATAATTACAAAAATTTATATTTATCTTATATTCATGTAATATATTATATCAATATCATTACTTCATCCATAGAACGTTCACTGCTAGACATTGGCTTCTTCCATAGATTTTCAGTAAGACTGATTGCGACTTGAATCCTCCGGCATGCAGTATGCCTCCCGATGACCGTAACAAATTGTCTGTTCACTTATATGTAAATATACATATTATATCCATTTTCTTAATTCACAGACGGCGTGTCATTGCGAGACGAGAGGTCATTCTAGCTGCTGGTACCATCGGCTCAGCACAATTATTAATGTTATCCGGAATAGGACCAGAAGAGCATCTGACAGAAGTTGGCATCAAAACAATAGTAAATCTTCCTGTGGGTTACAATCTACAAGATCACGTTACGTTCTCAGGAAATGCATTTATAGTTAATGACTCGAACCTCTGCGTAAATGACGTAAGTAAACAATTATTCAATTCTTTTAGTAGACATGTAGTAGTATCTTTTAGTAGACATGTATGTATCTTTTTATAGACAATGTAGACGCATTTACTATAAGGTGCCACATAAAATTAATAAATAAAATGCTGATTTAAACAAAAATTTTAAAGAAGCTCTGTGTTAACGGTTACAACACTGAAAATGACTTCATAGAATATGAGAGACACCTTGACAATGATATGTTTGCCTCTAGGCTATTTTAATGTTTATTAAATATTTAATATAATAACGTTTAAAAAAATGTGTAGTCCCGCGGAGTTTCTTTTGAATGTTCTTCTCAGGTTTAAGGAATTTATCATCCGATCTGATGGTAGACTGATTTTAACGCTAATAAAACATGTAATCCGTCCTTTGTATAGTGAAAACTTTTAAGTATGCATTTAAATGCCTTTGTGAATTTGAATATGAATTTTCTCCTAAAAAATAAGATGTATATGTCCAGTTAAATCTTTTCCGATAACAACAAATAATCTTTTTACGAACTATTCTCTCAAGTATAGTTTTCGTAACTTAAATCTTAGGATTGACAAAGTAAATAATAGTTTAAAAAATGACAGATTCTTATTAGAAAAATCTTAATATATTATTGCAGTTTGTAAACCATACAACTTTCGAATTTTATTACTTTTTGGAATATTGTAACGTGTCATCGTCTGTCTGAATTTTACAAATATCACCAAACAAACTAAGTAATCCTAACTTAGTAAACCTAATCATCAATAAAAAATTAGTCCCATCGGATAATTGTAAAAGTAGCAAATAACTTTAAAACAATTAACGTTTTAGTTAACAGCTGCTTCGCCCCTATCAGCGGCAGCTTACTTGGCAGGAAAAGGACCATTAACAATACCAGGTGGTGCCACAGGTTTGGCATTTACCCGCACATCAGTCGCGTCAGATCTTTCAGAAGGTCGTCCTGATATTGAACTGGTGATGGGTGCCGGGTCACTCGCTGGCGACTTTTTGGGGATTTTGCGATCTCTGCTTGGTAAGCTTTAGTATTTAAATTTTTTTATTATCTAAATAAAAATAATTGTCTCTTTTTTGTTTAAGTTTTTTAATAACAAAAAACGCTGAAACGTGTAAAATCTAAATGTATAATTAGATTAAAATGACATTTAAAAAAAATTAGAATTTTCAGTAAATTAAAAAGTTTTGCGATTGAATATCCGTTCTTTTAAACCATTTAATTAAAAACCATTTAATTAATAATTTCATGCTTCAAAATAAACTCACGTAATGTGTGAAAAGAACTTACTTCGAAGACGTTTGTTACAAATAAACAATTTAGCATTTTGAAGAGTTTAAGTACTTTTCACACGCCGTTTTTAGTTTTGATTGACGTCGAATTTATAGCATCTGGGAACAGGTGTTTTGATTCTCTCTATAATTTTATAAGAATAAAAGTTGTCTTAAAGATATTCCCCTTACTTTTTCGAAGCTTCTCAAATTTCTTCGTAACGTAAAACAATATGAAAAAAATAGCCGAATTGATCGAGCTAATCCCCAACTTTGCGCTTAGAAACTCATTTGACTATGCATTTTAATTTTTAATTAGATTATAAAAAACTTATTAAAAATTGTTTTGATATAAATGGGACATACAATTTTCCACCTGGTAAAAAGTTTACACAGTTCTATGTTATATGAAAAATATGCAAAATCGTGTAACGTTAAATGTTTAATTTATTTAATTTATACCAGGTATAACAGATCAGTGGTATTGGAAAGTATACGGTACGCTACCACCCGACGTGAAACAACGAACTTTTGCGATGAACCCTGTATTGATCCGCCCTCGCAGTATAGGCCGTCTTAAATTACGGAGCTCAAGGTTCTCTGATCATCCAAAGATACATCCAAATTACTTTGATCACCCTGATGATATTCGCGCTTTGAGAGAAGGCGTACGATTGGTAAGAACATGTTTATACATATAAAGTTAAAAAAATAGGAAAACAATGTGAAAAACATTTCTGTTTAAATTAAATTAAGACGACTATAAGAAAAGTTATCATTATCATCACTTTAGTTAGAACAAATTCACTGCTGGACATAGGCCTTCCTCATAATAAGCATTCAATATCAAATTAACTTGAAAATATTACAAACATTTAACAATTAACGCTCTCTTCCGCACGTTCGTACACTGCAGTTTCTTTATCTTTCATTCTTGACATGTAAATATGTTAATGAGGAAGAAAAAAAATAAGGTTCCATACTTTTGCAAGTATTACAGTTGAATAAAGAGTTACATATTTTAGTCCTGATGGATGCACAAATCAAACTTAGGTTTTTCATTTTTATAACGTGAAAATTAAAAATAAAACGCATCATCACAGGATTAATTATATTTAATATATAGCTATGCGATACATGTAAATGTAAATGAATTTTTATAATATTTTTGATCCTTTCAACGCATTCTCTATTGATCTGGTTACGTACCAGCTTAATATTACTAATAATTTTCTTTAAACAAAAGGTGCAGAAAGTCATTGCTACAAATCCTTTTCAACGCTTTGCTACTCGAATTCATGACGTACCATTTCCTGGGTGTGAAGAATTTTTATTCGACACTGACGATTATTGGGAATGCGCTATTATGCAAACTTCAATAACTCTAGATCATCAAGTAAGTTAAAATTTATACTTTACACGACTGTTAACGATATCGCATCCGATAATTATAACAATGTGGATACCGTGGCACTGAGAGAGCACGAGTCTTTGGTCCAAACCAACGAATTTTTTTTTTTATCTTGCCATATGCAAATAATATTTGTAGCTCATAGGTATGATTTTAATGTGTTTAGATTATTGATAGTAGACGATAAATGGACGATTTACGTATAAGACAATAGATGCTTGTAAAAACACTATACATACTTCTTTTTGGACATTAAAAATTTTGGTATTAACAACTTTTTTTGTAGCATTTTGGTTGAAAATTATCACCTAAAAACACTATTGTAAACATTGAACTTAAAGTGACGAATGAAAGAATTGAATATAAAAAAATTTCCGCAAATTTAAACAACCGTCACCGTTACGGTAATTTTAGTCATAGACCTAAGACAAGTAATGATACAGAAGGATACGCTCTAGATTTCAAATTCTATTCTGGCCAATATATATGACAGACAAGCCCTTTAACGCAATTTTATACTGAGCTAAGGGCGCTGGGCTAATATATGGAAGTTCAGAAACTAGAATATCGACATATAATAACGGATTAACAAATACCGTTGCGTTGCTAACAAATACTGTTTTTAAGCGCCTGTAACGACAGTCCCCGGTGGGGACCCTAGAGCAAAAAATATTTACAAAAGCAAGTTCTTAATTCTCGTTAAATTTATTGCAAAATTTCAAAAGTATTATAAAGAAGGTATAGAATTACGGCTGTTGGGTGTAAAAGTTGGACTGTTGCTAAATGTTGTCCTATTAACAACAGGGCAAACGGTCGAGTTACAAAAGGAAAGACTTACTCGTCAATTATTATTTATTTTGTTGTGTTAAATAATAATATTTTTATTTAAGTCCATAATGTGCACAGGTTGGAACGTGCAAAATGTCACCAGCGACAGACCCCACCGCTGTCGTGTCTCCAAGGTTACTTGTCCATGGTGTTTCTGGTTTACGAATAACTGACGCATCAATAATACCACGGATCCCAGCTTCACACACTCTCGCGCCTGTGGTCATGATAGCAGAGAAGGCTGCGGATTTAATTAAAGAAGATTGGGGAATTTATACTCCTGGGTTATGAAATTATATAAATATTATAATATAATATCTTCACTTTAATAATTATCTCGTAAAATTTTTGTCTTTACATGATTAATGTATTAATATCGCTCCGGCGTACTAGTCATTAGTGAATTATTAAAAAATCTAGATAATAAAAAAAAATCTTTAAAGAATTTGTATCATTTACTGAAACCAAATGAAGAATGCTTACTCCATTACAGCTGCAGATAATTTGCATAAGTATTACAAAACTGCCGATGGTACGACTGTTTTGGAAGACAATAAATATAAATTACAGAAAAGAAGCGAGAAAAGAGCGATAAATATAAATTACAGAGATTTACGCGGACATGTATTTTCAATATGTCAAAACCAATTTTCATTTACTGTAACTGGCTGAATAATAACAAATAAATAAATGGCTGAATAAGCATAAGCTACACACACATTCCGCACACACGTCGACTAAGGAAGTCGACTATTGTTTCTAATGATGTTGTCGCTCTTAGCCTGGAGGGCTAATACAATTACATCGCAGATGAGTTCACGGAACGGAAGAGCCCGTTAACTTTACAAAAATTCTACTGGACCAATCGTATTCCAGAAGCATGATGACGTTCGCACGAAGGTAGCTGATTTACACATGTAAGTATATAGTGTGATGTATGAGTGTTCAGCTTGAGAAGGCAACGTGGACCAGTCGGCAATCTTAGGTAGAAGAGATCCTACCTCGGATCGATTTAGCGGTACGCGGAGGTGGTCGCCCCCGTAAAGTGTGATGTCTGATTTGGTTACATTGTAGGTGTTTGTGTGCAATGTGTCGACTGGAGTAAATGTTGTTGTAGAGAGATCAGTACTTGCAATGTTGCAAGTGTCAGAGGAATGTGGTGTAACCTTTGGGTTGTGGAAATGATGAGATGGGATCGGTGAGAACGTCTTTAATATAGGAACAGCAAGACGCGTTCGCTGAGGGAGTTGAGGTGTGAAGACGCTGTCTAAAAATTTTGTTTCTGAGTAAACCTGAAATAATTTCCGGTCCGATATTCGAGTGAAGCGGTTCTGTAGGGTTTGAAGTCGACGGAGTGTGTACGCCAGGACGTAAGCGAAAACAACATTTGCATGGGAGAACACGAGTACTATGCAAGTTTAATAGAGATGGACACTACGTCGAAAGAAGAGTTTGCTGGAAAAGCATAAAAGAACAAAGCTTGCTTAGTATATAGCTAACTTTATTGTCGACTCCGAATATGGTTGTGAAACCAAAACTTGGAGTGAAAGGTGATTCCGAGATACTTAACCGAGTCCTTCCCAGGGATAAGTCGATCGAAGAGGGATAGGGTGCCCTGGTCGGCGCGGCGTTTTTGTTTGCGGGTGCAAGTTATTAGAGTTTTGTGAAGAGTATAGTTCGAACCTTTTCAGGATTCACGTCAATTTTCTAATTTTCGTTGTATTTAACATTCGATTCGCCTTTAAAGCACTTCGAGAAACGCCTACGTAACAAGACGTCGCAATGACCAACATCGCCATAACAAACAGCGAGTCATTCGATGTACCGTGCGATTATTTAACCTTTTATATTATTATCAGAGCCAAGATATTTGATCAATACTATCATTCCATATGAAACAGTCAATTGATTAACTTCTTACAACATTACCATTTCAATTACGATATTGAGAACCTGAGAGACACTGATGAAGATGATGTAACGTAATACTCTGATGATATGACATTATAGTCCACCGACGAGATCCCAATAAGATACTAGCTACTATGAAGTGTCAACTAACTTTAGTCCTTAAAGTACTTTATTGAGAATATACACCATTTGGCTAAGGATTAATTTCATATATCGGAAAATTTTCAAAAAATCATTGAAATTCATATCAATTATCAGTTCAATTTATTAATAATTTATCTCAAAAGCATAAATAAAGCTAAATTGTAATAAACAAGTGGCAACATTTACACAGGTATAAAGAAAACATAAGGTTATCAAACAAAAGATCGATGTCAACAACATTGCTGTAGAAAAATTATTAAGGAATCAAATATTTATTTAAAGGAAATGTACAAAACATGAGAAATAAAAATACAGTGCAGTCTATTTGTACATAGAAAAAAAAAGTCTTAATTACTGTATAACAAAGCTTTATTACTAACATTATCTACATAATTTATCTAAAAGTAAATAATTTTTAAATGTTAATCAGGAGATGGGCCAGTTTTAGTTTTCCTGTTCAGTTTTCTGTACAAGAATGACAGTCGTTTTTCCAAATCTTTCCACTTCGTGGGCCTTATTTTCGGTGAGCCAGTTTTAGCAAACATTTTCTTCTTTCTAAGCAGTATCTGCGGCAAAAATAAAATGCTAAATATTTATGTGTTTTAAAATAAATTATTGTCTCATATCAAAACCATCTTTTATAAATATACATACACATTACATATATAAAGCTCTGTGTGATCTGTTGGGACAACAGTCTTGATATAAAAACATCTTATATTTATACTACTGCTGCATAGTAGAAGTAGCTATATATTAGTCTCTTTCTTTCTTATATTTCTTTTAAAAAATAGCCGACCATATTCAACTCACAATGAGGTTATTTTAGATATCTTTCATAGTTAAAGTTGAATACAAATTTATATATTCCATGATTTTAATTAAGGCATAGGGGAGGTTCCCCTGTTCCTTAAATAAAATATAAAAAAAATTGTTGTTGCCAAATTGATCAAGTTGTCCCTGAGTTATGCACTTAAAAATACATTTTGTGTTTCATTTTAACTTATATAGATTTACTTAATATTTCTTTGACAACTTTATTGTGCATTGTGAATTGATGCTAAAATATAATAAAGCAACTACATTTTATAACATTATCATCTATTTCTCATAACATTAAATGAAACAATTATGATTACATTAAAATCACAATAAAATATTGCATGAATTTGAATGGATTTGCTGTTTTACCCCTTCTATCAGGTAAAAATATGCTATAATAATAATTGCAATATTATTTAAAAAAATAGTATAATTACACATACATGGTATTCATGGCCACTAACTCCTCTAATCCATGAAGGTACAGTGTAAAGAGTTTTGACTGGGTGAAGATTGCCAGGTCCTAAGATATCAATATAATCATTTTGACCAAACAATGCTTTTCGCTCAGTCCATGGATTTGCTGGTCTGAAATTTTTACAAACATTCAATAGTAATAATTAGTTTAATCAAGATTTCTTTTACATATTTTGGCAACCAGATTCCAAAAGGATGCATTGTCAGTGTTACAAAAAATATGTAAAGTAACAACTAAACAGAGTTGTTATAAACCAAATTAAAAAGCAACGGTTGTTAAATATATCAAACTAGAACATTACAACATAAAAATTTGCCAAACGAGATAGTAACACAAAAATCACGTCTTTCTTTTTTATAATGAACTGGAGAGGAAAATCACAAACCTGTACTCTGGCATGGGCAATCGCTTTCCTTCAGATCTAGGTAATAGACCTCCACACCAAAGTTTCTCTTCATATCCATATCTTCTTACTAGTCTAGTTTTATCGGCATGATACCTGAATCTATAAAAGCAAACTTGTTAAATTTTATAGGTTATACGAATAGTCAAGCTTTACTCAATGTAATAAATTTATAACCTTACTACATTTATTGTTGGTCGCCATAAAGTTTTCAAGATTGTGGTGCTTAACCATTCCATGATTGTGTTTATTTAAATAACTATACCTCGCAATCTTCAATATAACTGTCAACGGTGCATTTACAAAGAATAAATATTTTTGGCTCGATTTATTGTAAATGTTGCCTGTATATATTTGATTTTTTTTAATTTTAGTGCAAAAAAATTAATAGTTTTATCTAGGCAGAATTTTTGTAAGAGGATATAATCAGAAGATTCAAAAAACGTTTTCTTATTTAAGCCTCTGTTGAATTCCGGGATTTTCAGGGGCCCAACGTAAGGAATATTTTTTTCTTTATCGCCAAAACTGTGCTCTTTGACTAATCAAAAAATCAGACGCAGAAATCTTATCAACAAAACCATATTAGCTGGCAACCAGTATCTGTGAACACAAATATGGCAGTAAGAAGAGAGCTAGAGAACCTACACTCGCATTTATTTGTTTTTGTATATCCAAGCAAATTATGATTTCTCCGTAGAAATTCTTAGCAAAGTCCGGCTGAATCAAATAAAAAGTTCGTCTCTTGGATAATACAGATTAAACATAATGTTAAACAGGATTATTTCTGAGTAGTTTAGTTCTTCATCGTAATATGTGGATTATAAACTTATATAGCCAACAAATATAATCGATAACTATGTAAATATAAGAACAGATTTATAAATGCACACTGACAATTCAGGAAATATAAAAAAGATCGATAATAATTTTATGTTATTACAACAACACACAGAATTAAAGTCGTTATGTAAAGTTATTTCCATTATACGTCACCGCTTCTTATTACAAACAAATTACTAAGAGATATATATAATTCTTGCGACATATTCTTAACAATTATTGTAATATTTCTGAAAATTTAAGGAAATACGAAAGTAAATGACGTCATAAAAGTATGTGTATGTGTGAATAACATATTTTTTTCAGGAATTGGACCTATAATAATCAAACCCATAAATTTAATTACTCGTACACAATTTTTAAATAATAAGGCAAATTTTGACAATTTCTTTTAATGGGGTTCCGTCTATTTTATTCTCTTTTAATATATAAAACATTGTAGTCAAAAAACAAATAAATAACCAAAATATTAGTGCAATAATGAAATAGTAAAAAAACGCAACATAAAAAGAAAGTTTATTTATTCGCGAGTCTGTGTACACATATTTTCGTATAACAATTTAGTCCGTATGCCACATGATAAAAAGGTGTTTATTGGTAACAAAGGCCGCAGTGTAATTTCGCAGCTGCACCCAAATTACGTAATTTTTAAACTATTGACATCATTTTTTAAAAAAAAAATTCTTAACGGATGTGTTACGTATACTCGTAAAATATAGCATCAATACAATATTGGAATTGCGCTGTTATACAGGCTACGGTGCTAACGATAATCTATCCTAAGTAAATAACTAAATTCATATGAACACATTTTTTTCTTAGATCTAGGTGCATTAAAAAGAAACACACCAGGCTAAATACTTACAAATTACAAATGAAATTTCATAAACTATAATATCAATAAAAATATGAAGCATTGATTATAAAAGTAATAAATTTTTTGTACTAGTCTCTACTATAGCTATTTATTTACACTATTGCATTGTGCCTATTGTGTTCCGTTGATATGATAATGAACATTGAATGTTTACTACTTAAAAAAATAATGTATGTAACGGTAAATACAGGAACATTAACACAAGTAAAAATATCGTGAACATGTCAATGCCAAATTTTCTTTTTATATATTAAAAAATCAATGATAAAAAATAATGACATGCAATAAATTGACGTGTTATTTTTAGAAACTAGTATTATTTTATTATCAAAATCTAATTTGCCAAATTTTTATAGCTATAAATCAGCAAAAACAACAAAGCCACCCATTTAAGTTATTTCGGAATTTACATTTATCAATGTAAATAGTCAATATATCCAGAAAATAACTATGAGAGTACCATGACTCACACCAGAATATTTTAGGTAGGAATTTTAATTTAGTTATTTGTTCATTACCATAACAACATAAAGCATGTCACTGAACGGTTGCTGTAATACAAAAATACATATGTTTAAAAAACTTATGTATAAACATACATATGCTCTATGAAATTAATAATACTTTTAATTGCGGCAGTTGATTCTGTCTAGAAAAAAAAAACATTTTTAGGTTTGGGTCTTGCATTTACAAAATTAAGCAGGTAATACAGAAAACAGACCAACCATTTCATAGATAAAATGTAAACAAAATACAGTTTATTTGCAAAATGAGCACATATAATATCAATTACTATGAATTTTTTCATTAGGAAATATTACAATGTGCACATATATATATATGTGTATAAAAGTACACACTGTTATGAATTTATACGTACAATAGTACTAATGATTTGGTGTGATTGTGTAAATCTTAATACTTTTGAGTACTAAGCCAAATTATTTCTATTGGTAGTTTCTTAGGTAAAAACAAAAAAGAGTAAAAAGAATACATTGACGCTCTTAAACAACATCTAATGCATAAATCAGAGTATAATAAAAACAGGCATTGCAGATCTGTTAAAGACTCATATTCTTTACTTTAAATACACATATAAAACATAACTTTCAAGTGTTACCATCAGGTACAGGTTTAAATTAGCATCAAATTTACTTTTCATATAAATAATAAATAAAACGTTTTTTGACACTTTATCAAAGATGCCATTCAAAATAAACTTATAATTATAATGGTGGGTAATGTATGGCCAATATTATCTAAAGTTCCCATTAAACATTTTAAGTCTATACAAAATATTCATTGTGCAGACTCTAAAGATCAACTCATTCTAATTCAATGTTCAATATATAATATTATTGTACTGATTATGTATAAAAGTATTAAAAATAATTGTAGAATTTATCAATAAAGCTAGGCATGGTACAACTATTTCACCTGCCAAAGTTATAACAATTTTATTATTTATTGTGTACTCTAGTATACATAATCTGATCTTTCGCGTTTTACAATAGATATATAGGATCTAATATGATCATTTACATTTTAATTTCATATAATACTATGCAATTTGAATGATAAAAAAAATGTATGAAGTATTACTGAAATCCAATTCATATTTTTTAGATTATCTACATCTATCTGATGGTTATCATAACTGATAGATCTTATGGAAACTAAAGTAAAATAATGTAGAAATAAACAGTATTTGACATGCAACAATTAGTACAGCAATTATTGTCAGTTTTTTAATTGACATTACAAAAAATTAATTAATGAATAGTAAAATATTTCATATTGTTAACTGAATATCTGTAATAGGCACTAAATGCTTTTAAAAATGTTACAACTTAAGCGTAATATGAATTAAAATCATAGCCATAAAAATGTGATGTCAAAAACAACCAACATTTTTTGGAAATTCATCCTAACAATTTCAAATATTTGAAAATATAAACTATATTCAATCCTTAAACTTAAGTAAATATATTAATAAGCTGATTAAAATTATAAGAATAAAATTAAACAAGTTAATAAAGTATGGAAAACAATTGTAAACAGCAACAACATTTTACCAATGTGCAACTTTCAGATACACAAGTCTTAATAACAAATAAAATTAAATAAAATAATGTAAAAGAATAAAACATGTTTTCAGTTGTTGTGGCTAATAAAATTGTCAGGTATGTTATTAAAATTCAAATAGGATCTTTAAACTTTTGCCTACATGATCTCTCAATCGCAAACATTACATAACGATACATATGTTGATTTATATATTTATATGAATAAAAGTATATATATACTCCGAGAGCCTATTACAATCATCTAGAAGACAATACATGAATTAAAAAATTTTAAACATGATACTAATTCTAATCCCATACAAAGGATTAAGGAATATAGGACCTCTAGTCTGTTCGAAGAATGTAACGGGATCTCTGTAACCATACAGGCATGTATAACTTCAGTGTATAACACTTCAAGAATAAATATTTTGTGTACACACAACAAAAAAAACTTCATAACTTCAACATGCTCAGGCTTTGCCAGTGGTCATTGCACTCTGCAGTTCACTTAGATCTAATGTCATGAAACAACAGTCCCAAATATAAAAGTTTTTAGAAATATTAAAAATTCATACTATATGCACAAGAATCTATTCTTAGTCTTTGGAGTATAGAGTACATTAGAGCAATGGAATATAGAATGTGCTCTTGTACACACACATCTCCACAGACAAATAACTTGTAAAACTTAAGTCTAAAATCTATAAAAAAAATAGAGCTCTTATAACATTTTAAAAATAGAAAAATAAAAAAAGGTCTGGTATAATACTGCACACTAATCATTACTCTAAATCAGTCAAGGTGTTGATAACATCAAATTAGAAATAATTTGTCTCTATTGTTTAAGGGAATATACAAAATATAAGAATTTTTCAATTGTATGTTGTAAAGCTATGTTTGTAGAAAACTTACAAAATTAAGTATAAGATTAAAGGTTGATAAAGATTTGAACATATTCATACATTTCATAGACTGCTATTTTACAAACATTTATGACTGTATGAGCAGGTTCATCCACCTATAAATATAAACTTAAACTATTTATCTTATATTCTATGTCTTAATTTAAATGGTAATTATAAAGCAAGTTGTGAGGCGGGATATTTGCATCAGTCTTGTGAAATTCTCAATTGTGAAAAAATCATTACGGTCCTTGATTTAACTATTTGGTAATCTGTAAAAATAAGGTTATATGACATCCAGTAAATTTATACCTCTGCACCATAAGTCATCAATTCATCTCATTTTTTAAAGATGACAGACTGGCATCAAGAACTCGAGCTGCGGCATAACCTGGTATGTTAAGATAGGCTGGCTTATCATGTTCACACAACCCAGGCTGGGTGCAACAGCGGTTTATAGATGCACTTGTACTTGTTGATCCACTAATACCAGCAACATCAGAGGATGTGCCCAAACAAATCATTTTATGATTGGTAAATTGTTCTAATGAACGGAGCTGTTCACCACAATTTTCACACTTCAACTCTCTTGCATGTACTTTTTTGTGGCTATTGAGTGATCTTGAATTATCAAATACTTTGGTACACATGTCACAAAATTTTAAAACTTTCTCACCTGTGCACACCACTTTATGATTATTCAGCCTGTCTAGGGACATGTAACGTTTATTGTTACATAAATCACATTTAAATTGTTTTTGTGGTACCCTTCCTGTGTGTACTTGCATGTGTTTGCGTAAATTACTCTTGTCCTTGATATATTTTGAACAAACAGAACATTTGTTGACATCCTTACGAGTGTGACTTGCATCTAAATGCCTTCTTAAATGAGATTTCTTATGAAAAGGTTCCAAGCAGATTTGGCATCTGAATGGTTTTTGTGCAGGATGTACTCCTGTCAAATGTGTGTTAAATTCTAGAATAGTAGGATAGCTCTTTCTACAATGTGGACAGTGAAATAATTTACGACATGTAGCTACACTGGAATCACAAAAAGGATCCGAACAATCATCACAAAATGAATCTAATCCTGCTGGTGGAGTTGCAGTTTGAAAATGCTCTAACTCACTTTGTAGAGGATCATGGTCCGGAGTACCAGCTCCACTGGGTTCTTGTTTAACTTTTGCTTGGTCACTACTCTCTGAAAAATCATCTTGTGACGAAACTCCTCGAGAGGTACCAGCTAACATCCACCAAGGGTTGTAATGCCATGCTCCCAAACCTGACTGTAAGGATTGCCCTTTTAAATCGCTAGGCTTGGTTTGAGTTTCGGCGTTTGAAAATCCAGGAAAACTAGGCAATTCTTCGTGTTTAGATCTTGACGACTCAAATATACTGTGTTGAGATATTAAATTTTCATAGTCGCTAGGATCTAATTTTTTTTCATTTCTCTCGTTTCCTCCCTCTCTTTTAGACATATTTTACGAAGTGCCTGAAATTAATTAATGAGGTGGTAGATAAAAAATTTCATAACACTTTTCATGATAATATTCAACATGTATTATTTACATAAATAAATGTTATGTAAAATCATTAACATAGTAAAAGTAAATATTTTGTCACTCTAAAATAAAGAGATGCTTTGTTATGAAGTAAACAAACAATGCAGACAGCAAAATATTAAATAAGAATTGTATGACATCTGCTTAAAATTAAATATCATAATTGAAATATTATTCTTTTTGTTTATGTATTTAATATGAATACATACATACAAACAATTGATTTTCCATACAAAATTTCGACAAAATTCAAAACTGGTCGGCCATTTTGTTTGGGTTCATTTTGTAAAGCATAGATTACGTAGAAGTTTTTTAAACAAATGAATGACAGGTAATTAATAATGTATAATTTTTTTTCAGATTCTTCCCTGTTTTTTCTTCCAAAAAATTCCTGTGATAAACTGTTTACCAAAATATTTATTTAAAACAGATTTTGCAAAAAGTGAAAGGCGCGCAACTCGTAGGATGTGTTCCACTAACTAGATAGAGATTTTTAGATAATCGAGTACTTACAAATATTTGTTATACCATTTCAACAAAACTTAAAATTAACACGTGATCTAATTTTTAGACCATGAAAATTAGAAATGTAGTAGAAAAATAAATTGCGTAATAAATATTTGTAATGATCATTTATTTCTTTTCATGGTAATTTTATTTTTTACACAATAACCCTGCCTCTTTTCACAGCTGCTTTAACAATTTTAGATTTCTTTTCTTTTTTCTTTTTAGAAATATTCTCTCTTCTCTTCTTTTGTCTTTCATCTTTCTTTTGCTCAACAGTCTTTATTCTATTCTCCCACTGTTTCTTACTTACTTTCTTCTTTTGTTCCTGTAATTAAGAATAGAAAGTTAAATCTTTGATGAACACCCCAGCTCCTTAATGAAAATAGAAAGCGTTACATTAAATTTTAAATTCAAAATCAAATATTCAGTCATCAAATATGAAAAAAATTACATAAATTTGTGTAATATGCTTTGGTCTTTCTAAGAATCAATGATATACAAAATCGGCTAAAATGTAAGTGATTCTTCTGCCAAAAGTTTGTACATGATTTAAAAAAATAATAATGTACTATATCTTGGATTTAGAAATATCATCTTTGTGGACTTCTAATCCAATTTAATTAAAATGCAACAATTTTAGATCCTAAAAAACAGGGAAAACAAATACATCATATATTAAAAAACTATCATACCATCCTCTTGATTGATTTTTTCAACAAAATAGGATCATCTTTGACTTTTTGACCTTCTGCTTTTTGAAGTATATTTTTCCAGGCAATTTTTTCTTTTAATTCTTTCACTTTATTTGAACCTTGATCCGATTCTTGTAATTGACGGAATTTGTTTTCTTGCTGCTCTATTTCATCCAAAAGTTTTTTGGGATCTTTTTGTACCTTGTTACCTTTTTCTGTTAAATCATAAATTAACTATAGTGTATAATATATGTATATGTGTAATTAAATTATAGTGTAATATGTTTAATATTAACCTCATTAATGCTGGACACATATAGGCATAGTGTCACAATCTGAAGTGTTTTATAAACAAAAATTAAATAACAGTCCAAAAAAAAATATAGACAGTGCAAAAATTTCTATGTTCTGTGACACATCCCATAAGACAGTTCTCTGAAACCTTTTCTTATCTTTGGCACACTATAATCTTTCCTAGAATATTGTTGAAGTATCTAAATGCATATTAGCATTAATAAACTAGTTTTTCAAAATAATCAACATGATGCTCCAAATATCTAAATATTACAGAGACATAATTTTTCAGCATAGCCACCCCAGCCCTTCTCAGCTAGGTACCATGCTTGGGGCTGTCAACCCCATTGGCATTAACCCTCACCAGCTGGACTCCATGCCCTTTCTAACGAAATCATAAAAATACTTTATCTTCTTGTGTTAAATAGTACCAAATATTTCTAATCAAAATTAAAAACTTTTGTCTTTAAGATTTAAATGAAGTAAAAATATTATTGTCCCCTTTCTTCAGCTCCATGTATTTATATTTTTTTAGTCCACAATGACTGAACAAAGAAAAATCTAGAATCTAGAAATCTAATTTTTCATATATTCATCACACCTGTTTGTTTTTAATTATGTTATGTATACAGTAGCCATGCATTTAAACATAATCATCACCATTAATACATTAGCTTAAATTAAGTTTGTGATTTTAATTAACTTTAGTTACATATTTACACATGTGAATTATATAAAAATATGTTTGAAATAAACCCTTTTTAACTCAGAAATTTATAATTCCAAAGTATTGATTATGTTACAAAATATTACCAAAATACTAGAATGTCATGAATTAATTGATAATGGCTATTCTCTATGCCTGAAGTATTATTTTTTGTAAATCAACTCAAGAATAAATATTATTAATATTATAAATAATACTTATCTGTAAGTAAAGATTGGTATTTGTTTACAGAATACTTATGTAGGTTTTAAACTAATAAAATAATAACATATCTTACCTTTTTTGCCAAAACTGGCAAAGTCAAATTTGGAAAATACTAATTTTCCTTCATTGTTATAAATAGGTTTAGCTAGATTAACATTTGCTTTGTCATCTGACTGCTGTTTGTTGTTGTGTTGAAAATCAGGTAATTTCTTAACATTTGTTTTATTAATTCTTTCTTTTTTCTTGAGTTTTTTATTTAACTTACTATTTATGCTTTTTTTTGCTAATTTATTCTTTAAATGGAAATTATTTTGTGATTTAAGTTTTTGCAGCTTTTCTTCTAATTCAATAATACTAGCAGCTCGTTTAGGAAGATCTTTCTTTTCTTCAGGATTTTCACTAGCGGTTAATTCAAAGTCATTGTTAGAATCATCATCTGGAAATAAATTGCCCATTATTTTAAGTTAATCATAATTAAATGTATGGTGGTAATGTGTTATTGCTTACGACCAGAAATGATGTTAAAACTATTAATGTACTTACCTTTTAAATGAATCGGTATGGGTAAACATGATAATATATTTTTTATAAATTGGAGCTCTGTAGATAGCTGTTTCTTTAATTGATTCGTTTTCAAAGGTCTTTTTTGTGAGATCATGATTGGTTACACTTTATCTTAAAACAACGCCAAATTGTTAAATATAATTTTATCAAAGGCTTTTAAATATGAATATATTCCGTGTTTTTTAATGAATAGCACGTGTAATGTGACATATTTCACTTGACAATGACATATTTAAGTTTCTTAGTAATACCATCTTTAATGTCTAAGTATAACTAATAGGTATGTAATAATATCTTTATTGGTGAAAAGCAAACTTTATTGTTATATTATTTATGATCAAAAATAAATAAAAAATAAGTGTGTGAGTATTTTAACAAAAAAATTTAATTCTTTTTTAGGTCGGTTGCAGATGCAAAGCAAAAAATATGCAACGATATGGGTATAATATTTCCAATGATAATAATTTACTTGTAAGTAAATTATTGTATAGGTCTTAAGATAGTAGAATATGTATAGTCTACTATCTTAAGACCTATTTTGAAAGCCCAAATACTATAAATTTTACTGACAAAAATTTATGATAGTTTATTTTAAAAAGGAATTTATGTGCTGTTGAAAGGTTTTTTTTTTAAATTTTAACAAACTTTATTATTTAAGAAATTTTCTTTTCATTTTTAATAAAACTTATTACGAGGAAAGTTATTTGTGTAATGGTAATACCCAATGGCTGATACTTTAAACTTTTGATAGTAGGAATAACTTTAAAAATATAGAAATACATAATGTCGCAAGATATATCTTGTGGTTTGGAATATATTACGGCACCAGATTTACAAGCATGTCTGTCAGAAGCTCTGCATTGCAATTATTCATTTATTGTCACTCCCGTAGTCCATCCACGTTTTCGTCGTCCATATATTTCAGGTTTGTGTAAAGTTGGTGGATTTACTCGATCTGATATGATTTTGTCGCCACAAGATTGGACAAGTCGAATAGTTGCAAAAATATCACCCTACATTTGTGTCGACTCCGAGTCTCCGGTAGTTCGTCAGCGACACGAGGACTGCTTAAACGAGGAGTTATCTTACTGTCGGGGACTTGGTGTACCAGCTATATTGATATCGTTAAAGTCAATAAATACTAGAAACCTGACCAGAATTCTCCAAACATACTATGAAACCAGGTATGTCAAAACTAAGTAAACAAAAAATATTCTTATACACATATTTAAAAAAAAACTTACCTAAAATAATTTGTGTTTAATTGTATCAAGGTCTTAAAGAAATAATTCTCACATTAGTTTTCGTGTCTCGTTTGTGAAAATGTTGTTAAATTTTGAATTTTGCTTGAAATTATGAACATGATTTTCCTGGAACAATACTAATTTAAAACCTGTTACACAAAAGGAATCTTTGTTCAATATAATAAACTTGTTAATTTACAAACCATAAAAGTAAATTTTTAGTCACTAATTCAGCCTTGATTTAAGTGATTTTAAATCCTTAATGTATTTGTGATAATTCTGTTTATGCAATGTGTCATTTTTTTTAGCCATCATCCTTCCTTTATTTGGGTATCTGTACCAATGATTTGTATGAGAAACGCTAAGAGGACTAATCAAGAAAATGATAATGAAAATGAAGGTGCGTGGGATGAGACGTGGCATTGGTGGTCTAAGTTTCATGAACGATTAGATTGGGACAAACGTGTGGGGGTAGTCTTAGAATTGTCTGCTGACTTGCCATCCCAAGAGATTTTAAGAAGATGGCTTGGGGAACCAGTAAAGGCCATAGTTATCCCAACATCTATTTTCCATAATAATAAAAAAGGGTAAATATTGGTTATGCGATAACTTTAACATAGTTATATGTAATAATAATAATAATAACTGTAAGGAGTGCTATAGCTATCACCTAATGTCTCCAATGTATCCACAGTGTCACCACCTAAAAGGCAATCCCTTCATAGTCTTTCAAATGCAATGCTGATACCAACACAAGGTCTTGGCTTTCTGAACACAACTTAAACTAAATTGCTGCCAGACAATGCTATGCTGTTCTGACCAGCGAGAATTTTTGTAAATATGAGACACTATATAGCCTAGCTAGATAATGGTCAAGTTTTCTCTAGTAATTCATAAAAACTTTAGCACTAAGTTTGAAGTGGTAGTAATGATTGCCAGTTAACAGTAACCAATTAAGTTTTGTCACTGCCTTCCTTTTGGACATCTTTGAATCTGAAAACTAAGTGCATAGTGAATGATTGCTCAGGGCAAGGTCTTTACTCTCAAGTTCATTCTCCTTGTCACTCCATAGAGCATCCGCTCAAAGCAAGGTGGATTCCCAATTTGGTGAAAAATCTGTCCAAATTAAGGCTCGCTCAGCACCCACAAGCTAGTTACAGAAAACAAAGTTTAGTCTTTTCTTTATGTCCCATGATCTCCAGTTACCAGAATCTGCTTATAAAAATGTATTAATATGGCAAACAGATCTTTAAACAAAAAAAAAAAACTTTATTGAGGACATGTTTGCCAGTAATAAAATTTTAATAATATGGACCTTCATATTAATAACGTGTTTTCTTATGCTAAGAATGTTGATATACATTGCTAAATTTATGGCAGTTTCCATATAAAGTTTCTATATAAACAACTTTTAGAGTCCAGCTTAAGCAATTTTAAATTAAATAATATATTTGCAGGTATCCAGTGTTATCAAGAGCACATCAGCAACTGGTTATTAATATGGTAGCCCATGAAGCCCAAATAATTGTTAGTGGAGCAAGAAGATCTAATATTGAATACTATCAACAATATCTGTTCCGCCTGTGGCAACGGAGGCCACATCAAGCTGATGATCCTATGCTGAGTTATGCAAGAGGGTAAGGTAAATTCTAAATATATTTGTTTGTAGAATACGAAAGTGTAATTTTTGGAAATTAATAATGTAAGCTATTTTTTTTTATATAATTTTTGGACATTTCCTGTATATATAACTTATGTAGGTGTTAATGCTTATAGGTGGGAAGATTATCTCCAAACACCCTTACAGCCGCTCGCAGATAATTTAGACACTCACACATATAATGTATTTGAAAAAGACCCTGTTAAATATGACCAATATCAAAAAGCAATCATAAAAGCCTTGATTGATATTAAAAAGAAGCGAAACATTGATAATGCAGAAGTGGTTAATGAACTATGTGTAAGTAGCTAGTTACATATTCTATATACATATTCAATGTAATATTTCTCATTATTCATTATGGAATCTACATTTTTTATAGCAAATTTTAATATGATTCTTAATGTTTATATTTTATGTTGTATTTCTTAACTTATTCATCATGTCACCCTATTAAACTACATTATACTTAGTGTGACCATTCATTAAATATTTTTGTAAATTTGTAATCCATCCTTTGTATATGAATACTTATTATGTTTTCTCATTTTTGCGACACAAGAATTTATTTCTTTTGTTAGTCCCTTGGTAGGCAGTATATAAAAGGTACTTTGTATTTGATGCTGTTATTTTCATAAAATAGGCTGAGGCTATTTCCAATTCTCTGCTTATGAAATACCTATATTTACTTTTATAATGTGCTATTAATTAAGCCTATCAATTATGAGTAATTGAATGAATTATTCTTCATTTATAATGCTTTATTTTAGACTGAGGTAAAAGAATGTTCAGTCTCAGAAGAAAAAGAGGAGGTTGGACAAGGTGACAACCATATACTACAAAAAGAACCTATCACAGTAATGGTGTTAGGTGCAGGGAGAGGTCCTCTTGTGAGAGCTACATTTAATGCAGCTGATATCACACAAACTAAAGTAAAGGTACCAAATAAGCAATTCATTTATTGCTAAATGTTAGAATTAAAAAGAATTAAAATAACTTCAACACATTTTTTGTTATTTTGTAGATAATAGCAATAGAAAAAAATCCATGTGCGGTAGTCGTGTTAACAGCGCAGGTTAATGAAGTATGGCGAGATCGCGACGTGGTAGTAATTCCTGGGGACATGAGACAAATCAATCTTTCCCCAAAAGCTGATATTATTGTCTCAGAATTGTTGGGTATGCAATAAGTAAATTTAGAATCATCTTACCATATGAACATTTACTCCTTTTTTACCTCCAATGGATCTGTCCTTGAATCTTTTTACAAGATGTGCCTCAAAGAGTAAATGATGGCGGTAAATTGTGTGATGGGAGTAGAATGGGAAAGAGTGGCACGAAAGGCAAATATATATGGATGGCCCATTTGTATTTCATGGCTTTGTATTGAGCCAGTGTGTTCACTTACATTATTGCGCTTATATACAATATTAAGTATGCTATGCTACTAGTCCTTTGTTATTGCATGTGCGAAGCACTCTCTAATCCCTTATTTATCAACTGTTTTTAATAAATTAGATATGAAAATAAAATCTTTACATACTATCACAAAACCAGTCTTTCTCTAAGCAAGAAATTTTTGATTGATAATAAAAAACTATTGAATAAAAATTTAAAAAATAGTTGGTTTTTGTACATAATTAGCATTTCCTTAATTTTTTTTGTATTTATCATGTTGCGGTTGCCTACCACGACAGTTCCAATTTTAGTTTCTTGGCGAGCCAAAATGAATCTAACAAAATTGATATAATAGATTGTAAGTCAGCTGCAATTTTATATCAATACAAAATGACAGTAATTCACCAATTAGTAATACAATGGTTTTATTAATTTGAAAAAATAGCAATAATGTATTGAATTTATTCAGTTACAATAATAAGTAAATTATTTTTTTTAGGTTCATGGGGGGACAATGAGCTTTCTCCAGAGTGCTTAGATGGTGCAGCAGGTCTTTTAAAGCCAGATGGCATATCAATTCCGCAAGAGTACAGTTCATATGTTGCACCAATATCATCACCTCGACTCTGGGCGGCTGCAAAATCAGCATCACCCAATTTAACACAACAAAAGGAGAAGAATCTTGAAACTCTATGGGTTGTATACATGCAAAATAAACATGACATTGGTGAAACAAAAGTATGTATTAAATTTTAATAATAGTTCTTAAATAGCAACTCATAACGTAATTATTATGGATATTGTATTACAAAATATAGATCGAATGAAAGTATTGGTTTCTATTAAAGTATTGTATCAGAAGTTTAATTACTTCTTACATTTTAATAAGTACATTACTAATTATTGTATTGATTGAATTCTAATTCTATTAATCTTCACATTCAGACTTATGTTGAAAAGAAACAATAGCTACAAAATAAGAATAGCAGCTACTGCTCAAATATATATATACCAAAATCGTCACTTAATATCTCATTCAGGCTGCTTTAAAACCATTGATATTTGTAATCTTTTACTTAAACTTAACTCATACCTTTACAAAAATAATGTTTTTAATATAGGAAAGATATCAATAATTTTAAGGTAACATTTTTCTTCTTAGTTCAGAAAACAAATGTTAATATAATAAATCAAACTCTTGAACTGTAATTCAAAATAACAATACATACTTACATCTATTATATTGTTTCAAAAGATGTCCCAGAATACGAAAAATTTATGAACAAATAAAATGCTAAATATTTAAAACTGACTAAAGAATTTACATCAACTGTTTTAGAAACAACTGTAAAATTATTGAATTTCACTTTTGTAGCATTCATTAAAGCGCACAAAATAAGCAAACTTTAGTCTACCTCTAATAAATAGGATTAACTAACAGATTAGGTGCAGCTAATTTTTGTCTTAAAATTACAGCCAGTGTTTACTTTTAAACATCCTTCTGAAGGAGTTAAAGATCATGATGGTGAAGATATAACAGACTATAAAGGTCAACCATTGACAGATAATAGAAGATCAACAACTGTTTCATGGGTTGTTGAACAGGATAATGTGATGCATGGTTTCGGAGGATATTTTGATTGTTCACTATATGGAGGTGAAATGATAAGTATTGTTCCATCAACACACAGTCCAGGAATGATATCATGGTTTCCTATGTTTATACCAATTAAGGTAATTGTACATATATTCATATGGTATTAATCATAATTTTTTTGTTCTTATGCTTTGTCTTGTAATATTGAAACATGATTTTGCTTTCGAACCTTAGTATTGTAACCATTGAAGTTATCGGTTGTGAATGATGCCATGCCCAATGGAACTATTAGGCGATGAAAATCTAACGACTCATATCTCAAAGTTACAAGATAAACCAATTAATGTTATCGACATAATCAAGCCACCAGAAGTGCTTGTCTGAAGTGGTAGTGGGCGAGGCACATGGCTCATGCAACCGATTGCCGTTTTGGTCGAAGAGATCTCGAGTGGCGACGACGAGGCTGTAGACGAACCATTGGAAGGCCTCCTGCCAAAAATGATACGATCTAAGTATATGCTTTGCAGTGGGGGCATCTTATTGGCTGATAGGATGATGACAAGATAAACAAATTATCATTTACAGTTGTTTTGGAATCTGTTGTCTTTTCTCAAATATAAGTTTTTTTTGTAATCGGACTGCTGCCCAAAACGCATTTACAGATTCCGCAGGTTGAAAGGTTCTAACAGCTCGTTTAAAGTAGCGAAGCCCGGGGGGCTTCCGCCTCGGTTCGCTACATACTATTATTTTACGGTTAGTTTGAGCGGCTGTTGAGCTCTTGGATCGCTTCGTCAGGCGCCTAGCTGACTAGGTCCAAGAGCGCCCATGACAATTTCTGGGCTTGGGCTGTCACTCGTTTGTAATATCCACTTAGCAATACGCAAACATAGGCAGGTCGATTGAGAGGGCCAAACTTACTATTGTTTAGCTAATATCACTACTAACACTTCGAAAAGCGTTCACTCTGGAAGAAGAAGCGGCGCAGGAAACTCCAACAATGCTTCTATTTATTTATTGATATACAATTCGATTTTGTTTTTGACAGGACCCTTTACTGTTTGGTTGTGGAATGGTGTATGTTTATCATTATTTATCTTTGATTTAAAAATTAATGTTTGTTGGTTACAGACACCTTTAAGAGTATGTAAAGGAGATAAAATAACAGCAACATTCTGGCGCTGTGTAAACACAAGAAGAATCTGGTATGAGTGGATAGTAGAAGTGGGTAATTGTACTACCCCTTTGCACAATTCCAATGGTCGCAGCTCAGAAATGTTGTTATGATTGTAACTTAATAACAGAAATAAAAGTATATTTTTGTATACATTTTGCATTCAAATATTTATTTTTAAATAACTTCTGAAATCAACCTTAATATATTTACACCACTACTTACCTTCTTACGTAAGAATTACACATGTTCTATTCTGACTAAAAATTTACCCAAAACTTTGGATGAACACTTATTTAAATTTTTTAAATAATAAAAAAGTTATAAAATATTTTATAATCCTGCAATGGTCTTAGGTATTTACATTTTTATATAGAAGTTTATTATTAGTAAATAAAAGGAAATGTTTAATATTTTTGTAACTATCCTTTGGTTTAAATACTATTAGTGTAAATTTAATTTTGTGATATTCATTTCTCTATGAAAATCGTCAATGTCTTGGTCCCAACGGTTTTCAAAGTACACACCTGTAAATAAGAAAGAATTATTGTATTCCTAAGTTTTAATCAATAATAAAATTATGGTTGTTCATACCTTGTAGAAATTTTGCGTTATTTCCTATTTTAATAGCCCAGGGTAAGTAATGCTTTATATACATTTGTCTGTGCTTTGGTTTTAATCTTGCTGCGCCCCATATTCCACCGCTAATGCACATTGGTAGCTTAGTTTGGATACCTTCTACCCATTTAATTGCAACCTGAAAGAAATTAAGTAAGTTTTTCTTAATTTGGTTCTTAAATTCCAACAAGGTAAAACAAATCCCAGTGTTCTGAATAATTTCTAAATAATATTGAGATTACAAGTCATTATCTCAATATTATTGACATATTGTCACTTATTGATTGTGTAACCATAATGGAATATGTTGCCTGAACACTAGATGAAAGGCAACCACACTCTATTACAAAGGTGGACACCGCTGTATGCACGGTCAAAGAGAAATCATAAAGGGGTGTATGTATAGCTAATATGCTGTCAATAAATGTATGATACAATCTATGATAATAAGAAAAAGCATTTTCATAATTTGGATACTCCATATTAAAAAATTAAATACTGTATACTGTTTATTTAATGGAATCAGGCGTTACTTTGTGGAAGTCCATTCTCAGTAAGAAAAGGACCAATATATAGCTACTTCTGCACATGCAGTTGTAGTGGTGCAATAAAGTGCACCGCCTGCAAGCCCGCTGATAAATGCGCATGCTGCAAACAATGCAAATTACACACTCCACCATTGACTCTGTGTTTAACACTAATCGGTGTAACATTACTTCTGAAGATGCCCCGTGGAGGGGTGAAACAGGTGTTGAGTGATTTAGCGGTCATAGTTGTGTAATTTGCATTGTTTGTCGCATGCGCATTTCTCAGCAAGCTGGCGGGCAGTGCACTTTATTGCACAACTACAACTGTATGTGCGGAAGTAGCTATATAATGGTCCTTTTCTTATGTATACTGTATGTACTTGCTGACTATACAGCCTGAAGTTATTAGCCTGCTGCATTCTAATAGAAATTATAAATGAATGTAACATATTTCAGAGTGATCCCTTTATACAAGGAGGTGGGAAATAGGTAGAAGTTTCAAAACATTTTGTAGACAAATAAGCTATACAATACCCCCCCTCTAAAGATTTTACACCTAAATCTCAAATCAACTTAGGCCATATTGTAAAATACATGAATAAAGATAAAATATAGTCTTACTTCACCCAACATTGTAGTTTTCATATACAAAGTTGCATGAACTAAATCATGGACTTCTCTATACCTTTGCATAACATAGGCTAGCTCTGGGTCTGAAATAAACTGCACTGGCAGTCTTGAATCAGCTGTTATATTATTATCCTTCATAAAGTTGGCATATACATTGCCAATTGTACCTTCGGGCATATCTAATAGATTCCTTAAACACACAGTTTTAGAATTTATGCGTGGTTTTTCCGCTAGTATTTTCGCGCCTTCGTTTGTTTCTAACATTTTTTCACGCATATATTGTAAGGAGCTTTCTCCAGTAACTTCCCCCAAGCATGCTATCATATCTCCTCTATGAGGATTTAAGAGAGCGATAGCAGCTGACCCTATAGAAAGGATAGTTCTTTGAAATTGAGTTGTAGGTATAAAATTCTCTTTCATTTCTTCTAAAAACGTCAATCCTTTTTGGTGGGAATGACAAAATCTTCTAATCATTTTATAATCGACTTTAAAATTGACAAAATAGAAGTAGCGGGTGCTATTTTACTGGCTGATAGTGAGAATATGTCCAAAAAGTGAAATTTCCTTATTTCTTAAGATAAGCACAGTCTGTCAATCATAATATTTTGACGTATGTATGACAATAACGTCTTATTACGTTCAAGAATACTCAGATCCCAATATAGTTATTAAAGAAATATGTATCTAAAGCCATATAGTTTGTCTTTAATGTTTACCTACATTTTGTTTATTTGAATTAAATTGGCTTTAAAAACATCTTTCCAATAAAATTATTAAAATGTGTTGATACTAGTTTTATTACAATTAAATAAATAACGATTATACTCTATTACTAAAACATGTTTTATTTATATCAGTTGAATAGTTCCAATATCAATTTTAAATGTCTAAAATATATCCAACTCAAATTTCATTTTATTCTCTTTTATCCAAAATCATTGCAGTAAACTTTTATGAAACAATTGTTTTAGTTTTAGATAGTGTATTCTGGATAATGATACCACACACATACAATCTGAATACCATACTACAACTGTGATAAAAGTTGCTCGATTTTTAAAAATATTCATAAAAATTAGGCTAAGCATTAACAAAAGTTATCTGTTTGCCGCATTACATATAGTTGAAATCCGCCAGAACTTTCGCAACATCTGATTAAATAGTTTCTAAAGTATTCAGTAAAGTAATTGTCAGAATGGTAAAAAAACTAAACACTTTGACAAAAAAAAAATATTGTCAACAGAGTGAGTAAATCGATTTGTTATCAAAATTCAAAGTATTTATGAATTAAAGTATGGAATATTCAATGAAACACTTAGAAGTGGCAACAGAGCATGCTACAGCCCATTTTTATAATCCTAGAGGAAGACCAACAAAATCAAAAGTTATTCAATTCAGTGCGGAGCCAAAATCTATAATTTCTCAATTGCTCCAAAAAAATCGAGACAAAGCGAAAACTAACAAAACTATTGACCAAATTGAATCAAAACAAATTTTTAAGGATCAAGAAACAGATTCGTCATGTCTTATTTGCTCATATTCGTAAGTAACGCTGTTAATGAATTATGTAAATCGTGTTTATTATTGTTTTTTTCATATTAACTAGAGGCATATTTCACAGTTGGTGTAAGGATAAAAACCACAGAAGAGACACTAGTACTCCTAAACAATATTCATGTGAATACCCTGATTGTACCTATAGTACTAAGTTGTCATCAAATTTAATTAAACATAAAAGAAAACATACCTCAGAAAAACCATTTTTATGTGACCAGTGTACATTTAGGACCAATTTCATAAATTCGTTAAAAGTGCACAAAAGAATACATACAGCAGAAAAGCCGTATGCTTGCAGGTTTTGTAGTTATAAATGTAACAGTAGCTCAAATTTAAAAAAACATTGTCATCATAGACACCGCAAAAATTCCCCGTAGGTTCCAGAAATTAATCAAATTTAAACTTTAATTCTTGTTTCCAGTTGCCCCATTTATAATGAACTTACAGAAAATTTTTATTTAACATATAATAAAATTAGTTTATCTGATACTTTATAATAATCTGTAATGGGTAGAATGGGGATCATTTGTTAATATATAACTATATATTAGTGTACTTTTTGAATGTCCACAGAACTTTCAAATATATTAATAAGTAATATAACAAAGAAAAAACAAAATCTGATAATTACTTTCCTGGTTTTTTCAATTTACCTAAATTTCGAATTTGGCGAAAAATACATGCTCCAGACATAGTCCAGGTTGCAGCATGTGCATGTATTAATAGTAAGAGGTCAGGATCTCAGAACATGGAGCCTATGCCCGATAGAGAAGTAATTTGATTGTTAAGGAGGGGGGGGGGGGGGGGCAACTTGATAATAGACTTAACAAGAGTTTAACCCTTTTCCTTTAACATAAAAATGATCTATATTACATAGGTGAATGTAAGAATTTCAGAGTCTTGAGTGGGGCATAACACAGAAAAAGTTAGGAAACACTGATGGGTAGTAATCCAATAGTCCAATACTAGTAATAAAATAATTTATATTTCAAAGCTTTTAATATTCATCAAGTTACAACCTAAAAAATATATAACTGGTATAAATGTAACTAAATCACCCAAAAAGGCTGTCTTACTACAACATGATAAGCTGCGAGGATACATTACCAATAATAATACTAATCTGGCTTAACAATTTTAATATTGGTCAATGACAGTGTTCAGTAAAGTCTACCACTACAGATTCACGCCAGCCAAAGAGGAAGTAACCGGTTGCAGATCCAAGTACCACGGCAGCACATAACCATGTGTTATAAGTCATGAACACCAACATTAACATGTAGCTCACTAGAACTTGCACTCCATGCAAAACAGTCTGCCACGCATGTGCAGCACTCATCATAGTAGGGCTGAAATCACAACAAAACATTACATGCTTTATGTATGAACAACTGGTATGAGTAGGTTTATAGACTTTCAAATAAATTTCCATAAATCATAATTGAAATTAATTTTTTATTATATAATAAGGCATATAATAACATTTATAAATGATTTCCGAATATACCAAGTAAATTCACGTAAAGAAATATTGTAATACAATAATTGGCGGATTTAAAAATACAACCCAATTCGCGGCTAAAATTTTCTTTATTCGTGGACCTAATAAGTACATACATAATAATAAAAAGATTACAATAAGTATCCAACCTAATATCCTTTGTAAATGCCGTTAAATGAACTAATAAAAAAGTTGTTTCAAGTATGTTGTTAAACGATATCGCCGAGGACTTTGACATAAGCCGCCGTAGCCGCGAACGGTTTTTTTTTAAGAATATAAACAAACAGAACGAAAGCAACCTTATTACTCGACAAATAAAGTACATTACTGGAAGAAATTTCACATAGCAAAATGCTTCGTAAACATAAAAGAATCATTGGAAAAACCGAAGCCATACACATTGAAGTTATGCTGGATAAACTGTGGCCTGCTCAGACTGCGAAAAATGACGAATAATTTATGCAAGTTTAAACTTTCACTACAAATATAGCCCAAATCCCGTGATGGGTTCGAACAGATAGAATTAAGTGACATTGAAGAATTGCTTGAATCGCAAGATTAAGATTTGATTAAAACCGACTTGTAGGAAATGTTAAATTTACAGCCCATCGACGAAGAGGCTTCAAGAAGCACTGGAAACGTATTATTTATTTGGACAATTTTAGTGAAGGCATGACGGAAGAATGACAAATGAGCTTTGCTATTTCTTTATGAACATTGATCCGCCTATGAAACAAAATCTTATTTTTAAAAGGCAAATTGCAAATGAGACTGCTACGTACCAGTCAGAACTTTCAAAAACTGACAAGCAAAAGAAAATTAAGTTTTTTAATTCAAATTTTTAAAAACTCTAATTAAATTGATTTTTATTAAACTAGTTTTTTTTTAAACTGTAATCTAGGAACGTCGTATCCCTTATAATTCCATATGAATTACCATTCCGAATTCACGGTTTCTGTATTCGCGTCTTATTTATGGCGCATATATCCAGCGAATAAAGAGCTTTAATTAAAATGAGAATTTACACATAAAACATACTTATAAATGGCTACTCAGAAAAGATGGAATTATACTGTTACATGATGTAATTATTAAAGGAAATTATTCATCCCCTTCATAAACATAATAACCAAGAGGATAAGAAAGAATTAAAAGTGATCATAATAATAAATATCACCATAGCTTATTTTTTTTTATCCGACTTACACTGCTGTCCAATTGGCATTTGAAGATTCTAAAAATGTGAGGTGGCAGAGGGCGCCTAGCCTAAGACTTCCTTTAACATATGGAAGCTCGTGGCCTCCCAGGAGAGCCCCTGTTCGGGTTGCTACATTTTACTTTTAGATCGCTTCGGCGGACACTCCATGGAGTGACTAGGTTCTAGGGCTCCCGCGAGATGACTTTAGCTTGGGCTGGAGAGGTGCCCGAGAACTCCGACTCTAGATTATAGGTTGCCATTGCCTGGCTAATATCACTACTAGCATTTCGGAAATCTTTAACGTTGGGAGAAGTAGCTACTCAAAGAATCTCCAGCAACGCTTCTATCTAGTATGAAGAGGGGTTGGCGTCCTCTGTTATTTACTATCCAGTCACGTTTCCGACGACCGGTAGGTTATCGAATGGCGAACGATGACGGTGTGCAATGTACATGGCTTGTCTTATTGTCATCGCGACATTCAGAAACTTGAGTCGAGTACGTGTCACAGTCTAAGAACGGTGGGGCGTTTCAATGTACCGGATGTGATAGTATTGTAGATGGCGGCACCTATAATCAATAAATTTGTGTGTTGAGCGGCTAAGTAAAAGTATTGAATTAATGTCCGCTTTAGGAACTGGGCGGTTTGTTGGCAATTCTAGGTCGACATGCTGGTCTTTACCTACGCGTGAACTTGTTATGTACGACCTGGAGTCTGTGAATGACGTACGGATTAGCATGAGCACGAGCTTGCGTACGTAAAGACGAGTTACCTATATTCAACACATGAATGTTAACTATTCATAATAGTCTGAAAATTATTTGCATTACTTTTGGTTGTGTTACAAAAAATTGAGGTCATTATCTATCTACATATATAAAATATTATTAATCATTATTGCAACTACATTATTATTATTTCTTTGATTTAATCATTCTGCATTAGAAATATTTTAACTTTCATAAAACAAGTTATGTTTTAAAACTGCAAAAAAATTTTTAATGCCTGTGTCCTTTGATCTAATAAATATCTAATGATCTTTAAAACTGCCAAGCAGTGGGCTGAGCTGATAACTAAAATCTATTTGTCTTTAATTTTCAAGGAATATTTGTACAAATTCAATTTTAATTCTTGGTTAAAATTGTATGTGAGTATGAAACATAAAAAGTAATCCTGTATACTAGTATTAAACAGGAATGTGGGACAAGATCAAAACTTATTTTATTATATAAAGTGATATAACAAGCAGTGTTGCAATCTGCTGGGTCTAGTGTAACATGAGATTTTGTAACATAATTCTTCACCATACTACATCTGCTTATCACTTTGAGTCATAAGTTGATTTGTTTCATTAGCTCAGTCTAATTATAGCAGTCTCAAAGTGAAAATTGTTATATATAAGCACTAATGTGGTGCGAACTAACTGCTACTTTGGTGCATATAAATGATCTCTCCTTATATATAACTTCTACTAATGTAAATTAGAATGCATTATTCCATTTAAATTCAAATTCAAAATATCTTTATTCAAGTAAGCATTTACTCAAACTTTTTTGACTTCTATTATTGTAACATTATAAGTGATAATCTATTACCAGCTTGGAATGCTAATGTAGCGAGAACCGGCCCGAATCTCAAAAGTTCCTCTTTTTAAAATTAAGAATGTTTTATGTAACCATTATAAATAAAATAATCCAAGCTCCACACATTTCAATCAAGGAAAAATTATTAAAAGCTATAATAAGATTGACATTATAATATACCCTTAATTTCAGATTCACAGTTAGGTTGAGATATGTTGTGGGACTTTATTATATACATGTAAACACTCAGACATACACGGATCTTCATTTAACATTTAAAAACATAATTGAATATTTTCACTTACATATTCCTTTCCAAAACATGTGGCATTGACCTTAAACAATAAAACATATTAATGATCTATAGATGTATTTTTTTATAAAACCATGAAGGACATAAATAATAAAAATTATTGATTCATATTTACTCAACTGTATAACCTGAGGTTCATCTGCTGTGCAAATATTTGAAACACCCTTATCAGGTGGAGCGACAGCACAATATTGTAATCCTGTATAAGTTTTCCATAATAAATGTTTCCTGTAATACTTAAGCCTGTAAAAATAGATAAATGATATTCTGATTGATTTGATAATTTGTTTACGGTGTTTTTTATCCCTGAGGAGTTAAAGATTAGTTAGTATTTTTCTTCAATGTTCCTAAAACTAATTGAATAATTTAAAGATATTAAGTTTTACAAACATTAATATCTATAAACATTATATTATTGTCAAATATACCCCTAACAAAACACAAAGAATGTTTAAAAATATTCCACTGTGTTTACAGAAACCTACCATTGTTATGAAAGATCCATGCCAAAAGATTTATAATATTCCATGATTGTTTTGCTAGAAGTCACCAGATTTAAACACATACTACATATCACAGGAAAATACATATTACTATATTTTATTATCTAATTAAATTTAAACATTGATAACAAAATGATTCACTATATTGTTTAAACATACATATTTACGTATCAGTAATTTACATTATAAATGGTTTAGTGTTAATTATTGTAATATATATACATATATATATATGCAAATGCAATTATATATAGGTACTTCAACTAATCTTGGGGGAATAGGTCTATGTCTGTGTGCATACAATGTAACTGCATTGTGTGGCACAAACACTACTGTATCTGTGTAGAAGCTTAACAGTGTTGCACACCTTAATGAGTAAACTATCTATATCACATTGTTATGGGCCATCATGTTTTGATCTTTTCTGATACCACAATTAATATATTTAAGTATCTAATGTTCTATGTTGTTAATATAAATAAGTAATTTAAATTACTTATTAAAAATTCATATACAAAAATAATGCTGTTCTTAAATAACATAAACTTAGGATAACATGCTATTGGTATTAACTTTTATGATTTATGTGATGCAAGTTATTATAGAAAGCTTTTAAAAAGTTCTTCAAAACAATTCTGGAGAAATTTAAATTATTTAGTTACCAATATTTAGTCTTAGAACAAAACTACTGCAAAAGTTGTTCCAAAAACGGTAATGCCAAGCCAAATTTATGGTAATATGAAACCATAAAAATTAAATGTTAAAAAATTAAATGAGTATATATATATTTTAGTCACAGTAATAGAAAAAAACTGCTAAAAAAATTTTTTTTGGACGGTAATAATTTTGAATTACGTGACATAGAATTTGAATATTAATTGAAAAAATCTTCCCAATCAAGGGACCAGCAAAGACTGATGTATGGCGCACCCATATAATTTATTTATTTATATATGCACATACACTTATATACAAAATATTAATCAGTATTAGTAGTGGCAGTAGAAATGAAATAAAATTATATGAAAGTTGACCACAATAATTGTAAACTTAACATTATTTCATTACATAACATTAGTTATTAAAATTAACTATACTATGTCTTTTATGTTATCAATAAATTTTTGCTTTGGTTTGGTTACATACAAATACTTACCAAAGCGAAACAATGAAACATGTTTTTGAAATTATGACACAATAATATCAATTTATACTTTTACTGTTATGCATGGTGTTTCTAGACTTTAAATTTTTTCATTTATAACTGGAAAATTTTCAAGATATTGTTTCTATTACTGGCCCTACTTAACTTTGCTAAATTAAGCTATGTTAGAAGCTCAATGTCCTTAGCTCTGCTTGTTTTCATTTTAGATTTTAATTACCTTGCTAATACTTTGGAGTAATAAGTTATACCTTGATTAAAAATACAAAGTAAAAGAGCAAAGAGAATTAATTACCAATTAAAATTGTGTATATATAAAATAATAACCATATGCAGAAATATACATTAGTACTAAATTATATTTTAATAAATAAAATTGTGTAATTATTTAAATAAAAACTCACCCTTCATACAATAATGCCATAATAAATATTGCTAAAAAGGATCCAACAAATTCACCAATATCTGCAACTTTCCACCATGAAAAGAGAATGGTTTCCATACAGCCTCCATGAAACTAAATTTGTATTTTTTAAATATATTCAGATATGTTTCAAATTTTTACTATTTCATATTAGTTTAGAATACTTACTGTCATAGACATTACATGTGAACTGTGGCTGCTATGGTGACCATGAGATAATTTAATAGTATCATTTAAGTTTGTGCTGGCTTTAAAAATATTCTGCAAATAACATAAATATGAGAAAACTTTAAACATAAGATATATATATAACAGTCATTAATAGAATTTGTGTTACAATAGTTCATTACTTTAACTTTTATAACATTGCTTCCTGTTATAATATTATATGGTTAACAAAAAAAATCTAATTTAAAACATATGTTCAGGCTATTCACATCCATAAATTTTAATTTAAACATTATAATGTACATGTCACTAGTTATTTCTACTTATTGACTATGATTACATACATTGAAGTCCAATGAATTATTCATTTGATGGGTTTGATGCTCCCTAAGTGCTTCATTATGGGCCATATGATTGCCATGATGCCCAGAATGGTCCATGTTCATATGATTGTGATCTTCCATACTTATCTCTGTAATATTCATTACATGATAATATAAAGTATATGTTATTATACATATCACCAGACCAATGATATAGTAATTCAACTGAATTCTATACAACAATTATTAATTCTACCACCCAAATATACCTGATGTTACATTCTTGTAAATCATAAGTAGTAAAGATAACATTATAATGTGTAAAGTTTTACATTACAAACAGGAAAAAATCATTATTCGGAATAAGTTTTTTTTTAATGAAAAATTAAATTCGCTTAGAAATGCAGTGACATAGTAATACATGACATTTTCTCATATATTTCGAATTAAAAACAAGTTAGCGGTAAAACACATGTAAAATTAACTCAAAGTAAGTTACAGAGGATTCTAATTTTCATACCGTCAAGTTAAAAAATTTACAATTTATGTTTTTGGAAAATATAATGCGTATGCACTTTCACTTTTTCAATCTTCGCAGACAAGTCTGTTACACTTCGCGTACTTGTTGAAAGTGTAGCTTACTTCGCTCTAATTTAGTTCCGAGTAGAAACATTTATGTAATTGGCGTAACAATCGCTTACTAGTTAATTTAATTGTGTAAGCCACATTTATATTGGAAAACTTGAAAATTCATTACTTTACACATAAAGTTTCTACAGCGCTGTTTTATTATATTATGATAGAAAAACAAGGGCAAATAAAACCAACTTCAACATAACATTTCTCGTAATTTGGTTACTATAAGAATACAGATTATGACCATGTCTTTAACCAAGTATTTATCTGTCAATGCCATATAAAGAGTATATACATTTAAAACTAACGCATATTCTGTTGACTGCAAAATCAACCTAAATATTACTTATTTAGTATTCTATGAATAAAATGTGTTCTTAACAATAACCAAAAACATAGCTATATTTATTTTAATATATATCTCGCGCAATTCGATAGAACATGTAATTACTTTGTAGACTCACCACGTCTTAAAGACATAGAATTTGATTAGGTTTTTGTGATTGATTAGAGCCTGTAGCTTCTTGTTAGAAACCTTTATCACAAAAGGTCGTTAAAATATTTAATAAAAACATAACTGCAATGAGAAACTTATTTTTTAAGTTCAGTTTTAAATTATGAGGCATCATCATAAACTCGATTCATTTAAGAGCAGTATTTAAAAACATTGATTAAATAATTTTAAATGAACTTGTGTAGTTACACAAACTACTTGTTGCAAATTGGCTCTCATTTCGATTTACATACAGATATTTCCTTTTTTCATTAATTTCATGTGTTTTTAAGCAACGATATCGGGGCGTCCGTAAAAGGAACACATCTTTATAGGTTTTGGTGTTATGGATTGAACTACAGTTGTTAATATTTAAAACGTTATTAAAAAGATGTCCATTGTTTTTCCAATATTTTTTTACTAATTTTTGTAAACAAATTTTAACACATCATTTTCTGTTAGGTCATGTTTAGTGAGTTTAAATTTACTCGTTAATCCGTTACAGATTACATTTTACTTAAAACTAAAATGTTCATTATATTTACACCTAATTCTTTTGCATTGCATAATTTAAATTAGCTTTCAGTTTGGATATTTAGTAAATGTAAAAATGATAAATGAATGTATTTTAGAAAAGATCAACTTTTACGTATTTTCCAATCGTATCACCTACAGATAGCTCTCTTTATATAGCTTATTTACTTATTAAAATAAATGAAAAACTCCGTAGTCTAGCAAATTGATAAAAATCGTAAAGTACTAAATATTGGCATACTACACGATACAATCACAAAAAATCACTTACGTCTCTAAGTAGTTTAATTTTTTTATTTAAATTACCGGACTTTCGAAGATTTTATTAATTTATTTCTTAAAGTTGACGTTAGCAAAAATCTGAGGCTATCTGTAATACAGATACATAATAGAAGGTTAAAGCTATTGTATAAAATAAATAAAACACTTGAAAATATGTATTCTTCATTCATTTAAAATTTTAAGTTAGTAAGAGATAAAAAAATCATATATTATAATACACTGAAAAAGAATAATTTATTTTGAATAATTGTTTTATTAGTAATATAATGTATTTTTCAATATAAGGAACAAATTACCAAAAAAGCTAAAAAAAACTACATTTCTACAATTACGTGCTAGCAATACGTATTTATAGTTATAAATGTACCAGTGAATCGTATTATATTGAATAATGTAATGAAAGTCGGATGGAGGGCGCCACTCGAAATTCGAACATCGTGAGCTAGATTTACTATGGAAGCTGAAAATTTTATCTTCTAAGACTGAATCCCATGAATACTATGAAACCTTATGTCATCGCTTTACAAAAATTGAAATATCCTGGTTTTTTACGTTTTCAAATGCTGTTATTTCAATATTTCTTTTCCAGAACGAATAAGTGACAAATAAATTTTAGGTATGACTAGGGACGCTCGTCACTCGCTTCATGTTTGGCCGCCATGTCTGAAGCTCGGCTGTAACATAAGAGTTCGGGTTGTGCTTTTCTTTGTTGTATAAAAAGGACAGTGGTTTTTGTTTCTTATAGACAATGAATTACTATGTTTAGTCAATAACTATGAACTTTGATATATGTGGAGTGTTTGATAATTTCAAGCAATTCGATAGAGTTTACTTTTGCAGAAGTTACTCCAACATCGTATTTTTAGTTCATCCGCCATATTGGCGTTAATATCCTTCGTAAGTCTTTTTTCATAATTTTTTGGCTTTACCACAAATATATTGTTGTATTTTTATGCTATTCTGTTGCCCAATTGTTAGGACTTTCATATGTGTAAAAGTAGAAAATGCATGTTGCAAATAATAAGTAATTTTTGGACTTTTTGTTTTTGGCCTGTACGAGTAATTTTCTCCAAATCTTTATCAAGCTTATTCGTTCTATAATTAGTTGATAATTTAATGAATTACTTAAATTTTGATTTGCCTAAAATAGTTTAATATGGTTTAATGTATGTTTTCAATGGTAATATCAATTTTGTCTGAATGCATTCTCTTACTAAAATTTGCGATAAAATTGTAAAAACCCTTAGTTATAAATATATATTTTTTCAATTATAACAACTTTTATTCAATCGTTTATCCCTATGAAGTCCTTACACCACAATTTCAATAAAGTCAAAAATGATCAGAGAATATTCTAGATTAATTCCAGGGTCTCTATAGATCCTGGAATAAAATTTCTACTAACGCATTGTTTTTATCCGCGTTATTCGTTAAATACCACATTTGAGAGATCTTGACATTAAAATGTTACAGCTAAGCTAATAATTAGCTGCATGAAATACATTATCCATGCATGGTATTAATGTGGTTATAAAAAAAACTTACGCTTTGGAAGTTTTGATACTGGTTTATTTAAATTTATTGAAGAGTAATGATAGTTCTCCAATAACAGTTATATGTGAATGTACAAGATGAATCATAAGCTATTCAGCATGATCTGATAACTACTTGCTTTGAAAAAGAAAGATAAAAAGTATTTGCAGTGTCATTATTCATTTATGAAGTTAAACCTTAAAGAATTTTATTTATATTGTAGTTATTGGTTCAAACTACATACAAAATGTATAGCAACAGTTTATACAACAAAGTTCTTAACATTTGATTAAACTGTCTTTGTATAATCCATTATTAATTTCAATGGTACTAAATTTTGGTTCGAATAAATTTTCCAAAATAACTGTTTAGCAATAAACTAAATTATACCTTGTATGTTAAAGATTTTTTATAACGTTTATGTATAATTTATACTTACAATAATTATTATGAATAAATGTTACTTTTACCATTATTTTCATTTGCATTTTTCACATTTTTATTTTTAGCAGTAGTGTTTATTTGCTGATAAATAATGGCCAAGCTCATTGTTTTTATCCGCTACTTATCACAAAAATGCTAGTTCTGTTTATATTGATCCGAACTACATTAAGAAATGTATGTAAAGTCAAATCTATAGATACAATACATAAAAAGGAATATTTAATGTGTAAAGAGCTTAATACAATAAGTTTTAGTTAAACAGATAAAAAATGGGATTAAAGTTGAATAAAATTTCTCATATACATTAATTGTTAATGTTAATGACATTGTCTCAAAACCTATGAAAACTAGCTGGATCATCTATTATTATTTTCAAAACACTTTGATTCAAAGACTTTTTAAACTTAATAAGAAATAAAAAAATGCAATTATTGCTTTCTAGGCATTACTTATTGCATGTGTATTCATTATGTAGTCATAAAATACTAAAAAAAATATTGTATTGTATAATAATATATTTTAAATGTTATGGATTAAACAAAATTTGTCAATATAATATTTACATAAGCAAAAGTGAGATTCTTAAATTCCATTCCAATTTTTTGGAAGTGTTTGTCTAAATTAGGTCAAAAATTTTGTGTAGGGTTCATGGACATTAATTCTATTATTACATCCTAATTAGTTAAACATTGTGATCTCCAATAGTAATAAAAACATGATACAAAGATATTTCATGTCAACAAAACCTAATCAAAATATTTTTTAAATTTTCAGACCTGGAGCTGTCCTAGGTGTTAACCTTCCTGGATATTGCACATATTTAAAGTCCAGGTAAATTAATAACTTACTTTCATATTTTTTTACTATCTTTCAAATTATAAAATATTTTATGGCTTTTTTAGGTCTTTATTTTTCAATGATTGGCATGTGGCTCTGCTAAGGTGCACCCGCACCAAAATTTATTATGACAGAACGGTTTAATGTAATTAGAGGATATAGCTGATGCCTCATAGTCAGAAACTGGATGAACCTCTTGTAACAATTGAGGTGAATTTTATTCATGTTTATTCTTGTCTTTATATTTACTTTTCTAAAGAGTACAACTCACTCTCTCTAACATGTACTATAGTAGGTATGTGATTTTGGTAGGTAGATTGCAGACTCCAGCACAATGCAACAGGCAGTAGATCCTCTCGCAACTACCAGTACTGTAAGTATTTTGATTTTTTGCCATAAAATGAGGAGTTAAATTCTTTTTTTGATTGTAAATAATAACCTATAAAATATCCTGTTCACCACTGCTGTAATAATAGGTTTCATTATTTGAATAATTTTGTAATTTTATGTGATCAGACAACTAGGATCACTTATTCATAAAGAGTAAGGTTTCTGCATAAGTGTACTTTTGTGACAGAAGGACGTTCACAATAACTTATATGCCTATCACTTTGATTAAATTGATTAGGATTAACCTAGTATTTTTGCTTACTATGGTATTTGGAATTGTGGTATTCTTATTGTATCTGGTAAAGGAAAAAGATTCCATTATTATAAATTATTCCATTTGAGTCAAATATGTGTTTTGTTCCACAGTTTGTTGCTATTTCAAAGGCAGCTTCATATTGTCTCTCTCAAAGAAGTCTTAGTTTTCATTGGCTGTATGTGGTAATGGATTATTATAATTGTCCCTTGATCCCAATTATTAATCACTTACTAACTTTTATTAATGTGAGAAAAAGGTTCCATTTAACGTAAGTTTTACAGGTGTAAATTTAGTCATGTTTTTTAGTGTTAATTGATGTGTCATCCAAACATCAAGCTTCTTTTCAAAACCAACTCTGCGCTAATTGTTTTATGGTGGATCTTTTGCTCCTGGATTATGCTACAACTCAGCCATGCCTGTTAACCTCTATTATTTCTGTGATTTTATCACCACTTAAGACTAAGTGCTTGCCTGTGAATGGTGTATCTCTAACACATCAAATATGATTGAATGAAACCAAAATTTCATGCTGTTACAGTTTCAGCACCACAAATATTTCACAATTTTAGCTGACTAGCTTGCATTTATACGCCTTTGCTAAAGAAAAACTGTAAAAAGTATTGTATTTTTTCTTTGTCGACTTTCATTTTTAACATACTCCTGTCCCCCACAATTGAATGGACCAAAAGCAACAATGAGGATGAATTTGTAATTGTTTGATAGAAACATTATGAGATATCTATCACTAAAGCCATCTTCTGAAAAATAATGGATTTCTTTTACCTCAACCTAATATACTGTGGCCCTGGATCAGCTTCTAGCAAGATTATACATATATTATTACCAGCAACAATTAAGTAATAAATATATGGTAATGTGTAAGCATATATATAATAATAAGTAAGTAATTACTTATTATCCTATATATTAAAAATGAATTATAAATACAATCACCTAGATTTTATAAAAACGTGTTTGGGGTAATAAAGATATTAAAATAATTTAAAGTATTTAAAGGAAAAAGACACATCTTATTTCTATTTTATTGTAGCCAATGGCAGAACCTGTTAATGGAGCACCACCAGAGGAGACACCGCGTCGACAAGGACGGATAACTAATCAACTACAGTTCCTTCAGAAAAATGTGATCAAGGCTGTCTGGAAACATAAGTTTGCATGGCCATTTCATCAGCCTGTGGATGCGAAGAAACTTAACCTCCCAGTATGATAATATATATAAATATTTATAAATATATATATTGTATAAAGTTGTGTTTGATTTGTAAATATAATTTCTTTTTTTATTGCAGGACTATCATAAAATAATAAAAAAACCAATGGATTTAGGTACAATAAAAAAGCGTCTGGAATCTAACTACTACTATTCTGCCCAAGAATGTATACAAGATTTCAATACAATGTTCACAAACTGCTATGTTTACAACAAACCAGGGGAGGATGTAGTTGTTATGGCACAAACTTTAGAAAAATTATTTTTAAATCGGGTAAGACATATGGTAATTTTAAAGTGCGAAAATAAATTGTTGCACATTATATTTACAATTTATGATGCAAGTGATGCAAATTTATTTTAAGAAATTGTTTGTGTTATAAATTTATAAAAATATCTTGTCTAGGAAGGCAGAAGTATTGAAAATACCGACCATTGTCGCAATTCTATTCTTGCAAATAGAATTATTTACAACTATTAAATTTCCTTAATCGACAGAGAATTAACCTCTTATTTTTAAAAATTACATGTAATTTTAGATTACTTGAATTCTAAATGTTGAGAAATACGTTATGACTTAGCATATGTTTCCAAATGTTCTTAGATAGCGCAAATGGATAAAGAAGAGAAGGAGATTGAAGTACCATCAAATAGCGCAAAGGCGGGTGTAAAAAAGCGGACAAGTGGTTCGAGTGGATCAGTGGGAGGCGCAGGCGCGGGTGCGGGTGCGACGCCGGGCGGCGCGCTGCCACCTCGTGCGCCCGTCAAGGCAGCGCCTGCTACTCCACTTCCTACCTTTGTTGGGTCCACTAATACTACAACCACCCCTGCGCTCACAGCCTCTGCCGCCACACCGCCCGCAACGCACACCGGCCTTCCACAACAGGTAAGCTTTAGTTTTATATAAAATTTTACATTCAATCAACATCATGAGACAAGTATGATCTGGAGAATAAAATTGATGAAGCATTGAAAGTGAGGTATTTGTAAAATTCATCAGTAATATGGTGTGAAATTTGTAAAACATTGTAAAGGAATAGCAGCAAAATGTAGAAAAAAAAGAACAAATATATGGGTCTTTGACTTGATTATATGTAGAGATATGATGATAAAGTAGTATATTAAGTGAATATAGCATGTAAATATAATTAAAGTTGGGGATATGTTTGGAAATGGAAATTAGAAAGACATACAAATACATTTAAAATAAAACGGTAATAAATATAAGATGTTAAAGTTGAAGTATGAAGTTGGTGATATGGCATCATGGCAGAGAATATTTTCATAATTGATAATAACATAAAGAAAAGAATCATAGGACATTGCATCTCCATGTCAGTGGGAATAGGTAAAAGAATAGCTAACCATGATCCAAATAGAGCGAGATTCGAGATTCAAATTCAATTTTTTTTTATTTAACACGATTGTTTACATTTCTTGTTGATGTCAAATTGAATTTACCAAGTGTTCAGATAAAATGCCTCAAACCTGAAAAGAACAGGCGAAAGAAACAGTGAGACTATGTATGTAATAGTAATCCTTGGTATACAAATATTGTTTCACATTTTTTTAAACCTAGCAATGGAGGTTTTCTGAATATTTTTTGGAATTTTGATGATCGTTCTATTTTTTCAAACAAATATACCGAAATCTTTTTCGCTTGAACTCATGCAAATTGAGTTTAATGTACACAGAATTTATTTTTGCTTCTGGTAATTTATATTGTGTATGTCACAGTTCCTGGGAAATTCTGTAATATTTTCATATATACAGAAAACCTTTTTTATTACACAAATAAAGAAGCAACAATATTTTAAATTTTACAGCTATGCAGTATCTGCAGAACGAAAATTGTGTTTATTGCAGCACTCGTAAATCGTCGTACCAGAAATCGTAAATCTTAATGTTCAAGGAGTTCTTTTTTTATTTGAAAAAAAATTAGGAATATTTATTGAGAATGTTGTTACAGGTGGCAACACAACCTTCAAGTTTTCATGTTACTCAATCCGCTGCTACTCCGGTTTCCACTATACCAGCGGTAACACTGTCCCAGACGCAGCCTGCTAAGGTATAACTTTCAGAAATTTTATGAATCGGTAATTATATTGTGAGACAGTTTCAAAAACTGATTTTCAATATCAGGTAAAGAAAGGTGTGAAAAGAAAAGCTGATACTACTACTCCTATGGGTAGTTCATTTGATGGAGGCTATACCACCCCAACAATTGATCAAACAAGCGGACCTAAACCAGCAAAAATTTCGACAAGAAGAGAAAGTGGACGTCAGAAAAAGGTTAATATTTTATTATAATGATGAGCTTGGTTTATTTTTTAACTTTAATTTGTAACCATTTTGTATTGTTTATATCAGGCGGGTAGAGTAGGAGAGGAGAGTTTTAAGATGGGTGGATTATCACCAGGCATGGGTTCAGCAGGTGCATCCCATCACTCTGGTATGACACCTCAGATGGCAAAGGGTAAAGAAAAGCTGTCTGATGCTCTCAAAAGTTGTAATGAAATTTTGAAAGAATTGTTTTCAAAAAAACATTCAGTAAGTAATGACTTTCTTATTTTTGGTTACTAATAAATAAAACAAATATGTTAGTTTTTGATTTCATTCTTAGGCTATATTTATTTAAAACAATTAACATCAAGTTTGTGTACATGCCAAAATTATTAAAGGTTATTAAGTGTACAGTAAAGCAACAAAATATTCGACAGGGATATGCGTGGCCATTTTACAAACCTGTAGATGCAGAATTGCTCGGTCTTCATGATTATTTTGATATTATTAAGAAACCAATGGATCTTGGGACTGTGAAGCAAAAGATGGATAATCGAGCATACAAAACGGCAGCTGAATTTGCAGCTGATGTCCGCTTAGTTTTTACCAATTGCTACAAGTATAATCCACCTGATCATGATGTTGTTGCAATGGCAAGGAAATTACAAGATGTTTTCGAAATGAGGTAACAATTTAATTTCATTCCTTTTTATTAATAGTATTGTACTTAGTAATTCAAAAATTAGTAACATGATTAATAATTTTAATTATGTAGATGCTGAGTTTAATTTTTATTGTCCTCACTTTATAGAGCTATGTTATACTTCACTGAGAGACCCAATTTGTGTTCTTACAGATATGCTAAAATACCCGATGAACCTGTCCATGTTGGAGTACCTCATACAATGGATAAGGGAAGTTCGGCGTCTAGTTCTGAATCAGGGTCCGAATCTGATTCGGAATCTGATGACTCAGAAGAAGAAAGAAACAATAAAGTTAAATTGCTTGAAAAAGAACTTCTTGCCCTTCAAGAAAAAATGAGAAAACTTGTAGAAGAATCTAATAATAAGAAAAAAGCTAAAAAGAAAATCAAAGAAAAGCAAAAGAAACAAACCACCAGTAGCGCTACTACCACCACTCCTAAAGCAAACACAGTTACAACATATGGGACAAAAGCAAATAATATAAGTGAGAGTTTAAGTAAGTATTTTATCTAGTTTTATTACTGTTACATTCAGTGAATTTACTAAATATTAATGTTTAGAAGTACAATTTAGTTATATGTTTAGTAAAAGTAATGTTGGAAACATATTACATGTCAAGCAACTATTCCCAAATGCAGATCAATCGTTTAGTAGGTAATCGTGTATCTTGTTTACTAGCACCGGGCGGCATACGAGGTAAGACGGGAAGTAAGCGTGGCGGTGGCGGAGGCGTCAGCGGTGGACCTACAAAGACGGGCTCGCGGAACGCTACCCCGGCTAAGAAGAAGAGCTCTACGCCGACTGTCGCGCCCGCTCCCCACCAGCTCCCACATCCCGATACTGATGACGAGGATGTTGCCAAACCTATGTCCTACGATGAGAAACGCCAGCTTTCGCTCGATATTAATAAGTTGCCAGGTAAATCACATTTTTATATATTTTTTATGGATAATATTTATTGCACACAGATATTCCTATCTATATAAAAAATATGTTTGTTAATGAACTGTTCTAATGCTTAAATTGGTAAAACTTTCAGTTTGATATATATAGAGAGAGCATTCTTCACCTTTCTATTCATTGTTACCATAAACTAATTAAATAAGGGAACTTGACCCTCTACAGGTGACAAGCTCGGCCAAGTGGTGCATATCATTCAGAGTCGGGAGCCTTCCCTAAGAGATTCAAATCCTGATGAAATTGAAATAGACTTTGAAACTTTGAAACCATCAACTCTAAGAGAATTGGAAAGCTACGTTGCGTCATGTCTGCGCAAAAAGACCCGTAAGTACAATGTTAACATGTTATATGTTGCCTATTTTATTGTTAAGTACATACAATATTGGCAACATTAAACCACGGGGGAGATGGAAACAGCAATAAAAGTCGCGTCCTCCTAAGATCGTGAAACGTAGCTTTTAAACTATATGATGACAATAAGAGAAGCAAAATATATAATTCGCAGCCAGTTGAAAACAAGTCACCCTCGCCAGCATGGTCGGCTTGTAAACTGCAGAGAACAAAAACCTATTATCATAAAGAGAAACATCACTTTCCAAATTAATCGTATTGTAAGCCAGGCAACAGCAAAACTGGCTCTCCTGGGCGACCTGGAGTCTGAATGCTAAATGAATTTTGAGTGACAGCCCAAGCAGAGTTTCTTAGGGGCTGTATATATATATCTGATTTAAGTGGTCAGCCTTTCAATCCGGTAATGAAGTACTATAAAATAGCCCTAAACTAGCTATGGAACTAAAACGAGGTTAAAGCTGTGCACCATCTGTCCCCTACTCTCCACAAACTTGGGGAATCTGTAAATGTCAATAGGATAACAGAGAACACTCATCAAAAAAAAAATTCATTCAAAACTCCCTGCAACATGGTAATCTGTTTCAACACCTTAAAAACATTCATCTTAGGTCCTTCCTCTTCTATTATTATTTATCAATTGTACGTTTTCAGATCGGAAAGTTTCGGGTAAATCAAAGGACGAACAAATGGCTGAGAAAAAACAAGAATTAGAAAAGAGATTGCAAGATGTGTCTGGGAAATTAGGATCCAATAAAAAACAGCAACCGAAAAAAGGTATGCATGAATTGTTTATTTAATTGTTGTATAGAAGTTTTATTCCCTTTAAAACTATTTGTCATCACATAAAATATAAGGTTAATTATTTAGGCGTTATAAATAACCTTCGAAAAATAAATAAGTGCTAAAAGATGTTTATATTGTTAGTATGAAACAAATTTCATGATATATTCAGTAATGTGGTAATAATTTTAAACTTTAATCTTGAAGTAAGTTTAATGTCTTGTTATTACTATTTTATATTGGTGTGTCCTGCACCTTTGTATGAGTTTCTGTTTTATGTGTGCTCCATGATAATAATTATTAATTATTTTACATTATGATTGGCTATCGTTTACATGCGAAATCTATCTGGTAATGAAATGAATGCCCGGAATTTATTTATTTTATCAGATTTATCAACAATTGACTATATTGGGTATAATAATTTCTTCAGTTGTTGCATAGCTGTTAAATACGATGATAATCACAGATTGCAAATTGGATTCATGGCAAATGCAATGTGATTAGAATTATAACACCATCATCTCTGCTTACAAAACATGAAATGAAAAGAACCCTTAAGGAAAGCTGTTACTGCTTTCTGTTAGGGTTTAAAACAAATATGTGTGCATCTACCAATCCATCTCAGGTTTACAGTAAACATAAAACCCCAAACTCTTAATAGGGATGCCTGTTCATGACATTTCATTTTATTCTCAAACTTATACTGATTTGATAATTCTATGAGAATTTATAATGTTTAATAATTGACATACAGAATATGTAAAAAAGAACTATTGTTTTGTACAGAAGGCTGCAAGGAAGGCTTGGGTGGAGGCATGTCATCATCCTCTAGTTCTTCAGACTCATCAAACTCCTCATCTAGCACTGATACCAGTTCTTCTGATAGCAGTGACAGTGAAGCAGGTTAGACTTTATTGCGGCATATGTTATCTGGCATCTTAAACTGAACAATTTGTTTAATTAGTAAAAACAAATAAGCACTGATCGGTATGGTAATATATCATACAATGTAAATTACATCGTTAGTGTTAGATTATTTTATTACATGCATTTAATAAGACAAATCAGTCAAGCTTTTGCATCAGATTATACAAGTATGGAAGAGTTTTATTTTTTATTATTTGTAATATTAAACAAAATTTTTATTATTGACATGGTAGCTGTAGGAGATAGCTTATAACATTATTCACAAAATGTGAACTTTTTCGTAATTTATGAAAATCTTTTGAAATACAATTTTCTTGTCAAGTAATTAGTTGGCTTTACCTTTATTTTTGGTATTGTGAAACAAACTGCATCATGTATATGATAATTTTTTTCTTTATAAGCCATTTATCTCTAAATATTATTCTATTTATTAACTGTGTTATTTACGTACAGATCTTTAAGATTATTAAATACAAAAATTATTGTATTTCAAAGTATCTTTGATATTTTCACTGTACATCTTTATTTAACAAATTTGTTTTCCGATCGATATCAGAGAAACTGCCATATTAACCTAATATTTATTTTAAACTTTGATGACTCTCCTATACTTGTTATATTTTGATGTGAATGAGAAGTATATTTAAATGCTTGAGATCTTTGAAAATAATTAGTATTTTAATTCTTTTCAAATAGATAATATAATACAAGGGTAAAAACCTTTGCCAGTATTTTTTATAGTGTGACTGATTGATTGCGATTCGTTTATGTTTCATAGAATATATGAAATGCGATTTTACAATTTTAAAACCCCCCTTAAATAATGTTATTCTAGTCTAAAAATTGTCAACGGCAGAATGAATGACTTGAGAATATCCATGGACAGTGTCATGGCATCTGGTAGAGTTTGCAGAGACTTAGTACCTAGATAAAGATGAAATAGTATTTAAATAGGGAATGATTTGCTTGTTATATTTTTGTCCCAGAGTGGATGGTTTATATGTTTTTGTAGCGTTTATTTATTGAAGACCTCAAGTTTTAAATATCCTATTTATAAATCCGTCATATTTTTATTTATTTTGATGATTGTTATTTTGAACTGGCTCATCCACTTTGAGATAGTTTGTTAAATTGTGTATTATTGCAGAGTGCCGAGTGCATGATTACTGAGTGAATGTGGTTTTATGATACCCGGAGATTGCATATGTAAAACATTTATCAGAAACCAAGTTTGTCGCGCGATTTAAAACTAAACCGGGCTCCTAAGGCTTTGTGTTTCGTGATCATTATAAATCTTTGCGCAGTAACACGTGTGAATTTGAAAGCGAGTAATATGGGATGTAGTATTGAGTTACGATTGATTTGTCATTGCTGTGATATTGAGAAAAGTGTATACCAACCATTATTTAGCTTGGATTCATTTCCTGTTTTGATTTGTTGCTCACTGAGCGTTTTGATAAATGTTAGTAAAGGCACAAAACTTGATAGTCAATATGGAGGTGAAGCCAGCTTTGGTGTACGCTAATACAGTGTAACTGGCGTCGGTAAGGAATATAGTGTTTGGTTTGATATCATAAACCAATAGGAAATACCTTTTCACATTAATATTTTTAACTATATCATGTCCTCAAATACGGTGTTATTTCATTTGCATCCTTGAACTTCGATCTTTTTACAAATTTCTATTGGAACTTCAGATCTCACGGTACTAATTGCTTCTTTTGAGTGTGAAATTGACAATAAGTATGGGTAGGGTGAACTCTGTGGGCAGTTGAAGGCAAGTAGTGCTAAGTCGCGGGCGAAGAAGACCCACGCAGCCGCCGCCGCGCCGCCCGCCCGTCGCGATGCGCGTCAATGCACGTCAATGCAAACAATTGTGTAAGGATGGATACCACTTGGCAAGCAAAATTCTCTGGCCTGTTGTGCACCCGGCCCCCTTCTCCGCGAGGACGTAATCTTGTGACATGTTGTAGTTAAAAATTTTATCTTGTTTGAAAAGGTATGGTTTATTGGTTTTAACGCTTGATACTTTGATGCTTGCTCTCAAAAACTTCATGTGACACGTGACCAAATTGTTTACAATGACCGAATACCTAAAGCTGGCCTCCTTCCTTCACAAATTGTTTGCAAAACTTATCTTGTATTTAGCGTTTATGAGTTTAATGTCCATGTCGAATTCAAACTGTACGCAACTGTTACTTTTCTCTGATTACTTCATAAGAAACTATGTACTGTATGCTTGGCAGCTGGTTACTTATATTTATTTTGTTCAAATGCCTCTGTAATGTATTCAAAAGGAGGGAGGAGAATGAGAATGGTGCAATAGGTTATGTAAAGTAAGAGGCCGGTGCTCTTCGACGTGAATTGATACATTTTTGTGTAATGATTCTTATTACAAGACTGCATTAATGTTTTCTCTATCGTAATGTTATTAACAAACAATCACAGTTCACCACATTAAGTGATGAAGGAATTTCTAGAAGAAAAGTTTTAGTACGACACCAATAACTTCAAAGTTAACAGTAATGTTATATGAAAAAACGATAGATGAAAACATTGATTGTCCAAGCGGGGAAAAGTTTTATATTTTATCTTTAATCAAAAACCCTTGTCAACGCATGCATCTATTGGTGTAAATAGCTTAATTGTAAAAATCAATTCTCTTCCATCCATTTTAAGGGTAAATACGAACATGTTATTTTTAGATTTCGGTCTGATTTTGCCTTTATTTTGTTTCAATAAATCATTTTCTTTGTTACTTCTAAAAACAGTTTTGTTCTTAAAAAAATTGTCGAAGATATCTGAAGTGAGATACTAGTTGGACAGCTTATTTATTTAGGCTTTGGTACTTATCTTTAGTTAACTTATTGATGTATGTTAAATAAATAATGAATCACAAATAACTGATCACACATATCTTCCAATTGTGGCCCAAGAGTATTTCAACGCATTTGTACGTTTACGCGTAATTAATGGTAAATGCAAAAAGTCGAATATCATTTTCCAAACAAGTAAGTTAGTTAATACGTGACTATCAGGTCTAATACTGCTGAGGTTAAACCTGCACTCTTCGAGACGGTCAGTGGTTGCAAGATATGTGACTTATTGAATAAATACACTTGTGTATGTATGTACAATATTGATGATACCTTCCTATTTAGATACATTTACGGTACGAATTTATTTTATATGATATACGTAATATCATTCATCATGAGAAATTATCAAAGTTGAGAAATCAGTATTTTAAAATAAGTTATTGGTCCATTTAAATTACTCAACTTGCAATTGTACATTCCTTTTGGTTTTAAAAAGTAGCCTACTTTATTGCAGAGAATCGTCGCGCACTAGGAATGTTTTACCAAGTACAATTCGATTATTCTAAAGGTTTTAACTTAAGTTTAGATGTAGTCGAAACCGATTGATGCACAGTCGACGACGATTCAAAAATGTTATATTGTTATTCGTCCGCGAGGTGTGCTGAACTTGTGCAAGTTGCGTTAGCGATCGATGCGGTGTCGTCGAGACGATGGCACAACGGGCTAGTACGATCAAGCAACTGGTATTGTGTAATTATATTGCAAATGTTATCTAATACGTACATAATAATATATATTAGAATAAGGTTTCACTCTGTAACATACAGCAGTAATATTAAAATCCTAATGATATTGAAGATCTTAAAAAAATTAGCTAGATTTTAAGTTTCGGTCGGTTGTGCGCCACTGCCGATTTATTTTATTATACCTTATTTTTTGGGTTAAGAAGAAAACGAACAAACAAGGCCGATGTATACTCTTAGTAGAAATTCGCAGATAACTAAATGAATAGAGATTATATTTGTCAAGTAATGAGTGTACTCACAGTTCATAATTTTGCTGATAAATGTCCTGTGTAGATATGTTCTGTTGAGTTGAGAGTGTAAAGTTTGTTAGGAGAGTAATAGTTGCCACAATAATTACTTTTACCTTACATTTGTTATGTATGTACCGAAAGCGTAAACAGGAACAACGTGTAATAAATTTTGTGTAAGTTTTATTTAATCAATTCTCATGACTTAAAATTATTAGTCGATAAGATTGAGTGGAAATAAATCTTGTATATACTTCAATATATATAACAGAAATTAAGTAAAACTTTTAAGTAACATATTTTGAATTTTATTTCCGACGCCCTGAGATCTGAAGTGTTTAGCAGTAATGTTTGAATACCCTAACTAACCTATTGCTTTAATTTATTTTCTTTCCTAGTTATCTATAATTATACAGTGCTCGGATAATGGAATAACACGGATAAATTTTGAATGAACAATGGGACGTGTGAACCATTGTTTCGTATGGATACATTTTAGGTTTATTATTTAAGATACAGAAATTAATGGTTTGAAAAAATCAAAACACATCTATTCTAGGACAATTTTTTTAAAATACGCAAATAATCAAGAATCTGTTTTCACCTTGCGAGTAATAGCGGTATGTATAACAATTTTTTTTAATGTCAGTACGTCGTTAGTAAGTTACAATTCATTTTTTACTAATATTTGCAGGTACGTGTTCGGGAAAGCCCTCCAAAAAAAAGATGAAGAAACAAATGCAGCAACTTCCCCCTCCGCAAATGGTAAACATATTTTAGAATGTCCGTTTGAATTTAATAAAAATATATTTTTTTCATTATCGTATAAATAAGTATATATTTTTTGCGTAAAATATAAGAGTTATTGTCAAATAGTAAACAAAATCTAAATTGATTCCATATTCCAGAAAACTGCACCACCGGTAGTGGCTCCCGTGACGGTAGAGGTAGAGGAAACGGCTCCGCCCGTTGAAGAAAAACCTGAAGCGCCGGAGCCTGCACCCTCGCCCGTCCGGGACACGTTGCCACGCGTTCCCACGCCTCCCGCCAACCCAGCATCTAACGTACACACCACGCATGCAACCCGCGTCCCCACCCCGCCGGACTCCTCCAACCCGACTCCTCTCGCGGACACACAGGAACAGAAACCTATCGTAAAGACGGAACCTCGCAATGGCCTGGATAAAATGGACACCTCACACTACATAGATCCCATCGAAAGGTCTCTCGCGAGTCTCGAGAGGAGTCTTAAAGCAGACGTTCCAATGGACGTGAGCGCGAGTGTCGCCGAACCGACTATTAGGATGGACGACTTTCCAATACCTAAAGCGCCGTTAATGCCGGATGCCTCGCATCACAATCTGATGGCGCAGCTCGGCGGCTTATCCGACATGACTCACGTTGCGGACCAAATCAAAAGTGAGATGTATGTTGCGCCGCATAACGGCTTCGTTGACAAAAATCCACAGCACGAGAGAGAGATACTGCGGCCCGAAGTGAATTCCAATATGACCGGCATGACAAGCACCCCGCCGGTCTCCTCCATCTTTAACCCCGTGTACGCGACCTCGCATTCCGTGAACGTGCAGCCCCACCTCAGCATCACCACGGCTCCCAGTCTAATAACGCCTCCCATAAAAAAGGAGGACAGCAAACCTCTACTCACCCCCAAACCCATCGAAGATCTCATGGGTGTTCCAAATATGGGATCGAATAACATTTCAGAAAGAACAAAATATGAGTTGGAGAAAAAAATGGAAGATTCAAAAAACTCAAATTTTGTCCAACCTTTTAAAATAAAACAAGAGCAAAACCTTAAGAACGCAAGTTCATGGTCGTCACTAGCTCAGGCGGGCAGCCCGCAGAGTATACCCAACATAGGCACAAATAACCAAATAAAGCAGAAACCAGTCATGGATAGTTGTTTCCAAGTAAGTTGTCGCATAAATTATTGTTGATTTAAGCGTGCGTTTGCCATTTTACATAAATTACTTTAAAAATTGATTTGCTTTTGTTTCAGGCTTTCAAAAAACAGGCACGAGAAAAAATAGATCGGCAAAGAGCACTCATAGAGCAGCAAGAATTACGAAAAAAAGAACAAGCTGAAAGAGAGAGGCAAAGGCAAGAAACGGAGAGGCGACATCCGGAAGACGAAAAATTAAGGTATTATATATAAAACATCACACCGATTATAGAAGCGAGTAGGAAGAAAAAGGTTTCCTCTTCCCGACTGAGTAATTTACCATATTGTGAGATAGTCATAAAGATGTTAATATAGGCGCGGCAAACAAAGTTATATTTGAGGATGCAACTTGCTTGGAATTTATTGCTACGGTGCTCGGAAAAACAGATTTTTTATGATCACTTTTTAGAAGATTTAAATAGATAAATATAGAAAAATGTGATACATCAATAGTGTGTGAAGTTTAGTACAGGCATAATTATTCATAGATAAAAAATCTTTCTATTTGTTCTATTATACAACTTGTTGAAGATTATGATAACATTTTTGCTTCGAAAAAACTGTCTCGTATATACAGTCTTGGTTAGAAAGTATTAGGTATTGAGATGAGATTTGCGATTCATTTAGCAATCTCTACCTGAGATTTCTTCTTTATTCATTTAGCTTCTTGTTTTTTTCGAGTCATTCTTACACATCATAACGTCGTTTCCGTTTCGTCGTATCACAAACTGTCCACGAAAGTCAAAAAAAGACTGACAAACACGTTACGTTAATTTTCGAAAAACATAGTTTTTTTATATTTTGGTGTTTTATGGATCTTTATCTACTTACCTTATTATATTGTTGTCTAGTTAAATAGTTTTACAATTGTCGTGCACGTGTTTCGCACCTCCAGTGCCTAATACTTTTTTATGGCTTCCGTTTCTGGATACTTCTTGCACATCCTCTGTCTTGAGTATTTAGGAACTATTTTTGACAACAATAATTCTTTTCACAGAATTTTTGATTGCGTTGTCATCTATTTTCAATCTCAATAACAGTTACTCATTCTTATTTTAAACATGACAAATTCTTTTATTCCTTTGATTCATCACCTCCCTTTCGTCGCCTTCCCACCAGAATGTTACAGGTCTACATTTTGTTTTTATTTATTCATTTGATTTTATTGGCACACCTATATTCCTTTTACATTGTATTACGTTATTTTTTAAGTCGTGCTTCGTCTTTTCTTACGTTATATCGCTTGGTTTTTACAATTTTATCATCTTGTTTTTTATGCTTTTGTTTTCTATACTTATTTATTCCATGTTATGATCGCTCTTATGACCTTCCTGTAATACTTCTGGAAGGTCTGGCGACTCTTGTCTATTAGGCTGACCCTTTGCTGCAACCGGAACTGGTAATCTGTCTTTAACACGCCAAATACTAGACAGCCGGTGGTGATTACGTGCGCCACGGTCTGGTCCTCCGCAGGGTCACAGGTCAACGAGAGACTCTTCTTGAGTTTAAACCTATGCACGTACTCAGCGAATCCCTCGCGTCCCGTGAACATTTGGACTAGAACCGTGTTTAGCTCATTTTGGCGATAACCATTTGGGTAACCAAAGCCGTCGTGCCTTCCACTTGCCTCATATTCCATTCGCCAAGCGCGTCCAACCTAAGCCATCGCTTGACGAATAACACATGGCGTCTTTCGTACTCTGGGCCTCCTTCGTCAACTGGCCCGCCCTCTCGGTCCCCTCAATCTCCGCGTGCACTTTTAGCCAATATAACCTGACATTCTTCCCTTGTCCTCTTGTTTTCATAATATTCTCTTTCATTCTTCACCCTAAGAGATGGAGGGTTTCTGATCTTGTGATCTCGAGAGTGGACCGCGAGTCACTAAGATTCGTGCATGATTGCGCTGTCACTTTCGCCAATGCCACCAGCTCTACCTGGCATACAGTGCAGAAGTTGCCCGACTTGTTTTTAACTGTACAATTGTTCGGCGCCCCGTATAATGCAGAACGCTGCACTCACCTTATGCTCGATGCGGCTGCCGTCGGTGTAAATCGCCGATTTGGCAAGTTGGACTTACTTCGCACTTTTCCCAGGGCAGGAGAATTCTATAGCAAATTAATCAGATGGTCGTGGAACTCTCAAGTAGCTAACCGGCACCTCCAGGTCCCAACCCCCACCGCCTGCCGGAGATGGCCACCCTTTATCTCAAACAAGAGGGCTGCTTCATGGACCCCCGAAGGTCTAGCGAAAGCAACTCGGCAAGGGTATGAGCCGAGTACAAGGACGCGGTCCTGTAGATCTTCGCAGTTTTCTGCGCGAAGCCCTTCCGTACCATGTCTAGCTGCCTGCCTACCAACACCTTCTTAGCCGCCGGCACCCATGCACACGGCACACGCCTAATACTTTTGGCCAAGGCGGTATATAGGTGGCAAATTCAAAATGAATTAATTTGAATGGGGTAATTTCAAAAGCTTGTTAAATAGTGTGTTGAAGGTTATTGATTTGGAAGTATTTGTGTCGGCCCGCAGGGTGGTGCAGAGCGCGCGCAAGGCGGAGAGCGCGGAGGTGTCCTCGCCGAGCGTATCGCCGGTGGCGCGCGCGTCGCCGCCCGCCGCCGCCGCAGCCTCTGCCGCCGCCGCCGCGCCTGACAAGCCTCCCGCCAGCGAGCGCGAGCGCCTGCGCCAGCGCGAGCAGGAGCGTCGTCGTCGCGAGGCGGTCAGTACTAGATATACTATCTAGGCCACGGGTCGTCAAACTTTTGAGTTGCAACATTTAAAGCTAAAATAAATTTGTTCAAAATTGTAATTTTCATTAAGAATCTATCGTCAAGTCAAGTTGTCAAGAATTAATCGTCATTTTTTTTAACTGTTATTTATTTTTGACTTATATAGTTTAAATTAAAACAAAATAATCAAGCGTCGTTATTGCCAAGGTTTCTGTTATTTAAATATTTGTTTGTTCTATAATAATTTTTTTTATCAATTAACTTTTATTGTGTGTTATATTGTTAGTTTTTGAGAACTACAATTTTTTTGCCAGCTATAAATGGTATTTGCGTAAATGAACTTTATTGTTAAAACTAGAATTATTTACTTATTCATAGTACTTACTTAGTACTGTACGTTTTTCCACATATCAATTTTATTAATAATCACTTATTAAGTGAAAAATTAAAACAATTAGACTTTTACTAATAACACTAATTTGTACTTATTATAAATAACATTTGCGTATAAAACTTCAAAACCGCAGCTTCACACACAAAGAACCCCAGATAGCCGACCCTTTATCTAGACCTTGACCCTTTTGAACTTAACATCACTGACACGTGGTTTCGAGAAAACGGTGTTTCATGTCACACAGGCACCGAAACAACACTGACGGCCAGATGAAAGATATGGTGCCGGGTTTCACAGCAAACCACTACAGTTGCCACAGCTTTTTATTGACTTTACAAATGTAACCATATTGTTATTTATTTACCAAAATAGAGTTAATCGGCCAATAATGAGAATGAATACCACTGAATTTGTTCTAACCCTCCTTTCACTTATAATCTTGCATCGCGTGTCGTGGGCAGAAGACTGTTTTCGACTTCACACTTCACTTGGGTCCGTGGTTTGCAGATGCGCGTCATTTTGCCAGTACCATAATTCGCGACGGCCAGGATAGTTTGATATGGCTATCGTTTACGTTTCCCGTGAAGATGGCAATCCAAAGTTTGTTTTCGGTATATAGAGTCAGCCGGAGCCATACATAACGTGGGCATTACAATTCTACTTGCGCCTTGTGATCTATTGTTTTGCGATTACATTTTTAATACAAGGACTTAGTGGCGCAGTTGTTTGATTGCATTTAACAACATCGTGTGAGCGTGTGTAGTGTAGGACGTAATAGAGCCTTACTGTTTTTATTACAATATAAAGTTTAATGATTTTCATATAAATTATGTTTTTGTTTCAGATGGCTGGACAAATAGATATGAACATGCAGAGTGACCTAATGGCTGCATTTGAAGAGTCGCTGTAAAGTGCTTTGCAAACGATATTTTAATTGTAAATACGGTATATAAAAAAAAATGTCAATGCAATCTTTACAATACTGACGGTGATAGTGGTGACGCCGGAGTGATTTGGTGATTGTTCTATGTGTGAAATTGTTGACTAACATGTGGTTAAGTGCTGTGAATAGATATACTTATGTTAAATAAAACTGTTGTACCATCAAACTTGACTCGAGCGGCCGTCAGACGAGACGGCCGTTTGAGAGGGTTGCATTTTAAATAATGTGTAATATATAAGTTTGTATGCAAGTTCTTAATGTAAACTCTCTTTACATTGGTAAGCCTATATTTATATTTTGTTCTAGAAATGTCTTCTACCTTCCATATTTGTTTTATAGTATGTACTAAATATAGAATTGTAGAAATTTAAATTGATAAAATAATCAAATATGTTTTATTTTATGTACTGGTAAATAGATAATCAACTGAAACCATGGAAACTGTTATTCATCATGCATTTTCGCATTGCATGGCGGTTATTGAAGATTAATGTTGTAGAGTGTTGCAGTCGTAATGCATAGCAATTGGAGTAGTTTCTCTTTTGCCAAAATGCAATGGGACAAGAGCGTGCGTTATGTATTTAATAGTGAAAAGTTCTGTTACGTGTTTGATTTTCGATAAATATTGCTTAATGTTAGTAGATATTTTATCAGTCTGTCATCAAGTCATGCAACAGGTCAAATGTCATACATTTGATTTGAAATATATTTATTTTACATTGGAATATGTCTTTTTTATGTTTGTAGTTAGATAACTCCAGTGGATTTTTTTTTTAAATAATCAAGTGCAGCATGCTCATGATCTTATGGTCTGGATACAATTATGACCCAAAAACCAAGATTGTATATTGTTAAGCAAATTTTTTGCAGTCACTTACGCAAACAATAAATGAAGTGTAGATATAAAGTAAAATATATTGACATTCCATATAGTAAACCTATTGTTTAAATTGATGTGTATGTATGTAAATACGTCGTTCAAAAGGAGGCCGTATCGCAGGCTGTAAGGAGTATGTTAATTAGCTATTCAAAATAACACCACCACTAGATCAATTTTTGCTTTTTTATCAGGGATGTACCAAATATCATAGCAGTAATTTTATTTTTTGTAGCGAATAGACAAAAGCATTTGTCAAGTTTGCACATTAAAAATTGAAAAATCGTGAAAACTAATAAACTCGAACCTGAGACTGTAAATGTTTTTTATATTTACCTGATAGTACATGTAAATTATGAATATTGTACGAATATGGGAATATATTTTATTAAGTCTCCTAATTAATTTTTTGGCAATATTGACAGTTGTTCTAATTGCCTAGCATATTTTGAAAATGCCATATTTCTGGTAATTGGCTTTGTAGAAAATTAAAATTGACATGTTCCACATTTTTAAATGTAAGTAAATCAATCCCTTGTGGCACCCTAAACATTACCACAGAGATCTTGTGTCTATGATCCCCCGTTTAGCTTCACATGTAACAGTAAACATCACAGTTGTATGTATATTTTGCTACCGAAGTATAGTGGTTTACGAAAGATATGTTATAGGTACTTATGTTAACAGTTTCAGATAGGCGCTGTCTACACTGATATATATGTACATGTACATAATATTATGTATTTTCCGTATTGTACAACATGTACCTCTTATTAAAAACAATTTCAAGAAATCACTTTTATAAATAAACATTTATTTGGCTGAATATTTTTTTTTGTTGGAATTTCCTCTTTAAGTATACATTATTGGCTAAATTATATGTTTAGCCATTCTCTACAATGCATTATCAATTAATATTGCATTGGTTACATTGTATTGCATGCAGTGCAAAAAATTGACAACAAAATCTTTTAATGAATAATGAAATTTGCAGTGGAAAATTTTAAAATTTTCTTAGTATAGTGTTTAACAAAATATATTTATTATTAAAAATAATAAAATTCACCCACCAGTTAATAATATAAGTCAAGAAATAAAATAAATAATGCAATATTTAAACTAATATACACGGCTGAAAGATTAGAGCTTAGTTTTACAACCCTTGAAATAACTAAATATATAAAAAAACTCGGACTTGAAAGACTAAAGAATATTATAAAAAAAATGACAGGAACCCATTCAATGCCTATATTTTGTAGATTATTCTGTCCAAAGGTCCCAACTGTTACGGTTTTACTGATTACTGACTATTGGCTGAATATTTACTGGTCTTGCAAAGACCGTTTTTGACAGCAGTATCGTTTAAAGAGAGTGCCCCGCGCGCGAACGCAAAACCTCACTCCTTAAGAAGGTGACGAAGTTGTTAGACTCACTCGCTTCCGTTACGTCACTAAAAACGCACTAATGATTCAATCCTCGCTCCGACCGCCAGATAAGTTTTCTTATCCGGATATGGTACCGAAGTTGGTGGTACACTCACTTCCAGATTCTCATTACGGGATCTAGCCTATACTAGACCCGGCGTCGGTGGGTATCAAGTATATATCAATAGTAGTAGTATATATCAAGTAGAGCAGTCAAGTACCTGAACTGCGGTATCCCACCGGATGCCAACCTAGCTACCGCTAACGGTTGCTTCTACCCGCGCAATCACCTGCCATGCGTCCCGTTCGCAAGATCAGTGAAGAGGAACACTCACTCCGCGCGTCGATGACCGACCAGCCATAAACTAAACCAGGCAGACGAACATGATCGACGTCTAGAATAAACCACATAGCCACAACCAATCCGACACCAATGACCACTACTACCACGGTCTCTGTAGTACTTAAGTCCAAACAAATGGACACGTAGTTCCTGTTGCAAACCGACTGAAGCCAAGTGTCTCTTCAGCTGGGGACCGTCGCGGTCGATAAGCTATTTAGAAATTCTTCCGTTTAGTACCGTAACCGAAATTGAATTTGCACTTTTCCAGAACTAAAATTGCATTCATCACACATAGTTCATAGTATTTTTTTGGTTAGCGATAACGAGACAAAAATGGGTTTACATGCATCGGTACTCTTTGCATTTGCCTTTTCGGATTGATTTCTATGATTTAGTGTGTTCTTACAGTGACTTCTATTTAATATGTTACATTTGATAAGAAAATGCAAGTACCCCACAAACTTAGCAACAAAGAAATCCAAACTGTTATTTGCACTTTAGTTAAACGAATCCTTAGAAAACTTTAACATTGAAACAAAAATTAAAATGTGTGTATTAAAAAAAAATTAAAAATCTCTTAACAAAATATATGTGAAACAAAATAATGTTTTAAATGAGTCTGTTGGGTTACCGGGAAGAGTTCGTAATTTTTTTTTTTAAATTATGACATTTCGGCATACTGCTAAAACGGCCAGTACGCTATATTGTTGCCAGCCCTACCCAACCCTGTGTAATGGTATCAAATAAATGCTGCCACAATTCATTTTTAGACGATAAATTATGATTAATTTAATTATTTTTTTAAATAAATTATTATTTAATTATTCCTCAAAAACAATATAAATATACTTAGTCTTGCCATAAATATTGTTATAAAGAAAAGCACGATTTTTTTTTTATACGTAACATTTATTCCTTTCATAGTGAGTTAGTTTAATACATCAATATATAACTATTAAAAATATACAATGTTTATTCGAAGTGGTCTCCATTGGCTGCAATACAGTCTTTTAAACGTTGAGGCCAGTTATCAATAGCAGCACGAACTCTTTCTAGAGGAAAATTCTTCACTGCCAACCGAATGGATCGTTTTAGGGACTCCAAATTATCATGGCGTTTAGAGCAAGCCTTACTCTCTAAAACTGACCATAAATCATAATCCAATGGATTTAGGTCAGGACTTGACGACGGCCAGTTTTCAGTGCTGATAAAGTCCGGAACGTTAGTTTTCAACCAAGATTGGGTGGATCGAGCTCTATGACCCGGTGCCGAGTCTTGTTGAAAGCACCATTCTTTGTTATTGAACATGGTGTTAGTTAAAGGCTTAACTACCGTCTCAAGAATGGTATTTTGATAAACTTGTGCCGACGTTTTAATACCTTTTTCACAAAAATATGGCTCAGTCACCCCTTCATAGCTAACACCCCACCAAACCATCACTGAAGTGGGATAATGCCCACGTTGTACTCTGTTTACTAATTGCGAAGCTTCTTTAGAGCTTCCAGCATAAATACGGTCATTTTGTTTATTAAAATACTGCTCAATTGTAAAAATTTTCTCATCCGTAAACAAAATTTTTTTGTGACCTCCCTTTGCGTACCGCTTAAGTAGTTGTTTGGATTTTACCACCCTATTCTTCTTTAAATTATCAGTTAAGAAGTGACCAGTACGTCTCTTATAGGCTGCAAGTCCTAAGTCATCTTTTAATATACGCGACATGGTTCTAGGAGCTATCTTCATCTCCCGAGATAAAATCTTTTGCTTACGGACAGGATTTCTTCGAATTCTTTCCCTAACTGCTTTAATCACCTTTTTCACACGAACGGTACGTGGACGGCCAGATCTTTTTCTGTCACAAACAGAGGAGGTATCATTGTACCTATCAATAGCCCGGTAAACAAACATTTGACTAATACCAAGCGGGTGGAGGGTTTTAAAAATTGCACTTTTCTCCATACCTACTTTATGTAAGGCAATCACAGCGATTCGGTTCTCTTTATCACCCCACTCCATTTTAATATAACAAAATATTTAACAATATAATGGCGCGAAAATAAGAAAACACATCAAGCAATCATATAAAAATGACAGATTCCAAATTCAAACGTAATATTTTCTTTTTTTGAATAGTAACAGTATTTATGGCCAGACTAAGTATAATTTCTTTAACGTACGTTTACCCGTAAAAGAGATATTAATTTTAATAGGTATCGTTCATAGCCCTTCACGGCCCCCCGGCAAAATAGGCCAAAACGCCTAATGCTCGCTGCCATTACATCATTTCGCTTTATGTTTTTAAAAGTTCATGTTACTTTTCTTAAAAGCTAGAAAGATAACCGATTAGAAGAATTAAAAACAATACCATTTGAATGTATATTTAATTTTCAACAGCCCGTTATTTCGAAAGGATTAAAAAACGGTTTTGTTGACAATAATTTTGTTTTATGAATGTATATATGATTTTTATCTTGACTTTTATATCCTTACATTCTGTATAATATAGTCTTTCAAAAATAAAATGAAAACATGTATGTAATCTTATTAGAGATAATACTTTTTCATTCGCAAATATATGCTTCAAATTCTGCGATTAAGTTTTCGCGCGCATTGAGCGATCATTTTCCAAACATTTTTCTGAATAAATTATAGCGTATTCATCATAAAGATTCGAAAGCGACAGACTTTTCACGATGCGATTAAACATCTCAAAAGTTGTAAAATTCCACAAAAAGCATAAGGATTTGGTTTTGATTGAATTTATGTATGATAATCGTCTCACTTCGGTCAACTAATTTATTTCTCATTCAGAAGAAGACATTCTGAAGTCATTGGTGTATAACGCATAAACGAAAACCTTATCTCAAAATGTTTACAAACTTTTTGTTTTTTCCTGTGCGACGGCACGTGGCGGTTAAGTTGAAAGGTCATGTTTCGTGTAAACACACCGTCTTATACGGCATGTTCTATTTTTGAACGGGTGATATTTGATTATAGCGAAATGTATAATACATATCAGGGTGGGTTTGATTTGATGATTCTGTTTTGTTTCGATTTGGTAATATTTTGGCCGCGTGTTTTTTTAACATCTTTTCAAATAGTAAATAAGAGAATATTATCCTTACTTATAAATGCGTATGTTCCTTAGGTGGGAGGAAGATATTTTTGTTTTAATTGATTGAATTGAAAATATTTAATTCTTTTTGGAAAAACAAAATCCACGCGGGCAAAAAGCTAGTAGAAAAATCACGAAGGAAGGTCACGCCAGGCTTATTTGAATGACAGTATGGGCGGCGTCCGCTACTTGTTTGCTCACTTGCGCTGTAACCCGCGTGAATTTTGTAAGTAAAAATTGCATTAGCATGCAAGCCAAATGGTTAGAAAGTACAAAAAAATATACGACGGGATAATAAAAAATATTATATATGTATGGACTATTTATTGTTATAACACATAAAAATATAATAAGAGACATAAAGCGCACTTATGGCGAAATTAACAAAAAAAAAACAATATCTTAATTATCAACATTTTTATAATTACAAATACACTACTAAAACATTTATATGCATAAAAAAATTATACTACAGAACTTGAATATAAATGTGCACAAAAGGCGGCCTCATTGCCAGGTAATAACCTCATTATTTATACAGTTTATTTATTTACAAAGTTTACAGTACCAATAGTTATTATATCAAATTACAAATGTAAATACATCCAGAAAAAACTAATTAAAGAATTTTTTTATTCAACTTTAGCAGTATACACGTACACTTTTATACATTGCAAAAAACCTTCTTAAAGGAGCTCTGCCTTTGAAGAAATCACGACACAAATAATTTTCTTCCATCCACATATGTACTATCATCATCACTACCCAGCAGTAGGATGCCCACTGCTAAACACAGGCCTCCCATCCACTGAGATAATTTGGAAGAAAAGGCGCTTTGGAACTTCTCGAACGCTGCTCAGCCAAATTGGATCCCAGGAGAGACCTCATGTGTTATACTTTCAGGGCCGTCTTTGAGTAGGCGGGGCCCTTTTGGAATATAAAGAAATCGAACTATACTTTTTTCACTATGCTCTGCTTTATTAATAGATTTAATAAATCTGAGAATGATCAACGTTCGGACAACTAGAAAAGTGTAATGCACCCGCCCAAAATATGTTGAAACCAAATGTAAGAGAAATCGTCGGTCCTTCGGAACCGTTTAAAGATGGTGGCCCTGGGCACTGGCCGCGTGTGCCCTCATGGCAAACGAGGTATTGCAGTACCATATTTTTCTTTCTTTGCTTATCCTACTTTCATGCATCCGCTATTCACTCCCAAACTCTCACTCACAAATTTAGCAAAGTATGGTAGTCATGCCAACATTGCCCTACGCACAACGCGACCTTGCATAAGCTGCACATTAGTGTGACACAAACCCGTCGATTTTGGGCAGTGCACCGAACACAACGCAATTGCTTGTGTTTCGCCCTACGGTTCTCTGACGCACGCTCTGTGTATATTGGGAAATGATTCCCGGGTTGAAGGCGTTGAAGCACATGCGTTGTGCTCGGTGCTCTGCATGGTCCCGATGGTACGAGCGGGTACCGGCTCAAAAGCCCGTCGGCAATCTTCTGCCGAAATTGGCGTTGGGAGTATATGTGATACATGGGATTTTTTGTATAAATGATATAAGCGTTTAGAAGACTCGTTTTAAACAACTTCCTAAACACTTTCATGTACCATTTTTGGTTTCGCTTGTGCTCAACCCGAAACATTGTTAACTTTCGATCTTTAAGATCGACACCCCCATGTATTTATTATACTCCTGTATCGTTGTCGGCTTCTGGACTGCCTGTCCCGCGGTTCTCTCTGGAACCATATCGGGTTTATGGTATGTAGAAATTACGGTGACTAACTTCACGTCTTTCCATGCAACCAACGCGATGTCACCGCAATGTCTATATACCGTAGTTCCTCTCTGCACGTTTTGCATTAAATCCTTAATTGCTGATGGTACACCATTACGCTGGCGGTTTAAGGTGCCTAGTACGTCCGTACGACGGGATTTGAGGTATCTTGTCATAGGCAATTGATTATACCAATTGACCATGACGAGAACGTGACCAACATCCAGATAATCTTGTATAAGGGCCAAGACAATTTTGGCCGAGTGGTCTTGGAAGCGATATATTGGATCTGGATGCTGATCAATACCATACTCGGTATACAGACGGTATTGAAGGAGGTAACCGGTCTCTGCTTCACAAAGCTCGAAGGATTTAATGCCATACCGTGCCGCTTTCGACCCAATCCACTGTTTCGGGCTTAGACGGCCGTTCCATAACAGCAAGGTCTCGTCTAAGCTGAGGTGTTGCGATGGAGTGTATAGAGCTTTAAACATTTCATTACAATGTGCCACTACCGGCGCCACTTTTTCGATCTTGCGATGGTGCCCACTGGCCAGCAAATTTTCATTAGATGTGAAGTGTAAAAATTTCCTGATCAGGAGGAACCTGTTCCGCCCCATGACTTTGGCATCTCCATTTCGCCCGTGGTCCAATAATCGCGAATATTGGAACGGTGACAGAAAGATAACCTAATAAGCATGGCTAAATATCTGTACAATTCTTCGACCGTGAGTTCGGTCCAAGATTCCAAGTAAGCTGGATTCCCGGAACCGAGATCAGGATCGGAGAGTTGTGAAATAACCTCCCACGCATACTGGTTAGTTTCTCGGACAACCAGCTCCAAAAATTCGCGATTCCAAATTCGGCAAAATATTTCTATAGGATCATGAGAAGAAAAAGATGGGCCGGGTACACGTGTATATGACTCCTTCTGACCGGAGAAAGAAATAAAATCCTCCGACCAAGAGAAATTCGGATTTACGCCTACTGTTGACCTTGGCGCCGCCCTTGCAGACCTTTCACTACTTTCATCACTTGCAGGCCTTCCTCTTATATTCTCATCACATTCACGCACCACATCCATATTTTCATTCATCCGTTCACATTCCACGTGCACATGCATCATTTTCTCTTTCACATTAACATTATCAGCTGTTTTTGAGCAGTCATTTCTTACCCATTCATGGGTGAATCTCCATCCATCTTCTGAGTCCTCCATTACGCTGCGGTTCCGCAGTCGACGGGCGTGCCTGCGGAGAGTGATGAAGTCAACCTCCTCTTCATCGGCATCATCGCCGTCACTCCCAGAGTCGTAAAAAAACTTAAAATATTTTTTTCTCTACTAGGCAGGGAGGGACGATTCTTTAAAGGAGGCCCCCCAACTGTGGAGGATCGCTTACGCCGTTTTTTGGACTGCGGTATCGCCATTTGTGAAGTGCTAACGAATTTACATGGCTAAAAAAAATATTAAAGCAAATTATGTTAGGTACAATAGATATACAGAAACATTAAACGCACAGTTTTTATGTACACTTATACGTACTCGTCCTCTCTCCGCGTAATGCAGAAGACGACCCTGTGACCCGCTTGATCCAGCCTGGTCTTCATTATTGGACATTTTGCTTAGATGAAAAAGACATGTAAATTAGTTCTTCAAGCATAAACTCAATAAAATTATGAGAAAGCTCTTGACACGACAATTCTAACGAGCCCAAACGGGATAAGATAGGGCGAGTAGTTTAAAAGTTTCGTCGCATCACCTCTAGGCTCCATCATCAGACCCTGGACACCATGCAGAAAGAAAGTTCTTAACACGACAAACCCAACGAACCAAAAGTCGATAAGATAAGGCGTGTAGGTTAGGAGTTCCATCGCATCACTTCCTGGCTTCATCATCTGACCAGCTCCAAATTACCACATTATTATATTGGCACAGACGTTACGTACATATATTGAACTTTAAGCTCAAACCAACCACGGGAAATGTAAGGGTTCTTTGAAATAAACTATCAAAATACAACATCACTATGAAATGCAATATATCAAGTAAACAAAAAAGAACACCTGTCTCAAATATCGCCTCAACGGCCGTTTTGGAAAGCTCGCACTCAAACAAAACAACGCGTTTGAGAGTGAAATTTCATACGTTGCACAGTTTTTTTTTAAATTAAAAGTACGGACTTTCATTAATAAAATTCTAGAAAATTTTAACTATAACGCACTTGAAATCGTTTTGCAGTAAGAAATAAAGGCTTTATTATCTTATTAGAAATCGCGACTGAAAAGAATTGGTCAACTAGGCGTTTATTTGTTTGAATTTTATCACTTATATTACAAAAATATTGTTGTTGTAACATCGGTCTAAAACACTATTTAGTAAAGACAAAAACAAAACTTACGGATATTATATATACCGGAAAAACAATAAAATTATCACAAATTCCCATTGCAGCTGAAAAAGATCTTTGGCTAACAAAATCCGCCAACGAAAATGTCAAATATTTTTTTTTTGTATTAAGTCGCTTAAGGTAAAATTGCATACTGCCACTTGATTCTATAATGCATACTTTGTAAAAGTTTCCGAGGACAAAAATAAAGGGTAATGTTAAAAAAAGAGAAAAATCAAAGAAGACACTCGAGCGTGAATTTTTATGCCCGTTTGTCGCAACGGTTCTTATGCTCGGACGTGAATTAACGCCCTCGGGCTGTCAAAAGATAGTAGACTGTATTTGCATGCTGGACACGAGCCACATGGGCGGCTAATTTTGTAGACTAATTAAAATTTCGACCTGGGTAAGGATTAAATTTGAAAAAAATGACATTGTTTTAGTTTATGTTCATAGGCTAATTTACGTCGAATTGAATAAAAAATAATAATTCGTGTATGGGGGTGGTGGAATAAATGGAGCCCATAAAAATAACTTGCCTTACCTCTAATGAAAAATATTTTCTCCAAAAGTTTACCGATTTTTCATTAAATAATTACATAAAATATAAACGTATGGTAAATTGGTACACCAGTACAAAATGTCATTGCTTCCATTTAAAAAGGTGATTCGAGTTTTTATAAATGATGTTTTTTGAATTTTAAAAACATTTCGTGAGAATTTTTGATTTTATTGTCAAAAAGCTGTAAAAGAAATTTGCTGATGGTATTTGCCCTAATTCTAATTGAAAGTTCGAGTGATCTTTAATCATAACAGGTTTAAAAGGTATTGTTTGTGTTCTATTTTTAATCGTGATCATTATTAAGAGCTACACTCTGAACTAAGCCATAAGAGCTTTGAAAGTAAATTGAATCTAAAAACAGAAATAAACTAAGTGAAAAAAAGTAGATAAGTACATCATTGAAATTGATTTTTTTCTCAGGACCTTTGGCTTTCTCCGCACATTAAACGTCTGTGATGCTGGTAGCACTATAAAATCTACAGTACTACCAATCAGTAAAGTTGAAAGAGTTACACAACTACAGGTACAAAATAAAACGAGTCACTTTGGAATAATAATATATCACATTCCTTGAACGTACTGTACAACTAAATTAGACTACAGATAAGCACTTAAATATATTATTACATTAGTATGTATATTTAAATAAATTCATGTGTGGCCCGCACTAGGATGCGTTGGAGTCCCACTCTATAAGGTACGCGGGCGCGGCGCCGGAGGCCAGGCGTCGCGCGAGCACGCGGAACGTCTGTCCGGCGCGGAAGTAGGATTGCACGCTGGACTTGAGCGCCGACAGCTGCTGCGCGTCCACGTCTGCCGCCGCGCTGTTCGCCTTGTGCGGGCTCAGTTGCAAGCTCTTCACGCTGTTGTTGTTGCCGGCGCTGCTGCTGGTGTTCCTACGTGCGTTCTCGTAGTAGTTTTTCTCCTGGCGCTGTCTCAGTCTTCTCCCGTGAAATTTAACGTTGCTCGTTACGTTGTGAGGCACCGGCGCCGGGATGTCTCCGGGTTCGTTTTGCGCTGCGGCCGTTTTCGCTGTTTCATCGGGCAGTGGGCACGATTTGTTAAGCTGGAAAGGTTTACACGATGATAAATACGTAAAAAAACCTCCTGTAAAGTAATTTTGTTCATAAAATGCGTCTGCTGTATTTTTTTTATGGTTTGTAGACCAAAGATTTATTCTATTAGGGAATTACGGCTTTTATTATAAATAATCAGTCAATACTCGTGTTCAATGCTATAACCTAAATATTAAGAAATGTCGATAGCTAAATGTAATACTTAGAGATAATACAACAAATACATTAATATTATTGCGTCTATGAACTATATAAAAATATAAAATAACTAAAACTGTACTAACGAAACAGTTGGGTTAATACCCAACTTAATTAATCTTAATAGATTAATTAATTTTCATCAAGGAACAGTCTATATTTTTTCAGACACTCATCACTATAAGTTTTATGACCCACCTGCATCTGTAAGTACTTCCTCGGTCGCCTGTATTTCCTTCTTTTGACCTCTCCATTTGGTCCTATTACAATATCTTTTTCACTAAGCTTTCGTTTCATTGGCCTAATCATGGGACCCATTAATGGATTCAACTGTCCCGGTAAAGAAAATCTTGAATGGAAATGATGCTGCTTCCCATTCTGCTTATTCCATAAATTCATAGCCGACGAGAAAGGAGTTTTCGAAGTGCGTTTATTCTGCATTAGAAATGGGTTGTTTTTACCCTGAAAGTCTTTTAGCGGTGGTATGATTGCGTCGAGTGTACCTCTGCTGGAGGTTTCGTCACCCGACGACTCCATCTCGTGGTGAAAACTATTGCTGTAAGGTGGCACACTGTCCATGTGCTGCAGTGACAATATCTTGGAATGTTCGATAATGTTCTTCGTTGATAACTTGGACACTTCCAAGTTCATCGTTGCTATCCTAGTTGTATGACTGTTAATATTAATGCTACTGGCGTTCGTTTTGCTAACACTCACGTCCTCTACGCTTTCTTTGGGTATTTTATCTAACTTAACGGAACACGGGAGTAGAGGTACGCTGCGTAATGGCACTGGCGGGTTTTCACAGTTCGACTTTGCTTCGTTGGACTCTGTTTCGTTAATTTCAGACATTTTCTCTAAGTCATCATCTTTGGCATCGGATTTTCTAGCAGTGGAGGTGCAGATGGAAGGCGACGGCTGCTCGTCGCGCTCTGTCGTTTTAACGGACTCGTATGAACTCGTGGAGTCATTCTCAGAGTTCGAGTTGGAGTTAATGTTCTCGTGAAACCGTTTACCCATCATCAAGTTCAACCAGTGTCCGTCGACAGGCACGATCATATTTTGACTATGATTTTTATAGGAACTTTTTTCGTTATTACTGCTAGATGGTTGTGAACTGTAAGTGAAATAAACAATTGTAGTGCCCAATATACTTAACAAGAAGTAGGTTAATAATATGCAATAGTTATTTTAAAAAAATATTTACCAGTCATCAACTGTATTTGGCGATGGTGGACGCGATAAAAATCGCAGTCGCGGTGCGTATTCTCTTACTAATTCGTCGGTGAGCGGTTCCCCTTTTTTGATCTGTACAAAGTATACAATATTTCAGTTTGCTTGTACCAGTATTGGTTTCTTCGATTAAATAATATAATTTTATTTTAAGTCGCGAAGAATCTAACATTTAATAAGGGTATAATGTTAATATATGTTATTGAAGTTAATATTTGCACAGGACGGTACTTCCAAAAATTGATAATATAAGTATTCCGAAATACACACATACAGTTGTGTTGGTAAAAAGTTATAAAAACGGCGGCGAATATCCTGAATGAAATACAGCTTGTATTTAATCTGGAGGGATGGGGGAAGGTGCATAGCATGGCTTTTGACAGCGGTAACCGCATCACGCGCTTCGGAGAACATTGTAAAGTTAATAAAGATCATATATGATGGCTCAAAAATTCCTTTCACATTTAAATATCACGTCCCAGGCACACAAGCCGCGAGGAGGGTGGTTATACTAAATGTGAAGCAAACCAGCGGCCCACGGAGTTTTCGGAGCGAAGATACCATGTAGCGAGTTTCCGCTTCAGTTCGATGCGAACCAAATTTATCGACACGCAAACTTTCGGCTGATTTAGGATTTTCTCGCAGCGAAAATCTCAAAGCTAAACACGAGAGGTCACTTAATTTTACTAAGGTAACTCCGTATGGGCTGCAACTTCAACAAAAATAATCACTGAATGGTATTTTTTCTAAGATTCTCGCGGCTGTTCGGTTAGTGTGAATATGATCGGGGAGCTTTTGGTATCGATTCTATTGGAATTTGCTGACTAAGATGGCAATACACGGTTTCAACAAAATTATGCCACTAGACACACATCCCACGAGTCCCTACTGGTGGTCAAAGAAACCTTTCCTGAAAAGCTAATTTGCAGACGAGGCGACATTCTATGGCCATCCCCACCCATGAAGCCAGATCTATACCCCACCAGACTTCCTATGAGAATATTTAAAAAGCCATCTATAAATATAATAATATAATAATACATCCATAAATCAACTAAGTGAATTGAAGAAGAATTAAAAATTACCCCAATCGCATAGAAGTTTACAAAAATCGAAATTGGTGATCATTTAATTATCATAAATTAAAAAATAATAAAATCCAGATAATTACCTAAGTTTAACTGACGTTAGTGTATAATTGTTCCTCGCCTGTTAAGAATACGTGGGTATTTTTTTTGTAGGCATGATAAATATAAGAATAAGAAGACTGGATTAGACAGAGTCAAACTACATCTTTGAATTCATTGGACCTAAAATTTGATTTTTAACTGCTTCTTGCCAACAACTTTTTCCCTATAATGATTATTTTCATCTTAATCTTGTGTAATAAGATAATAATAAACTTGTCTGTATCTGTTACTACATGGGTCAAGTACAAGCCCTATTTGATATTTTTTATTTTAGTCACCTATGGTAATTTTTATAATTCTCTGTAGTAAAGTAAAAGCTACAATATTCATTTAGATTCTCTCCGCATACCACGTATTTGTTACATCCGCACAGTAATATAAACGGATATAAAGTTTTGTTTGAGACATCTGTATTTTACTACTTAGGAAGTACTTAAAAATGTTTTAGAAGTTGTACTTAAAAATTCCACTTCATGGTGAGAAACTAGAGCGAATTTCACATACTCTATTGTCATCGTATCAGCCGATAGACGCTCAGGATTTCGTTCTTTCAAAAATCGCCACGAATACCGGCCCTACGCTCCTTCTCCTACGCTCGCGAGCAGCGATTTTTCACAATTTTGACTGTCATCGGTCCTCCTAGATGTGGATCTATCCACGTTGTGTCTACCAGCTCGTGGTCGGTATAGAACGTTTCGCTTAATACCAGAAAATAACTACAACGAATGATAATTACGAGTTTAAAGTCACTTTTACTATAATTGATTATGCAAATACAAATAAAAAGCTATTTCATCTCATAAAGAGATTCATCAGCAATTTTCTATTTCGGGGACAGTTGTGGTTTTACAGATTTTCAATGCTTCTACTATGGCAATTTGTAGATTCCATAGGATTTGAGTGGACTAGACGCAGAGTGCGTCTAACCTAAAACCTCAAGGTGCCAGGGCCAGAGCGATGCAATAGCTCGCGGCACCCGCGGGGTTGGACCTTCATATACAACTATTTAATAGGATTGGTAGGTCTCCGAATTTGCCATTGTTGCTATGTCATGATTATAAAAGTTACCTGATCGAGAGCAGAGAGTTGCAATGGTGGTGGGGGCGGTCTGCGCAAGCGCAGGCCCCAGATGGTTGCGCGCTTCTTCATCTCGCGACCGCACTTGAACCGCTTTCGCGACGACGTCAGAGCAGTCAGAATTTTCTCACGCCGCTCATTCACCGGCGTCCGCCACATCTGAGTTTACAAGTGGCTTATAAATTTCCTATTAAAACATTATAGTTAATATTTTAATAACGCAAGCTACGGGGCAGCATGGAGTACTTTGTAGACAAGTAAATGGATTTAAGTAATCTTATTTACCACAAGTGATATATTTTATGTTATTTAAGCTACATCTAAAACAATTGTAGCAAGTAAAATCAGCGAGTTAATGGGAGATTTTAGATAAGAATGTAAAGAACATATTTAGATATATGACATTCCTGTAGAATTTTGAGAAAAAACAACAATTATAACTCTTTTTTAGTCTGTCCTATTTGGTACGGCACCAGGTTTTGGTTTCGTGATGACAGTTTTTACAATTATTCCTAATACAGTAGCTAGAGATAAGCAACTTTCATTTTCTATTAAGAAACCTTTATATTTGTAGACGAATTAGATATAGACAAATTAAGTTTTATATGATTACCTTTTCAGGTAATTGTAACGCGTGCCAGTTATCCATTATGTAGGGCATAATAACATTATCTAAATCAAAATAGTTGGGCGCGTTGTACGCGGTGAGGTTGTACAGGGCCAGGTGAGCAAGGTCCAGCCAGCACAGCTCCAGCCGTCGCAAGTATTCTGCGCCGCCATTGCAATTCCCACACGCAAATATATACAATCTGAAAAAATTACATTATTTACAATCATTTCCTTATTTATTATTAATCCTATTGTTGGGGTTTTGGACTCCAGTGTCTCAACAGTTGTTAGCTTTTATATATGTGTGAACTTTTCTTTATTTCTGCAGATTTAAGCTTTTTTTTTTAAATTTAACTCTGCAAGGAATTACACCAATATCTCGCTTTGCGTTTTTTCGAACTTGCGTCGCTGCTTAATTAGTACCAATTTTCACTGTGCGTCGAGTCTTAAATTTTTTGCTGGAAATTTTCTTTTGAGTTGCTATTTGCTAATGAAAAAGATGACAGTTGAATAAAAATCTCCAAAGTACAAAATTTAACCTCAAAACAAATTTCTAAAGCGATGTGTTTGATTGACGAAGCTATGGAAATTTTTATGCAAAAACGATCCTGACAGCAATAGGAGTTTTAAAGTGTCCTAGGCAGTAGCTAAGAATATAAATTGCTACAAGGAAATTTATTTTGCGTAGAAAAAAAAGGTGTTCTGAAAACTTTGGACCAATTTTTTGTGTAAGAAAACTGACTTGCGACAACAGCCACTGTGGACTTAGATGTGAAATCAGACAGTGATTAATTCTAATTTTGTTTTTTATAAATTAATTTAAGTTTGTTTTGTTTTAATGAAAATGTTTTTTTTTTTTGGTATGTATGTAATAAAATTTGATATTATTTAGATTTTTCGTTTATTTTGTTCAACTTTCTTTTTAAAAAGTATAATTTTCGTAACTCTGAAACCTATCTTCAATCTTTACATGGTATACTGTAGAAAATATTAATTCTCTTTGCGTCGTGTTCCTTTGGAACGTAACCACGGCATAAAGTGAGATATTGGTGTACAGAATAGTATGCGAAATAAATATGAAGGCAAAGAAAAACAGGTATAAAATGTAAAAAAGGATCTGATTATCAGACGCCAGTTTTTCGGACTGTAGTCTCACTGCTGCGCAAATGGCATTTACGGATTCTGTGGATTCGAAATAGCAAGGTGCAAGGGGGCGCCTAATCTAAGAACTCTTTTAGGATAGCAAAGCTCGAGGGCAATCGAAGGAGTTTCGGCTCGGTATCCTCCATATCACCATTTCACCGGTTTGGTAGGCCTCCGAGCTCTGAAATCGCTTCGGCAGACGCTTAGAAGTGACTAGGTTCAAGACCCATGACAAGTCCTCAGCTTTTGCTGTCACTCGTCGATAATATCCTCCTATAAATAACAAGGGTGACGGAAATGATCGAACCACGATTTGGTCGGTTCGCAGACCTCTATAGAAAGCGTTAGCGCTGGGTGAAGTAGCGGAAAATTCAGCACAGCTTTACTATAATCGGGAGAGTAACTAGTCTCATCTCAATTAAACACACCTAGTACGGATTGTGTAACATAATATTTGGTACTAAGGCAAGGAGGTTTTAGATATTATTTAATTTTAATGAGTTTACAAGTTGCCATGGAACATAAAGTGTGTACAGACTATGATGTTTCCAAGTTAATGTCATTAACCGCTTGTGTCAAAACTTATTTGTCGTTTGTACTTACTTATCTCCCGCATATAGAGGATACTGTAAACTGGATACACATCTTTGGTGAAACCAACGGGAGCATCGACAGCATAATAACATCTGAAAAGGATGGCAATATTTTATTTATACATCAATTTGAGATAATATACTCTCTGCCAGCAATATTTCATAACTAGTACTACATACCTGTGCAAGCCAATCGCTTTTCTCTCCACAATAGCAATGTGTTTCGTTTTGGTCTTTGCCTCCATCAGAAGCCGTGGATGAGGAAGTAGTGGAACCAGTCTAGAATATAAACCGAGTATTATTCAATTGTATGAAACATTTAAAAATCTTAAGTGTTATAACTTTCCAATCTAATAGCACTGCTCTTCAACATAGCCTTTTACACTTTCCTTGTGTATACTGGAGGTGACATTGAAAGTTTTTAAAAATTCAAGAATGAAGCTTTGGATCAAACTACAAATGATTTATCATGTTTCAAAATAGCCCCCTTGGCAATAAATGCGCTGTTGCATCTTATAAAATCATTGTGAGTACCTGTAGACACACTTTTCTGTCACTGTGATTGGAGTTACCATTTCTTTGACATCTTGAAACTATTCAAAAATTTATAAATTTCACTTTTGGAAATAAATAGTGCAAAGTCTGAGATAGGTGTGGGGACTAAAAAGAATAACCCAACAATTCCAAACCTGTCATAGTCAAAAGCTAGGTTGTATGTTTGGCCGAGTGCAATGTCATATTGTGATAGAACCCTCTGACGAGTGGATGTTTATCTCGAAGTTTTACCAAACCGAAAAACAAACCCTTTGTACTGTTCTGAGTTTACTGTTATTTAATTTTCCTAACCTAATCTAACCCAACAAAAGATCAAAGCAACCACATTTTCTCTTATGCTCATTCTTCTCTAATATTTTTTAGGCAAGTTTTCTAATGGATATCCTGCGTGAAGATTATCTACTGATGATTTTTCATGTTATTTTGGTGAAAATATGAAAGAAAATTTGAGGCACCGCCATCAAATTTCAATATATTTCACAACACTAATCATTGCCAAAGCTAAAACGACTAACAGCTTGCAGCAACATTCGAAAATAGCCAATCATTGCGACGGCAATTTTGAGAAGTCAAAATACTGAACTATCTATTTAAAAATATTTTGAATTTGACTCTCTATACTAAAAAAGAATCTTTGACAAATTTGTTCGGAGGTATTTTTTGCCAGAAAATGTACCACAAACTTTGATAATAGTTTTAAAAGTGGCTGTTGGACATCCTTCACGCGGATCTGCACTGAGATTAGCACGACTATGTTTTAAAACGTTGTACCAGTTATACATAGGCACGAAATCAAGCTTCATCACTAAAACCAAACCAGTATATCGCGACTTTGTTGTTGACTAAGACTACAGCGAAAATCATAAAAACTATGCAACTGCAAATGCTATGTTTAAATTACGTGCAAATTTATGATAACGCTGAAACGCATTTTCGAAGCTGCCGTCACTTTGTCAAAATAAATGGCAAAATGATGACGTAATATGTACGTGAAAAGATTAGTAAAGAATTCTATTTTTCAATTTTATAAGAAAACTTTTTTCAAATACTATTTTTAAATTGGCCAGTTCTAAAAACCTTCAATGGCAGCAATGTTTTTATTTTTTTGATTCTGTCAAATAACAAAACTTTTATACGTAATTTTATGGGTGAAGAGCAGTTTTTAAGGTATTTTTTATCACAGGAATATTTAAATGTTTAATTTGAATGAAAGCGATATAGTGTGTCTTATGAACAGAGATCGTATATTCGGATGCAAATATATATAAATATACATAGTTAACTATAGCAATGGATAGTTCTCCTTATTATTCTGCCTAGTGACACTGAAATTTATTTTTTTACCAAAGTGCATAAGCAAATATTTCCACTATATGTTTTCGAATATATGACCTTTGCTTATGACCAAAAATTGTGATCTTAATTCAAAACATATTGTGAAAGGAATTTTTGTTTTTCGGTTCATGTCTTATTTCTCACATCGCATGGCGGGGTGAGTTCCTGTTGTTGCCGTCGTTGTTGGCCACCTTTAAACCGGAATAAGTCAGATCGTTTCAAGGCTCGGTTTTCAGCCGCTGCCACTCTGTACCTTTGGTCCACACATCTCTTACAATGCCACGACGCACCTACGTAAAACAAACAAACATATATAAAGTAATAATGTTATAAAATAATAAGCATTTGCACATTACGAATTTAACGTAATTAAAATTCCATCACGAATAAAGTTCACATTACGTGCGATAATCTCCGATAATTCTATTAAAAAACTTTTAGGCAATGTTTAAAATTAACGTTTCTTGTACTTTTGACAACAGTAATATCCAACACGGATTAATATAATCCGTCGGGATTTCAAAACTTACTTTGAGTAACAATTGTAACACAAACGAAAGTTTTTCATTAAAATAACTTAGTTCGTTGGTAACTTTAATGGATTTTTTACTGCTATAAAGCGGTCGTTTTGTAAATATTTTGGTTATTTTAGTTATTAATTAATTTTAATTAACAGACAGTTGCTTCACAATACTAATTAAATCAAAAATTTGTTATACACCAAAATTGAAACAATAAAATGTATTTATTAAACGTTGTTAATTTATTTAAAAAAAGAGCAGCTATTGAGTTTTTGGCTTGCTCTTCTTAGCAAATCAGCATTCCGAATCGGTGAACTCGGGTTCCGAACTTACTACATAACCTTAAAATAATTGGGAGTATTCAAGTCAATAGTGGAAAGGTTTCTTCTAGGAAGCATGTACTGTCGCAGACCTTATCATCACTTAATATCAGGCGAGATAGAGTTCAAATGCTCTGTCTATGGTGTATAAAATATAATAATAATTGACGATTCAATAGTGGAAATATGAGGAAGATACGAGAAGAAGGAAAATATGAGAAGGATGGACAGCCTTGTTAAGGTCGTCAGAACACGCTAAATGCAGGCTGCTTTCAATCGGTTCTGTTGAAACTTTTCAGCATATGTCCAGCAGTGGATATCCTGATTGAAATGATGATGAATGCGTGGTACAGCTCTTTCGGTCGGGTTATAGTAACGCCGGGAACATAAACAGTAATGTAATTAATTAGATATATCTATTCGGCTGTCGAAAGCTCGGGAGTCGTAGGTGATAGTGAGGTTACTTTGCCAGACTCGAAGGCAAAGCTGGGATATATAAGATGGATTTGTTGTACGCTCACCGTGTATCCATGCTTCCACTGGCGGCGAGTGGCATTTGGCGTGGTAACCGCGGCCACACATGTCGCAGGCGACGACCGCGTTGCTGGCGGAGTCTTCACGGCGCTTGCACACCACGCACATGATGCGGCCATCGTCCGCGGGGGGCGCACTTAACAGCTTCAGTGACGACACCGGCGCCCACGCGTGGGTCCCGTCGCCGAACTTCACCAGACATCGCGCCACGCCCGTGCCCACTTCACACGAGTCGTTGTCATTACTCGTGCTCAGCTCTACAATGGTGCCTGAATCCAATTTATCCTAACTGTAAAACTTTCATGTAACTTATCTATCTATTTTTGGGGGCCAAGATTTTCTCGACTGATGACCACGAGTCGGTAGACACAGCGTGGTTAAACCCTTCTAGGTGGACTGACGACGTAATCAGGGACGTGTTCGTTTACGATGAGCCCTATAAGAATGTACAAGGTGACTCATAGAGCAATGGAGAGAGCTATTCTAGGGGCTTCGAGATCGAATTAGAAATGAAAAGATCTGCAAAATAACCAAGTTAACCGAAGTAAGTCAAAGAATTGGTCGTCTGAAGTAGTTGGGAGCGAGGCACATCGCTCGTGGAACTGATTACCGTGCGGGGCCCTCACTAGTCGGATCGTCGACATGGTCAAGGTTACAGGATGTCACTTGATGCGGGCAGCGCTCGACGAGTCATTGTGGTGATCCAAAGATCCGCACCTTGATCTATATATATATATATATATATATATATATGAAATTTCCATCTTTGTGCTGACAATACTTGTTTGAATTTTTTTTTCCGAATAGAGGCATTAGTATAAAAGTTAGCGAAAACATTTTTATGTGTATTAAAAATTACCAAGAATGGATTTTTTGAAATCACACTACACTAATTAAAGACAGCGCGGGCCACGCGAGGCGTTCGAAAGACAGCTTTCTATTTATTCAGCATGTTGTATAAATCCAAGCGAAGCCGAAATCCCGTGACACAACAGGTAGCCACCTCCAGAAATTTACTTTTCAACTTTAAGTTACTGTAACATCCTAAATACAGATTTGCCGCTGTATAAAATTTTGTCTATATAAACGATAGACATAATTTCATACAATGACTAGGCATATATAATATTTTTTTTAAAAACCGTGACATGAACAGATTTTTAAAATTGATTTTTTTTTCCGTACGCTATCATCGGATTTCGGCCTGTGAAATGATTTATTGAACAAGCTATATATTTTGAATTTGTCGTGGTGCAAATAATGGAAAAGGCGTTAACTAATTTGTAACAAGAATATAGTTTTTTTTTTTAACCGAGATTATTAATGAAACATTTAAAAATTGCGAGCAATTGTGGCAAGTGACGGAACAATTGTGTAAACTATCTTATCACATGTCAATGTTATTACAGAAATAATGTATCAAGGGTCAAACAATACCCAGTGAGAACTATGTATACAACTTGATTTATAAATATGATGCAAATAAACCTTTAAAGAAGATCGGAACAAAATATCAGTTTTTTTTTTAGTTTTGTTGAATAATTATTTACAACTGTTGCTTAACTAAATTAATATATTTCTTCTAGGAAATCAGAAATAATCTTTCAGGCAAGTTATATTACGAGCTAGCTATGATATGACCTATTCTAAGAAATAAATAATGATACGTATTTACCTAAGTAATATCGGCCATCTTTGTTTGGTACCAGAACATCATCTCCACAATGGAATGGGTTGCCATTATTTTTTTCCGTGTTGGTCGTTGAGTCTGGCATTGCATCCTGTGTTTCTTCTTCTTTTTTCTCATTCTTTTTATTAGCACATGGCGTAATGGTTTTGTCAAGGTCGCTCAGCAGAGCGTCGATCAGGGACAACTGCTTTGAAACCTCTTTAAAAAAATAATTTCCTATGAGTTTTATCAAATTTATGCATTTTGCAATTCACAGATCACACTAATACAGGAAATACGTATTTTTATGTGTATGCAAAAATGCTAGTTCGTCGCATTTGAGGATAACATAGAACATTTTATAGGTAATACTTATAAGTAACCCATTTTTATAAATTAAAATAATGTTCTTGACAGGAATAATATTTAAATAGTTTAGATAAATATTATTTCTCTAGACATTATAAACTTGTCACAGAAATTCTAATAATTTTTAATTATTAACAGCATGAGGTGCTTTTTGGATTGTTAAAAAATTCCAAATTAAAAGGTTATAACCAAATATCTCTAGGTTATAACTAAATATCTTTATTTCACATTATTTTGATTTGAATAATGTACATGATTTACTCTAACATTAAGAAATATATTCATATTTAGAATAAAAACAAACTCTTGAGTAATCCATTATCAAATTCAGTTGAAAATTTGTATCCTTTTACAACTTTAGTAGTACTTGAGAAGATAATATTTTTTCATCTTATAATTCAAATAAAAACAATAAAATTTTACCAAATTTTAGCAAGGTTAAGAAAATAACTATAAATAGTTCATATAGTTTGTGAATAGCTATTCTTTGAAAATGTCTAGTGATGATCTCACATTTTTATTATTGTTGTTTCAGAATCAATCATTTTTAATGCAAAAATCTAATTTTACAAATCAACTAATAGTTTAAGTAATGTAATACTTTTATTCAACACAAAAATATGTATACCATATTAAAAGTATTACAGAGAATTTGTTAAGCTGAATAATTTACGATAATCTTCTCTAAAAGACCATATAGTTAATAATTAATATAAAAAGTATATTATTAAAGTGAAGACAGTACATAATTTTTATATCTATGTTAAAATTTCTTTATCACTATATTTTGTTTGCAGTCTCCAATAGGAATAAGAAATTGTCAAGATTGATTTTTAGCAAACTTCATATTTCATATTTAGTTCTGATCACATAGTCTTGTCCAACTCTGTGTAGGGTGAGTATCTTTATTTAATGAAGTCTGGAGCTTTCTCACAAATATGCTTCTGTATTAATGAGTTGTTCAGTATGTTTTTAAATGCTTTTGAAGTTGGTGGCAGGTTTTTGCCTATTGTCAAAAATCAAATAGACAGAAAAATGTAACAAAAGATCAACATTTATTTGGAGATATTACTGTGTTTACATGCAATATTAAAATCTTTATTATTGTTTGTAATGAAAAATAATTATATATGTTAGGGAAACAGCTATATTTTAGTTAAGCATATTTATTATTCCATTTATACCATTCTGTTTCATTCTAATGTTTTTGTTGCATCATTTAAACAATAATATTACCAATAGGTAGAGTATTTTTTATGACTTGCTTTTAATTCAGTCATATTTTTAACATTTTAAGACAGATCTGAACAAAACTTTATGGGGTATTATTACTGTACTAACCTAAATAAGAACAAAGTTCTTTATACCAATCATTTATATTAATACTACAGAAAACAAGGAGTAATTTGACAATTATTTTTTATATACACTATGAGTTTATTCAACAAATTATTTTAAATTTCTACACAGATTTGAATTTTAAGCTTGTTGATACTCCCTTAGCTGATTACTTAAATATACTCAAGCTTTTTATACATTAAAACAACTATCTTAATAACTATTTTAGCTAAAAGTTTATTGGTATGGTGTTTTATATCAATTTGAGCTCAATTGGAACTGGCAGAAATTTTTTATACTGAGATTAATTTTTAAATTAAATACAGTATGATGATGAATAAGTAATAACTGTTAGTTATGTAAACTGATATATAAGTATAACTTGTATAAGTGTAATATACCAATAATTTAACACCTTCATAGTTTGAATGATTTATATTTTACAGATACTTACATGAGTAAAATCCAATGGTCAGCAATGAAAAGTAAAAACAATTATTTTTTACTCACTAAAATCACTCACCAAATATTGAATATTATTAAAGCTTTAATTACAATCATTTATCTTGTGCACAATGTATGAAATCTAAAAATGTTTATCTTTTAAATAAAATGTTTTATAACAAAAGTAAAGTTATATAAAATAAAATCTAGTGCCATTGTGTTAATACATTTAGGAAAAGCTTTTAAAATATGAAAAAAATAACAATTAAAATAACCAATTTTATCAAAATTTTCTCAAATGAGGTTTTAAAACATTACAGATAAGTCACAAATTAATTTGTCAAATATTAAGAATTAAAAAATAAAAGGCACTGCAATTAATTGAAGTGATGCATTTAAAAATGAAGTTGTCAAAAATAAGATCGTTATGAAAGTGGTTTATTAATTTCGAAAAATGTAAGTTTTAGACAATTAAATAGTTTTATTTGATATATACATATATAGCGGTTATTAGGTTTGGTTGTATGTTACTCATTGATATGAAGAAGCGAGATGATGATAGCAATGAATTGTTTTTATTTTGTACAACGTTATTGAATCTTTTAAGTGCATCATGAAGGATATGATAGAAGTTTACGCAAATATCGCAAGTCTTTTTAAACGCCCAAGTAAAGAAATCTTCACTGTTTCTCACTCATTTGTCTACAAATGTACCGTTCCATGAAACGAAGTGAAAACTTACCAGCGTCCATTTCAATTACGTTTGTATTCGATATACACAACATACAAGAATTCTCATTCCATTCTAATATTTTATTAAGAAAGAACAAACACTAAAAGCATTGGCGCTATTGCGGCCATTATAGTAGTCAAACGTTTCACTGTTTTCCCGCGGTAACAAATAATGAATGACAAAATGTTCAATAAACATAAGTTTTAATTTGCTAAATTAACATCTTCGTAAACATTTTTATTAATAATAACGATTTTAATAATCTTAATACACAAATTTTACTAAAAATTACAAAATACCACTTCAAATTCTCTAATCGGATATGCACAGCACAGATAGAAAAAAACGTTATTGATGGTTCTAGGTTATCATAAACATTTTCATTTTGTAGAGGGCGCTTAAAACCGTTTCATTAAAGATTAAAAATAAAAAAATGTATTTATTTTTTAATGTATTTATTTATCATTTCATTTAATTCTTTTGTAATTTTATTTTATATATATTATTGGTATTAAGAAATATAGCACAGTATCGATGATCGGGTATCGATTATATGATTATCGGGGCTGATTTAACGTCAAGTAAAGTTAATAATTTTTTTCCGGACTGTCACTGCTGCCCAAATGGCGTTTGCAGAGTCCGAAGGTTCGAGGAGTCAAGGAGCAGTAGCCGTCTAGCCTAAGGTCTCTTTTAAAGTAGCACAGCTCGAGGCTCCTTTGTGTGCCGTCGAGAGCTAGCTCGGGGGCTCCCAAAGGAGTCTCAATTTCGGTCACTGTATACCACTATTTCACTGGATTGGCAAGCTGCTGAGCTCTTTGTTAGCTTCGGTGGACGCTTCATAGGATGACTAAGCTTAAGGATCCTCACGAGGGAATCTTTGCTTGTGCTGTCGCATAATATTTCGACACAGGGGCGCCCGAGAAGGCTGAACCTTTTGTCTTGGTCGGTTTCTATTGCCTGCCTAATATCTCTACTACCACTTCAGAAAGCGTTAGTGTTTCGAGAAGAAGTGGTAAAAAAACTCTAAATCGAAAAAAAAAGAAAACAAACGTTTTTGTGCGTTTGCAAGCGATAAATCACCTTGAAACACGGTTAATGATTAATAAGATTATTCGTAGAAACTATTGTAGATGTTTTTGGAAAATTAATGTACAGAAAACTAATATATAGTAAACAAAAATTATTATTTTACATTTTTAGTAACAAAAGAATGATTCTGTATACAGTATTTTGAAAAATGATAAACTTTATATTGTACTGTGTACTGTATATGTATTAAGTATATTTTTTGTACTAGAAACATCCTTGTAATGTTTATAAATTCAAAAATATTAATATCTTAAACAACAGTACTACTATAGATATCTTGTTTATAATTTGGTATTGTTTTTGCACTGATTTCTAATTATTTCTAATCAGACATTGTCTATGTCCAACGTCACTGACAATGTGACAACTGCGGATCGTTTGTCATCCGCCAATAAAATAAATGTTATCGATCTTAATTTGTTGTGAACAGTGATTTAAATTTTTGTTTATTTAAACACCATATTCTGAAGTATTTTACTTAACAATCAACAATAACACATTTTTAAGTTTGCTAATTTAATTAGCAGTATTCAAAATGGGTAATTCAGGACTAAAACAGCATTATGACACAGCTGCTAAAACAGGAGTTTTACAGATATCTGATCACAAATTGAAGGAAATACCTACAGAAGTTCTGAATTTGTCAGAAACTTTAAGAAACTTAAATTTATCAAAGAACAAAATTTGTTGCATTCCTGATGAAATTAATAGATTAAAACATCTAAAACAATTGAACCTCAGTGTAAATGCAATAGAAACGTTACCTGAACCATTATTTAATATAAAGAAACTTGAGTTGTTAAATGTTTCATATAATTCGATTTCAACATTACCGCACCATTTTGCAAATTTAACCAACTTAAAACAAGTTTACCTGGATCATAACAAATTTAAAGAGTTTCCTTTACAATTGTTTGGCTTAAACAATTTAGAATTTGTAGATCTTTCAAGTAATAAAATTACTAAGATTCCTGAAGGAATGTCAAATTTTTATGCTGCAGAATTAAATTTAAGCCAAAATGAGATATCATCTTTAAGTGAAGACTTATATCAGGCTCCCAGGCTAAAAATATTGAGATTAGAAGAGAATTGTTTAAGTTTAGATGCTATACAACCAAGTTTACTAAGGGACTCCAAAATCCATACTATTAATCTAGATGGCAATCTTTTCGAATCCAAGCAACTTGCAGCATTAGAAGGATATAATGAGTACACGGAAAGATACACAGCAATGAAGAAGAAAATGTTTTGATACAATTTGTGTTATATATTTTAACATAAATTGATCCAAAATTTCATGCATAATTAGGAAAAAGAGAAGCACAATTTATTCACATTTTTCCAAGCTTGTAACTTTCTATCACTTAAATGTAAAAGATATTTTATTCTATTTATAAAGTGTTATACAAAAAAAATGTTTTTCTTATTATTTAATTAATGTAAAATTATATTTTATATGAACAAAAGTGTAAAATTTATGTAATTTAGTGTCAAAAAAGGATGAAAAATGTATCAGAACATACAATAAATTTTTACCATATCCCTGAGGTAAAAATCTTTCACCCTTAATTCCAGAAACAAAAAGTTTTATTTTTATCTGGCCATATTGATATGACTGTTTTGACGCTAGACAATATTGCTATTATTTTATGGTAGGACAAAGTTATACATTATTTAATAGTTTATTATTTTTTCATATTTAGATTGAGTTTAACTAAAAGTGCAGATGTTGAAATAGTCAAGTCTTTTTCTACAATTGTTGCTATAACAAAAAATCTTTTAAGGGTTGCTTACTATGCCAACAACATAAACATTTTTTGAAGATTTATAGCTTATATCATAGTAGGCAAAGTTAGAAATCATAACTATTATATTAAGGGAAACATGATACTATAATTAAAAGAAAATTACATTTACTCCTTAAAAGTTATTTAAATATTTGCCTTTCATGGTGATGCTTCACTACTGTATTTTTATTGGGAGATTCTGTTGATGCATCATATTTTACACATCTCATAGTTTATAAATATAAAGAATTTAAAAAGTAAGAGACAGCTTTGTGGATCACATGGCACAATCTAAAACTATGTTACTGTAATGCCAGTTATCATTTCCATTAATTTTTGCTTTTCCATTAAATGTAAACAAAAATTTCGAATTACTATCTTTTCTAATTTAGTGTACCGTTTTCACTTAAATTGTTTTCGCGGTAAATTTTCTTTTTTGTCTTTAACATTATTGCGTATCGTATTATCAGTAAAATCTGTTGATGAACGAAAGTAACACCGACAAAACCTAGCAGACTGGCAAGTTGTAGTGGTAGTAGATCAAATTACTGAGGACGGAAGATACTTGATGCAGGCCACTTCCTACCGCTCCTATTGAAAATCTATGGGGCAATCCAGCAAAGGCTACGGCTGAAGTGATGGTAATGATGAAAGATAACTAAATTTAACGTAATGTCTGTTACAATGATCTCTGCTACTCCCAGTTTTGTAACACTAGTAAAGTAATTTTACTAGCTTACCTGGTACCTTACTAGGTACCTTAGCACTATTTAATATTAGAAAAGAGAAATTTTTTTTTATAAACTGACTCATTTTTTTTTTAAATATCATCAATGCTTCATTGGTAATTTCAACTCGTTAAAGAGTTTTAGATAAAGCAATGGTTTTTACATTACACCATCAGCACTTAAAAATATTATTGCTAGTAAAAACGTTTAATCATCGGTAAGATTTGTCAAGTCTAAAATAGTAGACGTAAACATTTTGAAATAACAAAGGTATATAATATATTTTCGTTTTAAGTATATTGTACTGGCGAAAAATTAATTTTTCAATATTTAATTTGTGTATGAATTTATATTATTAATATATATTAATTTTGATGAATAACATTGTTTTTATAGAATATAGATAAATTTGTTAAAGAAATATTAAAATTATTATTTTTCATCGCTCAGATTATCGGTTAGATATTTTGTATAATAATCAATGCTTATCAAATAAATATCTAAAATCCAAAGTTCTGTGATAAACGGTAATTTATAGAAGTGCATCGATCGCATTGTAAGAAAAAACACTAGCTTGGTGTGCGCTGGTATTTATCATAAGTTATCGTAGATTCGAATGATGACGCGCACGGCGGTATAGGCGCGCAATGGCAACGGCGTTACATTAGTTAGTCGATGTCATTCCACCGGTCGAGTTGGTGGATTGTGGTAGATGGTCAAAATAGTAACTCGTGTCACGTGTTATATTAAAACAGCTTCTTTTTAAATAATAAATGTTATTAATATTGTTACATTAAGATTAAAAAGTTACAGAACAGTGGAGATTTCGCAAATTAGTGAGTATGACAATTGGTAAATTTTTTTAATTTTGGCGGCAGTATAATTTTGTTCTATGGATTATGATAAAGATTTTTAACACGTTCATGACAAAATATTCATCCGAATTGGAACAAAAACATCGATATAACCAAATAAGTAGATTATCGTAACTGTCTAAAATTATTAATTTCTGTTTATATTTTTTTATTTAGAGTATTCAGTTATTCTATGTTATATTTCTGTAAAAACCTTTAGAGTTTCAAAATCTACACGTTACTTTTAATTTTTTTAATATCTTTGTTTCCAAATCGTCTAAAAACAATGATTGTTTTGAAAATTTTTGGGTTTAAAACAAATTTTTTGCGGTGTAAATCCCTCGACAAGTAGAAATCTATCTATCCATCTATCTGTCTATAAATGAATGTATCTGTTTGTCTGTCTGTGCTAGATAAATTCAAAAAACCATACATCCAATCGCCGTGAATTTGTTTTGAGTTTATGTTTGAAATATCAAAATTGCCTCTTTGTTCAGATTTTAATTACATGTAATTGTACGTTGCAATATTACACGAAATATATACACAGCAATGTGTGAACGGGGATAAACCTAGTTTGTAATAAAATAATATGTAAATTAAATTTATGCCAATACTTTTAAAGCAAAGACAAACACGTATTTTTCATTTTAGAGGTATTTGCTGACGACGTCGGCAAATTATCTTACGTTGGTCAATTTAAATCGGGATAAGGAAGTCTGACGAATGGATACGGCTATTTTATATCTCTATTGGTCAATGATGATGGTTTTTCAGTATAAAAATTATTACACTTGAGTTATTATTATTCTTGAACTTGTGGATACTTCTGTTATATTTTTAAGCAATGCTTCCTTAAAACAATAAAATGCAAAGATAAGATTTTGTTTAGTAATAAAGTGAAATATCAAAATGAGAGAAAATATGCAATTTATTATTCATGCCGGAAAGTACGTTTTGTTAGCATGTTGATTTTATCGTATCTTAACTCCGTTATATAGGTTATCTGCATCATGCATGCATGCACGCTTAAACCAAGATATTCATAATTTCATTTAATATACTATGTAAGGTTTATATACAAAACTAGAAAAATATCAGATTGCTCTATAATAGTTACGCAGGATTTAAGATTACTATTATGATTTAATAAAGGTTGAAGAAGAAAGGCATCAAAAGAAGTATTTCTAACAGGTGTATCAGATCGGAATATTGGTGTTTGAGTATTTGTTTTACTTGAACAATAAAATTACTGATATGTATATATATAGGATGTTAAATCAGAGGTTCCAAGACTCTTTTCTCGTGGATAAGCTGCTTGCTGGTTCCCGTGGACCACCCGCAGCTACATTTAAAAAAATGTGAAGATTAGATCTGCGGAGATTTGCGTTGCGGCTGAATACATACCTCGAAATAAAAGTTAACAAGTAATAGTCGCTAAGCTTCTTAAAATATTATCTGCCTACTTCGATTATTGAAGTCAAGCCATCATTTGGGTTCGTAACTATCGAAAGCAGATACATTTTCGTGGACCCCCGTTTTTTCAACTCTCCCCGTCGGGTCTTCCGTTGAGGACCCCTGGGGTTTCACTTGGACCACTTTGGCAATTCATGTGCTTGATAATTACTATGTTTAAATAGTTAAAAATAATTTGGTAGAACTTGTCGCGGTTTCCACTCATATGACATTTCCGTTACTAAAAACTGTAACTAGTGCTGTAATCAACTTTGTAGTTGTAAAAATTCCTTATATTATAAGAGTTATTGTTCAAGGTAGTTCCTGTATTATGTAATACAATTATATTAAAATAAAATTCTAGAAATAAAACACGACAAAATAAAATTTCCCATTATAATAATTATTAAATAATAGTCATACAGCGCTATAGTACTTCGTGGGCATTGTTTAGTATAACCTATGAACTTGTAAATGATTAATTGTTTTTCAAAGTAGTCCCCTAGAAAATGTATGCATCGTATTATAAACCATTGTGAGAAGCAGTGTTTTTACACGCATTTTTGAACTCTGCCACCACTTTTTCCGCATCTTGAAACCGCAAAGTCAAAGTCGATACGTACGGATGAACCAACAATTCCACATCCACATTGAATACTCGGTTGTTTTTTTAACCTAGTTGTTCTAAAGAAGGACGATGGCTGACGTTGACCTAAAACTTATTTTTAAATAACAAGCAAAAAAAAACAACTCGTACTGCGTTAGGCCGTGCGATTATTACTAGAGGGTAGTTGTCTCTAGTTGCTGCAGAGATATTTAAACTCAGCACATTAAACCGTCTGCTAGTCCATACCCGATAAAGCTATGTATGTCAACAAACAAGCAGTATTCGTCACAAATTAAAAAAATCAGGAGAGACTACTTCATCTATTCTTATACACATAGTTTTTGATTTTGAAAGTAAGCAGGTGTATGTCGGTACAATAAAATGACAATTTTTTTTATTATACCAGTGTAATACTTCATTAAAAATTTAACTTGTTAAATTAAAATGTATTTTTGTGAACCTACCGAATATTCTGTATTATTAATTCGTTCACGTCAGTTGGCTACCAACGTTTTTTTTTTTAAATCTTCTTTATTTATTGTTTCTGTCAATAAATTGTATGTAAATTACAATATAAGTTTGTTAAAAAAATCGTTATATATTATCGTGTCGTAATGTTAACGGTATTGTTGAAAAGATTCATCTATTATTGTAGTTGTTTCTTTTTTATTATCATAATTTATTCATTCATTAATTTCATATTTTAATTTTAATAAAAAAACATACAAGTTGCTTTGTGTAAGCGCCGAAGTATAAAAGCAACTAAGATGAAAGTGAAAGTCAGGTACTGGTCTCCAACGTTTACTTTCTACAAACAGGTATACAATAACGCATATGTCAGCGTCAGCATCAGGTTGAAGGTTGAGAAAAATTACTTTCCGTCTGCAAATTGTAGTAATACATGTGCACAAGATACAAAAATTGTGCAGATCGAATTCAGCATTCAACTTAATTTTTAATTTAATGTATTCCGTTCCAAATTTAAACGTTTTGATATTTTGTATTTTGTTTACAGAACAATGGCGGCCTTTAATGTTGTTTTGGGTTGTATAATGGCGTTAATCATTATACTGTTCACAATCAGCTCTATCGCCAGATATTACATAAAGGTAAAATATATTTTTTTTTATTAAAAGCATATCTTTTGCTTTGTTTCTTTTAATTATTGAAAAATTTTATTTATAATAAATTATTTTGGCCATGTTATTTTGTATATAAATAACATATAAAATGTGAAAAGTTTTTAAGCAGTTCTGTGGTACATTGAGAGCTCATCTGTTTTTAAAAATATACGATTTTTACTAAAAAAACTTAATGAAAGTTTCGCGTTTTTTATTTTTTCTAGAGATATTTTTGTTTAAAACAAATTATAAATTAGCATCGAACCTAAATAGAATTTGTTTTAATGAAACAATAATATACAATGAACGCAACATAGATTGTTTCCAATAAATATAAAAAAAAACCGAAAGGTATTTCTTTATTAAATATGATATGATTATAAGACTCGGCGAAAGTATTAATCACAATCCATTTTAATTTCTTCTTTTGCAGTTTACTTTGTTCATCGTGCTTTCTTTATTTTCGGCCTCGTTACCTTTACCATTTATGTTAATTCGTCCATTTGATCCCAGGAATGCTTTGTAAGTATTCTTTAATTTTTTTATTTGTTCATTAATTAAATAAAATTTTCTACGTTTACCATTTAATTATATACGTATTTACAAGTTATATTTAATGATGAAATTCGAATCGGTCAATATATAATATAATGTATTTACAAACACAAGGTACGTCCAGAATGTTTACTCAGAGCATAGCGTGAGTAAGGCAATTCTGTCAGTGAGATGTAGTTTTATTCCTTATTTTATTTACGTCATAGAATATTCGCTGTTAATAATAAATTTGCATTTTGTTAGAAATGATTTTTATAATAAGTTTGTTTACTTTACGTGACTTAGCAATAGTTAGTGGAAAATAATGAACGGCGTAATATATGACAGAGTTAAAATTTTTTTTGTCATTTAATTTTTAATACTCGCTATATAACCTAAAGCTACAATCAGATGACGGTAATTAAAATCAATTTTTAAATGTGCGTAATTTAATGAATGCGGTATGTTATAATTCTTACAGTATCTCATAATTTTTAAATTTTACACATATACGAGTAATTCGTTCAACGATCCATGGAGAAAGAATGAGGTAAAGAGGAGATCCAGAGATGAACGAAAGTCATCGAAGATAAATTTCTCCTATTATTAGATGTTATGTGGCGCATCCATATTGTGTCTATTAATATTAATGCTGCCCTGGCAAGTTTATGTAGCTTGATCAGATAAGAGTTCGCGGAATTGAAGGGTCCGTGAAGTTAACAAAATGAAACTAACTCGATTTCGCAACAATGAACGAATATATTTGCACGAAGGTATAATGTGAGACTAAAGCGAGGACTACTCGGCGATCGAAGGTGGGTTACGAGTTCCGGATCGCCTGTGCTATGCGCGGAGGTGGGGTTGAAAGACGCTGTGCCCGCGTCTATGCGACTTGGGTACACTGTTTTATAGTCCTTTCTGGTATTATCCTATATCTGGAAGAGCAGTCTTCGTTCCTCGCGGTTTCTGCAGCACTCGTTGTTAAAATTTACTTCTTTCTTGGGTTTCTTCTTTCTAGTAGCTCGCTTTCATGGGTGTGTCTAGTTTTTTTTGTGTGTTTAATTTGTAGGAAGGTAGTAAAGTATAGAGCAAACCTTTGTATTTAATTGGCCTCTGTGACAGTTAGTTTATAAGAATGGTGTTCGACGTCTTTGAAGTATCTTCTTGACACCTATCTGAAAAACAACTTTAGTCTACCCAATATGAAGGCGGTTTTGTTTCTTACGTTCTCGATAAATGACGTGGAGTGGAGCTTTGAGTCGACAGTGACTCCGAGATACTTGACAGATTACTTCCATGGGATTTGTCGGTCGAAGAGAGTCACGTAGTGTGTAACCGAAAGTAATCTACGTCACGATCATCAGAAGACACCGGATGCTGTCGGTTTCCAATTAGCGTTGTTGGAAATCTACATGGGAGGTTTACTTCCAGCAGTTAACGTCCTAGGCTAAAATAATAATGATGATGGTATATATATATAAACATTATTACATTATTTTTTATTAGCTATTGAATATGTTGTGATTTTTGTGCGCCGAAACATGTTAAGCGTAGTGAACAATTGTACACCGTATAAAATTCTCAAGTGCTTCAGACAACTTTTTACAAAGTCTGAGAACAAAGCTTGAAGATTTCTATCACATTATAATATTTTATTTTTCTATAATTATCAGATGTTTTTAATTACTGGTATGACGCCATATGTGTCGTAAAATATTAATTTTACAATGCAAAGGCAGAAAGTTAGAATAAAATAAAAGCCAATACATTAATTTTTTGCTTTCTGAAATTAATTGACATTATTTGGTCCACCTAGTGGGGGGTCCACCGCCTGGTGGACCAACAATATAGTGAAGGTCGCAGGAAGTTGCTAGATGCTGGCAGGGCCTGATCGGTCATCGTAGCGATCTTTGAGCAGGTCTTATGCCTTGCAGTGGGCGTCTATCGGCCGACATTACGATGACGATTCATTCATCATCATAACTGCTAGTAGTTCATCATACACGAGTTTTAAATTATGCGGCTAAACTTTATTTTTACTATTCCAAAGAATATTCATCAGTATTATCACATCATCGGAGTGTTTCTTAATCATCACGGAAATAGTGACATGATAATTTGATATTAAACATTGATAATAAAACGTTTCTGTACAAAGATAAAATGTAGTTGACAATTTTTAAAAGTAAGTGAACTAATTAAAATAGGTCATCGTTAAATTATTACGAAAAAGTACATTTGTATAGAATTTAGAAACACAAAGTAATATTTTTATATACCTATAATAACAATAGAATGCGTAATTGGATTTTCGCTACGTAGACAATAACACTTATTTGCATGATTGCATTAAACCTACTGTTTTTTTTTATTAGTCAACTTGTGGGCATGCATTTCCTTGAAAGATACTGATTACTTAATTCAATATTATTTTAGTAATAATTTTCAATGATGCTTAGATATATACATAATTAGATATACAAGCAAATAAAATAAAATTTTATTATGTAATTTTATGATGTAACTTCATATTGTATTTTTTTATAAGTCATAAATTATTTTGATTCCAGCACTATAAAATAATTTGGCTAGAAACTTATTATGTATCCTAATAAGGAAAAATATATTTTATTATAACGAGTTTTGGTTTTTAATGAATGCATGATTCAAGTTTCTCTCCTTGAAACAGAAATTTTATTTCTATTATTGTAACATTAAAGGAATATAGTATTTTATTTAGCCGAAAATGGTTTTCGTTTTTTTTATATTTGTTGGCCAGAACAAAAATTAATGTGTTATTAATAATAAGAAGTATTTATACTTTACAAGCAGTCCCTACAGTTTACTGCTAGACGTTATTGACCTGCTGCATTCTAACGGAGAAATTAAATTAATGTAACCTATTTCAAATTGAGTCTTTATACATTAAATGTGAAATAAATAAATTTTGTGATTGAAACAACAGTAAACAACAGTAGCCCTTGCACCTACTAAACCACAATATTTAATTGCAGTTCGTGATTTTGCAAAGTTAATAGCGAACTCTAAATTGCGTATTCGAATTTTTTTAAATAAGAAATTTGTATGAAAAAGAATAATTAAAATCGGTAAAGTATTCCTGTTATGGCGTGGCCAAGAGAAAAAGGAATTAATTTTTATGTATATATACACTTGACTAATAATTTCAAAAGAGAAATATTTACGAAGGTTAATTTAGGTTTGGTTATCTGCTACCGGGACTCATTGGGTCCCGATAATAAAGTAAATCGTGAAGTAATTAAAAAAAATCTATAATTTTCTTTGGCATCGAACAGCTTCTGTTCTATCGAAAATTAAATGTTACATACACGATTTTAACTGTATTAAAAGTTATTATTACCTTAGTCTATATCACCACTGAACTAAAACAACAATTGATTCCGTCATTAAATTAAAATGTCCACTGTTGACTGGTGGGGAAGCTTTGTTTTAACAAAGAGTTATCACTCGGATGCTTATTTGCATAAAGTTGTAGTTTTGTCCCCAACTAAGAGGACGGACGACATATTCAAGGTCGCGGGAAGTTGCTAGATCATCGTGGCGAAATTTGGAGGAGGTTTATGTCATGCAGTAGGCGTTTACTGGCTGACATGATTTTGTAGTGTCGGTTCATTATACATACATGATTATCAAAGACACTTTTGAATCGAAAAATGGTGGTTGGTAATAGGCCAGTAAGAAAGATAGCGCATCGAAAATATAAAAAAATGCAAATCAAATAATAAAAAATATGTATGTGGTGCGCAGGTTATGCCTTTAGATTTTATTGCAACATATCGATAGTTATGTTAAATATTAATTCTAATATCAATGTTTTTAGTGTTACGGTTTCATAGAATCTTATAATTGAGAACCAATAATCCAATTGAAATGTAAAAAAAAAAACAACAATAAAAGTTGAAAGACAAAGATACTGCTCACCGAACACGAAATGATAATTTCTAACTAGTAATATGAGAATTTTTTTATCTTTGGTAGTTTTTCATTATATAAAAGCTAAGCACTATTTTTTGTGAATAAAACTGATTGATGAAATTTGTTTCCTTTCACCGTTGTATTCTTAAAACAAATCTTCCTACACCTGTGTTTTTAGATTTATTGATATTAATACATTAATATGATTAGTGAAACTTGAAAGGTAAAACTCTTTACAGATAGTACTGATTTGTAAAATAAATATTTTATAGTTCTGTAGTTACGCTGTACTGGCGCGCCCACATGCCTATATAATTGTACTCAAGTGCGAACACTTGACACGGCGCACAATTACAGAGCAATTACAATAAATTTACTACTTAAAGTGACTTGTCGTGGAGCGTTTTTACTAAACAAAGGTTACCATTCCGCTCCTATTAATATGGTCCCATTAATTGATCACTTCTTAATAAAATCTGATTCCCAGTTAAGGATACTTCAGAGGTCTGAGGATCTATCACGGTTGAATCATCAATACATCGAGTATTGCAACAGCTACAGATACGAGTAGATATTCGAATACATATTTAACGATTTTTTTTTAATGTGATATTTCACTCTGGACCTTATTTGCAAGCTAACAGTCGCTTAACGAGGCTTTTATCTAGATGATCGAAATAAACGACACATTCCAGCGTATTGGCAATTAGAAGTGGCGGTAGTCAAGTCTAATGACGCGCAGAGTAGAGGGCCGTTAAGGACATAAGGTTTTGGAGTAGAAACCACGGACTGATAGCCACATCCTAGGACGTCACCCCCAAAAGGTGGACAGACGATCTTATCAAAGTCATTAGAAGACGCTGAATGTCCAATCAAAAAAACCAATTACTACTGGTCCAGTTGGAAATGTGGTGGTGGTAGGTGCGAGTTTAATAAGTCGCATATAGATAAATTAACAAAACGAACTGTTTAAAGTTTATGTATCTTTTATATCTCATAATATTATAATAATAACTTACTGAGAAAGATGTTTTACAATTAATAGTAAATAGTTGTTTTGATATGGGCGAGCATGTACACAATGGACTTTAGTATTAAGAGTACAAACAGCAAATGTACATACTATGCTAATACATACAACATTTAACTACAATGCAGCTGATCGAGGCAGGCTGGTTGCACTATTTCTGATTGTGAATTAACCATCGATTAATCTACTCTTGGTTTTCATCTTGAATTGTAATTATTCTGTTTGTTTGATATTGTACTTTATTTTTAGTATTCAATTTGCATAAATATTATACTCATAAGACACGCACCAGTTTCATGTTGTAGTTTAAGTTTACGTGAAGTTAAAAAATAAATTAGTTAAATTTAACATCATCGAGAACTAAAGTAATAGGGAGATATTATAAGTCTTGAATAATTTTTGTAACTATAATTTGCGAATGGTTATTGATATTTTTTATATATTTATTTGTAATTGTAGACACGGACCTCTCTCATAGATTTTCAATAGGAATGAGACTAAGCGGTGTGCATCCAGCGTCTTTCGATGATATTAACAAGGTTGTACATCTTGTGGGTGATCCGTAGTCATCGTTCTAGAAACAGGCCACCATTAAGGCTCCAGCAGCCACCAGTGCTGCAGTGCTACAGTGTTATGTAAACAGCCTACTGCTTATTTTAAATTAACCAATATGCTTGGTTATGTCGGTCATTTTTGTTCTAAGTTAACGTATGTAAATATACGTTTTTATTCCTTTATTAATAATGTTGACAATTACTGGCGTGCCATTTTGATTTTGAGTAATTTTTTTTATATAATAATATTATGTATAACTAATAACTAGAATGATTTGATTAATAGAACGTGTTTGAAAAGATAGATCTTATGAATTCTATAACCTTTAGAAGGGTAAGGGTAAGCTTCAAATAATTAAATGAAGCCAGAATGAAAGCAAGTTTTAACATGACTGCTTATTGGCAATACTTGTGTATGTGCTGTGTTTTATGACTATGTCACGTTTATTTTTATTGTTAGCGTTTGGTTTTCAATTTTCTAATTTCATATATATGTATATATATACATATATATACATTGTATATAAGTGTGTATATGATATAGATTTCTGTCTACATTTTATTACTACTTATCTGATGAAATATCTTCTTTAATAAAATGGCCAAGGCCGCGCAAAATATCAACGACTTAATTTTAATCAGTAATATTAAGAAAAACACCTGCAATCTAAGATTAAATTACAACAGGATATTTTGATATTTCTTTTAATATAGTATGAATACTGCTTATGTTTATATCAAATTAGGGTTTTCTTTAATATTCATATAATTTAAGACTATATGTTTTAAAAATGGCAGGCAACTAGTCACGATTACCTAGTTGTCTAGAGTCCCGATTAGTGATAAAGAAAACAAAAGGGTGATCATCAATCCCATGGTCGGACTATGTGGGAGTGGTGACGGACTTCACAATAATGGAAGGCCTCAGAAAAGTAGGTCATAGAGACCTGTGGAATTAATTCGTCGAATACTCGAGAAAGGCTTTTTAGGAAGGGCGTAACCAGCATTGAAAATAAACGATCAAAAAGTGCAAAAATTTCCTATCAAAAAAGTTACGAATTTAGTTAATTGGTATAAACATATGTCAAGTCAATGTTTATATTAGGGAGACGAAAGTAATGTCCCTTTCTCAAGTTTAATTCACACGACTACATTTTTGACAAGTTTTAATTTCTAATCAACAATATAATCACCTTCGTTATCAACAACCTTTTGCAGTCTAGTATACAAATTTTCAATGCCGGAGAGGTAAATATTAATCGGTTTTTCTGTAAAATATGTCGGCAGAAACGACTTTCATTTCTGGTTTTCTTTATTTGTAAGAATAAAGTTACATAATTTTTATCCTCTATAAGCAAAGCTTGTTGTGTTCGTTCAGATTACAAGAACCAAATCTCATAATTTTTACAAAGTCTTGGGTACATTACATTCACGTATTAAAATTAAGAAATATATTGTTGCAAATCACATAGATATAAAATATATATAAATAGATACAATGTTTCTCAAATGTAATTTAAACCTGGTTAGGTAAAACAGTAGTATTTATGGTTTGATTGTGTCACAGAAGGAAAACGTGCCGAACATATCATTATTTCCTGTCACTTTAACCATGACCTTAATATTTAGTTTTAGTTATAAATTAAAATTTGTATAACTTAACAATTTACACTAGAGTTCTTATGTACTTTTATATATATACATATAGGTTTACTTTTAACATGTATTCGGAGAAAAATTCTTCATTGTTTGGTAACGAATGCTTTATAAATATGCTGTTTATTCCTGTAGGATACCAGCAGCATTGGGAAGGTTAACTTCAAGACTCTTGGGAATCAGATGGACGGTCCGTGGTCTGGAAAATGTGGATGACTCACGAGGTGCTGTCGTGCTGATTAATCATCAGAGCAGTATCGACCTTTACGGTGAATATAACCTCCTTAACCAAGTATTTATTACGATTATTAAAATTTTTAATATCAATGATATCATGCAATCATATCGCAATGATAAATTATTTTTATGATAATAAATGAAAAGGCCTACTACAGTTATCATTTTTATATATTACTTTTTACAAAAGTGATAATAAAAATATTACACGTACTTAGTATAATAGTTAAACAATTAAAATAACAGAGTTATGAAAGTTTGGCAGGAATTAAACCAGTTTTACCAATTAACTGTCTCCGACTTTCTTATTTCCGAGGGCTTTGACCTTTATTTGGAGGTCTTTTTGGGCTACCGGTATAAGCTTTATAGCTATTACGTTCGAAATAAAACATATTTAAATGTCTGTGATTTTTCTAATTAAATAACAAACGTTTTTGTTTGTTTATTTTCGAGTTTTATAATAAATAATAAATTACACATCTATGTACTTATAATTTTTAGTATTAATAACAGAAATAAGAGAAGAAGAATCTATTGTGGTAAAAATAATAATATAAGTACCTAAACATAATTTATTTGTACTTAGACAAATTTATGTTCCTAGATGTTGTGTATTGTTAATGTAAAGTGACGCAATTGAAACATGAGTACTTTATGTACAGAGTTGATATCTAAACGCATTGCCGCTAAGTAGGTGATTGCTCTGTCGTAAACAATTGATGTACCACAAGCTGTAACAATGAATCCTTTGCTGTCATTGTATGTAATTTGCTTTGTAGATTTTTTTTTTCAATTTATTCTTTCAATGGCATATTTAATGATAGTTCACTTAAACATGAAACATCCGTGGAAGGAACTCTAGAGTTTGGTGTCCCAGTACGGTGAAATAAGTAATTTTACATTTCGAGGTTCCTGATGTGGTGCTTTCTAGCGTTCTTCCAAAACCTAGAGAATGTGGTAATAGCAATATGATGTACTGCTACGGTTATAATAGAATTATTGATATTGAATTGTGTTTTTAACGTAAATACCCTTTATTCACTTTTTGTCTCTAAATGAGTGTATTTAAATTGTTAGTCAAAATTTAAAAAAATTATTTATATTTATGATACATATAACAGGGATACTTGGAGCCATTTCCCACAAATAAAATTTTCAAGAACCGTATGCAAATTTTGGCGTGTTTTAATGTATGCGAAGTTAAAGTTACTAAAAAGTCAACAAAAATTGTATTTTATGAAACTTATGTACAAAAAACTGATAAAAAATATTAAAGTCATTACTGTTGAAAAACAAATTTCTTTAAAATTTGGTAAATAATTATTTTTTATTAGTAATTTAAAATATATAACGCTGAAATAAAAAACGCACTCGGATACATTTAACGAGAGCCACAAATAATCGTTAAAAAGCCGCATTAGGTACGTGAGCCGTGAGTTGATATATAATGTAAAATTTCGTTTCAAAATTTCTGAACAAAGTTACAAAACATCTCAATAATCAATGCACTATTTATCTTTAGCCTTCGTCATTTGTCCATGGATTCTTTTTCTTTGAAACTAGGACACTTTATTTTTGAAAATTTAATTTTTTTTGTTGGTGGTATTACATGAAATTAAATTGATTTCTTAATTTATTTTAAGTGTTGGCACAACTCTGGCCACTTATGGCACGATGCACAGTAGTGTCTAAAAGGGAGCTCCAGTACCTGGCACCATTTGGCACTGCCGCTTGGCTCTGGGGCACGGTGTTCATCGACCGTGGAGCCCGATCAGCACACTCCGTTCTTGGACAACAGAGCATCGCTGTAAAGGATCACAAGGTAAACACATACAAAACAATTAAAGTTGCCATCCGTCTATAACTCTACTTTGATACACAGGATACTTGCCAGCTTTATTGATGGAATTTAAAAAGTTTATAAAAAAAAAAGATTGAGTAATCTTAGTGTGTAAAAAGATATTAGGCGAATTATTAAAAAAAAGACAAAAGAAACCCGACTAATTAGTAGGCTTTTTTCGATTCAAGATCCGTTAAAAACCCTCGAAGCTTTAATTTTGAGTCATTATGGACGAAAATCAAATTGTTTTAGTTTCTATCATATTGAGTTCCTCTAGAATTCTACTCATGACGTTCATGCGTGGTCATTATAAATGATCCGAAGTAAATTCATGTGAACCTTATGGACGTAAGAAGGTCTCTGTTTCTAGAGGTCAAGGTTGGTACCGTCACAGCATCGATATCTGTCACCTATTAGCATATGCATTTCTCAACCGTAGCCGAAAACATTACAGTTTTTTTTGCGAGTGTTGAAACTATTGTAATTATCTTAGTTTCGACATCCGCAAAAAACACACCTTTGTGGCATATTTCTATGTAGCATCCCATTGGTATGAAATGCCCGAACATGTTATCTCTAGGTGTACACGCGGCATTTCATTTGACATATTGCGCCGAAAAGTAAAATTCTGGTTGGATTTTGCTTTTTAGCATTATTTTTACCGCACAATGCACAGATATTGTAATGTATGTCTAATGAGGAGTTAAAACCAATTGCGTTTCTATAAGCATAATATTTACGACGCACCAAAACAGATACTGGAAGCAATAAACAATATAAATAAGTAGATTATCTATATCGACTGTTTATTATATTGTTGTTTCGAACTGTGAATGCGGCTGTGTCCTCTAGTCAAACGTGGAGCGGAACGTTTTTTTGTATTCTCTTAGGAAAAATTTAAGTAAAATACAGTAAAAGAAATTAAATAGTTAATATTAAAAAACTAAGTATTTAAATTTTAAAATCAAGGCCTTCTTCCGCCTTTTACATTACAGAAGTTTAGTATAGAATTACAGTTGTAATTATATCATAAATTCTGTTAGAATACCTTGATTATCTGTGCGAAGCTTATAATAATCTCATTATCTAAAGGGTCTTTAAAAAGTTATCGGCGAAAAAAAGCACAATTTAAGTACAACGAGGAAATGAATTTAACCCTGATGTCATGGCCCCGTAGACCTTGATACTTCGATTATTATTAAATCGCATAATCTTATTAATTGGTGTAAACAATCTGATTTTATTTACGTGAATAACGAATGAGTCATACCTTATAGGTATATTATTAAATATGTTTATCAAGGATATATTTAAACAAACGTCTGAGTTTGTGTGGACTCTCAGAGCTCATTTGGAACATCTGTAGCTATAAGTTGATACTTGTTGAACTAAATCTAATTCAAGTTTCTTTCGATTTGGGTTCTTCTGGTATTCTTCACATGTATACAAGTCGTTAATGTAGATGTTTTTAAGTGGAAAGTAATTAAATAAATATAAAATAGCACCTAATTTATTTCACTTTTACAGTCTATCTGAGACTTATTTAAATAGTTATTTTACGTTAATGAATCATGGAGGTCGTTTCATTGAGGGTATATATAGTTTAACAAAAGGACACTTTTTACTATAATATATATGTATATTATTTCGAATTTCCTAGCTGCGCAGAAAAACTTGTACGGAATAATGCGGGGTAGTAAACAAGCAACAACATTCTAAAATCGCATATTTGTGGAAAATGTATTACTGTAAGGTATAAATTAGTTATTGTCTAAATATTTTTAGAACGTAATTATTGAGGATGAACAAATATTTGCAAATGTTGTTGGTGCGTATAAACTAATTCGTGTCTAAGGCACGAGGAATGAACTGTTGGCGCTAGAACTGTCAGAGCGTTTAAAGTTTTGAAAACGTTGTTACACTGGTTGTATAAAAGAAAAGTTTTCGTAACTGTTGTTATAAGAAGTTGCTTATAATCACTAAATTTAAATTAACGATCGGCAAACCAGAAATCGCACACTATTTAAAAACATAAAAAGGTCAAGGTTATTTCTTTGATATATATAATTACCGTCTTATTTGCCTATTTTTAATAATGTTTTTTTAACTCTCACAGTGGAAGTCTTAAATTCAATGATCTCGGAATTTGTTCTATTAAAAAATTTTTCCTATCATAGCCCAAACTTTAATGTGAATTAATGTATATGTAATTTTATTTGATAGTCGTTTTATCCATAGGACGTGTACTGCCGGACATAGGTATCCTCCATAGGTTTACGATAGGGCCGGTAAGAAGCGACATGCACTCAGCGTCTTTCAACGATCTTAATAAGGGGTCATCTGTTCACCTTGTGGTCGATGCGTGGTCTTCACTCCACAAACTTAAAGTCCCAGCGAGCATTTATTCAGCGCGCTATATGGATGTCCACTATTATTTCGACGTAACATTTCTATTAATAAATTTCAACAAAATTGCTTTCTGTAAGCCCAATCATTGCCTTAAGATAAATTTGCATTAGATCTCTGTTTATATGGATCAATAACTTTTTAACATTCCTAGTTACAAGTTTTTTTCGAGGGCTGGATCGCGTAATAGTAATATGTTAGAGTATTAATAATAAAGGTTTAAAGAAATGACAATTTTATGAAATTAAAATGTAAGAGTGTTCAATTTTATAAAACAAAACTGTTAAGTTCACATTAACGGCTTTGTTTGCAATTATAATTAACCTAAAGAATAAAGGCCAAGTTCAACCGCTGAACTTTATTTTTAGCCCTTCGTAAAAGTACTTTGATTCTTTATAAGGTTATAAAACGTATGTACTTATTACCAAATGTATTTTGAACTTGATTGTCAAAGTGTTTCTGCGCAATATGCAATGTGAATGTTTCGCAATAGCATATGAGTGACTCAATTCAGTTGTATTAATGCCCGTACACGTCAGTAAAGACTATTTAAAACCGGGTCGGCCGTTGTTTTCGAATGCACATGTGTCAAAGTTAATATTAGAGGAATTATTCCACTGGCACGTTTTCCTCTTGGTACTCAGTGTATCCTTTAACCTTGCCTAGGTGCTCCGAGTTGGACCGTATATCTACACATGTGTGACGTAATCGTTCACAATGTGTACAGACTTCAAAGGCGCGGCTTGACGGACTCCTTTTAGTGTACTCTGTCCAGCATAAAATTCCTAATACATACCTGTTTTTAATTTACCTTAATGTTTAACCGATAAAAATAGAGAAATGCAACGGAAAGAAACAATTTCGATTTTTATATTTTCACGCATCTTATAAATAACAATCATTTTTTTACTTAATAAACCGCTGTGTTTTTATAAAACCTAACGACAGACGATAACAACATATAAAATTAAAAAAAAAAAAACTTATTAAAACTTACTTAAGCATATTGTGCGTATAAATATATATTTTTTAGTTTGATTTGTAGTCAAGGCAACGAGTTTTAATAGTATTCATGAAAGAAAGAATCTTTGTTTTTTTTTTGTATAGTAAAGTTAATATTAATCTTTAGGAACCGGGCAATTTCCTATCACGGTGGGTCATCAAGTCGCAGCGTGTGATATTTATTATTCAGAAAGCGTCATTAGGATCTGCGATTCGTGCTATGAATACAGATAGTAATTCCTTCAAATGTTTAGACATGCACGATAACTCGTTAATGTGAGGTCGACATTGATAATAATGTCAGTGAAATAATTACTGTTGTAACCTTTTTTTTTGTAAATATCTCACTTTTTTTCTTTGCCTTTTTTAAGCCATTCAATGGAAATATAACCATTGTCCTACAGTTATAGTAATCTTTGATAAATTCGTTTTGCTGTGAAAAAAAATAAATCGGCCTTTATCAGTTTTGTTTACTTGTATACACTTCATTACCTTCAAATTGTAAGCAATATTGTTAACTTTAGGATAATGTATTTATCGGTCTCAAAATTTGACTTTCTCTCAATTTATTTTTGATATGATGAAATTATTTAAGATTTTTTTCTTATTTTAAACAAATGTATTTTATTGATATTCATAAATAATGTTTCTTGTATAAATGTCAAGAATACGCAGTGCGTCCATTAGCAGCCTTCGTAAATAGCCTCTGGTATGTAAATTCTGAAATCGTGTGTAGATTACAACGCGTATGATTTTAATGGAACTAATCACAGGAAACATTGACGTAAACAGTAAAAAGTTTTTTTTGTCTTTGACGTCAGAGATATTACTTGATCGATTTGAAATTTATGTCCACAATAATTCTTACTGCCAAATTAATTTTGGTATGAATATATTACAGCATCTAAGTATATATTATGTAATAGTTAAGCCGCAATATAAAAAAAAAACAAATTTCTTAGTCTTTGAAGCGACTGGGCTCATTTCCGCTTAGCAATGTCGACAAGTAAAACTGCCATTTCTGGTTTCCAAGACCCCCAACCATAGACTGTAACTTAAAAAACCATTGCATTGCTACAGAGTGGGCAATTGTTTGGTATTCCTTATCCACGAATGAGATAATAGGACTCTTTTTTTTTTTTCAAAATGCTCGAAGCCAGTCGACAAAAGTCAATAATGAGAATTATCGACGTATGATTGCGGGTTTTTTTCGCTGAATTTGCGAGCTTATCTATCGTACTTTCTCATCATACACGTAGTTCCAACAGGACTACATACACGGCCAGAGCTTTTCACCAAGAACTGATCGGGCGCTTTCCAAATTTCCTGTGACAACCGAGGTCACTCGACTTAGTTCCAATTGATTTTCATGGGACTACCTCAAAGAGATATACAATAACAATCCCCGAACTATTGCGGATTTAAAAGTAAATATTCGTCTTTTGTGCAACTCGAGGGAAGACATTTGAATGACGTACTCTTTAAAAATGAATTTCGCGTTTTTATTCTATCGTTCAAAGCTTTTATTAAAATAACTATTACATTTTTAATTTAAATTTGAAAAAAAAAATGTCTGCCATCAGACACCCGTATTTATTATTTACGAGCAAATTGGTTCTCCATTGACAAGTTTCCATTCTTTTCTTAAAAACGTTTGCTTTATTTCCATAAAACGAAATACACGAATTTCAATAAAACTTATGCCCGGTTCAGAACGCGTTGACGTTATCGTGGACAGAAAATAAATATTGTACGAGTAGCAACGCCCCCCCCCCCTGCCCCCTATAATTCGTATTGTGGGCATTGCATGTACTTAATTAATATTATCAGAAAAGACGCACATATATACGTAACAATTATTATTTAGAGAGACGAAGGTTACGGAGAGAGTACGTATGTTGTGTAAGTGTAATTTGTATTTGAGAAAACTTATGGTTATTTGTGGGATGTAGTGATTACAGTTCTAAGAGATGTCAATCAGAATTTTAACTTAAGTTATAAATTGTTAAAGCTGGAAAATAACTGTATTCATTGCGTCACCAATTTGAAATATGTTCGCTTTTCACTATTTTAATGTTAGTTCTTAACAAATTCTAGCGGAAACTCTTGCTCTTCCCTGAAGGCACCCGCCATCTCGGTGACAAGCTACTGCCATTCCGCAAAGGCGCATTCCACGTGGCAGTGGAAGCTCGTGCCCCTATCCAGCCAGTGGTTGTCTCCAAATATCATTTTTTGGATGAAAAACGTCTACGCTTTGGATCTGGTAAGTTTATTATTTATTTTGTTAAGAGATAAAGTTCGCATGCTCAAAAATAGGTATTCAGGCATCTTCTTGCAAAAGAAACCTTGAAAAAATTTAATTGTCATTAAATGAGCTATTGTAGTTCAATGAGCCAAGAAGAGGGCTATACAATATATTTCTATACAAGATCGAATCAGAAATGAGAAGATCCATAGACGAACGAAAGAAATCGATATAGCCCAGCGGATTGGTAGTTAGAAGTATAGGTAGGTTACGTTGCTCACAGAGAGGATAACTTCTGGGGCCTAAAGTAGTACAGCCCACAAAGTCGACCATCACAAATCTATTGAAGAGACCTATGTCTAGAAATGGGGACTTCTATGGCTGAAATGGCGTTGACGGTTTTTACATAAAATTAAACATACGAATCTATTGTGTTATTCATATAACAAACTAAGTTTATCTTAATGAACGTATAGGTTATATAAGAGTCATTTGTTATTGCTAAAACACTAACTTCCGCCGCTGCCCCTCATTTGCAGTTTATCTTTTAGGAGTGGCGTTCTCTAATACGAACAGTTGTTATGCTTCTTATCTCGAATGGCGATAGATGTGCGTTATTGACGACGCATGATAAAAATTTGGATAATAGATAATTTTCATTGGTCGGATAAACATGTTTATGCGCACTGTGTGACGAAAAGAGAACAATTTGACTAAATACTCATTTTGATAATCAATATATTTATTTTTTTTATTTAGTTATAAAACAACAATCTTTGTTTTGTTTAAATGATGATATGTTATGAGTTTTAAACAATGGATTTTAAAGAAGTAAAAACAAAAACTATAGATAAATCAATTTATTAACTTTTAAGCTGTATATCTTTTTGTTTACATATTATTTTATGACGCGTGATAGGTATGAAGCATTATCTAAATGTACTTTATTTCACAGTTTTGCTTTATGTAGACTGAAGATATAATTTTTAATTTATCAGATATTATAAGTAAAAAAGACTTTTGGGAAATAAAAATAAAATTGATCTATTTCACATTTGTGACAGTGTTTTTATTTATTAACAACTTTTTGTCTGTAAAAATACTATTTTCTGAACTGCATAGTGTTTATTTGCTCTGATTCGCCTTTAACTACGTGGTGACTTCATAATTTTATCTTGATCCTTTTTTTGTAAGAGGCTGCTTAGTGCAGTAGTGTATAACCGTTTTTATTACAAGTCTAGACTAAGCGCATTCCGCCATCTATTGTCTCAAACCAGAAATACACATTACAATACAACATTGTGCAGCGTTACTTAAAATTGTAATCGTTTCGTTGCGGGGAATAATGAAATAAAAATAAAGCGTCATATATTACGTTTTATTTCATTAATATTACTCAAGTAAATGTATAAATTATGACTAACGTCAATGTCATACTTACTGAAGTAGTTGCAGGAAGCGCTATTCGACGTTGAAGAGAATTATATATACATTTGATAAACTGTTCAGCTTGGTAAGTCCAATAAAGAGATCACTCGCTGAATCCAATTCGGATGGGCAGCTATCGGGTAGCTTCAAAAATCATATCGTCCAAAATATCGCAATGCCTGAAGAGAGGTCTTTGACCATTGTGTGCTGCCGGTGATAACTTACTGAGATGAGACGTGGTCGCTTATAGTGGGCCTTATAAAACGGTTGAACCTTATCCATAAAGCAAAGAAGAGAGCCATGCTCGGAGTATCGATGCGAGGTCGAATTAGAAAAGAGGAGATCGGCTGAAGAGCCAAGGGTACCAATCTAACTCGAAGAATTACTCGTCTGAAGTGACAGTGGGTAGGGCACATCGGTCGTGCAACCGATGGCCGTTGAGGCTGAAAGGTTCTCGATTGGAGACCACGAGTAGACGCGGCATGCGACCGACGAGATAGTTAGGGTGGCGGAAAGTCGTTGTATGTAGGCAGCGAAAGACCAGTCATGGCTTGCAGAAGGCGTTTATCGGCAGAAAAGAAGAAAAAAGTAAAAAAAAAAATGTGTTACCAAAAGGGGTTACCAAGAGTTCTCGTGTATCACAATACTCCGATAATGATATCCTTAAAAGTCAGATGAATGCAGTTATTTGTTGTGAGGGATCCACGACTCTATTTCTGTCATATTTTACCAAAATATGGTTGTCTTAGAGAGGGGAATTTTTTAATTTCAATATTCGATTTTTAGTATTTTTATTACATTAAAAATAACTCAAGCATTTGTTCTAAATTAGTATGAATTGTCATTTTTCCAAACAAGTAAACAGAAACTTGCCTTAATCAGTTTTTACAAGAACGTGCCTCAAAAGTATAGTCTCTAAATAAGTAATTTTTCTTTATACAAAACGTAATCTTTTGAAAACGAATCTCAATAACTTGTAGACTAGAAACATTTTTATCGCGGTGTGGTATCTAAGAGATCCAAGGGCGCCTTGGGAGACCTGTCTTTCCAAAGTTCAGCACTAATTGTACTGACACAGTAGGACACATGAGATAATAATGACACTCTAATAATTACCGCTTTTTAGTTTTTGATTTTTATTACATACATATTGTTTGATTTTTTTAAAATAAATACAATTTGTGTTATTATGTTCTAATGATGGATTTTTGTAAATAAATGCAATATTTTATTTTCAGGGGAGGCAATTATTACAATATTGCCCAAGATCGAGACTGAAAACCTGAGCAAAGAAGACATTCCCGCTTTGATGGAAAGCACGCAGATGATAATGCAAGAAGTATTTACAAAGACCTCGGCCGAGACGAAACTTAGGCTCTCTGTAGAAAATAAAGACGACTAAAATGTAAGTGAATATTTTCATTTAATTACTAGGACAAAATCAATGGCTTAGTTCTATACGAGTACATCGATGGAGCATATATAAAAAGCCTACAAATCACTTTTACTGTCCATGCATGATTTAATTAAATCTCTCATCTGGTCGAAAACAAAAAAAAAAAACAAATTAAAACAACAATAATTACATGATTTTAAAGGCGCAATTTCCATATAGCCTTATTTAACATTCATGTAAACCATATATTAATCATATAAATTATGAACATATTAAATGTGTTCAGACCAATTTAGGTTAACTTGAAATCAATACATAGATAGTAAAATATATTTATACATTTGAAGTGTCATTATAACTAGAGTTATTAACGGTTATATATCTTGTTCCAGGTAATATAATTTTTTTATTTATGTAAAAAGGGGCTGTGATAATTTCAAATGTTTGTGGTTTAGTTTATAATATTAACAGATCATGTATTTACAACGAATACGTATTTATTAAATAAAAAAAGTTAAATAAAACACAGTCTTTGATTTAAATTTTTATTACAAGGCGTTTAGAATATTATGAAAAATTTGAAAAAATAGACGAAAATACATTTGGTACATAGGACACAAACTATATCTTAAAACGTATCACAATATTTCGAACAAGCATTTTTTGTAAAGAATATGTCTTACAAAATATTACATCGATAGGTTATATGCTTACATTTCTAGGATGTTCGAGATTATATTACAAGATAGTTGAGGCGTGTGCTGGTTGACATATTAAATCATAAATGTTCTAATGACTTCTGCCATTAGACTGTGTTCTATTTCGTAGGGCAGGACTATGTAAGTAACTAAATTTAACATAATTTCACTAAACATTTGTAAACAATCGTGTATTTGGTTTAAAATTATACTTGACATCTAAAAACTAAATTTTGATTTATAAAGTAATCACAGTCAAAAGTAACATAAAATGGCATTAAAAATTAACGACTTTAAAGTCACTAATACAAAGGAATTTCATATTAAATTTAATTTGTTGATGAAAGTATTATACTAATAATTAGAATAAGCAGTTTTCCATAATATAGACTAGGTATACATAACTAAATCAATACTGAACTAATAAAGCTTTAAATTAATATTTAGGCAATTCAAGCACGCTATGATATTGTCAACATACACAATATTATATGTCCACAATGCATATTGTTCAGAAGAAATGACATTCATGATTTCTAAAACATATACTTAATTTTTATTGCATCAAATCCATTGATTTAAAAAAATAAACTGTATAATGATTAAATAAAAATGTTGAGATTTCAATCTTCACACCAATATAAATTTTACATATTAATTTATAATAATAGAAGAAAGATCCTAATTTACGGGACTATAATAACTTAGTATCAAATACACACGTAATAATTAATATAAAATGTGAAATATAGTTTAATTATAAATGAGGGTATATATAAATTTCATTAAGTAATATTTGAAATACATAAAGGTTCTTCATATTAACTTTATGAATCATTTAAAAATATATTAATAAAGTAAATTATTATTAATTAGAAACATAAGACAGTGGTTAATTACATTCTATTGCAATAAATAGACCATTTGCTTTAAGAATGCAGTAATCCACCAATCAAATCGTTCCAAATAAGAAAGTCGAGATTACAGTGACTAGTTAAAAGCATATCAGATCCCAACACGTGGCATAGCCGGTGTACAAGATTATCCACTGCATTCTTAACGCGAAGGAGCAGTCGTTCTTTGTTACTAATACATTACTTCAATAGCTATAGTTACTCATCAATATAATGAAACAAGATGGGACATTAGTTGAGTAAAGGTTTATCGAATAAAATTATAAGTTATGTCATAAACTAATAATTTATCCTTTTACAAGATAAAATTTAAAGTTTATTGTTTGGCCCCTATTAAAAAAAATGCAAGGTTCAGTAAATAGATTAAAATGCAGTATAAGTACTGGTTTAGTTAATTGAAATAATTATTTAAGTAAAAACTTTAATCAACTTATATGCCTATAAAATATTTACTTATTACACATCCAGTAAAGAGTTGAGCATTTTATATTTAAAATCCCATGTAATGTAAACTAAAACAAATTTTAGGAGTCATTTAGATAATATAACCGAGGGTACATAGAAAAAATATGTCATAAAATATATATATACATAAAAATTCTTGATTATTCTAAATTGATGGCCGCAATAGATATGTTTTACTTTAGAATTTTAATTTACATTTTCTCTACAGTGTTAGTATAATTCAATGTCAAGAATTAAAAACCTATTTTAAAACACCATAAAAACTAAATTCACGCTAAATATAGTCCGGCTATATAATGTGCTATAGGAATTTGAATACAGTACGCACAATTAACGCTGTCTTTTACTAAAGTTATTAAAACCGGGGACTTGCCCCATCGTTTAATGACACTGCTGGCTTATAGAACAACTTTATTTTAAAATTCATTACACTAATCACTTTTCTTCTCATGTCCCAATTTTTACCACTTCGCAAAAGTAACTGCAGGGAATGTTTGTCAATATCAAAAAACGACAAAAGAGAATTTTTTCCTTATTTAAACACGATTGTGGTTTGGATGCTTAATATCTGGCTCCTTTCACTGTGAAGTTATTACATGCAAATAAATCGTAGACCACAGACTTTAATATTTAGTTCATCGAGATATCCATTTTGATTGGTTGATACAAATAATCTGCAGAACAATTTTTTAATCATTTAGAGTAAAAGTAGCCTAATTTAATAATAAATGATTATGCTATAACATTTAGGTTTTTTTTAAATTAAAGTATTACATTGTTTATTATAAGCTATACATTAAAAAAGTTAGATGTTGCTTAAATCTATACTTTGACTATTATATTTATAATACTTCTTCATATAACATTATATAGTTTAGCGCTTTGATGAGCCATAAGTAGGATGAAGCTATAAAATCCACAAATCTAACAATGTGCAATTTTATTCAAAGTTAAGTTAAAAAAATATATGGCGTTAATAGTCAGATGCACGCCATACATTTCTTATTTTTGGTAGAATAGCCAAAACATATTGGCAGGGTTACACTGGCCTAGAAAGGTATTCCAGTCCTTTTTACATACATACATATAATTTGATGAATATAAAGGCTGGAAGTGCAGATGTTAAAAACATGGAAATTTATTTTCAAGTGTATGAGAATATGTGAATGGCAAAGTGTAAGGATTAGTTATTTCTCGTTTCATCAAGCTACTAAAGTGTTTTGTGAACATTTTTCATTGGAATTCAATCTATAAAACGGAAATAATTGTTTTCAGTTACAATATATAATTTTTGAAGTATTTAAATATTTTATAATTAATTTAAGGTACTAATATAAAACTATGATTCCCCTTTTTTTATTTTGTCATAAGAATGTTTGATATAGGTCCATCAATGAATATAATAGAGATGTGATAAAAACAAATTACGTAAAGTGCAAATATTAAAAAATGAAAAAAAAAAACCTACTAAACCCGTCATAAATTAAATAGTATGAAACTACTTCAAAGAGACTGAATATTGATTCCGTGTTAAGAAAAAAGTGCCATTAGTGTTAATAGATAATAACATGAGATTCAAGTTTATCAACTCGGTTCATGATAAATAAGGGATTGGGATAGGCTGTCGACATAGCTGGACGTCGTTCTTGTAACCGAAGGGCTGAAAGGGAGTGTTCGAGTTGCATATACGAGCCGTTAGATTTGAGTTGACCCACCATTAGGTGCGGGTAGCGCAAGACCGGTCATTATGGCGATCTTTGAGGGGAGCCATTGCTTTACAGTGGGGGTCTATCAGCTGAAAAGAAGAAGCGATTGGAGTAAAATATTATGGCACGAAGTTACACGTCGTTTAAAGCTCATTTAAGATTCCACTTGCATCAGACGAAAAATTGACTTATTTTAAAAAAATAATGAGTTGTGTAAACAATAGACGGATGTTTTTAAGTGTAATTTGAGAAAAAGAAATCTTAAACTAAAGAACCATGAATATTTTATGAAAATTTAAGTTATTTTAAAATTTCTTCTTTTTTAAAAATAAAACTAAATTTTAAAAATTTGTTGGTGATCTGTGGAGCAATGATATATAATAGTTAATGGTAATACCGGTTTTCAAGTAACATTAATATTTGCACATGATAGTTTTCAAAATAATCTTTAAAAACATGTAAATAATACTTGGGCATTTAACATTATTTGATAAATTATTTCATACATTAATCGAAGTTATTCGTTTCACGACCACAAATCGGTACACATGACTTATATATATATATGTATATATACACATATATATATACATACACACACACACACACACACACACACATATATATATGTCAGATTTAAGTCACTATTGAAAACTTATTTAATGACAATATCTCATTTTAATTAATTTTTAAGCGAAATAAAAATATTTATTACATAATAGCATTAACGAAAATTAATATCACTGGAAAAATAAAAAAGTGACACAAAAAATATGTCTCGAAATATATATCGCATAGAATTGACACAGTGGTTTAATTTAGATGACCTAACGTGACTTTGTAATTGTATTCAATTGGTTCAAATTATGTCGAACCCGTGTTTTGTATTCTGTTCGAATTTGTTGACTTTACATATTGCAACATGCGATCTAATGAAAGTTTTACTGTCACTAATAGGGTTTCCATGCGTTACGGTACTTAATATAAGATATAAAAATTATTACAGTCAATTAAAATTAAAGTGTTATTTAAGTAGCAGTAAAGTTGTTATATGTTCAAATTGAACGCTTTAGTATGACTTAGATTAATGCTACATACAAAAAACATTGGAATTTGAGTGTCCTACTATTTAGATAAAAAGTCTGGTAGCCCTAGCATACGGATTGTTGCAACAAAAGCTTTGTCTTGTAACAGAATACTAAAGAGTTGACTGTAATAAATAAACCTCCGTGAATTATGTTGTTTTTCCCACTTGAGGATCCTTTTAAAAAAATAAATTAAACTTCGAAATACGAATCCTTACATAAATTCTAGAAAAGATTAAACATTTTAACTTAAATAATCACGGATGTTTAGTTCGCCACTTAAAGTTAATTAGTTACAAAATTATTATCACAAAGCAAATATCTAATAGATTATGTATGTAATTCAAAATGGTGGACAGTTTCATTTAATACATATTAATTATTAAAAAGCGCTAATATAAATGTTAAACTGTATTATAATTTTTTTGACTTAAGAATATTTATAGCTATATAATTTAGCGATATATAGTTATCATAACACTACACTCAATAACATTTACACTAAACAATTATGTGGACAAATTATAATAAATGTTTTCTGCATTGCGGTGCTTATTTTGTCTGGCAGTAGCAAATGTAATTCTTGAAGAAAAACAATAGAATTTATCGCTTTACTTCATGAAATATTTGTGCTTCTGTGATATATTTCGATATAACTAAATTCTCTAAATCAAAGTGTTTTAGAAAATACATTGAATATTATTTTAAAAATACACAAATCTCTAAAAATATTTTATAAGAGAACCCCATTTTACTGTATCTGATTAATTTTATCAGTCCATGGTTGCTAGAGGATAATTTGGTGGTAAGGCACTGAGCACTTCTTTGGAGAGCTCTTTATAGGCATTTTCCATCATAGTTCGCACCTTCACAATGAGATCTGGAACATCTTCCATTGTTAATCCTTCTGTAGGCACTGGCTCTAGACACTGGATTATGGCATGGCCTAAAAAGTTATCATTATTAATTGGCTTGTTTACAATAAGTGATAAAAATGTCTCAATTTTATTGAAAAATACATCTACTATTAATGTGTTTAAACGAATACAGGGATTTTTATTATTCATTCATGTAAGTTTTATATTTAACAAACATGCTATATTTGAATTTTTCATTAAAAATACATCCAATATTCTTACCTTTGTTAAAAATGAATTTTTTCGAATTAATGAAATAGTATGGTGAAAAGACAACTGGCAGTATTGGCACTTGGGCAGCAACAGCAATGTTGAATGCACCTTTCTTAAATGGTAATAATTTTGTGAAGTCCTTGTTTCTTGTCCCTTCTGGAAATACCCATATTTTTGTCTAGAATTGATAATTATTAATTTAATCACTTAAAAAATTTTTGTACATATTTTGAATATCAATAACAATATTATCTTTTAAATGAATACCTTATTCTTGACCATAATATCTGAAGTAATCTTTAGTTGTTTATACGCATCTTTTGAATTATTTCTGTCTATAAATACAACTCCAGCAAGATATGCTGCCAACCCAAATGGCCATACATAGAATATTTCTTTTCTTGCTATTGCTGCAATTTTTACAGCTACATGCCAAATGTTGAACATTCCTGAAATTTTTATAACAAGTATATAAGTATAAAATCCATGAAAACAAAAGAAAAAATAATTATAGATATAAACCAATGTATTACATGCAGTATGCATAATTTAAAATAAATTACTGACAAAGAGATCTTAACATTTTTGTTCATTTTAATTGTTGCCCTCTTTAAAAATTAATGCTGCAATTATAATGCTAATACCCTAATTACTCTAATAACAGGCAATTCCTATTTTAATTTATTACTGTAAAGATAAGTCTAATTTTCAATATTGATAATGCAATAACCTAATAACTGGTTAAAATAGAAAAATTTAGGTGAATACATTAAGTTATGAAGGAATTAAACTATAAAGCTTACCAAGTAAAGGCATTAAAACAAAATAGTAATATTCAACATTTAAAAAAGCAATTTTTTTATAAAACAATCAGATTTAACTACTCTATATACATACTATTTATACATATATTAGTATACTATACAATATTTCTTACAAAAGATATTACAGATATAGGAAATCAAATGCTGGTCACTACATCAGATAATAAATTCTGTTTTTTGGTATACATTCATAAAATAATTTATTTACCAAGAATATCTAAAGATGACTGATGGTTGGACACTATCACTGCTCCTCTATCTTCTGCTAATACTTTACCATTTCTTAGAAACCACTTAACTTCAATAACTTTGGTTACATGTTTTATAATTTGTGTACCAAATCTGTAAAACATTGAACACTTACATTTTATAGTTACTGATGCATTGAAATGATAGTATTTACACAGGTTTTAACCTACTTTGTTAAAAATAATAATTGTGCTAGAATATGACAACACTATGGTCGATAACTTTGTAGTGTTATGAAATATATTTTAAGTAACCAAAGTAAATCAATCTAAGCTGATTGTAAGAATAAAATTTCAAATCAAGAAACAAAACATTAAATCTTTACTAATAGAGATATGATTGAATTTCCAAGACATTTATTTAAAAATAGTGAAAATTAAAAGTATGAAGAGAATAAAATTTATCTTCAAAAAAGTAATAGAAATAATAAAAACTATGCTCAAATATTTTTGAAAGTGAAAAATTATTATCTATATGACAATGTTTGTGTTATTTAAACTCATAAGTAATAATTTTATAAGTGAATGTAGATAAATGTTTGTAATATTTTTATCTAAATGTAAAATAATAATAGTTATTAATAATAACTATGTTATAAACATGTAACTAATTTAAATTAATTGTTTAAAAGTAATTGTTTCAATATCCTATACAATTTTTCAAACAAAACACAATAAAATCTTACCAAATACTTAATAAAAAGGAAACTAAGCAAAATTATGTTAATTTCAATTCAATATTAACTTGTAAGTTAAAAATGAAAAATATCCACCATTTTTTGCCACCATCCATCCTTTTTTCCAGATCAAATAATGGATTTACTTGAAAAGGTTTGCATTACATTAAAACTGTTCAAAATTTTTTTAAAAATGTACAAAACAACGGAATTATATACTTACAGAGAATTGAGAACATTTTTCGGGTTAAAAACGAAAAATGGTATCAATATTAATGAAACAACAGACGAGACGATGTAAAATATTAGAAATTTTGATTTGTACTTAACAAAATTAGGGGTCTCTGAGAAAAGCTGTTTTAAAATGTAAGTTGATAAAGTAATCACAAAAATATAAATTAATTTATCCCACATATTTACTATTGTTTTTTTAGCTATAGTGGTATCGTTCGAAACACTTGAAACCTAAAAAAACTGAATATTTGTATAGCGTAACAAATTTCGAATATACTAAGGCTTTCGCAACGATTGAAAAAATTGTATGCACACAGAATACAAGTCTTCACAGGCGCAACTTTTGTTGTAAATAACGACTCACGAATTAAAGACTTTAATATTCTTTACGGTTGTGACTCATGACAGACTTGACAGCTGTAACTTTGACAGTAAGTGTCAGTGTTCATTGCCCAGAAGTGTACAGATAACTAGACATGATCATGCATGATCTATGGTAAATGATGATACTTAATTACAATATACAAACAATACAAATAATACATATCATTTAATATTGGTAATAACAAAAAAAACTTAATGTTTCATTTTACGGCTTCAGAGACAATGCAGATTTTAATAGTTCTTTTGTAAGTTCAAGTGACAATTTTTATACAACGAAGAAATACACATCCTAATTATTTTTTGTATAAGACTGTCTACATGCAATATCTAAATCAATCGTTATACTGATTTGCGAATGCAGCTGGACTGCATACCAGTTCAAGGCGTTGTTGCCAGTAAAATTACTAGGTTCTGTGTTACTAAAGACTGCGTCACCCTTTTTGGTATTTTTTGGTAAAAAAATGGTCACTACTATATTTTTGGAAAATTAATGTATGAAATAAGAATTACATTATCATTCTTTTTTGTTTATGCTTCAGTATCGATGAATCTCGAGATTTATTAATTAGTATATAAGAAATTACATATAAATGTAAGTTCAACAAAGATTATTTATAACCTTTTCGCCTATTACCGACAGTAAACTTCATTAACAGACTTAGTGTTAACATTTTTTTATTTTATAATTTTCTACAGTTGGGGTATCCAAATGTTAAATGTGTATTTCATCTTTCATTTTTATTACCTTTTTAAGAATCAACAAATCTAGTATTTTATGTGTATTTTTAATGAACTATGAAAGATGCAGCCTGAAGATTATTTCGACAATATCTTGCCGTTTTGTAAAAAACTACGGAAACCCGAAAAAAGAAGATGCTTACTTTGTTTTAATTTTACTGGTTTTTAATATATAAACTGTGTGGATATATTTTATTTTCATTTTATTTTAAGCAGGTTGTCATCATTTCGCACTAATTATTATTAAACAATGTTCTCATCAAGCAAGTAATTAGTCAACGTTTTTTGGTAATTGGAGATTCGCGCTTAGTTATTGTTCACACGAGTGTAAATTTGATAGATTTCTGATTTGGGAGATCTTCTTTGTTGGCTGTGATTTGCATAATAGATGTAAAATTGTAACATCCAAATCTGCACTATCTGTCGACAGTCATTGTTGAATGTGTTTGTGTATAATACATGAACTAACGCGATGATGATATTAATGCGAAATTTAGTCTATGAGATTGTTTATACTCAATTGTTATTACTTTTTGCGCTCTCCTCTCTGTGTGTGTACATAAACTTAAGAAAAATAAGTTTTAGCTAAAATAAATACAGGATTAAACATTCATTTACAATCGAGTGTGCAAGTATATTAATCTCAGCCAAAGAGCAAAACGAATGGGTTTTTAAAAACAGCATTAATAACTTAAACACTGTAACGAAGTAATTTTTTTAATGTCAAGGCGAAAGTATGTGAAAACATGTATTAAATCATCTCTGGTTTCTTTCTTTATCTTCTCATACAAAGACATCTACTCGATGTATGGCAATAAAATCAAAGCATGTTTTATTGGAAGTGATTTCTGTTTATGAAACGTGTTTTATGTAATTCTTTTTAGTAAAATACGAATCGAGACAAAATATTGTGTATCATGGTAAATAGCCCCATAATGATGATTTGTGACTTAGATCACTGATCACAAGTTTGATTTTCGAGTTAAATTATTTATACCGATTATATTGTAACTAACAGTGCAAATATTCGCTTTTGGAGTGGAAAATATTAGCTTTTGCTTAAATTAAAATCCTGCGATCCTTGTGGTTTTAAAGAGCTTATTTCTTACCCTGAAATAAAGGGTTATTTTTGAGAAGTGTTAATGTAAAGTTCATACAAACATACTGACATGTATACACTAACATATATACACTACATACACACTTTACGCTCTACATATACACTTTGAAAATACTAATTTTAATGATAACTTTTATTTGAGTTCTGGCTGCCTGTTTATTGTCAAAAGCACCTATCGCATTCAAGCAGAAAAAATAATATTTTAGAGTGATCACATTATTTATTCATTACAGAAAAATGCATTATAGACAAATATTACTGATAAAATAAGTTTTCGATATCGCACACTGTCACTTAAACTTAACTAGTTTTTTAACAGCTAGGTGTTTTAATTTATTATAAGGATTTTACTATTTTCTATTTATTTTTTCATTTTCTGTTTCATAAATTTTTTTTTTCATAAATTTAATTACATTAGACAAATATTTTTATTTACAATGATTTTTTATTCACTTATATAAAATAATATTATTAGTATTAGCCGATGCATTATCTGTAAAGAGTCTTTATAGGCTGCGTAATCAAATTGTGATAAAAGATGTTTGTAACTATAGTTATGTATTTTTTTAATTTTAATACGTAATTAAATATATTTACATATTAAAATTTAAAAAAATACTGACTAATAAGATTATATAAATATTATTATGTAAATAAATTACATATGTTGAAATTACAATGAAAATGTTGAAATAAAATTGGATATTCGGACACAATGTAACGAAAGTTCAAGAAGTTTAATTTTAAAATACCGATTTGTCACTGTCTCCATTTCAAGAGGGAGTGCGATCCAGAGAGAAATATACTGAATATAAAATAAAGAGTGAACAATAGCGGAGCTGTGAGAGAGGCAGGAATGTAAAAGGGTTATTAAAACACTAAAGACCGTTCTCGTGTTTGGAATATACGTAGATCCTTAAATTTTGGATGTCACATATCAAAGTATATTAGATGTTCATAAATAAATAGATGGAGAAAAAGTTCGGCATTGACAGATAGATTAAATTGAGATGAATACCTTTATTTATTGGGAGCATTAGTAAACATATGTAAAAGTTATTTAGTTAAACAAAATTAAAATTAAGTTAAAAGCCATTTTAAGACGTTTTAGGGTCACAAGCTAAAAAACCTTTTGGTTGGCTGTCGCAGTATGGTGTTATGGTAAGCAGAGAACGCTTCCACCGATCCGTGAAAAACTTATTTGTGAGCAATGATAATCCTACATAATTAATGCATAAATTTTGAATTATATACGATTGTATCCCGGGAACCGAATCCGCGACATACGATCGCAAATCTCAGTCCTCTACTGTTGGGCTAACATAGCTCGTGCTGCCCTTACCAAAGGAATATTGCCCTTATTTTAGAAAAAGGGAATTGGCTATTTATCACATGGGATCGGTGTATATTGGCAGATGTTACATGTCGTTCCGCTCAATTGTTTTCGGACTTTCCTGGTTTTTCTTGTTTGTGGTATTGTTACATAACTTAAACAATTTTGTTTTTATTAATCAAATCAGTAACTTAACTTTTTGGCTGCCACTATTCGACATGACCGAGAATCTTTCGATGACTTATATCTGTCGTTGTCGAGATATTGCTGATAGCGTATATACAAAAGTTGAAGAATACGCACAAATTTATACATTCTTATATAAGATTAAAAAAAACATACCCTATGGAAACAGGCGCAAACTTTTACTAGTAGTGGCTTCTTTTGATCAAGTACGTACAACAGGCGTTGTAGCAGATGCCACAGATAAAAATAAACAATTGATTGTACATCATTTTTCCATTGTGCAGTTTTAATTTTTTTAAGGAGTTGATTAGTTGTCTTTTTATATTAAAAACTTAATGTATTGCTTATTGATATTGACAGTCATAATTTTAATAAGAACTATTTGTTACAACTATTTGCACAGTACTTTAAAATTTGATATATTTTAAAATAAAATAAAATTTGATGAGTATTGCGCTATTAATTATAAATAAAATGTCTGTATTAATTTTCACATACTGTTAAAAATTATAACAGATATAGAAACATTAATGCGTAATGACATAAACAAATTACGCGCTGGTAAATAATTTATTTAGGAGTATTTGTACAAATAATTTTAACTTTTTTTATCTTTCATTAACCACTTTTTCGCATTTCAATAAATGATTTAAATAATACAACATGTTTTAGAGTATTTTTATTTATTGATTAAATGTTGTTAGCTTCAGCTACTTATAAAAGACTTTATAAATTTGTCACGCGCGTAGTTCAAAAACCCAATCTGGTGAAATTGTAGTATGTAGCGGCCCGAGCTGAGGCTTCCCAGGGAGACATGAAATGTCGCTACCTTAAGAGAAGTTTTATCCCGGAATTTGCAAATGCCACTTGGTGTCGTTCAAAAAAAGTAGTGTCGGTCAAAAAATGTACAAAATGCAATTTCAAACGCGTAATTTTCAATAGTCATTATAGTATTTTTTTTAAGTTTACGCGTATTTTTTTATTTTTATCATTAGAACCTTCTGTAAAGTAGTAGGAAATTTATTAAAGTACATAATATAAATAAGTGGCATAATTGACATACGTGGTGGATGGATTTACAAGAGGATGCTGGTCTAAGTTTACCATAACATATTTAGATATATAAAAAAATATTGCATATTATTTTACACATTGAGAAATTGTAACTTATTTACATTTGCAAACTATTTGTTATATACAATAAAAAGTAGTTATTACTTGATTAATATTAATCAGTTTAACCAAAATATATATGAGCAGACCTTTTAAGAAATTCTAAAGTTTTTATATTAAATTGATGTGAACGCAGAAGTTATGAACAACGATTTTAAATTGAGAGACATAATAACTCCGATCGAGATTGTTGAAGATCTTGAGACTCGCGATAAAGATTTAGGCGGAAATGGTTTAGACAGACATGGAAATAGGCGGAAAGTGGCCAACGGTTCTCTCTTGACTTTTTACAAAAAAGACACAATTAATACAAATGAAAGGATTCGGGTTGCTGTAAATGTCATTGATTGTGAAGTTGAATGAGCATTCTTTTTAGGTAGAACAGCTTGTGTAGAATTGATTATTATTTGTTAAAATAGACTACAATATAATTATTCTGCCAATATACTTTTTTCTTGAAAACGAGATTGCACCCTTTCAGTTACAACTTAAGAAAAGTAAGAAAAAAAATTTAAGAAAAGTAAAATGTACTTACGGTGTTTTGAATTACAGAAAATAGAGCACATACTTCTAAAACGATAGAAATATAAGGAATAACTTATTATTTAGGAATTTTTAACTTGCGCCTGGCTAACGAAAAATTACTCGATTCGGTCCTCAGGTTAAAATTATTAAGATTTTTTTCTAAATTCGGATAAACATTTTCTGTAGCTTATAATGTAATAGAATAATAGAATACAAAAACTTGACTTCACTGAAAAGGTATAGTAACATGATGTTTATTAGCGGCTAGTCCTTTCATATAGTAATCTTTTTTTTTAGTATTATAGAAAAAAAAATTACTTAATAAAAAAACAAGTTATTGTTATTAGTATTTATTGTCATACACACACGTAAATTTATAATACATATGATATTTATGTTATGCAATTTACATTTGTTCTTATAAAACTTACAATATTTATATTTCATAAAATAACAAACCATTCCAAATTAAATACATTTTTTTGAATCATATTTCTTTTATTATCTGAGAACATAATGGTTATTTTATAACATAAGTCGTCATCCCATAGATGCTCAATGCAAGGCCCAAGCCTCCCCAAAGATATCTATGAGAGGATATATAATACCATAATCGCCACGCTTGGCAGGTTTGCAATTCTACATCATTAATGCATAAAGTTTTATTACATAAGATTGTACTCCGGGAATCGAACTCGCGACCTACGATTGGCATGTTCAGACTTCTACCGCTGGGCTACCACTGCTCATTAAAATAAAATAAAATAAATAGTAATAGTGAAATCATTACAACTCAATACAAATGTTAAATTGATTTTTACGGTTACAGAAATAATTTAGATTATAGATGGAAGGAAGTGTAGTACTATGATAGTTAATTAACAAACAAGTTTAAAGATGTTCAAATAATTTATATTCTTTTCTGGAATATATACAACCAGTATTTATAAACTGAACACTCTATATTCTTCATACCTAGAAGTGTATAGAACGAAATAGTAGTTCTATTTTATTATCAGCCAACTGTTTGTGTTTCGTAATACAATGACATAGCTCCATTGCACATTCAAAAGCTTATGTATACCGCAGTCGAAATCAAAGCGTGTATAACAAAGCCTTATATACGTAGAATGGTAATAATACGAAGTCATATTGTTGTTGTACTTAGCAATGTCTGCATTAGAACATTTTGAAAATATCGGACTAGTTTTTAAGTGTATGTTTATCACATATGATTATTTATTCGCGATGATTATTACACTTAATTTGTCAGCAAAAAGTTTTAAAAGCTCTTACATCCAAGTACCCTGTATAAAGTAAGCACTCTAAAACATGACATTTTAATTTATATTTTCTATTGGAAAGCAACAGGCCAGTAATATCTGGCAGTACAAAATATGCAGGGTTAGATAGTAAGAAATAACTAATTTTAATAAGTAGTAAATCGAATTTCAAAAAAAAACTTTTTCGTAATATTAATATTTATAATAATATTATCATTACGTTATATTTCTAAATAAGGTGTCACATATATTAATTGACTGCAAATGAGCTATACATACATCCTTTTATGGTTTTACACTTATAATCAATCACCATGTATATTATATAATTATCCCTTTGTAGAATGTGCGTAATCAGATGGCAGGTTCGCTATTACTTCTTTGCTTAATTCTTTATAAGCAATTAACATTATGTCGCGGACTTGATTTGTTAGTTTTTCGACGTCATCCAGTCCAAGACCTTTCGTAGGTATTGGTTCCAAACATTTAATAATAACATGCCCTGAAATAGTAATAAAATTCTTTATTTCACTTATCATCACTATTACAGCTTGAAGACGTTCATTGGTGAACGGAGCGCCCCTAATAGATTTCTAATAATACCGAATGGAACCGGTATTTATGTAGACTTGAGAAAAGCAATTCTCACGTAAAATCACCGCAGCGTCGCTTGTTTGTAAAAATTAGCCCGCAGGTACAAGACAAGACAGGAAAGACCACCTGGAAGCGGCCAGTGTCATCCGATGACCTAAACACGTTTGCTTGTCCACCTTGTGGGCGTCCTTCGCTGAGCTTAGTGGTCCGTGACTCCAGGACCTCAGGGCCCTTGTAGTCAATTGTTCTGGGTGCTGTGGCCTATTAAATCTCACTTCAACATTCCGCTATTTAACTTATTTTATTGTAATCATGTATTTGAGCACATTGTAGTAAAATCTTAATATGACGTTATTTTCCTAAATGCTCGAGACAGTGAGAAGGGAAAAGATTCTCGAAGTAATACCTTTGTTTGGCTTGAGCTTTGTATGAATTATTACGAGCTTATGTTAAATCGGGCAAAAGGAGGTTATGTTTCATGATTAATATGTAAAGGAATATGTATTAAACTAAACAAAAATTTAATTAATGTAGTTTTTATGTGTATTTTCGTGATGTGACATGATTAAAGCACTAGATTTTAAGATTTTTCGTTTGCCGTTTTTTATTACAAGTCGTCCATATTCGCATTAAAATTGTATTAATTAGAGTATATACAACTCTTTAATAAGTTGTAAAAGGAATGGAAATGAACGAATTAACCGACATAATCAAGCGAATTTGCAAATGCAAGTAGCAGTGGTCAGGCCATATAGGTGAAGAAACAAATTGAACAAGATGCAGACTACCGGTCTGTTCAGCTGTGGAGGTCCTGAGGCGTACGTATGATGATGATGATGAAAAGGATTGTATTTTGTCTAATCTACAATGTATATTTAAGATGTCAAATACTCTTTTCTTACAATAAATATCATAATTGTTATTTTCGTTTTGAATTTGTATTAATAACAAAAAATATGTATACATTTTTTATTTTGTCATAAATTACATTACGATTAAAATTAAATATCTTTTTTATACCAGAAAACTATGTGGAAAGGTGGTTTATAGCATCACCGAGATTGATGAAGTCAAACGCAGAATGTGCCTAAAAGATCAGGTCTTAGCTCTATCGGTTCTTATTACCAGATAATTGACGATCTGCTTTATTACATGACGTAATGGTAAGTTTTACGGCCTGCATATAACATACATTTCACTTTCTACGACGCCATTCAAACTACTGTTTGATTTTAATTTTGCATTTTATTTTTAAAGTATATCAACAACTTTTACACCAACACCTACGAAAAACATCACAGCAAACCTTGAAACTAGTGCATGCATTAGTGACAAATGTATACCACAATTTTGTTTAAATAAAGTACAAAAATTTAAACAATAGATAGATGCATTTCTATTGTAAAAACTACGTAGTATTTACGTCAGATTCATCATAACGGCCTATAGACTCCCACTGCAAGGCACTGGCCTCACCCAAAAATTGGAAATGTTAACTGGTCTTGCGTTGCCCGTATCCAACGACTTCCGGTCGACATTAGTTACCAGTTATGTCGACGATCCACATATTGGAGAGGCCTTCCACTAGGTAGACCGTTGACATAGATCCACGCCGCGTTTACCGGCTCGCGGTGCCTATAAGAGAACCTCTCGTTCTCGTCTCAACGTGTCGGTTGCACGAGACATATAACCTGCTAACTACGACTTTCTTCTTTCATTCTTTGAATTACATCTCATTTCTGATTCTACTTTTGGTGACCTTGATCCTTCTTATAGGAACCTCCTTCTCATAAGCGATCCTTCTGTGTTTACGTGATCATAGGATATACTTGTGCACATTTTTGTCTATTTTAACTTTTGCAATGGTTGAATGCGAAATGTTGAAATTGAATCGCAGTTTTAACTGTCACTACAATTTACTAGTCATCCTTTTTTGTCACGTACTACGTTTTGCTCTCTCGCAGTCGCCCAAATAGGCGGTGCTGTTTTGATTACACTATAAAGATCCAATGCAATTTTCTATCCGGGCTCAGTTCGTTTATATGGATGTGTGATATATGCTTCTGACAACTTCACAGTCATTAGGTGCATTCTCCGATGCCTCAACCAAGTAATAACGTTAATGAGCAAACCATTCAGAAAATTATGAAATAATATACAAATTTATTTACAGTCAAAATGTTTGCCTTTCATCCAACGAACTAATTAGCCAGCATTTGTTATTTATGATTTGTATATGAGGAATTATTTTGTATATTGTCTTTATGTACTATAGTATAGACCGTGTAAATATTTGTTTAAAAATTTCTTAAATTAAAAAGTATGCCGGAAAAATTTGATTATTTAGGCGGTGTAGAGATAAAGAAGGTAATGTAACTATATCATCTATGATAACAGATCTCTATACAATGTTATATATATGCATGTTTCTATTTTTAAATACAATTTATAATATTATAAACGCTACGGATTCTTGATCATTCTAAGAAAAATTACTGACTTTAATCGAATAATGTAAGTAAATAGTTCAATTATTTATCTTTTCGTGTTAGACTCGTCGACCACCCAGATACTCTAAATATTAATATGTTCAGGAATAAGTCAAAAAATAAATTATACGAAAGAAAATCGTATTACTAAATTTAAAGTAAAAAATATATAGAGGATAGATAAAAGTTTTGTTTTACACTATGTCATAGAATTCCAACAAAACCTACACACAAGGTGATAAACTTACTTACACAATGTTAGCAATGATAATATATTCAACATGAAAAAATAGATTTCCAAACAAATAAAAAATCGATATATTTGGTAGTTACTAGTAAAAGTTTTGAATAAATATATTTTTGTCATTCTATATAAATAAGCACATTATTCCGATTTGATGATGTCATACTCAGAAGAATATATTGCAAGGTTATGTGCGCAGATGTAGCATTAAAAATTAATCATCGTTGACCCCAAATCAGCCGGTAAAGCCTATTACAAAGTCTAGGCCTCTCCTTAACATTGCTACAATGACAGGCCTTTAATACCCTTAATAACCAGCCAATATCATTTACCATTGGAAGATATTTTTGCTCGCTTTATCTAGACATAGATAGATTAGAATCTACACTAAGTTAAAAGATATAGCGTTTTACTGAACATATGAAGTATTCATTACAATATGAATATATTAACTTCAACTTATACGAAACCTGTTTCCGTTTCCATCGCACACTGACATCTTTAGACAATAAATCATAAAAATTGAAGTCTTTTTTTATTTTTACGTAATTTATAACATTTTTTTTAATTCATTAATAATCACTATGTATTTAAGATTCTAATTAAAATATAAGATTACAGAAACAATTTAAGATTGCTTACCTTTATTAAAGATACCTTTCTCTTTATTTAAAAAGTAGTATGGTGAAAAAACGATTGGAATAATAGGAACTTGTGCAGCCACAGCCATGTGGAATGCTCCTTTTTTGAAAGGTAATAAACTAGTATAATCTTTATTTCGCGTTCCTTCAGGAAACAGCCAGATCTTTGTCTAGAAAATAAAAGTTTTATGGATTAAACAAATCAAAAAATGATTCATAGTTAAACGTATAATGGACATAAATTAATGCTTGTTTTATATTATATTTTCCTTTTTCCTCTTGATGCAGTTTCTGAGGCAGTTGGTTTTTTTAGTTGATTTTTTGTGTTGCTTAACAGTAATAACCTTAGTAAGTCTTTACTCGTTCTTACTTGAACAAGTCCTCATTTTAAGGTTAGTAATAATAATATAACAAATAAATAATAATAATCACAGTAATATTATAGCATTTCCTAAAATTAATATCGTATAGTTTTTAATTAACTTACATCGAATTGAATCAAGTGAACTAATTACTAGATATTTCGTTTTAACAATTGTATGTAATTATTTAGTAATATCGTTAAACGGTAATATATTAAATTGTAAATATCCTAAGGAGTTTAAAAATTCAATTTCTTATTGTTTTTAAGTCAGAGAGAAACTATATACGTCCATTATGTCTGAAATAATCACTGCATCATTGATTTTAAGTTCAAAGAAAGAATGAGCAGTCAATGAAATTGCGTATTATTAAGCGTTGTTATAGGAATAAAAAGTATCATACCTTATGTTTAACCATAACGTCTGTAGTAACTTTAAGTTGATCCTTCGCTCGTTTTGGATTCTTTCTGTCTATAAAAACTATTCCAGCAAGATAGGCCGCAAAACCGAAGGGGAAAACGTACAAAATCTCCCTTTTAGCAATTACTGTTAATTTGTTCGCGACCTCCCAAATGTTGAATAAACCTGAAAATATGAACTCCTTATTTCTATTTATGTAGTCTTATCTACTATTGTCAACCTTGTATCTATTATGCACAAATAAGCATTAGTATCTTAGTGTTTACGTCTAGGAATAACGGTTATGGAATTAGAACGCAATTGGTATTGGATTTTATCCTAATTAGTTATGCGTTTTTCGTAATTAGATGTCTTTAAAAGAAAGAATTACTAATACACAGACTAATTGGTCATAGGTGTAAAGGCATTATAGAGGTGAATGTTTAGCTTATATACTATCAATTAATGTGTGGTACACTGTATTAAAAATCAAGTTTTAGAAATACTTAATAACAATAATAATATAGTAAGTAAAAGCTTCTCCAAAATTCGGATTACTGCTTATTTAAATTACTTATTGCTGACTATTTACTCTTGCTGATTATGTACCTCCAGATATCGTATTTCAATTGATAAAATAAATTAATATTATGAATCGAAATAGGACAAAGAGTTATATATTTACTGCTTTAAAGCTTTTATAATTATAGCCAATCACTCTATGTAATATTTTAGGGAAAGCATGTCAAAAATCTTAATTTAACTTTGATTTAAATTATTATATTTTTTAAGGTGAATTAACTTTTACTACGAACCTAAAATATCAAAAGATGATTGATGGTTTGACACAATGATGGCTCCACGATCTTCGCTTAATATCTCTCTACCGCGTAGCTCCCAATTTATACCATACAACTTTGTTACATGTTTCAAAATACTCGCACCAAATCTAAAAGTAATAATGAAATATTATTTAGTGATTGTATTAATGATTATATAGGAGACAAAAAAGATGGTTTTGACATGACGAAATAAAAAAATTATAACATGAATTTTTTTTAGTATTGGCGTAAGCGTAATCGTTCCAAACCTGGCACTGGTATATGGATAAAATTGAAAACAATAATACTATAAATATGAATAGATATTTAAAAGTAAATTACAAAAATGTTACAAGTAATTTTACCCTACTATATTATTTCTACTACCATGAAGACAAAAAACCACGGAGCACTTCTCACGGCTATATTTTTTTTTACGTCACTACCTGCTCCGAACGTTCCAATATGTAAAAATTTTACAAGTTTCTGCGTATGGAACCTTCCAGAACACATTAGAATAAAAGAACAATAGAAAATTAAGAGGTGAATGAAAACATACATAAATTATAGACCAGACCATGCTGTTATCCGGAAGTAATGATGATGCAATCTTCGTAGATAAAGTGCATTAGCCTTGTAATAGTTTATTCAAGGTCCATGAAACTGTCCGCATTATATAGGTACATTACTGACACAGACAAATACAACAAAGCGAAATGCTTCGTTCGCATGCATTTGAAATATCCATAACAAAGCGAGTCTTGAGTCTCAAAGACCGGTGATAATGTAAATTCTCTGTATCATCCCCAAAATGCCAATCTGTTAAATATCGTGATATATGGTACACTTCGTCTGTGTTCAAGATCACAGACTCGAAGAAAGTTTTCTGCATCTAATAAGCCGAGAGAGGCGGAAGAGAATTGTTAGTATAAAAATGATGGTATATTTAAAAGCATCTGATGCCTCCTCCGGAGTTCATTTGTCGTAGAAACCTAGCACTGAGAAATGAGTTACACCTTCAGCCATAACTTATGCAAGTTTTCATTTTTATGCTTGAAACGTCTGCTGTCCTTTATTGATGTTTAATATAATAGAAATGTCAAGAAATATTTCTTTATTTCTTTAGTTGGAACAAAACGAAGAGAAATAAAATGATTGTGTGATTCTACTCTTTGCTTTCAGGGGTGATCTGTTAAGTATATACCTTTATAAATATTTTACTAGGTAGATATGAAATAGTACTGCGCACGGCAGTAAATTCAACGTAATGTCAGGTAATTCCATTATGTACTTATGGCCCTCTACTGTCCCAGAAGACCTAACCAACTGGTCTACTGTGATCCTAACATTTGCTACCGTTGTGTGCATTTAGGCCGACGGATATTTGTACAAGCCACTTCACTGAAATGTAGAACTGAAGCAGTTATGTATCTTTAACAAATAAACAATTTGCCATCTATTCAGTCTAAGCATTACCTATTACATTTAGACATGTTTATATAGGATGATTAGTTATAGGTGTAAAAGTATTATATGGGTAAATGTATAGCTAATATGTTGTCAATTAATGTACGGTAGACCATATCCAAAAATCAATGGTTTCAGAAGTAATAATAAAGTAATGATAACATACTTCGATAACTCGTTTTAAAAATTCGGATTACTACATATATACATATAAATTAATTATTATTTACTGTATACGATAGTCTTACACCTATAACCAATTACCTTGTATGTAGTTTTTAGGTTTTTAATTTTTAACAAAAGACCTTCCTGTCACAGCTCCTGAGGTATCTCGACCCTGTCTACTGTAAATTGGATTTTTAGATAATAACAAAAAGTTAATTTAAATCTTTTTCTATATGATTGTGTTTTAATAAGTGAAATAAATTTATCGATATGGCGAAATAAAGATAAAATCGGTATTATATTAAGGACGGAATTGATATAAACGTGGAGAAGCGAAAGAATTGCAAAGATGCCGTTGATAACTATAACAAAAAATAGGTGGAGTAGATATGGATTGCGTAATGGATGTTATTAGTGCCTAAATTATTTTTTATTAGATAAATGTCATTAGAGAAAAATAATTTACATAAATGTATTAATGGTACGCGAGTAGTTATATGTATGATCATAAGAAATTTTGAATACAACTCAACTGCTGTTGAGTATGACTCAATCGAGAAAAAATTTACCGGATGCTATAAGCTTCAAAGGCAAATCTATTCTCAAGTTTTTATTAATTGATTTAAATAGCTTTATTATACATTGTTATTGTAACGTTTTTTGCATAATACGGCATAGTCAAAACAATTTGATTTTAATATATGTTTCGGTTTCCTGTCATTCATATGTGAAAATATATCTGAATTAATTATATTTTTTTTGTTGTCATTTTTATTAAGTTATCAATAAAGTTCGTGCCCACATTTACAAAGGGCAGCTTTAGTATCGATATGTATACATGAACAACTTAAAACAAATAATGTTAAAATTTAAATTTCAGTAAATATAAGAAACTAAAAAAAAGTTTAAACAGAAGGAAAAAGGTTTTTCTGCAATTTGTTCAGTTTTAAAATCAACAACTAAGATATATTTGGTTCATGGTAAAGATTTTGAAGCTAAAAATTAGGACGAAAGTAGGTTTCTAGATCTAAAATATGTGGTTATAAACTTAGCACTTATCATTTCAATGATGCCTGTGACCCATTATTAATAGAAAAAGTTATCAAGAATAACTATACGAAACCAGAATAGTAAAAAAATTAAAAAAAGAAACACCCTATATTATTTTAAGTTTTTATACAAAATTATTAATATCCTCCATTTAAATAGCTGCTGTTAAAATAATTATAAATTGTAAAAGAGAAATTAGTCTAAAAGCATTATTATTTCCAACATTCTGTATTTTTTAAACTATCTTACAGAATTTAGATTTAAAATACAAATTTTGCGATTGTGCTGGTTGAACGCATATGTCCTTCACATGCTAGTGGTAACGCGATATCGTTAATACGACACAAAACTAGAAAATAAACATCTACACCTTAAATTCAATAATAATAAAACAAGAAATTGGATGTAATAAAAATGATGGTAAATACGCAAAGTAAAAAGTGTAGTCGTAAGACGTTGAATGTAGACTGGATCCAACCGGCCCTATTGTTACTCTATGTAGGGCCTGTGTTCAGCTGTCAACGTTCTACGGTTAAAATTATTATGACGATGATCAGGTTTGTGGGAACATGAACGATATAGCAACTTTTTATAAACAAATTAAAGGAGAAATAAGAGAGATCTTTAAGTGAGGCCTACTTAAGTCGTTCTTATGCTGAAATGATGAAAGATGATGATGATGAAAGTGAATCTAACTTTTGTTACGAATTTTAAAGCTGCACATGAAACCATTGCGTTATAATATTTTGTTGATTTTAAAGGTGTTTTCCTGATGACGACTATTATGATAGGCAATTATTAACTTATTAATAATAATAACCATCTTATTGGCTCTTAAATAAAGAAATAAAAAGCGCTTTGTACTATAATGTATTCTTTTTATATGCCTTGGTGTTCACCAAAAAATTACAACAATATTACAAATTCGTAATCACATAATAATTATGTACTGTTATTAATTATGATCTATTAAAATATTACTACTACTGTGGTAATATTTACAGACGTTATTTTCTATTCCTTTCGAATTTGAAATGTTTAGGCTTTGTGTATCTCTTTATTCATTTGTGTATTTTTACCTTTCTCACACTTATGCTGTTTCTATTTTCTATAGTTACTAATTAGTATCTTCTCTAGATTAGGTTTAAAAACTTATTGGGGTGACCGATAGATATGCCTAAGGCCGCCATTACCTAAGTTGCAAAAACGGTAAATAAATCTATAAAAACTTAGATTTTCGTACAATATCTAAGGTTGAGAACTCTGATTGATTTTACTATATGTCTTTAAAAGTAGTGAAAACGAAAAAAGTTTCTATTAGCATGCTTCATCATTCATCACTTGAAATGTCACTTTTTCTTCATCCGTCAATACAAAATTAAACGTTATTTTGTTAGAAAATATTATTCTGATAGCTTCATTCAACTTAAAGTATTCAGGCATTATTTATAACTGAGATGTGTATCTTGAAATAATAAAAGGGAGCATCAAAAACAAAATATCAATCATAATGCACAGAATATTTTTTTGACTTTATAACCACGTTGGTTATATTTTTCAGCAAATTTTCAGGCAATTAATTTATTTACAATATTATCTAAAAATAAATACTTTCCGAAACAATAGACAACGTAACGAAAATACAGTAAGAAAGAAAGGTTTATCTGCATAATAAAATTATTTATTGCTTAGTATCTGTCCTTAAAAACTGTACTGACAGAAGTTATTGGTCTGTTATATTTCAATAAAAGAAGTAATTAACGTATTTTAGAGAAATAACTTTATGCAAGTTGATTGGAAATAGCTCTGAAAGCGTTAAAAAGCTTAAATAACAAAAAGCTTTTAATTATAAGCTAATAGTTAAAAATCATATTTTTCGGTTAGAATTTAAGTCTAATTTAAATTATAGCCATGCAAGACTTTTTGATTGTCTAGTGAAGAATAAATTGTTGCGTATGTAAAAACAATGATAAAGTAAATTGTTGTTATTGCGCTTCATGTAGTTTATTGTTCCTGACGAAAAATACGGAAACATTTTTAAAAATGAAAAGGTCATCCTAATCGTTAAGATAACTGGTGATGATAAAACATAGTTGATTTCATATAAAACTTATTTATAGTGTATACACTAAAGTAGTCGTACACTAATTGAAAATTTCCGTCAATTTTTTTAAATATAACATAACGGAAACAGGTTATTCAACTCAAATGCTTTGTTATCGAAAGAAACTCCTAATGATAACGATAATCGCGAATCGACTTTGTCAGTACAGTTTATTATAAAACTATAACGTTTGGTTTCCTCGAGTTGAAATCAGTTGATTTATGTGTATATTAATAAATATAATAATATAATATTTAATCAAACATTTATTATCAGCTTATTGTTTTTACAAGGCCTATTGCTATCGTAAATACTTACCGATAACGTATTAATTATCAAATAAATATAATAATAAGATACCTTGATCCGTGTTTACGGTGAATGATATTTAATTTTGCTGAACTAGTGCCATTTTTAATTATTTTTATAAATTTTCTTTTTTACCTTTTTTTTGTTACGTTTTTTTATTAAAAAAATGTTTAGTGAGAAATTTTTAAAAAAGAAAGAACATAAAGGACAGTCCCTACAATTTGATTTTACATTTCGAACACGCGAAAAAAGAATAAGGTGAAATAAAAAATATTGTAACTTATATATTAATGTTATATCCAGCTGAAAAACAATCCTATTTCCAGTTCCACTCGTGTCATATGATATTTATTTAAATCATTATGCAGAAGTTTGGGATGTCATAGTGAAGTAAAAAAAACTGCACTTACTTGCTATTCATAACACTTCTAGGCCTTAATAAGAACAAAGGCGAAACAAAAAATGCGATTGAACTACAAATAAAATAATAAATGAAGAAATTTAATTGATATCTAAATTTGTTAGGTTCGCTGTAAGAAATTGTTTTAGTTCTTAAAAAAGAACACATTAATAAGCACACTGAGCCAAAAAAAAGGATTTTTTCCCACATAATTGATAATATTAAATAACACAAACAGTAAATACGCCACCAACGAATAGACTGAGTGTCGCTTATCTCTATAAATGTATTTTATTCGAATAGAAATTGAGTGAAGTGATTGAGTAGATGGGAGATGGTCCTTGTACAATTCATAAAATATAAAAAAATCGTCATTATATTAAGGACATGATCACATAATTTTACAAATAGATAAATTTTAAAACGTTTGTTTTTAAAAATGTATACGTAAATGGATTTGATACTTTTCGTTTCTGTATTAATAGATGCCTTTATTATTCCACTTTATGTAGCCGAAAAAAGTACACAAGAGCAATTATTTTATATTATTCATTATATAATTTAATATTTTTAAACTATGATACATATACATCAAACCAGTTTTGTGTGGACTTCTGAAATGGTTTTTATTTACATATATATTTATTTTACCAATAAGTTTCCAGAAGATGCACAGCAACGTCTTCGGTGTAAAACTTTGACCGCCGACCCCTCTTTCAGGCAAATCATCAATATCTTTGAAGGGAAGTACCTGCCTTGCAGTGTGCATCTATGGGCTGGAACGACGACCATTAAAAAATTATGTGTGCGACAATCCTCTAGTACAAAAAACAGTCTGAGTTAAAATTAACTGAAAATTGGTAACACGGTAACTAAAGATAAAACAATAAATTTAGTACAAGAAAGATTTTTTGTCTAGGTATTCAATTATGTTAATATGAGACTTTAAGATTTACTGCATATAAATATTTTGGATTATTGTTAAAATGAATATTTATGGTAATTTGTAATGCGAAAGGAACAAGCTGTAACAAAGAAGTAAGCCGACACAACAAATAAGCCGTTATAATTTTAACTTAATAAGTTTAGTATTCGTATAGCCCTTTAAGCTTTAGTAAGTTACAGTTTACATTTTATTATTTTTCTCAGAAGTAATAAGCCTTATAACTTTTGTAGAGAGAGAATGTAATAAAGTATGTTCGCTGTATATTAGTTCTTGTTTTATACATAATATCAAGATATCTATCAATGTTTGGTGTTTTTGGACGAAATTTTTTAATAAATGTACCTAAAAGAAAAATTATGATGTCGCCGTAGTTTCATTTTTAATTCATTAACAAAAAAACAAAACATTAACAGAATGTTTACGAACACGTTTAAGTCACGTTCAAAGTTAAGTTTCTGTTGCGTTCCAAAAGAAAGTTTATGTTTATTTAGTTTACTGTCGGTATCCAATCATAATAGATCGCAGTTTATAAGGCGCTGGAGAAATTTTTGACCTTTTAAAACATATCATCTGTGTATGGCAAAAATATAATATAAAATCTGGCATTCGCATCTCCTAAGGATACTTTTCTCAAAGAAGTAAAAAACTGTTAATAGGTCTTTGTTAAATTTGACATCATAATCTTAATATTTCATAATTAGGGAGAAGACATTGTTTAGACGTTATACTTGTATTTCATTGTAGACACAAGCAAGGTAAGACAACCTTGTCATTTTACGGTGAGTGCTATTTTGTGCCTTGTAATGTGAGTCCATTTTTTTTGGAGTTTGAAATATAAAAATTCTGTTAAAAACAGCATTAAGAAGAAAGTGTCATAAATACGTATGTGCTTGAAAGCAAAGGAATTTACCTAATACTGCCTTTTGCAAAAGAAATCTACCAACAGTAAAGAAGTCGATTATTTATTTATATATGTGTGTCTCGTTTTGCGAGAATAATTTTTAAAGTTATGTTTTAGCATAGCTATAGATGATGTTACTGGGTGAAAGTTAAACAGTGTACTCTTGGCGGTTGTGTTTTGAAACTCGGAATCAAAGAACTGAAATATTTTTACGCAAATGTAGAGCGAATTAGTGACGAATTTGCAATGAGAATAATAGCATACATAGCTAAAGCATTGTTAAGAAGTTCCCGCATAAAAACCAAGTTTACGTCTTAGCAATTATGTAATTTTTAACAGCTACAAGCGGTCGACCTTCACCAAATCCTAGAGGCTAAACATTTAGTTATTAAGCTATGATAATTTAATAAATTAAAATTTTATGTTTGGGTCAAGAGCAATATTTTCTATTTATATACGTATTTATTTTCTATATATATATTATACATGTGTATTAGGATTTTCATTTATTTCCTACATATAATTATAATGAGTATTCAAAAATAAAAATACATGTACATATGAATATATATATTCTACGATTGTAGCTTAGTTGGTATAGACGTTATTACACGAAGAAATAAAAATAAACAAATAAATTAACATTTGTCTCAGTAATAATATGATGCCGGGTTATGTACCGTGACAGAGCGGGAAAATTAAATTACTTAATGTTAAATTCAATACGCTTGATGTTAGGAAAAAATCTTTAATCCATTGTACTGAAATCATAGCATTCAATGATAGTTTCGGTAATTTAAAGCTAGGTTAAAAACAAGCTCAAGGACTTGGGCAAATTGTACAAAGAAATTTAATATCAGCTAACAAAATACTGAAGTCAAGCGATGAGAGTGAAGAATTATTTAAAAAATTTTGTTATGTGTGCGGTTATATATTGATACATGTAAAAAATAAATAATCATAGCGTTTTAACTTAAACACAAACAGTGAGTATTGTTCAGGTTTTTTTTAACACTGTAACCAACGTGAAATTATGTCTGCTATTTTTTCTTTTTTTATGCTGGAAGCTATTTTAAAACAAAATTGTTTCTATTTTTACGTAAATTAATAACAATTTCTGTTTCTAACTTCAAAATTAAGAACTCAAATTTATCACATTCTTATCGGCATTTACAGACATTTTTAAAATCGTCAATAATTTTTAAATTTTTTAAATTTTAATTTGTATTTATTTTTCGCTTTTACTAAACGCAGACAGTTGGGAGAGAGTTGCCGGTATTTGATACGGATCTTACTTCTCCCAGCTGCGAGTCACGACAGGAAAATTAGCGCAGTCAGTCTGTTAGTAAGCTATTACTGCCTCGGAATGCTGATATGCTGATCGGCTAAGAGCCAGCCAGACACTAGAAATTTTAAAATGAAAAATAATTTCTTTTTTAAATGATGTTTAGCGATGTTTAATGTACATATTATTATATCAATCCTGCGAGTGAATGTACAAACCCAGATGCATACATTTCAATCTCTCGAATGCTATAAAAGAAGTATTTATTCATATATTTTTTATTAATTAATATAAAACTAAGAAAACGAATGTCTATAATATCTTGTGGAACTTTATTGTGTAAGTTATAACACTTTAATTTTAAAGTAATGAATTTTAACTATGTTTAACGGAAACTATAACTGAATAAATGTTCATTAATATTATATGTTTAGCGTTGATTGTTGCAGAATGGAGGTGAGAAATTACTTCGCTATTGCCTGTTTCTTTAATTATTTTTACTCGATGAACACAAGAAACTATACAATGACTCAATATAAATATCCACTATTGTATAGAGATCATATTTATCGGAACTTAAGTGATAATGGCAGAGAAATGTTTTTCGCTATTAATATACGTAAGTGTTTTTTGTCTTATAAAACTAAATGTTTTTTTATTAAGTGCTATTGGTAATATAAGTAGGTGATGGCAATATGGAACGTAATGACGTAGAACACCCCGGTTGAAGGAGGATGGAGAAACAAAAAAGAAGAAGGCGTAAGGAAGAAGTCATAGGGAAGAAGAGGTAGGTGGTAGGTAGTATATGAATATAGGTATGATGAAGTGTAGAAGCTATCTTCGAGAATCGGAACTGAATACATGAACGTTGTTTATATAAATCATTTTCTATATAAAGATGTTAATTTTCTCCTTTTTCTTTTTACATTTGTAACTCGTGTATAAAATATTCTTAGAGATAATCTTGTGTATAAAATATGAAGCTTCACTAAGGCGCCATCAAATCAACAAAAAAATACTTACGCATTTTTATACAGATGCAGGTATTTTTACACATACCAAGATATGTGTCTCTGCTTATGACGACATTCGAATCAGATTTGAAACTGTATTTATTAAACTGAAATTCTATATCATTCATTTAATTATCTATTTAAATAATTTATAATGTTTTACTTGTATACTTACTGCTGCTGTAACTAATGTTACAGAGAAAAACAGTATTTTTTTATTATCCTTAACATTTATTACTATTACACAGTATGTTAGTTTAAAATGTTAATTTAAAATCGTTCAAAACGTATAAAGCTTATTCTATTTTGTTTGAACGATTCTATTGCAGCCAATTGAAAAATTAGGAGATCTCCATTTACTGAAATATCGTCCTTTAAACGTTTATGCTAGTTATCAATATCAGCACGCACTATTTCCATAGAAAGATTCTTTAGTGCCAATCATATGGATTGTTTTAGGGGCTCCAAAATTATCAAAGTGTTTAGAGCAAGCCTTACTCTCTAAAATTGAAAATATAACATAATCCAGTGGATTAAAGTTATAATAAGATCAAGACTAGATGACGGCAAGTCTTTAGGTATGAAAAAGTCCGGAACGTTTATTTCTTACTTAAATTGGGTGGATCGAGGTTTATGACCCAGTGCCGAGTTTTACTAAAAGGACCGTTCTTGGTTATTGAACATGGTGTTGTTAAGAGGTTTAATTAGTTTCTTAAGAATGGTATCTTGATACTTTTGTTGCGATGTTTTAATACGTCTTTCACAAAAATATAGCACAGTCGCTCCTTCATAGCTAATACTTCACCAAATTATAACTGAAGTCGGACGAAGCCCACGTTGTACTCGGTTGACTAAATGGGAAGCTTCTTTAAAGCTTTGAGCATAAAGACGGTCATTAATTTTGTTAAAATATTGCTTAATTATAAAAAAATTCTCATTCCGAAACAAAGTTTTTCTGTGACTCTCTGACCTCTCTTTGCGTATCGCTTAAGAAGTTGTTTTGATTTTACCACCCTATTATTTTTAATTTATTAGTTTAGAAATGACCAGTGCGTCCTTATAAACTGCGTGTCCTAAGATATCTCTTTGAATATGCGACACGGTTCTATGTTCTATCTTAATCTCCCGGGATAAAATCTTTTGCTTTCTGACAAGGTTTCTTCGATTTTTTTTCCCTTACTCTTTTGATCGGTTTTTCGAATGAACACTACGTGGACGGTCAGATCTTTCTTTGTCACAAACAGAGGAGGTTTTATTGTACCTATCCATAGCCTGATACACAAACATTTGACTAATAATAAGCGTATGGCGGATTTTAGAAATTGTACCAGGCACCATACCTACTTATTGTAATGCAATCACAGCGATTCGGTACTCTTTATGAACCTACTCCATTTTAATATCACAAAATAGTTTACAATATGTTGGCGCGATAATAAATAAACAAAATAACCATATAAAAATGACAGGTTCAAAATTCAAGAGTGATATGTTGTTTATTTTTAATAATAACACTAAATAGTCCTTAATTCACATCCTAAATCTGTCGCGCCATTTATTACTTCGGCATTAAAATTTGTAGACTCAACATTCATCCCATTATAATCATCGATCCGTATTATAAATAGATATTGTAATTATGACGTTATCCAACAAACGTATCGGTTGTCGACACCAGTCGCTTTCTGTTTTCTTAGTATTTGTTTCTTTTATCCATAATCCGTGATACGGGAAGTATAATTGAAATGCACTAAGGTAAAATATAAATATTTAAAACTGTTAGTTAAGCGGTCTACGTTTTGTGTGTGACTCACACGTTTTGTCCAACAATTTCAATAGATACGTAAGAAAAACAAAAATAATTAAGAACTAATTAAGCCATTTTAAGTTTTTAAATTTTATTTAAAATTCTATATAGATCCATCTTGCAAAGAGAGGAAGGGAGCCTGTATACCACGTGGTAAATGTTTGGAGATGAAAATGTTGTATATATCGCGTCATTGCTACAAGCGCGATTTGGTTTGCTGCTACGATGATACGGTACGTTTCCCTGTCGTTGGAAGACTTGAGCTAAACACATCATCAGATTCTACAACAGGTTATGCAAATAACGACAAACCGTCCATATTGTGATTGTATTATAATTTTAATTCCTTGCTTAGCACCTAAAAGTTTTTTTTTTCCAAAATAAAGGATTGTTTTTAATTGTTTTTGTTATTCCCTCTATTTTATGCTGTTAATAATGAAGAAAGAGTATAATGTAGGTAAATGGTTAATAGTTTGTTAATAAAAAAGATAAATCGAATTATCTTTACGTACTCCATGCCATAATTGTCTCCATTGCATGTAGCTCATAAGATTATTTAGAATGTTAGACGAATAAATGCATTTTAAAAATATTCGTTCGTTTGATAATAGTATTACTATTAGTAGTATATAGTAGTAGTATATAGTAGTAGTATATTGTTATATTGTATATTGGAAAAACTAGTAGATTTTTAATTTCAGCGTCCTCTATTGTAAAAACAACTGGTTACATTAAAAATTACTTGACTAGACTTCCTATTTTTCCCAACATCCTTAAATGATTGTCGAATGATGAATGACGGGGAATGAAATTTACGATATAATTTTTATCTCTTCAAAATATTTCAATCACACCGCCACAAATCAACTCGTATATGCCATCTATTTGATATTATTAGATGGTACGTCTAAGAAAAGTAAATTTCATTCTTACTGTCAAAATAACAAAAGCGAAAAGATTTTTAGAAATCATTTGATATTTTCATACGGAATAGATATGCCAAATGATTTCATCTTTGTATGTAAAACACATTCGCGTCAGTTACACTATTTATAGCTAAGATTTGTGGACCTATTTTTATTATTGACTGTTTTTAAATTTGTTTTCTCTCCGAATGGGATAATGAAAAATGATTTTTATCAATTAAAATTTCTATATATAGTTAAAAAATGTCAGATTAGACGAGTAAAACAATTAACTTAATGATATTGTGTCCAAAATTTATTGTATTTTAAGAGGGAAGAAGTTCACCGAGTCAGCTAGTTTATAATAAAATTAGACGTGGTGATAGCGGCGTGCAGAGTGGTCCTTTCTTTTCCACCCGTGGTTGTGCGAGAATCAGCATAATCCTCGGATGATAAAGGCTTATGTTCAATTGTAGACATTCTACGGCTACAATGATGATGAAGCATAATAAAAAATATTTTTAAAATAAAAGTATATTATTTAATTTTTCAAAACTGACTAGCTATTAGACGGCCTATCTTATTTAATGACTATTTCTTTTTTATTAGTCACATGTTTTAGTAACCTGTACATATAATACTAGTTATTACATATGATTTATATTGACTTCTTTTTATTTATTATTATTTGGCGATTGATACTTTCCATAAAATGGTTCATTATAATAGATTATAGTACATATTAATGTAAAATAAAAATAACGCTGTTTCTATCCGGAGCAAGATAACTATTTTGCTGTTATCTAAATACAATATAACAATAGCAACGATTTATGAACATTTCAGAGTTTCAGTCAGTCAGTCATGTAATTATTGAAATAAATAAATTAAATTTCAATACACATGTCACCAATTTAAAAATTAAATTTAAATTTCGAATTATTTGGTTACTTTATCGGGTGATACTTTACTGGTGCTACCCTATACGTTATTAATATATGTTATTATTATTATATTTCGCGACTAGCAACAAAGTGGTTGCTCTCAGGTATTATAGTGAATTTAAACTTATCAAAAATAAACTTCCTTCTACTAGGTCTATATTAATTCGTATTTAAATTGCTTATTAACATCAGATCCACATAAAACGTTAAAACTACACTAAGAGTTATGTCTGAATCTGAGTTAGACAAAAACTTAAAAAGAAATCAAAAGAGTTTCTCATTGTTTATGAAGAAGTTAATTTGATTAAAATGATTAGGTATTTTTAAATTATTGTTGTAGCATGTGCAGGTTAATAAAGTTTTATTTATTTTTGGTAAATTGCAAAATATTTCCTATGTTATTATTTATCTATAAGATACAATAATAATTTATGCGAAAAAAAATGTTGTTTTAAATTAGATAAAAAATATGTTGCGTCATCCTTATGCGCAATGTTGTGCGTGGAATAAAACTCGAATAATAGTCTCATTGTATTTTTTGTGACACCATTAAATTAATTAATGAAACTATTTTTTGGATACCAAGATTGAGGAAAAGGAAATAGATAATTTAAAATCAGAATTAAAACATATTTTCACATTATAGAATTTTTTACTCTTTGAACATTGTCAGTAGTATTAGTTATTTTTTTGTTAATGATAGCTGTTAGTATCATCAGTAATTTCCTTCTTTGGTTTGAACTCATTTTTGGGCGTAGATCTCCTCGAACTTATTTCACATGTCTTTGTGTTTTACCTTGTTCAATCACTTCCTTTCTGCAATTTACTAAACGTCCCTCCTCTAAAAGGTGAAGTAAAAATAAGGCCGGACAATGTTGTCTACATTTGTCCATCCTTAGATATCCTTAGCTTAGATGTGCCCTCTTCCATTTTCGAGCTTGGGTGATAATGTCGTGAACTAAGATAGTTCATCTTATATTTTGGAATCTAATTTTTTGACTTCTTCTTAGCCCAAGTTTGATACTCTCCATTGATCACTGCGTGGTTCTGTATTTAATATTTTCTGTGAAATTACATGTTTGGCAACCGTAGAGTAAATTGGCTAGCTGATACGTATAAAACACAAACCCTTTTAGGCTTATACTATGAGTTTCCCCAGTATTTATCTCAATAACTAAAACTTCTAATAAAATAAAAATCGAAAAAAGGAATCATATGATATATGCAAAGGATTAAGAAGTACTAACGGCGCGTTTCACCGTAAACAGTGATTTCTTGCGGATGAATGGACTAATTAGGACAAAGGTTAGAGTGGACGTCATCAAGTGATCGAAGGTGACGAAAACGTATATACGAAAACATTAAAATATAGATTATAATAAATATATCATAAAACTATACAGTAAAAATTCAGACATAAAATAAATACAGACATGAAATATTATAGAGGCAAGTAGTATTACAATTTTAGTATTAATATTTTTACGTAGCATTTCTCGACTAAAACAAAAGTATAGTACATACACATCATGTGCACATTTTATTGCTATCCGGTTTAAGGGACGTCCCATCCAAGGTTAAGTTATTGGTCTAACAAAATAGGCGAGAGTTAACAAGGTGCTTCTTCTTCTTATTACGTATAAATTGCTATATGTTATTAGAATTCATCCTTTCTAGTTAAAATCAGAGGCAAATCGCTGGCATTAACACAAGAGATCGCAAAAAACTTTGTCTTTTACTAATTACATAATAAAAGATGTTACGAAATCTTATCATATAAATTTATGAATGTACATTAAATCGCGATCTTGACACCTATGCCAAGGTTGAGATGTCAAGTTGTATTGAAATTTTTTTTCTACAATATCTCAGACTCTAATTAAATGACTACTTGATTTATAAGAAAATTACTCTTAAAAACAATGCCAAAAAATATACAATGGGCTTTTAGTACACGCCCACATCGTTATTAGCTGATATTGTAATATGATTGCAATGACAAAAAAAAATATTAAACAATTAAACACTAAACAACATATTAAAACGTAATTTATTATTCATAGTTTTTTGAAGATCAAATAAAAGATAAACATAATGTTATTGTATCTTGTTTTATTTTTCTACACTAATGAAGTATTGTCGTTAATAGACAATATTTCATTACTGTCGTAGTAAATTATTAAGCCCATAATTTCAAAGACCTAATATTATTGAAGAGAGAGTTTACATCATCAACTTTATTTCGACGTTGGACGTCCACTGCTGGATATAGCCTCCCCCATAGATTTAACATAGGGCCGACGTGAAGCGGCCTACGGAAGTTTCGGGGAGATATTAGTAACGTATATTATATAATAACGTATGAAATAAGCAAAAGTAGCCAAGTGAAAAATTGTGCGGCTAAAAATTGCAAAAATTCTTAAATTCTCGCCGGGTGTACAATTTGTGTGAATAGTATGTCGTTATTAACAAAGAAAGGAAACAAAAAAAATCGTAGCTTTTATTGGTTCATATCGGTGCACTAAATATTATCTTGTTTATCACATCTCTTTTCGTGCTATTTGGTGAATTCCTTTCTGTTCTTCTCCACAACTATAACCTTTCCAATCAGATTAGAGTCAAAAACAAAAAAGATTAATAAATAAATAGATAACAAGTTGACGATTAATGAGATTTCGTTTAAAGTTCCGATGTTGAATGCTTTTATTTTTTTTAATGTAGGTGATTTTATAGCCAGTAAAGCAGAAAGCGGCCAGCGAGTGAGCTTAGCCAGGCCAGCAGAATTATTAAAAATAACGATAGATAATAAATTTTAGGAGTTATAATATTTAATGTACAAATTCTCATGTTTTACCGACTACATTAACATAAATTAAATATAATTTTAACATAAATCATAATTTAATGCAATAATTGATTAACAAAAAATATTACGTGTTTTTATACTGTTACGTTTTACATGTATTATCACCTTTTAGATGTTTTTTTTAATATAGAAATAAGTGTTCACGGTAATTTTTTTCTATTAGATTAGTCCAATGAACACATGGTTCTTTTTCTTTTACACTTTGTGTTCAGTTTTGTTTTTCCTTTGCTGCCTGTCACCGCGATGCCGTGTGGCTCATTTAATGCGCGCACATCGTTCGTCTACTGGATGTAGATGAAATATATATATATATATATATATATATATATATAACGAAATAATGAAATATATATATATATATATATATATATATATATATATATATATATATATATATATAACGTAATGTACAATATATAAACACGAGTAACAAAATTACTAGACTTGTGTTCGCGATTGAGGTGGCCGTGTAATAATAAATTAAATGTAATGCTTTTATTAAATAAAAGCAACGTCATTATTATATTAAAATTTATACTTAATTTTTTTCATTATATTTTTTTCAACGGAAGCACATCGAAGAGGTTACATTCTCTCAAAGATGGCTTTATTATAACTTAATAGCGATGAAGAATAACTTCAAATTCAAAATCAATTTATTTAAGTTTTATCACGTAATTTACATGCACTTTTGAATTGTGAATTATTTTAACGATATGCGAGTAGGATACCACCGGCTCGGAATGCTGATGTGCTGAGAAGAGCCGGCTAGATACTCATCAATTTTTTTCATAATCACCGATGAATGAAGCGGCTTTTATTTTAATAAAGAGTTTTATTATTCCTAATTATAAAGTGACGGAAAATGTTTTTAATTTTACTTCACTATTTTTTTAAATACATCAGAATGCTCTTTTATGACAAATTTTGTGATACTGCGACCTGCTTCCAGTGCTTTCTGCCTTCATTCTCCTTTTCAGAGAAAGTTCATAGTTGAAGTAATTGTCCTTAAATTATATTATCTATTATAAATTGCTACACATGTGAAAGTATAGTATAAAACAGGTTCGAAATTTGAAAACGAAAGCAGTTCGGAAGTGATGTATTTGTGCAATTCATGAGGAACTTTGGGCTCACGGTTATTAAGGTTAAAACGCTATTTGTATTCACGGGCACTCCTTTTTTGTGTGAGCGAGCTTTGTGCGCGGATTTTCATCTAAAAAATTTATCGTTATGAAAACAGTTTTCGTAAAATGTTTTTCATTTGTTACGTCCGTTACTAACAGAATAAAGACATCAAATTAATCATCAGGTTCAATGTTCCATCCAGCTGTATCTTTTTTTAACCAGTAGTATCAATAATTGAAAAGGTTACAATTGTTTTGAAATGTATTGTATAGAACTCTTTTATCAATATAAATACGCTTACTTTACTAAACAATTACAATAAAAAATGTGATAATTAGGATATTAGTTATTGAATCTTTGTTTATGTGTATTACCTAGTTTCAACGTTTATATTTTATTCAATTTAAGTGTTCATTTTCAATTTTAGGCCCAGAATGTCAACCAGACCGTTGATTCTCAGCCAATATTTAGATAAAAATATTCTTATAGAAATAAGTATCACATTTATATTTAGTTTTTTTTTTCACTTATTTTACAATATTATAGCGTTTATTAATAATTTTAAAGATTTAAATGTATTACGCAGTGATAATGGATGTAAAAAGTAACTCTGCAATAATATTTGCTACGGATAAAAAATAAATCATTAGATAAATAAAGGGTTAATGGAGTGTAGATGATAACATTTATTTATAGAAAACAATTTATCTCGGTCTGCTGAACTGGGAATTAAATTTGTATCTCAGGAATTAACGTTTCCCGAACCAAAATTCGTAATTTTGAGACATTGTAAAATTACGGTCAGTTTTGTTAATGCGATTAAGTGTTTCTCATTATTTTTGGAAAGAAATTAGTAATGTTTTACTGACGGTATATAAATCTTGACATAGACTGCATTAATTTAATTGTATTTAATTTTTTTATTTGTTTAATTTAATACAAATATAACATTAGTTTCAATTATTAAAGTGTACTAAAAATAAATTTTATGTAATAAAACTAAACTTGATATAATTAAACTTTTAAATGCCCGTGGCAGCATTAGGGACATGCAAAAGTTTATAAATTTTCTATTATTGTTCTCTATTTTAATGCTATTAATGTGTGATCATGTGCTTCAATAATACGTCTACTCTGGACAATTAATTGACTTCGTTTTTTTGTGTATATTTTTAAATAAATTTTTTGGTGTAGTATTAAAAACTATATCAATAAAAATATAAAATGTTGTCTTATAATATACAACACCATGTCCGCTCCTATTACCTTCATATGTGCGATGCCAAATCTCATGATTTCAGTAATTTCGAAACTTTCGAAATTCAAAACAGTAATCATAAGCGTTACTGTTTGGAGCTTGAAATGGGTAGTGTGGTAGTATTTACCAAGAATGCCTTTGGATCAGTCAACATTCTTATGGTACATGGAAAGCCATATGAGTTGCCATTCATTTTTATGTAATGCGAAATACCACTGTATACCAGTGTAGTGTTTCAACGTTTTAACATAACGAACAATTTTACATTTCATCATCAAATTTTATGTTTCAAAAAAAGCATTCATTGCTGTATGCAATGTTTAATTAAAGTCATAAAATAAGTTGTTATTATAGTTTGCACATATTTCAGATGTTTATCTTTTATATCATGCGCTTTATATAGCAGAACCGCTACATTAAAGTCCTACAATGAGTCCCTGACGGTTAATTTGGTCATTATAAGGTACACATGTAACCAATATTTTGTACCATATAACACTTATTAAAACGACGAAAAACATATAAAGAAGACGTGATAAACATTATTATTTATTGTTAAAACAGAAAATTACAGTACTGCATAAATTTAGTACAGGATAAATTTACTTTTAAAAAATTACGTAATTTATTGCGGGAAATACTAGTTATTAAATTGGCAATTGTTGTACGTAATACGACAAGGAATAATTTCGTTATTTTTATTCTTTACATTTGATGACCTTGAGTTATATAACCGACAAGTCAATAGTATTCGTCATAAATTTTACAATTGGTTTTCTATTAGACGTAGATACGTCTATAGAAAAAAAGTACATAAATAAAACCGATTTCGGAGTAAAGTTAATAATTTAACGTATTAATGTGCTACACTTACAGTGTTAGACATTAGAATTAACTAGATTACACTTTTAATTTAATGATCTAAACGAACGATATTATTTCATATAACCTGCCTTTTTTAGATTTGATTCACCTCAAATGTTGTCCATTAAAATCATTTCAAATTTCAAATCAATACAACTCATTCACGACAAATATTGTATGTGAATAAAAAAAAACTACAGGCAATATTATAAAACCTTTTTTTAAAAAAAAAAAAAACAATATCGTTTCTTCGTTCAAACCTTAATTATAATAATCTCAGTCGTATGACGTCAATTTTCAATAAGACCAGTAATAAGCGGCTTGTACCCAGCATCTTCCGACGACCTTCATAAGATCCTCTGTCCATCTTGTGGGATGACGTCTCACGATGCGCTTGCCGGTTTCGTGCAAACACACAAAATATTACTACTAAATAGCAATTACATGTCGAGAATGTCGGAATGCTCTGCGGGTGATTTCACCTTGTGTACGGTATAGGATCAGTAGGTGGCTATTACAGCTACAGACATTTATAAATGACTTTCGACACATTTATTTTTGGACCTAAATAAAAAACTGCAAAAAATCGTGCGTAGAAGTATTTATCGTATAAATATTACTAATTTCTTTCCCAGATAATTAAATGTTATTTTAGCAATATTAATATTTAACTTTTAAAGTCTTATCATAGTATGGAATATATATTATTAAGATTAGAAGTTCCTAAGTTGTACATATTTCATATAGCGTATGTTTACAATATTCCCTTAGCGTACGAAGAATGTTTTCCTACACTGCAAGTTTATTTGAGTCTGTAATATATATTGTCCCATATTATTGATATAGTTTGGAACCAAACTGAGCTTGGGAAAGTTAGACAGGACTTTAGGTGAAGTTTGATATTGGTTATTATTGTCTTCCAGAAACAACACTTGTTGATTTGTTTCCTTTTTTACGAAATGCGGTGTCATTGGGCGAAGCTGTTTAATGTAACAATATGAATGAAATTATTTTTAAAAAAATTCAGGCTTATGCCATGCAAAATAGGTGCTATACAATGAATAAAAAATAGAGCTTTTTTTAATTTTTATGAAACAGATATTTAATAACCACAGATGAAATAGTAAAAGTTCCTTTATTTTTTTTTTAATTTCGTCGAATATCAGTTAAAGTCTCAAGATGGTCAAGCCACTTGATAGTACGGACTTTTTTTTGGGTATAAATAATAAAGCTTGGTTAATAAAATTTTTATATTAAAAGTAAGTTTATATGTTCTAAAAATCTTAAAATTTAATATAAGATAATCAGTTTCTTGTCTACGAACATATTTCTTAAACAAATATAAATAATTAATAAAGAAAGTGTAACACAATAAATATGGGCCCAGCGCTAATAAAATTCCATAGGTTCAATATAAATACGTGATATTTTCCTTGTAATTAATTGGTTTCTTTAATCGAATGTCTATTTTGGTAAAAATATATCTTATTCCTGAGTCGTTAGAATATTGTGTTCTGTTTTAATACTAAATTATTGAGTTCTTGATACATATAATTTTTAAAATATTAGAAGGTTAAGTATTTCATGGTAATGCAATAAATTTTTAATTTTATTTTCTTTGGCACATCGTCTTACTTAGTACATCAAGTCAATGGCCTTCGTTACTGAATAGTATAAGAATCTAGGGAATATTTAATCCCTTTCTCAAAGAAGCTTACCTATCTGATTCTCGTATTATTATCGGAATGGTACTTATGTAACGGCATAGGACTGAGTTCTTTTCATTTTATTCCGTTCGTTCAAATTGCATTTTATAACCCATAGATCCTTTTAGTGGTTCTCTCTTTATATTATTATTATGAATAGTCGAAAAATAACATTAATTTCATTTCGTAATTATTTTGGGTATTTTAATTTTAAAATCTGTGATATTAAGTGATTTAATTTTCAGATTAGTATTAAGCTGTTATAGTCTGTCTATTTTTTTGGTAACGGTCTAGTAACGTTCGTCACAGTTTCTTAGACGAAATTGACATTATCTGAGCATTTTATTAATTTTTATTGATCTAGAAGAACGACTTTGTGAAATATCCTGACCAATATCATAATGAAATTATAGAAAACTAAAGTTTAGAGTTTGTTGAAGGGTAACATTAAAATTATGTAAAATTACAAAAACTCAATTAAGTTTGTACATATTATTTATTGTTATTCAAAATAGTTTTTTTGATTGTCCTATTTATGCATCGTTGCATAATGTAAAACCATTGCGATAATCAGACGGCCTAGGCCTCTTTGGTATCTTTTCCACGACGTTTTCGTAGGTAACCATAGCTTCCTCGACATTTCAAAACTGCAATCCTTGAAGTTTTACTTTAAAAATTGGGAGTAAACGCGAGCTTCATGGTGTATGTTCGTGACTTTTAGGAGGATAGCTAAACAATTCCACACCTGCAATGGTCACATAATTTAGTTGTTTATTTGGCTGAGTGTACTTACGCGTTGCTCTCATCCCCACTTAAGAGGGACTCAGCTGCGTTGACGTTATGCTGACACATTTTTCAAAACAAAGGCACACGATGACAGCTCTTTTCTGTTGTACCATTGAGAAGCAACAGAAAGCTTATAACATAACATGAATATTCGATGAGAATCTAAAAAAATAAGAAAATAAATTAAAAAATTGAAAAACTCTAAGCATTTGCAAGCACTTTTTAAACGTCAATTCTTTTAACATTTTAAGAAGTAACTTTCTACTAGTGCGGAATGCTGATTTGCTGAGAAGAACCTGCATCATACATTATATTGTCAACCATGTATATGAGTTTACATAAGATTTAAAAATAACCCTTTTTGTTGATAGCGAGTGAAGACAGCATAATCAAATGCTTATGTCAGCGAATGAAGCTCCTGTAACGAACTCATGAATATATGGGAATACTTGTGAAAAATTTTCTGTAGATAAAAACATTTCTAGGCTATGTAGAATCAGATGAAAAGAATAACATTAACATATTATTATATGAATGTACAGAGAAATGAATTTCCTTATTTTTCTAAAATATTTATGATAATATATGTAATTGAATGAAAAGAAATCATATTCAAAAGGAAGAAATGAGAAAGGAATGTTTTTCATCCGTAATTCCAAAAGTTTATATCTAAATTATTAAACATTTACCTTTACTTTTTTAGAAATAAAAATTTATTTAATACTTTAAATCGGAAGTTGAAATTAACCGCATTGAACTCATATTTGTAACAGACCAGAAACCCTTTATAGTATAACAAAGTATAAAAGGAAATCACATGCAATAGGCAAAAATTAAGACCGTTCTGTGGTCTTATCGCCAAACACGTTTTCTTCCAGAATAACTTTGGATAGACTTAGTTAATAAGGAAAAATAGAACTGGCTGCCATCAAGCGATGCGAAGCAAGCGGATGTATATATACATTACTTATAATCTTAGATACTTATTAAAGATTACTAATCGTATATAACACAAGCTAAGGCTGGCATTTCTTTTCCTGACAAAAACGAAACTTAACGAGACTTTTTACTCTACGGGATTGAATTTATTAATTACAAATTTATTCATAAGTAAAACGTTTATTCCAACGTTTACATATACACCATTAAGCAATTTAGTATTTAAATGTAATTTTTTGGGATCAAAAATTTTACTTACCTATAATCAAGTATAATAAAAAGTATCTTCAAAACATGTAGTAAAACTTTTTTTTGCTATTTAATAGAATTATCGCGCACTTTTCAAATAACAATACTAAAGCCTCTACAAAGTAGGTAACAAAAGTAACTTTTTAGACGGAGCAAAGAAAAAAAGCGACAAAAAATAGATAATCATAAATTTTAATTTATATAGAAATACCTATTAAGTATGTTTGAAGTTCAAGAATACTACATATATATTTATAATTAACTAAAAATTAAACAAATACGATGTGAGAACTTAATGTTGTGTAATTAAAAATAAAAATACTTGTAGTAATGATAATATCCAGTTACAAGTATTGTAATTATTCCGTCGGCTTGTCCAGTAACAGCATTAGATCTTTCGCTTTAAACGCTTAGTCATAGTGTAGTAGACCCAGAGTAGAATTATTTGTATTGCAAAAGAGGAGTAAGTAAACTCAGAACTGTGAAAGGTCATAGAACACTTAAATAAAAGATTGCTCTAGGAGCGAAGTGTAATTGCGTATGTATTCGTTGCGTATTCGGGAGATAAAAATTAATGCGAGGTGGAAGATATAGTAATCAGTATCGTCATCATGACCGTACAAATTATATAGAACATAAAATTCATTTCGATGTTATTTAGTATAAAAAAGAGCAAGGCATTGAACTCAACGTAAATATAAGATTTTTTTTAACACTTCGACCCGGTATCATGTTTTGACATTTACAAAGATTGTGTGTTAATTAAAGGATTAAATTATAAGATTAAAAAGTTTCTTGGTAATTACTTCTAAACCTGTTTACAGGTAAATTATAAAATTGTACATTTATATGCATGCATTTTATTATCAGCCTTTAAATTTTGAGAAAAGTTTTAGCTAGATTGGGATTTTTTTTTACTATCATAGTCCGTTAATATGCAATTTCTTGGCGTTCCATGAATACAACGTGTGGTTAACGGGTCCCTCGCGTTGTAAGGAGAGATTCCGGGTATGAAGTCCGGGAATAATCACCCGTGTAGTAGATTTAGCGGGTTAATGCTAAAGATATTTCAGAAGCCCGTTCCAGAAAAGAGCTGATGTTCGTTCTTGATAGTACTAAATCGTTCAGCACGTTATAGAGAGATATCCTTATTACTCTCTCAGTCGTACTTTTACCGCACTCAAATTCACTGAGGATTTATTCCTAGTTATTTTGCTGACCAGTTCGTAGTACTTCTGTTGCTTGTGTCTGTTGGAAAAATGTCATAAATCAACTTTTATAATATTGTTATGTTATAAATGAAACTTGACCATTTTGTATATAAGTAAGAAAAGGACCTTTTGAAAAATATCCTTTTCTTACTTAGAATGGATTTCCGCAAAATAACGCCTGAATTCATTAGACATATTGTATATATAATGATGTATGCACTTGGAACATTATTTGAGCCGAACAACAAGTCTACTATATCGTTCAGGAATAGCTAAAGTTCAGAGCGATAAGTGGCCTCTGACTGTTTATGTAGCACTGCTCTATATAGAAATTGCCAAATTTCTTTTCCCAAAGCTTTCAGGCGAGATTACAAGGGTGAACTTTATCGTAAATACGTCAATTGAGTAAAGTTACTCCTGTGAAAATGGTGAAACAAAAAGTTCTAGTAAATTTTTAAAGTGTACGAAATATACATGTTTCAGTATTAAACGTTATCTAAAGTAAATGCTTAAATGAAGTCAATTTACGAAGTTAAAAAAAGCATTTCTTCAATAATTTTTCCATACACTCATTTGTTAAATTAAAAAATTCAATGTACGATGTATGGTGTAAAATACGGAGACCAATGTTATTGCGAACAAATTATTAATTTTTAATGAGATTTTAATTAATCTTCTTCAAAGTACTACCGTTGGTTAGCGGTACACTTATCCCAACTTTGATTTCACGATAGGAAGCACTTCTGAAACGCTTTTTTCAGAAGACCCTTCTGCTACACTATCGTAGCTTTTTCGATGTCGAGAATTGTGTCAAAACGATATTCTTTTAACACCGTGTTTTATTTTAGGGAAAAGCCAGAAATCGCATGTTTCTAAATCGGAAAAGTAAGGCGGGTGTGAACAGGCAATTATATTTTTTAGTATTCGAAATTTCTTTTTTGTAATTGCTCTTGATGTAAAAAAAATTAAGGAACTCTTCTACTTTTTGATTAATGTATTTTTGAATCTTAATATTATAATTTAATTATAAATTGAATTTATACTTTTATCAGAAGATCTTCAGTTAGAACCATTCCATAGGAATCTTGAATTTTTTGTTTCTTATAAAAATTTCTTCTCCCATATACAGTGTGATAGTGATATGCAATTTTCACCCTGCTAAATTTCAAGATCGGTAGGCTTAACTCATCTCTTGCAGCACATGCTTATTTTCAAAATCTTCCTCAGAACAAGTTATTTAACAGTAGTTAAACTCTGTTAAAGTGAAGTTGGGTGGATTCATTTGATCTTGATAGTAAGTACATACATAAGTAGAATTTAAAACGACAAAGTCGAATCTGACATCACAATTACGAAAAGAACAGGAACAGATTTCATCAGATGACTTTTACTTATCTTTTTAAATTTTTGGACTTCGAGATGAAGATGACTTTTGTCTTTAGCTGAGTAGTATCCCCTAATTGTTTTAAATATATTTAATAAACTTTAATATCGACAAATAAACAAAATTTTATGTCTGTTATGTGATGGAAGTCATGATGCCAGGCTTTGTGCAGGTTCATCGATTATGAGCTGGCGGAAACAGAAGGTCCACAAGCTGAAAATTTTACACTCCAGTATTCCAGTTACAACAAAGACGTTTGCACCTCTACCAGTGTAGGTGTTTAGTGTTGTGACTGTAAGGTGGTGTAAGTATTGCGAAGCAAGGAATACTCGGGGATCGGATGCGAGACGGGGCTCTCCTGACCACCCTCGCTTGAACGCGGGCGAGGCGGACGCGGCTGTCGGTGTATGGTCTACAATTTATGCATACGATGTAGCGAATGTAGTGTCACAGTCGCTGCACGCGTCATGCTGTATTCGTCAAAATAAAATTTATTAAACTAATTGACATCGTCTTAATTATAAGAAACGAAAAAGAGACGTAAGTAAAACGGATCCCTTAATTAAGAAAGTTTTAAAAATAACTCATATTCAAAAAGAAAAGATTTTTTAACGCGCAAAGAAATTTAAATAATGAAAATCAGTAAAGAAATTAAAACTTTTTGTTCGTAAGCCGTAGGCTCATTATATTATCATTATTTTTACATTTGTGAAGTATGACGTAATTTGTACACAAGCGCTTTTTAATATCTCCTTCTATTTCAGCTATCAGGTTTGTATGTGTTATATATTTAAATATAGGATAACAGGGTTAATGAGCTTTTAGGAAATCATGAATTAAAAACATTTTGATTTTATTTTAATATTTTGATTGTAAAAGAAATTTAACCAGTAAAACAATTTTATCTGTCAGTAATTAAAATATAATAGATATCATTAGAATGTATTAGTAGATTAGATACAGCTCATTTATCTAAAAGAAGAGTGATGGAATAACAAAAAAAAGTTTTAATAATTATTTTGCGTAATACTACTGATTATTACTTCAATATAATAAAGAGTTTTGTTGTTGACCAGTTCGTATTTTCTTTTTAATATTTAATTTAATATATGACGCGTTGTTGAAAATTGTAAACTCCTTATTGATAAAAAGTTATTATTAAGAGTGGATGAACATGAGTCAGTTGCTGGTTACGTGGTTTAAAATAATTACTTACCGACGGCACAAGAAAGAGTTATTTTAATGATTTCTCGTTTTGTTACTTTGATAGTCCAATATGAGAAGATGCCCGAAATTGTAATGGAATCAGCGAAATAATGGCAGTGATGTCAGAATTTCAAATATTACGCTTTTTAAATAAACTACGGAGGCTATTTTTCGACACATTTACTACTTACTATTCCAAGTAAATAATATAAATATAGATCTAAAATATATGTAATGTGTAAATGTTCATAGTCCGCATTATATCCAACATTATATTTCAACATAATTCCGAGAACAATGAACGAAATAATTCCTGTCATACAGCGGAACTAGTGATAACGAATTGTCAACCGTTAATCGTTATTGTTTACCTGCGGATGTTGTATGTATTAAAGAATTATTTTATGTAATTATTCACAAATAAACTTGTCATACAATAAATATATTACACATTTTGGCACCAGAAGTAGCTTTAAACAATTTGTTTAATTTATAATTGTGCCAGAATGGGACTTTGCCGTAAAACCAAGTATGCGAAAGTATTTCTCAAACGTAAAAAAATGGTACATATCTTACGAGGTCGGGTACAAGGGTAACTTTTACATAGTGTTTTTCTTGGTCGAGAAGTTTCAATTTGAACTAATGCAAATGTTTGTGGTTTTCTAGCAAACCTTTGCGTCAGGCGTTTGTTCTGTCATTTTTATTACAAGATATTTGCTACTGGCTCTCACTGAAAAATTGTTCTGTATAAGACTATATGTGTATATATTTATTTATTTAAAAACTTTTTATACATTTTTTGTATAGCGGCGAATTTAATGTCGAAGGCATTCTCTGCTAGGTAACCGTTTGGGCGGTGTAGAGATAAATTAATAATGGTAAGTGGTGTATATTGGCTACGAATTGGAATTGAGATATTAAGTAGGCGGGTGAAGTGAGAAAAGAGTAAAAATTGTAGTTAGTGTACGCAAAGAACGATGCTGTCGGATAGGCAGCAATTTTAGCTGAGAACGGTAGTAAGATATATGGTCGAATTTGCGGAGATTGAAAATGAGAAGATCTGTATTCAGATTAAAATAATCAACGTATCGCTGTAGTGGTGCCTGCCATAGAGGTGCCCTATACTCGTCAGCTCATAGTGGAAGTTATTTGCAACCCAAGGTCCCTAACACTGGAGCACCACTCCATTACCGAGTTACCATAGAGAACGGTTGGAACGGTAGAGGTATTCAGTCTGTTTAGCAATCTTCAGTTGCCCACCACTATGGCTCGGTGTTTAGCACTAATCGGTGTAACAACTCCTGAAGATGCCCCGTGGAGGGGTGAAACACGTGTTGAGTGAATTTACGGTGGCGGTTGTGTAGTTGGCATTGTCTGCCGCGTGCGCATTTACGAACGGGCTGGCGGGCGGTGCACTTTCATGCACGACAACCACTGCATGTGCGGAAGTGGCTAAATATTGGTCCTTTCTTATTTAGATAGACCAAAATTGTTAGACTAGTTCCTAATGTGCGCCAGATCCCTGTTTATTTGTTTATTGCTAAAGTTATATTTTCGACACTCGCTTGGATGTACACTTGTAAGTTGACAGCGTATAGATAATACGAACACTGAAGATTTTGGGTTATAATATTAATAAATATGCTTTGAGGAACAACAGAATCGAGACTGCATCGAGTTGATGACGAGTCTTTATATCGCACCGATTGCTGACGCTCCGGAAGATAGGAAGAGAACCATTCACATGCTACAGGAGAGATCAAAGGGTGGGAGAGGATAGACAAAAGAACGGCGTGATCAACATTGTTGAAAGCATTCGAGAACACTGTAAGAACTATCGTAGTGGTACTGTGTCCAGGGCAAAACCCAGACTGCAAGCGACTCAACAAATAGTTAACATGAGCAAACTTTAACAGCTGCTTATACATACAGGCTTCCAGCACCTTGCGTATAAAAGGGAGAATAGATATAGGTTGGAAGTGATTCACGATGAACGGGTTGGAAGCTTCTGGTAGAGGAATGATAAAGGCTCTCCGCCACATGGAGGGGAAAACCCCAACCCTTAGGGAGGTATTAATAATGTTGGAAATGGGAGAAAGAACATATTCCAAGACAAGCACTATTGTGCATCTGCTGATGTTGTCGCAGCCTGTTGCATTAGACTTAATGGTGGACATTATTATTCTGATCTCATCGGGAGCAACTAAAGAAAATTGAAATGGACAGATGTTCGAAGCGGGAAGATTAGACAGGGTACGACATTTTGTTTGACAATCAAAGGTATCTAAGGTACGACATTTTGTTTGACAATCAAACATAATAAAGAAAGGTGGAGAAATGACGGTTAAGAGTGTTCAAATCAACAGTCGCACCAGGGAAGCCAAGTTTATTCCTCTGCCCGTACCCAAAGTTTCAAGAAACTTCAATATATTAGTAGGGGTGGATACGAAGATGTTGTTGAGAATTTGGCGGCGTCAAGCGTTGCGTATCATCAGATTACATCGATTCCTTGCAGCTTTAAATTAACACCAGTTCTCCTTAGGACGTTCAAGCTTAAATTTATGAAAAGCCCTATGATGATATCCGAATGTCCTAAATCAACAATGGTTCGTCATCATTGGTCAGTCATCCATCATATTTACGGTTCTGATGGGAGCATTGATAGCATTTAGTCCAAGAATGCTTTAAAAAATAGGTTATAAAAATAAGGTTAAAAATACTTACATTTTCGTCAACCTGCCGTTAAATTATGTCAATCGGGACGAGCAGCATCACTACCTAGCTTCGCCAGATCTGTGCAACTAAAGCAATGAATGCGCAATATTTTATATAAAAGTTTAGGGTATATATAGATAAAACACGGAGATAAAACACACGAGCAGACAATTGACGATGGGAAGTAACTAAAAGGAAAAGAGGTGATGATAAATTCAAACTAGGTATCATTACTATCAATGTTGTGGTAAATATGTTGAAGAGGCAGTACTTGAAGGCTAACAGAGATGAGAATCTCCAGGAGTTTAACGGAGCGTGGAGAGGATGGCGAAAGGAAATTGGTATTTAAGTCGCACATAATAATCCTTTGTGCATATTCAAAAACCTGAAATTATTGTTAACTGACGGCGCCTTTTGCGGATCCATTTTGCACATGACATGAGTTGTTGTCATCAACATCAGCTGTAATATATGGTCATAAAGGTTTTTTTTTGTATTACAATTTGATGTGATGTTTTCACCGTTTCATCAGTATAAGAAGATAGCTTGTTATAGGGGTTTTTATGAAACTATAATAACCTGTTTGCCATTAGAACCGGCGATAAAGATACGGCTTAATAGCGGGATTAATGTGAACACGGAAAATTTGTAAAGATATTTTTTAACGATACTCACGTTTAAAGCACAAATATTTTAATTTAAAAAACGTTGTTTGTGTTTATTTACATTTCATTAGGTTTTACGATAGACGCTTACTTGTTTTGACATTTAAAGAAATGTTTTTAAAAATGCAAGCTTTTTATTGATAAGTTCTTTCATGAAACGTAACTTTCTTTAAGTGGGATATTAAAAATGTGTCAAATGATTAGAAATATTTTGATTAACAGTTTTTCAATATTAATAATTATTATATTTAAAAGGTTGTAACCTAAAAATTTAAATAAAATTTTTAACCGTGACGTAATGTAACTTAAAAATTTTAATAAAAGTTTTAGGTTACATTTCGTCAAATAAGTTTTATGATAACGACATAATAGTGTTTTAATAATATCCAATACTATCATGATATATAATACATACCTGAGAACGTCATGACTAATTGATTTATGTTATTACAATTTAATTATTGACTTTTTTGTTTTTTTTTCGAAGTAAACTATTTACAACGTTAAAAATATATTCTTACTGTAGACCATGCACGCAGGCCTGTATCGTAGTGATCATGGATCATTGGATCATGGTCAGATTACATAAAACAAACAATCATTTGACTTTTCCCATTTTCTTCTCTCTTTTCTTCGTTTCTCTACCTCTGATTTTGCGAAAACATTATTTTTTTAGTGTATCTGTGTATGTGAAGAACTCAAGGGGTTTTCTATTTTTTTAAAAAAATCTGTTTCATAATTTCCATGTTTCAAATTTAAAGTTCAAATATAAAGTAAACATATTATAAACATAGCATATTTTGAAGATTTTTTGTCTTACGTAAGTAAAATTATATCTACGCGATATAAATTTGACGGTCAAATTGACGACATGTTTGTCGGAAACGTTTGTTTGATTAATTAAACTAATTATTTTAATAATTGCAAATTATTCCCGTATTTCATAGCTACAAATTCACATTTATCCTAAACATTTTAACAATAAGTTAAACTTCCATAACTTTAACGCGATGCAACTTAGTTAACAGTTTTGAAGTTAGCTTTCCGGCGGCGACAATAATAACTAAGTGATAAGGTATCTCATTTACAGTTCAAAAGCGTTTCACTGTCATACATTGTGAATAGACATTTCACGTGTTAGTTTAGTTTTTCATGGAGTTAATCATTTTATGTTTATCATAATTTTTAATTTATGTATAATATTATAACACTGTAGAATTTTATAATACAATTTTCTTTTATTATTACTTAGTATTATAAAAATATTATTTTATTAATACATTTAGCAAAAGAAATTTGAATTCGGAGAGGCGAAATTAATTGAATTCGTTGTGAGGGCAAGTTAATATGTCTATCGTCTTTGTTAATGTGTTGACCGTGCGAAGCGTAAAGGGGACTTTGTTGAATATGTAGGTTCCTTCTAATACTATTCGGCGACTTTATTTAGCATTAAAGCTTTGTGAATGCTTTCCTGTAAGCCAGGTACACTTTTCTTTTTATTAAGGTATTTTATTATTACGACTTTCTTTTATTATTGTCAACCCAATCTTCTAGTGTCAAGGCGTGTTAATGTAATATGCTTTGCCAATAGGCATCAATTTACATTTCAAATTCCTGGATAAACAATAGTATCAGCTTCAGTAAGAGCTGAGGCCTTTCTCTCGGCGTTCTCAAAGGGCGATAGAAGTCGATGTAAAGGGCGAATATACTATATCTTATGACTATGTTTTGCGGCTTCATGGAGTCTTAACATTATGAGACTGAACTACAGGCATCTAAATGTGTTTTACGGATGACAGAAGGAAACCACCTATGCTCGTATTAGTTATTATATCGTTTCTTCTTCGGTGACGAGAAAAATGAAATTTAGTTCATATCTAACTGTATTGTACTACGGGGCATATTTTTAATTATGAGTCAATGATAACAACAATTAATAAGAATTCTCTTATTGTCAGCAGCCGAATGCAAATCGGTGTTCGAATTTAAAATTAACTTAAAAATATAGACGACTTTAGTGGCCATTATTCCTGCCATATGGAAAGTTCCACGTCCATTTACCGGTGGCGCTTCGAAATCCAAGTTTGTGAATTAATTAGGAAAGAGTACCCGTAGTTTTGACAAAGTCATTAAGAAAACCGAGAAATTTCAACCAGTAAAAGTACGACATAACTCATGTAGATTTTCTCAGAAAGACAAAAAAAGTAGATCTAGAATTATGAGACTACAATCTAGTGATGCCAGATATGTATATAAGCTAACTAAAATATTAAAAATAAAAAACTAATACTCTTGGTATTTATCTTTATATTACAAAACATTTACATACCTAACTTGTGTTTATTTTCTTTGCTATATAACATTAATTACTAAGTCTCATACATCCATGTATTATGCTATAATATCAACATAAACAATCTTGTAAATAAACACATACGCCGTATCAACATACCTTACGGCGAAATGTCGGAGTAAATTTTCGGTGATCTCGAACAAGTAAGAACATTTGAACATCTGGAAATTGTAGTATGGATAATTTAATTATCAACTACTACAATTTATGTGTGATCTATAATTATACACTTACTGGAATATTAATAGTCATCTGGGCGATGAACATTATTTTCTTTAATTATTGTATTATGTTTCTATTAAGAAAATTACTCAACAAGTCATGAATGAGACCCTTAGGCGAACGAAATAGCTCTGCGGGATGATAAGTTGAATTAGCAGTGAGCTAGCGACATAGCGTACAGAACTAACTGAACTTCAGGTTCTGGACTCGAAACTACGGGCTGGTAAGGGCAGTATCGGCGAATGGATAGACGTCATTGTTAAGTAAGAAAAGGACCAATATTTAGCCACTTCCGCACATGCAGTGGAAGTCGTGCAATGAAATGCACCGCCCGCCAGCCCGCTGATAAATGCGTATGCGGCAAACAATGCGAATCACACAACCGCCACCACCAAATTACTCAACACGTGTTTCACCCCTCCGCGGGGCATCTTCAGGAGTTGATGTATAAACGCGCCTGTTCAGCTTGGCATGCTGATCTTAAATATTTAATAGAATCAGGCGTTACCTCGTGGAAGTCCAATGAAATGCATTTCATTGCACGACTACCACTGCATGTGCGGAAGTGGCTAAATATTGGTCCTTTTCTTACTTAGGATGGATTTCCGCGAGGTAACGCCTGATTCCATTAAATATTTATTGTTAAGGTTGTCGCAAGACGCTGATACTATCTTCTTCCCACTGGCCCTATTGGAAATTTATAGCGAAGCACTATAGTCTACGTTCTACTGCTGAAATGATGATGACGGTGATGATTAATAAAGGTTTTTTTTTAACAGTGAATGTTTTTAAAATGAAATAAATAATTAATGTGAACGTTGATAAAAGATATTGTATTTTAAGTTTAGTTTTTTAGTTAAAGTTTAACAAGTAACAAAAATATTTTTATCGATCATTCTTCTCATGTGTTATTCAAATTTTCAAATATATTTTGTCAAAATGGCGGATCTGCTCAGTTAAACAGGTCACGATATTTTAAATTTTAACATTGCAATCTACATATTCCATTGGTACTTACATCTCTCGTAGTATATCTTAGCTTTACATATATTAATCCAGGGTGTTAATTGGATTATAGTGACATGTAATTAGCAACTGAATTCGTGAATTATTAAATATTTGAATTCCGGGTATTTGGTTACTGAATAAATTCATTGGTTCAATGACTGTTACATGTATCACCATCTTACTGATATAATTAGCATTAATATCCTTGTAGAGAAAAAAAATTGTTGAAAAACTTTGTTTTTTTTTTGTTGATAGTGTCATCATTGTTTATCATCAAAATGCCCAGTTGTCTACCGTGTCTTTTTAGTGGTAGAGAAGTAGACAAAGGAATATGTTTTATAACCAGATTAATTTTTATGAAATCAAATTTATCATTTCAGCAGTAAAAGACGTTAACCGAATGTGTAGCTTCGTAAAAATTTTAACAGCGTCTCGATTTTTCATGTAGCGAAGAATTCTTACGTTTTACGCAGCAAATATAAATCCTTTAACAAGTTAAAAGATAATGAAGATTTTCATTACTTCGCAAAAAATATTATTATATTATTTATCTTTTTCACAAGAAATTTTCTTCCATGTATTGACCCATCTGTCTCTGAAACGGTAAGGCTTAGATACTTTATTTGGTAGGAATATTTCTTCCGCCTCATGGATGATGACTTAGATCATAAATTACAGAATTCCACTTGAGAGAGGGGCGAGGACGCATTCATTAAATAAATGCGTTCTTTTGTACCATAGCTCTAATAATAATATAATAATTGGCCAGAATATTTCTTTAATATTAAAAATTACCACGAATAGAATTTATCAAACAACACCTATGTAAGGCAGTATGTGCCACGTGAAGCGAGCCGAATACGTCTATTTATGGTATAATATACAAGAAGTAAAACAGATCGAGTTTAAAATTAACTTTGAAAACTATTATATACCAAACTTTTCAAGATTATTTTTAAAATCCGATCCGTTTTATTTCCACTCAAATTCTTGTATCATTCTATTTGGCAGAGAAACACTAAAAGCTTTTCGAGCTGTCGTTGAGAGATATATTGAGAGGCCATCTTATAATCAGTACCAATGCAGGAAATAATAGCCAATGAATCCATTGTAATTAGGATTGAGTGCTGTACTTTGAAGATATGAAATGACTTATTCATTCGCCTGCAAGATTGAATTCAAAAATCGGACAAGTATCGGTTTGTTTACTGTGCAAAATGAATATTAACATATATTTTTTCCTCAATATCAGACTTACAATAATGCTTACAGTGTTACAAAACACTACATCAGGTACAGCCTGTATCGTAAAGTGAATATTTTAATATGCTTGGTTCGATTTACTTTTCCAGATATTTATTTTTATACAGAGGGTTTAGGTATATGTGTAATAGCTTTAAAGGGGTGAACGGATTTGTTAGCAAAAACCTTTAACATTAATATATTTTTACTATAAGAATATGATATGCTAATAGAAAGAGTGTGTTAATGTTTACCATGCACTCTATTTCTTTGTATCGTCTGTTTACCATTTCTCCCTAGAGACCAGAAGGTCTGTCAGAAAGTAAACATAAATAAATTTTAATACGTATTAATACGAATATTGAAATCGCTTTGTCGTAATTTATTATCGTTATTATTAAAGCTTATTATAATGAAAGCATTGATTTTAGATAAAGTATTCCATGCATTAATTGACAGCGATCGAAATGTTAGTGTTTGTTACATTTTTTTACCGAAAATCAAAATATATTACACAAACAAAATGTTATGTAGTTTCTATTACAAACAAAGTATACATAAATTCATAAATTTACTCGATATTTCAAGATATGTCGACGAATATATAATATGGTGTATTTACGATTGTCGCATATATTTTATATTTAATGATTTTAATGTTTTTTGCGGCACATAATCTCTTATATTATTATCGATTCTTCGCTTTTTACTTGTACAAAAACAGTTAATACTTGTCAAGTGTTTTTATTGAGCAATAACTAAAGGTAAACGTTCCTTAATAGTCGCCGTGTCGAGCATTATTGAATAAAAATTATATTTTAAACATGAATTCGTAACATAAATATTTTTAGCGTTAATAATAAAAATTCGGTAGAAAATATTTTCGAGAATTCCATTGATTTATTTTGCATTCTTTACGTTAGAATGAAAATTATAAAACAAAAGAGGAATTTCAGATTTTTCAGATTTTGTGTATTTATGGTATGATTACAATATTGAATATCTGATTAAAACCTAATTGTTTACAGCACAAAAAAGTAAAAAGAATGTTTATCTTCGCTTCAAGCCTAATTGGCAAGCTCAATTGCTCAACGAATCATGGCCGGCTATGCTTGGGATCGGATCAAGATTGCGGAGATCTGCAAACGAACGGTAGCCGATGTAGTAGTTGAAATAGCACAGGACAGATTTCTTTGGGTTTTAAAGCTCTGAAGTGCAATCTTCGAACCGGCAAACACAGCGTAAGATTTCGAAACACGAGGTGGACTGATGACCTAGTTAAATTCGTCAGAAGACGTCAGATGCATGCCGTTTCTCACTGATCCTATAGAAAATCTATGGGGCAAGTCTATGTCATTCTACAGCTGTAATGATGATGATGTTTATCGTATATTTTTTTCTTTATCATCTACCTAAGATGGTAGTTAATTTTTAAACGTAATAGATTTCACATTGTATTTTAAATACTATAGCTGTTTTAATTTAAACAAAAAGACAAATTATTACGAAATATCTCAGAAACATTTTGTTCTATTGTAATAAAAGGTCTTTTACATCCTCCTTTTTATAACTTTTGGTTCGAGTAAACACAAATACTGAAACGTGCTACTGAGTTAGTCTCCGAGATTAACTTTGACTGGCGCTTGTGAAATACTGTTTGAGGGTTTTCTTTTTAAAAAGTTTAAACATAAAACATTTTCCTGCAGACTTTTTAATTATTAGTTTTCGTATCTATCATTTTCTATTAGCTTTAATGATTAGTTTCGAATTAATTCAATTCTGCGATTGCACAATAGTTCGCCTTAAGGTATTTTTTTGGTTTCAAATGGTTTAACTTTATTTGCATGAACCTTCGTAACCAATGAAAAAATACATTTTTTGATTATCACAAATTTAATGAAACACGCTGCAAATGGTTTAGAAGTGTTTATAATCAAACAATTAAGAAAAAAAAACTGTTGTTATTGCTTAATCCTTAAATCATATTCGTTTTTTTTTATATTTTCTCACTCTTTTTACATCCCTCTTAATATCTTCCACTTGTTCTTCTTCTGTCGATCATATTTTCTTCTATCTCTATTCTAAAAGTTACGGCGGTTCGAGCCTTTGTGACGTTGGTATGTCATTATTTCTACCCACCACTTATTTGTGGTACCTTACAAAATTTTTGTTTTTGCAAGAGAACCTTAACATTTGTTTTTTAATGATCAAAGATTTACAAAATATGTGCCTAACTTATAATAATCAATTTTTCACTACTTTATATACATTTTTAACTTTTAACACCTTATAAATAAAAACAAATCTATTGAATATATTATAAAAATATTATCATTATATTATAATATACTTATTTTTAGCCTAACGGATAGGTAAGTTGGAGTAAGAGTGAAAGCCACAGACCGATAAGTGTAACTTAGGAACATCTTATGTTGAGCTTATCGGTGGATAGACGACCTGGTTAAAGTCATCGGAAGGTGACAGATGCAGGCCGCTTCCAACTGATCTTATTGCAAACCTACGGGAGGCCTAAATCTTGCGTTGGATGCCCTACGACTAAAAAGATGATATAAAAATATTCGGTAGTTGTTAGACACTGTTTACCACTTTGGTTTTCATATCGTAGTTTGTGGTAAACCTAATTTGTATAACTAATTTGAACGTGAAACTTATAAAATTACTCTTTAGACAGTAGCAGAATGTAATAGATCTTATTCTTGTTTGATAAAGATCAAGTTTGTGTTTAAGCGAATATTTCCTTAGCGAAAAGAATAAGTGGTAATTTTTACTAACTAGGAAGGCATTCTCATAAAGGCTACAGATGAAGGTGGAAAACGTTAGTTTTGAGTGAAAGGAACGGATTGCCCGCACAGAACAATGCTTGCTAGAAGATTTGTGAAAATGAAGAGAAGCGTATTTTATGATGTCGCTGCTAAGAGTGTTTTTGTTGTGACGTTTAAACAATTGTAAATTTATTTGTAAATCAGTCAAATGAATATTGTGGGATGCAAATTTTAATCATATATATGAAATAACTTTGAAGATTCTACACTCAAATGAATATTTTTTGGGATTATTATTCACGGATATGGAAAATGGATAATATGTATGATTTTACGATAATTAAGTATGTTTTTTTATACATTTTACAGTAGTCGTTTTTCTATTATTATTAAATAAAAATGGGGCTAAAAGCAACTAAGATTTATACGACGTTACAATAATTAGTTTTGATTTAAATTCACTCTATGATTTCAGGGAAATGTTTTTTTTCGTGAGATCAACTCTGCATTCTATGAAAATTATATATTTTATTTTAACATCTCAATTATATCTTCCATTCTGAAGGTCATATCTGACTTAAAATGTTTTGAAATTGAAAACTTTCTTGCGAAAATTGTGACCAGAGACCTAAACGAGCTAAAAAAATTTAAAAGTATTTTTTATTTTTATTTATTTTTTAAAAGTATTTAAAATTTAAAAGTATTTTTAGTGAAAAATATTACTTTTCTGATTTGAATTTGAACAAAAAAAATCATAAAAAATAAAAAATGTTCACCAGAGTTCTGTAAGACATAAATTAAACTAAAATATTATAGTTGGTAACGCGCATAAAATTTGAGCAGAAATAAATTAACATATTTTGTACCTTTTTATACTACAAACTTAAAAAGGTTATATTTAGTAGGCCTAGGCTTCATAAATAAATGACATTCTGTTGGGAGGAAAAATAAAATGTGTGCGTATACTACATACATACAGTCTCTACGGTCTGTCTCTCTGTCTGTCGTCTGTCACAATCCCCGGATAAAAGCATGAACAGTCTTCGATGGAAGCTAAGTAAAAATAATTCTTATACTGTTGACATAAAACGCCTTTTCAACCTTCCTTCATATATTCTACTAAATATGGGCCTCAGTTTAGGATTGAAAGAAAGGATTTACGTCGAATATTTATAAAAATATTACAACATAATTCTTTTGCTATTTTATTTTATTATCTAAAGTTATTTGGACATGTCACGGTAATGAAGACACAATGGAACGTTTGGAAGAAAAGCGATCTCATGGACGCTTTAGCAATGATAAATTTTACGAAATTATCGTAAAAAAATATTGCTTACGCTAACAGCGTGGTGTGCAAACGACAGGATAATTATGTTTACCCTCAAGGGTTGTTACAAAATAAACAATTTTATAGTTCATGTTCTTATATCTACGTGGCTTCTTTCCGCAGACATGACATTTTTGACATGAGATTTTTGTAACAGAACAATCTTCTAAGGATTCTTATTTAAAGATACACATTTTTTAAAACTTGAGTTTCGTGTTCCATCTTAGATTATTAAAGCATAAATTATTATAAAACCTAATTTACCACAATACCTAGTAATATCAAAATGTTTTAATGTACTAGTGACCTACCATGTGTTTATTGTTAAAATTTGGTCTCCTAACTACAGTTTTACTTAACTTTGTACGTAAAGCAGGGATGTAGAGGAAAAGTTATTTTACCATACATCTAGATAAGTGGAGTACTTTGTTATAACTTTATTTGAGACTACGTAGGCGTTACGTGGGTTTGGCGAGACTAACGAACTGGTCGGTGTCGAGACATAGGTGTATAATTTATTTTATAATATAAAAAGAAGTTTATAAAGAATAATAAAAATGTGTTACAGCTAGAAAATAAAACTCTTCATTCAATTTATTTTAGGTTTTACACGTTTCATTCTGATATTTGTTTAATCAGATTGACGGTAACTTAAAAATTATTTCATTATAGAATTGACGTGAAAATATTCGTTATTGCATTTTTTATGATTTTCGTTGCTAACTACAGCAACAAAGTCAGGATATACCGGTTAGCTTACGATGGCGATGCTTCCTCACGTGTTACTTTTACGACTGCTATAACTAGTTCAAACGTGCTCGTATTAATCTGTGATAATACTCGAGAGGGTCTTTCAACAGCGACTACTGTAATTTGTATCGAAGTTGTACCGCATATGGTAGAGTATCATAAGAGACCTACCTACCAGCAAAGTTGAGCAAGCATCGACAATAGTATAAATAAAATTAAAAAAAAATTCTAATCATTGAGGCGATAGAAAGTTTTGCGTTAGTTAGATACTCCATATTTTGACCTGAGTTAAAATCGCCATGACATTGATCTGTTGTGAAATGATATTTATGTTGCAATCAGTTAATAAGCAGTTCAATTTTGGTTTTAAAACAGTTTTTCAGTGTCATTTCTCGTATCTAAATTGCATACTGTGGAATTTTATGTGCAAAGTCAAATGATCAGTGGTCGAAATAAGTAGAGGGATCTGCTAATGACGTCGAACGAACATGATAATAACGACATGCTTCTGAAATTACGGAATTTCGAAATAGAATCCCGAAAGCACGAAGTTATTTAGGAGACAGGGGACCGCTATATCTGTCCTTGTTTATATATCGATTGATATCAAATCGGTATGAAGTGTCCATTGAAGGAAGACAGTATGAATCGAAAAGAAAAATTATTAATATGGCCGTTATTCGTAGTTTTATTCCATATTAATTATTACTTAATTAAGTGAAATACAGATTATTTACTTTTAATTTAAAGCTCTAAATCACCACTTAATTAGTTTTTCTGATATAGACGAGAGTAAAAGAGATGTTCACGGTAAACATTCCTTTTATTAGTTTTTGTACTGACACCGCTGAAGATGGTATTAAAACGATTTAACTGCTATGGTAACTTCAAATTAAATATAAAAGTTATTTAATATATTAGTCGTAAATGTACTGGCTATATAATATAATGGAAAATTACGGGACTAAATAAGAAGCATGTTTTGGCAGACATACATTTGCTTCATTATCATGATTCTTAGGCTCTTTATTGCTGGGACCCTCTCTGATGGACGCCATTAGGTACGATCATATTAGGGCGTCATATGGTTCTTATTGAAAGCAATTATTACATAAATTATAATTTTAATAAATATTTATTGTTCCATAGATTCGCTTAAACTATGTTATTGCCATGATGTGATGTTATTTTATTAGTTATATGCTACTTAACAGGTTAAATAACCTTAAAGGTTTATGTTTTGTTGTGTCATCTACGTGAGTAAAGTGAGTTTAATCCGTAATCGGTTTATCCACGTACCATTAAACAAATAAATACATTACAGAGAACATCTAGACTAAGCTATTCTCTCTTATCCAGTGGTTAAAGCTGTAAAAGATGATATTTTACAGTTTTTGTTGTCGTATTTTGTAGTAAAATAATCGTGAAAGAGAAAATGTTGAACGTTAAAAATAAAAATTAACGGAGAAATCAGTGTTAATATTTTGTTACAAAACATTCAATGCGGATTTCATACGCAAACTTTTATATTTAAGCGATATTCATTTCGCTTAGTAACGAAGTGCAAATATCAATATCGATATCGTTTTATTTAACATGTGAATTAGCTTTGTACAGAAATTTAAATGAATTTATTTCGCAAATATTATGTATCTAATTAGTTAAGATGTTGACGCGGTAGGCGCCTATCTGCTGAAATGATGATGATTATAAAATAATTTAACTTATTAGTGTAGCGGTAAATGACGGAGACTTGTGATCATATGACGCCGGTTCGATTCCCGGGATATAATTGTATATAATTTACACTTTGTGCATAAATTCTATAGGATTGCCAGTCCTCTGCGAACCATAATACAACCTTAGCGTTTATAATACATATTTAATGGAATCAGGCGTTACATTGCGGAAGTCAATCCTAAGTAAAAAAAGGACCAATATTTAGCCACTTCCGCACATGCAGTGGTAGTCGTGCAACAAAGTGCACCGCCCGCCAGCACGCTGACAAATGCGCATGCGGCAAACAATGTATATTACACAACTATCACCGCTGAATCACTCAAAACGTGTTTCACCCCTCCACGAGGCATCTTCAGAAGTTATGTTACACCGATTAGTGCCAAACACAGAGTCTCTGTCTTTGTTGCACGACTACGTCTGCATGTGCGGAAGTGGCTTAATATTGGTCCTTTTCTTACCTACCCAACATAACCTAATCATTTCCTCAGCTAGGGAGATCGAGTAAGGCATTTTGGCAAAGTTAAAAAAGTGTATCATAAGTCCTTCTTTCATGACAGTTATCTCACTAACTACATCACTATTGTCCTGGACATGGTTTTTTCTCTCCATTGTTTGGTTACAAAAATGGACGCGGTGATACCTTTCTAAGCATTCACCTTCGAGAAAAGTTCTGCCAAAATGTTATATTAAACGTTATGTCAAGTTTCAGTAAAGAACAAAATATTTCCGTTATGAGTCTGCCTCAATAAAAAAATAAATGAATGTCAATCTGAAGCTCTTCAATGATATTATAATGTTGTAAATGGTACTGAATGATTGTATCAAAAATTAATTTCCGTCAAACAGGAAAAACGAGAAAACAGATATTGTTGTAGAATTATCGTATTTGGCTATATTGTTTTGTCGCTTTAAATGTTATTTACTGTTGATTCACGAACAACAAGGTATCATCTAAAATTCTCGTAGAATTATCATGGAAAATATATTTAAATAATACAATAATCATTTTTTTCTTTATATTTGAAATTTACTTGTAATTCGATGTTTTAAAATATGGAACCGTCTAGCATATTATCGGTTTCATAAAACCGACTTGATACATTTTTTATTACTCAGTAACTTTGAGTTGTGCGGCATAAATTTATGCAAAGATAGATAGAGATATAACCTAGGTATTTACTATAAAATTTTAAAAAATATGAAAAAGATTTTTTTTATATTACTCAAATAATTAAGTAATGTAAATAAAAAAGACGTTGAGTTTTCTACGAAAAAGACATTCTCTTTGACTTTATTAAATTCTAATTTGCTAACATTAAAAAAATGTTGACAATTTCGTCCCTTACAAATTCACTTTCTACTTTGACTTTCGAGCCTATCGCAAACACGAAACACTCTTCACGAAAATTCAATATCCGGACAAATAGCGATCACATAGTATTTACAAGTGATCGTAATAGGTTTTTTACACTGCTTCTATTATTTTTGGAATATTGTGTATGTGTAAATATGTTTAATCTTAACAATTTACATATATTGTTATGAAAAATTACGTACATTTTTGAGGACATAACGAAATTAAGCACCACGTGCTAAGTTTAAAAACTGACCATTCCCAATGGAATTACTCGTATAAAATATTCTGTGCGAAACGCTAACGAAACCGGAAAATTTATAGTAGCAACAAATTTTTGCTACCATTATTTTCTGTCACAGATACATGTGAATTATACCTACGATTTATTATTCTTATTAGTGTGCTTTCGGCCTTTTTTACTGTATTAAGCCATTTGATACGTGATGATCGAAACCATCGAAAACCAGAGCGACTTATTGATCTTGAGCCATTCACTCTATTCTGGACACCAAGTCTCTTCATAGTGTAGTCTATAGCAAAGCGGCTTCATTTTTCCTACAGCACAGAGTATTAATTTTTTTTATTGTACTACCAAGACGCGCATTAGAGCGACGTTAAATCCACGATGACAACGTTTTTCCAACACCACATTTGTAAAGCATTGATGCGTTTCCTACAAGAATAAATCATCATCATCAACAACTCAGTCGTAAGATGTCCCGGTATAACATAGACTTCCCTCATTGATTAACAATATAATCCTTTGGAAGTAGCCTGTATAGAGAGTCATCCGACGACATTAACAAGGCCAATTATGGCTGGACGTTTTACGCTGCTACCGTCACTTAAACTTACTAAACCACGGAGCTGTAGTTCTATGAATAAATAATATGTATCATCCAATAAATAAATACTTGTTTGTTTGTCATAAACTCTCCTTTTATGAGTTTGATTATTTGGAGCAGAACGAATAAATTTCCGTTACAAAAGTTCGTAAAATCTATGCATATTTATGATGATAGTTAAACATAATTTTTTTCAAAATATCACCCTATCATATCTTTACTTCGTTTCTCTACTTATTTTGTTGGAAATGTTAGACAAAAACATTGTTTTTTATAATTATTGAACGTAAAGACACAAGAAAGTGACAAAGGTCAACATGGCTATAAATTATCAAGACTTTGTTCGGAAGCGATAACAGGAGGAATAGGCTCCTAGGTAGCGAGGGTTAATATTGTGATAAGGTGAAGTCTCTTCAAAATAATGTTCGGTTTAAAACGGTGTAGGTAACGACAGAATGAAAATTTATCACTCGACTAAAAACTTCACCACTTTTGTTACAGTAAAAGTAATCTGAAAAATTAGCTTTCATAAAAAATAGCTAATTTAACAATAAGTTAATCAAAGAATAACAAAGACTTGAACGGTGCCGGCATCCTAAATTATGCAGAATAATTTAGCACGCGAGTGAAATCCATTCATATTCATGGCGAAAAACGGTTTCATTAAAACTGCCTTACCTAAACATTGTTTTATTGTTACCCAAAATTAAAAACGTTGCTTTATCTGGATTTATTATTGCAAATACACGTAATTTTGATAAATTTACATTTGTAATTTGTACCCATGTAGATATTTGTTGTAATAAGATATTTCGGTATGTTCCCCTCAAGGTTTGTTTTATAACCAAACATTGTAGTGGGTGGGCATCTATGGACCAAAACGACGATATGGGTGATTGGTTAAATTAGTTAGTTATAAAAGCTTTATAGGGGTAGTCTAAGAGGATAGTGTAGCTCATTTGTCATCAAAAAGCGTTAAATGATCACTATGACATAGGTTACATTATGTTTTCTTTGAGATTACGACAGGCCAATGAATTTTGGCATTACAAACTATGTAGGGACAGACAACAAATATTTTTTAATATGTAGCAATCTATATTTTTGTAACCCTTTTTTTCTCTTATCACATAATCTTTAATCTCAATGCGTTATAATTTTTTTACAATAGTTACGATTTATGGATAGGGTTGTTGCACAAATTTAGCAACAAATGCTATATGTTCACCGTTTTATTGCTTTTACACTGTAAAATTACTATGTATATGTATGTTGACGCGAAAGAAAGAAAATGTAAAACTTTTTTAAAGAATAAAATTAAGGAATTCCATTTAGCAAAACTTGTTACTGATCGATTCTGTTGATATATGTCTTATGAATGAAAATGTCTTTTGAATAGAATCGACACACGACACCTCCTAAAAAAATCTTCAGGGGAGGCATATGCCTTGCAGTGAGCTTCCATGCACTGAAATGATTATGTCCTTGAAAATAGGAACAATTTCGGTCTACAAGAAGTCACCGCCATATTGTAGAGGATTTTGCATATATTGTTCCTTATACGATAAAGAAACGCTGAAAAATATAGTGTTGAAGTCTTTTTGAATCTGTCATATTTTTTGTTAAATTATTTGTATAAATTAAGACTAATACATATACGCACTAACACATATACCTACACATCTACAATAAGCAGTCACACATATGTTGTTATACAAAATGTATTTACAAAAATACCAGTTTGAACTGCTGACTTATAATCAATGTAGATTAAAAATATATTATTTTTATATATTTTTTTATATTGACTAACCCTTAAATGTCTTTGCATATTAGGTGTACCCATTAATACATGTTTGTTCCTTATCACAGATTGATTCAATAAATTATTTACTATATTTTTTTTGTCGTTATATTTTATTGAGAAATATATATTCAAAACAATTGTTATTGTTTTAATTCCCTTTGTTTTGGCTTGTATGTATCTTGTCATACATTGGGTGCGATAATTATATTTGAAGCTATCTAACAAGTTAGCGATATATGTTTTACTGTAGCTCAACGGTACAACCCTTTATTGTTTTCATATAAAATATAATCAATTAATAATTTATGAAAAAAACGCAAATTAAACGCGCTACAACGAATGAAGTAATAAGTTTACGTCTTTCATGTTTGTGATTTATCGAACACGCTCGGTAAGGCAATATATGCAATTAAAAAAGCAGCAAACTTGACAGATTTGTACACAGCACGATTAGCTTAGTTATTTTTACAGCATTTTGTCTTCTGGGTTACTTTTATGGGGTAATTGGGATGCTATCGATATCTATACACTTTTGCATTATACTACACACGACAGTTGTTGGTGTAAAGGAACTAAACATTGTTAAAAAAGTTTTTTGATAAAAAAATAAGAAAACGATCATAAATAATAATTTTGACAAGGTGGACAGATAATCTTTCAAAAGTCATCGGTCTGGGCGCTGGATGCAGGCCGCATACAGCCTTATTGGAATCTTTGAGGAAGGCCTGTGTCCAGCTATGAACAACCTAGAAACCGGTGAAGAGAAAGGATATGATTTGCTTTTGTGTTGCTCAAGTGATGACAATACCCAACTAAGTTTATTGTAGGTTTTTCGCGATGGGCGTACTTATCCATCTCACCCTCATAGCCATGGTTTTTCAACTGAACGATGCCAGTATAGGGGAGCTCTATTTGATTCTAATTTATATCTAATTGGACACTTTTGGCATATTTCTCATGACGTTCACAACAATATGAATAAATAATATTTAAATCAAATGAAATCATTTCAATTATAACAGCAATATAGATTAGAGTCTGTAACTCTTCGTTAGGGTTCAAAACCACATTGTTATCTTCGAAAGACGCTGTGTCTTCGTGGTGAGTGGTGGCTGGTGTTGCGGTCGCAGAGATTGTTTTTCGGTAGGGTGAGTAGAGTTTGTTTCAACGAACTCCTTTGTAAGTTCAACTTACGATGTCAAATTGTAATAACACAATTAATGAAGTAACATCAAGGTTTCACGGATCTCAAACTTTCATTAGTTCTATTTGTGATAATTATTTATCTCTATAATTCAAAAGATCTCTTTTTTTTAAATTTCGGCATATAAGTAATTGTCACGTATGTACTATTAAAAATCGCGAGCACGTATCTATTACTTCGTAAAGGTGAGATCACTAGTATGCATGTATTTGTTCCTCAAAATTAAACCAAAAGCAATGACAGCGGTCACATCACTGACGGCATCTGAATTCAAATACATGTACGAATTCAAATTCAATTCAATTTCAAATGATTAAAAATGGTATTGTAGCCGAAGTGGAATGGCAATACGAAGCGTTCTTACGTGAATGCTACACATTTTTAGGGAAAGGCGAACACTACAACTGTAGAGTAAGCTGCGGTCGTCCGTATATTATATTATACGAAAACTGTGTCAATAATGATTTTGTATTTTTTAATATTGTTCTTATATTGGGACCGAAAGGTTTCTGTTATATCAAGAGAATTATAAAAAAAATATCGTATAACGTATTCATTAGAGCGAAGAAGCAATATTAATTGAAAATTTTATAATATATATTGTATAAAAGCATTTTAAATTTTAGCGTACATTTTTAATATTTCTGGGTTATTAAAACGTATTCATTACTTCAACAACAATAGGCGAAAATTAAAGTTAAATTGCTCCACGCGAAATGACACCGATTTTTTTCAATTAAATTCTATTCGCAGATAGAAAGAATCCTAATTATAAAATAATAAAAACTCGTGCATTTCAACTCTCGTTTAATAGTACGTAAAGTTAGAACTTTTTATTTTATTTTCTTGTGCCCTAAATTATATTATACCAAATACTAAATTAATTTATTTAAGGTTAATAGATAAGTATTACTAGACATATTGCTTACATAAAATTCAATGAGAGATTTATAATTTCACGTTATTTGTTTTAAAAATTATTCTGAATTTTATTAATTTTAGTATGCAAACAGTAAATGTTTATTTTATGCGTTTTCGTAAGTCGTTTCTATAAGGAGTGGTGGAGTTCCCTGGTCCCCCGTTAATATTTATGGTAGTTGATGTTTGTGTTGTTGTGTGTCGTGTGTGGGTTGTGTGTGATGGTTGATGTTTGTAACATAGATTATATTCGTATATAAGAGTCCTCGTATTTGGATGCAGTATAGGTAACTAAATGTTTTTAATTTTAAAAATAGTAATCGATTGAATCGATGAAAACTAATAGACGTTTCAATGATATTTCGAATTGACATTTTTATTCTTACGTATTTTTGATGAATTGTATTTCTAAAGCATATGAGTATTATATACATAAAATAAAATGTCTCTTTTCAATACGGACACGTTGCAACAAGAATAATTGCAGCGTGAAATACAATTTACCGTCAATGTTACGCTAGGTTTCATTTAATTTCCTTTACTTCCACAAGCGTACACGAAGTTTTTCAGAAATAACAAAAATGTAGACAGGTTTAAGTTTAATGAATACCTAAGTTTAATTCATCTTGAAGCTCCATATTCAGCTTGAAATACATCGTTATAACTATATAAATAAAAAATTAGTTCAAATGAATCTGGGTGATATAATTCTTTTAACTTATGGAATAATTTTAACAAAAGGGGACATTTCAGTCTTAAAATATCCTATAAGGAAAGCGGTGCTTACGTCTTTCGTGGATCCATTTCTTCCAGGATCCAGCGGACGACCGGAACTAGGTAATGTCAATTTATTTTGATTATATTTTATATTTAATAAGCAGACCCAATGAGCCATGTATCTAGGCATTCAACAATTATAACAAACAAAACTTGCTAAAATCGTTAGCAACATTGAATTATTGTGTGCGATCCGTGTCTTTTTCATATTTATTCTATGTAGGTTTTATCGTGGTAATAAAGATATTTTTTTCAAACACATCTAATATGAGATATATGGTAGTCATTCAAATTGCTGCGCTCTTAAAATCTCGTCTTTAAATAAGACCTTTCCTAGGATTTTTCGCTTGGTTCCTCCGTGGAGGTCCGCTTAAGTATTTTAAGAAATAAGCGACCTCTCAATCTAGCTGTGAAAGTATATAAAGGGACGAGACGGGGCTTCCGAAGGATACCTTGAGGTTGGTTATGAGAGAAGGTCTGAGCTCGACACCATCAGTGCTCTGGCTCTTTAAATAGGTAAACCTTGACCTTCTGTTTAAAAAAATAATATAAGTAAATAGAGAAAAATGCTTGTATCAAAAAATTTGTACCAACGAAAAGTGATAAGCGGTTTGTACCGTTAATGGTCTACACGTCTCTTCATATAGTAAGGTAAAAAAAGTATTTTTATTTTTATTAATTTAGGCGATATTTTCAGGCAATCCTCATTTAACATGCGGCGCGAGAGGTGGAATCTGTGTAAAAGTCCGACACTGTCCTCTCATGAATTTTGACGCAACAGTTCCAGGCTGCACACGAAACTTTCGAGTTTGTTGCAGGGTTGCTACTCTTGGATCCCCCACCGTAGGTATAGCGAGAACTGACAACATGATTCCAGTGAATTATATTTATTTTCGCGACTTGAATAGTCCGTTAATTGAATTTATGGCCGTTAAAAATTATAAGTTGTTGCAACATTTCATTTAGTTATTCAATGTAAAGTAGTTGCTTTTATCATTTCTGTCATCGTTGTATTCGTTCCAATTTTATTTTAATTAAAAATACAATATTTTAAGTGTAAAGTCAAGTTTAATAATCCTTTACTCTAAAATTATTTTATTTAAGCTCTATAAATTTCTTGCAATAGTTAAATATGTGTACGGGATTTAAAAAAAAATAAACTACAAAAAAATTTTTTATTAGTTTATATTTTATAATTTTTTTGGAAATTTAAAGTAGTAAGCATTTTTATTATAATAAAAGAATATTTTTGGTGGCTTAGCTCTATGAGATCGATAGATCGATAGACACATGAATCTAACCAACCTTGCCGACCAGATGGCAAATTGTAGTGGTAGAGAGCAGGCTACTTAGTGCGCAGAACATATTGCTGCTGGGCATGCAAGGTTCTGGAGATCACGGACCGGCAAAAGACTATGTTAAAGCCTTTGAAAGATACTGGATGATCTGTGCTGGAGCCTATTTCAAGCAGTGGACGTCTTTCGGCTGAAACGATGATAGTCATTATGAACATTTATTATCATAACTTAACGAAATGACCCTGGAAATATATCAATATTGAATATAACAATTAAATTTACTTCATAAAATAAATCAAATATAACATACTAAAGTAATATTCAATAAACAATATTAAATTCTCGCGTATTAAACCAGCGAATGTCAAACGTCGCTTTGTTTTAGTAATATACGTTTTCCTTGGGAGTAACGATCTGAAGATAGTACATTCTGTAAAGAAAAAAATCATTTTTGCTTTATTTAAACGACGATAAGATTAGTTGGTTGGTTATTTGGAAATTCTAAGTAGTTTGTATAAGGTGTTTGCCGTCAAGTCTTTTTAAAATACATTATCAACCAGTTCTTCTAGATTTACTTTCACAAAACAGAATTATAACAAGTAAACAAATTGTCAAACATATGACGCACAATATTGTATATAATATTTGTATTATATTTGTATATAATATCAAGATTGCACTCGTTTTTAACTGAAAACAAATTTTAGTATGTATGTGCCGAAGCAATCTGGAATTATTAAACCTGTAGAACATTGCACAGCTGGACATGTTTCATTTTCAATTTTCAAGTTTCATTCCAATTACTTACAATAACATAAAAAAATGCCAAATAGGAGTGGTAGGGGGTCAACTCGTAAAAGTAATTACTAAGCTTACAAAAACACGTAGTTTTCATAAAGATTCCCGAGCGTAAAAATGAAAAAAGATCCCAAGGAAGCAGCTGCACAGACGGTATATATAACAAATTATTGCTTTAGACTTGGAGTCAACATCCTTAGCATGATATTAACCAAAAGATGTTCACAGCTGACTAAGATATCCTTCATAGATTTCCAATAGGAGTGATAGGAAGCGGCCTGCATCCAGCGTCTTCTGAGGACCTTAAGTAAGCTAAGGTTGTCTGTCCACTTAACAGGATACGACTACAAAATGTATATTCACTAAATATCATTGGTCATATCTTTTACCAGACTAATTACTCTGCGAAATAAATCCTGGTAGATATTTGAGATAAAATTGCGATAAGAGGTTTATTTTTTATAAGGAAAGTATAAAGATTCAAAGATAACAGTTTCTATAAAAAGAAGCGGAAATCCGTTCATGTGTCGTAAAAGTGGAAGCCTCGGCACCATTAATGCTCGTACAAAGATCATTCATTTCCGTCATTGACTTGTACGACGGAAGTAATCACTCACAACAAATTATCTTTTTTCTCTTATATCAAAATCGTATCTGAAACAAATAATTTGTGTGGATTTATAAAATTCTTATTCATTATAATCAACTTGATATAATATTGGATTCGTTTATTTATGCTTCATTATTAATTAATTATGAATTATTGAATTCTTTCTTAATAATATTATAAAGTACGCAAAAATTCTTAATATGTTAAATTAAATAAATACTAAAATGTAAAAATTATTATAAAGTTTGTAAATTATTATATATGATAGTATAGTTTATGATTATGTATTATATTTTGTTTTTATATCGAAATAAAAATATATTTAACTTCAAATACATATTTATGTTGATGTGCAATTTCGTCAGTTAAGAAGTAAACTTGGGTATTAATCTTTCTATTTCACAGTTTAATACAGCAAATAAAAATTAATGTTTGTTAAAGATAATAAGTCGATTACATATAACAAATATTTAAAGATAAGTAGGTCATATCGTCGTCGTCGTTTTAGTTGTTCACTGCAAGGCATTGGCCTGTTCCAAAGATATCTATGGGGTATATACTATAATCTTCACGCTTGGCAGACGGGGTTGCGATTGCAGTGTAGTATTATAGTACGCAAAGCACGCTGCTGCCCTTCCTCCGGAAATTCCTTTGTAAGTGTCAATCCTATGTAATTAACGCACAAAGTGTGATTTATATAACATAGAGTCCCGAGAATCGAACTCGCGACCTACAATCGCAAATCTTAGTCCTTTTCTGCTGGTCTACCACTATTCACATAAGTTATGTATTTGTTGATAACAGGCTTCTATATACTTTTGTCTATTTATTCATGTATTCACAAAAATTAAGATACTGAAAGTTTTAAAAATCTAAGAACAGTCACAATATATAAACATTATACGTCAACATTAATACATATTACTACGTAAATTGAAATATAGTCCAGATAAAGCTCAATATAGTATCGTTATTCTCTGTGAATCAAAAATTATATTAATAAGTTAAACGTGGCCTATTGATAGGCAAAAATCTCTTTGGTTATTAATATAAGAAAAAAAAGGCATCTCAAACTATTGTTTAAAGCAATAAAACGTTGAAACGAATAAAACATTAAAACAATAGAATCAAAGAATACGTAATAAATTGCGGGCATTCTTTCGACCGTCTCGTCGTCGATACTAAGATTTTATCACGCTGAGTAAGTACGTTTCTCTATTGGTATTCCTACTTGATCCCGCAGTGAAATTCGAAATAATTAACTTTAAAGAACCATTTCCTTTTACTACATACACTAAAAACAGCAACGTTTGAATTTTTCCTCAAAGTTATCTAGGTTAAGCTTGCACTTTCGAAATTTCAGACAAAGGGAAAAGAAAATTGTTTACTTGTACAGGTGAAATTGCATTTTTGTGCATGCTTAACTGTTATTAATATTTGACGAATGTTTCGTTTGAAATGAAAAATTGCTATGTGGTGTCAACTGTTACGTATTCGAACATTACCTATATGATAATTTGCTATGGTAAATTGGCGTGTTTGTTGTGATAATCAACTTATTGAATTTAGTAATTTAAGCCCATAATACGGAATAATAAGTTATATTATTATATTATAAAATAATTCTCAAAATCAAAATAATTGCAATGGTTGAAGCAGATTTATAAAACAGTTATTTCGATAGTCAGCGCCGTCTGGTGGCGCATTGCTACAATAGGAAAAGCAAGTTTTAGGTGTAAAAACTTTAAAGTGGTAAATGTACAGCTCATTTATTATGTGGTGAAGTATGGAATACCGTATTTAAATGTAAAATGGTCTCCGAAATAATTATTAACGTATTGATAATATAGTAATAAAAAACGTTTTTTAAAAGTCGGACCACTCCATATTACAATTAGTTATTGTTTACTATTACCTTGTAGGCTTCGTACTGATAAAGTTATTGCACTGTCGCATTGTAATAGAAAAAAAAAGAAATTATTGTAACATATTTCAGAGTGATCTATTTATACAGTGTGAGTTGAAAAATGTATGAAGACTTTAAAGCTTTTTGTTGATAAATATGCTATACATTTATCACTCTAAGGTTTTTACATCCATAACCAATCATCTTGTATATAGATTATTAACAAACTTCACTTTAATAATATTTTCTCATTAATATTCTGAGCACGTCTTCTGATTTCTTCGTAAATTACTGTGAATAAAGCCCCACAAAATTACTTTGATACTTCTCAGCTTAATAAATAGCAAAATAGACGAGTTAATTACACAATTTCTCCGAATAGCACCACTCGAATCGGAATGTATCAATTATGGAGCAATTCACTTAATAGATCGTTATATTTCACCTGTTACTTAAATGCGGCTTGCGGGTAATAAACTGTAATACAAGTATTTATGACGCTATCACATGTGTTTATTAATTAACTAAACTTAACTTACACTATATGTAATGTTTCTTAATTTTCATAATATTGTACAATAGTACAATAACTGAGTCAATATATATTGTACATTCAATTATATGGAAAATTTGTATAAACATTTCGACGTTTTAAGACAATAATGAACTAGACCATAGCTTTCCAAACGGTGCAACGCAATGCCCAGAGGCATCGCAAAGCTTGCCACAGATTAGCCATCCATGATGACACAACCGAGTTGTGTCGACGCCGCAAGCAATATAGTGGGAAATACCAAACTTAAAACCAGTTTTGAAAATTTTTGCACAGGAAAACAGGTACAGCTTCTTATTAATGATTATCAATGATAAAGAAAAGAAAGTAATGGGAGCCTAGCGCTTAAGGAATGAGACTTGCAATCGATTTCTTGCATACTATCTAATATTCACAATTTTTGCATTAATTATATAGGATTGCCACTACAAATAAGTTTCCAAAGGATGGGCAACAGCGTCTTGTACGTCATCGTACATCGTCTTCAACGTATCACCTCGCCCACTCAGAGGGGCGATTATGGTACATCTCCCATAGATATCTTTGGGGAAGACATAAGCCTTGCAGTGAGCATTTATGGACTGAAATGGCGAATGATAAAGATTTTTATTTTACCTAATAACCCTTTTAATTTTTATATTATTAAGAAATGTTAAAATTTCGTAATATTTAAAACAAACGTAAAACAATATGCGTGCATGCTTTTGTTTATAGAGTATTCATCCGTCCGGTTTAAAAATTAATGTATTACTCACTTTAAGTAACTATGAATAAGTTTTGTGATAATAAATTTTTTACACCCCTAATAACAATAACTATTTTCAATTATAGTTTTTATCATCATATCAGCCGATAGACGCTTCCTGCAACGCATAGGTCTCCATCAGAGACCGCTCCGGTGTCCGGTTTTGCCCTGCGTTTATTAGATTTCGCAGACAAGCACCGAGCTTAAAAATCTCCATTGCTCTTACTCTCAATACTAGATCAGAACTATATTTTGGTGGATATTTTTTGCCACCGAAGAATCCAGAAAAAGAAGGTAAGTCTGAAGTGGTAGTGAGCGGTGCACATCACTCGTGAAACCGATAGCCGTTGGGGCCAAATGGTTCTCGAGTGGCAACTACGACCCGGAAGACGCAGCGTGGCCCGCAATATGTGGTGGAATGACGAGATAGTTAAGATTGCGGAAAGTCGCTTGATGCGCGTAGTGTAGGAATGGTCATCACAGCGATCTTTGCGAAAAGAATATACCTTGTAGACGGCATCCATAGGCTGAAATAAAAGAAAAGAAATAGAAGCTCTGAATTAGCCAATTTGATAGATAATTAGTTATCCGTAATAAAGTTCGGCTCATCGGCTAACATAATTGCCTTTATATAGTTTGTTATTTGTTTACCAAGTGAAGAATCAACTTTATATATTTCACTTTTGTCATTGAAAACTTCATTGATTCCGTTAATACTTGTTTAGTGGTTCTGTTCGGTTACTGAAATGGAACGCTTAATGCGTTCGGAGTTATAGTTTTTTCTCCAAGGCATTTGCGCCTATTTACTCGATAGACCGTACGCCTAAACGAATAAAGAACTTGTCGGGCTTCCGATCCTTTGGAATATTTAATGTAATCGAATCGAGCTAAGGCTCCTTAGGGAACTCTGAGGTTTATTTTCTGTAAGTTAGGTTAAGTGACTTCGATGTTCCGTCACCACAAAAAAAATTTCAAAGACTAAATAATCAGACTTGACGTACAAAAATACTGTGCTTTACTTTGTGGTTCATTTCATGTTTATTTGGTAAAGCACCTATCATTACCTTCACCTTTTAAACTGTAACAATAATCCGTGGCATAAGGTTTACGCACGAAAGCGTTTCCTCTTCAAGCATAATTATTTTGCTATCCCTGCAGCAAAAGGGTATCCCATGTAAGATTTCTAAAAAAAGTTCGTAGTGTAATATTTACAACGATATTTTTAATAACAGTTTTCGTCAAATGTATTACAAACAAGAATTATTTATTATGTAGCACTTTGTATTGGAGAAGTCACTGCAAAAAGCTTTCATATAATTTAACATTCCAAAGCTTTACTTAATTCACATAAATAATTAAACAAAGTCGACCTTAATAATGAGCACTCCTTTCCTTTATACTTTAGAAGGTTTTTGGTTATTTAATAAATACGTAAGCTCGTAAATCATTGATCCCTAACGAGTGTTTAAGTTGTAGGGTTTCATCTTAATCTAGGGATTATATAAGTTCATCGTTGTTTAAGGGTTTACACGTATTTATATATATATTTTGTAATAAATAATCGCTCGTATATTGTTACATAACTAACTGAAGATCTATACAACCGGATTCAATCTTAAGATTTATATGTTCCGAGACCTTATCGCTTTTATTTTTTTTTATTAGTTAATCTAGTACACAGTCCCTCTAATAAACGCGTAATGGTTAAAAAAGATGATTAGGGCTTAACCAGATTTTTTTATATCTTTATTACTTTCATATAATTTTAATTTTTTTATTTCAAGTCATCCTAGCGATCTTTGAGAGAGGCCAAATTTCTTTCATGCCACGAAATTTAAATAATTACGTTTACCGAGTAGACAACAGTTAGTGCTATCGAGGTTGAATCTACTAATACTCGAACTTTTACTGAAGGTCTCGAAGCATTCCATCAGGTTATACCAGGTATACGAGGTAAGTCATAAAAGTACAAATATATAGAATAGTACTAATAAGCGTGCCCGTAGTTTTGAGCGGAAGAAGTCGTAACTCTTTATTTTCCCTACAGTTAAATGGCATCCCATGTAGGATTTATAGAAAAAGGTTCTTTCCTCAAGCCATAGCGAAAGTGTACAGGGAATTCTTAGTGCTATCTCAGTTTTCATTTAAAACGACATTTGTTTTTTAAAACAAGATCAATGCATGATTAAGTGTTGTTTTGGTTTGATTTTTAAACAAGAGGTAACTGCAATCAGTAAGTGTATTGGAAAAGAAGACATGATAAAACATATTTTTATTTATAAAAAAACACTGCTTTGGGCATATGAAGTAATATTCCTTGCATTCTAATATTCATCAGGCGAGCAGTGTTTCTGTCAGATAAATTGAACCGATGACAGCTTCTTGGCAATCACGAATAGAGTTAGTGAAATTCTCAATCGGATTGTAAGATCTAACAGGTAACAAGGTCTTGTCTCCGACTTACAAATCCAACGATGCGGGGCCAAGAATTGCTACGCGGCTACGTGTCTGCCAGATCTACTTTTGATGGAAAATTTGAAACAGAAAATCACAATCATAATTATTCCGTAGAACATGATTTTTTATTTTGTTGTAGTAAGTACCTTGGAATCAATTGTTAAAATCACCTGGAAATCAATTGTTATAAACGTGAATTAACGTGATTGTGTGCGTACAGATATAATTATGGCACGCGTATGACATTCCATGTTTTGAAAAAAAAAACAATTGAAAAAATAATATATGCATGGTGATAAAACAAAAAGGTTTAAATTTGCGTTGTAAAATGGACACTATTTACATTTGGTAAAATCTTTATTTTTTATATATATAGTAGTAACACAATTGATTTTTGATGTACGATCCCACGCGTAAAATTTTTAGTCCGTGGACTTCTGTTTCCACGGGCTCAATTTCGATGAAACTTTACAAAGCCTAGATCGGCTAGCAGCACAACATCAAATACATCAAATAGCAATAGAAATTGATTCACTTCATTGAAATTAATGAAAACACAATCTTTTCTAATGCACACACAAAGTAATGTAAATGTGTTGTAAATCAAAAACATAATTAGGTATGAAAAATATATATTAATGTATCTTTTGATATTCTAAACGTAAACGTTATCTCTTATGTACAAGTAGATACTTAAATAGAAATCTAAATATACTATCTTCTTTATAACATGTATAAATAAAATTATCTCTGGGTATAAGTTTTTTTTTTATTCTTCTGTTGCATTGCGACAGGCCATACCCTTAGACAGAACGAAATGTTTACGATTTTTATGGAATTCTACCCTCGTGACAAACTATTTAATTTTGAAACAGGTAAATTAAGTTAGAATGAGACATGAAAACGGTGAACCAGTCATATGTAAATAAGGAAATTCTAAGCCATTTTCACGCCATTATTCTGTTCGTACATCGCAGACAATAAAGCTCAAATGAAACGACTCTGGGTTCTCGTCGCGTTATAAATAGCGCTATAGTAAAGTTAATTCACCAAATAGCGCCATACAAATGAACCCATTTGGGGAGGATTATAAATTCACGTAATTTTATATAAAAGCTACACCACAGTGCACCGTAGTACTACGACTTGATTTAGTTTTCCTCCAGTAAGTATATTTAAAACATAACATTCTGTTTTACATGGTAATAAATAAAAGAATATTCTCCAAAAAAATATTTGAGTCAACGCAATCCTAAATAAACATCTCTCTTGATTTCAGGTAAACAAAGGATCGTACGTCATATATCTGTTTCATATGAAGTACACAATGTCGCATATTCCAAATCGAATAAAATATTCTACTTATATATATATATATATATTATAATTAACTTAAAATTTAGTTTTCATTATATTACAGCCGATCGATTATTTTGGTGAAATAAAACGTTGATTTTATAACTAAGTAAAATGATTAAATTATTGAGATTATGTTAAAATAATTAGTAATTAGCTAAAAGTAAAAGTACTAATCATACTTATTAAAAAACCAATGTTGTTCCAAAAAAAAAATAATACATAAATATTAAAACTATGAAAGTCCTGTCAAGATGTGATCTAAAAGTAGAAAGTGAAATCGAATATTTACAATAATTACAAACGATCGAATAGAAGTTAAATTAGTTATTTTTACTTTCAAATAACGATTTAAAGTTCAAAACTTTCATTACTAGTCGAGTAAAACGTGATGAAATGTTAATAAATTAAAATGAGCACATTCGTTTCGTCATATTTAATTCAGAAGTTAAATTAGTTTGAATTTTCAGTGGATTTTAATTCGAAATAAAAATGAAGATTTTTGATGAAAAATAAAAGAAAAAAATTTAGACTAGAATGAAATGATATTAAGGTATGTTATGGTCGCTGAAAGTAGCTGATGACCGTCACGAATGACCTCCTTGCAGAGGGCGTTTAACGGCCAAAAAGAAGACGAAGAAAATGTTAAATTCAGCCAGTCTATTTACCTTCCTCTTATAGGTATCTGAGAATGGCAAAAATGATCAAGGTAAACTGCAGTCTATTGCCTTTCAAACGTAAGAACAATAAAGCGAAATTCGCATGCGAGGGATAAACAATAGAATGAACGCCCGCTATGTGTCTTATTGCTCGTTGATATAAAGGGCGACTGTCAAAATAGATCGCATAATTTCTGTGCGCGTTTCAGCCTGTGAAACTTATGGCCACCGTATGTCATTAATAACGTACCATAATAGCACGATATTCATTTCACCACATTTGGTTCTTTATCAGAATGTATACCTGCTGGTAGCAGCTCAGGGTTTTTGCTTAGGTTTGTACCAGTACTTTAGAAAAGATCTGACTTATGCTTTATCTAATGTCATAAGCAAATACGTTGAAAAGTAAGTTCGCACGATTGTATTGACTCAAGCTTTTTTGTAACTAGCCTTGTATTAGATTGGATGAACCGCTCGTAATTTTATTTCGATAAGAATTTCTCTTAGCAACTGAAGTTTGGATATAATCAAATCTCATAAGCATTGCCCCCTCAATGTGACGTCATATAATTCAACAGCGTACTCTTTAATAAAATTTAAATAGTTTAGCTATAATATATAAATAAAATTATTTAACAATGTACTCCATTAAAAACTTTAGATTGTTTAATTGTTTCAAATAGTTTACTTATGTTCTTTTTACAAAACACAAAATAATTTAACAACTAATTACTTCTTAAAAATTCGATTTAACTAAATTTTGAAGTCCAAAATTTTCTCTGGTTTTTAAAGGTAACTTTTACTGAAGGTGCAAGTGGAAGTCGAGCAGTGGTAGACCAGCGATAGATGACTGACACTTGCAATCGTAAGTTACGGGTTCGTTTCTCGGGATACGATCTCATATACTTAACCTTGTGCACTAATTACATAGAATTACCACAGCTCAGTTTTCAGAAGATGTGCAGCAGCATCCTTTGCGTAGCTTAAAACCACAGTATGGTCGCCAACCCACCTGCCAAGGGAGGTAATTATGGTATATCACATAGATATATTCGGAGAAGACCTATATTTTGCAGTTGGCGTCTATAGATTGAAATGACGATGCACTAAAGGCATTCAGGTAGACAACTTCGATAGTGGCATATACCACAAAGTTAACAAAACATTGAAAACACATTCAGTATGAAGTGAAAAGTTGCTTCCCTAATTTAAAACTTTTGTTTCGTTCTTATCGTGCTTTCCCAGTTCTCATTTCACTTCGAAAACTTTAAAATTTTATTAATGCTCGCCGTAGCTGGAGGTGAATTGCTTTAGAGAGAATTTTCATCGGTTTCTTTTATCAGAGCTGGAATATTTTTAGTTCTAGTTTTAGAAGCTGACCTTTAAAGAAAGTTTAGATTTGTTTCTATAAAAGACGCATCTACATATTAATAGTTTCTTTACTTATCCAAATAGTGTTTACAAGCATATATATACATTTAATAAAAAAATTTCGAATGGCATGGAAAATAAAGAAGCTATAAAACAATTGGCTTTCTCATAAATATAATTGGCAGAAATGAATATAACGAGAAATCTAATATACAAACATTTCTGTAGCCTGCAGCTGTATGTGTGCCTTTATATTTAGATAATAGGAAAAATGGAATAGAAACCATACTCTGACAACGTATTTGAGAATGTTATCTAAATATAACATACAATAGAATGATACTTGAAAGCATTTTCACGAAATAGCTTTCTAGAAAAATTATAATGATATTCTCCTAATAGAAGTATATGAGTTTCTTGAATTCAATTTCTCTTTATGAAATATATTTTGTTCGTTATATTTGTTGTAATTCTAATATCGAGCAATCGCGATGTTAGATATAAACTCAAACTTATTAATAAACATAAAGTTCCTTTTTCTAATAATGACGTCGTCGTGAGCCCATAGACGTCTGCTGCAAAGCATAGAACACCTCTAAAGATATCTACGGGGGATAGGATATCTAAATAATAATCACCACGTGTGGCAGGCAGTTTTTCGATCGCAGTTTGGTGTTATGGTACGCAGAGGACGCTGCTCCCAACCTCTGGAAATTTGTTTACAAGCAGTGGCAATCCTATATAATTAATACACAAAGTGTGAGTTATATAAGATTGTATCCCAGGAATCGAACCTGCGTCCTATAATTGCAAGCCTAGTGTTCTACGGCTGGGATACCTCTGCTTGTCATTTTTGTATGACCCACAACCAATCAGCCACCCACTCACCCACAGCCACCATCACGCACCGGTCAACTTGGTCGAGTAAACCATTTTCCAAAATTGTTTTTCAATAAAACCAAATTATTTCTTTTTTTTATTATATAAAGAAAACGAAATGTTAAAATTATATCAACCGTATAAATCGTGAAGTTTTCACAGAAGTCGTTAACTGTTGGAATCACTTAACTTTAGTGTGTGAAATATCAAAAAGGAACAATGCGATTGTATCGATCGCGTGTGATATTTTGTCATGCGCCGAGGATTCTCATGGTTTCTCATAAAACACACAAAATACATTTCAAATTTAAATCACTAAATCAAAATAAAGAAAGTAGTTAATAAACAATTAAAATATTTATTGATATATTACGTAACCATTTAAATAGTTTTTTTGATTGTTTTACAACGAAGACAGAATATTTTTTTTATTTAATGGAATCAGGCGTTACCTCGCAGAAGTCCATCCTAAGTAAGAAAAGGACCAATATTTAGCCACTTCCGCACATGCAGTGGTAGTTCGCCGCATACGCATTTATCAGCGGGCTGGCGGGCGGTGCGTTTTATTGCATGACTACCACTGCATGTGCGGAAGTGGCTAAATATTGGTCCTTTTCATAATTTATTTTATCTTCAACATCATTTTAGCTGCAGGATGTTGTCATCAGGCACCCCCAGAGATTTCCAATAAGATCGGTTGGAAGCGGCCTGCATCCAGCTTTTCCGAAGACTTAAAAATATCGTCCACCTTCTGGGTGGACGTCTAGTTGCGCTTGCCGATTCATAACCACTCCAATCCAGGACCTTCAAACTCCAGTAGACATTTGTTCTGCGTCTACGTAATATTCGTTCATCTACAGATTTTATTCCTGATTCGATCTGTTATTACTTATTTAAGAGTAAAGTAAAATTGTGTTTTACAAACGGCTTGTATTCATTATTGTTTACCTCATCGTAGTTTAATTATTATAGCTTTTTTATACGTTACTCTAATGGTATGGTGATCAAATCATTTCTCTGTACCACTAGTTATGCCTCTTTTACCAAAATCCGTCTTGGAGCCAAAGACCAATATTAAAACATTATATTGTTTAAGTTTTAAGGCAGTGTAGTTAATGTTATTGATATTAACAATCGTTATTTGACACATATATTTTTAAAGTACTTTATATTTTTATATTTACTAATTACTTTATAACAACTTTGTTTTTTTACTAATTAGTCTGTATTTTTATTAATTATTCCGTTTTAAAACACAGCGCGTAGATAGCCCCTGGTTTTTTGGGTTTTGGAGCGGCGATAACGTATCGGCACACGTATCGTATGATGTGCATTTAAAAGGTTGACAGACGCATTTCTTAAAGTCTTCGGAAGATGGTAGGTGCAAGCCGATTCCAACAGTTATTATCGGAAATACAAGAGGGAGACCTAGGTTTAAAAGTGGCTGTCCTACTGCAGCAATTATCATTATGTGTAAAAATAAATACAAAAACAGTTGGTCTTTGCGAGCTTATATATTATATATTTTTACCTAGCACTTTTAAAGGATTTTGTATTACAAATTTCAGAGCAACCCCTTATTAAGTGCATACCTTATTAAAATAACTATTATTAATTTTAATATTGTGTATATGATGTAATTTTAAATCTTAGTCGGTAATTATGTTAGCATTTTTGTAATATTTATTGCTACAAGGTAACACGATTTCTCATCAGCGACAAAACTCAAATAAAGTTCAATGAAACAGGCTGTACCATTTGCTAGTGCTGCGAGTTGCATTTATATGCGTTGGTTAATTACGTTTTCTTATGTTATAATCCATATCTCTATCTGTGTGTAATTTTTTTCCATTGTAGCCGTCTGTATAAAGAGCAGGATAACCGTCCTGAGTATTATTTTACAAGTTACCGTTATATATTGGTTTTAAGCTGTATCAAATTAACACAAAGCTGCTTGTAAAGGACGGACATACGTTATTTTTGGTGAGTTAGGTGTAATACGGATTGTAACAATTTGATTTATCGTAAAAAGGGTAATTAAATCATAGTAATAAATTTCATATAAAACACGAATGCGGTTTTACCTTTATATTGATATTTGCTATGTATCTTATAGTAAATATTCTGCATTGACTTTTCTAATTTTTGTTCGTTACTAATGGATTTTCATTGTTTGAATAATGAGAATATTTTTAATGTAGTTTCAAGCATTTTTTGTATTGATGATAAAAATTGAAATAGCTTCTTTATTTCTTTTGTAGTTTCCAACATGTTTTGTCGTTTTGTTCACAAATTTGTTAACAAAGAGTAAACGTTAATTATAAAAGGTTTATTTTAAAAAATGAACTTTAGGAAAATATTGAAACATTTTTAAAAGCTAAAAAAATTGTCATTTTATCAGATTAAATTCTTCTCCATTTTTTTAATTTCTTAGTGTAAATGGATCGCACTGAAATATGTTACAGTAATTATTTTTTTCTATTGGTATGCGACAGGCCAAAAGAAACTTCTGGCAGAACAGAATCTGCAGGAACAGAGAAAACAATTATTAATTTTAATAGACATTAATCTGAAATTTGAAATACAATGGTTTAAGAAACTTATCTTTATTTCTAGTGATAATCTTATGTACATTATTATTTTCTTATATTTGTAATATTTTACTGCACACATAGTCCAGAATATCATGTAATATCAAAACATACATTAAAGTACATCAATCTTTACATACCGTAAAATTTATAGTAACTAGTATTAATCTGTTACATTTGAGTCGTGGCTTTTGTTGAGGAGGTATAAACGCAAAGCAATTCATGTTAATATAAAGTTAAATGTTGTAAAACTCCTTTACTGCGGTCAAAACCAATTCTGCACGCGTCTAACGTGGGCAATAGTGTAAACTTGTGCACCAGCTATAACGTAACGAAATTTGCGTCGCTGCTCGTGACAGATCCAATAACGAACGTTCTCTATTGCTTCCAGAAAACTGCGCTTTTCGAGTGACGACGTATGCGTTTATTTTCGTGTGAACAAAAATGGTTATTAAAGATTTAACAAAAAATATATAAAAGCATTTACTTTATGAAATAAATAAAAACTTTTTGTGTACTTTCCGTCTTAAACTTTTTTTAAGTATCCTCATCAATATTTTCATAATTTCAGTTGTAGGACGTGATATAGGTTTCTCCGATAGATTTCCAATATGGAAGCGGCATGCACCCCGAGTCTGCTGACATGACATATCTATCGTTTTATTTGTACAAATACTAAGTACAAAATACAAATCTATTATTTATTATTTTTATCGATTTACGATTATTTACAGTGATCACTGTGAGCAATCACCGTGCGCACATGTGTACGTTATGAAAATAAAATAAAAAAAAAACAATTCAAATTGGGCGACTCTAAATAGTTTCATTCTAAACTATGAGAGTGCCTAGCTTGCTCTGATCTAAAAATAGTTTCAAGGCTCCCAAGTCAGTAATATGCCATTTGATGACAGTTATTTAGAATTAGAAAATAGCACCGAAACGAAACAATAAAATAACGAGTACGTTGGCAACGCTTGCAAATCCATTTGACAAATTGACATATCATAGAAAAATTACAAACGCACAAAAAAACAAACAAGGGTATTTTTTAGACTACTGAATATAACCACATTACATAAAAAGTGGTATAGAAATAAATAATGACTAAGAAAATAATTAACGATATTTCTATAACTTTATTTTTTTTCTTTTGAATACTGAAAGTTGTGCTTTTTTCAAGTCAGCAGTAATAGGGAGTCCGGTTATTGACTTGACTTTATTAGACAAGCGGCCAGGTGGTTTACCTTACACAAGATACAACCACCAATTGGCTAAAATAGCTTAAATCTGTTAGCACATGTTTTTAGGGCAAGAACATTACTGATTGAACTACGGGTGCTAATCCACCGAACTGGTCCAGCACTGATTGTCGGAGGTCCCTCAGATTTCAGGTCCCCCAGAGACCTCGTCTGACTACGTCCGGTTCCTCATAATATTATAAATTTTATCGTTATTAAACATTGGGAAAGACAAAGGACCTGACACAATGTTAAATAAATATGGTATAATAAATTTAATTTTCTTTTTTTTCGATATAATTAAACTGTTACTTCAGTTTATTATATTTTGTGAGGGTCTTAGCTCGGTAGATTAATTTTCTTGCCTCTTCTACCTTAATTCGATTGGAGTAATGATATTACGACGGTTATAATTAATTAAAAACATTATAACGATGTCGTAATTCTTTTAGAAACAAATTTGTTGTAACAATTTCTTTTAAGCACTTATAACGTAATGCGAGACAGAGTGCGACTCTTATTTCAACCATTACTAAACTAATACTTTTTAATGGCCAACACAATTGAGGATCTTTCGTATCCCTTATCTTGTTTGGGACAGGGTTTTTATTCTTCTGTAATTTCTTTTCACATACTTTTTTATTTTTATGCTCTTCTGTCAATCCTCTTGAGATCTATCTTTCCACTTCTTTTATTCTATAATCTTCTTTCATTATTTTTCCATACTACTTTCCGTTCATTCATCGCTTCGTTCCTCAAATATCAATAAAAATTATTACAATTGTATATTTGTTTATGCTATTTTACATTTTTATCCTTCTTATAATATGCTATTTATTACTATTTATGACCGATTACCATTTTTTTTGTTTAATTTTTTATTCTCTTAATAGATTGATTTAAGGCTATATAATTTCCTCTCTCTTAAAATAACGCGTTCTATTGTTACACTACTGTTTACATAAAGCGATTGGGTATAGGTTAGGTGTAAAAGCTTTGAAGGAGTGAATTTATTGCTCATTTTCCATTAATTAATGTGTGGTACGCCCTTTCGAAGCATTGATGAATTTAAAAGTAACAAATAAGGTAACGTAGTAAGAAAAAGCATTTATAAAATTCATATTACTGCATATTAAAACTAACTATCATTTGCTTTCTGACCATGCAGATTTTATACTTTCAGAAGTTATTAAGCTGTCGATTCCAATAGAAAGAATAATATTATAAATTTTAGGGTGATCAGTGTATGTAAGATTATTGGTTATAGGGGTAAAATCTCTTATGATTTTTTTTAACAAATGAGCTGTATAAACATAATTAGGCTGTAAATTATTCAATATTAGGATCAATGAAATTAAAAATGTCGATGAAGTAAATAAACTGCTATATCAAATATGCAGTAACAAAAGAAATCTTTATATAATTTTATATTGAAAAAGTAAGACGTCGTTTTATTTTATATCAATAAACAACCAGTACAATGCCCTCGGGCTTTAATTATGTTTATTCGCTGCTTCAGTTTCTCCCGCGGGCCATAAGTATAGAGTAAAGAAACTGATCAATCACGAAGGAAATTGAATTCAAATAACCAAAGGATACAAGAATAATAACAAGTTTATAATAAGATTTCCAATTATTTTTTCTCTTATTATATTAAAAATCATAGTGCCTTATTCTCAGTAAGTAGTTTTACAAAGTAATATTGAATTTGAAAACGCTAAACCGTCTGAGGCTGTAACTCTTTAAGGTCAGCTGCTCAATTCAATTACTGAAATTCAGTAATGCTAGTGCACGGCCGGTATTGGCACACTGAGAGAATCTAAGCTTTTAACATTATTGATATTGAAGTTAATATACGGATGGTGACCGAGACTTGCGATCATTGGTCGTAGATTCGAATCCCGGAATATAATATTATGTAATTCACACTTTGTGCATTCAACACATGTTTCCAGAGGTTATGCAACTTTGTTCTCTGCGTACCATAACACCACACTGTGATCGCCAACACATATAGCCTTTTATAGATTTCTTTGGGGGGGGGGGGGGGTTATGCATTGCAGTGAGCCTCTATGGGTTGAAACGAACATACGGGTGATTCATTATAGGCGTTTAAGATTTTTTCAGAAGGGTAATGTAACTTAGTAATCATCAAAAAGCGTTATAAAGTGATCACTATGGAATATGTTACATTATTGTTTTATCTATTGAAATCCGTCAAGCCAATAAATTATGGTATTTCAAAGTCTGCCTTGATAGATAACAATATATTTTTTAATGAGTTGTAATATATATTTAAAACGATTTTTAGTTTCTTGCTTTATAATCATAACGTTATGTATTATTTCTGAAACCGTTGATTTTTTGTGCAACATATTTACTAACAACTAATGAGCTACATATTCACTTCTTTAAAGCTTTTACACCTATAATTAAACATCCTGTATATTTACTATATATATCTGTACTAACGAGAAATACAACGTAAAATTTTTATTAGTACAACTACTATTCTAAATTTTACTTAGTAAAACTTTTGATCGATTTTGGTAATATTAAAGAAAATGTTATGAATATAATCGGAATACAAGAGAAAAAGATTTTTGCTTTTGCAAGAGTAACGAGTGCGTCTTCAACAGGAAGCCATTTCCGTGGATATATTTGCCGATAAACGATTTTTACATAAGCGTCATAGAGGTGTATATGTAAAATGTTTACTAAAGTAATAAACTTACGAAAGTGGCTGTTATAATATAGCGGATTGGCAAGTTAAAATTGCAGGCCATATAGTGCGCACAACAGAAAGCCGCTGAGGTTCTGTTAGGGTCGTCGAAAGACACTTCATGTAGGCAACTTCTGTCCAATCTTTTTGGAAATCAAGTATATAGATGTCAAGGCCCAGCAGTGGGCATCTTACAGCTGAAATGATGATGACTTTAATGATGATACATGAATGTATTGTATTTTATTTTAATGAACGCAAATGCGATGGTTCTCTTTATTTTATGTTTGAAAAACTGTTCAGGGATTTTATATTTATTGCGATATATCTAAATAAAGAAAGTTATTATGTAAAAATAAGTCAGGGTTAATGCGACTTTCATAATATTTAAATAACTCGGGGATCATTAACATGTAAAACAAATTTATTAGTTTCCATCAAAGGGAGTCCTTGAGTAAACGCGTAATTAAGGAGAACACTGGGGAAACACTTAGATCAATGAAGCTTCTGTCGGTCCCTCTCCTCTCTGAATATTTTATATTTTAACCGCATTTTATTTAATTTGTGGTTTTTAATGTTCTCTGTGAAAGAGTTTCATTTCGTTTTTTAGGGAAAAACAGACGATGAAAACTGACTGTATTATTTTAAAAGTGAAAATGTACCGAGACTTAATTAATATTTTGTAAAATCTTTAGTCCTTTTGTTGTTTAGATAATGCATATCTTAAAATAACTCATATAATAGATGACCTTGTAAAGGTTTTCGGAAGATCTTAGATGTTTTCTAATCGGACGAAAAGAAATTTTTTTTGAGGCCCGTGTACAGCAGTGGACGTCTTACGGCAATGGTGGTGATTATATGCTTAAGTGATAGTTACTAAGATACGATTATTCTATGCCTTGTAGTTAGTCTTGATCGATTTTATAAATGATTTCGTGCGACGTAATAAATGACTTTGAACTATCTAACAAATGAGATTCTAGATTAACACTAAAGTGTAATATACATATCCTAATAGTTACTACATTCAACGACAAAGTGTAACAATGTAGTCGTATGTTTTTAGGCTGATTGAAATACATGTACTCGTTACTGTTATGAAAGTCTTTATAACAATGCGTGTATTTATTTTTATGTTATTCTTATCGTTGTTTGGGTGAATAAAGAAAACATAAACGACATAAAGTTACGTTAACTGGAGTAATGACTCGTTGCTACTAATTAGAAAAAAGGTTTAAACGCTGTGTAAACCACAATTATTATTTTTTTTACAAAAACAATACGAAAATATTTTTCATAAACGCGTACGTTGCTATGAATGTTAATGAAAATTCCGCTTCGAATAATTTCCATATTTTCGTGAACTCGTATAATTTTAATGTCGACCCTTTTCCATTTAATTTTTTACGTGAACATTTTGCGAATAGGTTCACTTTACACAATCCAGCTGGATTATTAGCTTTAAAAATCAAAAATTTTCCATTATAATTAAATGTGCCGTGTATACTAAAAACAGACAAATTTAACTGATTTTCTTTGAATAATTTTCATTCATAATATCGATATTTTTAAACGGTTAGAAATTAACAATATTGCATTACCGTACAGAGAATTGTTGTATGAAAACGTAAACATGAAATGTTCCATTACCGGTATTTAGTAAAAGCCGGAACTGATATCTTCCGCCTTTGAAAGTTCTGCGGAGAAAACAGATAGTATTATTTCGAAATAGATTTATTGAACAATATTTTATTTTGTTTTCGTTTCGGTATATGTACTTCCTTTTCTTTACTATTTTGTACATCCTTAAAACAGACATAAAAAATGATAACAATATAGAAGTATTGGCGACTTTTTCATTCATTCGTAGATTTTTTACAGACAACCTTTGGATGGATTGAAAAAGATAATATAAGTTAGCAGTAAATTTAATGATGTGTTCGGAAGTTACTTGATATTTTCTTCGGTTACATAACAAAGCGATGTAAACATTAATATGTAGGTCAGGCCAGCTTATTTATATGTTAATACTTAATCTTTGATGAAGATCCGCAACTACAATTCATAAAATTGATATGGTATCGATTTCATTCTAAAAATACTTCTACTATACAATAAAAATAATAATCATTAATTTTGCTGTGAATAGCAAATTAGGTTAATTAAATTTTATATTAATCTTGTTATTTTTGATACTTGATTGTGATTACTCTTAAAATGGTTGCATAGTGATTACGAGTAAAATATTAACAAATAACTACTACACTCACACGAGGATGCCCTAATTCAAATAAAAAATAAAGAAATAAAGCATATTTATGACATGTGATCTACGTATGATACAATGACAAGGATAAACCACGTAATACTGTATTTCAGTCAAACGTTCACATCATTTAACTGAAGAAAAAAAAAACAAAACAAAACCATCAAATACAAAGGAAAGAAACGTAATGAGACGGACCGTAATTGTTCGTTCAAGCGCGGAAAAGGCGCAGAGCAGCATGAAAAATGTCAAACCTGGTGATAATAAGTAATTGCTCATTGAATGGTTATACGGGAAGTGGAAGGTAAATGAACTGTGACATTGAGAAATTTAATTCTCTTTCCTGATTAAATATGATACATATTAATTTTGTGTAATAACTTTTAGTCCACTTTTATTTGACATTAATGTATATGCCCATAAAATGTGTTTCACAGATAATAATAAGCGTTTTCTTATCTGTCCAAATAAATGTTTGTTTTCAAAGATCTCTTATTTCAGAGTGGTCTCTGACGTGTTCATTTATCTTAAATTTATTTTTACACCTCTTGGCAAGACCGTTAGCCAACTACTTATCTTAAGAGCTATTAATCTTAAAAAATTAACTGCTTGGCAAAGGGAAAGGAACGGATTAACTCTTTATCGAGAATACTCTGTCGAGTCTATCTTTGTATAACTATCGCTATTAATAATGTTGTTTCGACTTTCGTTCAAAGAATCGAATAATATAAAAATTATTACATGTTAGTATTGTATTTATGTATGTAAAATTGTCATGCCTGAAGACGAAGGTCTTTGACCAGTGTGTATTGCCGGTGATGATTTACAGATCCAATTACGAAGTCGTTTACAGTGGGTCTTAGGGATTAAGATAATACAGACAGTAATGGAGAGAGCTATGCTAGGAGTTTCGCAGCGAGGTCGAATGAGTAATGAGGAGATCCGTAGAAAACCCAAGGCCACGGATGTAGCTCAAAGAATTGCTTATAGGAAATCATAGTGGGGAAACAACGCTCATGCAACGAGTCGGTAGGTCAGTCTAGTAGAGGCACTAGGCTGACAACCTATGATACAGTAAAGGTCGCGGTAAGTTAGTGGATGCGAGCACCACAAGACGGGTCATCGGAGAGATCATTTAGGGAAGCCTATGTTTTTGGTAGGCGTCTATCAGCTGAAAAGATATAGCAATTATATTTATATTTTCTTAAATGCTTCGTTTAGTCTTGATGATAAAATTGATTTTAAAATTGCATCAATTAATATTGGAAACGAATTTGTAAAGTGTTTAAGTTGATTTCGCAGCACAGTGATTCCGATAACGATCATTCATGATATAATCCTGTCCGCACGGACCAGTCGTGCGCGAATTAAATTGATGTAGCACAAAATATTTACGCAGCTGACGCTGTGAAGCAAAAAATTGTATCTGTTACATCTATTAAGTTAAAAAATCTAATTTATTATATAAATATCGTATCCATTTAAATCAATAATTAGAAACTTAATTGCGATGGTTGTTTCTTAATTGTAATTGTAAGATAGCTACTAAGGAAGCAATTTTTAATGAATACATCATCGGTACATATCTATATTATTTTTATATTTTTAAGGTCCCTATTTTCGAATCCTATTACCAATCTTGCACGGCATCATGAAGCCGAGGGCATGCCTGTGATCAAGAATTTATCTACGAGATGGAATCAGGGTTAAGGAGATTAGTGGACGAAAGAAGTAACGAAAAAAGCGAATTGTAGCGGTAAGGAGTATGCCACATAACACGCAGAACAGCCACTAGATAATTAAGGTTTTTGAGGTTCATCTCAAACCGACAAATGCCAAGCGTGGGGCATACGCCTCATAGTGGGTATAGATGAGTATTTGTAAAACCGATCCTATTGGAAATTGTTTGCATAATTTAATTGCATTTTTATATGTATACATATGTTTATATTGTGGTGTAAATGATAGGGAAGCGGCAATTAAATTACTGATAATGAGGCGTTTTATCCTTGTCTTAAGATAAGGCAGAAAGATAAATAGCGAACGATTACCGATGGTCAGTAAGAGTGTTTTTCTTCTGATAGAAACAATAATAAATAGAGGCAAGAAAAACGTCTATATTGTGTTTTTTTATTAGACATACATAATTTATTTCTTCGTATATCCAAGGCTACAAGATCGATGTAATCGCTTGGGGTATTGCTAACACTGAACTTTTTAAATAGTATCAAAAGTAACCTTATGCATTAATACTTCTACTTCGTTTAAAGTTATAAAAATACCGGATTTGCAAGGCCTTTACTTAATGGGTATTAGGTGCCACCCAGAACTTACAGAAATACAAAATTATGTATAGCGACGAGTTTGAACAAAAATACAGTATAATAATCTCATTATTTTTTTAAAATCATAGAGTAGCTTAACTGCTATTAATGTTAAGCGGTGTTGCATCGTTCTAGAAAAACAGAAACCAACAAGACAAGATGGAATCAGAATCTATTCTCGCACATAATTAATTTATAAGACAATAAGCAGAAACGTTCGATAGAGTAGTAGATAAATGACGTCACAATAAACACGCCTTTATCTCTCAGGTCTAGAATTAATTATTTATGTGTCACTGCAAGATAAATAATCACTTTTATTTTCTTACATTATCTGTGTTTTACATCTAACTGCTGCTATATCATTGACAGCTTTGTTTAAAAATTGATTCTGTTTTACGAAATAGATTATTTAAATCTCATACTTTATAATGATTTTTCCGTAGTATATCGTCTGCAATCGTTTCATCTACAAAATTCATTAGAATACATACTGTACGTTTGTATAAACAGCAGCATATCATTGATGGCTTATAATTAGAAATTGATTTCATTTTGCGTAATAGATTATTTACATAATTGTTATACTACGTTGTATGTCATCTGCAAACTTTTCTTCTATAAAATTGAATCGAGTATATACTATGCACATGTTTTATTTAATATGGAAAAAGTATTAAATAAAAAATATATAAAAGGCTCTGTAATCAACAATAAAACCTCATGAACTGAATAAAACAGATAAAATGGCATCAATCGCGTGTCGGAATTTATACGAAATTCTCTTACGTGAAAAAAAATCTCGTAATAACGCTTTAGAAATACTTTTGCAGCACCTGACAAGATGTGAACACCGGAGTGAGAGGGCGTGTAGCTTTTCTATTTACCAAAAGGAAAAGATGATTTTTCCTAACGAAGCACCTATTCAATGCTTCTAAATTTTTTTCGCGTTTAGTTGAAAGGTGTACAATACATTTTTTTAACACGTTTTCATTTTCAAACTATTCTAAAACGCAATGTTTTTAATACTTATCACCATGCGATCGTCGTCGTAGTCGTTTCAGCTTATAGACGCCAACTGTAAGAAATAGGCTTCACTCAACATTATCTATGAAGTTATACGAGTACTATAATCGCCATGCTTAAAAGAGGGGTCTGCGATTGCAGTGCGGTATTATGAAAAGGATAGTACGCTACTGCTCATCTTCTAGAAACTTGTGTGTTAATAGTTTCAATCCCATATAATTAACGGCCCGTGTGAATTACAGAAGATTGTATAATTATGTATTGTTTTGTATATTCATATGATAGTGATATTTATATATTCTCGTGCTCTCTCGTATCTTTTAAAAGACAATTTCGTTCGAAATTATTGAGTACATACAAAACATAATATAAATATATAAACAAACATAATATAAATATATAAACCATAATCTTTGATCCCTGTTTAGTAATGTTTTTATTTCTTTTTTCATCGTTTGACTATAAATCATTATATGTTCTCAGAGAGATAGTTATAAGGTAACAATTGTAACTAATTTTATATTTCTAAGCTTATAAGTTTGTACTTTCTTACTGACTTTTGTTACTGTTTATCTCCAAAAAAGTAAATAAATAAATCCCGAGAATCGAACCTGCGACTGTCGATCGCAAGTCTCAGTTTTCTACAAATGGGCTATCACCGTTTCATAACATGTCATATTCTCAATATTTGTTAATCAGTGAGAAAATTACACGTGTATTCAAACTCTATAATTTTCTCACCGCTTTGCCTTAGTCACCAATACGTCTTTATATAATATCTCTCTTTTTTATAGATATTTTAGTAAATAGAGCCATGTATAGTGAATATAAACCCTGAAGTTATAATTATGGAGCCGATTTTCGATAGTATATGTGATGTATAAATGTTAATCCTTTAAATGGTTAGTAGCTCGATGAAATAAATGTTTTAAAATAATGATAATAGTATTATAATCTAATAGAATATGCAATAAAACTTTCAATAGGGAAAAAAATCTATGAAAAAATTTAAGTACGTTTAACAACAATTATCAGAATAATTTATGTGTCTTAGGCTACTAATCAAGTGTACGTACAATTTAACGAGGACAAGGTTTAAAACAAATATGCCTAAATAAATAACGAGGTCGTCGTATAACTAAATATTTTTGTCATATGATCAAAAAAATTAAAACATAAGTAAGTAAATTTTATTAATTTTTAAATTGATGTATATGAATTGTAGACTTATCATATTTAATTAAATATTCGTTTTTAGAGACGCCACAATTATGGCAATATTTACGCAACTATTTTTTTATCAATATAATTTTATTTTAAACTGTAAATTGAGCTAAGTTTTTATTTAATGTTTTTAAAGAATACTAGCTACTATATCGTATGCTGATGATGATAGAAAGTTGTTAATTTTACAAGAAAATTTGTTGATTTGATTAGTTAGTAGCCTCTATCAACTTACGAGTTCACTCAAAGTGGTTCGCTAGCAAAATATAGTTAGTTCTACTCGAGCTACCCCAATTACATGAAGTAGGCATTGAAGCGTCCCCTTGTCTGTTTAATGCCAGAGTTCACACCAATGAATTTAGGTTTCGACCAATCGACACGTTCATAAGTATTTTTCTATGTCAACATACACGAAAACATTATTCCTAAAGACTTTTTTTTACCAGTTCGCCTTTGACCATCAACTCGCTTGTTGGAAAAACGAAGTGGTCGAAGATAAGCAAGCAGACTCAGTAAATACTACATACACCCATTTATTGTTTATTATTCTTTATATCGCTCACATATATTTGTGACAATTTTATTTCAAAATTTTGTAAAAGTTTACAGTAAGATATAAACTGATAATATTTATTTAAAAACAATTTTTAAGTAATCAAATATAAATATAGTAATGAGAAGATCCATAGACGAACAAAAGTAACCGCCACAGTCCAGCAAATTGGCAAGTTGAAATGGTAGAGTTGAGTATCTAATAGATTCAGGCGTTACTTTACGGAAGTCCATCCTAAGAAAGAAAAGTTTTTCCTTTTCTTACGGCAGTGTTGAGGTCACATAGCTCGCAGAACTGATGACCGTTGGTGCCTTAAGGAGTGATGATCACGAATCGGCAACCGTAGTAATGGACGTCCATACAAGGTCGTTTCAAAACGCTGCATGCAGGCGGCTTCCAATCGGTTCCATTGGAAGTCTGTAGGGGAGGTCTATGTCCAGCATTGAACGTCCTATGGATAAGATGATGGTGATGATGTTACGAGGTTGCTGTTAATTCACGTGTTACGATGTATATAAGATTGCATCCATAAAATTAATATATTAATAAAAATATAGTAAATTTGAAATCGAATCGGCTTTGTTAATTCATGTTTTTTTATTTGAGTAGCGAATAGAAAAGAAAGTGCAATAATGTTGCCGTTTTCATATTAGTAATTGTAATTGCATCCATTGTTAGATATAAGTATAGACACTTAATGTTTAATGGTAGTTACCTTGTATGGTATGAGACTAATGTGTTAAAATATACGAACATGCAATATAAGCCAAAGATAGATATCAAAAACGTTACATTGATTGATTCGAATGTGTTACGTATAGAGGCACGTTTGCAGTGACCGGATTTTAATTACAGACTGAAACAAGATACTGGAATGCAAAGGCCCAAATGGCAAAGCGCCAAATAACCGCAATCTATTGTATAAGTTAGGCCGTTTGTACCAGAAGTTTTTGTGGGTGAGACCGAAGAAATTCTTAGTACTTAATATACCAGCAAAACCACCTTGCCTTTGTTTAATAAAAAATTCGCTATTTATTTAATCTAGGTGACTAGAAGTGGCAGCGCTTAAATAACTTTGTGTGAAGCATGAAGAATTAACTTTATTTGGATAAGAGATTTTTAACTATTACACAATATATACGACAGATTTATTAAACTACATAAAGGTAAGAGTTTTTTTATGTAAATATAAATTAAAGCCAATGAAAATTTATGTACAATAAACCAGGTATTAAATTAGAAAAACTCTGTTTTTGGAATAAATTAATTTCCATGGTAATTCATTCGATAATACCAAGCACTATAAAGATACAATACAATTAGTAAATGGATTAAATATATGAAATCGTAATATGTATGATTTTTGTTTTACAAAAATTTTGAGTATTACTTTTTATTATTACGTAATTATAGTTATTAAATAAAATTATTATATTATTAAAAAAATATTTCAGCTGTAGGAGGTCTCAACCTGGAAGTTCTAGTTGGAACTGGCCTGCATCCAGCATCTACCACCCCTTGCTGGTCCGTAGTCTCCACTCCAGAACACAAAGACCCCAGCGGCCATCTGTTCTGTCTCCTATGTGCCCTGACCACCGCCACTTCGACATGCAAATCTTCTGGACAGTGTCGTTTACTTTCGATCCTCAACAGATCTGCTTACACGTGAATCGATCTCGTTAAGAAATTTCGGGTATAGCCGTCTTTATAGTTGAGCGAATGTGAGCTAAACAATGAGGCTCAAAGTGAAAGACCACATTTCAGCGCTGTAAGCCATCACTGGTAATTCATATTAAATTAAATTGTTTGTTACTTTCGTGAAAAACGAAAATAAGATAATTATGAATAGAATTTTTATTGGAAAAAACATCCATTTTTAACACAAAATTGACTTCTTATCCTATTAATATATTTAACAGTTATACCTTCATCTGAATTTATTTCTAGTCGATACTAAAAGGTTCATCATAAATAATGTTAGATATGGTCCATTAATTGATTATAAATTAACGATATAACGTAAACTATTCTATACTGGCTATAATTAATAGCAATGCATAGGCCTTTCTCAAAGATATCTATGGAGAAATACACTGTAATCGCCACGCTTGGCAGGCGGGTAGGCGATCGCAGTGTTGAATTATGACATGCAGAGATCGCTGCTGCTCATCTTCTAGAAAGGTGCTTAGATGCAATGGCGATCCTATATAATTAATACAAAGTATGAGTTATATGTAAAACCGTATCTCGGGAAAAGAACCCGCGACGTACGATAGCAAGTCCCACTCCTCTACCGAAGTCATGTCTCGTAGTACAACTATAAATAAAATGTTTATTTAAAGTTAGCATAAAACCGTTAGTACGTAATTAGTATGAAATAAATTTATGTGAAATTTCTGGATTGAATTATAAATTTTAATGAGAATGTTGTGGCATCACAAAGCTGCACTGTAATTGGTATTCGAATTTAGGCCTGCAATCATTGAAATTTTTAGAAAATTAGGGGTTATAGTTACTAAGCGGCGAAAAGGTACAAAACAATTTCGTGTCGATAGATTGTTAGTTAGTTAGTTAAAGCCATTATTGTACATATGGTGCAATAATGGCTTTAAATATCAATAATTTTATAATTGTTAATCCTTTTTTATTTACTTGTTATTATATTTTTCTTTTATATAAAACAATCGTAATTTTTTTTATTATGACGACACATCTACGTTTCACTTCTTAGACGCCTACTGCAAGGCATAGATCTCAACCAAAGTATTTATAAGAGGATATTCCACAATCGCCATTTTAGGCAGGCGGGTTGGCGACCGAAGTGCGGTATATGGCTTATGCCCATCCTCTGGAAAGTTGTTTGTGAGTAGTGGCAATCCTATATTATTAATGCATAAAGTGAGCGGACACGGACACGGACACGGACATTGTTCATTTAAGCTGAAGTCACAAGTGTTTTGTTGTGTTACATTTCGTCGGGGCCCTACGGACAACGGCGCGCGCTCGGCGACGATGTCGGTTGCGTTTGTCAAGTGGTTTGCGTTGCAACCCGCAAGCTTTTATTATTTTTTCCTATTTTGCAATTGCCTCATAAGCTCAATATGAGTAAAACGTAAGGTAGTAACTATAGCCGAAATCCTGGTGGATATTAATAATTCAACAGGCGTTATCCAGCGTGACATGAGCCAGGCAAGCCCGGCCGCCGCCGCGCCAGAGACGTCAACCACAGCGTGCGCTCCTCCAACGGCGCAAGCGCTGCCGGCTACAGCGGAGCAAGTCTCCGACCTGGCGACCCTAACCGCAGTAATCAACACGCTCACTACATCTATCGTAGTAGCCGTCAGCGAGGGAAAAAGTATAACGGCAGCCAATAAAAGGCTCATTGTCCTCGCCGCTGAGGAGAGTCGTCAAGCTATGGCCGCGTACGGTCGCGTGGCTGCGGCCTCCGGGAGCCGCGCCGCCTCTGCTGACATATGCTCAGGCAACGGAGGCGATAATCTGCGCCAGAAGCTTCTCGCCTGCATGCGGGAAGAAATGCCGAAAATGAAAAAAGATTTTTCTCGCGCTGTGCACACAACGTCGACCTCAGCCGCGGTCATTGTCCCAGTCTCTACCGCGCCATCCTACGCGGTAATAGCCAGTCTTCCGGCGAACACGGGTATGATGCCCGCAACCAACAAACCCGCACCTCCACCAACACCGCGCCCAGCCGTCATCGTGGCCCCGACGACGCCAGCCAACGACAAGCAGGCGGCGGTCGAAGCTTTCCGGAAAAGTATTTCCTTTCGACAGTCCAATTATGATCCTACTAAGGTAGTTCCGTTATCGAACAACAAACTGCGCGTAGAGTTCGACACCGCCCGAGACTGCGAAGACGCCCTGCAGCGTCTTAGAAAATCTGGTCCGTCGCAAGTCACAGTGGAGAATGCGCAGAAATTCAGATCCATGTGCATTCTTAAGGGTATATCCATAGACACTTCAAGCGCTGTATTTACGTCCATACTATTGCATCAAAAACCGGAAATTTCGGATGCCGGCATTCGTTTTAAATTTAAGACTAACAACCGTCACTGCAAATTGTATAACGTAGTATTCATTCTTAGTCCCGGGCTGTGGCGAATTTTCAAGGCGATGGGGAGAGTCCGAGTAGATCACCAGGGGGTTCACTGCGATGACTTCTCTCCGTTCATCCAATGCCATTCGTGCTTACAGTTCGGGCACCTTAAAGCTCAATGCACAGTTGGAGCGAAGCGCTGTGCGCATTGATCGGACTGCTCGCATACTGAGAATGAGTGTCCGCATAAGGAAAGTGCACCCAAGTGTTACAACTGTGCCGCTCGTAAAATTAAGTTTAATACCGTGGACTACCTTGCGAATAAGGCCGCTTCCCCATCCTGTCCATTAGGTACCATCGCGAAGAGACGAGTGACTTCCAGGATCGATTATGGATAAACGCACCTCTATCAAAGCAATCCAGTGCAATTTAGACGGCTGTGAAGGAGCGCTACTGGAATTCACTCGTTACTTTGTGGCCGGCGAGTATTCCATTACTTTGCATTGCATTGCAAAAGTATGTATATTCATAAAGGACGGAACGCTGTGTTCTAGGGCCAGTTCAACACACCCGAACACATACACAATTATTCACACGGACTCATAATCGACCATCGCTGTACTACAGAATAGAAGCAACACCCACCCCATCGTCACACAAATTCACACTCTGATACACGCACGCGTGTCAGCTACATTACACTTTACCTGGGGCAAAAACAAGACTTGGCAGCAAAGAGAGCTGCAGCAATGCGCTCTACACCGGCTTATGTTTACTTCCCAATGAGTTTCGTGAAGAGCGCAATCCGCGCTGAACACAACCGCATTTGGCAGGCTAGATACGAGAGCTCGACTTAGGGTCGACATACCATAGGAGTCCTTTCGAAACTCACCGACATAAACAATCTGCGAAAACTCATCAAGAAATCTTTCCATCTCACACAACTACTAAGCGGGCACGGGTACTGCAAGTAGTACCTGCACCGTTTTAAAATAATCGATAATGAGACTTGCCCATGTGACGATTCCACAATACAGACTTTTCATCACTTACTCAGACACTGCTTCCGATTTGAATCTAAAAGTCGTAACCACGTGACCTTATGTGAAAAGCTTAATATACCTCCGTTCAACTTACCGGATCTTCTCAAGAAAAAATCTACAGCAGGATCTTTTGATGAGTTGGCCCGGTACGTTGTCCTAAATCTCATGGCATTTAACGGTCTGCAGCGCTTGGGCAGCGACTTGAAATAAAATAATGTACCAACTAATACAAAATTGAGTAAAACTTTTAAATTGTATTGTTAATATGTATAAATTTTAGCTGTATTTACCCATAATAGAAAATTGTGTAGCTGAGAGAAGAAAGGTTCGTATCAAATAACGGCAACCCTCTCCAAATTGTCTGCGTTTAGTAAAAGCGAAAAATGGGAAAATATTGTAAAAAACAACTAGCGATACAAATAAGAATTATTAAAAAAAAAAGACACAGTCCTCTAACGCTGGATTAACACTGAATCAAGATACACACTTCAATAAAATTTAGAATTAAACTAAAGACAAAAAATATAGCAAGGATATGTACTATTCAATTATATTTATATTTATTATATTCCGCATAAACAAAAATGTTTTAAAGCTGTATAATACATAAATATTAACAATTTTATTTGATTGAGACTGAAGTGGCCGTTAGTTAGACATTTCAATTAGAAGTCAATTTACGAAACTAGTACCAGTGGCTATCACATTGATTAAAGTTGTAATCAAAATGTTGCTCGCCAGATGCGTCCAGAGAGAAATACTATTTGAAAATTCGTGCCATGGCCACCTTATTTTATTTGCCTCCATTAATTCGCTAGAGGGTGTAATAGGCAACAATTGTAACGATTAGGCGTAAGATGAATCTCTCGGCATGACTTGGAAGTTCACGCTGATGTACTGGTTTCATACAATTGTTGGAAAGGTGACGTAACAATAATGATTTCAGACGTAAACGAGCATTGTGAACATTCATTCAAAAACTTTTGAAAATAATTTTTAAATGTGTTATTCTCTTCTAAAAAATTGTACACTCTGTTCAGTTTCTAATGTATACTTTACTTCTAGTATGACAATTTTGGACTCAGTCGAGTTAAGGAGGTTTTATCTGGAACTGTTTCCCCGTTAATTGCCCATAAATACATTTTGTAAATAAAATGATTTGACATTTTATAGATAAAACGAATATTTAACAAAATTCACGAAGCTTTTAGCCTTTGCTTTACTGAAATTGTTTTTATATTAAAAACGGTGTGTTTTATTACGTATCACGTATTAATTTATTACGAATTATGGTATAATTCGTAATAAATTTCTGTCCTTCTATGTATAAGGCTGAACATTTTATTTAATTGTTGCAAAGTTCTTACGCCAACCATCGCTATATTTATTCAATTTTGTACTATATTATCTGTAATAATTTTCATATAATTCCATATAATAGGTTAAATAATTTTATTGGTAACAACTACATACCTTCAAGAATAGTAAAATAAACTATATGTTACATTTCAAAATATGTAGGATGAAAAAATAAAACTCTATTACAGATTCTCGAATAAGATATCCAACTTAGATTAAGTTTACGTATTTGACGCGATATTCGCATTCATGCCTCCATTTACGAACAAAATATGACTTCCTCTCCACCCTAAATTTGCTCACCTAAAATTGAGATAGCATAACGTCTCATAAAGGATATCGAAGAAAATTTATGCTAGAGATAAATTTTAAATTATATTGCTCCTATCTAAAAGTAAAGTAGAAGGTAAAGTTTCAAGTTTGAACAAGTAAAAACCATTGTTTTCTTTTCTTGCAAAAAAATTGTTCCTGACTTAATTAAAGTTAGAATGGCTACCCTTTATTTCTGTTGTTAGTTTTAATTTGCCGGCGGCTGTTCTGTGGGTACCACTTAGACGCCTATTTCTACTGCCAAGGACTAGTTCAAATATTGTTCTATTCGAGTTTGAAAGGTGAAATTATAACAGTTCGTTCAAGAGTGAATTATCATTTTCTACTGGTTAATACCTCGTGGGTTACGAGTACAGTAAACGTACCTAATTAAATAGCTAAAATTACTTTACTTACAAATTAGAAGAAAGCAGAAGATATTAAAACAAAACTTAATTACAATACGTATCCGAATTCGTTTTTTAACCGCTATATTTGTTTGGTCCCTCCTTGACGAATGGAGCAGCCGTTACAAGGAGTTTTATTTTTTTTTACGGTATTATGTTTTAACGTCATTACGATTAATATTTGAAGCATTTTATTTATTAAAAATATTAAATATTATAATCATTTTATATATTAAAAAGCTGATATTCACATCTTTTCAAGGTATGAAAAATGCTGATTTAATCGGGCCTTTTTTCGCCGTCAGTGATATATTAACGTTAATGTGGTTTTATAAGTCACATAAATTACGTGTTTGTCAAGTTTAGATTTGCTGATTTGATTACTGTCTGTGGCGAAAATCTAAGATCTACAGTGAATGTGTGTTCATTAGTGATAATTTACGTCACAGATACATGGTTTTACTTCGAGTCTCATTGGCGCTCAAACTTCATGGACCTAAGCTAAGTTTGGACATAAGATTTTTCTGCCAGGCTGAATCAGGAATGAGAAGATACGTACATCAACGAAACTAACCGATATATTTCAGCGGGTATGCATGTTGAATTGGCTGTGTGTCACATAGCGCACAGAACAGATGGTCGCTAAAAGATATGGAGTAAAGGCACTGGCCAGTGCAGCGTAGGATGTCCACATACAAGATAAAAAGACGACCTAGTGAAGATTGGAAAACACTGGAAGAACGACGCTTCCAATCGGTGCTACTGGAAATCTGTGGGGAGACCTATTTCCAGCAGTGGAGATCTTACGACAAAAATTATGATGCGTCATAGTAGGTTGTATCATATAGCAAAGCATAAATAATATACATAAAAATGAATTAAAATTTATGTAGTAATTCCATCGAATTTTTTATTAACGAGAATAAAATTTTGCCTAAATTAAAGTTAAGATTTGTTTTCTAAATAGATTGATACGTGAAACAGATGGTGCGCTGCCGGCGTAAGGCTTAATTAATAACAGTACCGCAGACACTGCGCATTTAACATTTTGTTTTGTTTTTTCATACTCACGGAGTTCGATCAGCCACAGCAAATATTTGTGTTTTCGCATGCGTTTGTTCCCAGTGCGGCAGTAGTTTGTGTTCGTTAACTGTGTTTGTAAAACTTTTGGAGAGCTAAATTTGGGAGAGTTGTGAAAAAAACGGATCAATATGACTATAACATATACGTAATGATATATAAAGAACAATTTTAGTAGCCAAAAAGAGATTCGGTTTCAAAATGAGCATGTTTTTTTCGTACTTTATTACCATGATTGATTAAGATGCTTATAGTATGTAGCACTATAGCGACTACATTTTTTGGCTTACTTTAAAAACATCAAAGTTCGTGACATACCATTTATTAATAATAATCACAAAATTTATGTTTTCTTACATCATACCATAAATTGGAGGTCTCCACGTAACATACATTTTAAGTGACAAGACATAATGCTCTAATGTAAGAGTAAGTAATTTCACCTAGATCATTCATTTCGTGCCTCCCTGGACTTTCACGTATAGAAGTCTACGAAGTAACTCGATTTTACTGCCCTTTTAAATATGTTATATACACATAGTTATACGTCTCGTTATTCCAATAATTTTGATAATTATTATAGTTTTTAAATCAGATACCTGTAATATTTACTACTTTGAACTAAACTGGCCAACCAGAAAATTCTAAGTCGACTCTACTAGCATCGAAAATTGTTCGATCATGATAATATTACGTTACCATAATATTTGTAATGGTAAAAAGGTTCCAATATAAAAAGTGGTCTTACGGCATTCTTCTTCTTATCAGCCAATAGACTGCCAGACACGCCCACTGCAAGACATAGGCCTCCTTAAAAGTTCGATGTGATGATACGTTTTGTCACTTTCCTCGATCTTGTCGTCTGTTCGCGTAGCAGTGATTTACCCACGCTGCTATTGTCTCTATTGTCTCATGTGAAGTTTTTGCTGTTAGTCTTGCGGCTTTTACAGCTTCATCGAAAAAGAGTTCACGGAACAAAGGGGTCCGTGAACTATATAAAATTAAAGGATTTGAGTTTCCGAACCCGCATCAGCACTCGGCGGGAAAACGAGGAATTCACACAGGTAGTGGCCGCGAGATAGTAGTCGCGACCCAGTCGGAAAGCAGAACTCGCGACTAGCGCGCCTAAGTAAGTATGTCTAGTCAGTGTTACTGATAGTGTACTGAATGAGGAGTTAAGTGTGGAGGGCAGAGTGGACTACTCGGCAATCTAAGGAAGGATACAGATCCTACCTCGGATCGCCCACACTGTTCGCGGCGGGACGCCGACGTCGTTTACGTAACGGACGGTAAGAAGTGTGGTGAATGATTTTTGAGCATCGCACGCGTTTTTTCATGTGGTGAGTGGTGGTGTCAGTGGTGTCAGTGCCAGTGGAGTGATTGCTGTAGTTGGTGAGTTATCGCTTGCAGTGTAGTGAGTGTCTAAAGCGTGCGGTGTGTGGTGAGTGGATTGTGGGAACCCTGCGACAGGATCTGTAAGGACGTCTTAAGGACGCCTTGTCTCATGTTCGCTTCTCGAAAATCAATCGGCCTCAACAGCCATTGGTTTCACGAGCGATATACTCCATCTGCCACTACAGCTGAGTAATTATTCGACCTTTATCGGTCACCTCGGTTCTTCTGCGGAGCTCTGATAAGATTTCGCAGCGATACTTACGGCTTTAACTAGAAACTTACGGCATTACAGGTTATAAAATAAAAAAGTATTTTTATAGTGTATTTATATTGTTATAATATGTAAATCGGTAATAATTTATTGTTACAACATATACTTGAAAAAAAAGTGAAAAAAAAAATTGTTTCACGTTCTTCGGTAAATGTATGACAGTCCCGCCCTACTACTTTATATTTTCGAGTCTTTTGTCTATATGCAATATTTTTGGATAATATTTTTTTATAAAAACTACGCTTATTCCTCCTCCACTCCTATTGTTATACCGTTATTCGTGTGCGTTTTGATACTACACTTCACCATAAGCATTAGAAGCATAAGACGTCCACTACAAGACATAGGTCACTTTAAATAAAATTCCCGGACCGGAAGCAGCTTGCATCCAGCATCTTCCGATAACCTTAACAAGCGTGTGTGTCCACCGTACGGTCAGACGTCCTATGATGCGTTCAATGCTTCGGTTAGCTGACTTATTCATGACAATCTATAGTCTACGTGTTCGACTATTGTTAAACCAACTGTACTTCGTGTTTTGATACTTCACTTGTTTATAGTTAATTGCATTTAGGTAACTACTAACTGAATTGTAACTGTGCTGTAATCCATTTAGCAAATTTCAATGCGAGTCATTTCCAGGTCACGTCAGGTGTTTTATTGTTCAATTACACTGTGTGTCCGCTTGCTTACACGTGCAATTAGCGCGAGCACTTCACTGTATGATTTACAGCTAACCTAGAAGAACTTTTCATTTGTAGTACTATTGTTTGAAGAAAATCGATATGCGATAGTAGGTAATGACGATATTGCTCAAACGAGTAATTTCTGTATTTATTTAGTAAATTTTTACATCTCGTATTAGTATTTAAATACGGCATAGTTAATAGTTTTAAGCTTTTCTTTAAAATAATTTTGAAGTAGTTAAATAATTTTATATATTTTATAAGTTAACCAGGCTGTGTAAGCTGCTTATGACATGTACGTAACGAGTTTTGAAATTCACTTATAACATAACATATACGGAGAGGGCTATGCTCATGATTTTTTACAAGTTTGAATCGGGAATAAGGAGATAGACGAATGAAGGTAACCGACATAGCTCTGCAGATTTTCAAGTTGAATGGCAGTGGGCGCGTCACAGAGTGCTCAGAAAAGGTAGCTGTTAGGGTCCTAAGATTCTGGACTACATATCATGGTCAGGCGAAGCGTAGACGTTCACCCATAAGATGGACGGCTTTGTTCACGTTGTCGAAAAATACTAAATACAAGTGGATTTCTAGAGTTCCTATTAGAAGTCTATTGTGGATGTCTATGTCCAGCAGCGGACATTTTACGGCTGAAATGATGAAGATGATGATAATATGATGACCAAAAATTTCATTACGTATACACACACACACACACACACACACACATACACACACACACACACACACGGGCTGAGGTGTACTCCATGGGCTGAGGTGTACTGCTACGTGGCGCGTCCCCAAGGTTGCGGATAGGGGAAAGCCCGAGAGTCGCAATTTGCGAAACAGGGTAGGGGTGAAATAAAATAGCCCTCGCGGACAAAACACAACCCGATGTCAGTGGTCTAGCGTGCCCAGGACTGGAAGGCGACAGGGAATGGTCGTCGCAAGCGCTCCCCTGAGGGTACCAGGTCCCACCTCAGGCGTACTTAAGTGGCCTTACTTCGGTAACCGGGGCTCTGCCGAAGCGGACTGTATATTTCCCTAGGTTCTCGTGGGAACAGCATGGATAAATTAATAAAAAAAACAAACGAAAATGAAAGTAATATGGAGCTGAAGAAGGCATTACAGCTCCACGAAAATACAATCACTGCCCTGGCGGAGTACATAAAGGGCAAATTAAACGTTCATGGAGAGATCCGCAAACATGTGGCCGCGCTAGGTACATCGTTTGCAAAGATCACCAGGGAAATTGGAAGCGTCGGAAAATCAAACGCCACCACATCCGTAGGAGAAGTGCAAACGTCACCGTCTCTATACAGATTGTATTCGGACACGACTGTAAAAGAAACCGAAGAAGAAAGCAAATCGGCAACACCGAAGAGCCGAAAAACGCGAAAAGTCAAAAGGACGGAACGCTCTTCACCCTTGGAGATCAGCCAGGCACCGAAACTGCGAAAAGCTAATACAGCGGACTTAGCAGTTACGGTAAGGCCAGAACTGAAGCCAAAGCCGCCACTTCCACACGATCACTCGGAGTGGAAAGAGGTAAAAAAGAAAAAGCAACCCAAGAAAAAAGTAGTAACGCGTCCGAGTGCTCTTATCATTCGCCCAAGCCAGAAGGATCAGTACGCCGAGATCCTTAAGCGGGTCAAAAAAGATGCTTCCGCGGATCATATAGGCAAATGTGTTGATAAAATTAGAAGGACGGCTACGGGCGATATGCTTCTTATCCTAGCGAAAAATCAAAAAGATAAAACGCAGGAGATAAGAAACACCATTTCCACAGTTCTTGGAAAAGATGCTACGGTAGTATGCAAAGTACCTGAACAGGAATTAGAGATTAAGGACCTAGACGAAACCACGACGGTGCCTGAAATCGTAGAAGCCCTACAGAAAATAACTGGCGGAGGAAGCCATATTTCTGAACACTGCGTCAAGTCCCTTCGCAAAGCATACGGAGGAACACTTACGGCTTCTATTAGAGTAGGAGCAGAATTGGCCAGAACCTTAACAGAGCGGCAAAACATCAAGATAGGTTGGGTCAATTGTAGAATAAGAGCTACTCAAAGGCCTATAAAATGCTTCAGGTGCTGGCACTATGGTCACGTTGCAAACAAATGCAGCAACAAACATGACAGATCGAAGAGCTGCATCAAATGTGGGGAAATAGGCCACAAAGCCAAAGAGTGCGGTAAGGAAGCCCGATGTGTCCTCTGTGTTGACATTGGGAATTCCGAAGACTGTGCTCACATTGCAGGATGTGGTCATTGCCCTGTATTTAAAAAAGCACTTCAGATGTTAAGACAGCCTCAAAAATGATCAAGGTACTACAAATTAATCTTAATCATTGTGAGGTTGCCCAAGACCTACTCATGCAGACTGTACGGGAGCTAAAATTAGACATAGTACTAATTTCGGAACCCTACAAGCACATCAGTGGCCTAAACTGGATCACTGATAAGGAAGGAAAAGCTGTCATCTGGGCATGTGGCACTAAACCTCTCCAGGGTAATCAAAATAATTGTTCTGGATTTGTAAGAGCCAAATTTAATGGAATACATTTCTACAGTTGCTATGCACCACCTAGCCTAACACACGATGAGTTCGTCCGGTTCCTGGCCAAATTAGTGGAGGATGCCCGAATGTACTCCCCGGTAGCTATAGCTGGAGATTTTAACGCTTGGGCAGTGGACTGGGGTAGTAAAGCTACAAACACTAGAGGTTGCCAGCTTCTGGAAGCGATGTCACTGTTGGACGTCGCCTTACTTAATACAGGCGATAAACCTACGTTCACAAGAGGCGAGGCGAGCTCAATTGTGGATCTCACTTTCGTCAGCAGTACACTGGCAAGAGGAAATAACAGTTGGGAGATCTCGGATACTTACACCGCTAGCGACCACTGTGCCATATACTGGGAGGTATCATGTAAGCCAAATACAAATAGAGTACCACACACAAGAACTGGCTCAGTGGGTTGGAGGACTAGCATGTATGATCCCGGCCTGTTCAAGATAGCACTCGAGGATCGACCACTGCTTTCCAAAAGTGCCAGTGAAAAGGCGGCTGAAATCATAAGGAGGCTGACCGAGGCCTGCGATGCAACAATGCCAAGGCGACGCAACAACAACCGAACCCCACCGGTGTACTGGTGGAATGATAACATTGCTGAGCTTAGGAAAATATGTGTTAAGGCGCGTAGAACCTCCCAACGGGCTCGGAAAACACCACAATTCGAGCAGCTCTATGACAAATATAAGGAAGCGCGATTAAAATTAAACAAATCCATTAAAGAGGGCAAGAGAAACGCGTGGAAAATATTGTTGGAAGAGGTTGAAAAGAATCCATGGGGCAAGCCGTACCAGGTTGTAGTTAAACAACTGAGACATGAGAATACAACGCCCACTTGTCCTATTCTACTGGGAAGAATTGTCAGAGCTCTGTTCCCCACGCAACCAAAATCCTCCTTTCAACTAGGGATTGTGGATCCGAATGAAATCCCCCCTATTACCGAGAAGGAGCTAATGGTAGCATGCGGTAGGGTTGGAAACAACAAAGCTCCGGGACCGGATGGGATCCCCAACGTAGCTCTTAAGCAAGCTATTGTAGCAACACCAGGAGTCTTCTTGGAGGCCTACAATAGCTGCTTACTGGAAGGCACCTTTCCTACCGCGTGGAAACGACAGAGACTGGTACTTCTCCCTAAAGGTAAGAAGCCACCAGACGAGCCATCGTCATACCGGCCCCTCTGTATGCTGGATACTGCGGGGAAAATACTAGAACGTATTATCCACAGCAGGATCGAAGCAGCAGTTGAACCCCACCTAGCTAACTCACAGTATGGGTTCAGAAAAGGCCGGTCTACGCTAGACGCTATAGAGCAAGTAGTCAATATAGCAAAACTAGCAGTGTCTGGGAAAAGATGGAAGAGAGGCTCGATAAAATACTGCCTGGTTGCCACCTTGGACATTAAAAACGCCTTTAACTCAGCAAAATGGGAGGTCATCATGGGGGCACTTAGCTCACTGAATGTACCTCTATACCTACGTAAAATAGTCGCTAGTTACTTCTCTGATAGGGTCCTCATATACACTACGGAAATCGGGACGGAGGAGTACAAAGTCACCGGAGGCGTCCCACAGGGGTCAGTACTAGGGCCACTTTTGTGGAACGCTATGTACGATGGACTCCTAAAGAAACATCTACCCAGCGAAACTAAACTCGTCGCATTCGCTGATGATCTAGCAGTCGTTATAGTAGCGAAACACGTGGAGGAAGTGAAGTGGGCATTTGAAAGATCCTTCCAAGTAATCACCCTGTGGATGAGGTCAGTCGGACTAGAACTGGCTGAGCAGAAGACGGAAGCAGTGCTCATTACTGGCAGGAGAGTTGCGGAGACCATCACACTCAATGTCGGCAGCTGTGAAATCGCAACTCAACCAGCTATACGGTACCTAGGAGTAATGATCGACCATAGGCTAAACTTTAAAGATCAGGCTGAGAGAGCAGCAGCGAAAGCGTCTCTGGTGACAGCTAAACTCTGCCGACTCATGCCTAATGTCGGAGGTCCCAAGCAAAACAGAAGGAAGTTATTAGCGTCGGTGACTACGTCAGTGCTTATGTACGGAGTACCCATATGGTCCGACGCACTGAGCAAACAGGAGTCCCGACGGAAAATCGCCTCTGTTTATAGAGTCAGCACTCTACGGGTAGCTAGCGCCTTTCGTACAGTATCGGAGGATGCAGCATGCGTGATAGCAGGTATGGTTCCTGTTGCGCTTCTTGCAGACGAAAGAACTGATCTGTACCGTAGCAGAAAAAGCAAATCAGACCCAACTTCAGCTGAACTTAGAATTCGGGGAAGACTGAAAAGCTTGCAACAGTGGCAATCGTCCTGGGATAAGTCGACGAAAGGAAAATGGACGCGTAAGCTTATACCAAACCTAGAGTCATGGGTGAACCGAGATCATGGAGAGTTGAACTACTACCTGACTCAGATGATATCCGGCCATGGCTGTTACCGAGCGTATCTCCATAGGTTCAAATACGAAGATTCCCCTGACTGTCCTAATTGTGTCGGAATGATTGAAGATGCAGAGCATGTCTTTTTCGTCTGCCCCCGATTTAACGAAGCCAGGAGGTCTTGGGAAGAAGGTGTAGGATGCAAAATCTATCCTGAAACTCTGATAGCTACAATGCTATCCTCGCCTTCGGCCTGGGAACTTACGAGCGCGTACTGTACGACGGTGCTAAAGGAGTTGCGTAAAATAGAGCAAGAGCGGAGGAAGTTGGCCTGAACAGCCACTCTATCAGAGAAAGCTGCGGCTAAATCCCCCCCGCGAAGTAATGCCTAACGGCCATGCCGTGGGGACCAGGGATACCGAAGAGAGAGGATTGTTTTTAGTCGGTATTGATCTAGATCGAGTCCGACATACGGGGCACCAACATCAGGCCCTATGATACGTAAAGGTATTTTTAAACCTCTATAAAAAAAAAAAAAAAAAAAACACACACACACACACACATATATATATATATATATATATATATATATATATATCATAAATAAAATAGTCTATATTTATGTGGGAATGGGGCTCAATTTGTGGCACAACACAATCTTTAACAACGGAAAATGCTTTATCTTCTTTTTACAAATAACATGACATCTGTCCTTCGTCACATCGCCCATACACATCACGTACGACGTACATCGTTTTTTGACAGTCGTAGGGATACCACTCTCATAAAAATAAATCTAACTAACCTATTACAAAATAATGAACTATAAACTTAAATATTCCCACATATATATACGTAATGAAATGTTTCTATTTTTTTTTATTTTGTATAACATTTGAAAATTAATTACTAAAAAAGTTATATTAAAGGAAAGATACATTTTGAAAATCAAAAATATTTAAGAAATATTATGATAATTCGATCCGTTATGATTCGAACCTCAAGGGTGCTCGGTAGATATGCAATTAAAATAATTAGTAAATTAAGTTATTACAAAGATCATGTTTATAATAATAATATTATTGCTTATGAATTAAAATTAAAGTTTATTATATTGGCGGAAGGTCTCAGTTGTGGGAGCCCCGATAGAAAGTTATTATCGCGATCAGCGTTATTCAGTCTCCAAGTGCTATTGCCCAAGCTTCAACGTAGTTTAATTTAAAATATTTCTAGAGTTAATATTGAAATTGTCGATTAATTTTCTGAAAGCATGGATTTCATTTGTTTTTAGACGTCCTTTATGGAGATGTTACATATGTGCGTAGCCTCAATTTGAAGTAAATATGTGTGGTGTTTAATATATAGTACATAGTTCCCTATTAGACTTCGTACTGGCCTGTCACAGTAGAATAAACAAAACAATTAAAAAGTATTTGGAAGTAATCACTTTATTTATTGATTGTGTTTATTAATGTCTATCAACGATTATTGCATATAGAATGTTTTCATTTTTTTCTTTCACGAATTTTTTTGTGGATTGTGTTGTTGGATTATGTCTTAACTCACATGCTTTTGTTTTAGATACACGTCAAATGCTTGACAGACCGGAGCAGGTGTTTTATAAAGTCTCAGTTTATATGGGAAAAGAAAAATGTTTTTTCAAGAATTTCCATTGCATTTCTTAAACTTTTCTCACCATAAGTTCCTTTCTCGTGTCTTAATGAAGATGTGATATAAAAATTACTGGATCGGTTAAGCCGTTGTTGAGTTTTTTTAGTAATAACACTTCTGGCATCATTTATATTTATAAATTATAGTAATTATTTTTTTAAACATTACAAAAATCATATATTAATTGACAATTAGAATAAGAAAATATATAATACTCGTATAATATCATTATAGTGAAATCATGAATTTATAATATATAAAAACGTTTTGAATCTCTGTACGAGAGAAATCATTGTACGATCAATTCAAATAAGGCTATATCACTCCAATGAGAGAAACCAAAAATAGAAAGGGCATCGTGAATTCTTCCCTCTTTAAATGTCTAAAGGCAATTTGCCGGATATTGAATTCTCGCGACGAGTGTCTGCTTCCGATAAACTCGAGTCGTAAGTTGATATAAGGGGTCGAACTTAGTCAAATCTCGTTTGGAGCCTCGCTTACTAATCATGTTTGTAAAACGAAATCCATATTATGATTTAATAAAATATTTTAAGTGGACGTTACTCTTTAAATAGTTCCTAAAATATCGTATTCACATCGGTAATTTTTTTATAAAATCGCGGAAATTATAAAATTACCACAACTTTATGGTAAAACGAACTTCGAAATTATACTATTTTATTACAGAACAAGATATGTATACTCTACAACGTATATCTTTCATTAAAGACTGTTCAGTACCTAAGTATGACAGAGGCGACTATTATTGACGCCAAGAGCAATATTTAAAAAATATGCAACATTCGGAAAACTACGCAATATTTTCTCTTCCAATGTGGGGAACATTGTTTTAAGACGATTTGATGATAAATGTGTTATAAGTGATGACTTATGGCACTAAAACGCGGTTATTCGCTTCGGGATATCTTTACGAGATCGATTCTGGAGTGAGGAGATCCGCAGTTAAGAGACAGAAGTAACTAATATTGGCCAGCGAATTAGTATCGTGTGCAGGCCTCACTGCGCGCAGAACAGATGGTTGCTGGGGTTCAGGAGTGGAGATCATGAATCGGCAAATGCAGTGTAAAGCGTCCTCTCACAGGGAGAACAGACGTCCTTATTATGGTCATCGAAAGATGATGTATGTAGACCGCTTTCAACCGGGGTCTATTGGAAATATTCGGAGAAGGACATATTGGACATACCACCAGTGAATCTTAAATTACAAACACGTTACAAACATTAAAACACATTGTAACTTAATTAATGTGGCTAATATCGTTCGAAATATAAATTGTTATCAAATAATTATCATTAAACCTAGCATTAAGCTAGATGTACAAATTGTTCCTGTAATTAATTTTTCACAAGTGATCACTATCTAGTAACAAGTAAACGGAGCTTCTACAACACGGGACATCGCGTGACTCATGACGTATAACTGTTTTGTCGCCGTCTTAAGTTTACAACGCGTTTAACGCTAAATGTTTGTATACCATTGATAGCATAATGGCGCCGTAACAGTTTTAATCGTTTCAGTCACCTTCGCAAATTCCTTTTTGTGAAATGCAAATTTTTATAAATTATAATAACGAGAATATTAAATTGTCAATTTTCTCACAATTGGATCCCAAGAATGTCCTAAAAGTTATCCTCAAAAAAACTTTTTTAACGAGTGCATAATCTTTACATAGTAGATTTGCTTGTTAGTAAATGTTGTCTGGATACTCCTTACCGTGTTATGTATATTAGCCGACACAGTAACACTTTTGTGCGGTATGTAACTGGTCGATGACATAGCTAAAGTTTCGGGATATCGCTGGATGCGAGCAGCGATGTACCGATCATTGTGGTGATCTTTGGAAAAGGTCTGTGCCTTGCAGTGGGCGTCTAGCGGGTGATATGATGATGATGATGATGATTGCTACATTTGAGTCCCCGAAACATTCTATTCCTTTAATGTTCAGTGAAATAATATATGTAATTTTCATGTGTTTACTACATATAAGATAATTTCTCTCGACTATGTAGGTATATGCTTCAAATAAACAACAATACGTTGTTCTGAAAACAGAGAAATGACATTTAAAGTTCATAATTTAAATTGTTGATTCCTTTTAAAAGTTTATTCTGCAATGTTTCAAATAATCGTTTTAAAATTTCAAATATCAACTCCTTTGCCGACCGGCGACCGCAATGGATGCCATCATAACACCATTATTAACTGATGAAGTACCAAGATTAAATAGCCAATGCTTTACCGACATTAAATAAGCGCGGCGCAATACAGAATAGAATTACTAAAGAAACTAGTTTCTTTACATACATATAAATTTTTGGATTTTTTAATTTTAAAACCGCGTTGTAACTTTTTACGATATCTAAGAAAGATATTGCGAACCTTCTGTTTCTCGCCTATGTTATGTAGCGTTTCTCCTACGTGATTGTTCTAACAATGATCTTAGCGATGTGAATTAAAACTTTCCTCTATATTCTGACCTTTACGGAATTTCGAGGTCGAAGTTGTGCAATAAACCGGTAAGTCGCTTAATGGGTATTCTATGTATCCAACAATATGGCAAGATTGCTCTACGTTACACAAAGGACTGAGAGATACTGGCTTGTCATAATTCCGTTTATATATACAATGTAGCTATATTTATATTCTATTATAAAATAAATATACTTTCATATTTAAAAATGAGAACATATTATTTAGTAATTGTTTAATACAGTATAGGTAATAGATGTGGTGCTTACTATAGGCCTCATAAGAGTAATGAGAAAATGTGCAACAACAACAGCAACAACAATTAAGTTCACCGACGTAGTTCGAATTGCTTGTTCAAAGTGGCAGTGGCAGGGCTTGTCGCTTGTACAACCGATGGCTTCTGGGGCCAAAAGGTTCTAGTGTGGCAACAAGCTGGTAGAAGCGGCGTAGCAAGCCTTCCACTAGGCGGATCATCAACATAGTTAAGATCGCTAGAAGTGGATGAATTTGAGGAGCGCAAGACCTGTCATCGCGACGATATTTATGGGGCCCCATACCGTACAGTGGGCGTCTATTGGTTGAAAAGAAGAAGAAAAAAAAGAATTAAAAATATTATTTCTGGATAGATTGTTATAGTGATTAGATTAAAAAATTTCATTTATTTATTTAACAATACTTTATTTTAAACCAAAGTTAAATGGTGCAACATAAAATAGAACCAACAAAATAGTATTATTGGCAGTCTTATCGCATTCCGCGATTTCTTACAGACGGTCTTTGAACGGATTGAAAACGATTTGGGACAGACGTGTCGATTGATTCTATTTTTAAAATGTATTTTTATTGTTTATTTTTTATTATAATTAAAACACGAACAGAGAGAACCTATGTTCTTTATATACGCTATATCTTCGGAAATATTTATATATATACATATATATGTATATTGTTTCATTATATATATTTATATATTTTTCAAGTTTAATGTACGCTGGGCAGTCCGCTTCCATGCGGTCTTGCTGCAAATATGGCTAAGGCCTATGTCCAACAATAGACGTCCTTACGGCTGAAATAATGATGATAATGTACGCAAATTTCCAGAGATCAAGGTATTGTGGTGGTGGGCTTAGGCCATAGTAGCCCACTGGCAAGATATAGGCCTCCTCCAAATATATTTTTGGCTCGATATATGATCATCACCTCGCTGGGAAGGCGAGTTGGCGATCGCATTGTGGTATTATGATACGCAGAGTACGCTGCTATCCATTCTCTGGAATATTGTCTGGGAGCAGTGGCAATCCTATTAATGGACAAAGTATGAATGATATGAGACTGTATCCCAGGAATCGAACCCGTGACCTACGATCGTCGTCTACCGCTGAGCCATTGCTTATTGTACTATAACTCACTCACTCTTGTATTATAAACATAATAATGAATATAACATATAAAATATAATTCATATGTGTAAATTTTAATTCATTTTAATTAACTGAATACTGGATTTTTGTACTGTTAATAATAAATTATAACGGGCTTTAATTAATGTTTTAATTATTTTTTGATTATTACTAAAGAGCTTTTAAAAAAGCATACTGGTAAAAGTTAACCCTGATATATTGTTTCAAATTAATGCATCACTAAAAAGGTAGAACTTTTTGTTGTAACTTTGTAATGTTTTCAACTGCACGGGGAGTTTGGGGCTTAAGTAATTTTATCAGAGTAAGCCCATTAAGTTGGGCTTTACGGCGACTAAATTTTAGGAGGCTTTTATCGTCACGGTACATAAGCTACTGCAAGAAGATTTCGTTAAATTTGTTGTATTGTAAATAATAAAGCGATTTTATTAAATTATCAATGATGATTATTCTGATGCGAGGTCACGGTAAAATATTTTATATTCGTTTAAGCACGTTACTCTCTGTCATGGCCTTATCGATAAGTTCACATTCGCTTTGTCTATGAGATAGACTAAGGAACGAGAACATCCTTAGACGAAGGAAAGTACCCGATACAGCCCAGTGGATTGGCACTTTGAAGTGACAGTTGGGACTTTAAGGTTGTGGATGGCAGCGTATGATATTTACTCACAAGGTTGACAAATGACTTAATATTAAAGTCGTCACGCTTATAACAGGCTATTTCTTATTGGTTTTACTAGAAATCTGTATGGAAAACTTGTTTCCAACTGTGGAAAGACTTCGTCATACTATGTAGGTTTTCTCCCAGGTGAAAATAACAATGATGATTAAAGAAAAACAAATCACATATATTTATAATAAATAACAATAAGTCTTTTAAGTAAGACGTAAAAACTTTTTTTGTTTTCTATGTATTAGTAACACAATAAATCCAAATAAAAATACTTGACTTACAATGAAGCTAAACAGCTATTTGTATGCTTAGCAAGTTTGTGTCTACGCTCAGGATCAATAGTACGCGAAGGTTGTTTTCGGCCTTCGAGGGATTAAGCTTATTGTTTTTCAAAATAGCTATCAATAAGCTTGAAATGAAAATAACTTTCTAGAACACATGTATTTTAGAATAGTATATTTAAATTTGACTCAAATACACCTTGAAAATTTATAAACATAGTTGATTAAAAAAATATGAAGTAAACATAATAAAAGAAGTATTTATTTAATAAAAAGCCATTAACATGCTTAATTAATGTAGTTAAAATATAAGATTATATTAAATAAAAGAAATTCAATGATTAGTTTTGAACGTTTTCTGAATGGCCTTTAAATTATCTTTAAAATATGTCATCTTGAGTAGAAATTTCTCTATTTAAAGTTTGACGTAACTTAACGTCGGTTTTATATAAATTGTACAATGTAATTCAAGAGTAAATTACACCAAAATGTTTCGAAACTTAAACTTCTGTGTGCGATGGTTCGTTTGTGTCTTTGCGCTGTGTTTAAGAGAATTTAATTAAACATTTCAGTTATAACAGAGATTAAATCTAAAAGACATAAAATTAGCATTTAAATTGAATAATTTTGTTTTGTTCGATGTATGGAAAATTTAGAGATTTTGATAAAGTATACTAATTAGGAATATTTTTATACTCTTTTGAATATTCCACTGTAACATTAAACCCAAACTTCATTAGATTAGCAATCATTAGATTTAAGACGTGTTTTGTGCGAGGTGGTTATAAAAATTAATCTCACATGTTATTGTTACAATTAAAAATTATGTAAGCGTATAGTAAACGTTATTTATAATGTTTGGGACCTTAACACTTTTCTTTTAAAATACTATTAGAGATTGGAAAACAATGACAAAGCAAAAAAATGTTTTTTTATAAATTGTCAATAGTAAATAAAAATAACACTTTTTTTCTCGAAGTGTGTACCCTTCATCAAGCCATAGAATTACGATAAGAATTTTTTCCAGTAGTTAAAACGACATCGTTACATTAAATCATAATCACTTAAATCATATTTATAACTTAAGATTTTAACCATACAGTATTTAAATTTTTATTTAATTAGATATAAATTTATAGCTTTTACAGCCTAGAAAAAGCAAACACGGCAGAAGGGTTGTGACCCATAAGACCACGACTCTTGATCTATCGACGATAATAGCCAATTAACCAGGGTAGATAGTTATAGGTCGAATGTGAACTGACTGAAATTTCCTCAGAGAACAGGCATTTAATTCACAGCACAGATGTAAATTCGCAACACAAATGCAAAAGTGATGCATGTATTTTGGAATTTTCATTCCTTAAAATCGTGTTTGCCGTGAGACTGTTTTAATAATATGCAAAAAGTATCTATGGAGTGTAGAACTGGAGGTATTTAAAAAGCAAGTCCTTAACAATGGTTAGGTAGTGAGACTCTATCTTTTATGAGTCCACAATATTTCTGGTTTTTATACAAATACGTACATCGCGATGTTGACCCATTTCAAATATTATATGTGAATGTATAAATATATATGTGTACATGTGGTTATGATTACAAAAGAATAGTGTGCCAGCTTGAAGTATTCGAAATTCAAAAAAAGTGAAAAAATGTACTGTTTTCTGCTAAAAAGAACACTATTCGTAGCTTAAAGACAATTTAACTTTTTCATTATAATTACAAGGTACCCCAATATATGTTACTATCTGCTGTCAAAAGTAATTGGCCTCGCGATCTTACAATATATATAATGTGTTTCGGGGTCACCGTATTTATTTAATGACTTAATAGTAAACAGCGAATATTCACAAAAATTAGTTTCTATTTCGAACACTGCTTGCACACTTTTCTTTGGTTATATCCAAACAGCGTTTTTGCTTTCAATTTATGTAAAATACTTGACAGCTACGAAGAAATGTATGGGAGGGGAGTTCAGTGGTACGTAGTAAACCGGTCGTGTCAGAGATCTTTTCTAAGCTCCCTAGGGTCTAAATAAAATTATTTGTATGGGAAAAAGTTGTTCCAGTTGCTTTTCTTACTTTTGTCTTCATAAGAAAGATTCTAATGTCTTTATCAGAAAAAAAAATTGGTTTAGCCGTTCTCGTGTTTTTGCGCTTAACAATATATTAGAAAAGTCATTTTTATTTATATATTTAGACCACACCACAATAAAGAGGTTATGGTATTTTCTCAAGGACGCAACTACATACTTTGGTGTAGATTTGAACGGTCTTCAAGATTTGTAAGTGATATATAAACGTATGTACAACTTAAAAGGACCGTCTTATGTAGCTAACGAGTTCGTTATTTGAACTCTCCAAATGAAAACTGTAAGTAGTTCGTAACAAGTTTCCTTACGAAGTTAAAGAGATGCTCGTATGTAACTTGTGTTAATGGTGAAACTAACTAATTAGAAAAGGAATCTACAAAGTCTTATCGTTTGAGTGACGGTAAAGTTAATTGTAAATTAAATTTTACGAAATTACATCCGCAGGAGGTGTTCAAGTGGTGTTCATTAGTAAAACAGTTTATTTTCATACTATAGTTATTAAGTATAAAAGTTGGCAAGAACTTTTTTCATATTAAAAATTACTTAGAATGGATTTTATGAATTTACATCTGAAAAAGGCAGCGCGGATCGTGCGGAGCGGTTGCTGTCAGCTACAATTTATATAGACCATAATAATATGTTAAACAGGGACAACTTTTTTTCTTTCAAATAAAAGTATTTCATCTTTTTAATATTCTTCTTTTCTTATTTTCTTCACCTTTTGCTTAATCAACCGCTACCAATTCCATTAAGAGTTTAAGCATCCACAAGGAGACGGTACTGCCACCATTGGGAACTTTTGTACTAAGGGATAGAACTTGATATAGATAGAATTGAATCCCTTGATCGGTATATTTTTTTACATATTTTCCTCTTAAATTAATGTCGATTATGAAGCATTACGTAGTCTTGCCTCAGCACAGAACTTTTATTTAAAAAAATGCCTCATAATAGTTATTTTACCAGTTCATATTGTTTTATTGTCATCATCATATCAGCCATAGAACGCCCACAGCTGCACCACCTTTTGCATAAAAATAAAAAATAAACAGTATGTACCGTTTCTCGCCAAACTTGGCATTTTTGTTGGCGAACGCAGTATTTTATTTCTGATGTGTTCGGCAGATGACACTGCTGTCTTTATTCGTTTGGGAAAGGATCATACTTACAAAGGACGACGGTTAAATCTAATTTTATTGTTTTTGTTTTGCAATGTAATGGAAATGTCTGCAAAATGACTGTTCAAGACGTTACAGCTCAGTCCTCTGGAGTATCTAATTATTTTCATTGTGAATTCAGAATTAATTCAGTATAAAAGTTTGATTTGTTTACCTTGTACATTGAAAGTTTATATATTACTAACTCAGTTACAATTATTTACCTATTATTAGTTAAATGTACATCCTAACGAGGAATTACACTCCGCATGTATCGTGGTGAATAGGTATCTCAACTAATACGACTTCGTAGATTTCTATGAGCAGATTGCGTGTACCATTTGTTACATAAAAAATATGTTAATACTTTTTCTTTTGTTGCCAAAAGATTCCTATAACCTCTGTCTCGGAATTATAGAGTCATCAAATGGTTACTTGTCCAAAAAGAAGGTTTGGGATCTTCATCCTCTTTTTCTTGGATTCCCACTGCGAGGTGATTCAAGACCTATTAGCGGAAATTTAAAGCAATTATTATACCACAATACATAGACGAGCTGCGGTAAAAATATTTTTAAATTCTCGTCCGTTTGTGTATAATTCAGAGCAAGCCTCATCTAGGTATTAAATTGGGCTTATATGTTTATGGTAACTAGTTTGACAAACATGCGTGAAGACCACTTGTTGTTAAGCGGTTACCGCAGTCTGCAGATGCCTCTAATACCAGAGGCTTCACAGACGCGATGCAAAACGTGTAGAGATTTTCGTTCCACTACCATGTTCTAGAATTTTACGCTACATGCTGAATTTCTTTAAGACTTTTTCTTTATTGTCGAACTATTTATACTAGTCAGGGGAACGAGGGTGGTTACCTTGGCAGTGGCGAAAAGTGTCATTGTAAATATTGTCTATAGGAATTATTTTGAAAAGTTCTAAATAATATCGTAAATTCATGTGACGCAATAAGTAATACTTTTAGGAAACGTAAGTATAATAACAAGATATATAATATTATTTATCCAAATTGATACTGTCATAAATTTTCAAAATCCATTTTTTCAGATTACATGGGAAAAGAACACAAATTGGTTTTTGAATTTTTGAGGACGCTTGTTGTTCGAAAACAACTGTACAGTTTTTATGTTTCGTTAACAGTTTTATTGCGTCCAATTGAAATGAAAAATGAACATATAATAGGTAAAAATTTAGTTTTCAATGAAATAATTTTAATGTTTTCATAGCCATATGTATACGATGACAGTAAATTGTAAAAAAACTTATCACACTGTTATATTCTATACGCTAGTAATTTATATTATGAAAATGCAACGAATTTTGTTAGTTTAGCACGCCTATTTACGTCCTGATTAATCTACAAGAATTCGCTTAGCAAAAATTATACTCTAACTTATTTACTAAATAATAAAAAAATGATAAGACATAAAATAAATTTGTTGCGCAAATTAAAATTGTTTATTTCTTTGTATATTTTGTTAGTTATAATATATTTAAATATACATAACTCTCAAAAAATATTTGTTACACTTTGTTTGTATAGGAATCCGTATTATTTTATGATACATTGTTATTTGTTACGTAAACATTTCGGATGAGGTTACAAACATAATTACCGTAGGCGTTGTTTGCACCCGATGTTATATTCGTATTAAGTACGTTTGGAATTGTCAATAATTTCAGGTTATTACTAATTAATAAGGTTAATAATTGCGTCCATTATTATGTTGGTTATATTTTTAGCACATTTTATTCTTATAGCGTCTGACTCTAGCACAAAAGATACAACTAACGTTATGCAAATTTCTGTTATTTTTATTTAATTTGTATAATTGAATGGTTTTACTCTAATATTATCGAGAGTTTGAACATTTTGATAGATTATTGCTGTAGTAAAATACGTATTTTTTATAATCATCACCATATTAGCTGTAGAAAGCATACTACTGGCCATGGATCTAACCTAAAGATTTCTAATAGCATCGGTTGGGAGCGATTTCCATCTAGTGTTAACAAACTTTCAAAGGTCCTTCATTTCGGAACCATAAAGCCGAAGTGATCATGTGTTGTATTAGATAAATTAAATTAATATAATTTGTAAATATGTAAATGACATTAGTATTAATTTTTGTATACATTCTTTAAAAATCTATGTTAATTGCCAAATTTTTAATAATGTATTTATAAGACTTTTAAGTAAATTGTTCATAAATCGGTACAGTTTAAAGGGGTTTATATAAGTATATTCATAAAGTTGTCAATCTATTTCGGATGGTATTGGATTTTCGTGAATAAATTTACTTGAACAAAACTATTAAATATTCATGTTACACACAGGATTATATTGCGTGTATGGAAACAATTTAGTTTACGATTGTTGTCATTTTATTATACGTATTACGTTTTTTTTTTAAATTACAAAAGAATCTTAATTACTAAACAATACTAAGAGCTTTTAATTAAATCAACTAAGGAACTTAATTTCTAATAGAGGACATTCCCTTAATAATTTATCATTAATGTACTTGGACTTTAAAATCATTACATGTTTCATGTCGGGTTTTTGTCACAGTCTTTTGTAATATTGAGTTTGTTTTTAAAGACTATGAAACTTAAATTTTAGTCAATTTAAATATTATCAAGGAGATATATCTTTTTATTAGCTACTAGTTTTAACTTACCATAACATATCTAACTTCACAAACTCGGAAAAATTTTCTTCTTAAAAATATGTTAAAGACAGTAAAACATAAATGTGTAAATAATGATAAAATAATTCAATAGAACTGGACCTACTGGCTTTTAATCTGCCTCTTAACGCAATACGAAAATGAAAGCTTGGAATGGCAAAAAGCCAAGTAATTGCAATCCATTGTATAACATGAACTGTTCACAGAATGATATTTCGAATAAAGGAAAAAAATACATGAAAATGATATTTTGAATTAAAATTTAAATGTATTTTAATAATACCTCCATCATTACTAGCTGTACGTAAAATATTTGATTTCAATACGAATATGTTTCTTTTTTTCATAATTCTTTACTGATACATGGTACACGATATTTTTATATGACTATACAGATTGATTAGTTACAGGTGTAAACGCATTAAAAGGGTGAAAAAATTTTAAGGCTTTACACGTGTTTCTTATTTATCCTACATAAAGTGATCGCTCTGAAACAAGTGAATTGATTTTATCTGTTTTTATGCGACATCGATAACTACTTGTGTACAAATTCTGAAAAGACAGATAGTAAACAATAGTTAATTTTAATATGTAGTAATTCTAATTTCAAAAATGATTTTTACTAATTTATCATTACGATATTTGTTATTTCTAGAACCATTAATTTTTTAATCGAGTGTACCATACAATAATTTACAGTAAATGCGCTATACGTCGACTCTATTCTAACATTACATTTATTTATTTTACACTTATGACCAATCAACCTGTAAATGACATATATTTAAAATCAAAGTATTTAAAAGCATGAATACATGCATATGAAACTTTTTTAGTGCAAATAATTCATCAATAGCGTATAGCGTACGTTTACACTTTTGCTCTGTCAAAAGGTATACTATTCTATTTCAGAGTATGGTCACGGTAAAGACATTAAGAAATGAGTTGTTCTTATTTCGAGTAAACAAAATTGTTAATACAATCATCAAAAACAAAATTACAAAACCCTGTGAGTTTCTTATTAGATCTTCTCACTAGGTGGCGCGGTACGAACTAACGTAAACTTAATTTTAAGCTCACGATTTCAGATTATTATAAAGATCTTACATAAAGCGATTTTGGCTTTGACTTTGACTTCCGTCTGATACCTATCTTCCTGTATAATGGTGATAAGGTTGTTTCTAAAAATGATGTTGTGCATAACAGAATTTTAAATTTGCCTTAGTACACTATCAACACCATGTTGAATGTTAAATGCAATGTTACTGAAATTGTAAAGCATGCGCTCTTACAATGTAATAAAAGGCGCTATTCACAAACGTTTACCTCACACAAGCACGTGTCCATTAGCTGATTATGAACACGCGATGAAGTTATATTAGTACAGGAATTCAGTACCTTCGTTTTTCCGTTCTCTATTTATTTGATTAATCTAAACGAAGTGCTGAACTATTTCGCCAAATGTACAATTTTTAACGATTATACGACTATAATTTTTAATACGTCAATCTTATTGTCCGACAGTTTCGTGATAAAAAAAACTTTTGTGATTCATTAACAGGTTTTGTAAAAAAAATATGGTCTTAGTTAAATCATGTTTTAACTTAACTAAAATACTTTTTTTAAATACGAAAACCCTTGTATAACTACTCAAAATTTTTGTAACAATGAAACTCACACAATTCAAAATCACTTTTAGGCTTTTAGTTATACGAGTGCTTTAGTGTTTTGAACTTATTACCAGAAAAACTCGCGATAACTTAGAGAAAGAGCTGGTCGCTTGCTAGTAAGAGATCTATTATTTCAGGTCGTCTGTATTGAGAATGGACGTTTTACGCTGTCCTTTCGGGTCCGTGGTCTCAACTCCACATAGAATCCTACCTTAATCCTAATCCTATCCTAATGCTCCAGAGGCCATCAGTTCTTTGCGCTCAACGACCCTCCCCTGTCACTTCAACTTGTCAATCTGCTAAGTTATCTCGGTTACTTTCTTTGATCTACGGATCTTCTCATTCCTGATTCAGTCTCCTAAACGAATACCTAGTTTAGCCTAGGAGACTGTTCTTGCCAACATCATCTAGTGGCGAAAGCCTCCTGAAAGAATACAGCAGTACGGCGATCAGTTAAGATTTGCATCATACTTTATACTACTGCAGCCAATACTATCCAGGTGGCCAACAGTGGTAATCGATGACGTCATATCATACAGCGGAAGTTAGAATGATTCAAGTACATATATCTTCATATGTCGTATGTTAACGAATATACAATTGTCCTTAGGTGCTTCATTTTTGTCATCTACCTAATGACATTTTAATCTTATATTAGTGAATATTCATATCGTAAAAATAAATGAGTCGTTTCATTTTAAATGCTCTTTTAAATTTTCTCGAAATTGGTTTAGTTTAAACCCTGCCTCCATTGAGTTCGGTCATTAAAGGCTCGAAGGGCTGCAATTAAAGCAACCGCCACGAAAACTAATGACACGAAAATTAATCGCGCTTTAGCGTTGACGATAAGCACAAAGGAATTATAAACATTTACTTTATTTTTGCTAACCTAACCGGAACCATTGGCTTTTAAATATTCTTTATTAGGAATATTTTGTTAGTACTATACATTTGTAACAGTTGTCCGATAGATATTATTCCCCACACATAACACACCTAAATTTATATTTTTAGTCAGTTTGCATTTAATGAATTGATTACATTTTACGTATTGCTTAAAATAAACTTGACAAATTTACATTATTTTATTCTGGAAGCTTCCTTGAGCATTAAAAAAAAATCGAAATAATAACTATCGGTTTTAGTGACAATTTTGTTTAAAAATAGAGCATATGTCACTACGAATTTCTGTGGACAATGTATACAAATAAATATATTAGTAGAAGATATTATATTTTTTAACATTCGTGTTTGAATGTCATAGAGATGGTATCGTGTATTATTGAACTTTAAGTTAATTTTGTTGAGTCGTGAAATGATTACCTCTGTTAATATTTACAAAACGCTGTCATTTTCACACGAGAAAAAAAAATTAAACGTAACGCAGAACATGGCATCGTAGCAATTCCATCACGTAATAACTAAAAAATCATTATGATTACGTACTAAAGATAACATATATAAGTTAAGCAATAACTAGAACACATTTTATTACACATTAAAAGTTGCCTGGTTTCGTGTATTTTATACGGTAATTAAAACTTGTAAGAATATAACAATAGTACGAATAGTAGTGATGAAATGATAGACGTTACATTAAAGTTACATCGTTAAAAGTTTGCCTTGTACATCTTCTACCGTCTACGGGAGAAGGCAATTTTGAAGCACGTCAAGCCTAATTGCTCTTGAGTAAGTTAAATGAGCAAATCCTAGGAGTATATTCGACAGAGTACGACAGTGCTAAGTTTGTAAACTTCGTGTATTGAATAGGCATCAATAAATATTTATTGGATATTGACGTACAATATCTTTTCTTAAACATAATGAGTATTTATTTAGGTTATATTATGTAACAAACTTTACATAAAGTAGTCAGCTGTTTTTGTTATGATTTTTGTAGATTTCAGGTGTTAGACTTCATACGAGGGTGGATTAAAAAGTACTCGGCCTAAGCAAGAAAAAAAACACATACTAAATCAGTTATATTTTTATTTTTCTACATAATCACCATCAAGTTCAATACACTTTTGCCACCTCCCCTTCCAAGCATTTAGACCGTTGAAAAAAAAATGATTCTTCCTTAGAGTCAAAATATGCGTCTACAGCTGCTTTGACCTCGTCGTTTGTCGAAAATCTTTGACCTCCCAAGTGCTTTTTTAGGTTAAGGAACAGAAAGAAGTCTGATGGTGCCAGATCAGGTGAATACGGCGGATGCGGTAACAGTTCAAAGCCACAGTTGTGAATTTCAGCCATTGACTGTACTGACATGTGAACACGGGCGTTATCTTGATGAAACAGGACTTTTCCTCTGAGCATTCCTCGACGTTTTTCTTTTATTTCCTCTCGTAAACGACGTAGTAAGGTGCAGTAGTAATCAGAGTTTATAGTCTGACCCCTTTCAAGATAATCAATCATAATCACACCTTTCGAGTCCCAGAATACTGAAGCCATCACCTTATTTGCCGACAAAATCGACTTAGCCTTTTTAGGGGGTGGTGAACCAGGTCTTCTCCACTGTTTTGATTGTTGTTTTGTTTCCGGTGTACAGTAATGAACCCATGTTTCGTCCATAGTAACAAAACGATTCAAAAAATCATCTGCATCGGCTTCAAATAACTCCAAACAGTCGCGTGAAATAGTCAATCGCGTCCTTTTTTGTTCAACTGAAAGCAGTCGCGGAACCCACCTCGCAGACACCTTGTGGTAACCCAACTCGTTGACAATGATGTTTTGAGTTCGTTCATAAGAGATGCCTATAATCTCGGCTATCTCTCTAATTTTTAATCTGCGGTCTCCCATTATTAAATCAAGTACTTTTTTAATATTTTCGTCAGTAGTTGACGTCGAAGGCCTTCCAGAGCGGGGTTCATCTTTCCCGTTCTCTCTACCACGCCTAAATTCTGCTATCCATTTTTTGACGATGAATACGACAGAGCACAATCGCCTAATGTATTGACCATGTCATCATGGATGGCTTTTGATGATAGCCCCTTCTTATGGAGGCACTTAATGACGGCACGCTGCTCGATTTGCTCCATTCGCGGAAATTATGTCCGATTACTTTGTTAATAAATTTATAAAGTCACAACTAATTATCGCACACGTTTCGAACTTCACACAATGAATTTGTCTGAAATGAACTAAATAATGTGCGTAGATTTGATTTTTAGAATTGAATGGATCTGTGTTAGGCCGAGTACTTTTCAATCCACCCTCGTATGAAGAAGAACATAATTTTTCTCATAATTTTCATAAAGACGGGTTGGAAGCGACCTGCGTACAGTGTCTTCCGACGATCTTAACTAGGTTGCCTTATGGAAGGACATCCTTCGCTGCGCTTGCCAATCCGTGATCTCCAATACTGAACCTTAAGAAGCAAGCAGCCATGAGACATGTGTTTTATATGGCTTGCCCACATGTGGCCTATGGCTGAAACGTTGACTATGATGGTTAGTACATTAGATTTGTATTAAGGTAAAATAAAGTTAAATAAATAATGCAATAATATTATAATGAAATAATAATATAAATAATTAATTATAATTATTAGTAAAGTTAAATATGATAAATATTCATATGATATTCTCTGACACTAGTATAGATAGGCTTGTACAGTAAGGGCCGACTTTTGTGAACTTGGGTTTTTAAATCACATCAAAAGAATCTGTAAAGGTACTGACTATTTCACAAAAACAAAAACTTGTTTATCTTACTTCAGAGGTATTGTACAGGCTTTTACTCTCGGACATATTCCATCTAAATTCGGACAAATCACGTATAAGCTTAACACGCTAAACAAAACTAATGTCTACTATTTAAAGCAATAAATTTAGTTAGTGTACAAAAATTAATATAGGGTAAAACTAAACCTTCCTAACCAGTGTGTTACTATAGACAACCTTGGTGCTACATATAATTTCTACCCATAGTAACCACAGAATATAATGACGTTGGTACATTCAAATTAAAAAGCCTCAGGGAAATCTAATTAGTTAAGTAAACCTGTTTAACTCGAACAATTTGAATTTTAATGAAAATGCTTGAGGAAATTCATATTCGGGCCACAGCAATCATTTTGATGTAACACTTGTACATTCTATGCTATGTGTATTTTATCTTGTTATTCGAAATAATGATTCTCTAATTAAATACCTATCAACTACATTTTTTGTGTATACACGTGTCATTTATTTTTATCACTAAGTATATTTATTGTCGCCTAAACAAAAAAAAAGACAGAGGGCTTAAAATTCACTATGGTATGATTTTAGATCTGACACATTTTAGTAGTCCAATAGTTTTTTTACTAAGGCTCTGATATAATACAGTGCGTTATACAGTGATCCTATGTGACTGCTAAACTACTGCTACGCCTGTTATTCAATCTCTATACTTTCAATATTAATTATAAAAACATACGATCTTAGGTAGTATTGAAGATATTAGTATATGATAAATTATCTATTTTCACACTGCTGTAACAATCATACGATAAGAGATTGGCCAGTGCGCATATCGCTTGGATACTTATTTCACATTATTATTGAAAAATTGTAACAACTGTAAACTGACCTTATTAAATGAACGCATTTTAAACAATCATAAAAAGAAGCCCGCACGAGAACAAACCTGTTGAATTAAAATACATAGAATTATTATAAATTTCATAATCAACATAACTCCAAATTCAAATCATTCTTTCTTTTTTTTCGTCATAATTTTATTCTGATGGCTTCACACGATCAGTAGAGGTTATTCTTAAAAGTGGTTATATATATTTACGTATTAATTGTTACACAGATAATATATAGATAAATTTCTATTTAAATAACGGAATCATAAAAAAAAATCAAAAAAACATGTCGGTTCTAGGTTGAACCAGTTTTTCTTAAACCGCATTACCTGAACACGCTTTTAAATAAACAATTCAAGTTTCTGAATGGATCGCGGTTATTTGGCATGTTGCCACCCCGCCGTTGCACTTCTGTATTGCATTTCAAGCTGTAATTAAAATCCGGTCGCGATAGTCGGGCCACGACTGCGTAGCCGAATCACTCAAAATGCCATTTTTATTACCTGTTTAATATACTAGATGCTTGTCAAATAAAAACACAACATGGAAATAATATAAGCAAAAGATTGAATTAAACGATAACAAAAGATTTTAAAAGACATTTATTACATAATAATTTAAAATAAATTATATAGGTCGCCACACTTGTATAAATAAAACATTATACAATTTATTTTGTCTATTTTCTAAGTATATACTATATTTCATCATAATCATTACAGCAATAGGACTTGGGATTTTTCTTGATTAGATTGGTAGAAACTGACCTTCCCCATTTATAAAACGGCTTGGAATTGGCCACCAGAATCTTTCGATGACCTTAGCAAAGTCGTCTCTCCACCTTGGGACCTGCCTACTGCCTCTTCTCGGCGTTTGAGCCCATAGACGCCCATTGGAAGGCATAATATTTTCGGAAATTATCTATGGCGGGACATACCATAATTTCCAAGCTTGGCAGGCGGGTTAGCGATTGCAGTGTAGCTTTATCTTACGCAAAGGATGCTGCTGCCCATTCTACGCAAACTTGTTTATCAGTAGTAACAATTTTATATAATTAATTTACAAACTGTGAATTATACATTAATGTATTTTGGAAATCGAACCCACAGCCTACGATCGCAGGTCTCAGTCCTCTACCAATGCTCTGCTACTTCTACTGGCACTTTTCAATTTGTAAAGTACTAGTGTTATGGAGTATTCAACATTTTCTCAAGGGAAAAACAGGCGTCTATTGCCGGGTCTAGACGACATGGTTTAAATTTACAGTACATCAATACGCTACCTTAAAGTTTGCTGTTAATAAAAGTATGCTCAGATGAAAACAGTTATTAGTTAATATATGCAATTCAGAGTAATGTTCTTCCGTGTTATATTGTAATATTCATGAAAAACAACTCGACAGATTAAAGCTAGTTCACGTGAAGTAATGAAACAAAGTCGGTTGGCCAGCGTTCGGAAAACTGCAAAAAATCTTCACGACCAATGTTCCCCAGTGCTTTAATACGAAAGTCTACCAATGTGTGTTACCTCGATAACTTATGGCATTGCAGTGTGGTCTACCGCCCAGAACGTTAAGGCCTTGGATGCAAATCCATGGGGGCGGCCTATATCCAACAGTTGACGTGTTATGCCTGAAATTAGGAAGATGATCATGAATGAAAGAAATAAAAAAGTTATGATTGTTTCCTTATAGTAATTTGTTGTTGGTGAAAAGAGTATGAAAATCTAACGAAACGCTAACTATGTTTTAAAAATATACGCAAACACGCTGAAGTTTATTCCTATAAAAATTAAAATTTTTGAAAGCATTCATGTTAACTCTGGTGTAGAATAGACAAGGGGTCGCTTCAATGCCTACTTCATGTAATTGGAGCAGCTCGAGTGGGGCTTACTATATTTTGCTTGCGAACCACTTTAGGTTCGGTTGTTACACACTGGAGGTTGCAAACCAATCACATCAATCGATTGTCAATTGTTTTCTTAACGTATTCATAATCTAAAATTCATTATACGAGGTAAGATGGTTTACATCTCTTATTAATGTTAAGTTCAGTCACCCGCCTGCATAGATTATAAATATCTCAAATCTGAGAATGAAAGCAATTAAGCGAGATATTTTAAGAACATAAAAATCGTGTTTAATAAACTTAGAAATAGCCAGAAGGCAAATACGTCATTATCGAGGCGAGCTATATGCTGTGAAGTAATTTGCAATTTAATAACTAAATAAAAAATAAATAAACAAAAATAATTAAAATTAATAAAAGCGTATACAGTCCCTATAGAAAAATTTACTAACTAAATTATGTCGACTCTTAGGAAACAAAATTAATTTTTGCTTCTAATTTTTAAATTATATATATAGTGTATGTGTTGAGACTGTGGTAGCCCAACGGTAGAGGACTTCCGATCGCAGATGGCGAGTTCGATTCCTGAGAAACAATATTATGTAATTCATACTTTACATGTATAAAGTGTAAATATTAAGTGTGAATGAGGAAAAATCCTTGCAGTGGGCATCTATGGGCTGAAACGACGATGTAGTGTGTGTATTATACTTCCTAGAAATATGTTATTTGTATTCACAAACAACATATTTACAATGTATTAACAACTAATAGTCAATATTACTATTTCTTTAAATTTTTCTCTACAATAATAATTTGTGTCTTTACACTACGATTAAAATTAGAAATAGCTCTGTTTTGTAAAACAATAATCGTGTATCGAAGCAGCATTACCCCGAAATAGTAAGTCATTAATTCATAATACTGTCGTGAAAGTAGCTGAAATAAACTATGCGGGCTGTTTCCACAACTGCGACCGATCTTATCTTTTGTATCGCGAACGCTGCTGAGTTCGCAAACCTATCGATATGGGATATGAATAATTTATATAAAATTACGTATACTTCAACAAAACGTAAGACAAAACATAATTTTTAAATAGTTACTTTAATAACATATGTTATCTATGTTACTATAATAGTATACTTATAAAGTAAGGACATTCAACGAAAACGTCATATCGCCTTTAAGGTTTAGTATCTGTAATCGGGCATTATGGAATATTTATATGCAATGAAATACTACCTAGTATAATTTTTGTAATAATTTTCTAGATACATACAATTACCTAGCTTCGAACTTTTTTGACCTGGAATATAATGATGTTTGCTATAGTTTTAGGAATATCTACAATAATAAATTAGCACATTACGTGAGCAGATACATGCCCTCTGCAATACATAAGTCTTTTCTAAAGATCGCTACAAAGAGTCTTAGTCTTTGTTTTTAGTCTTGCATGACCAGCTTTTTACGACTTACCATTAATACCACGCCTGTAGATAAGGTGTGGGAGTACTCACTATGTGGATCGACGACATATGCAATTATAAAAAAAAACACTGTTTAAAGACAATCGTTTCATTCAATAACACCCACTTCAAGGCATCGGCTTCCCCGAAAGATATCTATGGGGGGAAAAACCATACTCGCCGCGCTTGGCAGGTGGATTGGCAATCGCAGGGGAGGATGCTGCCCATCCTCTCAAAAGTTTATCAGTGACAATATTATATAATTAATGCAAAAAGTGTGAATTATACAAGTGTGTATCCCGGGTATTGAACCCGCGACTTGCGATCGCAAGTTTAGGTCCTCTATGGCTGGGCTGTCACTGCCACGGTCCACTACGATAGTGGGTTCATATTACTATTTAAAGAATACGAATACGAAGCAACTATCGGATCTTTGTCTTCGATCTGTCTGTCGAAAAAAATCTGCATTAGGAACAGTTTGTCATAAAAAAAGCAACCATCTATCTTGTTACTCGTAAGTTGCAATTGTGTTTAAAACAATAATAAATTAATTATGTTGTTAGTTGAGTGAATTAATAAGATATGTTATTGTATAATATGTTTTAAGACAAAAACGGGTAAGTGGTGCACAGAATTTTGTTCGCCTTGCCGGTAATTCAGTGTTAACATACTCGTGTTATAAAAGTTTGTATATTCTCCAAGTGTCCAATTAAAAAGTAAAACCGTAGCGTATCTGCTACGTTCTTTAAAGAATTTTAATAAAGAGCTGCAGTAAACAATAAACAAAGAAAATAAATATAGATTTTATTTATTTTTAAATAACGCTCAGTTTTTCACAATAACATATCTTATATACCAAACGCATTTTAATTATTTTAAAGAAAATTATACATTGATATCAGAAAAGAGCAAATGTTCTTTATAAGAAAATAAATTGTTAATAAAAAACGTTAATGGTAATTAAAAACATTGATAATCTACACATACACACACACATATATGTATGTATGTATAAAAGATATATATATATATATATATATATATATATATGTATATGTATATGTATATACAAGACAGATTTTGTTGATTTTTTAAAGGTAATTTATCAATATTTTTACGGAGTAATATCAGAAATCACTTATGCGTTGCCAGATATATTGCGATGTGCCATCCTTGTACCAGACACCTTTAAACTTAATAAATTTTATTGTTTAGAAACATCCACACGCATATTTCATTACGTATTATAATTACGGTATTTTTGAATAGTTCATAGAATTTATATGTTAAGGGATTTACCACTGCTATAGTACACATACACATATGTAAAGACTTAAATTTATCTACGTCTTATACTTTCGAAAATGAGAGTAAATATAAAGGAAGTACATTTACTATGATCGACATTCATAGGACCGGAGAATGGCTATAGCTCCGCAAGATGCGACCGTAAAATGAACGATTGCCCTCATCCAACTCCGTGCGATAAGTGAATGAGATCGTAGACGTAATTTATAATAATAGTCCGTCGCACCTCAGTCCGCAATGATTTACAAATTTTCATGTCAAACGTCGTTGAAGATTTCCAGCACTTCATATTAAATGTACCGTAACAAAATTCTTAAACAACATAATATATCTCCTCAATGTTTTCAAATATTAAAAAGAAAATAGAATAGAATATGTGTTATTTATATTTGTACACTATTGATGTCTAAAGATCAAACATCTGTTGTTATATATTTACTTTTGAAATATATTTAGTTTTAAAATAATAAAACTAACCTCAACATTTTTCGATTCCTACTTTGAAAGTTTTCATGTTTGTTTTTATTTGGAAAATTTATGGCACAGTAAATTTTGCTACTCCTTTACAAGTTTTTTGTTTTATAAAACCAATTGTATTCTAAAACATCTTAATTTGTAAAAGTAGCGTTTTGTTGTAACATTTATTTTGGAGAGATGTTGTTTCAACGAAAGAGGTTACTAGTTTTGTTCTTATTCTGTCGGAATAGTTGGACCAATTGTATATCCAATAACTGACGACAAACATTTGCGAATACCCCATATTGTAGAGAAAACAATAGCGCAGAGGCTATTAAAATTTTTATAGAAATCTTTATAGGAGTACTTATAAAACATTGTTGCTAATAGAAATTGTATCAGAAAAACTCAATAATTCACAGCACAGTAAATACTTTTATTCTACTTTTAATACTCTTCTAGGCCAACTAGCATAGTTTCCACAAGACAACTTATCACTTCGATGGTTATCGAACGAATGAGTGACCGAGCTTCCGACTCAATAATCAAAATACTGTTTCAACCCCAACACTCTCAATCTTTTTCCTGAAAGTTGTCTAGAGTGACGGGATCGACTAGTGTTGCCATTTAAGAAAAATAAAACTACCTTTTATAAAATTATTACAATTGGTTCAATACTGACGATTATTTTTTTATAATGAGTAACTCGTGCTACTTATAACTTGGACAATAAAGTATAAAACGTTTTAAAGAGGAAAAATAATGGAACAATATTTACAGTTGCTTCCCAATAAGTGTAGCTATCTTCCCAAGAAGTCGATTTTATTATACGTAAGACTTAAATATAATCGAGTTAATAAATCATATTTTCATGAATGCGCATGAATAATATATAAATAGAATTCCGGAAATTATGACATTTTGCTGAATGAAAAAAAATATCAAAATATGTTTGCATATTACGCACATAGCACAGTTTGAGCAAGCTGTGTCCTCTTCTAGGCTATTAAATTAAATACGTAATTCCAGATTATTTCGAAAAATTATATAATTAGTCTCTGTTTCTTTCGACAGTTTTTGTTTATTCTGTAAGATCTGTGTTTTTTATTACTTGAACATGTGACACTAATTTTGGACGTCTAATTTTAGTTACGTGGTTTTAAAATTTATAAGAGAAAAATAAATTTTTATGATATTTGATCCCAAATTTTTAAGTTCGTTTTCCTTTCGGGATTAGTATTTGTGACGTTATTTACCATATATACCAAATATACGCAAGCCACCTTTTTCACATTTAGTTATCGTCGCTTTAACGGCGAATTTATTTTGAAAATTCTATCCATACAATTTGATTTGGCCAACAAAAATAAAAAAAATATATAGAAACTAACCTCAGCTTTTCAGATGCTCAGTTTCGCGTGTGTAGTGAAGGAAACTAGAGATCCAATTATTTATAATTGAAGCCTTTGTAACATTGATCCGTTTAACTCGTATGGGTAAATTCAGTTAGAAATTTGTTTTAATATTTTTTAATTGGATTATTCATACACGTATGTTATTAAAAGTCGTATGAAAATTCTGGACTACACCAGTGGTTGTCCTGTTCAATAAAGCCAGATATACATTCATTTGTTTGATTATATTGAAACGTGATTGGATTTTATTAGTTGTATTGAAAAATTGATCGTAATGTTCGGATCACAATGTTTTAAATATTGCTATTTATGAATAAATAAATAAAATTATTAAACATATCACATCTAGAAGTAATTCGCTGCTAAATTATGCTATAATATGACATGAAATATGTTATCGTTATTGTTTTATTTGGATTTTTAGAACAATAGCGCTGGATTTATGAACTTGCAAAAAGTTCACACAAAATAGAAAAAAAAAAAACGGTTAAAAATGTTATACAAGATACAATCACGCTGTGCGATCTGACATGATTAGATATTCGAGTATTCTAAATTATTGTCATTTCAACGAGCAACGTGGCCAAAATATTGCGGTATACGTTGCAAGCAGGTTGTAGAGAGACGCTGAGAGCTTTCTTTTGTGGCGGTACGCTGTCTCGACATTTTCAGATATATCTTAATGTCTATCTAAGTATATAAGATATTTTTAAGTTTTTTAATCATAAGGGCGTAGAAATTTGAAATTTTGTAGAAATATTGCGTTTGTGGACTTCACGAAATACCACCTGTATGTGGGATTAACAGAACGTTGATTATATTCGCAAAGTTAGTTTATACCTCTTGATTAGTAATAAATATAAAAATTTATTTAGCTCATTTGTCAATTAACACAGTATAGATTCACCCTATCTAAAATCAAAGGTCCCAGTTATAATGAATCACGTAATATTAAAATAATAAATAATAATGTTTTAAAAATTCAGATTACTATATATTAAAATTTATTATTGTTTACTATCTGTCCCTGCAGATTTTGTAGTGCGGTTTTGTAGTGCAGGAGATAGAAGTTGATGAAATTAATGTTATATATTCTAGAGAGATCATTCTACATGGTGTAATTGGAATAGTAGTAATTGCGGGGATAATATATAACCTATTAAATGACTATAAACTATAGTTTAAATGAAAAAAGAAGAGAAGCAAAAAGGGTATATTTCACATTTAATTCGTTAATTTTATAACCATGTAGGTGCAGTTTCGTTAGCCTCGATACAGTTCAATGGACAATTATTGTCCATTCCATTACATTTTGTATCTATCTCTGTCTTTATCAATTAACTCTGTACGTTCTCTATGCACATTGTATGACGTGATACAATAATTACAGAGCTAACGGTATGGAAATGTATTTACGAACAATGAAGTTGTATAAATATTAGTTGAAGAGCAGAATTGACCTCGTATTTATAAAGAAAGTAGTCTCTGGAAAGCAATGGAAAACTTTGTACGTGTACTATATAAATAACGTCTAGGAAATAAAATATATATTTAAGTTAAATTTGTAGTTAGTGAAAATATGCCGTTTAAATTTAAATTTTATTATCTATTATAACAATTTTATAAAATTCAATTATTAATCTGAGATATCTGTTGGATATCGGCTTTTTTTTGACTTGACAACAGGACCAGTTGGAAGCGGACTGCATCTAGCGTCTTCCAACGATCTTAACCAGGTCGTTCGTCTAACTTGTATCCGGGCGTCCCAAGCGATGAATGCCGGTCTTTGATTTCCACTTTTATGGTTCCAGTCTTAACGGTCCAACGGTTATCTATTCTGCGCGCTGTGGCCTGGCAACTATTATATGCTGATCTGTTGGGCTATATCGGTTTCTATTGTTGGTTCAAATATCTACATATTCCTGATTCGATTTCGTAAGGAAATCTCGAGCATAGCCCTAATTAGAAGCGACAGTGAGGTTTCCAATAAGGCCTGAAATGGGAGACAGTTTAAGTTAATGTAAAATAAATCGAATTTAACAAATATTACCTGTTTAAATAATACCGTATGCATTAAGAAAAATATACAAGTTTATAAAAAAAATTTTGATAAGGGAGGCATCAAATTAACGAAGAATAATGAACTTAGGAACATTACGGAACAGCTAGAATTAGACGAGTAGCAATATAAATTATTCAGAAACAAAGGGTACTACGGACAACAGACATCAATGATTTAAGTGTCATTGTGCCCTTCAATTACTCGCTCCGAGTATCTCTTGACAGAAATTCATGAAATTTTAATTAAAATGTTAATAATGTAAGACTCCTGTCTTTTAATATTATGGATGAAGGTTAAAACAACTTAAAGGGCTTCAAATTATAGATCTTAACGAATACAGACACTGTTTAAGTAACATTTCCGATGACTGACAGAATAGGAAATTCAATTTCTTGTTATAATTAACTGTTATCTTTTGGAGACTTTAATATAATTCTGCGTTATTGCCAATAACAAAAGAATTTTTTAATCTTTTAATAATTGATCAGCATAAGAAATATATTTTAAATCGATACTCTAAATGTTATGTAATAAAGTATTTAATCAAAGTAGGAAATCCGGCGAAAACAAATATTTAAATAAATGTTTAAAATGATACATAAATTTTATTTTTAATAACATCGTAAAAAAAATTCTGTACGAAGCAGAAAATTATCAGTTTGTTTTCAAAAATTCTTTTGGTTTCCAAATGAAGAATATATTTTTTTAATTGTCACTTGGAGCAAGTTTACAAAAGTTAGGGAAATGTCAGGAATACGTCAGCTTTTAATTAAAACTTTATGTTATTGAACTGATACATTTACAAATCTATCAAGAGATTTCTTCTATCCTTAACATTTATATTTTTATATGTAATATTCTTTATAATAATTACGTTCATACCTGATTTATTTGATAACTTAAAAATAACTTACAACATTTTAAAATTAAGTTATTCTATTTTACCAATTACCGACTTAATCAAAATATTACGAACATGAAAAGCAATATTAAATATTTCACATCGAATTGTTTGTCTTCATTTCGTGATTACACACATAGCATATTAGATATAAAACAAAGCGAAATTTTCTCTTTGAATTCAATTTCAACCATGAGTGATTGTTTTTTCCCCGCGGGAGTTAGAGCTGTAGCAGCGTAAAATATTATAGAACGTGAGAGAAACGTTATGTGTGTGTGTTCTAATATTCATTTTATTACTGCTATAAAATCTTTCTATCTAAAGTTAAAAAATTGTTCCTCAAAATATTTGAGTGCTGACAGTAACAAAATATAAAGCTTTCTATTTTAATCTCCCGGGACAAAGAGGCACTAGTGTCTGCTCGTTTTCGCAGATGAAAGTAGTTGTCAATTTGAAGAAGGGGCCAATTTTTATCATTTATCACACTTAACATCGGGCGAACTGTGTGTTAGCCTTTTGGGACCTGAATAAAGGAGACATTATATAACTTGAAGTAATGTTTTCTCTTCTTTCTTTTGTACTTTAATTTTATAATCTTATTTTACAAATGTCTACTAAGAAACGATAGATAAATCTAAAGTAATTTATACTAATTACCCGCTGTTAGCTCATTCGTGACCTAATTGAACCATAAACCAAGTAACCTGACCTCAATAGGAACTACTGAATATCGGTTAATAGGTAAATTAGATAAGAATATTTAGTATTATACCTACATTTAAAATAATCTTTTAAAGAAATATCCCTTTCCGCCTCTTATCTATAAGTTACTTGTACATTATATACATTTATTCTAAAGGAGACAACTGTAGCAACGACGCAAAAGTCAAGCCTGCTACTATTTTAGACTTGTATAGCAATGTGAAATTAGATTCAGGGTGCTTTCAATTGTTTCTGTGGCGGTTTTCTCTCTTACATAATATTGAACGTCATTTTTTCACGCGCGCTTTATGAAACACCCTGCCAACCTTGCTAATATCCAATATCTGTTCGATTTTCTTCTGGATCTATGTAACCTACGCTTTGTAAAACATTACGCAAGTCAACCTGAAATGTCCTGTTTTCATTACATCAAAGCAGAAGATAATATTCCATAGTCCTATTGTAAATGTATGGGAGAGGCCTACAAACAGCAGTGGACTTCGTACAGCTGAAATATGTAATGGTAATTGACAATGAAATAAGTAGTTTAGGCTGCCAATATAATTACTTGTCTATAATATTTATCTTTAATTTAAGAATTGTTTTAGAACACCATTTGCTTGTAAACTAGGCACTATTCTTCTGAGATTTTTGGTCGTATATTATCTTTTGTATATTTCGATTACTCATTACATGTTAGTTACAAATTAAATATTTATAAATCAATGTATTAATATAAACATCTGTAAAGTAGTCGTAGGTTTCGTTAGGAAATATTTTTATCATTTTGTGGATGATGATATGTACGATTTCAAATTGTTTATTGTTAATAAATTGCAATATTTCTTATAAGTTTATTATATCTTGTGAACAAGGTTATAAATGTGAAAGATTTAAAGGCGTGAATGTGTAGCTTGTTTGCAATCGATTTATTTATATAGTACCTAGTGTATATCCGATAATTTCTAAAAAAATATATTTTAATGTTTTATGTGATTATGTAGGGTGAAAAATATATGTTAACGTACTAAACTAGCTATTCAAAGTGTCCACCCTTAGCTTTAACGCACACTTTTAAGCGGTCGAGCCATGCGTCGATGAATTTACCAATCGTTTCCATTGGAAATTTGGTCACTGCTGCCACCAAGTATTTCTTGAGCGACTCAATGTTTGGGTGACGCTTAGAGCAGGCCATGTCCTCTAGCACAGACCACAATTTGAAGTCCAAAGGGTTTAAGTTCGAACTACCAGAAGGTCAATCATCAGTCTTTATGAAGTCTGGAATATTTTGCTGAAGCTAAATTTGGGTAGTGCGCGTCTTATGACCCGAGCTGAATCCTGTTGGACTTGAGTTTGAGTTGTCATTGAGAGATTTAACTGTCGCTTCTAACACGGTATCTTGATACATTTTGGCTAAAGTTTTCACTCATTTTTGGCAAAAATAGAGTTTTGTTACACCTTGGTAGTAGACACTCCTCCAAACCGTGACGTATGCTGAATGTGGCCTCGCTGAACTTTGGTCACTTCCTTAAAAGCTTTTTAGAGCTGTGCGCCGTGCTGTGTGTGTAAAAATTTTTCACCGGTAAAGATAATTTTTTTGTGTTTTTTATTTGCGTATGGATGTAACAACTGTTGATCTTTCGAATCTTTTTTGTTTTAGTGTTTAGTTTGAGGTATGTCCTGTGTATCTCCGATAAGCCCGTAGACCTAAGTCGAGTTTGATTATATGAGAAAGTGTTCTCGGTGGGATTTTCATTCCTCTGGAATGGATTTTCTGCTTCCTTATGGGATTTCGACGAATAGCACTTGACTGCATTTACCGCCTGGTTAGTGCGAATAGAGCGCAGTCGGCCGGATCTCTCACGGTCATCAAAATACATGGTGTCAGTAAACCGATACACAAACATTTGCTCAATCCCTAGATTTTTCAATGTATCAAAAATGTCGGCTGGCTCCTTACTTACTTTATAAAGTGCAATTACTGCAATCTTATTCTCTTTAGTGCCCCACTCCATTTTCAAAACAAGTAATTTCTGAACAAAAATTATACAATAATGGCGGGAAAGAAGTCCATTTAGAAGCCCGTAGAAGCTAAGGTTAGAAATTCAAATTAATGTTTTTTTAATGTATGTAAAAGTCCAGTAACAGAATTTATGGCTAGATTAGGTACATCCTAAATTATAGTAATGATAATATAATAAGAAAAAGCGTCTTCAAAATTCCGATTACTAAATATTAAAATTAATTATTATTTACTGTTATTGTTATTAACATATCTTATTACTGGTGAGTTTTAATGTGATTACTTTATTCAGAGTGTTTGGAAATAAGTAGTAAAAGCTGTAAAATCTTTTGCTGACAAATGAGTCCATTTAAAGCTCTTACACTTATAACTAATTACTAAGCATAAGCTTAAGTAATAACCTTTCTATTGGATAAGTAATGTAATGTTTATTTCTTTGCCTTAAACATCACAAAGCGTAGAGGTGGCGTAGCGGTTGCATGTTTTGGCCACTTAACGGAAACCACAATTAAGTTAATAGCACGATTAAGTTAATTCTCGTTTATTCTTTTTCCGTTTAGAGCTTGTCTTACGAACATCACTTACTTGTAAGAGTTGTTCATTTTTACTTGACTTTTTTAATTTAACATTGACATTTTTATTTCAGATAAAACCATCAAAATTTATTTATTGGCCATGAAAGTTAATACTTTATGAAACAATTAAAATATTTTATGAAAATTTATCTGCGCTAAAAGCTGTAATAAAAATATTGTTTACGATTTTTGATTTAAATATCATTATTTTTTACAGTAACATTAATTACTTAGAAAGAATGAATATTCGTAATTAATAAAAACACACAAAAAACCTGTAAACTTTTATTGTAGGCTCTTTCGATATCAGGGCGCGTAGGAAACCCTCATAGTTTCACTTTAAATTAAGTGGTATCATTATAAAAGAGTTCAATTTGATACAGTTTCTGTCAATTCGGTTATTACGGGTATTGTTTTCATGACATTTAAAAATTAAAATAACATTTATTTAATTTGTCAAGGTCTTGGGAAGTCGTTGATCGCCGGCAGCATAAGGCCGATCATTGTGGCAATTTTTGACGGAGGTATACGCTTTGCAGTGGGTCTCTATCGGCTGCCGTGATGATGGTTTAATTTATTCAAAATGGTAAATGGTAATATAGGTGAACAAGCTTCACTGTAATTAATAGAATAATAACAACTATCATCAATATACGAAGTGAGGGAAATGTGTTATTGTAATGCGTACGCGTGTGTATAATTGTCATCATTTCAAATGTAAGACATCTACAGCTATACCTCCTCCATAGATTTCGGCCGAATCTATGGCCTGTTTTTGTCAATGAGTAAGACATGTGATTTGGTTATTATAGTATTTAATTTCAGAAAATTAGATCGAAAATATCATGAATTTTTTAAGATTACTTAAGAGTTACTGTTTGTTTTTTTATTTAGGTTCAAAGTGTTATGTATCGTATTCTTTTAGTAAAGAGACCGTACGCGTTGCTTATGCATCGAGGTCGATGCCGGAGCATATTTATAATTCACATGAGTGGGCGTTGGAATATCAATTTCTATTGCTTGTGTTATTTATGTCGTTTTTAAACTTACGTAACGTTGGTGAAAATTGTAGCATCGCATCCGTTATAGCATGTTGTAAAAGATTTTTAAAATCTTATTTAATATCGACAAAAACACAAAAGCAATCCAATTAACTTCTCTACGAAATCATTATCTCTTATTAACGCTGTAAAAATAAACATTTTGTTTACATTTTTTACGGAAATTCTTTGATTAACTACTTGAATTGTTAACTAACTTAATCATAAAACAGAAATTTCAAAGCGCTACTCTAGATTTTTTTTTTACTTTATCTTTTGCGACAGAACCGAAATAAACATTTTTATGAATATTCATTATAAAGACTTGTTAATAAGCCTTCTTAATTTAAGATCTTCTTTGGTTTTCAAATAACACAATACAATAGTTTATATCTTTCTGATCCTGAGGGAGTATGGAAAGTAAAAATAGAACCAAATAGCCTCATGCGATAAACAGACCATATTTTTGTACTTCCTGCCTATCTCTCTAAGAAATAATCAAAGTAACAAAAAAAAAAATGACACAAGGACACAACAAATATGATGGAGGACTAAACGGAAATCACGATTTGCACCTCGATTCTCGAAGACGTTGACTAAAAAGAAATTTATTTTATCACCGACAAAAGAATTATTTATAAAGAAACTATGTACATTAAGCAACTATAAAACATTATTATAAATACACAATACATGTAGAAGTATGATGTTTTCAGGAACTTAAAAAAGAATCTGCTTCTTATTATATAAACAAAAATCTCTTACGCTTTATTTGTCTAACACGGAGAAAACATTTTATCTGTTTGTGTATGCATCGTGCGAAGAACCTTCGGTTTTATGTATAAATATTGGGGTTTAAAAGGATACTGTCCAACTTGAAATCTGCAATATTATACCAGGTTTTTTAGTTTTCTTACAATTTAAATGTAGAAAGTTGTTTTTGATAAAAATCAATTACAATTGAGATTAGTGTAAAGGCCCTAATTTCAGGAATTATTAAGTCCATTAAATAGTTTTAGATAAAGAAATAAGTACACAAAATATAAAAAATATAATATTATAAAGAATCTGATAAAAAAAAGATATATAACTTTTCATCGTAATAGTATATAGATCAAAATAATCATTATGTTTCTGTTGTTTAATGTATGTTACGACATCGATAGATGTGATAAGCTTCCTACACCTAAATGATCGAACAAAATATTTTAAATTTGATGAGTCATGCTATTAGTTGCTATGCCCAACTTTGCCTAAATTCGTTAGGCTTCGATGATAGTTTCATTACTCGTTGGTATAGGACGTCCCTCGCGCGGATTATCATAGGAATTAGCACGACCACGTTTGAATTAGTTAAACCATTTGTAAACGCACAAGATGGAGTTTCAACATCAAAAGCTAGCCGAAGTCTATCGTGACTTTATTGCTGAATGCGACCGCAACGAAAATTTAAAAAATAGTATTTCAAAACTATTGACGGGTTAAATACATAACGACGCCCTTGCAAATTTTTAGTATTGCCTATTTATTAAAATAAACAGAACAGTGACAAACGGGAAAAGATTTAAACAGAGTTCTTTATTCGAATTAAAAATATAGTGATATTATTTTTAAAATGGTGATACCTAAAAACTTTCAGTAACACCAACATCAGCATCATCTTCAAAGGATGTAACGGACCTCTGATCTACATCTCAAGAAGAATTCGATTCTTTACGATTATTTATACTTATGGTTTTATTCGTTTGTGAGAAGTTGCGAAGTAATATAATTCACTTTGCCAGATGTTGACTGCAGCCAACAATCATTAGTTACAGTTTTTATACTGAAATGTTCAAGTTAGTATTGTTAAAACTAATGCTTAAAAGTATTAAAATAACACGTAATTTAATAACTTATAAAAATTTACACCATTGTAATAAAGCTGTGGAATAAAATTCTATACATATACATTAATAAAGACAATTTAATGTTATACGACATAATTTCTAAGTAATGATTAAACAAAATATAATTAAAACGGACAAGGGAAGCAGATTCCTAGTTTACGACTACGAATAGTTCGAGTTTGTTATTTAATTTGATTTCGTTAACTTTTTACCTAATATAAAAGTTCTGGCAGGATTTTTTTGGCGCTTTGATGTCAAGTAAAACTATAAATTAAATTTCTTTGTTTCATCGTAGAATCGCGTTGAGAGAGCAGTAAGATTGGATTGATCGGAAGTATTGTTCTTTGTCTATTGTCATCAAGTGTAAAGGAAGAGAACGAAGTTAAATATTCACTTATGCAAATGTGATTCACCTCTTTATAAAGTCGAATGTATTACTCTGAAATGTATTACTTTATTTTTTTTTTTAGTTTAAGTGCCACTTAAATCTTTGTGTGATAAATAGAATCCAATTTTGTTACAAAGTATTATATCACAACGATTCATTTATCACACAAACAGAGTAAATAGAGAAAAAAAATGAGAAATAAAGTAAGTAAAATTTTCTAGGGCATATTATACACCGAAAAAAGATTATAAATATTTTAGAAATTATGACATTTTAAATGTGTATGCGAAAAATCAAGTAATAACGAATATGCATAAAACAGCCGTAAAAAGTTTTGTCTATCTAAATCTTTGCTAAACTTTTATTAAATTCAGACTTTAAATAAGGATTGAAGGTAAACTTAGTGATCACAAGTGGAAATGAGCAAGCCCTCGAAGTATGGCGTCGTAAAAAAGATCGAAAGATAACGGAGATCCAAGTAATATAAGAACTGCCTGGACATGAAAGCGTAAAAACTTCGCAGCGTAAAGTTTCTAATGGTTAGCGCTGGAAAGAATCCAATAACAATGTTCCGAGAATGTTAATATATTTTGCTTGAGTCTTTGTATCTTAACAATATCGCGCATCTTAAACTTTCACGAAAATAAAATAGTGAATTATTTCAAAATAATGAAAAAAGGATTTCAATATTTAAAGTTACTCTCGCTTGTGTTTAAAATCTACGGCACATATAAGTAACAAAAAGTATTCAATTTAATTTAATTATTTTACAAAAAAACAGCTACGTTTTACTGCAAATATAGTTTAAATAAAAATTGATAATGTAAAAAGGTTAATGTTTGACAATAATTTTATTTTAAAAAGAATTTTATATCGTCCACTCATAAAATACTATTAAGAATTTTATTTTTTATGTAATACTCTCAATGAAATAGTTTTTAATCAAAATATTTTATAATACTTTTTCTTCTTTATTATTATTTTATTGACTATTATAAATTATAATGTATTAAAACCTTGGAATATATTTATTTTGTTAATTATAACCTTTTAGTTTCATATATAGGGGTGTTTTCTACAAGTTTTTATGAGTGTTTTATTTGGGCAATATACATACAAACATACATTTATGTATCTATAATTACACCTGTATCTATAATTACCTTAATTTGTTTGGCTCACATTTCAATTACAACAAGAATATTTTAAAAGCAAATTACAGGTTAGACACTTGAAATTTTTAAAAATGGAGGCGTTACATAATGCTTTTTCAACAGAATTCACCTCGGGGTATTTGCGCAAGTCGAATGTATGAGGCTGAGGCGCCGCAAATGTTTTAAAAGAACAGCTTTTTATGATAAACAGTTTAAGAAAACTCGCAGAGCAATAGATTAAGCAAAGTAAAAAAAAAAAATTAACGTTAATTTTAATGAATGAATTGTCACGGATTGCCTTCGTCATTTTGGATTAACCACAACATGAAGCTTTTTTTCCGAGTCAGAGTCTTATCGTCGTATTCTTAACTATAAAAATAAAAGTAAGTAGCTTAGGTAAAAACAAAAATAAAAAAAACAAACACTTTGTATATCGTTAGTCGCATGAAGATACAGACATTTAGATATTATTTAATATTATAAAATAACCTAAAATATATACACATATTCAACAGTAAAATAAATTCATATGTTTTCGTACATTTCTTTTTCGTACCTCTCTGTTTTTAAAGGCTAATGAAACGTACCATATGTTACATGAACCCATTAATTACGTTGTCTATGACGCTTTCAAACTGTAAAACATTAAGGCAAGGCTGGATAACAATCATCTCGTAGCGATATTCGGCAGAAGATAAGACTTAAAAAATTTATTAATAATTAATAATAAATTAACATTAAAATGTTTTGATTGAAATGATAAAATGAGGCGCGAAGTGAAGATAAAATAAGCATCCGACGAGATAACTTGAAACGTTTCCGAGTTAACAGCGTGAGTGATTACTTACGCCCCAGCAGTTACAAAAACTCTGCGCAAAAACTTTTGAGCTCTATTTTTATATTACGGTCTCCACCCAGTACGTTTAATTTAAATATTGTCCAAATTATACGCTATTGCTTTAAAATTTTACTTAAACAAAAAAATAAAGCCTATTACATACAGACGACTACGGTTTCTGGTGTGGAAAGACGACTCAATTTGACTCATATATTTATTTGTCTACACCATCTTAAGATGTCGATTTGAAAAGAGTTTTTTTTTAATTTCTTGTGCTAATTACTAAATATGAGAAACCAAAATTAATTAGTATAAAAGTGAAATAAAAGTAATAAATAAAAATGTGATAGAAAATTTATTTGACGTCAATTTTCAGTATAAGCGGGAACAGTCGTTTTTGGTATACCTTTTCTTATAAGGTAATCGGAAAACGTCACTCTTCATCTATGCTCCAAATGAAGCTAATGTATAAAAATTTTTGAAATGGAAATTTTGTGAAAAGAATCTTTTCAGTTATTATGGTTCAATTTTTGTTATAAAATCCTTAGGTAAAGCGTAGGGTTCATAGTTCATATAGTATTATTATAATTCAACTAATTGTTACCTAAGTAATTATTGTAACGTCATCTATAGATGGAATTGATAATTTCCACAAATTCTACTTACTGTTAAAGAGGTCCCTTATACTGGCTTATTGTATTTTAAAAACGGTTTCAAATATTTTTATTAACATTTACGGATTTTTAGACAAAAGTTTAGTTAAGGAAATATTATGACGACACATAGTCGATATGACAATCTGATTTATGTGTATAAAAATATAATTAAATTTAAGAAAAATCGCGATACACGAGGTTAGCACGGGAAATAAAGATAAGCTGGTAATAGCTTGCTGACGCCCACTGCAAGGATTAGGCCTCTCGCAAAGATTGCCACGACGATTGGTCTAGCGCTATCCGCATCTATCAACTTCTTGCAATCTTAACTATACTGTATATATACAGCTTGTGGTTGCCACTCGAAAACCTTTCGGCACTTATGGCCATCGGTTACACGAGTAATGTGCCCGCCCACTGCCACTTTAAACGAGCAATATTCCGAGCTACGTAGGTGACTTTGTTTCTGCGTATCTTTTCATTTCATTTGTTTTCGCAGCAAAACTCCATCACAGCTCTGTTCTTTACTCTTTTGGTTTCCATAAGCCTTGCAAGGCCCATCATAGGCGACCACGACGATCCATATGTTATCACTGGCAAGATTGCTTCCTCTAGGCTTCATAAAATTAGTAACTCTTTTGTGGGTAATTGTGTACGGTAATAAAATATACTATAATGTATTTTCTCTTATTTAACATGTATTATGTAATATGCATTGAAGAAATTAATTAAAAAAAACTTTAAAAAATCTCTTAAAATCAGAAAGCTGTGGTAAGGCTTGGAAACGAATTGCTTTCTATGGTTACTGTAAAAATTACAACAATATAAACCCATCAGTGTTCTTGCGCACTCTTCTTAGATAAGAGCTCGTTTAGAAACTGGTTTAAATTAGTTCTTAAAAATTGTGCTCTTCTGAATTACACCGAATAATTTCCCTAACTCCTTTTCTCCATTGAAATTGTTTAAGTATTATAATTTTTTAAAGGCAATACGTTCGTACTTTCCAGTGAATGCAGCTGTATTACTAGTTTATGAATTCTCTCTGTCGTATTCAGATTGTGTCTGTCAAATCAAGCCCTGCACTTTCAAAGAGGTGCTGCAGTCAAATATAATAGGAACTCCTAGCGCAGTGAAAAATGAACGTTATATTGAAATTTACAGTGCGAATGTTTTATAAAACAACGTAGGTATATCAAACTGTAGAAAATTTTTGTGGCATGATATTGAGGTATGTAGATATTTTTTCTGTGGATTACATTTAAATCTGTTTATTACATTTAATGATACGAAAATACGTCGAGTACTTTAAAAGGAAAAAAAATACTAATATAGTTTGCTTCAATGATTTTGATACTAAATTTCAAAAACGGAAAAGCATACCATGGTAATGTATAAAGAGACATACATAACCTGTACTAATAAAACTACTTTTACTTTTATTTCCAATCATCCTGTCTAAATTGATCACTCTGTAATGTTTTACATTAATTTATTATTTTTGTTAGAATGCCAATGTAGCGAATAAGCGGAAGCATCAGGGTACGCGGCCAGCGGGTCCGCGCAGTCATGCGCCATAATGAGCGACTCGCGGTCCGCCCTCGAAACTGTCGCAAGATCGGACACCCTCCATCCTTTGGCGTTAAGAGTGAAAGAGAATATTATGAAAGCGAGAGAAAATGGGAAGAATATAAGACTATACTAGGTGAAAGCGCACGCGGGGATGGAGGGGAATGAGAGGGCGGATCAGTTGGCCAAGGACGCGGCCCTAAAGAGCAAAAGGAGACCTGAATATGAGAGATGCCCCGTTTCATTCGTCAAGCGACAACTGAGACTGGAGTCGCTCGACGAATGGAACAGGAGGTATATGGAAGGAACGACGGCTTCAGTGACGAGTATATTTTTCCCGGACGTCACTTCAGCCTACCGCGTGCTCCGCAGTGTCGAGATGGATACGGTCTTGGCCCAGCTCTTCACGGATCACGGGGGGTTCTCTGAGTACCTTCACAGGTTCAAGCTCAAGGAGGACCCCTCGTGCTTCTGTGAACCGGGCGTGGGCTAGACCGTGGTCCACCTTGTGGATGACCATGAAAGAAACAGTACGACAGATAAGATGATATATGAAAGAGAAGAATGATAATAATAAAAAAAAAAGAATAAATTACTAGAATTAAAAAGTCCCTGTCCCACACGAGATAGGGGAACGAGAGGTCGCCAACAGCGGGGACCATTATATAAAAAAAAAATGTAGCGAATAACTTCGGGCAGGATTAAGTCTATAGGGATATGTAAATAACAATATTTTATTTTAATATGTACTTTCTTTAAATTTAGATTTCTTACTTTTACCTCGACACGGAAATATACTATAATTTAAATATAAATAATTTACATTTACACACATATGTCCGCATTTCATGTTGCATGCATGATCATCATTCACTGTCTTAAAAATACTTCGATTAAATATTTGGGGAACGGTTCAATTGGAAGCTACAAATATTGAAATAACCAATAAAGTAAAGCTATTTGGCGCTGTGCCATAAACGCTATATTACCTAAAGTTCGGCACATAATCCACTCCTAAACCAATAATAATAAAAGCTCAATGCAAGAGCACTGTTCGTTAGAAGTGATTGATTCATTTCGAACATGAGTTCAATATTGATTCAGAGAAAGCAACTTCAATATATGTATTATATATATAAAAAAGGAATCGTGGAAAGTGTTGCTAAACTGGAGAGCGACTCCATTAATGCGGTATCCTTTCTTGTTCTATTTTTGTTAAGCTATGAGGAAGGGTTGTAAGGAGAAAAAAAATAGAAAAACATCATAATTTTTTAAAGTAGTAAATTAGAATGCCTGATGTTAAATATTATCGTCATCATATCAGCCGTAAGACGTCCACTGTTGGACATACGCTTCCTGAATGAAATATAAATTTCCAATCAGTCCTATTAGAAGCGGCCTGTGATAGTTGTTCATTTTTAAGACATTAGTTCAATAAATAAATTGATCATTTTAAAATAGTTTAAATTAATTATTTATCAATTTTTCATAAGACTGTGACAGGCAAACTTTTGGCCATTTTGACAGTACGAAGACTACAAAATACATTTAAAAAACTTTTAAGTTAAACAGTTTTTTGATACCCATATTGTGGTGGTTGTGGAAAAATATGTACCTATTCCGCCATATTGGAACGGCGTCCATCTTGAATTTTAAATTTTGACATAATCATCGTGTTTTACTAGTGTAGCCCTTTCATTTGATACCCATATTGAGGAGGTTCAGGTTAAATATGTAATCCGCCATTTTGTATCGGCGGCCATCTTAGATATATAATGTTATTGATTTTATTATATTGTATTGTCATCTAAATTAAATGTGTGTATCAAATTTCAGATCAATCTGACAACGGGAAGGTGCTTAAATTTCAATTTCTAATTTTGACCCATATAAATAAACAAATAAATTCCGTACGGGTCGAACTAAATAAAACCGTTAAAAAACCGTTTTAAAAGTAGCTTACGTTTACGTAATGTATGGGGATCGTTCGTAAAAAGTCGAATTATAATAATATAATTAATAATTTCTCTTTGAATACCATACGTGTAAATCGAAGTTACTGTAAACACAATTGTTATGTGAATGCCTTGCATGAAAACCATTATTTGAAACCATTGTATGTACCATGTAAACGTGTAACCATGTAAAATATATCAAAAGTAAAATTTTTCTAGTGTATTATCTGTTATAAAATAGAATTTAAAGTGTATTAAACAATTTACATAATTTTTCACACTGAAGGATGTACCATTCGAAGAAATTATATATTTTATGGCTCCATATTTATTTAATAATTTTATAATTTACTTTTGAGTGTTATAATGTGAATATAACTAATCTTAAATATATTATCTAAATACTATGTACCAAAAGCCTATCTACTTATTTACGAGTACTTTACATAATATATAATGATTTCTTCTATTATCTAACATATTGTTTAAAACCTTTTAAAGTATCTAAGCCTAGCTTTTTTGGTTTTACAGATACAGAACGAATGATATATTATATTTTATAATAATATTTTTTTTATATTTTCATATATCGCTTCAACCGTTCGTTGTACAGTGTTCGAAATCTGGGAGAAAAATATCGAGTAGATTTCAAAAACAAAATTATTGTAACATAAAAACATAAGTTTACGTGGAATTTAGATCACAGTCTCATACGATTAGTAATAATAAATATAAAAAATAATAGGTGTTAAAAGTTTAAAATAATAAAAAATGTTCAGTTTTTAAAAGTCTGTTAAATATGTAAATATAAATTATTCAGAAATATGTTGATGGACAGATTTAAGCAATTTAAAACATAAAAACCAATATAGTTTAAATTGAATTATAACCTATGAAAGAGTATTGAATCCGATACCTCGCCCGATAAAAGTTTTAGCACTTCCATTTTAAATGTGTACCGATTTGACACAGCGCAGATTTTGAAAGGAAGTGTGTCCCAGAGAATAGAATTAATATAAAAAAGAATGAACAATAGGCTTCAACACTATTAACCAGTTATTATAAATTGGTACAAGGAGTCTAGTTGCTTTTATTCTTAGTATTTTTACTACTAGAACATAGGTCTTGGATATGGCGTACCGAATATTTAATCTATCCGGTCTAGTGCATCATGTTGATGTCACCACTTTCAGATGTGAGGTTAATATATTAATAACAAAATATAATCGAGTAAAATCTATGACTTTTGACTGTGGCTCCTTGTCAGAATTTTTGATGTGCAGATTCCGGAAAAATATTTTCAACCGCATATGAGAGGGGCACACGCGCAAGTTTTGGGCTCCCTACACATTGAATATAGCGTTTGTTCTAGGATTTTGGTATATCAAGAATCATTCACATTCGCCCCTGTAAACTAAGGACTTCTTTTCAAATTTGCATGAGAAAACTGCTCTAATGTTTTGTAGAGAGGTTTTTCTAAACGAATTCTGAAGACTATTGCTGGATATAGGCTACCGAGCCTATTGCGCAAGTTATAAAAGAAAACCAGTTTTTAAATTGTTTAAAATACTAAATATCTTAACACCGATGACTAAAATACCGATATAGTCCAGCGGATTGGAAAGTTGATGTGGCTGGGTACAGGCAAAACAACGCGTAGAACAGATGGCCGGTGAAGCTGCAAGCGAGTAGGGTGTCCACCTAGAATATAGACAGACGACCCTTTTTAAGGGAGACGAAAAACGCTGCACGTCGCTTCCTCCTGGTCCTATCGGACTCCGGTTGAAAAGAGACTCGGCTTCAGTCGGTTCACAGCAGGAACTTCAGGTTCAAATAATTGGTATCGGATTCGTAGTAGCTATGTTAACTTCAGACGTCGAATAAATTTGTATGTCTGCATGTGATAGAATCGTTAGTACGTTCTTGCTGCTATCATTTTTATTTCTGGTTATTTACATCACTCCTTTTCTTAAATTTATTAATATCGTTATGTACCAAAAATAATCTGTTTGTATTATAATTTATAATACTGTAGGTAGGTTATTTAGCAGGCTATAATTTTTTTATAATAAATATAACCTTCGACTTTTAAAGTTAAAAAGCAGGAGTTATATTTAGCACACTCACGATGACGTTAAAACCATACAAGCTGTTAGTTTATCTAATGTAATGGCGCGGGACAACGCTCCCTCCTAACGATGACTCGTGTACTTTGGTTCCAAATTAATTAAAGGGATGGATAGCGTTCCTAACGTCTAATTATTTCGTGGCTCGTTACCCCATGACATTTAACATTACGGCGATGCCAAGATTTTGTAATGTGACCTCTTTGGATCGATTATTGCATTATATAAGAAGTGAACTAGGTTGACAACTGTAGTAATTCAAAATTTGTTTAACTAAAAGTGTATTCTATAAATTATGGCTACTAATAGATATTATTGGCTTAGCCAACCTTCACATATGATTCGTTTTAAAGTTAAAGTTTTAAAACAGTTAATGTGTAACTCATTTCTCAACAATAAGCTTTAAATATTTTACACCTCTTTATAATAAATCTATATATTTAGTAATCAAATCTTAACATGTCATATTAATTAATTCTTCTTTGTAATGCGACAAGTCAATAAATATACCGGTATAAAGTCTGCACGACTAAACTATAATTGATTTTAATGTGTTGTAATCAGAATGTTGACAACGCTTTTTCTTATTATCGTGTAGGGGCAACATTACATTACCATCAGCGGCGCATCGGAAAGGAGAATACCACTGAAATAAAATTGTTTATTTACATCTGCATAAATACGAGCGAAGCTCGATTGAATAGACACACTTCTACTTCGGACTTCGTGTTGTTACTACCTAAAGACCTATCGGTCCTAGGAAGAATCCCACAATAGTATAAACACGTTATTTATTATTGCTGAAAGCGTTTATTTTTGGATAGGATGTACTTTACAGTAATTGAGAGCAAATTAGCCATACATTCACACCTTTAAATAATGTACAATGATCATCCTGTATAATTAGTGGTAGGGTTATTTTTCGGGCGTGTATAATCCTTTTAACTCACCTGTGTCGTTGCAGGTTTTCCTCGGGCGTGGTGTAAACCTGGTGAAATAATTCACATAACAGCACAGGAAAAGTTTTTAACAGGACAACAAGCTTAGTTATTGTAAACAGTCTAGGTTAGGCGCCTTTAGCTATTTTCCACCTCAACTTCTGATGAAGCTATAAATGCCAACGGGTAAATGGCATCTGTTTTAACTGATTATGAAGATTTCCATGCTACCTCTGCACGAATGATTTTTTTTACATAACACTGTCAAACAATGCTATTTGTAACCGAAGGTGAAAATAACAAAGGTATATTAAAAATGTGGTTCAATTAGTTATTAATACACTCAATAAAAACAATGCCTCATGTCTGACTTAATTTGTACTTACAATACTCGTAATGTAGTGATATAAAATTCCTTTATTTTCCTTCGCAGTGATCAAATATATCATGAGAATAAGTAAACACGCTCGTAATTTTTCTGAATACATTGTTATACTAATTAAATGTCATTTCCATGTTGAGAAGAGAAAAACAGTCTGTCTCTGTAGTCTTATAAAGTAATCATAATAATGAATATCTTAATTATAATGAAAGAAGAATTTATTATTTGTCACAAGTAAGATAAAAGCACCGGTCAACTTTATTAGAATTTTTTCCTTGTTTGTTTATAACTCAGGTTTAATCAAACCCTCAACCCTCACGAATTAGTTTCCTTCTTGTCATGGCCTGATTACCCACGGTGAAGTTAAAAGGACCTACTTAGCTGGTCCCTAGTATAGAGCTAGTCTGAGGGTGTTGTTGTGAGTGAGTTTGATGTATTCATTTAACAGGCAAAGACGTTGACTGCGATGGTATCGGATCAACGATAATCTGCTCCCTGATCCTGTCACACTGAGACAGCAGCGCTGGGCCTGTGGAGATAATGATCTTCAATGGCCGTAGTAAGTTTGGCAGCCGATCCGAAGACCAAACCTGCACAAGGGTGGACGCTGTTCTTGTGAATGCCTGATCTCTCTTCGTCTCTTTTGTCTCTAGATGACGAATTAAATCTAGTACCTTGTCACTTTAAGTAAACAGGTCGAGAAGTAATGTGCGACGAGATACGGCTATAGCTTATAGCAATTATGTCCAAGAACACAAGCGAAAAATTCCTCCACGTGTAGTAAAAAAAACCAAAGGTAATCGTTTCTAATAGATGCTGCATGTCTCCGGTGTAGTTTTAAAGGGGTGGTACATTATGAGACTTATCTATTTAATTTATAAGCAATATTCCTCCAAACACATAAAAGACTCACGAAAGAGTTTCCAATTTTTTTAAAGACCTTGACAAACCTAGTCAAGACAAACGGACTCATAAGGAACTACAACATACCGTAACAGGCTGTTATGGAAGGCAGGTATACTTCAAACTGCTTTGGAGAGGAAAATATTAAAGTATTCCAATGATCGAATTTAACGGATGATCCCGGAATTCTGGAATAATTTTAGTAGGTGAATCCGATCATATTATACTACTAACACTAGGAACAAGAGTTAAATATTACAAATAATAAAGAAATCATATGATTAGGGAGAATACAGCATTGAAATTAAATAGCGCGTGTAATACGCGCATGTAATATGCTCTTCACGGACTCCGTAAGATATCGTCATGGTTGCAAAGCCTATTTCCAGCTCTCCTGTATGTTGCAGAGTCTGGAGGAGTTTAAAATATTGTAGTAGAATATTGAGAATATGATGCACCTATAGCGTATCCAATGTCTGATACCAGCGATGACTTAAGGCGCAAAAACGTGGTCCATGAACCATATACTGAGGTCACAGCCGTCAGACAAGCCATGGAGACAGCATACTCGGGATTTCTCTACGAGATCGAACCATAAATCCGTCGAAGATCTAAAGTAACCGTTATAGCCCAGCTGATTGACAGGGTTTTGTTAAGAACAGATTTAAACTAGATATGAAGCTAGATACTTCATCTAGATCTAGATATGAAGTATCTAGCGATGAAAAGCCGAAAAACAAGCAGAACATGTACCTCATGATTGAAATACCTCATGTCGTGGTTCAAAATAAGAAGCCTCGACGATCAATATAGCCCTAAAGCTATCGTTAGTGATCGCAAACGGTGTTACTAGAAGAAGAAGTATCCGCATAATCATATTTTCAAAAGAGTTTTTAAAGTCCAAATAAAAGTGATACTCTTCGAGTTGTACAAATAACTTCAAACCATGGGACCTTAACTTCGAGTTGCATCATTAATGTCCACAAACTTCGAAGTTATTACACCATGTAAACAAAAACCAGTACAAAGCAACCCTTGAGCATGTAACTAGACTATAAAATTCGATTTAGCAGAAAGCCTGTTCGCTTCTACATCAAGACGCCGGTTTATACGGGGAACGATAACGGGTCGCCGTCGTAAAAATGCTTTTAAATAACAACTACAAAATATTTTTCCAAGGCGTAGTTATAAATTTCATTACGGTGAAGTTGCTGAAGGGTTTTGGGGATTTGTCTTAGAGATTTTACTTAATAACAATATTGATCGATGCGCTTGAATATATTTGTTTTATTGTAAATATGTGAATGACAGAATTGCATCTTCTTATCATATACACATATATTAAATCCTTCTAATGTTACATATATTTCGCTTAGGAGCCATCTATTCAATCTACAGGTGAATGAATGGTCATAGATATAAAAGTTTTACAGGGGTGTTTCTATAGCTCCTTTACTGTCAATAATGTATGTTAAGTCCTATCTAAAAATCAATGATGTGACATATTGAAATTAATTATTATTTATTCCTGTAAAATACTTTCAGTAGATATTACTCTATTATTCTAAGAGATTTAGAGTGATTTATACAAAGAGATGGAAGAGTTGTAAAAGCTTTAAAGCTTTTGCTGAAAATGCATGTTAACCTTTACACCTATGATCAATAATCTTGTATAAACATATTCTGAAATAATTAGTATTATGTTAAATATTATTTTATTTAACTATCTTGACTTAGCAAAAAGAGAAGTATTTTGCCGGTTGATAAAAAAGATGATCCAATCACGAATATTAAATATAACTATGCATTTATTTAAAATAAAAGTATGGATATTTTAATACATGAACGTAAAAATAAATTTAAAAATAAATTGAAAAATATTCGGCACTTATCGAATCATCATCAATGAAATTAATAAAAAGATAAAACACAACTACGTCAGAAGAATTTAGCCAATAATATGAGATATGTATGTCTACGTTACTTTCAAACCGTAATAAAAAATAAAGCATCAAAAATAAATAAATTTCATTATTGACATACCGAAAGTAACATATTTAGAATAAGAGTTAACTTTACTTTTATATTATCGTAAAACAATTTATTTACTCATAGAATCTTCGATTATTAGTTATGGCTTGAGAAATGCCCATTGCTGAGGAGGAATTGATTACACAGCACAGTCCACAATTGCCATTGGTCTATTACAAAATTGTTAAGAGATGATTCTTGAAAAGTGTCATGACCTTCGGCAAGGAGGAAGATGACCAAAGGGGGCAGCATGCGGACCCATATGGGTTATTCAATGACTCTGCATGCATATAAAAAAATATTTTCTAAATTCTTCTGTGAAGTTGTTTGTATAAAGTTATAAAACCACATGAAAAATTTACTATAGTATTATTTTGATTGAACGATAAATAATTAAATGTATTTTTTTAATTACGATATGTAGTAAAAGCCTACTTTTTTGACTTGTAATGTATTAGATTTTACAGCTAACTTTAATAACAATTTTTTGAAGTTTAATAAGTTAAACGTTTAAGTTAAACTTTAATAATAATTTAATTTTTTTCATTGTTTTTTAATACTTATTATAACGCTAGCGCTAAAAGCAAACACGCATTTATTACTATTAAAATGTTTTTAAACATGGGTTCTGACGGCAGCGGTTGCTCGCTGCAAACACGAGCTGAAGTTAATCTCTTAAAATAACGTTTCTGCACGTCTCCCGAAGTTTATTTTACACAAAATTTTTGGACTTTTTTTTTACTTTCGTTAAAACTTTATTTATATTGGCCGTTTTTATTTTTATGGTTTTTGTCATATTGGAATTTTTTATTTAATACTTTTAATTTCTAGTCATAAGTTCTTCATACCCCATAACTAGACATGCAAAGTAAAATTACACAATAAACGCCATTATCATTTCAGTCGTAGCACAAACATTGTTTGTTAAGAGTTTTCTCTATAAATTTTTAATATGTCCGATTGGAGACGCTTGCATGCAGCGTCTTCCGATGACCTTAAGTCGCCTTGCGTGATTTCCACTCCCTAACCTTAAAGGTCTAGCTGCTATCTGTTCTGCACTGTTATAATTACATAAGGGAATCTCAATTTTGTTCGAGTTTTTACCAAACTTGGTTCTTTTCTCACTCTTCCCATAACATAGTGTGAAGTGATTACTATGTATATCTAATATAAAAGTTAATATGAATAAAGAATAGAAATGAAAATTAAATGACAAGTCATAAGAAACTAAAAATAGCCTGTTAAGCAAAACTTGCAACATGATATGATTGGTTCTAATGCGAAATACTTACTATTAAATAATTTGATTCCGCGTGATTGTCTCTTTCGTTCAGGAATTAATTTTTTCAAACAATAAATATCAGTATAATTTTTTTATATATTTTGAAATGGAGCCACATTTTGATTTAAAAAACGTTAAAGTTTTTATCTGCAAAATTAAAAAGTACAATAGTTATGAAACTTCCGATTCGATTAAAATATATTTTTAAAAATTAATCGAATTGATAGGCTTTAAAAGTAAAACATTTAGAATTTATACTAAAAATAATTTGGAATAGTATTATTAAATATATACAGGTTAAAACCAAATAATTCATCTCGCTTCTCCAAGTTTCTGTTACGTCAGTATTCTTTTACCGGCGCTACAGAAAAGAGCAAGTTTGCAGCAAAACCTGTCAAAGCTAATCCTAGAAAATAACTTTACTACCCTTTCAACTGACTTTTCAAACTTTTAAGCTGAAACTTAATTTAAAATAAATTGTGGTTTATAAATATTTGTTGGTTTTATTTTGTACCCATTTCCAAATGTATTAAATAAATTTATTTTTGTTTAAGCACGTTTAAATGGTATAATAATTTTATATCGTGCAGTATTTATGCAGTACTATTGAAATTAACCTATGCAATTTTACTAATAACACTTTCATTAAATATTAAATACCAAGAAGCAATAACGTGTAGTAAGGCATGAGTCAACATCTATATGTTTCCGTCATTTTTAATTAGTTAAAAAGCATGTTTCTCCTTCATAATCAAATAAAAAAAATGTTATAAATTTACCACAGTTTGACAATTAGAAACATTAGTACGATGTACAAATCAATAAAATTTGTGCTGATAGCCTGCCACGTTCCATCACAAGAGCAATAAACCAAAACCGCACAATAAAATATTTTGGCGCGTCAGGTGTAAGCAGTAAAAATTCTTGTCGTAAAATCCTAAAGTTATTTGTGAGATCTGTACCATGTTATGTCTCAACGGTTTAAATTATTAAACTGGACCATAAAAATGTTATCAAGTTAGTCGTTAAAATGTGATATCCAATAAAAATTTTCAGGAGTATTTGTACACAAGCTACCAGATATAAAAAGTATAAAAGTCTTTAAAAGTTAATAAAATCTTTATTCAAAATAGAATATACTGCATAATTTTTTTTAATTAATATTATAAAATTACGTATTCAATTTACACCTAAAAAAGTTCTCGTCGTTGTTTCAGTCCATAGATGTTCACTGCAAGATATATGCCTCCCCCAAACATCTATGGGTTGATATACTAAAATGCCACGCTTGACAGGCGGGTTTGCGATCGGAGTGTGGTATTAGGGTATACAGAAAGCTGTTGCCCATCTACTGGAAACTTGTTTGTGAGCATTGGCAAAGCTAATTTAAACTCGCATTCGCAATCAAGCGCAAACTCGTATTTAAACTCGAACTCGCGACCTACGGTTGCAAGTCTTACTCCTACATACCGCTTAGCACATAAGTTGTAGGTGCTTTTTTAATATTATAGTTGTCTGTAAGAGATTTTCATGTGTGATAAGACCGCTCGTTGTACTTTTTTGTTTATTATTATAGAACTATATAAATGTATCCTAAGGTGTACAATAAAGAATATCAAATTAAATTATGTGGGATCCTTTTGTAAAAGCGTACACATTGCCTTTAAAAAGATTTACTAACTTGATGAGGCCGTATTAACGAAAATCTCACAAAGTTGTATATATATCACATTTTCTGAGATTTTCGTTAAAATTTTTGTAGTCATTCTGTAAATTCACAAGAGAATCCATTTTTTTCTAAAGATTAATGAAATATTTTTACACGAAAATTAGGAAACATTAAGAACAAATTTTGTATGTGGGCCGAAGGCGGAGGTTGCAGAAACTTGCAGGATGCAGGCAGCGCAAGTCCGGCCATTGTGACGATATTTGGGGGAGGTCAGTCCTTGCAGTGAGCTTCGGCTGAAAAGTAAAAGAATCACCCTTAGCATGATTTAAAATTTTTAGTGATAAACTAGGACTAGGATAATTATATATTAAATAAACTGAAATAAGTTTATAAGATACGATGGAAAACTAAACATGGTATAATTAAAACCGCACCCTTGATAAGATTACTCTTTTGTATCACCGATAAGTATTCAAAAGCTTATAATTAGGATTCCTATTTATTAAATCATAGTAAAGAGCGATTGTATCAGAAGCTAATTATACTATTAGTATTTAAACACGAGAAAATGGAGACGTTAATAGATTGACTAAATATCGTTCAACTCAATTAAAATATAAAATATCTGTTGTTGAATACTTTTGCAAACATTGAAATGTACACATATTCATAATAAAATTTGACTCAAATTTAAATGTTAAATTTGTTAATTAATATTTTATACTACACAAGTTCAAAAACACTGCTCTTGGGCACATAGATAAAAATATACAAAGACAAATACTTCGCAAACGAATTATTATGATTATTATCGAGCTGCTAATTTATTTGATACTAAATAGAAGTAAACAAATACTTTCTATGATATAAATATTCAAGTTTTAATTTTTATTTTGATTTAGTGTGATTTTCTATCCTAAACTTACTTGTTCACTGTGTAAACAATGCCTAACAACTTTGGCAATAAATTAAAGTGCCTCATTATAGGAAATATTTCATTAATGTAAACCAAGAAATATAGTCTGATAAGACGTTGTGAAAATTTATTGGGTGTTCCCGACGAATAATCTATTAAATAGAACTTTCTATTCGCTTGAACAACTTTCCTAATATTGAATTGTAACATCTCACACAATTTGAATATGTCTAATATATTTATGTAGTAAATCTCTATATCATAATATCATTGTTCATCACAAAGCTATCAAGATTCCTTTAGTGACCTCATTATTAGTAATTGTATTTTAATTTTTCTTCAGTCATCAATTTTTTTTTGCCTCTCCTATAAAGATGAAATTACGGATCGCCCCTGCTTTCATACGATTCGTCGTGAAATATAATAAAAAAAGGTTAAATTAATTCTCCACTAGTGAATGTACACGCTTCTAAGATTTATTTTATTTTTAATTGGACAAACATTGTTGCCCTAATGAGAATTGTAGTCTACGCAGCTTCGAGGTCCGTTGCTTTTAATGTGATAGACGTCACGCTGCTAGCCGGCTTAGGCTTTGTGCAGGTTCATCTATTTTGAGCTTACGGAAACAGGAGGTCCACGAACTATAAATTATACGCTGGCTAAGCGTACTACTGTTACAAGAATTATCTTAGCAAGAGGGATAAAAGACCTACACCTTTAGTGTTGTGACTGATGTTTAGTATAAGTCTAAAATAGCCTAAGACTACTCGGCGGTCTGGAACGATACGGGTCTCTTCTGACCGCCCTCGCTTAAACGCAGACTAGGCAGACGCGGCCGCCAGAGAGCGCTTTTTTGAGGTCGTCGATAACGTCGGAGATCTCTATTTTGTGAAGTAGGCCGCGGATAACGACCTGGAGACGTTTATCCTCGGGGGAGGGGGGCGTATATGTGGAAGGAGATCTCTGTTTGGGCAGTTACTTAAAATGCATTAAGCATTCCTCAAGGGTTCCCGAGCGCCGACTCTCTACTTGGTTGGGTACAACTTTTTGACTAACTGTCGTAAAAAAGTGTCGCTTTTGAAAACGGTGAAATGTTACTCTTTCCTTCTTTAGCGATAAAAGGAACTTAAACAAAAAATCTTGAATGTAAACCGAGATCGACTTAATTTAAAAATAACTGTGACTTCTTGTACACTTGTTTGTCTTTATTACATAAAAAAATAAATGATCACATTATCTTGGAAAAGACTTTAAAACAATATGAATAAACTCTTGATTACTTTTGGAACTTTAACAGCAATAAACTATTTTAATAGGTAAACTAACATCCGTAGACTGTCGATAAGTGATTGCTCCCGAGCATATTAGAAGTTAGACCTTTGAGAAGTTTGTTACCGTTGACGTGCTACATTTAATGAACTAGTTTCGAAATTATTTTCTTTAAATTTGACGTCGGATGTTGTCTCGACATATGTAAATATGTATGAAAATATTAATGATCTTACATGCTTCTGTAATATTAAATGTTCGACGGTAGTTTATCCTATATATAAGCAATATAAGCCTATATTTGATTTTAGCTTAATATATATTGTGTTTTGAATATAATAAGTATGTCTCTTCTCAAATATTACAAATATTTTGTAAATATCTCGAAAAGTAAAACTTAATTTGTGATTAATTAACAAAATTTTGTACAAACGGGGTGTGAGTTAAATTTACTTTAATATTTTGTCATAAATAACAACATTTATGTTTTCTCGTATGATAAACGCCTTTAAATTAAAACTACACTCCAGCAGCTCATGATAAATTGTTAAAACATATTGGTAGCCTTCCTTAAGCCCGCTGTATAAATATGAAATGTTTGTTTTCATTTTTAGTAAACTGTAGAAGCAAGAACATTTATCTGGTTTATAAAACGTATTTTTTAAATTTGTCGATGATCCCGAGATCTATTTGTTACTGTAATTTTTATGTATTCTATTCTCGATTTATAATAAAGTTAAAAATATTTATAACAACTTGCGTGTGATGGGCAAGCATATGCATAATGATTTCTTTCAAGATTATGAATGCGTATATGATTATGATATAATAAAAATGCAAAAAATCTCGAATTCATTTGTGAAAAAAATATACAGATTTTGTAATAATATAACGCAAAATATAATTAATATGCCATTTATTTAATTCAAATGACAATCCTTGGTAATTACAGTTTAATTATTTTTTATCACTTAGGCTAAATCCGAAGGAAATTGTGTGTACATGAATCGGTATTGTTAAACTTTTTGAAAGTTATTTAGTTTCTTCGTATTTTCTAACGAGAACTATAACACCTTGCGAAGCAAAGTAGATTCAAAAACATTATATATTTAAAGAAAAGTTAAGGATCAAGAGTCTTGTTATAAGTTCCAGTGTTGAATGAATGATTTTTATCAATATATCCTTAAATTTGTTAAAAAAAATACAGATAAAAACAAATTTTGTCCTTGACACCGTTTTAAACCAATATCTTGGACATCTTTACTAATCATTAAAAAAACTAGTAGGAAATGTCCTTTATCAAAAAAGCTGAAAAATAAATTGTTTACGCCAAATCGCGTTCTGTTCATTATAATAATTAAGATTTTTAAGTCATTAACAATTTAATACAAGTAAAAACATTCAGATTAAAATACATCGATAAAATGATCGGAACAGCTCGGGGCTGGAAGTCACCGCGGAATTTCGATATCGGAGTACACAGGTTTACTTTGACGTCCGCTTTAGTTATTGAAAATTTATGAGCCATGACTTCGAATAATTCGTTTGGTAGAAGTTCTCAACCATTCGGATGAATTTCTCAATTTCAATCAAGTTTTATAATAATTTGTACCCTCTTAATATCACTTCCTTTGAAGATAATTATTATAAAATCTACTTGAGCAATGTCAATAAATTTCAAATTATTTTAAAGTTGATTGACTTATACAGAGTATTTAGAAATATTAAGTCTATTTTGTTATATACTCTTTAAAATCATTTATGCTGCTTTTATTTGTCAAAGGCTTTATCGCTGTTTTCTCGTTGGTGTTACAAATTCTAGGTTGCTCAAAATCTCTCATCATTGCATAGATTGAAGTCAAAAATATACACACCTAAATAATAGTACTTTACTAAAATTATAATAGTATTATTTATTATACATACATACTTTTTTGTATAGGTTTTTCAGGGGTGTAATAGGGCATTTGTTGTCAATTTACGTAGGGTACTCCCTATTTAAAAATCATCTGGTATAATAAATGACGTTTTGAAAATCCATATTACAAAATATTAAAATTAATTATTATTTGCTACCTGTCCTTGCAGAGTTTGTACTGCCAGAAGTGGTTGGCGTGTTGCATTCCTATAGAAAAAATGTATTAATGTGACATGTTTCAGATTGATTACGTATAGTAATACAGGATGATTGGAAATAGGTGTACAAGTTTAATGCTTTTTGCTGACAACTGAGCTATATATTTACTCCTATAAAGCTTTTACACCTTATACCTAAACACTCTGTATATATAAATTACATTTACGTCCTATCGAAGATATGTCATCTTAGTCAGTTAGTTTTTAGCTATAACGACTTGCCTGTGTCATAGTTTTCAATTAACGTTCAGCTGGTGTTTTAGAGACCTAAAAGATCTCAAAACTAAGTTTATCTTTGATGTATGATAGACCTGACCAGTCTTCTTAAAGATAATTTTTAACCTTCAATTATAATACAACCACAAAAAACGTAGTTATCGATTGTATCTCGTACCATAACCGAAAATAGATCAATATATAACATCTAGTAAACGGAATAAAATAAAATCACAGCTGTTGATAGAAAAAGTTTTATTTAAGAAATTTATTTAAAAACAGTGCACATTGCATCCATTAATTATTTAAATTTTATATGTGCCAGTAAATGTGCCAGTATTTATATGTGCGTTGTAATTTTTTATATTAACTTTTCGCCTTTGTCGCTTCGTTGAAAAATACGATCTATACATCTTCCTTCAGAGAATTCTGTAATAAAATACATCATAAACAGATGTAAAAAAAATAGTTATAGATCTAAAAGTCATATAATGTTTTCCGTGACACTGGCGGTGACAATTTAGAAAAATTTTTGATCATCAGTAAATTGGATGCAGTGGTGCCGAAGCTATACACTCCGACGAAGACTAGTACAGAAGATAGTGCGCGATAAATTTTTGTTATATACATTGTATGAATGTTGTAGGTAATTTACATCATTACTAAATAAATATAATTTTGACATTTTTTTCGCTTCCCTTATTTTCCAGTATCCGTAACATACGATCACTTGATAACCGGGATAACTTAAAAAGAATGCCAATGCGCTCTAGTTCATAAGACCACTTTGCATGTCATTAAGAGAGGATACTTTGCAAAGTTATTTTATGTAACATTAAAGCATGCAAACCATCGTACCTTAGTGTAACAGGTATCATATCAGTTTAAGTACTGATATGATACCTGTTACTGAATAGAAGAATATCTTATACATTTTAAAATTAATAGATCATGAGTATTATTAGATAATTTGATATCAAATTATAAAAAATAGACTCTTAGGTAATAAATAACGTAGTGATAATGTTGTAAGGATTGAATAAAATTCTGATTACTTTATATTAAAATTAATTATTGTTTATTCTTTCCCTGTAGAATCTGTACTACTTGTAGTTGCTTGCCGCATTCTAAAAGAAATAAATACAGGCGTAAAAGTTTTTAAGCTTGTTGCTGTCCAATGAGCTGTACATAGCCTCTTAAAGTTTTAACATCTGTAGGATTGTTCCTAGGGCCGATAGGTCTTGAGTTAGTAACAACACTAATTCCGAAGTAGAAGTGTGTATATTGATTTGAGCTTCGCCCGTATTTATATTGACGTAAATGAACAATTTTATTTTTCTGGCATTCCCCTTTTCGATGCGACGCTGATGATGACGCAATGTACGACGCAATGTATGCCATTTATAACCAATAATCTTGTTTGATATTTTTTTTAAAGTTGGCAACCCTTTGTTACGTTTCAAATATCATACAATTTATTCTTAGGTTTTCTTTGACATATTGCGAGATGTTTTATTGTTTCTAAGACGTATAATAAAGTTTGTCATTAAAATTATTATTATTAACTGGATAAATAATATAGAAAATAATATTGAAAGGTATTAAGGAATACTTGTAGAGAATTTTAGGAGGATACTGAATAAAACAAATTTGCACACTTAGATCGTCCAATTTCCTTTATTTACAGTGATGTATTTCCAGTGAGCCGTGTTAACATAAAGTTAAAATAATTTAATATATATATTTTATACATCGAAACAATTATAAGCTACTTCAATGTAAATAACTAATTTCGAGACTATTAGAGCGTTCTCGGAAGGCGATTGGAATGTTTTATTAAAACGGATTTTGTATTACTGGCCCATACAATTTACAAAAACACAGAATTAAAAATTTGCTAGTAAAAAAAATTAAACATATTCTTGTATTATCTATTTTGTGTTATATATTAACATTTAAAACGTGTCTGCTCTTCAAGGAAAACAGAAAAAAACAATTCGAGCCAGTACAATATCATGTTATTTGTAATGTATTCGTTGTAAAATATAATTGCAGTAATATGAACTATATTGTCCGTCAGGAAATATTAATTCTAAGCAAAATGCAAATATAATCAATATCATAAAACGTAAATCACTTTACTATTTTTGTTCAAATTAAGCCATAACTACATTTAACAATTTCATAGTAATAAACTCTGATTAAAACTTTGCTAAATTAATATAAATTTCAACAATAATTATTAACGTAAAATAGAATTCTATGCAGTCAAATCTTGACTAGAGGCCGAAAATTATTTAAAATGTATTTTGTTATATCATTTAAAAAGATTAACAATTACGAAATAACCAAGAACGAACATTTCAGATGTCTCTCATTTTTATAGCATTTATTATGTCCGGTTAGTATTATTTCATTTGAACAATGTACAGCAAGAATTAAAAAACTAATGCACATATTACAAAAAAAAAATAATCAAGAACCGATATATCGTATGTCTCCCATTTTTAAAGCATTTATTATGTCAGGTTAGTATAATTTCCTTTGAACAATATAAGCAAGAATTGAAAAACTAATGCCGATCTTACTAAAAAAATTTAATGTGTCAAGTATATAACGATTTATTAAACGAAAACTTGTCTAAAAGGACAAACGTTTAAAATGTTGTTCTACATAAAATTATATTAATATAATACATATTGTTTCACAACACTAGAAAGCTAAAGTGCTTTTATAAATAAACACTTATCAATCTACTTCTATGACTTCTATCTAATCTGTCACTTATGCTCGTCTATAAAATTTAGTAGTGGCAGTGCTGCAATCATTATTTTAACTACGTATCTCACAGATGACGGACAAAGTTAAATATCAAAACATCTTAAACTCACCAATGAATTGAAAAGAAAAATATTATACATTAATTTATTATATACAAATATAGTATGCTTTGGCATCCAATATCACTGGAATAAAGCTGTCAATTCTTCAGAAGGATCTAGTGTTGCGTTTGATTGGTGGCACACAGTGAAAATCATTAATATATGCATTTTCACTCGTGATATGTAAGGTCATATTCTGTTAGTTCTGTCTCTTGATGGACAAGCGAAGTATGCGGGTGTCTACTAAGTTAATAGATAAAGCGACATCAAACTATTTCTTGCCGATCCAGTATGTAATACAGATCAAAATCACCAACGTTAAGCTAGAAGTTATTTCCCGCCATTTTATAACATTGTAATGAATAGTTTTAGTAATAGATTATTCGTTGAACGGATAACAACTTTAAACATTTCGTCTATAACCAACAATTAACAATCTTCGCTTTAATATCGTTCATTTTGTTAAATTTTTAAACCGTACTGAGCAACATTCATTCTTATATAAACAAAGTGTAACTAGCTTTATTTATGTTAATATTATTTTATATCTATTTTACTACAAATTCACTGTATAGTTTATAACACACGTTATTTTGCTATCGTATGAAATGCACCCAATAATCTTTATGAATTGGATAACGTTCACGTACTTCGTAAGGTTTTTTTTTTTAAATTTGATATCGTTATTTCAGCGAAACAGCGTGTGTAATTAAATTCTAACAATTCAGCGGATATTTTTAACAACCAACGTTACCTTAAATGACAATATCATTATCAATTCAACTTATGCGTAATCATTAAACTTTCTTGGTTATCGTTATCCGTTATAAATAATCTAATTTTATAAGAACACTTCGTCTTAACCTCGATAGATTTTAGTAAAATAGTACTACAAGAGAGACTATATATACATATAAATAAAACCCATAAATAATCGATGATTGCCCTGTGAGCTTTTACACGTGCTCGTCCTGTACATCTGTCGAGAGAGAAAAAGAACATTTTATTATTGATTAATCTTTAATTAAATTCAAAATTGACTGATCACATTTTTGTGTCTAAAATAAAAGCGTCTATACAATTTTTAAAAGAAATTAACCAAAACTCTGTAAGCAAGCAACATAATTATTTAACTAAACATATATATATATATATACCTTCATATGAATGCTTACTTTAGTATTTATTTATTTCAATAATAAATATGTCAATTAACAAAAACGTATAGCGTTATACTTAAAACACAAATAATTGTTTAATTTTTTTAAATTAAAATCCCAATAAATACAAATCCCAATAAATTTTATTTATTTATTTATTAAAAAGTATAGTGGATATTTTAAAAAAGCACAGTTGCTATAACAACATTCATGCAAGGAAATCTCGTTACCCAGCTTATTGTAAAGGTATTCTATTTTTAAAATGTTTGTCAAAATAATCAATTTAATTAATTTATAACTTTCAAAAATTTTTTTTGATAATATATTTGATACTGCGTGACAATCTTATTTTAAAAAGCTGTGCTGGTGACAATTGTTAGTAAGGTTACAGATATATTTGACAATCCTATATCATTTTCATTGAAGGAATACAACACCTATATTTGTTGCTTAGTTACTATACCTATAATGTACATTGGATTATAATCCTTATTGCAATATTCCTAATGCATATTTACCGGTGAAAATGTCGGACAAAACGAACAGAGGGATTACGACTGTTTTTTAACGCATTAATATAAGTGATCTATGTAGCTGGCTGTGACCAAGTGCGTAAAGGGAGGGACCATGCAATACACTGGAGTTAGCACAACGTGTAACGAACTACAGGCAATGCGACTCGAAACAAATACTTACGATAAAAACTGACGTACCTATAACATCGCGATAGAAAAACTCTATCAACGCCGAATGATCTTTCTCTCCTCACAATGAAAATAATAAAAATCTTTAACGTAAAATTCAAGCCAATTAACAACTAAAATTAATTTGATTAATATATTAATATCAATAAATTACAATTGTCTCTCTTAAAATTATAACAATTATTTTAACATTACTGCGTGTGTTTAACGAGATTTGACTGCATGAATTACAAAGAACTATAATTTTTCTCGAAAATAATTTTGAAATATTTCTGTTAAAATAATCAAGAAAGCTAATTAATGAGCACAAACATTATTTGGCAATGATTTTATTTAATCTAATATCTAAAATCTAATCTATAATTGTGCCAATAAATTATAAACGTGATAATTTTGAAGACATTTGTGTAAATTTTAATAATATTAAAAAAGCATTAAGACCAATCGTTGTAGCGTATCTTAACACTATTAGTGGATGCCTAAAAGGTTCAATAGACGTTACAGTAAACTAGTACCAAAGTGTAACAAGGAAATAGATAGAAATTTAGTTATCTATGTCAAGTTTACAATCGTATAGAACCATTTACGAGTAGAACACATACAACTAGAAGTACCGCTAATTCAGTCTAGTGGGATTTATAGGTAAAGATATTTACAGACATTGGGCGTTTCGCATCGTGCAGATAATCCAATAAGTGTGAGTTTAAACGAAGACAGATATTTTTTTATCGTAGAACATTAAATCTGATAATTGTCTATAATACTAGAAATTGAAATTGTTAAAATATTGAAAACATTCACAATTTTTAGTGATTACATATGTACAACAGTTTTTTTATAAATATTTTTAAAATTTGTCAAATTTAAACAGTTAACTGTGAATGAGTATTTATATAAAGTAAACTATGTTTTAATCATAACTGTAATATATTAGTTTACCCTTAACTCCAACGTTTCCTACATTGACGATTTTTACAAGGAACTGTTGATTAACACGGCAATTTAAATATTAAATTTTAAAGTTTAGATATAAGTCTTTAATTAAAGCAGTAATGTTATTATTTTTAATTTTTATAGGCCATCCAAAACATTGAGTATTATTTTTTAATTGTTACATAACTTTACGTAAAAACCATTCTTTACAGAGATCTAACTTAAATTTGCAATTAAGATTAAAAACAATTAAAATTTAGAATATAGAGAAAAGAAATTGATGATGAATATGTGAACAAAATAAAATTTCTTCTTTAACATTTCTAATAAAGATGTCTCTAAAGTTTAATCGTGGAGATAAAATGTTGTTATAAATACCTAAAAATTACTAACTTAATTAAAACAAGATGGATAAAAAAGTACTATTTTTAATTATAGATCACTTTTTCATTTTTAATTAATATTATAACCAAAAAGGCTAGTTCGTAGAAAAAAATTGTTTAACTTAAGAAAATAGTTGAAGCGACAAAAATAAATAATTAATATTTTAGAGGGCGAAACAAATAAATTCAGACTTGCAAACAATAAAGATAAAATGTTTTTTTTTCTTCTTATTAATTATCACGATGGTATTTGTTAATGATATTTTTTATATTTGGAATAATTGTTACGACAAAATTTTCTGAAGTATACATGTGTGATGACATATGACACATATTAACATGAACGTAGACTTGTAAAGCATTTTTTCAACATGATGATGTAATGGAGAATGAATGTATCACAAGATGAAAAGAGAGCACGCACTCACATTGGATCTTGTCACAGACAACATATTGTGCATTGATTATTATGAAACGATAAAAGATATCTATAATTATCATCTAACAAAATCACTAATCATATAGAATTCTTAATATAACGATAAATTTAATAAAGATTTTATTTATTGCGTAAAATTTAGAAATGGTACAACCAATTTACATATAGTTTTAGAATTAACTATTGATCTAACATAGCATAATAAAAACAGAGATTCGAAAGATGTGACTTTCAAAATTGACGAAGGAAATAGGCATGACTGACTTTGGACTAAGGAAGTCAAAAAACTGTATGCTGGATGAAGCCATACCCGTTAACTACAAATTTAAAACAAAATAATTAGTTATTATTTAATATCTGTTCGGTCATATAATGTATATTTTTACGGTTTTGAAAGTAGATCATTAAGATTGATGAAAATAAGGTTTGTGATGTTGCTTGTAATAGATATATATTACAATAGATCTATAATACGTGTTTTAACATAATTTATTAACAAATTTTGAGACCCTTTTTAATGGTATTAAATGTTGTAAATGGCATGATTATAAGATATAACAAATGTTACCTTATGTAGGTACTATTAACCTTTCAAGGCAGTGTATGAAACGAAGTTTAGTTGTAATTAAGATGTATTTAATAATTACCGTTTGTAAGCTTTGCGCAATTTGGAGAACTAAAAAAAACGTAACGGTCATGACTCATCCCAGCTAAAGAATATTGAAGACGGACATTACAGGTAACTCTCAGAGAAATCCAGATCGGATACGGAAGCGCGCGAGGATCGCGTGTAGTTTGTGGATGTGCCATAATCGGAGGTGGCGGTGGCGAGGTCAGCTAGCACGCCGCCCGTACCTTGCGTCACGTCCGCCGCTGCCGTTTCCCGTTCCGCAAGCTTCTGCTTCAATACACGTATTCGCTCTTCTTTCTGCAAATACACTTGGCGCGTGAAAATGTTCAGCTTTACACAAATCGTAACATTTGATTTCAAAGAGGCGTAGAAACAATTTATTGTAGTCAGTGTATCATCATTGTTCGTCGGTATACCCACATTCTCAAGCAGTCAAAGCTTTAGTTGAAGGCATATTTTCGAATTCAACGGCTGATTATTTAATATTTTATTGTAACCGGGTGTGAATAAGCCCGCTGACAATGTTGATGTATTCTTAACCAGTGTACTTCGGAGTGATATGGTAAAAGTATAGTATGTGTTGTACAGAGAATACTCTCTGATATTACTCTTTCATGTAAAACAACAAAAAGTATTTTATAGCGAAAATATGTTTATAAAAATAATTAACGTCAAGATATTAATAGACATTACACCTTAACGTTTTTAAATCATTATTTTTGCAAATTGTGGTGGTTACGAAATACATCGATATGTATAATTAATTATATACAAAATAAGGAAAATGATTCAAGGATTAATGGAATAATATACATATAACTAAGTACTTTTCCATTATCCGGGCTTTTGAGCCTAACATACCAGAATTTATTTTCATTAATCGTTTCAAGTCAAATCAAAATAGCTTTATAATATGAGCTCATTACAATGTTTTTATTTATAAGTTCGTAACGGATCACATATTGAGAAGAAATAAACGGAAACTGGGTTTTATATGTATTTTTTGTGATCGTTTTACCAATTAGGCAAAAAATCGTCCATATTTCATTTATGCAAATCGTGAACTACGTTTTTTAAAAGAAATGTACCCATTTTTATTTAATTATACAAATAAAACTATAAAAATAATTAAAAGTCTTATGATCACTATCTGTTGAAAAAAAGGAATAATTTAATATTTAATATTTACTTTTCATGTAAACGGTTATTCAACAATTTAATTTTTTCAACAGAATGATGGGTGATCAATTTTACGCACAAAACTCAGCTTTTTTTTCTTGATTACTGCATAGGTTATCTTAATAAGAGTAAAAATACCTGCGCTATTAATTTTTGCAACTCTTCGTTTTCCTTTACAAGTTCCCGATAACGCTCTTCGTCGGCGGGTGTCGAGCCGGAACCTGATCCACGACCGCTCTCCGCTCGTTCCGTTGGATGACGAATCACTTCTATTACCTACGTAATACATATAAAATACAATTATACAAAGGCAAAAATAAAGGCAATAAAAATAGCCACGACGTTATGTTGTAAAGTAGTTTTTGAAAATAAGGTAAAATCTAGGCAAAGTAATGAATTAAAATAAAGCGTGTTCATTGTTAGTCTCTTAATAAAGTTTTTTTTTTATATACGAGAGGTAATACAAAAAGTTTTTTGAATACCAAAATAAAAACAAGTATCAGCTAACAATTGATTTATTGCATTAAAAATTTTTCAATGATAATATAGGCTTCGTCGCATTTCTTTAAATGTGGGAAACACTGTGTCAGCACTTCTTTGGTAGCTTTTTACATTTTAACGTGTAGCCGCCGCTTCTAATATGTCGAAACCTTGAAACCTCTTTTTTTTTAGTTTTTGTTTTAATTTTGACTTTAAATGATATTCGGATGGTGCACACGTAAAATACATGGCATTTATTTGGGCGCGCCGACGTTTTGTCCTGATGAAGATGGACTAAGATGGACTGACTCCGCGTGAAAGTTATTTTAGGACTTTTATTCTAAAACAACACTCAAACGAAAACTATTATATACTGGCTCTTTGTAGATAGAATGACGTAATGGACGTGAAAAGGTTAGTAAAAAGTTATTGTTAGTGAAAAGTTTAAAAATCGAAAACGTAGCTGAGTTTTCGATTTTTAAATTTATTTCTAAATATTATTTTTAAACTGACCAATCTAAAAACTTTCAGTGTCACCAATGTAATATAAATAAAATGTAAATATTTTTGTACGTACTTTGGGTATAAATATTAATGCCATGCTAAGGAAACAGCAGAAGACGATAGCCAAGGACACAAACGCGAAGGCTGCATCCTGCTGGCTCGCTATTACCAGCGTAACAGGTGCCGTTATCAGACAGAGCACCACCACGTTGTAAATGCTCATACCCACGTATCTCGAGTCGTTTATTTGCCGGATTTTTACCGATCTTGTCTCGTAAGCAAGAAACAGACCAAACACCAACACCAATCCTTTGTACCCATACATCACACCTAAAAAAACGAATACAGTTGATTAAAAAACACGAAATATGTAAAATCAACAGTACTCATGTAAATTATAGATATATTTTTATTATGTTAATTTTATGAAATGTTTCAATGTTCAATCAACATATTTACTAAGATTTTACCATAAATCCAATGATGATTTTAGCTGTAAACACTTTAAAAAGGTGAATATTTAGCTCATTTGTTCGTGAAAAACTTTAAACTTTTTGCACTTATTTCTAATTATCCTGTATAAAGCAATCACCATGCAATATGTTACATTTTGTTTAATTGATTGCGACTGATTTATTACTTCTGGCAGTATAAAATCTGCAGGGACAAATAGTAAACAATAATTGATTGTAATGTTATATGGTTATGCAAATTATTATAATTTTATTTCTGAGAATATTAGCATAAAGTTATTATTTTTTTTAATAATCGATTTAAGGGGAGTGTACATTACATTAATTGAGAATAAATGTGCTATACACCCACATCTTTGAAGTTTTTTTTTTATTAATTCTAATTTGTATCGCTAGTGTTTTTTTTACAATGAGTTTTTTCGCGTTTACTGAGCGCCGCTTTCTTCTCCCAGCTGCGAGGCACGACAGCGTTTTATCATAATAAAATATCAAAATAAAAACACATTTAAAATTTATACATATTTACAATACAATTTGGAAGTTTTACTCAATTATATATTTGTTATATACAATAATTTTGATAGATATATTTACCTAGCCATATAGTGTTGTGCTCACTCTCGCAGTGTTCTAATTCAGGTCTAATATGAACGTCGTCATCGTGGTGTCTGGGAGCTTCCAAAGGGAAGGTTTCCACGCGCCTCTGCAACGGGTCTCGAAGTTGCCATGCCGTAAGTAAGACTACGTCAACTATTAGTAGTCCGCCAACCATCGTATATAGCTTCCATCCGTGTACACGTTTCTGTATTTGAAATTAATATTTAGAATGAATAAACGCTGGTGACAGTGTTATTAAGTCAAACTATATGATCTCTTTATGGATACAAACATGATCCATGGTACTAAGCATTTATAACAATAATTTCTATACCATATAAGATTTTCCATTAACAAAATTTTGTGCCCCACTGTACCTCATAGTCTCACTTAAAATATGTATAAAATTTAAGTAAAATGAAAATTACGGAGATAATTGTGTAAAAGCATATTTTAAAATACTTTGTAGGTGTCCGCGTTTATTATGGAAACCAGTTACTAAGATTAGAGTTTATTGTAATACGACTTAACATGTTATGTTTTATATTGTCATTATAATTTAGACATCCAAAACCAAACTCTCAATAAAAATAAAATAAAAAAGGTAAACTACCAATACTCGGGAAATGAAAATAAACGATTTCAGCTCGATTTATCTTTTGTATCGAATTAAGTTATAAAAACCATTATAAAAAATTTTCTATACATCTAACTTAAACATTGAAATTAATATTAATTCATAAGTTCATTTGAGGTATAAATAACGTTATAGTTAATACCGTACCTTGGTTTCCGCTTTCGGTTTGGTCGTATGTCTGTGTACTCGCCAGACTTTTGTAAACATAGCACCGTAAGCCATAGAAAAGCCGATGGCAAGGAGCCAAGCTCTGGCAGCGCAAAGCCCTGTGTAGTGTTCGGGCGTAACCCATCTGCCATCAATACCAAGGGCAACAGCTGCCCCCAAACAAACGCAGCATCCGCATAACATTACCGTGTTGCATGCTGGATGAGACCACTGTATCACCCTGTGTGAGTGAAAAATAAATAATTGAAGAATACGTTGATACAAAGTAATTACATTTATCAAACTTCAAAAATTAAAACACATCCTAATACGGAACAAAGTATTTACAAATTTGTCGTAAATAATACCACGTCCACACGCTTGCAAACAGTCAAAAACCTGAAACAACGTATACGGATCAATCTTCACACTCTACACTCGCGAGTTCGTAGAATGTTCTGAAGAGTTAAGCCAATTCCCTTGAATTTGTAACAGAAAACCGACACTCTGTACGGATCGAGTACAAGTGCTTTTAAATCTACACAAACCAAAACCAAACACTCAATCCACACATTTGAATTCGTTAAGGTTTGTTGACAAGCGTGTGGGTGCTTAAAATTGGTATTATAAACCTTTTTAAAAATATTTAGAAATTATAATACAAATAAATTTATTTTCATACCTTCTATGTCTATGTATGGTATTGAAGACAATTAAACCAATAGCGGCCAATATGCCGGCGATACATAGAGCAGTCATGCAAGCGAACAGTGGCAAAGAGACGGTACGCAGTTCGTTCACTACCACTGTGCGATCAGGAGGTACTTTTCCGCCTGATAAAAATCAAATATTTATCATTCCTGAATTATTATGAGTTATTAAAAATTAGACTATAGAATTAATATATTAGCTTACATATATATATATATATATATATATATACTTTACAGAAACAAGATATGTAATATTTTTAACGACATAATATGTGATATTATTGACCATTTGACATCAAATCTCGTAAAGATACAACTGTACATTGTTATTTTATTGTAACATTTTTGGGTGTAATAATTTTTACGTTTTCTTAACAATTTTAATAATAATGTTAAATACTACATATTTATACGAAATCAATTAATGCTTATATATATGAATTCATCGTTTTTAGTTGCCAGTAAAAGACGAATCTCTAACATAAATTTAGGATAAAGATTTATTCATAATTATGAACATTTATGTACACGTTTAAAAAAAACAACACAAAAATTAAGTAATTTGAACAAGAATACAACTTATACCAGTTAATTATGTCTCGACATATGAAATACTTATTATATATTTGATATAAAAGAAATATTACGCACCGACCCATTGTTCCCGATCTAACCAAGTGAGGTTATCAAATTGCGTATCGTAATATCCCAACTTAACATAGTGATTGTTAGATAACTGTTCAATTTGTGTAAGTGCTATCCGGTCTCCTTGAGAGGAAAAAGCAACTAATCCCTGCAAAAACGTTGAATTATTATTTATAATTTGTTCACTAAATTTATAACTTTTTTAATTTCTTTTTATTTATGATTCGGTGAAGAATAAAAGTCGCACCGAGACACCCAGAAACGAAGTTGAATTAATAGCTTCATAAATATCGTCTGCGATCTTTTTGTTTGTGTATGAAAAGTTTTTCAAACTTAAACCGTCTTTTTCCAATTTCTCCATTGTTTTGTTGAACGCTGAAATAAATTTTACAGTTTTAGAGAATATCTCAAAAAGTAGAATACCAAAAGAATTTTCTTATTTTTACCGAGTGCGACCGCCCAAACGGCATCGTAAGCTAACGGTGCTTCTTGGTAGCCTTCAGGAAATCTTTCCCCGTCTATATCATATCCAGCTTCTCTTAAAGCCTCATTTAACCGAGATCTGTGTGAACATAACAAACTTTTATTTCAAATAAAAATTGCTATCTAGTTATTTACCTAAAGACTTGCATGCACAACAATTTGGCTTACACTACTGTACAAAATATAATTATTATTATAAATTCCTGCTTTTTTCACTTATTTTTATTTATACATTAGACGCGCAACCAACTTCTCGCAGTTTTTTTTTATAAAATTCTGGCTTAATTGTGCAGAAGTACAAGCTACAATATATTATTAAAAGTATTGTATATTGTTATTGAATTGCCCATCATTAGCTATAACTTTTATTCTTTTTTTCTGGCAGTGCTCAAATACTATTTCTATAGAAGTGTTCGTTGTTTGAGACGAATCAAACCTTTTTTCGATAAAGCTTAATTTATATGAAATAATAAAATATTTGCATTATTGTATCAGTATATTTTTCAAATTTGTTCATAAACATGACGAGTGAATGAAATTTTAACACTTTAAAATTTCTATTATTAAGTTTTAATATTAATATTAACACATCGCAGCTGGGGCCATAAGGTTCAGAAGTAGAGTCCACGCGCAAGCAGGAGAAGTGTAAGCAGACAAGATAGACAGATGACCACTTAATGGTGGTCCGAACACACTGGATGCAGGCCGCTCCCAAACAGTTGTATTGAAAGTCTATGGGGGAGGCCTATGTCCACCTTTGGACTTTCTATGCCAGAAATGATGATGATTATTATTAATGCGCTTACCTAAAATCTTCAGAGGTCATTCCCGATATAGTGGTCTGATTTGAATTTTGATTCCACATAAGCGCTTCTGTAGTTAGATGGCCTTCGGCAGCTTCCCTCATCTGTTCAACTGTACAATCTATACCTTCTCTTTCTAAATTTGTTTCAAACCAATTATCTTCGTACCAACCTAATATAATAAATTAATTATTATAATATTTTTTTTGGTTTTTAAACATTTTTTATATATTCATAAATTATTGCCGATATTTAAAAATGCAATAGTATCAAAATTTCAACAAATATGTTATTAAATAATATTTAAAACTACAACTAATTAGATGCTATTAATAGCGAGAATAATAAATAGAGTGACATAACAAAGTGAACTAAATTACTGTGAGCAAGGTAGTTTGGGAGTGAGCCAGGGCACATAAAGATATGAAAATTGGATCCAAGCTTTGTTTAAAGATAGTTTACGCAAAGCTCTTTCGTAAATTGAGCAATAATTTGATTGTATGAATAATTAAACTAATCTTTATATTTAGTGTTATAAAATAAGAAGAAATAACGTAATTTATTTGTTACATTATTGATCTTTAAATATATAAACCAAAGTGGGAAAGAGTTGGCAACATCTATCGTATAGGAAAGCCTCGGAATGGAGACTGCGTATGTGAACTAACAAAGAGATGTATGGCCTGACAACGCTAGAACACGATTGGGTGGATTGGAAGTACGGTGGTCCGTAAAGATGGAAAGTATTGGACAAGATTTATGTCCATGTACTGGAAAATAATGTCGTAATAAATTTCAGATATTAGGCCGTTGGACGATAGAAATAATAATTTGTCATTTTTACAAATTTTTATATGATAAATTTGTTTTAAATTTAATAATTGGGAGTCCAAGTGCCACGGGGTAATTCATTTCATGTTTATCTAAGTTAACCGCCTAACAGCCCTTTTAATAATATGTTTAAAACAATTTTTAAATTGCCGAAATTGCACGTGTTTTGTAACAGTGTCTCTGGCTTATTTGGATGATTTAAGGGTACATACTGTCAGTACAGGCTGGTGGTATTTCATTGATTATTCAAGCATTAGGTTTTGCAATTTTCTTGTAAAAATTTTTGAATTGAAGTTAAATTACTACCTTATTGACATATTCGTAGGAGATTATTAAGGATGGGATATTAGTGGGAATCGTTTGTAGATGTGTCAAGTAGTTTTAATGATAATCCTGTTTATTTTGTATTTAATATTTTAAAAGTTACGTATTAAATGTTTGACTTGATGAAATTTCCAACTATAATACCAATAAATTAGCTTGTTATAATTTTAACTGGTGTAATAGACATAATACAGCTGAGTGAACAAGTATTTCGAAGGTAGAAGCGGGAATATCCGTAATGAAATAACTTGTTTACGCTAACATCAGTTAGCAGTCTTATTGTAGTGAAATGGCGGTGTAATTTAATTAGTTGGCGCAAGGTGCGGTCTCTGTTACAGTTTTGAATTAAACCATAATTATACCAAATTGTGCGTAATATAGAGGTAAGTACATAAACAAAATCCATGTATATTAAATAGCTGTCGTGATTTCGTAGATATTAACCATTTACAAAATATGAAGTACACTTTATTACTCTAAATAATTTATTTTCATTAAACTTTTACCAACTTTATTTACAATGAGATAAATAAAACAAATCATATCAATTTACTATATTTAAATGCATTATATGCTAAAAACCTAAATTGTATCATGCATATAAGTTTATTTTTTAAAAAAATAAATTTATTATATTCTTTCAATTCATTAGGTAAGCATTGTACAACTATTCCTTCAAGCATTAGGTACTTGGTGTTTGTATTTCTTTTTTAATTATAGTTAAATTTTGTTACTGTATAGTTTATACTGTATCGAATAGATTACAAGTTAATTTTTAAATATTCATACACGTATAACATATGTAAACTTGCTTTAGGTTTAATACATTAGCTATACGAAAAATAGTTGTATTATTGGTACGTGACTACGGTGTTTACAATAAAGAGGGTGATGGTACCCTTAGTTAATAACACTAACACCCCATAGTTAAAAACACTTTTATTTCATAAAAATCAATTACAGCTCCACGTCTTAGTTTTTGCAAGACGGTTCTTTGAGGTTCTCAAGAAAAGTCATATTGAAGGGAGGTGGCCACCACGAATGCATTTTTTATTGGGACATCTTAGCTTATGTACTATGCTTTAACTATTTTATTTTAAATCTTTTGCAAGTTGTTTCGATTAGTAACAGAAGTAGATTGCAATATTCAAACTAAGTATTATATATGTGATTTGGTTAACACATTATTTTACTTTAATACATTGATTTACTTACCGATAAAGAACCACACGTAGGACTTTCCGTATAGGCGATGTTTATACACTTCACATAGTACACGACGCGCAGCGACAACGTAAAAAAGCCCAACTATAACTCGGGCGTCTTGTCGACGAAGATTACGTACTGCGTCATTCGGATCAGAGAGGAAAGATTGCCTTGTTACAATCTCTATTCCAGATTTTTTACAATGAGCTTCTAAGTCTTCAACGGTCTAAAACAAAACACGAGGTATCCACCTATGTAATGATTCATCACAATATCTCTAGACACATAAGGTAAAAAGATTTAAAATTCAATCAAAATATGTATTTAATCAAGTATAAATCAGCTAAGGATCAATTTTATAAAATTCTGTATAAAAGGGAGGTTGAGGGGGTGATCATTAAGTTCGCTAAGCTGGCGGTGGACAACTAGTAATTGTATACTTTAACGTACTTCTTATAAATATATATATATATATATATATATATATATAAGTATCTAATGGATTCAGGCGTTATTTTGCGGAAGTCCATTCTAAGTAAGAAGAGGACCAATATATAGCTCCTTCCGCCAATGCAGTAGTAGTCGTGCACTTTATTGCAAGGCTACCACTACATTGGCGAATGGAGCTATATATTGGTCCTTTTCTTACATATAAAAGTATATATAACTAAACCTACTTTAGTATATTATATGTTTATCATAGTCTACAGTATGTCGTACAATGTCCACGTCGACTCTCCGCAACTTTCCCTTCTGTTCCCGTACTATGGCTGTCTGTATGAAATCGCCTCAAGTGATAAGTCTACCCATTGTACTTTTTTATGTTATGATGACTCTATGTTTTTCTTTCTTATGTTAAATGTACAATTAAGAGCATTAAATAAATCAAGCAAAACAAAAATTTTTTTTTCGCGTAATGTAAAAACAGACAGGGAAAAGCTAAAAATTTTATATAAATAGTAATTGGTAAATGGAAATAGGACATTTTTTAAAGATATAATAAATCTCAAATAATTTAAAAGCTGTAAAAATATTATTAAAGGGGTGGTTATTAAAATTCAGCTGTTTATCATTTATATAAGTTCATAAACTCTTTATATTTTGAATTTTAACAAGGTGAAGTAAGTTAATTAATTAAAATTCTTTAAGTTCGTTAAAAGTTCGTAACGAGTTTCACTTCTAATGTACGGTTTTAATTTGTTAATTATAATTATGAAAATTTAAATATGTTAAAAACTTTTGATGCAAACGAAACATGAAAAACCTTTTATATCATAGAAGACTTAAGAACATGTTTATGTGTTAATGAAATGGAAAAGATAAGTAAAGCTTTCTTGGGTTATTAATTATTATCACTAATTCTCGTCATAATTCAGATTCATAAGGACACATTTTCGTGAAAACAAAATAGGAATTCGTGACTTATATAAATCCGTATTTTCGTCAATCCGTTAGTTATACACATAAATAATTCAAACAGAAATGCTTTCTATCTATCTATTACAATTTTATTCAAGTGATTAATACATAAATAAGTCAGTCCGCTTTTGTTTTAGAATATATACCTAATGGTAAACATGGCGCCTCACTTCTAGCCTTATTGGCAAGAACACATTCGTTGAACGAGCCGTAGATAGTTGCTATTGATGAGATTTATCTATATCTAACAAGAAGAGATCCGTAGACGAAAGTACCAGACAAAGCCCAGCGGAGTGGTAAGTTGAAATGGTGGCAGATAGCGCCCAGAACAAATGGCTGCTGGGCCCTTTAAGTTCTGGAGTGGAGATCACGCGTTGGTTAACGCGGCGCATCTCAGACCACAGATGCAGGTCACCTTCTACGGTCCTATTGGAATTGGGAAAGTTCTATTTCCATAAATGGACATCTCACAGCTTAAATGATAATGAAATAGATATGATTAATGTTTTGTTATATTTTTCATTCACTTTCATGGTAGGTAGATCAGATATTTTTATTTTAGTTTGGATAAGTTACGCTAAATAACCGTTTAGTATATACATTAATTAATAATAATGTTAGTTATAAATAAAATTTGCACAAAACTGTTTATGAGCTGAAACGTTTCCGTTGCTCTTTTCCGAGCCCCATTCGCCGTAAAGTCAACATTTACCTATACAACAATCGCTGTGTGGGCAACGCATACACAGAGATGGTCCATCGCTAGTTATGCTACTAACAAAATAACCTCTATCCTCTAAGAGCGCACTGGAATGTATATAAAGTATCTGGTAGCAGATACGTGTTTTTAAATACGTATATTAAAAAGTGATAAATGTAACAAGACGATGTCGGTGGCGTTGGAATCTGAAGAAAATGGCTTTCCCAGTCACGATGTTGCAGTGATCAAGTGAGTATCACGCGTTCGCCTTCGAGGAAATTTTTAAGAGTTATGATTCTTCTGTAACTGTAAGATGATAAGTAATTTTTTTTTTCAAAGAATAAGAGAATCCTTGCTTTTCGATTTTTAAGGATTCCCGAAAACATTGATCTGGTTGAAAGCAGTTTGCGTGAAAATCCACGACTCTCATTACAGAAAAGAGCATCGTCACTGGGGCGTTCATGAGCGATAATTCATGAAATTTTAAAAAAGGATCTGAAGTTCCATCACTTTACAATTCAAATTGTTCAAGAAATAAAAGAGATGACTTGGTTTCATGCAAAAAAATTTGTCAAACGATGTTGGAGTGTTTTCACGCTTCAGGTCTGGATTTGGACCGACGAGTCCCCTTTTCACTTGAACGGTCACGTTAAAAAGCAAAACTGTAGTTAGTGGTCCCTAAGACCTTGCAACTTTCGACTGAAACATTTAAAAAACCATTGTATAGCTGCAGAGTAACTGTTTGGTGTGCCTCACTACGAATGAGATTGTTGCATTTTTTTTTTGTAAAATGCTCGCAGAAAGACGACATCAACAGTGAGAAATGTAAACGCATGATTACGAATTTATTTTTTCTGAACCTACGAGCTAACCCTTGGCCTTCATACACGGTCGGGGCTTTGATGAATTTGCTTCGAGAAGCTTTTCCCCAAAAACTTATCAGTCACTTTTGAAGATGTCGCGTGAGCACCGAGGTAACATGATTTAACTCCAATGGATATTTTTATGGGGCTACCTCAAAGAGAGAATTTACATTTACATGGATCAACATGAACGTCAGTTAACAGGGAGTATTATTGTCAACTTGAACTCTGCTAAATTTAATAGAAAATATTCATCGAGAAATCAGTTCAATTGATCGAAGGTCACTGCAGCAGAACACAAGGCTCCACTTTAAACAATGTATGCCACATGACGGAAGACATTTAGATGGCATACTCTTTAAAGAGTAAATATGTTATGTTAACTTATTTTTTCTAGTGGAATGCGATAGGTCAATAAATTTTGGCAGTGCAAAATTTGTGGAGACATAAAAAATTTTGAAAACGCTTATTTTTACTAAAGTATTATTAAATGATTTATTATTTCTGAAACATTGATTTTTTGGATAGAAAGTATCGTACATTAATTGACTGCAAATGAGTTATTCGTTGACTCTATTCTAAGATAATATTTATAGCTTTTACACTTATAATCAATCGACCTATATGTGAGGTATATTAGGGGCACCGGAAAGTAATGTCGTTTCTGTTGACATATTTTACAGAAGAACCGATTGATTATTACTGCTCCGGCATTGAAAATTTGTTTACTAGATGGCAAAAGGTTGTTCATACCGAAGGTAAATATATTGTTGATTAGAAATAAAATCTTGTTAAAAATGTAGTCGTGTGAATTTAACTTAACTCACTTTCCGGTCCCCCTAATATTGAAATATTACTATATTTAAAAAACAATTAAATATATATTTATATTGTGATATGTTATAATATATTAATAATGCAAATAACTCATCAATAGTGTCTAGCGTACAAAATTTATTTCGTTCGTGAGTTACAAAATTACCAATATACTTTTCTCCTAGTTACAATTTATCTGTAATTTCAGCAGAAGCAATTTCTTTTTAGTGGCAACATCGTTTAATACTTATTGCTCTAGGTATTCACACCTTTTGTATTACACTTTCCTTTATTTTTTTTGCCATCTTTCCTTATACTGGACTTGTGGTTAAATTAAACAATAGTAAAGAAAAAATTAGTTGTCAAATTTGACGTCTGACAATTTTGACAGACCAACTATTTCATAATATTTAAGAGAATCATCTATTTAAAAAAAATACTGCGCAAATGGTTTCAAAAGCGGAGAAGTTTCGAAGATTCATCTTGGAGTAACAAATAATTCTTGTTGGATAGAACCACTCTCCATGCAAGTTTGAATAATGAAAGTGGCTTAGTTAGTATTGCATAGTTTCGTCTCAACTTCGCATCGTAAAGCGCACTAAAGTTAAATAGCTCTTAAATAAGAACGAAATAAGAATAATATTGAACAACTTACCGAAATAAATACTTCTTCTGCCTGCTGCAGTATAGCGATACGCGACCAGCCAAATTTTTGCATAAGTTTTATTCGTGTTGGATTATGTACGGTCGCTGATGGGTGTGTGCGAAACAGCGTTGGGAATCTCGCACGATCTGATAAAGCAGGAGATGATGCGCCGTAACATAGCTGAACAAGAAAAGAGAAATTGTTAAATTAAATAGATACTATGAATTCGGCTTAAAAATGAATACTTGTCTCTAAAGAGCACGTGGCTTCCGATGCGAGATCTCCTCAGATATGAGAAGATACACAGAAGAACCAAAGTGACCGATGTAGCACGAAGAAGATACATACATAGCTCGTGCAACCTTTGGTCGTTAGGGCGAAAGATTCTCGTATGACAACCATCAGCTACAGGCTGGTGGGACATGGACGCCGCATGGGTCTTAGGGATCTACCAGATAGACCGATGACATAATCAAGGTCGCGGAAAGTCGCTGGATAACGACAGCTCAAGATGACCGGTGTTAAGCTGCCCGTATCGTGGCGATCTTTGAGGGAGGACTATGTCTTGCAGTGTGCACCAATCGGCTGACCTGATGATCAATACCTTATTCCTTCTTTTACCTCTTAACTTTACTACTGTTGAATCATTGATATTTATTTACATAAATTAAACTCAATCGACATGTGTTGCTAAGTATAAAAATCGAAAATGAGTCGATCCATTTAGTTAATTCATTTAAGCATTTTTCTAAAGATACAAGAAAAGCTAAAAACAACAGAAAAATAGTAAAAACAAAACTTTTACCATACATACTACAGAAATTATACAATCATAAATTAAAAAAGGTCTATGATGTTACGAAACATATAAATCAATATATAATTATACGTGACATATATTAGAAGACGTTGTTAATCATCAAGTGGTTAAATCAATAATATATTACATTTATTTATTTTGTTATATTAAATTGCAATAGGTCTTTAACTTTTGACAGTAACTCATCTTGCGGCCATATAGTAATTATTATTTTTGGAATTTATATCTGGAACCTGAAAAATTACTATTGCAATATAAACTACATTATTATGATACATCGTAACTTTGTATGGAGTATGAAAAGTTGTTTATATTTAAACACGCAAGCATAATGTATTATTATAATTTGTTATACGTACGACCATGAGGTTCCACATCTTAGCGGCTTCGGCAACTGTAGTACAAACTGTTGAACAACCGGCTAATAGTAACAACTTTTGTGGTGGGTTGTATAACAAGTTATACATAACACTTGCACCCAGGCCTGGTTCACACTGTTGACAGGAATAACATTAAACAACTTAACTTTAACATGCACTAAAACCTGTTATTTTTTATTTTTAATGACAAACAGTATAAGTATGTGTGGTTTAGGTTGTTTTGCAATAGTGGAAGATTCTCTTTCTAGAAATACCAGCATAATTATGAATGTAGTAAGAACATGTTCATGAAAATTTATTCATTACTTCAAACACAAAAGTTGCTGACGGCCAATTAAAAGTGTAGCGTAAATATTTAGTTTACGTATAAATATTTGGAATCTTGGCAATTTGTAAAATTGCGTTGTATAGTATGTACAATTTTTGTATAGCGTACCTTACTATCGTTGCTGTGGAGCAGTAATTTGAAACCCGAGAGTAAATCAGACCTGGCATTGACATCAGCCAGAGCTAACTCAGCCGCAGGCATGCAAGCCTGCCCTCCTTGCCAACCTCCTTCACCCTCCATAGGAAAAATTCCGCCAATGTGCAAGTCATTATCAGGCCGCCCTTCGCTATACCTACTAAATCCACCAACATATAACAGAAAGAGCATCCGCGACTGCTTAAATCCTCTCGCTTTCCTTCCAAAAACCCATTTTACACCCTTACAAATAATAAACTTGGCAACAACGAATAACCGCACTAAAGCATTCACTAACGACAATTTCAAATTGCAATGAAATGTACTAGTTCGTAAATTACTATGAACATTTTTTAATTTGACTAGAGGACGCTTTGAATAATTAAAGATGACGCGTGCTCTTGGCAGAGAGGCGCAAGTTTTACGACACGTGTGTGATATCACTCGTAGGAGTTGTAGACATAGCCTAATAAGCGTTAAGTTTTCTATGTGATGTGGCATCGAGGTTTGTGTTGAGGGCGCGTTTCGGCGCGCCTCCGCCGCGTGGCCCGAGCCGTGGCGGGTCATCGTTCGCGGCGGGGATACGCTGTCATTGTTCACCTCTCTCATTTTCCATTTTCTCTCCTGTAACAACAGAAATGATGGCGTTCTTTACTTAAATTCTACACTTGAGAAAATTTTCAATTGAGAATACATTATACCGAAGAAAATTTTTGCAAATGGATAAATACAAGATCGAATTGACATTTTGACGACTTTTTATTTTATTTATTTACTTTCCTAAACGGTAATGCAAGTTATGAATTACAAAAATTTATTAACACGGGGTCAATAACTATGGTAAAAATAAACCTTATCTGACTTATGTAATTATTTTTCAGTAAAAGTTGTTTAATTCTTTTGCCACTATACTGTATTCTCCATTCTTGTTTATGTTCTTTCAAATTTTGTTTTAATCAATTTTTTATCTTTGTAATTGTCGCTTAAGTTAAATTTAAGTTACTTAACCATATTTTAAAGCAAAAGCTTTGAAACTTTTAGACCTATTTTCAATAAACTAGTATAATTACTCTGAAAAATTGTCACATTTTTTATATTAGAATAGAACAGGCCAGTAACTTCTGGCAGAGCAAAGTAGGTAGGAACTATAATTAATTTTTATATGTATTTATGTGTTATATATTTGATATTATTATAACTTTGAAAAGTTTTTTTTACTTTATAACGTTATTTATTATTACTGTAACCATTGATTTTTGGATAGGGTGTGCTGTATAATAATCGACAGCAAATGCACTATACATTTACACCTTAAAAGCTTCTACACATGTAACCAATCACCCTGTATATTTAAGAAACAAAAATTTGCCTTGTGCCGGCACTAGTGATTGAATCTGGCTGTGAAAAGTACAGCGCGCGTCCAAATGATAAACCTTATTGTTGTTACGTTACAATTGCTTTGAAGAGGAAACAATTGATTAAGAAAAAACAAAATTAATACAGTATTTAAATTTGATTGCAGTATATTTTTTCTCCATAACGTATAATTGTCACGAATTTAACTTGTTCATAAACTTCTTTTTTTAACGCACACAATGTAACCAAATGTTCCATGACGAGGCGCATTGCCTTGAAAAAGGGTTACGTTTTAAGTAACTTGTGTCTCGACAAGTTGTAATGAGTAGTAGGTAGACGCGACGCGACTGCATCCTCGGTACACACTCGCTCCTCGCATTGTTCTCCGACATGAATATCAAATGTTGTGTGCAGAGACCTCCTATGTAACATGTGGATCCATCAGGCGTTATACAACTTTGATTCCACGGAGTTCCCCGGCCGGCATTGTTAAATATTCAAATGTGGAATGAATTCAAGATCAAAGGAAGGTTGTTTCAGTACTTGCATAGTCATAGTTAAGTTAATACTCGAGTACTGTTTGAGTACACAAGTGAAAATTATATTTGGAATTAATATTATTAATTCCAAAAGGGGGAATCACCTAGCCGCCCGCGAGCCACATGCAGCTCTTCGAATGATTATTTGTAGCTTGTGGTACATGTACTCGAGCTTTCTAAATAATAATAGTTTAAAAAAATATCGTGTTATTCACCTTTAGAATCGATCGGTAATAACTAACAACCATCAAATTTTAAAGAATCGTCAAAATAAGTAAAATAAATTTGTTTGATTTTTAATAATTAAACTCAACATCAATAACTTTTGTACTTTTATTTATACATTTTTTCCATAACATTTAAATACGTATTTAATTGCGGCTCGCGAAAAATTTCAAATTTCAAAATGAACTTAAATAGCTCGGACTATGAAAAAGCCTGGCTACCTCTATTAAATGTTTCTTTATCAAATCAATAGACCTCTGCCAAAGATATCTATGCAGATATATCACAATCACCGCGCTTGGCAGACGGATTGTCGGTCTCAGTGTGGTATTATGGTACGCAGAGGACACTGATGCCCATCTTCTAGAAACTTGTTTAGTAGTAGTGGCAATCCTATATAATTAAAATACATAGTGTGAATAATATAGGATTATATCCTTGAAATCGAATTCATGACTTACGATTGTAAGTAGACTTATAGGTAAAGACTAAAACAGCTTGGCTAAAACTGCTCATGCACATTAAATATCTAATAATAAACTAACAATTCGTATATATTGATCAACGAAATGAAACCTTGCGGTTCTGTGTCAGCCACGTTATTTTGAAGTAAAATGAAATCTGAAGTTAATCCGATTGGCATGACTCCAAGTTGATATGTTTGGATGAAACCTGTGTACTTAAGAGCAATCGAAATATTTAGCTAATAGTTAGTTGCAATATTTTAAATATTGAAATTTATATTTAACTGTTCACATTAAGTAACCTATTAATTTATTTTAGCATTTATAACGTTTCAATAAATATGTACGAAGCATTTTAGAAGGTACAAATAAGTAAGTTTTTCCATTACATCACCAAATCATCCTTTAAGCCCATTGATTATAAATAAGACCTTTTGATAGGGGCTCGCACCCAGGGTTTTCGGGATGATATATCAAGTTCTTCCATTTTGCGGGTGGATGTTCTTCATTGCTATTACTGGTCCGTGGTCTTCACTCCAGAAATGCACTCTACGTCACCTGCCCAACGCCCCTTCTGCTTACTCATCCAATGAATTCGTTAGTTGCTTTCGTTTATAGATTTCCTTGTTTTTAGAAAACTTAAGTAGTTTCTGTTTAATCTGTATTTTACATATTTCAAAATAATTTTGTTTTTAATGCAATAAAAATTACTATTAAATTTAGCCATTTCAACAAACTAACAAGTAAATAAAAATAGGCGGAAATTAAAAGTTCAAAACGTGTTACTTGTTTGAACAATTTTATATTTATTTCGTCATTATAACCGCTACTACTTTTGACCTCAATGCTTTATCCGTGACGACGTTTTTCTTTTTCTTATTTCTTTTCTTCTTAACACCTTTATCTTTTACACTTATACCTTTTCCCCCAAATTCCTGTTTCAACGACCACGGTAAACCTAACGTTCTAATTCCGTGTTCGCGCATATCTCTCACATTGAAACGATTCCAAGCGAAACAACACACTCTAATCTTATCTTTACAGCCGGGTACTTCTGTTAGGGACCGAAATCCAGTGCACAGTTTGCTTTCAATACAAATACCTCCGAGATTCCAACAGGGTGTAGATAGTAGTGACCCTAGAGAAAATCAAATACGTATCTTTAGTGTAAATACTTTAAAACTATTTGTGTAAAACATTGTACTACTAAATTAAATAATTAATTTATGACGAAACATACTGCGTGATGAAGCTAGCGATGCTAAAGCCGTATGATAGGCAAGTAATTCTGCCCTTAAATCTTCATATTCCTCATCAATAGACAAATCCAAATTAACGTCATCTCTTAAATCTGATACCAATTTAGTTCCAAATTCTTCACTGTTCTTAACGAGGTCAACTTCAGCCGTTCGTACTCTACATACATAAATATATATAAGTAAAGCAAGTACTGTTTGAAACATTTCTCTCATATAAACTATTGAACCAGTATTTCCGACGCTAAATTGGCATGGGATTTTATCGTTGTCGAGTATATAAATTTCGCGATAAGTTTCTTTTCTTGCTGTGTAATAGGATTTTGACACAGCGCTGTTGAAATAATGCTATAATTCTTTTAATAGTATTATACTAAAGACGAATCTTGACCTGTTAAATAGAAAGTGTTAGTATAAAGAGTTTAATTTTTAACAAAATACATTGTACAAACGCGTATGTATTTTAGTACTTTTCGTATTTTAATTTTATAACAATCATATCTTATTTGCATACGTACATTGTTTTACGTAGGTTGTGAGGTCCAAAATTAAATAATACAAACAACGTATTGATGATATTTTTTTTGGAAACGGGATTGAAGGCTCTATTAATAACCTTATCACCTATACATTGTAAATAATATAGTTCTATAACATACATAATGTACCCCCACTAAAACTTTTTAATTATATTTGCTTTAGCGAAAACCAATACATTATTTTACTTATTAGGTTTGTATTGAATGAACGAATGTTTACTTCTTATTTGTACGGAGGACTTTTGTTTGTTTTAAAAGTATATAGAAAATTGTATATGACTATATGGTGCCTCTGACAGTTATAAGAGTGTCATTATATGCAAAATCTAACAAAACAAATCAGATTGCTTGACTTGCTTCTCTGACTTATTTATTACATGATGACCCGAACACTATGATACAGATGCATATTTATCTAGTAATTAAGCTAAGAAATTATGGAAGCGGCTTCAACGGCTTCGTGGAGTTTCTACTTGCGTATAAGCAGGTGTAGTTTGTTGTCTCACTCGAACAAGTGAAATAACTGTCTCACTCGCTAATTCCTTCTTTGAAGTTTGTTCGATACGATAGTGTTTTTGATTATTAATTAATTCCAACTTTAAGTAGAATATTTTCCATGATGACTAGAAAAGGTTTCGTTGACGGCTTTATGACAAAACTATTTTTGAGGTACTAATAGTATTTAACATTACTTATATAGTAATAATTAGCATTGTACAAATATTTTTGTCAAAAAAGGTGTGAATTAAAAATAGATGTATTCCAATAGTGATACATGTCATAAAGCGTTAATAACTGAACTTCAATTATTAATTACGAATGTATAAAATAAAATACACACGATAAAATTTCATCAAAACGACATAAATGATTGAAACGTCAGACGAAACGAAATTTCAATTACCGCATTGCGTTTAGGTCAACACCTGTTTAACTTATTAATTATTTTGCAAATACAAAACTTCAAATAGTTTATATATGAGCATATAATACTTTATTTCATGATAATACAAAAACCTCTTTATAAAATAAACGTAAATAGGTAAAGGAAGTTGCCACGTATGTAAAGACCTTGAATAAGAGATATTTATTATCGCATGTTAGACAAGGTATTCCGCAACCCTTTTGTTAGCAGTGCTGCGAGTACAGTCTCAAAAGAATGTGACTGTTTTAATCTTTACCTCTTTATTTCAATATGACGTCACCTCATCAAATAAATGTGAATAATTACAAAGATTAATATTCTATTTCTTACATAGCATTATCGAAATAATGTGATAATTTTTGAGAAGAATATCGCGAAATTATCGCTTTCACTATTTCTAGAATCTTCCCCGTAACCTCAACGAAAATAAAAAAAGGACGTCCAGACGTTGTTCAGTTTTGCGCTAAGCTACAACTTTTATTTTTAAAAATACTCGTGGAGTAAAGTCAGATCCAGCTATTGAACTGCATTTTGCGAAATTTAAATAAATTAATGTTTGTATCATCTTATTTCACAACACTTATTCCTTTTTCGAATACGTCGTGATTTTTCATTTTTTCCTGTACTCGATTTTAACAAAAATTGTAAAGATATAACTTGCAATGTCTAATGAGACTGTTAAGCCAAAAAATATATTAAGTTGTATAAATTATACGTAAGTTAGTCAGCATGATTCTCATCGCCTAAAGCAAGGGACACCAATTCGTGAGACATTCCAATTTTAAATCACAATTACGCAAAAATAAAATAAAAGGAGAAGTTAAAAGAAAAAATAACAATTTTATTTACATCCAATATTCCTATGAATTTATGGAAGTTGGAGTCACCAAATTGACTTTTACCTTCCACAGATTAGATCATAAACCTTACTTTAATAATATGGATCTAACTCTAGCGTTATTCCATACATGTTAAAATCAATTAGCGATTAGATAATTAAAGTTGTTGTAATCTGCCTAACTCCGGTGACAATTAACTGTTGAGCTATTAATATTTCCATGGACTTCCTGCAATCACGCCGCATGCATTTCTTAACTAACTTATAATCTAATGTAATAGGCTCATACATTTTTAAATAAAATTATATTAAAAATACGTTTTAAGTCAATCAGAAGACATTGAAACACTGTTTTACTTAAAACAATATTTATATTTACTATAAAGTGAAAAGTAAATCCACCTACGAGGTGGACAGACGACCTAGGTATCATCGTCAGAAGATCCTGGATGCAGGCCACTTTCTACAGGTCTCATTGGATGTCTATGGCGGAAACCTATGTCATTGGACGTTAATCTTTTTTTTGGTGTCGTGGAAAATCTTCAGGACAAACACAAGATACCCGTCCCTTTGGTGGAAGAACAGGGTTATGTAGGATTCTCTCTCTTAGGTACTTTGGAAGGAGGGGGGGGGGGCTGCCGGATCTCCTACGGAACTCGGATCTGCTCCTCTATACTCTGCCAAAATCCATTCCAGGAGTAGGATGTGCCTCCCCCGGTATCTTCGCTGTATCGCAGTAACACGAAACAGCTTCGCGTTGCTGCCCTTCTCTGATTCGCATTGAGAAAACGATACGTCAACGATACAATACGTCAGGTGACGCATCCGATGTAGATTTTTTTTTCACCTTTTGTACATAGGCTAGCGTAGCCCGAACCCGGGCTAGAGTGTTATTGGACATTAACCTAACCTAACCTTACCTACTTCTTTGAAAAAACAATATAAAATAATAAAAGTAAATATACCAATTTAAAATAAGAAATTGGTTATTTAAAAATAACCTTTTTGTTTAAAGATACTAAATCGGAAAACAGCTAACATTGACACGCGAAATTAATGTAATCACTAATAAAATATCAAATGATTTTAAACACATGTACCTATATTTTCAAATATTAAGTGAAAATAATTTAAATTTACTACTGATAACGACATTGTTGTTATTCTTTGCAGTTAACTTTTGGTTTTTAATCATTTAATAGTACTTAGAATGTTGGTAACTTTCTTTACATACAATTTATTCAAAAATTTTCGGTCGTTATAAACAATGCAAATATTCAAATTAATATACATTCTATATCATACTAAAAAATTATATTGTTAAAGGTAAAAAACCTTAAGATCTCGTTGAAGAGTTATTTTTTGATACGATAAGGCCTTTCTCCGGTTTGTTTGTTACCGGTCTCCGGCTTGAGTAATTGTTGCAGCTTTTGTGCATAACTCGATCTTTTTAAAATCTTTTGTTTAAATAGAGCTATGACTAGCGTTTGTTAGAATTGTTTTTCCTTTTTGGTTTTTCGGAAGTGTAATAAAAATTTATATTTAAATTTTCTGTATATATTGTTATTACGTATTATACAGGGTTATTCGTTATAGATGCAAAGACTTTTAAGGGGTGGATGTATATATCGTTCGTTATGAATTAATGTATGGTATATACCACGGGTGATCAAACTCGTTGATAGTCAGACAAATTTTATGACATTTCATATTTTTCGCGAGTCGTATTTAAAATCGTAATTAAAAAGTATGCAAAAAAGTATGTCTTTTTTTTACTAAGAAATTATCCTTTTTTAAATCCTATACATAATAATTTCAAAACGTTTGTAATGAATTTAACAATTAACAATTAAACTATATTAACACGGAAGGAAAGTCAAGTACAATTATTGAGAGCCACAAATAATCCTTCAAAGAGCGGCAAGTGGTTTGAGAGCCGCAGGTTGCTTTGCCCCATCTGGTATATACATCCTATTTTCATCCCTGTTTCCGATATCCGGCCTTCTATTACTTTGACTTCTCTTATAAAAATTATCTATCCCTGAAATCTATCTCTAAAATTATCTATCTATTCCTGAAAACTTTGTGCTGCCTCAAGTTAATGGCCACCACTAGAAAAATATATTTTTTACTAAGCTTAGTCGACAAATGAGCTATAAATTCACTCCTTTAAAGAGTTTAGACCTATAACCAATCATTAATCCAATACTTAAGAAATTATATCTATTATATGGTAGTTCAGTTTTATCATGAGTCCGTCATTAAAAAGTAATGAAGATAATAAACTCTTCTTCGTAGGTATTTATTTATCACAATTAATATATATATATTTATATATATATATATATATATATATATATTTATATATATATATATATATATATATATGTGTGTGTGTGTGTGTGTGTGTGTAATATTATCTGTAAGCAAAACCGGTTCCCACAAGCTCCTTGTAAAAACTGTTTTCCATTAATATATGGAATGCTCGTACTGCCTGCGGGTGTGTGAAATAAGGGCGGTAACAGAGGATAGACGCAGCTGGCACACGCTTTAACATTTGTTCGCTTTGAAATAGGGCCAATATAAGTTAAGTTTCCCCACTCCATTTTATTTAGTATTACGAGACGAAGTGCTTTAAGGTCTGAGTGCTGAAGAAATTACTTATATTTTGTCATGTAATCATTTTAAGAAAACTTTAAGCAACAATCGTTTTAAACTTTGGAACGTACGAATCAAAGATATACATGCTTCTATTCATCGCTGGACATATGTAGAGGTTAATAGTTTGTAGGTATAAAATGGAGTGAAATGTTCAGAATCTTTAAAGCAATGAATGTATAGCTCATTTACGGTCAATAAATTTATGGTACACCCAATACGAAAAACAATGACTTCAGAAATAACAAATGAAGTAGACATTATAGTATGTAAAATGATTTTCAAATTTCGGAATACTATTTATTAACATTAAACATTGTTTACTATCTGTCCCTGCAGTTTTTACCAGAAGCTATTGGCCTATCGCATTCTAATAAAAAATATACATTAATATAACATGTTAAAGTGATTGGTAATTGATTTGAGTGATTTCTATATACTGGTTGATACAAAAGCTTTAAGTTTTTTACTGTCATACATCTACAGATTTACCCCTTTAAAGCCTTTACACCTATTACCATCACCTGTATATTGTATTTAGGTGTGTAGTTTATGTATTAGTACTATGTAGTTATTTTAATGATATTTTTTATTAGACACATGTAATAATGCACATTAATTATATAAGATTGATTTTTAATTAAACAAGAACAAATGTATTTCAAGGACAGCGATGCCAAACAATGTTTTTATTTTTCACTTGACAACTATAGGCAAACGCGACATAAATCGATGTGGCATAAGCATGGTTTGTTCTTGGCCCAATTTCAATGCAATCACGTCAATGTTTTTTACGAGCGGCATAAAGTCGTGCCGCGGTGAGCGAGAGTAATTTTCCACATAGCGTAAACTACGAAGGTCAACAGTTTTAACTTGCATGAACTTGGGAATATTCAATTATAAATAAACATTGTGCAATAAAGATGAAAATTGTTTTTTTTTAAGCGTGGACAACTATTCTTTTTAGCAACTATAGTATATTTCTTCCGTGTTATGGTTTTCGTTTTTTTATTTAGACGCATCAAGAAAAAGTTCTTTTGAAAAAAAAAAACTTAATAAGTCAATTTGGATTTTTTTTTCTACAACGCCTTTATTTGTTAGCTGATTCAAACGAGACATTAAAAAAAATTAATAACCAACTTAAAACACAGATGGTTTATGTAATATAACAAATTTATAGGTATTAAACGCATAGAACTCAAACTCTACGGAATTCAAAAACATTGTTTTAGTTTGTCTTTTTATATAGTAGAATTCCTCTGAAGCAGTGGAGTAGAAAATTTGAAAAGCCGGTAAAGTTCCAGGATTAAATAAAATTCTGGTACGTGTATTCTATATATATATTCTCAGAATCAAGGTAAAAACACTGATCGTTCTAGATAGAAGCGTTGCTGAAGTTAATTCCGCTACTTTTTCTCCAAGCGCTAACTCTATGGAGTAGTATTAATGTTATTAGCCTGGCAATAGCCTAATATCGATCCTCTCGGGCACCCTTGTGTTGGAATACTAATGGGATGTTATTGACATGTGACAGTTCACGCTGAGGTGCCTTTGTGTGATCTAAAGGGTAGTCACAGTAGCATCCGCCGAAACGGTAAAGTAGCAGTCCTCTGGAAGCCTTCGGGTTTCGCGGCTTTGAAAAAGGTCTTAGGATAGGCGCCCTATATGTCCTATCGCCGCGAACCTGCAGAATCTGCTATTGCCATTTCGGCAGCAGTATAATACCAGTTCAAACAAATATGAATTTTTTTTTTATAATATCTACAAGAGTACGAATAATTTTAATTTGCACGTATACAACTATTTAAGTTTATTGCGAATTCTAAAAATGAAATTAAAGGAGTAAAATAATTAAAACAGTATTCCACATGTTTATTTTGCCGCAATTCCGAATGCCGTGACGTGATCTACGTTTCTAACTCTGATCGTAATATATTCCCTACCAATACACAAATTTCGATACAAAATGTATTCAGGTCAAAATCGAACGCTTTTCGCCACGCCAATGTGTGTGAGCATGACTCTCGCGATAAAAGCTGATGTAATACAACTATGGTTTATTCTTGACCCAATTTTCATGCAGTCACGACAGTTTTTACGAGCGGTATACAGTCGTGCTAGGGAAAGTAAAAGTAATTTTCCAAGTAACGCCGATCACGAAGGTCAGTTTAATTTACTCGTATAGATCTTTTTTACGAAGGGTCAAATAGGGGTGAGGTTCTTGATGCATTTAAATGGGAAATGCATTTAAATATTTTTCAATTAGACAACAATATGGTCATAGGCATTGGTATATCTTATAAACTAACAGCCATTCTGCTAACAAAATCGCTGTACTGCGCCTTAGGTAAACGCGCGACGAAATGGAGAAAGTACCGGCCACTTCATACCGCCAGTCGCTAATGTTAATTTTTTTTTCAGCTCATCCACCCCGCGCTTTGATTGCACTATGATTCTAAAACCAAATGGTAAAACGGTCTCGATATTTAGACTAACCTCTGGATAAACAAGAAAAAAGAATATTCTCTTTGTGTAACTGTATTCTATGTAAGACAATGTGAGATCTTTGAGAAGTTTACGTTTTAAAATAGCTAAATTGATCTAGCTGCTATATAGATTTCCACTTAGCAACATCTTTGGCGATTTATTTTTATTGTATACTTTAAAATACAAGGAAGATTTTTAGACTCACAGAACTGTAATTTTAATCTAAATGTAGTTATAGTTATATAAATTCATAACATAAGAATTTTCATCTTTACCGCGTCCTTAACTCCGCAAAATGTTCATATTTTTTGTCAGTAGCAAGCTGAAAATGTTCTATTCTTACTAGGAGCAGTAACAGGCTGTGTATTGTTCAAGATTATTGTATCTTATGAACGTACTCGATCTAAAATAAAACTGTCAAGATATAACTTGCAATATCCAGTGAGACGGGAAACAAATCTATCAAGTTGTGTAAATTATACATCATCTTTCTTCGTTACATCATAATAAAACTAGGACAGTATCTAGCAAATCATTTCGTGTTTATTTATAGCTGTGAAGTTGCTATCTTTACTGCTCTTTTTCCGTTTCTTACGGAATAGTTTTGGATAAATTCATATGATATTTAATACGTGAATATTTTTTTATAATAAAATATTTTTAGGGTTCTTCATACTAAGGTTGCATTATAACGTAACAATATTATTACGCAAAAACGCTCGAATTTTACTTTAATCATTATACTTATAAAATGTATTTAATACCTATGCAGGAGTTTTCTTGCAGATTCTTCAGGTAATACTTTGAAGGTTATTAAAAACTTTTGTACTCCAGGTGATTACCCAAGATAATGTGTTTTTTGTACATATTTTTTAATTAATACACATACTTCTTTGCGGCAAATGGCAGCAATTTTATCGTATAATTGTATTAAGTAGCAGTGAATTAATTGAATAATCATGACTAAAGTGCTGCGAAAACCTCTGCACCGCGCTGTCTGCTCTGGAAATCGCAGTGAAGTGGGGGCCTGAAAAGCTGTCGCTATGATCGTTGACGATGGACTGAAGGAATGGAGCGGTGTATACTTTCCTCGCCCCCACCCTCCGTATATCTAAGGCACGGTACAGAGGTTTCGGTAGCACCATAGTGGATTTACAAGATGAATTTTTCCTTTAATATTATTGCATGTAATGTATTTGTACCTTGATCAACAATTTGATTTACTGTAAGGCATAAAGGTCCAAGATGAATTTTTCCTTTAATATTATTGCATGTAATGTATTTGTACCTTGATCAACAATTTGATTTACTGTAAGGCATAAAGGTCCAGTTACTTGTATACAAAAATAATTTCCTTTTCTAAAATAGTAATTCCGCAATGTTTTAAGAGTTTAAAATTAAACTTTGTATACTACCGTTTTTCATAATATTATAAATAAGTGATATTCATTAAACGGTTCGGATTTTTAAAATTGGATTCATTGTCCTTCAGGTGAAAAATATTTTGCATGAAAATGTGAATATCACCATAGCGTCAATATTAGAACACATCAAATACGTAGAAGAAAATAAGAAAATAAAACCAAGTATTTCATTCTTACTTCAATGTCTGAAAGAGTAGCGATGCTAGGACCTTGCCACCATGTAACTGTTGTAAAGAAACTTAATCAATCTGATATTAGCGTTGTCAGCTAGCGTTGGTATATCAATTAAGAATTTTTTATAAGCTTTAATTCTCAGAGGTTTTAATTTAATAAATTATTAGCCAGTCTAACAAGATTTCTCCTCTTTGTGCATCGTAAAACGCCACTGAAACCGCTGTAACAGCCTTAGTTAACGGTTAACGAACCAAAATACCGGACCGACTCTTCCACGTGGCTTAAAATTTAATTATAAACGTGCCAAGTTAACCCAGAGGCAAATATATCCATGAAGACTTTTATTTTCTAAAGATTTGTCTTTAATAATGATTAAAATTATTAAAGCGTTAATTATTAATAAATTTATTACAATAATCAGTAGGAGAAAAACACATTTTTCTTTATTTTCTGTAATATTTTCTTATTGAATGATTATGAAAACGTATTGTAAATATAACCTTTTAAGTTATTTATTAAGTCGTTTTTTTTTAAATTTGAATTGTTAATAACGCAGTTAAATAATAGATTAAGGTATGTAAAGAAAATAGATGAAACGACTATCGTTGTTATTATGTGTATATAAAAATTTAGTTTATAATTTATAATATTAATACATTCATGGCCAGCCATAGCGAATACTTATGTCACAAAATTAAAAAAAATCAATTTAGACTATAAATTGTAATTAATTTATGTAATTAATAATCGCATCTTGAGTCATTTTGAAAAATGTAGAGTAATGCTTTTTATTTGAAATTTAGATCTTAAGTAGTGAAAAAAGACAGTCGTAAAAGTGATTTTGTATAGTTATTTTAATTTTAGATATGTTATAATATATCGAACATATTTGTTTCATCAAATTTGTTGTCATATGATGTTGGGCGACATATTTGTTATAACAATTGATTTCTGTACAGTCTGATTTATAAACACACGTGATCGTATCCCGAGCTATTCCAATTTATTACTATGGACTTTCTTTTAATATAAATCATTCTAAAGCAGTATTATTGTCGATACGAAGTTAACTTGTGCAGTCACCAGAACTGAGAGCTTTTACCCTGTAAGCTGATTTAATCGTGTTCTATTTATATTGACGGTCTGTTGACCTACTTAGTTAGCGAAATCCTTTAAACCTGCTTTAGGGTAATCCATCCATTGATGTCCCTTAAATCATTGACTCCTTTTTACGTCGAATGGTGTTATTTTTTAATTTTGTAGAGTTCGCTCACGGTTAAGTGTTACGAAGTAAAACCACAAGTTGACAATGTAAAGGGTACGTTTATAGTAAGATAACAGTTTTATAAGTAATAAAAACTATACTGTGCGCGGTATGCGGCAAGACCACGCCTGCCTGGGGAAGAGCAGTATCCTAGCCGCTGATACCCATCCACTCGCTGCATAAATGGCCATCGGTTAAAAGAGTGATGTTTCTAGCCCACTTCTATTTAAAATGAGCAAATTTATGAGTTACGACAGAGACCTTGGTTTTTCTAAAAATTTCTGTTTCAAATTCAAATATAATGAGCTTTTATTCAGTTATCACGTAACTGAATAAAGGCTCATTAGATTAAGCTCGGTAAGTAATATAAATAAAGTAGATTTTAGTTATATAGCTAATATGAACATACCTAATCTTAATTTTAAAACCAAATTGACAAGTGTATTTTTATGCTAATAATATAATGAGCTTATACTACTTGCTTTTAGTTTATTAATGCGATGTTGCATTTACATATATGTGATGAATATTATTGCGTATAACATCCGTGTAATTAATTATGTTCCTAATAAAGATATAAGTATACAGCCTGTGTGTCAATTCTCGCCACTCTTGTCATGCGGGTTGGTGAGGGCATTTTTTTTGTATCAAATATGTTTGGAAAATGCTACTGCTCGTCGTCTCTGAGTATTTTTCTATAAGCCCGCTTTTACGGTACTTACGGAAGAAAAAGGTGGAAAACTATGGAGAAGGCTTATGTTCAGCAGTGAACGTGCTACTATATGATGAAAAATTATGATGACTCCAAGTAAATTTCTGATACTTGTATTAATCACTACAAAGTATCACTTGAATTTAATGTGAAAACACAATAATGTTTTTATTTACTTCGACCTCGAATCCGATAGAGCAGTTCCAACACCGTTGTAACTACCTAAATTAAGAAACCAGTTTACAAATAATTTATATATCCGGTCCTGTGTTTTCCGCATCCAATGACTCCCCGCGAACTTGACTAAGGTTGGTCTACCTTTCCCATGCTGCGATTCGTGGTTGCCACTTGAAAACCTATTCCTTTTGGCTGTCGGTTTCACTTCCGATCTGCCACTTCCACTACCATTTCGAATTGACTGAATACTTCAAAGACCATGGTTCTTCAGCAGACCTCATTTCTGATTAGATCTTGCAGCGTTACTTTCTGGATGACCATGAAGTTCATATAAGGTAGTCGTCAAAGACTAAAAAAAATATTTTGAAAGCCATCTTGTAAATATATTTATTGTTATGAATGATATAATTAATATGATACGATATACTATTTTTGTTTTATCTTCATCCATATTTTACTACAAGCTTATATTTACATTTTTGTAACATAATATGATATATTTCGTTATATGCGTGCGTGGACGAAATTCAGTGGCGACCGATTTAACGGTAGAGCCAAACTCGTAAACTTTATATAACCATTAAATACAGACCCACTACAGTAGCTGAGCGTAAGGATATATTGCTATCAAGAAGTCACGTTATCGCATAGATTTTTTTTTTTATAAGTTGTTGCATGGAAAGTTTTTGTTATTTTGTATTTAAGTGAACATTAGAATGACGTTTCCTTTAGTAATACTTTACCAAAACATAATTTTGATGTAGATATTCTTGTTCACGTTTTATATGTTTTTTTTTATTTATATCATTTGCTTTTGTTCATTTAAAACCGTTTGATTGAGGTCACATAAGTTAATCCCAACTTATGGCCGACAGATTCCAATGTTATTACGGGTGGCGTGTTCATTATGAGATTTAATTTGAGTGACATGATTGGCTATTTTACAATTAATACTATACAAAATGTGTATATCACAATGATTTTACTGGACGTAAATATTAAAATAATGAAAATACATTTAATTTAGAGATAATTAGTATATAATGAAAACATTGAAGAACATTTAACAGTTATTTTAATCCACAAACACACAAAATACTGATAATAAATATTGTTAAATACTTCCTCAGTGGAAAATAAATATTATAAAAATATTTTTTAGACCATAACTTTAGAATTGTACAGAGATATAACTTCTTAGTATTACATGGATTCACAGTGCGGGTCAACACGTTGTAGACAAAGAAGTTGGGTGCATTACTCAGGGCTGATAATACGCGTCGTAGGTTTAAAGAGGTCTCTTTGCAAATTCAAACAATTGAAAACTTTATCTATTTAACCAAATTTTTAATGATCCAATCAATGCTTCTTTGGACATCTATTATAAAAATAACCTGATGTTTATTTTTCACAAGTCTAAACCCTATAGCAACTTTTAGAGATATATCACTGTTATATCTCTCATAATTGCATCATTTTTGCAATTATAAGAGAGTCATAGTAACCTTGTTTGTTTAAGTTTTTTAAATAATAATGGTTTTGGTTCATAAAACGTTGCGTTAATAAAGGCAAGCATAATCAAAATTTTTGGCCGTTTTATTCATTTTAGGTTTCGTTTCTGAGAAGTGAACGTTAAATACGACTATATTTAATGTTTAATTCATTCACGTGATTGATAATGTGATGTACACATGAAAAATAATTAAATTTCTGTTGAATTTCTGCCCGGCTTTACTTAACAACAGATCAGCGCTCCGAGCCGGTGGTAGCTTATTACTTGTAATGTTAAAATAATTAATGGTTCAAACGGAAATAGGTACCTATTTGAACAAACATATTTTGAATTTCAATTTCAATTTAAATATGGTGCTGCCGAAGCCGCTGCACCAAGATTTAGATATGCGCGCTGCGAGAGAGCGTGAACGTCAATGTTATAAAATCACACAAATTGTTATGAATTAAAAATGTACCAGAAAGAATCGAAATGAGCACCTTCATGGTCTGATAGTTATTGATACTAGCCATCCTTAACAGCGCAAAAAACAAAAATTAACTACGAAAATTTTCAAATTTGAATTTTGATTGTTAAGCTTTTTAAAATCTTAGTTAAACTAGTTTGTCAGCCAATATTTAAGAAAAAAAATTAAGTAGTGTGACGCTTTTCAAAGTATTTTTTACAGAAATTAATACAAGTTAATAATAATGGACTATAATAGGTAAGAGATAAAAATTATTAAAAAGTATTTACTTTCATAAATGAAGGAGAAGCGTAATAATAGAATTTTTAATAAAAACAAAATGTAAGCAATGTATATATATATATATATATATATATACACATTGCATATATATATATATATACATATATATACATATAACATACATACTTATAAATATATATATATATATATAAATAAATACATATATATATTAATGAGTGTCTTTACACAGATAACAAACTAATTGTTTTACATATTTTCAAGCATAACTTAATTAAAAGTAAAAAGTGGTAATGTACTTAGACAGATTATATCGTAACGGAAACTCATTAACTAAACTATAAATCTGAAATAGATCAGGACCACAATTTAAAACTAAAACATTATGAAAAATTTACAATGGCATTGCAAATTATGTGCAACTCCTCATACACTTAAAATTCACACAAACAAATTTCTCGCATACATACAAACACAAATTATTTGCATATACGGTAACATTACTTTACTTGTCTTTAAATTTATTGTTATTTGTATGGTATATTTGAACGTATTATTTAATTATTTTGCTATTTAAGGAGAAGGGCGCAGAAGACTGTAACATGGTTTCTAACTAGTACAACTATATAAAAAATAATAAAATAATTGTACAATAATAATATCACTTTTAGATAATTATAAAATAGGAGGTTATTTATCAATCAACGTCATTGTATTGCAGCGTTTACTTTAATATTTCATTCTCCACCTTTCTAGGTCTAGGTCAGATAGTGGCATTTGTGTTAATAAAATTTCTAGTCTACATTACAAGCAACCTGAAAATAGAAATATTAAATGTTTTTTGTATTAAATAAAATGGAAAGGCTTAGATATAAAATTATATTATCACCTATGTGAAAAAGGAGATAAATTGTCGTTTATTCGGGATCCAATTTGAAGTAGTCATTATAATTTTAATTATGAAGTTTAAATTGAATATTCTTTAATAGTTAAGTTTTAACCCATTTAAGAAAATAATTTTACTTATTTTCATTTTAGATTCCACAATAAATTTAATTAAAATTATATTATAGTCGGTGTCTTACTGGTGGTAATTTATATCACTAAAACGTGGTGTCTCTCTCCTTGGTCCTTATTGACAAGCTTGGGATTTTTGTACGAGTTCGAATCAGCAGTAAGAATATACGAAAACGAACGGAAGTAATTGTCATAGCCCAGAGGGTTGGCTAGTTAAACGGACCTGCAGACGCAGTTTTGGAAGGAAGTTCACTCGCAAGGTAGACAGCCATGTTCAGGTCGTTGATGCAGATCGCTTCCTAACAACTCTTTTGGAAATCTATAAGGTAGTCATATATCCAGTGGTGGAAGTCCACGGCTGTTATGTAGATAAATTATATTATAATTACAATCTCAATAGCATATTCCTTGCGGTAATATTACTTTTGTTAGGTAATACACGGCTATTTTAAACCCCTAAATTTTTTACTGATTAAATATTTTAGTATCAATATGTTAAAATAACAAAACCGAATGCCACGTATTAAAGAACGAATTACTAACGCTATAATTTTCACAAAATATAATTATACATTTATTTTGAAAAAATTTCAATAACGAAATTTAACAATTTCATGGCAATTAAATAGACAGTCAAAGTGGACTGCGAAATTATGTAACTGCGGAGTGAAATGTATTTTCATAATAGCATACATGCATAACAGCTACTTCAATTTTATTTTATTGAAACGGTGACGTAAAGTAAAAATTTTATTAAATATTTAATATAAATAAAATATTTTTAATATTATTCTCATTGCTACCCTTTGTCGCATTCTCGTGTATACTACATAAAGAAATAGGTATCGACATATGTGTTGCTAAACATAATATTCGAGAACGACTCGACAAATTCGACTTTTTTTTTCATTTTTCGTTAAGGCAGAAAATATTAGCAGATTGTCGTAAAAACTGCAACTTTTCTCTTCCTATACATTAGCTGTGCAAATTTGGCTTCAATCAAAACCAAAAACGAATGACAATCATAATGTAATTGCATTTTCATTAAAGTATATGTGTATTTACTTTTTTGTAAGGTTAATTGTATTATTTTAAACAAAAAATTAAAGAATAATTTTTTTTTAAAGTAATTATTAGGGTAATTAATAAACAAAGTGGTCATTCTGAAACGCGCTTTAATTTTTCCTATTGGACTACATAAGGAATAGTCGAACGCAAGGCATCGACACATTTCAGCAGATTTGCAAGTTATTGTAGTAAGCAGATCACAGAAGAAATAACCAATGGATGGGCAAGCACAGTTTTTTTAACTAACTGTAATAATCCAATAAATAATAACAGTAAGAAGCTTCTTTGGAAAGGCCAAAAAATTCAGTTATTTTTCTACCTTCATTCATAAAATCATGTCATCGGCTGACAGACGTTCATAACAAGTTCTAGGCCTTCTTGCGCTGTTTGTTTCCAGCGACTAACAGTCTCCTTGATTACGTCATCGGCCCACTTAGTGGGGGTTCTACTCGCGCCGCGTCAACCAGCTCGCGGTCGCCATCTACCAGCCGTCGGTTTCACGAGCAATGTAACCGACCTTCTGTCACTTAAGACGAGCAATTCCTTTATCTACGTCGGTGACTTTGCGGTAACTTGTTCTGCGGATCTCCGCATTCTCAATTCGATCTCGAGTTCAAGCGAAGCTCCTAGCACAGCCCTCTCCATTGCTCTCCGGGTAAATTTGAACCTTATCATAAGGACCATAGTAAGCGTCCACTTATTTTATCTAAATATCATCAAAGGCAACACGCACTAGTCAAAAAGTTTCATCTTCACACAATGTTTTTATAAGTAAAACCAGCGATAGTAACTAAATGCTCTGTAAGATATGGTCTATTTTCAATCAAGTAACGCATATGATTTCTCTGTTGAATAACGGAAAAGTGATAATTAATTATTATTTACTTATATATAATATATACAGATAATGAGAAAATAGTAAATGTAATGACATAAAAGCTCTGCATTGGTTTAATCAACTGTTTTTCCAGTGGTAAACCATTTTAACGAGGCTACTTTTCATCGGACTTTGTAAAAGCTGCGCTGTGAACATCGTCTGTAACAGGCTTTGCTAACCGCTAACGAACCATAAAAGCATCTTTAAAATTTATCCTGAAAATTAATTAAATTTTCCTGAGTAATTTCATAACGTTAATTTTATGATATTAAAAATAAATAAAGGAGCAAATGAGGGAATCGTTTTCTCGCAGATTATGATATGTTCATGCGTTTGTTATAATTTTAAACATGGTATAATATTTATTTTTAGAATATACCATCTATTCTATTATCTATTTAAGTTAAATAACCATTTTTCTTTTTACCGGATCTTGTCAAGCGCCCACTCTACTTAATGCGTGTATACAATGTTGAGACAAAGAAACTTTACGGCGGTGACATCTCTTGTCAGATCTAATGCGTCGAGACTAAAGAAAATATGCAATGCTAGCGACTAAGTATTTCAACTACATTGCTTACTATGTTATATATAAAATACGAAAACGGATTATATTTAGTTATTATCATGAGTAATAATAAAAATATATCTGAATATATTTTTTCTAAAAAAAAACTTATTACGTTTTCTGTTTTAATAGAAATTTATTCGATCAGAAACTATTAGTCGAAGAGTAAACAAAATCTTCTACAACTATAAACGAACCACATTTTGAAAGCAATGAGTTATTGTTTGAGTTTTCATTAGTTTTAATGAATCTATAGCTTCTATGCAAACATATTTTAACAATGCTAGAACATCTCTCTATTATTAATATTCTACACTTTAATTCAACATTAATTACTGTAGAAATATGTACATATTAATATATTTTTTATTAATTTAATAAGTTTTAAATGTTAAATTATTTTATGTTTGGTCACGTCAATTTGTTAAATTAATAAAATGGTCCATTTTACACACCGAAAATTTTATGAAAAGCATCAAGGAACTTATATATCGTATCCTTTAACTCTATTATATCTTATTTTTAAAATGCTAGTACTGTCTACAGCAACACGCCATTTTATAATATCAATTTAACAGAATAGGCTGTGCCCAGTGTATGATGTTAACTATTACAGAAAAGAAAAAATGAATCTATTATTAATACATCGTTCAAGAGAACTTAAGCATACTGCTGGCGACAATATCTAAATAGAAAATAAAATTAATTTATTCAACATTGGAACTTTAAGCAGACTCTTATTGATCGTTAACTTTTTCTTAAGACTTTTTTTGACACTACTTTACAAGGTGTTATAGCTGTGGGAAAGAAAAGAAGAAACTCTATCTCCTTCGGGTTATCCGACACATATTAATGAATAGAAAATAGAGATTTCACGTATCTTACCATATGTCAAATGTTTAAAAATGTCTGTTTCTTTACATTTCGTTGAATATAATTATTGTATAATGATTCAACATAGAACAAATGGTCCTTGAGGCTTCAGGTTCTAGAGTATTGACCACGGACCAATAAGCCTAGCGTAGAAAGTCTACATGGTGGGCAGGCGATCTTTTTAAAATCGTCGGAAGGTGCTGTATGCAGGCTCTATTTGAATTTTATGAGGGAAAGCCTATGGCTAGCGTTGGACATTTTGCAGCTGAAATGATTATTGGTGATGATGACATGAACATATTAATATCGACTAAACTACAATATAATGTTTCATTTTCTTATTAGCAGCTACTAATAAACCAAAACGTTCCAATAGGTTATTTAAATGAACACGGGAATGAAAACAAGCGCTTGTTGATTTTGAGTCGAGATTGAATGTACGTAAATATCACGAAACAAGTAAGTAACTCTGAATATTCATGTATCGAGTCGAGTAGATTCTCTCCCTGCGCTATGCAAATATTTCTCTTAACATGTTAATATACACTGTTTACCACACAGTACAAATTAATAACATACATCTTTTTTTTTCAGAGCAAGAATCATTAATTCAATTTTTCGCTAAGAAGATACAGTGTGTCTGATTTAGGTTTTAAACTTAAATAAAGTATGTAATATTTGACATATACTTTTAATAATATAATTGAACGATTGAATAGGAAGGCGGATTTCATTTTTTACAGAATATGTCATTCAAATGTTTTCCGACCACACATTGTTCAAAACGACGAATATTAAATTCATAATCAATTAATGAATATCAATTCATTCATTCCTTTTAAATTCACTAAGTGGTCGGGGTATGTGATTGTAAACTTTCTTTTTGAGGTAGGCACATAAAAAATCCGTTGGAGTTAAGTCAGGTGACCTCGGTGAACATGGAAGTGACTGATTAGTTTTTGGGGAAAAGCTTCCTGAAGCAAATTCATCGAAGCTGTGGCCGTGTGCAGTCGCATTACCTCGTTGAAACCACGTTTGGTATAATTACGGTGGATGAGCTCGCTGTTTCAGCTAAAAGAAATGTCTTATCGATAACTATTATTATTGATATTCGTCGCCTTACTTCGAGTACTTACGAAAAAAATGCTGTTCTTGGAGATACACCAAACAGTTACTCTGTGGTGCGGAGCTTGCAGGTTTTTGGAGACCAGTAACGACAGTTTTGATTTATAACGTTGCCGTTTAAGTAAAAATAAACCGTGTCGCTCCAAATTTTTCTATGTGAAAGGGCTCCAACGTTTGAAATCAAATTTTTCATGAAAATCACTCTCGTTCAATTCTTGAATAATTTTAAAAGGAATTCCAGATTATTTTTCAAATTTCATGAATTATCGCTCATGAAAGTCCCAGTAAGGCTGTTTTTTTTCGGATTGAATGTCGTGGATTTTCACGTTAACTGCTTTTAAACATTCAGGCGTTTTCGGGAGTCTTTGAAAATCGACAAGGCCCTAGCCGTGGGGTGTTCAAAGCCAAAGCCGTTGCACGGGATCTCTGCACCCAAGAATTAATTCAATTTTCGAATACTGAATAACGAACAGGAAAAAAAGAATTCGACGAGCGGTAATGTAAGAATCATTACTCGTAAAAAATGCCTCGACGGCGAACGTGCGATGCTCACTCGACCACTGCAAGAAATCCATTTCCTTCCGATTCAAAAGGCCACCAGCCTTTCTCTGCACCGTTAGTTACTATTTTAAATAATTGTATTTTAAAACATAAATCTGCCATCAGTCACCCTGTATAGTAGAAGATATCATACATATAACACGGTATAAGATCGGAGATAACAATTTTGTACAATTGAACGTTCAAGTTACATTATGCGCTATTACCAGAGAAAGCAGTTGTTAGCAATATTTTTAAGATGATGGAACAAAAACCATAAATTGTGCGTTACTGTTTTTTTTTTAAAAAAAAACGGCAAATATTCTTGTTAAATAAATAAGGCTATTTACATCTGCTAATATAAATGATTTATTTGTAAAAGATAACAGTTCTCAGTTCTCAATACTAAATGTTTTAAAATATCACAACTTTTTATTACAGGTAAAAACACAACAAATTTTTCACGGAGGAAATCAATGTTATTATTGATTTTCTATCGGTCGTATTGTAAATCTACGAGGAAGACCTATGTCTGGTAGTGGTCCTGTTGCTAAAATATTGATGATGAATATTGATAACCATCTTAATATTAATTTCATTTCACTGTATAGTATTTAATTTAATCTCAAATTCATTTTATTATATTTATATATTACATTTTTAACAGAATACTCTCAATTTGGGTTCTTATGGAATAAGATCGTAAAAGTGGTGAAAGTTAGAATTCAACTTCATAAGAAGCTTACTACACTAGGCAAGCGAAAAAGGCTCAGAAGTATACGAATGCACCGACATCGGGGCGCAGCCGGCGTCAAGTCTTCTGTCAGCAGTGGAGATTTATAATATTCAGATAAAATTCTTTTAACTTTCTGCTATTTGTGCCAAATGCCTTATATATTTTTATATGTATTATAAATATATAATAAATATCACATTACATTAACTCAATGACAAGACTAGGCTCTTCATAATATGATACAAATGACTCTTAAGTTGTTTTGGCCACATCATCCACGGACAACCGGATAACATTGACAAACTACTGGTTTTAAGTGGCCTAAGTCAGTAAGTTGACTCTTTATATCTACTACCGCGGAAAAATAAAAGGATAGGATAGTATAAAAGACCTGAATTTATAATGATGTTTATTCCATATTTTTATCATACTGTATATACATGGCATGAGGCGTTGATGATGACATGACATAAATGACAGAACAGGGCGGCCTACTCCCCCCCCCCCTCGTAACTCGTCGCAAGCATACCTAAGGCGCAGTACAGTGGTTTCGGTAGCACTATAGAAAATATTGTATGCATATACGTGATATTTTAATTTTTATATTTCTGGTTCATTTTTCGGAAATAAATTTAAAAGTTCTTCGCTTTGTTAATTACATTATATTAGCTTTGTAATTTATTTTAATGTTGAGTTTCTACAATATTTATATAGAGAGATTCGTTAACCTAATCGATTGCGCGAGTTTATTTTAGTTAATAATTATTTACGTAATTCGTAAACTGCTACACAGAAATCATACAACAAAGTAATAGCAATCAATGTTAGTTAACTTCCAGTTTGTAAATATTATAGCAATAAAGTTAATGGATGTTGTTAATAACCAATCCAGGAACTTGAGCTATCTCCGTAAATAGCTTCCGTAGCGGGGAAGCGGTCCCTTCCCTTCACTTTGTTTTGAATAAACACTTAACTGCCATTACTATCTTCATAAATTAATTATTCCGAAACATTGAATCTTATAAACATCGCTAATGAATATTTTAGTGAAAATTGCGACAAAAAAACTTTCTTATTTTAATGGTAATTAATCAAAAATATTAAATAGTTTTACACGTTTTTCACCAATAAATTTTTGTTTTATGAAAAATATTAGGTAATCTTCGAAATAGTATAAATTCAATCACAATCTAGCATTAGTTATTTCATTAATTTAAATTTATTTTTATTATGGTTTTAATCACTTATATAAGTAACAGAATATAAAAATGTATATATTTTTGTATGCTTAAATATTATAAAGGTTGATTGGTTATTGGTGTATAAAGGGGTAAGATATAGCTCATTGGCTGTCAATTATTATATGATACATATTATACAAATATTGATGGTTTTAGAAATAAATAACGTAATGATAATATAGAATGAAAAAGCGTTTTAAAAATTCGAATTACCACATATTAAAATTAATTATTTTTTACTATCTCTCCCTACAGACTGTACCGTCAGAAATTATTCCAGTTAGTTCGTTCCATTAGAAAAAAATTATTAACATAACATGTTTTAGAATGATCTTTATAAACAGGCTGATTATAAATAAATGTAGCTTCAAAACAAGTTATACATTCATCCCTTTAAAGCTTTTACACCATAATTAATCAGCCTGTATACGTGTGTAGATTGGAACTAATATTTTAAGAAAGTATATTGAGAAATGTATAAATTTGAAATTAACTTTCACGGTAATATAATTATATGAAAAGATAATCTGAAACTATATAATGGCTAAGGTTTTTCGCGTGTCGCTTAAATACAAAATGCTATCCTTTGTTATTCCGCTTTTGTTGATTCCTCTATCATCGCTCAACGCCATTGTGTTGTAGAATGCTTCCGCCGTGTCGCATTGCACGAAGAATTCTTTTACGAGGTTTACCTCACAGTCACATACGAATTTCAAAGAAACTCTTTACGTAAATCTACTTTGACATAGCCGTTAGTAAGAAAAGAAGTAAAACGTTATTTTTCTTAGAGAATTTTATTTTTCTAAAGAGCAAGTTCTACCGCAAGTTTGTGTAATATACGACGTACTAGTAAACTCAAAAGAAATATACTGAATCTTCGTCGAACCCTCACTATTCCAGTTCACTAAGGAATTAATCAAGCTATTTTTAATTTATCTGCTATTTGCTGTTTCGTACGTGCTATTCCATAGCTTTTTAAGTAAACGGTTAAAAACAGTAGTTGTTATCAGTTTGTTGGTACACATAGAGAGAGAGAGAGAGAGAGAGTGAGTAGTAGTCAATTTCAGTACTCGACTTGGTTGGGTGAAAAACACACCTTTGATATTTTAGTCGCAAAATTATTCCCATGATGTGACATTGATTATTTTTACCGTATATTTATTTTTGAAATCGGTTTTAAGTAATATTTTTTGTGTAACTTTAATTGTCTATTACTTCTTCACCTTAGAAACATTAACCACCTATTGGCATTAATTCTTTTTTACAAGCCCGCTCAGCCTAGGACGCTCTCCTCCTACTATGTGGACAGACGATTTTGTTGTGAAAAAAATAGCATGTAATAAATGTAAACAAAACTTATAAAGGTAGTAGCTAGTAACAATAAGAAATAATTATAAAGTAAATAAAGCAAAAATTATCTAATCGGTGATAAAATGTAAAATAACTAATTTATAAAATGTAAAATAAAAGATAAGATAAAGTGAAAATAATGTGATAACCAAAAGCTGTGATAGTAAGGAACGAGGCGAAGGAAGTGAGGCGATGAATTAACGGTAGAAAGTAAAGAAAATAAAGATAGATCGTGTGAAGTATGACAGAAGAGCATGGAAATAAAAAAGAAAAGAAAGTGAATTATGAAAGTTGAAAACGACCCTGTCCCATAAATAAGATAGGGAAACGAGAGGCCCCCAATAGCGGAGGCTATATTTAATAAAAAAAAGACGATCTTGATAAGATCTTCGGAAGAAGATGATTGCAGGCCGCTTGCAACCAGTCCTACTACAAATATAGGAGAGAGGTCTATGTCCACCATAGAACGTTCTAGGATAGTCCTTCCACTAATGTGATTATGGTGATGATCTTGTACTATGTGCACAAGACCGATACAGTATTTTGATTACGAATATTAAAACCAGATTAGAAATATAACTGTATTATTAATCACCTTTTGTTTTTATAAAAACATATCTTCGTAAACACGCGTGCAACTAAAATAAAAAACAATATTGAAAATAAAACGTCACTAGAAGCTATAAAATTTTGACGCGCTCCACATTCGAGAGAAAAACGACCCTCTCGTAAGCACGCTGTGGGTAATCATAACTCAAGCTGAGAAAAAGCGGAAGGGATTTATTTAATACCACGTAAACTTTTGCCAGGACAAAAGATCCATTTGTTAGCAAGCGGATTTCCCTCCATAGCAATGTTTTCAAAGCCAAATAATAAAGAAATATATTTTATTCAAAGTTGTAGCTAATTTCGCGTAGCATAATTAAATAGTATAACATGGATAATTTTTTTTTGTACATTTTTAGTAAAGTTCACAGACAAACAATAAAATTTAAACATGGCTACAATGTTACTTTCTATTTTTTATAAGTATGTACCCATAAAAATAATTAGTACTAAGTATTTAAAAATTTAAATAATGGGCATAATAAATAAACAGACGAAGAAAATGAATAAATGTTGCTTAGATGTCTGAATAATCAATACACTGATATCGAAAGATCTCTCAATATAAAATTTGCTTACTTTATGTAGTAGATAACTTAATTAATAATTACTTAGAAAATAATCAAAAAAATCGCGTTGGTGACTCTCGCCATAACTAGTGAAATTACTAACTTGATTTTATGCATCAAATAACACATAGTAAGCAAGAATTCAATAACAATACAACTGAGGTGAAAATGTAAAAGAAAACCGGTGCCTTCAATACGTGACTACTTATATGTATAAATATGCGGACTTGTTCACGAAGAAGTTCTACTTGAGACGTAAGTGCTTCTCTCTAATACCGAACGAGAATTATTGATTTACCGCTTCGCTGGCATGATCTCTGTGCATCAAAAATGTGGAAGGCGTTTTTGTCAGCTTTGTTGTGATAATACTAGGGAGTATAAAAAATAATCAACAATGATTACTATATTCAAAACAAATGTTTAATTTAATTATGGGATGGGACAGAAAGATGTACGAATTTTAAATATTAAAGTCATGTAACTTTTTCATTACACGCGTGCATGATTTCGAAGCTGTTATAGCAGGATCTGGTTCCAATAAGATGGCTCGATAAGACACATCTAATACATCAAATGAATCTTTAGCAGCTGTCAATTAAATTGTTTTCTAATAACACATTAAACAAGTGGCCTCCTCGGAGACTAGATCACAAGCTATTGTATCTTTTCTTTGCCTCCTCAAAACTTTACGCGAATAAACCGACGACGATTGCCCAGCTCAAAAACAACAGTCGCGAAGAAATTTCCGCAATCTCACCGATATGACAGCGAGTTTTCGTGAATTCGCGGTCCAGATACCAGGAGTATGTATGTTTAAATAGCACCGTTAGTACCACCGTTGATAGCACGTTATATATAAAATTTCGAGATTGTACTATATGTAATAAATAACTTTGTAGATTTGTATTTTTTTTTCTATTTTTTAATGTCCGCTTAAACGTAATGGCTCACCCTGTACCTAATAATTACTCGCTCATATGTCCCTAGTGTATTAGAGGTATTGTGAAAATTACAACTAAAACACATATGCGTTAATTGTGGGATCTTCACAGACCAGGGCTCGTTAGGAACCTTCATAGCTTTAAGATTAAGGATATCATTATAGGAGAACTCAATTTCATTAAAGTTTTCATGAAAATAGGCATGACCGGCATTATTAATGCTACCAATGACTTTCACAAGTGGTCACTAAATTATCCTAAGTGATAAAAATAAAATTAAACAAAAAAAAATATACTTATGCGTGTGTAGAATGATTTAACTAAACTATATGGTATTCAGGATAACATAAAGATAAAGTAATAACTTGAGTTCATAATTATGTACATTTATCATTAGATAATTCAGAAACACGTAACAGAGACCATTTGCAACAGCCCCAAATTTCGAAAGTGTAATCATTCAAAGTCAAACATGTGCTTATCAATTAAAATATATGTTTGAACAGGGCCGTTCTACTTCTGTCAATACAAGTAATATTGAAAATGAAAGTAATTAAATATATAAAAACTATTTAATTAATTACATAAAGTGTCATTACAAATTGGTAAAAAAGTTTTATGAGGATGAATCTAGAGATCATTTTTCAATTAATCTATGTTACACCCTATCAAAAAATTAATGATTTTAGAAATATAATATAACTTAGTAACGCTATATCAGGAAAAAACCTTTTCAAAATTCAGATTACTACGTATAAAAATTAATTACTGCTTACTGTATGTCCATGCATACTTTGTAGAAGTAGTGTTGCCAGAAATTGTTGGCCTGTTAAATTCCAATAGAAAAAATATATATTTCAGAATGATCACTTTATACGCAGTGTTTGAAAAAGAGTATAAAAGTTTTAAAGCTTTTTGCTGACAAATGTTACACTGTACATCCACCTCTTTGAAGTTTTTACACCCATTTTCGATCATTCTGTATATCACTATATACATAACAGGTTTTTATAATTTTGGGGCTAACTAAATTTGATAAAACCCAAATCTTGTTAATTTTAGTAGATTAAAAAATTACTATTTTAAGTCAAAGAACTAAAGCACACTTTTAATATTGTAGCCAATTGAAACAGTTTAAAAATCAATATCTAAATATGTGCTGTTAATAAAAACTCTTTGCAAGCATACTATTTAATGAAGTAATAATTTCATTTACCTCGCATACGCTTGAAGTTTATTCTGATCACTTTAATACGAAGTCGTGCGGATTATTATGAAAAGTTATGTAGGAACACCTTGTAAGCCGGATGATTAAGAAACTCGGTAAAAAGTTTTTATTAAATTTCATCAGAACCGCTTTAGATGTAATAAATTGTCTCTATAACTGTAGTTGAATCTGTTTCGGCTTTCGTTAAGATTATTAGATGAAGAATATTATATTACAACTAAACTACAATATTACATTACATTACTAATAGATTCAATAAATTAAAGCTAATTAATATATTTTTTTAATTAAGACCTTGTATAATCCATTGATTATAAATAAACCAATATTTTTTAATAATATTGTGAATTAATGACACAAAACTTTTTTAAGTGACGGGCCTCGTAAAAACGGAAGCGCTCCGAAAAGCAGGCCTTTATGGCCCTGTGAAGGCAATTAGTCGAATCCTCGATAAAGACTTTCCAGGAAGGACACCTTCAGCAGTGAAGATTAACGCCCAAAAGTAAAAGTTAATTCAAGAAAAGTATAAAGCACATCCAACATCCTTAAACTATCGAAGATAACGTAAAATATTATCCCTTTAAATGCATTCAAAAATAAATATTAAATATTTTATAGAATAATAAGCTAGATATTAATATCCAACTTTATAGAATTTTGATTCATTTTCGTTCCAGAATTTTTTATAAATCAACTCCCAGCAACACTATTGTTATCATCGTCATTTCTGACATAAGTAGCCACAGGTGGGAATAGGTCTATGTCCATTTCTTTCGTAGTTTGACTTCTTCGTTCATTGTAAGCTACATTGAAGTTTTTAGGTATATTAAGTAGTGAATTGTAGTGGTCCAGTTCTACGTTTAAGTGAATTTAACTCTATCAAAACTCAGAAGATCGGTGGTTACTACGTAACTGTTCAGTCAAGTTAAAAAACTCGATGCAAAGGAATCAAAACACGATTTGCGAGTTAAAGATCATGTAAGCTGTTTATCTAGTGTTTATAATTGCATGCATGCCAATGTACTAACAAAATTACGTATATCATGCTAGTAGAAATATGAATAAGCCTTAAAAAGCCGTCCTACTTAGACGGACGAATATAGAGTAAATAAATCTATGAAATTTATTTACTCTATGTTGTACACCAATAAACAAAAAAAATATATATACATGTACGTGTTCAATTGGATGGATTTCGTCAGTAAGAAAAAACATAACTAGCGGTCAACAAACGACAAAAGAAAACGAGATTTTGTATTATGAGTAATATTACATGTTACTTGTAATACAAAACATACTTTAAAAATCTTATTAAATACTAACTTAAATAAGGTAACAAAGGCCTTAAAATATAATCACACAGTTTTTTCCAAACGAGAGCAAATGTTTTGTGTGAGCAGTTGTTATTGGTTAAATAAAAAGGAAAAGAAACGTTCTTTAACGAAGATTTCTTTCCCAAATTACATTAAAATGCTGATACCGTGTTTTATTCATATCATGTGTAAATATGACATACTATTTTATTGGGAATAATAAAATATATAATTCAGTAGCATTTTACTTTATACTTCCATTAAATAAGTTAATACATTAATATAAAAGAATATACTTCGTAAATTTAAAATAAAAAATAATGGCGGTAAATAGAAGAACACTCATGTGCTTTTTTACTTTTAATCTACTTATATCTTCATTAAATGTGCGGGTCTGACATTTCTATTTTCGAGGCTTTTAGGTTGGCATTTGAAAGACATTCTAAACTCAATTGAGGTTACAAAGTTCTGTTTTTGGCATTACTGAAAATACTTTGAGGCGGTCGCCTTTTGACATTTGATGTTGACGACATAGTGATTACGATATTGATTTAGATATTATTGGAAAGAAACTTGTCATTTTATATATATTTTTTAAAATAATTCCTTGTTAATGTAATATTCAGTTTATATTAACACCACATGTTAACCATATTTATTGATATTAATTTATTTTTTCAACTATACATTTTGAATTATTTATAGAGATCACTTGTGAATACCATGAGGAAAGTACAGAGTAAAAAGAACCCAATTAGATATGAATTAGAACTAATTTTATATTCTGTGTAATAGCATCCTAGATTCCAAATGCCCCTTGTTTTAAAAAAAGTCCACAACAAATTGGGACACGTTTTTTTTTTCATAAACATCATTTTATTTCACTATTACTATAATAGACGAGGATGTTATAGATTTTGTACTAAAAACTTTTGAAATTCAAAATCCTGTACAGTACCACGTTAGATATAGTATCATAATAGCTACCGATCAAACTAAGTTTCGGCTGTCTCGGGCACCCATACAAATATGCAAAACCATATTTAATTTTTACGACATGATTATAATTTTATTTACGTTACGTTGAGTTTAAATTTAATTTTATGATCATTATCCAACATATTCCATAGATTTCCAATAGAACCGGTAGGAAATCTACCATCTTCCGACGACCTAAAAATAGTTATCTGTCAAATTTGTGGGTGGACATTCTACGCTGCGCTTGTCTGTTTGTGGTCTCCTCAAAAGAATTTTAAGGCCTCCAACGCCACCTGTTCTGCGGGCTATGTGCGCCACTTCACTTTGCCTATCTATATCTAACTTTCGTTCGTCTACGGATTTATTTATTCATAATTTGATTTCATGGAGAAATCTCGAGGATAGCTATCTTCATGGCTCGTTGAGCGATTGAGTTTGCCAATGATGCTTATTGAAATCAGTATTCAATTTTTTAATTTAATTCATTAACAAGAAAAGAATAATATAATCATATAGGCGATATTAATAGAACCTTTAAATATTTTTCTTCATTGTACATTTTATCCTATCGCTTTTTATATAAAAAAAAACGATTCTCGCAAGTAGAACGAGTGTGACCATAATTCACGTTCATAAAGGCGGATGGGTTTTATGTTCCGGAAACAAATGAGAATCTAACATTTGCTAACGGATTTTCATTAAAAGTCCTTATAAAATACTGTATTCAACGTCTGCCGATGATAAAGCCGTCTGTCCACCTTATCTACGAACGGACCGAACCGTTTGGGTGCAACCCACTTCCAACCGGTCTTACTTAATCTATGGACGAGTCCGTTGTCCAGCACTGACAATCCCACGGCTAATAATGGCGATGATGACAAAGCGGTACGTTTCCAATATAATTAAAACTAAAATAATTAATTATAACTATTCCGATGATACATCCATATAATTAATAAGCTAGTAGGTTAACGATGCAATAGCAGCATTTGGAAACAAAATTAATAAAATAAATCGAGGTTAACCATAACCCATTTAATATTAACGTATTTATCAACGAATATTCCATTTATGCGTTATAAAAGAAAGAAGCCCTAAAATCACATCGAGAAAGCTACCGATTATTTTAACAGTGTTGATAAGTGGAAATATACAGATATAAATAATTCGAAGCATATAGAAGCACTCTTACTGGTCAATTAGTTAATAACTAATACATTTAGTAAACAAATAAAACCATAAAATGGATTCTTGCATCTTTCTCTGTCAATTTCTATTTATACGTTGTCATTCTCAGCAACGTTAATTAAATATCTTTTCATCAGTGGTTATGTCCTATCTCAGGAGACAGAATATAATTACTGTGGTGTGTCTGGAATTGTTATGCGGCACGCGATACGTTGAGTATAATAATATCTCTTTTAATTATTTTTGTTATCTATAAATATTTATTTGTACGATAATATTACAGAACGATATTAAATTTGTTAAACTCTATCTATAGCGATCACTGCTAAAAAGACCATTTAAAAATATTAAATACCATATCATGCACAATTTGTTATATCTAATCACCTCTTCTTGATGTATGCAAATGCATCTAGGTAGATTATAAAAAAACATCCTCGGCTGTTGTCCTATGCGCTGGTGAGGAACCGCGGTAAATCCGTACGGTAATAGTGCCAGTCTTTCACTATGGTAATCAACTAGAGAGTTTCAATTCGTTGCGCTATCATGGTGGTTTTCGACTACGCCGATTCCACGTCGGTCTTAGAGATTCGCAGAAAATAATAAGACTTTATGGCACACATAAACACTAGCGGCTCCGAAGACTCCGAATCTGTTCTCTATTAAAACGTACGTACTTAGTACAATATCATATGTGTTTTAACATTTCAGTTATAACTAACAACAGCATCACGGAAGAAGATAGCAAAAGTAAAAGAAACGTGAAAAAATTATTGAACAAGTAATTGTATGCCTTTCCCATAATAAGCTGGGGTCTGACATCAATCCTGGAGAAATATAGTAAGAAAAGTAATAGGGAAAATTGCAGCTTTATTATTATTATTATCAGTTTGTATTCATCATTATCATTTTAGTCACAGGATGTCTACTACTGGACACAGACCTCCCTTATATATTTACAAAAGGACTGGTTGGAAGTGGCCTGCAATATACAAGGTGGGTGGCTGGGTATCTTCTGGAAGTTCTTAGCACACTCTGCTCCGCTGTTACAATGGTTTCTTCGGAAAGAAATAACAGACTCGCTGGGTACTAAGGGCCTATTTTTTTGCCACACTTATATAAGGAGTAAATGTCTGTAATTATCGCTACGCTTTATAAGCGAGTTGGTGTTACCGTAAAGTTTTTTTGTTTTATTTATGTTCGGAAGATGCTGCTACCCATAGTTCGAGATTGTTTTTTTCCATAGTCAGTTCTCACGGCAACCACGGTAGAAGAGGACGAGATTTTCTGTGCCGGTACTCCCTAGACAAAGTGTAAATATTAAAAAACCCCCTTGCAAAAAAATCTATTTAAATATAAAGTTAAGGTTAAACTTTATTCCTATCAATAACAATAGTCTAATTTTGTGTAACATTTCATATCTAAATACAATAGTACAAACTTCGCAATAAATAAAAGCGTACCGCGTAACCTTTTATTCAACCCTCGTCTAAGCGACAAAGCTCTTTTGTTCCATTCGTAGTTCCGTTTCTGATTTGTTCGACACTCGAATAGATTTGTGATAAAATTTAATACAGCATTAATCAGTGCTCGTATCATCCGGAATAAATTAAACTATTTAGGACTCTGTAAGTAAAACAATTTGCGGAAATAAAAAAACGAGGATTTATAGTTTCCTATCTGTTCAGTTGTTACTTCTTTCTATTTAATGAGTTATTGTTTAGCAAATGATCAGTATCACGTAGCAGTGCAAGATATTGTATAATGGCAAATAATTAATTAATTTTCTTTATTAGTGAAAATTGACAATCGTAAGACGTTTTAAAAAAATTCACAGTCTATAATTTTATGTAGTAAAAAGAATGTTACCCTATGTTGTAGATATTAAGTGCGATACAAAAGATCCAAAAAATTAAGCAGTCTATGCTTATTAGTTGACGATTTAATTATTTTATAATTACGCCTTTTTGAGTTTTCAATCCAATAGCCTTGTTAAGCATAAGCTCCGCCAAAAGGCTTAGATCATGATAAAGATGTTAAGAAATTAATTGTTTTATTTATTTATAATAACACTTTTCACACATTTTATGTATAACGTCGAATTTAATGTCGAAGGGTTTCTCTACCTGGAAAACGTTAGGCGGTGCAGGGGTAAATTAATAAAGGTAGGTGAACGAAGTTAATGTCATAAAAGACCACAAATAAAATAAAAAAGTAAAATCAAATTGCGAGCAAAAATAATCGAATATATTGTTTTAATTTTACGGAAATTTTTAAGTGAATACAGACTTCAAAAAAAAATTACAAGCCCCACTGAATTTCTTGTTATTTTTTACAACACAATAGGTGACACGATACGTAATAACTTAAACTTAATATTAAGCTAACGATTATCGATGATTATAATGATCTTATTCGATTAAGTTGTTTAGACTATAACTTTGACTTTGAGTCTGTTAAGTTGGAGACTGTTGCCTAGTTTTTAGTTATAATAATTCGATCCCCGAAATTTACTTATTTTTGATCGCATTTTTCTAATACGTTTATAATCAATTTATAATATTTACAAGTAGTTATTGTCTTTTATGAACCTCATCGAAAGTAATTGACAACGAAAAAAGATTGAGATTGAACAGAATCTATCAAACTAAAAACGCTAAACTGAATTTTATATTAGCCTTGTCGGCGTGGTCGCGTTGTAAAAATCGCGTAGTTATTACAAATTGATTACTGCAGAGTGTACACTTATTTTTAAATATTTGTAAGTTATTTTTATTGATGCACGAATATTTACGTCTTTATAGTAATGACCTATCGGCGCGACGGCACAAAGAAGAAAGTTGTCGCTTGAACCACCGAGGCATTTGGATCTTTGAAGACGTCACGTTCTTAGTCAAATATAAAATGCTTCCTCGAAACTGTGTTACTTTCAAAAATAGAATACTGCAAGACTATCTATCCGCCATCCTTTTAATACACCTTAAATAACTAACTACTTTTAATATTTTATTTTAATTATATAGTTTTTATACTTAAACGAAATTGTAATTATCGCTTTTTCCATTGTTCAATTCTTACGCAAACTGAATTTTTACCTAACTTTTATAGATAACCCAACCCTTGTCAAAAGGTAGGGAAACAAAGATATTTGAAATAAACAATGTATCCAAATTCACAAAGTAGACAGTTGAGTGATTTTGATAACAAGTAAATTACATTTTGATTGTTTTATTAAAAACAGGGACCATCAGGAAAAACAGTGGGAAGACGAAACAGACGATGGGCTGATGATATAATCGACATAAAAGGGAATATTGGTTGGTCCAAGGCAGAGAAAGAGACATATGGAAGAAGTTGGAGGAGGCCTTCAACCTAAGAAAGGTCTATATCCCGCAATAACAAACTGGTCATAAGTAAGGTATTAATATATTACTTACATTTCAATTGTAAAATCAAGGATACGGAAATCAAAGGCTTCATTATTCATTCTCACTAAAATAACATAAATCTCTCGCCACAATAAGGGTGAACCGGTTTTTAAAACACAACATCACACATACGAGTATGTGGTAATTCTCGTCATATGACGATACTTTTCATTAGCTGCTTTAATTAATAAGAAAGAAATTTTTAGCGCATATTTAAACAATACTGCGAGAAAAATTATGCTGCAAAAGCATACTTGTTAACAGTTTTTCGGAAACCATACCTACCGATGATGCTCAAAAATATGTCCACAGAAAACCTTCTAGAATAATGTCTATAGATTTGTAATTCTACTATAAAAGTTAGGTTATCTATAAAATTACCTATGAACTGTACTGCTAACGTAGACTGTACAGTTATTTTTATCATAAACGTTGTATTTACATATAGCGTCGTCTAATATCATTATTGGCCGGTATTTTATAAAAAATATTTAACTGTTGATGGTGTATTCAATAAATAAAAAACACGCTGACTGACACAGTTTTTCATCCCTGGATGAAGCACATTTTACGTGTATGGTTTTGAATAATAATTTTAACATGTTTTAAAGTCCGTAACAATTCTAGAAAGCCAAATAATGATAAGTGTACGTTCCTGTGTCTACTACATGTGTCATTATATAAAATTGCAATATATTTGATTCGATTATATATTATAAAATAAAGCTAATAAATATGTATAAGAAAACGATTATTCATTTTATTGTCCAATGACTATACATCCGCAAACTGCGGTTATTATCATTTACATAAATTTTCAGATATTTTCTCCCCCAATTCGTGTAACTTTTACTGCACAAGCGTAACCTTTAAAATTTCTGTATTTTTATATAAAAGAAATTAAATTTTCTCAATCAATAACACTACGGGATATATTAAAAAACTATAGCGTGGTTTTTTAATAGGTTTATGTTTTTTTTATTATTTAAAAATGAATTAGCGATTCATCTCTAGTTTATTTTGAATAAAGAACAATAGAGATTTTTTAATGAATAATAAATGTTAATCATTTGTATCTTATTAGCTCTTTATCATTTAGAAAACACAAAGTAGTTATTATTGTTTAATTCTGCAAATGGTTTATTTTTTTCCAGGCGAGAATTGATCCTTAGTAGAACTTAAATTTTTAAGTAACAATTTTTGAGGTTTGTCCACTTGGGATTAAGACGGTACGTAGACGTACTCAAAAATTTAAATCGGATTGCTCTGCCCTATCTGCAATTCTGTGTAAGCAGAACATAAATATTTTTTTTTATCAATTCATGAAGATATTGAAGAGTGTGGTAGTCGAATCATAATCTTTTATACGCTAAAGCTTTGCGCATATGTACAACCATTATTTATAAAAGAATATTTTATAACGACAAATTAAAAATTTCATCAGAAAACATGTAACTTGATTGTCAATCAAAGAATAAAAAAAGTTTCATTTCATGTTATTAAGAAACTTGTGAATATTACGAAAATACAAAATATCTATATAATTCTGTTTATTAATGCATTAATAGGTTTTCTGCTTGTCTCCCTAAGAGATGAATAAATCTTTACATTGAATTCGTGGTAACGCATCCTACTTTCTATGACATTCAACATCATCATCATCATCGTTTTAGGCGTAAGTCGTCACTGCTGCATCCTCTCCCAAAGATCTACAATAGGATCGGTTAAAAGTTTCCAAAGACTTTTACAAGATCTCCTATAGCCCTGTAGGTAAACGCCTCCACTTTTGTACCATAATAACACTGTAACGCCTAAAAAATATGAATAATTCTCTGCAATCCCTTTTTTGCTCTCTTTTCTTAAATATAGAAGATGATGCAAGATGCGTCACATGCTAAGCTTATGATGCGCTTTAAAAAAGGAACATACAATTTAGAACCACGACTTTATTTATCTAAATAACTTTTAACGATGAAGACAAACGCTAATAACATGGTAATAAATTTATTAATTTTAATATTACGACATCAGCTTAAATAATATCATTTATGTTAACATAATTTTCTATAATAAACTATATCATGCATAAATAAAGAATATAAAAGCATATGTTAACTTCATGTTATAAGTTGATAATGACGTTGAAATTAAACGTGAAGCTGATAATAACTTTTTAGATTGAAAACGTGATAATGTAAATTAAACTAAGAAACAAGTTACATACATGTTTCATTTTCGAAATAAAAATTAAAAAGTGTTATATAATTCGCTAGATACTAAAAGCGTGTTTAAAATTTCTCACCCGAATAGAAAATGAATACAGATTCATGCTTTAGAGAAATTATGATTTCACCGACTCACTTCGATTGCAAAGCTCAATCAATTGAAAATTACACCTGATCTGCCCCATTTAAACTTAAATTCGCATAGATTAAAAATATATTATACAAAATATCGGATTTTTTTATTGTACGATTTAGTACATTAGTGGAATGATTAAAAATTTAAATTAGTGACATCATTATTTTCTAAATGTAAAGAAATTGATTTTTGAGGCCACTTATAACGAAGGAGGAAGGAAGGAGCCTCCCTGGCTTGCGGGTGAAATGATGAGGACAATAATTATGATAAAAGGCAAATCATTATACTGTCGTGGGACGCGACACAGATAAATCTAAGAAAAGTATAGTGAAACGCGACGAGCATCAAACAACAAAATTGCTGATCTTGACTCAACTCTGTTCATAATTGTATGTAGATATATGGCATTACGAGAGGCCTGTGCTTTGCAGTGGGCGTCTATCGGCTGAAAAGAAAAAGACATGGCATATAAACTAAATGGGTTTCTCATTAAAGTTATTAATGAAAGATATAATGGTGTATGAATAGAATCCTCCCAAATCCAGAACCCGTAAAAATATTTTGTATAAAGTAAATGTTAAACCAGATTAGCTTAGTGAACATTTAATAAGTATTTAAGCCTTATTACGATCAAAGTTAATTACGGTATTCATTGAAAGCAATTTACACGATCTCTGTAATTATGCAAAATATTTCTAATGTTATAAAGTTTAAACAAGCTTTTTAAACAGTTTTTATACATTTGTTCATGTATTTCTAAACATATATACAACATAATGCTCAGAACAATACCCAAGCTAGTAGAATTTGTAGAATAATGTGATACATCATGTCATAATTCAGTGTGACATTACATTTATCATAAATTTTACTTCAAAGGGCTGAGACTAACCTTCATGTCGTTTTTAGTACAAAAAACTTTAATTTACTGCTACTGAAATTATAGGCAGACACGACATGCTAATATCATTTAATTTAGAAATAAGGTCTTATATAATTTACTTATTGTTGTGCATGTGTGTGCTGTCTTAGTACATTGGCGCATAGTTTTATATAATGTTAGATAGGAGAAAAAGTGTTTACCCAAAAAGTTTGTATAGGCTTGTAATAAAATACTTTGGTTGTAATATTTATATATGGTTGATTTGATGACATTAGAAATGTTACATTTTTAAGTCGTAAATTAAGTTAGTAAAACTTTTTCATGTGGTAATTTTTGTGAATTTTTACTCTCTCAAAATTAGTAAATCAAATTAAAAAAATTTATACATTTTAAAACTTTATTTCAAAAAATTAGAAAATTTTACACTAGCTTCCAATAAAATAGTACGTAATCACAGATGACTAGAACGTGGGAAAAAGACCCTGATCGAAGATCAGTTATTTATCGATAGAAAGGGGTGTGGTCTTTCATTACGATAACGGTAAACCACACACATAATCAGCCACCAAGTAAAAATTAAGACAGTTTAGCTGGGAAATGTGAATACATCCGCCACATTGACCTGACCTTGCCCCCTCCAGATTTCTACCTGTATCGATCTCTTTAGAGTTCTTTAGGCAGTGTAACGTTAACATAAAAAAAAAGATTGCCAAAACTATCCATTGCGGTTTTTAGATCAGAAATCTTAAAAATTCTATAACAACGACATCAAGTCACTAACTACAAGGAGGCAAAAAGTCATCAGATAAAATATATCTGTATAGTACCTTTTAGTTAGATGTTAATAAACTTTGAAAAAATACTTCCTGAATTTTCACATAAAATGTGAAGAAACAATTCTCTCAATTTGCTTTCTCGTCGTTTCAGTATATAAACCCCCTCTACAAGACTTCTGTGGGGAGATATACCAATATCTTGGTAGGCAAATTGACAATCGCGGTGTGATATGGTACGCAAAGGACGCTCCTACCTATCCTCTAGAAACTTGCGATTTATTCGCAGCGCTTGTTATATATTTTACAGCAAAAATGACTTTATTCAACGTGAAGTAACGTAAAAGTCCAGGCGCTTATATTTTACCAAGTGTATGCTTTTGAAGTAAAATAATAAATATTAATGTGCATTAAGGTCTTTTAAACAATACTTAGAGCTATAATGCTAAAGATAAACGAAACAAATCTAAAGAAAAGGCTTTTTTAAGTTAATTAACTGTGATATGAAAAGTAAACCAACGAAGAGTATTAATTAATATCCATAGATATATGCTTTCTTTTCATTCAATGTATAAAAAATGTAAAAATATCTTTAATTGGTTAACTCAGAAGATAACAATGTATTAATTTATGCTTAAGCTTTATAAAGGCATTCAATATTTTTTTTTAAATTTGTATAAGTCAAATGCAGTATAGATTTTTATTTATGTCTGGCTGTTCTGACAGACAAGAAATACATTTTAAAAATAAAAAATAAAGCACCAAAAAAGGCTATTTAATTTTTTTGTTCGTTTAGATAAATGAATCTAAAGAATAAATTTAGAAAATTTTGTCGTACGAAAATTTCGTAACTTTTAGGGTATTAATGGAATGACAGTAAGAGTATAAAAAATTATAATAAATATTTTTATTTTTACTGCAATTTTCACTATAAAGATAAAGTTCGCTACTGTAATTAACAAATCGACTGAAGTCGATAAATAAAACAGGCACATGCTTACTAAATAATCAGTTAACATATTCGTACCTTATTTAATAATAAATTTTAGTTAAAAGAAAATGTGTGGATGTCGCTGGGGGCGTAGGGATAACGGCCCTGTACCCGGCTGCACTCGATTGCCAGTCCGATTTGGTCCCACGTACCGTAACAATAAATTATTTTTAAACGGCCTTCCATCACAGTCTAGTGTTTTATTTGTAAAATAATTCTGTCAATATCAATATTTATTAACATTGTCGTCTTCATTATGTATTACATATTTCCAACCACAAGAAGACCACAAAACATATTTCTTTCAATTTCATTTAATATTTATCACCTCAATATTTTGCCCATACATAACAATCACATGATTCACGGTTACAAATGAAATAGAAGAAAAAAGTAGCCTGAAAATATGAATAGAAGAAACAACATTCATAAAAAGAATCATCCATTCCTTGCATAAAATTAATTTAAACAAATCTTTTTTACATTTGTTAAGGTATTTTCTATATTTTCCCTTCTGTTTCATCACTAATTTTTAAATGTTTGCCTTTGTACCTAAAAAGAAAGTTAATATCATACACAAAGAATAATCCAAATAAACCTGACAAAAGTAAGCAAATTATAAAACGAAACCAAACTTTTGTGCTTAAGACTAATTCTCAACAACGAACTCCTTAATAATTATTTGTTTCTTTGAAACTTTGTTGTACTTAAACGAAATATTGAAGATCTGACAAAGCAAATTACATTTAAAGTTTGAATTTGTGTATATAAATAATAAAATAAAAGTTTTAACAATGACACCTGTATATCTGCAATTTTAAATTTTTATAAATGTACTACAAAACTTAATTAGGAAAATGAACTGCTTTGGAATTCGTAAGTATGAGTAGAATGTTACGATCATCACTACCGTCGATTAGAAACGTACAATTACATTTTTCTATTTCATTTAATATATATAATTATTCATTATATTTTTCCACAACATATTTATGATAATATTATTCAATAAACGAATATTTAAATGACAAAAATCCTTGGCAAGAATGTCGCTTATTTTGTTATCATTTAACATTAATCATACCAACACTTGCTAGGTACCTATTTCTACCTTAGCGGGTCAAATGATCCGACTTTATATTTCCTGCTTAAAATGTAGTTGCTAGGAAGGAAATGATAATTAAATTTAATTATAAATAAGTATAAAAAATAGTATAATAACTGTAGATTAAATCGAAACAAAAAATTACCAAGTTGTACGTGCATTTTCAATACAACTTAGACCCGTTATGGTATGTTAATTGTTAAACGACTATATGTCTAGCTGCAACTGTGCATAAATCGATATTCTTAAACGTTTAAAAAGATGTTTTGTTGTGAAATTTCTTCCTGCTTCTTCTCCATAACTATAACACCTTGCGATACAGAGTAAAAAAAATATTAATATAAATAAGAAAGATTAAAAAAAAGTTGACGATCATTAAGAGTTAGATCTTTATCTTTTTCTTTATTAACCACAAAGATCTGGTATATTATTATTTTTGTAAACTTTTGTCTATTAAAATTATTTCTTGCCTATTTCAAATTAAATAGCTTTCACCTTGTGGTTATTTTAAATATGCATTCGTGACCGTATTGATTGTCTCTAACAATAACCAAAGGCCTTTATTTCGAGCTCAGCTGTACATTATATAAGGCTGGTTTTCATTTCATATTGCTGTTATAATTACTGCAATTTTTACTGCGTTGTATATATAAACACTTATATGTGTTAAGTATGTAACAATCTCAACGTTTGTTTATAGAGATACATAAATAAACGAAGCTTATATGAAATGCTTTAAAAGGTGTAAAAAAACATCGGAAAAATGTTTGAGATCTATTCTTAATTAAATCCATTTATTTAAATCAAAACAGTATCAGTAATTCTCTACAGTAACGCTCGAACCCACGTCTGAAGGTTTTATTGCAATTTAGGTGAATTGAATTCGCAATTCCCCTCTCGGAATAACAGTGTTTCCAATCAAACAAGTAAATTAAGACTAATAACAAAACCGGTGTTTGCTTTTACTTTATTTGAATGAAAAATATCTGTTGGGGCGGCTGGATTAGAAAAAAATGGTACTTTTATAAATAACCCTCAAATATTGACCCTTTAACATTGACATAATTTTTTATTATTTATTCTGACACTTAAATTATATTTTGGAAAGTGAAATCATGTTAAACTTAAGTCTATGTTCATTCAAAATAGTTGTTGCGTTATTAGATAAAATTCTGGTATTTACAAATTCACATTAACATTTTTATATAAATATTTGATATAAACTAAGATCTATCCGAGTTCAAGATATAAAATAAAAAGTAAAAATGCTACAATTCGAACTGGTAACAATGTTTGTACAATGTATTTCTGATATTTATTTTGAAATTCAAATACGTTTCAAGCAAATATATTTACCAAACACACATGAATAAATGTTGTTTAATGTTTTTATGGCCATTTTTTGTAATAACAATAAGTATTATTTATTTGATCATCGGGATGTCACATAAGCAGTGTTTACAATTCAATAGTCGATAGACGAGACGGAAATTTTCGATTACTCCGGTATTAGTATTCAATACCCAAAAGGAAAATAAGCCGGAAACATTTTTCAGTTGCTACGTGACTAGAATGCGCGTATTCCTACTTCAACGTTAGAGACGCTGCGCTCTAACTCAACGTTTCGTGACTTGAGGCTAATACTAAAAAGCAACCTAACATATTTATTCACTAAGATGACTCCTCAGTTTTCTGAACTGTACAGATATTTGATTTGCAAATGCCTCTTACCACTGCTATTTCAAAGTTTAGTTAAACAATATTAAATAATTTTAATCCATAAATATTAAATGTATTTTTAAACATATCATTTAACACTACATAAAAGAGCACTAAATCAGTAATCGAATTCTTATACCAAGATCGCTTTAATTTTAAAATCGTCTCAATCATCTTGAGATAAGTTTCAATATTGAATACGCAGAGTGATTTATAAATGTAAAATCATTGACAGGGCGAATTTACATCTCTTTTGCTGTCAATTAATGTATTTTATGACATACTCTATCAAAAAATCATTGGTTTTGGAAATTACAAGCAACGTTATTATACTTTAGTAAGAAAAAGATTTTCAAAATCCGAGTAAAGACATACCAAAATAATTTATTGTTAATTTTTGTACTCTCAGACTTTGTACAGCCGGGAGTTTTTGGGTTGTCGCGTTCTAATAAATAAAAAAATGTAACTTATATTTCAGCGTGATCAGGTTATATTTGAAATAGGTGTAAAAGCATTGAAAATTTTTACTGGAAAATGTGATATACATTCACAACTTTGAAGCTTTCACACTTGTAACCAATAAAACCTTCAAGCCATGTATTTAGGTAATTCATCTTTATTTTTACTTACTATTGAAGATTTTAAAGAACGTAGAGCATACTCCTGTTCGTAATACTACGCAATATGATTTTACCCTCACACAATAGTGCTATAGTTTATATAGAATCCGGTTTAAAATGTAAAGAGCTTACTGAATTACCCATCTAAATGACACGTGTGACTTTTGAATTAAAAAGCTAACATAAACACGGATTGTAGAATTTTATTCTTCTAAGACCAGTGTAAGCACCATTTAGGATAGGTGGAACATATCATTTATTGTCACATAAATATATCACCACATATAACACAATTGTTTATATCATATTCATGAGAGGCATAAGTTTTCATTTATGGACTACCGCTCAATTTCCTGGAAAAAAAATTCCAAAGCACCCTTTTACAAAATCCTTCTACTAGTTTAATATATCTATGTTCGAAATTATTGAACCCACAATCGCCCCCATAAAAGCTCGAGCACCCACCAGGGGGCAATGGCGCCCCGTTGAGACCATGATCTCTGGACATTTTATAACATTGTCCTGTCTCTGCGGGCTTTTTTCCGCATCCAAGCGCCACTGCGCACATTTTATAATAATCTCCTTTTTATCCTTTTATACTTTTCTGTAGTCTTACAAACCGTTTAGTAAAATTTAGTTATACCTTTGATCGATATTTATGACCATCCCCGAAAACATTAAATATAATAGTTACTATTTTTAGTTTGTATCGATTGTATCTATTAATAACACGCTCAGTACTGAGATAACAGAAATAGAGTTCCTACGTCATCATAGGATCGTTCAATACGAGGACGATAAAATTATTTCAAAACTCATTATAAATGCTGTTGTTATAATATTTTAAGACTAAAATCAACAGTCAACTATTTTAAATAATCATGCAATAAAAAATTTCAATGCGTCGAATTTTCAAATTTAATAGTTCATTTAATTTAAAATAACTAAATATTGAATTATATTCAGCAGCTTACGTTGTGCTACGGCTGAACCGATTATGATGAATATATAACATAAACAAATAGGAAATTCGTCCTTTCAGCCCATAAACGCCTACTACAATGTATAAGCCTCCCCCAAAGATATCTATGGATAGCGATCGATGCTCTAGAAACTTATTTGTGAGCAGTGACAATCGTATATTATTAATGCACAAGACATATACAAGAATGAAACCCACGACTTTCGATTGCAAGTCTCAGTCCTCTACTGCTGGCACACTGTTGTTCTGGAGTATAGTCAATTAAACCTATTTTATCTTAAGTAAAAGCATTTGTTTAATTTCTAAATGTCAAACTTAAACTTTAAGAAATTACAAAAGAAAACCCACATATTCCGCGGAATAACAACTTGGGAGTTCTTTGTGCAAGTTCTCTCTTCGAAGTCGTTAATTATTTATATATTATAATATTTGTACATATGTACATCGTTGGTTTAAAAGAATATCTTTTTCATTTTTTTTTTAGTTTTATTTTTGATAAATAACGTCCACTTTAATGTAATAATACAACCAGATAAAAAGAACCATGTCGTGTTTATAATAGTCCTATAAACCTGTTTTAAGTTTTTTCTGAAAGACACTTTTATTTTTAAAAAATGTACATTTTAGTTTTTATCTCAAAAAACTTTAGTAAAATTGATGTAGGTTTGTCTGCTGTTAACTTCCTTTCCTTTACTCCCCGTTGTTCAAGTTTGTAAGCCAGTATTGAAACAATCGTTGCGATTGACAAAGGACTGAATTGCCCTTTTCACAAAATTACATTTCTCTTAGTCAACATCAGAACGCAAAAAACTATATTAAATATTTGCTATAAAGTTTGTCTTTCCTTCTAAATATTTGTTAGATGTTTCAATAAAGGAGGCTTTTTGTTTATAGATAAGGCTAAAAATTGTCTGTAAGTTACGTTAAAAAGTTATATGTTCGCAGGTATGCTCGTATGTAACTAAATTGTATATATTTTTTAACATCAATTTTTTTATGAACGATGAACAAAACAAAATCTAATTATTTTAAATATTGGTCATTATTAAAAACTGCGTCTTTAATCCCAATTTAATGGTATTAGGTGATGTAAATTAATAATCATATCTCATCCGAACACGACAGATAGTTTTTAAATTTAAATTTAACTGCAGCAACCATTCTACTTTTAAATATCTCTTAGGGAAACGTGATCGCATGATGCAGACTAATATGACGCAGCTATCGGTGGACTCTTTCTGCTTTCACCATATCTTTGTTCTCCGAATTTTATGTAATAATTTTTAATAGCGATCCGTATAAAACTGTGCTTATTGTGGTATCAAGTGTATAAGTTCGTGAACCTGTACCCGCAGTGTTTACATTAATAATTAAAAAGATTCGAAAATTAACACTAACAAACACACTAACAGTTACAAAACCAAGTTGCTAATTTTCGGCTATTTAATATAGGATAGTATTTGGTAACATAAAAATATTATAAAATACCAAAATGCAATCAAATAACCAACGTAATATAATAAAATGAATGAACATGCTTAATTTAACCTTGATATTTATTATAAATCTTTTATTTAGTAGCCACTAAACACAAGGATTTCTATTTTTGTGCTTATTCATTACAATGTAGGTAACCTGAAAAAAAAATAATGAGCCAGAAAATATATGTTGTTATCCAAGGTTATATTCAATGAATCGCTTAATACTAACCTCCATTATTGTTATCGATACAATGTCAGCTGATTTTATGCTTTTACACAAATTGTTTTTTTTACACTTTTTCTTTTTTGACGTATGATACAAATTCCTCCAATAAAGTACCGTCTGTATCACGTATATTATAGATATATTTATTTCACTATCAATAAAGGATATTAGTAAGAAATAAACGTCAAAGTTTCATTACGATAAATACAAAAGGCGACTCTAAATATTTTTACAATAAAATGTGATGGCACTTCTGTGAGCAGGGTAAAAATTATCTCTTGAGACATGGTTTAAGGCGATCGTTGAGAAGTGAGTTATATTGTATTTTGAATTGTTATGTATGATGATTTTCGTATATAATATGAAACGTTTTATGCCCATTAAGTTGTGGCGGTGACCAAGGTTTATTGAAAAAAGGTTCTTATATAAAGATAAATGTTGTTTGCACCTTGGCATTTATAGTATAAAGGCCTTTTTAAGAGCCTCCGTGCAATACATTAGCGTTCACCTTTACTGACTAGACTCCTCTGTCTGCCTAACCAATTTTGAAATGATACGACTAATGTTATTATGAAAGCCTGTTCCAGAAATGAACTAATGTTCGCGCTTCACTAACATCATAATTTCGGCCGTAATATGTCCACATAGGCCTTCTTCAGGGACTTTCATTAGGACCGGTCTTGACAGGCCATAATCCTTCAGTAGGCTACAGCACGATTTCGCTAATATACCTCTCGCTCCTGTATTCACCGCATAGAAAGTCACTATTAATTTATTCTTAGTAACGATAATAAGATTACGTCATAGTAATTTATTTATATCTTCGTCGTAGCATCTTAGCTGCGTGGGCTTTATGTATATTTGTTTCTCATGAAACAATAAGTTTAATTAATAGTACTTGTTTCTATGTTCTAAAAAAAACACAAACTGATACAAAAAAAGAAATAAAAATCCGGTCAGGAAGACATCATCGTATCATCAGGGATTTTTTAATTATTTCTCATATGTGTCCAATAAGGAATTGCTTCCAGAATAGGATATGTATGATTTTATTACATAATTCAACGAAAGTTTATTAAAGAAAACTTATATTCATTTATCTGTGAACAAATATACATAAAGCTTCAACTTTAATTTAAATCTGATAAAAGCAATGTGTTCATAAGCAATGTAAAGGTGCGCTAAAAGTTTGTTCTCCGCAATATGTAAATATGCTTAACACCTTATAATCCTTGCTCCTTTATAATTACGAAACGATATTATCTTTATACGTCGGAGGCGGTCTTTGATATCACGCTTACGACCACAGAGAAACAAGTAATTACGTTTATATATATAAATACATAAATATATATATATATGTATACACACACACACACATATATATATATTAGATATTACGTGAAATTCTATAGCTATATATAGTTTATCTGTAGTTAATATTTACTTTATGTACTAATATTTTCTTTGTGTATTTGCTGTACAATAGTGCAAAAAAATTTCTACTTATCTAAAAATAATTTTAATAATATAATTAAAAATATAAATATTTAAAAATCTAACAAATAATTTCTAATAATAAAAAAGTTCTACTATCTATTTACTTTTATGAGACATGTTTTAAAATATTACGTATGTTATTAATATGTTATGAATACCATGTTATTGTTTTATCTTAAATAATTTTACCTTTCAAGTAGTTTCAAAAAAGCCCAGGCTGATAAAAGCATCAAAAATTTTAAAACAATTTAAATACTATTATTCATATGTACGAACAAAATTAACAACATACAGAATAATGGAAATAAAAATAATCGCTGTTAACAGAGTATGTAAATCGCATCACCAATGTCCGTGCCACAGATTTTCTTTAGGCGATTATTCTGATGAAAATATTTAATGTTCACTGCATTCTATGATATACATAAAAAAGTAAAGAAGTTTTCATGAAATATACTTAAATAATAAGTGTCAAGTTGTCATATTTTAACTTGCATAGTTTCCAGTTTGCTTAATGAAAATTGAATGAAGCTTCGTTACTGTGAAAGTAAATTTCAATTTAATATTCAGTATGCACAATTTCAAAATCGAGGATTAAATTATTCATAATATTCTGGTGATTTCTGAATATTTTATTCAACAAAACAAGTAAACAAATGATTTATCTGCGAATATATCATTAACGTTAATAAAAAAATTAATTTGCATGAAACATAAATAATTGTAGCATATTGGTTGATTTGTCTTTAAATGGGTTTTGAACAAAAAGGCAATTTTATGCTACAAACATAGACTGATAAAAACGCTCACTGATTCCACGAGATATACCTAACAATTTACCAAATTTTCACAGTAATTTGATGTAAGGTTTTTTTTTTAATTTATCGAGTACAGACAGTACATTCATAGACTTGTCATCGAAATATAACGTGGTTATTAAAAATAAAACTGGTAGGAGCGGTGATATTTGAATATCGAAAAGGTCAAACAGAGGTATCATTCGGTGGATGATCAATAATGGTGTGGGCAGGAATATCTTTAGAGATTTATTCGGAGTGGTAATAGAAAACTACACGTACATAAATTTAAAACTGTATATAGATTTTTTCTTAATAAATATGTCTAGATTTGGACAAATTATAACTATATAAATTAAACCAAGAAAGATAAGTTACAAAATAATAACACAATAAAAATAAAACATGATATTCAATGGAGCATAGGAGGTAAATTCGACATTGCACACACACCAGTTACTTTCTCGTTACATGTGAAGAATCTATTAATAGAAGAATCGTCAGACATAAACACAAACCGTAATGTTAATATTATTTACATGGATTCCCTATTTATCAACTACTTTAAAGGTTCTCTCGTAGATTATACATTAAGCTTACATCGGTACAGTAGTACATGTAATCAAATTCTGATATACAACCTACTTAAAGAAAAACATTCACAAAAATGATTCGCATACTAATAATTCAAAGTTAGTGCATATAGTATAGAACGATATAATACGATGAATACAAAGTATAAAGCACTAAACTTGATATAGATAGCATTATAATTAGAATATTACCTAATTGACAAACTCAACAAGCACGCATAAAAATTAGGAAAACAGAAGAAAACCAAAGAATCAAAATACTTCTCTAATTTTGTTTGAATGTTTCTATTGAATTTTGAGTTTTTTGAATGTCTTAAAAAATATCGAAGGTATATTTATGATAAAATTTGGATAAGGTATTATAGGTTAAACAGTCTCGAAATTGGAGAATTGAAGTTATTATAAGTATAATAAATTTTTACCGATTCTTTGACGAAATACAATTAAAAGTTGTAACAATGTCAATTAGAAAGAGAATATTAGATAACATTGCAACTGGTTACAAACGGTAAAACCATACCCTGGAACGAAAAAAAATATTCCACGAATTCCTCTTTCTGGGAGACACAGAACACTTCTAGTACAGACAAGCGACTTATGATTTTTGTCCTCACTAAAAGATATATTTTTTTTCAGAGACCTTAGTAAGTTGTGTAGTTTAATAGTTGTGCAAAACAGACTATTATTTTCTTTTACGTAGTAATAAGTTCTATGCAACATATTGGATCATAAATCAATTTTACATTATACAAGGAACTATCACAGCCTTATTTATGCGACCCAGTGTATTACACTCTGCAGAGATTATTAATTTCAACACGTTCACTAGAAACCTAATGAAGCCTTGTTAAGCTGGAAACAGATTTTAATATAAAATTTAATGCTCGGAATTCCAACGTTGGTATATAATTGTTTGTAACATTAATTCTATTAAACCGCAAACATGAATAAGTATTTGCTACAGTATTCATAATATGATGAATACTATATATAGCAAATAAACTACATTATGATGTCGAACATATAAATCAATGTACATACAATTTATTTGTTCTGTATTGTGTACATAGCTTGTGAACTTAGTAGAATAGCGTATATTAATTTACAGTGAAGTCGAAAATGGAATTAATAGAGGTAACATATTTCAGATTATGTATTACCTCTAATAATTCCATATTGGTGATTGATCTCGTTTCTTGGAAGTCGTTAAATAACGCCACAGTGCCTATCTTGTTATTTGTAGGTTCTGGGCAGAACCGTTCTGGCTATATGGGTCACTGTAATGTCCTTCTCTCTCTTCTGCTTTAATAAAATACGTATTTTATGTTAAAAGAAAATATTTGGAAAGGATATAAATATTATAAAATACATCGAATAGATAAGCTGTAGTTTGTTGAGAATAAGATACATGGCTATCCTAGAAAAGGAACTTATATTTTAAAAGAATTTACTTTTCAATATTTTATAGTTGCTCAACAGTTGTATTATAAAGCGAACTTTAAAGCTTCAATTGATGCTTTCATTTCATATTTTCAGTCTTTTATATACATAAGCAACAACTGTAAAAGAACTTATATTTAATATAATAATACTTTTCGTAACTAAGTATATATTTAAGAAGTCATGACACGTTTCAAAATTCTCCTTGGATCTCGTATTTGTAATTAATTTGATATTCATTTCAACTCTGAGACAATTTCGTGTTCTCGTTTAAAATGAGCATAGTTAAATAACCTAATTTAAATTTGTACTTTAAAGGTTCTGGGGAAGAATTCGCAATATATACTTAATTTATGAGCACATATCTACCCATTAGTATAAACTATATAACAACATCCAACAAATCTTTTTATAATATTTGATTTATAAAATAAATTGAAAATGGAAACAATCAAGTACGAAACAGTCACGTTTGCTTATAGGTTTAAAAGTTTGAATAGAATAAATGTTTAGCACATTTGCTGTTAGTAATGAATTTTACACCCTATCCAAAAATCGATGGTTTCAGAAATAATAATTAGCGTAAACAATTATCACTGGTATGAATTGTCGCAGTAAGAAAAAGCTATTGCGAAATTCGGAAAACATCACCTTAATATATATTATATGAAGTATTCCACATTTATACAGTGTGATAAATATAATAGGTGTAAAAGCCTATTAACTTATTATCCTTTAAAGCTTTCACTCCTATAAACATTCTTGGCTGATGGAAACTTTATTGTTCCCATTTTGAATTAATTTTATAATTTAAATGTTTTAAAAAATTAAGTTTTTGGTTTATACTAATGGGTAAATACACGCTCACAAAATAAACATTTATTGTGTATTCTTCAAGATCGCGTTAAAGAAAATCACAATTTTATGTATACCACCGGAATCATTGCAAAAAATATATGTTCTATTCAGCAATGAATAGTAGACAATAGTAATATTGTCTCTTACGCCCAACTTCTTATGAACACTTATCAAATTTATTAACGTTTAATTCCGAAAGACGTTGATTATTAATGTTGACTTTTCCTTTCTCGGTTTGACAGCACCTGTCAGAATTAACATAATTAAAAGTCAGTGCGTAGTGCCAGTCAACTATGGAAATTAATTTTAAGCTAGCTACGTAAGATAAAACTTTTTTTTACCCATAACGCTTGTACGACGAAATTTTAATATGAAAGTATACAAATATAAACTTACGTATTAACATGCTTTTAAAGTTTCAGCTTGTGTAAATTCACAACGTTTTAGTGCATATTTTAAAGCTCTTGAGAATTTTTGCGACGCTGACGACTCCCCTCTGTGTATTAGAGAGGCTTTTTATAAAGCGCGTCCTGCCATCTAGTAAAATAAGAAAAATAAAGATATTTTACTGCTTTAAATTTTGCAGCCTGTATCGAACTTCATTAAAATATCTCAAATTTCCTGACTGAAAGATTTTGTAAAAGAATATGGTAATTCACAAATTAATATGACATATCAATATAATCTTTCATAGTAAATAACAAAAAAACTTGCTTGTTTAGTTTCGTTTAAGAGTTATTCTATTTATTTTAATGTCGATATTGAACAATAATTGTGGTTTAAAGAAACAGACGTAGATTACGTAATAACACTAAATTGAATTTAAAGCGATTTAAGATTCAAACAACAAATAAGTTAAGCTATGTTTCTTACAATATAAAGTGTCCATTTCTTTTAAATAATAAATCGATTTTTTTATTTTGTAATGTTAATGGTACTTTTAGATCATCTATTTATTTCAAAACGTTCTAGAGACATGAAGTTACAAGCGTTATCATATTTCAAAATAAATAAGTGCTATTATTATTTGTAAAACATTTTATAACTATATCTTTTACATTAACAATTATTTCCTTTAGCATTATTATATTTCAAAATAAATAAGTGCTATTATTATTTGTGAAATATTTCATTACCATATCTTTTACATTAATAATTATTTCCTTTAGCGTTATTATATTTCAAAATAATTAGGTGCTGTTATTATTTGCGAAATGCTTTATAATTACATCTTTTACATTAATAATTATATCCTTTAGAATTATTATATTTCAAAATAAATAAGTGCAATTATTTTTAGTGAAATGTTTTCTAATTATATCTTTCACATTAATGATTATATCCTTTAGCATTATTATATTTTAAAATGGATAGGTGCTGTTATTATCTGAGAAATGTTCTATAATTAAATCTTATGCATTAACACATATCTTTTAGCAGTATTATATTTGAAAATAAATAAGTGCTGTTATTATTTGAGAAATATTTTATAATTATATCTTTTAGATTAATAATTACATTTTTACCTGGATAACAACAAATTTATAATCTATTGTAAAATAATATGCTACAGTATTCGTGCTATAAGCTTTAAGCTTAAACTTTGTGAATATATTATATAAAGACCGTATAAATAATCCCACAGATTATGCTATTAGGCAAGGTTATAAAGCTTACTAACTTCAGCTTTCGACTTTGTCCGCGGGGTATTAGTAATGTTGACAAAGCAAAAGAGAGCCCTTTGGATCGAGATGAAAACACCACGTCCACAATAACATTTCATTGTGTATAAAAGATGAATTTTCATAAGAAATGTGAATTTAATTTTTTAAGTATTTTTATAGCCTTCTACAAAGTAATTTTGTCTGATTCTGTGACTAAGTTAAAACATTTACTTTATAATGTAAATAAATTTGATAACATAAGTTTGACTAGAACAGAAAGCCAATATTAATAAGCCATTGAGTTTCTGAGACTGCGGAACTTTTCTTCTTGTAGTTCGTTACAAGAAGAAAAGTTCCGCTTTTTGGTGTTTAAGTTAAGTAAATGATTTAGAAAACCTATCGTAAGTTATAATTTGTATCAAGAATAATTAAAACGATTTGCACAAAATTCTTGTGCGGCTGTTATTTAAATTTGCTTGGTCTGAAAATTTTCTTATGATACATGTACAAGGAAAGTGGAGGGTACACTAATAAAATTTATTAAACATGGCGTATTCCTCATACTCGAAGGTTTTCATTCGGACGCTCTCTAAAGTTATTACAAATCAATTAGTACTTCCTTAATCTACTTAATAAAATGTTTATATAACCCTCGTCTAAGCGCACACATATGTTGCTTCTGCGAAAACAGACTGCTATGAACGTATATACGTATTAAAATAGATCTAATGTCGTTTTTTCAATATCGTTACATCCATACATGGATGCTTCCTGAACTAATTTTTTTTTACCCAAGCCATCGAAACTAATGTAAAATATTTTTAATATTTTATATGTTAGAGATAATTTTTAACTAATTTTTAATTTTTAGTTGATGTGTTTTTGGTATATTTGCCTACTTCCATATATAATATATTGCAGCGCTCTATTGTTCACGTGATTTTATAATTTGTTAAAACTGTCATTAAATTAATTTTAATTAACTTTTAGCTGTTATGCTTTCTGTGGTTTAAAAAAAAAAGAATTAAATGTGAAAAGAGTATTCTGTTTTTTGCATCTAAATATTAGTCAGCATATTCAGATCTTTTTATATCGGTTTGTTTATACAATCGTACCATATACCATAAGTTGTATACCATTAAAAATCTTGGTTTATGTATTCGACAAAAGTAAAAACCTTAGACGAATTATAATATGTCACCTTAAGACAGCGTCATCGAAAATCTGACAAATTTATGGTTAGTACTAAGCACCTCCGCGAGATAACTTTCCAACAGTATATCAAGAGTTACAACATAGCACTTAAAAAGTTAAAATTAACGTAATGATTAAAAAATATATATTCTTCAAAAGCTATTTTAACGTTGAATTTAACTTTTTTCGCTTCTGTGTGATAGCAGCTGCGATCATTAGCATAATTATGCGATGGTGCGTAAAACCGAGCCATTTTCGCAGTTAAATTATTCTGCAATCTAACGATCGTCTTAATTGCTACACCATTTGAACTAATGACAGAAATTGTTTTCTATAGCGTTGTAGTACAAGCCCAAATGCTCATAATGTGATATTTCGTTTGTAATGACAGCTGGTGTGATTTCAATAAAAGTTTTCTTTTTATTAAACGTTATCGAAACATTAAGCCTTGTTGAGAGATATTTCTATAATTCGAGTCTTGACGTATGAGTGTGTATTAAGGTCTTTTTGAAGTGCTTAGTATCTGGTTCATTAATTTCTCCGTCTGTTCAAAGTTAGACCTGAAGATATGCAAATAAACAAAAGTAAAATGTTATATGCGGGCTTCCTACTCAAATAATAGTCGCTATTGTTAAAGGAAAATCTCAGTCTAACCACAATCATCGACTTAACCGCTAACTCTGATAGTACAACGACTCTTTCGTTTTATCTAAGCATCGCTGCGATTTTGCATTTTTTTTTAAATTACTATGAACCATTGATAGATTTTTATTCTAAAATATTTATTTACTTTACATAAGCTTTTTACTACTGTGCTTAATGTAACGCTCACATTCGCTAAATGGGCCATGGAGTTCTATGCTCGGGATTTCTCAACGAGACCGAATAAGAAATGCGGAGAACCGTATATAAACGAAAGTAAATGATATGGCATCGAATTAGAAAGTTGAAAAGGAAGGTTCTAGAGTAAAGACCACGGACTCGCATAGGCGGCGTATGACGTCACAAGGTAGTCAGATGATCTTGTTAAGATCGTTGAAAAACGCAGGATATAAGCAGCTTCCTAACAGTCCTAATGGAAATCAAAAGGGAAGGCTCATGTTCAGCAGTGGACGCCGTATTCCTGTAACGGTGATGACGATAATCATAAAAAATTCAAACATGTTCGTGCCTGTCACATGAAGGATCCTATACGAAAGCTGATTTGTTTTATTTTTATAAGCATCCAACTCATAAATATTCTCATAACTTCCATAAATAGATTTTTCAAGTTCAGTAATTACCACAAAGAAATAAAACGTTTGCAAAGGGAAAACTCTCGCGAGTTTCAATAAGTCTATTGCCGTGTATTACAAAATCTTCAAAGCTTTCTATTGAATTTAGGATATTGTACACAAGATTTTTATTACTTCATTTCAATGAAAATACTTCTAGTATTTGTAGTTCATATTTTATTTTATTTTATCATTTCTTATATTTTCTATGTTGTAAAATGGTGATCAATTTCAATTAATTTTTTTAATATTGATCACATCAATAGTGAATACTCAAAGATATCGTTGCGTTAGCGTGTTCGAATTTTTTTATGTAGGCGCTAATTTTGTATTATCGTCGTTTACGTTTTTATTTATTTATTTCAAACAGACACGATAACAGTATAGTATATTATAGATCTACGTTAGTTTCATTTAACAAAGTAAAGCACTTAATTTTGCTTATTATAGGCGTACACAATCCTGCTCATAATTACACTAGCTTATATCTAAACCTTAATAGCTGAATAAAAGAGCAAACTGTGTTAAACGGCTCTCTAAGTAATAATAAAACAAGACACATTAGTCTATTGCATTGTGCTCTATTCTATTAACAAAAACAATTTCTTGCATGGTAAATAAATTATAGTCAAGATTTTATAATTTCCATTACAGTGATATCATAGCGAAAAAAAAAAGAATGTTGATAAAACTTTTAAATAACAATTTATTTATTTTTCTTATGTATTATTTAAAGTCTATAATCTGTGGACAACGTTGTGAGTTACATAACTATGTGTGTGTGTGTGTGTATGTTTCTTTTTAAATACTTCTCATAATTTGAAAGGTTTAACTATTTGTACTTTAAATATATAAATGTAACGTGTTCTGTTCTGAGAGTAAAATATAATTTTAACTAACAAGCTACACATTTTTATTACCGGTATATAAAAGTACTATTTAATAAAACTGAAAATAGGTCTAATTTATTGTAGAGGAACACGCAAAGCATTCAGCCAGTACGCGCCTGGTATGAAGCAATTAAACATCCGATTGTAATTAGATAGTAGTCGTGTATATAACAAAATCATTTTTTTTTGTATCATAACTAAGACTTATTTATAAATTTCATTACATTTTTTTTTATTTTGTAATTAGAAATAATTGAATAATATTATATTCAGGTTGCCGAATTGAAAATGGAATGAATACCTATACAATTGTTAAAATATAACATCCACATTAGCTATATTTGGCGGCATTGTAGTAGATAAAAAGGCGGTCACCTACTCCCTGGATTGATGTTGTTATAAAAGAGTGCAAAATCAACGTGCATGGCTCTATAAAACTTTTATAAAATAAGAAAGCCTGGAGAAAAACTGTAGCGAAGACTAACGTGCTTGGCCACGACCCTTAGTCATTAAAAAACGAGTAAGAAGTTAAATAAGAAAACAGAAAAATTGCCTCTTTCTTTACACTAAATAGTACATACTATGCCAAAGCATTTTAAGATTTATAAATTTGTTTTCGTTGTACCATTTTAATACTTATAAGTTTTTTACGTAATAAACGCGGTAAAGCGCCATAAATAAACACAGAAGCTTTAATACGAAAATGGATTTTAAATATAGCTAAGGTTAAAATAAAGTAAGTTTACTAATCTTATAACGATTATGGCCAAAATTTTTAACATTCCATGTTTGTTACAAAAATAAACTTGACCTCCAACAAGTACCTTAAATTTTATTATCAAACTTTAAATCAACGTAAGTTGTAAAACCTCTTTAATTTTCGTTTCGTAGTAAAAGTTATACACATACTTGGACGAAAAACTAAATAACACCATCAAAAATATTTCAATCTTTGCTAATATGCGGAAGAATAATACTAATTAAATAATGTTCAGAAACGAATATTTAATTGCTTTAAAAATTATATACTTAAATATACTAGATACAAAAAACGGACAGCTCGTGTAATAACTGATTATATGTGTGTGTGTATATATGTAATTGAATATCTTAAGTTGCAAAGGGCAGGGTACATAACTTGTCACACAATGGTATTTGGGGCCGAAAAGTTCTCCAGTGGCAATCACGTACAGGTAGACTTAGCGTACATAAGCCCGTCACTCGGTAGACTGATGATGTAGTTAAGATCAAGGGCAAGACCTATCATCGTGGCAATCTTTTGGGCAGGCCTATGCCTTCTTGGAGGTATCTATGGACTGAAAAAGAGAACGTATAATATGTACTAGGTGTCCCCCACCCGCTTCGTGTTGCCCGCACTGCCTTTTGTCGATGTAAATTGAAATGAACCAATCTTAATAATTTTTTACATAACCAAAAAAAACTCCGACCCAGTCTTATATCTATAAGAAAGTGAAATGTATTGTGTCTTATCTTTTGCCAAATTTCAACTCCCTAAACCTTATGGTATCCGAGATATCTCAACAAATAACAATTGTTATTAAGAGCAACGGAATTTTGCACAAGCGGATGGTTGCGTTTCATTCTAACTTGTGTATAAAACACAAATACTTTGTTCAGTATTTCACGAAACCTTTACTCCGAGGCAAATACTTAGAGAGTGCTTGGAATTGTTTAAATTGTGACCGTGTTGTTTTTAAAGTTTATTTCCAGCAAGGCGGGAAAATAATTTCATCAAGGTGCTTTTATTCTACAGCCTCCTCATGTATAACGATAACGTTTTTAAGAATAAATTCATTTTAGCAACCTAACGGATGTTAGAGCCTGTATGTGTGCATGTGTTCTGAATACTTTTTAATTAGACAATAAAGTCTTACAGAAATAATTATTCAGTCTCTATTATATAGAGAATTGCATAAATAAAGATAATCTACACGTGTATTTCCTCGGAATTAAAAATTAATGCTAATTATGGGATGTCTATCATCTAATATGAAAAAAAATCAAAACATAGAATACCACGTGTTTAAGCAAAGCAAAGTAATATTTTTGTACATAATTTACACTTAACCATTAATTACAACCATTAATTAACACTTCTTACTTTTATATTTATTATGATTTCAATATTATGTTGCTAATATAGCCTTAAGGGAAACGAGATTGCTTTTCGAGGAACAGTGCAGATCCTTATACACGACAAGTGCTCAGTGCGGTTATTTATACTAAAATATGCTGGCTTGCACACAATCTTTTTCTAGTTTATTTAGAAGTTATTTGGTGATCCTTTTGGCATGGTGTGCCTCTCTCCAGGGACTAGATTCCACGACCTAGGATCCTACTTCATCTTTATTAAACATACAACTGCTCAGCTAATTTGAATTTGTTTTTTTACTATCAAGATATTGTACATAGATTTATTTATTACAATTCCTTTAAAAATAATAAAAATTTAACCATATTTTAACGCAATTCTTTACTACTTTATTTTACTCATTACTATGCTAAAAATTGGTTGTACTATAATTTCATTATTCATTCAACATAAACGATAATATGTTATTTGGGCGAAAAATGATGGTACTAATATATAGAATGCACACTTTCGTCTTTGCGCTTCCTACAGTTTTTTTAAGTTTTTTTATGTCTGTTTATTATTAATAATCTTGAGACATTCACCGATTTACCGATGTTGAGGTGCACAAATGTTGACTTGAGGCTTAGTTTAAAGCTTTTATTGTAAGCTAAGCACGTGTGATTTCTCCGAAGCTTCGACAAGTGTCGATAATTATTCATGTAACAGGCTTGGGCGTGACCTAGCGCAAGAGCTTTCTAGTGAAGACCTCGAGTCACAGAACTGTGAACCACAGCTTAATCAAAAACGATTATTTGATCACTAAAATTTCTAGCGCCAATATTACAACCAACTCGAATAGTATTAAAGCACAGACGTGATAAAAAAAAACTGCAGTAACGCTTATATCATTATTTAAAGAGAACCTGCCTGGTTTGTGTCGATTTTTATAATATATACACTGTCCTTGGGTACAAGGACGGCGTGTGATCTGGTTGCGAAGCTGTTTAATTTTAGCGTGTACTAAAGTTGTCGCGTCATCCGGAAGATCGAATACGTGCCCAGGTCACCGAATAGCCTAAAGTTCCCTGGTGAGATGGTTCATGGCTGCACTGACAATTAACTTACTGTGGGTAATAGCGAAGTTAAAATATATACGCGTTTCTTTAATTAAATAGACTATGGTATTAAAACCTAAGTCTATTTACAGATATTCATCACATTAGTACCACGGTGCAACTGTTAGTACGTGGTGGAACATTTATAAAAGCTCGATTAGCATATGGCATAATGACGTTTTGCTTGTCTTAATAAGTAGGAATAAGCGGTCGAGCATATATGTCACCTTATCCACGGCTTTGTTGATTTGCGTTTCGAATCTGAGTCGTTGGCCGGATATACCTTATTATCCAATTAAACGAAAAAGTGGATGAGTGTAAAAATAACGAAATAAGATAGCTTTAGTGAAGATGTGTGTTACAATTTTGGTACAGCTTTTTGGTACGCGAGGTAGTGTATTGATGTAGAGTATATAAGACATGGACCCAGTATCGGTCCTCTAGGCACCCCAACTCTTATGGATGGCCCCTAGAAGCACACCTTTTCGATGTACAATGGCTAAGTAAATTACGAATATCTCATACAAAACGAAATTTGCAGGCTTTATGAGTACAAAACACGGAACTTTGTCTGTAATTTTCCGAACTGTTGAAAGCTTTGGCTGGTTCGGCGAAGATGTGTAAGCTAAGGTGTGTGTGTAGATAATATACTGACAACCAGTGTTTTAGTAATACGCTTTGTGTCACCTTCTTAATATGACACCAATCACATATTTAATATGAAAAATTAAATAATTTCAAAAGTTTACTTATAAAATGTATTTTTATAGTTATCTTTATATCAGCTCTATAATACGTATAAATTTCCAAAAAGTTGTTTGTGCACATTATTCTAATTTAGTTAAATAAATAATGAAGATTCAATTAATTGTTAATATTTCACGGGGAGTGCTTCATTTAATTCAGGAAATATTTAATATTTTACCGACCCCGAAATAACGCGTATACGGCGATAAACCTGTGAAATCTAAATTGTGCCGTGTTTGTCAAATAAAAAAGTGTGCTTAAATAAAGCGATCCAATTTTTCGAAACATGATTTATCATATACATTAATACCGTCTAATTATTTACACGAATTTTGAAAATAACTTGGATTTTGTATTGAGCTGTTAATAACAGTACTTTTTAAACAAAAATTATAAACTTTTCAAAGCTATAATACCCGTAGACGCGTCTAAAAGAAAAATACTGGATAGAGGATTTGAAGTTGGATTTATAAAGAATAACATAAATCTTACAAAGGAGTTGAAGCTATGCGTTTCAAAGAATCCTATTACAAAACATGTACAATGCAACGTCGAACTTAAGAAAAGTTTAAATGTTGTTGCAGCATTAATTATTCAGACTTTTTGACTTAGATATTATAAAATAATAATATACATATAACAATATTCGCCGCATCCTTGCTGATAATTAAATGCGTTAAAGATTTCAATTAGCCTTTACGAAAGAATGTGACCAGTAATAATTAATTAATGCAACTTTTATTTTAAATAAGGTTGAAAGATATATATAATATTTCTAAAAAATTTTGAAACAGATGTAAAAAATTAATATGCTTTTTGGCGCAAACCGGTAACTGTCTCCGTTTCCGCCAAAAAGCTTTCTAATATTGCGAATACTCTTGCACATATATGTTGCATGTGTCCCAATAATTTTTAGTGAATTGATTTGAATTATTCAATAGAAATCGTTTTTTTTTTTTCTTTAGAATATTTGACTATTTATTTAGTGTAGTACATAAAACACTTAAACAGTGGTTTGTTCGTTCAAATCGATCAACTTCGATATTTTATATTTAGTTCATGAACTACATTTGAATATATATTTTGCTACATTTGAATATATATATTTCATAAAATTACACTTCTACAGACATCGCAATTATTCTATTTATCCATTTTGAATAAGGAATAAACACAATTTGAAATGAAATACACGAAATATTAAATATAATATACTTACGTAACCCTAAATGTTTATATAAAAATTTAAACTTTTATTATGTATATCGACATATTATATACTACTATATAACTTATTGATTCATTAAATGATTGCAGTAAAAATTTATTGGGTCAAATGAACTCGAGACCTAATTATCGCCACTAAATTATTCTACGAGCATTACAAGTGTCGCTGGAATAAATCGATTGTTCATATAAATGGGCTATAGGTTACTCGGTTCCTGCGGCAACGTTCATAAGAAATAAAGATTAAATGTATTTACTCTTTAATATAAATATATTAAATTAAAGACATTTAACATAAATTTATTTTTTCTAATATGTGAAAAAGATTAAGGGTTTCCTTTTCGTTTATTCCCTTCAATACGTTCCAATGAATCTATAAATACTCAAACGGATTTTCAACCCTCCTGACTGCTTCCCATTTTATCAGTAAACCCTATTAGAAAAGGTTAACGTAACAATTTCCTACCTATCACGTATTTTAGCCATGTACGTTATTGAAAAAATATCGATAAAATTTTAATCACTCGTCAACGCATTTCTCATACATTGGTGCTATTTTTTTTGGGCTTCATGAAATTGGTGATTTATTAGTAGGTAACTATGTACGGTATTACTATACAATTCCATGTTCTGTTTCTAAATTGTCATGCAGTAAGTTTAAGAACTTTATTCGACAAAAACTGTAAACAATCTTTTCACAGCATTAAGGGGCACACCTAGTGTGACAGCCAGAAAAAAAGGCGATTTTTGGGAATTAATAAAAAAAAAACTAGTGGATCAATCGTTTTAAAATTTTGAGGGTATGTTTATACATGTTTTGAGAATACACAGTATAATTTTTGGAATAATATATTAAATATTTTTGAAATAACACGCGATCTCCGGCGGCGCCAAAAAAAAAAGTCCTCCACTGCTGGAGTGATTGCAGCCTTCTCCGTTGATAAAACCTAAAAAAAAAAAATTCTCGTTAAACAAAAACATATTGTCTGTACGATGACCCTCGGACGAATCAAAAAACCAAAAATTGACAAAATGGCGACATGTTGAAAAAAAAAGTTAAATTTTACCCAAAATTTTTGTGGTTTTTGGCCTACCAAAATCCGATTTTTGATTAGATCAAAAAACTGGAGGGTCATCGTATGGAGAACTATATAGAGAAGATGTAAAAAAAATTTGATAGCGATCGGATCATTTGTCTCCGAGTAATCACTCCAGCAAATTCGAAAAATGCTGTTTCGAGAAAAACGCGTTTAAAGATAAAATGATCGTTTTCACTGTTATAAATGGATTAAAGTCATACTTACAGCTAATCTGTCCAGGCCCATATGTTTCACCTTCCTCTTCCTCAAAAAGGGCTTGTTGAGCTGAAGAAGCTGTCCACAAATTTTTAAAACATCCATCAAAAGTTTGATAGTAAAATTTGCTTGCTAGATCCATTAGCCCGCAAAAAAGATTGATCCCATTTATTCCGACGTCCAATAGACGCATCACAGCAACAAGACGTCTATTTATTTCAAATGCATTATCGACCTTTGGTCCAGAATTAATGTACGAATTACCACCACATTCACAAATGATAGCTATTTTAAACCCCAGGCCTCTTGGACTTGCTTGATTAAAAGTAATTTCCTTGTGACAAGTTTTGCACATCACTAAATTGCTGATACCTGAAGGCTCACAATAGAAACCTGAATCCTATTTGCAAAGGTTGGAAAAGACGGTAGACTCCGAACAGTAGCTCAGGTATGTCCCGTAGCCAATGCAACTACCTAACTGCCGAGCGGCTACTCTTTTAAATGGCTGTAACTCAAAAACTATTTAAGATATCGATTTAAAATTTTAGTATGTTATTTTTAAAGGTATAACCTATCGAAATATGAAAATAAAAAAAATCGATTTTTTGAAAATTTCACACTAGGTGTGCCCCTTAAGGATTTTTAAGACATAATAAGTTTAAGGAAATGAATTGTTCCAACTTGTATTAAAGATATGTTTTGTTAGTTATACTTTCTCAGATCATGATACATTTGGAACCCTCGTAGCTTTAAGTTGGAAGGTGCCACTATGGAGAGTTTGTTCTGATTCTTCTTATAAGTATATAATATGAACAAATGTATAGATTAATTTATCAATTCTACATTGATTGTTCTAAGTATATTACTAAAGATATTGTTATCTTTTTTGGAAAGAGTACAAACGTGAACTTCACGGCGATGCACAGGAAACACAATATCTGTGCAGTCTTGAATATTAAGCTAAGGAAAACGCCTCACCAAAGCAATCACGTATTCGAAAGGTATTCCTATCAATTACCAGGAGACTACCAGGAATACCGTGGATATCAGATGCAGGAAATACTAAAATTTTTCTTTAATTAAAAGCGCTCGGAATATTTCCTTTTGTAATTAATTTTATTTAATATAAAGCCCAAAGATTATTTATCATCCCGAAATATTCCTTATAAATATGTTAATTATAATATGAATAATTACAATACTGTTAGGGGGATAAAATAAGGGAAGTAATAAGTGTCATTCTGGAATCTTCCACGCCGCCTTTTGCAAATTCGCTTGCTGAAAGTAAATAATAAATTTTACAATCCATTTGAAGATCAGTGGTAGCCCAGCGACATGGACTGAGACTTGCGATCATAGGTCGCAGTTGGTAAAACTACTATTCTTAAGCAATTTATAGGATATTTAATCGAAAATGTAGCTAGCTAATAATAATTTAGGTAAACATGTTAAGATAAAAACGTTCAAAAGTGGGTTCGGGTAAAATAACAAAATTTTTTTTTCGTGGAACAATACATTATTTCAATTAATAAATGTTTAGTGGTTGGTAGGTCGTGGGTTCGATTCCTTCGATACAATCTCATATAATTCACACTGTGTGCATTAATTATATAGAATTACCACTGCTAACAAATAAGTTTCCAGAGGATCGGCATGCGTCCTCTGTGTACCATTATACCACACTGCTATCGCCAATCCTACCAAGTATAGCGATATTTTCCACCATACATATCTTTGGGAGAAGCCTAAGGCGTGCAGTTGGAGTAAAACAAAAGTAGGTTGTACACAACAATGTTAAAAAATGTATCACATTGATTAGTACTATTATTAACTAAAACTAAGGTAAAACAAGTCGCTCCACCTGTAAAACTGTATTTTAATTTAGTATACTTTATGATATTCTTCAATAAATTCTTGAGGAACAATTATATTGCACTTAATTAGTCTGCAGATTTTTACCGTTACAGAAAATAGCGGTACATACAAGATTTAAATAGTTTTAAAAAGTTGATGAAAAATGGTTAAAAAGTGTTTTTATACAATATCCAGTTTATAAATTACTTTAAAATCATTACTTAAAGTATAATTACTTTTGGAGAAAAACTTGTAACTTTGCTAGGTCTTCTTCCGTAGCATTTCATTTCCAGAAAAGACCAACAAAAGAAATTGAGGAAACGTTTCAACGTGAGAGCAAATAACAGATGTACGTAACAAAAGATCTTGACATAATAAAAGCCTTAAGTAAGGAACCCTATCACCTAATTAACACGTAAAATAAAGCTTTTATACAAGGAATTGATGTACTGCGTTAGTTCGTGATGTATGAAATTATTTTTCAAAAGACAAAGGATTGATTACACAGGGTGATTCGCTATAGTTGTAAAAGTTTTAAAGAGGGTGAATGGCTCATTTGCCGTCGCTTAAATCAAAAATCATTGGTTTCAGAAATTATAACTAACGTTACGATAAAACAGTAAGAAAAAGCGTTTTCAAAATTCTAATTACTACTTATTAAAATTAATTATTGTTTATTATCAGTTCCTGCAGACTGTAATACCAGAAGTTATTGACTTGTAACATTCCAAAAAAAAATTACGATATTGAAAGGGAAGTTGGAAGTATTTTTGCTCAAAAAAGACCTCTACTTTTGCCTCTTTAAAGTATTTATATCTTCCAATCACTCTGAATATAAATATAATCGAATCTACTAGAAATTTAGAGATTTTTTTAACTTCAAATTTATGAGAAAGTGTAAATATTTTCGAAAGTAGAAGACATTATGATTACGTTTTTATTAACATAAAAGTCTACTTTTTGTTCAAATAATTTTTCAAAAGTTACAATGTATTATGGTTTTACTTCCAACATGTACAAAAGTTATGTACTATATAATATCTTTTTAGATTAATTCTAAAATGAAACACTACGTTTGGTTACTTTTACTTTTGTTGGTGAATATACTGTTGTCAGTCGACGCTTTTGTGTCCCTGAACATTCATTGCCAGCCTTCAAATGAAAAAGTTCTGCAAAAAAAGAAAACCTTCTTTTTTACAGCCTACTTAAAAAGTATCCACAATGTCCCCATCGCACAGGTTTTACAAACACAAGGTGCGAATAACTATATAATAGACAAAGTTTTGAGAATGATATATAATATTTTCTTATTCTGTTTAGAATATGTAAGAGCTTTAAAACGGTAAATATATAGCAGATTTGTAGTCAATCAATGTAAGTTACGTAGGTTATAGATGAAAAAACTTTTTGTTGACAAACGAGGCATTTAAATCTCTAATACCTGTCAACCTGAACTATATCTTATAATATTTTTTATTTAATAAATATTTGAAACAGCTTTTATAAGGAATATATATTGAACAGTTATTATAATCGATTGCCCTTTGATGTTATTTAAGCGTTCTATTAAAATCAAAATAGTCCTTTAAAGCGTATATAGAAAATAAAAGTGATATTATTGGTCAACAATTTAGAGATTCTTTTACTTTTCGCCTTGTTTAAAGTTTAACTCGATATATGTATTTAACGATAATACAAAGATTGTAATAAGTTTCTTCGTGGAATACGGATTCACATATTATATAAATTCCAGGAATTTGTAATATAATAAAAGCAAATAATAATTTCTCATATTATTTATATAAATATCGTCGTCGTAGTTTCAGTTCATAGATGCCCACTACAAGGCATAAGCTTTCCTTAAAGATATTTATAGGGGGATTTACTATAATCGCCACGCTCGACAGACCGTTTGACGATCGCAGTGTGGTAATAATATCAAGATGACCATATGGTCATCTTCTAGAAACTTATTTATGAGCAGTAGCAATCCTATATAACAAATGCACAAAGTGTGAATTATTTGACATTATATCAAAGGGAACGAACCTGTGACGTACCTACCACAAAAAAAATCTAATAATATATTGTTTCACGTAAAATGTTTTTTTTATTATTTTAACAGAACCTGCTTTTGAACGTTATTATTTTAGTACATATACATAATTTACCTAAACTTTTGATTATATATACTTTAAATTGGTTTAGATTAGTTAATTAAAATTAACACCAAAAACTATCGCATTTTTTAATTTTAAACGAGATGTAAATTATTATTAGGATATTTTTATATTTCTATAATACCCTAACATTGCGTAACTAAAGGAAAACGGATGATGAGTATAATTAGATATTTCTGACATGTCCAATTCTTGTACGGTATAAAATTACTCAAAATTACCTCATATTATGAAGACGGATACGAAGAAAGGTCTAGAAGATGATTTTTTTTTCTTTTCAATCGCTTTTAATATCCACGCGATATTACTTTTACTTTTGTCGATCACTTCGCTGTCATCACTCAACGCCTTTGTGTCGCAGAGCAACCATTGCCTCTTCATACAAAAAAGTTCCGGTACAAGTAAAGCATGTTCAGACAAGTATTTTCTAAAGAAAGAATGACCCGATTTTCTTCGGCCCGAAAAGCTATCAGGCCCATCTTCGGAGGCTTGTATGGGTGAAGTGCTTTAACGAGTTTTTATCTCACACTTATCATGGAGAGTCATTTTTATGCTACAAAAACTTTAGATACTGACAGTATATTATTATATTACTACCAACATAAAAAAGTTTATTTTAAATTCGATGCTTGTGTTCAGTTAATTTTTACATTTCAAAATAAATTAAAATTTCAATGAATATTTACATCATAACTGAATTATTTATAGAAATAATGTAAGCGTAATAAAAAAACACTGACGAAAGATTACTATTTTTTTTAAAAAGTATTCTTCTAAAATTTTATTTTTTAAATATAATATTTATGGCGGCTTCAATATCTATTTAATTCGTTCCAATAAGTTTATTTACGTCAAAACGAATTCTTAATCCCGGCTTTACGCATTAACGCTTTTTCGAAAAGGTAAACAGATTCATTACTCGTTAATATTTTTAAGACTGGTGCAATATTGTTAAAGATGATTTTTTAACAAGGGTGACATATTCACCCTCTAATTATGATGACAAACGAACACTTTTTTCTTTTTACGTTTGAATCAATTAACATGTTTATATTTTTCTTCTGTAGTAAAAAAAACATCAACAATGATTCAACTCTCAGTAAAATTTCGATAACATTTAAAAACGTTTAGTAAATGTAATGTTTTGACAAATGCTTCTGCCAAAAGATACCAATTTAATCGAATGACGGTAGGTTTCCATTGTTGCAAAATCAGCTTAACCAAATCGGATCGGTAACACTACTATTATCAAGGTATTTTTGCTGGAATCAATTTTAATTGGAACTACGACTTTAAAGCTTCTTAGTCGAAGAGGAAAATTTTAAACTACAATGAATAAGGAATAAGCTTAATTAAAGTAAAATTAAATAGATCAACAACGTATTAAGCCACATTGCCATACCTAAATTTTGTTTTATATTTCCGTTAACATAAACATTAAAACTGGCACTTCATTTCTTTAGTTTTTCTTATATGCTATTGATCTCCGCAATACACGCCTGCAACCTAGCGTCAACATGAGTGAAATGATGAAGTTCTAACCATACAATTATTTGTTCGAAGAAAAGCTTACCAGTAGACAACTAAGTTATAATGATGTATAAAGACTAATAGTTGCAGTAGAGAACTGAGATTCGATCGTAGATTGCGGGTTTAATTCTAATATAATGTTATATAATTCATACCTTGTGCATTAATTACATAGGACTGTTACTACCTACAAACAAATTTCTAGAAGATGGTCTCCTCTGCGTACCATACCACACTGCGATCGCCAACCCGTCTATCAAGCGTGGTCATTATGATATATATGCCCATATATATTTTTGGGAGAGGCCTATGCCTTACAGTTGCTGTCTAAAAAGCTGAAAGACGACGACGACAACATAGACTAATAAATATATAATTCTTAATCCTGTATACATATATGTTTAATTATTAGTGTAATATTTATAATAATAAATATAGTTAGTAGTTCATTGATTATATTGATTATATATGAAGAGGTGACTGTATATGTCATTTGTTGCTAATTAACGTATGTTACAACCAATCCAAAAATAAGTGGTTTCAAAAAAAAATAGTATGAAAAAATGTTTCAAAATTCAGTTTACTATCTAATACTATCTGTTCCTGCAGAATTAGTACTACAATAAATTATTGACCTATCGCATTCCAAGAGAATTATAGAATCATCACTTTATACACGGTGATTGGAAGTAGGGGCAAAAGCTTTTGCTGACAAATTAAATGAGCTATATATTCATCCGTTAAAACTTATACACCTATAACTATTCAAGATATACAATGAATTCGCTTTTTAAAGATAAAATTCCGTAGACCGTCTTATCTTTATAGAAATAACGTGCGCAATAAAATACAATAGCCAGTGGCCTCTTTATAATCATGTGTCAACACATATAATTATTGATAAAAGCCTAAGAATTCTCAGGCTTTTATCAAAATTAGGTTGTAATAACCAGTAATTGAATTTTAAGTTGCCGCTTAACATAAAACTAAGTAAAGAAGGGATGTTCCTTTGATTACATATACCTTATACCGATCAAAAAACGATCAATACCTATCGAGCAGGCGTTTAAACCTTGAGATGTCTCGCTAAGTACTTTAAGAAGGGCTTTATGAATTTCCGCTCTGATATGTAGGCATATGACATAATATATGATAAGAAATTCATTCTCAGAGTTTGCTCATTTAACGATATAACATAAATCAGGTAATTGGGTTCAAAGTGTTTATATTTAATCGATTCTATATTTATTTTTGAATAAAGTTATTTTGGCTGTTATATCTATAATATACAAGATATTGGTAGATTATTGACATAAAAGCTTTAAACGCGGCAACGTGAAGCTCGTTTGTTAGCAAAATGGTATAAAACTTTTACACTTGTATCCAATCAATCTGTATAAAATGATCACTCTGAAATATGTTACATTAATTTATTATTTCTATTATCTTTCTATTATCTATTATTGGAATGTGATAAGCCTATAGCTTCTAACATTACAGTCTGCATGGACAGATAGTAATGAATAATTAATTATATGACGTTGTAATCCGTGAATACGTGATTTATTATTTTTTAAAGAATTGATTTTTGGATGCGAGAAAAAGCTCCTTAAAAGCTTTGACATCTATACCCAATTACCCGGTAGGTCTTTTTAAACAATATATGAGCTCAAAAGTCAGTAAAATAAACAATTCAAATGAATGTTATTTAGGCTTCATTGTTAATTATAAATTTAAATTTGATATGCGTGATAAATGTTATATTATGGGCAATATGTTAGCAACTGTGCATAATTATTGGATGCTAACGTAATATTTGTTAAATATTAATCTTACCAATAAAATAGTTTAACGTTCCGAAGCCGAAACGGCGAAGTAATTCCCAAGCTTAGTTACAGTAAAAACGTCTAGGCTAAACGCCTTCAGTACACTGCTTCCTTAAAGTGGAGGAAACCATGAATGCCAAAAAATAATTCAGTTTTTTTTTTTAATAATAATCACGAACATAAAGTACCACATTTGTCATAATCTTTCTTTTTAATTAATATTCTGAATATATTAAAATGAAATTACATTTTTTTTTCAATTATTCATCTTATTTCTTCTGAATCAGAAATTAAGATAAACGTATTACTGACGTTAAATCTTAGATCACATTAAAACATTTTTTCTTTTGTTTAAATGGATATTGAATAAGTATATAATGTAATTCATAATTAATTTATTGTTTATAATATAACTAACAAATGGGTAGTGACTGCATATATAGCAGAAAGCCATTAAAATCTGATGAAAAAATGAAGTTCCTTTTTCAAAATAAAAAATTTCATAACCATGTGTTGTACCGTTTCAGGCGCTTATATTAAATATTCGAAGGTTTTAATTTCGTTACAGATTTACATGTGTGAAGTTAAAATAATTCTTTAAATAATTCAATGAATTTACATCTATTTATAATGCTTGGTGATGATACAAGTTCATGTGATTCAATATAATATATGCACATGTACATTTAACTGACTGCTAGTTATACGGCCTGACCAAAACGCAACCGCAATAGCGCATTCATCCTAGTCTCTTTGAGGTTAGTTCATATGTACATTAATCCAAATATTAAGTAAAGATAAAAATCACGTACGCTGACTCTTATCCACCACTAGTGTGTAATATTAAATCCTTAACTGTATAATTAATTATTTTCTGTACTGGCAACTTCAAACACATTTTTTTAATAAATATTTTTAATTCTGAATTCAAATGTATTTCTTATTAAACCAATTGATTTGGGGAAAAAGTTTTTTTTTGGCTCTTTTTAATGTTGTTCTGACAGTATAGCTTATGACACTGGTCAAATAATAAATGTCGTGTACTGCATGATGAAGTTTAGTAACTGCCTTCTCAAAGACCTAAGAGCTTACTTGAGCTCACTTGAAACGCTTTTAGCATTCCAATTGAAACATGTCAGAGAGAGCCGTGCCTCGTCTTCACCAATCTCTGTTAACGAATTATGACATATATGTACCTATGACCAGTGCATTTAAAAATAAGTTTGAAAATGAAACGACGTTTCTAATTTTTAGTGATGGTTACTCAGGTGTAAAAACTTTAAAGGAGTGAATTTATAGCTTACTTATCAAGAATAAGCGTTAATCTCCTCTTTTTTACTATATTTGAAACCATTGATTTTCGGATAAGGTGTACCATACATTAATTAATAGCAAATGAGCTATACATTCACTCCTTTAAAGCTTCTACACAAATGACCAATCTATTTGTATAAATTTTCTTATTATCAGTTTCAAAAATCAATAGCTATTATTTTAAATGCAACACAAAAAATCTTTCTAAGAAAAATTAAATAACAAACAGCGATTTTGTGATTTTTAAGTGGTTTACGCTAAAGGGCGAAACACATGCCTACTCCTTAATTAATAAAAGAGCTTTTGAACTTTAAATTCGCACCCAATTAACATCGTGCGACTAAAATATAATGAATGTATAATAAATTGAGTTTTAAGATATTTATATTTTGAATTATGAAAAGAACAATGACTTGCAAATGAGAATTATTTTTTTACGTTCATTGATTTTTTATTACGTGTCTTCCTCTACAGTTCTGAAGCTTTTTGCTATATATTATTTATTTATTACTTATTATTACAATTTTTAGACAAAAGGTACATTGAAATGACAATTGGTATAATTCGATAAAAGTACTTTATAATAATGTAAACGTTGCTTGCATGCAATCTTTTATTTGTCATGTAGACTAATTCTAAGTAGGATAATCTTGGTAGAGGAATCCATCAACGGGTTATGTCGAACTTCTATCAAGAAACGGGAACGCCTTCACATGCTACCGTATTATACGGCGGCCTCAACGACTTGAAGTAGAGCTGCCCCCGCCAATAATCATAAGGACGAGAACTAAATTAGCTCTCACGCCACCGCGGGGCCAGTAAATCCCAGCAGATTACCCGAGTCCGTCGCCAAGGTTCCAAGGGTAGCCAAGGTTCTGTTATAAGAGTTAGAGGCAGGCATAGTATAACCACTGAATATCTATCCCTCCGCAGCCTACAGTAACATTGCTTAACAATCCAATAAACCTAACCCTATATATAGTTATGTCTGTCGGGATGAAAATGTTGCATTTGTGAATGCTATGTACTTTTTACATACATTGCAATAAACTAATATGGATCGCTTTTAAACACAACAGTTTATCTTCGAATGTTATTTCACCCTTACTGGGGTATTTTACACCCACAAAATTTTAGTGTTGTGAGCGGTATTGCTTGTTGAATTCTAGAATTTTTTATTGCGCTAAATCAATAATGTCAGTATCATTTTGACCAACACCGCGTACAAAGTTTGGAAAATGTAGAAAAAAGAATGTAATGTCGGGGCTTATGCTTTGTCTTATATTGTCATTAATTATTGCAAAGAATTACTATTAGAGTGTTAACTATGTTTCCACGTGCCACAATCAATAGTCATTGCCCCCCTCATGTTTGTCTTTCACTCTTCAATACGAATATCGGTGTTTATTTTGAAACATGTTCGAATATCAAAACTTTTTCTTTACGTTCTTGAAATTTTTTACTTGAAACATGTAATTTTTTATGAATAAATTACCATGATAATACTTAAGGAAATATAAGGAGACAGTGTAACCAACTGCAACCGATTAGGCGATGTTTCTAACCCCTCAGGTACACACGAATGGAAATGATTAACTGTACAGAATTACCGTCCAAGCCGAAATTCTTTCATAGTGTCCCTGTACCTTGCGCCTAGTCACTCCATGAAACATCCGCCTAAACAACCTAAGAACGGTTTTTCAATTCGGTAGAATAAAGAATGTAACACGCTCAGGCGATTCTCGATGCATATCACTGTAAAAATATTTAGGCTAAGCGCCTTCAACGCTCTGTCACCAAAAATCCAGTGAAGTTGAAAATACCATTAGGTAAACAGCATTTAATAGTAACAAAAGCTGTTGAAGAAAAGAGCAGAAGTGGTCATTTTAGAAAAATTCTAACCAGAAATAATCTTTGAGCAAATGTGTCTGTCTATAAGCCACAACTAATAAATTCACGTACGTATAGTACAAATTAAATTCATATTTTAGTTATTACAAAATTTTGAAAATAAGGTAATAATATTTTTTTAAATTCTCGTTCTTTTCATTTAAAACCTTATGGTTCCCGTTTTAATTCTAAATTCAAACGTGACGGGCGCCGCTTTTTGAGGGCCAATTATTTTCCACGTGTCCGAAATCAAGCTTGAGAATTTGATTACACATTCTGGATTTCCCGATTAAGTCCCATTTATGGAAGTAAAAACCTTGTTTCAATTAAACTACGTATCCATAACATTTCATAATTTTGTTTTCTTTACATACCATTTTATTATTATTTTTTTGAGTTTTCGGTAATTGTATCATATAAAAAATTATTTTATGAAGTACGTATAAGATTTTGTTACTAATTTCAAGATTTCTTATAATCTATAGATTAAAAAAAAAGAAAATCTGTTTATTTCTAAATTTTAACGATATTAAAATATATCCGTATTTAACTCCGTATACTCAAATACATATTTAATAAAATAATCACGTTACTGTTGAATTGACCCTAAAATTTATTTTCTAAATATAGATTATATATACACTTAAGTTAAAAAAAATATTTTGTTATGAGAATAAGTTTGCATTGTCAAATGACAAATGTTTTTGACGCCTGTTGGATAGCGAATTATGTATGAAAGGATATAAGTAACTATGTCAAGTCGAACACTAGATTATTGGCACCTGGCGTACCTTAATTAAGTCACAGACCTCATGGTGACTGCTCTACAGCGGTCCAAAAATATCGATTCACAACGAATCCAGCATGTCGGCCGCCCTCTGGGGCAGACAGCTTTACTCGCTCTATGTACACATAGGACACAACACGTCAAGCGAGAGATATCAAAACGGTTTCCCGCCACTAGTATTTTAACACTTGATAGCACACCTTACGAAAAAATCCAAAAAAAATGTTATAGGACTCTACTAAACACTTATTCAATTATAAACTTTAACATTACATTTCAAGATATGAATGAAAAACAGACTAAAAGTTTCATTATGTTACTAAATTTTTGCATCGAATTGTACATCCACCTTCTTCGCTAGCTCGACCCGACTGACTGAATTTCTTACATTTTCCCGGCGCAAGCCTTCACCCCTTGTATTCGAGCACGTTCGCGAAGATATAAGTTTGGTGTATGTGTACATTGATTTTTTCTCTCAATTTTTCTAATAATTTACCCAGCGTCGATTTAATAATTTCGATTGTATTAATTACATATAAATATTGTAACACCTTATATGAAAACGTTTGTTATAATTAATATTCGACGATCTTCGAAAAACGAACGTATTTATGATTTTCTTTATAATGCTTCTACTTGTTAATGATAGATAATTAAATTTATGTATTATATCTTCACTTGTTATGTAACAAACGGTGAATTCATATAATGGCATAAATTATTTTTATTTAAATTTCAAATAACAATTTTAACATTTTGGGTAACCATGAAACATACTTCGATATTGTATAAAATTTAATGGCAATTAAATCTTTGAAAATTCGCTGGAATTAAATAGATATTGTTAATAGCAAATTATAAAAAAATGTGATAAATCGATTTTCAGCATTAAATTTATTACTTGTTATAATAGAAAACACTTATTTTTCTGTGTATAAATACATTAAATATATTTGAGAGGCATTTTAAATTTTAAAATTATTTGAAAATACAATAGTTGAGAATTTTTTTTCTAATTCTGAATGAAGCCAATAAGCAATAGACAAATAAATTATCTACCACAAACCATAGTAAACTTGTTTGTTGTGTTGAATTATTTTTGTCATATGAAATGACGCTTTGAAATATTTATTAAAAGTGTTTTATAATAGAAAGATAGTGTTTATATTATACAATAAATATTTACTATGGCACAAGCGGAAGATACAGAACTACGTGATTTGGTTGTTGAAGCATTAGAAAAAAATGGATCACTTGCTAAAATACGGGCTCTATTAAGGGCTAACATTTTTTTGGTTTTCGAAGATGACTGTGAAAACATTAAGCAAAATATTAATTTAGACAACTTGTTAAAGTTACCAGAAGGTATATTTTGCCTTTCTTTAATTCATGAATTTCTTGAATTTTGCAATCTCAAAAACACGTTGTTTGTTTATATGTCTGAGTCGCGACAAGGCAAAGATTATACATATGAAGGCCATAACTCGTTATTTGAAAAACTAAAGCTGTCTAAACGTAACAAAGAAAAAGAGCCCATATTAGTTACGCTTGTCAAAAATGTTTTACAACAACAAACAAAATCTTTTGGACATAATATTAAAAAAAATGATAAAACTTTCAAAGACGGACAAAACAATACATATATTGTTCACGAAGACTCTTCGAGTAGCATAAGCCATTCCAACTCTGACAATTCTTCCGATGAAAAAACTAAATTACACCTTCGGTTACAACTTGATAATTCAGACACAGATACATCTAGTGACTCCACAAGAGGTAAGACAAGTTCGGAATATATACCAAGTGAGCACATGTTGGCCATTAACAAAAGTCCTCATAGCAACCATCTACAAGATCCAGAAAAACTAAATTCTAATGTCAGTGCGCCTGTTTCAGAGGTGAATAAAATTCTGAGCAATAGTGATTCAACTTCATACGTTGATATTAAACCACTAAGTTCTTTAGATAAAATGCTAATAAACACAACTGGTGTGCCCTGTACAGAAGATAAAAGTGGAACTGATTCAATAAAGTCACATTCCCAAACTGAGACACCTGCCGTTTCACAAAACTTGGTAGTTAATTATAGTAGTGAAATAAATAAAATTGATAAACAGAAATCAGATGGCTCAATTAATGATCTAACTGAATATAGTTTAGATTTTAATTCACCTGCCTCAGGAAAAAATGAAGCGGATAATAAGCAAGTACAGTCTCCAGATTCCATTCATGAACAATTAAATCTTAGCAGTCCTTTAAAGTTTTTACATCAGCAACAATATGATCAGAAGTCAATAAGCTCACCAAGTTCAGTTTCCACTTCTGAAGCTGCAGATGTTATCAGTGACATCAGTAATTCTTCTGTACAAAAAAATATTGAGAAAAATGTATCAAAAAGTAAGTCTAAATCACTGTCCAATCATTCAAAGAAAAGTTATAATGATAGCAAGATGTTTGATGACTCTGGTGATTTTTCCGAGTCTCCAATTCCATCCCTGTCTAATCTTAGTTTAGATATTCACAGTGACTGATTAAATTGTGAGGTAATGTTTTCACTAGTGTTCACAAATGCAAGAAAAATATTTTTTTTTAATGTGTAAAAATGTTGTCATGTAATATTTTGACTTAGCTATGTAAAAACTGTCCTCAAACTGTCTAAAAATATTATGTAAATATGTTTTTATATATTTAGTGCTGATTTTAGACAAGGCAATTTATTTTGCCTTCTTAGCAGCACAGAGAAGTCAAAGAAGATTTATGAAAAAAGCTCTCAAAATTTCAAACAAAAAAAATCAGAATTAAATGTTTTGTAGTGCTAACAGATGAATACAGCAAGGTAAGCTTCTATTTCAGGGTGCTTTTACGTTAAAATATTATTTTGAGTGTTATGTTAAATTTGTGATAATATACAAACTTACATTAAAATTTCTTTTAAGCATAAAACTACATTTTATCACATTTTCTTTAATATTAATGCAAAAGAGAATTCTGTAGTTGGATATTCACAGAAGAGAAGGTTTTTGAGTTGTTTAGGAATCATTAATTTTTTAATAATATTTAAAGAACATGTTCTGTACTTGAGACCATGAACCAGCAAATGCAGCAAAGGATGTCCACCTACAAGGTGTTTTCTGAAAGTCAATCTTGTTAATGTAACAAATTACTTTTAACTATATTTTTTGGAAATCTCTGTGTGAGGTCTATGTCCACCTGTGGATGTCCTATGTTTACCAGTAGATATCCTATGGTTTAAATGATGATAAAAAAATATCTATGATTTTGAAAGTATTTTTGTCTCAAAATTTGAACCTAGCTCTAATACACATTCCTTCATAACAAATCTGTATTACTGGCTGTTATTTGGTTTGGCAATTTAAAAATATGATTTGACACTCACATATATGCATTTAAAACAGACAAATATGAATGCAGGTAAAAGTTTATTATTTTCCATGAAACATATTTCTGACTTTCCAAATGGCAGGTCCATTATAATATTAAGTTCCATTTTCAATTATATTTATGATTCCATTTTTGTTCAGGAGATTTTTTTACATTTTATATTAGCACATTTTAAAACAAATGGGTGCCTTGACAGGTTCAGTTCCTTTATTGTGATGCATGATATTGAAAAAGTTAACTATTAGGTATTGCTAATTGAACACTGGTGGTGGTATATTATTTTTGTGAGATGATTACTTGTGACTATTGAATTCATGTGGTGATTAAGACAATCAGTTTATAATTAAGTAGCACTTTTAAGTAACACTGTATTTATCACTATACCTATTGTAAGCAACATGTTCCAAAATTTTAAATAATATGGTTGTGCCTTATTTAACAGATGTGTGACAGAATCAGAGGTTCCTTTAAAAATCAGTCAATAATGATTCTAGTCCTTTGAAACATATAACTTGTGCCGTCCAAATTCCTTCATTGTCATATACAATTCTGATATTAGTTTCTAAATACTGGTTAAGCAATAAACATTTGAATTGAAATGTCAAAATATTTTTATTAACCCAAACATCCTTATATTTCTAGTATATAGCAAGAATACTATTTAACAAAAACTAAATTATTAAATAACAGCTAACAGTTAGTAAACTGTTTTTCTTAAATTGTTCTGTGTAATGTACAAGCAGAGAAAAAAAAAGAAAAAGATAGAAGGTATATTAGTGGATGTATGAGGATCATTTTATTTAATTTACATTTATTTAAGAAATTTCTGTTATATGACCAAAGCTGCTGTAAGACAACTATTTATCTTGAGAATTATATAACATATGTCTGTCTTTACTTATTAATTTGTAAGTATTTTGTATAGATCTGGTGATGAATAATCTTAAGATTAATGAGATGCTATTGAAAATCTATGAGGAAGCCTATAACCAGAAGTGAATGAGTGATGGGTAAAATGTAGATTAATATTTTAATTAAAAAAACCATTGAATTGTCTATCAACTTCCTTTGGTACCAAAACTATTCATATTTTCTCTAGTGAGTATATTGTATAAAACTTCAGTGACATAATTTTAAAATTGATCGCTATCTTTTAAAAAGCATGTTAAGTAGGTTTCAATAAATAATAGTCTTGATAATAAGTAATCAATGTTTATTTTCACAATATTTGTAAAGCATAGATTGTAGATATCACGTTTCTGTTAGCATACAAGTCAATCCATATCAAACACTGTAATTGTTACATGTTTCTATACAAAAGTATGCTACACTGTTTATGGCATAATAGCAATTAGTGTAATCACATAGAAAAAATTATATTAAACATTTTTATTTACACCTTAATATTTTTATTAGGTACATGAGTTTATAATATGAAAATGGTATAAAAATTACACTTTCATAATAATATTTTACTTACATTGTCATAGTAATACAAACGCGGTTTGTTATCCTAAATCTGAAAAAATATAACAATAGTAAAAGCGACAATGTTCCATACAAATGTTAACAGACCTATACCGTCGGTATTACTTCACTGAAATGGAAGATACATCGCTCTAGGCACTGCAGTCGTGATTTATATATTTACGTTCGTATTCAATGATTTTTAATCGACTTTAAAAAATCACAACAATAGGTAACAGATACGGAAAGGTCTAACTCATGCTCGTAATATTTGCTAATAATTACAAATATGCAGAGAAAAATCCTTTCGAAAGTTGTGCTGTCAAAATGGAAAGTGAATATGTAAGAATTACCAACTAAAACATTACAAGTTCCTATAGAAAATAAATATAAATAATGTACATATGGCAAATATTTGGCTTTATATAGTTTTTCAGGAGTGACGAAAATTTTTACGTCTACTACCATATTCACATTATTTCAAAACATAAAATATTTGATTAAAATTTTACAGGTAGCAACACAATAATTCACATTTTACTTAATAGCAATCATATATGAGGAAATCAAATAGAGTATTATTTATACATTCTGTAATCATTTATACAATAAAAGTAGTTAAAGCTCGTTGCCCATTGAGCTGTCATGAGTAAGATTTGAGTCCATACTAGCGTTGTCTGAATCTTGACTTTGGTTTCCGCTGTAGTTGGCTGCTTCTTGCAGGCGCATCAACATGTTCAACTGAAAAATGGGGATTTCGGTTTAGTAAAACAATTATAAAAAAATTGATGTTTTTTTTCACAGTATGTAAATCAAAAAAATACTTTTAGTTAATAATATGTTTTATTGCGAATAAATAGTCTGGGAGATTTTTTAATACTGCTTACCAGTGGATCTTGATTGTTATTTCTGTTTGCTTCTTGATTCGCCTCTTCAATGCTCATTTCCTCCACTGTTATAGCTCTCAATGTCTGGAAATAAATTAATATTATGATAATAATATACGAAATAATTTAATGTTCGTCAGTAATGATAAATTTCGCCTAAAATATTAATAATAATTTTGAGCTAATCTTATAAATTTATATCGTTCCAAAATTAGGGTTTTTCGTCTTAACGAAAAGAAAACCTTAGTTTTCTTTTACAATTTCAAGATTTAAAAACAATTTTAAGACTTACGTGAGAGTGATTAGGTTCCCTCCAAGGGTAAGAGGATTTGACGTGATGCAGTGGGTCAACAGCGGCGTGGCGTCGGCGCCCATATAGTGCTACGCCTTCACGCACGGCCTCCGATGCGTACGGCACTATGCTGTAGTTCCACACGTCCGCGAACCACGCCTGTTGTACAAAAAATGTTTTAAGTTATGAAAAGAAATATTTTAGGTCTGTAGTAGGATTGCATTATTATGCTGCATTCGCTTTAAGCATGTAATACGTTTACTTGCACGCGGTAAAGTGATTTCGGTACTACTATATTCATCAACTTAAAGTATTATATTCGTGGAACGCTAGTACGTTTTTTTATGCTGCGTTTATACCTGACTAGCTTCTAAATCCATTGGACAGGCAAGGAACAGTCTTGGTCCGACGGTGACGTCACTGGACGAGTGCGCTTCGAGGAACGCGTTGAGCGTGGACCACACACCCGGGAGCCACTCCAGTACTGCAGCTAATGCAGGCTCTCTACGACCCAGGCGCAGCTCAAGAGAGAACAACTTTCTTCGCAAATACCTATGGATTAATTAAAGAAGAATATAGTCACTTCTACCCACTAATAAATGCTGTTAAATTAATTTAATAAAATGTTAAAGGTCGTCGGTTGATGACAACTTAAGCGAGGGAGTTTAACTTTAACAGAATTCCGGTTTATTTTTTATCAATGACAGATTAAGTGCCTGCCATTTTTATAAGATACTAATGCTCGACGGTTAAATATATAACGATAGTTTTGCCCCGCCCGCTCCGCAAACTTAATCAAAACCTCCTCGACTCTTTTTTTAGTGTGGAATTTCGTATAATCCGTTTTAACCTAACATCTACATAGCGATACGAATACATTAAATTTTAAGCTTACAACTTACATAGATAAAAGTCTCTTATATATACATAAAGAAAAAAAATTATTTACCGCGCTAAAAATCCTTTCACAGGTTCCATATGATTGGCAGTGAGTAACCATCGGAAATTGTGATGGAGTTGAAGGTTTGTGGTGTTGCAAGTAGCCTGTGACATTGTTCCTGCAAGCAAAAGCACAGATAATAAACAAAAATACCATTAGCTATTTATAAGTATTGATTGGTTATTAAAGATACCGCGGTTATCGGCCTTGTTAGTTCAATGCGTTCTCTTATTCATTATGCTATATAGCTCATTGAGCCGTAATGAAGCCCATGTACTACGGCTGAAATAATGATAAAATTAGGTTCTCATTTATTTCAGTAACACTAGGTTCTATTACATTGCCCAATACAGATTGAGTGCCCAAAAAAACCACTGAGTTTGCTATGGGCTCTTCTCATATCAGCCCGCGTTTTAGAGCCGTCGTAGAGTTTAAAATGAAGAGTGCCGGACAATACTAGGGTGTTCAACGTCATTTTACTTTCTGTCAGACCGGGCTTTTCTAGGATTCTTTCCATGGCGTACACAACCGGTCACTATAAGTGATCCTATGGGGATATTAATATAAATAAATGGCACTCCGCAAACCGCAAATTAGGTATAGCTGATCAAAAAAAATCAACGGATCTACTATTTACGATTCAGGGTTTACATACCTATGATGACGGGCATGTTGCGGTTGTCAGGTGGCAACAGGCCGGCAAAAGCATCCCCGAGGGCGGAGGCATGTTGCAAGTTGTCTAGCAACACGACGGAGGGCAGAGCAGCTTCCTCGGCCCCAGCCGCACCGCACTGCTCCGCAATGTTTGCCAGATACGCGCGGAGTTCGTTACACGACTTGCGATCCACGCTGTATCCAAAAGACAAGTATGTTTATTATTATATGCCCTTCACTAGGCGGAACGACGATCTGGTCAAGGTCGTGGAAGTCCATGGATACTGGTCTCATCGTGGCCACCTTGCGGAGAGGCTTCTACTGGTTGATATGATGACAATGATGCCAGTAGATAGTGTAATGACGTCAATGTCCATTTCTCATAAAAACAATAGTCTAACGAGTTGATAAGCATAAAGTACGAAGGCGGCTCGACCAATTCGGTTATTAGTTTCGTATTTTCATTCAAGCTTCTGGTTTTATGAGAAGATATTGAAACGAGTAAAAATTAGAACACCGATTCTAATTTACTCTGATATATTTATAAAACATTTAACAGCAATTAGAACAAAAATAACAGTTTTGGGATTATCTTCGGTATGATTTTAAGTTTATTAGGCTGAAAAAATATTAATTGGTGTTTTTTTTTTAAATTAAACCATTAAAGCAATAGGTTAATTATTCACAGAAATAGGTTTTATTTGTTTATAGTATACTGCAACTATCAAATAAATTTGACCTATTCTATGATAATTTATTATGATTATAATTTTATTGTTTTATAAATAGATTAAAACTAATTCACTCACTTAAATGTTGCCACAGCTTCTGCGGGATTTCCCCTTCTTTGTGTACGCTGTACATAGAACTCAGCTAGTTTGGCAGCTAAATACGATTTCCCCGTGCCGCTGGGTCCGCATAAAATAACTCTTCGGTGTTCAGATAATAACGACACATATCTACAAATTAAAATAAATTTAGAGTTTGCTTTAATCATAAATAAATATAAGTTTCATATATGAAGTGAAAATAATTGTACGCACCTATATACAATATTTTTTGGTATGAGACTATCAAAAGCCAAGCTTCCTACTCCTTGCAAGCAAATATACAACGTATTAACGGTACCAATAATATAACCACAAGGCAGTAATTCGGGAAATCCGATTTCAGGCCCTCGAGTTGCTTCACCTAAATGGTATGACGTAATAGAGTCTGTGTTTAATCCGAGGTTCGTGCCTGGATCTATCCTAGACAGGTAGTCCTTAAATGTCTTCCTGACTATATAATCTAAGTTCTGCCACGTGGTTTTTCCAGATATATAAGTGTACGCAATCGTGAATTCGTTGCAGTTTATTGTCGAGTCGCTATGATATACGTTCTTGTACGAATTGCTGTGCGTTGATTTATTACTTTTAAGGCTATTCGTGTTCGATTTGTTGACTGATTGGGGGTAGTCCTGCGTCTCTGTGTCAGGGCTATGGTTCTGTGACATTCTGGGCGAGTCGTAACTGGACTGTTTCTCGAAATGATTGAAAGCAGCCGCAGATTGTTTCGCGTAGAATCTACATTCTGACTCAGTTAATGTGTCTTGGACTTCTTCGAAATATCTTTGGAATGTTTCCGGTTGTCCTAAATACACGGCGATCGCTATTTTCTTTCCGTCTGTCGTGTCGCCTTGACTGTCTGCTACGCCTGCAAATAAATTTAGCATCATCACCGTCATTAGCATTTTAGTCAAAGGACTACAGACGATTCTAGAATGGAGAAAAAGCGCCATCATACGCAGCGTAAGATGTTACCCACCATACACCATAAATCCACTTAGTCTAATTAAGATTTCGGATGGCTCTCTTTCAACTGATTTATTTATTATCAGAAGCCTGTGTTGAGGTTTTTTAATAACTCAAAAGAAAGGCTTTCTTCTTCACGTTTAGATAATTAATTAGATACAGATTAAACGCCCTCAAAGCTCTACTACCTACATTGAATATTAACAAAGCAAACATTGTATTTATAGTTCTATCACTAAAAAAAATGTTCATTCTTACTACTAATAAATAGTAACAAACACCTTACTAAGTTTAGAAGTAAATAGTAGTACTTATTACGGTCCTATATAGTCGAAAGTAGAGTTAGGAGGTCCTTTGTAGAGTAGTGGACATCTTACGAATCGATTATGAATATTCATATATTTTTTTTTTATAATTAACGACGTAAAAGGTATAGTTCAAGTCAAATATAGATTAATTGTGTTTCCTTTCTTGACATTAATAAATGTTATTCAAAGAATACAGTTTAATTTAAAAATAGAAAAACTTCAAAAGAACACGAAGCGACACGTGAATATTTTTAACAAAAAGAAACAGTACTGAATGGAAATAAAGGAAATAGCGTGTTACTTTCACCCTCACCTTTGACCCTAGCGTTGTCTCGCGTGACGAAATTACTTTTTTATTTCGCGTGACTGAATATTTATTTAAAGCGTATATTTCTTCCGTCTTTTACTTACGCTAAACTCATTTTTTATTCATATATTAATAAGTACCTAATAAAGGGGACCGCAAAAATTCTTTGAAGACGCCGTAAGCGTACACTGTTTTTTAATTATGCATTACTAATAATAATTCTCAAAAATTTAGGCTTATTAAAATCGTGAAATTAAATAATTAAAATAGTTAAGGTGTGGAAAATACGCAGTACTTGTTAATTAGCAGTATTGATATTCGATAATTTTACACACATTATGTATTCATACATAAAGTATTCATAAATACTTATATATAAATGTAAAATTATCGAGTATAAGTACTGGCAACTTTGAACTCCAATATCTATTATTTTAAAATGGAATCCCTAATTCAAATATGTTTCAAAAGAAATTATCACAATTTTGTTTATCAATCAGCAAAGCACAGTTTTATTTTATGCTAACGTTTTTCTGTTATTTTTATCTGTTCTGTTGTTTTTTATTTGTATGATTTCATTGTTATAAAAAAATAATGTTATATGTAATTAACTCACCAATATCAGAATAACTCTCTCCAATAGCTAATTCCCTCGTCTTGGGCGGAGGAAGGACTGTATTAATGTCATAATCACCGCTCATCCGGTCACCAGTGGACAGTCCGTTCGTAAAGATGTCACTGGATCCGTTTAAAGCTCCCAATATAGCCTCATTATTTTCGTTTAATTCGCAAACCGCTTTATTTCCGTATATGGGTTCTACCATATTAGATTTTGGTGAGTTTTTCTTCGAGAAATCCATGGTAGGGGTTGACGAGAGTGTGCAGTTAAAGTCTAAGTCTAGCGGTTGTGAATGCATGTCCATTGACGCCTGTGAAAACAAAAGTATTAATTTATCGTACTCTAGTTTTGAAATTAAAGTACTCTAGTTTAAAATGGTTTTAGTTGGTTCTAATAAAAATTATAAAACAAAAATCTGATAATTGTTTTTGGCAAAATGCAGGTCTATCACCAAATTTTACCATAGACATTTTTCCATTTCGTTCATGGTATTTTTAGAAGAAAAACCTGAATTATTTGCATGCTAACGCGAAGTATATACTAACAGCATTATTTGCAGTATTGGCAAAATAATCTTACGTTCTTAAGTAGAAAGTCGAAAAATAAGTGGCGATTTTATTTGGTACAAAATATAAGAATATTTGGTACAAATTTGCAATTTATAGCATATAACACAATGTTATAACATGTATAGCTTTTTACCTGATGCAAGGCTGGCTGATCAGCGAGACTGAACCGTCGTGGATCGTCGCTGGCCGGCAGCGAGCTTTGACTGCCGGCCAAGGAACGTGACGTCACTAGCCGTTGGAGTCGCTCGTTATTTTGTTTCAAGTTTAACATCTCGTTCTGAAATTTAAAAAATCAGTTGTAATAGAGAACAAACACTACAGATATTTAATTTTTTTTTATAAAAACAGTTGTCAAAAAGAGCCAAAGTCATCATAACCAGCAGTGATGACGAAAGTGGCTCATTTTAAGGATTGTTTTTGAGAGTAGATTATCTGTAGCCTTATTTACAAATGCCTAGCACTTGCAGAGTACAGAAGGCCTAAACCTCGTTTTTTTTAAAATGAAGCTTATGTACGGAGTCTCGGTCCAGACCGCAATACAATATTATTACTGAATCTCGTTCTGGTAATAAAGTAGCTAACCAGTCAATAGCAACCGTCGACGGCGGCAGTCGGCCTTACCGGGCGCTATTGAGCTTGAATGCTAAACGTATTCTAAGTGTGAGCTGAAGTCGAGGTTCTCCCTTCTGTAAATTCCTATTGGGCACACACATTAGTTACCACCCGTCACAGATAAAAATCAATGGATTGGATGTTGTATCGCTAGCAAATACATGCTAAAATATAAAACATTTGTATTTAGAGTTCTTACCCGCATTTTAATCACAGTGTCCTTAAGACTCTCGAGTTGATGGGCCGAACTCAAAGCTTCAAGTCTTATGTCAGTGAGAACTAAATCCTTCTCCCTCAACTGTCTCTTCAATTCGTCCACTAATCCGGAATCGTCTGGTTTATCTGTAATAACAGTTGTTATTTTTAGGTGACAGAAAATTACAATAAAATAAAACTTTTTTTCTTACATTTATCATATGATATGATAAATGCAAAATCCACTTTCACACAATGACTATGTCTATCGTTTGGTGAATTATAAAAAGTAATAAAACGCATGAATAATTCTGATTACTTTTGTATACTTCTATCTTCATAATACTAATATAGCTTTCACTTATTTCTGTAAGAATGATCATTCGTTAGCAAAATTGCACCATCTAATACACAAAAGGCTTGGTCGGTTGCGATTTTCTGGATAATATCACTATTGCCACTTTGAAAAGCGTTTACGCTGGGAGAAAAAGTGGCAGAAGAAACTATAGTAACGCCTCTTCCTAGTATGACTGGGGGTGTCGTTGCCCGCGGAAGAGATTTCCACTTACATTTAGGGTACATTTTTACGCTCGAAAGTATGATACGGACTAGCTAACTATTACGCTGCTAAGTAATTTTCTCAAAAATATGCTTAGGTTGTTAAAATCACCAGGAACGTACAAATACGCTTGCAACTTTGTATTTAGCGATTTAGGTTGGTTACTTATAATGCCCTATACTAAAATATTGATAATTAGGTACATTGGTTTTTACGGCAGATATAGGCGATGTTTATTTGGGCGGCCATTTGCAAAAGAGACCAATTTCCTCCTAATCAACAAAGTTAGTTGGTTATTAATTATAATATAGTTTTTGTAACTACTAATTATTTAATTTTTTACCTTCGACATTTATTTTAACTTGTGTTATATCAGTTATGAGTTGTTTCAGTTTTTTTAAAAAAACAATATGTGCTTGTTTTCTAAAGTAATAAATGTATAAACTTCTATCTTAGCAAATAAAAAATGGAAAAGATGCCAACCGCCATCTAACCTAACGTTTTTATTTGTAGAATAAAATATGATGAAAAAGGGATTTTCATTATTGGATTGAAAAATACTATTACGGTTCGCTTTAAATTTAATACCAATTAAAGTTTTCGAATCCAAATATACAGTAAAATGAACAATAAAAATATAATATGCGATTATAACGAATAGCATAAAAAGAAAATATTAGGAAACGTGTTGATTTGACGGATTGAAATGAAAGTTAAAATTTAGCGTTTTTTACCCAAAAACAATTAAAAATTAATAATAATATCGTGGCCTATAAAGCATTTAGTAAAGTATAACTAAGGTATAATCGTCTAATAAAATGATCGCAGATAGGATGCTGGTATGCAGGCCGTCTACAGGTGGTCATACTGTAAATCTATGGGATGGGGCCATGTTAATCAGTGGATATTGATTTCCTCTGTAACTCATAGTATATACTCCCTTAGTTAGACTGTTAGGTAACTAGTCAAGTAATCTCTCTTTTATAGCGACATATACATTTCTTACTAGCTAAATGTTTCACCGCCTACCTTTGGTTTGTTCATCAGTCTTAGAATTAGAGCATGTTGTTCTATCTTTCGTATCAGGTAGAGCTTCGTGAGAATGTTCTAAGCTGTTTTCATTGCTTCCCTCTCGAATAGTATGAGGGTCATCGTAGTGATGTGAGCCCGAGGAACTATCCTGAGACGACAATTGTCCGAGCGACGAGTGCTTGGCTGTTTTCGATATCTTCGCGTTTCTCGAGAATGCCTTCGTGAAAGACGAGCGCAACTGTAATAGGATATAATGATTAGATTGAAGGTTGTAAAACGATCGAAGCTTAAATTAGAATAACATTATATTGAAAATTACATTTTGTTTAAGACATGTATCCTAATAATGCGATACGTCAAAAGATTAAGGAAAATGAAATAATCATCAATTATCATATTAAATTACATAAAGAGTATATACATGGTTTTACCATCATTTTGTATTAATTTAAAATATCATAACAAAATAAACTACTCATTTATTTCTAACTGACACATATTAATACTATTTTAACTATTTCCGTAGACGAACGAAACTGACTGAATTAGTTCAGCAAATGGAAGGCAACAGATGCCCAGCTGGGGCCTAATGGTTTTGGAGTCGATATGACGGACTAGCGTGACCACTGTGTGGGTGGACGATGTTGGTGTCTTGGGAGGACACTGGATGCAAGCCGCTTTTAACAAGTACTATTAGCAATCGAAGAGAGAGCCCTTTGTCCATCAATGGACGTTTTACGGGTGAAAATATAATGATGATTAATTTTAAATTTTGTACAAATACTTAAAACAAATTTTCCCAGAAAATCCTTAACAAAGTTATGCTAGTTATAATGTAAGGAGGCGGCTTCGATGAGTTATCAGTAGATAAATAAATAGAACTGACCGTTTTCGGATTCTACCTACACGAGCAGGTGTAGTTTTGACGTTTTCAATCGTTTGGCTATCTAAGATTTTTTTAACACCAGAGTGTTTTCCATAATAAGCCATTAAGTGCCAGCTATAGCTTTAAGTAAATATCCGATAACTGTTTGCGCGTCAAAATATTAATAAACACTCGATACGATATATTTTCCGATAAAATATAATAATCGTTATTATGGAAAGAGATACACACCCATCCCTTTTTCTTATGTTTCTTGTCATGCGGCATAGAAGAGCCGCTACTGAGGCTGTTGATACTAGACACGCTGTCCGTGGAGAGGTGGCGCGTTATTGCTCCATTACCGGCCTGAATATTACGTTGTGGCGACGACTGAGGGACCTGGGTGCTTGGTTCCTGTGTAAATAAAACTATGTTTAATTAAAAATTCAATTACATAGTTTGTCGACAACCTTTTTTGAAATTACAAAGGTTTACGAGTAATATTAAACAAATTTACTTATAGATATGGTATCGAAGTTCCGTTTACATTTTTAAGATTTCAAATTCTGTAAACAAGATGTTGATCAGGAGTCGCAACTGAATGATTTCCATAGTTCGCGGGTTAATTTCATATTTCACTATTAACAAAAATTTGTGAGTAAGAACGAAAACCATAATAAAAAGTATAATAATAGGTAGCTTAGCGCAAAACTCGAGAACCGCTAGATTAATTCGACTAATATTTTACATATTTTATTAAGGCACAAGGAAGATTCTTATAGAGTGAAAACATTTAATATTTAAAAATAACGAGGAAAACAGTCTCAAAAAATATTTATAATTTTTATAAACAAACCACGGAGTAAATCAAAATACCTATCTTAATATTAAATATAATGTCAATCATCTTTAAAACATTACTATGTATATTAAAGACTTACAGTGTGTGAATTAAAAAATTTACTTTATTTACGTACACCAGCAGTACACATGTGACAAAAATAAATTACAAACTGCCTTATGAACATATGGTTCTGTTATGTATTCCTTTACATATGACACAACGTTTAAATTTTACTGTTTATTTATTTTTTCATTATGTATTCATTGTTGAGCATTAAGACAAATGTCATAAATAAATTAATCATTTTGAATTAGGTTTTCGTTTATTATTTTTTTCTATTGTGCTATGCCAATACTTTCTAGTGCACAGTCTATCAGCAGCTAGTAATATGTTTTATAACAAAACTATTTGTTGACACACTAACATAGGTCTATAACATAACAACAAATACATTGTTTATAAAATATCTTTGTGTTTGTATTATGCCGGTGTTATATATGCATATTTCATAACATGATACGTTTTAATTGACATGAATACAGTGCAATAATAACGAGATGAAATGTCACTAGCCTTTCAACGTTTCAAATGTAGAACGAGAACAGATCTATTGATGGTCAATTTAACGCGAATGTAACCGCACGTTATCTGCTGTCGGCGAGCCAATATACTTGCGAAAGTTATCATTATTAATTGTCGAATGCAGATTAAAATATAAATTATGTTTGTTCTAATTGAAAATGTTAAAGACATAAATTAAAATAATCTCATATTATAATTTACTACTCTTAGTCAACTCATCACTAAATTTAATCAGATTCTATATAAATTTTAAGCCTACCCTTTGTGTTTGTTCTAATGCTGAAGTTGATAGAAAGCAACATCTGTTTATTTTGTTTAAAAATATAATTTTCAAATATTGCTTGTAGGTTAAGGTCATCGAAAGACACTAGCTGCATTCTACTGAGCCTTTTAAAAATTTAATTGAAAATCTCTGTGGGAAGCCAGTGTTCAACAGTGGACCACCACAGCTTAAGTAACGATGATGACTAAATACGTTCTTGTAAAATTACATATCTTTTGATGGATAAGAGGTTTTAACTACGAATCTTTAAAATCACGACATCTTTAAAAGCATAAGGCTTAGAGACTTCAAATTTATTAACAAAATTCTTTTCGCAGGTAAGATGAGAATTCATAAACGAGTTTTTCGAAATTCTACTGCCATTAGGTTTGAAGTAGCGTTCATTAAGCTTGTCAACCGGGCGGAGGACAACTATTATTTTACGCGTCCATAGATCATAGATCATGACAAATACTGTTTGCCCGTTATCATTCACAGATTCACCGAATTGGCACCTAGTGGTGCATATCTCCACTTTGTGGTGAATAAGCTTGTATTTTGTGTGATTTAAACTAGACATATTTTATAATAAACATACGAAATGATTTATTGTAGAAGAACATTTTGACCATAAACATCCAGAGATATTATGACAATGTATGCTATTTAACTTAATTTGTGTGTGTATACTGCATTATACCTGTCCTGTGACATTGACGCCATCTGCTCGTATTCCCATGGACTGCATGTGCGCCGTCGTTAGCCCCGCCTGGATCGACTGCTTTCGTAGCAACTCGATCGTCTGACGCAATTCCGTTAGTTCCGAGTCCTGGTACGAACAGTTACGAACATTATTAAAACCTCTTCAAAATTATTAAGACTATATTCAAATAAATTTGTGAAAAATCCATTTATGAAATATAATATATTATCTAAAATATTCTCATATATACATATATATACGTATGATATTTTGCTATATATGCATACGATACTGCTAAACGCAACACTCGAGAACGGCTCTGCCAATTCCAATTTTTTCCATATTTTCATTATAGTAAGAAAGTTCTAGCGGAGAAAAAAAAAGAATAGATTGCTATTAAAATATTAAAAATAACATTATCCGATTCCTTCACAAACAACAGAGTAAATTAAAATACCTTTAAAATATTTGAAGCTAATCAAAGTAAAAAATTGTAAGAATTTAATAACAATATGAGAAATGTTATCTTAATAAAATCTTAAAATTTACAAAAAAATATGAAAGCATTTTTGTGAGTAATAATTTTTTATTATTAAGAAATTAATTCGGATTAAAAATTATCACTCTGAAATACGTTAGCTTTTTATATATTGCAGTGCGACATGCCAACAACTTTTGACTGTACGAAATGTTTCGGAGAAGCTATTAAAATAATTTACATTCTTTCAATGAAAGTTGCATAATAAATTTATACGTTAGATAATCAAAATAAAGAGTAAATTACGTTTATTTGTGGATGTGAAACTTAATATAAAGTTTCTCACTGGTTCTCACTGGACCCATGTGACCAGCCAGTGTTTTTATTCGATGTTATAACGAGCGTCTTTCGCTAGGAAATGAATTCTAGATTTCTCAATCGTGTCACCAGACCGTCGACATAGCTACCCGAGAAATTTATTTTTAGATATATACCTGTGTTTTCTAATACCATTTCAATTTACACATCTTTTCTAAAGAAATAAATAAAAAATACTTAAACTAAAAGGAAAAATATATTTAGTAATTGAAATTCAAAATTATTAGGGTCCATTTTATTCTAATGATTTATATCGCAAAACTTTTGAATCCACAGATGCTATAATGTGAATAATTAGTTTAAATTTTTAGCTGATAAGGAAAAAAATAATTGCGTTTGTCTACCAAAATTAGTTAATAATTTCATATCATTAAGTTTCTAATTATATATAACTATTACGTTAATCTTTTTTATGAATTTCCTTATTTAACCTAGTTTCGTTCACTGTATTTTTTGTACAGTAAGTAAACGTGTGCCTTTTATTGATCACATGCATAAGACGGTAACATGTACAGGATATGGTGTTATTCAATCCATACCTTTCTCTCTGCGGTGGCGGTGAGTTGCTGCAGACGCTGTGTCATGTTCGAGAGACTCTGCTCGAAGGCAGATACCACGTGAGCCTGAAACAATTAAATAATTATATAGTACGTCTCAATATTTGACTCAGTTTAATAGTTCCAGCGCCCTTCAAATCAATAGACAACAGGTTTTGCTGGCAATTTGCTGTCAGAAACGATACAAACATTATTAAATTTATTCGAATATCTCAATAATCCTGCTATTAACGTTCGATTATAAAAATAATTAATGTAAAAGATAAGGTCGTGTTTATTGAGTAAGCTCCCAAACTTAGTAATGTAAATGGTTTTAGTTACGCGACTTTAACGGTTCATCCTTTCAAACCTGGAGAAGCTTAGAATGTCAAATGTGAAAAATCGTTTGTCCGTTCTGAAAATATCTATTTATGCAAAGTATAATAAAATAAACATATGTATTTTTTTAATTTATCCGAAAAAGATTACACAAGAAATACTTACCGATGAACATGGAAAATTCGGTACGAAACAAAGTGTACCTTAAGCACAGCGTTCATGACAAAAAAAAATACTTATGATAGTATAAAAATGTTTTTTAGGTATTTGAAACTATGAATATTTGTATGACATTTTTGAAATAAAAATTAAAAGTAAGCCCTCTTCATAATGAAACATTAAAAATTACACATTGCAAACACAACTGTGCAACATTTACATTCCAATACTTTTCACAAAAAGTATAAATTTAGTTGAAGAAAAAAATGTAAAAGTGATCTGTACCAATACATTGTTAAGAGTTACAACTTTCGTAAATCAGAACATCTTGATTGAACAAATAAATCTTTATGTTGCTCAAGAGCAAAAATATATAAAAACTGTACAATAGGTACAAAGTAAATCTTAACAAATTTATTTCATAAACTAAAATCCAGTGCTAATGTAAGGTTTTGTGTAATATTGATTTGGAAAGTATGAACGCACAAGGTCTTCTTTGCTTCACTTGTGTGTATAGTTCTCAAGGTGCTAATGAATGCAAACTGGACGTATCGGTATAAAATAAAATAGAAATGGGCCACTTAATGTGAATGACTTAGCGGTTTGGTAACGTATCTATAGTTTTAAACTTTGACATATTACTGTAGTATTGGGTGTGTTAAAGTATACAGGTGTACATATAAATGTAAAAGGTTTTAAGGGATAAATATAGCTCGTTCGTTAGCAAAAATCCTTAAAAAATTTACAACTATTTCCAATCATCCTGTATAAGGTGATCACAGTGAAATAATTTCTTTCAGAATGCAACATGCAAATAACTTCTGGCAGTGTGGTCTTCATGGTCAGATAGTAAACTGTTCAATTTTAATATGTTATAATCTGAATTTTATAAACTTATGTATTATACTTTAAAAGCTTAAATCACTCTATACAGTAATAAGTTATGCAGGACAAAATACGTTCCAGTTAATTCAATATTTGCAATTAAACAACCATCATGAAAAAATAAACAACGTAAAGAATCTTAAAATTATGCTTATAATTATTTTTATGTATAGCATTTATTGCACGATAATAAAACTTGATTGTATAACCATTGTCAATTTGTTTAATTTTCGTACGTGATAACCCTTAGCGATAACGAGTAAAACCTTGGATAGTCGGTTTAATTAACAATTACGTTTACTATGCCGCTAACTTTCTATTTCCTTACGACGTTAATTCAAATGGCTAACATTTAAATGAAAGAGAACGCTATTTTAAAAATCAATTTGTTTTATAACTTCACAAGTGTTATCAAATATTTAGAAATGTAATGTGTCTTCCAAGGCCCCAAGGCATAATTTAACATCTATCAGTCTATACAATTTTGGCGTAAAATATAATTATAACTACGCATTAAATTATTTTTCTGTGAACTAATTTTTATTGACTACGACGGATTATTAAATCTTAATCTCTTAAAAATGTAAATCGACGATAAACACGCTTTTATAACTCACTAACAATGTTTTACAATGACCGCTGCCGCTATGAAATAAAGCATTTAATTTATAATTAGAAACAAAATTGTCTTTTTAACACATCGTGTTTTTGGATTATAATTATATTTATTTATTTTATTATCCACTGTGTGTACGCCATGAGAGAAATACTAGACAAGTTCAATATAATAAATAATAGTTAATAATAGTTAATAGTAGATAGAAACTAAATTCAAATCGAATACCCTAATATTGCATCTTTCAAGTCAAAATTCGTGTCAACAAGAGTTCCAAATGAGAAGAGCCCAATTGAGAGCGGCTCCTTACATATTCCAAGGCTTAATTTTTGTGACCACTAAATTAAAATATTTACTTGCACAGTGATACATTATCAATGTTAATGTAAAAGTTTATATAACAAAACATAATACATTTATCTACACTAAATAGGAAACGTCTGGAACCATAACGAATGGATAACAAGACAGTGGCTGGAAGATTAGTGATCACGATAGTAAAATATAATAGTTATTTATAAAAAATACACTGATTGGATTTATAAAAAAATCTGAATGTGTTTTTTGTCACTCGTAACCAATATTCAAAAGTAAGCCTACTATAATTTAGAGGGGCTTATGTGGACGTGATTAAAGGTAACTTGAACCAAGTTTTGTAACAAGAGATGACCGCAAGTAGCCACGAGGTGACTTCTACGCTTTTGTGTTCCACATTGTCTTCTATCCAGGTCGACTTCACTACCTCGATAATGATTCAAATTGCTCTCTCGCGTACGTGTCAAACGAACCGGTTTTATGGCTGTGATGTATGTACAGAATAATTACTGACGTCAAATTGTATCGTTATGCTATCACACATTAAACGGGTCGAGAAATGATTTAAGATACATTATACATATTAAGATTTGAACCAACATTTATCATACCATCCATTATGCTTATGAAACTTTCTGTACACTTAAATAAGGACTAAAAAATCAAACAAAAACAATAATGAAAGAAATGGATTTTTGTTTAGAGTATTCCTTGAACATATATTTTTTGATACAGACGATTTAGGATCTATGTAAATAATACAAAATACTAAATTAAATGAGTAAATTAAAACATGAATATGTGAAATATGTTTAAAAGTTTTAGAAGAATATACCATGATGGAATAAAGACGAAAACGATTAGGTACTCATGTCACATGACGCCTTATTCAATTTCATTGTTTTAGTTATACGATGAATAAATAAATATTTATAGAGTGTAAGTGATTCATATGAATAAATTGCTGTAGTCCAATGTTACTGGCCATGGGTGCGCTGGACACGAGACCCTTTGTTTGTGACGTCCCAGAAACGCACTCAGCGAAATTAAAAGAGGGTATCGACCGTCGGCACTATCGTATTTATATTAAAGTTCAAACGTGCCGTCTTGGCTTCGATAAATAATCAGATTTAGTTACATCGCACCGCTATATCAACTTTGAACTTTTTAACTCTGCTTTTGTTCTAAGCGTTTTTTTTTTGTTTAATTAGTTGTTTTGTAACCACAACAAATAACTTATTATTAACGACATTTTGACTGTACCGACAAGTTCATTTACAAAATTTTCACATAGAAAGACACGTGACAACATTAATAGTCAACTATGTTTGGTAAAAAAGTGGTATTACAATATTTTTATTAAGTTTGCTAAAAAAAACTTTCATTTTTTATCTGAGTACAATAAAGATTTGCATATAGCGGATATCAGTTCTCCAATAACGGGATTTAGTGAATATATTTTTAGAGTTTATTTCCATCAAGACTAAATAAGTGTCTATAACTTTCATGTTCCGCTTCCCGCTTACTGATATTAAATGATTATATAAATACAAATAATAAGCATAATTTCCTTTATTACTAAAAATACATTGCTAAACATGTGCTACCAATTAGGCAATTCTACTCCATATTTCGTTCAAGCACGAAAAAAGTTATAACGCAAAGAAAAAAATCGAAAAATTGCGTGGCATTTAACATTTTTCTTTTACCATGTAAATCATTGAGTAATCTGCGACACTGGTATCTACCCAATAAATATTTGATGCCGATCAAAACAAAAAAGAAAGTAAAAATGAATTAAAATAAAATAATATGTAACATAATGCATAAGACTCTACGAACTCCTCTTACTACATTGCCTTATAAAATAATAACCAATGTTTATAAATATCTGTTTTTAATTATTATGATTACACTGAAATAAGTTTTACCTATTTATTGTACTGCTAAAATTTGATAGTTAACTTTTGACAGTCTTCCGAGATAAAACTATCAAAATAGATTATTTATTACATATGTACGTAACAAACAACGCATAGACAGCTGGTTACGATGTACATACGAAACTTTTTAGACACATGTCGTCTGTTTGTTGTATATAGAGTTCTACAAACATTTTAAATACAAGTATGAACAGGTGACAGATGTAAAAGGGGCAACCCGACAATTACCATTTAGTTTCAAATCGACTCGCTCGCAATAAGGAAATTATTTACAAAAACACAAAAGAATTCAGTTTCTGTTCGTCGAATACAATAAAGCATTTAATTGTTTTTTAAAGGTTTTTAAAACCATTTAAATGAAGAATCGTTATTATCTTTTTATATATTACATTCACCTGTCCGTACGGCCAGAGCCACGTTGTTTAACCAATTAAAGCAAACATACGGTTATTGATAAACCACTTGAAACTAGTTTATTTACGTTCCTCAACAAATTGTATTGACTCTTAAGGATAGTAAAACGTGTGTTCGTTTTATAAGAAGTTGGAAACAACATAGATCAGACAGGTGTAAGCTAATTACAATTATTAATCGGCAGATGCATATACAGCCGCTCAATTAAAAATGTGCTCCAATTAGAACAAGTCTATTTTTTACCTATTACTATATATGATACCGTTTGCATTTAAGTTGGTATGTTTAAAAGTATGAGTGATTACACATTGTAAAGCCTCACGTAGGTTAGCGTTTATCCGATGAGTACAATGCCCCCGTGTAGTTATTATGGGGGGCACGCAACGCGTGTTGTACCTTAATAGATAGCATTTCAATTTCGCCCTACGAACAAGTGAGCTTAAATTAATTAAAAGTATAGTTTAGTCGCGTAGTGAAAGTTATTGTATTATTTTTTTTTAATTAGGAAATTTCAAAGAATGGATAATTAGTCATTAAAACAAAATAAGACAGGTTCTTAGAACACGCGGAATAAGTACCATAGTGAAGTGTGTGAAGGCATAGAAATTCAGACTGAATATTTAAGAGCTTTTTTATAAAATAATGTAATGAGGCATTACTTAAAGATTCAAACCTCATTCTGAAACTCATACCGGAACTTAAGCCTTTTTTTAACTTTAACTAAGCTACGAGTCTGTTTCCTGTTAATTATTAATAATATATAAAAATCGACTACTTGTCGATAGAAGTAGGTTCGTTTCAAAGGAAAATGAATACAATTTAAAACAAAACTAATAATTATAGTCGACAGTAATTATAACAGTAGTGCAATAGCTGAATGAAACATAATCCGTATAAAACGAGCCCTGCGAGAAAATACAGGCGGATGCGGCCGTGTAAGGAAAGTGTGCCGTGGTTGGAATGGCTCACAGAGTATAGTGGACAATATTATTGACAGACTCGCAAAGCCGCTGAGATAGCTGTTACATTTTCAGACTGCCTTACGTCAAGCGAGCGACCAAATGATAAGCGTGAATCGATATTTTGGTATCCATTATTATCATCGCTAATTTCTATTTCTATATAATCATATTACGTTCTGATTGAATTTATTACAAATAGGAATTTATTTTTATTAATACATATTTCGATTATCATAGCTTTAAATAATTCTTTTCAATACTAAAGAACAATATGAATTCGTTAAATAAGCAAAACGTTTTTATCTTTTATTTCCGTTAAATATGATTTAGTCAAAATACATTTTTAATGACTACTAAAAAATTAATTTAAATAAAATTGAAGCTATGTTTACGAAACAACACTGAAAGTTTATTTTATAACGGTAGTTTATTTTAGATAAACAAGAATGCTTAGGGTGGAGTTTGCGCAAGATCAGATGTCCCTTTTGGACTACGAATGCTTATTTTAAAGGTCTCGTCGCCTACGCACAAATGACAATACAATCTTACGTCAGCGCTTGGCTCAGTGTTGTTTGCCTGGACAAGATCGTAGAATTGGACTGCCGAGTTGCGAGTTCTGGGTATGATCCTTTTTTACGATGATTGCAATATTATTTTATGTTGTATCTTTCTTTACGAATGTATTAAATATTGTGTAATCAATATTGGTTTATGTACATTTTAAGAAAGTTGCTAACGAAATTTTCATATAAAAAATTCTATGTAACTAATAGCTAGTTACTACTACTAATAGGGCTAATTGTAGTTATTTAAATATGTTAGTGGCATCTTATATTTTACAGACTTTCAAGAACATTTTTATTCATTATCTTGACTGCAACTTACGCATTGGAGATATTAGTTAGATAATGTGTCAATTTAATTCATTAATGTATTAACATTGAAAGTATTAAAGTAACACGCAAAAAGTAAATCGTAAAGAAATCATTTACACTACGGTATGTATTAAAAACTTTTAAAAATTGTATAACAAAAATGTAATATTAACCTAAATGTGTAACATTTTGTTGTAGCGTGGGAAAGAACTGTAAAAAATATCAGTGAAATCAATGAACGTTCTCACATCTCGATTAAGTCCACATCTGACCAATGGCAATTTACAAGAGAGACTTTTTTCGGTAGTCAGGTAGATTTTTTTTTATCGCGTAGACAGAACACCTTATTTTTTGTTCACATCAGTGAGCCGTCGAAACGAAAGAGATTTTAGTTACATAAGACACCTGTTAGAGAATAAGCGGAGCATATATTGTATATGAATTAGAAAGCAAATGTAAGACATTGGATCATGATAATTTTGATCAATCCACAGACAGTTCCATTGCATTGGTATGTGTTATTACTTTCGAATCATATTTATAAACCTATATTGTGTAGAAATATAAAAGTAGATTGTTATTGTATTTTTAACGTGGCAAGAAACGGCATTAATAAAAAAGTAATATTTCTTTTAAAAATAAAATGTCACTTTTTAGAAAAATTTAGGAGTAGTATAACGTAAAATACCATTCAAAACAGCTGCATCTTTTAGTAAATTTATGCTATGAAAGTTGGAAAAAAATATTATAATTGATTTATATTTTGATTTGGTAAAGACGTTAATGTTTAAAGTGGTTTATGTATGGGACATTTGACAGAATAGAGTTTTTAAGCTTTTACACTTATCTTCAATCACTCTGTATAAAATTAACACTCTGTAATATATTTTTTATAGGAATGCACCAGTACAAAGTCTGTAGGGTCAGATAATAAGCAATACGTACTATACTAACGTGTACCATATTTTATTACATTAATTGACAGTGAATTATCCATAAAAATACCCCTGTGAAGTTTTTACACCTATTACTGTTTTTACACATAATTTCATACAAATCTTCACCCTTTATTTTATAACGCATAGGGGAAGGGGAAACCACACCCAAATAGATTGTAATTGACTTAACGTGAATAGTATTTTATTTACAATAAATGGTTTAAGTAACTAAAAAAGGGCGTAGTTGTAACAATTTCCGACAGTATAGCTAATTTCAATTTTAGCTTTTCAAACTCAAGGACTGTTTATTGGTCAAGTGATCATATCAGTTAATTACTGCAATGAAATAGTAGTACTTGTACTAAGTGTTTCCTATACATAAAACAGTCTATTAACCTTGTAAAAGTTTAGGTTAAAAAAGACATGAGAAATCACTTTTTTATTAGTATTTGATATTTTAAATAAATGAACACTTTTTATTAATTCTTTAACTTGACATAACAATTGTAAGTGTCGATGAGTTTAAGACTGCACAAAGTGATTTTTTGCAAGCTGTATTCACCTGTTAGTCATCGCGTCGACAGCTACTATTAAGCTTTTTGTCGGGCGATGTCATTATTGAAAGGTAATGATAAGTAAATGTAATTTAAGCAAGTTAATATAAAATCAGTTTATAAACACTGTACAGATAATATTGTATAAAAGACAAATCATTTTTGTTCAACAACAATCACTCACCTCCTCAAGAATGGGACAGCTTTTGTACCGTGACTTCTTTATGGCCAGTTCCCACCATGGAATTGGTGGTTTCGACCTCAGGATTGTTTGGCAGCCCACTTTAGGATCTTGAGTTTCATATAAAGTACCCAAAGTTCTGGTCGTTGGAGTCTCCTCTTCTTCAGCGGGTATACCAGTTACGCATTCGCAACACTTATGTGGCTTTTTTATTACAGCTGTCCTATAGTCAGCACTAAAGGAATGTCTGTAATTCAGTCTCTTCGAAAAACCGTTGTTTTCGCTAATAGATCTTCTAAAACCGTTCCTGTTACTTTGCAGGGGCATTCGTGGTATTTTTTGAATTTGATCTAATAAACTAGTTTCATCATTCAAATCTATGCGGTCCCCGGAAAGGGGAGTGTTTGGTTCGGAATGGTAGCCCATTTTATTCCTTTGTAGGCTTCCATAGAACTGGGTCTCTTTAGGGCCGGTTTGCTTAAGATCAATAAATTTTGGCCTTCGTAAATTTAAAGTTGCGAATTTCTGAGGTGATTTATGGAATCTTGATTTGTTCGGTAAATCTTTTAATACATCTTCAGTGTCGGTGGACGGTATCGTGGAATTGTCGCTATAACTGGAAATGGGACGGTCGTTATCGGTGAGGTAAGATGAGGATTCCGAACAATTATCTCGATCGCTGTGCCTCTTTCTGTAGTCGACGGATGATCCCGTAGTGTCTGTGCGTACGGAATGCAGCTCTGAGCTGTCCTGGTTAGCTGCATACTGCTCGGACGGCAGTCGTTCTCCGTTACTTAAAGCTATTCCATTTTTTTCATCTATGAACAGATCCGTTCCTGATGTGTATTCTAAGCTTTTTAAACGCCGCCTGGGTTTCGTTTCTGTGCAATCGTTATGACTGCCGGCTTTGCCATTTATATGTTTCACCGGTGACGTACTTTTAGAATGCGGCGGAGTTACTTTGGCATAAATAGGTTCTGTAAAGCTCAGTCGCAAGGGCTTGTCCGCGTCATTTCCATTATTCACCGTCTCATTGTTTGTATATTGCACTACCACACTGCTATCCAGAAAGTTATTCGGAGAATTCCTTTGCAGCGTAAAATACTCGGAATGCCTCTGAGGTAGATTGGCAACATTATTTGGCTCAACGAGATTTCTTATTTTGATACGGCTCCTTGGCGCACGAATTGTGGCAAATCCGTCATGAATCGGTGATCCATGATAAGATGGCGACGTTGTGACCGCCATTTTGATTATATTATTGACATTTTATATAAACACACTAACAATGTTCCAACATGTTTTCAAATAGTCCAAGTGCACAGCGTTAGCTGTTGTCTTTTGTTTTGTCATCTGCACTGAGCGTAAAATTACGAAACATTAAGTTACACCTTGCGTTTTACGACATAGCGGCATTTACTAGTTACGCTTCTAAAACAGACAAGAAAAAAACGAAATAGAAAACACGGCAGATGTAGCAGCAGCTTGAATTCGATATTAATGTAGATTCATGTAATTTTGGTAATAAAGATCAAATGGGAACGATCAATATCTGGTTAATTAATTCATTATTACATTTTCATACTAATCAAAACTACTTTAGGGTTTGCATATACGGCTAATGTAAAATATAACTAGAAAAATATAAAACATTATTTATCATTATAAAAGAATGATAAAGGTGTTTTTAACCTGCAACTATAAGCTAAATTATAGCAATGAATGTATAAACTATTTTTTATGTATATCTAAATCTGATTCATATTGTAGTAATCTGATTACCTCAGCACTTGACCTGTATAAAATGTAAGTAGAAGTCAGGATCTACAAGCTATTCAATTAAATACTGACTCACATAGAACCACTCAAGAAGCGCAATGCATGTGTAGTATTAACATAATTTTAGATGCAATATCTTAATACTGAACAGCTGCTCTCAAACGATAACAGTCTTCGTTCCTATCATTGATGTGTCAGAAATTTATCGGATGTTAAAGCAATAGCATATCAACTTTCTAACTCTAAACAAGACACGCATTGCATGTGTAGCCAATAGACATGTGTGCAAAGTGGTTATAATTATTTTTTATCTATGAATCACCTGTCAATGTTCAGCGCTATTTAAAAAACAAGTTTGCATATACTTTTCGCATCCGTTGTTTTTAAAAATACTTATGTACTACATAATAAATTTGTGTGAGTTCGATTGGTAATTACTTTTGGTAATTATATTGCTAAATTTAATATCACATTAAAACACAAGTTTTATCATTATGTAATTATTTGAAAATAGAAGTTTCCAATATTTACATGAGAGTTCAAGACATCGAGGCCAGACCTTAATTGACAAAATTTCCTTATTGTATTCGTCAGACTAAGCTAATACTAAAAAAATTGTCAGTTGCATACGTTTTCTTATTATTATTCCCGTTTAGACTACAATGACGTATTTTTTATAAGCTTCTATATAACCTTTTATTATTATTTGCCACGTTCCTGAGTTAAGTGCTATTCAAACATTTTGTTGTATATTAGAAGGACCAAGAAATCGGGACAGCGTATTTTTTTTACAACCAACTAAAAGATGACAAGAAAGGAATGAACATCGTCATTTCAGCCCATAGACGCCCACTGTTAGGGGCCTACCCTTAAGATATCTATGGATGGATATATCATAACCGCCTCGTTGTATTATGTAGATAAAGTTGGAACCCGCCAATCTCTTTGTGAGCAATGGTAATCCTATATTATTAATGCAAAAAGTGTGAATTATATAAGATTCTAACTCGGGAATCGAATTCGCGAACTACGATCGCAAGTCTCAGTTTTCTACCGATACATAAAAGATATATAAAATGTAAACCTAAAATACCCTTTTACTAATTGTTGACGCCTATTGACCATCAGTCCCTTAAACTTACTTAAAACTGTAGTTCAAAAAGCACTATAGTAATAAAAAGGTATATAAATTAAACACCAAAATAAAAAAATTTTATAGGTCAATCTCATCTAATTGTAGCCGCCTTCTATCATTTAAGTACCCAAGTATTTTCAGTGAAGTATAATTTGGTACACATCCAAAGAAGACGAGTAATATCAACTCGGTGACCTTAAAGTCAGTCGTGAGAAATCAATATACAATTTAATATGGAAAGTGTATTCATATACAGTTACAAGAATGAGCAACAAAGCGAGCAAAGCGTCATAACATAAGTAGGTAAAAGAACGAAATGCTCTGCGAACGCAACTCCAGACAGTGTGACTCACTGCCTCTCGCATTACTACACTTACGCTTATTAACAGCGAAGTTGTTTGAATATGCAAGAATCCTCTCAATTCTACGCAATACCTTTACAAGTTTTAAAATTTGATGAGAATTTTGAATTTCATATCTGTCATAACTATATATCACTGAGTTAATATAAAGGGTCATTGGTTATAGATGTAAAAGCTATATAGCTCATTTGTCAGCAAAAAGCTTATAAGCTTTTACACCTTCTGCTAATCACCCTGTTTAAAGTGAACACACTGTAAAAATGTTACATTATTAATTTTTTTTCTGTTGAAATGTAACGGGTCAATAACTTCTGGCAGGTCAAACACTGCAGGAACACATAGTTAACAACAAATAGTATTAATATATTAATCTAAATTTTAAAACGTCATTACGTTATTTATGAAACCATTAATTTCTTGATATAAAATGTAAATCGTGTATTGTAAGATATAAGATGAAGTATTTATATTTGAAATTCTGAACGAATGGGTAAATTAAGCAAGATGCCGAAATCTTTCTGCTAAATAACGGTCATATTTTTTACCATTCAGCCCCGACGAGACAATCGATTCGTACTACAGCTAATTTTTAATTGTAACTTGTTTTTCTACTTTTTGAAGAATAAGGACTGCCAGTATCATGAACCTATATTTTATAAAATAAGGAAATAAATTAAATAGTTGACTAATGAGCGCGTTTTAATTCGATTTTTGAGCTTATTGCAAAAATAAAACTGACATTTTGCTAAAAAGCCTGCATCTATACCATGAAAAAATCATCGTCCCATAAAGTTTTAAATAATTTTCAAATTTGGAATTAAAAAAATAATGAATGTCAATATATTATATACATCATTTCTAAGTTTAATAGAATAAAATTTATTAATTCAAAATTTTTACATGCTGTAAAAATCCAATTAGGTTAGTATGCTGATTACATACTATTATTTATTAAAATGAGTAAACACAGATCAATGACATTTAAACGCTTCATTTAAATATTAACGTCAAAACGTCAATGTTAAAATACAGTACAGCCAATAAAATAGAATTTATGTATATTACGATTTATGTCGAGCAACAACTCACAAAAGGATTTCGACGCCATTGGTGTACACGGTGGTAAACAAAAGTAAGTCATGCCATAATACGGGTTAAGTCATAAATTAAGTGAATTCAGGCGCCAAACACACAACTAAGACTCAGACGAGGGGAGAACGAGAGCAGACCTTTGTCGGCCCTACGAATAACGCAATGCCTTCTCAAACTATTGTGGGAACTATGACCTCTTACTTAATACTTGGAAAAGTTTAAATAAAAGCTAGTGCATAATCGTGTAAAGATGTTTAACGGGTCGTAAATAAATAAACACTATAATGTTTGGGTTATTTTATGATTTTATATTTTTAACGAATCGAACAGTTTGAGAACGATCGATGCCATTAGAGAGGGACAAGGAGAATGTTTATATTGGTATCTTTTTTCCGCTAATGCACAGACCATGCGCCTCGTCCCGTAGCAACGACCTGTACGTTAGCCTTACTTATTGAGGCCGTAATAACAGTGCCCAGTACGATATTTCCATTTCACGGCCGTTTCGTAACGTTACAACAACATCATTTGCGCCTCTGTAAATAATAAATTAAAAATTGTCCGCGCCCGCTTCATCGATCAGATTCGTTAAACAGAATCGATGAAAGATATGAACTGTTCATGAACTTTATTTGAAGTTTGACTTTAAAATTGTCAAACTAATAAATCAGATACATATGCACTATTTACAGATTCCGACGTTTAGTTTATTATGAACATTTCGCTAATCAAATAATTGTCAAAAAGAATGCTCTTTGACTACACTTTACGACGAAGCATGATCACTTGAAATATGGTAGGTACATTGATATTCCTCTAACGTTACTGTTGTCCGTTGGCTTTTACAGATTTCGCAGGTTTGCGTCGTACTACTATATCACCGAAATCCGCGATCCCAGAGTTCTTAGATCCTGGGATGAGATACTCATTGGAGTAACTTGTCTCACCGGTCCTCGAAAAGGGACTTCGGTTTGGGCTGTCACTCAGAACGCGCTTAGCTTTCTGGCTCTCTACCTAAGGTCGGCTTAGTCGATTTCATCTAATATATACTTTTTGTTTACGACAGAATATCTGCCGCTGTTTTGACAACGGCTATAAATTTATGAGGTTCTCAAGCCTTTTTTTAAGAATTACGGATGTTCTTAGGTGAACCAACGAAAACGTAATTAAATTCCTGGAAACGGTCGACGCAAGACCGATTATTGTGGCGATTTTTGCGAAAGGCCTATGTCTTGCAATGAGCGTCAATCCACTGAGAAAATGATGGCGGATGTTAAAAGTAAAGAAATCGTGTTTCTCAAATTTTGAATATGTATTCAAAATTTCAATCAATTAACCATTAAAATAAAAATTAAAAGCAACAATGTTTTAGACTCATTATGGCTGCTATGTAAATACGTATAATGAAGACATTTCGATAACCTACAATAAGAAAATATAAATAGTGTAAAATTGTATATCATTGTAAATAATTAACTCTGGATTTGTTCTGATATCTTCAGTGTCGTGAGAATAAATAATAAACAATTCAGCTGTTTTAAAAATAATTTTAAAAATTTAATTTTTTATTAACAAAAAATGCCAATGTATTTACAGCGCAAACTAGTCAGTTGACATACGATCATGTCATCATTCATTTATATGCAAACATTGTTCGTATTTAATTATACCATATATTTAAGTGTTTTACGCATTTAACATAATTTAAAACACATTCCTACGCGTACATATTTAAATATACCTCTTCTGTATGCTTTGTAAAACTAATAATCGACTTAGGTATACTATTCAATTGAATTAAAACGCGAAAAGAACGATGCGATGATCTCAAATGCGGATAAGTATCGTTTTTACGACGGCCTCTACACGTGTTCTAAGTACGTAACTGAATTAATGAGACAGCTCTTCGTACTGTGGAAATTTTTTTATTGTTAATATCCATTATATTGTTGTTACATTGTTCCATGTGGTTAGCGAGGTGCGCAATAATTATACACCTTATTGCTTTTATAATATCGCCGTGCCTATATAGTATTATTCTCTAAGTTACTTAAAGTTATTCCGGCAGACATTTCGCTGAGAGACAAATGACTGATGTAACATTTTAGCGACAGTACAGGTCAATAGATATTTTCCGAAAACGTTTATAAATAATTATTTACCCTTTAAAACATTAATGCAGCTATGAACTTCGATGTTTAGGTAATTACTATAGAACCTATATGTAACAAATTAATTTTTTACCAAGTGTAATGATTCAATTAAATCCTAAATCAATTTAAAAAATCATATTAATAGTAAAAGGCGTATCAAAAAACTCTTATGTTAAAAATGTACCTAATCTAAAAATACATATCACAATATCTGTTAAACAAATATGTTTCTTTGTAACCATTTATCTTTATTCCATTTATTTTATTTTATTATTCCCGGTCGATCGTTGCACTGTAACATTTCTGTTACTTATAGTGAAGAATAAAAATGAATATTTCAATTATTATTTTAATTAATGTCCAGATTAATGTGTAGATGTCTATTGTTAATAAGTTACATATTAAATTAAATGATAAGCTTGTCACCTAGTGTTTAAAATAAGGTTTTCGGGATAACATATAAAATAATCCACGTAGTGCTATAGTGGGATCAAAACAAATGTTCTTCTAAGACGTATTCGATTAAAACATTGTCGTTTGTTGCCACTGTTATTTTGAATGCTACTAGTTAACCTTAACACATAGACCTTTTAAGCCTTGACAGAATTACGCACAAGTTTTTTTAAACAATTGTTCAGGATTCGTTTAAAAAAGTCACGTTAAAAAATTATTAAAGCAGCACTTATTTTAATATTCGTTAAATGTAAAAAACTCTTTTCGACGTAAAACATTCAGGTTTTTATACTGCGCAAATGAACAGTCGCTATATTTGTGTCAAGGAGTAACTTATAAAACAATAGAGAAATATTTAATCATTTATTGAAAATTAATATTTAAACTGATTATTTTTTACTCTTTATATTTATAATTACAGAATAATAATATGATCTTATATTGCGAAAGTAAAAAGAATGAAGTCGAAGTCGTCCAAGTGTAAGGAACTACGTCTCCGCATCTGTCGTACACATGGCTCTGTATTAAAAATGGCGGCGTATCGCTTAATAGGAAATGCTTAAGCGTGAGGTGTACTGCTTATATTATCTGCCTTAACTGATTTTTTATTACCTCCAATTTCCCAACATTATTTAATAACTAATTACTTTATGATGCAGTGGCGTAGCTATGGTATTTGGGGCCTGGGGCAGATTGGGGCTTGGTGCCCCCCCCCCCCCCCCTAAAGAGTCTAAATAATTTCAAAATTCAGAACAGAATGTAGTTAATATATTTCTTTTATGGTTCAAAATAATAATAAATATATATAAAATAACATAAGATCTTAATAAAATTTATGGGGAAATTTAATAACGAACATTCCGCGCTTTTTAGCCCGCAAAGTCAATAATCACATTTTCAAAATCAATAGTGTCGACTAGTTCATGTTCTATTGACATTATTGCAAGATTATTTAATCTATTTATCATTAAAAAATCTTACAATAATGTAATAATTTATTATTTTGTCATTTAGGGCCCTTTTAAAAATAACTTTATGTGTTTTGCGAATGAAAAGCTTAAACACTGTGTATAAAATATTATAATTTGTAACGGTTTACTTTTTTTTTAATCTTCATATTATTTAACAACTTTTTTTGCACAAAATTCGATATTCTTTTTATGTTATTTACTTTAAATTATGGTTTTCGTTTTTCTTTTAACATTTCATTATTCATCATTTAAAAAAATATTTTCAACTTTGGTGCCCCCCCTGCTTGTGGTGCCTGGTGCGGCCGCCCCGCTTGCCACCCCCTAGCTACGCCACTGTTATGATGTATCTACATAAAATTCTTTACTATGGGTATTTGGTTTGTAAAAGTCATACACAAGAAAAAAATTAATTTTAAAATTGTAAAACGCGCTAATCTTTATATAACATCTAATAGAAATCCTTTCAAAATTTGTGCGTATATATTGTTATATTAGTGTGTTTAAAAATAGTAACTCATAATTATCATTTACTTTGTATATAATAGGACCTTGTCCACATCGACCAGTAAATAAAGCCAGTTTAGAAAGTATGGACCCGTATTTTTTCAATTTTAAACATTAAAACGTCATATACAACTTAAGAGAGTCAGTATATTCTCGGCACGCTCAACAGCAACATGTATTAACCGTGCAAGTGCCGGGTCCAATGCTTTGTTGAGGAAGGGCCCGGTACAGTGCTCGGAGCTGATCCGCACAGTAGTTTTAATTATATAAATATATATATACACACACACACACATACATAAATATATATATATATATATACATATATATATATATATAAATATTTAATATATTTGTGCACCTTTACCTACCAGACTTCTCTCTCTACTTAATCTAATCTGAAATGATCCCACATGTTTTAGAAGCCGGTTCCATAAACGAGCTTATGTTCATTTATCACGCCTAAATCGTTCAGCAGATTATAAAGATTTTGCTGATATACTATAAATAAATTCCATCGAATTCCCTGGCCAGTATGTAAACATATTTTAAAATTTGTCTAGTGTTTTTAAAATTAACTAATTCATGGTCCACCTTGTATATTACTATACATTGCTTCTCATAAGTATTCATCGTGTATTCTATATTGCTGTATGGATTCCGTGTATATCATTATTTAAACGAAACAGTTCGTAAATAACGAAAATTGTGCAAGCGTATTATAGTTATATATATAAAATATAACAAAATTTACGATACCGAAAATAAATGTGATCCTATAGCACGACATGACAAATACGTTCGCGGCATCACGTTCCTCATTACCATAAAGCTTCAATTCCAAAACATTTACGAGGCGCCAGTCGAACTGAAATCTTAGTGAACCGAAACGATTCGAATGAAATACGCGATCACATGGCTAGCATACCCATTGCAAATTGCCTCGGTAAACGTATGACAAAAGCAAATTTAGTCGTCGACATCGTAAAGAGGCGAATGAGACGTGTGGGCTTGGCGCATTGTTTGCTTGTTAAATGCGTGTACGTACTGTGTCAACGAGGGTATGGATTTTATAAGGGCATTTAGACGACCTCTAACCTACTGCCTGTTAACAAATTTACTTACTAATGAACATGAAGTCAGTTCTATTATTTTTTCCATATACATAGTGATCGTTTATAAGGGTAAATGTATACCACCCATTTCCAAATACCCTTTATTAATTTAATATCGTTAGGTTTTATATTATTTCCGAATCCATTGATTTTTGTATATAATTTTTCATTGACATAACTACCCCTGTAAAGCTGTTGCACCTATAACCAATTAACTTGTATTTTAAACGCTTGATTTGTTTATGAATATCTTGATAAGTTTCATATTATTTCGGCTGAAACCAATAAATAAGAATTGTTGTCTCGCGAAACACCTTACAAATTTAGAATCTTGAGAAAAAGGTACCAATCAAATAATGTGCTCAGATATGTACGATACATTTAGAGAAAAAAATTATTGATATAGCAATGTAAGTGTCAACGTTTAGTAGAAGGAAGTTATAAAAAAATTATTGCAGTGTAACCGTTACGACTACTTAAGAGAAAATTATAAACGCAATCATGTCGGATTAAATTTCAAGTTCCTGCTGCTGCGATAATAACGATGCAACGTAATTATAAAATTAAATTCGTCGACGCATCATAAGATAAAAAATTACAGTTGTGCATTCGCTAGCATTTCATACTAAGTCGACGTGGGCAAGACCACCGTGTACTTAAAGAGGGTAAGCAATAGTCAACGATAAATGCTTAGTACAACTTGTTTATAATACCCGCTTAGAGGCAGTTAAGTGGATATGCCACTGCCACTTCCTGACTAGATATGACGTGAACCCGCTTTGTAGAGCTTCCTTCCTCACCGCCAATGTGTGGGATAATGGAAAAACCACTTACGGATATTGCTACCTACATCGCCAGCACGCTTTAAAAACCAGTTAGGTGAGAGGAAGCATATGTACTCAGACACATTGGAATACATTCATAAATGTTTTCGTCAAACAAACGTTATACTTCCTTTCGAGTTACTTAATGTCACTTATCTTTTTAATTTAATAAGGTGTCACAACTAAATAGTTCGTATTACAAGATTCATTAACGAGATAAAATCATATGAATTTCGAAACATGCTACATAAAGTGTAAAATCCAAATAATGTTTTGTCCTTTTGGCAATATTCGTCTTAACCGGTTGCGGTAACAGATAAAAAAGGCAGAAGTAATTTTCAACGCTTTTAAAAATTTCGGTACGAACAAACTTTAAAATTTACACGTACTGATTTCAAGTTTATTTATATTCCTCATTTACTTTTATTTTGAAATTGTAGCCACTTGTACGTATGTACATACGCTATGTATTTTATAATTCTGTTCTCAAATAATTTATGATAAAGTAAATGGATGATATCTTTTTTAGATCTTCTATAATTTATATCCGTGAAGGTCAACGTAAACGGTTCGATGTGACGTAACATTTATCGAACTGGTTTTATAGTTTTATTTACTCATTGATCAATCTCTTGAATAGAAAATTAAACTTATATTTACTCTAATTTATCCATTAATTTATAACGTGACTCGGACAACGGTTTTAGTTGGTAATCTTAAACATTTTGACGAAAAATTTGTTTTGTTTACTCCTAGTCCATTTGAGTGCCTAATTTACAAAAAATAAACGATCTTCACAGCTGTGTGTGTTTTAAAATTACGCCTCAAATTGTACATAAAATAATAAAAAATATGCACAATTAACGATCGTTATACCAAAAATAATACAAATGTAACCTGATGACCCTCATAATGTACGTCATTATCTTTTTTATGCGTCGATTATTATCATTATTAATTTGTTTCTGTGTATAAAAAAAGTTCTAGCTTATTTTATTTAACAAAGATTATGATACTTATTAATCGTGTTATTAAATTGACGTATAGTTTGAACAATAAATAGAAAAATATATCAAGATTGCTAAATATGTCATATGTTAATCTCTATCTGATTTCTATTCATTCATCCGTAGTTGGTTCGAGGATAAAATAATTACTGATATAATTTCCAATTATATTTCCTTCCTGTTTTCGGTTGTTATTTTGTACGAATGTCGGATTCATTTGTTTAAAATAAAACATTTTTAATTAGTTTTATCCGGAATTAGTTTCATTTAATATGAAACATTCATGAGTAATAAAAAAACTATCCATTTAATCGAATAGGTGTATTTTATTTTTGATTTATTATGAGTTTATTCTCTGTTCTACAATCGAGTCTGTACCTTTTTGTACACAGAATAAACATATAATTCCAGTTGCTAAATATTTTATTTGCTTACGGTTATGTCTACGCGATTTATATCGCGCATTAATTTATTTGTGATTCTTGTTTAATGAAAATAAAAAAAAAAATATGTCTTCTTACTGTTAACATGTTCTACGCTTACAGACATATAGCTTTGGAAATAATTTTCTCTGTTGAAATTGCATGTTTTTCATTATCAAAATCGATAACACCATATAAATCGCAACATTCATTTATGAATACGAGCTAAACTTGCTAGGCTATTTAGTTTATTGAACGTTTAAATAATGCAGGGGCGCTAGGGATCTGTGGCCCGTCTCCATATGAATTAACCTCAATTGAAAGTGGCGAGGAGGCGCTTCGACGATTGAAGACAACGTATTGTAACTGGCACTAAACGCGGCTCGCAATCTTCCTGTTCTTTAAATAATACTAAAAATTGCATTCGCTTCCTCAACCATAGCAAGGTTTATAAAATGTACAACAGTGTTCTAAAGCGAATGCGTTGATTAATGATAAGACGCGATATTCAAGATATTTTTTTATTATAGAAGTGATAACGGCACGTGTCTATAATGTAATTAAATTACCAATTGAAGTAAACATTAAATATGGTCTCTTTTACCTTTACAAATTTAACGATAATAAAGTCTTTAGTGAAATTATTACTTTGAGGAGCGCTTTAAACCCTGATAAGCGTGCAATCTCTGACTCAAGTGACATGTTAAATAGAGTAAGAATTACACGTGCTTGTTTTGTATGTTTGGCGGAGGATTAGGAAGACTTAACCGATGTTATGCTCCGGGTTGCGTATTTAGGCCGATGGAACCTTGTGGTTTATTTGGTGACGATTTCGACACAGCGTAGCACGGTTAGCGGAGTAATAATAGCGCTAATATATTGCGTCTCCAACATCCGACAAGATACTCGAGCAATAATGATACTTATATTTAACCTTGGAACATAATGTCAAAAGGTTCAACGATAAACTGGCCAGTATTAAAATTTTTTTTTTTAATATACTATTCATCCCGTTATACGAACATTTATACTTTTTAAATATATCATTTTATTAATACTTTTATCATAATTATATGTGAATAATTACTAGAAATTCGCCTAATAATGTAATATGTTTTTAAAACAATATTGTATTACAAATAAAGTGAAATGCATGTTAAACTATTAACATAAAACACATCAAACGAGTTGAAGCGTATCCCAAACATTTGGCCAAATAAAACCAGATGCTCATAAACTGATTCAACGCTTTGATGTTTGTTTTAGGACAGGTCGCCGCTACAATTCCCTTAAATTGGCAACGTAACCGTAGTTTTAGTGTTTTGTATTAAAAAAAATGTAATTGTTGATCAGCAGGTTGTTTGTATATAGACGGGCTTTGAACAAAAGCTGCAAGCACAATAGAGGATGTGACACAAAATCCGGGTCCGAAGAGCGGAACAGGGGGCTCTAAAACCATTATCAAAGAAAAGGGATGCTTTTACCTGCTCTTGAGTATATAGATAATTTTTTCAAACTCTTGGACCATGTTATGAAATCTAAAATACGTTTTAAGTTATAGAGTAATTTAAAATAAAAACCTATTTGGTAAAATTAAAATAAAATAATTATAATATAGTAGTTCCAGGATACTCCCGGATGTCCTAGCAACAAAACAACAAATCGTAATCAAACAAGTTTCGCTCACAGGGAGCTTAAAAAGCAAGAATAAATATCGTAATTTAGCAAATACCGCATGTCGCATATATTTATTAGGTTCACTGTGAATCACTGAACTGTACTAATCACATAAATCACAATATTGGCACAAAAGTTCATTTGTTTGTTTTGGAGAGTTAACGTATATATCAAGAGAGACGAACTCACGCACGTCCTCCCTTGTCCAACGTTCACGTCGTACTAGTTTATGTTTATGCCTTGCTGTAGACAGTTGTGTAGTACAGTCGCGAACAATAAGTGAAAACTTCTCAGTCTTAACTCCACGGTATAAGGTACAAAATAAAAATGTGAACACAGTTCGCGGTTGTACAGTCGACCTAAGTCACGGAACCCGATGCAACGGCTGCGCCAAGGCAAAGCGTAACATCTATTGGTTAGTCGCGTATAGGGACAGAATTACAAAGGGTGCGTGTTCAAAGAAGACCATGACATAGACAACTTTTTGAACTAAATAAAAATCAATTCAAAAGATAAAAAGTATTACTTTCAACTTTTAAAATAAAAAAAATGAACTTTTAATAATGTTTTAAATTAATAATATGGAGAAGTAAAATTCAAATCTTTTGGCATAAAATAATCAACATACATCACAATATATACGAAAGCTATTCTTTTAACTTTTTAACAGCAATCAGTAGACACCATTATCATTATCATCTGTTGTAGCCTTTACAAATGACATAATTATAGCAATGATAATTTTATTTGTCCTCTTAGGTTCTTATTGTTTGCTGTGTGGAGCAAATACTATAATATATTTGACTTATAATTATATTTAGTTTTTAAATAGCAGTGAATTATCATCCTCCGCTGGGCTAGCCAGGCTCCGTAATGAATCAAATCGTTTCTAATTGGAAAGTCAAGTTCACAGTGACCAGTTACAGATTCATTGTTGTTACTATTGTAAATCATCCAAATTCCACTTTTTTCATTAGCTTTAGTCAAACTGCTACGTACATTTAGTGATCAGTATATACATATGCAAAACAATTAAAGAACAGGGCATTCCTAACGCGAACAGAGTATATTGATAAAGTTGAGATTAGAAGTTGCCATATACAATTGTAATTCATTATAGTTAAACAAAAACCATTTTAATGATCAATAAGTTATAATAAAAGTGATATAATAAGTGAAGCAAAAACGATATCCCTCTGCCACTTGTTGCGCAAGTGCCGTCACACAAGAAGATTTATGGGGCACGGTCTCATGTTACAAATGATAACGTCTCTCCACGCGCGGCACAAACACGGCCACAGCGGACTTTTTGTTTGGCCAATGCAAACAAATGCAAGAATTCGTTCAAACAATTACTACGGCGTAATTAGACCGCGTCATATTTCGCACGTGACAAAGAATACCTTAGACAGACAAAATATTAAATTTAATAGCTGTATTTTTTGTGGAAATTACCTGGATTAATACCGGCCACTTCATAACGACATACCATAACAACACTTTGTTCATGTTACTGCCACAAAACGAAGAGTTTCAAACATTAATAATTGATAAATATAAATACGGAAACTAATTCATTTAGATTGTAAGTAAATATAAAAATAAACGAAAACGTACCCATTATAATGAAGTGAGAAAGAGAAGAAAACTTCTAACACAAAATAGATTTTAAGTTCAAAAGATCATGATAAAAAGAAACGATAAATATTAGTTTTTGATGTTCAATATCAAACGGAAACTTCAGTAGTTTAGAAATAAAAATAACATGAATAGGATGCATAAATTCATTGTTTCCTTAAAACACGTACAAACATGTATAACTATTGAATAGTAATCAAACGGTTTATTCGTAACATGTTACAAAACATAGGGCGTTCAATTTAAATAATTAAAAATAAACAAGGAGCGTCCTTGGTATCGGTTGGAATGAAGCCAACGGACTACCCGTATGCCGCTCAAGTTTGCAAACTCATAACAATTTCATGAAGCAGCAAGGACAGGCATTTATTGTCTCTACAATAAAGTAATAGATTTTTCTGACATTTAAAAATTGCAGACATCAAAATACAATATTTTTTAAATTTTTAATCAAGATAATTAAATCGATATGTTGTTTAGGATGCTGTTACAAAATTATTCTGAAATAATTGGTTAAATTTTTGACAGTTATATATTTCGTAAAGAAAGGTAAAAAAAAGTATCATTGACACGTTATTTTTTAAAAAAATGTCCAAAAGCACATTTACATTCAAAAGAAAAAAAATAGGATAATGCAAAAACAAGATAGTTATTAATATTAGCAGTGTTAGACAGGCAGTATCTTCAAGTATTATCGATGAATGATGATGATGCGAAGATCGAGTCACTCCTCGAGGACGCTACGCCTTTTTCCGATCCAGTAAAATTGTTGTACATAGCGGCCTGAGTCGAGGCTCTCCAGGGAGTCCATGACCTTCGCTACCTTTAAAAAGGCTTTAGGCTCGGGGTTATCTGTGCTTTACTTCCTCGAATCTACAGAATTTATAATTATCACCTCGGCAGCAATGTAAGCCAGATCTAATAAAAGATGGTTAAAAAAAAATCAAATATTTTTCTAACTCGGTCGCATGTAATTTTCTTCAGTCTTTTAATTACAGTATTGATTAAACTTATCAGGCTTTTGTTCGTAGACAGGTATTTGCCAACCCTACGCACTAAGATCGAATGCCTCATAACGTAATTGGTTCGGCAATTGGATGTCCGGTCCTCATTACGCACAATACGAAATAACAACATTAAACTGTTTGTTTTACATTTAGCCAGAATTATGAGATCGTGACCCTTCGCCCATTTCACATGTTTGATTTACCGTACAGTAGTAAATCGAAAATGGTGTCATTTGTTAGTATCATTCTCGTTAGTACTATTATAAATGTTTTAGTATTATTATAATTTATTTTAGAGTCATTTTTATCATCACTTTAGCCGTAGTACAACGGCTACCGGACATTGATATCCCATGTAAATTTCCATAGAGCTGGTTGGTTAACGTCTTGCATACAAAGTCTGTTCACCTTGCGACTAGATGTCAGAGGCTGCGCTTTTCACTCTCCGCTACAGGAGAGTCTCCACTACAGAATATAAAGGCCACAGTAGCGATCTATTTCGCGCACTTTGTACCCTCCCCACTGCTATTTAAACTCGCCGTTACGCTTGACAATTCAGGTCCCATTTCCGATTGATCGAATCTGATGATTAAAGATATCCCAAGCTTAGTCCTCTCCATGATCATCGTTGAATGACTGAGCTTGCCAATGAGGTCCAGAGTGACAGACCACATTTCAAGGCATAGGGCATCATCACTTCTAACACACATTTGTCGAAGATTTTTGGATGAAAAGATATTTCGTAGTTTACGGAACGCTGTTGACCTTTTTCTCTAACTTAAACTTACCCATTTAAACCGTTATAAATGATTGTACAGAAGAATACAAATATCATAAATTTAAATGTTTTATGAATGAAAGTAATCATTTGAAATTCATACATAAAATGACTCCATCGATATTCAATTAAGTAAAAATCGACATCTCCCCCAGCAAGAAACATCGGCATAATGCGTCGAGACGAGAACTGCCGACGCATTGAATTTAATATCCATTGAGACCAATTGATACAATATCAACGCTATTTAAAATGTATATAGCATATTGTCTTTAATTACTTTTAACAATGTTGATTGTCAATATTTCATTTTTATAGTTATTAGGGGTCTTTTATTAAGTTTTCGTTAAAAATATATATGACTCAAAACTGTCCTCAAATACCTTATATGTTTCATATTACTATTTGTAACGGGCTTTTCGTAATTCGAGATTCGTTTTATAACATAAACATCGTATCATTTTTTAATTTAAAAATTACCTTAAACAAGTTAGGTGCATGATCGTTTGAAAAAGCTTACTTTTTAAACATATAATTATAAAATAGATGAATAAAAAATTATATAATTTTGTGAAATGAACAAAAGATAAAAAATAAAAAAGTTACAATAATACATGATCTACCTATCAAATATTGCTTGGTAAAATAATGAAACATTATAGTTTTCGAATTTTGTCTGTGGCTCCAAAACTTTAAAATGCTAAATAATAATTTTAAAAATATTTTATGCTTTACCAGTATTGAAAAATAATTATAAAAAAATATAATAGACATTTAAACGAAGTCCATAACATCTTTCACCAGCAAATTTTTTTGTGAAAGATTGTTATAATCATAAGCTTGTGACTTATTATAAGTATATGTGTCATTTTAAAGAGCAAAATGGTAGAAAAAGATTAAAAAGGCAAACCGGGTTATATTACAGAAACGGTACAAAATTAGAATCAGATTAAAATATTATAATGACGTCTGAGGTAATAGAAATAAATTCTGTCTATATTAGGGCATGATATGCATGATAAACAACGCGGGAAAATCTCTTCCTTATTCCATTAAAGACGTTAATGTTAATGCATAAAAACATAAATATACATGAGGTATTTTTTTCTTCAAAGTACATTATATATTAAAACATACTGAACTTTCTACGTGTTAATCGTCTTGAATATACTGTGCACATTTTGCTTATTTTTATTGTTGATAAAGTAATCTAACTATTCTTTTGTTTTGATACAGCTTTCGTGTCGGCCCGTTTAATGCGACGAGACAAATAAAAAGCAGACTTTTCGTTAACTGTATGAGGTTATTGTTTTTGTTACCCTAATTCACCGGTCGATAAAACAACACCGCCATAAATAATTCAACGCTTGGAATATCCATCGTTCTTGTGACTCCATTGTCTTTGAAGGCGTTTCATTCGAGCGTATAGGTCAGTACTATTGAGTTCTGTTACTCATAATGTCACGCGTGCGGAACAATGCATGTTTTGTGGTTAAACCGCAAACTAAGATCATATTATTCAATAAATGGAAAAATGTTACCAAATATAATATATTATGAAAATACCTATGTATTTATTTGAAATACTTTTTACACATTTTATGTATAGTGGCAAGCGTAATGCCTAAAGAATTCTCTACCAGTTAACCGTTAGGCGGTGCAGAGATAAATTAATAAAAGTGAAACAATTTAATATCATAAAACAAAAAATAAAATGATAAAGTAAAATCAAATTGAAAGGGAAAATAATCACATAAAAAACCTTATTTATCGATTTAATGACCTCATAATGAAGAAAGATGACGGACAAAAGTAAATTTGGTATTTCGTACACTGAAAGACCTTAGTGTAAAAATATTAATATATTATATTATCGGCTTTAATTTTATGTTTACATAAATTCATTGTAATGCTTTATTTAAATCACAGGTTTTTTAACTATCTCTTAGCAGTTTATATGGGGAAAGAAAAATATTTTTCTACTCGTGTTTACTAATTTTCTCCATGTTTTTACCGATTTTTTCTGTTGTTGGCTGAGCAAGGTGTTTGAAAATTCGTTTTTATATGTACGATTAATTTTCTAATCGAATTGAGCAAATATGCAACAGTCTGCGCCGAAGTTCCAGAAGCTGTCGTCGAGTTTAGTTACTGCTAACTGTCTAGGCTAAGCATCTTCAGTTCTCTTCTAAATCAAATCTGGTGAAGCTAGAAATGATATGCAAACAGAATTTTCCCCAAATAAATAAAAAATAATTAAAATAAACGCTTATAAGCAAGTGTTGTAAGTCTTCCGTAACATACGTGACATTACCATTATCAAGGACAAAAAAACTACCGCAATGATTTACGGTACTGAGCATGTAGTGTCTTGTTCGGATGGTAGATAGTGACTGCTTGGCGTTTGGCACACATTCCTAGTGCCCGATATGGGAGGGAAACGGGCAACCGTACGTCTCACGGCCGTGCGACAGGCCCGGCCTAGCTCGATTTATCTGATCTCTTACCGGCGACATTGTCTCGCCTGTTTAGCATGCGATTTTAGCGACGTCAGTTTCTATTCTTGTATTCACTGGGACGTGACGTCTGTTCGCTTGATATGATTCTTCCTGTACTTGATTTCTAATGTTACTTTTACGAAATGGATAGTTTAGTAGTGAGAGTAATGGCTATGTTTTTCTACATATATTTTTTTTTAATCGGCGCGGTTAATTCGAGAACGACTCGATCAATTCGTTTTTTTTTTGTTCACAAGAAAGCTTCTTGTGCCGTGCAGAAATGGAAAATAGTAAAAGCTTCACTTTTATTTTCCCGCACCTAATAAATTAAAACACCTTTTTTAAAATTGACATGTACAAAATCGAGTTCTAGTAATTTTAAATACGTGCCTAAGAATTTAGAAGGGTATATAGTTATGCTTAAGTAAAAAATATATCAGACGCAATTGAGGTATAAATATTTGAATTTAGACACAAAAGTAGGTAAAAATATTAAAACTTTTTCTTATTAATTAATAAGGTAGGTGTTAACCTGGCCGCAACTGTTCAATATTTAAATTTATAGTTTTTGCAAAACAAATAACTGCTATGTACAAATTGCAACTTTATATCGATAGATATTTTTTTTAATTTAGTAAAATTTGGAAAAACATCTAATGCTCATAGCATATCTTTCTTATAGACCAAAACAGTCTTTTTACCAAAAATTTATTAGTCAACTAGTAAAATCGTCAAAAAGTTAACGTTGTGTCAACTAAAAAAATCATATACGGTTTAAAACTTTTATAATAAGTTACTACCATATCATATTCAAATAAAACAATTAAATTAACGTAAAAGATTTCAGAGTGATCACTTTATTTATTCACTAAATGTAAAATAAATAAATAAATAATTTAGGTATCCATAAATAACATACTATGGCCGACGCCACTGTCAAAAGCGAAAATTTCAAACCGATGACTGACAAGAACTGTCAAATCCGTGACTACAATAGTTATCACATTTTCAGAAATTTTAAGTTTCTGTGTATTTTTTTTCTTTAAGAAACCTAATATGAAGGAAACATGGCAAAAGAGTGAATGAAATCGGTCGGCCCCAAGTCATGGCTTGATCAATAGAGTTTAATTTTTGTACAGATATATAAGCTCGCGCGCCATTGTGTATTTACAATTTACAGAGGTAAAGGTTGTTGTAATATTTTTTTTATTTAAAATTTGGTTAGTCATATGAGGCAAAAAATAAATCTCCAAAAAGTGCACATAGCAAGTATTCTTTTAACAACTACAAAATGTTGATACTTAGATAAATTAGATAAAAGTGGAAATTAACACGAAATATAACCGCGCAGTAGCATCGAGTTATCAGATCACGAGGTTATCTCGCGCCGCACAATGTTTAGGCTGAGGATTTACGTCCGAGCCCATATTCAAAGTAATTTTAATTAGTTAATCTTTTATCAGAATGTAATATATTTCTTAAAATGGCGTCTTAAAAGAATAAACGTATATTTTATAACAATGAAACTAATTACTATTAAATTATTTGTCAATCATTTTGAATTGTCTATAAGGAATAAATAAATATTATGTATCAACTAAGAAAGGGACTAATTCATAGCTACTTCCGCTATGCAGCAGTAGTTGTGCAATGAAGTGCAGCGCCTGTCAGCCCGCTGATAAATGCGCGTGCGGCAAACAATACGAAACCCAACTACCAACGTTAATCTACTCTACACGTATTTCACCCCTCAACAGAGCATCCTCAAGAGATGTTAGACCAACTAGTGCCAAACACCGAGTCAATAACTCTGCTGCATAGCGGAAGTAGCTATATATTAGTCCCTTTCTTAGTTAGGGTGGACTTCCGCGAGGTAACGCCTGAATTTATTAGATATTATGTATTATTCAATCTGAAAGCCTAATAGTTAGGAAGAGAGACTTGAGATGTACGTCGTGAGCTCAATTCGTGGTATGTGTTTTGTATGAATGATATAACATATCTATTGTTCGAATGTCAAAAGAAAACATCGTGAGTAAAGAGACTACCAACAAAACCAATTATTGGAAATCGTATTAAAAATAACACTGTATACATTGATAGGTAGCGCGAAAAAATTTTACTATCCTCCTCAATAGCTCAGAAAATAGTTTCGAAGGGAGTATCTTGTTGCCCAAGGCAGATCTTTTGTTCCAGATCTCACAGACCAAAAATAAATTCGCCGTATTTTCATTGATATACTGTTATACTTTTAAACTATCTTTTTCAGGCAGATATACAACGTTACGGACTCTCATAATAATCCGCATGCAAATTCTTTTATATTATGAGACTACATAAAATAACATATATTTGATGCGGAACTAAGCTTTAGTTCATTATTTATAAAACTGCCGCTTAATTGTGCAGAAGTACTTAGAAATTTATTACAAAAGTGTTCGATTTTTGAATCAAGTCATTAGATGGCTTCATGTGAACGGAACTGCTTAGCTAGATGAAGAGAGTAATATCTAAGGATTCATACAGGTTTTATAAGGCTTTTAACAACTTTTATAATTCGTAATAAAAATTAATAATAATTCTCGAACTAAAAAAGGGGTTGAAAGTAAAGTGTAAGCCGTATAAACTTTCTTCTCCAAACGTCAATTTGGTGTTGGGGTACTGTTAGTTTTTCCCAGTTTCATAGAGCTTACGCAAAGTTACCATTAAAAGTCACAAAAACCTCCACATAATCATTCGACTTGAGTTCCTTGTTATATTAGGTAAAAATATTTTATATTTACTGCTTTTAATTAATTTTAATTGTATTGTGCATAAGAACAAACGTGGTAGGTAATTCATGTTTTTAAAATACAGTAATGATATTTTGATAATTTAATACTTTAACAAAAAAAGTAAAATATGAAACATTCACTCAACACAGTAAATCATATATCCAGAATATTACATTATCGTTACATTGTACTAATATTTTGCACAGAAATAATATCTTGGTTTGAGTTATTTAATACAAAATACTCGCTTTATAAATTCCTTCTTATTCGTGACATCTTGTTCCCTTCAAACGAGTAAACATATAAAATAGAAAAATATTCGATAAGAAATAATCTTGATTTTCCTATGAAGAACAAACAAACCAATGAACGAGCTCAAAAGGTCGTTATGGCTTTATACATTTAACGTAAATACATAATAAAATTATTACTTACATTAGTTGTTAGCTGCGTTGTCAGAGTGTGAACCTTTTCCTTAGCGTCTGCCAATTCCCTCCTTAGTTTTCGCACCTAGAGAAAAATAATCAATACTAAGAACACGGGCATTATACGAGTTGCTTACCGTAATCACACGGGGAATTCGGAACAGACCGCGTTCAATTCGTTTTAAAAGATTTAGAAAGAGTTTAACGATGTAGAAACGTGCTTTACGTTCCTAGCACGTCCCTATCACGGTCATAGTATGGTACGTTGAAGAGGGAAGACTCCTTTACAGAATTTATCCCGTAATAAATACCACCTATTAATAAGACAATTTTGTACGAAATTATTGAGTACACACAATACAATTTAAACCATAATATAAATATGTAAACAAACATAATATAAATATATAAACGATAATCTTTGATCCCTATTTAGTAATGTTTTTATTTGTTTTGTCATTGTTTGACTATAAATCATTAAATGTTCTTAGTGAGATAGTTATAAGGTAGCAATCGTAATATTTATATATATTATCGTAATAATATATAGTATATTTCTAAGCTTCTAAGTTTGTACTTTCTTACTGCCTTTTGTTACTGTCTATCTCCAATAAAGTAAATAAATAAATATTACTCCTAATAATTTACTTAAATTAAGGAATAATAGATATTTGTGTGCTATGAAAGTTCATACACTACTTTACGAAAAGATGACAGACTTAAAAAAACATGTAGAATATACATGTCATACAATAATTTTGTTTACATACCAGATTTGATGACTCATTTACAAGATCCATATGTACACATTAAAAATTTTTAAATCTCATTCACAAGAGTAGCTATTGCATTTCTGGCGGTATCTTCTCAATAGATGAACGTTTTGAACCAGTGGTAGGTCACAGCTTATGTTAAAATATACGACGATTCTAAAGATCATGTAGATACCTACTTGAATAAAGTTATTTTGAATTTAAATTTGAAAACAAAACGTTAGTGACAAACCTCGTGAGCTTGTCTTTCCTCAGAGCCTGCACCAGCAGCCAGTGAAGATGCCGTTGACACCAGTGATGCGGTTGAACCATGTACTGTATAAAATAATACGTAGAAACTGTAGAGATAGATAAGGTTGTTGTTTCTATAAATCATGGTAATATAATTTCAAACGTAGGGCTAGACGATATGGTCTTAGTCAAAGACAGATAAGCAGAAAATAGAAGCCTTTTTCATTAAGGTCTTTTTACAAACAGAGATCCTCAATACTCAATACATATGTAATACAACATTTTTTAGAAGGTGATGAAAGAGACTGCAGCGAAAATATTAAAATATCGTACAACAAAAATTTACACATGTCAAATCAGTAATGACGCCGAAACGCATTCTTTAAGTTTCCTCAAATTTAAAATAAAACGCATATTGATATTATGTACATTAAAAGATTCGTGAAAAGTTCTATTTTCAAATTTTCATTTTAAACTTGCATGTTTTTAAAACTTTCATTATTTCCGATAGTAACATGACGAACAAACATTTTAAAAAGAAAATAATTACAAATTTAGTAAAAAGCCATATCATTATTGTATAGAGCTATCTACTATACTTCTACATATCTCTACGTGTAAAAGTAGTGATTTTGTACAAATATAGATTAATTTGAAGTTACCTTCATCATTCTTTTTAGGATAGTGATGAGAATGTCTTGGTGTGTGCATTACGTTTCCAGGCTGATGCGTGGGGCTTAATGCTGACCTTGGTGATGGAGATGGGGGCTCAGACACCCCATAATTTAGACCTAAAATGAATTTTTAACAGTAATTACCATTAACAACGTTTTTAATTATTAGAATTAAATAAAAAAATATTTCAAGTTTGTTTTTAATCTCAAAAAGAATTTAACTTTGATGACATTATAATTTTAAAGAAAATACAAACCTTGACCGCCTGGTCCATACTGCACTGGTAAACAGTAATAAGGTTCATAATCACTTTCCGATGATCTTTGAAGCATTGACGGATATAATTTCTCCGATTTAGTGGATCTGCAATGACGTTACGTTTAAATAATATAAATAATAAAAAATTAGTGGCCGAAGCAAGGATTACACCAAAGACTCCAATAAGTTTAGCGGATCGATACCAGAAGCCATTATTCCGTTTTACAATTCTGAAAAAGGCAATAATTTTACACACATAAGAAAAATAATGGGTGCAACAAAGAGAAGTAACCTGATGATTGACTAGTGTTTGTAGAACTAAAAAAATTAAAATAAAATCCTGTGGCGAAAATAAGAATTATGACAATTTGAACAGCGTCGACGGGAAAAAGATTTTTTTTTATTAAAAGCCGTGCCATGTTTAATATAAACATGCATATTAAATGAATCGCTTCATGTTAAGCGTGCCACCTCGAAGCATAACAGTAATAAATTCCCAACCTTGTGTATCGTACCTTGGAAATGTCCTATCTCTGAGGTAGCTAAAACGTAACAGTCTATACTTAGCATATTAGAAAATTAAATGTGTTAAAATTAGATGAATTAAATAATCACTGTATATTAAAGGTGCAATTTATATTACACAAATAGAAATATTGGTGATAATATAATAAAATTTATATACAGGATGATATTAAAGTTAGCAGACAAGCGGTTGAAATGGATGACTGTGTGAGTTATTACTGTAATTTCAAATTAAATTTCGGAAGACAAATTTTGAAAATCCACAACCACAACAAATGAAATTGGTGAAATAGAAAACAGGCCAATGAGAGGAGAGATATGGGACCCACCTAATGCTGTTGCTCCTGTTAAGCCTCGAGCCCTGAGCTTCTCGGTGCATGATGAGCTTATTGTGTGTGAGTGAGCTGCGGTGGTGTGAGTTAGGGGATGAGGTGTGATTGTGCGCCTGCGCCGAGTGCAGCGAGGTCAGGGACTCCATTGATTCACCCTCGGACAGACGACCACTTGCCGAGTATGTGTTGCTGAAATGGGCGAAAGAAATGAAGGGTCACATGCTGACCAGTTGCCTTTAACATCTTCTTTTTAATTTAACAACTGGCCATACTATAGGGACTGCAGAAGCGTGTATAAATGAGTATAGGTTTGTGTGTCACACTTTGTGTTAATACCAAACCTGAGTCTTACACAAAATGCTCACACATATTAAGCATAGAGGATATGGTCAAGGGATGACATACAACTATGATCATTTATAATACAATGAAAACATAATAATGTCTATCCATATATGTATATATAAATATATTTACATCTGTTATTTTTACACGTCACTCACATTCATACTTGAATAGATACATAATTAAATTATACAATTAAATAAATCCATACCTATGTCGTAGCCACGGTGCGTAGGGTATCCCATAATCGGATTTGACTTCGGAATACGTTTGAGTATCAGAAAGACTTCCATCGCTGATCTTCATACCGCCTCTCGGAGTGATTCTGACAAAAATAAAAATTGATTAATAAAAAAGTTAACACGTAAAAATTTCCAATAAATACAATATAGGAATATAACTGCCTTACTATTATTATAAATTTCTTAGTGGCCAAAACTACCGATCCCCATGGTTTGTACGTTATAACTAAATTGAAATATTCCCACGGGCTTAGAGATTGTAGAAATCTTGTCCAAACAAACCATGACACTGATAAGGTTTCTTCAATATTGATTAGCGCATGGGATGACCGTGCAAGTATTTCTTACCTTTAAAATAGAAATATGAACTATCCATTTATCTATATGGCCATTGATGCCCAATAAGTGCTAAATAACAATATTCTTTTCGCAGATATTGTATATAAACTTGTAATAAAATATTTTTTGCGGTATTGTTTGTAGCGAGCGTGTTTTAATGATATTAAAAAAGTTATATTTTAAACAAGGAAACAAAATGTTAAAATTATGTTATGTACACTGATTTGTACAGTTATTATTCGAGTTAGTCGAGGGTATATATAACATATAATTAAGAACAATGAAGAGATTAGATAATTATTTAATCTAAGTAAACGTATAATAAGGAATGAAAACGAAACCGACTACAGAAGCGTAAATGAGTTAGTCCTTTTTTAATTTAGTAATGTTCTCTTGTTACGTAGTAATAAAGGCTATAATACAGTTAGTTAGTCGGTATGAAGATTACTATTTAATTGGTCTGAAGGACAATAGTATCATAGACTTATGGAATTGCAGCTGTGATGATGTAACTAGATGACTTGTGATTCGAGTATAAATTAATAACTACGTCGTCATAACGAATTCATTTAAATTAATTGTTTTTAGTGCCGTAAACCAATACGATGCCCGTATGTCGTTTCAGCCGCCTACTGCATAGGCCTCACCCAAAAATATCTATGGGAGGATATACCATTAAGATCATCCTCTGTAAGCTTGTTTTTAAACAGAGGTAATCGTAATTTATTAATGCACATAGTGTGATTTACGAAAGATTGTAACCCAGGAATCTAATTCGCGACGTACAGTCGCAAGTCTCGGTCCATATTGTTGGATTACTACGCGATGCATATTAAATATAAGTATATTTTGATTGTAGTTTAAATTATTCCATCAACATCATAAACATTTCGGTTGTAAGACGTCCAAAGCTGGACATAGGCCTTCTCTATAGATTTCCAATAAGACCGGTAAAGAGTCTGCTAGTCAGTGTTATTACCGGACCGTAGGCCCCAGCGGTCATTCTGTGCGCTATGTGCCTGTTTATTACCACTTCAACTTGTCTACAAATCTCCACGTTCATTATTCGATGCCGAGAATTATTCCAAGCTAAAATAGTAATTAAAACAAAAAATATATTTATGAATAAAAAATTACCTATGGTGATGAAATAACGCCGCAAATTCGTGAGTTCCCGGTTTGGGTAGAGATTGCGAACCAAGAAGTCTTTCTCGGACCGAGGCCGAAAGCTGCGCTGCCGCTGTACCTCCCAAAGAATACGATTTAGGACCAATACCGTTTTCTACAACAGAATTTAAAAAAAAAACAATTTAGTTGCAGCTTTGCGTGTGAAATATATTTAACTTCATCAGTATTGTATCATACACGTTAATTATTTTCAATGTCGATTATATTTAACAGACTTCTAAAAGACATTCAAAATTATTTTTTTTTATTTACCAAGAGTTCCATTAACATTTTTCATTACGTACTTTTAACCTTTAATAATCTTGATTTTCTTGAAAGAAAATGTAAGCTATTTGTTTTTCGTTCACAGTTTCCTTTTATCTACTAATAAAAAAATATTAATTGGCAATAATTTCAAAGCTTATTACATAAAAGCTTCAGGTAAGCATAAAGCTAAACCTTTTCTGTTATAATCAACCATCGAGTACATGTAATTTTTACTTCATAAGGTTCAGTAGAGCACTAAAGACGCTTCACAGTAACTTTACTATAATCATTTCAGCTGATAGGAATAACATAATACTTACTATGAATTTGTAGATCTTGTGTGCACGTTTGCGTTCCCCCGGATACTTTTACTTTAGTTCTCGGTACAGCTGATACTTGAGCAGTTCTTCCTCCTGAAAATTACACGAGCATTATTTAATCTAACATTTAATTAAAAAGTTTTCAGTGATTTATAGGAAAATAAATTTATATCGTTTAGATTTTTCGCAATAACAACTTTTATTAAAAAAATAAACAAATTACTCAAACACTCACAGGCCCTAATGCTCATTGCATTAAAAGGCAATATAATTTAAGTATACCTTTTTAATTTAAAAATTATACACGATATTTTCTAGTTTTTTCTGAAATTAATCTATCCGAGCATGTACTTTTTCATTTCGTTTTATAGTAATTATCTCTATTTTAATAATTACACTAAATTCAATTATTGAACAATCTGAACAATCATTTGTTGTTTTTAAAGAAGAAAGGGTGAAGAATACGGAGCGATAACTACAACTTAGAACGTCCTGCCACGTGTTGGACAAACGATTTGGTTAACTTCGTCGAAAGGTTAATTAAATGTAGGCTATGTGTGATCTATCCTATGGGAAGTCTATGGAGGTGGGCTGTATCTGTCGGTGGACATCTTGCGACTGAAATGATGATGATATAGATATTTACCATGACCATGTTGTGGAGGACCATTCGTCGGAGGCGGTGGTGGCTGTCCGCCATTTTGTCTCTTTACGTAACCAAAGTTTTGTGGCACTTTAGCTTTGCTCGAACAGGTGCTTCCGTTCCCACCGCTGGACACACTCGATGGCCGCGACGACGCACCATTCGGAGATTGTAACTGTAAAAGTAAAACATTGATTTAATTTTACATAATTAAAACCGTAGTCATTTTTTATATTTTATTTAAAAGAACGACAAATCGCGACGGCCTGGACATGTTAACCATTCATAGATTAAATGTTTTATTTATTTATTAGAATAAAAGAGAAAGATACCCATAAAAAGAATTCAAGCTGAAACGTAATAAATCACTCGGGTACGACAACCATAGTTTTATTGGACGACGTCATGGATTTTTATTGTTAAAGTCATTAAAGTCACTAGATATATTGTTATTGTATGTTGTATATCTAGTTAACGCTGGTCAATCGAAATATTGAGGATTGAAGAATCATGACTGATTAATTGAAGATGGTAATTCCGATCCTTTGCTCGCCGTAATTTTCTAATTCACGTTGATTTCTAAATATACTTTCGAGAGTAGACACTTTCAATCTCATTAAAAAATATACATATAAAGCTTTGCTTTTTGTGCAAATAGTCCAAAGTAAAGAATGTTTTACGTTTATCAGTAATCAAAACAATTTTAGCAGAGCGTAGGACGTTTTCCCTGAAAGGTTTTGCTATAGTCGTTGAAAAACGATACAAGACATTTCCAACCGGTTGTATTTAAAATGTTCGGGAAGGATGCCACCAATAGATGATAATGTATAAATCTCCATAAATGAACAAGATAAATTAATAAATTAAAAAATTTTTTGTACATATAAAGTCTGAAAGTATATATATGTAGTATTGACTTAAAGTTCTTTTTTAATGTCAGTGGGGAATAACTATCCCTGCAGAATTTTTTGACAAATTTTTTCTTCAATTACAGTTTTACACGAATACTTACATATTATTTAAAAAGTTAATTTATAGTACCAGTATAAGATTATAAAAAAATATTACCTGAGCTCCGCCACTCCTAGACGAGTGTTGACTAGATGAATTCGACGCCGCATACTGGAAATAAAGAGTAGGTTAATTAAGCTGCAATGCGAAAATAGTTTCGCGTGCAAAATGCAGAGTGGTCGATGAGTATCATCTCGTTAGTGGACGTTGGCATTGCGGTAGTGTTATTCTCGGGTTGTGTCACTGACCCAGTCCAGGTTAGTGGGTTAAAAGGTTCTTACCTCAAACTAAGGAATTTTACCTTTGTAACGGTCCTTGCTACGTCTGCAGTACCGGAGACAAAGGTATCAAACGAATATATACACATTTTGAATTCTTTTTTAAAAAAGAATTTCTGTATGACCTGAAGAGAGACTTAAGATTTTACACATTGATATACTACCACTAGCATTCCGGTAGTCCATGATTAAAAATATTATTTTACGTGGAATAAAAATACGAACAACTGGATTAAATAAGTTTCATCGTGACTTTAAATCGAATTATCTAAAAATTTGTTCGAATAGTTGAGTCTCATTAAAATTTCACTAAATCGTCTACGTTTTCAAGACAAGATTCAGTGGTAAATAATTAACGAGTATAATTTAATAATTTCGTTTTGAGTATTTTACTTTTATAGAATCAACTAAATACCACTTAAGATCAAGACTAAGCTCTTCGCAATATGCTACCGATGACTGTGAAATTATTTAGGACACAACGCCCGCAAACAACTAAATAACTTTTTAACCAATTGCTAGTTGTAAGGAAAGTATTCGGTAGAAGACCGCGTAGACGATCACTTGTCCGCTGGACTGATCAAGTCAATCACTGGATTCCCTATTACTATATTACTGCCCTGAGAAAAGCAGAAAATAGAATAGCATAATGGCAGTTTGTTATCGATTTAATTAACGTGTTTCAAGCGGAACACGACTTTCAGTAAATCGAGAAAAAGTATTCAATACTTTAAGATATTCAATTGTTTGTAATATCATCATTTGTAATACATATTCTTTTGTAAATACGATAGTAAAAATCATTTCTAATTTACGTATATTATATTATAAGAAAATGTATTCCAAAGATACGACGGTAACGAAAGGCCGTAAGTTGAAAAGAGTGTAAGTAAAAGTGTTAATTCTGCTGTAATACCTCGAGTACAGGGGAGAGCACAAGGGTTGCATACATTTAAGACAGAAGAACACGGGACTTAAGTGACTGTGTAAGTATACTTCCATAAGATGCTAGTAACTTTGCCTGTGAAGCCATAAAACGCTCTTTCTTGTACTAGATAAAAGCATGTTGTTGTCTAGTCATTGTTAGCATCTAATATAAGTAATCTCATGCGTTTCGTAATTTAATATAATAACCGTAAGCAACATAATAATTGTTAAAATTGTATAATAGTTATTTAAGCGAATTATCCAAATTCATTTCTTTCAACCTAGCTGATATTGATTTAAACTTTTAGGGTACGCCATTTTACAATTTACTAGTAGTTGGTCTAAGTTTATTAATAAACTAAAATTTGCAAGGCTGCATTCGTACATTAGTTTTTTTTTTATTTTTATACCTGCAGACATGTCCTATAAATCAACGTCAAACCCAAATTGAATGTCGGGGCATTTATTTAGGTATCCCTTAAAATTAATTAAAAAATTACGATCAAGAATTTTTATAATTATTTTCATTCAAAAAGGTTTATTAATAGACCATCAATAACATCAACCTGTAAAGTTTTTCTTATTATTACGACTACCGATATTTACTTATATTTACATAGTATAGTGTAAGTAGTATATACTTATGTATTTTTGCAAATACCCTGCAAACCTAATGACGTATTAATAAATGTACGATCTCTAGTATCTTTGATTATTATGGTCTAAGCATAAACATAGTGCTTTATTTGAAATTATTAGTTTAATGTCGGCATATCGTCCAATGTATTAATATAACGACAGTAGATGCGGAGTCGTACACACGCCTATAATTCGGAGAATCCATGAGTCCAACAAAGCTATGAAAGCCGTGAAGTTTGAAAGCACCGAATGTGAATGAATGTAGAGAATCTCTTCAAAAGACATCTGAATGCCTACGCCATTGATTTCGTTCCCTGGTAGATTGCTTCTCGAAGGTTAGGTTATCTTTTCGAATTACTATTATTAATAGAAACACAAAGTTTAATGAACACCCTCAGCAAGGTGTACTTGCAAAATGTGATTTACGCAATCGGAGTTCATGAGAGCTTAAAGTAACTTTACAGGCCAATTCTATTACCGAACGTGTCATGGAATATTTAAGACTAACCTTTGGCGAGCCACTTAAAGGCCGAAAGCTGGAAGTTATCATTAAATTTCGGGTAGCCGTCAGCGATATGTATATTCATTCGCGCGTGTGTGTGTTATAGATATAAAATATTTTAATTTCAATTTCCTAAAGGACTCTATCACGGTTTATTTTAATTTTAATAGGTCTTTACTCATGACCATCAATACTCACGATTTCGAGTCCTTTCTCGAATCTAGAAAAATACGAGTAGACATAAGGTATTATATATATATATATATATATATATATATATATATATATATGCATCTAAAACCTGGGAAGCACTAAATGAACGATATGCCACGTAGTGATTTAATTAAACCGACTTAAACACGTTAAAAAAATTATTATTCTCACTTGTGGGTGTGGGGCGATGCCAAGTTGCTGAGCGGCGGTGAGCTTTTCTCGCTTGTGATGTTGCGGCGAGTGGTGGCCCGTGCGTCTCTCGCTCTTGCGACCATGGGACGGACTCGGCGGCGCTGGCGCTGGCTGGTTCTAAAGTAATATACTATGTTAACGAAACAAACTTGACTTCTTTACGTGGAATTATTCAATCATTATCATTTCAGTCGTAGGACATCATCTGAACATAAGCCTCTTTCATAGATTTTCAACAAAATCGTTTAAGATAGCGAGTATCTAGTCGTCTTCTTTTAACAAGGTCGGTCGTTCACGTTCCTTGGCTAGGCCCAGCTCCAGAACTTTATTCAATAAATTAATTAAATTACATTCATCAAACTAATATACATAATACAAGTTTGTTTGAACAATGCTAACTGGCTATGATCTTACTAGACTTAGGTTCCACTCCTGGCCGATGCGACATTGGGTGTAACGTGTTTGGTGAACGTATTTAGTATTCGTTGTGCAAATTCCAAAATCATTTCACTTTCTCTACTGCTATAGGAATATTATCAGGCAAAAATAAATAATAAATTATAAAAATTACAAACCTTTTTTATCAACATTTAAAAAACGCCAATCAATATTCGACGGCTCGTAAAAAAAACCAAAAACTTGTTTAAATACATTACTTAGAAGCTGAACTGAAACTATAAACTTATACAATGCGATTAAAATAAGAATAGGACGGGCTCTCGGCTAACTTCACTCATATAAGTACGGTCAGCATTAAATATATAAAATAAAAAAATAATAATAATTGTTTTTGTTGATTGTTTAATTTGTTCTACAATGAGCAAAAGAGGTAGTGTTTTACATCGGCGAGCTCGAGAGATTATCAGCAATGTTGATAAGTACTTCGAGGAAGAGAAAAAACGTGCTATTATGTTGTTGGACCAGTTAAAACAAGCAAGAATTGTACCAGGGCCAGATGGCAATATTCATATATCGCGTGATGTATCTGGAAGTTTCATTAAGCATTTGGAAACTGCTTCGAAGGTAACCGAGCGAGTGACTTTAGCCACTGGTATTATTTTTTAACATTGCTTTTTTTGCACACTATACCAAGTTCCCGTTGTGACGTCACAACATGGCGCTAGGCCGGTCCTATTCTTATTTTAATCGCATTGTATGTATCTTAAATATATATCATTTGCTTAAATTTTTACGGTCTTCGTGATTGGTTGAGAGAGAATGCTGGAATTACGTCTGCCCCATGTGTATACAATAACGCGATAAATGTTTTTACCATAGTTTTGTATTTGTATAATCACGTAACAAATCTTACCAAAGGCGGTGCACCCACTCCAGGCGAGTCCGTGTACTTCTTCCAGGTGGTGTCCTGGCGCGGTGCAGGCGGCTGCCTTTCGGTCTGCTGCCCACAGTCGGCTTTGCTGCGCGTGCGACCTACGACCCTGTACACGACGCCGCTGCCGCCCTCCATTCCTCTATTGCGACCGTTTCGTCTACAAATTAAATATTACAAGGTTTAATATTACATGTCGATAGGAGTAGCATGTAGTTTCAAAAAGATGGCTACATGTTACATGGTCGTCAAAACAATTAATTTCATAAAATAAATTTACGATTCACAAAATTCACGTGTTTTACTCTATCATGCAACTTAACAATATTGTATTTTGTATTATATTTTTTGTACGTATAATTCTACAAACCAATCATTAACTTAATGCCTCCGGTATAATTGCAACTTTAAAATTAAAGATACATGACCCGCCATTTCGGTAAAATATTAATGAAAGTCTTGTTGAAATAATGAAAAAAATTGCTAGATTTTTTGTTAATGTGAATTAATATTATGGTCAAATCTGTCCTATTTCATTTATCATAATTGCCAAACTGTACTACGTACTAAACTAAAGCTGCAAATATGAATTGATTTTTTGAAAGAAACAGTTTAAATTGAATTATGATCCAGTATAGTACCACATACAAGCAATTTTATTGGTAATAATAGATATAAGTCGCTTCAATTTAAAAATAATATAACTTTTACAATTTGACTATTAGTTTCATGATGTCAACTAATCGGTTATTGTCAAAGTCAATTTAGTATAAGACTCCCATTGTTGTTTTTATTCAATCATTCGACGCACTAAAATGCCGGGTGCTTTTGAATGACAGCTAAACATATGTTTTGTCTTTCGTTAAAGGCATGTTTGTCAATTAATTCAGGTTATATGTTTTCCAAGCAACAAATCCCGTTATGATGTAACGCAAGTAATTTATTTTTGAATTTGTCATTTACATTTTACTGTAAAAGTATAAGACTTCACGTAACTACAAACGGTTACCAAAAGATGGCGTTGATTAAATGCCTGAGACTATTTTGTATGGATAGATGAAATATAGCTATCAAATTTTAACAAAATTATAACACATACAAAATGGAAGTAATAAACGAACATGTATTTCACCTTCTTATATTCAGATGTTAAAATGAATAAATCTTGAAATAAATCCATCATAACATTCTGATAGTAATTTCCTTATTTTTATCACAAAAGTTCACTTAAAATTTCACAATTTTTTACTCTTAAAACGACAATTATACACTCTAAACAGTCGACGAACAAACGTGTACTGTAAATGATTTATACGCAATAACCTTAACCCCCACTCAAATACAAATAGTAAGGTCGTACGCAACGAGAGAACTAAAATTTATTGAGAGAGAGTTTAGAATTATTTAAACTCTTAAAGTATTCGAGTAACCCCGCGAGCTACGAGGGGAGCAGAACCCCTCTGTGAGTCATTGTTTACAGTCATAGATTTATAAGACTATAGTGCTTTATGCGGTTAGAGGATTCTTTTGACTCAAAAACATAAAGAGTCCAATACCGTCTGCCTTTTGCACTATTCTTCATTCATTTATTTACACTTTTTGAAAAAGGAATAGAAAAACAACGAGAAAATGCAATGTAAAGGCGTCACTTATCTACTACATTGTGGCTTGTAATAAATTAAGCAGATATTAATTACTTATAAATTTTAATATTGATAATTGTTAAAAGTTTATTATGCTTTAACAATTGAGGGTGTTAATGATAGGAGTCCTAAGCTCCCATTAGTTTCAGCGAATCTGAGGCGGACGAAAGATCGTCATGGTCTCGAACTATCGTGACAAGATCAGGAGAATTTTACAAGTAGTGTACTGAAGTGAAAAAACACTTTAGGACGAGCTAGCTAAAATAGCGTAGCGCGAAGTTCTGTAGGAATAATAAAAAAAGGCCGTAATCTACTTACTAGAGTCCCTCACACTACGCAGAGAGATCTCTGGTTTCAGTGCGTAGGAATCCTACACAACCCTGACCTACCCCAGAGTCAAGATATATTGAACTTTCAAAGTATTTCCCTCTAAATGATAAAAAAGGAACTAGATGATACATTACTACGCAATGAAATTGATAAGATGAATATTATTTATTATTATAAACTTGATAAGTCTAGGTTTACGCTATGAATTATTATTTTTACCACGTGATACACAATAAAGAAAGAAAAAAAACTATTTACGGATCATAACAGTGATTGGACATAAATGTAAAAGCTTAAAAGGGGTGGTTTACTTTCAATTAATGTACACCTAACACATAATCAATGATAATAGAGATGATAAATAACATGATGAATATGTAGCAAGAAAAACATTTTCAAAATTCCGATTATTGCATAAAAAGTTTACTGCCAGAAGTCATTGGGATGTCGTAATCAAATAGAATAAATAAATTAATGTTACTTATTTCAGAGTGATAATTTTTAACAGAATAATTGGAAATAAGTGTAAAAGTTTTATAGTTTTTTGTAGACAAATGAGCTTCGTTCATTACTTTAGAACTTTTAAACTTATAACCAATCAACCCCTATAAGAAGCATTACCGTAAAACATCTTATAGCAAATTAATAAATAAAATCCAACGAATAAAGATAATGCATATTATCTAACTCATTACTTTTGCAGACAGACAAAGAAATAGATAAAAAAATGTCACAGTACTGTTATATTCCACCTCAGTAATCAGTTGAAAAATAACAATAACAGTATTGCCGCATTGTGGGCGTAGTTCCAGTAGCAAAAAGCTGCAGACGCAAGTTGAAGTTTGAAAAGCCTGCAAGACGCCATTTTCAAGCCCGAAATAAGCGACGAAACACTTTTTGCTTTTTTTATATAACAGGCTAGGAGCACAGACTATATAGCGCGTGTAAACTTAAGTTTCAAACAAAAAGAAATACAGTAACTTTGCCGTTTCTTTAAAAAAAATCATGAATTAAAATAATCACATGAAATTAGAGGATTGTAAATTATAAATTTGTCTTATTTTTAAATTTCTCTCAAATTTATTGACGTGTTAATTAAAAAAAAGAATAATATCCAATTTTTAAAAATGGAATCTTGTTATTTATGGTAAAAAAATCATAAAATTTTAATGCATTTTTAAATAACACAAAGTACTAGAATATTAATTGCATAATTCGAAATAATGGACGTATTCAAAACTTCATTAATCATTCTCCATTGCACTCATTCAAGATCAATGGACCCTTTGTGACGGAGTATAGACTTTATTTGTGCTCCGCTAAAGCGTTTTCTTTCTTTAGTAGGTACAAGAGCACTCTAATCTCGATTCCGCAATCGTTTTAAAATAAATGTATTAGAATTATATTGACTAGAACCAGAACCGATCAGGGAATGATAACAACCATTCTGACAACATAGCATTAATGGAAAGTATAAAAACTAAATACTTCATACAAATATAAATCATATACGTAATAAAAAATATGACCAGGCTTTGGATAATTGTTTGATAAAAATAAAAAATTAAAACAGTTAAGGTGCTTCTATCCACTTAACTCCATTATAGACTGTAAAAATAAATAAATCAAGAAACTCAAGTCGAATAAGCTTTGTTGTCGTAGAAAGTATTATAATTTTTTTATATTATTATGCATGCTAACCAAGCCAACTTCTGCATTAGGCAGGCTATTGAAATGAAACAAAATTAAAAAAAAAACGCAGTAAACATTTCGATGCGAAAAAGTAATCATAGCTAACTTCTTTGTCTATCTAGTTCGAGCAAATATGTGATATAATTAATATATTTTCATTATAATATAGCATTAAAAGTGTTTAAAATAAATTGGTCTGTTTGTACATTCAAATAAAAGGCAAAAGAGTAAATGAAATATCTACATATGCCAGAAGTAACAAACGAGTTTTGCGCTCAGCTAGAACCATAGTACAATTACGTAGAGTAGAGATACGTAATCAGGAAAGTAGCTATTTACTATTTCTGTCTCAGAAAGGTTAGGTAAACCTTGGGCTCGGGAAGCCTTTGAGAATGTTAGCGCTCGCGGCCCACTTTTTTCAGCGAGAAAAAAGAAAAAGAAACATCCTGACGTTTCCGAAGTTTTCTTTTTATTTGACGTAAAATGAGATGAGCGTTGGCTTTATTAAATTTTTGCTTTCATTTCATTTTAATAAAGTTAAGTTTATTTTCATTTCGAAATTATTTTCATCATAGAATGTATTCCATGTTAATTAAGTTTTATAATGTCTCCATCATTGATACATAATTCTCTTCTTCAAATGAAATTAGTTTTAAATTACTAGATTACTTTTGCTCAATTAAAAGAAAGATTTCTATAATCATTAAAGTGAGTTTAAAGAAATAATACACAAGAACAAAGAAGAGGTGTAATAATGAGATACTCGTAAAGTTACGCACTTTATGATTATTACTTTCCTTTCTCTACTACTTACCTTTCTCTGGCAAATCCGAACAAATTTTTGTTGGTCACCTTTTATACATTTGTGTGTATCAAGAGAAGTTTTACTCTGTTGGAAATACCTTGCCTATTCGGTATATATAAGGTTACAGAGAATTTATAGGACAGCACATAAGTAAGCACTACCTCGTAATGAAGCCGACGTCTCAGAGCGTTTACGTTATGCGTAATAATCATAAGGTGCGTCAATTCACGAGCATCTCGTCCTTACGCCAGTGCTTTGTCATTTGAAACATTGGCGTCTTAATGAAAACCCAGCGCCCGAAGCTTCGCACTAATGATGACGGATGCTGTGAAAGGAACCGATTGCGTTCCTCGTTATCTACAAACTGAGCAGCCTTCTCATTATTCTCTTCCCACCTTCCCATTATTTTTGTTGAAACACTAAACGTCTGTGTTTGTGTGTAGACGGTTTAAATTATTTCACTGTTTATGTATATATTGTAACTATTGCCACGCGTGCGATACAGCGTTTAAGACTAAGTTTGATTTGGCGAATGAAATTAGATAATAAAATTCGAGCATTAGTAACGATGATATTGTATTTTATAGATGAAAAGCGTTAAATATAAATGATGGTTTTATATAGTCATCGTTTATAACATTATATATATTATGTTTTATAACATCATTTCAGCCGCAGGATATTTACAGCTGAATATAGGACTCCCGCATAGATTTACAATAAGAAAATTTACACATCCAGTTAGAGGTAGCCGGTGTTCAACATCTTACGACAACCTTAACATGGTCTTGTGTAAACTTTGTGGAAAAAACATTCTAAGTATCGCTTGCCGATCCGTGCTCTCAACTCCAGTGTTTTAAGACCTCAGTCTTAGACCACGTGGCGAATCATCCACCCCGCCCACTGACATGGGCTCGTGAAAATGAGCTCTTAAATCTTTTCATTTCTAATTCGACTCCACTTAAATGAAATTTCCGAGCATATCCCTCACCAAGGTTCGTTAATTGAGCTTACCAATAAAGTCCAAATTGAAAGACGTTGTCGTGCAGTAAGTCATCACTGGTAACACACAAACTTTGGTCTTAAGATACTGAGGAAGATTGATTTGTATATATCGTATTTTGCGTAGTTTCCCGAAAGTTCTTTAATATCAAGTAGTATTTAAGATTATAAGTCTAAAACTTAAAGTTTAACACTACATAACTGAAACCCAATCGACCAAAGAATTTATTCAAACATTATATGTACATATATACATAGTAATTGATCAATCTCCGAACCATCTCTTTGTGAGAGGCCTTTGTCCCGGTAGCGTAAGTAGGCCGTGCAATATTAAAAATTCCACAGATATTACTATGAGCGTATTTCCATTTAGCGAGTGTATTTTCCAAACATAATGCATCTCTTGTCACAAGTTAAATAAACTTTTTCGCGGACAATATTTGTAATGAAAAAAAAAACATTCGTATCTATATACGTAAAGTTGTGTTTTACACATGTATCTAGTACAAATAAACGTATTGGAAATTATTAAAAATTTATACGGTATACAGAACGATTGGTTTTACGCAAAAGTTTGAAAATGGTGAATTTCAGACACATTCGCTGTCAGTTAATGTATGATACACGCTGTCCAAAAATCGATGGTTTCAAAAATAATAAATAACGTAATGTTAACATAGTAAAAAAGCATTCACCAAATTCGTATTACTACATATTAAAATTAATTATTAATTATCACCTTTCCCTGCATATTTTACTGTCAGAATTTTAGAAGGAAGAATATTAAATAGTTACTGTATTTTTTCATTTCGGAATAATCGCTTTATATACGTTACGTGTATTCTACTGTCAAATAGACGATACATTCACTTATTTAAAGTTTTTACACATACAACTATCTATTCTGTATATATTTTACCGAGATACGAGAACAAACCTAGGGAAAATATTGACATCCAGACGGATTCAAATGGGCGCGTTCATCTTCAATTTACTTTGTTATAAGTAAAATATAAATTCTTTTATCAACAGAATCAATTTTTATGATAAATCTTCTGGTTAGTAAAATTATATAATACGTTGAAACAATATAATAGTATCATGATTTTGTTTATTATATATTCATCTTAATTTATTTGAAGTTCGTTGTATTAACATGTACCAAAAAAGGTAATTTAATAAATTACTCTATTGAAATAATTTATTTCCGTTACGCAGACATGTGGGAATTTGTGGTCGTAAAACAAATTTTGGTATTTTGGAGCATTATAATAACGATATCTCAACGACTTTTGTGGACCATTTGCGACAAGCATGCTTTATAATTGTCGTAACACGTGAGACCACCGCGAATCGAATCCTTCTTAACCCATTAACATACTAAAACTTTATATGATTTTCTTTAAAAATAAGATATGTAATATAAAATAAGATATATATCTAATGCTATTAAGTACTAAGGTATCTCTTTATTTTTATTTTTGATTATTACATATACTTTCAGCAATGTTTGTAAATTTTCCTTCCAGTCTTAAAATAATGTCATCTTGAAGTGAAATCACTTTTTGGATTTTACCTAATATCTAGAAAAAAACATTTTTTATTTCTGGTGCAAAAAACCAATGGTTCAATTTTTTTCGTTTGTTTATAATATGATTATTGAATTCGTGTAAAATAAAAGTGTCATCAACATCGTTTCAGCCGTAGGAAGTTCACTGGACATAGGCCTTCGTGCTATAACATCCCGAGCATAGGTCTCTCTGCACAAACTATAAGTCAGACAAAAATGGGTATGAAAATGTTTCATATTATTGTTTTCCACGTTAATTTTGACGTAGCGGCCAAAGCAAGAGGGCAATCTTGAAATTCGCTGTTGCGTTAACGAGAAAGGGGAAAATATATATAAAATTCACTCACCCTCTGACTTTACCCAAGAAACTACAGCTATAGCTTAATGCGATTCGGAATACTTTCAAAAGCTTTTTCAATTTTATTGACGTCTTAAGTATAAACACAAAGTAAATATATGTGAAATAATTATCGGATTTATTTTTGTATGACGCATTTAGTGACTACGATGTCAATAAAATCGCGTAAAATCACATAAATGTTATAAAGGAAATGAAATACTGTTAGACGTTTTTAGAGTTAAAATTTAACGCATTGCTTTACTCACTAGGAAGCATAAACGAAAATCGTACTAAGACCAATATTTTCCAGCGTTAATGAATTCACATTAGCTGCACCAAAAGAACACCCAAGTGGAATTTTTTAATGAGATCGCATAACCCGGTTTATTACTCGTTCACTTTTAATTAAGTTGTTATTGTACTCAAAAGATACATAGATTGCCCCCAGTTTGTATTTTACTGCCGGCGTTTGAGTATTGCTCATTAAAGCTTCCACTGCCGTCGCAGGCGAATGGACTACTTCACAGCGCTCGCTGTTCGAAAACCTTCGTTCGCTCTAAAGTACGTTCTGAAATCAGCGAAATCTTTTCAAACTGTACGTTGAAGTATAATCATCTTATGCTGTAATTTAACTTATTAAAGTTTTGCGAATGAATTTATAACTGTGAACTGATCACTTTTTTTTTCGTGTAGATCGATATTCCAAATGTGAAATATAATTTTCGTTACGTTTAAACATCGGAAACAAGTTACTGAAATTTTCTTTATAAATACTCGAATGCAAAAAAACTATGGTTATTCTTGTTGAGAATTTTCGAAATGTACAAATATCCTGGTGTATGTATGTATGTTAAAAAATAATTGTTAATTATTTATCACGCGAATGACTACACTTGTCTTGGCTTCTATGTAGTTTCTATTTCATATTTTCTGAATGATTTGACTTTATTATTGTCTTTACGAATAATTTTCTATTTTACTTAGAGATTCGATAAGGATAACTGTTTTGTTTGGTAATTAATTAAATAATTAAAATATGTAAATATAATACGTAGCAGTTTTGCGATTTGCTGTAATGTTTCTCTTAATTTATGTACTTCTTTGTATTAGACTTCTAATTTTTTACTTATGTGACTGAACATGAAATGTGTTAAATGTAATAAACGTATTAATAACAGAATGAAAAATTAATGTTTTCAATTCACTTTTTCCTCTGAAACCTTTTAATTTTTTTCATCAATCCGAACTTTTTAAATGCTCTTAACAACACTTGGCGCACTAACTCCCGCGAGACCCGACACCCGCTTTACTGCGTGACAGTTATCGCTGTTGAATTTCATTAAAATTTTAATTGATAATTAATTTTTGTTTACGTAAAATTGTGTATTTTTTACCCAAAAATAAGTTATGTTTTGTTAAGTCGGCATACTTTTTTACTACAATTTCATCACAAAACTTTTAAGAACAGAAGACGTTGGAGGTAGGCCGATGGTTTCTGTCCAGCATTGATACAAGATAATCTACGTCTGAAAAAATGAAGATGGTGATGCATATATATGTTTAAAATAACAAGCAATAACTTGTTAATATGAATAAATATATGTTAATTCCATAAAAGTATTTTAATGTTTTAATATAATAGTTTTGGTCGAAATCCTAAATTTAATGAAGAAATTGAAATAAACCCACTTGAACATAGAAATGGACAATATTCCAATTAAAATTCAAAAGATAGGCACACACCACAACCGCAAGTTTACACCCACTTTTAAATCTTCAATTATTTTTTAAAATTATATATAGGTCAATGTAGTCAGCCCTGAGTTTCCTACCACCAGCAAAGCGGTTATACTGAAGAGAGCTAGCCAGAAACTCAACAGCTTTTGTAAATGAATGAAATTTGATTTGATAAATTCAGACTACAAAGCTGATAAAAGCTGATTTTACGTGAAAGTTCAAATAAATAGAATTTAATTTTTAAAATGTGTTGAAGGTGTTTATATAACAAGTTTCAAATAGTCTTATAATTAAAAAGTTTAATATTGAAGAGGTATTCTTAGAGGAGAAGCATTTAATACCTAATTGAACGGTTTCATGGCCGTGTACGACGCTTTTTAAGGTGAATGAACTAAAAGGGGGTAGTGGGGTAGTCGTGGTGCGCTATTGTTCATAATTTAAGAAGAAAAAGTGTAATAGTTACATATATTGTTTATTGTATCATTTTATAATAATAAAGAGGTCTTCCTAGCTTTTAAAATAACATATAATTCTACATCTAATTCTTATTTTTTTTTTAAAAAAATTTGATTAAGCATGATTTTATATAATTTAAGAAAAACACAAGAAGGAATATAATTTATGATCCTTTATTAACTTTTATTTCTTTGTTTACTTAAAAAAAATGTATAGAGGCCAAAGCACTAGAATGTAAATTTTCCTGTTTACGTATTCCATTAAAGATTTACTAGACATTGATCACGAGCGTCGTTCGAGACAATTCGAACCTAATGTTAACATACGTATGATTCACGAACCCTCAGAACCCCCACAAGTTTACGTTTAATGCTCGATACGATGGAATATCCGCCTGCGTCGTGTGTAAATGGAATTTGTCAGTTTCGGTTATAGTTATATGTAGTACTAAAGATTGATTAATACCATGATAACAATCAATCTTTACTTTTTTCAAACAAATAGTGTTTTTTCTAATTATTTTTCATTGTAGTATAACGAACAATCTACAACAAAATCAGTAACATACTTAATAATAATGAAGAGTTCTCTAATTCTTTTAGTTTTTCATTACTTTTATCTAACTGAAAAACCAAGGTAAATAAAAACAAAGGAAATCTCTTTGGCAATCAAAAATGTAACTAAAAAAATATTTGCCTAACCCTGTTTATTCTTATGAAATCGGGTATTATTAGAACGTGAAATTTAATTTTGTTGACCACGTCTTAAAAGTTGACAAAAAATTGTACACAAAAATATAATTATTTATAATATTACTTTAGTGTACAATGTATACATTAATAAAGCGTGAGTGGCTGCCACATGTCGCAAATGGTTCATACATTGGCTTCGCAATATACCAGATGTCTGCAAGGGTAATGCCTCTTAACTAATTAAAATTATGTTATGAAATTATATTTACAAAAGTAATAAGTAAGCGTTCTTACCGCGTATACGATAACCATCTTCATAAAAAACAGAAGCCACATCAATACTTTCATATATATGGTAAATCTACAAAGCACCGTTTATTTATACCGTTTATCGCGAAAAGCAAAAACACAATAGCAAGGCAACACTGATTCTTAGTCTCGCAAAATTATTATCGTAGCATAAGTATCAAAATCTTAACGTATAGTCTGTAGGAATATCGTCGCTCACCCACGGAGCAAACAACAGAAGGCACAACGCATATGGTCCACAACACCGGCTACGATACGTCTAAATAACACCAACAATGGGTCGTCCATGGGTTCACCGCGAAGGAAGTACGGACCTTTATCGTCCAGATCACGGGCGCCAGCTGTAACGCGAGCGGGCGTCTGGCGAACGAACGATCGATGCCGGTAACAGATTTACATTTTCCGTTGAGGAAATCGGGAAAGTTTGCTACGTAAAAACTGGGCCGCTATCACGGCGCGCCCGCACGCCGGTAGAGCGCGGCGCCGAGTGCCGCCCTCCGCCTAGCCTCGCTACACACCGCCGTAGCCGCCGCACCGCGCCGTTCAAGCTCGCTCTACCATTTATATAATCACTTAAAACTTACCAATTTAAACTGATATCGACTAATCCACCCATCTAATCAATTGACCCACTCATTGGCGGAAATAAATTCATAATTGTCTTCGTTGTTGTTTTAGGTAAAAGTTAGTTGACTTCATCAAATAAATAAATTCTGTATTATTATTGACAAACACGGGAAAACACAAAAGCAATTGACGGTGACATTTAGTGCAAGAATGCAACATATTAGGTTTTTGTTATAGAGAATTGCGATTTTATGTTGAGATCGTTAAAGTCCCGAATTGGACGAAGTTGTTGAGGGTGGTTAGGGTTAAGGCGTGGTGAGTACGGATAGAGCGCGGGGTAGGAAGGGTGTGAGACGTAGGAGTATCGATTTTAAGTCACCCCGCCCTCTCCCCGAGCGATGCGACAGTGTGAGTGCGCTGTGCGAGTCCTCGCTGGGAGATCGTCAGCGGCACACCATTTGGGTTCGGATATTAACAATCCTTTATTTATTGTAATTGAAATTCTGCGTTGGAGCAAATAGGACAATACGATGCTCTCTTATGGAATGCGGTTTTTAAAGCATATAGATATGTTTACAATGCCATTCACAATAAACACGTACATGGCACAATAACATAAAACGCACACCTAAATCTTCCCTTTTCTTATCGATATACTCTCTGGGGAAAGCGCAATGTACTTTACGTGTCCATTCGATTGTGTATTTCGTTAACTAGATATTTTCGCTTGTATTCTAACATCGAGCCACAATATATTATGTACTTCTCTGTTTTATATTTAATTATAAATTTGATCAAATGATAAAGGTATAAATAATGAAAACAAAATATATATATGCAAAATTCGTGTTTAAAAACTAACGAATGCACGCCGACCACTTGTGGATTGCGGCTCAACTGATGCTATAGGAAAATGAACAAAACAAATATACACATATGTATGTAAGATGATTGCAGTTCAACAGTTTGAAGCAGAAATAAAAATTCTGAAAATCAGTAAATATTTACGATTTCTCTTTAGTGTGTATTTGTATTACTGTAGTGTAAATATCGTAATATGTAGCTATTATTTACCTTTCATCTAGTTGCTGAAATTGCGATGCCTGTTGATAGTTGATTCGACGACCATAAAGTGACGCCCCCCCTTCCGACATGTAGCCATCCATTACGTCGTTTCTTCCGCGATCCATTTCACTGACATTTATTCTTCTTAAACAATCTCCATCAGACATGTATCCAGAAGCGATATCAAGATCACAATAATCAGGGTTAGAAAAACCAGGTCCGTAATTTATACGTTCTCGTAATCCTACGTTATCGCGGCCAAAGTTAGCTTTTACAGTATTTGCATGATGTGGATAACCCGGTATGTTTTTTTGTGCTAAGCCAGTTGTGCGCATCGGTAAGGTCAAGTGACTGTTGTAGCCTCTAAGTAATGGTCTCATAGGCATAACATTCATCAACGGATTATCATCTTCACCAAGGGAATTATCACGGCAATGTGAAGGTGTACTAGACCTACTATCAGGTTCTTGTTTTTTATTAAACTCTGTTAAAGTTTTATTATGATCAAAAATCTGTCTTTGTGCAGAATTATCATGGCGCTTTTGGGCTGCTTCTTTTTCTGATATCTCCGCTTCATTTATTACGTCGTTTATATAGGTAGCATTCATATCCATTCGTTTACTAGGAGTCATATTATTTGTTCGTGACATTTCGGATCCGGATTCACTAGAAGGTCTATAAATTACACTGCTGTCGCTTGAATTAGACTGCTGCCCTGTGGTGCTATGAGTTGAATTTGAATGTGAGCTTTCAGACATTTGTGATGATAAATTTTGAGTTCCGATATTAACAACTGGCATAGGAGAAACGGCTAAAGTTTGTTTCTGAGATATTTCTTTACTCAGGTTTGATTGTTCTCGTGCAAACGGATGAATACTGACATTATTTGCAGAATTCAAACTAGAGTTGCTTTGTATTGGACTTAGTTGACTATTGGTACTTTTATGTATAATATGCCTATCATCTTTAGATATTTTCGAAGTTCCTTTTACAGCAGCTGTTGGTTTTGGAATACCCGTGTGGTTTTGTCCTGTAGGTGATTGACATTGGTTTGTAACGTTTTTAGATTGAACACTCGTGTGATCGTGATTTTTAATTTCTGCAGCACTTTCTGATCGCGATTCTGCAAGTTTCATTTGACTTCCTGTCAACTTAACCATTTTCGTTTCCGCTTTATTTTTCGAAGTTGATCTTGTGTGATCTTCGATAACGTTTAATTTTGTATTACTCACAGACTTTGGTGCTGTTAGTTTGGATTCCTTATCCCTCGCTGGCAACTTCGGACTATTGCTTGTCTTGTCATTGCTACTTCTGATACTACTTTTATTTATGTTACTGGAAGTTTCTTTTGTGCCTTTAGAGCTAACAAATTTAGATTTTGTAGTTTTGCCGGACTTGTCTTTTGATAAAGTGTCGTTTTGTTGTCTTAGACTTTTAGGCCCAATTAAATTTGATGATTTGATATGTGTATTACCTGCATTGGAAGACTCATTAAGACTTAAACTAGAATCTGATCTTTCACTCTTCGCTGATGAGAACCCACTCGAGGAACTTGTGCGTTTTGAAACTGCAGTACTTTTACTGCTTTGTTTTTCATTTGTTACTTTTTCTTTATTAAAAAGTTTTAATTTATCTAACATGGACTGTTTAGCTGGCGTTCCATTATGATGAGAAGCTTGAGTATGCTGCGGTGTCTGCGACAATTGTGATGGAATTTTACTACCGGGAGCTAATAATGAAGAATTTGGTCGCGATCTGCAAAGAATATATCTTGTTAATTTGTCTACTAATATTAAAATTAAAATTAATATTATAAAATGTATAAAAATATATAATAAATGAATAAAACATGTTATTAAATTTAAAGATTAAAGTTTAACTTGGAATCAGAAATCAAAATTATACATTTAAACCTAATAATTATTATGAAACTCTTCATTATCCTTTGAATTATATGTAGTACAATATACCAAGAGAATCAAAAAAATACCAAACATACGAGCCCCCTTTTTTTTTATTTATTAAAACTCTTTTTTTTAGTATGTTCGGCATCGTCAAGCTAATCTGGTAAAACTTAACTTATATAGAAATAATATAAATAGGGAAATAAAAATATTTACGATAATAATACAGTAATATAAAATGAATTTTCAATATCAAATCTAAAATAACCCTTTTAAAGTTTTGCATTTTTCAACTTTAAAGAAATAAAAAATGTTACAGCACTTTTATATGAGCGTTTGATTGACAGAGTAAGGATAAAAAGAAGGCTTGTTTCTAATTTTAGTGTATGTAATAATAACACATTAAGACTCTTTTCGATTCAAAATTTATTAATCATGCCTCGTCTTAAAGTTTCACGATATTAATAAAATGCAAATTTAACAAATAAAATAAAACAATAAACATTTATCTGCTCAATCACCAAATAAAGAAAATTTGTAACCATCTTACTACATGAAGTGGACTAATCGATTGATTACATTGCGACAATTAAAACAGCATTTCTTTAATGAGAGTTACGAAAACTGATTTCAGTTATATTGTTCTTAATTTATACCAAATCGTACAATTATTATGTTCATACAATATATAGGAAGTATGTCATATCATCAGCACATAAATGATAACAATATTTTTAAACAATAAGTAATATATTAAAAATTAAGATGTAATGGTATAATTTAATTAATCAAATATTTACCCAGACGATGAAGCTGGTGCACGTGGTATAAAGCTAACTGCCCCTTGTCCTAGAGGACTGGTAGAGCGACTAGAACTAGCTGATAATCCGCTTTTACCTGTAAAGGAAACTTATGTTAATGCCTTGACATAAAAATAACTATTTGTGTATTACATTATTTTCATTACACGTAAACAAAAGAAAATTTTAATAATATACGCGAGAAGTGATAAAGCTCTTAGCTATTTTATTATTCATTAAAGCATCCCCAAGAGCAAGGGTTCTCCTCATTATGAGGGAGTGTGGAACATAGTCTGCTGCTCTACTTTGAGTTGGTATAAAAAGAGCTTTTGAATATGACTGAAAGGCACGCGGCTTTCCACGGTATGCTTTTTTTTCCTGAAGTTGTAAACATGACAAATTCTTAAGTCTCTCAACGTATACGAAGCGAAAACAATATACGTAGTTTAAAGTATATAAAAACATTTTATTAAACTTTAGAACCTTTAAAAGTTCGTTCACGTTTTATCTTATATCGTACGTCAGCTGAGCACACTGAGTAAACTTTTCAAAAGTTATATTTATTGAGATAACTTCAAGTTTTTATCGCAATACGGCACGGGTGGTTAGCGAACGCGACCTACTACTAAGCTTATTGAACCACAGTCATATTTATGTTAGTGTTTGTTCAAAACTTACACTATAGTAACCAATTTTATTCAAGCCGCTGTGCCCCTCGTAGCCGTTTAAAATTAAAACGAGGGGAAAGTCAGCTGATTGCAGCTCGAAAAATATTGGTTTCTTTTATCGATCCAAAGTCGACAAAATTACAACAACACTGACGTCATAGAGCGGTCATAAATGAATTCATGTGCGTATGAACCCCAAATAGGGGCAGTAAGAACATAGTGTTCATAAAGATTTTATATAACATTTGTCGTTACCAAAGTAATAAAACAAAATTTAATAAGGTTAGTAGGAAAAATAATTAAAATATAAATTTTATTTGGTTTTGTTGGACAATACTAATTGTTCGACGACACAAACAAGGAAATGCTCTTATATTTATTGATGAAATAACATGTTGCAGCGATGTTTTGTAATATTAGAAAAGAATAATTTATTATATTTTGTAAGAAGTCTCAAAATTTAAAATTATAATGATCATTTAATAACAAATTCAGCATGCAATTAATTAGCATATTGTTGTTTTTTATACTTTGTATAATAATAATCTCCAATGTATGTCAAAGAGAATTATAACCGCATTATCATTTAAATTTGGAACCAAAATTTTTTTTTCTATTAGTTGTAGAAAGTAGGTCACATATATTTTGTAATTCTACAACATTGTAGTTATTTAATATAATACTAAAATGATATAAAAATGTCATTTTCATAAATGAACCTAAAATAAAAAATTTATTACGATAAGCTTGTTTTGTAGATAAATAAATACATACATAGCGAATAAATGGCTAAACTTATTTTAAGAACCATCAGAGTAATTTAAATATTGTTCCTAAATAGTGTACACGTCATGAGAGCGAATTTAACAGTCTCAATCAGCAATGGTCAGTATCCGCTCGCAGTTCGGGTCGATCCATCACATGAGTTGAGTGGTTGATTCTTACATCCTATGTGTTATGTGTTATATGATGTACAAGGATGCCACTTGATAGAATTTTACAGTGCGGAGAAATAATCAAAGATATTTTAAAATTTAAACAAAAGTAACGGACTATTTACAGAATACGCTACAAGTAATTACTTGATAAGTAAGTTTACTTTATGACGGTTAATTATTTTTGTACGTATATCACTGATAATTAAATAGTACTTACGTTTGTGTCTCAAGTTCGATGCACGGAAACGTAACTAAATAGTTTTAATGCTTTGAACATTGCTTAATAACACCTCACATTGTACACAATAATATCGCAATAGTGTATATCGAAGTTAAATTTAAAATATGCGGTTTAATAAAAGTTTTTGAACGTTATATTGAAACAGCGCGCGCGACGAGACTTGCAACTCAACTGACGATGCATTTGAGTCTACGACAGTGCGTCCACGCGATATAACCGGGTCTAAATAATACTAAAGATAATCAAGATGCGAGACTTATGACTGTTGCAAGCTTAATGTAATGAAGTTGGCGTGAAAAAACAAATGAAAAGTAATAGGGAATTTTCAAAACATCGTACGTATGTACATTAACAAAGTACGATGACTTGCGAGTACATTACTTAATTTCTATGAGTGGGTGTGTCTGTGCATCTGCAGTATATGATCTTCAAACATATGTAGCAACTACTTAAGGTTTTTTAAGATGATAAATATATTCTATAGTAGACTAACGTATTAATAAAATATGCGTATGTATTAATTTATTATATTCCTGTTATACGGACCAAAGAATTAGCATATGACATAAGAAGCGTTTTAAAATGTCGTCAAAAGTTAAGCCGTTGATACAAGTGTGATCATTAATGTATAATTAAAATTGTAAGCGACGGCTCTCGACTAGTTCGTGTGTGGCAATCTTACGAATAGAATGACGTACTTTTCACTTATCATGGAGAAGCGAGAAAGTGAATAAACCTTCAGGTATGCGTGTCCGTTTTATTTTCGGCCGAAACAGACTCGATATTTTACAACCCATCAATGAAGACCGTTATTATTTGAAACTTTAATAGCATATGAATGTTCCATTGTCAGTAGTTTTTTTAAAATATGATAATAACCTTGGCTCGGTTATTACTTATGTAGTTTTAACACCAATTGCACTTGGACATAAATTCCGTTGGGCTGTTAGTATTAATTTAACGTAATTGAAGATGTCTAGTCGTTGTCATGAACTGTCTAAAAAACGATGTTGCTACATACATTGTAACATATAACGAAATAAAAAAGTTTTCATTTTAAAAGTTTCAAAAAACTTTCGTTTCATACATTCTCATAGAGAGAAGATAACTTATAATGAGTTATGTGGCGATACATTAAAAAATGCTGAGCATAAAATTAGCTTTTATTTTTGAATTAATAAGTGTAGTTTATTTCTTATATTACATATAGATGTTATCTAAATTTATTATCATTTTCTGGAAAAAAGACTCGTTAAATATGTAGGTTCAATCAATCCTTTTCTGGAACAATTCGGTGGCAGACAAAATTATGATGCATTGACATCGTTAAACTGTGAATTATCTGCGATGTTCTATTTAGGCGTGGAACTATTCCTAATATCTTCCACAAATATTGAGTTTTGAAACTTTTTATATTTTTTAAATAATATATACGAATCATCATGGTAATCACCTCGATGAGTAATTTAAAATAATCAATGAAAAATTACATAGTGAAGGCCGGGTAAAAATCAATTTTAGAAAGCTTTACATTTGTTCTAGTTTCGTTTTACAGTGATGATAGGTCTCGTTTTCGAAATGCCGTGTATAATACCAATATATTGTCTGATTCTGTGTCCAAACAATACTATACAAGTGTTATTGCTAGTATTGTTTTTTTTATTACAGAGCGCAAGCTTAGACTTTTTACTCCGAAGAATTTTTTTTATTTTTACTAAACTTGAGAAGCGTTTTGTTAGTATGAATGTATCCGTAGTGCTCCTTATGTAAACAATTTTATGTCCTTCTTAACGACATTCAAAAAAATCTTTTTCTTTTTATGTTTCAAGAATTACGTTCAAACAAATATTTACAATTTAAGATCATATGGACAAAGTTTTAAGTGCAGTGGTAGCCCAAAGGTAAAGGATTGAGACTTACGGTCATAGGTAGCGGATTCAGCTTCCTGGATACCATATTATATAATTCACACTTTTCATTAGTTTGATGATGATTTTTACTGGTTAAAAACAAGTTTCTATAGGTGGGACAGCAGCGTCCTCCGCGTACCACAATACCACACTGCAATCGCTAACCCGCTTGCCAAGCATGGCGATTTGTTGGAGGCCTATGCTTTGCAGTAAGCGTCTATGGGCTGAAACAACGACTACGACGATTTACTTTATCCTTCAAAACTTTTTCGTCCAAAATTTTAGTTTCATATATTGTGAAATTATTTATTGAAAAGATAAAGGGTTTCATACAAATTCTATAAAAAATGATTATAATATTTATTAAGAAATGATTTACAGAAGAAGTAAGAGTCAAGAAAGTTATAATTCTTCTTTCGATGGAAATTTCATCTACTCTACGTTAAGTACTTATTCATTTTTACTTTTTTTCTGCACATTATGCAATGTATTGCATTATTTTGTTTTGTATTATATGCATTCTCTACCAGTCAACCCAGAATGAGATAACAAGTAGGTCAGGACGTAAATGTCAAAGAAATATAACCCAAAACTTATAAAATACTATATTCATATAATATTTACTGTACTATTTATTCACGAATCAATTTTTACATTAAATTTTTCACGTTACGTATAATTTTGCATAACCATATTCCTTCATTTAGTAGTTCAAAGTTAAATTCTTAAAAACATGCGAATGGTTTCCGTATAATATATAATTCAATTAATCATGAAATGAAACTTTCAATTGTTATTAAGTGTGGCACTTGTGGTCGTCTCGAGTGCAAGCGTATGCATCCTGTTTGGCTTTAGACCTGCCATTGTCTAGGACCTTATTGCATATGCAATTATTAAATATAAGTAAAGGATGTGTAGCGTAACAGCATTTTAATTTAATTTAAAATTGTTTCATTTAGATGAATATATAGCTGCCCTGACATACTTCGTACTGCGGGAGTTATTTACCTTTCAGTGTTATAGAAAAATTAAATAAATAACACGTCTTATGTAATGGTCCAATGATTTAAAGCATTGTGTTAATTAAAAAAAATACGAGTACAAACTAAAAAGATTTCTATTTAATACGCTACAAGGCTTTAATAACTATAAATTTATGATTGTATAGTGAATTACGGTGTACGTTATTTTTTGTTTGATTACATCCTAACACGATTTTTTGGTTTTGATAGACGTCAAATATTGGACAGCTTGTTTGTATGTTAAAGTATTCGCTAAGTAACTCTTTTGTTCGTTTTTCTGAATCACTTAACAAATGATATAATTTTATGTCATATAAACTAATTTAACACAACCTCTCCAATGAAATGTGTCAGTTGATGAGATAAGTGCTGCTTGGCATTTGGCATTTACAATTTCGCCTACGGACAAACCGGCATTTAACCTAGACCTATTTACAGTAACTGTGCCCGAGGGCTTCTCCAGGTATCTTGGCTCGTGTCTTACATTCATTATTTTACCGTTATTTGAGAAACTTTGGCTTCTGAATAATTAGGCGTTAAGACTGGAAAAAGAAGCAGTATAAGAAACTCCAGCAACGCTTCTTTCTATATATATGTACATTTAAATAATAATTATACCAAAATAAACAGTTTATGTAACATTTACCCTCATATGTAAGAATACACTGTGCACTATTATATTTTCACTAGTAGTAATATTTGTAGTAACTGCGGTGCGCATAACAAAGGTTGACTCTTACCATGACCACGGGGAATTACTATTTATTTTCTGTCTACAGTTATAGAAATACGGTCTGCACAGTACATAAATTTATTTGTAAATGTATTTTTTTTTTGGTTTTATGGTAATAAATAAATAAAATATGACCTGTTTGGTGCGTGGCCGTAATGCGAGTATGCAGTAAACCGTCATAGTCATGATCTGACTACGAAAACATCCTCCAATTACAGATTGCTCAATATAATTGGGATTTCCTTGATTTACTATTTGTATAGTTACGTAAATGAAATCGGAATAATAATTAACATTGTTTCTAAAATCTTATAACGGACTTTAATTAAACATGTTTATCGAGATAAAAAATATCGTATAAGACAAAAAAGGCTAATTTTGATAATTAAATAAAATTAAAAAGTATATCAGTAACACCAACTTTTTTATCGAGAGATTATGAGATTTCGGGTATTTGAAATTGCAAATGGCGTTAACTAAAACCTCGTTTTTGGTAATTAAGCACGAAAGCTCCCCTAGGAACACCGACTGAAGCCGCTTTATGCTACATACACTTTATTATCAGATAGAACTTTACATTTATCTACATCATAAACATATAAGCTGCAATTACAAAGTACATGTTTTGGAAGTTAATATACTAGAAGCTAGCAAGGATTTAAAAAAGATATATTGAATACTCAAATGACAATTTCGAGTGAATTTGTGTACATGTTATTTCTTGGCTGTTATTCTTCCAATAATATTCTATTTTTAGAACGACTTCAATCTACCTTAGTGGCAGCTACAAATATTATTATGTTTCCGCAAGTCAACATTGCACAGAAGTTCCTAATGAGTATTTATTACCTTAATAATTTTTTATAAAATATTTATTGTTATAATTTTTGTCGTTGTTTCTAATTATTTTAGTATTCTTTTTACATTATTTTTTCACATAAGTATTATAATCAAAAACTAAATTAAAAACACGAAATATATTTATTTCTGTAATAAATTTGATAAGCATGTACGGTGTTAAACGTGACAGAGAATTAAAGTATGACATAATTACCGTTGAATTAATAAAGAATTAAAATGACGACAGTACATATAAAACGAGGCCATGAACCGTATTAACTTTTAACACTACAGTCTGTAACTAAGTAATGTATCTACAAAGTTGTGAATTGCACCCAAAACGTATTTGAAAATAGAATCGATCTATATGTAAATACGACAATGGCAGTCATATAAAGTTACTCGTGCAAACTTTAAGTAATCTGGCACATATTTATGCAATAGCATTATAAATAAACCATGATAGTGCATAAAACGTATGAGTTATTACAAATTGCTTTAGTACAGGCAACATCTACCGCAGAATTGTTAGTTATTGTGAAAAATATTGCATCAAAAGGAAAATATATACGGTGAAAGTAAAATATATTTGTTGTAATGTAAAAATGTTGCCTTTGTAACCAAATAATGGAAGTTTTGAAACCTTTGTCCGAGAGTGTACGATTTATTTGATGTGTTTTAATCTCTATGTTCGCTATCTTTCTACTTCAGCGAGTCTTTTGTAATGGTCTTACAGAATTTCATTATTTCAAACCATGTTCTTAGTTTTTTTTTTTTAAATATAAAGGTATTTCAATAGATGCGGCCATTGTAGTTATAACACAATTAATAAAATAAAGATTGTATCGTATTTTAAATAAGAATAAAGTCATATCAATGAAGCATTAGTTTCTTTTGAATCACTTCACTCGTATCCTATAACAACTTATTTATACAGATATATTTGTGTCACAAAAAGAAATCATTTTAATGTTTTTTTTTAAATCTGTAATGAATGATTCTGCGCAATTTATATATCACATTAAAGTGTTTGAAAGGTTGGTTTGACATTAGATGACGTAATATGCTAGGTAGGCTATACCAGTACTTGAACTGATCGTCATACCTAAGCCTTCCCTAGGTGAAATTTATAATAGTAACTATAAAAGTTTTCAGTAGTAAGAATTTAACTTTATGAACAGCCTAAACATGTACCTGTTTCGTTAAAAAACCTTATATTAAATTGTAAATATAATCGAACTGGAGGCAAAACATGTAAGGTTATCTTTCAATATACATAAAACAAAGCCTTATTTATTGCACCATTTATAATTCAAAAACGACTGGACAATTGTTTTAAGAGATTATATTTTTGGATTTTTTATTATCTTGAATACGATAATATATGTTGCTATGGTATTTATCAGTTAAAGAAGTATTATAAACAAAACATGAGTCTAATAAAAGTGTAAAAGGTGAACATAACAATTTAATGTAAATTTAAAATACGTAATCTGCTCAGTCAATGACAGTTCACCGAATCAGTTAGTATTCAGTTAAAATAAAATAATAGATTAAAAATATAAAGATTTATACTCGTTATCTTTTCGATTTTTTCGTAAAAGAAAAATCAAATTTTATCGTGAGATCTGATCACATACCCGCATGTCCCGGTGTGGCAGGCAAAGGTCGTTTGTCTGGCGGGGCACGGCGCACAGCCGCCGCCGACGCGGGTAGCGGGATCGAAGTCTGCAGCACCGACACTTGTCTGGAAAGAAATTTCTAATCAAATACTATCCAAGTTATCAATATTTACACCAGAAAGTAAACTTTTCTCCATCGTGATATAAATGTAAGCATGCTTTTATCTGTGGAAAAGTCCAAATCGTTCGCGTGAAAAGGAAGCGTTGATTGGTTCTATTTACTTTACTTTTTATGTCTAACTTCGTGAATTCATTATCATTTTAGCTACAGGATGACAATTGTTAGATATGGCCTCTTCCATAAATTTTCAAGTGTGGGCGACGACCTGCGCAGTTCTTGGATTGATTAACCTGTGACTTTATGTATTTCTCGGACAGCGACGACAGGTACAAGGAAAAACTCATTAGAACTTTTTTTTTAATAAACAAGAAAATAAAAAAACTTAGATATATACAATATATAAACAAACTACAGACTAAATTAAAATATCTATTCTTAGCTGATATGCATTTGTCGTAAATCAAAACAAAAAAAAAAGGATGTGTTTATTAAATAATCGTATTAAACTTTATGGAGTGCGATATTAAAACTTAATTTCTGTAAGTAATCATTAAGACAATAAATCAACGAATTGATTGATGATAAAGGGTTTAATTTTTTATTAGACTGCGACAGGTCATTACATTTTGACAGTACTGACTGAGTCTGGCGTTTCAGCGTGACCGCGTTGTACAATCGCGTAATTGGTGACGATTAATTATTGTACAATATACACATATTATATAAACACCTGATTTTTAAAATATAATCATTGACAATGGTGGAAATTAAATAACATACGTTGCTCGTTGGGGAATATAACTAACGACGCACCGACGGCAAGAGAGTCGTTTGAACCGCCGAGGCATTTAGATCACTCATGGTGTTAACTATGTAAGTCTTGTATAAGAAGATACTCCGAAAGTATTTTGTATTGGAAGTGTGATAGTAGTGTTGGCTAAAGTTCATACTACATTAAAAAAAAACTTTTTTGAGGCTATTGTCTCAACTCATACTGAATATTATGATCATAATTTCAGTCGTGGGACGTCTATTGCAGGGTATCGGCTTCTCTGGATCTTCTCTGGGTTTCTTTTTTATTCTCTGTTTCTTTATCTGGATTAGGTCAGAAATTAAATATTATTCCTAGCAGCCCACTATCGGCTTAGCAGATTATTTCGTCTCGAATATGATAATATGACCTTTGACGGTAGATATTGTCCATGGCATTGGCCTTAGGTCTTCCATGTCTTACACCTTATGTAGAAACCTGTCTTTAGTTAAACATGGTGGAACGCCAAGTGGAATTTCAAGGAGCAAATTCCACCAAACATTCAAGATTGAGTGTGATGTGGCAGCGTATAATGTAAGAAGAAGAAAAGAAAGATCTTAACAGGAATGATTTAAGAGCGCAAAAATAAAGATTATGTGATTTTTTTTATAAAAAATAGATAAAAACCCTGTCCAAAAAAACAACAGGGGTTAGAGAGGTCCCTATAGCGGAGGTCTTCTAATTCAATCAAGATTGGTAGTCCACGCATTTAGACACATCCTCATGTCGAAGAAGCTAACCATTATATTTTGGGCTTCTTCCTACTGTTATTTCGAAGCAAAATACAGGTTTAAGTAAACGACGAACGTGACCGAAACGATGCACCAACAATTTTTCGCATTGCCAATTAGTCCTGCTACGTGATCTAGTATTTTAAAGTATTATTTATAATTATTTTCTTTTTCAATAAATCTGTTTCAATCTTGACTTTTCCGCTACTTTTTTTCTTCAGTAATCCTTTAAGTAATTAAACCTTTGCGTGCCTGCGCTAAGTTTCCATCCGGCGGTTGTGGATATCCTTTATTTCCTGCATCGTATACGTTTAATAAACTCTGGAAAAGTTTCTACAACATGCATTATCAACGATATTGACAGAGAAGAAGAAGACTTGTAGATGATATTGTTATTATAGTTATAATTTGCAAAAAAATGAACATGTCTATAATAAGTATATATAACAAAAACAAATGTTGTACATGTTTATATTAAATATTAATAGAATTACGACTTAGAAATTACGACGAATTAATACTTATGTTGTTGACACGGCTAATAAAATAAAAAAAATTAAAAATCGATATAAACCCAGTTATAAGAGTTATTAAATGAATCAAGAGAACTGCTAGAACTATGCAAGAATTAACAAAGAAGCATCACATTTTTTTTAAAACAGAGCATTATTTAAATTATGCTAATTAAGAATTAGCATTATACCTGAAACAATTTTTTTGCGTTTTTATATTCATTTATATATTACAAGTTTTTTTTAAATGCAAGTTCATTATTTGGAATAATTAAGAACCTAGTAAATTTTTTTAAGTTTTATTCATTTACTATGTTCGGAATAAACATTACTTTTAACATTTTTTATATTTGTTCGTATTTGCGAACAAGGAACGACACTCTTGGTTTAAAATATGTAGTAGAACTCTCACATACTCATGGCACTTACAATGCGGCGAGAGTCAATTGTACGAGACTAAAAAATTGCTATTTGCCAGACGTAATGCTGGCTAAAACCCAGGAAGAGTGCCCTTTATATGCGGGCAATGTCCGGGCATTGACGACTTCTAAAATTCTTTATGCTCAAGATGTACCTGTCAAATACTAATTGACTTGAAAAGGATAACGATATTTTTATCATTTTTTTAGTAACGTTTCAATAAGATAAAAATCCATTTTCATATGTATTTACAGAGTGATTGATTATAGGCGTGTAAGTTTTAAAGTGGTGTGTCTATAGCTCATTTGTTGTCAATTAATATATGATACACCCTGCTGCTTATATGATGAAGATGATGTAATTATTTATGAATTTCCTTCATCCTCTCCGAACAATCTTCTTCGTAATCTTCTAGAAATATTATTAAATCATCTCTTTTCTTTCTTCAAGCAGAAGAAAACGATCCTCTAGTTTAGCTGCCGCAATGTTAATGATCACTACACTTAAAATCAGTCGAAAATTCTTTTATATTAATTATAATTCCTCTGAGTGATTCAAATAAATCTGTTCTTGACTTTATAAGGAGACATATCAGTCTGATATATTTAAGCTAATAAAATATTACGAGAAATGTAACCAAGATTTGTTTTTTTAAGAACTAATCAGAATTATTCATACTTCCATAAACGTGATAACATGTGCATATTTTACAGATATTGTCTAATAATTGAATATAAACAAATAAGTAGGACAGTTACAAAATACGATTGCGTCGGTTAATTTTTTTTTTTTCACTAAGCATCTATTTAAAAAATTCTCATTTCAAAGACCAGCATAGCATAACGACAAGCTGTTCAGTAACTTAATACGTATAAATTAAGTGGAAAATAAGTGCATAAAGCTTCGTCAGCGGAACAAGTGCAACAAACTCTCTAGAGCACTACGGATTTCGATGTTCAAGATACTTAAGTAGTCCCAACACTTTTTGAAAGGGATATTATCTCCGGAACGTAATAAGGGAGCTTTTACCGCGTATTTTTATTTAAAACAAAAATTACGAAAGCGCATAGATTTGAATGGACTTAATTTTAATATTATGATCATACAGCGAGCAACATATCCAATATTACAACATTCGAAAAATATTAAATTTATTGTTACTGAAATTTGGTGGATAGATATCGTAAATACTTAACCGCGTTAAGAAGTATTTCAAAGGGGCTTACTTGCTCAAAACAGTTTTGTTTGAGAATAGAGTAAATTATTATTCAATGCTTTGAAAATTCTAGACAGAGAATTAAACACTAGCGCCCTCAAAAGTAAGCTCGTTGTGATGGCACTATCACACTACAATTTATATTATTTGCTACTAGATGGCGGTGTCAAACATTCTAAATCCAATTTAATTTGCTACGTATTTGAAATTCAAACATGATGACATTACAATATATTCATAAACCATCTACTATTTAACCCGAATAAATAAGTTGCTCTAATGAACAAAAAACACAAAGCTGTGAATTCTAATTTTAAACTTCTACCTTTTAAAATACCAATATAATGTAATGGCTGCTATGGCCTAAGGTTCGGGAGTAGATACCACAGACTGGCAAACGCGTGTGACGTCCACTAACAACGTGGATCAGACCTTGTTATTATCAAAGTGTCGCACAATATTAAAGTTTACATATTAAAAATCTGTAGGGTGGCCTATGTCCAACAGTGGACGTCATATGATTAAGATGATATTTTGTAAGATTTAATTACCTTAAATGAAAATTAATTATAGTAAATATGTTAGTGTTTCATTACGTGTATTGTAACACACTCCACTATTTGATTAAATAATTTCAGATTTTTGTGAAACTAATAATAAATAAAATTAAATGTCACTATAAACCAGCACATGGTTATTGTGAATATGGATATAATGATTCACTATGCAGGTCCCATCAAAGTTTGTTATCAATAAACCTCATTGTTAGGAAATGAAACTCGAGCACCGATCCTTTGTCTTAACGAAAGTTTGAGTTTGAACGAAATGTAAACAGTGAACATCTGCACGCGATCCACCAGACAGCTTTGCGTAAGAGATTTGTTATTTGACAACCGCTTGTCACTTGTTTAATACTAACTTATAACTAATTGATTCGCCTCTCAATAGGATCGTATTTTTAATGTAGAGATGGATAAAGAAAAAAACGCAGATAGAGACTATAAGCGATAGTCAAACACATAACAGTTTAAAAATAAAAATATTTGTTTTATCAATATGAAAATTCACTTGATTGCTGCCAAGTCCGCTTAAACACTATGTTCAACTGTTTTAAATGGGCTTAATCAATAACATATTAACGCTACATTTTTTTAAAATGACGATTGACATTTTTAGTAAACGTTTTGCTTAATCATGCAAATCCTTTTTACTCTTGCAAGTAGAATTTCGTGAATTATGTTCTTAACTCGCCTCTATTTGGCAAAAAAAAATATTCCTACAAATTTTAATGTTTCTAAGCTTTATATCTCCAATGATATTTTGATGAATCAATACATAAAGGTCGAATTTTATTTAAATAGTTATTGAAATAACCATTAAAACATATGTAACCATAATACGAAATATATCACTATTTTAAATGTAATTGATATTTCTATTTATTTATACTTATTATGCCGAAACTAAACAAACGAATTGTAATAGTTCAATATTGGGCTTAGAAATCTGTCACTTAGGTTCAGTAGAGAACGTGACTTGGGTTTCCGGGGTAACGCCGTTCGGAAATGGAGGCTGTCGTGGATCCAACAAGTGACGTCACGACGTTTCATTACGTATTCCTACGCGCTGCCGTTATAGTCATTGTACTGATTGAAATCTGCGATATGAAATGTGTAATAGATTAAATTCTATTTATATATGTTCAATCCACATGATTACGTGAATAAACAAAAATTTGGAATATGGATAAGCAATTAAGATTTTAATTGCATTGTTAATAAACACATTCTATTTATATGAATAATAATAAATTGCCTAAAAGCAATTTGCAAAACTGGAAAAAGGGGAGTTCAAATGGACCAATTTATGACCAATTTATGTTTTTATTGTCTTACCTAAAATAATAATGTAATCATGGTATTTGTTGCACGGTCCTTATTACAATCCCACAAAATTTCTTTACCGTCCAGGTATTTTGCATGCACAGCTTTAGTGATTCTTTGACGGCTTTCACTGATCTATCTTTATTAAGTTTGGACAAGCCCTGGATCTTGAAACATTGACTCTACACTGGATAACAAGTCAAGTAATGGAAAATTACGCCATCTTCTTTTGGATAACGTATCTAAAGTATTTGTATTTTTTTATATAAAATATTAAAGTGAATCCTGGAACCTGTTGCTTGATTTGGGGTTTTAGGAGAAATCATATTTTTGTTCCAACACAACTTTTTAAGGCATAGATATATTTCTATTCTATCGCTTTTATCGTCCATATTTGTGCATCTTTAGAGGACTGACGATTTTACAAGAAGATTTTATTCTTCGTAATGGTATAGTAAATTATACCATAACTGATAAGATTTGAATTCTATCAAGATAGTTGTTAAATCCGTAAGTTCACAATAAACATATTGATGTTTGAATTGCCATTTGCCAATCATACAATGTCTAAGCTACAAGCTTTGTTAAAGCCACCACCATCAAACCACTAAGTAAGTTTATTTGCATCAACAGTAACACTAGCGGAAGATCAAAGTTTACTCAAACGCTTTCACGTTTACGTTATCGATCTTTGTTTATGTAAAACTTTATGAAGCCAGTTTATAGCATGGCGATCTAAGTGAACTAGATGTTTGATACTGCTATTAAGAACCAGAACAAAGAACTCTCGTGTTAGCGTCAAATTAAGTGTGAAATTTCAACCGGGGAAAATAGGTCTTGTTTAAAACGCACCTCATAACTTATATAACATCGAACATTCACTGGCGTTTTACAAATGTGAGCATTTTGAAACTATTTTTTTCATTCCTTTGTTAGTAAATAAAAGTGAAAATAAATACAATAATATTTTAATATAAGTTCTCTGATAAAACTTGTACGAGATATGGTTACAAATTGACATCAAAAGTATATTACAAAGCAATGTGTATGCTTAATCATAGAAGACAACATACATATAGAGTAGTAGAATAAATAATCTATATGTATTATAAACTATGAAATATTAAACTATTAAATTTCAATAAAAAATTAAAATAATCTCTTCATACAAAAAAACTTAAAAAGTTACTTTTAACAAACACTTTTTCGCAACATTTATTGCTTTGACATCTTCAATAATTAGTAGTTTTAATTATAGTAAAGATTTATTCTTCAATAATAATAATGACATTATATAATTCATACTATTTATTCATATTATTATCGATTATGCGCCATTATATGTACATATAATGATTACTAATGAACAACACAAAAAAGTCCCAAATTCACATAACATATAACCAAATTAAATTTCTCGGTATTGCCACCCCTTGCCTTTAAATACGTGGCTGCGTAATTATTAATATTAATTACGTTACTTATTATTTGACTTAGGTTTTTACACTTTCACAATGAATTCCAAAAAGCATATATTAAAATCGTTATATTTAAAGCTTAACACATCGTTAAAGAATTTTATGTTGCTATTTAAAACGTTTAAACACATTTTAATTTATGTAAGCATATTTACAAAAATACATGAAAAATTGTGGAAACTTATTTACGTGAAAGTTCAGAAGTAACTAGCTACTTTTAATTAAATATCTATTTCTTAAAACAAATTAAATTTCTTATGTGCGTACCTTCTAACTTCAGGTGAAGTTGGTAGACTCCTTGATTTTCTGCTTTTGCTGTGATGTCTAGAGTGCCCTTGTCCGGAGTTTGCGTTACCCATGGTTGAACAATTACCGCGCTCACTTTAGCTACACTTCATATCACAACAATGGAGTCCTAACGTAAACATTATTCTTTAAAAATATCACAACACATTTACTGTTCGGATCGTTGTCGAAGTTTTCGCACATTTCGCTGTAAAGTAATATAATGACAGTGAAGTTTGTGAGAGCGGTCAACTACCTACATTTTTCTGCAGAAATTTAACTTTTATTTACTAAATTTATCAAAAGAATACAAGTAAATGATAAACCTATTAACGAGTGTTAACTTTTACAAGTTTCGTAAGATTGTCATTTTAAATAACCGTATACAGAATTATATTGTATCTTATCGCTTTCCGAAAATCATAACAAGGTTATCTATTAACAAGTTTGTACTCTCCACTCCAGAGCCTTAAGGCCCCAGAGGATATCCGTTCTGCGTACTATGTAGTCTGCCTACTGCCACTTGAACTTGCCAATCCTCTGGACTATATCTACTTTTTTTGTCTTCGAATTTCCAAATTTGAAAATCGACCTGGAAGAAAAATCCTGAGCATAGCCCTCTCCATGGCTCGTTGTGAAACTGACAGTTTGTTCATAACATTCGAAGTGCGAGACTACGTTTACTGTATATTATAACACCATTTACTGCTCTGTAATGGCATCTAAATCATTATGTAATGGCGTTTGTACAGTCAGTATGGGTATGCAGATGTAAGCTAAGATTCCGGCGATAGTTGTAACCAATACTGAGCAATGGTGCAGGCCAGCCCCGCAAATGCCAACGCCGGCCATCGCTCCAACATTGCTCGAATATCAGAGGTCGTATGATCGTATCCGTTGAGTTGCGGCGTACCTACTTCCCTGTCTACTGAACCGATAGCACGAACTGTTTCAATATTATAATTTCGAAATTAATTAGTATTTTTTGTTACGAATCATTAATATTACGCGATTAATGTTCTAGATGGAAATCTATAAAAGAGTTTGAAATGTTAAAAGTTCTTGTAAGCGATTGTTAGAAATAGGAGGTAATCTCGGAAAAGTAGTAATAGAGTATAGTTTTGGAGAAACCCTGTTTAATATTAGTCGTTGTAAAGTGTTGCTGAAAAAGGTTTGACGTTTATAATATTGTATATTAAGTTTGATTAAATAAGTAAAAGTAACCTATAATTTTTTACATTTCTTGCTCGCAAAATAAATATAAAATGTTTATCTCTAACAACCTACACATTTAATTAAAAGTTCGTGAAACACAGACACAATTTTAGAACGCAAAATTAATCGATGTAACATTTTTAAATAATAAGTCTGTACAGAGATAGCCAAGCAGATGTAAAAAAAATCGACACAAATATAGGATATGAAAATATAGGGAGATAGACAGATACTATATTATTTATATAATCACTCTACAGATAAAGAGAGACCTAAATACGAGGAAATAATATAAAGTAAACAAAAACTACACACACACTACAGGATATTAAGGCTATTTGACTAGATATTTTGGAATAGAAATGATAAAAATAAATACAATATGCATCAGAATATTATCATATAATACAGATGTTTTTCTGCAATGTTTCAATGTTACACTTTTTGGAAATAATCATTATTTTAGCCGCAGAACATTCACTGCTGGACATACGTCTACCCTATACTTCCAATAGGACTAGCAGGAAGCGGCCTGCGTTCAGTCTTTTCCAGTCACTTTAACAATGTCATCAATCTAAAACTTACATACATATAATAAATTTAACTAATTATTAATAAGAATATACCAACACAAAAGACAAGTTTAATTGGTAAAATATGTAAAAACAAAACAATGAAAAATAAATTTAAAAGGGTTATTAAAATTGCGCATAAATGATGTAATATTTTTTTATTTCTTAAGGATAAATAGTTTTACAAAGAAGAGATAATATTAATAACATATTTGTATAACGAGTAATCGAAGAAATATTTTGTTACAAAGCCAGCATTTGTTTATAAAAAGTCTTTCTTTTTACTTTACCAGCGATGTCGCGTGTTTTAATTGATCAAACGTTATCAACAATTGAATGTAATGGTAGCTTAGAAAGAGGGGCCAGAACGATTAGTTATTATTGTATCGTCATTCGGCACAAGACAATGGAGAAAAGAACATAATTACCGGGACACTGGCAGTTTAAAGTTCATTGCCCTTGCGCGTACTGTATTCGTATCGAGATATCACAAAGTTGACAAGAACCAGTTAAACACGCTCAAAAGCCTTTTTAATGCATATACTTTAAATTTGTACACTATCCAGAATAAACAGAGCTCATTGTTAGTATTGGAATAAAGTAAACTGCAGTTTATATGCATTATGGAAATTATCATACGACTGCAGCGGGCCTCGGTTCAATGGTGCGTGGATTACACACGCTTAGAGGAAATTATATTCGTAACGTTCACAGACCGATATCGATATTTTAACAGCAAAATAGTAAGTATATTTTATTTAACAATATACCACAGCGGTGCCCAACATGTCTGCGGACCTCCTGGTGCTAGCCCGACCACAGTTCTATAAAGGACCTGTTTTACATTCAAGATTGTGTTCTCATATATAAAGTTTGTAGGTAACTACTCATAGAAATTTGGTTATTTTAATACTAATTTATTTATCTGATAAGCACAAAAGTAGCTATACAGCTGATATGTTGTCATACTAATAAAAAACCTATCCAGTCTATTTTGAAAGCATTGAGTGCGCGTTAAATTTTAGAATTTTGTTTCATTGGCAATAAAACGGTTGTTTATATGTTAGTGTTACAAACAAATTGATTTATTTTAGAAAACACTACAGGTAGTTATATTTAGATTAAGTCAGACAAGCCATAATTATTAAAAATAATTTTTCAACCAAATGCCTATGGGAATTTATAATGCTATGAAACCAAGACAAATTTGACATTTACCGTAGGAATTATTACGCAAGCAGTGAAATAATTTTGTAGCTCTATGATCGATATTTTCTAAAAAGTTTATAACTATTTTCGAATATGGATTTCAGCTGACAAAGGCGTATTCAAGAAAAAAGGTTTAAACAAATTCTCTCGAAATCAAATATGCTACATTTTTTGTCTATCACTCCATAACATATGACATGCACAATTTGAAACGTAACATTTACAACTAAAATATTACTATACTATACCTCTTCTAGATTTGAACTATGATATTTAAAAATTAAACCATGTTTTATCATTAAAATGTTACGCGTCTCCCAATATTTTATTATCTTTACCTAACTATAAATAAAAAATAACAATAAATAAGAGCTATATCATAACAACTCGTCAGACGATTAATAATGGCACGAGGAACGAGACATTGCGATAAGTGACGGCATAAATGCGTCTAAATAATTCATGAGAGCTTCACCTAAGCTCCAACGCCTACTTACGTATATCTACAATACATAATGACAATGGATAAATCGCGTAAAAGGATCTAAGACCACTCGTGAGATGTCAAATGTCGCGCGTGAGGGTTAAATCTAGATTCCCGTGTGATTCACTGCGTTTCACTGGATTTAAATTTTGTATAGTTTACGGTTCTAACAGGGCAGTGTTTTAATGACGCCATTGGAAACAGCAATTATAAAAGGCGCATTGTACACAAATCATTTGTAATTGTTTTTCAACATAGCATTATTCGATATAATAAATTTAAGAAAACTTACGATTATATATCTTTTGGAACCGATTTATTTTAAACTAATAATAATACATAGTAATTTTAAATAAGTTGTAAAAGTATTAAAGCTTCGCTCTGAAATACGTTACTGTAATTTATTTTTTCTATTAAAATTCATGAGGCCAATAATTTCAAGCAGTCTGCAGGGACAGATAATAAAAATATATTTATTTTCATATGTACTAATCCGTTTTTTTAGTATATTATCATTACGTTATTTGATATTTCTCAAACCATTGATTTTTGGATACAGTTTACCATGCATTATTTGACTGCAAGTGAACTATACCTTTAAAGCTTATATACCTATTTCCAATCACCATGTATAATATAAAAGTAAAAGGGCATTCTCCTCTTCCTTAAACAAATATATATATTAAATGTTTATTTATTAACAGAAAACGGCATGAATAATAATATAAGTATGTGTATAGGTGTACGTGTATATGAATTGTAACTATTTGATATTAATTAAAATATCAAATAACCTATTACGCACATTATTTGCGTAATAGATTAGTTGATAACAATTAAAAGTATTAAGATAATTAATATGTTTTAAATTAATATTCTCTTTAAATTTAATAAATATATTCACTAAAATGCTCTAAAATCTCCTCTACCTACATTGCGTAAACAAAGAATCGTGTTGAATTCAAAATTGGTTGTAGTATAAGCTTCACTGTGAAACAAAAAAGACGTAAGCTCCTTTGAGCTGTGTCAGCCCACAGTCAAACAGAATAGCATTTCGTGGAAGTTGACGCCGACGGGTCCGCACCACGCGTGCATGTTTATGCTAATTCATCCATGTAGCTGTCGATAAGTTTTGAAAGAAATTTTCAAACGCATACACGTTTTTAATTTTGTTTTGTGTGTAGTCATTATAATAATAAACACTAGTCAAAAAATTAAATATTGTGTAGTTTTCTGTAGATATTAGGGGGACCGGAAAATAATGTCGTTTCTGTCGATATATTTTACAAAAAAACTCATTGATTTTTACCGCTCCGGCATTGAATATTTGTATACTTGATGTCAAAGATTGTTAATAACGAAGGTAAATATGTTGTTGTTAAAAAAAAAAATTAAAAAATGTATAGTCGTGTGAATATAATAAATATTTTAATTGTAATGGTTAGTTTATAAACTCAACTTCTATGCACATTAAAACAATTTACGTGTGTATGTGTATAATGTGAATTATTTTATTTAATGCATCAAAATTACAGTTTTGAGGTTTTTTGAAACACAAAGAGACTAGAAGAGTTAGCTGATAGTTCAAGTAATATAATTATTCATAATCAAATGTGGAAGTACCACATTTGTTTATGAATATCAAAGTTTTGTAATTAACGTATTCATCTGTTGCTTATAATAGTAAAGGTTATCAGATACACGTGGATCTATACCTAAGAGTGGATTGTCCCTTTTTTAAACACTGTAAGAACTTTTATTGTCAGGACATGGCTTAAAAGTACAATTTGAATAGTGAGTAACTGAAATTGATACGTGATGGAAATAAAAAAAATATTTTAAAATTTGTGCAGTCCTGGTTTTTCGGGTCAGTGAGTCATTCTTTCGTGATGACATCACTTAACTGTTCTTTTATATTTAGTTTTAAATATATGTTATCGTTGCTGATACAATACGTTTTTCGGTAACCACAGAGTATATATATAAAATGGATGAAAGATAAAAAAAAACTATTGATGGATAAATGTTTAAGTTAGAAATAAGCAATGATAAATCGTTTTTAAACGATAAATTATAGGATAACGAAAGATTACCGTGTAATTACCATTAAAGCGACAAGTTATTCATGCTTATAATGAGGAATAGCTTTGAAAATGACGCTGAGCGTGCTTTGAGGAAGTCTGAGAATTTCTAGCAATAAACAAGTCAAGACCAAGGTAACCGCAGCGGCTTACAACGACAGATTTATATCTCTCTGTCAATGGACCTCATTTAAACATGGATATATTAACACAACAGACGTTTTGATCTTTTTAATGTAGAATTGATATCAATTGACAAAGAAACACTGTTTCACTCTTTAATGTAATTGAAAAGTTAGTAACCTGAAAACTCGTTTAATTTTTAATAAATAATGAATGATGTAAAAGATGTAAAAATAAATAAAGAGTTATTATAACAAGAATGTAATATAATCGAAAGGGATATACTTATGCCTCGCTTATTAGTGAATTAATAATTGATCCTCCCTTTTCAAAAACCTGTTGTTTCAGAAGTAATAAATAGCGTAATGTTAATATAGTAAAAATAGAGTTTTCAAAATTCAAATTACTTCATATAAAAATTAGCTGTTGTTTACCATCTGTCCCTATCCTCTTTGGATTGCCAGAAGTAATTAGCCTGTCGCATTCCTATATAAAAAATAAATTAATGTAACGTGTTTGAGAATGTTCATTTTATACAAGGTGATTGTAAACAGGTGTAAAAGATTTAAAGCTTTTTGCTAATAAATGAGCTATACATTCACTACATTATATATATTTTTTCATCTAACCAATCGCACGTGAGTAGCAGTAATGTTCCTAGAGAAATTTTAGATGTTAGATCCGGGAGTCGTGCTATTGTCATCAACATTGAATATTTATTTAGAATTATGACCTCATAAAATAACAAACGACTCACATATCAAAACCGTCTAGTCATATAAATACTTAGACAGTATTATGACAGTGATTTGAAGACGGCAATATTTGACACACAAATCTAAATCGAGTAGAGCCTAGAGGTAAAGGCCTGAAACTTGCGATTTCAGGTCACCGGTTAGATTCCCGGTATATAATCTTATATAATTCACACTTTTTTAATTAATTATACAGAATTGCTACTACTCATGAACAAGTTTCCAGTGGAAGGGCAGCAACGCTCTTTTCGTACCATAATACCACGCTGCGATGACGATTACCATCATCATCATCCCCATATATGTTTTAACGAAAGGTCTGTGCCTTGCAGAGGGCGTCTATGGGCTGTAACCACGAAATTAAAATCGATACTTGATTTTTATCTAGCCGAATAAGTTACAGAATATTATTCCTGTCCGTTTTAAATAGAATTGTACATATATATTCTGTAGCTTGAATACACGTTAGATAGTCAACAATTCTGTGTGTAAGATTAAAACCACGATTAATCCTAAAAATTGTATAATTCTCTCGTGATTCAGCGAGAACGTGAAGACTGTTCACATGAAAGCAAATTAATTAAGCTCACACAATACTCGGCTATAAACGGGGTGTTTGTTTGTGCAACAGGGAGGCGTGAGGAGAATGGACGCTGGAAATTATCAGCCCAAGCCAGCGGAGGTTAGTGAATGTGCTGCGAAATAAAATGTTTTAAAAGATAAGATAAATGTATAGTTTAAAATTCATTTATTCAACATTGGAAATTTCAAAAGGAGTCTTATTGATCGTCAATTTTTTTGACTATACTCTTCTTCGCAAGGTGTTATAATTATAAAGAAAGAGCAGAAAGGAAGTCCTCAACAACACATCTTTTAAACGAAAATTGTTTTACCTAAAAATAATTTCTGTTAAATACCGCTTACATGAAAACAAAATAATAAAACGACATCATTGCCAATGATTGTGGTCATTCAAATATTCGTTAATTAAATAATATGCCCATCATTTTACATAATATTGTGCGTAAATACGTTATTAACAATTCAATGTTTCTCCTAGTTGGAGAAAATGTTTAAAACTATTTTTAAAAAAATTTGTGCAAAATAAACACTTCGTAATTTTATTTTATGTCACTTATAAAAATGTTGTAGCTATTACAAACATTCTTTTTTCTTCGATTGGTCGACTATGATAATAAATATATAAATAAACATGATAACGTTTAAATTTAGTATTGTATTTGACTTTTATCATAATGACGTCATATTTGTTTATACTTTATTAATAGTAAACGAATAGGATTGTTATGATAACGTTTTTAATGAGTCCTGTTGCTATTTTGTGTATAAAAATATAATCAAAAATAAATACTTAAAATTTGTAACTTCAATACTTTAAACATATGTTTTTTTACAATTTCTTTTTTTTATAATACATTTAAAAACCGTTTCTATAGGTTCATCTTAAATGTGAAAAAACAACAATTTGGAATTACTTTCAAAAATATTATGACGTAAGTATTTGAATAAAAAAATCAATATAGGAAGTTCGGAATAATTTTTTTACAAAAAGTACTCCCGAACTTTTTGCCTCAAGTAAGCTAAAAGATTTGTCCCTATCGTTTGAAAGTAGATCATGGCTCCAATGGCTTAAATTATTTGAGAAATTATTAACTTAAGGACTAGCCGCTAGTGAGATGTATATGTCAAATACACTTAATGAACTTTAATTGTCTTTTCTTATATAACCTTATACTGTAAATGAATGTTTACTGTATAAGACTTACCTTCTCTTAACTTGGGCCACGCATTACGCAGCGCATTGTCCCTGCCCCGTAAATAACGATAATAAAGCCCATTGTACTAAACTTCAGTTGCGAAAAATCTTAGTTGAACGTAGATTTCCATTTGGAAATGTATTCAAACAAAATAACGAGTCGGATATTATTTAAGGACTCTGCTGAATACTGTTTGGAAAAAAAACTGTATGATCTATACTTTTGTGAGTTAAGTTCATGGCATAAGATTTGAAACAGTAAGTCCGCGACTTTTTCAACAAAGTGGCTATCATATCAATGTATTATTTTAAGAGATTATTTTCGAAGTTTATTTAAAAGTAAATAATACAATATAAAACATCGTTATGTTAAAACAAATAGTCTTATTAATGTTTAATGAGTCTGAACAGTAGCAACTGCTTGGTAACCTTCGATATATTTTCATTAACGTCGGCAGAACATACCTGTGGGTAGGGAAGTGCGGACTCATGACATTAAGTCAGATTTATCACTCACTCCCCCTTCCTGTCCTTTCGCACATCATTCAAGAAGGACTAACGCTATGAAGTCTTAAAATATTATCTATCCTGTGCGAGGGACTCTAAGGCGATATTGCCGAATGAACGAACAGACGAGGGGGTCGTTACTTTAAATTGTATGCATTATTTACAAACTGTTTGATTTGATTTCGTATTCGGCCTCGAGTGATTATTTCACATAAATTCTTAGTTTTCTCATAGATTGAAAAGAATTAACGTTTATTGCGAAAACATGTGCTAAAACAATGTTTGCTATGCGTGTTTATCGCTGTGAAATTTAAATTGTTTATTAGCTTAATAATTTAAAAAAAAACATGGATTTATATAGAGATTGTTTAAACGAACTCAGCGGTGATTATGGCTACCCGTACGAATTTTAAATTAGTATTGGCTATTCACTTAAACATGTAAAATTTACTTATCTTTAGTAACAGCAATGCTAAACAAATGAGATAAGAAGTTCAGTTTTGTGTCGCTCACATTACTTACAAAGACTTAACGGATATAAAAATTATTTTACCATCAGAGAGCGAAATTCCCGTCTTTATTATTAAAGTTTAAGACGCAGTACGTTCACTGCTAAACACAGGCGTCCTCCACAGGTTTCCAATAGGACCAATTCTTCCAGCGTCTTTTATCGACCCTAACAAGGTCGTCTGTCCACTGAATCGTGAACTTCAGAACCTTATGGCCCCGGAAGACATATACTGCCACTGCCACTTCAATTTGCCAAGCCGTTGGGCTATGTACGTTACTTTCATTTACGGATCTCCTCATTAATGATTCGATCTCGTGGAGAAATCTAACCTAACCTAGCCATTTCCGTGACTCGTAGAGTAAATGTGAGCTTGTCGATGATGTCAGAAGTGCGAGGCCACGTTTCAGTGCCGTAAGTCATACGCAATTTCTACCACCGTTAATGCTAATAACCAGTGCAGTTACTAAACTAATATACCTTATTGGTATTATAAATTTAATGTACAATTTATATTTAAAAAACTTGGGTAACATCACATTGTTATTGGCGAGCTATGCGATGATCACTAGTTAAAACACAGTTCGCCTTATCTTTTATTGAAATACAGGATAACAAGGATTAATTAAAGATCAAAAGTCCGAAATTTTAATAAAAATTCGATCATATTAATAATTCTTCTAATAATTTCTCATTGATAAATTACACAAATGTTTAAGTCTATTTCTGGACTTTAATAGAAACTTGGACACTTGAAACATTATTCAATAAATTGTAGTCAATATTATCAGTTGTTATCGTACTATGCAAACTTAAAGTACAAAGCTCTGCGAGACGTAGGTTGGGCAGTCATAACAACGTCAAACAAACAATTAATTTCATGTTTATATAGAGCTGAGACAATTGTAACTAAGAATTCGATATTACTTAATATTTATAGATAATAAATTAAATTCTATGAGGGTAGCCTATGTCCGGCTGAAACGATGACAACAATGATGACTGTATAAAGTATTTATTAAATTTGTGTTACATTTAAATATATTCAGCAATGTCATTGACCACCTATAGCAGGGGAACAAGCATTAAAAAGGAAAAAAAATAATGACTTTAATGCTAAATTATAAACTACAATCAAAGTTTATTTATTTACGATGTGTTTAACTTATGAAACTATATAAAATTATGATTGACATTGACCAGGTCTGTAAAAAAAAATAATTGTTGTATTAATTAAATAAATTTATTTAGGTGTACGTAATACGCATTATCAATAACCAAAGATAAAAAAATGTAACATAAAGTTTTATAATAAATGTTTCAATTGAGTTTAACAAATTAGTCTTAACAGAACATTTCATTTTTTAATTTTTTTAACTGTTACAGTATCGTATGCCTAATCAGGCTACGTAAAAAATGGGTGTAAGAGCGGTTGCGTGTAACAATTTCATTAACTCACAGAAATTGTGTCCCTAATAGTGCACGCGCACGAAACAATTCAAAATATCCAAAACGACTCTCGATCCTTAGCTGGTATGGGAGATATCGATTATTTCGTGTGAACTATTGTTGTACCCAGCAGACGGGGGCGCAGAATCTTTTAGGGTGGCCACCCCAAAATAATGGGAGGACCATTACGAATTCGATATACGAAACAAAGCTAACAAATGTAATGCTAAAACTCAGTTATATTTTGTAATATTTTAAATGTAAAAAAATTTCCATTTATTGTATTATAAATAAAAATACTTTTATTTAAAAATAAGTTATATTTATAGATCATAAAGGTTACCGCACAAATTATTAAACTGTCTGAAAATTCTTTCTCTTAATGTTTAATCTTTGCCAAACGGTAACCGAAATACTGTTATTTTTATAACTTTTGTAAATTATAGCTGTCGTCAGTGCTTGCTAATTTTTATTTATGGACATTTCTTTCATGTATACTGTTAATACAAATTGTTGACATTTATTTGTACTTTCTCTCGAACAGCTTTTTTATGTTGCGCATATATTTTATCATACTTTAACTACGATGTTATTATGTTTTAATTATTATATCAATATCTCAAATTAGGAAAAAAATTATTAAAAATCACATTATAGTTATAACTTTAACAAAGATTGAAAATATCTTTTTATAGTCTGTTTGGATTATTAAGGTCATCGAAAGATGCTAGACGCGGACCGCTTCCAACCGGTCCTGTTGGAAATTTATAGGGAAGCCTATGTTCAACAATGGACGGACGTCCTATGGGCGAAATTATTACGATGGTGATGATATTGAAGCTTGATTATAATAATTAGTAATATTATATAACCTTACTTTTCTACCGACGTATACGTGTTTTCATTTGTTGGAAACTTTTTTGATATTATACTTTAAGTAAATCGTAATTTCTTTATTCATATTAAATTGCTTGGATCCTTTTTACAACGTTATATTATTAAAAAACGTTTTATTTATCTTTTGCATGGTTAAAACATTTAAAAATAAAATTATCGCAGAGAACAATTTTAAAATAAAATCCGTGGTAACCGTAACTTTAAAATGAATACCGTACACTTTAAAGCTCTTATCGCTTTATCAGCTTTGAATAACATTCCTTTTGCGCAGTTATTGCAAGGAAAAAAGAAAATTTTAAACGAAAGGTATATTGTTTTGCGAGTCTTATTTGAGAATTTACACCGGGTTGCAATGCGGTACGTTGCAGTGTGTTTGCACACCCACATATGCGGTCTCCGCAAACTGGTTTACTTCGATAAACGTATATTCGAAACGCTTAACATACTAACAATCTCTTGATATCAGGAATTCCGATCTTTGGTTCTTTTTTTCAAGATAAGTTTAAGTTTTAAAATAAATTTAAAATTTAATGCTTTAAATCAAAAATAAAAACCAGAAAAGCGTTTTAGAACTGTCTATATTTATCGCAATAAATTCACTTTTGCGAATCTTTCAAAAATACGAAGCTAACTATGCAGTAAAAAAGTACAAAATTGTAAATATTTTTTCCCACACTGTGTCATTAATTATTATTTTAAATTTACTTTATCTCTTAATTTATGGTGTCAAGGGATTATTATTATTAGATTATACTTTACATTAAAGTAATATAACACATTGTACTTTTTATCATCATGCCTACAAAGTTATAGCGGCATTTTTAATAATGATTATATCCATCTAAGGAATTTAAACCGTGGAATATGCGTGGTTTTAATATCCCTTTTATTAGACACAAAATTAATAATTTACAGTTATAAGTTGAATAGAGGTATAATATTATTATATTTATAATCAATAAGTTTATTTTTAAAAAAAACTTTGACTATTTAACAGGTTCTTTAATGAGTCAAACGATCAAAGATCAAATCATAATCAATAAAGAATATTGCATTACGAGTTAAAAATTTGACGTATCATGAATCCATAATACAAGATATTGGATTTAAATAATAAACTAATTCAAAGAGTGTGGCTCCGTAACTAAATTGTTTTACTATGGTGCCACTATCTCTGGTACTAATACCAAAATTATACGAAATAAATAACATAAAGTATTGATTTGGATTTTAGAGAAGTTTAATCGTCGTTAAGAATGACAACATGAAAAATTAGTCATCAGAATTAAACAAATAGATGAGCTCGCGCGTGACGTATGATTATCTGTTTAACTCGGATAAGAACCTATATCCAGGCTTCATCTAGCTTATTAGCTTATACTCATTACGTACAAAATTAATTTTAACAGCGTTAGCTCAATGCTGTAAAAAACGTAACAAAATATCTGCATCGTCCCTTGTATGGCAATGTTCCAATATGTTAACACAATGTTGAAAATTCAAGCTAAAAAATTCAAGTTAAAAAATGAATGCCAACTAGTACCTTGGTTTTGTTATTTTTATCATACTATGTGACAAAAAATCATATCGTTATAAAATCTCTTGTAAAATTTTACTTAGTTATTTTACAATGCTATTTCGTTAACTAAAAGCTATATTTAGGAAATATTACAATTGATGTAAAATGAATATTATATATTCGTAACTAATCCTGTGATTTTAATATTTAAAATAAGATTTACGTAACTTTAAATGATTGATTACATTTTTAATAAATTTTAATAAAATTAATGAAATAGCAAAGAAGTAATAGCTTAAAATATTTACGTGATTATCGAGTACGAAAGCTTGTCGCTATAAATAGCTTTTTCCATTAGTGCGCTAAGATTTAATTGAAAACGATTTATCCCTGTAACGAGACCAGTCTAGGTGTTGTACGTAGGCAGGACTAGATAACCCGGTCCAGCCGACAGCCTCGCCTGCCGCCAATAAATAAAACGAAAGACTTGTTGTAAGTCAACTCGGCTAAGGTACGCCGATTGCGAATATACAGGAAAGCAAAACAATTGCTTCACTAGCGCAACTAGTTCGGCCTTAGTTATACATAAACGCTTTGTTTTCAATTTCGTTGAATTTCATAGGATGCTTTTGAATAGCTAACAATAGTCAATTTAATATAAACATTTACATTGTCTCGATTATGTGCTCCTGGTACACAAACAGGATGAATGGTTGTAGGTATTAAAGTTTTAAAAAATGGTAAATGTATAAATTCATTTGCAGACAACTAATGTATATGGTACATCATATCCAAAAATCATTGGTTTTAGAAATAATAACGTAAGGGAAAACAGTAAAAATGTTTTTTTTTTCTAAAAATTCTAATTATTATATACAAATTTCCTTGTACCAGCTGACTTTTTTGTGACAGAAAAGCATGGCAATAGAAAAAAAAAATATTGTAACATATTTCAGAGTGTTCACTTCATATACGATGATCAGATTGGAAATAGTGTTTAAAATCTTTAAAGCTTTTTGCTGACAAATGTGCATTCACTCATTTAAGGCCTGTACACATATAACAAATCACACAGTATTTTGTTCAATCATAGAGTAGTTTATTAGTAAAGGATATATTGAATGAATGTTAAAATCAGAAATCACACTTCGAGAAGTGATGAAAGTAAACATAAGTTTTCGTTTGGTTTATATCACGAGTAAGAGTAAACTAAAAGTGAATCACACAACTAAAGCGTAAACAAAACGAATAGAGACTCGGAATTAACTCGAAATGCAGCGTTAAAATAACATCAAAAACGGATCTTTCGTTGCGTCCACTTAGACAACTGATAGAGCACGGTTCGAAGCTATAAATAGGTAGAGCTTTGCACACCGTAAACAATAATCCTTAGCACGATTTGTCACAGAGCACGCGGAGTGTAGAGGCGGGTATAACACGCGCACGACGAGGGGCGCACAGCAAACGTGCGCGCGCGGGCATTGCGTTCACGCGATAGACAGCGCAGCCGACGAAAGAGGGCCTTCGCCCCTTCCGAAACCGTGATCGCGCCGGGATGCAGCGAATGCTAATGCCATAGTGGGTGAGTATGAAAAACTTGCGGCACGGGTGCCATCTGCGACGGGGAGGAGCCCTTGCATTAGCGGGATGACATTATGCACTCACAGAAGGGTTCGCGGCTTATCTCGTTAAATCACCTCGGCCCTCGACCCGTCTGCGGCGAAATAATTTACGTAGAGGATCACGGTAAACAACTTCCTACTGATATGCACTCATACACCTTCTTCGTTCCCGGCGTTTTACATTCGAAATTCAAGTTTCGAAAATCACAAAAAACTAAAGTGTACGAAGTATTGTTTTACCATATTATATGTAAGAAAACACACATATACACACGTATTCAAAAAGTTACAGTTGTTTCCAAAAAATATTCTAAATGAATAAATAAAAACTAATGTTAATATTTAAATAGATGTTCATAGTTGCATATTGCATAGTGATATTTTGTAATAGAAGGGTGCGTGGGTCGAGCAGGCCTTGCGTCACTATGAATTCATATTTATCGTTAATGATATTGACAACAGTATCTGCTGCAAACGACCAAGTGTTTATTGTCGAAATGGCAATTGATATATTTCGGTAATAATCGATTTAATCACTTACCGACTATTTGCACTGAATAATAGTTGTACTAAAATTAGATGCGAAAATTATTGTAACTATGAACGGTAATTCATTATAAAAGTCTATTGGCTATGACTATTAAATGAAATATTAATTTTCACGTTAAATATAACGTGATAACCGGAAATTAAAAAAAAAGTTATATTAAAAAATATTATTTTGGTAAATTTAATATAATTCTAATGTGAATTAAAATTATATTATGCGAATTATAAATACAGGCCTGAAATATTATATAGATAATAAAAATATTGAAACGTATTTTATTACATACTACATTCCAGGATAACACTAAAGTACTCGCTTGTTTTATTTTAAAACACGATACATGCATAGGCGTAGAATACAAAGCTTTTTACTTGCAAGTCTACACCAAGCGTTCTGTTAAAGTATTTAAAAGTGCTCTATAGCGTTAAAACACGTCGCATATTTAAGTTCACGTCTTGATGCAACACAGACATTAAAAATATAATACGCTACAAAAATTTGAATCTTAATTTGAACTAAAAAAAACTTAAAACTCATTCTATATTTAAATCAATTACAATGGTCGAGAAATGGAAACGAATCATAAATATTCCGATACAACCAGAATATAATTCTCCATTGCTGATTAGACTTTTCCGAGAACATTTAAAAGTATATTCAAAATTTTCTTGAAGTAAGTATATTTATAAGCTTTATACACAAAAGTGAAATGTTCTTGACTAATGCACTTAATTGATATATAGACAGATACACAAATCACTTCAAAGCTTTAGCACTGAGCTGTCGTATGGTTTAAGTGGCACATCAATTTACTTCTGAGATCGTAAGAAACATGTTTCTTTTCGTTGAGTGTATGACATGTCATACACTCAACGCATAATACAGATCACGCATTTTTGTTATATAACGGTAATCATTTGTGTTATGCTGAAGTTTTCTTTTAGGATAAAGCACCGCGGCTGGATTAAACGAAGCATTGAACTCATAATGCGTTATTTACGAGGACATAAAGAGGTGCAGTTTAATAAGTGGAATTTCAACAGGGGCCCGTCGAATGCCTGCCCAGACGGTCGTAAAACAAATCGTCGTTGCTCATGTTCCATCGAAGTTTTCTATAAAAAAAAAACACGTGCGGTCGCTTACTTAGACTTTGACCCTTATTATAAAGTGCCAAAGATTAGTGACTGTTAATTTTAAATAAAAAGTTGTCACCCAAAACTTTATTTATTTAAATAGAAGTAAACTTATCTATTTTCGACCTCGTTAACGAATACGTACAACAGGATTCTATTTAAATAAATGTTTATGAAATAATGCGTTTAGGCGTAATTGTTTTAAGTACTAAATTTCATAAGTATTATTTACTTAATCTATCGCGAAATTAACATATTTATATCTTAAAATGCAACCATCTTACCAGACATAAAATTAAACTTAAATTAGAAAATACTATAGGAATTAATATTTACATATAAAATTATATTACATTATTAATTAAAAAAATACCTAAAGACTTACACGAAGAAGAATACAAATAACGAAGAATATAAACAATTATAAGCAGTCATAGACGTCTTCTGTTGTCCAATGAAGATTATTCTCATAATTTTCGTCTCAGGTCTCTCCTAAAGATCGTCACGATGACTGCTCTTGCGCTGCCCGCATCCAGCTACTTAGCATGACCTTAACAATGTCGTCTACCAACAGCTCGTCTGCCTGCTCGTTGTCGTCACAAGTGAGCACTTTGGCCTTAACGGCAATCGATTGCATGAGCGATGTGCTCCACCCCATGCCACTGCAGACAAGCAAATCTTCGAGTGACCTGCGACCTTGGTTCTTTTGCGAATCTCCTCAATTTCTGTTTCGAACTAGATTTTGCCCGAAACATTCGAAACTATAATATTCTTATTCGTATAATTAATAACAATACATCAGTTATTATTACAACAGTTATGCGAACAGTTGACAAAATAGACAGAAAAAAAAATGGACAAAATGTAAATAAACTGCCGGGGATACGCAGGGAACTGTGTTTGCTATAAAAACATAAATAGTAATCTTTGGCGTTCCGTTTTATTTTTATTGACTACTGTTCTGAATTTTATCCAGTGGAACTAGAAAAGAATGAGGAATGAAATAAAAATAATCACAATAAAAGTCATAGACGCTAACGCGATGAATTCAAATATTTAAAAAATACACAATCTTGTGGTCTTGTCACATTAAACTTGTTTTCTATTTTTAGCCTCTTTATTTGAAATTTTGGAATTATATTACTCAAGAGACTCAAAACAACGATTGTTACATACATTGTTTATATTTGAAATATTCACTATAATTTATAAAGACGTTTTTTTTTTACTATCGGGTCAATTCCCCGATCGCCTTGCTAATTTATGATTTCCTTTACAAACTAAAAACAATAATTTTCATACAAAAAAGAGGAATATCTAATAAAGAAGCAAAAACATTTCGCTTAAACGAGTCTTCATTCCTCTAAATTTACATAGAAATATTTAATTTGAAAAATATACATTTTTTTTCCCTATATTCTTTAACCAATTATTATCAGCAGAGTAACTAATTACGCTTTATCACAATTAAAAAAAATAAACAAATAAATAATTATACATCCATCACTCAGGAAAAGCAATGAATTTGCACTTATTATGGATACAATTTAAATTTATTAAACATATGTATATTCTCAAACTTGAGTCGAAAGCGCAATCACAATTAGATCCATATTAAGCTTTCAATTATATGTGTCACAGCGATATTATCAATACAGTACAATAGACAGTTGTATTGGGTCCTCAATCGAGGACGAGATCAAATCTTTGATTTGGTCACTCGCCCAATCTGATCCATAAATAACTAATGTTAAACAGATAAATTTATAGTTCATCTGCATTTGAGCGATTGTAACGATTCGAATATACTTTTAAAAGTCGATTCAAGAAAAGCGGTGATAATTTCCTACAATTTTACGAGTACTAAAAAAAAGTTTCTTGATCTTTTGTATACTTGTAGCTGATTAAAAGGAGAAAAAAGGCTAAGTGTTTTTGGCGGTAGACCAAAAATGGGCCATTAAAAAGACATCGTTTGCGAGGTGTAAAAGCGCTCTCTTGCTCTTATATTAATTTTTCCTAGGATAGGTGTGTTTTAATTATATTCAATCTGTTTATGTATTTCTCAACCACTGATAAGACAGTATTTTTCGGCAATCGAATAGATGAAGCTGTAATAAGAAATGTCACTTGCACACGATTAAAAAAGTAAACAGATATAAACACATCGTTAAATTTAAATTTAAACATTTAAATATTTTTTTGTAAAACCGCAACTGCTACCAAAATAATTATTTTATAATTTTAAAATAATGCTCAATCCTAATTTCCTAAATTTTTAATTTTAATTACTATCATAGATTAATTTTAAAATTTAAAAAAAATTAAAATTACTTCTGGTATTTCAAGGTAAAACGAATTAAAATTACAATAATTAAACAATAAAAAATTTATTGATATATTTAACTTCCTCACAGAGATTTTTTATTTATCTAAAAAACCAAAACCTCTCTCGATAATCTTAATGATTTTAATAGTACTGCCTTTACATATTACTATACCCAAAATACTAATAGTTTGTAGAAACAAGCACAAAAGGTACAATTACATAGGTACAATACAATACATAGTAATAGCTTTATAATAAATAAAAATAAAAAGTTGCATTGGTCTATAGAAAGCCGCCTCCAGTAAATTCTGTGTCGAAGAGTAAATTTCAAAAGAAAATCAAGTTACAAAGTAAGATTTAAAGTTTGCGGTCGTTTTAGCTCATAAACGCCATCTCTCTCTCAACTCTCTCAAAGACATCTATGGGGAGATATACCAAAATCGCCACGTTTGCTAAGCCGATTGGCGATCGCAGTGATTCAACGCAGATTACACTACTGCCCATTCAAAAAACTTGTTTGTGAACAGTGGCAATCCTATATAATTAAGGCACAAACTGTAAATTACATAAGATTATATCCCGGGAATCGAACCCGCGACCTATGTTCACAAATCTCAGTTCTTATCGCAGGGCTTCCACTGCTCGCTGTATCTTTACTATCTTTACTGTATTAATAATCTATACTGTGTTGATAAGTTATATCCCCCTAATATTTTTTAATTGGTTTCCTTTCGCTCGGTGTAACTTGAAACTTATCTTGCTTGTTTATCGCTCTCGGAGACGACAGGCGGAAACAACCTATATGAGGGGTGCCACTGTCAACAGGGCCGATATATTATTATTTACAATGACTCTTAATAAACCATTGGATTCCTAAACAATTTTAACTTTTCAAAACGTTTAAGATAACTCTTTAAAAAGTAGAATTTTTACACAGCTATTATGTTATGAACTAGCTATTCAAATAGATTTTATGCCGTCAAAATATATTGGTCTATCGCGGTTCAATTAAAAAATTATCCAAACTCTTTTCAGAATAATCACTTTATTTGTTGATTACAAAAAACTACAATTACTTACTAAATTAAGAATTGTGTAATAATTCATAAACTCTAAGATTTTAGTGATTATGTATTTAATAAAAAAAATTTGTTGTTTTCGTATTGATTGATGTCAAATGTTTGACAGCTAGGAACAGGGATTATAATTTACTCTGTATTACGAAAAGAGTTAACGTCTTAACGAAAATAAGCAAAAATAATTTTATCATATCGGTCGAGTAGATCTCAAAAAGAGCGTTTACAACATACTTATCAATTATCTTTTTTGTATATACATAAACATCAGATAATGTTACTATATCGCTAATACAATATTACATAACCGTAGCGTATTCTGCGTACCATAATAACACACTGCGATCACCAACCTCCTGCCAAGCGTGGCGATTATATTATATCCCCCCATAGATATCTTTGGGGGAAACCTATTCCTTCCAGTGGGCGTCTATGGGCTGAAACGAAGAATATATCACTTTTAGTGATAGCTTAAAATAATTGAAGGGTGACTTGTGCTAGTAGTATCTGTTCTCAGTGGACCTCGCATTGTTTGTATTTTGTACCATTAGCATAGGGTTCGCTAAATGGTTAAAAAATAGATGACATCCTCTAATTCCTAAATGGTCAGTAGGCTAGAGAAAGCCCTGTTCGTTTTCTCTGAGAGGAGCTTTGATTCCGTTCAATGAAAACATCATTCTAATACATACCCCATCGTTATTTAATGATAATATAAATAATATTTTGTTGTCATCCCTGGAAGTCTAAAATCAATTACCATTGTTATGTTTTAGTTTGACCTTTCCGGGACATAGAGATAAAAACTGAGTATTATAATTATATAATTAATTTCCTTAAGCAAGAATTTAAATTTTAATTAGTTCTACATAGTCATTGCAAAATTGATTTTATTATAGCAAGCAGTATAACACTACATACACGATACTAAATTCTATAAGACACAGACAGAACACTTAATATGGCAATTTGATACAGTTTTTTTTTATCATTGCGGTCATCAGCGTGTTATAATGATATTTAATTTATCAAGTTTGAAGTATGGCATCGCGGCCGCCACGCCGTCGGGACATCCAAAGATGGAGCAGCCCATAAAGGAAAGTGGACCCATTGTGCAAACGTGCTCCACCGGTTACATTCCTATACGAAAAACTGTCAGAATTTTAATACTTCATGCCTTTCAATAACCCTTATGTTTCATACTGCTTCAAATTACAGTACCGCGGCTTAAAAATGTGCGCGACGAAACAGGGAGAGTACAGCTCCATTCCTTCGCCGCGATCGTGTCGGTGGTCATGCTCTTTTTTCACTATTGTATGTATAGATATAAGTAGTAATAAGTACATGCGTAATATAAAATATTCCCAATATGTATCGTCTAATGAACTAATATAAATTTAAAATAGATCTTATTGCAACTTTGCCGACAAATTCAGAATTTGGTTAAATCGCAAGATGAAGATATGTATGAAATCGACTTCAGTAAGCATTGGAAAAGTGACAACTAATTTGAAAAATCTTAGCGGCCTAAATGGCAAAAAAGCTTTACGATTTCTTTATGAACATTAATCCGTCTATGGAACGAAGTGTTATTTTTAAGAGGAAAATTAATAATGGAGGAAACTTTTAAAAATTCTAAGCAAAATAAAATTACAAAATTTTTCAAACCTTTGTTTAAGCCTTAAGATAATTAATCAAAATGTTCAAAAACTACAGTTAAATTGTTTTAAAAAAAATTTAATTATATCATCTAGGAACGTATCCTCTATAACCCCATATAAATTACCATTCCGTATTTACGATTTCTGTATTCGCGGCATATTTATCGAATATATACCCCGGAAATAAAAAGCTTTACTGTATACCGCATTTTAATCATAAAAGAACATATTACTAATAATAGTTTGTCACAAACCTTAAATTAGGAAAAACCTGAGACCTAACAATGCGTGCTAAAATTGCTTAAGTTCTTAATCCATTTGTCATTTAAATTTGAAATTACTAAACTAAAATACCAACGACAATGTCTTTTGGCGTTTAATTTCAATTAATTATTGTACAATAAAGCTAAATATAATAAATAAACTTTCACACGAATACTTTTTGGATCTTGTTGTCTTACTTAATTAAAATTTTATAAACTCTTTACTCAACAAGGGGTGCTGTACAAAAACCTTTCGAGTTCGAATGATAAATGAATCGGATCTGAAAAGAGGTAAAGCTCAGTTGGACACTATATTATTTTCAAAGAATATTAAATTACATATGTAATTAACTTTAACATTACATTTTATGAAGTCATTTACAATGTACTAACCCATGACATACACAGGTTCTTTGACAATTTTATTAAATATAGTTATAGATTCTATCTGAATATTATTTGAAATGGTATTGATAAATCGCACATAATACCCATAGAAAGATTGCGCGATATAGTCAAGTGATAGATATACTTAAGTTTGTTTTTGGTTCTGGTATTTACATTTCATGAGAAAATCGTCATTATGTTCGGAGACACATTTTCATAGACATGTTAAGACTTTTTTTTTTCTCTGAAAGATACTACGACTAGGTAATTTTTATACACGACAATTTCGTGCAATATTCTAATTGTAACATAGATAGCATAAACAATGGCAAACTTAATAAACACAACGCTTTTAGGCAGAAATCGCTAGGGACCGTCATAAATCATTAATCCTCTCGACTTAATCGCAACTGAATACTAAGTAAACTTAACGGGTTGTAGACTTAGACAACTAAACATATACATATACATGTATATATGTATTTATATATATATATATATATATATGTAAATACATATATATATATATATATATATATATATATATATATATGTATATAAATACATAAATACACATATACATATATACATATTTATATTGTGGAAAAGTGAGGTGCCACATAAGGATTTTTCCTCGCTTGGTCTCCTTTCACTCATCACAATATCTCTACTATTGTAATATAAAGAGACTTGAAATTTGGTAAGAATATTTTTTTGTTAAAGTAGAGATCAGCTACAAACGAATTATAAAACTCTTATCCGCAAGTTGATTGGGGGTGCTGACTAACTTATCGAAGCGCGCGTCGAAAAACTATTATTTACTTATTTATTAACTTTTTGTAGTACTTGTGTATGTATAAATAAATAAAACAGCTATCGTCAATCAAACAAACAATCTCTATTCAATTTACATGTCTTTGTTGTTATATAGTTCGTATTCAAATTCAATTAATTAAACCATTGTTGTTTTTTTATCTACACAAAAAATACGAAAGGTGTTTTGGTTTAACAACACGTATGTTTCAGTAACGGAGAAGTATGGCGGGTGCGCCGGGAGAACGATCCGTCGAAGCGTCGTGACAAGAAATGAAAAACAATGGCTTGTTAGCCTTTTGTCGTGAGCGCAGTTCGGCACTCCGACGTGACGTGACATCCTTGTATTGTCTGTGTAATCAGGGAAGCATTGACCGGGAGTCAAGGGGGTTGGGAAGTGTATAGCACTTGTTGATGTCGTGAATGGGCACTTTGCGGTCGGACAGGCAGCGTACACGATTTCTCTTCTATCGGTGTAAGTGCTGTTATGAAAACGGTGTAATTTTGTTTTTGAAAGTGATAATATGTAAATTAAAGTGTGATTACTTTGGTGTAACGTTTTAATTTCCGAACTGGCTGTCACGACAGACTTCGTGTTATCAAAAGCCATTGTTGTCAACTCAAAAACGTATCTAAAATAACGACATCAAATAACAGAAAAGAACTGTTGTTTTAATTTACTGAATGGGGTCAATGCGATAAAAAATGTTTCATTTCTAATATTTTTCTATGAATACTTAGTTTTTTCTCTTTCTAAAAACCTTTTTCGTACCACAATTAAAATGTGAATTCAAAATGCATAGAATTGGTCGAATCGTTCTCAAATTATGCGCATAGCAACAAGTTTATGTATATTAGCACATTATAAATAATATTACAAATTTATAACATATAAAAGATATATTATAACTAGGTCCTGTAAAAAAATAGATGTAGTTTTAAAATAACAAACAAAAGGCAATTCTCAAGAATTCTTAAGAACTGTTCCTTTTGTTTATGTAAGTTTAAATGTTATTTATATTGTGAAATACGGGGAGTATACAAAAGCTGATTGTAAATCAGCTTATTTTGGTTACAATAGCTCGTTGGACGACCTATTGACTATTACCGGTCCATTTAAATTCTAAGACAAATATGTTTTGTATAGATATAAGAAAGGACCAATATCTAGCCACCTCCGCACATGCAGTGGTTGTCGTGCATGAAAGTGCACCGCCCGCCAGCCCGCTCGTAAATGCGCATGCGACAGACAATGCAAACTACACAACCGCCACCGTAAATTCACTCAACACGTGTTTCACCCCTCCACGGGGCATCTTCAGGAGTTGTTACACAGATTAGTGCTAAACACCGAGTGTTCACTCGGTGTTTAGCACTAATCGCGCATGCGCATTTACGAGCGGGCTGGCGGGCGGTGCACTTTCATGCACGACAACCACTGCATGTGCGGAGGTGGCTAGATATTGGTCCTTTCTTATTTAGGATGGACTTCCGCAATGTAACGCCTGAATCCATTAAATATTGTATAGATATTGTAAACTTTAAGCACTAATGGAAGATAATTTAAATTTAATGCTGATAAAAATGTTGTACGGAATCATTTTTAATACAGCATTGAATGTAAACTAGTCTCAACATCCCGAAAATGGCGTCATATATATATATATATATATATATATATATATATATATATATATACGTTTAACTTTGATATATTTGAGTCGGTAATCGCGGAAACTAGAAAAATATATAAAATTCCTAACGATTATTAAAATTTTGCATTTAACCTTAATAATAAGGTAGTTTAAAACAGCCTATTTTATTTTTTGTCTTGCAAACATGAAACAAGTAAGGTTGTTACTTCCAATTAGTACTACAGTTGTAAGGCGGATCTCATAAATTTACTATAATTCATGATAACTCTTAAAAACGTTAATGTTTTTTTCTATTAATCGATTATTAACTTTGTATTCCTTTTGATAGCAGAGAGACTTTCATGAGTGGTGTGGCAAAATAAGTTAGTGCAATAAAGTTTTTAAACCAAATTTTTCACTTTCAACTCCAACTGTATAATTAAGAAAATGAACTAACAACCGTCACTTCATACATTATATCTGTCTGTTGTAACACTAAGTATTAGTACGAAATTATATCTTTCTTAGAACTTGGACTCTTTGTTTACTAACATAGAACGTGAGTAAACCCGTAATGACGAACATCATCTCGGCAACTCGCCAATAGAGGGCGCTAAGATCCATATATAGAATGTCGCTGGGCAACAGTCGAAGTAGGTGCAGTAAACAAGAATTATGGCCTTCGCGGTGGGCATTTCCGATCTTCCGTTTCGATTTCACCGCCACGTTTACGATTGCACTACGATTTGTTAGACAACGTTCAGTTGATCCTGTAAGTTTTAATTTGGTCGGGTTATAAATCCCTACAAGAGAGGAATAAACTCGGAACGAAAGGCTATTTATAAACAAGTTTCTACAGGGCTCACACTTTTAGATTATAAACCAAAATCACAATTATCAAATTTTGATTTGTTACCGTTACGTAAATACTTAAATAATTATCGTTAATACTTTTTAGTTTTGTGTTAACTAATTTAAATTTAAATTATCTCAACTAAAATTATTATTATATTTAAACTAAAATTTTCGTCTATAATAAATCAATGTTTTTATGATTATTTTTATCTTATTATATAATACACCACTAAATTTAAGGAAATAACCAACTCCATTTAAAAAAATGTAAGTTTGTAATAATTTAGCATGCATGTTTACGAAGATATTCCTAGATAGATGGAATTTTTATATATATTATGCTATTATTTTGAATGTAACTTGAACGCTCTTATAAAAAATTACCTATGAACTTGAAAATGGCACGTAAAAACCCAGACTAATATCTATTTATAAGTAGATGTCCCGACAGATTTTTACTGCCAGGAATTATAGAACTGTTGCATTTCAATAAAATTTAACGTAACATACTTCAGAATGAATACATTAATTTCTTATTGAAAGAAATAAGTTGATTTTGTTATCAAAAAATGCAGACCAAAGCAGCTGTTAAATGACAATATAAGTTATCATTACGTATACAATGCGAAACGACAAATGCGCAGTTTCAAAATAAGAAGATATTCAATTAAAAAGTTATTTCTGTTTTCTTTGTCATTTATTTTAAGTATGAATTATATATCACAAACATGAAATACTTGTATATTTATAAAGATTCTGCAGATTTATTTAAGTAGATAGTTTGTTACGAAAGCGTCAACCCTGAATGACTAATTTGTGCTCGGCGCGTGCGAGTTGCTCCTATCGTTGAGAAATCGTGGCAAAGAGAACTCATTCGCTTATTATTAATGCGCTAATATTAGTTTAGTTGCGCTTCAAAGTAACTCTCAACTTGTCAAGATTCATTTTAGTCGTTTTTTATTCTTCGATTTAGAGCTTAGTTGAGAATTCACGTTACTTATTAGGAGTAAAGGCTAGTTTAAAGTGCGAACGTATGTTTCGTTAAGACAGTTAAAATATTGACTTGTTTTGAATGACAAATAGTCGCTTTGCTACTAGATTTTGCGCAAATTTACATTATTATTTCTTGATTAAACTTAACTAAACTAATCAACGCTAAACTATTTTAGGTTTAACTTAAACACAAGAATTTCTAATTATTTTTACATGTTTTTCGACTTTAAAATATTTAAAAGTTAACTTTTAAAAAATGAACGTGATTTTTATGTTCTGTGTACTATGTATACATTTCTTTGTGAGTTGGACGCTTGTTTAACTCTTTTATTTTACAAAATCTATTGCGAAAGTTATAATCTTAAGATTATATACAGTATGGTTCACGACTTTCGAATCCACGAACTTTGAATTCGATGAAATTACAGCAATCGTAAAGCTTGAGAATTACCAATATGTTACTTATGAATGAGGAATTGCAAACAAAGAAATAATATAATCATAAAAAAATATATAATGTCATTACAATTATAATAATGTGTTGAAATATTTAGTAAAAATTCATGAACTAAATTAAAAAAATAGCGAATTCTCGGTTATGAAATAAAAAGTTAAACGGAAGCAAATAACTATGCGGTTAAAATAGTCTGTTCCAATTTATCCGCAGACTAAACACATGTCGGCGAAAAACAAACAGAGCTTTTGTTGTTTCTCTAACCCGTGCACGACTACCGACCTTATTAGGGTCTAAAAATAATAAACAAAGTCTAGAATCAAATATTATTTATAAATATGGAAGTCTGTCGAAACTTCGATGGTTTACAAAATAATATTATTTATCTCTTAAGATCGTGTAATAACAAACTACAAATAAGTTTGAATAAAATCGACCGAGGACATGTCTTTTATTATCTTGGTTGTGGAAGTCTGAGAAGAAACAATCTCTGTGGTCGAATATTTAATATTAAACGCAAGTCAATAACTAATCGAAAAAGATTTTATTCTATGTTGATACTTTGTGGAGAAGAAGAAATTTTTAGTAATATGAAGTTCTCGTGCAGTGAATCGAATGAAAAATGATTTCAATTTTGTTGCTAAATGTACTTTAATGTTATGTAATACATTAACAATTTTTTAGCTTTAAAAATGTCCATTCTGAAACTCTATTGGAATATGACTGGCCAATATCTAAATAATAATTAAATTTAACGTTTAATTATAAATTTACGAAAATGCTTAATCTTGCTAAATTATCATTACTTTATTTATTATTTCTATAAACCATCTATTTAAGGATATAGTGTACATTAATTGCACCTATTTTCAATCATTCTGTATTAAGTGAGCACTGAAGATTTATCGGAATACGACAAACCAATAACAAACCAACACATTCACTCCTTTGAAACTTGTACACCTATTTCCCTAGTTTGAGTTAACGAAATTTACACAGATTATTAGTTAATTTTGTTGATATAATTTATGGTTAAGATTGAAAAGTTTTATAAACTGTTCACACATAGTTTTTTTTTTTTTTCAGAAATAGGTCAATTAAAATTGCAATTAAATCGGTGACTACAAAATAAATAGTTTTAAAGTGTAATTATTCATAATTTATCATAATGTTTTACGTCTTTATCGAGTGACAAAGTCGTTAAACCAAACATGAATAAAAAAACTGTAGCATCAGTTGAAACCATCTCTCCATAGAAATCAAAATATATGCTGTCTAATAAATAACACGGGTCAGTTGCTAAACACGTGTATTCCAAAGAGTCGGCTCAGATTTATCTAATTCTAAAATACCATTCAGGATCCAAGTTTTTTCTTGATTTTCTATTATTTGTAACTGTTCACTTAGAGTTTAATATTATTATTTTATTACTATATTTCTATATTGCATTAGCATAATACATACACCCAGAGTTTATATTTCTTATTCGATAGGTATTTTCTACTCTGTAAAGCGCCATCTAACGGTCAGCCGCTAAACCATTGTAGTTTTCCTCCAGGGAAATACCCAAAACTTTTTATAGATGGCGTAGTTTTACATGTAATTTACGTAATAATTTATTTTATGAAAAGAGTTATTAATTAATGAAATAATACAAAGCGGAAACAATTATTGAAAATCTTACCTGTTAGCAGTTAACGTCGTCATCTCGACGTTGTTCCCACAGGCTGTTAAAATTTCATCGCAGCTACTGCCACCGGTTATTCGCTGTACGGAACTTAAAGACCCATCTTCGGTGGAGTTCTTTCCAGTTACTGTAGCATTTCCGCTAGATGGCGTTATTCTTTGCTTAGACGCCTGTTTATGGCGGCTTAGAGCAAAGAATAGAGCGAGTACTGCCTTTAGTTTAGCGTCCCGAATGTCAACAGCTGTTACTTGTTCCAGTCCTTGAACTTTTTGCGCGTGGAGGAAATCTAAACAGCACTGCACGTTTTCCAACTGAAAAGACAAAAAAGCATGTTACTAATATATATAATATACGTGAGATATGTTTTGCCACGTTCAGTGTTTTTATTTTATACTTAATTTGATGATATACTTTATTTCTCGCTACCGGAATGAAATTTCTTTTTTTAATCAGTAAGTATCTGGACGTAAGTAATGGTCAACCTATAACAAAGATTATACAAATATTACAACGTAAGGTGGTAAATTTTCTAATACAATAATTAATCCGAGAATATTATTTTATGCAAATTATGTTTGGCCACAAAAATATGCATCGCCTAAAGACTTACAAAATGAATCAAAAGTTGTCTTAACTTATCACAGATTATTTATATTGTTGAATGTATACAAACATAATAAATCTTCCTTTAAGAATATATAAATATAGCGATAAATATTCTGGAATCAATCACAGCAAAGGTATTTATTGATAGCGGTAATAAAACCATCACTGGCCTTAATTAAAATTACCGATAACCATTAAATTCATTGTAATTTATCGCCGAATTATCTCTTACGTACAGCTTCCTAGTTTTACCGATTATTAAATTCATTCGAGAGTTTATTAGAATATCTCGGTTATGTAATTATAATTAGAGTTATAGAGTTAATTATGAAAGTAACGTTTATTACAATTTTGGTATAAAAGAAAATTGTACTAATTTAACGTTGTTTATGATGTTTCATAATAGTTAAATCAAAAGTGTCCGAAGCAAAAAGTATAACTATATTTATTGAATATATTTTTTTTTCGTCTACATTTCACCACATAATTCTTAGAGGTTTATAAAAGTTTTGTGTCGGATAAGTAAAAGTCTGTTTAAAAAACTATTCATAACCATATATATTTATTATATATACATATATATATATATATATATATATATATATATATATATATATATATATATATGTATGTATATATATATATATATATATATATATATAAACATATAAATATCATTTTGTGTGCCGTCCAGTTAGTAGCGAGAGGTATAAATGAGAAATCTGAATAACCCGCAGAAGGACTAAGGCCTGTCAAGAAATAACAGCTCATTTCTAGCAAAAGCTTTCTATATACATTCGCACTAATAAGATATTCGAAATATTACGCGAAAACATCTTAAAAAGTCCATGATCTATAATAATTGCGGTACTAATTATGAAAAAAAAATTATGACATTAAATAAAAATATAATCGACATTTAATGACAGTCAATTTGTATGCAATAAAATAGGTGCAAACAATGTTCACCTACAAGGTGGGCAGACTCTCTTAGTCGTCGAAAGACGCTGGATACAGACCGCTACCAACTTATTGGAAACCTGAAGCGGAGGCATACGCCTAGCCTTGGATGAATGCCTTTTGGCTGAAATGATAATATTAAAGAAAATGTGAAATTTTCGTATTGAAATGTCACGTCTGAAAACTGTTAAAGTAATTCAAGACACGTTCTTCCGAGGCGCATAGTCGTCGGTAATGTTTTAGTCCTAACTGTGATACGAAAAAGGCTAGCCTTAGTGCCGTTGATAGGAAACCTATTGGTTCCGTTCCGAGCCGCAGCGAACACGTACAAAATTTCGCGTACCGGCTAAAATGGAAAGTAATTCAAAGCTATAAACGTTTGTCGCTAACGAAACGCATTGCGATTATTAACAGACCTTAGCTACGTCGGCGCTATTGTCACGCGAGTGCAACGCGCCCGGCTTCGCTAATGAGTTCTCATCAAATAAGCTTGGAACAATAAAATATCATGTCGATCAGTGATAGCCAATCTTTGATTTTTATTCGAAGTGGTACGTCATTAAATTTTTATATAAAAAATACTGACATAAAAATACGAAAAATATTAATAAATTTACAAACGTTTAATTTAGTCTTCGACAAATTAACATACTCAATGTTTGAGTTTACACTCATATAAAAAAAAATCCCACAAGATATCAAAGACCTTCATTTTATTAGTTTTTAATAAATTAAAAGTATATTGTTTAATAAATATTATTGCAGCTAACAAAAGTTTTGATCGAAACGCCATTTTATAATAAAACTTTGTTAAATCTCATTTGAAAAGTGCAACTGTTGATTGACCGGTTCCTCTCAGCAGATCAGCATTCGGAGTTGGTGGTAGCTTTCTACTTATATTCTTAAAAAGTGCGTTCAAATGCATAGTTGAAAAAAGGTAATTTGAATTATGAACTAACAGATTCTTCTTCCACTATTCTATAAACTACGAACATCACCTGTAACCATAACGTGACAAAATTAAATGAGTTTTTTTTACCTAACACTGACATTGCCCAGAAAAAAATAAGCATTTTACAAAAAAAATTGTAAAATAATATCCTTAATATCCTTTATAATTTTACACCTGCTTTATACATTAAGACCTGTAGTGCATGTAGATTAGAATAATAAAGGGATGGTTCATTTACACCTACGGATATATAATTAGTTGGTGTTTTATTGATAAGTATGGTATAGTTAATATGGAGATATTTAAATACTACTTTACTTTTACCAAACAATTGCGGAATCGTTTTAAATGCTAAATTTATTGATATTAGATTATAAAATACGGGACGTACGCCCAATTTTATTAAAAGAATTTTTGTTTAACGAGAAACGTTCTCGTTAAACAAAACTCGTGACACCAATTGCCCTATAGATAGCACATGCACTGGGAATTGGAATAAAGAATAAAACAATTCTGTAAGTGCATTTTTAAATTGTACAAGCCATTGTTTTAAGCGCTATAGTTTGGGAAACACTATTGTAGATATTTGGAACGTTAAATCAGTGTTCGCTTGTATCGACTTCGTTACGCAAGAAGTACGCCATGTGACAGATTTAGGTGGACAATGAGATACATTGTCGCCTTTGTTTTTTTTTTTACAAACATTGTCGCAGACAACTGTATCAAGGAGAGATAAATCTTTTCTTGTTTGTGTAATAAAACAAATCTGTTTGCATTGCGCTCTTTATGTCTAGACGTAACATACAATGATGAATGATAATATGTCATTCTTCATCCTCTTTACTATCTTGGTGTTCCAATTTATGCTTTTTTTTCAAATTTTATGACTAAAATGCGCAAAACTGCGCAAAGAAATGTAACTACAAAAATGATTTAATAAACAATTCTAAATATCTACACGACCTAAGGTAGACAGTAACAATATCACGTGGACGATACTAGACTGTAAAATGTAAAAGATCATCTGGATGCTCACGTCGATACAAGTCAAGTCAATAATTGAACATAGGGACCTTAAGGAAAGCCGATGATATAATGGCATGGAAAGAGCTTGTCATTGATTCCTTCAAGGCGTTTCAGGACGGATACGACGTTTAGAAATGAAGAAACGGCTGGGATACCTTAGGGATATTTAAATTCACAAATATATACCTAAAAGAGGAAATACCAAATTGACATAAATAAGCAGTGTACATTTAATTTCTACGAGACAGCTACCTTAAAAATGACTAGAAATGTTTAAATTTTTAACTTCATCCAATATAATTTCGGCATTACGATGTTAAACATAAACACCGAAACCAAAATCAAATTTTGTGTATCTACTAAAAAAAAACATATTCAAAGTAAGACTTCATATTCCAAGTACCAATTTCAAAAAATAAAATAGTACAACACTCCTATAAATAGTCTGAAATACAAAAATAAATTGTCATTGCTATAAGCTATCAATATTTCGCGTATTGCGAAGTGGCGGAAGAAAGATAAACGGAGTATGTTTGTGTAATGGCTCCCCGGTGATATGTCGTTGTTTAATGACATGGCCCGGGAATAAAAGTATTGGTTTAATGTGACCTAATAGGCAGAAAGTAGTTTATTTGATCGAAAAAATTATACCTCGCCTAATAATTACCCAAGTTTTTGAAATGGAAAATTTTACCTAGAATCTTACAATAGCTTTCTTAACCCTTTGTACTCGGAGATTATTTTTACCTTTCCATCTAACATTCGATAATGACATATGTATTGTAACATGAAAAATGTGTCATAACTTATTAGTTAAATAATTAAAACAATAAAATTTATAATTTTTACATAAATTAAGAGAATTCATAAAATTTTTATTATTATAGTTTTCTAGAGTGTTATACAGCTTAAAACTCCTTTGGCGTTTGTCTTTATCACTACTGGATACCTCATATTTATTACATTCAACCTAACTTCGATTTTCGAGTTGCCAAAATAAAACTTCATTCTAGCATTGCTGGCATTCCGAGTTGCCGGAATAAAACTTTAGGCCAGCATTGCTGGCATTCCGGGTACAACTCTTGGCGGTAAAATTTTGCACTTTGTTAATCGATTACCAGAGAAAAGCCGATTAATCTAATTTATGTTAAACTAGTAATATTCTTATAACAAGTCTTCCGAACAGGATGCGAACTTACCTACATGTATAGCGATAGCATTTAAAATCGCTGATTAACAGTAGTGTTTCTGAATTCAAAAATCAAAACGCCCTTGACATTATTTTATTGTAATGATTATTGTAATATTTTTATATTTTCAGTTCGACGTTATATTGAGCACATATAAATAAAATATTATATCGATATAATTTACATGTCAGCTATTAATATTAATTATTCCCCTGATACCTGATACGAACCGTGAGCAGATTGGTGGACCTTCAATGTTTTATTCCATGGTAAAATCGTTTTTATTTATAATCGTTAATGGATAGTGGCGTTAAGCATGCAGCCTGTCAGAGATCGAACCCTTGAATTATGATTGTAAGTTACATTTTTCAATCACTAAGCAAGCTGTCGTTTATTTATTTATTTATAAATTTATTGATTTAATGTTCTTTATTGTACACGCTTGTTTTATTGTTTTACATTATACTGACTTTGCTTATGCTGTAAAAAGGTGGCAACAGTTGATGTTGTTCTTTTATTTTATTATTTATTTTAGCCAAAGCCCTTGAAGAAAATTACGTACACAGTACCTCCTTGGTGTATCGTCATCCAATTACGGTAAAAAATATTTTTGAAAAAAAAATTGGCACGACAATATAAGAAATGACTATTAAACAGCAACTAAATAGCTCTCACATATCAAGTAATTCATTATTTACAATTTATTTTATCGGCTTTAATCTCATGTATTAATCTTTTGTTATTCTTAAGTTTTTTATATGTGTATAAATTACAGTAAAATAGAGTAACCTATAGAAAAGTTAGACAATAGTTGGTGTTTTATTGACGCTTGGTATAGTTCAGAAGGCTACATCTAGATTGTTATTTTAAACGATTAAACATGTATACTGAAATGATTGGCCTTTATTTGTAAAACATAGACGCATATTACGGTTATTTTTTATGGAAAATTTCATCCATCGGTGTAAAAATTTTACGGCGTTATAAAATTATTTCTGATATAGGCGTTTCATTATATTGTGTAAGCCATTTATTTGTATATTTATAAGTTATATTAAAAGTATAATGTTTATGAATTATCATATTCACTATAACAGTGAAAGATTTTGGCAAGAGTAAGTGTCTCGTCTAGAACTTCCGGCGTCTAAAGGAGTCAGGTACACCATTCAAGCGTAGTTTAAGCAACATCCATCATAAGAATACCATAGACCAAAATATTAGTAGTAAAGGAAACACAACGCGGAAATGTATTTCCTATTGTCGAAAGCTACGTCGGTGGGCAGTTTAGTCTGCGACGTCATGTGGCGATGCACGCTTCTATCCCCGAGCCAAAACCAGAACGAGCGTAATGTTGCTCTTCATGAAGCGCATTATATACTTTAACATGCCATTTTAGCTTTTATTCACTCGAGGTAATGGGAGTTTTAAGTAGACTCGGAAATCAACGCCGCAGGCTACGGCTGAAAACGCACTAGTTATATAATATTTGTAATATTTCGTTGCGCTTTCCTTATTTTGTATCCTTTACAGGTTTTACAAAGGCTATGTTACAAAGTTATTACACTAGTTAAAAAATAACTTTGAATGTCATTTCTGTTAAATAAATCATATACTCATATAATAAATTTATTTATTTATTGTGTATTATTAGGCAAACGGTTACAAAAAAGAATAAGCGCCGATTTAATATTAATTGAATAATGTTTGAATAGTCGAGACATCTGTCTAGTCTGTTCTTGAACATTACATTTATACTTTGAATTATTAATGCATGTAGTGTCACTTAAACTTGATTATTGGTGCTGTCAAACCAACATAAGCCTAGTACAATTTTTATATATACCGGTATATTGATTATTAATACAAGTTCGCTATGTAATTTATAAATATTTAATTGACAATTAGTAACTACACGGTTAAATGTGGATACTAAAGGGTATAAGATAGTGTATGTTTTACAACTTTTCAGAAATTCATTATCTCACAGGTATATATTTTGTACATATACTCATGTACCATTTGAAGAGGATGTAAATAATTTTAGATAGAACAAAAGCTCGCTACTGAGTTATTTGACCGACGTAGTCGCGTTAAACTTTTGTAAATCTTGTCCACTAAGTCGCATGTCCTTCAACGTTTGTATGCCACTGTAAATAATCGTGCGTGAAATGCATCAAACCGGTCGTGATCCAAAAAGTTTAACATTAAATATTGATTAAAAAACAACTCTTAAAGTGACTCAAGGTTCACGTAATGCAGTTCGTGGCTTCATTACATAAAAAAGATTAAGTTTTGACGAGAACGATGACCGCTGTTTTTTAATACGTAGGACGCTGAAAAGGTTCTGTTTATTTTCGCATTAAGATTTTTTAATTTATTTTTATGCGGTTTAATTTTATGTATTAATAAATATTTGCATTCAAATTTTATTTTTGGGAGAAACGACCCATTTTTGTTATTAAAACTGTGACCAGTTCAACGAATATTAAAATAAATTTTACCACAAATTTCTGAGTAATTATTTATTGATTTATAAATAAAAAAATATATCTTGATGATAAAAACAAATATTTCGTTCAATACAAGACTAGTGATAACTAGATTTTAGGTATAATCATTTTTTTTATAGTATATGTCACTTTTTGTTTTATTACATCCTTACCTCTTTTTTGGTTTTCGTCGACGCTTTCATGTAGAAAAGCTAGAGACAGGAGTTATAACTTACACTGGTTTATATAGGAGAAAATTATCGCCCTTGCCAAAAGAAAATGCAAAAGAAAAATTAAAAAAACTGGCCGAAACGATTCCGCGTTTTTATGTTTAAAAACATAGTAATAGTACTTATATATAATATTACTTAATAAATAAAACTAAAATAATATTAATTTTCTGTTTTGTAAGGTAAATACTACACTACGTTACACATACGCTCGTGTAAATTTAAAGTCATACAGGTAAACTTAAATAAAATAAAATATAGTTAATAGCAATTATATTGATGTATAATAATCGTATAGATAAATAATATTAAAATATCCACCTACGCAGTGATTTATCACAATATCTCCGAAACCAAGGCTCAAAGATTTGAAATTTCGTAACAATATTTCTTTTGCCTAGTAAAGGTTAGCAAAGAACAGATTTTACGAATTTTTATCCGCAAGAGAGTTTACGGGAGTTCATTAAATGTATGCATATTTTAAAGCTGTTATATCTCTAATAAGAATTCTAGATTATTTTCTGAGTGAGTTTACTCCGTAAAATTCATTATTGATAAATAATTAAATGTAAAAATAAAACGTTTCTCTCTATAATTTGAGCCACGCAAAGCGAACGGGAGCGAGTGGTTTCAGCTAGTAGATAATTTTTTTTATATCTTCATTTCAGCTATAGAACTAAAATTAAAAAAAACTAAATTTATACGAGTATAAGTACATACGTGAGGTAAATAGTTTTTATTACAGCAATTTGAAACTTTATGCTAATTAGATCTTTCGTACGCACATTAGCCCTAACTGCGGCCTAGAATCGAATAAATGCATTGGATCTACTCCACGCGTGCTTGCGACACGACAGGGTACGGCGCCGGCCCTTAAAAGGCCCGTCTCCTGATCTCATAGGTCACACGCGCAGCCACCGGCACCCGAGACGATGCCTTTTGAAACCCCGCGACTCGAACACCGAAATAATTACAACTTACGTCTGCGCACATATTGTATCACTCTTACAACATGCGAGTATTTTAGATTTGTTTTTATGTTTATATTTTACTTTTAGATACAAATTTACCACATTTAATATCTATCGAAGGTAAATTTTGAAATACGAAAGCAAATTTATTGTTACGGAATTATAACAAACACAAATACACACAAATTTTTATTTTTAATTTGTAATATGTATTTTGATAACTCCTCATGTTAAAAACTATCGAATCATATATTGCATACTTTCATGCTGGTCAGTTTTAAAAAAAAAGAAAAATAACTGGATTGTACTCATTGTCTACCAAAAATGGAGCAGTGAATGGTTATTAGTATTAGTATATTCATTACTATTAATTACTTTTGTAATGAAGTAGAATTATGTTTTAGTAGAAATATGTGCATAACATCGTAACACCACTTATACGCAAGAAATTTTTCAGTATATTTTTTTTTCACTTCATAATTTTTTTTACGTTACGCGGAATATCTGTTCATGTAATATTTATAATATGTTATAACCGATATGCCCGTTGAGCTAAAGGTCTTCCAGGAGTAGTAAGTAGGATAAAATAAGAATTTTCACAAGCATTACTATTAAAATTATAATGGAATGGGATAGTAAGTTGCTTCGACTGTCCACCTAAGAACTCTTCGAAGTGATCTAAAAGCTTAGAGGCGTCTTTAAAATCATTGATATTTGAATCCGAGTAGAAGTTTCTGGGAGAGCTCTTAAGGTTAGTTCCTACAAAGAAGTCCAGGCAAAATGCCTGCTGCTCCAAACTCAATGAAGGCACTATACAGTTGTCTATATATATAATAAACTAAATCAGATATCTTAACGCGGACAAAATTTATGAGGTATTCTGAAGAAATTTGTATAACAAAACTTGGTATTGAATCGCGCTGTTACGACAAACGGATTATATACCATCATGCCAATGCTCTGTTCGTTCCATGACATTTTGGTATGAAAAGAAAATAGTATATAACGGAGAAAATAGTATATAACGGAGAAAATAGTATACGAGCAGTAGTAGCCCACCGTAGAAATCTGGGACTCTATATCGTTCATCGCGGGTACGATATCCAGGATACAATCTTAAAGCGACTGCTCATAAACAAGTTTAAAGACGATGGGCAGCAGCTTCTTCATTCTATACTACCACATTACGATCGCCGGCCCGCTTGCTAAGCGTGATATATCCTTCTATAGTTATATTTGGGGGAGACTACCTTGCTGTAGGCGTCTGTAGACTGAAACAATGATATGACGGAGTAGATAGGCTTGTAAAGCGCTTTAAGAAGCATGACGTTTCGTTATTTTTTTAAAATCAATCTGAGAGTGTTGCTATTTATATTTTCAACAAGACTTACAAATGCTGGTAACTATTAATTAATTTTTGAGCAACCAATAATTTCACAACGCGGTTACGTCGACATGTATAAATATACAAATATACTTAGTTTATTATAACTAGATATAGATTTAAGAAATTATTTAAAACATTATTAAAATGTTTATCACAGATTAAACATTGACGAGATTAACGTTTTTAATAGATAATAGCTTCACAATATTTTAGACATTTTGTGCTGTTTTAAGATATACCAATCACCTATTGTGGAAATTTTACTAGATTGTATTATATAGTCAATTTTGTTAGCAAGCTACATTTTTAGTGTATTTTTCGAATATCTATGATAAAAAAAATAATTTATAAGAAATTTAAATAAACTGCGCTGCGTTATCTTACTTTTATATTTGACTCAGAAACTGCATAGCCATTTTTACAGTTTCTTGTCTCGGATGTGAACACTGACGACACGTATAAATTTGCACGGATGAATCCAATTGTACCATCCGTTTAAAAGTAGGACTAACAGATGCATTTATACCTCTCTTACACATTGTTAACATTCTTGGCCAATAGCGAAGTTTTTAGAAGTCTATCCTTCGCAGAGATCTTATTGTAAATGGATAAAGTGTTGAACTCTTGTAATGCTATTGTCATGGTTCTAGATAACGTCGATACATCATCCCCTTCAGAGTTGCTAAAGCTAGAAGTGTATGGTGTACATTGACACTAATTTAAGCTGACCACAAAGGTTTGTGGTTAGCCATAATTAATGACAAATATTTTATTTATGTACAACAGTGACCATGTTGACATAGTAATAATAACGTTGGGTTATTATTCATCTGTCTGTGTTTCATCTCCGAGAAATCACGAGCTATAAGGAAAAAACATACTCGCTGCTGCCAATTTGACGATTATTGTTATTATTCTATTTATTAATAAAAATCATGAGAGTATTATTAAAAATATCAATAGCATATGTACAAAAAAATTAATAAATTGGTGAATATTATCTTAAAGTATACTTATTAAGTTTTGGTTACGTTTTTAATGAAATTTTTATAAGTTTGATAACCGAGGACAAATATTCAAGCTAGGCGATCCCAATTCCGAGAAAGAGATCAATGTTCGAATTCAACTAGGTTGAACAACGTTCGGAAAACGAAGGTCTCTCCCTTCTTGCTTCATTGGTAAGTTCACAGTCGAACTAGCCATGGAGCATAACTCTCCATGCTCGGAATTACTCTATGAGATCAAATCGGAAGAATGAGAAACCAAATTAACCAACGTGGAAAAGCAAATTGGTAAATTGAAATGACAGCGAGCAGGCCACATATTACGAGGAACAGATGGCCGCTAAGGCTTTAATGTTCTGGAATCACGACACCAAGACCACGGACTGGCAAGCGCAACGAAGGATCTTCACCTACAAGATGGATAGATAAACTTGTAAAGTTCGTCTGTATATGCTGTCCTATTCAAAATCTCTGGCCTTTGTCCGCCATTCAATTCACTTTAATGACTGAAATAATGATGCATTAGTTATCAAGCTTAAAATAAAAAAAAATAACTTAAAATAATTTAGTAATAAAAAATAAACAACAGTTATTATCGAAGTTTTGTCTATTCACTGTATAATCACAGATACAGCTCGTTTTATTTGAGTTAAAGTGATTCATTTTTGAAAGCGCTAACAAATCTTCCATTAAAACGTCACACCATAAAGCATCTGATTCTCTCCGGTGAATAACAATTTGTAATAAACTACTCGATTGACCTCATAAATATTCTTTATATAATAAATTACTCTACAAAATGGAGCGTAACGGGAGTGCATTGTGTAAAATGAGGAAAGTATTTAAATGCGGCGTATCAAGAACGGGGCACGTGCGATCAAATATTACGGCAAGGTGAAACCTACGCCCTTCATCGTGAACCTTTCTGCGTGATGTAAGGAATATTTATTTTTAATTGCAAAAGTAAAACAAGTATGTTTTGTGTAATAGATTTTAATTTAATATTATTTATAAAAAATCTCCGATGACCTTAAAACATGGCGGAAAATTTTTAAAATATATAAAGAATGAATAGTTACAGACACAAAAGTAACTATTGGTGAAAGATCTGTATCTATATTATATTGTTTATTATATAAAAAATATATATATATATATAGTTTAACAACCGTAATCATAATAATCTAACAATTGTTATATGTGATAATTACACTTAAATATTTTCTATATATAATAAAAAATAAAATCAATCCCTATTCATTTGGATACGCCATAACTTGAGAACGACTTTACCAATGTCATTAAAAAAAAGAAAATAACAATGAAATTTAAAAAAAAGATAATGTTGTAAAATATACTATTAAAACTCCATAATTTCTATTTAAAAAAAATAAAACTCTTAATTTTCCTGTATAACCCACAGAGTAAATTAAAAACGAGTAGTGTTCCCCAATGATAGAGGAGTAAAACTTACGATCGTAGTTCGCGGGTGTGTTTCGCGGGATACAGTTTTATATATAACTCACATTTTATGCATTAATTATATAGGATTGCCACTGCTCACAAACAAGTTTCAAGACAATATGTAGCAGTATCCTCTGCGTACCACAATACTACTGTCCAAGGCATATGCCGCACAGTGGGTTTATTAGGGTAAAAACGCCGAAATTTAAAACGCATGTCCCTTGCTATAAAATAATAAATACATTTAAATCTGTACAATTATTATACAATAAATTATGAGAGTACATAGTCTGACGAGGTAGCCAATGTTATAATAAAACTATCCATCTTTTTAAGTTATTATCTGCGTCTGTTAAAAACAATGCGTCTTCATTATTTATTTCAATGCGATTAAAAAGTCAAGTAAAATAATTTGCTGCTGTCAATTCGTCAAAAATTTTACATTCGTATTAATTAGCAAGACAAAAAATTCATTTATTTTAAATAATTTCATACATGTCATGTGCATGCTATACACGTAAAAATATAATAAGGCATATAAACCGTATGTCTAGTAACATGGAAAGTTACTTTTGAATCTTAAGGTTATATGACTTGAATTCGAGGTAAAAAATAATTGACATAGGTGCCATAAAATTTATCGTTGACATAGTACCAGGTATATTTACGATGTTTATGATCACTTATTTTTTAATAAAGTAATAATATTTTTCGGTGGCCGACTGTGCAGAAAATTTCAAGAGCATCCCGTTATTCAGGCTTAGGTCAGGGCGCACGAGGTACTCGGCGCAAGTATGCCGAGGTCTCCTCCCGGTTTAACTGGAACACGCCATATCTGTTTATGCGCAATATTTCACACGACGCGTACACAATAAACTGCTTTTGTATAGAACATGTGAAAGTTTTGTATGTTTTGTTGAATTTAAATTTATTACATTCCAATGTCTTGGTGTCTACTTTGTTTCAGTTAGGTGATATCTGTGAAGCAAACACGACACGAAAGACACGACGTGATGAACAGTTACATTGGAAGGGTCTCAGATATATTGTTAATACATCAATGTTTTTTATTTACAGATTTTAAAATTTAAATTAATTAAACGATGATCTTTACAATGTATCATCACCATCATCATTTTAGCCATAGAATGTCCATTACTGGACATAGGCCTCGCTCATAGATTTCCATTAGGACCGATTGAAAATGACCTGCATCTAGCGCCTTTCGACGACCTTGACTATATCGTCTATTCACCTTGTGTTCTATATCGCGTTTGTATATTCATAGCAAACTTCGATAAGAAAAGCTAATATATAATATATATATATATATATATATATATATATATATAGCATATAGTTTATAATTGATAGCTTATAAAAAAGCTATAGCTCTCTAGTTTCTTTTTATAATCTGTATCCATTACATAATCTATTTATGCTCTATATATTTTGCATCCATCGATATACTTGGTGTTAAGTATAGCTGGAATATTATGGCACACTACTTGCGTGAATTTGTTTTTAGGTACATAAGGAACGCTTAATTTATTGAGCATATTATAAAACCGTATATAAAAGTCAATCGTTCGTATAGAAAATATATGAGGATACCGTACTAAACATAAGTTTAGCTCAATTTACGACGGCAAGCTTTTTATTTTTTGGATCGGTTAAAAATATCAAATAACTCACATCCCTCAAGTCTGACTTAAATTCTTGTATTATTGTTTCTTGTTTAATTTTTTTTTGGTAAATTTATGTTATATGAAGTCATAATGTTTTATTGCAGGATAGTAAATTTATTTTACCTTATTGTTACCTCTTAAAAATAAGTTGTACAAAAATTCCTTAAAGAATTTGTCTGCTTGCGTAAAGTTGTATATTTACATATAAAAGTCAATATTCAGACTTAACAATAATATATCTGCATCTCATACTGGATAAACCAATATGCCTGTATTTCTATGAACAATTTTTATAACCTAATTATTATTAACTTCTAAGTAATATACAATTTTATAAAATAATATTGTAAGTAATATTATAATTTATTGTTATTATTATTTCTTAATTATATTAGAACCAATACAACCTTATCTGAATATTAATATTTTCTATAATTGCGCCTTAATTTGGAAATGACTTGGCTGATTTCATTAAAAAAATTTACATGTTTTCCAATACTCTACGAAGGGTTCTATTAATAAAAAATACTTACAAATTTTAGATAATATATCGACTACTGAAATTTTTGTTCGTGCGCTATAAATTTATATCATCGGTTAATTGCAACATCAGTCAGTATTTATCGATTACGAATTTTTTTTTTTAAATTAAACTCATAAATTTTGTGACCACTCTGGACATATGACCAGTGATATTAATTGATTTTTTTATTGGTATACGACAGACCAATAACTTCTAACAGTAAACAGCCTGTAGGGACAGACAGTTTTCAAATATTTTTTTTTTTATTTTTTAGTATATTAATGAGTAATAGATTAGTCCGTAAAAATAATTCGATTTAGAAATTTAATGTTTGTAAATTTTCCGTTTCTGTCGACCGATTCAATCCAGGAGGTTATCAAATCATCATTTTTTCTGCGCACGCTATGAATCATATGTACTGTACACTCTTCTCTGTAGCGTTTTATGGTACTCGTATGTAAGTTTTTGATACCTCTTATACCTCAGAACAAAAGTGAGAGAGCATTCTAATAAAAACTGTGTTATAGTAAATTTAGGCTTTCAGAGGGGAAGTAAGCGTCCATAGTGACTTTCCAGGTGTATGTGTTCTGGGCCTCGCCCTTCACCTCGCTGCATGACTTTTCGATATCGAGGTTTGTTCGGTATTCTCAGTATTTCTTACCAAAGCTCTGTGCACACTCGCGAAGTAAATCATTAGTGAGATAACAGATACCATCATCATTATTATCATTTCGGTCTTAGGACGTGCATTTGTAGACATAGGCGTTCCCCGTAATTATAGTCATGTCGCAAATAATACAGTTGTCCGATACAAAGAATAAATTATTGTAACATATATCAGTATGAACGCTTTATTTTCAGTTATTATATAAGTAATTAATACATTGTTCAAATTAAAACAATCAAAAGAATAACAATACCATATTTTAGTCACTATAAAATATCCTATTCTATTTGAGTTGCGTCATAAACAAGATATGAAGCGTCAGAAGCTCTGCATAAATCATGTGATGCCTGATATGATCTCTCGAATTGACAATCAACTGTAAACAACACTGGTATTCGCAAACTTAATCACAATCCGTGGTTTGCTATGTTATTTATAGTTTCGTACCATAGAAAACTTAAGATTTTTTTCTATCTGATCTCAACTAGAAGAAATAAGTTAAAATAATTAGATATCAACGTAAAACATTTACATCCATTTAAACTAAAAACAGCAACTCTGGGAGCTTCCTTTTGTAACATTGATTAATGTAAGTTAACGCCTAGAAGCGTAGCATTAAGAAATTTTTGTGACAATATAAAGTGGTTACGTCAAGTTCCTAATGATTAAAGAGAATGCACAACTGGCAATTAAAACGGTGGCGTATATGTCCGATGGAATAACATTAACAAATTTAAGCTTTAAGTACATTACGTAAGGCACATATTTGTTCATGACTTGTTCAATTCTTATAAACAAGCAGGTGTACTTCAATAACCCAGTGACACTGACATCGAGCCACTCATTTTCGTAAAAGTCCAAGTTACGAGATATTTCATTATCGCGGACGTTAATTCTCGACCATTAACGGCTTTCCCCGCGGTGGTGTATTCTTACTTTCAATGTATAAACATCTACGAGGTCATAAATCTGTCGTAAGTTACAAATTAGCCTACTTACAAGCCGAGCGGGCGAGGTGCTGCGGTTACTGCCGGAACAAATCCCGAAATTATTTCTTTTTGTTTGGTGTAACGAACGCACTCAACAATGTATGGCCCGATTGAAGTGTCGTGAGAAATGTGAACACATTTTTCATAAGTGTAGCCGTTTAAGTTTCATTACTCATTCTTGATTCAAAATTCTCAACGATTACTTAAAGTACTTGTAATAATTTGGAATATGGTGAAATAAACACTCACTAAATAGTAAACAAACAATAAATCTATAATTATAGATAATTGCTGTTTTAAATAACTAACTGTCCATTTTTTTTTGTAATTATTGTTAAAGAAATCGGTTAATGATTTATCGGCAGAGAAAGTATGTAGTCAACTATATAATATTTTCAATACTCGGATACAAACTTCTATAGTATTTAAGGTGGACGTGTATTAATATTTAAAATCAAGAATATAATTGTCATAATTTCTATTATTTTATTTATATTATTATTAAGTATTTATTAAGATGATGATTTCTTCGTCCGGATCCTCGTTGCTGCAAAAATGGCATCTTCATATTTTGCTGGTTCGAAACAACTGACTGTAAAGAGTTCCTAACCGAAGACCTCTTTTAAGGTAGCGAAAATTATGAGCTCCCAGGGGTGCCTCGACTGGAACTGCTTTATACTATTTCACTGAAATGGGAAGCCGCCGAGATTTTAGATCGGTTCAGCGGTCTATGGTGGTCCTTATATGAATAAAATGCCTAAACACTTTTCGTAAATCATTTACTGTATTTTTCTTCTTTTTTTTAAAAAAAACTTACTGTAATAAAAACATAAAATTTTGGCCATAATCCAGTAAACGTTCTTGTATTGTTTTTTTTTATTATTACTTATAAAACCATTTAATATTGTTTATTTATTTATCAAGTTGTACATAATAATGGCCATGGCTGTGTACCCCTACTATAGGCAAAGATATTTAATTATGTACTTTGTTAAATGAAACTAATGTAAATTTATGTTATGTATTATTGCAGGCATGTCTATAATAAATAAATAAATAAAACATAATTAATAATTTGTGTTTCTGTATAATAAAAAAATTAGAAATATAAGTATAACGATTATATTTTTACTTTTAATATTATTTCGCGTAGAACTATCTATCTACGTACCGTCTAGTAAACAAAACAAAGCGTTTCAATCGACCCCGGAACTTAAAAACACTACACCACATGGTACTTAGTGTTAGGTTTCTTTGTTTTCATCATGAACTGTATTATAGATGTTTCAATGCTAAAAAGGAATGTAATAGGTAGTGACCGATGTGTAGTCACTGTCTTTTTATTGTCCGTATAGAACAAAGCATTCTCAAAATAAAACACTTGCATTTACATTACTTATAATTAACTTAAACCTGAAATCTTAGACAACCAAAAGATATGGATTAATATTAAGGTATTACTTATAAAGAAAATTTAACTACTTGTAAAATAATGTACATAGCGTGTAGTGTGACTAATTGTAAGCCGTTAAAGACGGTTACGATTTGAATGTATTAGAGATAGCGAATGCCGCTAGGACGTTTCGCAACGATTGACCTTTGTATTGACAAGTTCAGGGGCAAGCGTACAAACACTACCACACGCATAGTAAATTATGAAATGAAACATATGGCTATGTGTGCGTATTAAATTTAATTTTGTTCTTGGATTCATAAGCTCTTCTATATATATCATAACATATATATACATAAAAGTCGCTTGATTAAACTTTTACTTTTGTACCAGAAACTGAGGAAACGTTTCCTTAATGGTTGTATTAGACCAACATATAACAAACCATCCACGCCCATCCCTTCAGGTATTTATTTAAACAAAACATATTTAAACATAAACAATTAATAAAAAAATTGAGTGATATTAAAAATGATATGTTATTGCTTATAAAGTTGTCCATTGATTATATATTTTATATATGTACATAGATGCAAAAGGTGAGTGAAAACAGTGTGTAACAAAAAAGTTACAATAAAAGAAAAAAGGAAAGTTATTCAGTAAACAAAATATATTTGTTGGTTATCCTTAAAATATAGGAAACATTATTAATTACGAGTTCGACAATAACTTATATTAAAAATTTTCTAAATAGCTCAGTAATCATAATACCACGATCAAAAGGAAAGGTGAATTTTTCATTCACAACTCCCGAGCATTAGAAAGGCAGATACATTTTATTCTAAGTTGGTAGTACTGTTTATAACATTTGCCAAACGTCTGTTTATACATGACGCGCGTCATTAGACTAACATTCTCATACTGCCAGTCAATAGCAGTTAACTACGCCGAGGTTTGGCACCTTTTTACCAAACTTTAGCATTCCGACTTAAGAATACCCAAAACAGGTAAAGAGTAACAGGCGTAGCAGTGTTTACCTCTTGGTGGCCGTTGCAACTGGTCACTTCATTGAACGGCCCCCATTGATCTAAGGGCTTGGAGGCCTCCCATTTCGATACTGTAGATTCCTGAGCACTCGAGCGGGAGAACTCAAGTTTAGTTACTTTAAAGGAGGTTTAGGCTGAGCGCCTTCTGCGCCCTTTACGCTCAATCATACATTCCAAATTCAATCAAACTATAAAAAAAATAATATACTTACAAAGATAACAGAAAATTTATAATTTATCAGAATTAATAAAACGTATCGACGCTTATTATAAAAAAATATTACGACAGACCTTAATATCAGAAGAGCCGCGGAATAAAAGAACGATAATTGCAGTATCATAATATATATTTTTTTTATATATATATGAAAATTTCAACATAATTATCTATTATCTGATATGCGATAAATTTATATGTTCAATAAGAGATACTGCACACCCACGTTAAATATCGGTATTATCTTTATCTATTGATAAGTACAACACGATCGAACCTAATTAGATAATATTTGGCACGTATGTAGGTTACGGCAAATACAAATATTGTTGATGAAGGCTCGGTTTTGTTGAATAATATAAAATAAGGGCTTATCTATAATAAGCTAACAGCTTAACATTTATTTTCGTTAATGAAGTTAATGAATATAGCCTTTTGACGTTATAATTGTTAACCAACAATAAATGATAGATCTTTTATGAACATTTCAATTTTAATAATCGCTTTTTGATTAATATCACTGAATTGGATTAAAAAAAAAACAAGAAACGTACTTTATATGGTTTAAAGTGTCAAAAAGTATTTTGTTACATAAAAGTATTAAATCTATTTTAGGTTTCTGTTGTTATTCACATGTTAACCAAATATTTAATTTAACGTTTAAATTTAAGAAACAATTCTATCGAAGTGTTACGATGAATATATTTTGAATTGAAAAAACGATTATTGCTGCTACAATTGAAATATTGTTTACTTTTAGACACGCTCGGGAATCACTATAAAATCGAATATTTTCCGTAATACTTTGCGGCGAAAATTTTGTGCTGTAAATTATCGTACAATTGCATTATATTAAAAAATAACTTATAGGCGGTTACTACTACACAATATAAAAATTGCGTTTTTAATAGTTCCTTATCCGATCAGGTCGCGTTTGAAACCCTCGTAACTGTAAATTATAGGATTAGCGTTATAGAAAAGCTAAATCTGATTCTTGTTTCTATCATATTGAAATCTTTTAGATTATTCTCGTTACAAACACTAGTGATTACTGTAAGCAATCCTAAGTGGATAATAATATAAATAAATAAATACATGTATTCTACCAAAACGTTAAGACGTGTCAACACGTTTAACGTTATCAGTTAAGGATGTTTAGTAAAATAAATTGGGTAATACAGCAGAGGCCTAAAATGTTAAAATCTTTCTAACATTTATTTTATATTAAATTATAAATACAAATTCATTTTTTTTCCAAGATATGTGAGGCCACAATGTAATAAATTCAAAATTTCTTTCAGCCGTAGAAAAACTTTTGAAAAACGTTTTTATTAAGAGTTATTACACTGTAAATGACTTCATAAAAAATATCATACATTGCAATGATGTGTTTGCTTTCAGGCTTATTCAACATTAGTTAAATTGGTAATTTTATATTATTTATTATATCACTGAAATCACGCTGAAATCCCTCCGCCTGTTTTTCTGTGCAGATCTATGATATTTATTACCTAAAAGGTGGTAAGTTCTTTTTGACATCAATAAGATGTAATCCATCCTTTGTTGAATAAAAAAATTTGGGATTTAATGGAAATAAATAAACATTTTAAGAAACAATTAATAATAATTATTACGTATTTGAACTATTTCAAATACTCTCCCGATATATTATAAAAATGGTCGTTGACATTTGCTATTATATTCCACAAAAGGAGGTAAATCGAGTTCTATATACGAGAAGATTGGTGTGGGCGGGATAAGATGCTCGCGGACGTGACAATTGTGTCGGCGACGTGACACCGATGAGCTGTGATCTCATCACTGCTCTTCTTTAGAGCAAGTAACTAGTTCATCCTATAGTAGTTATGAACGTTTAATTAACTAATTAACATACTTATATAAAGTCGGTATTTCATCAGGCAAATTCATTAAAATGATAATGAAGATTTTATTTAATATAAATTTACGTAGATTTGCCCCATACTTTCTTTAAGTTATATATAATTTTGTAGATGTTGTAAATATTTATACGTTACTAAAAAACTTATTTCAACACAGCGCGTTTATATATTTTATGACTAAATTAATATTCTATTATTTAGTGTTTCTAGTTCTTTATTTAGTTTTAAACATACTTAAAAATATTACTGAATGTTATATAAAAACCAAAATTCAGGTGACGAAGGCTTCGATTATTTACTTTTACTAGAACCGTTCACCAAGTATTACCGATTATTGGCGAATATTTTAACTACTTTACTTAAAAATTGCATACGTGATTTTATATTGACCGAGTCTTCTATTTAGTAAATAAAATAAATGAAAAAATGTTGCAAACTTACTGAGATATTAGAACGTAATATCTTGTTATAAATAATAAAGTATCTACGGAGAGAAAACAAAGTCAAACTAACGTCAAATCGGCTAACTGTACTGTTGCAATATATCATTCTTAGCCCAGTTCACTCAAACAATTTATCGTTTGGTCATCTCCTAATTTACCTAGCCCGGAGTCTAATAGATAATGTTTTACCACACACTACGATTCAACATTTGTCATATGTATGTAGTGGATCGTGACGGAGCGTTCCATGAATTACGATATAATTTTGATGTACCTACACCATTGCTTGTTACCCTACATTTCGCAGAATCATTGCTCGCACATACACCGACCTCTAATTGTGTACAGTAAAAACAAGTTATTGACAATAAGATGGCTATGAGCAATCCGTTGACTAAGATCAACATTTTAGGGCCTGAGTCACGTATTTAAAGTAATTACTAGTGCCCATTCCAGAATAAAGATTTTAACGAGGAAAATTATTTAAACAACCCAATTACGTACGCTTAGTAGCGCTAAATGCCATAATTATGTCGCGTAATGCTAACGAATTACATGTTTTTACGTGAATATTACATAAATTAATTTAAATTTTAATGTTGAATTACAAAATAAATATCATATATTATTCATAATAACTGCTAAAATAACTGATTATATATTATTTATATAGCGTTATTTCGAGATATGCATCTTATGTAAGTCAGATTAAAAATTGCAAAATGTAGTCAAATAATTACTTAAGAAATCAGTGAATTATTTACAATATGCCACATTTGTTATTATTGCTGTCAAACTTTTACCTCCAATCAAGATAAGAAATATTTTTTAATTTGCAGTAAACGCTCATTATAAGTACAGTTACAGAGATTAATTCAATTAATATAAATTGTCTTCTCTGCTGTAGACCACAGTGAGAAGTTTGATAAATCGAAACACCGCGATTAAAATTAGTGGGAATAATAAACGATAAATCGGTTTGCGGTACAATCAAGCCGCTATCGATATCATCACAACACTAGGCATTCTCTCATTTACATAATTAACGACAGCCGGTTGTCGAACGATTGGGCTGACCCGTTAACATTCGCCGCCTAGACTAAAAAAAGCTGTAGTGAAACGGTTGCGTTCTAATTGTCCTCTAGCTAATCTCGAAAATAAATATAAAGGGTAATGGATGGTAGATGATCCTGGATGGTTATAAATGAATAAAACCTTTATGGGGATGAATGTATAATTTTTTTGTTGTCAATTAAAATGTGGCACACCCTATCCAAATATCAACGATTTCAGAGATTATAAATAACGTAAAGATTATATAGTAAGAAAAACCGTTTTCAAAATTGGAATTACTACATATTAAATTGAATTATATTTGATATTTAACACTGCAAACTTTGTATTGCTCGAAATTATTGGCTTTCGCACTCAAACTAAAAAAAAATTACGTGACATATTTCAGAGTGATCACTTATATAAGCTGATTGGAAACTTTAAAACGTTTCACTAACTAATAAACCATATATTTACCACTTTAAAACTTTTATATCGCTACATACTTTCTAGTATATAACCGCTGCAAATCGTTATAATTTTTCAGGAGAACGTTAACATAGTCTATAGCCTTTTGGATAAATTAAGTTTTAGGTACTGAAAAACCTTTGTTTTCAAAAAGTTTTCTCTTGAAAAATTTTACACATAAATACTCGTCATTAAAAAAGATACAACGGACTCAAAAGAAAAATACAACAGTGAGGTTTGCTGATTGAAGCCAATTGTGATTCGGTAATAAGCAAAAAAACTATTTACTATACATGTGATTATTTTACTAAGACTACTTACTAAGCCACTGCCTAGCCGACAAAACTAGAAAAATTAAAAAAAAAATAAATGACTGTTTTAATCAGCGCGACCCAAATGCCGTCTGGTTTTGGTGATTATGAACGACTACAATAAAGCTTGATGAAATTAAATCTGTTACTCCTTAAACACTCCTTGACAGTTCAAGGCGACGAAGCGTACGCCTGGCGCCCGATTGCGACTCCAGTGCGACAGTAGTTTATCGTATCATTTTTACAGCTGCACTTACTCTTAAAGATTTATCACTGATGTATGGCAACTTGTAAGGGTTTATTGTTTATTTTAATACTAAACATGTTTTTATTATTTTTAAGTTACAAGACAAGGGATAAAAAATAAATAATTCAGAAGCTGTATTTTTTTACGATTGCAATATAAAGTTAAAAACAGTAAGACCTTAATAAATAAATAAAAATTTCGAAGTTTCTGCACTCTACCTTAAATATTTTTTTTCGTACTAAAAACATAAAATTTAATTGAATTACAAAATAACTTTTAATAACACTAACCTGTTTCGAAATTTAATTAAATTTTCGGGCAATAAAACCTACACAAGAATATACACAAAACTGAGAGCACTAGTAATAAATTTTTTCGAATCACAATAAACATTCACTAGCACAACTGATCAATCTATTTAAAAGATCGATGCGATTCGGTTAACAGTGTATTCGGATTAAGTTGGCCGACGCTACCTTCTGACAGCAAGGCGCGCGCGCGAATGAGCAACCAACGAGTGCCTTAAGCTGCATACAGTACCGATGTCTATCGATTGAGGAATGAAATCGAAAAATCCTCGATAACTTAAAAGGACCAAGGATCGAACAATACTTATAATTAAGGTTAACGGTTTCAATCTCTCGATGTGGCAATTACATATCGAAAACGTATTAATTATATTGTTTTAATATATTGCAATCAAAAGGTATTCATTAAAAAGCATCTGATTAAAATAAGACGAAGACAGTAAAGCATCTTTCGATACGGGTCTTCATTACTTATTGGAATTATCATTAATTTCAATCTTATACTTCAAGGCAATAGCAACTGATTAAATTTTATATATTCGATTTTTTATTTATTCAGAATTCATTCGAAGTGACAATTTATAAAAACAATAGAAACAAAAGAAAACATACGCCTATTACTAAGTACACATTATAATTAATTCATATTAAATTACGATAGTAAAACCACAACGGAAAAGAGTTTAGGATATTACAGAAATGTATGGAGTGAGTACGTTTAGTGTGTTGAGTATGTTTTTGATTAATAACTTTTTAATATTCTTAAATTAAAGATGACAAATAGATAAAGCAAACTTCGACCATTCGTTCGTTGATCTTTTATTACAGTATTAGAGTTATTTTCTCGTTTTTTTTTTGCAGAAGAGACTAATAAACTTTTTTGTAGACATATTATATGGTAGCGATCTGTTACACGAAAAAAAAATTCCGAAATGATATATAAATAATTCATAGTAAATTTCAAATGATATAGAAATTAAATTATTTGGAAATAAATTATCTCACATAACGAAGAGTTAAAATGAGCAAAGCTACCTTCATCGTAGCAACAAGTTCTTTATTACCCTGATGGGTACATTGCCCAGGGTCATAAACAGACATAAAAAATTAGACTAACCGATTATTACTCAAAACATAATAATACTTACGTATTAATTTATTTGTTGTGGAAATTTTTGGATTATTAATAATAAAGTATCTCATAGGTATACTATCGTGGGCCGCGATAAAAGACTGCATAAAACCTCTTTTAAAGACACCAATAGTTATCCAATTAATTGAGATCAAGATTAATATACAGCTATAATCTCCAAACTATCCTCAAGCCTACATCTCATGTCATCTGTATTCGTAGCTACAAGCGCAACGATCGAGGACCGTGCAATTACGAGTATAAACATTAGTGTATATTGTTTTTTATAATGATGTACGAGTACAACAGAGTAATTACGGCAATCAGTTAGTAAAATTACGCACTTATGCAAACCTACTGTTACCTACTAGTTACTAGTTACCTAGTTAGGTAACTAAAAGCCTTGTTTAATAATCAACAGCTCATATCTGAAAATTTATATGGTAATGAACTGTGTACAATTATTTATAATAAGAATTTATTTTATTTTACCTTATAATCTAGCTAGAAATAAATTAGTAAATATTTTAAACTATATAATCAATCAAAAATGACCATCTAGTCTTTTGGTAACCTAAGCGGGGACACGCAGGGATTTATTTGAAGCCTTCGCTAGTATCGTATTGATATCGGTAGGGTGTATGGTTCACCAATGGGTGTTTGACTTGTCGGTCTTGCGTGATACAAAAAAAAATAGTCATTTGGAATTTGATCTAGAGTTTTATCACCTGTATTTATTCATTTATTTGCTAGATTATTATGCGAAGGACAATTCTATTGTCTATAATCCGATGAACCTGATAATAAAAACAGATTTGCACATAATTTAATGCATTTTACAGATTAATGATAATTATAAAAACAAATTTATTATTTTATTTAAAAAATGCTATATTTTCCGATGATTTTCTTTTTGGTATGCGATATATAAATAATAACAGAGACGCATATAATTAAATTTATTTTAGAGCTTACAATTATACAACAGAAAATTAAATCTGGCCTTACCAAATATTTCACCGAAATATTTTTTATTTTTTTTATTTTTCATTTTTCTAACATTTATTTCAGGGAATGTCAATACCACCATCATTAATAATAGAACTCACACAAAATATTTTGAAATTTATAATTACACAACAAAAAATAAAATAAAAGTGGCTACAAATAATTTATCCGAAAGTTATAGGTTAACCAATAACTTGTTCCATAATTTTCATTTTAGTTATCTATGTATCTATTTCCACTTATCACGTGGAGAAGCGAAAATATTTTAATGAGAATCGTATAATTGATTAGGTGATTAACTGTCCTTGTTAAATATATATTATATAATGGTATCTTAAACACACTGAGTCATTTATCAGTGTCTAGACGGTCTTTGTAGCTACAAACCCAACTCCTATTTCAGACGCCAAGCAGTAGTGCGTAAGCATCACTACGTTCCAGTTCGAATGGCATCGTAGCTAAATATATTACTGGGTCAGTGAGATTTTCCATATTTTATGTCAAGGTGACTCCATCAAGGATATAATTTCGGTCAAGTGTCATCCAATTATAATTTAGGACGTTAGAATATTTACTTCCAAAGCTTGCTACCACAATCTTTGTATTAAACACACAACCGACTTTTTATAGCATTAAGTATACACCTAATCCTAAAGCAAGTTTACCTAAGTAGTTGCAAACTGTGACTTATAATCAGAAACCACGAGGTCGTTCCCCAACAAGCCCTATACCTACTGAACGCTACTGTCGACAAACGGCAATATAAAATTACAAACCGCTAAAAAAAAATAGGTCCCATAATCCGTATACAAACGTTAGAAAAACGCTGTATCAATTGCCGACATATTATAATATAGTTTGAGTGTAGTATTTACCTGTTTTATATTACATAGCATGATAAATCTAAAATACTATAGTTGAAATGTAATCCTGTCTCACTGTACACCTGCCTAAGATTTTAAACTACAAAATCGTTACTATGCAGCCGAAACCTATGTACCGCACCTTGGGTATGGTGCGGGCGGAGGGAGTATCGGCCGCTCTGTTCCGTTAGTCGGCCGTAGAATCTTTTTTCTCGGCACCTACCCTGCTACGCCAAGTAGGTATTTACATTACCTTTCGAATCGATTAATTTTAACAGCAAGATAACACTGACTTGCAATGCTAACCTGCCCAGTAAAGCTGCCAGAAATCAACAGTTGCTCTTTTTAAATGAAATTCAACTATTAGAGGGACCGGAAAGTAATGTCGTTTCCTTAAGTTAAAATCACAGGAATTCATTTTTAACTAGTTTTTATTTCTGATCAACAATATTCTCACCTTCGTTATCAAACACCTTTTGCCTTCTAGTATACAACGTCTTCCAAGTATGTAATGAACGACATGTGCAGAAACGATTTTACTTTCCGGTCCCCCTGATATATATGAAATATACATTATAATATATGTAATAATTTTGTATAAGATCTATAGCTATTTAATGCAAACATTGTCTGCGAAATTTTGTATTTTAAAACTCTGGATATATTGTTATTGGTTTCGAATATTATTGTCAGGTGAATGCTATGTAGAAAACGTTTCGTATAAAAAGTAAACGTTACAACAATCTATCTCGAGTGAACTTATAGGCACAAGCATATCAAGCAGATGGTAACTGTTACGGATTATTCACTCTTCGGTCGGATAACTATAATACACTTGTATACAGTTTCCTCTAGAAAATCTGATGAGATGATTATCTTAATGTCCGGTCGAGTCATGTTTGCCAATGGTAAATGTTTTCATACTTATTTAAAACTCTATTGTATTCGAATTTTAATTTGAAACAATTGAATATTACTTACATTTGTTCTATATACGATGTGTCGTCACCAATTTGCTACGTGAAGTTGTAAACCAAATTTTTATCACAAATTATAAAAATTTGCTATAGGACTCCAGTAAGGTAAACTATAGTTGTAATAACAGGCCACGGAAATTACAATTTAGTTAAATTTAACATATTGCTAATATTATCTGTAGACAAAATATAACGATTCACTTAACTTACACGAAAAAGTTTTTATCATTAAAAATAAACGAACTTTGTTTTTTTTTATTTTGTTCAAATATTTTTATCATTTTTGCCATTGAACATAGGCCGTCCTTATGGATTTCCAATAGAATCGGTTGAAAGCTGCCTGCATCTCCCGACTAGATGAGCATCTTCCAACAACCTTAACATAGGCCTGTTCATCTCGATTGGTAGCTTTTGAAAAAATATTATCTGATAGTAATTATTATTAACGTTACCCGTCTATCTATCGTTGCAATGAAGATAATGTTGATGAAGGTTTCAGAGTTTATTAAATTTAGAATAAAATATACACATTGATTTTAGTACATACTCTAACACAACAGTTTAGGAAGAGCAGACAAACCAACGCTGCTTGGAACTACTTTCCCTACTAGTCGAAGGTGTGGAAAAGGAAACCATCTTTTAATAAGTTATGAAATTTGTTAAAGGAATCATAGGTTTTGCGGCGTAATTTGATACAGATTTAAGTCGGCTTTATTCATAATTTCTCGACTATTACTTTTATGCTGTGATATACGATAATTGCCACTCTTGGCAGTTAGGTTGGCGATCGCAGTGTGGCATTATGTTACTCAGAGAAACTTGCTTCCTATCCTCTGGAAACTTATTTGTGAGCAGTCCTTTACTGCTAGGCTACCAATGCTGCCATAAATTTATATACAAGATACAATTAACACCATTATTGATAATTAAAAAAAATCAAACAATATTCTACGTTATCCTATTAAATTTACTAAACTTCATAATTGCTTACTATTGTACTACTGATTAGAGCTTTGTAACGTTGTCTTGTTCAACTGCTCCTCGATCTAACAGCTTGTAATAAATCACTGCGAGCCACAACACAAACATACAATTTATTTGTTTGTCAGTTACAAGTCATCTTAACCATCGATCAATCACGAACGCTTCGCAAAAAACGTTTTCAAAAACGTTCGGCTACTTAATTTTTTGTACCACGGTTTAGTGATGATATGTCTTTTAGAGATAATATCCGAAAATGAGTCGTTAAGTTGTAGCGGTTTGTTTAGATATTGATTAAATACTGCTATCCCATTAAGCATTTTTTTTTGTAATGATATTATTGTAATTTTTTTTTTTTTAATTTTACCTTTTACTAAATTGATGGCGTAATTAATGAAACACTGCTAACTCCTTCAGCATTTTTTCTATATACGTTATTAATCTTTTTTTAATAATTTTTAACTTATACTAAATTGATGGCGTTGTTTAGTTAAACAGTTTTTTATAATTGACAATCTAAACAAACCACGGTATTAAAATATTTTTGGCTCAAAAAAAAATTACAATTACATTTGTTATGGCCGTCAATCTGAACATTTTACAACACAGATATTTATTTTTATACATTATTAGAGACATTTATAATTATGCATATATTTATCGGATTTTTATTAATATTATATTTTAGTACGTAATTAATGTCTTTGTCTTAAATTTATTTACGACGTATATGTTTTCTTTAATATCAAATTAATTATTTATACAAATTTGTCTCATTTTTATGAATTTATAATTTTCTTTCATATGGACCAGAGGTAGTCCGACATTTTTTATGAGCGTTCGTAAAAAAATTTACGAAAAACTATTATTTACCATGTATTTTATTCATAGAGGAAATCAGTACACCGGTATTTTTAGTGTGCGAAATTAACTATTATTTATTATCATGTAAAAATCAGATAGTGAATTAATTAAACATTTTTGTATCCTTATCGTAAGAAATGTATTGAGATTGTCTTGCGCCATAATATTATATTACGCGTAAACGTTTTTATTTTATTTAACGTCGAAAAACAATAATAAAGATAAACTGCCAAATAAGTGACGAAGCCAATAACTTTGTTTATACACATATGACCTTTAGGCTAGTCTAGACTAAACTATCATACATAATGTTCTGTTTCACGTGGCGGCCTGTCGATGCTTCTCTTTCGCACTCATAAATTATAATACTAGGAATCCTACTAAACTTCTTTTCACAAGAGCGCAATCGCTGGCGTGCAATTCGTTACAACTTTGCACTAAATATACGCAGGTATAGGTAATATTATAGAAAATATTAAGAATGTATTGTAATAATAGTATGTATTATAAAGAAATTTAGATTACTTTTATAACTTTAGGGGCAATACACTGCACCAACGCTTTTTAAGATGAGCCGCCTCGGAAATAGACTAAAAATATCTAATGTCATGCTATTCTTTTATATCATACTATACATTACATTTACACCCAGCATTTAGAAACATGTATATAAAAGGTTGTCAAATATCTCCCTTCCGCCTTTTTGTCTTTTGAATTTCGCGGCTATGTACAAAGCGCTACAGAGCTCGTATCTGGCAATACTATACATAATTTGAAAGGTCTTGACATAACCTACAAAACGACGCTATGCATGATTAGTTTGGATATTGCGTTCAACAGTTATAGACATGTAAACATGGAGTTCACTAACGCCGAAATTCGCGCTATTTTAAAGTTTTCCTTCGTTAAAGGCAAATCCGCTAGAGAAACGTTCCGTGAGATTAATGGTGTTTTGGGGGATGGTACTCTATCACTTCGAACCGCGGAGGAATGGTTTCGACGATTCAGAGCCGGCGAAAACAACACCATGGATAAGCCAGCCGGCGGAAGACCTGTGTCTTCGCAAATAAGGAGGGGGGCTTCTACGAGGGAGGTATTATGAAGTTGCCGTCTAGATGGAAACAGATTATCGAACAAAACGGCGCATATTTGAACTAAATCCGATCACTGTAACACTTTTTATAAAGCATTGAATAAAGAGCAAAAAAGCGGAAGGGAGATATTTGACAACCTGTTATTATGATTATCATTTCTGCCATTAGACGATCTTCCTGGTCTTCCAACAAGACCAGTAAGGAAAGGCATCCAGACTTTTCCGAAGACCATAATAAGGTACACGTATAACGTTTTACACACTTAAAAAATAGTTATAATATTTTTTTGCATTCAGTCTACTTGGTTGATGTTAATAGGTCCCGAGATTTGTGCTTGATATATTGGAGCATTTAAGACCTTCACGTTATCATTCAAAATTAAACAGCGTAATATATACGCAAGTGATAATAAGTAACGTTTAAATCTAATAGACAGCCTGCGATTGGGACAATGCCAACGCTACAAGATTTAACGCTCCAAACATATCAATGCTGGACAATTGCCAGAGACCGACTAAAGCTAAGCGTTTATTTGATTCAGCTAAGCTCAATTTTAAAATTGGGATTACGGAAGAATTACGTGAAATAGTATACAAACTAATTTTTTAACTTGAAAGACTAATTTCATTACAAGGATGAAGTTAATTAATTACAACTACCTTTTAAAAGACGATAGTTAACGACAAATTGGTTTTTATTAAAGAATGCTGCACGAATGACGTGGTACCGTCTTAAGTTATAGGCCAGCCCTCATCTTTTAAAAAAAATATAAACATTTTTTTTGTTCTGGGCGATCACTTTATTTACTCATTCGATGTATTCATAATTACCAAAGATTACTAAATAAAATATATCTTGTTTGTATATTGCCAGACTCGTAACAATGTGGTATACTATAGTTTTTAATGTTAAATAACAAACTTTTTTAGTTTTGATTAATTTGAAATATATGTCTGGTGGACAGGAGTTTTAATAAAGGGCATTGAAAAAGTATTTACTATTTTGCACGTCGTTATTTCATTTTTCTCCATAAGAGTCGTCCTTAAAAATGAAAACCTTTTGTTAATTTTCCCGCTTATTCCGGCTCTACATTAATTGGATGCTTCAGAATAAATACATATATTTTTATAAATTATTTAACAGAGTCACGGAATTCTAGAATACATTTATAATATATAGAGGTCACTATATAATTATTAATGGAGCAAGTTTAAATGTTACAATTATATTGTTACATATTGTCTCGAATAATTTTGAAATGTCGAAGCAAAGTAAAGTACTTATAACTTATCTTCTTATCGCAACAAGTGATTTATTTAACATATTGACTAATAACGAAATTAAAAAGGTCGTGTATAGTAAAAATACCTTTTTTATGTTCTAATATTCGGAATACGATATTAACCTATTTAATTTAAAATAGTTTTAGCCGTTCAAAATATGTTATGAAACAATCGATAGTTAAATAGAACGAGTATAATGAACTTTAGACCCTGCTTGTAGATTTACAAACTTTGCCGCCTGGGCCATTTCCTTCAACACTTGCTCAAACAATGCTTTCGATAAACGCACGCAAACGGGTGCCAGGAATGTGGCACCTATTCATAAATTAATATGTACTCGGATTATTGTTAACTCGTTGCGTTTAAATTGGGTGTCGATTGGTGAAATCGTTGTTTCCCTTACGTGTTATTACAGGAAATGTAAACTAAAAGTTGATATATGCACACTGTTACCTTTTAACACCTTTTATGATTGAAGTATAATGACATATCGTTTTGTTTATATTCGTCATCACTGACTAATTAAATTTTAGTAACGGTCTCTTTTCCGTAACTGTAAACAAAAATCACCAGATAATATGTAGAGTAGGCAGGAGAATATTTATTTATAGCCATGTACTCTATTTTCTAAATTCAATCAAATCAGAATTTCTAAAAGAAAAATGTATAAAAGAAAGATTACAATTTGCAATTTAGTTAGAATAGAAAAGATGCGATCAGAATCTATAGATCAAGTTAGGTTATAAAAAAAATATTGCGAAATTTTAAGCAAATTTTTACACAACTTTTGCAATAATGGAAAAAATACGTTATAAAATTATACTTGTAAAAATATCTTTCGAGATACCTTAGCTTTTTGCACCGAGCGCTGGCAAAATTAAACATAAAATTAGATAACCACACAATTGTATTACCTTATTATAATATAATGAAATTATTTCATTCAAACAGTATTAGTGACTATATCTTTGAGTTACGACATGTTGCTCAAATTAACTACTTAAAAATTAATTGAGGTAGTAAAAAGTAAATAAACATATAAAAACAGTGGTGTATTTAGCTTCCATAGTATAGTATCTAAACATATATATCATAAAAAACCGAAGAATCAAAAGATATACGATAACACGCGCTGTTGAAAAAATAAAATGACATACTTTCAAAGGGACCATCATCCAGCTTTGTGACGCAAGAAGCCGACTTTATTGCTACAACCGCCGCCATTTCCTACTCGCATAATTTAAATCAAACACCGTAATCTTCCAAATTTAGAATTGTGGAATATAAACATGCTCGCACAATACTTGGAATTGGCAAGAAAACATTTTATCTTTTACATTTAAAATAACCGACACATTACATCTGTTCTTAACTATTGTTTTTCTGTAAACTTCAATCATCAATCCGGGAATTTCCAAGGTCATTTCGACTTTAACCTATACAGATTAAAGGTACCATGTTGGTACCAAGGTACCAACAAGCATATTGCAAATTTGATTACATGACAAATTATAAAGATTTATTTAAAAACATTCCGATGCAATACACTTAAATTGATTTTGAAATGTTAGTTTTAATGTAAACTAAATAAAATAACGTATTACGCCATTTCCAGTCCAATAGTGTAAAATATTACTTTACCAGGGTTCGCAACGAAGAATAATCACAATAGTAAAATTAATATGAATATATAATAAAAATATTTCCGTGAAAAAAGATTCTTATCCACTATTAGTTTTTACGTGAGCATTATTATTAATTTTAAAATTTAATTAAAAATGGAACTGTAAGTTTACAATGTAGTTAAGAATAAATTTTGTTGATATTACCTTCGCTTTGTATGATATCCACTAAAAGACTACTTTCAGTTCTTGAAAATAACTACTTGACACATTCATTATTACCATCATCATCATTTTAAACGTACGTCTACTGATTGTTGACCTGTGTCATAGATATTTAAAAGGATCGGTTGAAGCTGCCTATATCCAACATCTTTCTTTTTTTCATCTTTTATCATCGGTCCGTCCTGTGTTGCGCCTGCTAGTTCTGGTCCAGTCTTAGTGCCCCAGCGGTTAAACTCCTGCGCGCTATGTGGGCTGCCCACTCCGGCTTTAATTCGTATCCGCTGAACTTTTTCGTTTATTTGTTCATACTGGCGTCACCTTTACTGTCTATACATAAATAAGTTAAAAAACTCCTTCGTAAATAAAACGAAAAGAAGTTATTACTACTCACCAAGAAAATTACTTGTCCAAATTTTTGTTGATTAATGAAAACGTGTTAGATACAATTAAACTAGGCAATTCCTATCCCGCTTCGTGCATACAATATATTGATGGCGGATGGGGTCGATACTTACGCTTGTCCGACACATCGATATTACCTTTAAAATCCCTTCATTATGTCATATTTCTTTAAATATTGTCATAACGAATAACATTGCATAAGATATAATATTAATTACAGTAAGGCAAGGTATCTCTGTATGTATTTATCATTAATGTTATCAATCTTTTTTATACCGTGTGTTGAAAAATCAACTTCAAGAAAAATTGCATATGATACTGAACATACCAAAACAATGTACTTAATGACCCGATTGTCTTTTTACCGCACTTTTGTAAGCAAATGAAAGGGACACAAGAAGTTGACATAAACAATTGGAAAAAAAATAAAAATGTGTTTACACATGGCTAATTTTATAACGGGAAGAAAAATTATTTTTTCGGTAATCAAAACTTCTTCATTATTCATATAAAAGTTTATTTCCGAGTTTTCTATATTATAATTTTTATTATTATTTCCATCTATTGGTCCATGGCATTATTTTTAGTTCCTTACCTTCATAACACGATACAACCACAGCTTCAATTCAAATCAAAGAAATTATTAAACGCATAACTCGTACGGTAAACAGTCCTATGGTACTGTGTAAACGCATCTTAAGTTCGTTATTACTAACCAATGAGATAAATTGTGCATGTCGTGGTATTAATCAATATTAATCATTAGCCAATGCTAATACATAGAGTTGAATACAATGCCACAAATTACAAGACATTAATATTTAGCCTGCTTCGATCGATAGGTACAGATCTATAAAGTCATCGCAATGATAATAGTTAATCGCCGGAAACAGAACACGATGTGCAGCGTAGGATCCGGGTTTGTGGGCTAACTAGCCCATAAACGTACCCACACTGACATAGATTGCTTAACAGTACGCTGCAGTATGCACATAAATGTGTACTCTGTCATCAACAGTAATAAAGCTGATTATACCATGAGCGAATTCGTAATGGTATTAATAACTTTCTTAGCCAACCGTACTACCAAATACGACGTAGCTACCACCACGTATGCTGCATGTGTACCTGCCCGAATGATTTGTGATTCGATGGTCTATTTTGAGCTAACAAAATATTTCCGAACCGCCTTCATTTTTGGTTTTAATAATAAACATAATGCCCAGGATATTCGAAAGCGTTCTGTTTTGACGTACAGAAGATTGATTTTATTACTTTCTGTAATTTAATGAGGATTAATATAACATATGCGTAATTATTGGATAGTCAAAGAGTAATTTTCACAAAGCTTATTATGGTATTCATTATTTTAACTTTTATTCTAAAACAATTGGTTGCAGTTCAATCAAAACGATAAATAAGCGAAACGTATTTCAGAGTGATTATTTACATTTTTAATGTCTTTATACTAAACAACGATTAAATGTAAAAATTAGATTTAAATTTCGCGTGCTTTATGAATTTAGCAATATTATTACATGCCAATGGATACGTTTATTTTTGTTCTGATTGAAGACTTATGATTAATAGTTATGGACAGATGTTTTTCTTTACTCTGTGGTTTGTATGGTCAGAAAAATATACTGCTTCAACTATTTACCCTGTAACTATCAATATTTTTCTCTTAGAACCTTCCTCGTGACTGAAAGAACGCATGAAAGGTAAATATCAAAATTGATCGAGTTACGAGTTCAGCGTTTAAAAACACGATTCATTTTCACACGCAATTCATTTTTATTTAGATAAATATCGCATTCAGCATTCAAGCTCTGTACAAGAGTTCCTCGTTAAAAGAATTTGTAAGTGACATATTTGAAAGTAAAAAAGACGTCCTTTATCGTCATCATGTACGTCACGCCTTCCTTGGATTTCCAATAGAACTGGAAGGAAGCAATTTGTAATCAATGATTTTCGACGACCTTCACAAGGTCGTCAGTCCACGTTCTGGGTGAATGACCTTTACTCCGCTTACAAGTTTAAGGTCCTCTGCCACTGCCACTTCAACTTGCCAATTCTCTGGACTGGCTCGGTTACTTTCGTTCATCTACGGATTCCCTCATTTCGGAGATAAATCTCAAAAGCTAATAAAGCTGTTAGCTTTACCATATTTAATGGATAAGGATGCATGCTCACCATTTGTTGCGGGTTACGGGGCTTTCGATGCGCACGAGGCACCTTCTGCCCGGTAACACCTTCCAGCACGTCTGCAAGCAGCAGCCCGTCGGCGCAGTCCCGTGCCAAACCACCTCCGGAAGTACCCGCGCGGCGTCGTGAACGAGCGCGCTCCAAATAATGGTTCGCCCAGTCTGTATAGATCTGTTGGAAAAAAATTAAAATTTTTTTAATAATCATTATCATACTTTGATCTGAACTAAAATCCGTTTGTGAACATAAAAAAAAACAAAAGCCGGACAGACGCATTCCAGTTGCACAAAGTGGTTTGAACGTAGTAAACCGCTCTACCCGCGTAGAGCTGTGCAGTGTTGATGTTGTGTATATACGGCTTGGGACGGCAGCGTTGACCACAGGCGAGCTAAGGAGTGATCCGGATCCAACCTCGGCTCGTCCACGCTGTTCGGGATCAGAGAGCGGGCGGCCGCCCCCCGCAAACGGTTGTTTATAGTATTGATATAATATCGTAAGCAAACATGTGGTGTTATAAATATTCTGTAATATTGAATCAAAAAGTATTATCACCACGGCGTCACAGACTGGCTGTATTAGTTACAGCTCTAATCGTCTTGTTCTTTACTAGCATTAAACTGCCCTGCAAGGCATAAGGTGGTCATTGGGTAAATTTTTTCTTGGTTTAAGGGCCTCTTCCGATACAGCGCCCTTCAAACTAAACGTATTATAGTTCACCACTGTTTGCTGGTTAAAATAAATACTACATCGACTTTATATTCCCACAGCCGTGTATAAAAAGGTTTATGATGAAATTTTTTCTCCGTGACCATAAGCTTTTGCAAAACTTGCAGTCTAAAAACTTCGCTTGAAGTTAATTTTAGAAACGAAGTAAAAAAATTCAAGTAAAATATTTTTATTTTCGTTACATATTTTCGGAGCAATATTAAATTATAAATAAATTGTTTTTTTGTGTTTTAATGTTTAGGTTTTTTATTAATAAGGAATTTGGTATAAACATTGCTTCTAATATATATTCGTATATTTTTTTTTAATTATTAGCTAAGAACAAAGTAATGCAATAATATTTATAAAAAATGAAAATTACATTGGAAAACGTTTTTCTGTTTGGTCTTGCTATTATTTGAAAGCAATTATTAAATTAACTTATAATTACTATATTCATTTATTATTTTGAGCCGGTGCCTTAAATTACTTAATAAGAATATTTTGCTTTAAAATAAGTGTAACGTAAACATAAAAACGGCTTTTATTATCTGTGATATAGTCAACAAATATAGCGGATCACTTGTGAAAATAAAGCTTTTGGCGCCGAGTGACTCACAAAGAGATGTAGATAAGGTTTTGATGGCTGTAAGATGCGAAATGGCCACTAAAAATTTTATGACAATACGCTGCTGATATTGAAACGGTAAGCATGGGAAACACTGGAAGAAAAATGTTTATTATATAAAATATACTTTAAACCTGTTTTCTGTTAACCAAAATCAAACATTACGTGATCAAATATATCATCCCATTCTTACTTTGAAATATCCTTTTATTTTTAGTTTGTAATGTAATTCTCAAAGCTTAAAGTATTTCCTTATGTGTAAAAATTAAATTAAAATTTTGATAATAACGTTTAACTTAATCCTGTCACTCTTTCAAATTTTTAATTTTAATAACAAAATGTAAAGGCCAAAATTTCGGGTCAAATCCATTAGATATGTTTTCTTTTTAATTTCCAACAAAAGGAACTCGCCATGTTAACAGCAAAAGGGCGGATATGTACATGTTAAAAACTGCATACTTGGCAGATGACTGTTCCCCCTGCTTGTTGTATTGAAATTCTGATTCACTGAAAAACGAAAGAAGATTTAACACTACAGGCATTGTTATCGCTGCGAAAGTACCGAAGGAATTATTTATGGCACATTTTGTATTATCGTCAGTGTTCCTGCTAGCAATGAGGTCATCAGAAAATCCATAACTGCTCGAGCAAGGCTACTACAAGCTAATATAAATTTAATGGATGATATGTAACTGACTAACGTATAGTTTACAGACTATATTACAAAAATACTATAACGAAGTTTAAACCCAAAACAGTAAAATTTCAAAAAATAGATTACATTACAACGACAACCAACAGATCCAGAAAAGATATACATGGCACTTATCATATAGAAAAGTTTTAGTTGAGAAACATGAACCTTATCGTTCTAAGCTTTTGCATTTGGAAATCAATTCACAATGTAAGAGATAGTTGTAACGAACGCTTCTGGATATCATGTCTAATAAGATTCTTATGGAAAAAATGGACAGTCTTTCGTTATTCATCACTATCATCATCTTCATTCCAGCCCAAAGGTGTCCACAAGCACCTCTCCCGTAGATTATAGCAAAGATTGGAGTGTCAGCTAGGTATGCAGGCGCCCCAATTACTTGATTTTGATATTCGTAGCAATGCTTTAAATCGTCTACCTGACTGAACACTACCGGACTAGAACAAATTATCGTGATCTTTCTTCCAAACATTTTTATTATAATTTTTTATTAATAATTGATTAAATAGCTAATTTTTTGTTTATAATTGGTTGCGCAAGGTGTTCTAAATTAATGTGTGTGTGTGTGTTATGTAAATTCTAGCAAAAAAATAGGCTTATTTTAACCTAACTTTAAACAAACGTGTGTTTTGATCACTATATTATAAGATACTGTAATAATTTTCATAATTTAAATAAATTTGTAAAAAAATAAATGGTCAAAAACCAAGATCTTTATAAACAGCCATTTAAAAAAAATTAGGTATTTATCTCGGAGAAATAGCATGATATAAAAGTGTGATGTCAGCAACTCTGACATCATTAACATTATTTCAACCTAGTTCGAAAACTACACGGTTTCGGAGTTATTGTTTTCGACTAACATCGTAACAACATTTCTAGAATTTCGAACACTATGGTGGTTCAAGCGAAAACTCTTCTTTTCATACCGTTATCGGTTTGTCGTTATTTATACCTATCAGCAAAACTTTAACCATTCTCAATATTTACTTTTTAACAATTAGGTGATGTGTCTACACTAGAATAATAAATTTTTAATAATTACGCGATCACACCGACATTGTATAAAAAAGTATAATAAAAAATATTTTGAACTAATAAGGATTAGATTACAAGGCAAAATGAACAAATAATAATTTTTTTTTGTATAAGATGTCACTTGTATAGATTTAACATTGTATTTTGTACGTGAACAATATAAATTATTTCGTGAAACAATTAAGCCACGTTTGAGCTAATTCTCCGAAGAACGAGGACAAGTGTTCTCGCCGCGACATTACGTCGCCAACTAAGGGAGCACTCAGACGTGTTAGTGCTTCTAGCGCAATAAGCCTCACTCGAGAATCAGGAATTTAATCCACTTACCCGCTTAATTAAAAAACTTAAAAACGTAAAAGGATATTGAACAAATAATTTCCTTTCAAAGTGCTAACCTTTTTTACATTTGTTTTCTTCTCTTATTTAAAATATGGCAGTTAAATTTGATTGTATAAAGTAATATATAAAACACACCGCAATTATAATATTAAATAATTAAATCTAAAAATGGTAGAAATATAAAAATCGTGATTAATTATGTTAGTATAATTATATCTTATACAATTTAACTACGAATGAATTAAGTTGAACCAAGGTCTTTTAAGTGTAATGTTTGTGTGGACCAACGACATATCCAGGTCCGCAGGAAGTCGCTTAATGCAGGTAGCGCAAGGCCGATCATCACGGATATCTTCGAGGGAAGCCCAACCCTTGCAGTGGGCGTCAGTCTGCTTACATGATGAATACGATAAACTTCTTATTTGCAATGTTTTAAAATCGGTGATAACTGCGGCTACAATACTAATTAAATTATTCAGTATGTATGTTAATAATTATTAGTAAGAATTTTAAAAATTAACACTCATACAGGCACTATAGTTATATTATACATAAAAGCTATGAAGCCTAGCCACAAAGGCATTGCTGCTTATACTGTAGCACTGGAATAAAATTCCTTATAACACAATTATCTACTCCATCCATCCTTTGTGACTGTTCAGTTTTTTTTTTCATTTTATTCTTACAGAACCGTCAATAATATTGTATGCATAGAACGCTGGACAAATTATACAATACATACGACTTATTATCATAACATATTTGAAGATGTTATCAAGTAATCGAACATGTTAATAGAATAATCGACACATAATGCATTCAAAGGGACTTCGGTTTAGAAACGCGGTTCTTCTCTATTCGATTATTTATCTCTCGCTATCACACGCCTGTTTATTCAAATCAACTTCGAATGGCTTTCGATTGTAATAAATCTTTTGGGACCGGACATTTTTATCGCTCTAGGTGGCTGTATCAGGAATACGGGACCGTTCCTGTGAGACGGTGCGCCGGTGGATATTTTTTAATCTTATTTGTTTTGCTCACGATTTAGATCACATGCATAACTAAAGTCATAGTCTATTTTCAAAATTTATACTAACCCACGAGTACGTTATTTTTATTTCTAGTGTAATAATTTATAACAAAGATTTATTAACTTGCTTACATTCGATTTTTAAAAAAAATTGAAAAGAAATCGATCGAAACAATATTTCAAGTCAGTATCATATTGCTCTAATATTCACATCACAATTAAAGTAAGTTTATTCATCAAAGCTACCTATAAGAGGCCCTGTTAATTCCATTATATTCGATTGTCTCGGTTTTTGTTAACCTTTAAAATCTTTACTTATTGTAATGCTCGTCAGTGTGGCATGGCTTTAGTAAACATAGTTTCGTTGTACTGAGTAGTAATAACTCGGTCAAATTTAGTCTCCCGTGTTACGTGCTTGTTCGTATTTACCGTCGAAATACGAGTATTTCGTTCGCTAAGAGCATTAGCGTTGCAGTGTCCGCTGCAGTACGACGCTGAAACGCGCCATAACACTTTATTGCAAAATGCTTTCGCCCAGCTGAGCTCGCGAACAATGTATGAATCCATGTATAACGTACATGCGTTCATACATTGTTGCATACACACTTTCACACATATTTACTTCTTCATTACGTATCTTTCGAGTTAATTCCCGGAGCATCAACTTGAAATTACCTTTAACGAACTTAATTAAGGAAACTTCCTTTAATATTTGAGAAGAAATTTTATTAAAACTAAATTTCATGAGATATAATTATCACAATGGAAATCCTGATCAAAAAACGTGATAATGTTATGTTTTACGCCATTAGTAAACAGCTACATACTTATAATATTATAGATTTACCATTAAATATGTTACAAGCAAATTATTTTCAAATTAAACAAGTAACATTAATGTACCCAACTCGTATTTAAATTGGCGATTCATGTAACGGAAACATGTCTGAAATAAACAAATCATCTTTTACTTAGCCTGTATTACTGCCCTGTCGGCAGAATGTATTGCTTACTCTAAATGTTTTGATAAAACTCTCTTGCTGGATTTATTTCATTGTTCCGATACGCTCTTTGGATGGAAATTTTAATGCATACTAAAACCTGAATTCATACATGAGTAAGCAACGACCAATGATAATTTAAAATTAACAGAAGTCTATCAAATTATTATTTAATACATTTCATGTAGATACTTTGTTTTAGAGATTTTTTTAAATTGATTTTATGCCATCAAGCTGCGACATAGTTCTATATATAAAAAGGCATATCGCAAACCAGCACAAAATAAAATTAAATAAAACGTATATCATTTCTTCTTTTTAACTTTATTTATTATTTAAAGCGATATTTACAAAAATACTTTTACTTTTTGGCAAGAGTGTGAATTTTAATGCGAATTGGCAAAGATTGAAGCTAACACGCCTTTTATTGTTTGGAAAGAGAATACTGTTGTTTTACTACTTTGATCTCTCACTATGAAGTCAAGACGCATTTTGAGTCATAGAGAGGGCTCGGTATTTCTCTGAGTTATCAGAAAAAAGGAAATCTGTAGACGAACGTCAGTAACCGACATAGCCCAGCGGATTGTCAAGTTGAACTGGCAGTAGACAGTAACATAGAGTGCAAAAGAGATGGCTACTGGAGCCTTAAGGTTTAGGAATGGTGATCGCGGACCGACAAGCGCAGCGTGGAACTTCCGCTCACAAGTCTTGTTAAGGTCGTCGGAAGACGCTGGATGCAAGCCACTTCAACCGGTCCTATTAGAAATCTAAAGGGGAGGCCATTGTTAGCCATTTCATTAGCCATTTCAACAGCAATCATCCTGTGGCTGAAAGGATGATAATAATTGTGATCATATTTCTTGAATGTTTTCAACTATCCTCTCCCTTAACGAAAATTAGAAAATAAAATTAGCTGAATTGATTGAGTCATCCAGGAATTTCACGTTTAGTAATAGATTTAGTAATTCGCTTTATTTATGTATAGACTAATTTTAGATGTTTTATTAATACGATACTTTTTTTTAAAAAAAAGTAATACCACAATTTATAAAGCTTAAAAGCTATTTTTCGAATATAATAAATTAAATTTAAAATGGTATAAATATAACCAAGTATTATGACTAATGACTAAAATATACCCACGCTTTTACAGTCGCAATATTTAAACTTTGTTTCTATCTAAAATAAATATCAAGAATTGCTCCTAATAGATGTATCTAGTTCGTAATGTAATTATAAAAGATAACTATTTCGTCTACAACCAATTGCCCCAATCTAGACTAATAGCTCCGTTCGAGATGACGGGCAATGGAGTCATTTGCATGTCTTTGACCCCGGGTCGAACTTGGGTGAGATTCGTTTGCGTGGAGCCACTCGTATGGCAAATGATGATTAAATGACTTAATAAATTTGCATGTCCGAGAGTTAATTATTCATCCCAATACAGTGTGCTTCTGAATTATTTTGTTCATTGGCTGAATTAATATTTATCTCATCAAATTAAAAAAAATGTACTCTAATGGACCAATAGGAAAGACGCATTGTTTTGGAATTAACTGATGTTTCTAAATGTCATATTTATTTCAACCGATTGCCTTTCCTACATGAACAGAGGTGTGAAAATTCTAATAAGGGATTAGAATTTTCACAAGCCGCGTTTGTTCTATCTCTTTAGAATAATAAATAAATATAATTTTTATTTAAAATAATTTAAACATAATCAATTTCTTCACAAAATAATGGAGCATTTACTCAACTTGTGCTCTTTTCTCCTATGCTATATTTATAATATATAATACTAAATATATAACCTGTTTACTGGTAAATATAATAATTTAACGTCATTATGTTTACTAATTAAAATCACTCTTCACTAATTCTTTCTGTAGAAAAAAGCAAGACATCTTCCTCTGAAATGTTCGTTAAAAATCTAAAAATATTAACGCATTTATCTCGTTATTTAGAATATAAAACAACTGTTTTAAGAATTCCTTAGACAAATTCTGTCGCCTCAACATCCGGTCGTGTATCTGTCAACATTTTCTGGTCCTCACGTTGTATTTCGATGTTCTTGTTAACTATTTAGCTCTTAATTACTTTGAAAATGTTCCGGTGTGAAGAATTCTATATATTCTTGGCTTATTCTTGACTTCAATGTATACAATTTTTTTAATTTCAAGCCCTTTTTGACAATGTTTTTACTTGATGTCGCTGTATATAATATTTAGAATAAATATATACTACCTTTTTATTTGGCTCAAACGTTATGTTATCAAACGAATAACGAAAAAAAATACTGCATCATCGTTTTTATATTGAACGTTTCACTTATATACATATATACTAGCTGATCCCGCAAACGTTGTTTTGCAAAAAAAAATAGTTTTTAATTAACAAATGTAAGATAAGGGTTGATCGTAGAGGGGTGAAAATTTAAGTTTGTTTTTATTTTTGTATGCTGTATCATAATAAAATAAAAACCAAAAAAAAATTGTCCATAAAATAAAAAATAAAATTTAGAGGTGGACCACCCTTATCACATAGGGGTATGGAAAATAGATAGTGGCCGATTGTCAGACATACTGAATACGCATGTAAAATTTTTTTCAAGCCGTTTCGGAGGAGTTCAAGTTCGAACACTGTGACACGAGAATTTTATATATTAGATATATAAGTGTGTGTGTGTGTATATATATATGTAAATATACACATATATATATGTATATGTGAGTGTGTATTTATATACCCGCTGAGGTTTTAGGGTTCTGGAGAAGACCACAGGCCATGAATCGCAGCGCAGGACGTCCATCCACAACGTGGTTAGACGACCTTATTAAAGTCAGCCGGAAGCGGCTGAATGAGGCTGCTTACTACCGGTGTTGGAAATTTATAGAGAAGGCCAATGTCTAACAGAGGACACCCTATGACTGAAATGTTGATAGTGGTGAAATCTTGTGATTGAAAGCAGCATATGTTGAACATCTTAAAATAAAAACGTTAAACATACAAAAATATATGGAAAGTCATTCTGCTCTCGTGTTTTGGGTTGAGCAAAAGTTTATTCATATAATGTTTGTCACTTTCGATCTATAGTGTAACATCTGCTACTAAGTGACCTATATCGATTTGATCGTATATGTATGTAAATCACTTAATGATAAATGTGTTCGGATATTGAAAGTGTTATAAAATAACACATAAAATATTACTTACTGTGTTGGTAAGCACTTTTGGTAATTCTTATATCTAGTCAAACTATAATCAAACTGTTAAGCCATTTTTTAGAGAAAACAATTTTAGAGAAAACAAATTACTTTCTAATAAATGCTTTGAAATAAAAATTACATTTCAGACATTATTTTAATATGATCTATAAGTGGGTGATGGTGCTATTTTTTTTTTGGTCAAACCATAATACGAAACATAATTTAGCGATTTCATTTATCTTTTGATGAAAGTTCTTATGAAAAAATTGAATGCAGTGCGGCTTACATTTTCAATGTTGATAAATAAATCGCAAGGACAATCGTGTAGTGTTTGTAGCTTCTATTTTATTAAATCCATGTTTTACACATGGCCAAATGTTTATTTCCTGTTTCCGTATTGGAAAACCATCAACTTTATTTATTTATACACGATAAAATAGAACTAACAATGTATCAGAAATCACTGCAACAAACATTTTGTGTTTGAAATACCTTTTGTTATTAATTAAGGTCCGAATTGATTATTCATAGCTAGGATAGTAAAAACTCTGTTATTCCGTCTAGTAATTAAATTATTATATTAGTACAGCACAATAGTACTTTTATTTATAGTTAATAATTAATATGTTTATTTTTTTAGATTTAAAAAACTAACAAATCATATTTTTAATGTTAACTATAAGTTACATTACAAATATGATACAAAACAATCCTTAATGTCTCGTTGAATGAACATATTGCGTAAAAACTTGGGTAGTTGCCAAAGATTTTTTACTATGATCATTTATTATAAACTAAAAAAAATAATCAAAACTAATAATAGTATATAGAGACAAAACATTCAAAATTTTATAGTGACACATAAGTGCACATATAAATTTGAAATAGTATACAAATTGTTAAAGTTATTTTTTTATGGTACTTACAAAATAGTTGAGTAAAATTAATAGATTTGATAACTAACGAAATACAATTTCCCACATTTGTTTACTCTACGCAACAGTTCCAAGATAGGTGCGAGCTTACAGGCACAAGGCGCGGAAACTAATTGAGGTCGAGCTTTTAATATAGCTGAGCGGGCGGACGGGTAGCGGCAGTGGGCTTGCCACGAGTCTTGACCCCGTTGACTCAGTGGTAGTGGCAAAGACTATTTCAGAACTTTGATTGAATTAACTTACCTCAGAACTGTTACTTATAGTATTGGTGATAATTTTCTTTGTGTAGAATAAATACCAATAGTTATTAAAGTATTTGTTTTTGGAATATATTTAAATTGACATATAGTCGTACCTTCTCAGCATATCATTGATTCGCAGTGCGGTTGCAGAGTCTAACGAATTATAGGAAGAAAGGCCAGAAAAGGTATTCAGCAGAGGGTATAGGATACCACTTTTCAATACATTACAGTTCACTATCACCGACCAAGCACCTCTTCCTTTCAAGATTTAAATGGTCTCTCCAACTGCCTTGGACATGACTAAATTCTTCTGCAGTTTATAGAGAGATTTCACTTTTAGACCTCTCTCTATCAAAATTAGTAGTAAATTTATGAACAGAAAAAAGAAAGTTACCTGCACAATTGAACGTGTCTGACGCGTGACATCGTCGGTGGAGCCCTGGATGGATCGAGGCGCTCTTATACAAGTTGGTATCATGGTGTCACAAAAACATACACATGGTTTTAAGTGTACACAAACCCGTCATTATCATTTTCACACTAATTAAAAAAAGAACCTAAAGTTTTCTGAGCAACTGTAAATATATATCACATACAACCGATCTAAGGAGTTATAAACTTTTAACTATCACCGAGTCCTTTTAATATTCCGTAAGCGGTAAGAGAACGCCGACACAAAGCATGATAACAACCACTCTTGTCTGACCTACCGCGAACTTTTCTTGCGAGAGCAAAGCTGTACATACAGGTACAGTGTAGTCGTGCAACACGGTTCGCGCGTGAATGGACGTGTTTGAAGACATCTGGGAATATTTACTCGTGCGCTTGGCGCCGCTGCCCACGCTCGCATCTCAACGACACACTGGGTCACAAGTACAAACATCACAAGGCAGAGCGTCAGGGGACTGACGTTTGAATTATTTCATTTTCTGCGAAGAGGCATTTCATCGACAAGATACACTTCATTTATTTTTTCACAGGGTGATTAGCTAGAAAGGTATAAAAGCTTTAAAAAAGTAAGTGTATAGCTGTTAGTTAATGTGTGGAAAACTCTATCCAAAAATCAATGGTTTCAGAAATAATAAATAGTGTAGTGTTAGTAAGAAGAAGCGGTTTTGAAATTCGGATTAATATATATTACAATTAATTATTTTTTACTGTCTGATGTTGCAGACATTGTTCTGCCAGAAGTTATTGGCCGGTAACATTCCAATAGAAAAAATAAGCTAATGTTACATATTTCAGAGTGATCATTTTACAAGTTGATGGGAAATTAGTGTAAAAGTTTTATAAAAATTTACCGTTTTAGAACTTTAACACCCATATATAATCACCTTGTTTAATAAATCTTTAAATTTTATTCAGTAATAAGTAGAAAATTTCGCTAAGTATTGTTTTTTCAATTTTTTTATTCCTCGTTTCCTTAGTCCTGTGCTCTTGGCAGAAGAGTCATTATCGTGGTGGCTGCCGTACATTTATTCCCATAGGCCTCTTCCATTTTTCATTCTTCGAGACACTGCATTAGCGCACTTTGAATTAGAGGCGATTTCATATGGTAGACTATAACTACTAGTCTAGTAGTCTACCCCGAACGAGTCTCTTAAGCGTACTCTTCCTTTCGCATAACGTGGGTAAAATCTTAGAGTGAACTAATGCCGAATTAAAACATTCAAAACTCTAAAATTAAACAAAATATTTGCAGACGTACTATTTTATGATTTTAAATAACAATTATTATAATATTAGGGTATAATTACGCAACAATGAAAAACCAAACATATCTAATTAACTATTTATACGAACCAAATGTGTTATAGAATAAGTGTCGGCATGCATTTATTTTATCAGCATAATTACGTTGTGTGGGCGCCAACAAAATGAATACATTAAAATGAAATAGTACGTAGGTACTAGCTTAAGACAATGACTGGCATCCGATAAGTGGGACGGCATTCATGTTATAGTTCTAACTGTAAAACTGTTTGATTGTCAACATTCAGAAATTATCACACATCAATCTTCTTTATACAGCTCTATACGATTCTATTCGTAAAAATATAATCTGTTGTTTACACGGATACTAGCTCTATGATTATTATCCATTATTATATATATTATAGGATAAAAAATATAACAATTAAAGGATAAGAGCTGGGAAGCGTACGCAAATTTATAAAACACGAATTAAGACTCAAGCAAGCATGTATACATGGTTTCAAAAAAAAATTATTGTTGCAAACAAGGCACCTTTAAAATTTTTGCCTATAATTATATTTTTTAACTACAATATTTACTAAACTATGACTTTCATAAACACAGTACAGATAATAAAGTAAAAAAATAATTAACACAATTTTATGTACGGACTTCTAGAAAAGAATATTTGTAATAATAACAATGCTAAATAGTCTTATATCAATCTATAGGACGTTAACTGCATGATATAGGCGTCCCGCATAGATTTAGAATAGAACAGGTTACAAGCGGCCTTGTAATTAATATTCCTTGTAAATTACTGGCAGTCAAGAAACATATCTTCTTAATCCCTTATGATAACTTCACTTTTAAAAGTGAAGATTATTTTTAAAGTAAAATTTATCACCTCAGTCACCTCCTTTTGTAAAACTGAGTACAGGCATTTGTTTTAGAATATTATTTTTTTTAAAATATAATGCTCAGATCAAGTGTTTCTAACCAGGTATATTGTATTTAAGAAATGTGGAAAGAAAGACGAAGTACGGAAGATTATAAGAGGAATGCCAAAAAAGCGCGGAAATAAAAGTAATATGAAAAAAAAACTAAATGAAATAAAACGAATCTGTCGAAAGGAAAAGATAGGAGTACAAAAACCCCCCAATAGCGGGAGCCAAAAAAACAGGCACATTTTTATTGAAAAACATATAATAATTAGTAAAATCGTATGAATATATGACTTAATATAGTTAGAAGCAAAACAAATTAAAATTAAAATGAGTAAAAAAGCATAATAATGATATAACTATAAAAAAATACTACAGCATTAGGACGTAGTTATATGTTAAATAAAAAATACAAGAATATTAAAATTACAACGTTTATGTTATCTGTAAATATTTTAAAAAATTAAATTTGATCGTAATAGAAGTTTTACTGTTATTAAAATGCCATAAGCTATTTGCGAAAAATTAAAAAAAATCGTTCACAGTAAATTATGACCAAAGCTTTTTCTAATGAAGCGGAGAGAGGATCTACGGATAACTAACTAAACGGAACTAACGAAACAGTCTAGACTGGACGAAAATAACGCAGCGGTAAATCACAGGAAAGCAAATTATGTATTACATTACTCTATTTCAATTACGAATGTATTATGATGAATTGAGATCCATAAACTTTAAACCTAATATCTTTATTGTAACCTAAATTGGTTCGTGATATTTTAAACCTTCTTACAGTTATAAAGCTATAGGTTTTTCTGTTTGTGTTTCTGCATATGCTTGTACTTGGAGAACAGACTAAAGGGGAAGAGGAAAATAGAACACATCCTGTTCCTAGCGCCTCTTTGAACTCAGTTTCATATTTAATAAACCAGCCATCGTTGGCAATGTGACAAAAACCGATACGAATGATAATTGACTTACAGCTAAATATGTCCACGTTATATTTCTTTCAGTTTCATATTACGTAAATTAGGACGGATAATAATAATTTTTTCATAATAATTACATTATCAATAGCATTTTAATAATTTTTAAGAGTATCATTGAGTGTGATTTTTTAATTAAAAGAATCATGGATAATCGGGGAGATTGGCTAAACGGGTAAATGTATAGGTTATTTATTATCAATTACAGTGTGGTACACTCTATCCAAAAATCAATAATATATCATAATGATAACATAGAAAAAGAATTACAAAAGTTTAGTTAAATACATATTAAAATAAATCATTACGATAGAAGCTATTAGCCTACCGCATTTCAATAAAAAATACATATTTCAAAGTGATCACAACGAGTTAGAAATTTAACTTTTTAAGCATTTTACAGCTATAACTAATCAACCTGTATATGAGAAAAGACTGAATATGAAAAGATAATAGCACAGACTTAATCTTGAATTTAAAACTGTGTTAAAAATAATACAACGAATAAAACATTGGAGTTTAATCATTATTTATTCTTTTTGTATTTTTTACTACGCACTAATCAAGCTAGAGTTACACTAGAGCAGTTCCTACTACGGGCTGCCGGCACCGCATCCGATCCGCACTGTTTGTTTACCAGCCTGTCAAAAGTTCGACACACGGCGCGTATTTATAACCACTAGGAAGGTGCGCCGCAGTGCAATGAACTTTTGTGACACAATCATAAAACACGAACATTAACAAAGTGAAACAAAGCACCTCTTAAAACAGTTGTAGATTAACGTACAGATAGTGTAAACTACCGTAAAAGGTTTTATGTGGTAATCACAAACATCTCTTTGAAAACCGGATGTAGAGAAATACTTTTTAATCGTGACGAAAAAACATTGATGACGGAAAAAAATATTTAATTGTAAATAACTTTATATGTATTACCGTTATGAATATAGGAATTTATATTAAAAAGTAGATTCGTTTTAATATTTCAAAACCATTCATAAACTTTAACTTACCTGTGAATAATTTAGTTTATAATAATTACTTAAGTAGATATTTTAGGGGGACCGGAAAGTAATGTCGTTTCTGCGCATGCCGATGTTTGATTGTCATTTGGTAGCCCATTACGTACTTGGAAGACGTTGTACACTAGATGGCAAAAGGTTATTGATAACAAAGGTGAATATATTGTCGATTAGAAATTTACTTAAGATTTATTAACTTATGTAAGCAACATTTCTTTCCGGTCCCCCTAATATATAATAAAAAAAATTGATGATTTCATCCATTCGGTCTTGTTTGTCTACGGTCTATAAAATCACTTCTAAGATTAATGAAAACTAAGAAATACAGAAAGCAGATTGATTATTTAATAAAAGAAAAACTATGCCGTATGATAATTTATTTAAATGTAAATATTTTTATCTCCGCATCTGAACCTAAGGCAAGCTCCCTTTGTTTGGCTTGCGATAGTCTAAACATGGCGTCAATCATTACCGAACCGGGAACGTTCCGTTATTGCTATCGATGTGTGATAAAAGGATCGGCCTTGGATATAAGTGGGACGCAGATGTTCAGTCTTGCGTGCATTGTAACGTGGGCTGCAGTCAGAAAATCGGTGCTGACTTACCTTAATACGATATCGACACAAAAGGTTTATGAAACGTAGGTATAACGTACGTATCTATATACAAATATATCTTCTAGAACCTCTAAAACATAGTCTACATCCAAATTATTAATGACCTTAAAAAACTTTAAAATATCCATAAAATACTAAAAAATCCACAGACTAATATCTTTGAGATAAATTAATACTTTCAAATAACACGAATATTAGTAACTATTAAAATAATAAAGAAGATTAAAACAATGAAAACAATTAGCTGTTGAAACAAATCTATATCATAAGCACTATGCACTCCGATTCGGAAGACAACAATATGTATAGCAGACAATCCCGCTAGACTGATTCTTGAGTTATTATCAAGCAAATAGACCCTTTGAAATATTACAAGCCAACTCGTTGCATTGTATGTGTCAGCTGTCGGTTTATCATTCTCTTGAGTCCAGGTAGAAGCTTTTGCACTAATAGTTTAAACACAGAAGTTTGTTCATTTTAGAACAAACTTTTCCTACCATACATTGACAATTTTAATTCCTACTGTATTATCATAGAAGCGGACTTTATGAAAATGAGACCAATTGAAAAAATTTTGTCCAGTAGTTAAAACTAATATGAGTCATAGCATAAAGCCTAAAGGTAGTTTTTTGCTATGCGTAACAAAATTGTACTCAAAAGATAAAAATCATAGACACCAAATAATGACAATTATCTATAGCTAGGTTACTACCAAGTAGTAACGATGGTAGATTATTTAAAAAAATAACTTTAGCAACTTTTGAAAGATAAATACGTTTTAAACCGGTATTAAAATATGGTTTATCTACAGGCGTATATCTAGGTGCTATAAAAAATAACTAAACTATTTATATAAGGTAATTATGACATTGTGTAAACAAGTCGGATATCATTAATGTACAATATTTTGCTTTGATTACGTAAGGGCTAAAGTCGTAAAAGTTATTTCTAGATGCAGTTACATCGTACAGAACTCCGTTCCGTCTGGAGTCACGTGTTGAAGTTACAACCTTCTATTAATAAAACGATAACATTATACCTGACTTTTGTGACACCCGATCACACATGCATTTATAATCATTATGCTAAACATTATATAATATTATTGTAATTTTTTAATTGCAACGACAACTACTAAACAAAACTAAAAACCTTACTAAATAATTCGTAACATACACAGACAGTATACCACGAAGAATTGTTCGTCTGAAATGGCAGTGGGCGGGACACATCGCACGTGCAACCGACAGCCATTTGGGTCGAAAGATTCTTAAGTGACGATCACAAGTCGGTGGACGTGGCTTCGGTAGGGCCCCGCTAGGAGCTAGGACTCACGACATAATTAAAATCACAGGCAGTCGGTGGATGCAGGCAGCGAAACGAAAAGAAGAAGTAGAAGAAAATACCGCAAAATGATACAAAATAATCACAAAGCCAAACTTCTAAATAAGGTAAGATTGCTGATAGTATTTATAAGAATCCCCGAAATGTACATAGGTTAACGGAAACTACACCACCGCAAAGACTTTTGTTCACCTAGTCCTTATACTTAACTGCCAATACGAAAATCAATAAAATCATAGAGTAAGCACCTTTAAAACGAACCCTCCTAATATATATATAATAATTTCTAACACAGCGTTCTTCCATCGACACATTATGCACAAATATATATTAATTTGTGTGATTGGTAATAGTTGTAAAAGTTTTATAGGGCTGAATGTATAGATCATTTATCACCAAAAAGGTTTAAATATTTTACACATATTTCCTTCCTTTATAACGTTATCACTCTGAAATGTGATACATTAATTTATGTTTTATATTTAAATGCGAAAAGCCATTCTGGCAGTATGAAAATTACAGCGACAGATAGTAAACATTAATTAAATTTTATTTTGTATTAATGCGACTTTTGTTAACACTTTATCTTATTATTACGTTTTCGAATTTATATATTCTGAAACCATTGATTATTGGATAAGGTATACCATACACTAATTAAGAGAAATTGGCTATACATTCAACCAGTTAAAGCTTTGACATCTATAACCAATCATCCTGTATATAAACGTTATATTATATCAAGACAAAATTTACAAAATAAAAGTCGTTTATTTAAGAATCGAGTCTCCGTGGATGTAGAATAAAATATACAATTCGACGAATTTTATAAATAGTCCATGTGTAGGTAAAATGAATCGTACAGCATTATTTGCTGAACCAAACGTTCGATAGATTTTTTAAAGAAAATCTAATTTAAGTTAATTAAATTTTATAAATTATTAATATATGCCGGCCGTTACTTTTGTCGTAAGGGTGTCCGAAAACTTTATTCTATTTTTGAAAGTATCATTTTTGTGCAAGATCTTATTACAAAATAACACATGTACAAGTTAATACAAACAACAAAAAAAATTTTTTTAAGCTGCGATCGTATTGAAATACATATAGTTAAATGATTATAAATATGTAAGTTAGCTATGTGTACATGCGGCTGTTTTTTTCTTCAAAGACAGTATTACCAAGGACAATATTTAATACATTATTTTGTTACACTGTTGTACTTTTTCACTTTTGTTCAAAAAAACTTACGTTTTCTTAAATTGAAATTAAATTACTATTATACTGAAAAAATAGCCGATTAAATAATTATAAAACAGACAATCGTTTAATAAATCAAATATATTAAATTAGTTTTTATAGATAGTTTTACATACCAATTATTAATAAGTGGATATAACAAGTTCTTTCTGTCCTGATATCATAGTTAAAAATATTTTGATGGTAGATTTGATAGTTAAAAATGATAATGTTTTAAAATGAATTTGCTTTTATAGTTTAGAATAAAACCCTGTAACGTATGCACCAAAGAAAGTTGTAAGCGGTAAATATTCGCTTAAAGTCAAATGTCTATGATAGGGAAATCATTTTAATTATTATTACACTGTCGACTTATACAGCCAAAAAATTTAAATAATAAAAATAATTCAATAACTTTGACAATTTTAACAGCAATAGATTTCATTTATGTTCACATTTGTTTATCAAATTTATTTCTTAATAAATTCGGTCTCATTGAAGCGTCCTATTTATAAAATGTTGCTAACAATTATGAATAACATACTCGTTGTCCTAAATTCCGAAGAGGAAAAGCATCAAATGCTCGTAAATGTAAGGATTTAATTTTGTTATTTAGTGATAAATCGATTACACGTTCTTTGAATCGGAAATAAAATCTAGATGTTTTACCAACCAGACAAATTGAACCATGCGGTCGACAATCTATCCTGTTGTAATTATACGGTTACGGATGTAATAGAGATCCGATAGATTACAATCGATTGTAATGAATACCTACACAGAATTTACAATCACAACACCCCGTCAATGTGAATCATAATGTGTATTCGACGTTCGTGTTATGTTTACCTGTATTACAATATTTATAAAAGAAACAAGCGCGTATTAAGGATATCGCGTCCATAACCAAAACATTGTGAATCAATGAATAGTACTGCAATGTTATTAGAGTAAAGAATGAATTGAAATTAAACTCAATAAATACTTAAATATTGTAGGTAGGTTTTCCAAAAAAGGTTAAGGTTCAATTGAGATTTTTTATTTGACATTAAAATTTGCTATTAAAATCAAAATCTTGATTTTGCTCCTACGTCTATAAATAAATAAAAAAACTAGCTGTCCCCCGTCCGCTACGCATAGTCAAAACTGCCTTTTGTAAATGTAAAATCATAAGATTTATACTTGTTGATTATTTTAAGTCAAAAAAATTAATACCTTTAAAAGTTATATTTTAAAACGTGCATTTTTATAATGAACGCCGCCTTGTGGATAAAATTTCGTAAATTCTGTTCTTAACCTATCTCTGTTTGGCAAAAGAAGTATTTATCTAAAATTTCAAGTTAGTAAAACTATTAATAATAGATATATCGTGATTAGTCAGCACATAAGTGGACATCTCTTGTACAGTGATAGATAATTAGTTTTAAAAACAAAACAATCGCTCAGAAAACTTGATTAACACCTTTAAAAAACCATAGACAAATCACTGTAAACCATGTTATCGAAATGAAGCGAACGATCGACCGTTTTAGCGCACGAGAAAACGTGCGTGTAACCGCTCCAGTGACACGCGTAGTCAGTGCGCCCGCGCTCTTCTCACTAACCGGCGATCCAGCTTAGCCCGAAACAGTTCCATTTACGAAAGCTCACTCCTGTTAGAGAAGGACAACGAACAACACCCATTACCAAAACCGTATCGGAAAATAAAAATATAAATAATTTTTTTACCATTGCAGTAAAAGTTCTATTACATTTAATAACCATTTAAATACAGGGAAAATGCAATAAAAACTTTGTTTTCCAACAGATATTTATATTACAGATATGTATTTTGAACCGATGATCCGTCATACTATTATTGTAAGTTGAGGCAATATCGCTAACAGTGAAATGTTATTAATTACATATGTTTAATTTAGTTGACAGTCTAAGTGAATTTGAGTCTAAACATGAACCATTCATTTATATACAACTGCTTAATACAATATATTATTTGTGATTAAAAAATGTCGGACAACTACTGACACAATTAAATGATTACAAACTATTTTTCATAATTTAACAAAACGCAGCTCCAATTTGTCAACCCGTTGGTCACTAGATGATGTTTATGGGCCTATATTAAATATGTATATAAACTCTTAGAGCCAATTGAATAGACTGCAGCTATTAAAGTCAAAAACCGTGATGTCAATAATGGTATAGACCCGGTATATCACCTAAATTGAGAATTTGGATTTAGAAGCGAAAACCTTTCTTTTTCCAAAATAATAAAAAAAGGTATTGATATTTAAATAAATTTATAAATGTATTTTAATTTAAAAAACAAAGTTCTTGTCGAAAAACTCTATTAATTACATATTTTTTATTTATTTATTAAACTACGAAGAAATAGAATTAAAATTCATATTGAGAAGCTGTGTAGTACGTGTACGTATTCAACTTCTAGCAGTAATTCACGCGCAGTAGACTTTAAAATTGCATTTCGATCGCTTCGTTTTAGCTTAGTATATAAAATAGATATAAATTCAGTTTGTAAACTTCTATTGTAGCTTACGAGGTTTATCTTGTCTTGACATCTCGCCACCCAACCCCCTGCGCCTCTCAACCTGTCACGAAACGTTTCATACCTATAAAAACCTTGATCTTTTGTTATACCGGGATAGCCTGTCCCCGCGTCCGGGAAACTGACACTTGACCTGTCGACGTATTTAGATCTTTTGTGTGAGGAATAAAGAGAAGCGTGACTTAATATATTACGGTAACGCTTAAAAATAGCTGTGAATTTGTAATAAATATTATCATATTTTTTTACCTTCATCTATGCCTCTAAATATATACTGATAAAAACACTTTTGTAATCATTTTAACACACCTATTACACATATTAAACTAAATAAGCGAGTCCGGATTAAATACAATTTAAATTCTTAAAAAAATAGTTCAGTAGGTTTTCAGTCCACATAGTAAATAGCATTCACATTCTGGTTTTAACCAAAAAATAGTATATTACATGAAGCGATTATTTCGTTCATATTTAGTACTGTAATTATTTTTTGTGTATAACTATCTGCTTTCATACGTGTATGTTTAACTGTGATTGTAGCGCGAATTCTATAAGATTGACGTATCCCCTCAACATATTTTTATATCAGTCCGTTTTAATCTTGATATCCATTAATACTCTGTATGAAAGGCTAACACAGGATTATGACCATTGCTTTTACATTATACCATTTCAACTATTTTATAACTTAAGGAAAAGAGTATATCCAATATTCGAAGTACATAACTAAAAATTACGTTCCTTTGTTACATTTATTTGATATTGACGATTGTGATAAATTACTGGCATTGATTTGTAGTTAATAGATTTATAGTTTAATCAAGATATATATAAAGACGCAGGCCGCTTAAAATCACTTGTAGAGACCTATGCACAGCAGTGTACATCTTTCGAGAAAAATTATGATGACAGTCATATAAAGAGCTTTGTAAGAAAATTATAGCTATGCAAATTATTAAAAAAATGATACAATCATAAGTAAGACTAAATCCGCAAGGTAACGCCTGATTCCATTAAATATTTTTTTTCTCAATTTTTTGGATATTTCAACGTACCTCTTTTGTCCTTCTTAAGATGTTTCATTCATTACTCTGTTATCCCTCTTATTCTCTTCTAATTCTTCACATACCTAAATATACCAATATTGTAACAAAATTTCTTTTTTTATTTTTCATCGTTGTTTTACAATTTTTTTATTTATTTTAGGACCTCTGTATTTACAATTGGAACTCGAGGAAGTCAGTTACATGAAGAGGTCTTGTTGCTTCTGCAAATCAAGCAGTTCCCTTCCGAGATGTCTCCTGACACAGTTGGAGCATCTGAGTGTTACGTTACGCAGGAGATAAAACGGCTCTTCTAAATGTACCAAAGACGACCACCAAGGGGTTTTCAGTGAGCAGGGATTCCACATATCCCTATAAATAGCTGAACATAGTCAACTTTACTTAAAAAAATGGTATTAAAAACTTATAACAGTACCTACTGTTTTCATACATTTTTTGCGGATAATTTAAGATAAGGTATTAAATAAATGTATATCTTTATTATTAACTTTACGATTTGCGCATAAAGAGTTTTATCAGGTTGGTAAAATTGCCTATTTTCTGATATTTTATACACGCATGCAGGTGAAGTGCGGAAATGCCGACCGCCTCTATTTTCATACGTGTCCGTTTCGCCACGAACGCCCGCTGCTTCCCCACATCAATGAGCGCGTCGCTATCGTCCGCCCTACCGCGATGTAAATTTACGCGGATAGACCGTAGTTGATACTTACATAAAATATTAACTAGTTGCTTTTTGTTTCTGTTATATAATACTAATGTTTTATTATCTCATGAATACACTTAAATGTAGGTCATGTTAACAAATTCTGTCAAAAACAAAAATATATTTATTACCATTCTTTCGCAGTACTTTAGTAGTACAAAATACACTTAATTCGCATTGCTTGAACTAAAGAACCAAACTAGGTCGGAACTTGTATATTTGAGCCAATATAAGTAAATCGTGGAAGTATTATAATTATAGTATATGTGTTGGGGATGTTTGAATGGATATGTGTACATGTACAATTGTGCTCTTGTTAATATTGTATTTATGTATGTGTATAAGTTCCAAACCATAAAAAACTGGAATCTAAATTTTGTTCTTATCTTTAGCATGTTTTATGTATCTTATATAGTAAATATAAAGATATTAATTAAACTTTAAAACAAAACGTTAAGTTAGATTTGTATATTAAGCCTAGAAGTAATAACAAGATTGAGGGACTGGTCGCTAATTTTGTTTTGTTAGAGTTAGTTGCCTCTTTCGTCTCAACCAATCGGAACAAATTCTTAATTTAAAAAAGTGTTTTATTTAATCTAGTACGTTAAACAAAAAATGCCGTCTATAATACAAAATAATATTTACTGGTAAGTAAATTTTGAATTCCAGACGTAGGAATTAAAATATCTATTTCTTGCAAGACCTTATTTATTTCAGCCGTTAGACGTCCCATTACTGGAAATAGATCTCTCCACAGATTACCAATAGAAAATGTATGGCGAAAACCTTTTTCCTGTAAGATAAAATAAAAATTATTATTAATATTATTTTAACAAAGGGTTTTCAAATATCAAGAATACTTGAAGCGACGGAGAGACACAAATATAAATAGGTGGTCTTATTTTCTTATTTATGACTGTTTTAGACTTAATGTGCAACTTTTTATGATAAATTTGTGTTTTATTGCTATCGTCGACAGAAAGTTCAGATGGATGTTCCTCGAACACTGCTCTGTACTAGGTATGTAACTAGGTTTATTACTACGATTTGTTTGTACATTACGATATAAAATTTGATAATAAATTACTTCAAACAGATTTTGTCTTTTGTTAAGCGATGGTGGCCTGGCGGTTTAAGTCTTCAATGAAGGGTAATAAATCGTGTCTTCGATTCCCAAAATAAAAATACCATGTGTGGCACATATGTAATAGATTTATAATATTATTTACTGCAAAGTATATAGGAAAATATAAAAGTATATTTTCTATTAATCTATTTACTTTCTTACTACTTTTAATACAATTTTTAACACGTCAAAAACCAGTTGCGTTTATATTTATGCGTTTAAAATTTTTATGTAGCCAACCTGCCCACATATCCGCGGTCACCAATTATTGTGCATATGGTGATTTGATATAGTTGTCTAAAATTGAAACAGGTAAATGTACAGCCTTTTGCTATCAATTAATGTATAGTATACGTTATTCTAAAACTTATAGTTTCAAAAAAAGTTTGGTTATTTATTGTTAGTAACCTGTTGTATTCTAATAAAAATATAATGTAACATATTTTAAAATGATCGCTCTATACAGTGTGATTGCAAATAAATGTAAAAGCAATAAGTCGTTTTGCTTACAAATAACCTATACATTCAAAGTTTTATACTTATCATTCAGTATATAGTTATGTGACATCTACCTGACGTGAATCTGAGTGAACTGCAACCTTATTCAGAAACTTTTGTCTGAAAGCAATAAGAAAGTAAACATAACGTCATTTTAAAATAATTGCATAACCATTTAAACATGGCATTTGCTTTTTAATAGATTTTATACGTTTTTCGCCATTTTATCTATATTTTTTCTTCCTAAATAACTATATGCTAAAAATAATGCTTGTTATAGCTTCTTTATATGCTATATGGATACTATTCTTTTACTTTATTTTATTTAAAATTATTACTTTTACTTGTGGTAATTTTATTTATATAAATAATTTTATATTTCACCGATGAATATTATGTATATATAGGTATATTTACGAAACACTATTTATTAAAACTACCGTATTAAAAGCTACAAGAATTAATGATAAAAATGATCACAGTTAATAGACAAATTTATTAAAATGTTAAAACTTTCATAATGTACGTTAAATATGTAAAAAAGACATTTTCAATGCCAAAGTAATATGGTGTAAGACCTTATGGACATTTAACTATGCCCATAAAAAGAGTTGCTAACCATTAATGAACGCCATTATAAAGCAACCAGCCGGAAATTAAACATTCCAACGAATAATAAAAATGTATAAAGAAATATGTATTTTTCTTAATTTAAAATTTTTGCCGGTTTTACCCTCCAATATATTTATAATAATATAATATATGAGTTATTGTTTTAACCGCATATTTCAATTTGCTGTAAACTGCGTCTAATGAAATAAAATTTGATACATCGTTACTATGAAATCTCAATAATACTTATTTAAACAGACAAACAGTATAACAGATAAATGTAAACATTGATTAAATAGTAATATTTACAATAACAGGTGTCCAACTCAATACGCATAATATCTCAGAGTCTATAAAGTACATGTAATATTATACATTTCATAAATGTTAATATTTTGTTAAAGATAACGGTACGTATTTCATCTATACATAAAAATTTCGTTCATAAAAAAATGTAATGACCGTACCGACGAGAAAAAGACAACTGAGTCACACGTCGTCTGGAATTCAGATCCCTTCTTTGAAGAGATTATTCACGTTGCCTGAGAGGGCAACCTGTATCATACGATCGATCCGATGTTCTCAGTGAATGTGCTAGATGTACGCCAGTGGGAAGTTTGGGACTGATGACTCATGAACTGACTCACTCACCTCTCCTAGCGGCTAAATTAGACGCAATGTAAATTTAGCATAACGCACTACGACTATTACGTGTAATTTTGTGTTGTGCAACGATCGATAACAATTGTTTCTAAACTGCATTTAACATCATGATTTGCGTAATCGCAAAATTGTATATAATATAAACAATGTTATCAATTTTTAGTAAACAAATAAGTCAGGAAATTTAAAGCCAAAAAATAAATTTAATATGAAAAGAAATAAATCGCCAAATGTGTTGTTTAGTGCGAACTCGAGAAATGCTTCACCAATATAGCCGTTTTTAAAATTTAATTAGAAGTGGAAAAATTTTAAGAGCAACCCTTAAACAAAAAAAATAGTAAAATCCATGCTTTTTAATTCCCTTTCAAACGCGGAATAAACTAAAACACTTCCTTAACTATCAAATATTTACACTACATTTTATATGTAATAGTAAATAATAAAAAATTAAATTAAAAAAATCTCTGATATACGTTATATAAGAATTTTTTACGTATATTATAAATAAAAATTCAATAGTAGCAAGTCAAGATGTAACAATTTTCTTTGTAATCGATGAACTTTATAATAATAAAATATCAATGCTGTATTTGCAAATCCATCTTTCCCATTAAAACTTTATTATTTTATTACACCTTTATATTATTACACCTTTATAAATATCTTACGGATAGCTTATAATACTGTTTATACAAAAAGTGGTACATATTTTAGACTACACATAATATAAACAGGAACATGCATCTGCAAGTATATTCGATTTGTTAAAACCATTGTCAATAAAATGACAGGCCATCAACTTCGAACGCTCCACTTTTAAAACGTTGCTCTTAATTTATTTTTCATTTCATTCAATTTAAGGTCCACGAAGAACGAATATAATCGAGTTGCAACAATCACAAAGCTATAAATCAAAATAATTTGGTGCCGGCAACAATTATTCGCCCAAATGGAGAGGCGGGAACTCGCGCGCTTGAAGGAAACACGTTTAATTAAAATAGAATACGAAAATATACGACTCGTGTGTATGTGTGTTATTGTGATGAAAACAGTTTAATCACAATAACACACATACGCGTGTTTTTCTGTTACAAATAAGATTAAACCTTACAATGGCTTTATAAACAATACAATGATATTATGCGATGTATTCATGACTTATCCCAGTTTTAAAATATAGCAAGTTTTCATTGATAACAGACAAAGAATGTCATAACTTATAAATTTATCCAAGGTATCCTATTAGACAAAAATTTACGACAAGTTCAAAATTATTAAAGTATACTTTTATATAATCACAATAATTATTATAAATCACAGTTTTTTTTTTGTTAAATCGTTCTTTTAAAAACAATCTTTGAAACAATTTTCTTTTTGATGTAGAAATTTTACACCAAAAAAACTTGCATTTATAATTAATTAATTATAAAAACAACTTTATTATTTAAAAAGTTAGGAGTCCTCTTAATAATTTCGCTGTTAGCCGTCTGACTTTACTTATAAATTAATATGGTCTAGACATCGTCAATTGACGATAAAACTGCAGTCGGTTGCGTAAATATACCAAACGTACATGTGGGGGGTCCGCGAGATCGCATGATGTTTTTTTTTGATTTGTTGAATGTTGATATACTTGAATAAATGACACACTTTTCTAAAGATGTTGATATTTGATATCTTAATAATAAATTATTGTAATTGTTACCCGTATTCGATTTATTTACTTATTTGATTTTATTTAAATCAAAACTTTTATTTACGGGTAAGCCCCTCGCAGCTCAATTTACTTAGCTCAGTCTATTCTCATGCATATAAAAAATGAGTGAATTAAGTGACGAGGAACAATTTTGCACTAGCGTAAATATTACACTTTTATTAATAATTGCAGTTTTATAATAATTCATATCTATGTAACGTAGTGAAACTTTGCAGTGCTTTTAAAATAGCGTTCGAATAGCAATCGTCAACTAGTCCTCCGGATGGCCTTCAATACACTTTGTACCACCCCTTGACCAATGGTCGCCATCTTGATGAATTTTTAAAAGTATTCCCATATATTTTCCAGAAGTGCCAACACACATAATCAAGTTTTTCAAATAAAAATACATTGTATTAAACAGTTTTGTTACTGCTAAGAAAGTAAAGTCGAAGATATGGAGTTCTTTTAGAAAACCATGAAAATATTTTTTTTTGTAATGGAAAATTTGTTTTATTCCATTTATTTAGTGGTCATCAAAATACTTAAAATGGTTATAACAGCTACGGCAAAATTCCAGCGTTTTTCATATATTTATAAATAAAAATAAACTGCTAAATATATTGCTAAACGCTAAATCCAAAGAGCGATTTTTTTCGTCTTTTTTAAAGCACGAGGAAGATTCTTACGGAGAGCAAAAACATAAAAATTTCAAAGAATTATGTAAAATATCTTTTCCTATACAAAGCACGGAGTAAATCACAGCACTTGTCCATATTCGTGAAAATATAGACGCATAACTTGTGTTATATACGAAATCTGTTGGAACAGTTAGTGACAAATAAATTTTAGTACATATTACATAACCAGAAACACATTTAAAATTCGAAGTAATCACGAATCAAAAACTATAAAACTAATCAGTAATAAACTCCCCAAACGTCGACGTGCCGAAAATGCAAAGGCTACATGTTTAAAGATAAAAATTGATGGCGCTTCAGATTCAAAGCACGAAACGCAACGGTAAGTCAATTAAACGAGCGCAAAATGTAATGAACCGTTAATGACGCACGTGGCGAATGCCAACAAATTGCTGCCAGCTCACATGCCCGTGCACTCCCCATGTACCGTGTAATTAAGAAACGAATGACCAAAACAAAGCACCACTGTCCGTCGATTTTGAATTATTTTCGAAATTCAAAATATCCTTATTCAAGTAGGTATTTACACGTACTTTTAAAACGTCATCAATTTGTCAATAATTCATCTACGGTACGAAGTTTGCAAGTAGAGTCGGCTAGTTACTTAACATTTGCCATTTTTAAATAAAATATTACAATTATATATTTGACATTTACTCTTTGTGCGGTATTTCGACAGTTTAGGCGTTAAGAAATTTTCTTCATTTTATATAATTCCGTCGACATCATTTGTGGGTTGAATAACCTCACCGGATGAACATTAGTGAGATCCATATATATCCGAGTTCTAACGTTTTGTATATCTGCTAACTTCCGCGACGACTGACCAACTTTTCCTCTTTTCATAATGTCTTAGCTCAAAGACAAAAACAAAAATTCTGCTATTTATAACTAAGAAATGAGAAACTACATGTTTTATGCCTCTGTGGTAAAGGCTTTATATAAGTGAAATAATAATAACCTACAAAAATTAATTATAATTAATAAAATGGATCATAAATACATAAAAAACTTAACGTAATTATATTGCTATAAAAGTGTTGTGATACTGCAATAAAATAATCTAGTGTACAAGTTTTGGTAAGTGCTAACGACAGTGTTCAAAAAAACTGTGAACAATGTCCGTATGTGAATAGCAGATGCTGCGAAGTATTATTAATTGAATCCCAAATTGATAGTCTTATAAGCATGATAGAAAAACTATATATTAACAATCATGATTATCATTATTACAGCCGCAGGACGCCCACTGCTAGATATAGACCTCGCATCTAGATTTCCAACAAAATCGGTAGGCTTCCATAAATGTCTTCTATATTCTAATGTTGCTGCACGTTGTTAGCCGTTTTGGCTTTTACAGCTTCATCGGAATCAGGGCTCGCGGATCCGAAATCTTCTGGGTACCTTAACATGGTCTGCCCACTATATGGCGGACGTCTTACGCTGTGCTTGATGATCCGCGGTCTCCATTCCTAAAACTTAAAACACTAGCTCTGTTCTGTGCGATATGTGGCCTACCTTCAGCCACTTCAATTTGCCATTCAATGGCAATGTTACTTACATTTGTTTCTTCTCATTCCTGATTCGATTTCGTAATGAACTTATTCCTCGACTTATTCCTATCTATGGACCTTTACAGTTTCATATTCAGTGACCACATTTACTAATTAACATTTACATAAAATAAAGTAATAGTTTCTAATAATTAAAATTAAATGTATATATTAGATATCAAATTGAAACTTAAATTATGTAAATGACATTGTTTGCACTGATGTATATATTTATATTAGCCTAGGAATGAATGAGGACCTTCGTATGTTAATTTCTCGTTTAGTTTACGGATATGTTATTTACAAGGAAAGTTTTATTTAATATTTTGGTGACTTTACTTTCAAATAATGTCGGTAAATAGTATTTTACGTACAATACAACAAACTATCAACGAAATTTGATTTTATTAATTTTAAAATGCAACGGTTGATATTATTTTAAAACAAAAAATACCTTTGTTGATTTTTTTGAATGTGGTATACATTCTTCTCTCAAAGTATGTTCTTATCTCAAAGTATGTTGTCCGACATGTTGGCTTGTCTTATTTCCCTCCGTGCGAGCCTCGCAGCGGCCGCAGCGCTGGCGCTGGCTATTGCTCACGGTGGCGACAATAAAACAACGTCACGAGACGGAACACATTCTCGAGCGTTTCCATGGTGATCGTTATTTGTTTGATGAATAAATAATATAAACCATAGTTGTTAAAAAACTTATACTATTTATACAATTCTCAACTGCCACAACGTATACACAAATAAATATGTTTATTTTTCATAAATATAAAAATATATATTGATTATTTTGACATTAATGAAGTAAGCGTTCTCCTGCGGACAAAATTAACGAAACATCGATTATTTTGATTTGGTTATTTCGATATGGTAAAGTATTGTTACAAGCAAACACTACACAGAATAAAGATTCTTTAGTATTTTTATAAATTTGTTCTAAAAAAACAAATGATAGATGTCGTTAAAATTTTTCATTTTGAATTATCGATTTACAATATTAAAATGTATAACTAATTTGATATTTTTAAAGTCCTTATTTCACACAGTGTTATTTGCATATTTAAATTATTTTATACCTTGATACATACCTACACGTAAATTGTACTTTAATTTATTGTCAACATAATCAAAAATAAATCCTGAGGTGGCTCTTTGGGTTCTGTGATAGTAACTAATGCAGTTGTATGTGTAACTCTTCTTGTATAGACGGCAAGTGGAATTTGAAAATTTTGCTTATTTTATAGTTAACTTTAAGAGTATGTTGGAAATAATTATTATACGTACAATTAATAACAAGGCCACCTGCGATTGACAATTAGCATAATACTCGATACTTTATCAAATTAAAGTTTATTTACTCTAATATGTTCATTCCTTCCGAATTTACAAGTGTTTAATACATTATAAATATCAATCGTATGCAACAGTTTGATATAGACAAAGCAAAGAGACGTTTATATAAAAAATGTTATTTTTTATATCAACAATATATTAAACTTGGTGGAAATCATCAAATCAGCATATAATTGCGTACATCTTTTACTCAGATCGTTTTTACGTAACACGTTTACTTTCGGGTATGCAATCGAAATTGTGAAATGAGCGGAAAAAATCGCCACAGCCGGTGTTGCCACTCGACATTGATAAAAATAGGTTCATTAACCTACGTATTTATTATGACTGTGACATGTAATTCTGTGTGTTTTTAGAAAAATTCACGGGAATGCAAGATTTCGGCGACCATCTTATTCTTTCGACTCGCGCTACTTTTATTGTATAGAAAGTCCCCTGATTACACGGAAAGGATATCGATATCGGGGAATAACGACACAGGGCAAAAGTCGGTATCCGCGGTACGGTCGCCATCTTGGATTTCGCAAATGTCAGATTTTTTCAAGGTCGCGTGAGGAAATGCAGAAACTCCGTCATAAGTCGCGAATCTCCATCTGTCTGAGTCCCATCCCTCCATCATCAACTCCTTCTTAGAGAACGGTCGCGTCAATGAGAGGGGGGAAGTTGCAGGTTCATAGATATTAATGTGTTCGCAACATGGGAATTGCTACGGTTTATAGTTATGTATTTGTCAGCCACCTCAACTCAGACTATTGAACAAAGACTGACGACGTTACAAAGCCGTGGTTATGAAAAAAGTTGAAGCTAGATATAAAAGGATGTATTAGGAATAGGACAAAGGACTGAATTTTCCCGGTCCCCTTTTTTCGGTTCGATTAATTCTCATAAAGCAACAGTAATCCGCACAACGTTTGATACGTATGTTACAGTTTTATAGCATTATGTAACATTAAGAATATTTAAAAAATATTATCTAAATGTTACAATAAATCATTATATTTTTAATTTTACAAATATGTGATATTATTCGAAACAGTCATATATACTGAAATTATGAGTTAAATAAGTTATTTAATAATAACATACAGTTTTTTTTGTTAAACGCTTTATTTTATTTTTAATCCCAAAACCATTACCCTTAATAAAGCTAGATAAAAAACATAAAATTAATTGAATTGTTACATTTATTGATTCTTTAAGTTCGATATCGACTTATCCAGAAAGTAGAAATACAATATTTTTATAGAGCGTGATATTAATGTTCTCCAAACACACGCAGCGCGTAGTCCTTAGACAAATACTCAATTAGTGTAGAAACAGATATTGTTACCATTTTAACATAAAAATGCTTAAAAAAAAACAATCTGAAGCTTCCATTGTTTATTTCACAATAGTCTCAGTTTTACTATACTATATTGACGAATTGTATTACAGATAATACGGTACAGTTTTTTTGTTAAACTCAATTTAAAAATTAATCAAAACTTCGCTGCATAAATGGTATTGCGGTATCATTCAATGAAACCAATTAAATGATGAAATGAATAAATGTATGGCAGTAAATATATAGTTCAAAAACCTGCTACAGGATTTAGTAACTTGATTAATTTGGAATAATATCGGCAAACAAGATGAGTTCGACAATCTACTGGTTGAGAGACTTTTTCGCTGATCTGATCAAGTCAAGTTAATAGCTATACTACCCGGAGGAAACTAAGCACAAGCTTCAGAAATGAACAGATTAATGAGAAGCAGAATTTTAGAGGAGAAAGGGAATCTTGTTTAGAGCGTAATTTGAGTTAAGTGATCATGTTTCAGGATGCGTGTTGATTTATTAAAGTTATTTGAAATGTTCTTCAGATAACCATAGTCTGTGCCAGTTAACAATAATTGCGTTACCAGTTCAAATAAATCTAAATGAACGGGTACGAACAGAGACGCTTCTTAATTGACACGACGGGTTAGTGGACCGCGTGGTGCGAAACAGTATCCCGCCATATGTTCCATTCTAATCAACATGACAATCTGCATCGCCTCTGAATGGCCGTAGGTTTAACAATTAAGAAGCAATCAAATGGAATACGGGAACAATTATTTTTTTGTCCGAGACCTAGAAAACGTCATCCTTTGTACTGTCAGAATAGACTCAATTTAGAGCATAACAGCCAATTACAGAAATATTTATTCATACTACAATCAAAAATAAATTTTCAGGAAGATCCAATATTTAAATATTTTACAAAATATATATGAGCATACCATACTATACGTTATTTGCGGAAAGAGCTAAACATACTGTATTAAGAAATTGATTCTCCATGATGTAAGTATTTGAGCAATGAAATATTTTTATAATTCCCGACAATGCAGGTAACGAGCCCAATATTTACACCTTACCTTAAACGATAAATTACTAATAGGGCTCCTGAAATGCAAATTTCTGGACATAACTTTGTTTTTCCTTCACCTTAGAATATTTTCACAAATTTTGTTAGCCTAGTTTCTAGTTTGACTAATGCGTCTTTAAGCCCAAATATGACAATACGATCACACTTATATTTAAATACAGAAAAATGTAACAATGCACCTGTTGTATGGCTTGCTGAAAACATCACCATTCGGTCACAATATACACACATTCTGCATAAAACTAGCTATTTATACCAAAAAAAAATAACATTTCATGATTTATATCTTTCTTATTGTTATTGCACCGAATCAATGTTTCCATTCTCAAAGAACTCAACATAAAAGAGAAGTAATCGTCGACTGTGCAAATAAAAATCCTCAAGTTCTTTGAACATGTCACCCGTAATAGACTCAATGGAATGTTTGGTGATGCAAGGCAAAGTGGAAAGCACGTGATTTCGATTACGCTCTCTAACAAGATAGATAGATCTCATTGAAACTGCCACTAAAACTATATAATAGAATGCCTTCACATCGCCAAACATGGAGCTGCATGGCCACGCATAGAAACAGCAGCAGGAACACCAGAATCGACCGAAGTAAGAACAGGACCCGTCTGACTAGAAATCACGACTGCGAAAATTAAGAGCTGATATCTTGGGTACATTTAGATAAATAATATGTCCGGTTGGAAGAAGCTTGATGTATTTCTGCCAGAAAAAAAAAATAAAAAAATTAAGACCTTGTGTGAATGGCTGAAAAACTTTCAAGATGCAACTTTCGCATACCTAGAAATTTAGAAGATCCAAATAGCGTCCTTCCTTTTATATTTAATAAATTGAAGAAGACAAAGATGTTTACAAAGTCTCAACTAACATTGACGTTTATTCTATTTAATATTTATTTAATTCTAAGTTAACTACCATAAAAGTAGTTCTCATATGACTAACGTTAATGAATAAGAAGTGATGTGAATAATGATAGCACACAAACACGTAATTACGGTCACAGAGTTTGTAATAAAGAAAGAGCGTTTGAAAAAAATCTCTATATACTTTGTACATTCTATTCAAACTGCGCACAAAGGGAGAACAATAAAAAATACATGTTCATTTTCGCTTGCGGTAATATAAGAATAACAGCGGGATTTTCGCTGGACCCCTCGTAAACGGTTCGGGAAAAGACAGTGTTTTTCATATCGCATCGGTCCTATGCATTAAGCACATGCGATCCGCCCGAGCGAAAAAGCCCGTAAAACCAATTTTAAACGTACTGCGTCGATTTTCGGGAGGGAATAACAGGCTTTATTTGTTTCCAGTAACTATGCTGAATATGGTTAACGATGAATCCGGCGGATTTTAATTGATCTGTTGTTTGAATTGTTCTGTGCTTAATAAAAGCTTCAACCAAAAGCATTCGCTTTACGTGTTAATATATTCACATTTACCTTATCGGTCTCGTACATTCTTTCTATATACATAGACACACACACGACAATTTCTTGGTTACTATCATTTTAGTTTTTACCAATTTAATGCTAATTTTCGCTACCACGTTTGTAAAAACTGTTTACCTTCTCATGCGTTCGTTTTTTATAGTTTTTTATACCAAAGATACGAAAAATCATTTATTTACCAAAAATATTATTTTTTAAGTATGCGTTGCTTTTTCTTAGATTTAAGATACACATAGTATAAGTAAAAATAGTTCTAGTGTAATCTATTTTAGAAAAATGAAAGCTACTTACGTGAAAATATCCATAAAACTCATATAAAATTGGGAAATATTTGAGTTAAAAAAAAAGAAATAATGTAGATGAAAATTGAATCGCAAAGATAAATATTAAAGTCAAATCCTTGAGCCCTATTACGTACGACTTTAAAAGTCATGACATTATTTACTCTATTTCAAATGTGAGCCCTCGTGTATGTTGGCGCATGAATTGTAATCATAACTTTGTTTCAATACAAAATTAAAAAAATTAAAGGATTTTTTTGTACGTATTCATTATTTATTTGTACGAAAACTAAATACATCTAAATTAATTTCTTATTTAAATCATTCATAAAAGAAATTGTACTAAGGTTGTCTATGCCAAATATATTTTTATATGTTGTTAATTAAAATACGAAGGGGTTTTTATTTTAATTTCTACATATAGCCTTATTGAAACTTTTTATCTTTACAGATAAAATTCGCTTTCTTCTGCTGTCTAGCCTTTCTGTCATATACTACTGAATAAAAACTGTAATATTCTATGATTACTATTCTTAAGTCATCAGTTCTTTGCATCTATACTCACCAACGACAACTGATTATAAGAGAAGCCCTTTTAGCAATATGCAGAACCAAATTCATTTAAACTTTAATTGTCAATAGCCGAGTAACGTTGCCGTTGATACGTCTCGTAATGGACATTAGCAATCGATCCGGTCCTATTCGAAATTTATGTGGACGGCTTATGTCCAGTGAAAAATTTACTTAATGATGAATTTAAAGAGACATGGTGTGAATCTCTCCGGCACCCTCGGATCGGAATTTTAATCACGTACTGTCCTTTACGAAAAGTCCTAGGAGCTAGAATATAACGACTTGAAACTAGGCTGCCGAAAGCTATCGAGTTTAGTTACTAAAAAGAGGAGTCTAGACCTTTTATTGTTATTTTTAAAAAATAATGTTATATTTCTTATATTTCTTTATTGTACATGCTAGAAAATATTTTTTGTACATTTATACATAGTTGCAAAAAAGTACAATCGGCGGTCTCATCATATGAGGTAATTTCTTCCAGACAACCATAATATGGAAACAGTAGAAGAATAAATAACGAGTATTACCGTGTCAAAAACATACATCCAGACATACATCCATATTTTTATATTATACACACATATAAAAAATTCAGTATTATATAATCGACAAATACAATAATCACAAAACATCAAACTAACTTGGAACGTGTTAGCCTTAGAAAGAAAATCCAACTGAATTAAAGGATCAATAATTATTGGTCTAGTAAATATTTTTTAACCATTTTCTTAAAAATAAATAGTGAATTAGCAAATCTTTTTATAGTATCTAAATTTTAACACTCGCTTCAAACCGAAAGCGCCGAAACTGTTAATTCTACCCAGTGAAAACCGCTAAGACACGGAAAAAAAATTTAAAGGTGTTTTATTCCGAGACAGTTCTTAAGCTATCGCTATGTACATCCATGAACATAATGACACTGTGTTAACACACATCGACACAGTGACGGTAAGATATTTTATCCGAGGAGGGTTTAGATTCCTTTAGATGTTTTTCTGCAGTAATGCCAAATCTGTGCGCCTATTGTGGATTAAACAACAATCAAGAGGACATAAAAAAGATGAAACAGGCTAAATATAAATTACAAAGTACGGTCTCAAAATCGTTAGATGTACTTAATAAGAATAAAAATTGTGTCTAATAAAATACAAAAGCATACATTTCTACTTGCCGTTGTTGTATAGAAAATACTACAGAGACTAGCAGTGAAGCCTTAAAGTTGAAAACTGGCAGAAATTTAGCCTTTCCTAATGGCACACACAAAATTTCTTTTTTCAGACCACTTTCGACGATTACAATTCCATAACTACTATTGCACAGTGAAAATTCGTTTATTAAATCTATTTAATAATTTAGTGTAAACAAAAAAATAAATAAACATATACTGGCAGACATGCTAGAACATGGGAAATCGTCAATGGACTACCACATTAAAATTCACAAGCGTATCCACAGACGAGCGAAATGAAAACAATAGGACTCACGCTTCTATGCAGAGGTTTCAAACCTTTTCAAACGTTTTCATAAAATTCTATAACATCGTGTGTACGTTTGTTTGAGGAATACTAAAAAATGGCAAAAACAATGTGATAAAAAGTTAATATGTACTTCAAATAAAATGTTTCTAGGAGCTCTATAAATAATAAATATCTTAAAATTAGTTATGTATTTTCTGACATTTTTTTTGTTTATATTAAAATAATCAGCAATTAACTAAAGCAATAAAACGGCTCTGATGCATAGACTCTTTCTTTGAGTCTCAAGCAAGCTCAAAGTCGCTTAACGAGCTATGGAGAGATTCATACTCGGGAACCTACAACGATATTGAATCAAAAATGATAAGATCCATAGATGAGTGAAAGTTTGAAGACCAGCGCATTTTGAAGTTGAAGTGGCAATGACATCCAACCAAAAGGCATACAGACGACCCTGTTAAGATCTTCAGAAAACGCTGGATGCAGGCCACTTTCAATCTGTCTTATTGGAAATCTATTAGGGAGACCGCTGTTTAGCAGTGAATGTCCTATCGCTGAAATAATTGTGAATGTATGATAAACTCGAACAGTTATCAAATTTACACCAAAAATATTTCACACCTCTGCTTTCACAGAATGAATGACGTTGATATGTAATCAAGGATATCGAAGCTACACATTGGCTTTGAAGATCGCCTCCTATAAATATTGTTTACAGAACCGTGTTAGTAATTCGATCATGATGGTATTAACACTAGTCTAGACGTGAATACAAATATTTTTTCAATGCAAGGTCAGATTATAAGATATGCTACATCGTTCCTCACCGAGAATCCTGTTGGAGTTTTATGTAAGCTCTTCCATTCAATATTACGAAAATGAAACTCAATTTGTTTCATTTACTGTTTATAATCGATTTTTTTATTGGACTTTCACGGCTGTCTAAATGGCAGTTGAAGATTCCTCGTGGTAAAGGTTGCATAGGTTGCCTAGTCTAACATATCTTTTAAGGTAGCAAAGTTCGAAGGCTCCCAGAGCAGCTTCGGCTCCTACATACTACTTTTTTACCGAATTGCGAGGCCGTTCACCACTTAGATTACTTCGGCGGACGCTCTATGGACAGACTAGGCTTAAAACTTTAGGAATTGGTCTTGGGCTCGCGCTAGTTTATAATACACGTTTATCAGTCCGATACAAAGGCGATCTTTGTCTTCGGAAAGTGTTAGCGCTGGGAGGAGAAGTAACGGAAGAAACTGCTGCAACGCTACTATCTAGTATGATTGCGGGATGCCATCCCCTGTAGTATACGATCCGGTCTGCTTTTTCTCTAAACCAGTTACCTGCATTGTAAGAAATTATTCATTCATACGAAAAATCAAAACCCCTTATGACTTATTTTGCTTTTCCATCTTTACAATTACATCGCGATTTACGATTTGTACTAGCGACATCTATTTACATAAAAATAAACTATAATTTAAATACAATTTAATTTAATGTCAACGTTAATATTAAATGTTTTAGTCGGACATAATAGCAAGAATAATCTTTCCCTTTTCATGTGATATTTAAATTAATCACAAATAGTAAATTAATAATTCACTTTAAATATATATAAGTACAATATGTACTATCTTTACGCTGTGAAAGATAATAATATTTTGATTGGTTAATATATATGGAGCTCTAAATAATAATTCCTTTCTGAAGTATTTATACGTAAATACAAGCTTAAGAAAACTGATTTCCCTCATTCATCTTAAAATTGATTTAATCAGCGAATCATATAGCACTTCGTATCTAAAATAAAAGCACGTACACCCCAATTCTGTCACAAACAGATTGTTCTAGGGTGAACGATCTCCTTCGTCTACGACCCCTAACTACTTCCTTTGTATAATTAGGCGGCTAATAAGTACTTCTGAAATATTCAGCGGGCCGAAAGAGACCTTATTTTTCCTTGAACCCGTCAATAGTGATTATTTGACCCTCTGTTGATACATCCGTTAGGGAAAGTGCTCGGATTGATATTATCAACGTGCAAAAACTTTGTATGACATCAATTTTTTTTTATAATCAAGTAACGCAATGGCTAAAACATTCACGACAATAAATAAAAGAATTTATTATAAAATAAATAACAAGAACATTTTATTTTACTTCACACTTTTTACTACTAGTCGACAAAGGGTAGAGAGATAACATGAAGGCAAATGTGTAAATAAAATAAGTTATCAAAAAAATTAAAAAACATTTAAAATACTCTTCACAAATCATAAAATCTTTATCAAATATTAAATTAGTTAATAGATACTTCAACAGGACATAACAGTATACATTTTACAAATTTTATGACTATACACAGTAATATCATTGTTTTTCTTAACAGTAATACCTTTAGCGATGGTTATCGTTCTTCTTCTGTTTAGCTTGGGTAGGTTAAAACGATTGCGGCATATTAACCTTCTCAGTTTTTGCAAAAAAGAAAAAAATAACAGTAGTATAATTAAAACGAAAGCAATGAAAGATACTAATAATTATTCAAAACGATGACATCGTTTTATATTATACATTACCCAAAATTTTGATAAAATAATTTAACAATTAATGTAAGATTGTTTTAAAACACTGGTTACTTTTACATATGATCGTAATTATTCTATAGAAGAAAAAAAATGTTAAGGTTCAAAAAGCCCAGCGAATATCTTTTACAATCTTTAAAAAATAAATTTTCACTTGTATGTTAACACCACATACGAGTATATTTCGAGTACATTTAGAAGGTACTCAATGTCAATTCTGATTCAATTTACTTATTGCACTCTATATAAACAGTTCTGTGCATTATAAACAAAGATAAATTTGTCCAAGGGTGCATCGGTAATGTACTTTCTAGAAAGAAAAATATTACTTGCTATGGGGAAGAGTTATAACTCCATATAAATGTTATTCTTGTTTTCACTTTCTGTCGCACCCATATCCATAATGAGTGAAAAATTAATCTCGGCAATCCTATTAATAGAGGAGAATACATTATTTGGTATATTATGATTCTTTCCTTAACTATAAAAATACTAAATTAAATTTTTTTACCCTCAATCTCGGCTAATAACAATGCTATTTAGAAACCAATTTATTATCACCAGCAATTTTAGCAGTAATCCGTTCGGCTCGACGTTTTCGACGACAAATACGAACATCGCTAAAAATTTTATTAATAATTAATATTTTCTATATACATAGCTAACACTTGATAACATGTAATAAAATCACCCAAAAAATTCAAAAATGACGAAAAAATTGGCTAGAGTAATAAAATCTTTTTATAAGCACTCAAAATATTTAAAACAACGTATATTTCATAGAAAAAAATAGAGGTCTAGATCAATCTACAAACTTAATTTTCTCCAAAGCTAACGTAGTAATTAACAGGAAAATAACCCCTAATCTACATAAAACACCCTATTAACCTACTGGCTAAACAGATATGGTTTAAATTTCTACCTGAACGTGATATCACCGGTCCATGACAGGCGTTACATACATGCCGGTACAATTGCTCATGCATATTCAAAATCGCCTGGGGCGCCGTCGGTCTGGAGGGGCTCTAATGAAGCTTTCAGTGGCCCATGGGTGTATGTTTAGAAAGGAAATTGAGATCTTGTTGAAAATAAACACTTTATTTTGCAGATTTAATTATTAACTGCGTAATTGTATTCATTAATCATGTGAAAATGTTGTTTCACTTTATTAATTTTGACTGGATGCAAAATTAAGTCAATTCAATATTTTTATAGTAACTAAGAATAGGTATAATATATAGCTACTTCCGCTATACATAACGCATTGCATAGCGGAAGTAGCAATATATTAGTCCCTTTCTTAGTTAGGATGGACTGCCGCGAAGTAACGCCTGATTTTATTACATATTTTTATAGTAAACATATTCAATTACTCGCATATTTTATAGCAAAAGATTCAAAGCACAGTAAGAAATTAATAAATATCATAAATGCAGGGACTTTAATAAACTCAGAAATATATTTCACGAGCGCAAAAAAAAATTCGTCCGTATGTATTATTATATAAAAATTGAATAATAATCTCGTACAATGTTTTGGATTTCAGTAGTTACATTCTAGAATCTGTTTGTTATAACAGAGTAACAAAACAAATTAGTTAATGAAAAATACAATGTTATTATTACTAATTAATACGTTTTTGTTAATATCGTAGACATAAGCTTTCCAAAGTATCTTTAAAGTAAAAAGCTCTCTACGACTTTCAGCGAAAACGACTGGAATTACATACACCATTACGTTTATATGAAAGGCTATCAACATCTATAATCTTCCTCCGTTTTTCCGTATCGCACGATACAAGGAAAAGAAATAGGGGTGACGATCCGGCTAATGCCCGCAAAATTATTATTGTGACCAAAATGTCGAAAAGAATATTGTACATCTGATACTTGGGGATATTTCCGATTTATTGTATTGTGTTCAGATGAATAATGTTCCCGTTTATGTAAAAACCTTATGGTATATAATTTATGTACATTACCATTATAACTGATACTTGTTATGATTTTTGGCACTAGATATGTAAAGTATAAACAATAATTATTACTTCTTAAACTCATGCAATTTGTGATTTTAAAAAAATTAAAATATTTATATTCGTGTAGAACTATAAAATTCAATATGTATATACTAAACTTGAATCAAGCGACGTTTACTTTAGTAGACTTATAAATTCTCGTAGACACCTTGGGGTGCTTTAAATTGAAATTTTCATTTTCTTTTTTAAACCATCCACCTTTCACCCCAGTTACCCTCCTTAGATTTGCATGCACAATTTTTACTTTTCGACGTTGTTTCGAGTTTTCAGTTGTATACTTTTACTGCGACCGGAGCAGGAAACATTTACATTTTTTACACGCAAAAAAATGAACGATGTATTTTTGATAAATAATATGAAATGAAAACTTTTTATTAAACTAATAAACATGTTTTAATAACATATGTTGATTAATGGTATACATAAATAAAAAAAATAATCGCCTAATTGCTAAGTGTAGAACTTTACACTCGTTTATAGTTTAAAATTCGAATGTTCTTATGGATGAAAAAATATTAAAAAAATGGTACGAACAACACTTTTATTTTTCAAGAGAACTTAAAAACACGTTTCAGTATGTTTATAAATGAAATATATCGTATCAATATTGGTAAAGTCTTGCTATGAACAAAATAGAAGATTTGTATTTGTACGTCCTCCTTGTTTATTGTTAAAACATTTTTAATTAAAAAAATGATAAACTTGAAATACTTTTTTTTCTGTCTGACTGTGACAGGTCATTTACTTTTGATATTGCGAAGTATGTCAAGATACTTAAAATATAAAATGCATAATAAAAATAACGTTACGTCACCTCGATAGTAGTTTTCCCCGAAGCTTGCCATTTCATGAGGTGTTCACCCTTGAGCGACCACCCGGGAGCATAGCTGATTAGCCCCCCGTTCCCCGCCGATGCCCCAGCCCCCGTCGCCCGAGCTACCGCGTCCCCTGTCGTCTCAGTTTTCGACTTCTTGGGGCTTGTCTGAAGCCTAAAGAAGCTTCGCCCATGAATCTTGCAACTTTTCGATGGGGAGAAGAAAAATGAGCTTTTCTTCGGTGATTTTTCTTGCTCATCGCTTGATTTCGATACAGCAGTCTCTTCCGGTCCTACTTCCTGTACATCAATTGAGTTTTCAATTGCACCGCTCCCTGTCGCCTTCGGACCGGAATTTTCATCCGCAACGAAAAGTAAAGTTCGCTGCACGAACGGCGTCGCCTTGTTATAAAATTCGTACGGTTCAGGAACTTTAAAGCTCGACGGAATGGTTGTTCGATGAGGTTTTGAGAATCTACGCTCCATGTATTTTCTTGCCATGTCATTACTTTAGCTAAATTTAAACTATTTCACTTTTCAACATCTTCATTTTTACGACACTTCAATATTTAGTTCTATTTCCAAAAGCATACTATAAACTTCAGATATCGCAGTTCCAGTGACGAATGGGAATTTTAATAAAAAGATGCAAATGTTTTAAGAGTCATTATGTACATTAATTTTATGAGTTAACTGCGATTAAATATAAAAGAGGAAAAGAAAGGGAATATATAATTCACGTGCGTTTAAAATGAAAGATCAAACTAAATAAACGATTTTTAGTTTAAACCATATTTAACTACTTATTTTATTATATTTGCAAAACTAAGACTATTTATTTATTTTAAATAGGTACGTCAACAACAAAACATGATATACGCATACTTTTTAATGTACGCCTATTGAAGACTTGAACAGCCGTGACTATAATTTTATTAGCTAAAATACAAACATTAACCAATGAAATAATAGAAAAATAATTTCAAAGGGTATTTTAAATAATAAAAAAACAAGACACGAACAATCTATCTATTCACTTAATAAATAGTGAATTAGACATAATAATTAAATGACGTTAACTAAGTGTACACAGAAACTATTTTGTTGAAAAGTTCACATCGTATAAAAAAAAATTACTATCTATATACGTCTGGACGATTTATGCAACTGTCTCTACCATATGTAAATCGGTATATCTCAGCGTTAAGAGGAAAAATTATTTTACAGAAGTTTAGGCGCATTGCTTCGAGTTACAAATTTTCACGCGGAGGCTTTACTCGATCGATCGTGGTGCGTGAGTAAACACTGCCGCCCCAGCTTTATGCGTGCAAAATATTATTCAAGTTGCCTTGCTGTTCTTATATCTTATCGGTTTGCAGTAAGGTTTACAATGGATATAGTTAAAAGTTTTAATAAATTGGCAAAGTGTTTCTGATGAGTAGCAACCGAGAACGGTAGACTTTGAACATTTGGCATAAATTTTAAAGTACCGAATTATATACATATCAAAATAGGCTTACAAAAGGCGTTTATGAAACTAATTTGTTTATAGAAAATTTTCCTTGTTTTGTACAGACTGTAAATCGATACGTAATTTCTCACTTCGGACCAAATTATCAAGCTTGCATTCGCCCAACGAACTGTTCCCAAAAAAACGAAGTCGAATTAGCAATAAAGAGATCTATAGACAAACAAGTAGTTACCACAATAAACCACAAAACTGACACGTTGTCACGAATGGCCATGAAAAGAATATAAAGAGTGCAAAGCAGATAATCTAAATTTTTTTGAGTGGATATCACAGATCAGGAAGCGCAGCGCAACGAAGACTTCCATCCACGATGTGGACAAACAAACACTGAAACACACTGAAAGCATGCCGCTTCTAAGCGGTCTGTTGTAAATATATAAGGCAGTATTACTTGCAAACAAAAAACGTTTATCTATTTAAACGTTCATTATCATATTGCTGTTAAAATTTTGCTATTAAGAACCAACAAAATCGTTTCAGCTGTAACGACAAATAAAATTTACTATTTTAGGAATCACAAAAAGTTTATAATCAGAACAAGGAAAGATATAAGAAAATAAAAAAAATGGTCAAGTTTATGCACATATGTATTGATGTGTAAATGTTATCGAATTTATGTTATGTTAGGGTCCCCTCGGTCGCCATTCGTGATTCCGATTATCTGTATCGGTGCAGGCGGTCAATCGACTATTAGACGGACCTTAGCTGACTGTGCACGTTATTATATCGTTCCGTTTCAAACTCTCACAACGAAAACATCTATAACATATTTAATTAAATAAATAAGCCCCGCATCAAAATATATTTACTTTGAGGATTAACGAAAATCCTTTGTATGATTATACAGCGGATTATAAAAGGTGTAAAAGTAATGTTTAGTAGTACTATCTATAATGTTTAAAAAAATAACGTACCTATAAGATAGAAGAAATAGCGTTTTCAAAATTAAAACTATTACATATTATTTTTTTACCGTGCGTGACAGTATACTTAGTCTGAAGTTAGTATATCGCATTCCAATAGAAAAAAATAATTAATGTAACTTATTATTTTTTCATAGTCATCACTTTATACCATTTGATTGTAATTATTTAAAATATTTATACGGAAAAATAAGCTATATATTAATGTCTTAAAACCTTTTACACATATAATCAATCACCAAGTTTAGGCATCGTGGGATCAATAGTTATATCACCTATACATGCATACAACAAATCTTGAATGTCTTTTTGTATTATTAAAATAAATGAAATGGGTGTGAATAGTAAAATTATATTTTTATTAATTTTTCTCCGTCTGTTCGTTCCGGCTAATCTCTGAAGTAGTTGAACTAATTTTGACCGGACTTGTACTGGCTGGTAGCAGATATAATAAGGAGTAAGTTAGGCAGCTTTTATTTAAAAAATTGTCTTAACCGAAAAAAAAGTAAATAAACTAGTCGCTGGCAAAGCTAGTCAGTTAAAGAAAATTAATATACTCGTAGTTAGTTAACTATATTAGATTATATAACAAATCATTTTTACCAGTGTTACCTGGTGATAGGTTTCTGTATTGTGTCGTTTTTCAGAGGGTGCCACAGCTAATGGACTGTATATGTCTCAAAGTGTTGTAAGAAAATATGATGTTATGTATGATTTTTAATTACACACTAAGTACTTATTGTTAAGAACGGGTAGTACATATCAGACTTTTGACATTGTCTAGATACAACAAACAGAAATGGAAAATCGAATCAAAATTTTACAGAAAAAATATAGATAAACGAAAGCTATTTTTATTTCATTTACTCCTGAAACACGACCAAATTAAAGATACAAGCAAAGTAGTTATTTGAGTTTATCTCTGGTTGATATTTTTCCTTCTTTTGTAGGAAGATGTCCCCTCTCGTGTCCCCGGCACCTTTGTAAATAGCTTTCCGATTCGAACGCAGCAAAGGGGGAATTATTACATTTCGATGACATGACGAATTGGAGATGACAGACACGGGGCAACTAATACACTTGACCTGGCGAAATAAGGAATAATATATTTAAAATTCATGGAACATAAACTAGTAAAATTTCTACTACAGACTAGGAGTTTTTTAAGTGATAATATAACTTAGAAATGAATTAATCTTGCAGTAAAATAAGGATAATCACGAAAATGATAAAAAAGGCGACCGAGTTTGTTGTATGTGTGTAACATGTTTCAATGTAATCACTGTGCAATATGTTTGTAAATAGGTTGAAATCTTTAAAGCTTTTGGGCGGACTAATAAGCTATACATTTATTCCTTTAAAGCTTTTGCACATATAAGTGACCAACTTGTACGTAGTAATAAGGTACATAGTAGGAAAAATAAGAAAGTGCAAAAGAAGGTAACAAAACAATTGAAAAACAAATTCCATAATTTCATGGCAGAAAAGTAGAAATATAGAACAAGTAACCAAACGAAATTTTAGGTTATATCAGTCAACCGCAGAACATTCTATATGTTAATATAGAATGAGAACATATAGAGTAAATATTTACTTTGAAAATTAGAAACGTAATGTAGGTGTATCGGCATATAATTAATTGACACGAATAATTTATTTATATAAACAGTTTGGGTTGTTTATTTCTTTATAACTCAACGGAATATTTTGACCCCGTTTAATCAATATCTATCTGAATATTTCAAATCATATTCGATATCAGGCAATGTTTATAAAAAACAAAGTCGAAGCACTGTAAAGTTTGAATTTTTGAAAACTCCGAACTTTTACCAGAACATATTACTTTCAATACGTTGCCACAAATGGATGTCTACTGTATCGCACCGAATTTGGTGACAGGTAGGTAAACATCATAAAAAAACATAGCGATATTGCATCTTTATTTTATTACAAAAATATATTGCAAAGAAATAAAATATCGATTAGTATAATAGGCTCTTAATAATTTTAAGATAAAATTTTTGAATCCTGAAAAAAAAGACAACACCCTACGACAGCTACCATGAAAAAACTTTTACTAATTTTTACTGCTTAACATTAGATTAATAGTCGTATGACGAGGATAAACAATTGGTAAATATTACTATGCGCATGAATGAAGCTACGGGTAAAAGTTCACGACAGCATGTATCACATTTAAACCATGTTGAACCTCAATTTATTAATACCAAAAATGTACTGTTCCGTCTGCTTGATTTTTTTCTCTTCTTTTTCTATGTTTGAATTTTGTATTTCAAAAATATAAAGTGGAATAATTTACATAATCAAATTATTCTGTAAACGCAAAATGTTAAGAGATTATTTACGTTAAAGGTAAAATATGAAAGTTGTACAAAAATGTATTAACTATTTAGTATGTAGTACACTTTATTAATGAATAAGTCAATATTTTCGTCATTAAAACACAATAAAACCTATTTTATTCACAAAATTGTAATGTATTGTAAGTGACATAAAGCTGCGACCGAAATACGCACAGACATTACTTTATTTAACTTATTTCTAGCTTAATGGGCCATGCACTGTCTACAACTTGTAATCCTTCACAGTCAATGTAGTTCAACGAACCTGCTTAACACGGTTGGTAGATGTCAACAGAATAAATAGGAATAACTGGCGGTAACTACGTCTCCGAAATAGACCGTCGCCCCATGTGCACCGCGAACTTGACAATCTCTCCGCGTGTTTATTTTTACAACTATCTAATTGTATTCGGTTATACAGGAAACGTTTGAAATCTCTTTGATGCTTTGAATACGCGTAAACATTTCCTTAAGTCGCTTTACGTGTTATTCTAACTATTAAATATAGACGTACTATTAAGGAAAAGAAGAATTAATAAATTTGATGACATATAATGTTATTATAAACTCTACAAAATTATTTATTTTATAAGTATCAGCTTTATTTACAACATTTTACACGTATATTTTGTCATCTATACCTATTACTTAAAAGCACTATTTTAATTTATCCTGTTGGCACACGACACTTTATTGAAAATATATCTAATATATAAAATTCTCGTGTCACGGTGTTCGAACTTGAACTCCTCTAAAACGGCTTGACTGATTTTTACCAAATTTAATTTGCGTATTCAGTAGGTCTGAGAATCGGCTACTATCTATTTTCTATATCCCTAAGTGATAAAGGTTGTTCACACTTAAAAATTTTTTTTATTTTTTTAACGAAATTTTTTGTTTTTATTTTTTTATAATACAGCATACAAGAATACATACAACCATAAATTTTCACCCCTCTACGATCAACCCTTATTTTTTATTTGTAAATTAAAATATCAATTTTTTTTTGCAAAACAACGTTTGCGGGATCAGCTAGTGATTATATAGAATTAATAAATAGCAAAGTATGCTCTAAAATCTATCTCAGAAGTTATACGATTAAACACATTTGCGTACACAACAATTCAGATAAACATTATTATCTGTTGTTTAATTATAGTAATTCTGCCAATACTGTTGGTGTTGATTGTTGACAGATATATAAGAATGCTATTTGAACCTCTTTTCAACTAAATTAAATATTATACATATACCGTTGACTTATTTTATGAATAATTAAAAAATAATAATTCTGGAACTAGTTAAAGAAACAAATATGATATTTTCATAGTTAATTTCATTTCTCGGATTTATGCAATCAATGAAAATTAAATAATTAAGGAATTATAACAATAAATAGGATAATAAAGAAAATTTCAATAAAGAAGGTTAATTTATGAAACTCATCGCAGTCGTTTTTTTTTTCTTCATTATTGTCACATTAAAAAATATTCTGCAATGTTTTATTTTCCGTCTCTATTCACAAGAATAAAGTTTTTACTTACGTTTATTTGTAAGCAAATTTTTAGATAATTATACCTTGGAATATTTAAACACTGGATTCGCAGGAAATGATTAATTATGTTATCATGTCAAATAAATCCGAAATAAGTTTCTCGGTTGACGGGAATGCCCTCCACGAGCCGTCAACAGACGGAAGTTAATGCTCGATGTTCTCCTGCCATGAGTTATTACGGATGAGTTGGTAAGCTGGATAAACATAATTGAAATTATTTTCGCACTCGTAGCACTTATGTGGATGCTACAGCTCTCCATTCATCTTATTACGAATAAAAAAAATATGTAGCAAACAGAATAGATTGCTATAATGTATTATCTTATATATATTATGTCTCGTAGAGTGAATTATGTAGATATAACACTTGGCTGTTTTGCTGTTTTAAACAATACTAAAAGAAGTAGTGGGAATATTCTAGATTCAAACTTTATTCAAATCATATTAACAATAGTAAAGTTAATTTTTATGTGAGCTTGGCGTTTCAATTCAGAGAGCGAACGGAAAGTGCTCTGTGAACACACAGATAGCACTATCGATTTTCGTTACATCGCTAGTAATCGTTTTACAATACTTAGAAATACCATAATAAGACCTATTTTAGTTCCACCAGGAGACTTTATTTAGTTACTTATTTATTATTTAATAACTCTTCTTTCACCCTGTGTTATGGCGGACTTAATACCGTATAGGAATTCTCTACTAGACAATCCTAGTTGGTGCAGAAATAACATATAAGCAAGTATGTAAATTTAATAGAAAAAAGTATTTAATTACATAATAATATTATGTAAGTTCTTCTATTGTATATATTAAAATTGAAGTTATCTACTCACGTGTTCAAACACTCATTCTATTCCAATCTCTTTTTGCTATTTAAAAGCAATCGGGTTTTTATTGGCTATCGGAGTAAAAGGAAATGAACAAAACAACGTACAAAACCATTCCCTGTTTAATAATTACCTTGAGTTAATTACAAAATCTGAACAGTTGAAAATATCGCAGAGAAAAGTAGTGGAGTTAGTCCAGCGAAGCTCTTAACAATTGTTTAGTAATTTATCTGCGCTTAAAGTTTTTAGTATTTAACTCTACAAACGTAAATGAGGATTTATTCATTGTTCCGTCCTAAAGCGACTTATTAACATTAGCAATTAAAGTGTCTATGATATTCTAATTTTGTGCCTTCATTTAAAATACAATTTTATTGAAAAAATGTTACCGTTTATATATTGAAAGTATTAGCCATAAAATTTCCTTTCAAAAAGCATCGAATCGAATGAAAGAGAAAGAGGAAGCTCTTTAATTTTTATATGCAAAATTTAGCGCAACACTGCAAGCCACTAGGCGTCAATCCATTACACATCTTACATATGAGACCTGCCACTACTTTTATTCAATATATACACATTAATATATGGTTTAACTACTGACGGCTGAAAGAAAAAAATAGTTTTTTTTTTTTAAATGATCGTATCGAATCCACAAAGAAATCTATTGAAATTCTTTTACTAAGTTTCATTAAGGTGAATCGTATATATATATATATATATATATATATATATATATATATATATATATATATATATATATATCGTAATAAGGAAGCGGGTTATAAAAAGTTGATAGTTCTAATACATATTTTTTTTCATTAAAAAAAAGAATAAGAGATTTTCAAATTGTTTTAAAAATTACTGTGATTCAAAATAATAAAAATCATTGTTACATGTAGTCAGTAATGTATCGAAATTGAATTTTTATGTGGATAATAAATTTTCATACTCAACACGGCACAGCTGAGAAACATTTATAATTATTCAGAATGACCGTCCATATGTGCAGTGTAATTTATGTGCGCACGTAGGGGCATTACTTCAAATCAACACGTGATTAAAATGCAAATGGCTACCCTTTGGAATGGACGAGTCCAGGAGCAATTACGTGACCATTAGGTGTAAAACACATATACATTTATAATTAGACTTTATCTGATTACAGAAAATTTATTGTTTATTCTTTCAAAGTTCATTCTTCTAATTTATACCCAATATTTTACGATATATTTAATAAATATTAAATATAATGTTTAGTAGAATTATTTATTTCAATAAAAGTTAATCACCAAATGTCCTGGTAACCACAAAATTCGAAAACGACACATCCAATTCGGCTATGTAAATTTTTCATATTTTCATTATGGCCCGAAGAAAATTATTATACTATCTCTCTGTAAAACATTGATAATATGAAATCTTAGAAAAATATCGTTTACCACATTGCTTTGCATCATAAAAATATTAGTATTGACAGTATTAACACAATCTCGCAGTGTACAAAATTAAAAAAAAAATTGTATCTTATCGAGGTTTGTTATTCTAAAATCAAATCAATGAATAAAGTGAACAGGACTGTGACAAACTAGAGGCTTTAAAAAGTCTACCTAGACAGATAATTATTAATGTGTCTCTTTTTAAATAATAGAGTATTAAAACTTAATTACTTTGACTGGTGGACATTTTTTCATTCAAATTTTGGTAGGATTTAGTAATGTCTGCAACTCACTTTTACATTTTTTTATATGCGTCGTACATATGGTCTTGTAGAATTCCTGGACTTTACAATTTAGATTAATATTGTAGTATAATGTACATAATGAGAAACATTAATTCATAATTTATTTTATATTATTTATCTTACTATTGTAAAAAGCTATTAACAGTTGGCACACTGCTTGACTTAGTTATCTTATTTTTCAAGTCCTTCAAAAAAACTCCTGTCTTTTACATAGTTACAATTATTTATTTATTTCATATTTTGCCTTTATTGTTGTTGTTGTTTAATTTTTTTTTCGCTTATAGTTTGAATTAGGATAATTTTATATTGTACGTAATTTAAATGAAGATGTTTTACAAATGTGTCATTAACGTAAGCACTACTGTTAGGATTTACTGTAAAGTTAACTTTGTAGATGTGCCATAACATAAAAAAAAAATATATATTTAAAACTATGGAAACATTCGTCGTTTGAACTCATGTACACCCAATGCAAAGTAAATGCTCCACCAAAGATATCTATGGGAGATATACCATAATCGTCATTACCACGCTTGGCAAATGGATTGGTAATCGCAGTGTGATATTATGGTACGACCAGGATGTGGCTGCCCATCCTCTGGAAACTTGTTTGTTAGCAATCCTATATAAGCAATCCTATATAATTATGACACCAAGTATGAATTATGTAAGATTGTATCCCGGGAAACGAATCCGAAACCTACTTCACTAGTCTCAGTCTTCTACCACCTACCACTGCTCATGGAGACATTAATTACTACAATACAGCATGGATTGTTTTCAAATGATCTTGAAACTATGAAAACAATCACAAGTTTTTATATTCCGTTAATAGCAATTGGTCATATGAAAGCAATATTTTCAACGAACAAGTAAACAAGAGATATTATGACGCGCCCTTGTATGCATGATTAGGCATTCTTCTCAAGCGTTTCCGTCATGTGAAGACTCATTAAAGTGTCGTTGATGGGTTCCGTTTCTAAATGGCTATATTATACAACTCTTGTAAATAATTTGTTCTTTGTGCTACAATTGTACTTCGTGCTAAATTATGTATTTATTTTTCCGTATTGTAAGTACAAATAAATTTTTTTATTTTTTTTAACTAACGAAATAACTTCAAAAACATGTTGCTACGTAAATAATAACTAAAATATACCTAAAAGTAAAAGTATACCTAAAAAGACAATAATATTCTATAGAAAAGAAATGCGGTAATAAACAAAAATAGATATAAATAACTAAATGTATTGCGCAGCATAAAAGTTCGATCAATTAAGCATATATTTTTATGTTTATCAATGCATAAGAGAGAAGAGAAAGAATATAATATTACAAGGTTAATGATAATATATCGTATAATAATAAACCACGGAGCAAGTTAAATATCTGTACCTGTCAATTTATAATCAAAATCAAAAAAGGCGTATTTTGTACATCCCAATAAAAAAATTTGCGGACGCAGTAGAAAAATTATTTTTTTAAATTAGTAAATAAAGTGATTATTCTAAAATATGAGCTTTTAATTTTTTCTATCACACTTTTTTGAGAGAAACAAATTTGCAGGAGTAACTTATTCTTTATCGTTACAGATATATCTAATAATATACATAGGACAAGAGATATGCTGATAGCTGAGACTGCCTTAGAAATTTATTTCACAAGAATATTTTTTTTTTGAATGGGAAAATACAAAAAGTAAACTAAATTTAAGAAAAATGTGAAATTAATTACAAAAATTAACCGTTGAATAATTACTTGCAGTTTTCGATTTTATAAACCTATATATTACGAGCATTTATTTTCACATCAATGTACGGAAATATAAATTTATCTTAACAAGTCCAGTTAAAGTATACGTATCCAGTTAAATAACTTAACTGATAAGCTCACAATCTTATAGGGGCCTCTATAAACGGCCATTAGATGGGTATCGAACCAATTTGAAATATCTCTGGGTTTAATAAGAGAAACTGTTTTGCCGCTTGGGCTGAATCCTTGAACAACAGCAACCCCAAAAACAAGCTACTGTTAAAAATGTTAATTTTATAAAGAGTCTTCTTTCAAAAGTATCTAGTCGAGATGTATTGTGTAATTTATACCTTAATTACACAATACATATAAAATGTGTTTGACAATTATTTCTATAATGTTTTCATGTTTAAGATTTTTCCTACTTGACACTTCTGATATTACATAATTATTTTTTACTATTAGACGTTTAGATGAAGAAGGATTTCGCCTTATATATAACTACACGGGTTGCCTAGAATACTGAGATGCTATAAAGTTTTGTTACACAACACTCTGAGAAACACTGCATCTGCGTTCATCGATGTCCAACGAAATAATAGGCTTAATTAGCCAAGTAAACATGGCGACTCAAATCAGAACCACAATGTTTGCGTACTATTAAGCGATATAGTTTCCTTTACACACACCTTGCACAATTTTTAAGCGGTATTTGATACAAAATACTAATTAACAAAAATAGTTTAAACGTTTTTACTTAAAAAGTGATAAGTGAAACTATAATTCTTACTTATCTCATTCAAAAATAATATTAATTAAAGACTAAATTAATATTAATAGAGAAAACCACAGCACGATTAAATAATAGAATTACTAGTAATTCGGTGCGGGTTGCGTGTGTCGAGGATTAAGGTGGTCTGCAGACGTCATGTCCCCAAAGCAAGTCAGGGGGTAGAATGAAATTAATTGGTTCTGACATGTTCCTGATGAACCACCTTTCTGCCTCGTGTAAATTATAAACCATATTTAGTAGTTATATTTTTTTACCTTATATATACTTAAACAAATAACAGGCAATTGTTAGAAGTAAAATGAGAATAAGGTGTAAGTATTTATGATTCCTTAGTATTAAAACAACTTATTTTGGCAGATTATTCTAAATTTTTGTTATTGTTTATTATATTGTTTATATAAAAAACACAACTAAATACAATTTTTTTCATTACACAATTTTAACAAAATAAAAAAATATATAAGTGTCATCAGTTATGATTTTATTTAAGAATCGCTAATTAAAAATCGCAAAATATATACTTATACTACTATGTACTATTTATGTACTCGTGTTATTCGATCTAAAATAGCGTGCAATAGATAAAAAAAATAAAACCAAAAGTTATGTATTAATAAAATGTGACCATGGTGCATAAAAATAAAATAATATAATTTCATTATTAAATATACGTATTTCATTTGATAACATGTGCAAATAAAATAAATTAACAGATTGGTATGTATTTGTAATAAACTTTAACAATTTAATACAAGCGACTTCCCTTAAACTGAAAATAAAATTACTTTACGCTGTAAATTATTATTTACCTATATTATTTCATAAATATTAACTCTTTAATAAATAATTCAATTTGAAATAATAGTTTTTATATTAATTCGTCACTAGAACTGCGGGAAAACGAAATTTTAATCACCGTTAATGGATGAATAATATTTAAAATACAACAACAAAAACACATTTATAGCAATTTCTGCCAAAAAAACGTCAGCATGAAAACATAAGAGACACGAAATTCCAAAAGCTTCGTTACCAATTCAACTGTCAATTAAACTGTACACTCAAATTGGTTTACGTTTGCAAAACGCCACTTGCATAGTTTTCAACTGAAGTGTCAATTAAACGTGGACTAAATTAATGCTGAAATATGTTTTGTATTTAGATTTTTCGGACGCAATTCGTGCGCGTTCCCGCCTAAACGAGGAGGCTTCGCGGCGGGCGGTACGTACGGGCGGACGAGCGGCACGCGACTGGGGCGGATCGATCCCGCCCTGCCGCTGTCAGCCGCCGGCACAACCACGACCACGTCCCGCGGGGATGCAGATGGATGCATGCTGCATACTTTTCCTAGAAGTGACTTTTTTGTAACACGATTTAAAAATAAGCGTAGTTGAAAACTCAAAACAAAAGTCGTGTTCTTAGAATGGTCGGTACTGTTGGTAACACATAATTAAAATAAGTATTTACGTCATCTAAAAACTGTATTTATATTTTGGTTATTTATTATAACTATTTGACATAGACTGTAGCGTGGTGTCCTCTCACATGGCTAAGACGACCTTGTCGATCTTCCAATCGATTCTATTGGAAATAAACGTGGGAAGTCTGTATACAACAGTGGACATCCTGTGATAAATATAATTATAATTATTATAAGAATATAAAATCGATGCTTAATTGCATCATATCTTTGTACAATTAATATTAATATATATGTACATTATTTTTATATTATCAACGACATTTAAAGAGCCACATTTAGTAATTGTGAATCTACGCTCTACAAATTGAATAACTCACGGAAGATCCACGCATTCGCATCTGAAGTACGACAGGCCATCTATTTGAGGCGACTGTCCCTTTGAAAATGGGATTGAGTTACTTAAAGTGAACGTATTGGCAAAGTTCCTTTTTTCCGTATCCGTGCAAGAACAATTTATTTTGCATGATAACAACAGTGTTTGCGTCTCATATTTTATCGTGTGTGAAACGAGTAATGTGTTCCTGTAAAGCCTTGACTCACCTCGCGCATCCTTTGAGGGTAAGCCGCTCTTTGAACGTAAATATACACCGTTTATCTTTTTAATAGAATGCAACTAGTTGGATTTTTGTTACAAAGCTCACGTAATACTTCATTATTAACTATGTTAATAGTATCATATTATCAAAGTTATTGTTACGTTTAAAAAGCCATGTACATTAAATTATATTGAATTGATACCAAAAATTTAATAAATCACTCACTGCTTTTCTTGCTTTATTTGTGTTCAAATCACCATCATCAAGCGTCAGGCAATAGACACCTACTGAATGACCGATCTGGCACTGCCTGCATCCATTGACTTTCCTAGACCTGGATTATCTCTTCAGTTTATCTATAGAGAGGCCTACCCACGCCATCTCTACCGTAGCTCGTGGTCAAATCGTAAATAAACAAATAATTAAACCATCAATAATAATTGTGTAAAATTATATGCAAAAATTCATTTCATAATTTAGTTCTCTATATTACATGTATTATGTAACATTACCCAAGGCCGTATGAGTACTCGAATTAGTAATCGAATAATGATTGCTAAGGCTGTGCCATTTTGAATTTAATGATTTGTCGAACAATGACCGGACGCGTTGATGGCTCAATAACTTTAAACAATTTAAATTCGGAATGCTAAAATCAATATAGACTATTTACAAATTTATATACCATTTTTTTAAAACCATCTGTATTTTTTTTTGCAATCTCGTTCAGAAATTATATAAGGTTTTGTAGTCGTGATAAAATTATTTAAAAAATAAAATTTTACAGTTTAAGTAACAAGAGTATGAAGTTAAAATATTAGAAAGAAAATTATTTGAAAATAAAAAATATATTAATTCTAATGTACAATTGTACGATTACTATTAATTTATCCAATATTTACACTAGATAAGACTTTAAACCCCAGCAACAAAAACTGACACCTCTGTGATTATCAAATAAATATATCTTTGCAAAAACGAACTAAAAATAAAAAAGTTACTATAGACAAGCGTACATGTACTGATTCTGAATTTCATGAAAATAATGTAATGAAAAAATTCACATATATCTCCGTTTGTTTCCAACGAACATTAGCTCAACACTATATAACAAATGTTACCTTATTTTCTACCAACAATTAAATAAATTTTCCATGTCTAACTAATTATTATTAATAGTTATTAAAAATAATGATCTGTGAGACTTTAGAGTAATTAGGAGCACGGACTGACAAACGCAGCGTAAAACGGCTGTAGCACTTCCAATTGGTCCTTTATAAAATTTATTAAGAAGGCTTATGTCCAGCCGTTGACGTACTAAGACTGAAATGCTTACGATTGTTTATGAAAAGTGTTTAAGTCAGAATTTACAGCAATAAACACATTATGTTTTTTTACTATTACATTGAAACAAAATGTTGATAATATGTTTTTGTGTTATTCCTTAATTTCAAAGTGATACTTAACGCCACACTTTCCGGAGCTCTACAAAACACAGTAAAGATATTAAAAGGCATAGTTTGACTGATTAGGCCATTTTTAGAGCGTCTCAAAGGAAGGGCAGGCGACAGCCGATCTCGGAATAGCGCGATCACACTAATTATCGCCCCTGTCATCCGTCAGACGTCTGCGAGGGGGATCTAGATAAATTGGACGGTGATTTGTATAAAATACTAGGTTTCATTTTCAAAATTGTCACTTCGATACGACACGTTTCAATTTGTTTAATTAAAATTTAACCCGATGAAAACTCGACTTTTATTATCGCCTTATTTCCTGCTTTCATTTACGCCTAGAGAAAGATAAAATTATCCAAAACTCCAATAAGTCTTATTGAAATTTAATAAGATTAAATACGATTGTCAAGCGTTACTACTAAATAAAATAACTTTTTTGGTAAATTATAAAGGATGTCATTGTATAACTGATTTGTCAGCAAACTAAAGTGATCACTCTGAAATATGAAATATTTCTATAAGAATGCGACTGATCCATAACTTCTCGCAGTACAAAATCTACAGGGATAGATAATAAAAAATAATTAGTTTTAATATGTAATTTTACTACAAAATCATCAGTTTTGGTAACGCTTTTTTTACTACATATTGATTATTTTATTTAATATTTCTGAAAACATTGATCTTTGTATACAATAATTTTTGTGTCGACAGCAAATTGTCAACATTTTTTTTCATCTATAACCAATCATGCTGTGTATAATTGTTTTTGAACGTTATTAATATTAATTCAATTAGAGTAACAAAGATTTACATCGCCCATGTAAATAAACTTAGTTACAAAAGAAATTGTTATATGAAGAGTTTAGTACTGTAACTAAAAATAAAATAATACGTAAGTATATTGTCATCCCGTTAAAAAAGATAATGTATTGCAACGTCAAGCGGTAAGCTATAATTCAAACTGAAAGAAAATAATTTATATCTTCTAATCCCGAACAACCAAAATAAACGCAGACAGGATATGAACAGTTTACTGTCCTGTAAACGAGCCGTACAGTTTAAGTAAACTGAGATAATTGTGAAGATTAATGGCATTCGGTACAGTTAAAAAAGTTTATAGTGAAGAATAATATATCTAAGTAAATACGGTAGTTCTTATTGATATAGTAAATAATATAAATTTAATAGTTTCGATAAAAGTATGTATACATAATCAATTACCTAATTAAAACTCTACTTCATTAGTTTAGGTACTAAATGTAAACAAGAATCAAATGTCAAACGTGGTATATTTCTAAACAAACTGTATTTCGTAGTACAACAAACTTTTTTAAAAATCAAGGACAATATTAAACAATATTATGTGGCAAAATTAAATAGCACGATAGTTGAGACGAAGACCTTTTTATCGTCGCACCTTTTTATATTTTGCCGAATAACCAGATTCCATGGCGGATTATGAATTGTTGTTGGGCATTCATTTTGTTTTCACGAACTTACTTACTGGAAAACCGATTTCCCAGAGTAAGCTGTATTTTTATTAGGCTGCACCATATGTAGCTACCTTTGAAAGTGTAAAGCGTAGCATGAAGCAAGCGCTACATTGGTGTTAAGTGACGAGCGGAATTTGTCTATCCATCTGATAGCACTACGACCTCTTGGACTTTTATCCACAAGCGTTGCGGTCACCGTGTTTTGGAAATACTCGAAGTCTTGGCCATTTTTTAAATTATGAGTTCGAGCAAAATAACGTGTGAGTGTCCTAAGTAGTCCATAGAATTATCATCATCTTTTTCCATTATCACATCTTGAAAGCAGATCTTCACATAGTTGAATATGGAGAAAACCAAGAAGTTGACAAATTTGATTTCTGTATTTCTTGAGATATTACGGTATTTCCATTGTTTCATTTTCATTAAAATTGAGAAGCTGCATCATTGCGTTTTTAACCACACCTTTACGCCTGCATATTTTTTAGAATTTAAACGAATAACATTCAAAGAATCTAAACAAGTGCGATCCTAAAATAAATTACTAGTTTTTACTACCAAATATACGATTTTTAATCAGCAAGCCTTCGAAGTCTTGAAAGTTCGAACTAATCTTTTGAAATAGTTTCCACGTGCCGTCTAATTTATGAACGACTAATAAATTTAACTACCAAATTTAACTTCACGTGTTTCATTCGATAGATATACACTATAGGTAATCAAATAGTAAAATCATTTACTTACAGTTGTAGGTTTTTATTACGTATCATTTTTTGTGTTATTAAAGGTATCATTTTATATGAAAAAAATTGCAATTATTTTATTTATAAATTACTTGACTCTTTGTATTTGATAAATCTAAACTTATTGTTTTATGTGTCAATGAAAGTTTAGTTTATCAGAGTCTAAATAAATTGTGTAAAAGTTGCAAATTCGTATATGTACGTGTTATATTCCTATTACCGTAACCAAATACTATTAATAATAGCTATTATTAATTGTAATACTAATTGAAACGTTATAATTTTAGAGGAAAAATATTAAACTGAGAAATAATAGCCTGCTCATCTTATGTAGAGGCCACGTGAAAAAAAATTACTTTACAGTGAGCTCTATCGCCGTTGTTTCAGCCCATAGATTCCGACTGTTCCGCTTAGGCCTCCGCTTGATAGTTGTAGCGGGCTGGCAATCTCAATATGGTATTATGGTACGTAGAGACGTTGCTGCCACCCTTTTAGACCTTATTTGTGAGCATTGACGATCTTTTATAATGAATATACAAAGTGTGAATTATATAAGATGTCTCAGTCCTTTACCGATATGCTACGTGAGTTCGGTGATCTTAATAATTGTAAATCAGCTTGATTATTATATCATAATCGTTTTATTATTTTTTTTTGGAGATAATTCGTAAACATTTTTTTATTTATATTTTAAGTATTTTATATTTTAAAACATACGTATTAAGATTATTTGTGAACAGGTTTTGAACTTTGTTTTACAATAAAATACTTGGGAAAAAAAATTGTAAAAACTATGCGACTAGGGTTGTGGCCCTCTGGAAACAGAGTGATGTTTGTTTTCATTACGCTGTGACACATATATGTTTGGCATTGTGGAGCGTAGCATGTAGTGCCTAACCGATTTTACCAGACCATCTGATTCGACTACAAAATATCGAATATCTGTCTACGATTTCTCTAATCATCATTAATTGTTCGGAAACCCTAGTACTCTGAGCGACCAGATGGTAGAAAATCCTGGAATTAGTTTTAAGATCGAACATTTTCCTCGAGCAGCACATCTTGAAAGCTCAAAATACGATCACGGTTGACATTCTTCAAGATTTTGGTAAATGACCTAGTAGGCTGAATGTCCCCAAAGAAATGACCATTTTGTATAGATTTTTCTAGTATTTTGTTTTAACTTATATATATATATATTGTTAAATATATACACACGTGCCTATACGTTTGTGTACATAATATTAAATTTTTACAAACTAATAGATAAAATACAAGCCTTAACTTTAGGTTGTTACTTATATTTTTTACGTTAAGCAGACTATGTTAAATCGTTTTAGATAAAATCTAAAATGTTTAATATTACATGAAAAACATGTGTAGGGATATAAGAATAAGATATCAATGCTCGAAGTGTTTCTGGGAAGTAGGCGACGCACTTCAAAGGTGGTATTCAATAATGCATTGAGTTTACTTTGCGTATTTGCAGAGCTGCCACGAGAGGGAGCCACCGTCATACTTTATTAAACTTAGAAGAGATATATTCACGACGTGTGATCGGGCACGAGCTCAGAATATTTACGGTCTGCTCGACTGATATATGAACCCACGCTTCCGGTAAATCTCCACACACGCGGTGATATAGATGCCCAAAGTTTTTTCAGGTCTATAAAAATATTATTCCTTACAATATTTATTTCAGTATGATAAAAAAGAATGACATACATTTATCAATATATTTTTAACATGAACCATATTTTTGAAATCAAAATGAAACTATTAATTTATATGAAAATACTTCCACTCTTTATCGTATTTTAAAAAGTATTGTCTTCCAATACCAAAAATTTTAAAATAGAAAACAATACTAAATATGACATGTAAAAAAATGAAATAAAACTAATACCCAACATGATCACGCAATCAATTTATCTATTTTCAACCGAGTTTTGGCAAAATGGCGGATTTTTTTCTATACATCACGAATTTTGAATATAAAATATAAACTCTATTGTAAGCATTCTCTCAAAAAAAATTCAATGGTGTTAAATCGCATCGACGCGGTAAATCAGTGTGTAAATTGCGGTATATTATGCAGGCGCGGAATTTGTTTTCAATTAAATTTATTATTTTACTGACCGTGTGACATGAAGCACCGTCGTGTTTAAATCACAACTCAATGTAATGCATATCGGTTGGAAAATAATATTCTCTTTGTTATATTTAAATTTTGCAGGACTACTTTATCCATTTACCATTTAAAATTTTAACAAATAAGCGAAAATAGATAAAATACATGTAAAGAAACATATAAAAATTAAGACTTTTTTAGTAAATGTTGTATTTATAAAAAACGTATATATGTCTCGTGTCTCTCCCGAGAGTGATGAAAATGAGAAAGATAAGATGTCTAAAGAAGTGTATTTAAAATGAACGCACCCCTCTTAATTTACAAAAGCATCTCATAGGGGTCTCACGTTCATCTTAAATAATGATGCCATATACAATAGTAAGACACATCTCTTCAGTAAATGTGATAGTTGAAGAAGATTAAGTAAATCATTAATTCATGTTTTGTGTTCATATTGTTTTGATGTCAAAGTATTTTAATATGTTGATTAAATTGATCTAAGTTTTTATACTGTATTGTGGAAATTTAATTTTCCATCTGACACTATATTGTTGTAATTTAATAGAAACTATCTTTGTTAATTTTAAGTACTCTTGTAACACTCTATCAATATTTTTGTATTTCTCAGTACCTCTACCGGAAGATATGTATATTATTTCATATTTAATTGCTATTTTCATTTTATAATGTACAAGTAGCATTAAATGATAAAAACTGTAAAAAAATTATGGTAATTTTAACTTCATAATTCTGTTACATTGTCGATGTAAGTTTTAATATCAATTTAATATTAGTAAAAACCTTTTCAAATTTTATAAAAATGTGCACTCGCAATGAATCGTTATAAAAAAGTAAAGTTGCTTGTTGTGGGTTAAAAGAATTTCTTCGTTTATGTTTGCTTTTTATAGCAGATTAAACATACTAGATTATTATTGCTAACAGGTAGGTCTTTTGACGTCACTATTAAATTATGCCTTTAAACCCTTCTGTATACTTTATTATAACACAATTCCATGAAATGTTTCTAAATTATCATACACTAAATTTAAGAATTTTATTTAACAAACACTTGTAAAACAATCCTCTATAACAATGTAAATAATTTTTGGGATAAAGCTTGGAAATAAATTTCTCTACAAAAATCAGTATGAGTTAGTTGTGGACTGTTCTTAGACTATTCCGCATTTTCAACCCCTGTAACCGTAAGTTAGATGCTATAAAATTGAGACTAAATCTGATTATTGTTACTATTAAATTGAGCTCTTCTGGTATTCTTCTCATGTCGTACACAAGTGGTGACTGCGAAGAATTCTAATTGAATGATAATATTAATAGATAAGTAAATAAATATAAACTGTACACAGTTACACCAACTCAAAACAGGCCGCTTTTGGAGGTCATAAATATTTTATAATTTCGTTTTAAAGAAGTCTAGTTTCTTACGATATTTCATTCACCTAAAGATAGAAAGCAACAACTATGTTATACAATTCAAAAAAAAGTTTTTGCCTTTCGGTAATCCATTCTTCTACTATCAGTTATTGACCATGTAACTAACTATCAATACTTTTAACAAACTATGTACTTGAGGTACAGAGAGAGGCACGAGTAGGTGTTTATAAATATATGTTAATGTCCTTTGTCTCCATAACTTAAAGTACTAAAATGAATAAAATGTGGAGATTTAATGCCAAGCACTATGTCTCGGAGGCGGTGGTGTAGCGGCGACGATAATTAGGTTATAGTCCCAAGCGACGTGAGCGCTCTACAAACGCCCGAGGCGTCCTTTTGCAGACCTCGCTGCACGCCATGTTGTTTTACGAAACTCATTGTATTTACACAATTTCTAACAACTACAATTTGCAAACAGACAAAACGTAAAATATATGAAATCTTTATAAAAATGTATATATAAAGAGGATATACATTTCCACATTACCTGACATAATCAAAGAATTAATTCCTAATTGCCCTAGTCGCAGTTAGTCACTAAGCGGTCCAGTATTTTCAGATGACCTTTACAAGGTCGCTTGTCCACCTTGTGGATGGTTGTAAATACTTGCTATGATGCAGCCGCAAAAGCCTAAATCAGATAGCAACAAAACTTCAAACACTTCAAATACAACGCATATGCAATGCAATGTACTTAACGTAGTTTCCATTCCAGAAGCTTATCGCCCCAGCCTCCATCTATTCTTGCGTACCGCAACCTATCCACTGCTATTTCAACTTGACAATCCGCTGGGAAATGATGGTTACTTTCGTTCGTCTATAGAACTCCTCATTCTTGATTACTACTTAGAGAAGTCCTAATACAACTATTATTATTTTTTTGCAAACTTTATTATTAATTAGAACAGTTATACAAACCAAAAGACAGATTCACGTATCTTATAAATGGACTTCGAAACATTAATAAGCTTTTCGTCGAAAGTAGGTAACATTTATTCAAAATTTATAATCATAAACATTCATTCAAATTTAGAACCATCACCTTTTATATATATGATCCCATTAAAATTCCTTTATTTACGTATTAAGCAAATCCGAAAAAATACATTGTTTTTAAGATATTCGATTGTCAATTGACAGCCTGCGTACTGTAAAAAATAACTGCAATGTCGCAGTCAAACAGAAAAAAAAAAGTTTTGTAGACTGATACTTATATTTACTGATTGTTATAATGTATGTGTTAATAATAAAAACGATTATTTACAAATATGCCTTCCATTACGTTTATCTTCACTTACGTACTTACTTTATTTATAAAGTGATTGATTAAAGATGTTCTGACGCGCCTTGTTTTTATATACGTCAAATATAACAACGGTTCCGGGAAAAAAAGTTATCGCCTTACTATTTTTCCTTCGATTTTTCTTTCCTTTCAAACCTTTTTGTATTATCTTAATAGGTCAAGTCCTTTTTGCGTTGTAGTTTACAATATATTTGATTTATTTTTATTTACATAGATAAATGCCATATTTCAATAAGACAATATTAAAATGTATTTACAAAATATTATTTATTTGAGTATTACAAAATATGTGTAAGTAGTGCGCAGAGAGCGTTACGCGTTTACGTGAAGGGTCCTCCGTGAAGAGGTTCGGGTCCTCAGCACAACCGTTTGCCACGAGTGTTTGAATACTGTACCCTCCCTTCTCACTCATTAGCGTAAATTTTCTCTGAAAACACCTATTTTACCACTCACATTGAGAAATTACCCTTTTTAATAGCTCCAATAAAATACTACGTATCATAAAATTTCTTTTACGGAAGCTGTCGACGTGTACGAAAAGTCATAATTGTTATAATAAAAGAGATTCAGAAAAAAACAAAACAAATGACTCTACTGAACATGTGAGAGACTATCCCTTATATCTAGAAAACAACTGTGAGTACTTAGTCTTGTTATTCTTAAATATAAAAATTAAATTAAAACATTAAACGGTGAACCAATTTAAAGAAGCAAGCTTATTGAATTTACGTAATGTAACAATAATGTAGATGGATGACCAACACAAGAACAAAGAATGTATCAATCCTGAATATTAAAAATATAGTACACAGAAATAAATACGGGTTCTAACTTCATTTTTCTCCAGAGAGTACTATTTTGACACTATCTAACAGCTGGTACCTTATGGTATATCAACAATTACATAACTTTTTTTCCATATCTGACTAATAATTACGAAAAAAACAATAATTTTGTAAAAATAAATTTTAGATTTTTGGGTAGAGAGCAAGGTCCGATAAAAACAGCGAATGCGATAGATAAGATTGACAATCGACCTTTTTAAACGTTGACTTCGAAGATCCTGCATAAAGGTCGCTTTCAATCGGTCCTGTTGGGTATCCATAGGGGAGGCCTATATCAAGCAGTAGACGTCCTTTGGCTACAATGATGATGATTATTATGATGAAATACTCATTAGAAATTAAATGCTCTTTTCGAATATCCTTATATCTTAATAGTGATAACCATACCGGATTTATAACCCATTATTAAAAGCTAAATAATTTTCGCGCCGCACGTATTTCAACCTAACTAACCCACAGCTTATTAGACTCAAAAACAAAAATACACGGTTGCGTATTTGCGTAGAACTAAATACAGCACTTATATCAATCTATGATAAATAAGATAAACGAATCAATTTTTTTTTATTATGACACCATAACAATGTCGGCCTTTATTCTATATTTATAAATATAGCTATTATAATTAATATCTTTTTGCACGTAAATTGTAAAATTTTCACCACTAAAACTTCCATATTTATCTCATAAAATCTTCTTTTTATGTCTATTTATCTGCCACAGTTCACAACAGTTTTATTCACTATGAATACGTGTATGATTCAAAGTTTTATTATAAAATAGTGTTTTTTAGCTCTGTCCTTATTGAATTTAAGAATACGTACTGTAAGAATAATTCTAAGCCGTGTTAATGTAATGTAGTCTAAATATGTCTATAGGTGTCAAACGAATTTGTGTATTCATGGCATGCAGCTTAAGTAATCGGACAGCAGATTCTCACAGGTCGCCTGCTTCGGATGTGATGCGATTGCCGATTGTACATTAAAATTACAAATAAGACATCACTGCATTCTGACACCTTCTCGTACTGCCCTTGCACGTATTATATATGGCAATGGATGCATTAATATAACATTAATGAGCTTTCCGATGCGACCTTGTTTATAGTTATTGCACACCCAAGGCCTAAATGTGATATCTTTCACATATCATAGCGGTATCGTATGGGTTCATGACGCAGAGTTAAATCAATAAAGCGATTAATATCTATGTCCGTTGTATTCAAACTAATATGTTATAATATTTTAAAAAATAGCTAATAAAACCTTATGAATATATGAAGTCAAATAGGTGACGGACTTGTAGCTCGAAATGAACGTTGTGATTAAATTAAACCTGACAAGTGTACTCGTACATAACAAAGAATGAAACAAAACGTTACAATTAATACTTGTTACAGTTATAAACTAGATAGTTACTGCAAATTAAACCTATTTATATCTAAATTTAACAAAAAATCGTAAAGTAACTTATTTTATGTACATAAAAAAATTATCATTTTTTAAAGTACAGTAGATATAATTCTAGTAAGTCGCTGGCAAGTGCTCTATGTATGAACTGTATTAAATTAAATAAATTAATTAAATACGAAATAATTGAATAGTACATTCAAATTAGCAGTGTATTATAAACAGCGAAAATATTAAACTTAAGTTTAAAAATGTGTTACTACAAAAATAAAAATACATAAAATAAATGACAACAAATACTATTTCGTTTTAATGAAACATGAAAAGGTTTAGTTTACCTAGAAAACTTTCATCTGCTCGTATGAATACACTACTAACTAAAGTCGTTGTAAGAGTTTTAAAATCGGTCAGTGTTAATGAAAATCGAGTCGCTAAAGCATTTCAAGAATGAAATTTTCATCTCGCTAAAGTAGAAGAATACATTTATTATGCCGCACTATAAAAATATTCAGCGAATTGTTTTATTTACACTTTGTTTCTCAACGTGTACGAATGTATTTTATGTCCACAAAAACATTACTGATTTGGCCACGTAGTAGATACATAATGTAATATTTATGGGTTGGCAATCGCAGTATGGTATTGTGGCTGCCCATACTGAGGATTTTTTTTAATTTATTAGTTTTAAAATATGTTTTAAAAAATGTTTTGAGATGCAAAGACTACAAAACTATTAGCAGGTGATATTTAACTCTTGAACTTAAATTCGAACAGGTTAAGTTCAGAAAAACTTTAGTATGTGACGACATCATTAATACAGAGTTTATACAATATTTTTTGAATGTGATACAAAATTTACAGCTAATCGAAATGCAATTGAATCTATTAATTTATTTGAGTTTGATTATAAAACAGAAATTGACACGAAAGTAGTAAACACTCCAATTTGCAATTTTGTTTTCGTTCACTACGACTGCAATCATTGCAATATTTTATCCTGTAAATTAAGTATGGTTACTGTTTGCAATATACAATTACGTTTTATCTCTCACACGCTTAAAGCGACAACACCGCGCAATGTTTGTCCCTATCATAGCACGCGTAATTAACGTGTCACTGCAAATAACACCGCAGCCCTATTTATAACATATCGCTATACAGTAAACACAGCCCTTTCGATCGATACAACCACATTTTTTATGAAGATACGGGTTTTAGATAAATACAAGAGTAGGTGGATCCAGACTCGTAAGGGTGCCTTTGTCATCTAACATAAAAATAGCTGAATATCAGTAATCCTGATTGATGACATTGGTTGTGGTTAGTATAATATAAAGTAAAATAATTGTCAAGCATGTTTTTGGTTTTTAAAAATCGCTCAAACCACTGGAACGCTTGATATAATATAATATATAAAATATTGCATAAAATTTCTCATTAACATTAGTAACGCAAAGCAATAATAGGATCCATGACCGCACATCATCAAACACAAACAATAAACCCTTACAAACATCAGCGATTGTCCGGTTCGCCATAATTGCCTTTCTACCAGCGATTCATAAGAGAGCCGATAACTATCACAACGCCCTTTTTCAACGTTCGTTATTTTCGCTAAATGGACTCATTCGAAAATTAACTGCGCGATTGCTCACGAATAATGAACCTTCGACTATAACGCATATATCACTCGTTAAACAAATGAAGGGGAAATTGTGGAACTTTACACACAACGCCTTTGCGGTTATTTTAAATAGCGCCACCTATCGTTGAATAGCAAAACCAGTCAAACTGTTTTCAAAAAAGTTTCTTTTTTATTTAATGTTCAAAAATGAAATTTACACATGTAACATATATTTATGTACTCTATTTAGTACTGAACACATAAATGGAACTCATAAACAAGAGAGTACATACAAATACAACAAATAATTTGTCGTAGTTTTGCTATTGACTAACAGAGGGCGCTCAATGGTTGTTTCCCAAGAACAGAGATCCACTAAATTAAATCTTTACGTATAATTACTCTTTGGAGATGTTTTCCTTAAAATATTTCGTTAAAAGTTTAAGAATTTTAAAAATTTCCAAACACACCAACTTTTCTATTTGCAGCATATTTTTCAATCTTTCTGCTATAGCAGATGAAGAGATTGAAAAATGTAAAGTGAAAAAAACGAAATTAATTTCTTTTTGCGTATTATTCCTCAGTATTATACACTATTCCAACAAGATTGTTAATAATTAAATATTGCTTAATTGATTTAGAATCAATCCGTAGCTATTTTTATGAATAAAAAAACATAATAACCTAGTACTCAAAACTGATTTCGTCATTACGAAAAGTAATAGACAAAACCTTACATTCGTTAATAATTATCATTTTAGAATTTTTTATGCTACAAAAAAAAGATTAAATAGTTCACACATTATAGTGTTTTTAAAATAAGTGTTGCTAGATGCTTTTACTATATTTTTTGTAACATGTGTCTATTTGTTATTTTTTTATATGTAATAAAATATTTACTAACCTTCACTTGCTCCGTAGCTTTTTTTGCCACTTCAGGATGGAGGATCGTTATGTCCAAGTCCGCTGCACATTTTTTTGCCGTTTCGCTGAACGCCGCTGCGTTAACGTAATACGCAGGCGTTTTCTCACTTGTCTCTAAAGGTGAATTAGGAGACAAAATGCCACTATCACTGTCACTAACATTAACTGACTTCCTAGACAAAGCTGAACTTTCTCCAACTGGCGATTTAAGTGATAACCTTGACTTTTCATTAATGGACTCCAATTTAGAGGGAATTTTCGACGGCTTCGCTTCATCTGGCTTAAATCCAGTGTTTGGATCGAATATAACATAATTGTCTTTATCACATCGTACTTTATTGTTAACGGTTACAGTATATTTCTTGTTGGGGCTTAAATTTAAAAAAGGATCTTCACTATCTACTGGACTTTCCGGTATTATAGATTGTATTTTTGGAGTGATTTTTGGCACGGATCTGCCATCTATTGTGCGCCTGACAACTGTATCGTTTGAAAATTTTAATCTTACGTATTCGTTGGAAATTGTTCGTCGCACTGGAGACGACAATAATGGTGATGGTTTTGTGTCTTGTAAATTTTTGTTTTGAAATATATTAATCTTAGGCTTATCCATAGTTTTGGCAGGAGAAAATGGTAATTTTAATTTAGAAACCACTTTCTTTTTCTGTGCGCTAACCCTGGGATCTACATCAGCGCTTTGTATAGTGCTTTTATAAATAGGTAAAACACTTGACTTAGAATCTATTCTTGTTGTCTCTTTGGTTACCCTCTTAATACTTTTACCGGTATCTAAAGGTTTATTAAACTTTATCATAGGTGCAGGTGCGTTAAGTCTTTTTTCTTTACTCTTTTTTGTTGTAGTTACATTATCAATAATTTGTTCAGTTTTCTTAGATAAATTCTGCGATAGCCTGATAAAAGTTTTGCTCCGATCACACGGTAAGACATTGTTTTGAACATCATCATTAGGATCGTCTAAAACACTTTCTATAAGTATATCTACGTCGCTCGACTCGGACGTGCTCTTAGATGATCTATTTTCATTAATAATTACTGATATTCTTTCTTCTATATCTATAAGTGTATCAGTCTTATCGCTATCTCCAATACTCCGCGAAGATGTTCCACTTCCAGAGTCCGAAGGGGTTTCGGCTTCATATATTGCTTCATGTAATTGTATAGTTTGTTTTGATGAACTTTCAGGACAGGAAGACCTTCTTCTCTTCACTGTTCCGGTATCTGTCGATGGAGAATCCCAATCCAAAGACTGTACAGTACACTGACCACTCTTTTTCGATCGTCTTTGGCTAGTCATTATTACATTACTACATTGTTAGACGTGCTTCTGTTAAATGTTTAGTTAAATAAACCACAGTTACATCGGTACTGTTGGAAAATCGTTGGTAAATTTCTGATGGCGATATAGATAATTGTATTAGACTACGTAAGTTGGTCATTAGTGTAATCAAACACGAACATGTAGCCGGTCTCGATTGTTATCTAATTACGAACTCGTCGCAAACCCCACATGGGATCATGTGGTATATAAATTATCTTAGTTGGATATTACTGTTTCTGTTATATAGATGTAGCTTTTGTTACTTCATTTTACCATTCTATTAAACTTAATATAATGAAATTAGACAGTACATTTTTATGATAAAGAAATGTATAAATTTAAATTTATAGAATTAATTCAATTCATGCGTGCATCAATTTAAATCAATTATGAAAGCATCTACGTGCTATGTATATAATAATGAACCATGTGGTATTTGCGGTTTTTTTAAAAGTTCCAATAAGTATATAAAGAATAATAGATTTAAAATAATTTGATATGAAGTATTTTACTTGTTAACCTTAAAAAGGATTCGTATATCTAAAATTTTCCAACACTAAAAGCTATGCATTGCAAATACCGGAAAAGAATTCGTATAAAGATGGTAAAATCTTCCGGACGCCGTCTCGGCCTACCGTACGCTTCGCCAGGTTGAGCTGGACACAGTTCTAGTCCTGATGTTCACGGAGTACGATGGATACCTTCATGGGCTTAGGCTTAAGGAGAGATCTTCGTGCATCTATGACCCAGGTGTGAACCAGACCGTGATGCACATAATCACCGGCTGTCCCGTATTTGGCGCGGAACGAACAGAGTCCCAATTTCGGTTGCAGCAAAGGAATGAGGAAGAAACCCTTCCCAGAATTTGTCAGGAAGGGCATAGAAGAAACGATCAAAAGGAATAAATAATTAAGGAACAAGAAGTAACGTAATAACAATATATAATGATAAAGAATTATGAAGTAAAGTAAAAAATTAAGATAGCCAAACAAAATGTAAAGTGAACTAGAGAATAGAACAAAAATAAAAAACAAAGCAAATAAAAACAAAGCTTAAAAAATTGTCATTTCAACGTGCAGCGACTCTAAACAACACCTGAGTAACATACGAATCAAAGCAAATCAATGATCAGAGTGATAAAGAATCGCTTATATCGCGACATAATGTTAAGTCCACAGCTAAGAAAATTATTTTGCTTACGTCATACTCTCCATTTAAATACAATGTGGGTAACACCAAAAAAAGAATGGATAGGTAACTAATAAAATATTAATATCAAGTAGTGTTTAGCTATAAATTATTGCTCAACATTTTGTCTGTGTTCATAATTACATTATTACGTATCCTTTATTATTTTTTCAATTCATATTTTTTTTGTTCATCACTTCTCTTTTCGTTTTACAATGATTTAAATTTTGTAACTCCGTTTTGACAGTAAACAATCACATCAACTGCTTTCGGCTTCTTCCTTTCCTTCATCGCAAGCCATCTTGAGTTTAGAGTCAGGGGAACAAATTGTACATTTATATGTGTATATTATAACTGTTACATCTATTCACAGGTGCGAGTTTTATTATTAAAATAACCTTCGGTCATTGAGAATGAAGAACCTTTCGACCCCAACGGTCATCGGTTGCACGAGTCATGACCGTTTCCGATAAACATAAACTATTAAATTGATAAAATTTTACGATTATTTATTCAAATTCACATATTTTTTAAATAAATTTTATTTATTAATTTTATACAAACACTTTTTATACATTTTCTGTACCTAATGCCGAAATCATTCTCTACCGGGTAACAGTTTGGGCGATGCAGACAAAAAATTATATAGGTCGGTAAAGTTAATATCATAAAAAAAAATAGTAAAATCAATTTGAGAAGGATAATAATCACATAAAACACCTTACATAAACATACCATAATACATTTAAATATTTACGAATACAATTTATATTAATATTATTAATAATATAAACCACCTATCGTGATGATTCCTTCAGCCTGTCAAATAACAGCTTTATGACTATCATTAATTTATAATGATTCAAACCTTTAGCCTTATATCTATTATCCAATTGTATAATTCGAAGTTAATTACTTGCGTACTCAATAGCTAGATAAATTACTACCCAACTACCTCTGGTTGAAGAAACCAAGGCAGTAGAATGCTGTCAGTTGTCTCTATTAGTTAAGAGAAATAAAACTCATTTGTTATAATTTTTAATGTCTAAAAGATCGTATGTGATTTGTAGGTTTTATTATATTCACGGGGAAAATTAATTGTGTTAGAAAAATTTTCTTAAATTATTTTAATCAATCTAAATATTCACCAGATAGATATATAAGAACGTTAATAACATAATGCAAAATAAGCTAATGTCAGAAATATTACACAATACAATCTAGACAATTTAAAGGTAATTTTGTTAAGAGTATGAAATATAAAGCCTTTTCCCTTTTGATATTTGTTATCGTCACGTCGCCAGTCCCTCTGGAGTAAAAACAGAAACTTTAACTGCTCGGGACCCTATACCCGTCCGTCTTAAGTGATTTACTAGCGCTTTGTGACCCATTCTCAAATATAACCTTCCAAAAAGGGAGAATCGCCTTAACGGGGTTACTTACTCCAACGGCTTCCTTGCAACTTCCTTAATACACCTGTCCCTTTCTAATTTCAAAGGAAGAAAAGGAAAGGATCATGTGCAACTTAAAATCTAAATTTGAAACAGGCAGACACCCCGACAATATCCGGCTAAATAGGTCAGGAAGGCGAAGTTTACATCCCAGCTCCGTCTTAAGGAAACCGAAACGCAATAAAATCTATGGAATAAGGGTGGAATAAGAAAATTATTCAGGAGTATCCACCCCTTAAGTCCCTTTTAAATTCATTCAATTTTATGCCTAATTATAGATATAACAAATTAAAGAAAGACTTAACAATAATAACTTTCTAATAAAAGCTAATTTTCAATATCAGGTTTTGAGAGCCTTTTACATAAGGTGGTTTATAGGTACATCGGTGTATTTATTTGTGCCACTAAAAAATAATGCAAATATTACTGCGATAGGAATTGTAGATTACTGTACCGAGAAATGTTAGTTCACTAAACAGAGGTATGATTATACTTAATTAAGTGTCAAGAAGTCAAGCACAAATGATGTAATACGCTGTTTTGTAACGTCACTGATGGCTTAGTACAGGATATTTACAATTCTGCTAAGTTCCTCGATTAAGTTTTTCTTATGCCTTTTCTACATTCACGTTTTTTTTCAGTATTTCTCTTATAAAAACTACATTTCTCATTATATCGGTATAGATATAAAACAATAATTAGTATTTCTCTTGGTAGTAGGATTATAAATATTGGAAAATACATATGAAAAAAATTAAAATATCCAATTCGGCTTCCATTTTCAAAGGCAAGGAAATCGTTGAGTGTTTGTAGCACCAATCTTGCAAATCCATGTTTTTGTATGACAGCTATTCTCGTGTTGAAAAAGCATAAACATTATTAATCCACGCACTAAAAAGTAGATTTTACAATTATATGTATCAAAATGCATTCCAGTAAACACTACATTATTGAATTAACTCTTTTTAAGATAAGAACACCGATTGCCAAGTTACCTAGTATGTGAATAAACGTCAATAACATATTTTTTCTACTGAATTGGATATAATTTATCTAGTATTTGAATAAAAGATTTGGTATTCCCAAAGAAGCTATGCTGCCAAACAATCTAGATAGTTTGAACAGTAATATCTCGCATAAACTAACACCTGCGTAATTACTTAATAACATAACTTTTCAATTAGTCGAGCGCAATATCACAAATAGTGAAGTAATCGCGAGTGAAGATACCAATCAACGTTGCTCTAATTAATATTAACCATTTTTTAGGTAAACTGTTTTGTTTAAAAAAATTTAACTTTTGTTTATAACCAAACCTAGTGATATCGATCGCATGTTGCACGATTTGCCAATATACCTTTCACTTGAAAAACGGAAGCTGAATCTTTTTCAGCTCAAACAAAATCTCAAAATTTTTGCTTAAAAAAGAGGAAAATGTATTTTAACTTCAATAAATTTAGAAAATAGTATACAAAAAAACATTTCTTTACGATTGCACTAATCACACTGAGTTTTTGCTAGTTCCTCTCCGCAGGTATCGCCTTATGATCTAACGTTAACTTTTTTTATACCGACGATTATAGATGAATTTAATAATTTTATATAATAAAGCTATTTTGAGGTTTCTTTGACTATTTCGACTTTCGCTTTAACATTAAAGGTTTGTTAATTGCACCCGGCTAACGGCAATATACCGACAAATATTCTAATTGTTTTGCAATATTGAATTATTTGCGTTTTTTATAAAGTTATGTGATCTATGAATCAATATACAAAGACCAAAGTTTATAGAGTGATGTAACTTCGCGTTAGTCAAATATTACAATACAACCAAGTTTACTTTGTATTGTAGATCGTGTACTCTGTCCTAAGTAACTCGTGTGATGAAACTAATGAAATCTTAACCAAACTAATAAGAGGGTTACAAAACAAACTTGGCGCCCTTTCGCAACCAATAAAGATAACTAATAAAACTCAATATGCAACGTACACAATGACAGGGCGTCCGTGCGGCATTTTAGCGCGATATTAACACCGCTTCGTTTTGTCGGAAAGAAATATTATTTGCATTTGTTACGGAGGGGTTGTCCCCCTGCTCTGGACGTCGGGGCTGCATTCCTGCACTTATGCACTTGTCTTCACTCCCACCCACACATGCATATTTAAATTGTAAGTAGTAAACTCAAAGGTTTGGAAGAACATGTACCATTTTATGGTGCAGAATTTACGATGTCGTTAGATGCATCGAATTAGATAAAATATTTTGCAAACATTACCTATGTTTATTTACGTCGTTATATTATATTTTATTTTTTTATACCAGAGACAAGATAAGCAACAGCAGTATAGGACATCCAACTACAAAGTTGAACAGACGAAGGTCGGCTGTCTAACTTAAGGGTTGTGGGAGGCCTATGTTCAGCAGAGGATGTTCTACTGTTGAAAGCGTGATGATACCAGGGACAAAACTAGTTGGTTGTCTACCTATTCGATAAAAAATATGTCTCTCCTACAATAAAGCAGTTTAATTGATAGTTTTACAATAAAATATTTTCGTAACATCATAACATTAACACTTCGTGCCGGACTCAGACATGGTTCACCCGTTTAACTTAAAACATAGTAAATGCTTATGCAATACTGTTTCTGAACACAGCGTTGCAGTTCAAAATCAAGTTTAAATAACGCATTAAAATAGCATTCGACGTAATGGTCATGATCATAATTTGAAATACGTATGCACTTGGTTTTTTTTTTATCTACTCTTATTTCCAAGTTCGTCTGCATTACTTAAAATAATTCATTACAAAATTATCAAGATTTTTAATAAAAAAAATTATCCATAATTGGACGAATTTCCCATCAACTAGTTCAGTCTATTACAATTTGTTTTTGTGTTAATCAGAGTTTAGTGATCCTTTTCTTTTTTAAATAGCACACAAATTATCTTTGAAAATTTTCCGCATATTGTTTTTAAAAATTGCAGATGTGTTTTTGATATATAATTTTTGTCGACATGCGAATATAAATAAAATAATTATTATATTGTTTATGACTGTGTGTAACACTACAACGCACACAGATGCAGTGTCATGCAGTCTGCACTTTGAGAAATTGTGGGGGAATTTTCCATTAAATATTTAGATTAGATTTTTCGTGATCCATTAATCACGGTATAATTGTATAGGGTCGGCGTTCACGCTGATCAAAATAGTGCACAGTCGTCTCAAAGATTTGATAATCCTTTGATATGGTAATGTAATAAGAAAACGCGCCTTTATACGATTCTTATAGCACGAGTCGACCCTAGAGAATAGTGACTTTGTATCTACATAAGAACCTTTTTAAAATACATATAAAAATAAAAGTGGATTTTAAATAATATATCGAACGAAGAATGTTTACGCAATGTAAAATAATTAAAAAGTATATTATCATTATAGATACAGATTGTCTACTGCTAGACATGTGCAATAAATGTTCATAAATTTATATATATACATCCGCCATAAATTTTTAAAAATAACGATTGGGAGCGGCCCGGATTCTTCACCTTCAAAGACTTTTAAAAGGTCATCTTTCCATCTTTTGGGTGAACGTTCTATGCTGCTCTTTCAGGATCGTGATCTCTCTGTCTCCAGAACTTTCAGGCCTCAGTGGCCACCAGTTCTCTTCTTTAATTGAAAAACGGCATATACTATCCATTATTAATGAATAAAAGTCATAACTATTCTAATGCATTTTCTTTTAATTTTCAATTTTCGCATTTCAGTAGCGACAGGGGTTGAACACAGCGTAGTTTAAAAAAGATTAAAGTATGAAACAATAAACTCACCTAAAACCAAAGTCGCAAAGCGTTAAAATCAGATTTGTATTAGACCGCCCCATAAGGATTTTTTTCTCCCGCCCGCCTCGCTTTCCATTACAGAGGGATCAGGCACGCCAACTAATTCGGTGGCCTCATAAAATCGTACACGCCTTGTGTGTACACCAATGCTTTAGCTTGTTTTGCACGATGAAACAATATTTCATACTTAAAGCCTTTCTTTTATTAGAACTAAAAGGAGTAGAAAATTGTTTTAGTGTATACCATCTACAAATATGCTTTTGGGAAATAATATATTTTAGTTTTTACCCAATTACAATATTAGAGGTCACATAGTGAGCACAGAGACATTCACGTGAAGAACCAACAATTATTTTATTTCGTGCACTGAGAGGCTTTAGTAAATTTTTAATTTAAACAAAACATGTTTACATATATATTGCTAATAATTTCAGGAGCAGGTTACTATACACCCGCAAAGTTTTCACAGATTAGTTTATTTATAAAAAGGATACACAGGACATATCCAAAGTACGAAAACAAATAGGTTTTTTTTAATTATTTGTATCTGTCTCTACTTATGTATAAGCAATACGCTAGAGAAAAACCCGATCATTATATTGTTTTATACATTATACTATTTTAAATAGCTATCCCTTTTCCATAAAATCTAAGTTATACAATAAAATCTACGATAAGATCATTTGCTTTAACTATATTGATGTGTTATTAAAACTTCTATAATTGCTTAATGAAAATTGTTATTTTTGAAATTGAGAATATCAACGTTGCCGAATTGTTTATTATAAATTTTGACATATCTAGGTTGGAAGCGAACATTCACCACGAACATCTCTTGCCTAATTATTGTATTATATACAACATAGTATATATTATTAATTAATTCTGGGTAATCAAACTATTACACATATGTGTATTTACCCACGGAGCCTTGTGGTATGAAGTAGTAAACATCTCGACTTCAATATTAATAACTTTAAACGTTAACAATTAACGATCGGTTAATGTTTTGTAATATAAAAACTATGGAATATTTTCGAATCTTAAGTGTTTTTAAATAATTCAAAGAAAAATTATTATAAAGTCTTTGTATGGGTAAAAGAAATATGTTTCTTATTTTTAACGTCTATAAGAACCTTCCTAGTGCATTAACGTATGTATTTTTTTTTAAATTGCCGAAATGAACAAGCCGTTCATAAATTTTCCGCTAAGTGACTCACTATGATCGGCAAGCGCTGCGTAGGATCCACAACATGAACAAACGGGACAACCTTCTTACTGGTCATATTGGAAATCTATGGGAGAGGTATATGTACTGCAGAGAACGACTTATGGCTAAAATGATAATGATAACTCATTTGGCAATTCATTTAGCGAATCAAGAATTTTTAGTCTTCGAATATGATGGTTTCTTTTCGATATTTTCCTTCATTGTTACTGATTAGCTGCGATGTTATGTGATCCAAATGATATAATCTAGATTAGTCTATGATTTAAGTCTAGGCAGTTCTTAACCAGTGACAGTGATATTTGACTATTAGGCTATTACACATCCTAATCGCACAACTTAAACACACTTAATTTACATTTTAATTCCATTTACATCGAGGAATTCAATTTAAAAATATGGAGTATCAAGCTCAAAGTTAGACAAATTCTTTTTTAAAGTACTTTACTTTAAAAATTATTACATTTTTTTAACGAATATGGAACTTGTATAGGGTTTATGGAACGTTAGAAGAGACCCTTGCTGCGCCGCCTCCGTAATCCCTCTGATATAAACCTCGCTCCTATTTATATGCAGATTCCATGACCGACCATAAGTTATCCGTTCAAGCTACCGGATCATTCCCTTAATGACGCGCGCATGGACGGAAAAAGTACTTTAGAAGGGTGCATTTGCTCTATATTGGAACTGTGCCGCAATAAGCTATCACGTTAAGTGCAATCGGTGGTATGTATTAATTTATGCGGAACGATATGTTGTTTCACAAATGAAATATGGTCAAGCAGATTAACCATTAACATTATTGTATCAATATGTATGAGATTACGATTGATTTCCAATAAAGTTTTCGGCTAGGATCATTTTTATAAAGCTTATCTTTGTTACCAAGCTGTCTAAGACAATTTATTTAAAAAATTAAAAAAAAATAGAAAAGTATCTAGAATAGATAATAATATTTTTGGAGACTAATATATTCAATTTCTTTCCGCTATATATAAGACTTTTTAGTTTTATACAAAGTAACAAAATACAAAACAACACATTTGAATTTTAAAACGTCAAAATAATAAAAGCGTTATAATGAAACAATCTTCACCACTTAAAGGGGATAATTACAAATTCTTGTACAGGAAATAAAGTCGAGATTGTTCTGTTCTGGTATTCGGCGAAATCTTATTAAATTAAGCAATATTAAAACGGGGAAAATGTTAGCGGCGAATAATTAAATTATCGCTATAAAGATATATCAAGACGGTTGACGTTAAGAAAGTTTTATGAGTACATATTTATGTACTGACTATACATGTACTGACAAATACTTTTGACTTTTGTATAATATATTGTCTTTTCTTAGTACACGTTTTTAATTTATACAACATTATGTAATTAACTCTTAAATCCTAAGTTAATTAATTATTTGTGAGTGTTAAAACAGTAAGCAAATTTATCATAAATGACATTTGTTAAAAAAATTTAAAATTCGAACGTAATGAAAAAAATGTTAGCGGTAAAACAGTAAAAACCCAGTGCAGTGCTCGCGTGACAGTCCGACAATGCAAACAGCCGCTGGTCATCGATCAGCAGGGCATCTGTCGTGCGATATTTTTTATGGAGCGCCTGATAAGCGATCCCTGCAGACCTTATACACTGCCATTTTTATTTAAATAAGCGATACTTCTAAATATCTGTATATCAATCAATTAACAAATATCGATAAAAAAAATAATACAGAACAGTCTTAGTAACATAATATTACAAGTGTAACAATAAAGTAAGCAATATAGTCCAACACATCTCAAAGAGATGCTGTGATATTTCGTTCCAGGTACATAAGTACAATGCGCTTATTATGCTACTAAAGTAGTGTATAACCTTAACTAAGTTCTATACTAAGCAGTAGCTTGAAGGAGTTATAACAGACAAGGTAAACATAATTCAACCCTTTGTTGAACGCAAATGTTATATCACGCAGTTTAACGTAAGTTAGTAGTACTGCTCTGTTATATACCAACCATCATATCACATATAATTAAGTGAATACTCTTTGCTGTAATAACATGAATCAAAAGACATATTGTAATTGGCAGATTGTACTTTTTGATTTGTTACGTTAAATTGGAAAAACGCAAACAATTGCATCATACTTTTTAATTGTGCTTTTAATAACTGTCTTAGTTTACGAAACTTGTTATAAACGTTTGAATATAATATAGATAATATCATTTACACCGTATCAGTTTCACAATAACTTTTTAATTAATAGCAATCTAGGTTACTGTAATTAATTAAAAAAAAAACTTTTAAAACTCGCTGTGTCACAATTATACCACCGGGTATTCATCAAATAAGTCAACCTTTTGTGTTTTATTTCGAAAAGCCTCTTGATTCGTTATTTAAGCCTGAAGACGCCCACTGCAAGGCCTAGGCCTCCCCGAAAAATATATGGGGATATATACCATAATCCACGCTTGGTAGGCAGATTGACGATCACAGTGTGGTTTTACGGTGCACAGAGGATGCTGCTGCCCCAAAACTTGTTTGTGCGCTGTGATAATCCTGTATAATTTATGCACAATGTGTATTATATAAGATTGTATCCCGGAAATCGAATCCGCTACCTACGATCGTACTACTGCTCACTGCTGCCTATCATTGAATTATCATTCAATAAATGGGGCCTTAAACTTCTGGAGTGGTGAACACGAACAGGCAGTGTAGATTGATGATCTTGGTAAATCATCAATACAGGCCGTTTCAAAACAGTGTTGTAGAAAACGACTGTAGAAGTTGTAGAAAAGATTGAATGAATTAGTCGAAGAATTAGAATTTGATGTTTTTGGTGTCAATATGTATTTAGCCGTAAATATATGAACGATTACTTTTTATTTATTTATTTATTTATATACTGTAGGCACATGTATATATGTATATATGCATGAGTATGTGAATATATGTGTATAAGTTAATATGTATCTTGCAAGACTTTGTTGCACATCCTGAATATGCTATAAAGTTTATGGAGTAACTTTCTTCTATGTAGGATTATGATCCTTTTGCACGTCCTCACAATCTAAATAATGTTGAAGCGCAAACTTGTAATGACCACTTGTTGTGTACGTCGCCTGTTATCGTGTAACTAGTTTTTAAGTTTCCTTAATAGGAAAAAGTAAAATTTTAAGAAAATCTATGTCGGAGGCATAGGCCGAGAGACAGAGATATAGATCTAACAGTAGGCCTACAGCTAAACTGATAGCGATAATAAAATGGAAACTAATGATTATACTAAAACTGGTAAATGGTTAATACAGATTATTGGGAATATTTATGAAACTGATAACAAAAACAACCGACTAAGTTTATTGTGGGCTCTTCTTAGTTATGGGTGCGTTTGAGGTCCCGTAGTCATCATGCGTTTTAAATTGAAGTATCCCATTATAGAAAACTTTAACTTGATTGTAGTTTTTATCAAACTATGCGCTTCTAGAACTTTTAACGTACACAAGTGATCGCTATTAATGAACCAAAGAAAAGAATCTGAATATATAAATAGATACATACTTTCGTCGCTATTATAATAACTGCAAAATAACATAGCACGCAAACTTGCCAGTAACCCTTAGCACAAGAAACGAAGTAACTTGCTTATGGTACTACTATGTATATTAACCTTATCTAAATCACCGCTTGACCATTTCAAGTTTCACCCCGGGTAGTAAATAATCTTAATTTCTTAATATCGTCACGAAGGGTTAAAGTTCGGACAGGTCAGTAAAGCTCGACAGTAACTCAACAGGTATTACGCGGATCCCGGTCGACCGCTGTCCATCAGGTCATATATTAGCATAGGCATTATTACCCGCGCGTCGGTTCACGGACTTTTGAACAAATTGGTTCCGTCCATCGAATGGATTATTTATTTATGTTGTGCCTGCAAAACATTTGTCTTGTGCCTATAAATAATGAAAGAGATAATATTCTCTTCCGGTATTTATAGTGCAAAGACGTTCTTTCACAATCCTGAAAATAAGTTTTACCTAAAAACCTAGAAACTAAACCTTAAAATATTTTTTTTTTTTGAGGAACAGTTACAAACGAAGACAGACAGACAGACAGTTTAAGTCGATTTACTTAAAAGACATACATGTGGCCGTCGCCGTCGTCTGTCCGCTGTCTTATATGTCAGTGTCATCTTTAATTTTTGTAATTTTAATATTAAGGCTGTAGTTAAAGCCTATGAAAAAGCCTAACATCATAAAATGCAAATTTTTAATGAAATTGATATTTTACAATACTTATAACAATGTTCAATTATACAAAATGCGCTTTTAAAACGTTGCTTCAAAATTAATAGGCTTCAGTCGTATTTTTAAACGTTCGAATCTTTTAAAATTTCGTTTTGCCTTGCACGAATGCGTTCATAATTGAGGTGGAAAATGAATAGAATTAAATCCATTTCTTCAAAAGCGAAACGTGCCTTTAAGTAGTTTCCGCTCATGAATTTCAAGTAGCTACTATTAATCGTTATCGAAATATAATTGCAAAAATAAAATTTGTAGAAAATAAATCTATTTGAAGAAATACTTTTTAAACTAAAGTATGAACTTTAGTGGCGTTGCGTAACTCATAACACACATGTAGACTAATGAAAGATAAACATTGCAAAACTTTACAGAATTTTGTAAAATATTTGAACAAATTATCTGTAATTAGCGAAACATGATACAATTGTTAACAATTAAGCTTCTGTAATAACAACTCGTTTTAGATATATATAAATAATAATAATTACGACTATAATAAAATACTTAAATAGTAGTTTATAATTCGAGCCTCATTTGCAAGCTTCGCGCTCGAGATTTCTCACTGAGATCGAATCAGAAACGAGTAGATCCGTAGATGAATGAATGTTCGTTCTGTTACCTAACCGATATAGCCTGACAAGTTGAAGTTGGCAGTGGGCAGGTAATGTAGCGCGCTGAATAGATGGTCGCTGCAACCTTAAGGTTCTGAAGTGGACTACGGATTCAAGTAGACTAGGACTAACAAGCGTAGAGAAGGAAAACCACTCGTAGGGTAGACAGACATTTTGGTTGAAGTCGAAAGATGCTGGATGCAGACAATTTCAAACAAGTTCTATAGAAAACCTTTCAGAATTCAATCAGAACATTTAATAAAATTTTCTTAATATGCGCTATTTTATACGATACAGATTCAACCTAGTGGTAAATGTACCATAAGGAAAATTGTAATCAACGCGGGTATATTATTATATCAACTTCGTTTATAAAATCTGCTATAGATTTTTATCTCTATGATGTATGTTCGTGAGTATGTTTGTTTTGTATACGTTAACTATCTATTATTTATACTTCTACCTTTTCCATGCTATGGTTGTCTGTAAAAGATTGCCTTGTGTGATAAGATCGCCCATTGTGCTCTTTTGTTCATTATTATGAAACTATTTAAATGGATCGTAACGTGAACAATAAAAAATCTGATAAAAGTATAATGGAATAAATTCCTTCAATACTGCCTTGTGAAAAGCGACTAAAGTCATACTTAGTATTAGTAGAACTAAGGATATAGAAATTCATTAAAAAAATTATAGATCTCACAGTGCAATAAATAACTAAGACGAGATAATTAATAAAAAAAACTGTATGTTGTTGTTGTCGCATGATGTTTGACACTGTTATAGCATGAACGCCCTTGGACAGAGTGTGTGCACAATCACCACGCTTTCAGAACGGATTGGTAGACAAATGTGTCATCTTTCGGATTTTTCATCTTGTACACTAGTTTCCTAACCACGTTTCAATTGACATGTTGTATTTGAAATCAATACATTCTATAATGTGTTTTAATGATAAATTCAATGAAGCTTTAAAAGTCGTTAAAGTTTACAAAATCGTAAATCATGAAACATAGCCGCCGAAAATAGACGTAAAATATGCGTCTTATTTTTGTCATAACTTTTCGCGAATTATTTAATAGTATCTTATTTATTAAAAAGGTTAGCGAAAACATTCGTGGAAGACCATAATCTTATCTCTGCGTGAGTAATATCAATTAAAAGGTGTAGGGTAATTAAAACAGGATATATTAACGATCGTTGAGACAATATGGCGCCGAGGGTGAGCAGTAATATATCGTCGTCCTTGATTTTAACCCCGTTCTGGTAACTAAAGTTTTGTAGTTACAGTTCAAATGTGTGGTCAAGTTAACGGGGTTTACGATTGTTCTAAAACCATTAAGGCGCTATACCGTGGAAATATTAAAAAACTGCTCTTTCATAACATTGACAATAAATGTTTGAAAGAAACATCATCTAAAAGAGATTTTTTTATTCATAACTATAGTTTGTGCTATATATAACCTCTATTATTAAATTACAACTAAATTCACTTAAAATTAACAAAAATTGGCACCTGAGTTCTGAATTAGTCTACTAGTAGCTTACTCTCCTACCTAATACACAATTACAACGTACTTAATCCATATAAAAAGTATTGTGTACCTTTTAAGTAGATTAAGCAATTTCATCTAAACGAGACATTTTTTTTTCAGGGCTTTAGTCTGCCAGATATAACACATAATCTCCGTAGAATGGACGAGTTGTTGCCATAGAAAATAAATTCGTTTCAAATAAACAATAATTCACAGATTAATTCTGAAGTCATCTATACTTCTTAATTTCCGCCTTGTGTTAAATACCACTACGATCATAAAAAAATCTAGAAAATTACATTAAGGATTTTATTTACATGGAATGAACCACTAATTTATCATTTTAGTGTAATTTATCTTTCTTGTAAATCAAACTAGATTCACTTTGACGTGACCTTTTTACTATAACTAAAACTGATATAAACATATACATGTTTACAAATTGTCTTATGTTCGCATATTTTATACCTGATTTTGTATTGGCAGCCACAAATAGTTCTCCATCACGTAGCATAAGTTACATAGTACGCCAACTTCGTCTGGAAACTTCAATAGTATTGGTAGAGAAAACAAAAAAGTGTACGCTAGCTACAATTTTCTAGTAAATACTTTCAAAGCCTTTTGTGATTTTGTTTTTTATGCTTAGCTAAATGTAAGTATCGATTTTTTATTTTATGTGTGAAACAAAATTCTTTCATAATTAATAGTGATATAATAAATTTATTTTATTTATTTACTTGGAGAACTTGCAAACAGTAAGAGATAAAACAAATTTGAGATTTGCAAAATATGATCAAGTGCGTGCTGTACAACGTTATTCAAGGGTAAAATACTCGTATGTAATATACACGCCAAAAGTTAGTGATAATAGTTTGATATGAATATGACAGACAGACAGAAAATAAGCTATTCGTTCTATTTTACATTACATTGTATTATATTTTACCGCTTTACCGCGACTTAGATATACAGCATACTCGTATATGTATAATACATATATTATAAGCGTAATTTATTGTCAAATTATAAAAATTTATGAAGAAAAACTTTTTAATTTGGTTACAAATACGTTATTATATCCATCGACTTCCTTAACAATACAATTTCACAGAAAATATTGATTTACCATTAGAGTAGCCCTTTAAGTTTTAATGACAAAGTATCGACAAATTCAAAAGATTATATCAACATTATCGTATCGATTTGAATGTTCGTAGTAAATTACCTTATGGTTTGTGTTTAATTATTTATACTACCGAGGGGATAACCGTTTCCTATTTTTAATGTCATATCTATCAGACACTTGGTTTTTGTAATATTGATTTTTTTACTGCGTATGAAATATACGTTAAACTTTACAGAGATCATGAGTTTTTTATAATTAATAGCTTATTTTAGCAACATAACACATGTAAAGTATTTATATTACTTTACATTTGTCGTAAATGTTTTTAAGTGAAATATAAATCCTGTTCTTTACGAGTATGCGCGCGATAAATAAATCTCAAGTTATTTTCAACAAAGTTCTATGAACTTTTGATAAGTGTATTACGTGGCTTTGGAAACAAACTTCAGCCACGGCCGTCGGACTGTTCCGCGATAAATAACGCCAAAGGGTTCGCTGTATCTAATGTCACCGACGCACGCAACCGCTTGACACAACTCTCCACGCCGCCTATATTCCGGTACAGATAAAAAATAAATACATATGCAGCCAGGAACACTCAACTACTGATTGGAAAATAAATGTACCGAAATTCATATCAAACATTTACATATGAATAGTTTTGATAGGCAATACATTAAATTAATTGATGGTATATTGATTCATCGTCATCATCATCGTTTCAGCCGTAGGAAGTTCACTACTGGATATAGGCTATAGATTTTCAAATGTTTCTTTTTGGACGGTCCTTTTCGAGATCATCTATCCACTTGGAAGTTTTCCGCTGCGCTTGCCAGACCATGTCCTCCACTCCAGAACCTCAAGACCTCATCAGCCAACAATGCTGCGCCACGAGGTCTGCCTATTATCACTTCAACTCTGGGAATATTTTTTACTCCTTTTTTTTACAATTCTTCTCATTTCTGATTCTATTTTATTAGTTATTCAGAGCATAGCCCTCTCTACGAATTGTAGAGCGGTGGTAAGACCCAAAATAAGAGCGATGTTTCAGAGCCGTAAGTCATAACTGATAACATATAGTGGTTATACTCGTCAAAAATATTACTAGTAACTCAATTATAATTACGTTATATTAACAGTGGCAGTCCATCATTACGAGTGGTAAGGACCAAAACTTGCGACCGGAGGTCGCGGGTTTTATTCCGAATAGTCTTATACAATTCACACTTTGTGCGTTAATTATAAAGGGTCTCCACTGTTCACAAACATGTTTTCAAAGGATGGGCAGCAGCCTCCTTTGCGTTCCAGAATACCCCACTGCGGTTGGCAATCCGACTGCCAAACGTGGTAATTATAGTATATCCCCCACAGATATCTCTTGGGGAAGCCTACGCCTTGCAGTTGGCATCTGTGGGTTAAAACGACGACGTTATGTTAGAGCTAAGGATGTCGTGTCTTTTGATCATATTATAACGTTATAATCAATAAAATTACGTTTTTATATCCTATGTAAACTATTTTCTGTATCTCTGTCTATTTAGATACAGTTCCTTTATATCTTCAAGACTTTTGTATAGTGGTTTACGACAAAACTCTATAGTATTTTATTAAAAATATACGCAATAAACTGGAGAATTTATGACACATAAGATGTATATGGAATAATGTTTTCTATAACAAAATGCTATTTAAACATGATTAATAACAAATAATAAAATGTCGAGATGTTTGACTTTTAAATAATATATTTTCCTACCTAATATCGATCTACTTAACAGGAGTTATATTTAAAATAAATATAAAAAAAATTCAATGCTTTTAATCGAAGAGAAAATTTGTTTTTACGTTTATTCAAAAAGGCAAAAAATGTGCATTCACAACTATAAAAACCACAGTAGCGGGATGGATATTTTCAGTAAATACAGAACCGACCACTGGTATTGTCAATATTATCTGTGAGTGGTTACAATATAGCTTTTACGTTAAAAACGAAATAAAATCTATAGCAATTTTATTTTCATTTAATTTTGGAAAATAATAAAATGGTTTAATAATTTTAAAACTGTATCAATTTTAATAAATCTATTAAAAAGAGTTGTATTTTGTTTCCTTACACTCAAATAACTAATGACGGATTAGAACGTAATCACCGAAACGCAAAACACCAAGTAAATGTATATTTGTGTATGTTATCACACTATGATGGACACACTAGGCTTTTAATGGAATCTGCATTAAATGCATGATATAAATGTGAAGATTTTCACACCCTCGAAATTAAATATTTGAAACGAAAAAATTTACATTTCAACTTTTCACACATTTTTTATATAACAATTGTTCACACAAGCTTTCATAAATTTTCCCGATAAAGTTATTTGACTAATGCAACTTTAATATCAGCGGTATCACTTTACACTGTCTTGAAAGATGTCGGTGCTAATGGATCGAAGCTTTGTACTTTATTGGCTTAGATGGTTGTAAGCAATAGGATAAAAAAGAAAACTTTTAATATAACTAAGTTTCCCCTTTGTGTATATTCCGCAGAAAAGGTAAATACTTTGTATTATTTGCTTATTTAATCATATGAAATAAGATTGACTTCAAAATATCACAAAAAATTATTTACAAGAAAAACACTGTTATAAAAAAAATACATGTAAATTGTAGAGTATATAATTTTGTAATTCAAAAACAAGACGCGGTCCTTATACCTTGTTTTAATTTCCATCAAATTTATAACTCTTTTTGGGTTTGTACGCTTTTACAATACATTCAAAACAATATCTGTACTTAGGAACATTTTTTGGTATTTAGGAAGCTTGTGACAGTGAATCCAAAAAAATGACTAAGTTTGTAGTAAGCTTTACTCTGGACACTTTTGAAAACCATGCAGTTTTATTTTAAGTTCAGCAATATTATAACAGAGAAGCTCAATCTATACCGATTAAAATCATATTGGGTTCTTCTGGCATTTTCCACTGGACGCACACAAACGATTGACATGATTAATCCGCAGTGGAAAAAAGAGTAAGTAAATGGAAAAATCAATTATTAAATTACATTACGTCAAAACGATTTGTACTGAGAAAGACCGATCAGGAATTTTCAATTGTTTTCAGTAAAACAGCAAAAAAGTTTTTTTTCCGTCACGGGAATTGTACGATCCTGCTCAACACCTATTGATACAAAATTTGTCTATGAATAGAGAGCATAAATATTCTCTATGTCTCTGTACTCTCTAGCGATATTACTTATACGAATCACGGAAACAGTCCCTTGAGCGAAGGATTACAAATAAAAAAAATATTTGCAATTGTAGCTTAAACTTGAAAGAAGGACGAAAAAGGTTTTTGTGAGATATACAGAAATAATAATATCAATTCTTTCAACTATTGACAAATCTTGATTAGTTACATTTTACGATGGGATTTGTCAAAAATAACTGTACTACTAATTTATTATTTGAGACTTATTACGTGAACGTTGTAACGTTAAAAGCTGAAAGTTTCTCAGCGTATTTTTTCGACACAGATAAAAACGATATCAAAATTCGGGCAAGAGTTTAAAACTGTTACCAGTCTGAACACTGAAGAAATAGATATCTATAGTTATCTAAGTGACATATTTAAAATTCGGCTTCAAAGGTTAAAGTTAGTGTTCATAAAAGTTTACGAGCGGGGCTTCAAGGTTCTGGGGCAAAGACCACGTAACGGCTAGGGCAACGTACTATATCCACTCAGAAAGTCAGCAGACAGAGAAAAAATACGAAGGTCTTGCATTCACAAAGATGCAACACGATTACCCGTCGCATTCTTTACCTGCTTGTTTGTCGCTTGTCTGGTAAAAAAACTAAATATTTATGTTATAACCATTTATGTATATATGTATAAGAAGAACCTTAACTTAGGAAGAAGTAACTATATGTTAAAGTATCTCAAAGAGACTGCTTTGAAGTGTTAACGAAGCGAATGGTTGCGTATGCTCGTCAGGTGCAACGGCAATTTAACTCGGGTTCAGCTCACCCGACGGGGTTCCAGACAATCGACCCGCTCCCGAAACGGCCGTTCGAACCTTTTCTTATTTTATTGCTTCGGCCTCTGTTACAGACATCTATAACACTTAAATACTACCAACTAAATCTAATGAAAACCACAAATTAGAATTAGAATTTCATGGAAAAAGAATAAATATTTTCTATTTTTATTACATAAACATATGTTTTAAAAACCTAAAGGAAAATTGTACTTATTATTTGTGACAACGTAAGTCACCAAAATTTTAGGATTTTTGCAATCATAAATACCATTACAATAGAAATTATACTAAAGGATAATGCATTTTAATTATTTCCACAGCATTACGTACTATGGATTGATGCTGTGTGATAGAAGTGCGGATATAAAATATATTTGTTAAGAAAAAGAGAGCCATCCGAGCTATTTACGGCTCGGCGGCGCGAATCTCTTCGGAAAATCCATTTAAAGAGGTCAATCTTCTTACAGGGGCCTCACTATATTTTTGATAATATTTTATACATTTCATATTGTATTTACAAGGCACCATGGTAAACTGACTGTACCAAAGTTTCGACTGCTGAGAGTTTCTGATTCATTTGTTATAAACGGAATCAAGTTTTTCAATAAAGTTCCGCAAAACATGATTGGACTACCATTAACAAACTTCGAAACGCATATGAGAATAAATTTACGGAAAAAGCTTATTATTCAATAAACGATTATTTAAACGATAAGAATCCTTGGCAATGATGTCACCGGGTTATTTTGGTTCGATTTAGGCTGTCAGATAAAATGAAATTGTATAAATCTAAAAACTTTATTAAAAAAATGTGTTGTTGTGGAATTTCTGTCTTCTTTTCCTCAACTATAACACCTTGCGAAGTAGAATAGAATCAAAAATAAAATAGATTAAAAACATAAATGGATAATAAGTTGCCGATCAATAAGGGTTCTGTTGAAAGTTCCATATTGAATAAATAAATTTCATCTATTTTAATTTTTTATTTTAACTTTTGAATTCATGGACTTTAGCTAAAGAACCTTGTTATTGCTTTTCAAATCGAAGATATGACAAAGGATTTTGAACATATTATATACACGTACAATTAACAGCATTTTATTTTGAATAAATAGAACTATAGACCCCAATACATAGTCTCGGAATTGTTTATTTAAAAACGTTCATGGACCCCAATTTGTTATCATATAAACTGTGTTTGTCACCTTACATTTATTTTAAAATTCACTTTGGTAATGATACGTTCATTAAACAATTTTTGTTGTTTATTACAAAAATGTACCTAATTGCTTCTGTTTTTCTTTGGGCATGAAACCAACATTCATTCGAAACATTATCGGCTTATAAAACACGTTCAAAACATCCTGATATTGTTCTTACAACACAATTGTCAGCGGACACTGTCTATTAAAAAATAAACATGATTTGTTCGTCAATTTCATGTGTATTATTTAGCAAATTTTTAACGAAGGTTTAGATTATATTATAACTCAAACACATATTTTGATTTTGGAATAAATATATACATATAAAAACATGTGATATCTTGTTTTTTATATATCAAAACTACTTGATACATTCTCAGAATTTTTGTAACATTACACCGTCGTCGTTTTTTATACCGAATAACAAAAAAAGATACAGATCTTTAGTTAATACATTTAGCGTTCGTGGTGAAATACCTAATTTTGTCAACATACATTAAGCTAAGTTTTTTTCAATTGTTATCTAAAAATCTGTGTAAGAGCCTGGCTCTATCCTAGTGCTTCTACACACGGGCTTACTTTGTAGACAACTTATTTTAATAAAAATACATATAAAGTTCTTGCTTGAATTAACCTTAATTTTGAGTATGAAAAGCGAAAAAAAGTTTGCAGTATACATTGTACTTGTCACCTACCTAAGTGAGCATTATTCGTCAGGTAGCTCTTGAAAACTTACCTATAGTTACATCAATGCACTTGGAAGATACTTGTTCCTATAGTAGTTTACGAGAGGATATACACGTGTATATGCACGTAGAACAAAGAATGAAAGTACACAGCTGAGGAAAGTCATGGAGCGTGCACAAGGGAGCAATAAACTGCGCGGACAATTTGTTTAATCAAAAACAAATGTAGGCCTCCCCACCAGGGTATCAAATTTTGTTAGGTGACATTCTTACTTTCATCACAGATTAACGAGATTTACTTTGTTCTATTATATCAAAATTGAGTTTACGGCTTTTAGACCTGCAGTGTAATACATTATAAAAGATTGAAAAAAAATCAACAAAAATATTTTGAATTTAATGGTCGCTAAGTTTTAAAGATTTATTTCACTCTTATGTTCTAAATTTACGGTTACAATTTATGTCGTATAACATTTTGCAACAGTTGCTCTTATATGAAATGTCTGTTTTTAAAACTAAGCCATAATTTCAATTTCTTGCTATTGATAATGTCTATGAAAGACTAATGTGTCGATTCTTATTTAATAGGTAACTTTAGTTATGTGGGTAAATAGTTTTAAATAATAGACATTCTGATATTTTACGCTTCACTTGCGTATAACAATAAACCTTAACTTTGTTTAACCTTATTTGTCACAATCTAGATGATCATTAAAAACTCATTTCCTTCTTTCTATTGGGAATAGAAACACAAATCGATATCTAATTCATTGTAATAATAAACAACCAATGAAAGTCACGATCGACACGACGTTGTCAGTATATTCTCGTTCTGTCTTGTCATTAGGTCATTCAGAAAAAAACTTTCCCTCATGTTTTGTACAATAAAAGTAACACCTTTAACAAATTAAGTAAATATGTAAAGTCATCCAATAAATATAAATTACGCTGTTGAATGTGATACGTATTTTGATTTGCACAACCTAGATAGATTGAAACAAAATTAATGTTACATTTTATGTTACAGGTGGGTCACTTTTGCAAGAAGTCTTTCACAGATGTAGCGTCGTAAAATAGTAATGTAGTATACATTATTCCACACCAGAGTAGAAGTCGAGGTAACTAATGAAATAACTAGACATGGTTTTATTTTGATAGATAGACATTCTGCTTGTCAGGTTTTTATTAGAAACTGTTTTATATCGCACTAGCTATTAGGTAATTGCCACATACGTCTGATTAATTTTCAAATAAAAAGAGTACACAAACATTATTCTTTTTAACGTTACGTCATATTTTAACATTTATTTATTTATTAAATTATTTATCCTTCCGAAGATAAATCTAAAAACACTGAAATCATAAAATGTGGTCTAACGTTTTAATTTTTAATTTTAAATGATATAAGTCACAGGACTTTGTTTTATACATGCAAATGTATTAGAAATACAGATACGGTACGAGTGTATGATATTGTTCAACTTAGTCTCGCGATGACAGTTTGTCGGTCTGAAATAGGAACAGTCTTAATCGGATTAGGCCGGTCATAAAGTCCGTATAGACATGTATCCCTGTACCGGTTCCCGGGGCGTGCACAAATATTGTCGCAGCTCTATTGTTATTCGGTCCACGACGAACCGGTCACGTCTCCATCCAATAATTCTACAGCGACTCATCTCGCGCTAGAGTTTTGACTCGAGAATATCAAATAAGCCGCATTAATATTTCATTATTTTTCATATATATTACCGTAAACATTACATAAGTTTACAATATGAAATCGTTACGATGTAGACGATTTTTTTTCGCAAAAAAATTTCTTAGATTTTATTAATGCATAAAATAAGAAAGAGTTAGTCGTAGGATCAAATCTAGCTCGCACTAGCTAATTATTTTTAATTTTTCATTACACATTTTGTTATTATCATTGATATTTTTACACCGTAAGATATTTTCTCGCTTTTTAATGCATAAGGTAAGAGACTTTTATTTAACTTCAAGTTCCAAATTGTTGCAGTTAATTCGTAGCTGTATATACCGATATTCATAACCCTTTTGTGATAGGAAGAAATAGAGGTTAAGAAGCTCTTGAGCTTTGACCTATTGAAACTCAAGCGTTTGAATCGTTTTCTTTTCTTGGACACGTTCAGAATGTATGTATCTTTCTGTCAATACTAGGCATAAAAATACATATGTAGTATGTTAATAGCATTTATTTTTTTGCCAGTAAAACGCTAATAAATGTATAACTGTAATTAATTTAAAACCAATTTTAATTACAGTTTCACATAGTTTTTACAATAAAACGTTCTACCTAAAACTATTAGAATATGACTAATGCTTATTCGTTAAACTTGCCCGAAACTTGAAAGAACCTTAATACTCAGTGAAATCTAATTAATATAATTTTTAAAGGAAACCAAGCCGTAATGTATTAATAAAATATAGAATGTACACAAGTGTGATATTTTTATGTACACGCAAAAAAGTAATATCATAAAACACAACCAACGTATCCCCCAAATGAGATTTGCTGAGCCATTTAAGTCGTAGAAATGGAAACATTTCCACGCGGAGAAACTTCTTTAATATGACTTATAAAGATTCCTGTCTCCCAACGATATTCCAACAGTACGTATGTTTATTTAATTTTTTTATATACTTCCACAAACTGGCACTTTTCACATATATAAAAAGCACATAATAAACCATACACACTAATCACAAGTTTGGAATAAAACAGTCGCGCGGAAATGGCGGGATTTTTGACATTTTCAAATCGCGTAATAAAATATAAAGGTGTAGCCACATATGTATAAACAAATGTCACGTGTTTAGCGCGAAAACGCGGCGTGGATTCGACATGGACGGTAGCTAGCGGCACACTGCCGCCCTACGTTGGGAAAGCATGTTTCCGTACAGCCTCCACCCGCCCCTACCGCCCGACGCCACCGTTGCGCACTTGGAGTTCTTTTACCTTATGCCTTTGCGGGTGAAGACCGCCATTTTATTATTCCAATGTTTCTGCCAAACTTGTTAAAGTTTTGACACTTCTTTCATTATGAATAAGACAAAAATATTTATTCTAATTAATAACAAAAAAATTATAATTCTTTTTACGTGTCACAAATATTGAACAAACCAAAATATGTTCAACTAAAAATTGCCTACATTTATGAAAAAAACCTCTTCTACACGTTGTGACCTGTCCACTATCATTTTACTTTGCAAATCCGCTGGTCTAAGTCCTCTACTTTGGTTCGTTTACGGATCTAATCACATTTGATTCCATCTCGTAGAGAAATTCCGAACATCACTTTTTGAGTGAGTGTGGGCTTTCCAATTGCACTTAGAGTAAAAGATCTGTACCGTAACCTCCCAGAAAGTGGACAGATGGAAGACGCTGGACAGAGGCCGCTTCTCGTTCCTATTAGAAATCTCTGAGAGTGGCTGATGTCCAGTAATGGACGTCTGAAATGATGATGGGAAAAAATATTAAAGTTTTACAATGTCGTAAAATAATTTTTAATTATTTTTTTACAAGTTATATTACCTAATATTAAATATTAGGTACCGAATGATCAAAGCTTATTTTACCCACCTCTATTGTTACTTCTTACTGTGAATTGGATAGTCATTGTACGCGAAAAATTACTTTTCTCTTACAAATGCATCCTTTTGTATCTTTTATATAGGCCAATAAGGAACAAATTAAAATAGTTTTTAAAGAGGAATTTCTGTAGCATTATTCATAGCTGTACTAATAGAAAACTATGCATTAGGCAAAAAAGCGCGTTAAAATATTAAGAAGCTAATAAAAATAAACCAAAAATTGTTATAAAATCCTATGATAGATATATGAGGAAAACTAATTTTATTAATTATTAAAAACATTATATCGTACTCGTAATTTCGGAGCAGTAAAAAATACACAACAAATGTTAAATAACACACACTATTCATCGATACGTGGTAGCAAAACGGAATTCGAAAAGATCTTTTTAAGAAATACGGAGTGGCTACGTAAGATCTCGGTAAGTAGGATAGACATTGGTAAAGAAAGATAATTCGACCTTTATTTAACGGCACGAGTTGTTGAAAAGGCACGTATTACCTACACGAATGAAATAAGCCACTACTTTTAAAGAATACATATGAAAATCCGAGATACTAAAATAGAAAACTATAATTTTAGACATATTAAAATGTACATATAAATTTCTGAAAACCCATCACGAAATTTATGATTCATTTGGGACAACTAAATGTGTCAGCGTAAAACAAATAGGGAAGAGAATATATCGCGAAGTACCGGGAAATATGTTAATATAGCGTTCTTTTTATAATTGAGTTAATAAAAGATATAGACAATTGGTATTTTTAACTATTGGTATTGAATATAAATATATTTTTAACATAGTTTTTAAGGATATATAGATTTAAAGGCTTCAAAGGTCTTGGTGAATAGCTAATTTGCTGACAGTTTATGTATGGTAAACCCTGTTTAAAAATAAACCATTTTAGAAAAACCACAAATAAATCATCATAATGTAATAAAAAGAAACTTTTTCAAAATTATGATCACTACATATTAAAACTCAAATATTGTTTATTATAAGTCCCTGCAGACTTTGTACTACCAGAACTTAATGGCATGTCGCATTTCTGTCGAAAAACCTAAATTAACAAAACATATTTCTTGCTTTATGAAGGGTGATTGTATATAAGTTTAAAAACTTTAAACCTTTTACACGTCACTATGTATATTATGCAATAAATAAGACTCCTATAAGAAAAAGGAGTAATTTTACACTCACTCATTATTTATTATAAAAGATTACGGGTTACATTGTTTGCAATTTGTATTGCACATACCACATTTACTTTGTAAATCCATCGTCCCACGACTGTTATTGCATAGCATAGTTTCAACGCCCGTAAATACATTACTAGGTGATAATTGAGAATCAGCGTTTTGATGTGGTTTATATCAAATTACAACATCATATTAAATGGTCATCTACCATTCACTGCCCCTAATTTTTTGTTACCTTTTGCACCTGTATATATTTACGGTACGTCTATGATCTATAAACTACTTTTTCTTTATTACTTAAAATGATTTCGTGTATTTCATCATCATTTTTAGTTGGTAAAATAGATGGTTTCTTCTGGAAACAAATTTATTTCTAATAAAAGAACAAATATTACATATCATCGTCTTTTATTAACGGAGGCTGGATGAAGATTAAAGAAAATTGTAATTTATAACGCTAATTCATTTTCACGCATCGGCGCTTGACTAAATTACTGCACAGTGCAGTTTACCAGTCACCCGACTTAAACAAGCCACTCACCCTGGATGACTTGCACTTTAAATGCACATTTTAATGGGTTTGTCCTACTCTTTCAGTGTTGTGTATTCGTAGTTTAATTGTACTGAATCATTTGAATTTGAAAGTGTGCCTGGCATTGTGAAGTTCAAATTGTATAATGCACTAATTATAAATTTTAACATTACACAAAATTTACGGTCTAATTCTTCGAAAAGCCTATCTATTTTCAAGCTACGCAAACGATAATGGAAAAAATAATTAGGGGTTTGAATGTGTACTATCTGGATAACTCTACTTTTATTTATATCTTTCCATCATTAAATTATATACGAAAGGCGGGTTACAATAGTTACTACGGTGTTTATTTACGATTGTTATTCGTCATTATTTCAGCTGTATGACATCGACTGCTGAACTAAAGCTTCTTCCTAGGAATTCCAATAAATTTCCCAAAAAGTTAAAAAAAAAATTTGTATAAAGTTTATAATAAAATAATATTATCCTTTGACTTATAACTAAAAATAACTGACGTGTTATGAATATTTTAAACATTTAATAATTAAATAAAAGAATGAAAAAAATGATTTATAACTGCATTGACCTGTACAGCTTTGATATTTATTCATGGGTGCTATGAAAAGGCAAATGCTTAAGATGTTAAGTAAGAAAATTAATTTTGCTTTGATCTCAAGTAGGTATGTTAACTTCTACAAATATACTAACAGGTAGCTGCTGAGGGTTAAAGTTCTGGAATGGAGACAACGGACTCAAAGCGCAGCGTGAGGCGTCTACCCATATGATGGACAGTTGACATTGTAAAACTCGTCGGAACACGCTGAATGAAGGCTGCTTTCAGTCTGTCTTTTTAGTAATCAACCAACAGCAAAATGACGATGACCCATTTGTTAAATTCCTGTACACTATTTATTATGAGTAATAAAAATCAGTAGTTTGAAGCGCCTCTAGTGCTAAAATGCCTATTTTTTATTATAGAAATGTACGACGTCATAAATCAACGTCAAGGCTAACGCGACGTAGTTTTTTTTATTCATTATTATAAATACGTATTCTATTATTTTTGTAAAAACTTACATTCGTAATTTTGTTAAAACAAAAACATTGAACTATTTCACCATGTAAAGCTTAAATCGTGAATCCGATCAGGAAATATTACTTCGAAAAGTGTAAGTTGTAATGCTAGCACATTCGATAGGGGCGCACCGCCCTTAGAGTTAAGATACAATACGCGCATTTTGACGACTTATTCTGTAATAAAATGTTCATAAAATATTTTATATATAAAAAGACACAATATCTCTTTCTGGTAATAAAATTATAAACCGAAAAAACTTGATTATTGCTGAAGATTAAAAATGGAAATTGATATATAGTACACCTTACCCAAAAATTATTGGTTTCAGAAATAATAAATAAACACGTTACTATTAGGTAGTATAGTAAAAATCATTTTTAAAGTTCGAATTACTAAATAATCGAATTCTTTTCTGTCTATTCCGCCAGACTATACTACCAGAAGTTATAGATCGGATGCATTACAATAGAAAAAAAAATTAATGTGACAACTTTATACAAAGTAATTAGAAATAGATTTAAAAGTTTTAAAGAGATAAGCTTATTTGCCGATCAACCGTCCTATATACAAAACTAAGCAGATTTGTGCGAACGCCGATCGACGTTTATTAATTTAATAATTTATGTTAAAAATTATTTCGTACGAATGTTATTCAAAAACAATAATCGCTCAGATGTTATGGAAATTTTAATAATTATTTTATTATTAGAACTTTGGAAAAAATAGTTAATAATTTTTTACAAACGGTTGCTGAATAGACCTGCAGCGAGCCGGCATCGTCGTGCGATCATAAATTGCTTGGGTTTGATTAAGGCGGCGCGAGGTTTGCAATGGGTCCATGGGCCGTTCGCCCTCCGCCCATTGCACCGGTGCATCCTAATATACAGGATGTTCCATTCACTATCATATTTCAAATTATAACTGTATGAATATAAATAGAAATATATCCAGCCTTTCCTATTATCCGATAACAAACAAAGTACAAATATATGTATACGCCAATCTAAAAATTATAAAACACGTTTGATTATAAAAGTCTGAAAGAAAATTTAGATACCATAAATGAAACAAAATACAATACAAATAACTTGTTTTTTTAGAATGTAATACAATAAAATATATTAATCGCGTTACTTACTTTCCACATATAGATATAAAGATTTTAAAGATATTTTTATATTATTTATGATACAAAAAAAAATCTGCAGTATTATTTAGCAAATAATCTAGGTTATGATCTATTTATTTAATTGTTCTAAAACATAAATAACATGTTGAAGAACATTTTTGTAAAACTTTTTAATTTTTAAACACTCTGTAAACGATACCGCATTGCCATCTACTTTCCGGATTACTATTGTAAAGAGGGGATCATTTATTTCTTTTCTTTCGCATGGTTCCCAAACTTTTACTCTGCTATTTTCTATTCTATCTGCTATATTCTACACAGTAAAACCTGTGATACGATTTCAAGTGGTAAAACTTGCATATAATTTTTGGGTTAGTTCTCTAGCGTTGTATATGTAGACCTAAATTAATAATGCGATGAGTTATCAACATAGCAAGAGTTAACTATTGCGCATTTAATTTTGTCTTATTACCTAAACAGGTAAATTATTCCAGTTAAAAATAAAAATAGACACAAACGTTATTATGAGAAATAAATAGATTTCTTTTTCAATTAAGAAATTATAATTTGTGATTGTTAATAGATGTGAGCGATCGTAGGTCGCAGGTTCTATTCTCGAGATACAAGCACATATAATTCACGTTTTGTGCATTAATTATAAACGATTGCCACTGCTCACAAATAAGTTTGCAGACGGCGCAGCAGCGTCATCTGCGTACCATAATACCACACTGCCATCGCCATGCCGCCCTACCAAGCGTAAGTACCAAGTATAAGTTCCAATCTCGCAACCTTTTAAGACACTTTGAAGTAACTTTATGTAGTAATATCATATATTACTTCATATGTACTAGGTTTCCTTTATATATACACACACACATATATATATATATATATTATAACATCAGCACGCAGATTTGTAAGAAGATACTGTTATAAATATAAATATAGAATGTTTCAATATTACAGTTTGAGGAATACTGAGATAGCGTGTGAATAATCGCAATAAGCAATGTAAGGATTTGGTGAAAGAATCCGGGAACTCCTAGACACCCCGATGACGTCACTTCCAATTCCCACTTACACGTTTTATATATCGGTTCACATGAGTTTTGTGTCTACCGGTTCATTTAATTAAGTAATTAATTTAATGTTTTAAATTTGTCTAATCAATAACTGTTGTTGCCTTCATACTTACAAAAAATATACTTTTGGCTTACATTCACTAAGGTCCAAACTTAAATAATAACATTACATAACTTTATATGTGTGTATAACAAATAATGTAATCATTTTAAACATACGAAATAGTAGTAATTTCTCTGTATAAGTATATACAATGACTATTCGATCGTGTTATTATAATTGATTAAATTATGACGCCATTTTCTCTAGGGATTGACACCCTTTGCTATTTGTTTGTAATACTTTCATTTACCCAATTTCAAAAATTAATACTGCCTTCATACTTTTTTATAAAAAAATATTTCACAAATATTAAATTTTTTCTGATATTACACAAAATGTTTTTTTATCGAAGTATATATTGTATTCGTTATATTTTAATTAATTATCGATTTTTGGGAAAGACCTGCTTTGCAGTGAGCATCTATCAGCTCTCATTACGATAATGACGATATATCAAATTCAAAGAACCATAACTGAATTAGTACAAATGAAATTAGTGTTCCGCAACGTTTTCCTTTTGTTTGAAAGTTACTGAAAATCCACCGCACACAGCATGGACACAAAAGAGAAAATTAACTAATAACCTCTCAAAGGACTTTCTGTGCCTCAATTCTATATAAGCTTATACATACAACCAACAAAGTTTGTTCATTAGCAGTGTAACATGGTGATATCAAATTCATCTAACGTATTAGTCCCTTGCTAAACTATATGCCGGGCGTGTGATGTAAATGCTTGCACCATAACCGATCATATGACGCTATATCTCTATTTTACAAGCTGTACACAGCACAACAAGGCAGTATGAAACCATCACTTTCCTCCGAATCCTACTACTTCTTTTCTTTTCTCTGCGGGCTGGTTTCCGCAATCAACCGGCACTCCGCTGACTTTGCCTCGACAAAAATTCACTATAACTTATAAATTTATTAATATTGTATACAGATGAAATCTTACTTTAAGCGAAGTCGGGTCATGTATCACAAGGGTCGCCGACCCACGGCAATCACACATAGAAGCGGTGATGTAATTTACTCCGCAATTTCTTCTCACTGCACTACCGCCTTTTGATATAGTCATAATATTAGCCAAGTAACAGCAACCGAACAAGTCGAACTTCGTATCTCTCGGGTGCCCTGGAGTCGGAATGCTAAAGAAGTATTATTGGCGAATGACTGAATGAATATATATAATGGCGAATGAATGACAACCCCAGCCGAAGGCCCCACAAGGAAACCTTGAGCCTGGTTAGTACATGGATGGTCGGCCTAAGCGATCTAAAAACCTTACGTACTCTCAATCTGGTAAAACTGTAGTAGCGGCCCAGGACGTTTTTTTAGGGATCCCAAGACGTTTACTAACAAAGCTTTTAGGCTAAACACCGTCTACGCCCTGCCCCTTAGAACCCGCGTAATCTGCAAATGTAATGCAAGAAGATAAGTAGTAATAACAATTGATATCGCTATTAGCCGAAAAATTACTCGATTTTTTTTATATTTAGGTGGAAATTATTGGCACTTATTTCATATACATAACGATTTCGTTTACCGTTTATGGCCATTGGCCAAGTTATATACACATCACTGAGAATCGAACTGGCGTCTTTATTAATAATAGTAACCCAATAGTTACCTTAAAAATAATATGGTGATTAATAGATCAAAACTCAGTCAAATTTAAATATACTCTTAAACAAATATTAATTTGCTAAATAAATGTTGTATATTTTATCACAAAAATAAAAGTTAAAACCAGTCAAATATTAAATGATCATACGTGCTAACAGTAATGTAGTTGATAGGTCACAGTCGAAACAGTAGTTGTCACAATGGCAGCTTGGTCCGTGATTTAGGACGGCGCGACGCGGAGCACCGGGGACAGACGAGATTAACTTTCGTCTGTTAATTACAACAAATGGCCAATGAACAACGAGATATGGTGTTGGGACATATGCTACTTTATATTGCTCATTATTGTTTGTATTTTAATTACTATATTACGGCTATTCGTAATGAAAATTTGTTGTAAAATATAATATCCTTTGTATGTACACCAGTCATTACTGATTTCTGTGCATCTGTTATGATTGTTTTAATTTTGTCATAATTCCAATCACGAAACTGAGTTTGATTGAAGTTTTTTAATTTAATTGGACAATAAAAAAATAAAACGACTTTTAACGAATGCACGTAAATAAAATCATCGTCATATCAGCCGATAGATAGATGCTCACTGCAAGGCATAGGTCTATCCCACTAATGGACTTACGCTGCCCACGTCCAGCGATTTGTCGCAACCCTATGTTATCCGTCCGACATCCGTTTACTGACACCTAGTTGCCTCGAGAAATATAAATATAAATAAATTAAACGCAATTAGAAATCCTTACATAATCGAATACGTCTGAAATTAGTGCAGTAATTAAAATCGTCATAATAAGTATCATTTCTATTTCATTTATATTTTCTAGCAGCAAAAATCATATTAAAAGACCATACTTTAAATTTTTTAATCTTACTTCACGTGAACCCAACAGTTTGATTTGAAAACAATCGGTTTTGCCCTCTACGTTAGACTCTCCTAAAAGATCACTCTGTTTTATTACTTTATTATTGCTACTCGATACTAGATGGCAGGAAATTATATCGAATATTTTTTAGTACCAATTATTTCTGAATAATTAATATTTAGTATTTTACAACTACTATCTCAATATGATATAGGGAATAATTTTAATATTTCATATTTATTTTTATTCATAAATAAGTGTTAAGACGACTGTTCGTAATAGAATTTCTAATTATGTATAGAGCGCTTTAATTGACAACGCTTGGTGTTGATTTAGGCTTGTAATTAAACTAGAATACCTATTTATAAAATGTTTGTTCAAATGGAGTATCAATTTAAATCAATTTGTATGAATGTAATTTAAATTGTACTGCACCCGCGGAATCTGAAAGCTGCCAGCTGGGTAAAAGTGCAGGTCAGCTCAAAAAAAAGAAAAAAGTGTCTCCATTTCGTAAGTAAATAGTATGTTGTAGTTTGTCACCTTTATCATATTTTACTTAAATATAAAATTAAGTTCTTTAATTTATAATGTGTCAATTCAGAGATCTTAAGCGGGAGTATATTGTAATACATAGTTGCCTAAAAAGGGTTACTAATTTTATTGAATCTAGAGAAAGATGTAATTATCTTATATTTATTTCAAATGCTAACCTAACTACAACGCTATTCTAATAACGATTTACATCAACGACTTTTCTTTGATAGTATACGGTTTAAGTGCTCTTTGTCGATTATTTTATCAGATTCCAAAGCCGATATATCGTCGATTCGCTATCAGTAAGGCCGGAGATTGGCGCAGTGAATTTGATTAAGCAACCTTTTTCGTGGCAAGGGTTGGGCACAATATGGACCACAGCGCATTAAGGAGGCGCGGGCCATGAAATCGAATTTTCCGCTCTATGCGTTCGTGTTCACGTACCTCTGTGCCTTTGGCGGACTTTTCAGAGCGTGGAATTTTTAAAACATCACTAAGTCATTTTGTTTACGGCATACAAAAAATTACAGATATCGATTTCCTTAAACCTGCTAACCAAAAATGTTCAAATAAAACAAATATAAAAGACTTTTTGGTATAGTTTAATAACTTACAAAAGCATAGGTCTGCCTAAAACAAACGTGTTGTACTTCCTGACAATCGACAATAAATAGAAACTGTTAACACGTAAAAATCTGTTTTATTTGAAGCGCACGAAATCGCAGTGAAAACAATTGAGAGCCAATGTAATAAAGGAACTAATTCCCACAATAATCGCTTCTAGTAATAGCAGTCCGATATAGGGGGTGGAAAGCGAGGCGAGGAGTCTGACGGCAGATGTCAGCTCAATGTGGGTCGCTGCCTGATAAATGGTCGCGAACCCCCGGGAATATTGTATCAGCGGAATGGAACCTCCGTGCGGTGTTAAGATAAGAGGCAACTCTGTAACTTACGACTGAACAAAATTCGGTGTATTCCTTTTCAAACGATACAAAAGAAGATTAACTTTAGAATAAAGTAAATAAAAGGTTACGGTACAAATTCAAATTTTAAATATAAATTTTCTTTTTCGTCTAGGCATACACATTCACTTTGAAATCTTTTATTATTTTTAACGTTATAAAAAATGTTGTGTCGTCAGTCCATGCGTGCTTCTGTCAACTGGTAATACAAATATTATCAAGTAATTTTAATTTATACGGGGTAAGATTTACAATACGGGTTTGGTAGGACAAAATTGAAGCGTGAATAATTCTTTTATAAATTCACGACGAGTAAGATAAAATGAACAATTTAAGGCAAACAGAACGATTTGCGAATTACGGGGCCAAGAGGTTGAAGTAAGCGCTTGGCTCTGTACCACATTAATAAAGGTAAGAGCGCCCACGTCGCCTAATGTGTCGTTACGACCCGTACTGAAAAACTTCTTCCGGGCCCTAAACTCGTCTCCGGTCATTCCATTTTAAACTCCCAGTACATTAAACAAGGTCTAATTTGTAATGGAAGGGACACACCGTGAACGCGTTTATGGATCGCCATGAAAAACCTGCAATTCCATGACTCCGTTACTGAATTAGTCTTTACGACGTTGAAAATTAAGGCTAAATTTCCATGACTTCCATGTACCGTTGTTACACATTACAGCATCCATATTTTGAACTCGAATAAAACGAAAACTTTGAAAATAGAAACTACGTATGTATTTTGATAGTTTGTTTAGAAATAGAGAAAAACATAAAGCTTATTGAGAGCGTAATTATTTCGTATAAATGTTATGAATAATATCCACACGGTCTGTTAAAATTCCTCCAGGTAGATTCTTTTAATAGGATATTAAAAGCAAAGTAGACTATGAATAGTATTTTTTTACATGTATAATTTATATATTCGTTTAAAACGATTCGAATATCATATTTAATAAATGTTTTATAACACTTTATTATGTTTTTATTACATATTATATAAAACAGTTAAAAATTAACAAAAGTAAAAAACATACAAAAGAATGGCAACGAATTCAGTAATATTTGTACAAGTTTTTCAATACGTTTATTCTTTTATTTGACACATTTTCATAAGGTTATTGTTAATCTATACCTGTATTGTTTCATCGTACGAGTAATTGTTGCCAGCTGGCGCAGTATACATTTCACCAAAGCGCACACGACCACAGCAACATCTGGAGAAAAGAAAAAACTTCAATTCCCGCCCATCCTTCGCTGTTATCCGGTAATTTAATATTCACGTTTTTTCTGTTAAAGAAAGCACTATATGTAATAAAAAAAGTATTTATATATTTATTATATGTATTAAATCTTCAAGTTTATGGTTTTGATAAAAATTTCGAAAACTATTTCTTCTATTTTTCAACCAATATACGCCTACCCAAGGCCTCCACAAAGATCGCCACGGCAGCCGGCTCTGCCCTGCATCCAGCAACTTCCCGCGAGCTCAGCGTATGTTGTCAAACCACTTAGTTGGTGGCCTACCACACCGCTCTAATAGTTGTAATTCTAATATACCTAAATCCCACACAACTATAGTAAAAGCACGACCTAGTCAACGAAATAATTAGAAAACAATTCACAATGGCTATGTAGGTATGTATGTAGGTGAAGATAGAAGCAAAAGGTATAACAGCAAATATTTATAACTTGAAGGATTAAGGCGTGTTAAGAAAGAACATCTTCTCGTTTATAGAACGAGTTTCTAAAGCAGCATTTCTAGCTGTTAAGGAAGAGAGAGGAGAATTGTCGGTGAAGGTAGACGCTAATCTATTGCAAGGAGGTCTCCTTAAAGTTCTACGCGACTTGACGTCTCCGAGCATTGTATCTAGCCCTTCTTCCTATAATGTCATGGATCCGGCATCCGCAGTGAATCCATAGAATACCGAGAACGTCTTTTAAATACAGTATCCACCACTTGGTTGGGCACGTCGGAAGTATATATAATACTTAAAATAATTATTCTGAGTAGGGTAAATTAACACAGTAAAGGATCAGCTGTCTCCCGTCCGCTTTAGTTTTTAGTAAACGCCCCCTTATTGTTGTATGTGAAGTTTCTTAAAATTCTTGGCTTACCTAATTTCGGCAAAAGGTATATTCTTACCACATTTCAAGTCTCTAAGTCAGTTTAGAGAGATATCGCAATTAGTCAGAACATAAGTGGAAATCTATTTTATATGTATATGTAGATTAATATAAAATTACAATTAAACATTTTTAACCACGAATACAACGAAACATTGAGATGAGAGTGTAAAATATAATAAAGAAAGAACAGATGTCGTCCTGAAGTTTCAGGAACTTGTCCGGTTGGGCTCATGAATAATTAAAGACGAAGATAAGGGTGATAACTCACTCACTCCCTTCTAACTGCGACCGCTGTGGCCCGTTGCCACAAAATAACACTTCAGCTGGGGAAATGCTGCTTTTTACGGCTTAATTAGGTACATCTCGGGGGAAGCTAGCGCATCTTGAACGAATAGCTATGTACAATCTTTTTATTGTTTTTGCTCTTTTATTGACGTCCACTCCACCACACTTGTAATATAACTCACGAGTTATACTTATTCGTAAGCTTACTGGCAATGAAGAAATACTAATCGAAATCAAACCGATTTTATTTAGATTTAATTTCAATTATTACATTTCTATTTTATTTGTAGATAAAATTGTAATTATATTTATAATTTGTGATTGTTAATAAACGTGAGCAATGGTAAGCCAGCGGTAGAACTCAGACTTGCGATAAAAGGCCTCGGATTCGATTCCCGGAATATTGTCTTTATATAATTCATGCTTTGTACAAACAAAGAATTTTTAAAGTACACCAACGGCCTCTTCGTACCATGATGCGATTATGATATATCCCTCAATAGATAACTTTAGGAAGGTACACCTTGCAGTGGGCGTCTTTAGGCTAAACAATAAATAAATTCACACAAATATTGTGCAGGTCCATTATTAAATTGTAGTTGTCAAAGACTTATAGAGTGATAACATAAATGTAAGGGTATTTAGAGGTGAATGTGTATTAGATGGCCTGTTTGTCAGCATACTTGTAAAGTTATCAGACTGTAATATATTACATTATTTTTTTTATAACATGACAGTCGTCAGATGTTCTGGCATTACAAAGTCTGCATGGATGAACAGTAATCTATAACTAATTTTAATATGTATTGATGCTTATTCGAAAACAGTTTTTCGAACTATATTACATATATTATTTATTATTACTAAACCAGTGTATTAATTAATTGGCCGCATTCAAACCTTCTACGCCTATAATTAATCACACTGTATAATGATTGTAACTTGAATTTACGTGTTGATATTGCTGATATAATCTGTAAAAATATACATAAAAGACTATATTTAGTAAAGGGTTTTTCATCAAAAATTTTATTTTATCGGATATAGATAATCAACAAATGGTGCCAATATTGCAATCACCGTAAGAAAATATGAATGTCTGCGACCAGTAAATGTGGTTGGTAATAAATTACATAATTTCAAGAAATTCAGCTATTACTTGTTCACCCGATCGTGGGATTAAAATCATTATATTAGTTTTTTGTATTGTGAAATTAAACATAGAGTCTGTATATTGCTAATTGAATCGTGATGTGATTAATAAAATAAATCGTACATTTTGTCAAAATATAATTTAAAACTTTAACAAAAGTCTGTACATAGTGGTAGAGAAAAAGTTTTTATTCAAATTACATAAAATAATGAAAAGAGAATGACTTTCAATTAAGTTCTTTTGATATTTTAATCAAAATAAAGTTATTGCTGAGAATAATTTCAATATCAATCTCAAATAACTCTTTTTTATTGTTAAAATCAACGAAAAAATTACATTAGGTTCGTGCGAATGTAATATCAGATTTGTTAGTAAATTAAAAAAAAACAGGATAACGTTTTTCTAAAAGTATTTATTCAATAATAATATACACCATTAGCTTTAATACACTTTTCCCAATGAGATTTTTAAGTATAGATGCCTGTCATAAAACAATTCTGATCTTTGAAAGAAATACTTCGACATTGAAATTTTCGAAATGCGTTTATTTTCATGCTTATTAGCTGTTTAGCAGTAGATACTGTCCTAATTGTCGAAAAAAACGAAGGTCGGTTGATGAAGAATGGTACTGGAAAATCTCATATTTCTATTTATTTAATTTCGCTTTCTGCTATATGTACGGCAATGTCGTGTAAAAATAGTCAGTAACGATTAAAAAGTGATGGGTGTACAATTTCGTTCGAAATTATTGAGTACATACAATGCAATTTAAACCATAATATAAATATGTAAACAAACAATATAAATATATAAACCATAGTCTTTGATCCCTGTTTAGTAATGTTTTTATTCTTATTTGTTTTTTCATTGTTTGACTATAAATCATTATACGTTCTCAGTGAGATAGTTATAAGGTAACAAATATAACTAATTTTATATTTCTAAGCTTTTGTTTGTACATTCTTACTGCCTTTTGTTACTGTCTATCTCCAATAAAGTAAATAAATATATAAATAAATTTTCAATTTACCACATAATGATAAAATTTATAGACACTGTTCATGCGGTTATTGAACAAGACCTAAACATTAGAATTGGTAATGCGGGAGAACACTGCTTCACAGCTTAGTAGTCCTTTGATACGTATTACGAAACAAAAAAAAAATTCTCCCGCGCCTAAACATCTAAAAACGCTTAGTTTAAATCTGACAAGTTGAGCCTCAAGACGTGGTCCTCGCAAAAAGTGCGGGCATCGATCCGAGAGTTCAGCATTCGCGTCACGAAGCCTGCAAGCCTACTGCGCCGTCGCCTAGCAACGGATTGTGATCTCGAAACAAATACCGCCTAACTCATTTAAAATTTGCAATTCCATAATACGAGATAAGTTTTTTATATCACAAAGATCAAAACGGAGTAAATAAATGTTGAATTATTATTTTTTTAGAGTATGAGAGACTGGCTAGCCGTTTCATCATTACTATCGTCATTTCAACCGAAGGACATTCACGGAACGATATAGGCGTCCCACGTAGATCCAATAAGATCGGATTCTTATTTATACATATTTCTTCATTGTACGTTTTTTACCTTTATATTCTTAAATTTATTCATAAATATTTTAGTTTTTGTATTGGATAATAGACAGACTAGTAGGTAAAGACTGCGACAGCTGATCATGCCTATTCGTCTCAATTACAGTTAAAGAACCTGTAAGCGACAGACTTTTGTAATTTTTTTAAAGAGCCCTTCTCTTCACAGTTGCTTTTATCAACATCAATCATCACGATTTCAGCCGTAGGACTTTCACTACAAGATATAGGCCTCTACCACTGGAAAATTTGGGAGCTTTTTGCATCTAGTGTCTGACGACGACTTTAACTTTAACTTTAACTTTAACAAGGTCGTCTATCCACTTTGTGGTTCGACGTGCTGCGCGTTTGCCGGATCTCTCTCTTTCCTCCAAAACCTGATTACCCCAGCCGTTATCTGTTCTGCGCGCATGTGGTATGCTCACTACAACTTGGCAATCCGATGGGCATCATGTACAAATATTTAATAGTTATTTTTAATATGTCATATTTGCTTGTAAACGACACAAAGTTCAGCTATTAATAAAATCGATACGAACACTTCAAAAAAATCTGTTATCGATACGGTGCTCGAAATTTATCGGTCGGCGTTTTTAACGAGCAGGCAATAAACCAATACATCATTCAATGTCAACAAGCTCTCTGCGAGCTTAGTTCACTTTAGAATAACCTAATTTTTCTATCTCTTTTTAAATCTAACTTCAGTTTAAATGTTAAAATTTTTACCATACAGTTATTATTAGCAAGGAATTTAATTTAATTATTATAATTTCTGTACACAGCATCAGCTACTTCGGATTTTCAAATTTATACCAAATTATAAAAATTTAATTTTTTACCCATTTAAACTGTTGTTGTAGGATGTACCTTAATATCATTTTTTAATTAATGATTATCACTTTTTATGTTTTTATTCTATATAGTACATGTCATTTTGTTCGCTGAAAAGCTTTTATGCTTATATTGTAACTTTTTCGTATCAAACTCTTTTCAACTGCTCTTAGCGTGTTTATTACATTTATAATCCGTTGACAACGTTGTAAGTTACGAATAGTTTTTCAATATCTTATACTTGCAATACTTAATGTTTATTGTTGTTTATCCCTCAAATGAATAATTATTATATGTATTTACCAACTTAGAAATGTTAGTAAAATTATTACAATTTATAAAGAACGTAACGTATTGTACACAACGTAGCCAGTTCGATACTTCATCGAAGTGTCGTAATTGCCGATAATTCTAAGGTTTAAATTCTAAAATAAAAAACGTTTCACAACACTAGGATGACCAAAAACACATATACACATATATATATATCAACTCATACATCTATCTGTCTGTATATTTTATCTACTTTAAATGTTTCTGTTTAATACTTCTATCCTTAAACAATGATAAACATCTTTACAAATAACTCAAGGGAACATAACACGTGAAATTTGTTTCTGGAAAGATATGAGCATGGTTCATATTTTATTGTTGCGTATCGAAAGAAAAAAATCACACAGTAAATTGAATACGCCAGTAGTATATTTCATTTAAACATCTTAAATCTTCATGGTAGCTGTAATAACTCTAAGCTACAAAATAATGATAGAGGCAACAACAAACTTTCAACAAGATGCAAACTGCATTATGGAAGGAAATGCTTTTTTAATTATAAAATAATATTTATACTGAGAAACGTTATAATGTAGCAAAAAGTACTCAATATGAATAAAAAATAATTGGTATTAATAATGTCTAGATAAATTATTCTACGATTAATAAATGTTATGTAATCACTTTGCGCCTAGACATCTTTAATTCAGTTGTAGTTTTTTTTTTCTGACAGATGGACATTGCTACCCTATTGACATTTACGGATTCCACAAATTTGTAAAAGCAAATCGCAGATGGTATTTAGTTTAAACTACGTTATTAGCAACAAAGCTGGTGAGCTTTGGCTGGGCCACTACATGATATTACCAGAGAGAGAGGCGGCCGTGCTCTTTGATCGTTTGGGCAAACTCTCCATGGATTAACCTAGCGCAAGGGCCCATGAGAGAGCACGTCATCGTGGACTATCGATCAGAAGGAGCTTAACATTTGAATAAGGACGCCCGAGAAGACCGAACAACGACTCGGTCGGTTGATGTTGCCCGATTAAAAATACAATTTTTCGAAAAACATTGGCGCGCTTTAACAGACAATCTTAAAACATATTTTTAAAAAAATATAAAAAAATACAGTCTACGTAGTTTCTATATCACGGTTTTTTTTATTTTAATCGATAAAAATGATCATCTTAAGCTATTTCATTCCTCTACTAATTAAATTTCTAAGAATAGGATACGTATAGTGATCTATTGCTTTACGGTAGAGATCAATAACACCAATGATTCCCAGTGCGAGAGCTTTTAAGAGACATATATCAAAAACTTTCACTGTAAAAATAAGTTAGAGTAATCATGACAGAATTTTATTAAGTGGTTTACCCAAAAAGCTTAACTAAAACATAATGTTTTCATTAAAAAAAATATTCAAATAAGAAAAATATTTTGTGTGAATCAGTATACAATTTATTCAAAGCCCTTTTTTTAAAAAAATTAATAATTATTGAAATTAAAGGCTTTTACAAAATTAAATTAATATTATTCATAGTATTAAGCAAAATATAAGTAATTACAACTAACAAACTATTTAATTAGACTCATTATTTGTCTGCAAACATGAATCCGTAAAATTATTTTCTCAATGTCGTAATAACGTAAAAAGTAATCCCACGTCTAAATACTTTAATGCTGGCAATTAATATCTCGAAAAGCCGTTGACCGAAAGTCGGCTCCTTTATTTAAAATAATTTACGAGTGTTTTCTATCTGAAAGCTGAATAAACACGTTAATACAGTTTCGGACAATAAATTTGAAAATATTATTCACAAATTAAAACGATTTGACGATGGCACGCATGTTCTAAACTATTTGTAATATCGTCTACTACGCACCGTCTCTAATGTCGGAAATAAAATCGTGAGAAACACGATGAACGTATATGCACCCCGCAGAGTGCAACCCCTTGTTAATGGTGAGATATTAATAGTTCCCGGGAAGCACAGAAGCACCCACCTTCCTGTTTTACCTAACAACTGGCCATTGTTTACTTCACCAGCGGTTTTTAACCCTTGAAGTGGCGAGTAATTAATAATACTCTAATATTTTTTAAAAAAAATCTATCAGGTCTCATGAGCGTCATTCTTCTATACGGCAACATTAAACAAAAAAGTTAATAATGCTAATGGTAGATGTAATTCTACATGTTCATATGTTATCATGAAAGTAACTGATTTTGAAACTTTCGTAACACAAAATAATCCGTCTAAATCGCCACAATATTTCTTAAAGTCAATCATAAAAGTTTATAAGACGTATTATTAATCAACAAAAGACAAAATATTTCAACCTTCCTAAAGGTTAAGCTACCGATTTAAATTAGTTCTGTGTCGTGAATACATCATATGCTTTAATATTGTTATATTTGAAACTATACTAAAATCCAAAATGTCTTATGAATCTCACTTAAGATAATTTACGCGCCATAACTCCGAAATGTTGTTTTTTGATTTTTAGAGCGGTAAAATTGTAAAAAAGGAAGTACTCAAGGTTTACCGGATAAAAACGTCATTTTACCAGATAAAAATATTACTATTTTGTTTTTTTTTATTTATCTAAATCAAAATACATACCGTTATTGATCAAAAATCACGAGATTTGCGTATTTACTTCAGTAATTATTTTCCTATTAGCTTTTCTAAAGACCGCCACCAATATCACACAAGTTTAATTCCATAACATACAAACATATTTGTGATTTAAAATAAAATAAAAGTACATAAACATTAGAACTTCGGTGCGCTACTTCTTAAGTTTATATTCACAGCTGCTTTATATAATGTCCTAAAAACTACCCTACGATCAAAGTACACAGGATTACTGAGCTAAAGGTGACTGAAAAACTTTGTAGATACATTTCTATACGCTTAAATATACACGTAATTATTTATTAAACAGCGCCATCTCTGAAAAGAAAGCAAAATCTTTACTACATAATAGACAAGAGTATTAAACGTAGTGTTATAAATGTATTGTAGACAGCACGTTTCTCCAATTTACGAAAAGATTTAAAAATAAGTTGGATTTATCAAAATTATTATTGTAACTACCATATTAGTTAAATTAATATAAAAGAAAAATAAACACCTAAGCTTTAGAAAAATAATACATTTTGCCAGTTATTTTTAGGAAACTTAATTAAAAAATGGCAACTGTCTTCTGTCAGTGTCATATTTATAATTGTTTTTTGTTTATTTCAACTGTTTACTAAAATAATAAAATTAAAAAAATTGTCTGTATTTACAATTAGTTTATTAAATAATAAATTCTTAAAGTATAATTTTACGAGTTAATATATGAATATAAGAACAAACATGATCAAAATTTGGAAATTGGGTCTTATAAGTTACGACACTGGTTTAAAAATTCAACAAGCCCTTGCCAGAAAACATTTAAATGCTATTATGAATGGACAAAATATTAATTACGACACACTCCTATTAGTTGAACACAAGCCAGTGTACACAGTTGGTATGATTCTTTAAAAGTTCAATTTTCTTCAAATTATTAGATGTATTAAGTTAAAGTAAAACTAATATTTTCATATATTAATGTTCTTGCAGGAATACGTGATGAAACACCTAATGACGAAATTATAAGATTACGAAGTCTAGGAGCTGAATTTAAGAAAACTAATAGAGGTGGCCTAATTACATTTCATGGTCCAGGTCAATTAGTAATATACCCAGTGATCAATCTGAAAAATTATAAAACTAGCGTGAAATGGTATGTCAAAAGCTTAGAAGAAACTGTTATCAGGCTTTGTGATGAATTAGGTCAGTGAAATATATATATTTATAAATACTGAATTAATCCCTCTCACATTGTAACTGGGAGTTGGAATAGTTTCAATATTTAAACATCTATGATTTATTTGTATTTATTTGAATTTCCTCCTTTTTATGGTGCACTTATTTAGGCTCACTAATAATCAGTTATCTGATATTTAGAATTATTTTGTAATTAGTTATATTCTTAATAAAAATTACAAAGAACACAAAACAAGTAACTGATTGATAAATCAAGAAAAGGATTTTTTTTCAGACTTGCGTGTGCAATTTGCCCTAACTCGCACTGGCAGGTATAGTTATTCATCTCACCATACTCATACATGTTCTGGAATTTATATGATTCGAAAATACTTACAATTATAAGCCAATAATTCAATGTTAGGTACTCTAGGCACCAAAATATCTTAATCACTTTATAATATTGTTTATTCTAAGAATTATCTGTTTCTTTAGGACTAGAAGCAAGTCGATCACCTCACACTGGTGTTTGGATAGGTGACAATAAGATTGCAGCTATTGGAATACATGCTTCAAGATATGTTACCACTCATGGAATATCACTGAATTGTAATAATGACTTGTCATGGTTTACTCATATTGATCCATGTGGCATAGAGGATAAGGGTGTTACATCACTCACCAAAGAAACAGGAGTAATGTATTCAACCGAAAAAGTAGTCCCCATTTTATTAAACAATTTTGAAAAAGTTTTTAATTGTTCATTTGAGGACATTGAGACAGATGTGCAAGAAGAAATCTTAAGTGGAGTTTACAATAATTTATTACTACAATGTGTTGAAAATTGAATAAAATTTTAAATTTTATATGATCTGTTTTAGGTAACCATTAAAAAATAATTTGTTAATTGTTTGTAAATGTTTGAACATGGTGTTAAATAAAAAAAGTTAAAAGTAAATTTGTACAGCTTTATTTCATTTACTCAATATAATTAATAATAAATAGGAGTTATCTAAATAAATTAAGAAATCTCAAGTTGGGTTAAGTAAAACATTTATATGAGCTTTGGACTATGAAATCTGTACTAAATAAACATTTTATCAGAACCCAACTGAAAGTTCAGTTAGAGCAAATTGTTAGTGCTGAAATAATGAATACAGCCTATGTACAAAATTATTAGAATTACAAGATTTAATTTAGAACTTGACATTAATAATTACTGCAAAAAATGATAAATGGACATGATTATATTTACTAAGAAATTAACTTAAAAACTCCAATAATTTAAATTCAGAATAGTCCCGTCAATTACTAGTCGGGTAATTTATGAAATGACTATAACTTCATAGGGATTATTCCAAATAACGTTGATCATATCTAAAATTATCGCATGATAATCATACAAACTTTTGTTTAATCCAAAATAACCTTAAAATCAATAAATGCATTGTCTGAAACTAACCTATATTAATTCTACTAGGTACCAACTAGTTTTCTGTACTATCAAAATCACGGCTAAAAATTGTTATATTATAATATAAAAAATAGTCATAATAAACAAGCCGGTTTCTTAAATATATTAAGCAGATACTTAAGTAATGTAATAAATGCTTCATAAATGCAATATTTTATAATTGTAGCCGAAGAACCATTTCTAAAGCCGCGGTGGTTTTTTTTTTAATATCCATGTTTACTTTTCATCGGTTTTATAAATAATGGCGGTAAAAAACTTGCATATCAGTCATGCGTATCACAAATTTGTCGATGTATATCCAGCGCTTAAACTACAAAAACTCTATAACCGCAACTTCATTATAAATTGTATGGCGTTGGGTGGTCATTACGACATATGCTTGGGTGGCGCCAGCCATTTGCGCATGTAATAACAGAAGATAGTGGCGATGTAAAGCAATACAAGCAAAGCGCAGGCGACTCCTAGCAGTAAAACTGATGATTTGCTCGGGCACGGCTCGACGATTGTAACGGTTTTTTCTGAAAGAAAAAATACATTTAAATTTTTACGATCACCTAAAAAATAATATCCATCGTTAAAAACTTTCACGCAATGAAACTTATGTCTTTTATTATTAATGTTCTATAAATTGATAATCAAACTATATTGATTTTAAGAGGCAATTAAAATGAATATTGATATATGAAGATATTTTAGTTCAAAGATTATTTTTTGTGCACTTTGTTAGAAGTATCTTTTTTTTTGAAATATTTATATACACAAAAAAAAATTACGAAAATGACTTACCTCCATAGTTAGCTTCTGATGCTGTACCGCCAGGTTTATCAGATCGTAAGAAATCAGTGCTTTGTCTCTCGTCGCCGAAATCTAATACTAGTATTTCTTGTGATATATTCATATTTTCTTCCTTATTTTGAGATTGTTCGGTCTCGTTTGTGGGCAGAGAACGTTTCTTTCTGCCCCATGACTCCAAGGATTCTCTACCCCATTCACATAGTGCCTGTAGACAATTAATTATTAAACTTGAAGAGCTAACTCAAACAAAAATTTAACTTAACTTACGGCAAGATTTTATAACATACAATTTATTTTTTCCTTCGTAAACATTACGTTGATGAAACAATATATTAGATTAATAGAATAAAATAAAATCGTTAATTATCTATAAACATATGACAATCATGATCATAGTTTTCGAAAAGCTATTTAAGTCATAAAGTTGTAAGTTGTAATAAAAATCCTTTAAAGACTTAACAGTCGTTTTATTTTGCTCATTGAAATTTAAAACAGATATTGCCCTAACTAATAGTGCTCACATATTTTATTTGTTCAGCGTTGTCGTAATAGTTTTTATAAATATTTACAGTTATTCATATACTCACTGGTTCGCAAGGACCAAGGCAGTATTTGACGTTGCATTGGAATATAACACCATACGATTCCGTAAAACGGAATGCTTCGTAAACAGATTGTAGAGCGTTTCCATCTGGAGTAAAACCAGGAAAGATTGACGGGTCCACTGGACATCTACGGATAAAATGGTATTAATATTATCGGTCAACTGTTACTTACACTAATACTTTTTTTTTAATTCCACTTACCCTTCATCATCGATGATTGTGAAGGTACTCTTTGAATCCTTAGCCATAGCAACACAGCTCCGTGCAAAAATACCGTATGGAGCTAAAAAAATACAAACAATATTTAATAAAAGACGCCCTGGATATTTTTAGATAATTTTTTTAATTGTTTCATTAGGATATTTATATAAACAGTCAGGCTATATCTTGTGAACGGCTTTACAGATTTTATTTATGGAAAAAAAGTTTAAAAAAATGATTATTTTTAAACATTTCAGAAATATACTGATAGTTCGCTTATGGGTTCGAATTTATTAATATTAGTAGTTATGTATTTAATCAATTCAAAATTGTTGTTAATAATTATTTCACAAAAATATTACAACGTATAACATTTCCCACAAAGCGTCGCTAAGTTATTTCTAATGTATAGCAATAATTTATGTAGATATCTATATAAATATATATCTCACTATCGTCGGGAATCTCGATGCGGAAAGTAAGCCGATCTCCAATGCGCACGGTTTCGACCTCGTGATCGCGGCTGTCGAGGATACGAATGCGTGGCGGAGGTGCTTCGGGCGCAGCGGTGATAGAGATCATCTCCGGGTCTCTGCAGAAAGGTAAAAATCAATTTCGTCGACCTTGGACTAAATCATGATCATAAAAAAGCATTCTGTAGCTGTGATTATTAGTTTAATTTTTTTTGTAAATATTTAAACGAGGCTTAAACGATAACTAAAATAACATGTAAAAATAAATTTTATTACATCTTCACAAGAGAAATTGACTTCTTCTTTTGAAGAATTTTTTTCACTATATCTTTCGTTGTTTCCAATTCATTTTGTACAAATCTTTACATGTTTATAATATGTGTACGACAATAAATGACAGTATTCAACTATCGAGAAGTCAGAAGATACACCTATATTCAACTATTCTATTTTCAAACCACGTATTCAGTTTCCACTATTGTCTTTTAAATTCTATTAGAAATGCTAATAGGTGTGAACTGCCCCGTTACCGCAAACTATTGACAAACATACTAACCTGATTGGCACCATTCCGAACGTAATGTTCTTGGAGCTCATGTCGTAAGTACATTTTACTTTGTAAATCTTATCAGCTTTTGTCATCACTACACTGTGGTGCTGTAGTACAACAGTGTTGGAATATACTCCCGTCTGAAAAATATACATTGTTAAAGCAAATATTATTCGTAAAAACACCTTTATTCTTATTACAGTATAAACGAGATCTCAACTTTTAAGATCACTTTTATTACAAGTATAAACAACACATTCAAACTTTACGCTAAGATTCGATGTATGAAAAATTTATTTTCATTGTTTATATTTTTCAATAACAAAATCACGACATTCTGACAACTACTAAACAAATTTTGATCAAAAAACACCATTACGTGACTTTAAGTATAAAACGAGTACGGTTAGCTACGATCGTTAAAAATATGCTATGAGACATTTTTAATCAAATATTACGGGAAAACATTTTTATTTATTGTGCTTTCGTTAATTTGTTTACATAGCAAATATCAAAGACACCTTTTTATATCATTAAAGATTTCACTATTCTTGAGAGAAACTGCCTATTGTTTTATCTTTTCATGTCAATAAATAAGATAATTTGTCTACACAATTAATTATCAGTATACTTACAACGCTCTGAGTGTTACAATCCTGCCCGGCCATGGTGAGATCCAGACGGAAAAGATCGCTATTAACGACGTCAATGTTACAAGTTTCTGAACGACCCAACGCGTAGATACGGCCGTTAAAAGGTTTATTTGTGCGTACTTGTACTGCAATTCTTGTGTCTTTGCAATGAACGGATACTAAAACAAACAATTGATTAGTCTTAACAGGAAACATACCGTAAAATACATTAGTAATATAAGTTTCTCTTTATTTTACCGTCGTAGCATGTGCCAGTCTTGTCACAGTTAGCATCATTCCTTGTGAGATTGCTCTGAACGCTTGATTCATCGTGCTGATGATCTATAGTTACGGGTAACTCTCCAGAAGGGCTCGCAGGTGGTTCTAAAAAGATTTTTGTCATATAAAGCATCAACTAAGATTAAATTAAGAAAAAATGTTTGTTTAAAAAAAAACTGTTCGTAAAAATTCGGAAAGTAAATTACGTCACACCACATTATTATTAGAATGAAAAATATTGCACATACGCCTGTAATATTATTGTTTTTTTCGAATACCAAATACATACAAACATATATTTTATGTCTTGTATATATTGACATAAATATATATAAAAATATATACAACACATAAAATTTCCACCAATTTACTAGTTCATCACGATATCTCTGAACAAAGACTTAAAGACCAGAGATTAGAAATAGTCCTTTCGTCGAGTAGAGATCAGCTAAGAAATATTTTTACGAAATTTCACCCATAAGGAGTTAGTGAAAGAGGTAATTTAAAAAAAGCTTTTTTCAAACTATAGCTATTCTTTCATAATAAAGTATTCTATGAACTTTATATCAAAAATTAATATTTCTTTCTATATTTTAGGCGAAGCGGCACGAGGACAACTAGTAGCCAATAAGAATAATTTAATTTTTTTGAAAATTACATCAAAACTGGTTATTGATAAATACATAAATAAAGTATTAATATAAAATTTTAAATTGATATAGCGCGAAATATGAAAGAAAAACTGGTTTAACGAGCAACGCAAATAAACAGGCATCGTATAAGATTTCAAAAAAAGCAAAAAAAGTCCTAGAGCATGCACTATGTATAATAAAAGATTGATACAAGGTTGTGGCGATGTTGCGGTGAACCGGAGGCGTTTCAATGTGCAGACCAGCACCGCAATTACAGTACATGCGAAAGCTAAGCTCGCCGCTTGAAGCAATTCTAGATTTTCACACGCAATTCAAAAGTACTGGGCGATTCCGAGCTTTGCCTACTAATATCCAGAACGAATGTACGATGCTGAAACATCGTGACGGTTCAAAGTTAACGTGGTTATTATTGTGATTTGCTAGACTGTCACGTCGATTAGAGTTACCTCGTAACAACCGATTCTAATGTCGTATGAACTTTAGATACAGTCATTATGTACCTACCACCGCGATGAAATTAACATTAGGAAAATGGACGTTAGAAACATTTACGATTTTTAAGTATTTACTAATTTAAATATTATAAAACTCCATAATCAATAGCTTGAAAGTTGGACTTTTAGTAACTTCTGTAATGTGCAATTTCTTTAGAACTTCTAGGGAATTTAATTATCAAATAAATATAATTATAGGATGATATGTAACAACATTGTAGAAGTAAAATCATTTTAGCCGCCCAACGCTGGACATAAGCCTCCCGTCATATTTCCAACAGATCCGGTTGGAAGTGGCTTGCATCTGGCATCTCCCGACGACCTTAATTAGGTCGCTTATCCATATCCTGAATGGATATCCTAGGCTGCGCTTGCGGTTTAAGGTCTCTACTTAAAACCTTAAGACACTTGAGACCCTAGCGTCAATAGTCACTTCATTTTTTAAGCCGCTCGGTTGCTTTCGTACATAGAGTTCTCTACATGGCTCGTCAAGCAAATGTTTACTTGCCAATGAGGTCAAGGTGGGAAGCCACTAATTGGTTTTAGTATTATTAATTGCCACAATCAATAGTTATTTAGAAATATAAGTAAATTTATAAATTATAATAAATAATAAATTTATATTATAGAAATAAATTTGAAATCTTAGTAAGTTCTGCAAACTAGTGCAATTTCATGCAAATCTATTTTCAATACACCGTGTACCTATTTGCACAAACGTATATTAGCTTACGGTATTGTAGCCTATTTGCTATGAGTAACATATGTTTATCAGTGTACGTGCTTGCTAGTTATAACTTATTGGCATTCTATGCTAGTATGCTAATCGAATAATCTAGTTACCCAGGTGACACTCCATGGTTGTTACCGTGCTGAATATACTCATTAAAGTTGTACTAATGTGATATGTATTCGCCCACTTTACCTGCCTTTGCGATGAGATGACGTTATATAGGTTATTGACCGCTTCATTGGTCCAAAACTTTGACTCACCCACAAGTAGCAAGCACGCCAAATGTTAATTAAACAGATCCCATTACTCTGATAAACATTGTATTACTGTAAGTTATTCGCAACTAAAGAGGAAGAGCTACCCTAATAATATTATTTAATTAAATCCAGTTACATCGTGAAATTAAATTTCACATAAATATAATATAAAAAAATAATAAAGAATAAAAAATTATAAATAGTGGTATTTAAGTGAAAAAGTCAATAAAACAATGGTCTTTAAAATAATAATCTCATAATAATAAGTTTAATAATTGTTATTTTAACTAAAAATATAATATGGAAGGTGTAATATTTTAATAGATTTGTAGAAACGAATAAGACATTCATTTTATACAAAGAATGATTGGTTATGTGTGTGAAGGCTTTAAAGTGGTGAATGTATAGCTCGTTTGTCAGGAGTAAAAGCTTTAAGGTTTTTTTCTGACAAAACCTATTTTTTAATTACTTTCTATAAAGTGATATTTTTTTCATTACAATGTGACAGGCCAGTAACTTCAGGCATTGTATATTATTACAAAGTCTGCTCTGACGGATAGAAAACAATAAATAATTTAAATAAGTAGTAATCCGAATTTTGATAATGCTTTTACGCATTACGTTATTTATTATTTCTGAAGCCATTAATTTTTGAATATACATAGTGTGTATCATAAATTAATGGACAGTAAATGAGCTATACATTCACCCCTTAGAAGTTTTAACTACCAATCTCCAAACGCTCTCTATGTATAAGTACTTCCTTCGGATCTTAAACCAGATTTGATGTTAATTACCGTAAATACACCTCGCAAGTCATACAAGAAATATAAACGTTCTCGATTATTACAATTACTAGAATTAATAGCAAACACATTAAAGAAACATGCATTTCGAATAAAAAGAACCCTGTTTTTTTAATTATATATTTTCGTGTTCGCATGTAGAATTTCAATGTTCGGTCCACATTTTTGGATAATTTTTAACAAAAATTAGCAACGAATACTAGTAACTAAACTGTGCGGTTTTGTCCCTATAGACGGCTTCATTGTATGTAAACTGTATTTAAAAAGTTAATAATTTATAAGAAACACTTTAGGGAAGACATATTTCAAAATAATAATATTTAAGCAATAAAAAACGTAATTACCATACATAATCGAATTACTTAAACAATTTATTCCCGTTGTGATTATCCGTAGCAGTAAGTTTTAATAAAAATAATTAACCACGAACCATAAAAAAAACTCGATGTAATTTAAACCTCCCAGCGGGATACAAAATGAGATATTTCAACGAAATTCAGAAAAAAACCTTATGCAATAGTATCTAACGCTGCCTTGGTTAACGCTCGTAAATGACCGCAGAAGGCGATAACGGTCCCATTGGGTATCACAGTAGTTCTATAGGCAAACCAGTTCGGTTAGTACTGAGATTATCTAGCCTTGCACCCTTCTTATTAAACTTAGGAATCGTTTTTACTCAAAGTAACATTAAGGATCGATCTATCATCCACTTTTGTTGACACTTTTTGTTGCAAGTGTGGTTATCATAAACTTATGATCTGTTATGTATTTGCTTAGCACCTTAACATAAAAAGGACACTCTATTATTTTATATCAAATAGTTAGCTGTATCAAAACTTACATATTATAAGTAATAGCACGTGTATGAATAGTTTTTACTACACGATTTATTTTCGTTATCGCGGCCACTGACCGGCATTGTGTATAAGCAAGGTCGCCATTTTCTTTTTATTGTAGCCTTTAAAAACGCATGCCAGCTATTAATAGCTGTTTAACAAACCGTAACTTAACGTAATTATTACACATTTACAAACACGCATAACTAGCAACATTTTAATTGAACATAAATGTTCCTTTCATATCAGATCAATACTTACATGGGTGAATTGACGTTTATAACTTTTGCGATAAGTCTATGTGCTATAAATATAATTTATATATTTAGTAATATAATGCTTGATTAACTACAATCACCAAGTATATCTTTTATAACCATAAAAGATATACTTGGTGATTGTTTATATGTCAAAAAACTGTTTAAGAGGTGTATGTGTAGTTCATTTGTCTGGAAAGCTTTAAAACCTTTACACCTATTTCCAATTATATGTACAAAGTGATCACTCTGACATATGTCACAATATTTTTTTTCTTAGCAGGGACAGATAGTAAACAATAATAAATTTTAATATATATAATCCAAATTTTGGAAAAGGCTATTATTACTATATTTAATTGTGTAATTTATTATTTCTAGGATGGACTATACATTAATTGACAGCAAATGTACTATGAATATTTGTAACCAACCATCCTGTACTTATACGATTGTAAAAAAAAAATGTAAAACCTCAGAACAAAATTAAATTTGTCTTGTTTAAGTAGAATTGTTGAAAATTATAAATATTGCTTACCTAATACCTATCCATATTTTTTTCGATTACAAAATTTAATTTAAGAATAAGCATGTACACAAGTATTCGACGTTGCAAATCAATCGCGTTCTATATAGATTCCGATTCAATTATCTATGAATTAGGACTGGACGGAGACGCGGCCGAACTCACGGGCGCAACAAAAAACGGCTGCCTATTCATTTCAATTTGTGTAAGGTAACCGTTAGGAGGCACGCACGAACGACGCCACCAGCTCCTATCGGCATTCGGCTTTATGAGTTTTTGCATCATAATGCAACTATTGTCATGACTCGGCGTTTAATACATTGTAAACATAACCAAATTATGTTCACGTGCTACCGACTACTGCTTTTTATTGCAAATTTAATTAACTTTGCGCCGCTGGTTTTATTCGTTTTCTTAGATTAGTTAGATATATTTTATACCGCGTAGTATATATCATTATTGAAAATTGATTTCCAAGTAACGGTATGAGACCGGAAAACACTGAACAGTTCTTTATATTGCTTACGGAGCAATGTCGTATTATACGTCATACCGCCGGTGATGTTAATCTAAACGCCGTGACTGTAACGTACATTCACGTAATGGAGTAGCTGTTATACCAGCTATTTTATGGAAGTATCAAGGCATTAATTTCATGCAATGAGTTGATAATTGTTAAGCGATAACTCTACGTAATTTACCTCACAATAGTGTGGTTTTATTAAAACACTATACCTTGCCTTTAGTTAAATTGTAAATTCTGGAATGTACTATCTGATATATATTTTCGTCATTAACTTCTGATAAACTAATTAATGATTCCTCTAAGTCGGCGCTTAACACATGCCTTGTTTATCTTTATCCTTATATTAATAAACTTCTATATTTTAAAATATGTAGCTACACATACATTTCATGATAACATCGCTGGATTATAATGACTGTAATCAGATGGCTAGATTGTATTTAATGCAACGATCGGTTCTTACTCCGGACCATAGCATGCTACGTAAGATTAGCTACAATTTATGTATCGCTTTTCTTATCGTAAAGCATTAAGATTTATTTCCTTGGAATAATTCTTTAATTGGAAAACGATAAATGTTTTGAGAAAAATATTTTATTACGTTTTAATAGAAACTTAAGGGCTTAGCAATATAGTAAGGTTTTTCACATTGATACAGCGTGAGCTGGACATCAAATCAACGTGAATCGCATCATTTAATTTTGGATTCACTGTTTTGATAATATTTATTAAGGGGTTATTTAGTAGCAATAAATATACACAATGAGAAGCTAATAGTTATTGGCAATGTGTAAGGTAATAGGACTTGAGGGCAATCACCTTTTCGCTAGATTCACGTAATTACAAAAGCATGCGACATCACTGTATATGGCTCCATGAAAAAATCCGACAACACAAGAGCCAAAAGCTGTTTACGTAGACATGATTGGCCACAATCCTTAGTCATCAGGAAATGACTAAAAAGAAGAAGAAACATAGATAAACAGTAATACTATTTAGTCAATGTATCAAGAAATTACTTCCGCGAAATCTAACACAATTTCTTTTATAATATGTTCTTTAATAATTATATATATATTAAAATAAAATATTAACACGAAGCAACTCCTACATATGAAAGATTCAAGTGTGATGTCGCTTCTTTAGATGTGCAAAAAAAGGAAATTCTAAAATAAAAATGGCACGGAATGTGAATACAGCTCAATGTATATAATACAGTGTGTATTTATCTCACATGCATCAAAGGTAAGACGCGTAGCCGCCATTACATTTTCTAAAAAATTAAATCTGATAAAATAGCAGAAAATTTATTTTTTAAGGCGCACGTTCCCACGAGCGCGGCAGATGAGAAGTTATTTTTGTAATGGCAACACCGTGGTACAATTAACTTCCGTTGAAAATTGCGGTCCACTAATGGCCATAATTATTTAGATGTATATCAGTTTCCAATTTTATGAATGACTTTTGAGGAGTCGTGAGTTTCGTTGAGCGCGTTGAGTCGCATTCAATGCTATTTGTGTAAATCGGGAATCTGGTTTAAATATTTTTACTATTTACGTAATTATATGGTTCACTCTTGCCCAACCTGAGAAATGCAAACGGTTTAATAATTATGACAAAATATTACTTAGCGCTTATAATAAACCATTAAATGTGCAATATTTTATATTGATTTTTTTTTACACAAAACGAGAATTAGTATAAAAATAAGAGATTAAAGGTTTCGATACCACTCCTTACAAAAAACACCGTCTTTTTTTAGCTCCCAACGTTTCTTTAGATTAACTTTATATTACCGTTATACATGACCACCGTCGAAGCTAATTCAGGAATGTCGAAAGAACGTATCTTTATTAATTTGTTTTGTAATTTACTCGCCTTTTACTACTTATTGTATAGCATTAGTTAATATAATCTATCGTTAAGTAGCTATGTTTTTTTCTAGTATCTCGGTCTTGAATACATTGATTTATGTAAAACTATTTATTTAACTTTGTTATCTATGGTGATATAAAAGATTTTAATAGCTACTATTTTTATATTACTATGTTCAACTATTACTAAATATACATAATATTATTTTAAATTATATAATAATAGACGATATATTAAAATAAATCAAATTATCAATGCTAAATTATGCTATAACATAACAGTGTTTCTTGATTCAAGAAAACGTCGTCTTCCAATGTCTAACTGTACCGAAGCTTGTTTAGCAAACAAATTAACCTAGTAGGCGTATCTCTTGGGCCTTTACATCAAACAAGTGAGTAACTCAGACTAACTGTGAAATGCTGACTTGATCGTATTTACGACAAAAACGGTCGCATTAAGGAATGCTTGCACCAAACAACCGCTGCGATGTTATTAACAATTGTTTGAATTGTTCGAGCTTCTGTTTATTTGTGTGTACATAGAAATACGTCAGCATTTATGTGTCTCAACATTTAATAGAAGCGGTAAATAGTTTTATTAAAATACTTTAACTTTTATAGACAATTATTTTAGGTACACATTAAATAAAACTTTTTTAATTTTTGTGGTACTATACAACTGTCGAAATAGAACAATTTTTTCTAATATAATTCCCAAAGTTATAATCAACTATATTTAAAATTTTGTAATCGCAAATTATTTTTAAAATCAAATTCTCAAAATTATGTTTGTAAACTATGATAATGGAAAAAAAATAAAATCGTAATAAAACCTTTTTGATTTATTATACCGTGTTATTTAACTTCCCAGTCCACCGTTACAGTATTATAATACGAATTTTTTATAAATCCGCGTACCGTTTCGCGTTGGTTTCGTATGCAACACCTTGACCAGTGACATCTAGACTTACAGTATGTTCTTAGAATGGATTGTAATATAAAATTCATTCACGTATAAACTCGTATACAGAGAAACATCCGGGATCCACGTGTTAAAAATATTAAACATTTATCTTTTATTTTAAATCGTTTAAAACTTATTTATAAAAGAATTATCGTAAATTATAAAACGTGAGTACATTAAAATGTATAAGCACCAATTACCGCGGTACATGAAATCGGCATTAATTACGAAAATTTATCACATAGTTTCGTATACTCATCTAATAGTGGTTATGACTATTCGTACATCAAACCGAATTTGGATATTTAACATGACACTGCATGCAGACCGCTTTCAACAAGTCCTATTAGAAATCTATAGGGGCATATGTCCGGTGGTGGCTGTGCTACGGCTAAAGTTAATAAATAGATTATATTTTAATTGAAACCATTCGATGTGTAGTTTATGTGTACTTAATGTAGTATTTTAATAAAATACTCGTAATTAAAATATTTGCTATACAAAATGTTGCGGCTCTTAAGAATTACTTTACACGATAGGCAAAAAATGTTTATTAAGATTGCAATATTCAACCTCAATTGAGACACATGTAAGGTTATATTTTTTTTAAATCGCAAGAAAAGAAAATAAAGTCCACAGAGCGTTGACATTTAGGGTCTAAAAATAATCTCGAATGTTATTAATGACGATAATCATATATAAAAACTGTACTCTCTTTCACATTATAATCATATTCTTCAGTCAGCAAACGATGATTGATGACGAAATGACATTAAGTTGAAGTTAGTTAATACATTTACGTGGAGCAATGTACAGAAAAAACGTGATGCCAAATGAAATATCTGCTTGATTATTCTATTTCCTATTACAATTAATATATCTATTTACTCTTTGTTGCACGTTAACACGGGAAATGAAAATAAATCAGATGAAATAAAAAGATGACGTAGAAAGAGCCGTTTTAACCCAAACGGCGATGTCTTTCAGACAATTATTAAATGGACATGCTTAATAACGAAAAACAGAACAAACAGTCATTAAGTAATAGTAGGGGTGAAAAATTGTAAACCAAAATATGTATAACTTTAGCGATAACACCTTTTTAATTACGTATACATTCTACCAACTATTTAATAATTTTAAGTTACATTTTACTTATTTTTATTTCACACATTAAATTCATTAGAAAGTCAAACTATCGATAAATGTGCCTGTTTTTAAAATGATATCAGTAATAGAATTAGCAAATATAGACAAATAGCTTACCACTTAGAAGAGCTATAAATAAATACGTTTATAGCAACGAACGCAAAAACAAGTTTAACGGTGCTATGCAATAAATTTGTTTTAATGGGTAGTAGTTTCACATGTTGATTTTAAGAAAATGTTATAACAATGAATAATTATTATTTGCAATGGAAAGGATCAACGCGAATGAATAAATTTACATATTATTATCTTAGTGAGATATGATCATAGTACTCACTTTCGCAGTAGTTCTCGAAGTATTTTCCAATAGGTTCGCCGTCATCAATAAGGGGTCTCTCGGCGTTAAGGTACGCTGACGGTCCGTCGGGCAGGGTGTGATGGTCTAGATGGTAGAGCCTGCAGTTGTAGGCAGAGGAGTGAGGTGCACCCAAATACAGGAATGAACGACACAAGAACTCCGATTCTATCTCGCAGGCCAAGCGACAAGCAGCTTCCGAAGTTACCTATTAAAAATATGTATCAAATTTTAAAAAAATATCTTACACAAACCTTCAAAACGAAATAAGGTAATTATGTGAAAATTATCATGAATTATATCACTGTAAATACAAAGATAAGCTTTTATTTTGTAAACATTCATTTGTATATAGTATCATTTACAATGACCACTTGTTTACTTTATGAGAAGAATGCTAAAAAGACCCGATTCGATAGAAACCTGAATCATATCGACCTCCCATATAATGGCGTCCTTTAGCTTAAAGATACGAGGGCTCCAAACGCAAAATCAACAACAACGAAGCAGACGGTTTTTTTTTTCATGGTCGCTTTCACAATATATTAATCCAGGAAAGCAGTTCATTTCCAATTTTTAATTATCACATAAAAATCTTCCGCACTATATTAGAATTTTTATTAAGTTGTTGTTTAATAAACTTCTTAAATTTATTACGTGATAATTTGTTTATTACGTCTAGTTCGCTGAACTTTTTACGCCTCATGTATTTCTTTACTATGTAACCATTGATTTGATAACATTTACTTTTTTGTATGTAATTAAATTGGGTTCCTCATTCCTATATTGAAAATATCTGCAAATAAATAATAATTTTTCTTGTTTTTATATATAAAACTAAAGACATATAAAAATAAACTTTTATAAAAGAAGTTACTTACATTAAAAGAATGCAACTTTGCAAAACGAGTCTTAAATTTATGATTATTTCTGTACCATAAAAGAAAAGCAAATCTTTCTGAGTCTATTAAACACATGCAACATGAGACGTGAAATCAATCCAGTTCTCGGATTAAATAAGTTCGCTCTATTAATAGATTCGTATCCATCTTGGATAGTACAATTGAAGGTATGGATTCTCTTTTAGTTTCATCTGTTTCCTAAATCAGTAAAATATTTTAATTTTAATTGGTTTTGTTATTGTGTGATACAATAATAACAATATTTGGTAACAAAGAAACTATACGTCTTTAATGCCTTTATACCTATTTCCAATAAAGTTATCACATTGAAATATGTACATTTATATTTTTTTTCTATTAGAATTCGACCGACTAGTAACTTCTGTTAGTACAAAGATTACAATATCCGATGGTAAACAATTATTAGCTTTTATATGTAGTCATCCGAATTTTGTAAACGCTTTTTATGTATATTAATAACGTATATTTATTATTTCTGAAACCGAAAGTTTTGGATAGGTTATGCTATAGTATTGTTAAATCAATAAATGTTATACATTTGCTCATCTGAAGCTTATAAGCAATCACCCGGTGTAATACTATATTTATGTACTTTAACCGCTTATTGATAACCACATACCTGTAACTCCTTGTCGGTATAATAATGCAATCCCGCATACTGGGCGACTTTGTCCTCTGCTACTCCCACGCGTGGTACGTTAAACACCCGTGATCCCTTGCACGCTTGCGACGCTTTCAGACACAAATTCTACACAAATGAAAACAAGATATCTAGTTAGTTAAATTTAATAATAACAATATCGTCTAATACAATTATAGAATTTTAAAATATAAAGTATTACCAGCTTATTCTGTAATCTCAACAATACAAAGTTCTTTTTTTGCACAAATACTAATATAATAATAAAAAATAATAATTACAAATATATGGCAAATGTAACAATAGGCGGTCTTATCGCTAAAAGCGAACAATAGAAAGGCATTACTTAACAGAAACATGGGAGTGCGTACCTACTAATATTTATTGTTATATGCATATAAATCGACCGCAACCTCTGTAAATAAAGACTTAAAATTATAATAAAAAAAATAAAAAAAAGATATCTTGGTTACAATAATAAGTTTTAAAATAAGAATAAATTCAATTGAAGCTGTGTGAAAACAGAACTATTTGTTCTCTGTGAAGAGCTACCCAACTTACATAATAAACTACATCTGTATCCTATAAAGTATAATGATTTTAAAAATTTAATTATGAAACAAATGTTTCCGTTGTGCTTTTAGCCTTTTTTATCTCTTATTACCATGAGGTTAATAACAGATCCAAAAGTTTAGCATCATGATTTATTGTATCAAAATAGCTAGTTCAGGCACTCAAACAACTATGGACATCTCCTTACTATGATTGAGATTTCTACTTAAGATCGAATCGAGCGATGAGGAGATGTAGATGAACGATTTTATTTAGATTACCGACATAGCCCAAAGGATTGGCCACATGTCATTTGCCACGTGGCATTGTGCCGGTTACATAGCTGCTGAACATCAACCCATAAGATGCTTATATAAATTTGTTAAGGTCATCTGAACACGCCGGATGAAGGAAGTTTCCAATCGGTCTTACTGAAAACCTTTGGGGGGGAGGGGCCTATGTCCAGCTGTGAACGTCCTATGGAAGAAGGTTAAAAAAATATAAAGAATACAAAGGAACTTCATAGATACAGACACCGCAAACAGTACTTTTTCATTAAAATGTATTTTAATACGGATTATTTAAATCTAACGGTGTCTAACGCCTGAACAAAAACAACTAACGAAAGTACTACCGTACTTGGAATAGCGTATCGCCATTTTTTGTTACGGATTGGTCTCAATTGATAAAAGCTATTAAAGTTTGAAAAAAAAATAGAACAATAAAGAAAAGTGTTAAAGCTAAAATGGGACAATAGAAAAATAACAAAAAAATTAAAACTTCATACTGGCCGCTGTTTTACGTTGAATATTCCGTTAATTTAAACTATACGTAGATATACTTTATCAGTTTTTGAAGTGAAAATTGGCAATATTTTGTTGCATTAATATAAAAACAGAGCATTTAACTATAAATGTGTATATAACACATAGAAGAGATATCAAAGTCTTTATTGACTCCTCGCATCATCTCTGGAACCATTTGGATTAGACAATTAAAATTTGATAGAAATATTCCTTTCGCCGAGTGAAGGCAGATGAGAATAAATTTTATGAAATTGCACACGCAAGGGGCTTTGTGTATTTTAAAACTGTAACTCTCATGGGTACAAAACTTAGCCACAATATTTATCGATATTCTAAAAAGTCTAAAAGTGGATTATATGGAATTACAATCACGAAAGGCAGTGCGGGCTAATTAAATCGAGCAAGGGACAGCTATTTATTTTATAATAATAATCTGATAATCCGTATTCTGACCGGTTCTGTCAGGGCATAAACGAAACATGCTTCATTATTCTTGAACAACTGATACTAATGTGCGAGATCAGAGATAGCCTCGTAGTTAAAATGACTTACGGGTGCATATCGGGGACTCATTTGCAGCAGGGAGAAACTCTTTGTGAGTATTATATAACTTCGCTACTGAACAAAACCGACAGTGTGACATTGTGATTAACCTGGCATGTTCCAGGACCGAATTGAAAAGCCATATGCCAAACACCAACCCGTATCATCTTGACCCGCGTTAGTAGTGGAGTATGTGAGCCATAATTATAAGATTCACACAATCCCTCCGTCATCATCATCATGTCCACCGGTAGATGCCCACTGTAAAGTATAGTCCTCTCCAAATATTGACAGGATGACCAATTTTACGCTGAGCGCATGACTTTCCGCAATCTTAAATATGTCGTCGGCTTATGGCTCTAATGGCCGTTGGATGCACGAGCAATGTGCCCCACCCACTGCTGATGAGCAATTCTTCGAGCTGCATCGGTGACTTTTGTTCTTTTGCGGATCACACTCTCTCACAGCAAAGCTCTGAGCATAGCGCTCTCCATTGCTCTCTGAGTGACTTTGAGCTTGGTCAAAGACCTTCGTCTTCAGATATAATCAATAATATACACATATTTGTACTTCTTCATGAGAAAGAGCAAGATACTTACTTCAAAGTAATCGGTGCCGGGCGTGTCCACAAGCTGTCCGAAATGTTGGGCTGTGCGACGATCGGAATCGCTGAGAGCGCAACGCATGCCGCCATATTCATATTCAGCTGATCGGCACGGGAAACGTTTCTAGATGAAAATTTCAACATTCCAATTATTTTAATTAAATAATCACCATATATATAACGGCATCATTTTTAAAGATTTAGAAATAAAGTATTTATTCACAAGACTACTATTAAAAAAAATAAACCGAACAAGTATTTAAATTACACGTTTAATATATTATACAGTGATTGATTGTAATTTTTTATTGTTACTGGGATAATGTAATAAACATGTTTGCAAATTAATTGTTGTTAATTCATATGTTAATTGTTTAAACCAAAAAAAATTAAATATTGATAATACGTCTATTAAATTCGTTTCACAATATAACAACTATCTTCACTCTTTATTATTTTATAGCCAATCAAGTAAAGAATTCAAAACTTTAGCGCTGTTTCAAATAGATTCTAACATAAACAAGCTTTAATCATAAATGTTTATCTCGAAAGCAACTTGAAATAGGACAAACCCATAAAATATAAATTGAATAGATAGCCGTTGAGCCAACATGGGCCGAGCCTGGAATAAGAGAAAGACGTAAATCGTTACGTCCATCTAATTCAAGGCTGTAGCGCGAAAGTAGGCAAGCAATTTCCGCAAAGTAGAGTCATTACCTCGTTGAGGCAGGCAGCAAGGCAGGCCTCTTTCGTGGTGGTAAAGATTATAGTATTGTCCAGGCCTCGGAGCGCCTTGCCAGGTACTCGCTCGAAGGCCCACGGGCGGAGGCAAACGCTCTCTGTTCGAACTTGCAACTTCACCATATAATATGTGTTCACCGCGCGCTACAGTCACAAACAAAATAAAAATGATTAATTATCACATACAATATCCAGCACAAACAAAAATATATATGATGAAATGTTGAAGAACATAATAATGATGCATAACAGACATCAGAAATAAATTATTATTAAATAGTTATTAAAAAATAATTATTACCTACTGATTTTTTAAATTGGATTAAGGTATACAGGTAAATAGATGTGTCGTTGATGTATGATTTTCTTTAAAAAGACTTTTTTTTATTTACCTATCGTATGTTGTTGCCAGTCATTAAAATTGCCTTATTTCTTAATTTTTTAATAATCTTTAGTGAATAAAATAATATAATACATATACAACAGGTTTATTTACTGGTCCATTTAACATTCGTTAGTTTAATTTCAGACCGTATAAATTATTCATAAAACTTCACAGGAGTTTATTTATCGCATAGACTAGATACTAGATCAGAAAGCCATTAACTATCCTTTTCTAACGACTACTGAATATAGAATCTATACTAGGCCGATTTCCATGGACACTTTAATCTACACTGCTAATGAAAATTTTATATCGGATTAATTGGCGCCAGCGATAGTAAGTAGGCAATAATTTATAAACGTCAATCGATATATATATATAAATATTAATAAGATTTTAAACAACAGCTTAATTACTTATAATTAGTAGTAATCCCTAAATTAGTAAACTCTGAATAATAATACCTGTGGAGTCGCCATCGGATTATTCGCCTGTGTATCATTCTGTAGCAAACAACGGGTTTCCTGAACCGGCGTCAGTGGGTTCAACACGAAACTGTAAAAATAATTACGAATTAAAACAATGCCGTTAAACAACAAATTGATAGAACAAAAAAGTTGAAAGTTTATGGCATGTGAATTTATAATATACATACATATTTATATGTATTTATATGTATGTACACATATATGTATATATGTATGTAAAACACGTATATACATAAGTGTGTGTGCATCTTTAGTATCGTCCGTGTTAGATTATTATTATTTGATATAATAAGCTCAATATAAATTAATAATGATTTATATTTATTGTTAATTATTCTTTAACGCAAGGTTTTTTACTACTTACAATTTACTATTGTGACTTACTGTCTACTGACTACTGACTAACTGTCAGAAAACAATTAGATGAAAAATTCTATTGTAGACATTATTTAAAATATACTATATTTATTTCAAACTGGTTTGTGAGCTTTTTAAGTAAAAGGCCTAAGTTAGGTGAGCTTTTTAATAAGCAATAATCTCTAGATATATTATTGCGTATACATTTCTCATGTATTGTATATCGTATATGCATTCGTCACCAATAACTGTCGTTAAAAAATACCGAATGGAAATAAAATATTAATTATTCGAGATGAACTGCTAAAAGGTGTTAATGTAATGAATGGGTATTAATGTAATCATTTTGAAATTAAGTGAAATACTGTTTTCAATAAATAATAATTAACTAAAAGTGATAATAATCTTTATTAATGATATTTAATATAAAAAAACAGTTTTAACAGTAGGACGGCGATGGGGAGCCGAAGTCTCTACGCCTGCGTTTATTTTCTAATGACACTGAGAACAGCGCGTTACACTTCCAACTTGCAGCCGCATAACGGAGCCGTTTACCGTTCTCAACGCCAGATATTTCGTATTTTATTCTAATTCAGTGCCATAGACAAGGCTTATAAATATTTAGTGTTATCTTTATTCGGGTTTTATAAAAGTAAGACGCTAGTTTAAGTCTCTAACGCGTGGGATTGAGGCATTGGTAAATAACAAAAAGTTTTGGTAATGATTTGGTAGGACAGAAAAAGCCAGTTTTTCGTACTCGACTTCCATAATTTTTTAAATAGTTACCTTTTCTTTTATGTTATATGTCGGTTTTGTAAAATCGCGTAATTATTAAAAAAATGGTTATTGTAATGAAGACAAATATTTTAAACACGTTTTAACATCAAAAGATTAATGTCGATGGAGAGATAAAAATAATTTGTTTTTTTGTAGGTATAAATAACGCAACGTTGTCTGCTTATATGAAGAGAGTTGTATCATCTCATCACGTTGTTACGCTCTTATTAATATTATAATTCACCGGAACTGTGTGATGTAAAAAAGCACACACATAGTACACTATTTTACAAAATTCAATGGGACTATTTGTCCGACATATGAATATCTATTTATAATATTTATAAATACTTACCACTATTATGCATTATTATCTCTCAACGCTAAAAACAATCGTGTTTATCAAATTACTTTTTAAAATACTCTGTGACATTTTTTAAATTGAATAAAATAGTTTTAAAAGGTTTGAAAGATTGTTTTTAAAAATGGACTACCATTTTTAAAACAATCTTTAGTTAATTTTCACAGTTTCATAACGGAACTATTACATCACCCCTTTACCTTGATAATTAAAGCTCACTGTAACGGTTGTTTTATATTGCAGACTATCGCTGTATCCAAGAGGCGATAGTAAATAAAGCATTTACCGCGCCAAGCCGCAGTTGCGTTGAGCTATAAATGTCTAGAAGTTATTACAAGGGGACATACCGACAATTAACTAACTCGCCTTTAAGTTAATTACTAACCGGTAATTGCAAACACTGTTCTGGAATTTGCAGAGCAACAGACTATAATTCACCTGCTCTAGCGACCTCACAATCTATATTTTGCTTAGTCCGCCTTTTATAAACTTTATCTCATGAATAAAATATTTTTTTCTTTTGTAGTTTTTTATCACATAACATATTAACAACTTCTACATGTAGATTTTTAATATTATTGCAACAAATATAAATTGAAAAACATCATAATGCAAGGTCTCTATTACATCAAACGTAGCCTATCAAATTGCAATAGGAAGGCTACACAGCGCGCGGAACAAATGCCTGCTGAAGCTTTAAGGTTCTAGAATGGAAACTATGCATCGGCATGTGTAGCATAGAGAGTTCACCCAAAAGGTGGTTCTGAATGCAGACGGCTTTCACCCAGTCCTCTGCAGCAGTTGTCGTTCTAAGTTTCAAATTATAATGATGAAGATAATTGGTGATTAACCCTCTCTAGAATTAGAACTACTTTTCAATATGTAATCAAAACAGAGAAGATTTTCAGTGAGTTGATCGATCGTCAAAAATATATGTATTTGGATTTATAACAACGGCTTTCAGTGAGTGTCACAAAAAGAGCAACGTTTGGATGGTCATTAAAACCTGCAAAGCGTCAACAGCACTCGTCTTCTGTAACATTTATTTTACTAGATACGTAGTACTTCAAATCAACCTCAACTAACACTCAGTGACAAATTCCAACACGAACCAAATATATTAAAGGGTAAGAGGTACAAAAGTATATGTTTAAGTCGACAACACTGGAGCTATGTTTACCTTAAAGGAAACCATGTTTTTACCAATTTAGCCATAATTGCCCATTTCTACCCGCAAAAGGTAGCGCAATCATTACTTATAAGCCAATAGTGTCAACTGATGGAGTCTCGGCCCATTCCGGCACCTTCGAATCAAAATGCTAAAAGCATAGCGTATTGCAACCCAAGCCGAGAACCCGTCTCGAAATCTCTTACGCAGTTAATCCATGGTGCGTTTGCAGGATTCCAACGATTCGACTACCTCCTAATACAGTGGAATACATCATGTAATGACCCAAGTCGAAGCTAAAAAGTAAAAGGGCTTGGAGCCATTGGCGGTGTGCCACCTCAAAAAGTAAGGGGTAAATTGAATCCGTGGACGAACGAAAGTGGCCGACGTGGCGCAGAATCAGAAGATCGACAAATGACCTGAAGGAAAAAGCAAGCCGCTTCCAACTAATCACATTGGAAATATATATTTTATATACTATACATTGGGACGCCTATGTCTTGCAGGGGACGTCTTGTGGTTAAAGTGATGATGATGATGGAACTTAATTTAAAATGACAAAAATAAACATTTCCATGCGTTCGCACCTCAGCAACATTATCGTCATAAACCGCACCGCAAACTCTCAAATAGAGTGTTTCTATCGCCTTCCTATATAAAAATATGGTGTGTATGCGGCCTTGCTATTATGTGACGGCATATAAAATAAATTATACTTTCTTAACGGTAAAAACGATGTATCTGATAATAATATTGATAATGTAGCTGTAAACACGGTGGCACGAAGAATTTATGATTAATGCATTCACAGCCCTTTAACTAATAACATCGTATTTAGTTTAGTAAGCACAACAATAAATCTTCCGAACCGTGTTATCATATAAAAATTAGTAATTAAATTGAAGCGGTTTTACTGACAGACAAGTCTAATGCGCCAAAGATAAATATATGCGTTTCATGCAATGATTAATCACTTCTAAAAGACGGAGATCCACTGATAAAACAGTATTGATAATAGAGTATATGATCCTAAAAAAATGGTTCTTAGCTATAATAAAAATCATCAGTAACAAAAATCAGTTTATTTCCGTAAAGTGCAAATGAAATTAGTTGTACTACGTAAATCTACACATTTTGGACACAGATACTAACAAAATTATCTTACTGTTACGTTGTCTTATTGTCCAGTTCTCTATGATATGAATGAAATTAAATCTAAAAACATTACATAAACCCAATCTAGTTTCAGACTCAACTGAATACTCACTCTGAGTAAATTAGTATAAAATATTTTAAATAACAGTTTATTGATCAATAAAATGCAACCAGTAAACGGATTTCCAATGAAGGTGTAGAAAAAAATTATTCACATCTAATCTCATTAGATATGGATCTCGAAATGTATTATTTATTATTTTCTAACAAGAAATAAGTTTTATAACATTAAGAAAAAAATCCTCTCTGTTGCTGTAAGTAATAAATTTTGATATTTTTTTCTTTATGTATCTATTTCTGAACAGATAATTTATTGTAAAACTTTATAAACAGATTATAACAACGCAAATGTCATAGAAAGTTTTATGTATAATGCCAAAAAAATACAAAGCGTTTTGGAAACGTCCTTGTGCCCTATGTGAGAAAATGATTTTTAACATGGCGTTATTCGAATTTGGAATGTTCGATTTAAAAATATAAAAAAAAACTGGTAATCTTAAGAATGTTGATTGATCTTGAGTGACTTATTGGTTGAAATTTCAACATTCGCACTCCACTTTTAGATGCTGTACAAAACTATAAATCAAAAGTAGACAAAACATTCGTGCTGCAATTTAGCCGAAGCAACATTTACAGTAATTGAAGTCATGATTGCCGGCGCTTTGGAGGTCCGCTAAGCATCGTAGTAGACAATCGGCTGGCGTACGATAGTCATAAGCACGTATCGATATTTTTATCATTGTTCATTATTCAATACATTTTGATCAATCAGTCAAATCATAACTTATTTTTATTATTAAATCATCTATTTCAAATGTGTAATAATACATTTAGTGTTACTAAGTATTAAACAACTTGTAATTTTAGTATTTTAAATACTAGAAAGACAAGTAGAGATGCATACTTCTGTTTATCACTGAGTATGTCTATATTGTATTACAACAGTGTAGTTTATGAATTATAATATTACGTAATTTTTTAATAAATATGTATCATATGTACATTCTATTAAAAGAAATCATTAAATTTGAATAGGCATTATTCAGGCTCTATTTTATCTTTTTAGTCAAGTCCATCCAATTGTTGTATAGAAGAAATCGCCATTAGCATTAACATTGTCATTTGTACTTTATCGTTTGTCTATTTCATAATAAATCATACAGTTGCTGATGTATCATAAAAGGAATAAATAAATAAATAAATAAACTATGTAAAGCACGTTAACTGATTTCTGATAACAATAAACACAACGTAAAGTCGAAATTAGCGTTATTAATTCGTGTTCATAGGGTTAAAAAGCTTTAGTTTTTTGTTGAATTGATTTTTTAATAATCACTATAAGTGTTTTTTCATATAATCTAGTGTTTGCTAATTTATAATCTCTTTATTAATAGTAGGGTAACGTGGACCTTGGTTATATGCTTTATTTCATAAAATATCTAAACTATAATCAATTACGCGAATTCATCACGATTTCATGGTTGGCATGTACCTTACAAATTTATAGATAAAGAATATGCTGTTTTGTTATGTTTTTCTTAGGAGTATAACATTCACGGTTGCCTGTTAGTGATTAAGTCCACAATAATAAGTCATTATATGAATATAAGAAACGTAACGATCCTAAGGACTTTTAAATCTTTCAGTACATTAAAGACTTCGTTAAAAACAGGTTTTAAAAAAGTACTAGACGAGCTAGGTCTATTTCTGCAATAATGACTACTATTCTACAACATAATTAAGTTTTTGCTCTTTCTTTTGAACTTAAAACATTTCAAGAATCTAACACCTGTCTCGTAACCTTACATTATATTAAAAGTCAACTGATCGTGGGTTTTTTTCTTAAATAAATATAACTAATTTTCTTTAAAATGATTTCATAATTAAGAAAAAGTATTCATAATATAGTATTTGTAGTAAGAACATATCACAAAACTTTTAAAATTACAATATATCGAAATAGGAACAAAGTTTTTGGGTTATTTGCTAACGATTGTTAAAAAGGTAGCCGATCAATTCTCTTGCTCTGTCTTTTTTTGAAAGAAAGATTTAAGATACGATGTTTGTACAATGCGAAATTAGAAATGCGTCTACTTTAATTGAATTCCTGCCTACCAGATGTTAAATCGAACATCAAACTGATTTCAATCTATACTATTCATTCTGATTGCTAAGAACCTAGTTAACTGTTATTTCAGTTTGGCTTCGTAAAATGTAACAATGTTAGACTTTTCTTAATAAACCTATTCTTGCAACAATATAATAGGTTCGTAATACAATCGGAAAAACCGGTGTGCTTATCAATAAATATGTAAAATATTAGTCAAAGTCAAAGTCAAAATAAACTTAAAAGCCTAACTTTAATGTTAAACCAATGTGCAATTAAGAAAAATAATTTTAGCTAAATTTATTTCATTTTTTATTAGTAACGTAAACCATTCATTATCTTCATAAATATTTCATTAATTTGTTTAAGTAATTTAATAAATTTGTCTCTTATTAAAGCATAATACTATTTAAAATATTTATACGATTTTAAAAAATCAATATAAGTCTGATAAGTAAAAGCTATTAATCACCGCCAATATCTACAATGATTATGTTATTTAAAAATTATGTCTACGACTAGTTTGTTTTACATTAAAAACACTAGTAAAGTTTTTTCAATGAAAAGGATATGAATACATTATGCTGTTAAAATGATAAAATGTTACGATAAAAAAATGAACCTTTATGTCTTAATCCAGTTTTGTCGCATCATAATGCATAATTCATGGCAAGCTATAACAAAATGTGATATGATGGCCGTTAACACTAGAACAATTCAGGCTTTGACATGTTATAAATATTAACTTTAAAAGGGTCGTCAATAACGTCAAGAAAATTGTCTTATCATGTTAATTTACTTTATCAAACATCTTACATTCATGTCATATAAGTAAGTCCATCATATTTTTAACGCTTATTTAATAGCATTTGTTTTCTATGTACAGATATAGATAGAATAACTACAAGATAGAAATAACAACAGGAAGAAACTTTCCGATTAATGTTTACACCTGACCACCAAACGACTTGAAATCTATAGAACGGCTCTTAAGTAGTTCGCCGGCAATAATCTCTTCAAACGTATGCGATCACTTTTACTGTTATCCAATTTGGAGCGCATCGAGGTTGGTTTCCGCTTTTACACAGTTTGTGGTGAGCGGTTCTTGGACGCATTGTTATTAACCAACACCGTGACATTGGAACGCCTTAACCGCACGCGTAGAAAACTAACATACATTCCATCCATCTGATCCAACTGCAATGAACGGTCAGAATTGACCTAGTGCCGTTCGCTAAAAAGTTCAAGTCACGTGAATTAGTGAATCTTCACGTCAATCTTATTTCTTATCTGTGACATTCAGGTCAGGAGCTTCGTGATCAGAGATAGATACGATACGTAGATCATTATTATTTTCACAATCAGTCAATGGATGACGAGTCGTGTTTTAGATTAGATATTCTATTTGCAAAAATGATTATTGATACAGAATGCATTTAAAATGCTGGCCGTTATTCGTCTGATTATCTATTAAAATAAGAAGATTGTAAAAGTAAAGTCCGTCTAGAGTCAATTTAAAAATAAAACCTAACAAACCAGAATACATTTTGCGAGAATTCTAAAGACGATTGCAACTAATGAGCGTTAAGTGATCGGCATGATAAAAAGTTTATTTCTTGACACGTAATACTAATTTCTACACGTTGGATATAACACCATAAAGAAAAAAATCATACCTGAAGGCAGCTGCTTGGCAATCGTTCTCCTCTCGGCACCAACCTTGGCATTCGTACAGTGACAAGTTGCGTACTGTATAATACGCTGTACCGGCGAAGTCGACATCGGTCAATTTTTCAAATGCGATTCGACCTAAAAGAGAAGGTTCTTGTTTTAATGTTTCCTCTCATTTGAAGTAATTCTTAAATTAGATCTGATTCATTTTAGCATTTGTATCGTGTGTCGTATTCGCCTTCATTTCAGCCCATAGTCGACCACTGCAAAACATAGGCTTCCCCCAACTATTTCTATAGGAAGATAAACCATAATCGCAGTATGGTGTTACGATACGCAGCGAGCGTTGCTGCTCAATCTCTGACAATTTGTTTGCTAGCAGTGGCAATCCTATATAAACAATGCATGTGAATTATATAAGATTAAATCCCAGGAATCGAACTCGCAACATACGATCACAAGTCTCAGTTCTCTACTGCTGGGCTACCACTGCTGTATCGTGTGTTGTTATAATATTTATAGATATGTATTACTAATAAACATAAATTTATACATACTTCTCATCAAAAGTATTTGCAAGTTGCATATACAACTTAAATAACCATTGTCAAAGTTATCAACCCTTATTACATTCGAGATATATATTTTAATTGTAAAAATAATTTTCTTAGTACTCGATACCAGATACGTCAAAACGCTCGACATAAGTCAAAACATATTGTTATATTGCAGAAGCTTAGATTGATTATGTATAATAAATAATAATTTAATTCTAGTAAATTCTAGGAAACTTTACTACTTTAAATTGCCCCATGTAAGAAGTAATCATACTCAAAACACATTTACCATTTGTCTAAGAGTAATTAGCTCTAAAAATTATTTACCTATCATAAAATGATTTATTTTATCGTTTACAATCATTTTACTTAATTTGAAACTACGGTATTCTTATTATGTATATAAATTTCACTTGTCTACCTTTACTGCCTTTAATTATATATTTTTTTTATGTATTTACATGTGTATGTGTGTGTGTGTGTGTGTGTGTATAATTGTCCTGTTTGTGTCTCAAAAATAATTAATAAGTAAAATAAAAAAAATAATTTATAAACTTACTAAGCACGGAGGTCGTTTGTAAAAGAAGAAGCGCTAAAGGCGCCAGGCTCAGCGCCTTGCCCAACATAATGTCGAAGCTCTACCTGAAACAAAATACATACATAAAATTATAGACATTTTATTAAACTAAAAAATATCTATTAATACCGATAATGATAAGCTGATAAGTATGAAAAGGACCAATATTTAGCCACTTCCGCACATGCAGTCGTAGTCGTGCAATAAAGTGCACCACCACCCGCCAGCTGATAAATGCGCATGCGGCAAACAATGCGAATTAAACTACTACCGTTAAATCTCTCTCAAACAAAAGTTACAGACAGCCTAGCGGACTGGCAAGTTTAAATGGCAATTGTCAAGTATAGCGCGTAATAGATAGCCACAGAGTCCGATGGAGACTTAACCCTTCTTTGCATGATTTTTACTATTTTTTTAAAATAAATCAGGGTGATGTAATTAATGCTCTAGATTAAAGGAAAAATATTAAAAAAAATCCTAGTGTGAATAAAAATATGTATTATGTAAAAAACAATATGATGGAAATTTACATCATCATGCAGTTTCACATATTTAGCCCGGTACTAAATAAATAAAAAAAGTTGTTTACTTAGTCTTCTTTATTCTTAGTGATAATTCAAAAAACAATAATTATTTTATTTAAGCACCAATTGACGCCACATTTATTACACGAAATTGTAGAATAGCCTTTACATTTGGGAAATTTGCACCGGGGTGACCCACCTACTTTTGGTCAATGTTCAGCACCATCTTTTCGTATGTCTTTTGGAGGTGGTGGAGCTGGAGAACCTTTTCTTTTTTTGATTGTAATTCTTCTTCTAGTACACTGGTACCAGGATGCCCTCTTTTAGCTGCTTTGATGGTTCCTTTGTTGCATAGCACAAAGGACAATTCATTTCCGAATTGGCCTATTGTAAGCAGACTCTTTTTAGGTTCATCACTTTCTTGAGCATTTTTTTTTATAAACAATCCAAGAGTTTATAATAGCAAGATCAAATAGATGAAAAAAATACGCAAATACCACTTTTTAGACCCCATTTTTATATGATTTCTGCCCAAAAAGCTATCCACAAGATCTACTCCTCCTATATGTTTATTGTATTCTTGGACAATAAACGGACAAGTAATATCAGTATGTATACCAGTATGATCTTGTGCTAGGAAATTTGATTACTGGCATGTATAATAATATACCAATGAACTTATACAAATCATATTCTGTAAATGATATAGATGAACTGGGATTACTCTGTTTTTTACATAAATTTGTCTCCTTTAATAATGTTTTGATAAAATCTTCAGTGATAAAATGGTTATAACATTGATATGGAGTTTCTAGGTGTGATAGACCACCTGAAGCAGCAGAACTCCCCAAGAAAGTAATTTTATCTGTGTCACACACCAGATTCCTTTTTTTCCAAATCAAGTTTCTTTTGTCAAATGGAAAACTGGATGAAGACTGCAAATTAGATGAATTTGATGTGTGAGAGGGTTCTTGATCGTCTGGTTTTACAAGAGGAGGTTCAACGTCAGCAGTTTCATCCACATTGTCATCATCATTTTCCTCCTGCAACACTTATAATTTCATCAGCATCGTGGTTTTCATCATCGTAATCTTGGTCATTAAGACCATCTTCTGAGAGCCAACCGCCTTATAACTTACAAAGATAATCTGCAATATCTCTTTCATTCAAGTTTCCCCAAAAAACAACATAAAATAAACATTTACAAAAAAAAATTCCCATACATTACAAGTGAAGTTACTGCATAGTGATGTAAATTTCTATCACAACGTTTTGAGAAATTAATTTATAGTGTTTTGATATAAATTGTACATAAAATAACAAAAACATGAAAACAAACCTTTTTTCCACTCATTTTCATTTTTTATTGTATTTTATATCTCCGTTTATTTCCATAAAACAATTTAAAATCTCGCTCCTTTCTTCCAGTCTCAACAAACAGCAACATAACAAGTTCTAGGTCTGGTAATTCACAGTGACCTTTGCTATTTTTCGACAACCGCGTTTTGTTGTACGCAATAGTCGCTTAAAAAGTTGCGAGCAACAACAAATTTACGTTACAAGGGTTTTGAGTATCTTTTTTTGTTGACTAAATGTTATGATGGAAATTTCCATCACCATGCAAAGAAGGGTTAAAGTTCTAAAGTGAATACCACGAACCGGCAAGCGCAACGCAGACCGCTCACGAGGAGGACTTTGATAAGGTCCTCAGAAAATGTTGGATGCAAGCCGCTTCCAATCGGTATTGTTGGAAATCAATTGAGACCTGTTTTCAGCAGTGAACAACTCGAAATTTTGATTAAAAAAATTAACAATCAATTACGAATAATTTATAATGAAACTACATTAACTCTCTTCGTAATAAACAATTTTATCTTCTATAAAAGTAATTTTGTATTTATACATAAATATTTACATACAGCAATAATAAATTTCATTTATAAATCGACACCTTTGTGATTACTACACCAATTCGTAGTCATTTTAAATATTTCTTTTGCCTTTACACAATTTCCTTAGCCACAAAGAATAGTAACATCACGTCTAAAGAAACGTTTTCTTTATAAGTCTACTATAAAAGATTCAAATGTTTTTTAGCGTTATGGTTTATTTAAACCTTTAATTTTGTGTACTATTCAGTTGTAACAAACGAAGAAAAAACGATTTCTGTTTGGAGAAGCATTTTTATGTAAAATTATACGTGATTCGTTTCAAAGGAATCTGGTTCAACGAAGGTGCAAGAAAGTTAACAGAAAAGCTCGCGCGTTTTCATTATTTATTTTTTTTGAATTCGCAATATCGCTTTCACTAGCCTTTTGATCGAGTTCATGAATGAACACCTTTTAAACGTGAAAGTAAGGCGATTGTTAAACACTCTTTACAGAGAAAGACTAAATTCGTTCTTGAGCATGTTTAATGAATTGGTCAGCTTTCGACCGCTTTGTAACATTCTGCTCGATTTAACACGTCCATTAAAATGTTCCAATTCACTCCTCGCATACCGAACGTAATTTTTTTGTAACATTGATTTAAAGCAATCAAAAGACATAAAGCCGGACGTTTTATCATGTTTTAATCGAAAGAACAACTAATTGCACTTTTACGCGTAGTGCTACTTAAATTTGGGGTACTTTCTCAAAAGGCACCATTTCACACCAAATAAGACAATCTGAAATCCGGTTTTTACTTTTTCATATATCGCCGAAGGAATAAAAAATGTATTACGATCCCCGGCAGGCATGAACTTGTGTGAATTATAACGTGAATACTACTTACTCACGGTACAGAGAAATATTGTAAGAAGTCGGCATAACTGATAATAAAAATCTGAACATATACAACATCAAATAGAACTTACGAACTAAAGATTCCGTTTGCAACGTCTTTAATATTTTCGGTGTCGCTTTACGACGCGGAAATAAGAATGGTAGGGAGAACTAAAAACCCTTTGAAATGTGGTGCTGGAGAATTCCTCCATAAATTTCCGATAGTAGAGTAAGAAAAGCAACCTGCTTTCAGCATCTTCGACCTTAACATGGTCCTTTGTCCACCGTGTGGGTGGACGACTGATGCTGTGCTTGCTGATCCGTGGTCTTCACTCCCGTACTTTAAAGCCATAAATATTGAGAATAATAATGGACTAATATAAGTTATTTATTTAATAGTCAAATAATAAAAATGATGTGTTGTTAATAAATTCCTTAAAATATCGATGAAGAAAAGTATCAAACTAGATATGTACTGTATTCCAACAGTAACCTAAACATATATAAATATATTAATGTTTGAATATTAACCGTTTCAACGGTTAACCATAAGAGCATTAACTATTATGTGCCATGAGCGTTAAAATTTCGCGAGTAATGCTGCCATCATAGCGCATTACACTTTAAATTTTATGAACCAGAAAAACTTTCATGTTTTACCGTTACGATTATTATTTTTTTTAAATTACATCTGACACGCTGACATACTGTAAGGAAATAAACAAAAACGTACGTTATTTTGTCAACAAAATTGACGCAAAGTTTACGCAAATAAACGGTAGTCTGTACTATAGATCAAACAACAAGAGGAGTTAGGGTAACGTTATTTAACCTTTAAGTCGACCGCAAAACAATAAATACCTTAGCCCAGATGTTTTCACTGCGGAACCTTGCGCTAAAATACAAATGCACACAGAAATTGTAATATTTCTCACCTACGAAAAATTCCCTATAATATTTACCATGTAATTATAACCATGTAAATAATTGATGCACCATTAATTTATAAAGCGATAATATATTTTGGTAAATATTAGTAAAAACAGAAAAACATATTCTGACTACCAAAATTCTTATTATATTTTTCACGTTGATTTAATACTATGATCTCACTATTTGTAATATAAGTCCGGGTGAGACACTCGCGAGGGATAAAATATCTCTATGTATTTGTCTATTACGTTTTGTACACTAATAATCGCTTGAAGCCTCGTAGTTGAGCACTGTTATTTGCGATCACAAGTCGCTATGTCGATTCCAGCATGAGTACACACTCTGTGAATTGAATAACATCGCTATTGCTCACAGGTGATGAAGAAAAACGTTGTAAGGGAATCAGTATTTGCCAGGAAGAAAAACCAGAAAAGCTTATGACGTGTTATCAATTCGCATTGGACTTACTTGGATCTGTTGAAAAGCTCAGATAGCGAATGTGTAAACTTTTAATTATGGTAAGTGAAGTTGCCGTGGGCGGAGCACATTGCTCTTTCACCCGATGGCTGTTGAGGCCAAAAAGCTATCGAGTGGCGACCACGAGCTGGTAGACGCGCTATAGGTAGGCCTCCCACTATGTAGACCGACGATATGAGTAATGTCACGGGAAATCGCTGAACCTGTCATCAGCCTTACAGTGGACGTCTATCAGAATATCTAAAGTAATCTAAACAAAGAGAATAAGAAAGTATGATTAAGAAAATGTTGTTATCTTTTTATATTTGGTGCTTTGTACATAAAAGCTTATATATAGAATCTGAGCCGTAAACAAATGCAAACAGCTTATATATAGATAAATGTCACAACGGGACACAATTAAGAGTAAAGTGACATATTTTTGTATGGCATAATTGTAGTAACAGTTAGATCAGCGATAGCGCTTCAGCCACCGTATGGCTACACCATGAGCTCACAAATTGTCCAATTTAACGGTGTAACCGACTTTACGAGATCCTTTCATGTTTAGTGAGTTACTTTACTATTTCGCCCATGACGCGTCTTTTACCCGTGATTTCGTTTATTTACTATTATTATTTGTTAATTACAAAATCATTCTTTTTTCAATAGAACAAAAATAATTTCTTGTACAAGTGAAGAAGTGTATTATGTAAAATGTCAGTAATATTAATTTATTCATATATATATTCTGTAAATCATCTTACGTAGGTCAAGATGAGAGTAAAAGATGAACTCAAATGGATAGAAATATTAATCAGATTGAGCTCTTCTATAATAATATGCTTCATATAATACATGGTTGCAAACGCGCTCTGATATTGGCTTTACTGTTGTCATTTGCTGCGATCATTTCTACAAATATCCTTAATTAATAATACAAAAATTACCATGCCTGGTAAGGAGGGTTGGTGAACGCAGTGAGTCCTTAATCACAATTCTGTGTAATTAATACATAAAGTGTAAATTTTTACGATTGTTTTTCGGAAATTGAATCCGCAACCTACGATTGCAAGTCACAGTCCTCTATCGCTATGCTACCATTACTCATTACACGTAATATATGTAAATGGAATCGATTCACATAGTCAAGTTTCACATAAAACAAATTTATTCCCATGCTCTCAATAAGCGGAACGTGATAGCTTTTGTAATACATATTAACCTGTCCAGTACAATAACTAATAAAGAGTTTAACATTGTTTCACAAAGTTTTTGTTGTTTTATTTTACCATCGTATAGAAACGCATATCCTATCTTAGCTAACGGTGATGTCTTTTAGACCGGAATTATTCCTTTATCACCACATTAAAAATTGTTACTAATAAAATATACTGTTACCTAGAAAACAAGTACCGATACAAATACCAAACATCACACTAGGTGCACAAGTACTACGATCTGGTCAACAAAATAACCGGGTAAAAATTAATAGTGATCTAAACGGTGGAGATAAGAACGAGAGGTATAACAACGATATCTCACTATAACCCGCTGAAAGATTTATGTCTGTCAAAAGCGAAGGTCAGCTCAATTCCAAAACTCAAAATCGGACTGGAAGGATAATTTTAAGATTTGGTTAGGGGGAGAAGTCTGGTAGATGAAGGTGAACGCAACTGCATTGCAATCTTAAGCCTTCTTTAAACCTGATACGCGGGTCATCAGCCCCGACACCGTACACGGCCCCCGACACCGCAAATAACATGTTACATCTCTTCTTTTAGTTCTCCTATAAAAATATGTAACATACTTCAATTCCATTAATTAGTAGACAAATTTAACAGTTACATTCAACATTCTGTTATCATTAAATCAAAATATATTCATTTTCCACCATAAAATCTTACTACAGGAAGAGGAAAATTGTAAGAATTTCCGGTTGTACGGCAATTTAAAGCTGCATATAATAAACGTTGATATAAGTAAATGACACCATTAAGCTAAGAAAATTTATGGTCATATTTAACTTAAATATACTGAGAATACTGTTCTACAAATAGATGTTAAATTGGTTTAATAAAGTTTTTTTTGTAATTTATCTTCAGAAAATCAATCGGCTATGTCGCTTGTTATCGTTAAATAATTATGTTAATCATTGATAATGATCACATTTATAGTAGAGAAAGGGTGCGAAACGTAGAAAAACCAGTCATTTTATTCATGAAACAGTTGCTGCGTGTATAGGTCGAAAAAATAATTAAAAAATTTACAAATGAACCATACAATAGTTATCGACTTATAATCACTATGCAGGAAAGTTGTGGTTGTTTAAAATGAGCTTTTCTTTTATGTTATCACTGAATTAAAATGCGGATTGTTTTAAAAATTATTTTTACTGTAAAATAAAAAATAATAAATATTAAGCTAATATCAGTTTATATATAATCTCATTAGTATATTTAGTACGTACTAACGCGTTGGCGCTATAGTATTATTTCTCTATTTTATAATTATTTTTAATAAGCAAGCAAAACGCATCAACAAGTTTATCGTCTTTTAACTTAATATCACGACTATGCCCTTCACAATACACCACCAATGATTCAACTTATTTTAACAACATTACAGACAACCAGATAACTTCATCAAATTACTGATCGAATGGAAGGTAGACGGAGAAAAGACCACGCGGACGATCACCTGCCCCTGGTCTGGTCGAGTTGTCTATTACAGTACTTCTTATTACTGCTGACCTAACGAAAGTAGGAGACAGAACCGAATGAAAACAGTTCGTCATCGAATCCGGCAAAAGGTTTTAAGATTTACTCTACCTTCAGTGATGAAAAACAATAGTAATAAAACTTATACAAGGATTTAAAATTTAATTAAAATAGGAAAATTGGATTAAAATAGGAAAATTACTATTAAGCATCTACCTCGACTGCTATATGTTGTATATTTTCGTTTAAGTAAATTTAATAAAACAATATTTTCTTAAAAAAAATATCAGAAAGTCATATGCATGTTTACTTATGTAGTTAGCCGTTAAAAGAGGCTTTTGTAATTTTTAAAGTGAAATTTCACTCTATAATATATATATTTAATATATACAACAAATATATATATTTAATACGTTGAAGAGCGTTTTATAGTCATTGAATACTTGAGTTGTCAAATAATAAATCAGATTCGTAAAACGGAGAGCATCTCTCTATAATATTTAATAATAGCAAAGCAAAGCAAAGCACTGATTCAAAGCTTTAGGTGACATTCTCAACTTCACTAAAATCTCGTTTTTCCTCTCAGCCATATTTATTATACATAATATGTGCAAATAATAATAGAAGAAAGACATTTTAATAACGGCACAATGCAAATTTGAAGTCAATACACCCATCAAAATACATAATTTTCAAGTCAGTGACTTTAATATTATAGTCATAATGCGAGATTAAACAGTAAACTGTGACCGTGAAATTCATTTTAAAAAATGACAATCGAATTCTGATTACGGTAGTGTTATTATAATCAGAGGCGCCAGTAGTAATTTGGTATGTCACAAAGTAGCAACGTCACAATGGGACGAACTTGACCGAGCAATAACGGTACTTCTCAGGCTGCGAGCAAGACAATGCGTGTGAGCAAGCCGGCAGGTTGCTCGCCTGACCCAATTATTGGCACCAACTGGGCCATCAGTTTTCGAATACGTGTGAATTACATACGTACTTTCACGTACCGTTCGCGATTGCAAGATGTTGATAGCTACAAAAATATTGCGAAGATTTTTAGATTACTTCGCAACGATACATATACAGTTACGAATTTACTAACATAATATGAAGATAAAACAGGAATCTCGACCAAAATCCAATTGTTTTAAAGAGACATTTATTTTTATTCATACTTCCAATGGTGTATGAAATCGCGGCCACAATAAATATCCACGTAACATCAAGATGGCAGAACCGTAACATAAAAATTTAAACTACGTTATTTACGATTTAAAATACTTTCAACTTTTTTAAATATTTAAATTACTTTTCGTATATTATGGCCGTAATTACTTTTATTGAAGTATTATTAGTCAAAAAAATTGTAAAAATTTAAAGACATTTTAATTTGCTATTTTAGTTATTGATATTATTTGTATTACTTAAAATATATGTTTTCCATTTTTAAATGTATTTAAAAATACGCAAGGAACGGATATAAACAAAAAGGATTTTCTTTTTACCTTACATCTTCAAATCGCGTACTTATCTAAAAGAAGCATCTCACAGTGGAATTCAAACACCGAGTCTTGTCGCTGTCTCTAGTTAAGAATCAACAGAGTAAGAAAGTTTCCGAGGCGTGAGTTGCAAACTGATAGCCCTGTTTACATGATAAATCATTTGTGTAGTAATTTTTGTTTGGTCTACTTTACGATAAAAAATAAATAAAATTTTAATATTGAAGAGTTTTATTCTACGAGAGAATTTACGAAAAACTTTACAATGATTAAAATTAAGAATTTTAATATAAAATCCAAACTTTTTTAGACTATTAAACAAAGATTTATCTGTAAGAAAGATCTACAAAATATCATGTATTGAAATTAAATAAATTTGTTGTATTGTATATTTATTTTAAAAAGTTTTTTTTTTAATTACATTTTATACTGAAAATTAAAACGAATAAAGTTATTATTTTTTGCGTGTAAATAAACAAACAAATATTTTAAACACGAATTAAATATTTCGAAATATCTTATTATCTTTTATTTGTTCTCGTATATTTCGAGACTTTTCTCGCTAATCGCTTGAATCTTGTAGGGATGCTATAATAAATTCAAGTTACTGGCGCCGTAGGACAGGCATCCTGCATGTTCTCAAATACAGACTGCAAATAGTTGTTGGCTATAAGTCTCTTATAAAAAACAACAACACTACCATACAAAGGAAACAAAGGCTATTTTAATCAGTTATCTTTTAAATGAATACACAAGATACAATAAAACTTTTTTAAGTAACATTTTATTATGCTCTAAACTAATTTATGTATATTAATACAACTTTAAGACTTTACATAACTTTAAAATTACAGTTCGATATAAATGTTTATGAGTTGCATTATTCAACATCATTATTAGGACATCCACTGCTAAATATAGATCACCCTCTTGGTTTAGGATCCAATGTGAACGGTTGGAAACCTGCATCCAATGTCTTCCAAGGACCTTAACATTAGTTCATCTTGTGGCCGTACATCCTTCGCCTTCCACTTCAGAATCTATAAGACCCACTGGCTGTCTGTTTTACGCGGTTTGTGGCCACTACCTGTTTTACATACCAATCCGCTGGTATTTTCGTTTACCTATAGATCTCCTTATTAGATCTGATTAGATCTCGTATAGAACACTGACTGCACGAATATACAGTAATTACTTCAATAATATACTTTACTATATCTTTCGTATAATATGATTACAAAATGTGATTCATTCTAGTAAATTTAATGAAAAATTACGTCGCACTTTCCTTTTCATATCTAGCATGAAGCAATTAGATTCGCCTAATTTAGTATCAGATCAAGAAAAGTCTCCAGGAAATTCTTCAAACGTAATATTGCACGGAGCCGTGGCGAAATAAGAAATTGTTTAAGTATACTCGTTGCTTACTATGAACAATTTTCTTTGCTTCACTACAGTCGTTACACATGTATAGACGGAACAGGGAAGGCTGCGGTAATGAACGTCATCTGCAGTTATTATACCTGTATTGAAGTCAGTCACGCGTACCCTTAGGGATACGGTGGTCAGATATAACAAGTATATTATTGCGTTTCACTTTATTGCCGCGTACGTTTTATTATCTTTTAATAAAATACAACGATCAATTTGTTAAGGCCTCTTCACATGAATCTAAGTTACATTTCTATGAATAACGCACTGATTAAAGAAGTTTTAAAAGATTTTTTTAAAGAAGGACCATTTCGCAAAATTTAAAATTACTTTAAACACATCATGCGAAAAAGAAAAGTTAAAAAACTTTGTGGGAACTAGTCCATATGATAGACAACTTTATACGTAGATAAAAGTACACAATAATAAACTTCTATTAATATAACTGTGAGAAACCAACCGAAAAGTTTAAAAAACTTTCGACGTTATAATTGTGCTATAATTTACGAAAGTAAAAAATTTAAATCCATTTCCAAATATGAGAATAACAACAACACACAAGTAAATTTAAATGAAATTTATGAAATATTGTAGGAATATGATACAGTTATAACTTTAAAACAATTTCCAATAATTTGTCTTGTCTCTAACGGTGCGTCTGGTTACTCGCTCATGACATGTCAATTATAAGATTAGCTATCATTACCGTGATATGGTCATTTCGCCGCGAAACACGAATGGAATCGACTGTAAGTGGCAGAAATTTCCTTTACCTGAGGCGATGATATGTAAATCGGACATACAGACTCTCACTCTGTCACTCATGCTTACGAAGGCAGCGTGTAACGTCTCAATAGGCACTTATTTATACACAATGCGATCCCATTAGCCGTGTCTTGTGAGGAATAGCTTGTTAACAAAACAGGTCTATTGGAGAAAAAATAGCAATAATTCTTTAACAGGTAACTACACTGGCTTGACATTTTTAATTAGAAATTGAAAATCGCTGATCACTATTTTTTTCACACAGATGTTTATCTACGAATTGAAGCAACGTATTAATATTAAAGTATTCCCAATCCTCTTACTTCATAATTTAATTCAATCTTTGAAATAGATAATATTTATTTAAAAATAATACCATGCATCATCTAAATAAACCTATATTGAATCATTTTAAATAATATTACGAATAACATGACAAAGATCTACCAACACATTTAACATATATTAATAATTTCTGTACTGTAAAAACTTCTATCAATATTAAGTATACTTATATCGTTTATAGTATTATGTCCAATCCGATAACGTTATTAAATCTATATACGTATCAAAAATGTATTTGACATTCCTTGTGATTAATACCATTTTCGTTTAATATATGTCCTTCTAATTCGCTTTAAAGCACACAATTGAAAGCTATACGAAATAAACCATATAAAATTCTTGCTTGCTAGTATTTTAAAATACCTGGCAATATGTTACTAGATTAAAATTACATAGCTGTGAAACGTACACTTATTTATGTGCACCAATATTTATTATATATTTCTAATTCCTTAGTTGTATATATTAGGAACACTCGAAAATAATTTTCCAAGAGCTAAGAAATTGGTTAACATTTATCAACTGTTGCAAAAGATAACTTTCAAAGTTTATTTATTCTTTGTACATAATAAGGATTCATGAAAAATCTATTATTAACAGCTCAGTCACGTAAAACGTTGTAATAGCCTTTTTATCACATACTCTACGTATGCCGAACTAATATTATTTACCTGCTGGTCATAAATAAATAATGATAGCGTGAACTTCTAACATTGTTCGCACAATGCTGTAAAAATTTCATACGATGGAATTTAGCGACTACATTGTACAATGAAGTTACTTTGTTCTTACAAGAAAGCTTGCGACCATAAATTTTCATGTTCAAACACTAATTCTAACTAGCTAATGACAGTTTGAACGCAGAGAGCGGTACTGAAGCCATAAGCATCAAGATAAATGCCGGTCACGGTGCGCATCATAAATCCACCCCAGTGATGTTCGAATGCCTTTTTTCTCGTTGTAACAATCTCAGAAAATGGCGTTAGAACGAGGAACAATATTGCCGGGGACGATATGCGGCCTTAGAATGAAAGAAAATAAAAGATATATCACGTTGAAATGGTTTCTATTGCCTTTCGGTTCGGTTGCTTCCCTTTTATCCGTGGCTGATCGTTTAGATGTGGTGGTGGATGCGCGTATGGACAGAGGCGGGACGGACGCGACGAGAGAGGAGGGGTATGTGCATGACCGCGCAGGGCGCAATGACCTTGTGCGCACATTCCGTCCGCTTTGGAGGGCTCCCGCGGCGCTCCTGCTATCCCAGTCCTAGACGCTATTTAGCGGGGAAATAACAGCTAAGTAATGAAGTGTGAGAAATAGCGAAAAGGCCTTTCATTCTGTGGTACTTGAAGAATATTATTATTGCAATTATAAATTACATGTAAGCATAAATGCAATTTAAATGTATTGTATGTTATAACTATTTATCAAACCAAAATTACGAAAGTTTTTCCATGATTTGTTAAATCTACATGAAATGTACTGACCCGTCACTATATTTATAGAACCAAATTTTAATAAACTTAAAATCTAATAAAAATACTTCTTTTGTTGAGTAGAGATCAGCTAGGAATTAATTTTACGAAATTCTATCCGTAAGGGGGTTTGAGGGAAAGTTCATAAAAAAGGCAAATTGTCAAAATATAGGTCTTATAAGTATTCAACTTGGCAATATTGTTTTGATATATAAAAGATTAGCAATAATGGCTTTTATAAAATTATACCCACAAAAGACAGCGTGGCCCACGCAACGCAGGTACCGGACGGATAATTAAAAACAAACCTTAAAAAGGTTTTCAGATACTATTAGCATATTCTTTACCGTATAGAAACTTTGCTATAACTCATTCAAATGCTTTTAAGCGGTTACGTAATAAATGCAAATACTGTAAAGAATTTTAAATCTAAACAAATACACGCTATTCAATACATTAGGGTTATTGATCGAAGAATACAAGCTATGTACATGGAGTGGAAGTAAAACAGAACTCAAAGTAAAAAGGCTTAACAAAAAATGTATTTTTGATCCATAAATTTATTTAAATGTTTTTTAATATTATTATATTCCCAAAATAGTATTTATGTACGAAATATTTCCTTATAGCAAAAGCAAAGGACACAAAATAAAATCATAAACAAAAAGAAATACGTTCATTCGGTTCTTTTAAATGTCTATTTTATTTGTAATATACTCTTAATCCCGTGTTTATATAAATTGATCGTCAAAATCATGGCTTAAGCATTATTATGTTCTGGTATGCGGACGTTACTGAAGTTACTGGACTGATATGTACCATAAAATGTATCGAAGCTATGTGCCTAGATGTGTTAACGCAGGATATTGTGCAAAAAAATTTATGTACTGATAATAAGAGTAACAAGTCTGGTCACATACTGGTAAAATAAAAAAATAAGATGATATCGAGCCCTAGTATTTAATAATCAATATTTTTAACAACTTTCGTAGTTCGGTTATCGCATGTCATTAAATATAATTTTATTTTCGCAACAACGTAATTTTGTGAATTGGTTATAAATTAATACTGATATTCTAGACTGCTGTAAATTGAATAAGAATCATAATATAATAGAGAATAATCTATAATCAATGCTAATGCCATAATAAATTTTCTTTCTTGAACAAACCATAAACATTTAAACAAATAAAACTTGAAAATTTGTAACTTTTCATAAGAAGTTGTTCTTATGATAATCGGTTTTGCATACTTGGTTTTATATTAGTATCACAGCGCCATTTCTGTTTTTTTCGTCCTTTAAACACAAACTAATAAAACCGGTACAAGCAATGAACATTGTCATAAATTATACCAACGTTCACTAATTTATTTCGTTTCTGCGATTTCTTATTAATTGAGATTGTTGAGACAAGGAGTTTAAAATGTTATCATATTATATTATAGCAACCAAATACTTACATAATTATTACCTGCGGTGATTAAATAATACACCTAAAATATATGTAAAAAAACATATTTTTTTATTGTTCTGGGTTACCTCAGTATTATTAACCTGACTGTACATGAGGAGTTCTACCCACATAAACGTAGACCTAAGCTTGCATCCATTACCTTGAAATTTAGATAATTCAGTTTTCAAATGAGACTTTATTCTTTATAATAACTGCGGCGCCTTTAAATTCAAGTCTAATTTATTACATTATAGAATCTTTATTGCGTTGATTAACAACAATACATCATAGTAGTAAATAAGTAAATAAAATTTTTGTAGAAAATCTACAAGTAAAATGTCCGCTATTTAAGGCAAAATGGAGCAGTGAATTTAAAAAATAAAAAAAATAAAAAATTTCATTACGTCAAAAATGAAACATCTTTACTTCTAATGTACATCCAAACCTACACATTTTCGTTAAACTTACTACGTTCAAAGTCTCAAAATTTAATACTTATAATCTTTCAGGGTAAATTTGGTAAAAACTATAAAAATTTCAAAATAAAATTTAATTAAAATTTATCATTGTTAAATCTTATAGATATAATTATGTCAAATAATCAATGTAAATATAGCTATTCTTAAAATTATTCTTACTTAAATACTAGTGGTTATTTGTTCCGATAAATAAAGTTTTAAATACCGTGATCATATTTTAAAGAAAACATCATGTCCAAAAGCCTTTCTTTGACAAGTGTCATGGCATATTATGTATTGAAGTTTCAACTTTTGAATACTACAAAGAACTATGATACAATGAAATTTTATGTTATTTTCTTTTCATAAGAAAGTAATTTTAAAACTTTAAAAATTTATGAAATGACCGCACCTAAAAGAATAATTATTACAATATGAATAAATCTACGTTTCTCACCTTTTCTGTTTGTGAAATATTTACTGTTATCTAATAACCGTTAACTGATCTTTTATGTTACCGTAATGTTATAAAACAATGTTCACAGAAGCGTTTGTTTACGCTTATCCATGAGAATCACCTTTATGATACGCAATGAATGCAACTTGAAATAATTAAAAAGGTTATTCATACTATTTTTATATATTCTACTTTCTTCAGATATAATTTATACAGATAAGAAAATAACGGAATGTTAACGAGAAAAGTCAATGATATCTGATACGCATATATTACATTACCATATTACTTTAAGTGGGGAAACAGGTCAATCCACCTTTATGGAATGTTGAAACAAATCGTAATTTCTATTATAATTAACAGGTGGAATTTTTTCACAAATTTGAATAGATGTAATTAATACATATCCTCAAATATCCTCCATGACCTACGACATTCACAATTTTCGTCTTTTTGTTAAAACATATACAATCTTAACAACTTTCTCGAAGTAATATCCGTTCTTAATTTTGTTATTCCTCTGTTTTAGTTGTAATGTCAAAATGTTAACGCCTACTAAATAACATCGATTCACCTTAACGGAGAAAGGAACATTTTTTAATAATAATTTTAAACCCAAAAAATAAAAATGTATTACCAAATTTTACCTGATTCAGATTTCTATGAAATTTATTAATACAGATATTATTTACAAAAATACAACAAATTCTCACACATTATATAGTGATTAATTTTATTTTTATTTTCCCGATGATTATTATGTTTATTTTTCTTCCATCAGAAATATACCCACCCATGGTTCTACCACTAATATTTTTAAAGTATTATACAAACTTTTTAACTAAGTTTTTCATAATAAGAAAACAATAATTATTCATCTGAATGTAAATAGTGTGCTCTACCGTCAAATTTGCAGAGCAGCTCTAGTTTTTAAAATAAAATTGTACATAAAACTGTGTTTGTGTTCATCGCTTTAAAATATTAACTTATATTTATTCTAACAAAAGGTGTGCTTGTGTAATATTTTTAACGGCAGAACACCCCGGTAATGTTACCTGTCCGGACAAAAGAAGATCAAGAAAAAGTCCTTTATTCAAAAAAAAAATTGAATTTAATAACTTTTTTATCTTAACATATTAAACAGTGAAATTCAGAGTAATGCAAGCAACTAAGATGTTATCTTTAAAAAAAACACTTTTACGACTTTATTAACTACCGTTTGACCTCCATGAGGCAGTTTATCTGCTTTTTTAATCAACACATATTGCTAACAATAGATGATACTTTATAAATATGTTACTCCTTATCACTTATTGTAACTCCAAAGAATAACAGAACCTTATTATTATGCACTATAGAGTTTTACTTCCATGTAATGGTTATAAATTTTAAAAGATGTGTTTTATTTTTGTCGGAAAAACAATCCTAGTGGTTTAATTACCGAATTTAATAAATGAATTTGCTATATCAGGTTTAACAACCTCACTAATATTATTACGGTGATTACAACACCCTTCTAATACAACGCAACGCAACAAAAGTTTGGGAGAGTCTTCACATATTCGACTAATAGCGTAACAACATCTTAAGAGAATATATCGAACATATCGGACATATCGGTATTTCAAATGACAACTTTTTCACCTCCTTGTGCCTTCGGTGGGTCACGTATAGTTCATAGGCGCCAATAAGAATTGCAAATATTCATTTAACCTTAATAATTACTTCCTCACAATAGAATAGACACACCTTTTGTGAACACCTAATTAGGTGCGGTCAACAACAACGGGGTCGCGCAGACATATGTATGTATTTACTTTCAAAGCTAGGCACAGGCTTCCCTCAAAGGTCGCCGTAATGACCCTTGCTCTGTCCTTATGAAATAATAATTATAACGTTCAATGACAGCACTTGCTACATATTTGATTCCGGAAACCAAAAATAGGTATGTGAAAATCAAACAAAATTTAAGAGTTGTCTACTTATCAGATGTTCCAATTTTAATACGATTTATCTGGAAAAATACTTTGTGTTTCTTACACTTTGACCGATATGAAAGTGACGACCCGTAAAAATTATACAACAAATAAATTATTTTATTCTTAAGAAATCTAATAACAAAATTTAACAATTTGCAAACAAGTTGGTTATGTTATTGCTTTTAAATTTATTAAACTATAAACTCTGAATGTATTATAATAACAGTATTATTTAACATTCACTATTAATTTAAATATCATTAATTCGATGCTATCTTATTTTACTTAAAAATTATTGCCACCATAACCTCTTTTCATGAGCTTGTGAAATCATGTATCTAACATTGACTGATTAATTTTCTCTTTTACCTAAATTACGTGAAATGTGAGATTATTAGAAATTTATTTTTTTTACACGCTAATTTATGGTTTTCATAACAATTACCATTTTTGTGTTACACGAAATTCTTAATTATCATTTAATTAACCTTTTAAACTGATATGAAAGCGTTAGATAAAATGTAATGTCTTAAATTATATTTACCTAAAAAATAATCGAAAAAAATAATTTAAGCCATTATTCATTATGTAATATATAATTTCTACTACTTAAGCATGTATTTTTGTCTGATAATCACTATTTATATATTATTTTTAATTTATCAGAGAAATTACTATAAAATATTCAACTTAAAATTTTAATCAGAAGCTGAGAAAAAGTTTATGTATCTACGAATTGGAACATTAAAACAAGTAATATTAATAACGAATCGCAAGTGACTTGCGTAGTTTACGCGTTGATGTCTAATGTAAGCAACAACGAGGTAATATATTTTTGTCAACGCGGTACTAGTTTATCTCTTTTATTTTCATACTAACTGCCCCGACTTCCTTCTACCATAAGTTAATAGTCAGCTGCAATCCAAAAACTTACACAAATCTTTTTACAGAGTGATCACTTTATTTATAGATTTAATATCTTTATAATAACCCACCATTACTTACATATATTACACTTTTCTGTTGCACATTGCGAGAATTTATTAATAATACCATTATAATGCTTTATGGTAGACATGTTTGACATCCAGTGTTTGAGAGTTGAGTTTATATAGGAAAGAAAAATGTGTTTTTTTTTCTATTTTCCTCACTATTAATAATTAATAACATTTTTTTCTCACCGTTAACACCAGGGAACGACAAAAATATGTTAAAAATAGCGGAATTGACCAGTCCGTTTACGAGTTTTGTGCTTAGTATCACATTTTAACATTCATTTCAATTAATATCAATATTAAACGATTATAGTATAGCAAACAGTTATATTTAAACTAAAAAGGGTAACGTCCGTATTTGAATAGTGAAATAATCACTGGACAACGTGACTTATTTCGATTGTCTTGGCGAGCGTTGACAGCGTGGATAATATAAGCGTTGTTTCGAGCGTTAATCAACTGCGGGAGCCGTGGGGATCCTGATCCGACGGGGAAGTGCGGCGGTCGCTGACCGCACTGCACGACGTCCTCACTGTTATTTAACTAGTGCGACCCGCGGCTATATCCGCCATTCATTGACTGTTTTATTTTCTTGATAAGGTCCTAAAACTTTATACCCGCTTCTATTACTTTGTTTGGGATCATTTAATAAGTTTTCTATAACATAAATCGTTACTAACAGATAGATATAAATGTTTCATTAAATAAAATGCACTGAAATATTAAACTTTCTTTTCTGAACGCTATTACCATGTATAATAATAATAGATGCGGTTGCAATTTCAACCACACGGTCAGTTTCAAATTACAGGGAAGCAATGCATCTCCATTATAGAAAAAAAAGCTTGTTTTTATTACGACTTCCTCGTATGAATCGACATTCTGTGAAGAATACCAACATATACATTCTTGGTTTTTACTTCCTTGGTTACGATTTGTAATCAAATTACAAGAGTAAAATAACTTACTAAACACATCCTTGTTTTTTGTTGGGCTGTGTATTGACGGATGAGACCGGCGTTTATTTCGTACAAAAACTGACGGTGTCATTCTCTGTTAAAGAGATTTGTTCAGACACACGTACAGTGATTTCATTAAACGTTGAAACTCTACTGAAGATGTTTCATGAAATCTTGTCCTACCAAAGCTAATACATCTCATTACATACGATATTTATTATATTGATAAATTTTTACATTTTTCGTAAATAATGGGGATAATGGACTCCGAAGAGTGTAAAAGCGTTCCAGGCGCGTTCTTATGTGATCGAGAAATGAAGAACATCGAGAGGATTATGGCCGATGCAAGTCGCAAGTAAAACAAAACGCTCTGCACTTCGTGATAGTTTTACTACAAAGTAAGTAACGAAAGTATATCACGGAAGTCTACACTAATTTGTTTTGTTATCTTTTAATCGAAAATTTAAAGCAGCAATCAATTTAACATATTCATGCTTGAATGTGCTAAATAGATGGCTTTAATTATACGCCCAGTGCAATAATAAAAACGATCAATGTATCGATATAAATAGGATTACTGATCTAATGAATCAAATGTTACGCTCTATCTCCTGACAAGCGACATTTTACCTGAGACTAGAGTAAACGAGTACAGGAAAACAACCTATGTTCTCAAGCTACGTTACGCATCACTGACTACCGCAGTATAAAAAGACGAATCGACATACTATTGAGGTGAAATTATTTTTACGATTTAAGCTATTTATTGGTGTATAATCGAATTGGTAGTTCATAATCACTAGCAATTTTTTTTAATTGTTATTGACTAGGCTTGAGTAGTAAAACGCTGGTTTAATTTACATGATTGGAACTCGTTAAGCTTTTAGTTAGCCTTAGAGGTCACTCAATAGAGTGACTGGAAGCAGAAACCTTCGAGAAAGGACCACGACTTGAGTTGTCACTAGAAACGATTACGATTCGAGGGCGCCCGAGAAAGCTGAACCTCGACACGATTGGATTATATTATTGTGATATCGACTTTTAATCGGATTATGATCCTGTGTAGTCTTTTGAAAGTTTAGTTTTATATTTTCCGCTAAAATAACTATGAGTCATAAAATTGTTTTGTCAGTCATGTTTGTATCGCCGGCATCGGACATATCGTGATACTTCGCCACCCACTGGTTTAGCATAAAACGGAGCGAAGCTTACGTATGTACTTTCTCGTTTATTCATCATCTTTGTAGGTCGCATTGCTACGTGCGGCGGCTTCGCACGCGCAGAATATGGACGGGACGCTGTGGTAAATCCATTATCAACGACAATACACCACTAATGTTTCTTCCATCTCGCTACGTGATCCAAACATAGTGAAAGTTATATTTGTGTCGTTTTTGTCAAATGGAACAACCGTTATAAAAATCTGTCAGTGAAGCGACAGAGAAAGATACAAATGTCAAATCATTATTGTAACCGATTTTATTCACCCTTTTGATATTTTTTTTTCAAAACTTATTTCATTCGTTTGCTTAAAGCTTTTTATCAATAATGCTTTTTTCTATTAGCCTATCGAATTGTCGTATAAGTATATGTGCATTTAGAGATCGGCAAACGTCAATAATGTATACATATGTATATAAGTAATTATTATATTTTTAATGCTTGTAAAATTGTATTTAAGAGTAAAACAGAAAAATTATACCAAAATTATTGTATATAATTTAATTGAATTTCTACGTTATCTATTTTTTTAATCAGTCTCGTAATTATTGCCAAAAAAATAATTCACACATTTATTAAAAAAAACATTCTGAATTGTTTTTATACAGTAATGTTTATTATCTCAAGTTAGCAAAAAGGCTGCAATAAATTAAAAGAGCATAGTCATGTCTTAATTCTGTAATTTTTAGAATTATCATAAAAATACAAATAATGGTCCTTATTGATTTAATCTATTGATACCAAGCACTTATACATCTAAAATTTAATATTTATTGTTAATCAATAAACGTTACTAAAGATCGTGAGTTATATAATTTTAACTACAACATAACATACATCACTTGATGCCGAAACAAGTTTCAAATTACTGGTACTTATTGAATAACATCAATTTTTTCACGGCATTTTGTTTAAATACACAACTTCTCGCTTATTTAAACATTCCTTACTGTTACTGTAACTAACGTCGTAATTGGTGCTTTGAAAAATAGCAATGGCAAATAATTCTGGTTCCATTTTTTTCCATAAAGAAACTTTTAGCCGGTTTTACAATTATATAATAGCAATTACTTCGTCCACTTCATGTGAAGTTATTAGTTTTTATTTAGACAAATAAAAGTAAAGAAAACTATTGTTTTTTATTCGAATATACAGGGATAATTTATTATAAATGAAAAAAAATAATTTATAGCACATTTATCAGCAAAAAAACGTCAGAGCTTTTTCTCCTATTTTCAATCTTACTATTATACTTTTCTTTATTTATTCTTTTGGAATGCGACAGGCTAATTACTGTAAGCAGTACAAAGTTTGCAGGGACAGATAATAACCAATAATTACTTTTGATATATAGTAATCCGAATTTAAAAAAACGCTTTTTACGGATTACGTTATTTATTATTTCTTAAATCATCGATTTTTGAAGGATGTATCATGCAGTAGTAATTGGTAGCAAATGAATAATATTAGCCCCTAAAAAATTTAATATCTATAACTAATCACCCTGTAAGTATAAAGGAAAACATTCTTGTCTTGTTTTTACATGATATTGTTGTTATTCATCAACATGACATAATGTATCGTGACAGCCGCGGCATAATTAAACTCTTTTTATATAAATCATTTTCTTTGCAAACTCATGTATAGTTTATTTTTTATATAATAAAATAAACTAATCAATATTACTAAAAAACCAAAGAGCCGCAATCGAATTACACGCCTATTAATTCACATTTGTAGGAGGCTGTTGACGTGGGTCGTCGGGACGATGTACGAATATCATCGCACTTCGTATTTTCTTGCATGATAAATACGAATCGTTTTAAAACATGTTCCACAGAGACTATTTATAGCAAGGGTAGAATGATATTTTTTATTTGTTATAAACATTAATATATATATATAAAACAATCATATAAACTATGTGGGTAAATCATTGAACTTTGATTTTAAAGTCCATATCGTTTTCGGGTCCATGACTTATACTCAGGTACACTGACTTCGGAACCAAGGGGCCGTCAAGGTTACGGAGGATACATTTTAATTGAATTTAACTACAAGGAAATCTCGTTTTTATCTGTGTTGAAAAAAAAATGTACCGTTAGCTCTATTAACTTTTTTATTCCAATGACATATTACTGTCGATAGAATATATAAGAAAATTGTTATAACATCTCATTCAAACACTATCGTTGAAATTAAATCTGCTACTATATTTCTTCTAAAATACTATGACGAGTTTAAAAAATAAACCGAAATTTTCATTTATTTTATTTAAATTCATAATATATAAATTTTTGGTTAGACAAAATACTTCATTCCTATATGCACGTATACTCGTAAAGATGTAATCACTTTCATGCTAGCAATACCTTTGTAGATACGTTTCTATACGAGAAAAATGCCATTTTTATCATTGTCGTCGTGCTATCTAAACGCAAAAATCAGAAGCATTTGACGTACAATTTCGCGTATCACGACATCGGAACAAAAAGCACGAGCATATACCGACCGCGATCAATTACGTGGTGATACGTCGTAGTGGACAATCGTTACATCGAGATCTGTTATTAGATATAACTGTACGCGGACACGTAATGAGCCACGGCAAATTTCAAATAAAATACGAGACATTATGGAATCGTAGAGCGTTGTGGGTCGGCCAGCTCCGTAGAGAGGGCACTGGGTCGGGGGAAAGTACCGAGGCTTTATGAGCGCGTGCACACTGCATGCCGCAATTACATACATACAATCGGATTTTATTGTTGTCCGAATTTAGAAATCTTCCCAGATGATCATTGTGGTGCGATATCACATCGAACTCGACCGTTTGTTACAAGATAATGAAAATATGATAGTTTTAGGTACGAACAAAACCAATAATTATTCCCTTCACTAGGTAAACCATATTGGTGTAGGCATACCTGTGTCATACCGTCATCTAGGTCATCAGCTATCTTGTAGTAATTCTCAGAGAAATTGGTCAAATTAATGTCGTGAAAGTTTGATAGTTGAAATAAAGAGAAAGAAGCCATTTCTTATGGATTTGGTGCACTAATTTACCTTTTGCATTTGTTTAATGTTGTTTTGATATATTTCAAAATGTAATGTAAATTTGAAAAAAATATAATTTGAATTCATGTAAAGCTACAAATATAGGTATTTACCACTATCCACTCGCAAAGTATTCGCTTTAGGGTCGTATCCAGTAGCACGAAAGCAATAGAAACCTAACTCTTTTCCTTTTTTACTATGACCTCCTGAACCTCGGAAGTCGAGGCTTAATCATCTTTCATTTTTAAATTGCAAAAAGATTTTTTGTATAAAAAGAAACATGATTTTATGCAACTTATTAAAATCGTTAAAATATAGGTGATTTGCGGGAATAATTGTTTTTTTCTGTTCAAAAATCGCTCGCACCATTGGTATATTCCATAACAATGACAATCCATCTCGAATATGTTTTTAATTCTGTGTAAGTAGGTCGATCAGTGATTTGGGCGCAGCCGAGTCTTCGGTCAAGGCCATGTGCACTTGACGGCAAAAAACCTCCCAACTGGTTATGCGCCCACGCGTGCGGTTAATATAGACAAGTTTTTTTTCCTCTACAACTTACGACATACGATGCAAGTGACGGCTCAGGCCATTGATCGCTATTGTCTGTGCTTTTTAATTCATCTGTCAAACTAATATGTTATGATGTTTTCTTTTCATTTTATAATTAGTTTCATTAAGAATGTTTTTTGTACGGTTAAATAAAATTAAAAATTGTACACTTTTAAACTTTCTGTGTTTTTTAATTATAATCTTCAATTAATAAATGTTGTTTCATTATAGAGAATCAAGACTTCTTTATTTTTATGCTTTTGTTATAATCAATGATATTATTAACGTTAATTACATTTCTCTTTTTTCTGGTACAAAGTGATTGGTTTAAAAGCTTTAAAGTAGTGAATGTATAACTCATTTGCGTGCAAAAAGGTTTAGAGCCTTAAAACCTATTTTACTTCACCATCGATAACGTGATCACTCTGGAACTCTATTGGTTGCATACCAAGCCTTGTTGTTGCAAACAAGGCTTAATCTCCTGACAGTACAAAATTTCTATATTCGTCGTCGTCGTTTCGGACCATAGAAGCCCACTGTAAAGTATAGGTCTTCATATCTATGAGGAGATCTATCATAATCACTACGCTTGGCAGGCGGGTTGGGGATCGCAGTTTTGTATTAGGCTACGCAGAGGATTCCGTTGCCCGTCTTTGATAAAATGTATAACGAATTTTACTATATTAATCCGTTTTTTTTTCATAAGTTAACCAAACATTATTTAATATTATACTTTTAAAGCTCAAACACTTTTAATCACCTATATAAATAAGCTAAGCTTCTATTATTTTTTTTGATGTTAGGTTGTAATGTTTTCACTGTTGAGATTTGAGTCTTCCTTCCGAGAAAGGAGGTCGTTATCAACCACGCAAATTCGATACACACCGTATATGTCTATCCATTAGAATTTTTTTCTCAATAAGTAGTGATATTAAATTCTGTCCGTCTGAACACGAATCCGCAACCTACGATCATAAGTCACTGTGTTTTATACTAAGCTACCGCTGTTCGTCCTGTAAAGATATGATACCTACTAAACAATAAAAATGGTTTAAGAGTATTTTCTTAGCAGCCGGTGTTCCTTTATTTGTTGTTTATTTTTCTTTTCTCCTTCAGGCAAGTACAAACTTTATCTAGGTTGACTAGGTGTTTGTTTATTTATGTATTTCTGTACCATATTTATTACATATTTCAATATTTATATTTATTATATATAAATAAATGTAGATATAACTTTACATTCGGATATGTATGTTATTATATTTTCATCGTATTCAAAACTGAAAAACTTGACGTGCCTTAACTACTCTCCATTCGTTGCTTTGTCTACACTTCCCCATCCTTCTTAACCCCATATTTGCAATTTCTTAACTCTCATCATGAGAGAAATACTGTGGTCAAATAATCTTTTACTTCTTTGCCCTTCGCGCAAATCTAACTTCTTTTATTCTTTTTCTCTTGTAAAAAGCGTTCTGGTTTGAAATAAGCTACCCAGCAGTTAGGAAACCGGTATATTATTAAAAAGAAGGTTCGAGACCTATTGGTGAAAAAGACGTCGTAACTCCCTAATAACGAATTATATATATAGTATACATGTCAGTGTATTCTTTGTACAAATTTTATCCTACTTTTTAAGTGTGTGTTTATATATATATGTAATTATAAGTGAAATATTTACAGAAATAGCATATGACATATAACTAGTTAACTTTTATATAAAATTTAAACAACTGCCTTATAATTATCTCAGCACCATCTCTGATTCGCTGGTAAGGAATGTCTCAAGGCAGTAAGTCTCCCATTACAAAGATTGTAAAGAGAGAGAATAAATAGATAACTAAATAAAAAACTCTCGAACAAAGTACCCGTCGACTCCCCGGTACTTATTCTCCTAGTCCCGTACTGTGGTTGTCTGAATAAAATGGCCTCGAGTAACAACCCATTTTACTTTTAATTTTGCTGTTATGTTACGTATACAATAAAGCGTATTAAATTAAAATAAACAATGAGCCAACATTTCTATTATAAGACTAAGAATATTTTCCGGTCAAATTATATTGTTAATATTAAAATAATTAATAAAACTGTTGACCGCCCGCTCTATTTTTTTCTCATTCAACAAGTCTATCCAATAATTGAATATACTACCCTTTGTACTTAATTTTTCCTGTTTAATCTGACTAGTTTTTACTTCTCGTTAATGTACAATAAAGAGTAATTAAATGACTAAAAGATATTATATTAGCTGGTTGGTTGATCATATTGCTATACTATATACTATAACAATTCGAGATTAATCAGGATTTTGTAATAAAAATTCAAAATTTTTTTTGCAAAGAGTTCTTTTGTCCTCCAATAAATCCAGAATCAGACAGGCCAACAGAAGACCAAAGCTTTACTGTAAACGTATTACCGATTTGAAGCCATTTGGTAATAAAGTTTAATATACTTTTTACCTTTTTTTTTGGTTTTATACTTATATACTTTATGATTGTTGAAAAAAAAAATGTATAAATTTCTCTATTTATTTATATCACATTAGATATCAATTAACTTTTAAGCGTTAATTATGTCCGGCAAAATTAAGCATTCCGGTCGTAAAAAACTCGTCCTTGTCCGTCATTTTCAACGGACTTTTATTAAAAGATGCTTATTATATTAAACAATGATAATTTTTATGAATCTATTAACATAAAATAATCATTAGTTACGTGTGTTACAACTTTATCTATATAACGATTAGTAATTTGCAGAAATCTCACAAAGGAATATGAATTCAAAACTGCATGTGAAACGCCAATAAAAATATGATCAAATTAATCTGACAAATATTTTAGAAATAACTACCTGTTTAATTAAATTTATAAAGTTAAAGAACAGTGAATATCCTGTAAAAGAAGTTCTAAAGAGTGTCTTAAACCAAAAAATATGTCAAAAGAAATAGATATATAAACCAAAAGGGACAAACTTTAAAAAGGGATACTGATGTGATGTGATGCACTCTACCGTTTTGTTTTTTGCCAAACATTCTCCTTGGCTTTTTTCCATGAAGAACAGCCTCTCTTAACTACAAATCTAAAATTCTTAACTACTTAAACTTTCGTATATACATTATCAGAAATTTTTATATCATTTTTTTACCTATCTTCAACCATATTAATATTTAAAAAAAACTAGTGTATTAGTTTTATAATATGGAATTTAAAAGCGAATAGGCACACGGAGTACAAAAAGCTCTATCCAACAATAGCATCACAGTTGGTATCCCACACAAGTGCATGTAATGATCATAGATGCCGTCGTATACCTCTTGTAATTCCAAAGTAATGACTGCAATCATTTTACCATCTATGCACCAATACCGTGCTTTTGCTTAGCGTAAGTCAAGTAAGACGACCCGTGCGAATCAAACTCGTGGAACGGTTAGCAACGGTGGACATTATTTAATTATTTTAAATGGTAACACTGTCAAAACTGTTATTTTATTAATTATGACTATGAAATTGTTAATATTTATTTTATTAAAATCGAAACATGAATTTATTATTACATACTTATGTCATTTAACTTTCAAGTAATTAATTATTTGGTAAAGAGTTAATCATGGATTCATCAATTTTGAAAAAAAAATTGTGTTTTTTGCTTTATAATACATACCCTTGTTGCAACACGATCTTCAAAATTTCTAGTCTTTGCACGACAGCCTAAATCTGAAGGTTCCACGCAAAAGAACTACGACCCGGCCACACAAATGCGCGAGCACCAGACCCTGAACGACTAAACCGTCCGATGGGTGCTGGAGTGAGCTTCTCACGCGCACTAACACGAGTACTGACCCTGGGGCGCGTGTAAAGACGGACCACGCGGCCGTCCAGGCGCTCTGAACGAAATGAAATGGTGAAGATGACGCCGCCGTCTTATATAGACGTGACCGTAACCTGACGCCGGATAACGGATTCCGTCCGGCGCAGGATTCAATCAACTATCGCTCTTAATGCCTGAACGCAAAGATCAGTTTTCTTTCCCTGATAGCTTTCAACTTACTGCAGTAGATACATTGGATTTTCAATAAAGCGCCTGGAGCTGAACACTGCAATTTGCCACTAACACCGGCAAGCTCAAACCACGCCTGGATTAGAGGACAGTACAACGGACCTTGGCATCAGAGTACGCCATCGAAATCGACCTAGAACGGCGGAACTGCATTCCGACGATGAGATTGCCTTGAGTATATTCGCATCCAAAATTATCTCAAACAACATATATAACTGCCAATTTTTATACAATTAAATCTTATTTCGTTATTTTTTGTATATAAATGGTGTTTCAAAATATTGTTAAGACGAGACATAAAATATACTTTATTACATTTAAATTCATATAAGATACTTCATAATTTGGCCATAAACTTTAAATAAATATATATAGCCAGAAAATTTTCATTTATCTAAACTGTTTATTATAGAATCTTTAATTTTAATTTGTTAAAATCGTTTGTTAAAATCTGCTGATATCCTGTCGTGTTAAGATATTTGTCACCAAACTAGTATTTGATTATATTTTCCTTTCGAAATTGTTTGTTGTGTTCCAATTTGAAAGCCCGATAGCAATTGAAGTGGTTTCTGCAAAACATCAGGCTTCGCAGACTGTGAACAAGTACCGTCTGTACTGTAATACATTAATTAACTTTTATACTTGCGAAATAAAAATTAATAAAACATTTAAATATACAGTTAGATGAAAATGGGACTACTAGTTTACAAATATGGTTATTGCTTTCCAAATAAATAAATAAGAAAGAAAGGCTAGATAACCATTTTAATGATTAGTCGATTGGCAAAGCAACATGTTTTAGTGACCCATCTCATCGCTTTTTAATAAATAATATTATTGCCAGGCTTACACTTAATATATTTACCCCAACAAGTTCAGAATTTAGATCTATGTTCTTTTAGCAATAAAAACCAAAACAGAAACTTCTTGTTACAATATTTAATTTACTTTAAAAATTCGTCAAATTATTTTCTTTCACATTGTAGCTGTTTATAGTATATATAAAGAGGTTTAACTTTTATCCAACTAACTTCGTTCTTAAATGAGTTTTCGAGCATCGCTTGAAACAAACTATAAAGACACAAAGTCAATGCTTTGAAAATATAAATTAAAATAAAATCTTGTCCCTGCAACTAGCATTATGTTATATAAATTAAAAACATAAACTTATTATGTCATATTTAATACATATATAAATATAATACATCATCAGCGTCCACAGGTGGACATATGCCTCTTCACACACAAATACAAAAATACGTTTACTCAAATGTTGACCTAAAAACTTTGTAAGGGCCAAAAGTACACTACGTATATATGCCGTTTCATCATGTTGTACGACGAAAATGACATGCTCTGAAATATTTTTCACTTTTTTAAAAATAGGTAGGTTAATTCAAGTAATAATTCATATCACAAGTTTTAAAATTGTTTTGTACTTTTAAAAATAAAATAATGAACATAATTTTTAGGCTCACTTCCTACGGTTTCCTAAAAGAAGATTTAAAGCCATCATCGCAAGTTGATACGGTAGTGAAAGTTAATGTTTTGATTCGCACTGCCACTCATTATCAGCGCGATGAAAATCTTCAATTACATCTCGCACGGCAAATCTCTGTCTTTTTATTTTAGTGAGATTCAATTACTTGCTTCCAAAATAATTGCAGTGCATGGCGCCGCTGGCCGTAGCTAAGAAAGGAACTTGTTTCAGCAGTCTACTTCATAATGACAGTTCGACGTTCCCATAGTGTTAAAAAAAGAATAAAACTTCGAGATGATGACACAGCTTCGAAAGGGATAGACGCCGATGCATTCTGCGGACATTTTATATTAATTTTGATGTACGTTAAAATAAATTTATTGCCAATAGATTTATATAGAAAATTGAGTATAAAATAGTGAAATCAATCTAGTGCTAAGAATAATTATTTTTAAACGCCAAATAACTAAAAACATATAAATCTAAACTTTCCATTAAAATAATTTTCGGCCATTTTTAATTATAAATATTGAATGAGGTAATTACAAACTCATACCTCTACACAAAATAGATGCGGGGTGTATGCAAAAGTAGTGATTTTACATAAAAACACGTTATTAAGAAATGAGATCCACAAAAAAGGACGCGGCTCAAGATTTTTTTGGGCCCCCATTATTTTATTGGAGACTTCTCGTACCCCTAACGAGTTGGGATCAGGGTTTTTGTGTCCAAATAAGTTTTTCAGATTTTTCATCTTTATTCTTTACTCACTGTCATGCTTCTCAATTTCTTTTATTCTTGCCTTATTTCCATCACAATATATATTATTTAGTTCTTTTATTCCTTCTTGCTTTCATCGCCTTTCTTCCATCATCTTATTATCTTAGGTGGCTAGGTACATTTTTTTTATTTAATATTATTATTTACATATTTTATTTATCACAGTTTTCTTTGGGTTGTGCTTTTTTATACATTACTACACTTTTCTTTATCTGTTTTTAGTCTATTTTTCCTATTATTAATTGACTAGTTATTTTATGTGCAGTTTATTTGGTACCTACTTATCTATACTGTTTTGTTTCTATCAAAAGTGTCAGTCACCACCCTACGAGCAAACGATAGGAATGATGGGCGAAGGTTGTCGTCGCCCATCATTAAGGCGATGCTCTCTAAATCTATCTTTAACTTTACCTCCGGCTCAAGGTATTGCCCGTCTGAAGTGGCAGTGAGCGGTGAACATCGCTCGTACAACCGAAGGCCGTTGGGCCCGTAAGGTTCTATCTCTAGTGGCAACCACGAGCCGGTAAACGCGGGGTGGGTTAACCCTCCGCTAGATGGGCCGACGCTGCAGTTACGGTCACGAGATGTCGCTAGCGGCGGGCAGCGCAAGACCGGTCATCGTGGCGATTTTTAAGGAAGCCTATCTTGCAGTGGACATCAATCGACTGAAAAAAAAGAAAAACATAAGAATTACGCATGCAAAACTTACACAATAATTAAACATAAGCCTTTAATTAATTCTTATTGTGTTAATAAATTAAAAAAAATTATTGCATTTTTTATTATATCTACTTAAAAAACTCCTCAACTTTGTAAAAAAAAGTGTATACTATAAAATGTATTACGTATAGACCTTTACATAGAGCCTGATGTTTGTTGTGCACATTACGGTACGCTGTGTATACATACATTGCAGTAATTAGATAATTGTTGGCATAACGCTTGTAACGGCTGCTATAAAATTATGGTACTATTTTATAACCATCTTAAAATGACGTTCTGAAATCCGTTCTTTTCTGTTTTTGGTATTTTCATTTTCCTTAACCGGTAACTTCCGTTCCTTTTACTCCTACACTCATTTTCTCTTTGTCACCTAAAGTTTTTTGTAGAACAAAGTATTCAAGTTTTGGCTTATTGGCCGATATTTAAATTTAATATTGGACATCCACTTTGGATAGACTTTAAACTTATCAATATAAATATTCAATAACTATGTAATAACATATCGATAAAAAAGACCAAAATAGTTATCTGTTTTTGAGAAATGTAGAAACAAGATTAATATGGAATTGTCGCAAAACTTTTGTAATTATTTTAAATGTTCCTTGTGAATGAGCTTAAATGAATTTTCTTGAAAAACCAGTTTAGAATAACAAATTAAACCGATTGTTATAGACAACAAAGTGTGTCATTGCATGCGCCATTTGTCAACAAAGTTTACAATGACGATTAAAGAGTAGCAACCTGTAGTGCTTTAACAAAGTTACAAACAATTTACTCGCCCCTATTTCATTATGAACTTAATACATTGTACAGAGCAATAAAAGACAGTGTTATCGGTAACAACAACATTAGTTGTGTCTATTGATTTTAATGCAACGTCAGTTCTTTCACTCACGCCAAAAAAGCAATTTCCAGTAAAAAATATACTTTTAATGTGGGTTATTGTGTTAATGTCCCTAGCACTTAATTCATTACGCCACGATCACACATTGCAGTGAATGTCGATGTAACGGCCGGTCGTGCGTTGGTCGGCGCAGACGCATGACTCGTTATAATTCTTTGCTATCTATTTCACTTTGTTTCACACCTTTTATTTGGTGTTCATTTGTCAGATCTTTTACGTGGTCGGCGTAGTCATTGACTTCTAAAAATATTTGGGTCGCGTGGTCAAACATTGATAATATACTTTTACTTGGTAGATCGATGAGTGATTATTAATTTCGATTTCTCATTGCGTCTCGACCATTTATTATTTTAAAAAAACAAACTTCATTTTCTTTTATAGCCTCAATCAATATTTGTATGTTTAAATTAAACTCTCTTAGAGAAAAGTTTTATGTATAAAATAATATAACGGTATACAGTCGAAGTATATACGATAAAAATGTTAATAAAATAGTAATATACATAAGGCTAGCACTAATATTAAATATAACTTCTTATACCTCTCTTGTTTAATAAATTTAGTAAATTGTGGGCAACTACATACAGTGCTGCAACACACTAAACATTTAATATTTTGGAATTGTCATGTAATAAAAACGTAAGTTTGAAAAAACATTGAAAAATCATATTGTAATGTAAAATATTTATTTATAATTATTATGAGGCTTAAGAATAAATTGCTCTACTACTGTATTAAAGATAAAAGTAACTACAAAAAACCCGTCTGCGTTTGTTGTGGGTTCTTCTTGAATTAAGGCGTCTTTGTAATACTCGTAGTTTAAGTTTAAGTTGAAGGACGCTATTGAAAAGAACTCAATGTGATTTTAGTATCTATCAAATTGGGCTACTCTGACATTATTCTTCTACGTACACTGTTAATGGTGTGATCACTTTAAATTATCTGGCCATTTTAAATATGATGACAACATAAATGAATTTGTAAAATAGTCGATGCAAATGATCTGCACTGAATCGAAATCATTTTCAGTAATCAAAAGACTCTTTATTGTTACGATTTTCATTTCATAAAACGTAAATAACTTCGAATACGTGTAATGTTTTACAATAAATAATAACAGGAAACATAACAGTTTCCATAGCTAGACCACAAACTTCTTGTGCAACTTCGAAAAAGGAGTCATAATCTTGCTACGATTTTTGAATGTTTGACCTAGTACGTGCTCAATTCTTTATGAATTTTTTTTCACTGATATATTTATTTATGTCAATCGCTTTAAGTATAGATAATGAAAAAAATATAGTAACCTCCTTGAAGTTAATTTATCTTTTTTTGTGATGGTAGCTAAATACAACTAGTACGCAATTGATATATTAAATAGAATTTGGAATGACATACACTTTAAAACAGGAACTCATTCTAATTAATTATTTACTTATATTTTATTTCAATTGATTTAATATCGAATATGTTTAGTTATGTATTTATTTTAAATTATATGGATATGAAAAATTTACAAAATTTGCATGATTGATCCAATAAATATATTATTTTATATTAACAAACTTCCTTCTGACTGATCTATCGGTCCACCTGTTGGGTGGCGAAGCGCTTGTCGGTCAACTGCAGAATCTTCATTATCATCATGTCAACGCACAAATGCCTATTAGTATAAGGAATAGCCTTCCCCAAGTGTTGCTGTGATGACCAGCCGTGCATGTCAAAATCTTAAGGGCGCCAATTCACAACTTTTATAATTGTTAAGTAACGTTACAATGGTAAACTTTAAAACAGCTTGAGATAAGTATGCATGCAAAAATTTCAAGCATCCACCTTGAACAAAAAAGTCCAGTTAGCGTAATTTTTATATGTAGAGCAGTTATGATGACAAGTGCAGAGGCGTTACAAGTACAGTAGGGCGTCGGATAGGCAGCCCGTTGCGCGTGCTCGGCTTAATCGCCGCGTAACGGTGGCGAACTGTAAAGCCCGCTACGGCCGGCGCTCCGCGTGCTAAATTTGCCGAAACACCGCGATCTGCAGCGGGAATATCTTAAATCACCTTAATTCGTGTCGATGGCCGCCCATAACAGACTTTATATTCTGATAATTACTGAATAACATATACTGACATTCAAAGAAAGTATTAAAGTATACTCTTTTAAATAAAGTGTAAAAGTCTACTATTAACAAACAATGATAGTCTGTAAGAAATCACGTTTTGTAATAACAACTCCCATTCATTCTACTTATTTTTTTACTATTACATGCGATTTATTTTTATGTCCTGTGGATGTACTATACGAATTTAACTCGGATGACCAGCATTCGGGAAGCTCCGAAACATTTTCTTTCCAAAATACCGCAATGTTTGGGTTTGTCGATGTTTGCCGATGATGAAATTTTGACCTGAGATGTAATCGTTTACGATAGGCATTGTAAGAAGATTCAAATTCATCTAGAGGGCAATAGAGAAAACTATGCCGGAAGCTTTGCAGTGAGATCGAATGATAAATTAAGAAATCCTCAGAAGAATAAATGTCACCGAGGAATTGCTCATCTGTAGTGCGGGCGGGGCACATAACTCGTGCGACCGATAGCCGATGTGGCCGAAACCGAAAGGAGATACTGGTCATGGTGACAATCTTTGGGGAAGACTAAATCTTGAATCAGAAGTTAATAGGCTGATATGATGACGATGTAAATGATGACGATGCACGAAATAAAATACTTTTTATCGCCCCCCTCAAAATTTGGCAATCGTTTATCGCTGACTGACATAAAAAATGGTTTCAAAGTATATATACTCATATTGAATACAAAACTGTTTGAAGGAAAGTGCGTTGCGTTTAAAAGCATGTCATGACAAATTATGTCGTATCAATACTATATGTAGTAAATAAATATACACCACGGGGTTTATTATTAATTTCTGATAACAACAGTTGCAATCAATGTGTGTAAAGCCGAAATTCGTATTGTAAAAGAAACCAGCTTGAATTGACTTTCTAATAATCATTATAATGAAAGAAATGTATACAATACTTTTTAAAACTTACTTTAATGATACATTTACTTCTAATTTATAGTCTTTCTTATTTATAATCTCTCTATTGATAGTCTTGTAAAGTTTCTTCTGTGGACGTATGCTTTTCAGGTTAGATAGATGACATAGGCCTCACATAATTTATATAAATCAGAATAACTTTTGGATGGCTATAAAATATCGATGTCACGAAATTACTCCTACAATAAAGAAAATTATAAACACTATTTAGTAAAGTATGTATTGTATTTTACAGGAAATACTACATGTAAAACTCGCATATTATCTTTACCCCAATTTGATAGCATGTTTCATAGACGAATATACTGGTAAATGCTAATAAAAAAATTAATTACAAGGCAATTCAATACATATAAATTTGTTGTTGTAGTTCTTAGGTTTATCTTCCCGCTGTTGTGGCATACGCTACTTCTTCGAGTCTATAATTGTATCAATAAATCTCCACGCGGGCACGGTGCCGATGTTTTCTTACAGTAATGGAACCCGCGACTAAAGATAGTTAATGGTAGTCCATGTCCACTAAGCTAATGTTACTTTTGTAACTGAGACGTATTTTAAAAATTAAAAATGATAAGACAATTGCACTAATATGATAACGTAACATACATCCACACACTTCTGGCTCCCGGTTTCAAAATTTAAAACAAATAAATAAGAATCGGTTGAATGTTTCATTAAATATTTAAATACGTTTGAGCGATTTGTGTGAAATAAACATTTTTTTTTATTTTATGTCGCGCGTTTACTTAATTGTTGTTATATTTAAAATATCTTTTAAAACTTATTTTAGCATAGCCCATTCAATATCGCCTAATTAGTGCCCCGCAAGTATGTTCTTTTATCTTGTTTTCCTACGAGGCCACAGATATCGTGTACATATTAAAAAAGACAACATGTATTTTAATTTACCACACACTTATGGCAATTTCGGTTAGATATAAAAACAAATCAAACTCATTCAACCATAGGAGGTGAGAAAGTCTAAAATGTTTAATGATATAGAATTATCCAAGTCGCTATCAACGCTATTATGTTGAAAGTAACACACGTGCGATTGTGTTTCAGTGGCACGAACGCAAATTATATTAGACTACCATACAAAAACAAACTGCCTCGGGTTATGTTATTAATATCTTGCGAGAATATTAATAATTATTAAAAACACACTAATAAAAAAAATTGAGTACTTTTTACAAAAAATTATCTCCACTTTAGTAAAATATATTAAACGTATAAAATTTAAATATCTATATGTATACTTGTACACTATATGGTATTATCAGGAGTAGACGAACGAAAGCATCCGACCTAGCCTATCGAATTGCAGTAGGAAGGCTACACAGCGCGAGGAACAAATGCCTGCTGAAGCCTTAAGGTTCTAGAATGCAGACTATGCACCGGCAATGTAGCATAGGATGTCCACCCACAAGGGGAAAAATATCTTTAAGATCGTCTGAAGACACTGGATGGAGGCGGCGTCCTCCCAGTCCTTTGCAGCAGTTGACGTTCTAGGTTCGAAATTATAATGATGAAGGTTATATATTATAAAGGGAAAAGAATGGTGACTGTTTGTCGTGATGACTTGCATGTAAACTGTAAATAATTAATATCATTATTTCATTCTTTTTCAATCTTTTTCGGTTATAAATTTAGTATAGGTCTTCTTCATTTCTCTCTATCTTTCCCTCTTTTAGTCAGTGTTGGTACAATTACTGTTCGCCGTATTCATGGTGTCATCATTTTCATCATCGTATTTATGGCTTTCTCGGTGACCTTGGCCCCATGGTCACCATTCTAACAAGCCCTTCAACATTTTTAATGACCAAATTTAAAAGTTTTTTTAATAAAGAAATTACTGTTCACATGTAAACAAAAAGAAAACAATTCCCCATCATATGTGGCAAGTCAATCAATCCGCGCCTGGTAAACGATCTACTTGTCATCATTTTCATTTATAATTTCATCAGACCCGCCTCCACTCCGCACAAGAATACATTTCGCTTCAAAGTGTTAAATTATAAAAGAGTTGAACTATAAAGTTTTGAAACAAGAACTAGAACTTAATAAAATAAGTTCTTTGATATTAAATATTTATGGTTTTGGAGCAACGTCAGTAGGTGTTAACCATTTATTACTATTTTCGCTTCGGTTAGGTACACACTGGCCTGAAAATGACCAACGAAGAAGCTAAAAAGGAAATAGAAGAATCTTTATCGCTTAGCTTTTTCTGTATGCAATGTATTGGTTTCTCATTCACTGTTCCAAAACGGCCCTCATCGTATTATCGCCAAAAGCTATTATTTTTATTATCTATATGTGGTATTTTTTATCACTTTTTGAGCGAATTTGTTTACATTATACTAACATTCTGGAACTCGCCCCGAATTGAAAATGTAGTTCCTTTATTACATACCTTTGGTTACGGCGTACTAGGTAAGAAGCATTCGTTCTATATTTAAAAGTAAATATTCATTTTGCATGTACTTAACGATCCTTTATAAAGTTTTTTTTTATTTTATTAACTTTAAAATTTAAAATCTATGTATGTTTTATTGTATAAAGTTACGTTTTGAAATAGAGATTTTTTCTTTTGGAATTCGGCAAAATTCTGTAAGCACTAAACTTGCAGAGAAAGATAAACAATAATTAACTTTAATATGTGGTAATCCAAATTTTCGTAACGCTTTTTCTTACCGTATTATCATTACGTTATTTATTATTTTTTTAACCATTGATGTTTTAGTATGGTGTACCATGTAACAATTGACAGCAAATGCGCTAATTAACCCCCTTTAAAGCTTTTATGGCTATTTCCGATCAGCTATTTTAAACGCAGATTGAGTATAATTAAAGTAATTTAGTTAAATTTAGCTCGAAGTTGAAGGCGATTATATATACCAGGGACGAACCGTCCAGCTTGGTAAGTCCAACTTCGAGAAAGAAATCCCTCGCCGAATACAATGGCGTATGCGAATGGCAGCTTTCGGAAGCTCCGAAACATCTTCTAGTCCAAAATGCGGCAATCCCTGAAGACCGATGGTATTTGACTAATGTGCGTTGCCGGTGATAACTTACGGATCCGAGACATGGTCCTTTACGAAGAGCCTTACAAGAAGGCTCGAGAACACCCAGATAACAATGGTGGAAGCTATGCTCGAAGTTTCGTTGCAAGATCGAATCAGAAATTAGGGAATTCGCAGAAAAATCAAGGCCTATTGTTAATATTTGCTCGTCCGAAATGGCAGTGGGCGGGGTACGTCACTTGTGTAGCTGATGGCCATTGCTTGACCGAAAATTCCTCGAGTGGCGACCACGTGACGGTAAATGCAACGTGGGTAGACCCACTAGGAGTGGATCGACGGCATAGTTATGGTAGCGAGAAATCGCTGGATGCGAGTAGGGTAAGACCGGTCATCGTGAACTCTTTGTAGGAGGCCTTTATCTTGCAGGCCCTCTGCATCGACTGAAAAGAAAAATAAAAAATAATTTAGCGGTAGTTAATATAAATAAATTACTGTATTTTACATGTTTTGTTAGCTGTATCGAAAGGACTTGTACTCTGGTATAAAAAGAATGTATTAAAACAACTTCTACTGGAACTAAGAGATATTTGGCCTATGTCACCAATAGAAGAAGATTCACAAAATATTAAGAGCAAAAGTCTATCCGGGTTGCGCACAGCACATCGATGTAAGTTAACCAATTATTAACTACTGTTGTTGAATTATCAATTTTTTTTTTAGACAAATCTTTGTAAGTGGATTCCAAAAAAAATGTACAAAATTTTACAATTTTTTTTAATGTTTAACCATTATTTATTATAACGATTTAAAATATGAATAAATAATTATTTAAAATAATAAAAAACAACTAAAATTCAATGCTTAACTAATTTTCCATTAACCGAAACGCACATTTTAATTCGAGATCTATTGAAATAAAACACACCATAGCCATGTAAGGGATAATGTCAAAAAAGTAAATACATTCTTTAACAAAAGACGCCTAAGATAGCGTAGACGTCGTTTGCTAAAGATGGCATATTTTCTCTTAATAACGCACGCTACAAGCTTACGGATTGCTAACCTATGAGCTATGAGTTCGACGAAGTAAAAGTTATCAAAGCCATAAAGGTTAATTACATCGAACATTTATCGAATATAGCCTTAGAAGTAAGTTAAGTAAATACTAAAAGAATGAAAAAATAAGAAAGTCAATGATATCCGGAAAAGAAAGAAGATATCCAAGATAAACGTGGGTAAATATGCAGTTACTATGCAACGAGTCGGAGACAGCCTTAATGAGCCTATGTGATTGCGTTATAATAATTAAAGGTTGTAAGTTCTTTCTGACGTTATATTACAACTATTACCAGAGTCTAATTAATAATTTACAAAGTTGTTTTTAGAACAGCACCAATATTTTTGCACAAATCCACAAGTAACACGCAATTTACGGTAAGGGTACATTCGCTAGTTTTTAAAAAAGTCATGTAACTAATACATTAACTAGAAGGAAATGAATCGCGATTATTATAAGCAGAGTATGAAAGATCTTGTTAAATATTTAAATGAGAGAAAGATGTTTGCATAGTTAATTAAAAAAATGGATGTCATCAAATCAGCGCTCTTACCTAAATCATAATCTTTTAATTAGCTGCATTAATACATATATAGTACTATAAATATTTAAATTAATCATTAAATTAATAAAAATATTTGGCCCTTTGCAGGGTATTTCGGGCTTAATTTATCAGGCGTCTGGTTCTATAGCTTAACACCAATTGGTATCTACTTCATTCGCTTATTCAAAGGTCAAAATGCAGAAATTGGCTTCGTATGGGCCTCTTGGTACCCGTTTGATAAGAATAAATTTGTTATCCACATATTTGTGTACATATTTGAAGTATTTTCTGGTAAGTAACGTATGATATTGTAATTATCTTAATGCAGAAAGTAACATCAAAGTGCATGTGCTTTTATATATTACTAATAATGAAATGATTGATAATCACATTATCAATGTTTCGGTATTGACGGTGTTCCTTCATATCACTATGCCCTTTATAATACAATTAGATAAAAATAAATGTCACTCGGTGATAACTTTGTACTTTTCCATTTTTGTAAAAAAATAATTTTTAATAAAAATATATAATTCTAAAATAGAAACTACTTATTATTCCCAGAATAAGTACAACGACAATGATATGTAAAGGTAGTCAAAATTTTAATTTCAAAGATTTGTCAATTTTATAAATACATTAGCATAACCATATTTGATAATTATTAAACAAACCGGTTGAACCTCTTACATAAGATTTACAGTGTTTAAAAATATCGAAAAAATTTACAAGGTTAAAGTAATTTTAAAAAATTTTAATATTATTAAAAAAATATGTTACAAATCACACGCTTGCAGAATTCTATTTATGGAACTGCTTTCATCAAGTATACTTAATCAAACGGAAATTATTAGAAGGTAGCATTCACGTTATTAATACAAGCCTTGCTATTAGCGTGTCTGCTGTAGAAAATTTATAACAAGTGATTACTAGTCTGATAGAAAATAGAGAAAAAGCTATCGAAACTATCATTGTAGGTCAAACCTGCGTATTCATAATGATCTGCACAGACCTGTTATTCTCCGGAATGACGAGTCACATTGGAATGTTACTACGGCTATTGCAACGCAAGTTGAAATCGCTTGCTTTTGTTAACAAAAGCGATGATGAATATTACGAGGAAATTCTATCTAACATAAAGCTTCACCAGCGATTAATTAGGTATGTTTTTTTATTTAAAAATAATCGTACACGTTTGTTGTTTAGGTGCATTGTAATAATTTACTGAAATATAATCAACATATATTGATATAATTGTTTTTTTATAAATTCCTGTACAGTTTATATTCTTTAACCAAGTTTAATATCTGTAATGTGGTCCGGAACTAGCGAACCTTACGAAAATTGTACCCTTTCACAACAGACTAAGTTATTAACATAAGTTAGCCCAGGGGTAGTGGACTAAGACGTGCGTTCGTATTCCCGAGATACAATCTTTTATATAATTCACACTTCGTATATTAATTATGCAGGATTGCCACTGCTCACAAAAAAAACTCTAGAGGTTGGGCAGCGGGGTTCTCTGTGTGCCATAACATTTATTATTTTAATATTGCCTTAATGATATACATGGATTATTTACAAAAATCAGATTTCTTATTTGCACATAGCATTGGTTATATTTTTATTGATTGATTTATGATGCGCTAATTTCTTTAGAATTTGCGTACTTAAAAGATTACTTACCAAAATCTTGCCTTTCTAAAGCCTAAAAAAGACGTAAAATTTTTACCAGTTTCGAACAAATGTTTTAATTTATTCTGTGATTGGTGTGAGGTAAGAATAGTGCTGGTTTTTTTCTATTATCGTCGCAATTTTCCGATTATTTTCTCCTTAATAACCTTCAGCGTACTTTCATTAAAAATCTCGACAAAAGCTGAGTAACACATTTGATTGTATTTCTTCATATTTTTGTTATTTTAATAAGATCATAATTTACTTGCAGCTACTGCAACAATTTAGAAGAATTGTATTCGTTAGTCAACCTTATTAACATCGTTTTTAGCTCCATCAACATCTGTTGCGTATTATTCGTCATTGTTGTAAGTTAAGTATATTTTTAAAATACTATTTTGAATTTTAATAATTTCTTTGTAATTGGTTTTATTTTTATTAACAATTCACTATATACATGAACCCAGTAACCATCTCAGCGTTAAAAGAAAATATCGTTCGGTTAATGCTGACCCACGATCACTTCTACAACAAGTGGCACGAAATACCGAGGCCAGATTCCAAGAAAGTGCCCGACGTGATGGTCAACATTTAGACGACGTAATTTTGAAGAAATTAAATCCTCACAATTTTTCCTGCATATTATTTTTAATGTCAATGTTTAATAATAACATTTTTAATTAAATTTGTAATCCGAATTTTACCACCAGAAACCCTTTATAAGTACATAGCAGAACTCTAAATTATTATAAGAAATTTTTTTTAATTTCAGTTACTAGAACCTTTCATGGTTTTAAGTAATAAATTATTTCTGGGATCATCATTAATTCAAATTGGTCTTATATGTTGGTATGCTGATGATATTTACCACGCGGTACGTATTACTCAATTAAAATTTTAAATGAAAAAAAGTTGCAGAACAATTGAACCGTGTGATTTTAGAATGCCGATATCGCTTCTGCGGCGTACACAAGTAGCTGGTATAAAACAAGTCCTCGATGCCGTCGTGCACTGCTTTTTCTAATACAAAGGTGAGTGTTAAATGAATTTTTAATATTTTTATGTAGTAAGGGAACCGGAAAGTAATGTCGCTTTCTTAAGTTAAATTCACACGGCTGCATTTTTAAAAATTTTTAATTTTTCATTGCAACAACTTTTTGCCATCTAGTGTATAAATTTTCAATGCCGAAGCGGTAAAAAAAATCGATTTTTCTGAAAAAAATATGTCAATAGAAACGATATTACTTTCCGCTCCCCCTAATATTATCTTTATATGTTAATAACAGAACTATTTTTATAGGTCACAAAAGCCGATTGCTTTTACTGCAATGAAATTTACCAACATCTCACTAGTCACTTACTCTGCGGTAAGTACGACATTTAAATTAATATTTTTACATAATTAATTATATTGCGATTATCTTAGTCCTTAGAGAATTAGAAAATCTTTTGAAAAACCAATCTATGTCTCAGAATTAATTGTATTCCATACGTGGGAAGTTAAAGAGCAAGAGCGCTGCTTAAACATTTAGTTGAGACTTATTCCGTGAAGAACTCACAATGGAACTAATTTTACGTATAAACTTTTTAGTGAGAATCAGTGTATAAAATGTACGTGAAAACTAACTCTTACAATAAATGTTGTAATATATGTTCGCTGGTTATAAAATTTGAATAATTCAAATTTGCTATATGGCCACTTTAGGTGCAATGGTCTCTTAAAATAAAAACTATAATGCACCAATGTTAGAAAATTATTATGATAACGATTACCTAATTATCGATTATATATGTAATTAAATTATGTATAAGCAAAAGTCCGTTATCTAAAGTAAACAATAGCCAGGCTATTTGTTATGGGGCTAAAAATATTTTTTTTTTGTTTCAGATTCTAACCAGATCATACTCTTATTTTACTTTACTCTATACAATGTACAGCGATAACTAAATAGTATTTTAATAATATGATTCACCTATGCACCGCTTCATACTTTATAATTAAATTTCGTCCCACAGTCAAATCAGTTTAGGCAAAAGTTAACTGTAAAATATTTTGAAGAATTTGTTATTATTACTTCCTTCATTTCTCACATTTAATGCAATACAGCATAATTTTATAGTTTATATAATGTGCAGTCAGGTTATGACCTTATAAACAACAGATTTTAACCTTATAGGCTTAAATAATATATCTGAATAATGACAAATTTGTATTTTGATTATATGTAAAATATTATACATAGGAAACAATCCTTTTTATGAAAATCTTAACTATTTGTTTTTATTTCTTTGTATAATCATGTTATAAACAATAAAATTTAATCTGTCAACCTTGAACTAGATTTAAACTATAAGTATCGTATCTTTTAATAAAATTTATCATATGAGACAATTCACTTATTCAATCTAATTTAATTAATGACGAATTTTATTAAATAAAGTAATTATGTTCTTGGACATAGTTTTGATAACTTTATAATTGTTCTATCATGAGCGATGGTGAGAAACTTAAAATTTCACTTATTTGTTAAACTAAGCAAAGCAATATATTTATTAAACTATTAAATTATTTGGAATTGACCTACATTGAGTGCTTCTTTTTTATCATTATTTTGGCCTCTTATTCCATCTGGGACAAAGACTGTCGGTGGTCCGATGAAGTTTCACTTGAATAAATTGTTGAAAAAAAAATAAGTACAAAGAAAGACCGCTTTGCGGCGTAGTAATTGCTTTCTTTTATTTATTTATTTTTGTCTTACTTCAACGGATGCAGAAAAAAATAAAAACAAATATGTCTTTTATTTCATTTTGAATGTCATAGTTATTATCTACTAAATACTGTATATTAAATTATTCGGAAGGAAGGTTAAATTTAGCATGTATATGATTTAAAAGGCCAATAGTCGGTTATTAAATTTTATAGTTATTGATGATAAACAACATCGAAAATAATTTAGATTAATTAAACAACATAGTATGTCTCTTTTTATATTATTTTTTTATTAGGTGGTAAAATTTTAATATTAACGATCCATATTCCTTATTTCGCAAATAGGGTCAAATATGTTCAATATTCCCGAACATGTTCTTGATAATTGAGAAGCGAACAAGGTAGTTCACTATTTTTATTTAATTTTCAGTCTTGTTTTAAATAATATAGTAAACTAACCTATAAATTAAGATGAGCTTCAGATTACTTTTCAGTCAGAAATAGAAAATAATGTCTTGTTCTTTTTTTACTTTATAAATATCATCTGGCTCAAAATCTTCCAGATATATGTAAGTCAATAAATGAAGGTTTAATAACACCACAGAAAATATCCAAATGTAATCTATTTAAGATTATATTCAAGTATAACTACTGATGGAAAACTTCTTTTAGTTATTATTAACTTCTGGCTTATTTTAACATAAAAATGTGTAAAATGTTATTTAAATCCTTTACTTCAATAATTATTTAAAACTTTATTGTATTAAGAATATCAGAAATAATAGCAAAGGAGAAATTAAAAGCAACAAGGAAACGTACATAAACGATAACTTTTTAAAACTCGATTGTTTAGTGTTAAAAATTAAACTGCAGGATTTAAAATACAAACTAACGACTTTTAAAACAATTTTTTTTTATTTTAATGATTAACATATTCGCTCAGATTACGCATACATTCCAGATTTCTTTTCTTAAATATTTATCAATGAAACTTTTTTTAAGGTTTTTTTAGCGAATTCGAATTCGATTCTTTAATGATAAAAATAAAAATCGATTCTTGAGTAATAAAATAAACTTTTCAAAGTCGACAAGTATACAAACGGTCAATAACACCGAAACGTGATTTTAAATTATATCGCAGAGTGAAAACATACAGAAAATACCATTTACTGTAGGTTTTAAAGTTTTCTAGTACAATAAAATAAATGGTACCGGAGTAAATATAATGAACAGGATTTGATACAATATACATAAATAGAACATTCTATTCATTTATTTATGTTTGATTGTGTTAATGTTTTCAGCGTGTAGAGCCTTGTCATACTAGTGACTCTTGGATTTTGGGTCCGTGATTTAAAGTTTATTTATTCTTATCGTCAATGGACTGTAGAATCTTTAACAACGAATGGTGATTTATCAGCAGTGTAATGATAGAATTATGATTCATACCCTCTGGATAACTAGCGATAGTATACATATAAAACAATCCTAACAATTTATAAGTCAAGAACAGCTGGAACAATTTTTATATATTTTAGATTTCCATTCGTCCGAAACAGGACACATAAAAATATGAGTGTCATCAATTAAAAAAATTAAAATTTAATTAATCAGCTGATAAAACATCAGTCGCGCCGTTTAAACATTATATTTAATCATTTTGACAAGATATATCTGTATATTTAAGCATAAATAGATGTCACTGGGTGAAGGCAGCGCAAGACCGGTCATCGTGGCGATCTTTGGCTCCTCCAAAGCCTTCGGCTTGCAGTGTACATTTATAGCCTGTGATGTTGATGATGATTGATTACGAAGATGGCAGAGTCTAACTAACTAGTCACGAAATAAAACAATATATTATCAAAACTATTATTTGACAGTAGTTTTTAAACAGTTATAATGATACACCAAGTGTGAAACAGCAGTGATAAAAGTTGGATTTTCTTTCTTTTTTTTTTGTTTATATTGAGACATTAGTCAAAACTATTGTAAAATTTTCTTATATATATTTTTTTAAATATACTATTGAATAAAAAATAATATTTAATTAGTAACTAACCTTTTGTTTACATTGCATGATACAGAATGATAAAATTAAGGAAAAATTAATTCTTTTTCATAATTTTTTCTCCTTTCTACACCAAAATATCTTGTTATTATGTTGTAGTTAGTATAACCTATTTTGTTTAAGTTAAAACTGTTAGATGTTGCAATAATTGAAAGGCAGCATTGTGTAAAGTAATTGTGTTTATAATTTTAACAGAAGAAATTTATCCTTTTTGACCTGTACATAATAATTTCTGGGTATTTTAATTTATTTGTGTAATCTTCACATTTAGTCCTTCAAAAATTATTTTTGTCCGCAAAAAAATATTACAGTTTATAATTCTATACAAGTGTAATATTTTGTAAAACATATTTGTATTGAAGCAGTGTAGAGTTCCATTTTATTTTAATCTTCTCCGTCATGTTGATTTTATGACTATTTTATAAATATATACAAAAAATACCAATGTATCAAAATCACTGGCAATGAAAAACAAGTTGAAGGAATATAACATAGATCATATTTAACAATTCCTACAAGTTGTAATTGTTTACATAACTGGGCATTGATAAAAGCAGGATGTTAATGTGATAATTAAAATTAACATACTTTAACATTAACAATACAATTATTTTAAACAGCAATACCTAAACAACATTTTAAATGTGTATTTTAGATAATTAAATGAAAGAAATAAAAATAAAGTCATTACGCCTAAATTTCGCCATCAAAAAGTCAACATCCTACATTAGTCTGTATCTAGTGCATATATATAGCATTCAAGAGTTTTTGGTTGGTCAAAATAAAACTTGGTTTGTGAACTCATTTACTTGGTTAATATTTTAATGTACACATCAAAAATGGGTAAATATTTAATAAGAACAACTGTATAGTTTCTGGCTGGTTCTTCTCAAGAAATCAGCATTCCGAGCTGGTGGTAGCTTACTACTTTTAATGTTCAAATAATTGACGATTATTGTTCATATTTTGTACTATCTAAAATTGAAATGAATGTACAAAGAAAACTTGACACATTAGAAATGTTGAATTGGTAAAGCTTGAAAATAAAACAATAACATTCAATAATTGCAAATAGATACATAACAGATACAAAACAAATTGGCAGCGTGAGAATAAGAGTGGTGTGATTGATGGTAGAATGGTCCCACTATGTCAATTCCTTAAAAATCACGGGGCATTCGCCTTTTAGCTCTAATCACATTCTCACATGGAACTTGCCCGCTTTTGTAATATACTTCACTCCCTTGAAAGGCTTATATTTAGCCCCATACATATCAAGGCGGCTAACTCTTAATCCGCTTACAGCTAATTGTGGTATTGTAAAATGAACATTTATGCTTGGATTTGCTCCTGAAGTGTCAGCCCCAGTTGCTACAGATACCTAAAATTACAAGATTAGTAAATTAAAAAAATTACTAATTATAAATATTCCAGAGTAATATATAATCTGAGTAGCTAACTAGTATAATATTTACAATGAGAATAGCTTATAAATTTACTAATTAACATAAATGAAATTGAATAATCAGTTGTTTACCAAATCTATGCCAAGAATGTTATTGCATTTTTAATGATTTACGATTTTGTATTTAAAAATACTATATTAGTATTATATACAAAACTATCGTTAAATTAAATAAAATTTTACCAAATACTTACAGATCCTCTAATATTTGGTAGTTTAGGAAGTTCAATTTTTCCGATATCCCATAAAAGAATTTTACTAACAGGATCATATGAATATTTTCCTTGATTTGCAGTCAGTGAGCAATTTAATACACATTTCGGCATACAAATCTCTAACGCTACATCTGCAGACAATAAAGTTCATTATAACAAATAAGTTCTAGTATAGTCCAAATATATTCTTAAACCAAATGTTATAGAGAGAAATGGATTTCATTACAATATAATCCATTTCTGTGATCTATACTCAAAAAAGTCTCGGGGGCAAGGCATCCATATAACTACAGCATAGATCAAATGTGAGAATCTATTAGCCAATGTGCATGGATTTAATAGACAGCTTAGAGAATTTATTTTTATAACATTATCATGATTTCAACCATAAGACGTCCAATAGGACCGTCGTCTTCCGACGATCTTAACATAGCTGTCAGTTTACCTAGTTGGTGAACGTTCTACACTGTGCTCGCCGGTGCGTAGCTAATCCAAAACCCATAAGGCCCACGGCTATCTGTTCTACATGGTGCACCAGCCCATTACACTCAAACTTGCCAATCTGCTGAATTATGTCATCTACTTTTGTTTGTATATGGATCTTCACATTCTATTTCCATTTATGCAAAGTTAAACCTACTAATTGTTCTTTGTACATTTTAATTAATAGTAAACAAACAAGGAATTACATTTTAATAACCATACTAAACAAAGTGGTGGTCAAGTATTGTTTCACAGTATTATCATGTGAATAAATATATTAAATACACAATAAAATTACTTACTTTCTAAAGTTCTTCCCATGGTCTGTTTTGGTCCAACAGTTATGTCTAATCTTCCTTGTTCTCCGTTTGACCTCAAAGTAAGACTATGTCGCACATAAATTGGAATTGCCACAACACTTTGTGATCCAATATGATATGACATTAAACGAAAACTGCCATCAGGAGGAATGAATGATAGTATTCTTTCAGACTGTAAAAGTAAAGACACCAATAAAAATTGCAAAAAATTATAAACACAAATGTAATAATAAGAAATATGCCACATACCTCCCAGCGTTTAAATCTCACACATGGATGAAAGGAAACATCATCAAATAATCTCGGATTTACGAAAGTCAGCGTCAAGTCTGGCATTCCACTTAATTTAATACAGCAATCAATCTATATTGAAAATAACAATTATTACCAGAAGCACCAAATGCAATAATACTTCCAATTTGTACATTGACTTACATATCCTTGTATTTCCGCAGAAACTGTAGCCCCACTTTTATCTATTATTGCATCAACTTCCTCAACAACATCAAAGTAAGCCTCATTATTGGCATATTTTACACCAGACCGCCGCCAAGGCACATTTGATAACTGCCCAGATGGCAATATTGAGGAAACGCTGAAATGCATAATAATGAAAAATAATTACTCTCTCTTTTTTACTAATATTGTATTACATTAGGTCTTTACTGTATAAAAAAGTGTATAAAAATCACAAAGCTAATTAAAGAGTGAAACAATGATAGCTATGTGTATACTACATAACCTATTAGTAATTTCTTGAAACCGCCTCCAGAGTGAATATGCACATGAATATCTTCTTTCTGTTAAATAACATGTATTCTTTCTTAATCTTTGAAAAAATATTTAAGAATTGATAGTTGTATTTCAAAGTTGTTTATGAAATTTTAATTTTTCTACATGCAATCTGTATCTAAAACCTAAGTCACCAAAAATTATTTAAATAATTGAATATGCACATAAGTCATTAATAAATAAATTGTACATATAATAATGGTATCATTTTCCAATTACTCAAAATATTTTAGCTATTAAAAACCTATTTTCAGGATTTAATATGTGAGCAGTTTACTATGGACTCGACAAAGAATTTACTTACTTAGACTTTCCGGTGACAGTATTGGCAATTGTTCTTAGAATGTTTGGAGGCTTAATCAACTCTTTTAGAATATTACTTTCTGTAGCCAAGGGAAAACCATTGTCCAACATTTCATCTAATAGCTGTAAATATGTAAAAATATAAAATTATGTAAACAGATAACATATTCAATACATGACTGTAAACATTTCACAAGTTACCTCATAAACCACAACATAATTTTCTTTAATTATTGTTTCTGTACAATCCGAGAAATAGTCCTGGAATAAGATAAGTGTTTATATTAATCATCTCACATTGCAATATGTAAATTGTAAATAAAGTCATGTAACAAACAGTGATACAATGTTTGGATGAATTCTTTGCTAAAATAGCAATGTTGGTCTTTTATGGAAGGCAATTATTAATAAGTATTTTGTGAATAGGTATATCAATATAATGTATGTCGATATTATACTGAAATCTTATTTTCAAAAATATCAGTGTTTTATTTTAATAAAAGAAATATTACGGCTAAGAAATTATAAATATACCTAGTCCTACTGGAACTACTGTACCGCCACTTAGGATATTACGAGAAAGTGGGGACAGAGGAAAATGAATCATAACCAATGCCACATGCATTCACATTGCACTGACAGAGTGACTAATACTCTTCCCATTTCAACACATGCATAAGGATAATACTAATTATCTAGGAATAGGTTTCCAAAATACTATAATATGTACTAATTATAAATAGCAAAGTTGTGCATATTTGTACACATCATAAATATCTATAGACTCTTTATTATTTAAAACTATGACCGCCATAAAATGTGCAAGAATAGATATATATGAGTTGGATAGAAAAAACGTTAATAATAAAAGAAAATTTTATAATTAAGTTAAAAAATTCACATAGTACCTGAAATGTGTCCACAACTCTGTGGAGAAACTCTATGACAAACAGAGGTGCAACCTCTTCTTTACTGACTGCAACCAGAGCTACTCCCCCTCTTTGTATTGATATTAAATAATGATGGGGCGCTGCCAGCACTGGTGGAACATCCTGTAAAAATAAAATAAAGATTTTTGAATGCTTTTATAGACCATTCTTGATTACCTTCCTCTTCTTCATACCTTTTGAGTGAGATGTTTAATTTTGAAAATGAACTTCATTAACAGAAAAACTTTAGATAAATATTAAATTTATACAAATATTATATTGATATTTAATATAAGTTTTATTTCAGGTATTGGTAAGAAACATAACTTTTAGCAATAAGAGAGGAAACAATCATATAATTTTAGAAAATATGTTTTAACCAAAACTTATGTTTAAGAAAATAGGAAAGATTTGTCAAACCATTTTCAATTACATTTTTTTTCTAACAATTAAATTTATTTTCATTATTATAACAAATTGTTATTTTGTGCTGAAGTTATATTAACTACAAAAAAATTGTTTATTGTGAACAAAGTGTTATAAAAATAATATGTTTATATACTTACGTTGGGCGATGCTCGTTGAGCTTCTAAATAATAATCACATACTGATCGAGGAATAACACTTCGCCAGTGTTTTTCTAAAAACACGTCACTACAATGGAATAATATTTTGAGTTAAAATAAATCAAAATATGAAAATTTTCTATAGAAAGATTGTTATCGTTAAATATTAAACAAGACTACGTGTACAGTTACTTACCCCGAAGGATTTATTATAAACAAACTATGTATCATTTTAATAAGTTAATATTATACAGAAATGTCGTATTTATTGATTTAGTCGTTTTTGTTTTGAGTTATAAGTGAGATTAACAACAACAGGCATAAACATACTTTTAATAATTCATAATATTCATAAGCTGTTAAATTTGACATTTAGGCTACAACATAGCATAAAAAGCAAGTTGTTTTAACACAGGCTACATTTCCATTTTGGCAACAATTCCATACTACAGGTTTTTTTTTTAATTTAATTTTTAAAATTGAAAGTAATAGATAAAAAAATCAATATATTTCAACATCATTTTCAAAATTAGTCAAAACTCATCAACATTTTACAATAAAGGTTCTTGAAACTCGTTCGACGATATTGATGTGGTATACTTTACATTGACAGCTTACGAGTTACTGCCAGCTTCGCCACATATTTACCAATATCTTAATATATATTGTGGGAGTCGTATATATACTGATGTGATGTCTGAATGAATAATAGGTGTAAGATTTTGTGGGCGAGCGTAGCCGACGAGCGAACTTAGTGTGCCGAATTAGTGCAGCGGGCACATGCACGCACCGGTGACGCGGGCGCAGACCTTTTGTTTCTTTTGTTTCTTTTGCGCCTTTGTTCTATTGCTCGCTTTCACTCGGTCGCGGACCACATTGCGCCCCATAGTCCTACGACGAATGCACGTCCTTTTTGCTCGCACTTCAGCGCTAATAAAAATTTGTTCGTGTGTTAAATAAATTGATAAAGTGTTACAAACGTCTTTTAATAAGACACAAAACGCTTTAATATAAATCTCGTGTCACAATGTTTGTCCTCAATGGACTTCTAAACCACTTAACCGATTATAATAAAATTCGCACACCATGTGCAGTTCGATCTAACTTGAAAGATAGGATAGTTTAAATCTTAAATTATAGTCGCAATTTTAATTTATTGCTAATTATTGTCTGTTATTATTTGACAGTCACAATTATCTGTTAACTCCAAATGATTCTAACAGATGTCGATACCTTTCAACTGGGTTGAGTAAGTAATCAATAGATGGCGCTGCTATGGTAAATCTCCGAACGTGTCATATTAGGGGTGTCCACTTAAAAAATATATCGATATATGTATTCGATATAAAATATCGGTACGTGACATCGATGTTTTTCGATATATCGTTTGAAAACATCGATATTTTTTAATATCGAATATTTTTACAAAATTTAGTTTATAAAACGCAGAGTTTGTTGTCGTTTATATGTTAAATATGAAAGTATAATCGGAACTAGAGTAACATATGAGTGTTGCTTTACTTTAAAAATTCGTATTATGGCTGATGTTGTCGACACAAGGCGATCGTTACGCTGTCTATTTGGCATAATAGGAAACATTTACTCAGTATTCTTGGCGGGATAATACATAATATTTAAAAACTTGTTTTATAAATTATTTTATATAGAAAATTGCTATTTTTCAAAATTATTGTATTTTTGTCAAGATTGTACGCTTAGGATTAAGGATTAAAAATCCATGAGATTATGATACATATACAATAATTATTGTACGTCTGCAGACACTGGTCACGGAGAATTAAATAGAGGAGAACCAACTCAGTACATTATGAGTGTCCTCTGAAAGGGAGCAAATTAAGTTGGCGTCACAATAGCGAATGGAAGGAGTAAAAACGGCGCTATGTACTATTACAGTAGGATTATGCAGGGTAGAAGTAGAAGGAGACCCACTCGTAATGTTTAAATTTAAGAAATTCGAAATTTACGAATTTAAGAATTTACTAAATTACTTTTTTAACATTTCATTATACAAGATGGCTCTTCTTACTTCAATTCTCCGGGTTTTCAGTGTTGATCGGCTAGCTGCTTTATGGCTCTGTGCTCGTTCACAGATGTCACTACGTTAATGAAATTGATTCAAAATAGAAATCAATGAGTAATGTTAAAATTTACTTCGATTTTATGGCCATTATGAGTAAGCATTCGTTTTTTTAATCGATCCGATATTTTTAAAATATATCGATATATCGAATGAAAACAATATTTGTCAAAACATCGATTCAATTCGATATATCGTATGGAAACATCGAGTAAATTCGATATATCGAATATAAGTGAATATCCATATGTCATATAAGCTACATTTTAACAGCATAATTACCATGTGTTGTTGACGCTATAAAATTAATTAAATTTATTTTGTAGTGAACGAAATACCGTATAATTCAATTATTTCCACTTTTTAAATATTTGGTGTTAGCATAGCCGGCCACGTGTTACTTAGACTGATGTAAGTATTATCAAATAATTATAAAATTTAATTAAAATGTCAATGCAAAAATGATACACAATTTCCTACACTTTTTCAATAGTTGTACAAATTTTTTTTTATTGTTTTCATTTAACCGCTATAAAAAAATATTAGCACTTATTATTTCAATGTGCTTTGATAACAAGTTTTTCAGATTTTTTTTCTTATATTTAAACGAGTAAATTAGTATTTCAATTCTTATTGAAATTATTATTTAAACTCTATAATTTAAATATGTACATGTCAGTATTATCACATAATTATAAAAGTTAATTAGAATGATTTTCAATTTTTTTTTTCTCATATTTAAACGATAATTTATTATTTTCAGTCAAATGCCACCGAAAAAATCTAACCTCAACAACGCGAGCACCAGAGAGGCACGACGCAAACGTATTAAAAGAGCCCATCAGTTGGCAGAACAAATTGAATCAAGAAATCTAGCACAAAGAATCAGTACAGCACAACAAGAAGGTCATGCACAAGAATCTCAAGAACAGTGTAACGAACGTCTTCAAGAGAATATCATAAGAACAAGAGCAGCAGGAGAACGAGACATAGCCACAGTAGGAGCACAGGAACAATAATTTCAATTTACACATGTAAGTAATATCACATAGTTTTATAAAAGTTAATTAATATATCAATGAGAAAATGGCACAAAACTCCCCACACTTTTTCAATAATTGTACAAAAATTTTTATATTATTTTTATTTAATCTCTATTGAAAATTATTTTGCACTTATTATTTCAATGTGCTATGATAACATGTTTTTCAGTTCCTCTTTCTAATATTTAAATGATTAAATTATTATTTTCAGTCAAATGCCACCGAAAAAATCTAACCTCAACAACGCGAGCAGCAAAGGGTCGCGACGCAAACGTGTTGAAAGAGCTCAGCAATTACCAGAACAAATCGAAACAAGAAATGCAGCTCAAAGAATCAGGACTGCAGAAAGTCGCGCACGAGAATCTCAAGAACAGCGTGACGAACGTCTGCAACAGAATATTACGAGAACAAGAGTGGCACGAGAACGAAACATAGCTACAGTACGAGCACTAGATCGACAAAGGCAACGGATCAGCCGCTCATTAACATGTGCATCATTCGTTCGGCTTGCCTTTGAATATGCACCAGATATTAACTTCCTTTAAAAAACTTCCCAAAGCTGCATTCGAATGACACGATCACGGATATTGATGGTTATCCAAAGTATCGCCGCGGAAGTACTGAGAATGGTGGCCACACATTTACAATGCGACTGCCGAACTTTCCAAATCAAGTTGAGTTTGATAATGAGTGGGTGGTACCATACTCACCACTACTTTCAAAAACTTACAAAGCTCATATCAATATTGAGCTTTGTAGTTCTGTTAAACCAATTAAGTATATTTGTAATTATGTAAACAAAGGCAGTGATTTGGCCATATTTGAAGTACAAAACATTAATAAAAATGATGAAATAGCACGATACCAAATGGGCAGATACATTAGCAGCAATGAAGCTATTTGGCATATTCTCAGCTTTCCCATCCACGAAAGAGATCCTGCTGTCCAACATCTGGCAATACATCTTGAAAACGGTCAACGTGTATACTTCACTGAAGAAAATGTTCTCCAAAGAGTGTTCGAAGCTCCGAAAACGACTCTAACTGAATTTTTTACATTGTGTCAAAAACCTGATGTTTTTGGCCAATTCGCGAAGACATTGGTGTATGGTGATGTTCCACGTTATTTCACATGGAACAAATCCAGTAAAAAATGGGAGCCACGGAAACAAGGAAATTCACATCTTTCCATTACAGGCATATTCAAAGCTAAGACATTGGGGAGACTTTACACGGTACATCCAAAGCAACGTGAGTGCTTCTATTTACGTTTGTTATTGGTGAATGTTCCCGGACCAACGTCTTTTGAATTACATACCAGGATGCATGTCGTGAACTGCAATTGCTAGAAGACGATAACCATTGGGACTTAACGCTTGCTGACGCTGCATTGACATCAACACCGAATAACATTCGTCAGTTGTTTGCAATTATTTTGACGACATGTTATCCCTCGCAAGCACAAACTTTGTGGGAAAAATATAAAAATTGTATGACAGAAGACATCTTGCACCAAATTAGACAAACAAATCAATCCCAAAACATAGATTATACACCAGAGATGTACAATGAAGCATTGGTCTTAATCGAGGATTTATGTGTTCTTATTTCAAATTTACCACTTAATCATTATGGTATGCCATCACCTAATCGTCCAGCCACCGACTTAGTCAATACCGATTTACAACGAGAAAATCAATATGACCATGGAAGTTTAGCAACAATTATCATGAACAGTAAACCGTTACTGACAGCAGAACAAAAAATTATTTATGATCGGATTATGCTGGCTGTTGCTGCTGAACAAGGCGATTTTTTTTGTCTTGTATGCAACCGGTGGAACCGGTAAGACATTTTTAATATCGTTGATTCTTGCCAAAATACGGTCACAACAAAAAATCGCATTAGCAGTAGCATCGTCAGGCATTGCGGCTACTTAACTGGATGGTGGGCGAACAGCACATTCAACATTCAAGCTGCCATTGGACGTTCATAATAAACCAGATGCAATGTGTAACATCAAAAAGAATAGTGGAATAGCTGCAGTGTTGCGGAAGAGTTCTATAATAATTTGAGATGAGTGCACAATGGCACACAAATATTCACTTGAAGCATTAAACAGAACTATGCAAGATTTAAACAGCAATAATAAACTTTTCAGTGGTGCTATCTTACTTTTGTCTGGTGACTTCCGGCAGACCTTACCGGTTATACCTCGCTCTACTTTCGCGGATGAGATTAATGCATGTTTGAAACAATCATTCTTATCGCGAAGTGTTGAAACACTTCGATTGACCATAAATATGCGAGTACAATTGCAAAATGATCCATCAGCACAAATATTTTCCGAACAACTACTAGATATTGGGAACGGTAAAATAGAACTGCAACTAAATACGCAATGCATTAAACAAACAGACAATTTTTGCACTGTTGTTCAGGATAAAAATGAATTGATTCATAGTATTTTCCCGGATATACAGAATAATTATTTGAATCATGAATGGCTTAGTCAACGGGCGATTTTGGCAGCCAAAAACGTTGATGTTGATGAAATTAACTTCCAGATACAACAGTTGTTACCAGGCGATCTGATGTCTTTTAAATCAATCGATACTGTTGTTGATGAAAATGAAAGTGTAAATTTTCCGATTGAATTTTTAAATTCATTAGATATCCCTGGAATGCCACCACATAATCTTCGATTAAAGATTGGTTCCCCTATTATTCTCCTCCGTAATTTGAATCCACCTCAATTATGTAACGGTACGCGTTTGGTCATCAAAAAGATCACCGGAAACATTCTTGAAGCAACCATTTTGGCTGGGAAGTTTAAAGGAAAAGTGGTCCTGCTGCCACGTATTCCGATGATACCATCAGATTCTACCATACCCTTCAAAAGGCTACAGTTTCCAATTCGTTTAGCTTTCGCCATGTCTATAAATAAATCTCAAGGTCAAACAATGTCCATTTGTGGTTTAGATTTGGAAAATCCATGTTTTTCTCATGGGCAACTATATGTTGCGTGTTCACGTGTTGGGAAACCGTCGAATCTATTTGTGTTAGCTAAAGACAGGTTAACCAAAAACATTGTGCACCGATTGGTGTTAAATTAAATTGAAATTGAAAGTATTTATAATTCAAAAAAATAGATATTAATGTTTAAAAGTTTAAGACTGTCTGCCTTGCATACCTCATTTATGAGTTTAAGCGTCACATGTTATTTACTGTATTATACTTATATTTGTTATAAAATAAATAGAAATAATAAATCTGATAAATTTTTATTTTGTACCTGTTGATTTCTGCTTAATATCAAGTGTAAGAACATTTTAATTAATTGTGTTCAACGTACTTCCCCTTCAAATCTCAATCCAGTGAATTTGTATACCAACATCAACATTTTCGTCTTTGTTCGTAAATAATTTTATTGTACTAAAGGGTTATAGTAGTAGAAAGTCAAATAAGGAGTCAATTTAGATTGTTTACTATAATGTAATATAACAAAAACTTTAGCCACAGCAACGCGTGGCCGGGTCACCTATTATATATATAAACAAAGGCAAAATTGTTTTAACCGAAACTTTAATTCTTCTAAATGCATCACACACCTCTCATTGAAAAAAATCAGATTAATTGAATTAATATAACTCATTGTTCATGGTATATAATTTCTAAAAAATTTCAGTTTTGAACATTTTATTAATATGCCGCGAATCTTAGCTGAGAGCAGTATGTAAGCAATTAGCAGGCGAATGCATTGAGCTACTTAAAAAACTCAGTCAGATTTTAATTAAACCTACGTTAAAATGATCTAAATTACATTATCTGCTGTAACTTTGTTACGTTGACTACATTGTTAACTGATATGAATAAGATTGTGAAAGTGAAAGGAGTTAAGAATCGTGGCGATTAATGCAGGACTTCATAAGGCCCCAGTAGTTTTATCTATTGGATGCCGTTCAGGTTGAAATGATAATGTTGAAAAGTTGCCGAACTTTTACTTTAGATTTTCGGAAGTTTTATACCGGGATAATTTTAAAAGCATAGGTTTCGTCGTATGTTGAAGGCAGCACATTCAGTATTAATTATACAAGATCACTGTTTACGAACTATGAAGAGTATTCGTAAAAGATTCATTGCCCTTGGATAGTAAATGTTAAAGATATGCGCCGATAGAAGACATCTATCTAAACCCTTTGAAATAATGCTTATGCCCCAGGTGTAGAAATATTATAAAGGCATCACTGCTAGTCCCTGTGTTTCAAAGGACACATTTTGAAGACTGTATTAAATAATTTTACAGTATTAATGTTCCGTCCATCTTCTATCATTGCACCTTCGGATGAACCCTAAAAATGCATCCATGTAGGTGAACATTCCGGACGAGGTAACCTACTATCTCTTTAATTATACACAAAGGTGACATTTTGTTCGTGTTTATTTTCCCGACATTATATTGATTTATATACATAATTACTAATACATATAAGGTTTTAAAATGAAGAATTCCACATTTTCTTATATTTAGTAACACAACGTGAAAAACAAAACTAAAATAGATCAAAATAGTTGTAATATCTTTTAAAAGTCATTACTGACATGTTTGAAATAGTATGTCTGTAAATACTTTATATTCAAGGCTTTTACTAATTTTGATTATTTTATTGAACTATGCATCATGCTCGCTATTGTCGCGTTTCCGAAACCGACAAGAATATGTGCCTAACGCCGATCTAGAAATTATAAAGAACCTAGATGACAAAACTTATGAAGATTTGATGAACGAAATTCCTATATTGCGTCAAGTTTTTTCAGGAAATAGAAAAGATAATAGCTTCCGTTTAAATGCGTCCGCTCTACCTTTTTTAAGTAAGGGTGGTCAAACCGAAGAAACTCCATATCGGGAAAGAAAATACTCCGTTGAATCTGCTTCGTATAGTACAGAAGAGCCTTTTATAAACTATGATAACTCATCTTTACGTGTAACAAAGTCAAAGGGATACAGGACGCACTGGCCCGCATTCACTACTAAAACCACGGGAACACTGCCCGCTCGCCGTGCATGGTATCATATTCATTTTACAGAGTATTGGCACATTACTTATCCCTATATCATTTCATGTTACTGGTGCGGCTTAAACGACACGCTGATACCATCAAACAGCATCTGTCACGATATTTTCGATTCTGATGATATTTCTAATCGCGATATGGCGAGATTTTTCAGAGCAAGGTGTCATTATTACGATACGTGGCGTTACTATGATAGACAAGTTAGAATGTACAGATGGTATCCATATTACGTGGAATGGAAGTACGATTTGGGATTAAAATTGAACATGTTCGGTCCATATATGAAGGGATGTTTTAAAAGATTCGTCGATGTTGGACCACTGTACACGGGTAGAGGTTGTCGAGGAAGATTCCAGCCTTGGAGAGCATATACAAGAAGTTTTGCAACTCATAGATTGGAAAAGCTAGAAATCGTGGCAAGAGGTCACGACGACGTTTGTGTACATAGCCCAACGGCATCTCTCACGCCATTTAGCCGCGCTATTTCTCTATACATTCGCTATCACGTATGCGTCTGTCCGACGTCTTATTGCAACTCTGCTTGGCTCCCTTTTCCGTCTTTGTTACTATTTATAACACTATTTTTATGTTAATAAATAATGATAATCATTTTTGCTCTTACTCTAGACCCTTAGATCCCAAAATGGCACAGATGGGCTGCACCAGTTTCACGAAAGACTAAACAAAGGCCTACATTGGTGTGACAAAATAATGAGGTTCACAATTTGTAAGTGGGGTTCACTAGAATTTATTTGAATTTGATGGAGAAGAATTAAAATCTTGACTTCACGCCCATCAATATAGCAGATAGCATAGGAAGATTTATTAAATGCTAAGTTACTGTTTTTTTTTTGTGAATACTGGCATATTCCTGATCTAATCTTCACATTACTTGTAGAGTTTTGGGAATAGGATAGACATGTAGCTGCTAGGCATCAACCAGAACGAGCTAAATCTTGGTGGTCTATGAAAAAAAATTCTAGTGATCTCTACTTTTCAAGCAGAATATGCCGCTATTGTTGAGTGATTCAATCGGCCCAAATTTACGAAAACTAATTTGCGAGTGTGTGCTCAACACCTTTAGACATTACTTGGTTTGTTTCATTAGGTCTATAGTGTGTACTTGTGGTAAATATAAAAACTAATGATATGTGCATAAATCTTTTAGGTGTCTCCCAGACATATCAAGTTTATTTCTATATAAGAACTGTGAATATCTGACATATTCCATAACTATCAATCTTTATATGCAACTGGTTAAAAAATAATTAGATAAAAAGAGCCTTCTTCCACTGATTTTGACATTAATTAAAACTGCTTATATATGTATGTGCCAATACACATAAATAATTAATTCTTATTACTGGTACTCCATTTCCTTCTGTTAAAGCCATTCTTCTTCAGCCCATAGGTGATAGACTTACCATATTTTCACTGACCTTCAATTTTTTTCTATTCAAGACCGGTAAAAAGGTGGAAGAAGGCATCTCATAAATTGATAGTTTTATTCTAAGATACATCAATAAGAAGTTATTGTTTCTAAATATGGGCATCCAAGCATGAATCCATTATATTCAATCATTAAAAAAATTGCAGCTAATTTTAACAAAGCTGTTAATTATTAACTAACTCTCTGACCTGTAAAACAGTGTAGCAGGAACTGTATGCATTACTGTTTAACAGTCATTTAGTTTCTTTATTAAAGAAATTCTAGCATTAAAAAATAATTATGTTCAAATCAAGTAATTTATTCTTAAATACTAACTTTGACATGTAATTGATTATAATATGTATATATTTTCATTGCCAGAGTACATGTAAATTATTAATTGAACTTAAAATGTGTTTAACCCTTTCCTACACAATAGTTTTTTGTAATCGTTTTGTGAAACTCTCTGCAACTTAACAACACATACAAAAAAAAACACAAACATCCTTATAAATTTTCTAGTTTTTCATAGACTAAAAAAATGTACCATTGTTAGCATATTAAGAGTTCATTTTAGCTGATATATTAATCAATGCATTTTTTATAATTGGCTCCAACAAAATGACAAAATCAAAAAAAATGTAAAATTTTGATACTTGAATATTATGAATAAATGTATTTGTGGCTTTTTTATAATTCAGTCAAGGAATGAAACTCAAAAGTGCTTCAAAGGATGTAAATAATTTATTAAAAATCTGAAAAAATTAAATGTGTCTTCTATCTTATTAAAATAAATGTATCTTCTCAAAACAAATTTACCTATTACTTGTTATATATGCTACAAAAGTATATTCCACATAATCTATTTCCTTGATTTTCTATTACAAAATGTTGCAAAAAACACTGAAATTTAACATTATTTTAATACCCAATAATAACTTAAATGAACAACAGAAGTTTGTCTTTTTAAATTAAAAAAAGAATAAATGAAAAGTGAATGAAAAAACATACATATTTTTAAATTTTATTGATCCACCCTTAAGAAATTTAACGGTTGGATTTAGCAACACGCTCCAGCTCATCTTTCTTCTTGATGGCATAGGAATTTGATGAACCCTTTGCTGCATTGATCAGTTCATCAGCAACACACTCTGCAATTGTTTTGATGTTTCTGAAAGCGGCTTCTCGTGCACCCGTGCACAATAGCCAGATAGCTTGGTTGACACGACGAAGAGGAGATACATCAACAGCTTGACGACGAACAGTACCAGCACGACCAATTCTAGTGGAGTCTTCACGGGGCCCAGAGTTTATAATAGCAGTGACCAGTACTTGAAGGGGATTCTCCCCGGTCAGGAGGTGAATAATCTCAAAGGCATGCTTTACGATGCGAACCGCCATGAGTTTCTTACCATTATTGCGCCCGTGCATCATCAGAGAGTTAGTTAAGCGCTCAACAATAGGACATTGAGCTTTTCGGAATCGCTTGTGAGCATATCTGCCAGCAGAATGAGGCAAATACTTAGCATATTTCTCTTTGACAGAAATGTAATCTTGAAGAGACATATCTGAAACCTGGACATCATAACAGCTCCATCTTCCAAAGAGTTTAATTTCTGGAATGTCAGCCGCCTGCGGCAGTGGCATGCTTTCTACGGCCATGCTGCCCACTTCCATACTTTCGTCATTCCAGTTTTCCTCCGTCATATTTAGCACCTAAAACAATAACAAATACTTTTAACACTTAATACTATTAATCTCAAGAATAATCAAAACAAATTAACAGAGTTAACATTTACTTTTAGGCTAAACAGAAATTATAACCTCGCGTTGTCAAAAGAACACGGGAAAAAGGAAGTGGTCGGGGTTACAGAGACGCAAGTAAAAGCTTGTTGGCAACACTATGAAGTTGCCATATATTTTACTCATATTAAATCAAATTCACAATCCACTTTAGAAATCAAAAATTGTAATTTTTTTACTTTATTTCTTATTCTAGTATTCGTCATGTATTTTATTTTGAAAACAATTAAATTATGTAAATATTCTATGTAAACTGTTCACTCAATTTCATTGATTTTATATAATATTATATTGGACAAATGATATATGTTCAATATAATATCAATATAATACCAAATAAACAAAAAATGTCAATTTTAATTAAAAGTAAGATAAAAGTGCCTTTATTTAATGAAAAATCATTATAAATCAAAAGCGAACACACTTTTGTTAGACAATTAATAGTTGTAAAAAATAATAATAGTTGTTTGTCTATATAATTTAAGAAAAAAATAATAACTTTGTTTTTCAAAGCGTAATATTTATTCTTTAGTATTAATTTTAAAATTGTTTGTTATAAAGTGTAGTTGATAATAAAGTCATTTTATTTTTTATCAAAAAAAATCATTATTTTAATGAAAAAAGACATGGTTTATCCATATTCACTAAATTACTACACTTTTCCTTAAAATTATTTAACATGGGACAATCTCATCAGTATAGTACTTTAATTCCATTATCAAAATCAGGTTGGTAATCTACTAACAGTAAATTATGTAGATTTTTAAGCTACCTACATATCTTTTTTCATTCGAACATACTCTACAATTGATTAATTAATTAATATAATTCGAAGAATTTAACATGTTCTATGACCATGCTTAAGTAAATTTCACGCCAAATGACATAAAAAGGGTTTATTATTTTGAACGTACAACTTATTTGTAATTTTTTTAGATTTAATACTTTCAATTTTGTATTGTTAACACAAAGAATATTAGAAACTCTTAATGTAAACTTTATTGCAACGTTGAGTGATACATATGCACGTAACTATATACACGTTGAGTAATATATATGCGAACAACTATAACCCAAATATCAACATACCTATGAAATTCAAGTTATTTGTCCGCTATCATCGGACATCTGTTATCGCGACTTTATATAATAGCTAAATATTGTTTCGCTCTCCTTTACCAATAACCGACTATTCGTACACGTTTTTCTTATCTTTATATTTATTGGTGCAAGTCTGTAGTTACATAAGTTTCATAATTTTTACGTTTAATGTTGGTTTTTTAAAAATAAACTGTGTACGAAGTTCATTATGGCAGCGCTAAATAAAAGAAATATGACAGTTTTAAACCTTTTGAGTTCTAGAGTAAAATACAGTCCACCGGTACATTCTAGAAGAAATTTAAATCTCCAAGAATATCATAGTAAGGATTTGCTAAAAAAACATCAAGTATCTATTCAGAACTTTCGCCTTCTTGATGCAAAATTAGACTCGAAGATCTTGTCAGACTTTAAAGCTCAAGAGTACGTGATTAAGGCTCAAATTTTGGCAGGTGGAAGAGGAAAAGGACATTTCGACAATGGGTTTAAAGGAGGTGTTCATTTAACTAAAAATCCCTTAGAAATAGTACCCTTAGCTAAAAACATGATCGGTCATAAGTTAATCACGAAGCAAACACCCAAAGAGGGTATATTAGTTGATAAAGTAATGGTAGCAGAAAGCGTTAATATAGTAAGAGAGACGTATATTAGTATTATTATGGAAAGATCTTATAACGGTGCTGCTTTAGTTGCTTCTCCTGCTGGTGGTATGGACATTGAGGCAGTTGCAGAAAAGACTCCACATTTATTGAAGACTGTCCCCATTGATATTTATGAAGGGATAACAGATGAAATGGCTGATGAAATTGCAGCATTTTTAGAATTTAAAGGCACCATGGCAAAGAAGTGTGCAGACGAATTAAAAAAATTATGGGACTTGTTTATTAAGGTATAACAATTTTTTGGTTATATCTTCGTAATCACTTGTATTTTAATTGTGTAGATTGACAAATGATATCTTTTATTATAAATTTACATCTCATCAAAAAAGTCGATTAGTAAAAAAGTATTGTATTGATTTAAATTATTATTAAAATAGACATTATTGGTACTTTGTCTGTAAGAGCCAATATTGACATTCAGGAGGCAAATCAGATATGCTTCATACAACATGCAATATTTCATTTAATTGTTAAGTAATAGACAATTTGTTAAAAAAAATATACTAAATGTTTAATATTATGCTTATATTAACCAAATAGTTATTATAAAGTGATTAGATTTTTAAAAAAGTTTTGGTTAGCAGTATAAACTTATATTACTAAATGTCACTGCCCTCTTTGTGAGATGATGGCTGCCACCTAAACCTCCTTTGTAGGTAGAAATTCATAAAATTATTCATTGCAACGTAGGTGGAAACTCATATACAAGTAAGATTTGACACCCAAAATGTGACTAAGTAATTTTAATTATATACAACACCGTAGGCTTAAACTTTTCATTGATTGTTGTTTTCCATATTAAAGATGTCTAAAAATATTATCAATTTGTAACTAGAAAGTGTCTTCTGTGTCCTATGTATAATATTTTCAAATTTTTTTACTCCTATATTTTTAGGTGGATGCCACACAACTTGAAATTAATCCTTTAGTTGAAACAGATGATGGACGCGTGGTAGCAGTAGATGCAAAAATTAATTTCGATGATAATGCCCAATTTAGACAGCAGGAGATATTTGCTTTGGATGATGTATCGGGTGTTGACCCAAGAGAAGTAAGGCAATTATGGTTATATATTATGTTTGTAACAAGAATAGGTTTTACTATTTTTTTATTGTTTTCCAACTACTGTAACTTCAAAATCAACTTGAGAATTTTAATAAAAAATATACATTTGTTCATTTTTAATATACCTGTTTGTTGGGTAGTAATTATTCTAAAATGCCCTTGACATTTAACATATTGCCATTTTAAAACATCCTTTTCATTTTCATTGTAAACAAGTTATATTATTTTCTTAATAATCATAATTATCAAGATTTTTCTATGGTATTGGTGTATAATGTTGATTTATTTTAACTAAAATTTTATTTATTTCAGAGAGAGGCTGCTTCACTTAATTTAACATACATAGATATGGATGGCAGCATTGGATGCATGGTGAATGGTGCTGGCCTTGCAATGGCTACAATGGATCTTATTATGTTAAGTGGAGGAAGGCCAGCAAACTTTTTAGATCTAGGTGGAGGTGTTGGACAGGCACAAGTCTCAGCAGCATTGAGGATTTTAGAGTCAGATCCAAAAGTCAAAGCAATATTTGTTAATGTGTTTGCTGGTAAGTTATATGCCTAAGGGGTTATGGAATTACTATAGTTATTCTTATTCTTTACCTATTAACCCTTTTTTAACAATCCTTGTTAAGGCAGACCATAAAATCCACATTTACACAAGTTGGTACTGGTAGAGAATGCCTGAAAGCTTTTATGCATAAGTCAATCTAATTTAATATTAAATCTATGTGGTGTCATTGTGGTCACAACATCCATTAAAGCTTAAAGTAGATTGGAAATAATATTATTTAGGCTTTGTATTGTGGGATTAAACTTGTGAAATATTATGTCATAGTCCAAAACATTCAAACTACTGGTCTACTTACTTACTTTACTACTACTTATTGGTCTTATTAAATATTTAGTAAAAAAGGACATAGGATTTTTTTTTCTTGTGGATTCATAAAAAATTGTTTAAATCGACCGAGAAACAGTAAGTTTGTAAGCATGAAAAAAGACTATGAAGTAAAATTATTTGATCTGATGTAACATATTGATTTAAGGGTGAACTCGTGTATAAAATGCTTCACAAATTTTGATATAAAGTGAAGCTATGTTTTATTACAGGTATTGTAAACTGTGCTACAGTTGCCAATGGTATAGTAGCAGCTTGTAAAGAGAGCCCTCCAAAACATCCACTTGTTATTCGCTTGGAAGGTACTAACGCAGCCATTGCTAAGAAAATCCTTGAAGAATCAGAACTTCCATTCAAAATAATAAATGATGCAGACGAAGCAGCTAGAACTGTTGTGAAATTAGCACAATAATAAATTATAAAATAATAGCATTCTAATTTTTTAATTGAATAATATATATGGGTAGGCTATTTACTTAAGGTTAAATAAAAAAAATGTTAGGCTACCATTTTAAGGGATATGGATAAGCTGAAAAATATAAATAAACATATGGTTACTATTTTAAAGCTGTTAGCTTGGCATAATTTTGAATTATTTTCTTTGAAATCCTGTTTCGTTTTTATTATTTCAAATGCTCAAGATACTTATATAACTATTTAATAAGACTGAAAAATCATTACTATCAATATAATATGAAACCTAATAATTGTTACAGAAACATGACACATGTATATAACTGAAATTGTTATTTAAATTTATACACATTTTATATTTAAAAAACAAAGTAATTTCATTTGAAACCCATTCCTTCTTAGAAAATAATATTTTTTTAAATCAGAAATCGAACATTTGGATGCAAATTAATTTGCAGTCAGCGTATTATAAAAAACACTATTGTATTTGAAAAATACAAGTGAGTAATATACGTACTAACGAATATCACATGCTTGCTTCTGCGATTATAATAGTTCCATTCTTTATCTTATGCTGACTAATAAAAGCCGTCTCCAAAATTTCGTACTAAAAGTTGTTATAGGTAAGACTGAATCTGAAAAACTATTTTTATTAAAATAAGTCTAGGCATTAGCAATTCCGGATCTTATGGAATTCCAGGATGATAAAACCAGACCGCAGCGTGATTTTTCCTAAAGGTTTTCAGCAATATACTGTGGTGAATATACTGTAATTTCGTATTCGGTTCAGTTCAGTTTCGTATTCACGAAAAATCAATTATTTTTAGAGATAAGTCTAGCAACAAATGAATTCATACTCTGGCGACGAGTAATTACCGCTAAACAATATTATAGTATTTTCCATTTATGTCATATGGTATCTTTAGCTTATTTGGATTTGTTGTTAGTTACACGGCGTATTTTTTCCAAAGCTTCTCTTTTCGTGGTACTACAAATATTTATAAGTCATCTGAGATGAATAACGAGCTTTTTCAATTAGATTAACTATAGAGAAAGCGTTACATTTCTCTTTAATAAAATAGTATAGTACTGTGTAGGTTAATTTGGGATCAAGTTTCATAGTTCATATTTAATAACTTCCATAGTCGACTAAACAGCATATTTCTTCGCAGTATAAGGTATAACTTTATAAAAGGGATTCATCGCCAAATTTTAGAATACTTAGGATTAAAAAATTAAAAAAAAAATGTAACAAGAAGTGAAGTTATAATGATGACAATAATTACAAATTTGTTCTATAATTATTTATTCATTACAAATAATAATATACAGTTTGAGTGAATGAATTACTTTGCTAAAAATTAAGTCAGAAATTAATGTTAGCTAAGAATCAATATCAAGTACAGCTGTTTAATATTAGCGTTTTGTAAACTCGATTATAGTCTGCTTTACATAAAACAAAGTTTTTATTTAAAAGATTTGCATACCCACTAACAGGAAGTTTAAGATTAAAAATAATACTCAAGATTATCTAAGAAGGTTTATTAAGGTTTTTAATTTATTAACATACTGTACTTATTAATACAACTGCAGTTCTAGTGTTCAGGGTGTACCAAGTATTAGGCAAAACCCTGTACAGGTCTGTTTAGGTTTTAGAAGGATTCTATTCGGGTTCCATACGAAAATGTTGTAATCATGGTCACCACTGAGAACTTAATCTTGAAATGTTAGTTTGCAACTCTTTTGCTCTTCAATAAAAACACAGAAATTAAGGTGGAACGTTAATAAAACCTCGATAGAATGAATAAACTAACCTTTTATTCCTAAACATGACCAAAATAATCTTTTGTTTTCAACATAACACCTATTTTATTTTAAATTTAAACTCTGAATAAATTGAGTCGTCGTCCTTGTGGCGCGTCACTTTTGTCCAGTGTCATGTTTGCCTGGATTTCTTCGAATGTAGGTAAATGCGTTAGTTTTCCACGTGCGGCTACTGAAGGTCTTTTACTAAGCATTTTCCTTGCTACACGTACAATGTCGTCAGCAGTAATTTTTTCTGTGGAATTAATTGTTGATTAAATAACAGAATACTCAGAAGAAATACTATATATACATAAATGATTTTCAATAAATAATATAATTTGTTTTTCTAACCAATTTCATTAATGAAATAGGATGGCGGTTTCCTCTTCCCGGTCGCTAATACTTGACGGCCAACATCCTCGAATACAACAGGTCTTGCTTCCAAATTCATCAGCAACATTGACTGGAGTTGTGTTTTAGCCCTCTGCGAAATCATACATTCCAATTTATCACATTTAAAACACAGCTATTTCTCCAAATCAAAATGTTGTTATATTGTCTCATGTCAACTTACTTAAGAATTACTCGCTAAGCATGTGTAATTAATAGAATACATTTAGATATTTATTAACAAAAAGCAAGTCTACATATAAAAATACTATGCTAAGTTTGCATGACAGAGTTAATTTAGCGCGTTTTCAAACGCATTTTTTGTACGCGTGATTGTAGTGAATGTCAACAATTGGAAAGAAATAAAATAATACCTTTACATAGCAACTTTTTTTTTTAAATAATAATTCGGAGCTATTCGAAAAACATAATTATTTTATGGCCTTAAATATAATTAAGGATTTAAATTTTATAAGTATTTCTCTGCAACATTTGTTGTATGTATATCCTTCACCTTTCTATATACTGACATCCAATGAATGTTTATTGATGATGCTAATTTTAAGATTATTTTTGGAGAAGCATTCCGTCAAGATTTTTAAAAAACACCTGTCAGTATTCAAGGTCGATCCTAAATACCGCTTTAATATTTTTGTTCCTGTGTTGTCAAATCATTGACTACAACCCAAAAGATATCAATGCAAAAACGCCAAATTAAGGACTAAATTGAAACCAACAAAAAAAAACTAGCACAGGAACAGACAGATCTAAACTTGCATTTGGTCCCCATGTAAACGCACATCCTTTTTTTGACATAAATGAGCAATAATACGTGCATTCTCTAGTACCCACTCTACCTGGTAATTACAATATATTATTGAATGATGTTCAATTATTTGTGCATAATAAAACATATTGTAATAATTTAGACAAGTTTCACGTTTTTAATAAGAGTTTAAAAGAATGGTACTTGTAATGTATAATTTAATTCTAATTTTAATCAACAGTAAAGAATGTTTTATAACTATTGGACATATCAAATGGTATTTACCCGTAATTCAGTTTCGCCGACTTTTCCGGCCATGTTGGACAGCTCGCGTGCGATGACCAGCGTGGTGTCATAAATGCGATTGGGCGGCGACGCAGAGTGCACACAGAACAAACCGGTGTCCACATAAGCGTGATTATATGCAGTCGCATTGAACATCCAGTGATATCTGACGACCAATCAATCGTTAATTTATTTTTTATCATCCACTGGTTATATACCAATTTTTAATCACTTTTATCAAAATACATACAGACCCGTAGAGACACTGAATATGAAAAGTAATCATCATAGGCCAAGTTTTGATAAGTCCTATTATATGAGTAAGTTGAAATGGCAGTGGGCAGGGTACATAGCTCGCAGAACAGATGGCCGCTGGAGCTTTAAGACAACTTTGTTAAGGTCGTCGGAAGATGTTGTCTGTTTCTAACCAGTGTTGTTGCAAATCTATAGGGTAGCCTATATCCAGCAATGGATGTTCTTTGGCTGTAATGATGATATGAATAAAATATTGTGTAATTAAAGAACTGTGATTTTCTTATCAGCTATAGAAACACAAACATATGTGTGTAGCATTTCAATTTGATCAGTCAAGGATTCTCATTCATTATATATCGAATCGAAGGTTTCGTTAGATACATATTAAATAAAACCTTTAACTGAGACCTCTTTATGTAACATCTTTCTGTGTGATTAAAGCATTTGACGGCCTCCCAATCCAAGTAATAGTAATGTGTTAACTCAAGTCAAAACACGCGAGGTTGCTTATGAGCTTTAGATATTTCAAAAAGTTCTAGACTAAAGTCTTCAATGCTCTACCATTTCAAAATAGGTGTAGCTGTATATGTCAGCAGGCAAAAAGTGTTACAGAAATAATTTTTAGTTTTTACCTGTTAAGAACATTTGTGTAAAGGCGGGTGTACATTCCTTTCCCTGGACCGCCTGCAGAAAAAGATCCACCGCCACCCATCATCATGTTCAAAACGCATGTGGCTACGAAATCCGGAGCGCTATGAGCACAACCTGAAAATAACAACTCATTAACAGTTATCTATTACATAGACACATATTTACGTAAATCGACGCTATAGCTTATTATGGAAAGCACTTGGTATTGAATTCCTGAAATAAATAGGTAAGTGATGTGAATAACTTACTTGAGACACAATAGTGACAAGTTTACACATTTATATTAGTAATTCATTGAAGTTGTCTCAATTAATTCTTAACAAAATAACTTTAGGTAAATATGTACACTCCATTTTTGCTTGTTGGATATAGGACGCCAGAATTAATGATCGAGAGTTTCGAAAAGGATGTTTTTATCTAAACTTGATTTTGTAAAGGTTTCGTTTGTATCAAGAAATAACCTATACTTCAAGAATATATGTTTATTTAAAAATCAACAGTGAATGACATGTTCATTTGTTTAAATTGCCTTCAATTATAATTACTTACTTTCTATTCCAATAACAACATGGGATAATTCAGGTAAGTCTGAACCTGGATACAATGGCACTTCACATTCATCCTAGAAAGAAATATTAGTAATTAGGAATTATTACATTAAAGTTTAAATTTCCATTAAGTGACATTATGGGCACAAATTCCACTGGATAGCGAACTGCCAAGCTCTTTAGTTACTTAGGCAAGCAGACCATGACAAAGGCCGCAAAGACATTCAGAAGTGGAACTTGGCTTAGGCTGAGATTCCATACATGTTTAGCATTCTGACATTGATGATTGGTTCCTACTATCAGACCACAAAAGAGCAAAGCGTTTACCTTATGATATGTACATTATATATATATATATATATATATATATATATATATTGCATATTTTTAGTCAGCATTGAAGTCTTTAAGGTGAACAAAATTTTTAAAAACTATAATTACAATGTGATGGAAAATCTAGCAAAAAGGAAATTAAGTAGAATTAAATCATAGAATGATAATATTGAAAAAGCCTTGTGGAATTATAATATCTTACCTGTATAATACCACCAGTATAATTTGCAACAGTCTTGTCCACTATTTGTGTAAATGATTCACTGTTTTCCGAGCTCCACATTGGTTTCATATCCACAAAGTATTTTTGTACATGTTCAACAAAAGGTTCATGGTCCACCTGTAAATTGTGAATGCGTTTTAATCATTAGAAATAACAAGAATTATGACTTAAACTAACATCTTTTTTTGGGACTCCTTCAAGCTTAGATAGACACTCAAAGAAGAAAATAATCTTGGTTTGGGTCAATGTTCACTCTGTTTGAAAAAAAAATCTTTTAAAAACAGGTACAATTATTTATTGTAAAATTAAATCAAAATTAGAACAACCAACTAACACCCTAAAGTAAAATATTCAAAAATAACCTTCACTGCATATTCATTTAATATATTTTTTTGTTTACAGAGTTTGGCAATTGTTTAATCAGTGACTAATAACTAATGATTCTTCTAAGGGTAGTTTTTAAAGCCTGTATAAGTTTTTTATTACATTATTTGATATCAGCGACTTGCGACCGCAAGTCACGGGTTCAATTCAAGGGATACAGTCTTATATATAATTCACACATTGTGCATTAATTACATAAGATTGGCAATGGTCACAAACAAGTTTTCAGGGGATAGGCTACTGCCTATTGTGCTATTATGTGCCTACTGTGTTATTATGATATGCAGATACTACTGTATCTGCATATCATAATAGCACACTGCAATTGTTTACCTGCCAAGTGTGGTGCAATTATAGTATATCCCTCTCGAAGATTCCTTTGGGGGAAACCTACGCCTTGCAGTGGAGTCTATGGACTGAAACTACAAAATCCAATATGACCACATGATATTTAAAAAATAAAAACTTTCTTACTCCCACAGCCGCAACCACCATTCTATCAGGTGTGTAGTGATTTTTCAAATAATTTATTATAGTTCCTCTGTCAATCTTAAGTACATTTTCTTTGGGACATATTTTTGGTAATCCTAGAGTGTTTCCTTTGTATGCAGCCTGAAATTATAAAAAAACTTGAAATATCCAAACATATTAAATACTATACTTTGTACCATTTCTGTTCTTATTCCTGTAATTATTTTATGTAGTATAAAGTACTTTCGTGAGAAACCTTAACAGATATATATATATATATATATATATATATATATATATACATACACATATATGTACTATAGTAATATACTTACTGCATGAATCATATCCATTAAAATTGTTTCTTGCTCTGGCCGCATGGATAATGTTTCTAATTCAAATGCCACTGCTTGCCTTGCTGCTTCAATTTCATCTGAAGATAATTGTGGTCTTAAGGTCACTTCTGCCAATACCTGTAATTGGGTAATAGACAAGATTAATAATCATTTTTATGCTTGCATGAAGCTCTGCCATAAGATTGTTAACTTTAAATTATTAATTATTTATTTAATCAAATCTAACATTTGTCATAGCAATACATATTTTCAGTGGCGTACCTAGGGGGGGGCGGTGGGTGCGGTCCGCACCGGGCGGCACTTACTTTGGGGCGGCATTTTTTAAATTTACTTATAGTTGTAAAAAGCAACATATTCATTTCATATTTATTTTCTTTCTTGAATAATAAATTAAAATTCTGTTCCCAACATTGTAATTTTGTTAAGAATTTTTTTAACAATTTCAATCAGTGTCGGTAGTTGCGAAAGAAGCTTCTCAAAATTGAAGTTGATAAAAAATTATCTTCGTTCTACAATGAGTCAATTAAGACCAAAAACTCTTGCAATATTACCAATAGAACAAGAAATTACAAATAATTTTAATTTTGAGAGCATTATACACGATTTTTCTAGTATGAAAGCTAGAAAGAAGAGTAGATATTATATAAATATGTTTACGAGTGCATACACATATGTCTAAAAAAATTACTCTGTGTATTAATTAATATTGATTAAATAACTTAATAATTTATTTATGTGTATTAATTTATAAAAAACCACTATTTGATTGACTTATAATAGAAGGGGCGGCAAACTGGAGATCGCCCCGGGCGGCAAAAGTTCTTGGTACACCACTGCATATTTTAGTAATATTCACAACATTTTATAATCATTAATTTTAAAACAGACAACAAAATAAATAAAGTAAAAAATTTCTTTTGTGTAATTTTAAAAATGAACGACTTTTAGAAATGAAGTCAATAATAGACTTATATTTAATTCAAATTATACCTGTGTAATAGCTTCAAGGCCTCTAGAATCAGCACTGGTTGCATAAACAGTGGTATCTCGAGAACCTTGGCAATCACAAATTCCGCCATGTCTTTCCAGTTCTCTTAACATCACATCTCTTGTAGGAAATTTATGAGTGGCCTATAAATAAAAGAAGTAAAAAAATCATAATTGATTCAAAAAAGTTGGGTAAGGTGTTCATTAATTTAAGTGTGAAAAGAATAGTGATATAATAAGGAACAAGATCACTTCACAATTAAGATATTGTAAATATCAATTTTTACTCACACCAAAACTGAGTTTTTCAAGGAAGTGACAGATGCCATTAGGGTATGCTACTTCATATCTTGGCCCAGAATCTATTACCACTGTAATAATAACATTGTTTTAATTTTTGCACATTTAAACATGTTACTAAAAATTTTAATAAATATATTACATTTATAAGCTTACCTCCTGCAGTACAAAATTGCCCAAATTTTTTTTCTGAGGCTACTCTTAGACCATTACTTAAGACTGTAACTTCAGTAATGGAATCTTCAGATTTAGCAGAGGAGTAAGTCACGGGGGGTAGATTTGGAAGAGGCTCTGACAGAGGTGGGATAGTTGAGCTAACTTTGATAGCTTGCTGTGATCGTTCCGATTCTTGGCTAAAGTTTCTTCCACTAAACCTTATGTTATTTAACCTAGAACTGAATGTAAAAAATATGTATTAATAAAGACAAAGAGAGTAAATAAATTAAGGTGTAAATTTTAGAGATGGCTTATTAGCCGCTAGATATAAAGAAAATTGAGACATAAAGACATCCCAACAACATAAGTGGAATTACTAAATTATAAAATGGGTACTGTGATTTTAAGATCATATAATATTCATATTATCATAATAATATACATTTATTGAAATTTCATATAGATATAGCATATTAGATATTAACAAGAATGTATTAAATAATAACAGAAATAATTAAATATGTATTCAACTCTATAATTAATATGTATTAAATATCCTAAAAGAATTTTAGAAATAAGGGCACCACCTATTGAAAATACTTCTAGAGACAAAGACTAAAAGTTAATTTTGTATATAAGAAAAGGTACTTTTTAAATTGAATTGCAACTGGATTTTATAATATTTGTATTACAATATTTCTATTTGATAACACCACAATAAATTTATTACTGCATCAATTTTTTTATTTTTTAATAAAGTAATATAAATCTGACTACCCTACAAAGATATTTTTATAAAATTCGTTTCTAGTTGTCATGGTTTAAGAACAAGAATGTCTATTACTTTTCATATTTGTACATTTCATATATACATTTTATGGTATAACTAAAAATTAATATATGAAAAAGTGTATATATTATATACAAGCCAATATATATATATATACATACTTACATCCAAGGAGCCGGTCAGAAAAAACAATCTATTCGAGATTTTAACACATAACCTTTAATAATCAATTAATGTTATCAAGGTCGGGATAAATTGCTACTGTTCTAGGTTTCAATATATTTGTTAGAAATAAAAAGAAAATAGTCAAAATAAGACATATTCCTGCTTACCCATTTTTAATAGAAAACAATCTCGTAAAAAGAACTTTCATGTCTGTTACATGAGACATGGTTCGGGGGAACAATGATGAAATACTTTGGTAAAATAACCAAAGTATAAAATTTTAGATTTCAAGTGAATATTTATAAACAGCAAACCACATAAAACAATTTTTGGAATTTTTGTTATTCGATGTACCATAAAATATATTGTACAAAACTCACTGACAATTACATTGATAAATGTCAATGGAATGTCTAACAGTATATTATCTATGATACATGTATTACTAAAGTTCATATATAATCTAGTAATATAGTATAGTATAGTACTCCGCACCAGGGACGGTAAACATATTTTAATGATTTTTGCATAGCATAATATGATTTTGTTTTTTTTGAAACAACGATAGTTTCTAAAATTAAAACAATTTTTGTTTTTACTCGTTATGTTTTGCAATAATTTAAACCATATTAAAATTTTTAACTATGTTTGATATTTATTTATTGCACAGGGGCAGAATATTTTTTCTGTTGTATAATGAAAATAATAGTAATTTTGAAAAGTATCATAGATCACTATCAGATTTTTCATTAGGTTCATTAGGTTTATTATTAGGTAGGTTAATATGATTTTGTACAAAAATTTAAAATTTTATTTAGGTATACATTTTTGTTATGAGATATGAGAGTGACCATTAGCCCAGTCATTTCAATGGCTATCGTTTCCGTCAAACGGAATCGATTCTTATGCTATATTTGACAGCAGAAGTTAGCAAATTGAAACTGTATTCAGTTTCACTGAGCAAAAAAGCGAATTGTTATGACACTGACAAATCCACTTGTAAATCACATGTGCCAGAGACGCTCCATACATTACTATGTATGCTGTAGCCAGCAAGTAATGAAATTTGATTGCTGAACTAACAAAACGTACATTCCTATATTTTAAGATTATAAGACTTCAGGGACGTAAAATTGTGTAACTATGTAATTTTCGAAACAAAATTTTATTTAGATTTAGAATAGGTAGATCGAGTAAACAATGGGTAGGGTGTTTTTAAAAAATAGAGTAGTTAATTATTTTCCTATTACCAAAAACTGAGTACTCTTTTATTAACGAACAATCAAAATTTAAGACACAAGTTTCCTAAAGGAGTTTCTTAAAAGCGTATGCAAGACGAAAATATAACAATAGTTTTTTCCGGCGATATTTTCTTAAAATGAACGACGACTTCATCAAACAAAAATAAACTGTATCCTTATCAGTAACTTATGTAGCAACGAGCAGATGCGTTTCTAGAATTCAGCGTGGGTTTTCAGTTAATAATTACGGATAATTACAAAATAAATTTATGATATCATTGAAAATTTTAAGAAATTATATTGTTCCTTATATTTATATTGTCTAACAAACTTTGCTTTTCCTTTTGTTATATTTTTTGTGTACTTTGTCTTTGATTAAAATTCATATACATATTAAAAATATGTACACATCCTGTTGACAATAAAAATCCATATTATTTTGTTTAAGAAATTAAAAGATTTAGCCTAAGTTCAAATTTTTTATGATATTATTAATGATAATTTTTTGAAAACCAGGCATAAAAGTTAAGAAATGTGTTAAATTAATTAACTTCCAGGATGTTATTCATTACCATGTTTGTAGAAATCTTTGCCAAAATCATGAATACAATGTTTTTGGCACTTTGCAAAAACTATGCTAAAAATATCCCAGGAGAGTTCCCAGTTCGTTTTAGACCTCACGTATCGAGTGCATATTTTAATTTATCTGCTACTACGAGAACTGGAAAAGAAATACATGGATAACCACGATTACATTATTATAATTAATTGAAATTATATTTATTTGTTAATTTAGAACTGACGGCGTAAGTTATATAGATATTCTTCAGCACACTTGCTGGCATTATGGAGTTTATTAATAAAAAAATAATCATTCAACTACATGTCTTGATGCTATTGGTAACAACTTGTCGAAAAATTTACGCTCTGGGGGTTGAGTAGCGAGATTAACGAGAGTACAGGTATTGCAGTATTTTGGAGATATTTCCGAGCTTCCTGAATACAACAAAACCTCCGAGTTAAAATAACAGCACAAAGTCGCATGTAGGGAATTGCGTAAACAAATTTATTCGTCATCGAAATCTTTACTATTAACCTTAATAGCACTTGCTTTTTTTAAAAGTTGTCTTTTTCACTGCAAATTATTGAATAGCTTTAAAGTTATGGTTAGTTTTTTATTAAGTTTAACTAGTTTTTTAAAGTAAAATTGTGGTTTTTTTTATGTGGCTATTACACATGTCCTTTTGGTGATCAAGAATCTTTCGGTATTTAACATTATAGAGTAAAGGCATGTAAAGGCCACTAAAATATTATGATATCAAAGAATGCGTTTTTCAAAGCCTTTTATACTAAATTTTTCCTAAGGACAAATAATATACTAATAATATTTTTTTCATGATTCTACATGTTTGCGATATCTAATTGCTAAAATAAAACAGGATCTTGGCACAAATATATTTAAATAACACTTATTATTTTACAAAACGTGATTACAATGACTTAAATACAAAAGAAAATTTACAAGAGACGAGTTTACAGAAATATTTTCCTAACGATTACGAAAACGAATTAAAGGTTTTTAATAGTAGCCGTCATGGAGAAAAATAATCATTTTAATGTTTTTGTTCGCTTTATTGGAATTGTTTTTGAATCGATATCCCATGAGAAAATATACCGAAACACAAGGAACATGGCCACCATGATATGCTGGAAAATAAATACTATAAGTTTCTTTTAAGTAAAACATCGTTATATTAACAGTCAAAATTTCTTAACCACGTGATTAGAAAAAAAATATTTAATGGATATCCATATCGAAGGCCTACAAAAAACGCTGCGTAAAAAAATGGTGGCAGAATATGAAAGTTTTGTAATTATGTATCATAAAAAAAATCGAATGTTTATTGTTAAGAGTAGGAGAAAATAGTTTTGTTAGAAATAATTGTCTTATTACTATAATAAAATATATAATGAGTGTTTGGAATCTATAGAGTGATTGTAAATGTGCAGTTAAAGTTTCAATGGGGTGGGATCGTCCTGAAATATTTTACTTTAATATAGTTTTTAATAGCTTCTGGTCGTATAAGACTGCAGCGATGACAACAAACGAAACTTAATTTAAATGTGTAATAAATTTATCGGAATTTTGAAAACGCTTTTTATTACTATATCACGATTACGTTATTACATATTGGATAGATGTACCATACATAAAAAGCACACTTTTAGGCAATCAACCTGTTTATATATAAACTTTTGTTAAGGCAATTGTTAAGGTAACTTAAATATACTTTATTATTTTTATATATAAATGAATTCAAATAATGATAAAAATGAAGTTAGTAATTAGATTAAAAAGATTGTGCTTACCTCGAATATGAATACGTACATGTACTGATAGGTTCTAAATTCTTCGGAAGTTAATGCTTGTCTTAAAAACTTTTCATCTTTATAAGTTAGATGTAGATAATAAGCTAAAGAAAATTAAAGCGGTTATTAAGTATTTTCTATATTTTTGTAATTCGTTTACAGAAATATTCAAATCATAATAATTTTCCAAATTAAATAGAGTACATATTACATAACATTTATTTGAACGGTGGGAGCCCAGCCTCTAGCGTTTTAACAAGCATAATGACGGCGATGTAGAATTCGCTAACATTATTATTACAAGTAAGAAAAGGACCAATATTTAGCCACTTCCGCACATGCAGTGGTAGTCGTGCAACAAAGTGCACCACCCGCTAGCCCGCTGGTGAATGCGCATGCGGCCATCAATGCGAATTACACAACTACCACCGTTAAATTACTCAACACATGTTTCACCCCTCCACGGGGCATCTTCAGGAGTTATGTTACACCGGTTAGTGTTAAACACAGAGTGATTCGTGATATGCAGAAGTGGCTAAATATTGGTACTTTTCCTACTTAGGATGGGCTTCCGCAAAATAACGCCTGATTCCATCAAATATTATTATTACACTTCCAATACAAAATAGTTTGGATAATTTACATCATCACCATCGTCGTCGTGGCAGTCAATAAACACCTACAGTAAGGTCTCCCCCATAGATCGCCACGGTGACCGGTCTTGCACTGCCGCATCCAGCAACTTCGTTTGTTAATGTAACATAAACATATACCCACTTTGATTTCGGAGGCTTGAAGTTAATTATTCGATAGCCTAATATACCTTTAATACCTGCCTAGAGCCTCATCTTATTAAATCTTAAAATAAAAATATGATTACGACAAAATTCTGATTACAAGTAAAAATAAACATCTGCTACGGCAGTACCATAAATAGATTTAGTATTAAAAATATTGCAAAAAAATGATTCATACCGTGCATATAACGTGTATAATAACGACCAAGTATATAACGATTGGGCTGAAAATAATAATAAAAAAGAACATTTTAAAAATGAAATATATTATTTTAAGACTAAGGCTGCGTTTCCACAAGATATGTACGAGGATGCGTAACGAGGGATATGTTTGTTTAGAACCGATATAATCACTAGCATGTAGTGGAAATAGCTAAGCATAGTGAGGCTTTATAGATACAAAACACTCATGCTCTCCGATCCGCGCTTCGTTCAATAACATTTCTACAAATTCTTACATCGTTCAGCGACGAGGTAATATATCTAACGTGGAAACATTCGCAACCTGATCGCGCTGATACATAACACCACACTGCTAAGCACACTATAGCACATCTCTAGCGGAAGCACTCCCACTGTTCTACAGCGTTGCTACTCATCCCAGCACTGGTCTAGCACATTTCCTGTGGGAGCATTCTCCCTGTTCCACAGTGTTGCTACACATACCCACGCATTCTCACATATTTCTGGTGAAAACGCGCCTTACAATCTCTTACCATCTTTCTTTATCAATCAATCTCTTACAAGCTCTTACAATGCGAGTATAAGTAATAAGAGCGAAAAAGGCGCCATTACACCGTTGAAGAGGTAATCATAAACAGTTTGAGTTAATTTTATCGTTTGTTTTTTCTTTTATATTAATAAAGCAAAGTAATGTAGAAAATAGGAATAAAATATTGTACATCAAAGTATATAAAAAAAATCACCGATTTTTGAAATAGTGTTGGATTAAAGTATCCCTCCATGGTAGCTGGGGTTGTTGTCCTTTGGTTAAGCAAATATATGTCTAAATATCCGGCGTTATCTATTAACGAAAGAATCTAAAAATATAATATGTGATTATTTTGCATATATTTATTATATTATAACAAAGATGATTAAATGGAAGAAATTTGGAAAGTTTTGGCTAAAATGTACAAAATTCTTAGTTATTATTAATTAATAACATTGGAGTCGTAAGTTAAATTATCTTGTAAACAAGTTACTTTATATAAGCGAACTATAATAAATACAGAGATTGTTCTTCTATGATTATTGTTTTATAACTACGCTACAATACATGGGACGAAGTATTGCAATTTATGAACAAAGATTTTATCTATTATTTACGATAACGATTTTATTACGGTCATGGTATGGTACTTTCAGTGGGAAAATTCCTTTAGTATTAGAGCATATCGCTCGAAAAATTAAACGGTAGATGGCTTGCTAATTTTAAAGTAAAAAGTTATAGACTTTTAACTTTGATTGAGCAAGATTCACGACTAAAACAAAGATCAGTTTGACAGCTTGTTACAATTGAAAAATTAATTGTTTAGGAGGCTAGTTAAATGTAAAAAGATCGTTTATGGTACACCACAATGACACACATACAAAAGTGTTAATAGTAATGAGAAAATTTTAACAGGTACATGATATGGCAGTGTGAATTTTACATATCGTAAGGATCATTTAACTAGTCTGAAGCGAGTTTTGAATTAAAAGATTCCACGTCTCAAATTCAAATTTTTGCTACTCCGGATAAAAAGGGCAGTATACTAACGTGAACCGCAATGGCTAAAAAACCCATAATTTTCAAAATTTTCGACCATATATTAAAACAGTTGTCTTTAAGAATCAGTGGCCTTCGATAATGCAACAAATGCAACTGCGCGTTACGTCTGAAAAAATATTCATTTCAATTTCTACTTTAAGGAGTACAGATGAATAGTTCTTCTATCGAATATGATTTTACGTTTTGCAATTTGTATTTTTTTTCATAGTAGCCATTTTAAATAAGAATTGAGTATAATAAAAATCTTAAGGTTATAAAAATATACTAATGGGATAGCACTATTTAAAAAAAGTTACAAACCTCGATCTGCCTTGGCTTTTTATAAAGGACAAATCGTGACTCAACGGTCACTCCTCACTAAGGGTGAGGAGTGACCGTTGAGTTCACTAAATGACCTATAGACGTTCGTATCGACATTGCATACAATTTTTTTTTATAAATGACCATTGTTGTAAATTGAGTTATTTTAAAATGATAAGAAATTTCTTACAGCAACGTTACGAGGGCTGTTTGATAACTCCGCGATTATTTTAATAAACTAAGAATTATTGGCAAATAAACATTTAATTTTTAACATACACAGACTTTTTTGTCGCCAAATGTTATCGTTTTTGTTTTATTATTAGTATTAGCCGGTAATCATTCTCTAGGTAATCTATGTGAATAACACCACGTAAAATATGATGTACTTGATTGTATAATCACAACAGAATTCAATAAACCATATTGATATTGATCGTTTAGAGTTCTCATAGTATTTATCAAGGCTTTTCTTTGGAAACTGTGGCGGGATTATATGCAAAAAATAATTCTTAATAAACTAACGTAAAACTCTTTTTTCCGATTTTGTAACCATTCACAAGATTGTATTCTTTTAATGGTTGTCAAACACAAAGAATAACAGATGGTGTTTGACGGCAGTAGTGTAGCATTTAAGTTATTACGAGGCAAATTTAAATAATAGCGGAGTTATCAAACAGTTCTCGTATCAGGAAAAATGAACGAAAGTAAATAAAATTTCGTATAACCTTAAGTCATATATATTGACTAATAGTACAACCAAAATCGCCATTGGAAATGCGTAACCAAACATGACGATGAAGGTAAACTGTATCACTGAAATCCACGAAAGAGAACAAAAAATTAGGTATGCATAAATTTAAGAATATATGAGTTTTAAAACGTTTTTTATGTTCTATTCTTATTGTCATAAATGCAAGCCTATTTATTTTATCGTATTAGCCGCCAAACTCTAAGATAGCTATGGTTGACACGCCGTAGAGTAATTGGATGCAAGGGTATCCGTCATTAAGGGATCTTAACTAGGAGTTGTTATTCGAAACTTGCTTAGAATTTTTAATTTGGGAGCGCCTGAGACTGCTGAAATTATGCTCGATCGGTTGGTAGTCTTAAAAACAGTGATTTGCTTGATGATAAGGATCAATTTTAAAATTTTTCTCGATTTAGAATCCGTTGCACTAAGACAAAAAATGTTTTTGAATAAGAGCGCCTCTTATTCGCAATTAATCAGTTTCTCTAGACACGTGGCATAGTTTTGGCATAATTTTTGAGTCTGCTATTTATCTTATCATTTTCTTATTTTACCGTATGAGGTAATTGCGTTGCAAATATTATTATTATAAGATTATTATTTCATTTTAAATGATTAAACAACTCAGTTTACCAAGTAACTTCATTTTGTCAATTAAATCTTCTTCGTGGAATGTTTTCAATAAATATTCCCTTTCCCAGCATGGAACACATTCAACAATATTTGAACTTTGGTTATAATCGGTGTTTCTGTAATTTATTTCGTTGATATTAATTGTTAAAACTTGATTAAAAATAATGTGTAATTAGTATAAATGATTGTTTACCTCAGATATGGTGATATATCTCTTACAATTGGTAATTTCGTGATTAATATCAGTATGAAGGCCAACGAAAGTTCGAATAGACAGTGTGTCACTCCACAAATCTGAACTTGATGGAATATTCTATCTTCTCTCCCGTAGCGGTAACGATAGTAGCTCTTTGATGTTAATGATAAAGAACAAGAAATAAAAATAAGTACCTTTGAAACATAATTGTAAAGAAAAACGGTCACGAATTATTTATATTAACAAAAGCAAACATTCAAACAATAAGAACTTTTTTCTCCAACATTGTTAGTCCAGGGGTTGCGACTCTAGACTATGACAAGCAATCGTTACTTGCGAGTTCAATTCTGGTGCATACTTGGTGGGATTTAAACATTTTCATTGCTCAGAAACAAAGAAAATATCTAATGGAATTAGGCGTTACCTCGCGGAAGTTCATCCTAAGTAAGAAAAGGACCAATATTTAGCCACTTCCGCACATGCACAAAGAAAATATCGCAAAGAAACATGCACGTCCGGCAACAAAATTCGTCATTACGGACCGTACATTTCCAGTAAGACAGACTTGACTAGCAGAGTGAAACATAATTAATGTATTATCTTTTTAGAAAACGGAGATATTGCGTTTTCGCGGGTAACTAATACTCTACTTTAGTACACTAGATTGATAGATCGAATAAATAATGCCTCTAGTTTTAAAAAAATATAAATTTATTTCCGCATGTGAAGAAATATGATCTTATAAAAAATGGTCTTCCGAAGATTGACGCAGACTGATCTTATTATATTAACCCAATTTTGTTTTCTTAGGAAAAATTTAACACCACTTCAATCAAGCTCAACTAGTTGAATTCGACGAAAAATAGCTATAACATAAACTAATTAAACTATGAAAATTAATCAAAAAACTTTTTTTACCAAATGAAATCCGTAGTAAAAAAGTACTAAAAAAGGCGCAGTAAAACTCAAGAAGAAAAGATATTTCGAGAAGGCCCATTTGCACGATTGATATGTTGTATGATTTTCTTTTTTTACTATGAAACAAGAAATTTTTTTGTTCACCTGTAAAATATTAATTAAAGTATGTTGGGTGATGTAAAGGTTTTATAGGTGTTTATTAGACCTCTACTTATAGGTCTTTGTCCATTTCAACTTTTAAAACCTGCCAGACTATTTATTACTGCAGATATGAATCGTGTCAAAAATTGCAAACAACCGAGAATGATGAATCGTTCCAACATGGCTACACACTGCACGACTGTTGCTAAATTAGTGGAATTGTGACTGGAAGGTCTCGGCTGCCTACCATACTCTCCATACTTTCCGGAATTTTAATAAGTTCTTTCAAGACATTTAATTGCACAATTCAGATTCACTTAAAGAAATTAGTAAATCTCACTTCTATGATTTTTAGTAATAGAATCATGTGCTACACATGGAATAGCAGCATCCTATTATTAACCATGGTGCACATAATAAATCAATAAATGAATAATTTACGTATTTTACATGTTTTTGTAATAATATATCGAGCTTATATCTTGAATTACTGTTACTTGATATGTTTCTTGGGTACACAACATTAAACAATACGCTGCGTAGATATATTTGTATGTATGTAAGGATACTAATAACGTATGTAACATACATTGCGTTAACCTAAACATACTGCATATGAATGGTTTCTATCACAATACCAAAATCAGAGTTAAAAGATAATTAGTAGTTCGCATATTACAACATATAAAAAGGTTAACTTTAACAAATAATGATAATTTAGTTACATATATCTCATCTTTTAAACTTACACGATCCAGAAGTATTACTCCTATGCAAAAAACTACGACGCTCATTGTTAATATTCTTATTTTTCTTGGTATTCTGCCCCCCCACATTGTTCCGCGTATTATTTTATTTGCAGGTTTACTCAATATTATTGTTAAATACCAATGAACTAAACACAGTAAAACCTGTTGAAAGAAAAAAAATGCGAATTTTGATATTTTAACCGTGGTCACGACGTATCACTTATTATAATCCACTACATCATCATCATTATTTCAGTCACAGTACGTCCACAGATGGACATGGTCGCCGCCATAGATTAAATTACTCACTTGTTTATTATTAATATAAAGCCTACTGGCACATCACAAAGCATCGTAGATACAAATGATTTTATCAAATTATTGCCGTCTATAGTAATGATTGTACTAATAAAATAGCTTAGAGAATAAACATTGTACAGAATTATAAATGATCCAAGAAACAGAATACAGATTGTACGGGTACAAAAACAATTTTATAATTCCTAAAACTTATTTAAAATAATGTAATAATTTTTAAAATAGTTAAAACATTTCAACTATTCTAATAGTCATAACCACTTCAATTATGTAACATTAAAACTGATATTAATAGATAAAGATAATTATCACGAGAAATATACATCTTTTGACCAAAGCCCTGAAAGAAATGAGATATTTGTCGGTGTACACAGGGCTTGCAAGTCAATTATGAACTGCAGACTAAAAACTACATTAAGTTCAGACCAGACATTTTTAATTCGGAATTTTCATTAGACGCTTTCTCTGCCACCGGATACTCCGGTAAAAAATATAAACCAGTATACCAGTATGAGTAACCATACGTCTTAATCGTAAAAAACTAAAAAAATATAACAACCCTATATATATAATAATAAAACTTATATATAGATAGATTCGTTTTGTTTATTCGTCACCTTCAACACTAATCATACACACCCATACACACTTTCATAATACCTTATCCTTTCTTCCGTTTTCGTTCGTGTACTGTCGCCATTTAATTTTAATTAATATTAATGTGTAATGCGAGAAATAAATAAACAAAATTAATAATTCTGCTAAAGCAAACTTATAATACAAGCAAACTAACTTACAATTGCTAAGTAAAAACCGTATAGTGTCCTTTTATCACTAGAGGTTCTTTCAATAATAGACATTCCAGTTATACTTGACTTTCGTAACTCCGAGCGTTCAGTCTCAAACTCAGTTCTAAAAAAAAATAGGCAAATGAATCACCACCGCGATGATAAATATTACTTTTTTTGTGTTTACTATACCTCGCAAGATTTTCAACGTATTCTTTGTTGCGTACTTTCCAAATATATTTTAAAATCTTTTCTTTTCCTAGCCAACACGACACGAATAACAAACCTGTAACAGAGTTTTACAAAGTATTTAAATAGATGAAGTAGAATGCAAGATTATAATTAATCCGTCTTGTGATTAGAGAAAGATTTAAGAAATTTATGCTCCTGTGTTGTAATCGGGAGCTATATTCGTGATTTCTATACGAGGTCGAATCAGGATTGAGGAGATCCGTAGACGAAGGAAAGTAATGGACAAAGCCAAGCAGATTGGCAAGTAAAAGTAGCAGTAGACAGGCACATAGTGCGCAGAACTGATGGCTACTGGAAGTTCAAAGTTTTGGAGTAGAAGACCGCGGACAGGTGAGCGCAGCGTAAGGGCTCCCAAAACTAGGTGAACATACGATTTCCTTCAAGATGACACTGGATGCAGGTCTACTTTTAACCGGCACTTTTGGAAATCTATGAGGGATGCCTAAGTTTAATAGTGGACATCCTACATTTGAAATGATGATGATGATACAATTCGCAGTTAGGGTATAACTATAAGCTCAATATTAATTCTTATTATTTAGGTGTATTCAACATGTATTATATGATATATTTTAATGAAATGTAATAAGGTCGGAAATAATCATTGTCGGGTTTATTTAAAAAAACTAATACGGATAAAAGTTGGTTTGTTTACATTCACGGTTTCTCCGGATTTTAGGCGGTTAATATTTTAAGATTTGAGGGGACGATTGTTCACGAAGTTCATGAAGTTCACGAAGCGAGTTGAGGAAGTATTGTGATTAAAATGATACGTGATTATTTAAAAAAAGTTACATTTTTTGTACACCATATTACATACTACATAACCAAATATTGAAACGAAAAAAACGAATACTCACCCCAGAGCATTAGAAATATTGAAAAAAAGGGAGTATATTTATTATCAGCCAAAAGATTTAATTTGTATTGACCGCAATAGTCAAAAATAGGAGAAACCCAACAAAAAGTGGGTGTGCAGTATATAGATACAAATGGGTCAACCTTGTGGCACATCAAGTTTCTGTAAAATACAAATAAAAGATCAAAACACGTCCAAGTTTACGTCTCGCACAAAGGCCACTGGGTAGGCAAATAATTCCGCATATAATTATCACCTTTTGGGTCTAGAGAATTTTGAACAAGGTTGCCGTTTTCTAATTTTTGTATTAACCAATTTGTAACTTTACAAAATTGATAATTATTACGCTATTCCGTCGAGCTTGCAGTGAACATTAGGCAATAGTGTCGTATAATTGATTGTCCATACCGCACTCGTCTAAGGTGGCCTAGTCTTTCTGTCGCAAATGTGTAATCGATGTAAATAATTATAATTTGAAAAATAAAATGTGTATCGCGTCATAACTTGTGTTGCCATGTGGTATATAATTGTTAATAATTTACTTAAATTAAATTAATAATTCATACCAGTATGTCACGGCTTTTTGCCTTTATTGCTCTTAACTGTAGCTTATTACCATTTTCAACATACTTACATGAATGATACGTATTTTTTGTTCGCATAAATGGCTAGTAGGGTTGTTACTATTGCAGCAGCTGCCGCAACCGCAAGGAATAAATTGTAGAGTCCATAAAAGGCGAAGTACTTTGCAATCTTAACCAAGATGGAGAAAAACAAAATATTAATTATAGATAAATGTGTTTGTATTTCCTAACAAAAAATTTCGAATTCGCCTTTATATTTTCCCATCTTTATGTTATAAAAAGTAGCATGGGTTCAATTCATCAAGTCTTCTTAGATTCTCTATAGCATAAGTTAACACTATTCATTTTACAATCTAATATCTATAGGTAACATATCTTGTTAACTCACCTTTGGTCCAAAGTATTCATGAATTAAGTTCAATGGTTGTGGGCTTAACACATTTCTCCAACCAGCCCAGTTGTAAAACAAAACCTGAAAAATAAATTGCGCAATAATTTGTGTTCAGTTATTTTTCTAATTTACAATTCTTGCTGATTTAGTTAAAACCTCTTAGATTTATAAAATAACTAGATGCACGTTTTAAGCGATTACAATGGATTCATAAAATTACTATTTACACTAGATTTTTAGTCGCTTGTCGTGTATTCAAGTATAAATTAGGCTGTATGTCTAAAGATAATAATCGTAGAAATTTATCAGAAGTTTATAACAATGATAATATAAGTTATAATTAAAGTATATTTCATAACTTACTATTATACTTTAAAATAAAATTTTGGAAATAATTATTTCACTTAGAATCAATGAAACGACATCAGGTTTTATTAATTTCATTTAGGATATTGTTTTAAATGATAGAATACCACTTTCGACTAATTCGAATTGTAATTTATTTTCTCAAAACATCATGTAAATTTTGTAAAAACGTTATTCATTATGATGACCGGTTTAAAAATATTATTATATTCCCAATATATTTCTTTATGGGGCGTTTATGGAACAGTGTTTTATTATTGACCTTCAAATTTGTTGGAATATTTGTGGCTCGAGTTAGTGTTAATTGTGGAGTAAGAATGAGCCAGTGGACGAAGTTGCTAGATGTGGACTGGGCAAGACCGTTCGTGGTGATTTTTGGGGGAGGCCTATGCCTTGCAGCGGGCATCTATTGGCTAATATGATGACGGTGATGATAATGGAGTGTGAAATAAAATAAAAGTGTAGAGGGTAATAGTTGTGTACTATTTATTTTAAAATATTACCTGGCGAGTGTTGACATTTGTTGTCGTATTTTCTGATTGAGGAATGAAGTATGGCCCATCATGCAAAGCATACACGTCCGTTACTACCTTACGTTTTATCAATCTTAAATAAACACGGTTATCGTTATCCTACAGATGTGTTCCAATGTATTAAATTTAAAACTAGGTCTGTTTCTACTAACCTTTCCAGTCCAATGTGATTTTGACGCTCACCAAAAGCCAAGTTCAACAAAATAGTATATACTACAAGGCTTCTGTCCGCATTCGAATAATGCAAGTATTCTTTATAATCTTTTCTGAACAAATGCAATTTATATTCATTATTATTATATTGATTTCAAATTAATGTAAACGATACAAATAAGTAAAAACATAGATTTGTTGACGTAAGTGCTATTAGACGTTAGGTTTTGTAGAATTTTATCTAAATGAGTTCGCGGAACCAAGGTCAGCGAACTATTAAATAAAGACCAGTTCTTAGTACCAGTGCATTCAAGACGTTCGCACGAAGATAGAAGATACCCTATAGGTGCATAGTGCAATGAGTAAGGTCTGATGTAGAGTTAGAAGCAAGAAATACCCGGCTAAGCCTTTAAAACCTAAATATATTATATAGCTCATTGTTGTCAGTTAATGTATATATTATAATATAATGATATACTAAATACAAAAATCATTAGATTCAGAAATAATGAATAATGTTATAGTTAATTAGGTTTTTTCGAAATTCGGATTGCAATATATTAAAATATTAATTATTAATAATTATTGTCTTGTGAGAAGCTGCTAGCATGTCGAAAAATATTTAATGTAAATCAACTTCACAGTGATGACTCTACTGAGTTATTGGAAATAGGTGTAAAAGCATTAGAGCTTTTTTTGACAAATGAGCCAAACATTCACTTTTAAAGCTTTTACATGGACAACCAATCACCCTGTATGTTTTACACTGAAAAATAATATATCATGATAGACTATGTAGAGTATTTATTTATTATTATTATATTTAAAAGAATATATCATGATAGACTAGGTAGAGTATGTATTTATTTAATTCTATGTTTTAAATTAATGTACTTGTTTTTATTTACGTAACAAAGTACGTACAGTCTGGGTAGCTTCATGCGATCGTCAACGTGCAACTGGAATAACGAACCAGTAAATTATGATATGTTCGCGGGGTCCGATTTCAAATCAGATGAAGCTGTAAGAGCCCATCGGGCTAGCAGCAACTAAATCTTTAAAAACTTTAGAATAACTATTGAAAAGGACGCCGAATATTTGCAAGTAAATTAGTCTTTAAGCGATGTTAGTGGATTCCCAACCGTGCTTGGTCAACAGTGGATGTTTTGCGGCTATAATGATGATGGTGATGATGATAAGTGGACTTTTATAAAATGTCCTACATATAAATACTAGTAGAACAATTCTAACCTCAATGTGCAATTTTTCTGCTACCAACTAAATTATATGAATTCCTACCGAGTGAATAGGTTCAACTTAGTTCAAGTGTGTAAGGAATTCGAATATATATTCGTACCTGACTAAATTAATCCATTCAAGTTCACTTTGAGACATGATATATTTTGCACGATCTTTGTCAACGCATCGCACGCTAACGTCATTTGCGAACTTACTAAGAACTGGATCCGGACAATGTATTTTGAAAAATAATAATTCTTTGTGATTCGGCATCTAAAATGTGTTTGATTAACATTGTTATTAGATTTATTACCACTTACTACCTACCACCACCTACTACCACCTACTACCTACCACCCATTAGATATGTTTGAGGGAGACCCAGGCATTGCAGTTGGCGTTTATTGGCTGTAACGACGGCGACGATTTTATTTTATATTTTTATATGTTTTAAGTACATCTATAGATTACCTTTTTTGCACTGGAATCGGAAAACCGATCCCAAAATGTGACTAAAGTAAATATGCACCAGCATCTCAAATTAGATATTAAAAAAAATAGAATCTTTTACAATAACAATAATAAATTTTATTAGACATAGTGAGTCCACGAAATATTGTAATGTTAGTAAAATTTTTTTACTTGAAAGCTGTGTTACTAATGAGTATTTAAAAATATTTAATATAACAACATTTTTTTAATTTTTAGAAATAACGTAGTTTTGTATTAGTTGTGTGTTAGATATAAACTTTTAGCACACAATGGTACAAAAGACGTGAGTTATACTGGCCAGCAATCGCATTTTAGGATTGGGATTTTGTCGAACAATGAACAGTATCGAGGTATTTTTTTGCGCAAAATTGCACAGAATTTATGTATGTTTGCTTCAGTGAACGTCAGGTCAAACTCACTAAGATTCTAAAACTATCGTTAAATTTGATGCGTAGAGTTACTTACAACACCGGCTTCGTATTCGATTTCTAAGCCCATTTTGATTATGTTTACTATAAAATTATTTCTCAATGTTATGTACAATTGATCCACTTGTTCTTTTACTACAATGACAAGATCAATCTGCCGTATACCATCTCGAAAAGTACGATCCGTGAAAGTGTTAGGTCCACAAGGATTGTCGACTTCTTCTATTAAGCATGGCGCATAATCCTGTAATTAAATTTAAATACGTACTGTATCTTACTAAAGTTTTTTTTTTAACTAGGAAAGTAATTTTATAATTTGAAACTAAAGGACAAAATGGCTTTTGGATTGATGATTGGACCTCAATATCTTGATTTCAGTGACATTAAAAAGTAGATTATGTTTTAATAAATAAAAATTAACAGAAAATATATGACTTGTAATGAAATAGAAAAATGTTTTTCTCATCCTGATGAGTTGCTATAAATCCATCGCTATAAACGGTTTTCGTCAGTGAACAGCAAGTATTTTAATGATGATGTAAAAATAACAATTGTCTTGCAAACCTGTTCTACTGGTTTTTCCGGCTTTCCTTCCATGTTTTAATATTTTAAATACTATTATAATTTATTCCACCTTTCTAACAATTTTCCACAAATTATTACACCTTACAATGATTTAACTGTACATGAAAATCGTATCAAAATTTTGACTCAACAGAATTTGCTTTTAAAAACCTGCTGATTTCTCTTGTCTGGATGACCATAAATTAAATCTATCCAGCCAACCATTCAAGCATAGTTAATTTAATAAAATAAATAAATATCATAAAAATACTATAAAGTATGAAGTTTTCCGATCCAAGAGAATGTCGCTAAATATTATCCCATATAAAGCATAAAAATCCCATATAAAAATAAATTTTGTTTTGTTGAAATTTTTTTTTGTGTGTGATATAAAATAAATAAAATGAAATACTTAGTGAAGTTTTTAAAATTATTGCTAGAGCGTACTATAATTTTCGAAGGCTATCTGTAGTAAAAAGTACGATCCCATAACTTGAAAATCAGCGAATAATTTACTTCATATTTTTAAAATTAAACATAGGTTGGCATGTTTTGTTAAAAAATTATTAAAACAATTATACCAGATTAATAGTACCAGAATTCTTAAAATATCTTGTAAACTTGAACCTTCATTTAATTATTGAAATTTCTTGTAAGTCGTATAAAGGTTCTCGAAAATGCTATCTAATTATTTCCCGAATTGTTTTAAATGAATTTTTTATACCAATAATGAAATTAAGGATATCCATTTGAAATAAAATTACCTATTTGTATTACTTCTTTCTAAATTGGTTATAGGTGATACGGTGACCGTAAATTTTTAGACTTCACGCATAATTCCGAGATAGTTTGAATAAAAACTGTGTGTGGTAAATTAAAAAGAAACAGCGAACTCGGCAACAGAAGAAAAATATGTTTCAATTAAATGGGTAGTGGGCAGAAAGCCTAGCGTGAATTTAAAGATGCTTCAAGAATGAAGTTGAATGACTGATACAAAAATTTATAACGTAAATTCGAATTAGCGCCGGCGAGTGAGACGTCACATAGCTTGTGAATCCAACCGACACAAAGAATGTGCGTCGGTGTGTGGGACGTCACATAGCTAGTGAACGCGACCGAGGCCAGGTTCCTTATCCTGGGCAATGGATCTACACTCCCGCGGCTAGCAAGCGGGCCTATTGGAATGTTTGTTATATATAAAGATCCGCCGAGCCAATAGCGCGCCTTCACAACCCCACGCCACTTGAGATGTAGCGTGCTCCTTCAAATGTTTTTTATATTTTTACTGCGTTACAAATTATGACATTTCTTCTATTTATACTTTTTTAAAATTTTAATTCGTACATATAGAACGCTAACATGTAACGTTAAACGTTATCATAAAGAAGCTGCTACTTTACCCTAATACGATGAGCCACCGCCAAAGAAACGGTAGCATGCGTAGGTGTTCCGTAGTATTGATAAAAGATGTTAAGAAAGGCCATAAAAATTTTCCCTGCTTTACTCCGACCGCAAAAGAATACTCCATATAGAATTTCCCCACAAGACAATATAAAGGAACAAATTTCAAATGTCTAAAACTCACTTAAAAACAAATATTTACAAAAGTTGATATATTTTAGAAACAGATATATTATATCTCGTATCTATGCATATGTTAACAATTAAAAAATAAAATAAAACTACTTACTCAGATTTACTTTAATAAATCTCCAATATTGCACAAAAATACCATAAAAACATTATAAAATTTATGTAAAAAAAAATGCTACAAGTACTTTTCAAAAGGTTTCATTTTTTTCGTAATTATTACAAGATTGAATTAATTTAAAATTTCCAACATTAGTCACTTCATAGGATCCATGTTTAATCATCATAGTCTACGCTGTTAATTATTTTTCTTGGTTTTTCTTTGAATTCAAGATCGTTTGAACATATGTATCGTAGTATGATGAACACTACCACCATAAAATGCTGTAAAAATAAATATATGTTATTGTCTTTCACAAAGCCATTCCTTGTTTCTTCAACACTGGTTCTTAATCTATCGAATGGCTATGGACATATTTGCCCGAAATAAATTAGGCTAAATTACATCGAATTACTTTAAAATACAGTTTAAAATCGCTTGCTCTGGACGTACAGACCACAGAGTCATAAATAATATTTCATTTATCATTTAAAAAAAAACCGTTTCTAACACTGACAGGCGCTATATTTTACTGCACACTCAGAGTTAAGCATGAAATTAGAAAAAAAATTGAAACAGACGGACGCAGTGGATAAATATAGACTGATATGAAAGATGATGAACTGGCACACAAACAAAGGCATGTTATGAATATTATATTCAAAGAACTTGATTTCTTCGTGTTTAAACTCTCTTAAATTATTTATTATAATTTTCGGCATATTCGTACTATTCCGTGAATAATAATTTTTAGTATTACATAATATTTAAAGTAAGACAATTAAAAAACGCTTACCTCAAATACGAAAACATACATGTACTGATAAGTTCTTATTTCGTCGGCAGTCAATTGCTCTTTTAAATACCTTTCATCTCTGGAATTCTTGTGGTAATAATGTCCTGAAGAAGAAAAACGACTTAATTTAAATTTGTAAATAAAGGCAGCTGTCCTGCGCCCTCTTCACGAACTTAATGACCGTACACTCAATCCCTCTGAGGGGAAAATTTCATATGAATTATTCCTTGACGACCTGTACTCGGTTCATCGGAAATTCCATTCCATGTTTGAAGCGTCAGACACAGAAGGCATATGGCGCACTCAACCCGTGTCATTAAAATGATTAATTACATATATATATATATATATATATAAATGCCTCGCTACGAGCAGGTAGTCTCGCTGGGCAAAGAGTTCCGGCCTCGTAGCGGTCAGTCCAGCTTTTTACACGCAACGCTGCACCTGCGTTACTCATTCGAGCACCTTTGTTTTTACGTATGAGATAATTACGACTTTGTATCACACTATATTAATATATTTTTATCTGTTTTGGGAGTTATTCCAAAGAGTAAAAGCTCCCTAAGGAACCTCGACTAGGGTCGTTGCAACGAATACAAAATTAGAACCGGACTATAAACTGGAACTCCAGATGCACTTATCTAGGATACCAGGTTATGAATGAGCAAATATAGTCAATGAGATTTGCAACTATACCACCTTTGCTTAAAACCTTTTATTGTCTAAATGAATTAATGCATTCTTTCAATTGTTACTTCTACATTAATTTTTTATTAACTATTTACATAACAACGTTGCAATAACAGACATTGCTACTTCTACAAAACTAAAAATTCGTTTGTTATACGAACAAATTTTAATTTTTGCAATACGAAATAAAGAACGTACCATGCATGAAATATTTCATACCGTAATCCCACTGAAAAACAACGTAGAAATTGTATTATAAAATTGTAGTTTATAGATGATTTATTTATTATTTATAGATTTTACTTCAATCACATATATATAGTAATGACTGGAAAGTATCATATTATCTTGAGGTCAATCAAAACAGGCATTTTATATCTCTCGATAGCATTCTAAAATGATTTGTTGAGAAAAATCTAAGCAAGAAAAACATTTTTCTCGTAAAGTTATTCCTCCAAAGATGACCTGTCCGAAGACTATCAAAGTGTTCAAAACAATTTTGTGTGTGCAAACAATAATTCAATAAACTGCATAAAAATGAACATGAAAAAAGATTTTATACACAACAACCGTTGATAATTTGAAAATGAACTCTTTAGAGGAAAATACAGTTAACTTAAACGTAAATCAAAGATAATCACCACTTCTTGAAATATTATTTTATTAAAGTATCCATTAACGTTAGGCTCAGTTTTTTTTCTTTCATCAAGTAAATAGTATTCCAAAAAGCCGGCGCCAGCCATCAACGAAAGAATCTAAAAAACACACGTATGTATACATATACATTTAATGTCTAATATTAATTTTACATACCGAGGTATTTGTATAGTTTCTTATTGCCGAAAGTTAAAATGGATTTCATCACCTGACACTAATCAAGCTATATTTATTAAAAGTGCGAAGTTTTTGTTTGTCGCTTTTAAAATAACTCAACATTTAAGAGCTGGCTTTGGATAACCTCCTGTAATTACATCAAAATATTTAAACTATTGCATTAGATAATTTCTGTGAAAATTATTTGCATCGCCCATTGACATTGTCCGAATATTGAAAATATTCCAGTGACTTTCAATAATAACAAGAGTACAGTTTGTATGGATCGTTTAAAGGGCTGGTGGGTTGTCTGAAGATGTTTATCATTTCGTCGTCATTTCAGTCCATAGAGGCCCACTGCATGGCAAAGGCCTTCTCAAACTATATCTTTGCGGGAATATACAATTATCTCCATGCTTAGCAAACAGGTTTGCAATCGCATTGTGATATAATGGTACAGAGGACGCTGCTCGCCATCTTTATCCCGGAAGTCGAACCCGCGACTTACGTTCGTAAGTCTCAGTCCTTAACTCCTGCGCTACCACTACTCTGTTTATTATTTGGAAAGTTGTAATAAATATTTATGTGAACTAACGTGTGTCACAATAGCTAAATAAATCAATCTCTTCAATAATATTGACCATATATTGAAAGAGTTGTCTTTGAGAATCAGAGATCTTCGATAGTGCAGTAAATGCAGCTGCATGTTACGTCTGCAACAGAATTAATACAAATTCCTGTAATACGATATGCGTGCGCAAAGAATGTTCATGAGGTAAGTGAGAGAGTGAGTGATTTATGAAGATCTATACAAATTCAAACTGGAAAATATTATTCTTGTAGGTGTTTACATGCGCTTTTGCATCGTCGGTAATTTTAAAAACATAAGTAGTAAGCTATTGTCGGCTCTGAACGCTGATCTGTTAAGAAGAGCCGGTCAGAAACTTAACTGTTGCTCCTTTAAATTAAATTTAACTATTTTTCATGGGTACATTATATCAATTAACAAACCAATTTCCACACAATTTAAACATCACTATATAGTGATAAAAACACTATATAAAATAAGAGTATTATATTATAATTTTTTATTACTGGCCATTGCCATAGGATTTTGTGACGTTGTAAAATAAAATGGACTTTATCATAAATATTAATATACATAAAAAAATATAGATATTATAAATCTCAAAAAATATCTATCATGTATTGTAAAAAAATTATGATTGATATCCAATAGATTCATTTACTTCCCTTCCTTTTCAAATACTTGGCTGTAAATAATTTTAGTCTTATAATTTTTAATAAACAACGATTAAATGAATATGTAAAAGTAAATTAAGCTAAATTTTCTGTTTACCTGAAGTCATATATATTAAACAATAGTATAATTAAAATCACCATTGGAAACGCGTAAGCAAACATGATCATCAGGGCAAATTGTATCACTGAAATTCACAGAAGAGATTATATTATGTTATCAGAATTATACATATGGTGGCCAAAACCTTAGACATTTACATCTCTAAAAATGAATATCTATGACTACGAACTGTTTTGTATGCAATACTACTAACTAACAAAGTTTACCCAGTAATCTCATTTTGTCTATTAAGTCGTCTTCGTGAAATGTTTTCATTAGATATTCTCTTTCCCAACTTGGAACATTTTCTACAATATTTGCATTTTGGTTATAATCAGTTCGTCTGTAAATTATTTTTGCTGACATCATTTTTTTAAATATTTTAAATTGTTAGTTGAAAATTACAAGTCATACCTCAAATATAATGACATTTGTCTTAAGATTGGTAACTTTGTTAGTATTATCAGCACAAAAGCTATCTCAAGTTCGTATAAGCAGTGCGTCATTCCACAAATCGGTACTTGGCGATAATCATTCGCTTCTCTTCCAAATTGTCTACGATAGTAATCCTGTGATGTTAAAATTATTATCTAAAGGATTATTGTTAGTACAAAAAATATTTATTGAAACGAAATATAAAAGAACAATTATTTATACAATTATCACTGCGCAAAATAATCAGTCTATTATTGCGTAGACGCCAACGGTACAAATTTAATATCATAATCTTCAAAGAAAAACAAAAACACCTCTTCGGCTCACGGAATGTTAATTATCGAAATTCTTATTCATAAAGTAATAAATGGCTCGTAAAAACAATTTGTAAATACGTTATAAAGATTGTAAGTTTCTCGTTTACGCTTGAGTTCACGTACGTTGACTTTCTCAACCCATTTCTCGATGTCAAAGCGGAAAACAAATATTATTTAAGAAAAAAAAAACTTCTGAACGCTTATTTCGCTTCTATAACACGAAGAACAGAAAGTAATTATTTTAGGTATCATCTGTCTAAAGATAAAAGATACATGTCCTGTCTTCATCATAACATTTCAGGAGTCAGTGATTTGAAATTTGAATTAGGAATATTTCTTTAGCTGGACAACTATAAAGGTATCTAATGAAATTGCACCCGCAAGAGCGTTCATTAAGTTCGTGCAACAAGCGAACAGTTACTAGACTTATAAGGATATTAGGATTATTATAAATAGGATCCTCAATGAAATAGAATGATTATTTTTTATTCGATATCGAATCATAACGAAATTAAACATTTTCATTTACGGTGCTTCAGTTACTTCAAAAGTGAACAGACTATATACAAATATTAAAGAAAAGAACTGTGATTAAAGTGATTTTAAAAAATCTTTTTTATTTACCACATGAAATCCGTAGTAAAAAAGTACCAAAAAGGGCGCAGTGAAACTTAAGAAAAAAAGGTATCTCCCTAAAGCCCATTTGCACGATTGATATGTCCTATGATTTTCTTTTTTTATGATGAAATTTGCAATTTTTTTATTGACCTGAAAAAAAAATTAATTAATATTTTACTATTAAGGGTCAGTTCTCCGACGCAAAATTTTCCACTATTAATAAAAAAATGAATAATTAAAAATAAATTAATATAATATTCATGTTACAATGTAAGAAAAACAGCAAACTACTGATCATTGTACAAAAAACTGTTTTTACGGATACTTTTACACAATATAGACATCAACACACGTTAGCAGAAATCGTAAATATGTTTAAGAGATTACTTTAAATTGCACTCTTATTTATTAATCGAAATTACAAAAATCGGTGTGGTTTTCATCATCATAATCATTTCGGCCAGGTATACCAAGTAATGAAGAGTTAGATAATTTGACAAATAAAGGATGAACTAAAGGTATAGAATTACACATGTTACCTAATTATACACAAAAATAAATCATGTACAAATTTAAGACTATTTAAAAAAAAAAAAAAGTTTTTTAATGAAACGTCAGAAGTAAAGGCGATATATAAGACATTAAAACCTTCTGATAAGCCTTTTCGTATACCGTAATTTGTAGTTTTTAAGGACAATTATATATATTTAATACGACTTAACAACGGAAATGGCATATGGTCTGCTTTGTAGGGACCCCTAACGTCTAACGAGGCGAGGCCTAGGCTAGAATCCCTAAGGAAGCGACAGCGTGGTTATCCTTAACAGTCCTAGCGACGGACGGTAATTGCACAGGCAAAGCAAATAGGAAAGGTGAGGTCCGAGTTAAAACGGCTGGACGGCCTATTTTCTACCTGGGGGACACAGGAACTTAAGGAAGACTTATTTTAAGATTGAGATTTGAACTCATACCATTAACCAAAATTATATTTTATAAAAAAACAGACTCTCCTCAGTATAGTTGGTGTTGAAGAGAATGTACATTACGTGTTAATGGAATATGCCAAAATGGAATTAAAAGAGAGTCTCTCCTAGATTTCTGATAACACGAGTAGGAAACGGTCTGAAACGACCACCTTTCCGACGATATTAACAAGGTTGTCACCGTCCACCGATGTTATGCCTGTATGCTAACTGGTCTGCGGTCTCCATTTCAGATCTTTGGGCAATTTATTGTGCGCTATGTGGCTTGCTCACTGCCACGTCCACTTGGCAATCCCCTGGACTATGTCTGTTGCTTTTGTTTTAATCTCCTCATTACTGATTCGACTTAGTCGAGAAATCTTGATCACAAAGTAATTTTTTATATTAATAATTGTACGGTAACATCAAATGATCAAACAGAGGATTTGCCTTTTCCGGCACTGTTGAATTTGAATGCGTATTGCTAAATGTTTGGAGTAACAGCACCAGCTAAGGAGTACTCTTGTTCCCTTTGCGCTCAATCTGTTTACAAGGTATCAGCTTAATGGACCTAAGAGTTTAATAGTCTCTAAAGCTTGTTGGAACAAATACAGCCATAATGCAAGAGTTAACTCTCAAGGAGCCATGTACCCGTGTGACTGTTCAAGCTTAATTACTGTTATAACTATTTTAACTAAACCAAAGCTTTCAACTCTTCTGGTAAAGCTGTAAACACCGAACAACCAGAATCAATGACGAAAAATATATTATAATACAATTTGTACTTACGCGATCCAGTATCAGGATCCCCGCAATAAAGAATAGAACGGTGGTCGTTATTATCCTCATTTTTCTAGGCATTCTGCCCCCATGCATCGTTCCAAGTATTATCTTATATGCGGGTTTATTCATAATTAGTACGAAATAAAAATGAAGTAAACATAATAGAACCTGGGGACAGAAAGAAAAATACAACATAGTCAGTCGGTAGATGTTCCTAAGACCACGACATCGTCATCATTACTTCAGCCGTAGAAGAGTCCACTGCTGGAGATATGCCACAAACATAAGATTTCGGAATTACAACCAGTCGGAAGTAACATAAATCCTGGCATCTTCAGAGGTCCTTAACAAGGTCGTACGTGCATCTTGAGGGTCCACATTCTACGCTGCCAGTAATCTTTACTCCAAAACTACAACCACGACATACTTGTAGTCAACTCACCAATTTTCTGTACTGTATTTCAGTCTTTTTAGTTTGTTTAGGTAATAGCTTGGCCCGATAATGTCTTACGTTCATAGTTTGCGAATTGTTTCCCTAATTACTGATGTTAATATTTTTATAGTCGCCAGCAAAAAATATGTAAATAATTCCACGAAAATATGCAAGTTGGAAAGGTGGACATAACCGACCAACACCATTGCTCAAAAAACCATAATGTGTTTAACCGGCACGTCTTTATACTGTAAATACAATTAGTTTGGATTACGGCCCATAATCTCCAGCCTATCTACGTCTCAGCATTACTGTAATTCGTATCTTTTGCTAGAAGCCATATAAAAGGCGGTCATATCAACTCCCAAAATAATATTAGCCGGCATTTCATTTGGTGTGTTAGAAATATTAATCTTTTAAAAACATAGCCGGTGTGAACAACATTTACTTAATACATGTATAAAAATAAAATAATTTGGAAAGTTTTGAAGAAATATCTCAAACATTTGGCCTGAAAAAAATTTTCTTCTTTCGTTTGATTAAATAAACTCGACATCATTTTATTTTCAGAAAAAAAAATTTTTTTTAGACATAATTTACCATCGAATGTTATTTAGATCTTTGAACTTAACATAAAACTTCATCAAATTAATCTATTTAAAAAACCTATTTTTGCTCAATTTAATTTATTATCAATATTAATCAGCGCTAGAGCGATAAATAAAAAAAAACTTACAACGCTGAAATAGATTCCATACAAAGTCTTATTCTCTTTAAATGTTCCTTCCACAATAGCGATACCTGTTACCTTGGACTTTCTCGTCTCTGCGCGATCTATGTCGAACTCTGGTCTGAATAAAAAAAGGAATTCTTAAACAGGCAGTCTTTAGATAAAGACATTAATAGCTGTTTTGATTATTTAAAGAAAAAATATAAAGTCATGCGTAACGGTACTCTACGATATATCTTGTTATCAACATTTTGTTAACAAATGAATTTTTATTATATTATCACTTTTTACATTAATATAACATTTGTTATATTATTGACCAACGGTACTTAAATCTTAGCAAAGAGTAAAGATACATGCAATTGCTAGAATTAAGCGATCTCTGCAGCTAATGAAGGAACTTATATTAAACTCTTAAATAATTAACTATGTTATACCTTTGAAGATTTTCGATGTATACTTTATTACGAACCTCCCAAACATATCTTAACGTCTTTTCTTTACCTAGCCAACATGACACAAATAGAATACCTATAACAATAAGGATATAATTTAATACTTATTTATATTTACAGGATGATACTTTATAGCGGTAATAGCTTTAAAGGGGTGAATGTATAGCTCATTCTTTGCCAATTACCGTACGGTAGTCGCTATAAAAAATTCGTAATGATAATATAGTAATATATAATATTTTCATAATTCAGATTACTAAATATTAAAATTATTTTTGGTTTATTATCTGTCCCTACAAACTTTATACTAACTGATATTGTTAGGCTGTTTAATTCCCATAGAAAAAATAAATAATCTTGGTTAAAAGCTTTAAAGCTTCTAAACTTGTATGTATATCAATTTTCGAAAAAGATCACCTAATAATAAATAATTATTATTCGTTAGTTAAGGCCTTGGTTAATATATAATAAAATAAATACGAACAGCATAAAAAAAAACTTAAGGATTTTCTTGTTATAACGAGATAAGAACATTTCGATTAAATTACGTAGATATGTTTTATTTTATTCTTTATATCTTTTGTTTCTGACATCATGAATATATGTAAATTACATGATCATCATTACTACCATTACGTGCATCTCAAGAAAATATAAACAATGTATATTATATTCAAATATAAACACAATCTTAAATAAAATGCTATAGCTGTTCTAATCATATTCTATAAGCAGAGCTAAACCGTTTAGCCAAGCGATACGCCACATACTCGTATATTTCTATCATCCGGATTTTCATTCCATCAGCGGAAGTAGTCACATGCTTCACCAACTTAATGAACAAAGACGTAACTTCTTGCGGAAATTCATAAAATCCTATCTTATCTGATCTATATAAATATTTCTTCTAAAATTTCAAGTTTCTAAGCCCTACTGTGTTAAAGGTATCGTCATGAGTCAGTACATAAGCAGAAAAATGTCATATATTTATAAACATATTTATAAACATAAATATTTATAAACATTTGTATTCTAGACATTTTTTTGAAAGAATTTGACTTTTGGCATAGTACCACGACGGTTTATTTCTAAATTTTTAAGAAAGTAAGGTGTCATAAAATATTATTTAAAAAATACTTACCCCAGAACATAATAAACATTGAAAAAAATGGAGTGTAGTAATTATCCACCAAAGTACATAATTTGTATTGAGTGCAAAAATCACGTAGTGGTGTCACAAAACAATATCCTGGTTCGCAATATAAGGCCACGTAGGGATTCTTATTTTTGCAAACAGTTCCTCTGTAAAGTATAGTTAAGTGATCAAAACATATTCAAAGCTCGTAAATAAATTTCGACTCGGGTCCTGCAAAATTTGAACAGTGATTTTAATCTTCCGAAAGTTGATAATTATTTTCATGAATTATTAATATAGTTGTCTTTTGTAGGGTTAAGCAATGTTAGTACATTTGTGAATAACTATGTGTAATTTTATTTTTTTCTTAACAATTATATTTACAATACTTACATAAACGATATGTATTTATCGTTCTTATAAATGGCGAGCAAAGTTGTCCCTATTGCGCCAGCTGCCGCAATCATAAGGAATAAATTGTAAAGTCCGTAAAAGGCGAAGAACATTGCGATCTAAATGAAGACGGAGAAATACACGTAGTAATTATTATTATAAATTATAAAACATTCATATAAAATGTCTCTATAGCATGAAGCTCTTTAAAAGTCATGTTGAACATTCCATATATCAAAGAAGTATTGTTTATTAATATATATATATATATATATATTTTAACTACTCTAAACAAGAATATTTAGGTTTATTAGATATCATTATCATAATTTATATAGAAGGACACAGGTGGACACACTCTTTTCTCATTGATTTCCAATAGGACCAGTTGGAAACGGCTTGAATCATTGCAGCGACTTCGGATTTATTAGACGATATTAACGTGTTTGAATCAATGTATAATAACAGCATTCCATTGTTATTTCGAATGTCTGTTTCTCGAGACGGTTACCGCTTTTTGCAGTGGTGGTGCATTGTAACCATGGCCTGGTCACCGATGCTGTAGAGAACATTGAAGCATGGGAGCTGCAGGAACTGCGTGTTAGAGACCAGCTAGTCGAGGTGAGAAAAAGTTCCGGTATTGCAACCTATCGTTACTCTCCGCGAGTATTTAAGGTAGTACCCTAGGCATAAGGGCGGGTGGCCAAAGAAGGGACGTGACCAATTTACGGCTTACGGTATTCAAACGCGAATTTATCATAAGAAGGCTATGCGTATTTTAAATGCAGATATGGAGGACAGCTATTTATAATAATAACCGACATGAAAATCTTCATCAATTGTACCATATATTACAAACATTTTGTTGTCAAATCATTGTTTTTTTTTCGTTTAATTTATGTTTGACAAAGAATCATTCCACGACATTGAGAAACGATCTCTGCAATCTATGCTGCTAGAAAGTCTTTCGTTTAAAGCCGTTGTTACAGCCCGAATGCACATGTCTGCGAGAGTATTCTCTTAACGAATCAAAGTGAGGTGAGTCATTTGCAAATCCGATAAATACTCCATCATAGCCTCTGAGAGGGCAATTATTTATAGTCATTTCTCAGCTGTAAAAGAGGCAAAAAACTTAAGTTGCGGTAATGTAAGTTTATCTCACCTTTGGTCCAAAGTATTCATGAATTAAATTCAACGGTTGTGGTGAAAATAAATTTCTCCAACCAGCCCAGTTGTAAAACAAAACCTGAAAAAATAAAACGTCTGCGACACAATCTATAGCGTTTTTATATATATTTATTACCTACTAACATTTAATAAAGTTTAATGAAAACTTTTTGAGAATAACAGGATTGTTAATTGTTTATTTGTAGAAAATAAAAACTTTTTGGACTGGTTTTTATTTCACTCTTGATTTGTTTTACTGCGAATGTTTTTCTAGTGTACGTATACCTAATTAGCTTTAATCATGGCTAAATGATGTTATCATTTCAATAAGAAACTGATAATAGTAGTAGTTTCCACATTAAAAAAACAGATCTTATTGTAGAACAGTTTCCAATTGGCCTTTAATCCCACGTATAAGAAAAAATATATGATAGACCGGACTTATGCTTATTTCCAAGAACATTGAAATATACGCACCGTAAGATCAAATCTAGTTAACAAAATGACAAGAAATAAATTTATAGTGAATTTGTTTACGGTGGAGGTGAGAGCTTAGGATATAATAGCTAAATCTTTCTATAAGCTGCATCATACAAGCTCCTCTTCTTACAATGTGATGGACCCCTACATTCGCACAGTCAATTCATTAAGCCATGACAAGTGGTATCAATGTCTATTACCTGACGAGCGTTGACACTTTTAACCTCTTGATCCTGAGGAACAAAATATGGTCCATCATGTAAAGCATACGCGTCCACTACTACATGACGTTTCATTAATCTAAAAATGAAATATTAATATAATAATAATATTGACTGATTCAACTGTGTTCAGTTACTAAAGTTCATTACAAGTTACCTTTCCAATCCGATGTGATTTTGTCGATCTCCAAAAGCCAAGTTAAGCATAATCATATAAACTATAAGGCTTCTTTCTGTATTCGAATATTGAATATGTCCTTTATAGTATTTTCTGAAAATTGTCAAATATGTTTATATATGTGATATGATGTTATAAAGAATTATTTTTATTGGTTACGTCCTATATGCGAGATACAGAATGTCTAAAACTAAGCTACAGAATTGTTATAAAATACTTCAAGTTTTCTATGGACATGGAATACATACCTAACCAAGTTAATCCATTCACGTTCGCCGCGAGACATTATATACTCAGCTCGATCTCTCTCGACGCAGCTCACGCTCATTACGTTACCGAATTTACTGAGAACATCATCTGGACAATGCACTTTAAAAAATAATAAATCTTTGTGATTCGGCATCTAAAACGTTTATGATTATTTTTATTCATATATTATGTCCTTAAATAATGATTAAATTTCCAACCGAGTCAAAAAATTAAAACTTAACGAAAAATATGAAATTCTTAAGTTTTATTACATATAACCTGTTCCTAGCCTACCTCTCGTGGCTCATACTGCCTTTTATAAGATTTGATAAAATCCATTCTTAGCAATTTTTAAAACCCCAAATTTGTTGCAGTTTTAACACATATATTTTTTAATAAATGCCCTCTCAAACCTTTACGGGTGTAATTTTGTAAAATACGAGTGGTATTATCAAATTAATAAATTTCACGTTTCTAAGCCCAGAGATATCACGATGAGTCTGTACATAGTTGGAAATCTTATATATACAGGTTGATTGGTTTTTGGCATAAAAGCTGTAAAGAGTCGAATTTATAGCTCATATATCGTACACCTTTTCCGAAAATCAATGGTTTCAGAAATAATAAATAACTTAATATAAAATATAAAGGAGTGAACGTATAGCACATTTTTAGCAAAAAGCATCAAGCTTTTATTTTCAATCATTCCAATATAAAGTAATCGAGATAAAATATGTTACATAATATTAATTTAAATGTTTAGTAATCCGAATTTTGGTAATGTATTATAATTAGGTTGCTTATTATTTTGAAAACTATTTATTTTTGGAGAGGGTGTACCCTGCAGGAAATAAGTCGTTATTTTTGCATTTAAAGCTTTTGTGCCTATAACTCTGTATAAACTAATAAAAATTAATCGTTGATTAAAAATGTTACCGACCCAAACTTAACTTTCTACCGCCTTTTTGTTCGACTTATATTTAATAATTACTTAGTCATAAACGCAAAACTACAATACAATGGGACCGTCACTTGTGATTAAAAAAAAATTAGCTGCCCCAAATACACAACCAAAAATCCTTTTACTGGCATTCTTCTTTGGACTCGTGATCACTTTCTGATTAAAACAGGGAAAAAAATCTACAAATAAATTAGTTCAGTAAGTTACTCACTACACCGGCTTCGTATTCAATTTCTAGTCCCATTTTGATAAGATTTATTAAGAAATTATTTCGTAACGTAATTAGTAGTTGATCCTCTTGCTCTTTAACTACGACAATGAAATCAATCGGCCGTATACCATCCCTAAATGTACGCTCTGTTTGGGACTTCATTATATCGCCTTCTTCGGTTAGTAATTCACTGGACAAGTTTTGATCATCGCGACAACATTCTTCATCCTTTTCCTCGCATAATTTGCATTCCTGAGGTTGCTTAAAATAACAACAATAATAACATTATTAAAAAACTTGCAGTGTTCAAATTATTTTAATGTGTCAAATGGATTATGTTAAAAAAATGCAAGAAGAGAGTTTCTAAAAGACGTGATTAAATTGTGTAGTAGCTTGCCTTATTATATTGAACAAAAATACAAGTTTATTTAACGAATATTCTTTTCTTGATTTTAATTTACTTAGAATATTGTTTACTTTTTGTTATATCTCATGGTAAAATATTTTATTTCACAGAAAACAGAAAAAATAGACAGGACATGCATCGCGAATTGTTTTTGTAATAAAAACAACATATGTTATGTATGAAAAAAAGTTCATCTGACCTGAATTGCTATTTATGATATATAAAATGCTTGGAAAGAGGCAATTGCAAGAAAAGTTGACATCAGTTTTATTCAACGAATAAAAGCAACATATAAAAGTTCACGAACATCAGAGGCAACATCTTCGATGTTCGTGAACTTCATAAAAAATGTAACTTTCTTACAAACCTGGTGTTCAGATGGTGCCTCCGGTTCACCTTCCATTAATATTATTTTTCACCGGTCTAATAATCTTCTATAAACAGTTTTTTAAAAAAAACCATAGAAATATATTAAATTTAAAAACAAATTCCATTTGACTTCAATTTATTTTTGACATATTATTTGGCAGCTAAGAAAGAAGTATTAGTACACCAATTAAGCGGATTATATTATACAAAACCTATGGATAAAACGAAACCCGTAATCCAATTTAATAACTATTTAAACGTTTGAATTTAATCTAATTTATGTAGGGAAAAGGAAAATAAATTTTATTATTCTATAATAAAATAATAATCCTTTGCGCATAAATTTAAAGCATAGCGTACAGTCGCATACTTATTTTTCGAACTCTTAATAAGATCAAAATTAGACAAAAATAAATACTGTAGCCAATAATTAATCTAACAAAAAAAAACAATATCTAGGTCGTCGGTCGCAGTAGTCATGCAATGAAGTGCACAGCCCGCCCGCTGATAAATGTACGTGCGGTAATCAATGCAAAACAACTACCACCGTTATATCATCTATTAATTTCCGAAAATGCTACGGCTAAAAATCGAGCTTAAACTTGCTTCGTTCATTATTCAACGTGAACACAACTGCATTAAAAAAATTACTAATGTATAAGCTCTTCCACTTTTATATAGTCAAATTCATAAAAAAAATATTTATACGACTTTCATAAACCTATCCAATTTATTTACAGTTGAAAGCGGGCCAGCCGCTCCCAAACCGCGAACAGCGTGGATGAACCAAGGTTGAATCCGGTTCCATCCTTAGTTCGCCTGTGGTCCACGCTGCCGCCCCAAGCCGCATACACAACACAGCTCTACTCAGGTAGAGCGGTTTACTACGTGCGAACGACATCGTACAACTAGAATGCGTCTGTCCAGCTTTTGTTTTATTTTTAAGTTTACGCACCCTTCCGCTCCGTGAGCTTGGTTCAGATGAAACTGTAAAAGCCTCCGGACTAATAGCATCAACTTTAACCGAAACCAAGTAGTTAAAAGCGACTTGGTATCTTTCGACTAACCTTTCACTATTTTTTTTTACATTGTCTTGGGTGTTGTAGCACGTCTTTTGCGTTTGTTACTATTAACAATGCTGATCGGCTATTCAAACATTATAGAAATCTTATAATACAAACTTTAATTTCAAGGACCCTTCCGCTCCTTGAACTCGACTCCGATGAAGCGGGCCCGAGGGCTTTTACAGCAACAGCATCAACAGAGAATAAGTATAATACAGTTAAGTTACCATTTTTATAGTAAGATATTAGCCATCCATTACTTTACTCTCTGTGTTCACAAGTTCGTTGAACATTGCTTAGTGTTCTATTTACTAAAGAAATAAAATGAAAGAATAAAAAAGTATAAGCGTGTAATGAGCTTCATTCATTAATTTGACAAAGGAAAATGAAACATCAATTTATTGCCCCTCGTGGGGTTCCATCTTAGCAACTCGATATTGTTGTAGAATCTCGCGTTCACAAGTTTTAGTTTCTTTAATGTCATTTGTAAACCGAAGCATTAACCATCGCAGTAAAGCGCCGAATATGATAAAAAAATGCTGAAATTACAACAAAAGTTAATGCATAAAATGGTAAGACCAGCGAATAATTAAATTCTAGCGAAGTGTTAAAAAAATTAACCTCAAAATAAAACGCGAACCACAATTTAAGCCGTTTTGCCTCCCAGTAACGATTTAGCGGAAGTTTATCCTCGTACATATCTGTAATAAAATGAAGTATATAACAATATTACACTAATACACGGGACTGAAATATAAATAAGTTAATATTATCAATCATTGATTAATTTAAATTATGTTTAAATCGGTCTAGAGGCGTTAAAATTGAGAAAAGTAGTAAAGTAGTAGTAACTGCATGTTCCGATAAACATATCGAAGAATGCAAGATCTCCCAAGATGAATCGCGCTGATGTTGAGTGGAAGGTGGAATATTTTAGTAAAGGCAATAAATTCAATCGCGTTGACAGTGGATTTGTGTAAAATTGAGAAAAGAAAAAGATGTGTAAAATATATCTTTCAAAATTAAGACGAGATTTTAATAAAAAGATTCAATATTTATTCAGTATGACAATCAATATTCAATCACAAAGGCTTTCAACTTACTTGGGTAGCTACATCTCTTCCAATTATCCTGAAAAAAATTAATGCTTACCAATTGTACAGGAAATTAAAATACTAAGCAAGGTAGTTATTGCTTAGGCTAAGAGGTACGTTTCTTATAAACAGAACGTCTGAGAAATTGAAGTCTAGCTGAAATAGTGTGATAGGATTGATGGTGGATGTACCCTGAAAAATCTAGTAAATAAATCATCTAAGTAAGAAAAGGACCAATATTTAGCCACTTCCGCACATGCAGTGGTAGTCGTGCAACAAAGTGCACCGCCCCGAAAAAAACATAGTATGGTACGTTACAGGCAGACTACCAAAAATGGCATTTTTGTTTTTTTATATATACATACGCATATTCTTAACTTAATTGCGTATGTACATTTATAATGTTAGGCACATTCAACTAACCTTGACAGTAATGAAATTAATAAACGAGTTATACTTCCTTTTGTAATTGTTGTAGATGTCAGTGTTGGGAGTTTTTAGCACCTCGTTATAAATGTATCTTTCCACCACTCCAGAGCTCCAAGATATACACATAACCTGGTCAAAATTTAATACAATATCTCAATAATTACACGTAACATTGGTTTTTGAATTGATATAATAGCTTATCTAAGCCAATCACTACGATATCTAAAAATATCTCACAATGAAAAAGGGAACTGCGTATCCGACTGCAATAATAATTTTCCTCCACGCACCAGCGCCCGTAGTATTGAGTACTAATGGCCTCCGACAACACGTCAGCATATACCTTGCAATGTAGCTGTTCGAAACATATTTAATGAAATCCATGTAAAACCCTAAACTATTTACAAGTAAATACAATAAATACCATATATCCCATAAGTTGATAATAAAAATAAATAATGGGGCTAGCGGAAATGCTGCTACAAAAAACATTCCCAATGCCATCTGTAACACTGAAAAATATTATTAAAGCCTTATCGAAAATTTCCAACTTATAAAAAAACATTTTCTCTGGAATTAGGTGAACAATGCAATTACGTGTGACTGTGAAAAAATCAATTTAACTTCAAAAGATAAATAAATTTGAAAAAAAATATTGAATTACCTAAACTCAAATATTTGTCATTTAAAAAATTTTCGTCAATCGGACACAATTCGTATTCTCTTTCCCAACAAGGAATATTTGCGGTAACGTGTCTATAGTCCGTTTTATACCTGAAATAATTGCACCATTTAAATTTTGTATCATCTTTTAATGTAATACAGATATTGTTACAACAAGGAATATCAGTTTAGCCGCGCTAAAATCAAAATCATTAACAAATAACTGTTGCCAACATGTCGGTATTATTTTGATGAATACTGTAGAGCAGGGTTTCTTAAACTTTTGTCATTCACGACCCCATTTATGATAGCGAGTTTCTTGACGACCCCATACAAATATAAAACAAAAATTAATTAAATTTTTTCATGATTTACTTGTTTGGTAACAATATACACATACATTTGAGAATATATATTTTTATAATTCGTTTTGAAACATACAAAAATCTAAAATTAAAAATTGCAAAATGCAAGGCAAAATTGCCGCTAGCTTGCCCGCTAGAGACCGCACGTGCGTTTTGTACGAGAACATTTGGATATTACGGTCGTATGTTTGATATTTCGTGAACGCACCCTCTACCGCGCCCGCGAGTCAACGTGAACAAGCGCTGATATTTAGAGGAGGCGGTCAGAGTGGGAAGTCAGCGGCGCTCGGTTTATTCAACATCTATGATACCGACAAACGCACGAACAATGTATATATAACCACAGTATAATAATAGCGATCATCGATCGTTTGCTGTTGTCAATGGAGATAGCTCAAAACCATCAACAAATGCGCGTGTCTGGACGCTCCAAGTCCACTGTATTCCGCCAACTCTAGTGATGTTATAAAATGGTATATATAAATATTTGACATTAAAATTTTTCGACCTCAGAATTTTGCTACCCGACCCCATTTGGGGTCGTTTAAGAAGCCCTGCTATAGAGTAAACCGCAATTTATTGTGGTTATGGTTGAGCACCGCTGTATGTACAGCTCACGCTAAATTTTGAGTACACTCTGAATACAGAGACAAGTCCCGTTGCAACACCAAATTATAAATTCAGAACGGAACGAAGTTTAGATGTGCGTTTATGTTCGTACAGTACTCGTACAGTTACATATAGGCTATTGTCTATTTTCCTTCGTATTTGTTATTATTTTCAAACATTTTTTTATACAACGCCGGTATATTAAGGATGTTGAATACAATTCCTAAAAATATATATTTCTTTATATGACACAATGAAATAAATGTTTTAGAATCATGTTTATACGGCCTGCCAGAACTTCTGATATTGAATCATATCAATCATCAATATATTGTTATATAATTTATTATATGTATGGTAGTAAACCGAGATAATTAATCAAAAATGACTACCGATCAAGTTTCAAATGATTAGAAAGCTGCGTACTTCATCGATTCCAGTTGATATTGATCAGTTTATATCGAGAAAACAGTGACAAATTTTTCATTACAAATTACAAGTAAATTCGTTTTCCTGATCTTTCTTTGCAATAAATTTGTGTATGAAATCTTTACTTGTTTATTTTGTTTTAAATAAAGTCTTGTAAATTATTATTAAGTGTTACTTTATGTGCTATTTGCCAAATTTTTTTTTTATTAAAAATGGCGTTGCATTTGCGCCTGCATTCATACCTGATCTAAACGTTATCTCTCCGAGGCAAATTCAGAGTTGATTTTAACTTTCACGCGAGATGGCTTTTCAAACTTATAATAACTATGCGAATAGATCATTTTCACATATGTAATTAGTAATATTTATAAAATAAAAAAAAATATTGACAACAGACATATACTAAAATATAAAAAATAAAATGTTTGTCTTAATTATACTTAGTTAAGACTTTTGGCAGTCCATTGAAGAAGCGGCTAATGTATGTATAGAACGATTTTGTTTTTTTTATAATTCCTTTGTAACATAGCTATGTTATGTGTCGGTACAGTATACGATATACGCTTTGCCTATATCGGTTTAATAAAATCAGAAATTCTCTAAAAATATAATTAACAAAACTACTTACAAAAAAATCCATGATGGTATTTTGAACAAAAATTCTTTTAAGAAAAGTATCACCATAACCATCACTAGAAACTCATCACTACAACCGTAAAGGCCACAATTCATATACAATATTTTGTCTTTAAGCGTCGGATTACGCGGGGGAAACGTTTGTGAATAAACCTATAATACAAATTTTTATATTAAAAATAAATTTTATACTGAATTCAACTCATAATTTTGTACTTCAGATTATCTAAAACCTCTGTAATTTACATTGCGCTTGTATATTCAATATCAGCGTCCCCGCCCCGCTTCGCAAACTTAATGTACGCCACCACAATTCCAATTCTTGCGAGTGGAATTTCATAAATCCGTTCATAGTAGACCTCTACTCGGCGAAAGGAATATTCCTACAAGTTTCTAAGCCTTACTGCTCAAAAGATATCTCGTTGAATCAATGCATTTTTTAACAAAAGCCGTTAAACCATTAGTACGTTTTCAAAGGTAACTAATACCCACTCATGCACGCCGTAGATATTAATGTGGTCACTGGCGGATGCTATAGCAAATGGAGGGCGTTATGAAACACCTGTTTTCAGGAAAATAAATTTCATCTAGGCGTCTAAAATATTTATTTTATTATTACGGCGCCTACAAAAATTAAAATATCTAAATAGGTATTAAAATTAATTAATTCAAATCCTTTTAGGACTTATAAATCTGTATGTTTTTTTATCTTAAAAAGGGTATCGTAATCCATATAAAGTTGGGAACATATACCTTATAAGATAACATTTAGAATGTTTAATTGTCAAAAGTTTAAAAACAAGTGTAGTCTCGCGGTTGAGTTAAGAGATATGACATAATACAATGATGACAGAATAAAAGAAACATGTATTTTGAAATAAAGTTTTTACAATAAACACAAACGTGTACATGACCTGGGTCAGATTGGTAATCGAGTATACGGCATAAAAGTGCACGGCATAGAACTGCCTTTCTAAGCGACTATTAAACATTAAATACTCGACATCTATTAGCCTAAAAATGGTGTCCCACCCACAAAGTAATTTTGCAAACGATAAGGGGGATGAATGAGAAACGGTTAAAGCAAAATGATAGGATAACATAAAATTGACCTCGGAGTTACGTTATTTTCGAGTCAAAAAAGCTAATGAAAATTATTCTCCATAAAAACAAAAAGTGCTTGAATTAATACAATGAAAATAATGGTTGTTGATACTTACATCAAAAAATACGTAATAAAACAGCAACGATGAATAACATAACAAATTAAATACGAAATATTTCCATACATAAGAATTTTCATAAGTAGAATATGTTCTCCGATTTTCCATATCAGTGAATGCTGAAGCCAAAATTTTGTTAACCTAGAAACATAAAATAAAGAAAAGTAATGTATCTTACTACCGACATACAAATTGCAAATTCATAGGTAATTTAAACGAATCTAATTAGTTGATCACGATTTTTAAAAACTCAAAAATTTAAGATGAAATATTTTTAATCTGGAAAGTTTCATCATTAGTAATTGTTGCTAATTACCTCCTCAGCCCTTGCTAATAGTGTTTGCAACTTATCACATTCACACTATGCTCAAAATAGAATATGAAGACAAAGATGCCTATGTCGATGGCAGAGGTCGTTTCGAACAACTTTTTTATTGTGAATTTATTTCAAAATTTATGATTCCTAAAATCTTCTTTATGGTATTAACATTTTTGAAATAATGAGAAAAACCTTCAAAGTAATTTTGGGAATTTCAAAGTTTTTTAGAGTATAAATATTGAACTTCGTTATTAGGGAAAACAACTAAATGGCGATGATATCTGTTATACAATCAATAAATGGTATTTTAACACAATAGAAAATTTCATTGTAGTCGTCAGCACTGTGCTGGCCAATTAATGGATTTTTTTTAAATATGCCCTGGAGTAAAATTGTAATTTTTACATGTCGGCTTCGATTTTGCGGCCATATGATGACAAGTGTCACAGCCCGCTCATAATAGTGCGATGTTACACACTGAACAACCCCACACATGTATCATTACCAAAACAGGAAAAAAAGTTCATGAATTCGATACCAGAAAGCTACTATATCTATTCTCAGTACTAGAACTTTATATATTTGGTGAAACAAAATTTATTCGCCGTTCTATTTCCTTTATTTTATTAGATATTTAAAAAAAAATTATAAAAAAGACACTCACGCTTTGCATTATCATTCCAATGATCAAGTAAATCGTTGCAATCAATGCTATTGTTATATAAAGATTAGAATACGGATTGAGTTTAAAAGTTTTGTATAAAAACCAATGTCTATGGTACATTATAAAAACTGTAACAGCCGCTATAAAAATAAACTGAAAAAGTACCACAAAAAATTAAGTAATATAATAAATATAAATAGTAGTACCTCGGAGTACGTAATAAGATCAGAGCAAGTGATTTTGTCCTATCTCCAATCTACACATGAAATTCACTTAAAGCCTTGACTAACTTAAAAAAGTTATACACCTTATATGCAAACCTAATACTCTAGTTGAAAAACAGGAAAAATTCATATTAATAAGACCCTACTACAAGAGGAAGTAGCTATAAAAATCCAAAGCGTTTATTAAACAAATTATTAGAACTTACATAAATAACGTAGATAAAAAAGTTATAAATAGTTAAAAACAGATGCTCAAACTCAAACAAAGCTCCAGAAAACATTTTCGAAATATTGTACTCAGTTCTGCAACAATCAATTATTTTTTTGTACTCAATTAAAATAAATAGCTTTAAAACAGGTGTGCGAAAAACTGCTAATGGTAATTTATTATACACTCGGTGCTGTATCTCTATTCTCTGGGAGCTCAAGATCAAGCAATATACGGTGTAACAATATATATTTTTTAATATATAACAATGGATATTTTTTTAAAAACTTTGTTAAAGATGACACTATTAAAAGACTGCTGCCCAGGATACAGTAACAGCTCAAAATTTTGAGGTCGCTCAATATTATCATAGATGGATAAAGTAAAAGCCCTTGCAAATCTGCAATGCAAAGATGCAATATGACTAAAATTCCGACCGGACGATTCTCGAAAAGGCTAAAATACAGATATATGCTATGATCAGTTTATAAGAAACCAAAGTGACATTTTTCGTTCTTTCCTTACCACATCAATAATCTGTAATGTTTAATTATTGTTTATTATACTCGTTTAATATGTATTTTTTGTTACAAAACCTAGTGTAACATCGCATTAAATAGACGTCACGACGATCTCGGAGATAGCAGAATAACTATTATAAACAAACCATATCACTGACCACCAATAATGATTAAACTGTAATCCTTTAAGGATAATTTAAGTTACTGTTTTAATTTAAACAGTAATTAATTTTTATTCATTGAATTTTGATACAGCCATGAAAACTTACCGCACAGCTTGTTTAGCATTTTTCTCATTTATTTCCCAAAGCCAATTAAGATATATTGTTCGTCGCTCCCACAATATCGTAAATATGATGCCTGAAATTTATTAAGCGAAGTGAACGTCTTTTTTGACTTCATTTTGGTTTCAAGCATATTTTAATATTGTAGACAAATTTTAATATAAATTTTGAACATTGTATTTATTTTAAATATATATTTTTGATTATTTTTTTCTCTGATAACACTAGTATTCAGTTACTCTGCTAGCCTCCTACACAAAATAATCTAATCATTTTAAGACGAAAGTTTACGCCCATTCATCTACAAATTTCAAAATCTAAAAAGAAAAAAAAACTGGAGTTCCTTTACTCTAAAAATATTATCGATACAAAGAGATAAAAAAAGGATGTAAAACATTTGACTTTTACAATAAATTATCTTTTTACAAGAAATACTTCGACAACAACTGAAGTCTGACACTATAAAATATACCATGAACAATAAAACAGAACTCACTGAAAAGTCCAACTAACAGGCAAAGCATAGTCACGCTTTGACTATGAGTTACATTTGCCAACTGGGCTTTCTGACAATAGTCCCTGAATGGTCGTCCAGGACACCAATCCGTATTTAAGCAAACACCACAAATTTTATCATTTTTGGTTTCGCACGTTTTTTTGCTGGAAATATTAATTTATAAACAAATAATAAACCAGAGACGGTGTATTTATAAATTGAAACCAAGCTTAATCAAATGGTCTTGTGTAATATACAGCCAATAAGGTTCAGTGTAATGTACTTGTAGAATTTTAAATTCAATTCAATTCCATCAAATGATTTAATAAATAATATTTTTGCGAGTAATAGATAACTAAGCAAAAATCAACCAGTGTATTGTAAAAGTTTTTTTGGTTAATAAGCAGTGTTATGGAATAAGCATTTGACAATTAATAGCTTTATTCATTTAATTAAAAAAAAAGATTTACTACACTTTTCATATTAAGAGAATCACCGGATGATATAAGAGTAATAAGATAATGGTGAAAGATTCAATAAATGACCAAAAACAAAGGGTATGATGTAGATAAATCAGTTCTGTCATACCTAACCTTCTGTGGTTGGCTATTTTGTTTAAAGTATATGATATATAACAAATTTAGAAACGATTTAAAAAACAGAAATATTCTTAAAGCATATATTATAACACGCATCAAAAACTTTAGAGTCCTTTTGTGCATACATAAAGATGCATTTCATAGCCCGAAAACACAAATTTAAAAATTATAAAAAAGGCCCGAGCGTTTTTCTTTCTCTTATAAACTGAAATGATTATAAACAAAATTAAAAAAAAGCTTACATCGTTTTGAATTGATCTATGTCATAGTATGCCAAGACGGTAAACAAAGTGCTCAAAATAGCAAGGATAAACAATTCCTTAATGTAATAATCTAAAAAAGCAAAATAAAAAGCAACCTGGAAAAGAAGAAATAAGTTTTGGTACATAATATCGATTTTTTTTTGTATTTCAATAGTTACAAATTAGATAAGCTTCATAAAATATTTTTGTTTTCTCTCACACGTAACCTGCTATGTTCTTATAAAGAAGCGCGATAAAAAGTGTTTGCTCTTCTTCCCCGGAATTCAAATTTGTGTTACAAACTGTCATTTACTTAATTACAATACAATAGACGAAAAAATATATTATAACACACAAAAGTAATAATACAATTTACTCACTTTTTCGCCCATGTACTCATTAATAAGACTTATTGGTTGTCGGCCAATAATGGTCAAAAAACTCAACCAAGTTCCATAGAGAACCTGAAAGTACAATTATATAGAACGTTAATCGACCTGCACCATGCGTCCTATCAGTACACCGTGGGCTCTTTGCGCTCAGCAATCCATAGAGTTAATAAATATCGTCCCCAAAGCAATCCAATAGTTTTCCTATTCCATATAGGCTTACTTACTGTAAAGATGCGTCATCAGCGCTCTATCATCTAAAACCCGGCAAGATTTCCAATTACAAATTGAAATTTTTTTAAATACTATTTTATTGCTAGCCACTTCTAAATACTTTCAATGTCACCAACGTTGTACATATTCGTTATTATTAAATTCAGACATTCAGACCAAAAAGTAGATTTTAGCATAAATAAATATTTACCGTTTTTGTAAAACAAAACCTGCAACATACCTGTCGTCCATTCACTTTAGAAGCATCTTGATCCTGAAGGAAAAAATAGGGGCCATCGTGCAACGGGTAAACATCGAGTATGATTCGGTTTTTAAGTAATCTATTTTCAAACATTGTTGATTATAATGTACCCAGGCAAAAGAAAAACAACTAAAGCTATCTACTAAAATTATATTAAAATTAATTGTAAGAAACATGTTTCATATAGAAACTTTATTTTTTTTGCGTCCATGGAGCACAATCGCTGTAATATTACCGTCTCTCTCACTTAAGTGATCCGAATATCTCGTGGTTCATTGTCATCATCATTTCAACCGTATTTATGCTGAACATAGGCCTCCCCTATAGGTTTCTAATAGAACCTGTTTAGTCTTCCGGCCTACGTCTAGCATCTTTCGTCGTTATACACTGCATTTGCTAGACCAGAACCTTGAGGTTTTATGTTTACCACCTTTAAAAATATTCTACTTTTTACTTGGCACATGTCTACACCTGGTAATAGTGAAATCGTTAGGTTGTAACGTTATGTGCTCGTTAGCAATTACAACTTTAACTTAAAATGACAAAACGCGAACAAGTAGATCTGTTAAAAAACAAAATTTGTGACATTTATGTGCAACACAATCTCATCTTTATCACATACCTGTTCAATCCAAAGTAATTTTCATAGTCACCAAATGGTAACATGCAAAGAATTTTGTAAACAATAATACTTCGCTCTAAATTCGAATAATATGGTGGACCCAGTTCATGTTTTCTGAAAACAACGTTACGTTTGATTTTTTAATTAATTATATCTATAACGACAAATTAGTTGTGAAAATATTCACATAGTGTGGTATACCGCGGTTGGGCGCGGAATTAAAACCGGAAGAGATTCACGATTAAGTGTAATGAATCCTTGGTTTGTATGAAACTTACTTGCTTAATCTATAACCATGTATAAGCATTTTAAAGTTATTTAAAAGAAATACTGATTAGCGATAAGGCCGCCATATATACAATAGGTATGTATGAAATAAAGAATATTTTATACACAGAAATTGAGTATTAAAACACTTTTGGCCGGCTCTAATTCAAAACTTTTGTGGAAATGAAAGTTGATAAGATGTATTTTACTGCATAATTAATTTGTTTATAAAAAAGTAACGTTTCAACGTAACATTTTAATTCAAAGATGAAATTAACAACAACAAATTATTCTTTCGAAAGAAACAAATAGGTGGGCCAGTATTTTAAAATTAAATATTACAAAATCTTATGCAATTTGCTATTGCAATTTTCTATGAAAAACTTAGAAGCAAGTTATTCAGGGAAATTTTTAACTGTAGCTGTTGTACTTTGATAGGATGTTATTGTTAATAATAACAAACTACTAAAGTCATCGTGCTACAACGCCGCTATTCTCTTTATAAGTTTTAATACCAAAATATTAATAGTCCTAGGAATTAAATCAACATTACTCACCGCACAGCTTTGATTAGCTCTCTTTCATTGCTCATGCCGAGAAATTCATATTTCGAATTAACAAAGTCGGCATGACATTCCTTGAAATATCTCCGTACGTTTAAATAATCTCCGTATTCTAAAATGACGTTTGCCGGTGCGTGTATTTTTACAAATATTAGTTTTTTATTTTTTTCCAACTAAAATGTATTACCATATAGTTATTAATCGTTCACTATCATTTCAAAGTAAGCTAAAAAGGTTTTATAAAATTTTACCACTCGGTCAAGTACACGTTTCTAAATAATGTTGTAATTACTTAATTAAACATTATTTAGAAGTAAAAAACAAGGGGCTTGTCAGCTAAAACTCTCTATAGCCTGTAGAAGGATTTAGGCCTGTCAAGAATGAATATCAGCTTATTAGAACAGGGTTCCAAAGCAAAATTATTTGGAGCATTTCCCATTTGATTAGGTAGATAGAGGTGAAGTTGAACTCGAAGATATTATAAAAAGTACTTATTAGATTTTCTACGTGGGCGCACGCTAATCGATGGGATACTAAGAAGTTACTCTAAATTTATTCTCAAGTAAAATGTTAAGCCCCAACAGAGTTAACTGTATGGACATGATTTAGTACGGACGACGCTCGGACTGTATGCGTGACAGTAAAGCATCTCTATCCACACTCTACGCTATTTTTTGTAAGTAAACCTTGTTTTTACTAACATGAAAACACGATTTTTATTTAAGGCATATAAGTGTAATTACGACCTAAGGGAATATATGCGTATAAAGAAACAGTACTTGGAAAATGTCTAGGTAGTAGCCGCACATTTTCAGTTCACATAAAAATAGTATTAGCACCAAAGTAGTTTAACTAAAATTACGTTATATCAGTTAAACTAATTACTAACGCTTTTCTTTATTTTCGTAAAAAATTGAAATGTTAGCAACGTATTTGAATTTCTGATGATTTATTCAATTTATAACTAGGTGTGTATCCGTTCACGCTTTACTTTGTTATGCATCTTATTAAAAATCTGAACAAAAAGGCAGTTTTGATGCCATAAATTGATAAAAAAAAAATTAAAAACGTTCCCGGGGCTATACAATTTCCAATTTTTTCGCGGCGTATTGTTTATCAATCTATCGAGTATGGACAGACAGATATATATTAATATTTTTATATATACAGATTTTTGTCCTTGATTCAATATACATACATAAACAAATGAATGTGCCTTTATTATAGAAATTAAATATCTTTTATAGAAAAAAAGTTGCAATAGATGCAATGCATGCAATACATTATTATTCTTACTTCTTAGTTATTTTTATCTCTCCTATCGAATTACTAATAATTTACATTAAACTTAAATGAAATTAGCGTAGAACGTTCACCACCAATGTTAATATTGTCGGAAAACGATAGATACTACCGGTTTTATTGGAAATCTACGTGGAGGCCCCTGCCCAGCAGTGGATGTCTTACGGCTGAAATGATGATGACAAAAATAATATTATCAAAGAAACAGTCTTCTTAAAATTTTGTCAAAATTAGCCGGACGCTAGCAAAATGTCGCCAAATAACATGTAATTTTTCCAAATGTCTAACAATCATTAATGTTTGGGGTTAATGTGCTTTTTTCGGAATTCATACAAACCAAAGTAGTTTCCTTATATTCTAAAGCCATAAATTTTATATTTCTTAAGATTATGAACAACCAGTGATTATTGGAATGGTACCAAAATCTCCTTATTTGCATCAAACGCACGCAACATATTTACAAATACCTGTGCTTTATACAATTAATATTACCTATTATGCTATTTCGTTGATTAGTTGTAAAACGATAAAACAATATAATTAATCTTCTTAAATCTATCGTATAAGAAAATATGTAATGGTCGCTTACTACTCCCGATTCCAATTCGATATCAAGGCCAGTTTTTACAATATTTGACAAAAAATTTACTCTCAGCATTTCGACTTTACCGTCTCCGTCATCATTTACTACTAATACAAGATCTATTCTGCTCACGCCATCTCTAAAAAATCCCGTAAAAATTGGCCTCTGCAATTTAAAAATCAATATCAATAAAAAAAACACACAAATGGATATTTTAAAAAAATATATCGCTAGTATTTCCTCTGCCCAAAAAAGATTACTATTGTTGTTTCTTTAACATTGGCTATATTTAATGTTCTTGTAAATTAATTTCAAAAATGTTGTGGGGGTAAGACTTCTCCTACCAGGTAAAACCTACGGTCTTCTTGGATGCCTTTTGTTAAAATTAATAGAACGCCTTCGCATATTACCGCAGTTTCAACGGCGGTGGCCTAGTGTTTCAACTCCTTAGAATAGAACTGCAGTCCCCCACCCGTCATAAATACGCGAGATTTAGTCCACGTGCCACCGCAGGAGTCATTACACCTACACCATCAAGATCTAGCACCCGTTTTGTATATTTTATTTAGTTTTCACATTATGAGTATTTACATTTTTATTATTAGATCATGTATATCATTATTTGGTGAACGAATTACTCGTCACGTGTCCTGTCATTTAATATTTTATCTTAAATATTGCGGTATTCGACTAAAAAAAGAGAAAAGCGAACTAATTGAAACAAGTGTAAATAATTTACTTAACTTTTAATATTCATCAAATCAAATCATATCTTTACTTTTATTAATATCGTTTTATTACAAATTTCAACGGTTAATAACTAAACGTAAGAAAATTCATTATTAACGTACCTTTGATAGTGACGGTGGTTGACATGTTTTGCACTTTGTTCTGGTTCTTGTTTTAGCCCCTAGTTCAGTTTTTTGTTCCATAGCTACGTTAAAAATACTTGACGATCATTTACATTAAAAGATTTAAAAATATGTAAAAAATATTGAAACCGTTTCAAGCAATTGTTTTAAAAATGACTTATGTCAAATATCTATGCTGAAAGATATCAAGGTTTAAATAGGTTTTAATAATTTCTAATTTTTATCTATAAAATTTTATCATTTATAGTTTTCATCTTTAAAATTATTACCGATAATTTGCTAATTATATATTATATATAGCAATACTAATATATAATTAGCAAATTATAAGTTGATAGTTTATTTACACAAGGTAGATATCTAGTAGAACTTTCTTACATATGCGTACACTTCAGAGAGCAATAGAATGGATTCCATTATAGGTTTATTACTTTTTCAAGACAAAAGTTAAGCGTTAGTTTATTTTTTGGATTTATCATGTCACTGCCACTTTTTATTATGTAAATATTTAAATTATGGCGCGAATACATCTATCACTTTCACTTTACTGTATATAAACAACGTAATTAATAGTATGTAATCCTATTAGACTAATTAAAACTATACTTAATTACAACATTGAAATTTTTACATGCATCTCTATGTTTTATGATGTTCAATTTGGTATTTAATACAAAAAATGATTATTTGATACCTACAGGCTTCAAGCATTTTTTCAATTAGTCATAACTTTTTACTTCTAAAGATATTTTTTCAAAACATGAATTAAAATGATTCGCCAAATCATGACACCAAACTAGTGTAAGTTATGAGGTACAATACGATTCAGAAAACGGTGCATTAGCAGTTATAAAGGAATCTCTTGTTTAGCAAATATTATCATTTCCGGCTTCCATGAATCAAAACAAAAGCTGTTCGATACAAAGATTTATTTTATTTTATAAAAATCATTAAAACTCGCAAATGTGTATCAATTTCATTTTTAATTCAATAGCAAATTTTAATATATACAAGAATATAAGTATATTATCTCATGACGATGCAATTTCCAACATCTTTGTCACACTGCACACTTTTTCTCGGGGTTTATTACTTTCTTTTCCTTGGTTAACTTCGTAATTATCAATTTTTTCCCAACCATTCCAATCCACAATTGTATGATTTGTTAAAATACTTTTAACTTCTTTAAATCCATTTTTAGATGAACAGTTACAGTGTTTTAGATCCTCACAAATTGCTTTAGCTACTTGAAATGCATTACCCATTGTATGTAATAAAACACCTACAGGTCCTGTTCCAAGCCATCCGGAAACATAAAGTTTTGCTAAGTCTTGATTTGCAATGTCTTCCATTATCCGACCTGCATTATTTACAACAAATCCGTTTTTATTAAAAACTATATCCTTATCGGCTTTCACACTTTTATATCCTATACTTCTAAATACAAGGTTACAATCTAGTATCTCTTTCTCATCTGTAGGTACACATTTTTGTTCTTCATGATTATCACCAACAAGCTTATTGCAAATCAATTCAATTCCACTTACATTATTCATTCTGTCAGTAAAAAATTTATTAGGGCTTCTAAAAAATATTGGTTTAAAATATTTCTCACAGTGGTTATCTACTTTGGAGGATTCAGCAACGGATTTTAACATGAGTTCTGTCAGTCGTTTCCTAGGACGACTTAATGTGTTAACAATATTTTCAATTCCTACAAAATCTTGTTCTCTCCAAATACTTTTGCAATTCGGAAGTTTTATCTGCTCTCTTAATTCTTTAATAGTAAAAGCTACTTGTAAAGGGCCTCTTCGACCAACTAAATATAGTTCTTTAACTTTAGACTCAGCTAAAGTTGAAAGAGCAAATGCAGTGATATCAGTTTTGCTTAAAATGTCAATAGGGGTTAGGAGTATTCTGGCAACATCTAAAGCAACATTTCCTTGACCAAGAATGGCTGCAGTAGATCCAGATAAGTCCACCTAAAAAGAAAATTATTTACACTGCATTACTTGTCAAATTGATAATAGCAAGTAGAGATAGCAAAAGAGAGTTATGTAGATAGACAATATAGGATAAACATTTAAATCTTCACAATAATAATTAAAAAGAAGCCTTTGCATTAGCTTCCAAGGATTTATTTTTTGTCGCAAATTACTCCATGAATTCATCTTTTATTAATTTTATGATGAATGCAAAACCATTCTATTAGTCATAACTGTTTAAATTGTACTATTAAAACATGATAATATGTTACATAATAAATATCTTCAAGTAATAACTCTCAATGAGAGAAGTGCTTTATGTAAGTTATATACAAATACTTTGTATAAATGAAACATACAAAAAAAATATTGGGGTAGCATTCTGTAGGGGCCACATATGGGGCACACTGCATGCCTATACTTTGCAAAGACAAAAATGTACTTCAACTATGATATTATCAATCATCAAATAGTAACATCTTCTATTGTAATAATCCATTTTTTTATTATATTGATGCTAAATTACAAGTTGACTTTAATGTTGTCATCAAGAAATTAATGAGGGAAACCATAAGCCAGCATCTATGATTCTCAACATAGAGTTTTTTAAAGTTAGCAGAGCACATTTGAAATGTCCTTAATCTTAAACCCATTCTCATTAATGAAAGGCACAAAAATTATGCAATTGAATGCATAAAAGTATTTCCACAAAAATAGGTCAATACAATTTTTAATAAATATTAATATGAATGATTTCATCAATATAAATAAAATGTTGACACTACCATTTCAACAAATACACAATTTTTATAAACACACCTTTAAGTCCTTATCTCTTGGATGTCCATTATACCAGCCTACAAATTTTCTTGCTGCAACTATATTATGTGCATCTTCATTTTCTATACCCAAAGTTTTGTCTTCCTCTGCTCCATATGTCTAAAATGAATTTAAATAACATTATATTAAATAAGTACTCAAAACTATTTAAATCAACAGTATGAAAAAAATAAATTCACCAAAAGAACAGCATCATAATGTTGTCTCAGTTGAAATAAGCTAATGTCTTTTCCCAAAGTGATGTTACCGTAAAAATTAACATTAGGTTTATGAGCTACTTTCGTAAATTGATTAATGACATTTTTGACTTCCGGATGATCAGGTGCAACTCCATACCTTAACAAAAAATTATAAGTTTTTATTTTAATATCTAATCCAGCATCCTGTTCAAATAATACAGAACAACAGATCAAATAGTCAAAGACATTTGCCTAAAGCTATTTTTGTCTAAGAAGTTTTGGAAGTAGTTTCAACATATTGTTAATAGATAAATTAATAAACAAACTATTTTCTGTCCCTTCCTGCGCATATGCATATTTAGCATTTTTCTTTCACTGCACTGCACTACAATCTAAGATATTTCCAATACAATAGTACTTTATGTAAGTTTTTTATATGTAAGTAATACTTGCATATAATTAAATATTTTGATATTAGCCAAATATCTGTATATTTAAGCCTTGTAAGGTATGGGTTTTGTATGTCTCTCAATAACAACTGTGTGTAGAAACATGGAATCAAGGTTAGTGAACATCATAATAAATAGGGCAAATAAGACTTTTTGGATACGTAGCGATCAGAAACATAGAGGACCAAGAAGGAGAGGAATGAGAATATGAAAGTATTTAAATCTTAATAAGTAAGTAATAGTAAGACTCTGAAATACTATTTAATTACAACATTTAGTAAAAAGCTTTGTTATCTGTTTTATCAACCATTGATTTTAGAATTTATCACATTTGTACAAAAATGTACGTTTTTTTTAGTTTTTATTGGACTTTCCTACGTCTAATACTATTGTTATGTAACAATATGACAAACTGAAACAGTAATAATGAAAAACTTGGAAGCAACAAAATTGGTAGCATTCCTGATGAATAGTTCTTTAAAAAATGTTATAAATACATACCGTACTAAACCAAAAGGTACAGGCAATTTTTCAAGAATATCAATATTAACATTGCTTAAATGTTTGCTAATATGCATCGCCGCATAAAATCCGGCTGGGCCGGACCCTACAATGCAAACTTGAGGGATAATATTATTAGCAGATGAATAGAATCGCCTAATCATTTTGAACCTTCTTAATTTTCGAAAAAAAATCTTAATATTGATATGCATAAAACATCACTAACACTAGAATGAAAAACTGTGAATTTCGTTGAATAAATACATAAGAATTTTTATTTAGTCTTAAACTTTATTTATCATTTTCGTAGCTAACGTAGAAACCTGTCAATGCTGTCAAGACATAACTGTCAGTCATTATAGTGTCGTTAAGAAAAACAAGTTTTGACAGTGAAATTGTTATAGAATTAAAATAAATTAGTAAACTAGCTTCATTGCGGCACTTAAATTCCACAAGTTACGCAAGAAGCTACACTGACTTCATTTTAAGGGCAGACGAATTTAAACAATTTTGTCCATAAAAAAAAGGAAAAAATGACATAAAAAGTCAATACCAAAGTACTCGGTAAAAATAAAAAAGTAAGATGTTGTACTTAGTAATTTTTTTCAGAATGATTTAAATGATTTATTTTGTTATATAAAATGAACTATATGTTACGTCAAAAAAGAAACAAATTGTTGACAGCTGACGTTAAAGTCTCCGATTGTTGTTATATCCGAGCATGTTTAAAATCGGTGGCATAGGTTATACAATATACAGTTAGTGAAAAATATTAAAATGGCATCGGAGCGTATTACTGTAGGAGATTACATAGTTATTAAAAAACAAAATTATCAAAAACTTCATAAATTCAACAAGGCAAATTCCAGTGTAAATATTGGACGTGATAATGTAAATCTAAACGGTATAGATGGTTGTGAATATTTTTCTGTTTTTAGGATGTCAGCAAAAACTAACAAAAGAAACAGAGAGTTTGACTTGGAGTTAACCCAAGAAGCTGTTGATCTTAAAAGTGAAATTGATGTGAAAATATCAGGTATTGATAATAGAAATATTGTTGATAATGGTTTGTCCCAAAAGTTAACAGCGGCTGAAATAAACGAACTTAAAAGTGATGCTCTTAAAGCATCTGATATTGTAGAAACTCTTATAACAAATTCTAATACATTTCACGATAAAACTGAATTTTCCCAGGAGAAATACTTAAGAAAAAAAGAAAAGAAATATTTTGAGTTCATACAAATTCTTAGACCTAATTTAAGATTGATATCTGAAATATTATACAAGTTAGAACCTACCAAAATTCAAGGTATTAGAATAGACACTCTATCACAAATTATTACATTATGTAATATTAATAGTGATGGTAATCATATATTATATGATTCCGGTTCAAATGGCTTACTTGCCGCAGCATTGTTAAGTGCAATTGGAGAACAAACCAAAGGTAAATTGATTCATATGCACCCTGGAAATATGTCACAAAAGTTGGCTTTAATGGCTATGAATTTTAGTGATGAACAATCTGATAGATGTATTTCAGTGAATGTTTATTCTGCATTACGGCAGTATTACCAAGGATGTGATACTAATTCAAATGGAACAATATATAAAACTCAGAATAATGAAGAAAATAAATTGAAAAGAAAACTTGAAGAGGATGTTGTTGACCATGGAAATAAAATGGCTAAATATGATGTTTCTGCTGATGATATTAAAAATGATATAAATGATATTGAAAAAAGCATTCAAAGTGAACCAAAAAAACCAAAATGGCACTTTGCAAATATCACAGCATCAAAACTGTTGTCTGAAAAAGCTGACTCATTAGTTATTGCCTGTAAAGAGGATCCCCAAAATATTTTCTATGAATTATCTACATTTGTAAAACCAGGTAGACCTTTTGTGATATATTATAGTGTTGCTGAGCCTTTGCAACAATTGTATATGTCGTTAAAAATGCAGAGTAATGTAGCTGCCTTGAAACTTACCTGCAATTGGATGAGAAACTATCAGGTACTGTTTATTAATTCATTATGTCTTTGAAAATTAAAGGAAAGACAGGTTTTTACTGCTATTTTTTCTTCAAGCATATAACTTATTATTGTTTGTGCATTTAATTTATAACTATATAATTATTGAAGTAGCTTTTGATAACAAGAATATGTTAGTGTGTGACCTAGAAGGCTTTTTCTTAGATCTGCTACTATTTAGGCCTCTCGCCTATAGCATATGTTCGTAGTAATGCAGAAGTGTAACTGTTGCACATCCACATCGAAAAAATATTGGTAGTTGTGTGATCTCACCTACAAGTCGGTACCTTCACTCTCCTCCTGTTTTGAAGCAATAGCATGTAGCAAATCATCAAGCAAGCATTATTACAAAAAAAATCATTGTGGGTGAGGGACAACAGTAATAAAATGCTCTTGTTTGATGACAAGTATAGAAATACAGTGGTATATAATTACATGTTCTCTAATAAAAGACCTTTTATCAGTAAATGACTGAAGTATATTAACTTTTTCCAAAGTTTTAACAGCATAGGTTTACAACACAATCTCATTAGCTGTGTGCTGTATTCCACTAGTGAATATTTTTTTCATACTACCCATACTACTAGAGCAAAAGCAAATGTATTATTTGTATTAATGTTAAAATAAATATAACACAAATACAATCTGAAAATAAAATAGAATTTTTGGCTCATCACATGTCCACATTATCCTTAAGTCTTTTTAACATTCTAGGTATTTGTATAAATAATAAATAAATTATTTAGGTAAATTTTATCTAATTAATAGTTTGGTAACCATTTTAGAAAAACTACTTTTAACAGAAAAAAATAGATTTATTATTTCAATATAGTTTGGGTGATTTATTAGAATCTTGTATAAAATTAAATCAAAAAACAATGTTTAAATTACACTGGTTGGAAGTCTTTTAAACACAGCCCTTATATTTGAATAGTTTTCTGGCTATTATTCAATAATTTGTCTCAAAAAGTTTCAGAACATTTTCCAGACCACCAGGGTGTTTCTAGAGCTGTGGCTTATTTGTATACTCTATTAATTTCTGCTTACCACAATACTTATACTTATGTTTTCAAAATAATTGTTTTTCTTAACTAATAGATGCTAGTGGACAATGTGATAAATTAATAATATATAATCTAGGTTTTAAATGTAGGAAACATGATATTATGTTTTATGATGATATGATTTAAATATGTCAAGGATCCAATTTTTTATTACAGATACTGCCAGAAAGAACACACCCTGAAGTAATGATGAATAATGGAGGTGGCTTTTTGTTAAGCGGGTATATGCTTAAATGATTTTATACAATACATAAATATAAATTATTTTATTAAATAAAACAAAGTTCAATACAAATTTTTTATGCCTTTCATTTACTCAGATGCATATATCCAACTAAAAGCCTGATCAAAATTTATAAAATTATTCGTGAGCAGATATTTCTGCTCAATCTACAACAAAGTTTAATATCAACGAAACATTAGCAAAAAGTGAAGTTACAATGCATTTTTAATGTATAGTCAGATCCTCTATATTCAAGAAGACAGGTTAACATTAGGCAAAATATTGTCTAATGGTTATTGATAATTGATAAAGTATGTAATATTTTAACTAGTATTCATAAAGCAAGCCAATTGATAATGTAAACATAAACACACATACCCTATGTTAAATAAAAACATAATACATTTTTGCTTACATAATTCATAGATTGTATAATAATATAATTCCTAAATTCTGCCAATGCATTATTATTTAACATAGTTAAGACTACATGTTTTAACCTTGACATTTTACATAGTGTAATTATGTCACAATTCAAAATTATATTTTATTCCAAAGCCAAATTCAGTATTTTTAAGTTTCCAAAATTCCATTCATTTAATACATGACAAAGCAACTATATAAATGCGAGAAATTTGTCTAAATTATTATATAATGCAATTTATTAAAAAGGAATGTATGTATTTATTTAAAGGAGGGAATGGTGTTCAATTACACAGACAATATTATCCATTCATCGAAATATTCGGCGAAAATTAACCATTCAGACTTTTAGAGCAAGACAATTTCATAGCAAATATTTGAGACACATTTAAAATACAAAGTGATAGGATTTAGGTGAACTCAATTATATAGGTCGACATTTCAAATACTTGGTGTACGGCTGATAAATTTTTAATTTCTATCATATAAAATCAGTGAGCTGACATTGCAATAAAACATAAATAATATCATATTAACATTGCTCTACCTCTGATATTACTAGCTCCAGAAAGGATAATTGAGTTCTAAGAACTAACAAAACGAAGAAAAGTTTCTATCAGGTAACATCATAATTCTTCATATCATATTAGGAATAAAATTAAAATGAGAATGAAAGGACTGTCTCTATTTACTGTTTTGAGTAAATCTATAAATTTTACCTTTAACACATGTAATGTTGTGAAGATCTTTTATTTTACAAATTCGCAAATGAGGAATGTTATCAATAAATTGTTTTTTATTCATTGAAGCTTTAAATATTATGTAAACTACCATTACCTTTAAAGCAGGTGCTATTTATTTAATATAAATTAATTAGATATATTACTCATTTGTTACAGAAACTTGCTATAAAATTATTTTTATAAATATATTTTTTTTAACCCTAACTCTATTTAGAACCAAATTAATATAATGAGTTAATTTAAATCGTAAAGCATTCCAGAGCCTATAGACTTGTTAGCGTTTTGAACAATTAGCACTTGTTTCTGATATGTTCTCTAACTTCTGAGATATTTTAAAGTTCTACATAAACCAAAGTATAGGTATAGCAGTAACTTGTTATTTTCAAAAAAGTAACAGCACTGAATTTTTGTAAATAAAAGCAAAAAATACTTAGAAGTGATAGTATTTAAAAGCTAAACATTAGCTAGAACTTATTATTTTAAATTCATTTTACAATAGCTATGTTGTTTTTATTTTTAAAAGTATGTTATGTTTAAAGTGTATGTAAGTTTTTTTTTCAATTTTCATAGTTTTACATAATTTTGTTTATTTGCTCTCTACAATGAAATTCATTCTTAATTTAGTAAAAATTTATTTCATTCAGGTATTTTCAATATCATTAATACTTGACTTTTATAAAATTTAAGTAAATAACATGTTTTGAACATTATTTTTTAGCAAATAATTGAAATATGTATACTTGTTGTCATACAACTGAGGGGAAAAAATATGGTCTATTATAATAATACTTAAAACAGCCACTAATTAATATTTCTTTCTCACACTTCTAATAAAAACTTATTATTTTAATATTATAAAAGTGACCGTTGTATATATGGATTCAAATTTCAAAAAATTAACAAAGATACCGCAACTTTAATTGAATTTCGATTGAAAAAATTATCAAAAAATGATTAAGACACCATGCAGTATCTTTGTTACAGTAAAATTTTAATATTACATTAGGAAACTTTGGTATTGGTGTTAACACATCAAAAGGCTTACAAAGCTGTTGTCAAGTCAGCACTAAACGCCGAGACTATAGCGAACGTTTATAAATAACCAACTAGTGGTGCGGTTGCGAGCCGTCACGCGGGTTCAGACATGGTTCCTAAGATACTGTAACCGCTCAGCTATGAGGAGTCCTCGTCGTACCACGTGCGGAAGTCGCAGCTTTCGTCATAGTCATCCTAAAACAAATATTATATATATGAATACCACATATACGAACTATATTAAGTTTTGGATATAATATAACATGATCATATACTGATTAAACTTACCGACATCCACGCGTGATCCAACACGTCTTCAGCAGCGAAGCGAAGCTCGGGTTGTGGACGAAGCATATTTGCCACAAGGTCTATAGCGCCAGCCGAAACTCTTTCCCAGTGTGGTGCTGGAAATTCGAGGCGAGCGGAGAGAATCGCATCAAACAATTTTTCTTGGTCCCCATCGGGTGACGAAAATGGTGGGAAACCGCACAGCAAAATGTAGAGAATTACTCCCGCAGCCCATACGTCAATCTGTAACGAATGAAAAAAAAACTTATAATATAATTATTCACAATATCTTTCTTTATTAGAATATATAGAATAGCTTCTCACGAAATGTGCAAGCTTAAAAATATATTATTAAAATAGTTTTGGGTGTAGTATTTATGAACAAAATAATTGTTTCAATAGGTAAAGCAAATAAAATAGAACTTTTTAAGTGCGCTCTAATGGTGGGCAGACTTTTAGATACATACATGTTTTAATCCATTGAAACTTATTATGTATCAAAAAAGTTGATTTAACACAATGAATCCTCAAAGAAATAAAAATAATAAATTTAGTGTATGAAGTGGGAAGACACAATGAACAGTTGTTTTGCAACAAAATCTAAAACTACCATTACCTTTAAACCATATCCGGTTTCTAAAAGTATTTCTGGTGCTACATATGTAGGTGTGCCGCAAACAGCGTGCAACGGTCGCCACACTTCCACTGCAAGGCCGAAATCGGCAAGCTTCAATCCACGAATGCTACCATCTGGACCTACTTCCACCTGGAAATTCAAAAATATAATATTGATATCCAAAATTAATTGTTTAATTATAGCCAACATATCCTATCATGTTCAAAAAGTATTCCAACTTCAAATTTCAGCTGCATTTGGTTTTATGCCATAGTTTTTTTTGTAAAATCAATTCTCAACAATTGTGTTATTGTTGATGATGAAGGTTTTGGATCAAAATGGAGTTTAATACTTCTCTTTATCACACACATATGGACTCTCAGTAAATTTTATTCAAAAGTTAAAATGGCTTTCCAAACAACACAAAATAGTGTTTGTTTGTATGTATTTGTTATGATATATTTTGATATACTAAATAAATAAATTTTATGACTATGACCACAACCAAATTATAATCATAAATAAATACCCCTAATATTTAACCATTCCAGTTATTTGACATAGTTCATAATAGCATTTAAAAAAATTCAGACCAGAGAACCATAGACTAGATCTTATGGTTTGACGTGACATAAGCATTATAAAAAATTTTGAAAAAAGTGTAAAAAAAATGTACAAGCAAATTTTATCAATAGATTACATTTGAAATTTATGAATTTACATCTATATGGCAGGCATTTAAAACTTGATAAAAAATGTTTGTTTACAATGAAGTTAAGATATTCTTTTTTTACACAGTAGTGGAAACTTTTTTGAAACACAAGTGTTTTAAACCATAACCATGATAATAATGATTGTTAATAAATGATCTTACCAGTAAGTTTTCAGGTTTGATGTCACGATGCACAATAGAAAGTGAGTGCAGATATGCAATAGCTGATGTTAGGTGACCAATTAGCAAACGCGCTTGGGGTTCAGAGAATTTACATACAGCTGCAATACTATCAAATAAATCGCCACCTAAAAATGGTAAATATTAAGGATAATGAATACAATTAAAGTGATTCTATGTTATAATTACAAATCATTATTAGTATTTACAAGTGATAAATTTCCTTGCGTCATATAAAAGGTATAAAAGATGTGGACGGTAAACAAAAAACAAACTTAATCAATCACCACACAAAAAATACTGAAGCATAAATTATTATAGTGAATAATTTGGACATTTTGCATAATAAAATATTTATCGGGTTGTTCATTCTAATCTCTATTTACTTTGTGTTATACTTAGTTCTAAAAAGCGCACATACATTGTTTATTACATTTCTGCGGCTTTAAAAATTATTGCAATAAGCTTGGATGTAGATAATTGAATATTAGTAATGAAGTATGCATTTGACATTGACACAAGTGAAACTCACCACTAACTAGTTCCATGATTAAGAACAGCCACTCGGGACAGTCTTGTTCCTCTATAAGGGACACAATGCGTGGATGACATAGTTTCTTCATGACGCGTACCTGATACAAATAAATTTCAATGTTATTAAATTATAATAAAAGTGTTGGAAGATTGCAGATACTAAATATATTTTATTATATACCTCTGCTTCGACATAATGTTCCTTGCCTTTGCATTTTGCTTTATCAATTATTTTAAGAGCATATTCCTTGCCAGTATTCTTGTCTTTACATATTCTCACAACAGCAAAGTTTCCATCACCTGAATTTTTAAAAATTTAATATTAATGTTTATGAATAGTTATTACAGATATTAATTTTTTTTAACTCAATCCAAGCTTAAATAGTAAATGTAATAATATTATCTACCTAAACCAAAAAATATTAAATAATTTTATACATACTTTTATGCTATATATTGTAAAAATATATTTAATTTTTTTATTCATCTTTATACACTGCAATCTGTCTCCTCTAAGGGACATCATGCAGTAGGTATGATGTTAAACCAAGTCTTGAATAGGAGCGCAACCACTGTCCCATTCCAATTAGTTTAAAATATGACCATAATTGTTTAATTTTATTTATGATTTATATCATCCTCATACACTAATACTAATGCCAAATCATTGGACAAAAGTAATTAATTAGTTATAACATACAGGATGTGTAATGTTTAGAAAACTATAGCCCTAACAAAGTGGTTAGTTCACCATCATAACCACTATTTACCTATAATTTTGCCAACAGAGTATTTCAGACGAAGTGGATGTGGCAACAGTTGGGAGGCAGCCGGTTCTGCATCGCCACGAGCCTCTCCACTTGCTGCAGCGCCACTGGCTTTCACCGGCATTCGTGGTTTAGGACCAGACCTAAAATTTCCAATTAACTAATGCAATTAAAACTTAAATGCAAACAAGAGAAAGTTCCATCCTCTTGATAAATCTGGACATAAATTCGTGCAAGTTGTTTTCAGTAATAATAGAGATTGATTTCTGATAATATAATAAAACATACATTAAATTCAAAGAAGTGAAACATTACCTTTGTTTGATTAATTTAAAAAATAAAAAAGACATTGAAGTCATGCAAAATATATGCAGAGATTGAAGAGCAATAGGCATAGTTGTTAGGCTACACCAACTACGTTAAAATGCAAACTTTAAATTAATGGATAATAGTAGAGGCAGTTTTACATCACATTTCTCTGAGATACAAATGAAATAATAATTATATTGTTACTATTAAATATAAAGTGAAAGAGATATAGAGTTGGAATTCTAATGGCAGCTTAGTACAAATTGATGTGTAAAATTGTACTATTGTGAAAAATTAAAAGTGATTGATTTAAATACATTCAAAATATTAATCCTAATATCATAAGGAAAAACAATTTACCTGGAATTTTTAGTAATCGGATTTTTTCTGCATTGTAGGACTGCTTTGCTTTCCTCAAACTCTAATTCGAAATCTTCTTGGTTAACTCTGAGAAAAGTTACATAGGTTATCTCTATATGTTAAAAGAGTTATTACCTTAAATAATGAAAAAGTGATATTGTAAATACACATTCCTTAAAACATAATTTTTGTGAAATCTTTTCCCTTTGTTATAATTAAAACATAAAAAAGTATTACCTCTCATTGCCATAAGCAAAAAAAACATCTTCATCCTCGAAGAACTGATTAAGGGCAGTCACAGCAGTTCCGGACTGTGTGAACACTTTGCGTACACAACCCGTATCAAGTTTGATGCACTCTGTTATAGCAGCCAGAGCATGCTCCAGAGTGGGGCTGTTACGCTTATTGAGAAGCAATCTGCATACCTGTAAAACCAAGTATTAATTTTCAAAAACCACTATTTTCTTCTCTGTGTGTAATTGAAAATTAACTGCAATTGTAACATGTAATATTTAAAATTATGAAATGGTGTGCCAAATCAAATGCTGGGTATCACATTATATTTATGGATATGATTAAATTGTTTTACTATTTTGTTTGAAATAACAGTAAATAGATTATATTAATTTCCATTGCTATCAGTATCAACATATAAAATATAATACCTTTCGCGGTTTAACACCATTCCTTATAATTGTAACTATGCGTGGTCGAACTACATTGTCTCCTGCAGGGCTGACTCTCGCAGTCCCATTACCAGTAGTATTACCACTACCATTTGTCTGAAAAATAATTCAATGAATCAATTAATTTTTGATGATTAAGTTATAGTTAAAAATTATATTAAAAAATAACAATAATGTCATATTGGCTGAGCAAAGCATTTATAATTTTTCTTTAATTTACTTCCAGATTTTTTGAAACATTTTGGTGTCAGTAGAATAATGTACATACTAGATACACTAATATAAAAAAGTAAATAGGCAAATAAAGTTATAAAACAAAAGTTTTAAAATATAAATGATACATGTTGAAAAACAATGTATGTATAGGATGCATAGTATTTTTGAGGTTACCTAATGTTAGACTCTGGTTTAAATAACAGATGTGGGAGTTGCAATGGGTGTAAAGAAAGGCAGCCCCATACCTGGATTCCCACTGTTGCTAGTCCAACTTGGCCAGCATATCGCAAAGATTGCCTCATATAAAAATTATGAGGCAATGTCTGCCATATGCAGCCACACAGCACAGTACACTGTGTTATTTGAAAAATAGTTCTGTGATTATAGTCTCTTATCTATTGTCTTGATAATGTATTTACTTAAATTCAACAATAAGAGAAAACAATAAATGTTAACATAATGTAGAAATAAAAATAATAATTTTACTATTATATTCAGATTTTGTTTCAAAATGTTGATACAAAAAGGGTAATTCTTTCCCCCCCCCCCCATTTTTCTTTTTTTTAATCCCTTTTTTTAATGGTAATATGAACACTGGGTTTATATATATTAAGGTATTTAAAAAAATACCTTTTAAGCTATAAACATAAAAAAGTGCTTTTATCAGTATGGCGGTATATACACATGCTAAATTCATAGTATGTGATGAACCATATGATACTTTGTTTAAGTGACATTGCTGGTGTACTTTCAACTATTGATTACTTCAATAAGCCATCAGTAATTAATCAAAAGAAAAATGTGTAGGTATATTGAACATAATAACATACCATAATTAAGTTAGCAGAGCATTTTAAGCAATAAAGTGCAACAGACTGAAAATACAGTTACAAAAGCAACAATTAAATTTATGCTACAGTGAATATGACAATTTATGTCTATGGTGGAAGAAAGTATACAACACAAACACATTTTTAAAAATAATGGTACTGTTAATAAAATAATTAATTTTATGCATCACTATATATTTAAAAAAAAAAGATTTGTAGGTAATTAGTTACAGAGGTAACAAAAAGAAAATTAATTCACCAACTTAAGGAACTATATTTAATATTCTTTTTTGGTATTATGTTGTGTGATAATCTAAAGAGAATGATAAATTTTAAAAAAAACATACTAGTAAGTAACGAGACAATCTATTGTTAGCTCTTGCTGGTGATGGACTGGCACTATCACTTAAAGACTCTGGTCCGCTAAGTCTAAAAGATTGTGGTGTTACTGCACTAGCTTCATAATCTAACCGTTTGAAAGGTTCACCAACACCACTACAAACATAAGATTGTCCATCTTCCAATTCTTCTAGTTTTCCTATCTGTAAGACAAATTAACAATATTACAAATAAAACAAAAATGGAAACATGTGACAAAGTTGTTGACATGTACTTACCTTTCTACCCTCAAGAGAGTAAATTGTTCTGACACCACTTGGTAAAGTAACATTATCTACTAACACCCTAGTCAAATCTGCAGTCAAACTATCAAAAGATCTGAAATGTGTGTGTAAAAATAAAAATAACAGTAAGGCTATATTCATATCACTTATTCACATTTCTACAATAAAATAATAAAAAAAAACAAAATAGTACACTTTATAAAAGTCAAACCAAAAGCAATTTTTATCATTTGAATTATTAATAATAATCATAGGAATTATTATGATCATAGTTGTAAGGCATATTTGTAAATAGTTTTAGGTAATAATAATGTTATGCACAGGCAGAAAGATCTAAAAAAGTGAAAGTTACAATCTACATATAAATGTATAGTTATTTAAAGTTCTCTACCTGTATCGTTCTTGCAAGACTGGAATTGTTACTCCTGAATAAAATTTGTCACCGTTTCGAAAAAACCTTATTCGTTTTGCTTTTCGTGCAGAACCCACTGTATTGCGTGGATTCGTCCTAGATTTCATTATTTTCATGTCATGAAGATCCTTTTCTAGTTCGCATACGGAACTCGATCGGCTCCCACTACGGCTCAGATTGTTCTCCATTCTTTAATAGAAAGTAAAACCTGAGTCAAAATTTTGCTAACGGATTGTCTAATTCTTCAAAAATTTAATACTTTAGTCCTCACCCTTTTTTATTGGCACCTTTTAGTAAAAATAATAAATACCTAGTTAATAAACAACATCACTTAAACACGTTTCATTCTATAATTTCTACAGGAAAGTTGAATACAAAATCTAATTGGAGAATTCTGATCCTGTATTTCATGAAACACACGGAAATCTGCGGAAATCAGCACAGATATTCCACAGATAAAACATTTGACAGATATGTTTAATGTGGGTGTGTTTTTATGGAAACATCTAATTAGAAGAAAAAGTTGAAATTGAATTGATTTTACATTTAGTTATTTTATATAATTAAAAATACTAATGGTTCATCTATCTTTTATTTAACTTAAATTATATAAATGTAATAATTTTTTACAGCTGTTAAGTTTCAATTGTCTAAAACAAGCATACTTACTCTTACTAGTTATCATTATTCAAGAAAAAATTATAAATTGCTCTTAATTCAATTATAAAAGACATATGGTAACATCATTAACAGGTGACGCATCTATCAATTCCGTTGTATGTCAAAGTACAGACAAAGAGTGGATTAAAATTGTGTTTTTACCTATTTTATAATTTTTTGTGCAAAATGGCATCAAGAAAAAAGGTTTTATTGAAGGTAATTATCCTGGGCGACAGTGGCGTTGGTAAAACTTCGCTTATGAATCAGTTTGTCAACAAGAAATTTTCCAATCAGTACAAGGCAACAATAGGCGCAGATTTCCTCACGAAGGAGGTAATTGTTGATGATAGAATTGTAACAATGCAAATTTGGGATACCGCTGGTCAAGAACGTTTCCAATCGTTGGGCATGGCATTTTATCGCGGGGCGGATTGCTGCGTTTTGGTGTTTGACGTAACGGCCCCTAATACCTTTAAGTCCTTGGAGAGTTGGAGAGACGAATTTTTGATACAAGCTTCGCCGCGAGACCCTGACAATTTTCCGTTCGTCATACTAGGAAATAAAGTGGATTTGGAAAATCGTGCTGTATCAGCTAAGCGTGCACAGCAATGGTGTCAAAGCAAAAATGATATACCTTATTTTGAAACAAGTGCCAAAGAAGCTGTGAATGTAGAATTGGCATTCCAGACTATTGCTCGAAATGCTTTAGCCCAAGAAACTGAAGCAGAATTGTATAATGAGTTCCCAGATCAGATCAAACTTAATGCTAACGACAACAATCGTAACAGAGATGGAGATAATTGTGCTTGCTAGATATCTACTAATTACCCCATTATTGGCAATATATAAGTGTCTCATTTTATATCAAATAATTTCAGTAGAATGATAAATAATATTTTATAAGTAATCTTTTCTTTGATTATCTACATGTAAAAATGTAAAGGTGTGTTACAAACCAATTGTTTTATTTGCTGCTTTGTTTGTTATGCACATATCATTTGTGTAGTATGCACACCACTATACTAGCCAAATTATTGAGTTTATTACGAGTGTAGAAGCACTAATTCATTCAAAGTACAACTCATTCTTTTTATTATATCATATTCACTTACACTATGAATACTGAAAAATTGAATTCCTCCTTTGTATTTTAATATTAGCAATTTAAAAATGTTTGTTATATTGATACCAGTTTTTAAACTAAACAATATTTAGGAATATTGTTCTATATTTCCCAATTGTGTACTCCTTAGAGCTGGTTTGTAAATAAAATAATGTTGAAGCTGCTCTTATAAAATTTGACACTGTTAATTTATATTAAACTGGCTTTATAAATAAAATTAGTTATGTTTATAAGTACTTCATATGAATCTGTATATTACATTGAAGTATTCTACCATTTATTGGAAATAACATATACCTAATCAACCTTTTGTACTACTTCAATAAAATCTCCTGTTTTAGTTTTGGTGAAAGGCAAAAAACTTAGTAGTGTTGAATCTAAAATTTCAAAAGGTAATGTAATACTCCTTATTGTGAATAATGACAATTACAAAATAAAATCAAAACCAACTCAAATTTGGGAAACTTTAATAGGTTATGGATTATATTTAATCATTTGTAAATGCATGTGTTGTCAGCTATAATAGCGTGAATAAATCATACTTTTGTTAGCTTCACAAAAATGTGATATTACTTATTGCTATAAACATTCAATAAAATTTTTATACTTGAATGTATTTTGATCTGTTTTGTTACAGTTAAGATAAATAATGTACTATGTTTGAAACTAAATATATTAGTGAAATAATTTATACTTCATTGGCAACAAATGTTTTGACATGCATATAAAATATTTCTGTATATATTTGAAATTTATGTTAGTTATAAGTAGTTAATAGTATCAGTAAAAAATTGTTATAATAGATATTACTGCATTTTTCACATCTGTAAGGATATTTGCGTAAAATTATAAACCAGTCTTATTATGTTAGATGCAAGGTGTTAAGCATCATTTATTCAATCAAATTAAATTATGTTGCATTACAAATTTTGGTAACAAAAAATTGTAATTTTTATTGATGAATTAGTTAATTGATATATTTGAGGCAAAAATAAAAAAAAGCGACAAAAACTTTTTCTCTTGCCATTTATACCATACTTTTCTAAAGAAGAGCATTTATGTCATATTCCAACATCTGGTTAAAGATTTTGAAACATAGAAAGGTAACAAAACATTTGCTGTAATAATGGTTGCTTTTTATTTTATATTAATAAAGTCTACAAAAAACGAATATTGTTTCAACACAATCCTATTTATTCTCAATTTATTTTAATTATAATTTTTAATGTTCTAGACCATTAACGAAAGGCCTTGCATATTATCTTAATTATTTCTAAAAGGTTTGGGATATTTATATATTGGTTGGCAATATAGTGAATCAGTCTTCTAGACTTGCATTTCTATGTCCTCATTGTGAGAGCAGTATAGACCTTAATCACCTCCAAGATAACAAGATTAATTTCTTTCTTTACCATTGTACTTGTAAATCAATACATGAAATCTTTTCTAGTAATAATTCAATTTAACTTACAGAATAATATAAGAGACGAATATTTAAAACATTTCAATATTTTGCTCTTTCCAAACCGGCAGAAGAAATTAACGATAAGCTTTTACTTTTTATAATTAGTTTTTATTAAAGTTCCGTTCAGAAATTAAATATACCGGGAAAGTGAGGTGCGTGAGATTTGTATGTTTTTGTTTAGAGACTCATTATATATATACAAATTAGTTCAGTTCGTAAATAAGTTCGTTCGTAGTTTTGTGATCAAAAATACATTTATTTCAAAAACAAAACATAAAATTTATTTCGAAAAAGATAATAGTCCAAATATCGATTATTACTGTCTACTTACTGCTGTTTTTTCTCCTCTTAGGTAACTTTCTACTTATCTTTCTTCTTACTTAAAAAGGAGTCTAAAATTACGGACCAATAAGAAAAAGATAATCTTACTGCATGAAACCATGCATTGTGGTACATAAAACTTTTTTTTTAATATTATTATATTAATTCTTTGCTGTCATCGTCTTTGGTTACACCCGTCCGATCGAATTGAAACTGCTTGTTATGCACTTCTAAATGATTCCTGTTATCTTTAAAATTTAATTTGTATTGTTTCGTTGGCACCGAAGTTATGAAAGTTCAAAGCGAAGATTGTCTAACGCTAAAATTAGTATATATTTTCAAAACGTTAAAACTATGCTTTTCACGACTCCGCAGTAGTAGGATAGTCGTTATTTGTTATAAACTTCCAGATACCAGATAATACTACCAGATAAATAACCAGATATTACTACCCTTCAATGCATGTGATGATGTGATTTTTTCCAATTAAAAGAGATTTGACAGCGGCGCCTGTTTGTATTTAGGCATCTTAAAAACTTTGTATGGTATTTTTTTTATAATAATTGAAAAAAGGGAATATAACGCAATGTTAACAACATTATTTAAAAATATTTAAATTCTAAAAATATTAAATTCGGTTGTATGTTTAATATAAACGACATTCCTATCAACCGCAGTCATCTTTTGAAAGTAGAACGAATTAATTTGGTCTGCCAATAAAGTAGATACATCATTAAATAATAATACACTACCAGTGCCTTTGAATGAAAAAGCATTTAATATATACTCGTCCTAATTTGCGGCACAAAAATTTTAGCTATTCTTTGTTTTTACATATTTTGTCTTTATTTCCAATCGCCAGTGGAATAGAAAGCGTAGTGTTTCTCAGAGTCACATTTGAAATGTAATCTATCCTTGCGGAAAAAACTGCGACATAAGAAATTTTAATTATATCTCAAATCATATTATTGTAAAACAGTAGTTCAAAACTAACACATAATCGATTACTTATCGTATGATGTCCTAATTTTTCAGTCCCTGCGGATCCTTCCATCAAAAGTATCATTCAAAATACTCTAGCGTAATTTTTAAAACATGTATATTGATATTTTACACAAGAATGACACGGAAATAATCTTTGAAAAACAAAACATAATATTGACGAAAGGTCAACATTTTCTTCAAGATAGTTTTGCGACACACATGCACCAATTGTGCCTGCTTGAATAAAACATCAGCAACATGGCTTAGTGATAATATAAAGCTTCTGCTGGTAAAGGCAACGACTAAGTTAAATCACAAGCGTCGACCCGATGACAAAAATTCCGACAAACATGCAGCAATCCACAATCATTGAAACAAGGTGTGTAGATATGCACAACTACGACAAGGTCACTCATTAGTTGAAAACGATGATCAAGCTAGGGTTTGAAAACATCTTAAAACACTGGGAGTTAGTAAATTGTGTCAGTACTTTTTTCCTTGATTAAATAATTTAAATTATTGATTTAAATTCCCTTAATGACATTTCTGATCCCCGTCTGACTTTAATAAGATTATTAAAGAAAACACAAAAAATAATTTGTATAACTGTAAAACTCCCGACTGGTCCACTTTAGTCTCCAAACTCTTTGCTGATTGTGATGTTATGAAGAGTATCATGTCGTTAAAGAGTGTTGCTGTTGGACGAGATTGTATCGGACATAATATGATTATCCCTATCTTTGACGAAGTCCCGAGGTTCCTGTAATTTGTCACATCTTTAACCATTTCGTATGTCTCTTCGGTATCTTTCCTAATGCTTGGAAGGATGCTCAAATTACACCCCTGTCTAAATAATCAAATCATTCTGTCTACTCCGACTTTCGGCCCGTATCCATTCTACTTTTTTCTTTAATGTTCTAGAACGTATAATTCATTTCCAACTTAATCAAAAACAAAAATCGACTCTCGAATCCCTTTCAATCCGGTTTCTGTTCTGATCACAGTATTACTACTTCCTTAATTCATGTTACGCAAGACATTAGATTTGACATGGAGAAGGGGAAGTTAACTGTGTTAATTTTTCCTGAATTCAGCAAGGCTTTTGACACTGTTGATTTTGACATTTTACTCTACACTCTCCGATTCCTCAACATATCTCCCAAAGCAATTGCGTGGTTTTACAGTTACCAGTCTGGATGCCAGCATCGTATTTCTTTTAAGTAAATTACTCTTCTAATTGCCGCGTAACTCAGGGCGGCGTTTTGTCTTCATTTCTCTTTGCAGTTTTCATCAATTCAATCTCATATCAGCTCCGCTTATCCTATCACCTGTATGGTGATGATCTGCAGATTAATACTCAAGCACCAGTGGTGAAGCTGACCGATACACTTACCATAATAAACTCTGGTCTGAAACATATTTTAAATGGAGTAAGGTTTATGGTCTAAAAGCAAATGTATATTAATGTGTATGTATATAAATTTGTTTGCATATATGTATCTATACGTGCAAGTGTAAGACCATCAGTTGTACCTCGGTATAAATTGTTTAACCATTACTTATTTTCAATATTTTGTTGCATTTAGTTTTAGACATATTTATATAGGTTTCCCGTGTACAAGAATGAGTAAAATAAATAAACGAATGGCACGTTATGGCGTCATTTACCAATGCGGTGTCCTGTTGCAGCTGCGTTACTTGAAGCGCGGTCCGTTCTGGCGGTGTTCTTGAAGGCGCCTCGGATGTCAAAAAAGACGTGTGTTTTCTCTTCATTAAAAGCGTGTTGTCGATCGGAGCTTGGGGATTGTGTGATGGTTTCTAGTGTGCCAGGAAAGTTCGGCCTCTCCCCAGAATCGTGCATAGGCACAGAATCAGTCGGTCACCGCTAGATCCCACAACAGATCTAAAAATCGTCTTAAGCAAACAGATTGGCCACGAAGGTGGTTCTTTTCTAAAATAAAATGTTAAATCCGAAAAATCTAGAAACGCTTAACTTCTAATCAAAATAAGAATCCGTTATCAAACGTTTTCATCGCATTCTCGTAAGTACTGAATTTGTAATAATTGGTTACAAAATATAATTATGTTTTCGTATTTGTACATTTGTGTTTTCTTACATTGTCTTCTTTGATAAACCACTTATTAAGACAATACAAATTAAAGTAAACCCTAAAACTTACATATAAATAATTTCAAAAAATTATACGAGAAGATGCAAGTTCGTTTTTTATTAGGGAGGGGTAAAAGTCTTTTCGTAAATCGTGTGTATAAATTTGTTGTAAAACCTCATCGGCTATGCTATTTGCATCCGGCTGGTTTTCACGCCAATAAAAAAGATGACCCTAAAACAAAATTGTTGCTAGTATTGTTTCATTTGACTTTTTTTCTATCAAAATGAGTGCTTCTGATGGAGAAACTCGATACATTGTAAAATTGTACTTCAATAACGGAGAAAATGTAATGCAAAAACTGCAGTGTCATTAAGAATAGTACAATGTTAGTTTAAGCGTTTTCAATTCGGGTTATTTTGATGTCAAACATGCACCTCGTTCGTTCGCTGTCTCGTTGAGCTCGGTGGAAGAAGTTCAGATTTCAACCTGTTTTGGTCTCTTCAGAATTATTTTGGTAGTGTCATGTTAACATCAAGAGCCTTCGAAACTATTCGATGCGTATTTTTGTATATGTTCAAAAGTTTCGACAGCAACGGTGATAAGTTCCTGTATAGAAGTTGATAAAATGTTTTCGAACAAAATGGTACCTATATCGTTAAGTTAAATATAAATTTTGAAGAAATATGTCTCCAATTTTTATATAAATTTCGAAGGAACTTTGTCCTCAACCTACGTAGTGGTTTCAAAAAATGCATAATCTCTCTTAGCATCCCACCGTAAAAATCCTTCGTAACATGTAGTACAGTATTTGTCTACGTAAGACCATTGTGTATTTCATCAGTCATTCATCAGTATGTACCTTGTCCGAAGGAAATACGGCCTTATTTCAATCGGCGCATGCGCGCAAGAACGCGGCGCGGAGAGGGGCGGAAGTCCAGTGTTTCAGGCGACCAGTTGTTCATGCATTTAGTCTCGCTTGTGACATGAAAGGGCGCGATCCTTCACACGCATCGCGGTGCTTTGAGAAATGCATCACCATGAACAACCGCCAGGGAATGCATGTAATGGTATGTACCTTAATGCATGTACTTTTCTAATCACTTATGCTAGATTCTTTATTTTTCAAAGAAATATTTTATATATTGAATTTAGTCTAAAAAATCAATATTATTGGAAATTTATAATACATTTTTATACAGTATAATTTTACGTGAATTCGATGTTTGTTTTTATTTAATTTTTGATTGCTTTCTCACCAATACAGCTATTAAGTCCTTTTTTTAAAAATTAAGACGATTCTTTTGATTATTTAAATGTTATTGGCAATATACTTCCTGCAGAGATTTATTTTATTAAGTACAAATATCATTCAACAATAAAATTCCAAGATGGTATCATCTACAGAATTGAGAACGTTTTGCATATAGGACAGTTCACTCTTTAACTGTTAATCCCAATTATTTATTCATTTATATTCCTCATAAGCAAATGAAAAGTAACAAAAATTAAAATACAATCAAGCGTCGTATTTACATTATGTTATTTAGAAAAAAAAAACAATTTTTAGATTTCTAATTTGAAAATTTGTTAAGATAAATCTTTATGTAATTTATAAACTAAAAAATATTTATTTTTAATTTGTAATTATTTTCGGTAAAATAACATTGATATTGAAATTAGTTAAACCTTAACAAGATGTCATTAATCCTTATTTTAAACTAACTCGAGCGTTAAGAATTCTTTTACTACATAAACATTGTAGCCTCGAATTCGTTACGCAGTTGTTTATATTTTTAAAAGTACATTAAATGAATTATTTAGATTTGTACCTTTTTGAATTAAAAATCACATTCGTTGTGCATGTTGTATCTATTTTAATGTTCTTTTCAATAAATGGTTTTATGATATTAATAAAGTAAAAGCAAACAATACCCTGTTGTTTTATACTTGTTGTGTTATGTTGTTACTTTTAATATAATATTTTTATTTGAAGTAACGATTTTTCTGTACATATAAATTCATAATCCGAAAATAAAACTTCACCAATTTCTTCACGTAAAATACACCATTTTGTCATTTATTTTCATTAATTAGCTGCAACTTAAGAATTACACTTAAGCGGGATTATGGATCTAACACGTAAAAATACCCTTGTATGTTTTTGGAGATTTTCTTTGCGGTTTCAATCGGCAACAGAGTCACTTTGGACTGTAGTAAACTTTGGATTATGATGCTCCATCTCGCGCTACTATTTACAACAGGTTTAACGAGTTCAAATGTAGTCGTACTAATCTTGTGATGATCCGCATAAGGGACATCTCTCAACAAGGCTGCAAGAACTAATATCACAGTTGTACGGTACGTAGTAGATTCTAACAGGTGAATTATCTGCCTGCAAATTTAGAGAACCTTTGGCATAAGTATGGGTCAAATTCCAAATATTTTACGTTAGATGAATACCTCGTGTTAGGGCCGAATCTCAAAAACGCCATCACATTTACTGGTGCAATAAAATAGTATTAAAATTCAATGGTGGTATCTCGAATGTTGTATTTAACATTGTCATAGGTGATGAAACTTAGATTTATTATCATCATCTTGAAACCAAGAAATAATCTTGTCAGAGGGTGTTTGCTTGAGAAGAATTGCTTATAAATTTAAAAGCGAAGTGAAAGAGATGATCGTCTCGTTTCGTTCTTTGGTCGCATAGACCATAATGCACAATCGTTCTAGAAAACAAGAAAACAGTAACATCATAGTGGTACTCTAGAATTTGTCTGCTTGTTCATTTGATGTCCTTCGTCCTTAATCACGACAATGTGTCTGCGTAATCGGCCAAATGAATAACTGAGTCGATTATCATAGGCGTGGAATTGTAAGGCCATCCTCCTTACAGTCTCATCATTGCAATATTAGAATGATTGAAAATTGTAGAATGAAAGAAAAGGAAAGACAGATCATACGAAGAATGATAGAAAAGTACAGAAATAAAAGGCAAAGACAGAAAAAAATCATTAGAGAATATCAAATCCTGTCCTACAATAAGATAGGGAGTACGAAAGGTCCCCAATAACGGGGCCATAAAAAACTTTGCAAAATGTGATTTTCATATATTTCCATAAATAAAAGAAACACTTCATTGAATACGGCTTCAACATGCGGAAGAAGCGATGGCTACGTTCGAAAACGACGTGGAAAAGAACCCTAAAGAGAAGTGGGCCCACTGCTAACTGCAATGGGTTTTACTAGATGTAGCGATGCATAGATTGCCAAAGGGACAGTTTTGAAAAACGACTAACTATGTATAAGTTGATACAAACTTCGGGTGTTGGTGTTCTAAAAAATTGTGGCACCCTCTTATTACTTACTTGCGTCGTCAATTAACATATACGAATAATATAAAAGCATATTGCAATTGTAAAGAAAATACTTTTGCAAAATAAAAGTTATGTTTATATTTATAGGCAGAGTTTTTGGCGTTTTTAAAGGATTGTGGTATTACCAGCATACACTCAACCCTGTTCCTGTTGTATACGGAACGTATTGTGTAACATCAAGTGAAATCTGCGCCGCGTTAAATAAAATAACATTGCTATTTCTACGTATAATTTACTATTAACAAATTGAATTACTTCTTTGTTAATCCTATAAAATGCTTAAATTATTGCACAACCACGAAGAAGTATGATGGTATTACTGGGTCCTGGGGTTATTATACTGTAAATTAAAATCTGAATTAAACGCTCCGAAAATTTATTTTATAGTATTAGTCATCATTCTTATTTCAGCCGTAACACATCCATCGGTGTAAGGTCTCTTTTGCCATAGATTACAATTAGTAAAATGCGTAAATTTACTTCTTAATTTCTAATATTATTTATTTATAACAAATTTTGTTTATTTATTTAAATTCTATATTTAACATAAAACAGCGTGAATAAACATATTCAGTGAACAATTTGCGATGTTTCACACTAATTAAAAATTCTAATAATATTCAGCTTCGTGTTTATACTCGCCATGTTTAGATATTAAACTTGTATCTCCTTATTTTGGTAATTTCGTGATGTGTGGAAATGTGATATAGACGCTGTCACAGTATGTTAGTTTATGGTTTGAAAGTTTTCGTTGTCACACGAAGACATAATGCAGCTATTTTATTATTTACTGCCTATTCTTAAAGTAATCGAATTTACGTGTGATTATTTGCAAAGGCCATATAGATATCCTTGATAAGGCAAGGTCCTTTGGAGTACTATGTCATTTTGAATTGTCGACGTCACTGTTAGTTTCAGCCTTTCAAGTTAATCTCTACTGACTTCAGGTTGAAGCCTTGAACGTGTTAAACGTTTTACCTTCTACTGAAATAATTACGCAGTTCAGATTCAGAACAGAGTAAACGTCGAATAATAATAATATGTTACGATTTACGGCACTGATACGAGGTCTCTGTCTCTTGGCATCATTGGCAAACTCACAGTCGCGTAATCAGCCACGGAGAGGGCTTTACTTCTAATTCCCCTAAGAGATAAAATTATGATTGACGGGATCTGTAGACGAACAAAAGTTACTAACATAGTCCAGCGTATTGGTGATTAGTAGTGGCAGTGGCAGGCCACATAGTACGCAGAGCTGATAGTTGCTGGAACTTTAAAAGACTACGGATCGGCTTGCGCACTTCCACAGGTGCACAGATGATCTTGTTAAAGTCCTCGGACAATGGCCACTCCGATTGAAAATCTATGGGGGAGGTGTATTTCCAACAGTGGTCGTTACAAGCCTACAAAGCTGATGAATAGTATAAGGGTTTTTGATTTTGTTGCAATGCTTTATACTGAAGGCTCATTTTGCTTGCCTGTAAGTCGCTCCATAGCGTCTGTATTTCTTTGAACTTAGTTGAGGATCTTCGAAACTCTCGCGACGCTTTAGTTCTTACTTATTCGTAATAATTTGTAATTCCAGTGTCTTTCTTAACTACCTGTTAAAACAAATAAGACTTGCAAAACTTTCAATAATCTACCTATACATTAGGGTGATAGCTATTACTATTCTTACAAGAAAATACATAATTATGTAATAATAATAATAAAATAATAATTGCTGGTAAGCCTAACCTAACTAAAAGTAGTAAGTAGTAGTAAATCTAAACTGACTAACCTAAAAGTATGAATTACTTCTTGTAATTATAAGAGACATTAAAATAAACGTTTTTTTTTCGTCTTCGATCAGAGTAAGGACAACCTGCGTTCCTTTCTATTGGTCAGTTTCATGAAAAAACCACATCAAACGTAATCATTTTTTTTATGGAAACCTGTATCAGATAAGATCGAATTGCCTAGGGACAAATCATAACTACGTGCAATTGTATATATTTATTATCTGTTAACAAAGTCTTTGCGGATATGTTTGTATTTGCCGCTATCATTAAGCCTGTCGATATAACTTATCACTTTGTATATATTCGTAAATGTTTTAACTATAAACCTTTTTTGGGTTAAGCGAACCAATTGCAGTTAGTCTTGCTTTGTACTAATATAAGAAGAATCCTTGCTTGCATGTGTATAAAATATTCAATAATGGTTTTATGTTATGTTTTACTAATATTTAACTTTGTTTGCCTCAAAAATATATTATTTTCCAGTAACCACGTGTTGTGAAACTAAATTTTAAAATCAAAGCGTGCTTTCATATTTCTCTTGCATTTTTGTTCAACATCTGCGTTACTCCGTTATTTTTTTTAAATGCATGTAAACCAATTTATTCTTCGCACCTATGATATCATAGACTTAATCAGGAATTAATCTAGAATAATTCATCACATACAAACTTATATTTTTGTCTACTGTTTTTGACCAGTATAAGGCCAAAAATTATGGCAGTTCCCATTAATGAAATCTAATGTATTTTTATATATTTAACTAAGTTTTACTACTTTAAGAAAACATGCTATCCATAAAACTAAAATTTCATATTTTCATTTATACGTTATTCCGTTATTTTTTATGACCTACATTCGTTCCTATAAAAAATCTTCAAACTGTAGCATGAATCCAAACTGAAGTCGTAGAATGAGGCGTAAAAGAAAATTGAGTCGCAATAAAAAGGTTCCTTATGAGCAAAAAAACGCCAGTCGGTGGAAATTGTGGATCTACTGAGGTTAGTCGCTTGGTTGCACAAAATAAAAAATGTGTAGCTTAATTTCAGATAATTAATCGAGATACACTTTATCGACGTCAGACCCGGAAGCGATCGACGAGATTCTTAGGAAAAAATCATGACTTGTTGCTAAGCGAATCGATTAGAATCTTCGAAAACCAAAAAATTACGCCTGGGAGATGAAACATCATCCCAAACCCTAACTTTTTACTTAATAACGAGCTACTAGATCAAGTCTAACTTTCATGAATAATTTGAGAAAACAAAGCAAAGTTAAATACAATGTAATGGTTTAAATATTGTTGTGTCAACATGAATGAAATATTTTTATTTTGGAATGTTACTTTTTTAATTAAAAGTGTAATACATGAGCAAGTCAGTTTTTAACTATCGCTTTATAATTGTTGGAGTTGTTTAACTCGATAAAATAAATATATTCGTACAAAGTGCTGTAACCTTCTTTAGTAAATAGATTAAAGACACTGTTGTCAACGCTGTTTGATGTCATTGCCCCAATCAGTGACAAATGGCTTCATTTTTGTATTTATATGTCTAAGTGCTATGTCAGTTACTCAAGAGAGTTATTTTGTAAACTTACAAAGTCATATTATTCGCTGAACTACTTTGTTTTGCTTTATCACGCTTAAATGAACTCAAACACAATAGCTAGAACGTTAATTTATTGCCGTCGACAATGATCACTGTTGTCACAATGTTACGTTGGCATGCATGGAACTCAAGAGCATATAATGTGATATGCCAAAATTACAAAAATAATTTGTTACAATTTCATTACTTTTCCATATTTACTATAAGTTATATATTAAATAATTATATTCTGAGAAAGAGATCACTCGCCGAATCCAACTCGGATAAGCAGCGTTCGGGAAACTTTGAAACATCTTCTCGCTCAAAATAACGCAACGCCTGAAGATTGAAGATGTCTGAACAGTGTGTTGTCGGTGATAATTTGAGAGGTGATCGGTCACGGTGGACCTTATAAAAGGGCTCAGTGTCTTCCATAGAGCAATGGAGAGAGCTATGCTCCGATTTTCGCGTCGAGGTCGAATAAGAAATAAAGAGAACAGCAGAAGAACCAAGGTCTCCGATGTAGCTCGAGGAATTGCTCGTCTGAAGTGGCAGGGGGCGGCGCACATCGTCCTTGTAATCAATAGACGTTGGGGCCGAAAGATTCTCGAGTGGCGATCATAGACGAGGCATGGGTAGGCCCGACCTTATAGTTAAAGTTGTTGGATGCAGGCAGTGCAATAACGGTCACCGTGGCGATCTTTGGCAGAGGCTTATGCCTTATAGTGGGCGTCTTTAGGCTAAAGCAGAAGAAGAAAAAAAATATTTTAAATAGGAAATTCTAGTAGAAATGCTATACAGATGAGAAAAGCACGGTTTCTTTTTTGATATTTATGTAAACATTCATGAGTCTGTGTTTTGTGTAAGAATTGCTTGTACACTTGAATGTAATATAAAACTAATAACAAACATTACATAAATCTAATGTAGGCTACCTTAGTCCACCGTTTCTCTGAAAGAAGTAAATTAATATACATAGTTAGAAGGAAGAGATACAAATATTATAACAGTAAACAAAATAATACAAATGTTCTTTCTTCTTACCAACTTTTCCTATGTTAGCAAATATTTATTAAAATTATTATCTTAATCGGATTAATAGACTATTGATATAAATTTGCCGGAGTTAGTATTAGTTCAGTAACATTAAGATAAACAAAACTATGATAGCGAAACTCCGCCGAGGAAAAAAATTGGGCTGACTATTTTAGTAAGGCAAATTGAGTTGTAATTTATATCAAGAATTAATACGCGTAGAACTTCTTCTTTTCTGACTGACTGGATTATTTAGTGATAATAATTCTTTAATTTCTTACCGGCGATTGGTCAATTTCTGATTATTGGATTTTTATTCAAACATTGCAAGTTTATATTATACAATGTATGATTTAAACCATTTCAATGTTTGTTCGTATAAGCTATTAAATATTACATTGTGTACGGTCATGTGACTCTGCTTATTAGAATTACAACAAATCAATACATAATATACGTACATCGCACTCGTGTCATGGCATTGCTGTAAATAAGAGTGCCAAGTGGTCGACTCGAGTATGACATTTATATTGCGATTTTATATTAGCGTAGCCATATAGTACATGACTAGAATGTACTGTCGTTACTAATATTCGTTTATTTAATTAACTAAAGCAGATAAACTTGAAACATATTTGTATGTACTTGTAGATGTAAGTTAACAGGACAATATAGCGACTATTATTTATCGTTGTAATTCATATAAAACAAGAAGCTAAAATTGTTAAAAAATTTTGATATGGAATAAAAATAAAAATTAAAACTCCTTAAAAGTAAAGACGCTTTGAGTGACCTTATTTATTACCACAATAATTACGATATTATAGTTCGCGGACCACTATGTTTCCGCGGACTCATTTCCACGAGGCTATAGCAGCCCGTAGCGCAGTCAGTGTCGACTTCAACAAGAATAATAATAATTAAGTTACTACAAAAACCTTCAGTATTATATGTAAAATGTGTACATTTACTACTGTAGTATATAGTGTTTGCTTGTATATAAAATTAACACTCCTGCCTCAACGATTAGCTCATCGAGGTTCGCTCAACGTAATAACATAATCATGAGTAACGTGTATTCTACGCAAAGGGGGAATACCCGAAAGTTCATAACATACCAAAAATAAAAAGGATGCGTTTAAAACGTTAAAACGTGCTTTGTCTTTTCACTGTTGATTGCTCCTACCAGCGTGTTTCTAGTCCGAAATCCATGTAAATGTTATATAAAACATTGTGAAGATACAATTAGAAAGAAAGTTAAGAATGTTGTCATCTGTTAACAAATCTTTAACTTTATTTTCAATTGACGACCACTTCACTCATCTGTCTGCTATATTAGCTCTGGCAGGCGAATATAACTATAGCAAACATATTTACATTATATGATAATCAATTCCAAAAAAATTTTTTATCAATTATAAGGTTCACAAGGCTTCACAAATATTGATTGCTAGAATAAGAATCAGTATAGTAAAATGATGTCACACTTATACTATAGTTTAAATGTCGTAGTTTTTGTTTTTTTTTTGATAAATTTAATAATGCCCAGATTAGATATAACCTTAGTTTATCGATGATATAATCCAGAAATTTCTTTAAGAAGGTGACTTCATACATAAGTTATCAAGTTCAATCTGAACTAAACCTACATCGTTGAAAAAGATGTCACATCATGAAAAGTAGTTCATCTCCAAAGAGAAACAACCTGGTCATTAAATTTAATTTTTACTCTCTGGCTGATAGTAAATTAAAAAAATTAAAAAAAAATATGTGCGGAGAAGACTTTAGGAATAAAATTTTTGCGTGGAAATTTTAGTTATTAAAATTTCAACGTTTGTCTTATTCTAAAAAAAAGTATAAGCATAACAGTGTTTTAGTCAAGAGAGTTAAAGTAATATAAAAATAGTAATTCGTGTTAAGATTTAAAAGATCTTATATGTTAAAGTGACAAAATAAAATAAATATCTACATTATAAATGCATTGCAAAACTTCAACAGCACCTAAAAGTGATATATTTAAATTATTAATTTAAATTGAGCATAATTTTCTATAGCGACATCGATATTCAAATCAGGTTCAACGACATCAAAAAGGTGTTCAAAATAGACCTAACTTAAAAACTGACCGAAATTCGATCCTGGGCTTGCGATATTCTAATGTTAGCAATAAACTTGAAGTAAACCTTTAATGACGTTTAAAACTTTGTGAATTTACTGTTTGACGAACTTTTACTTGTCTAAGTACACTAAAAATATTAGGAGTATTTAAAGAAGCAGAACCGTGGTCACACAGAATCGTATACAGAATGTATACGATTCTGTATGACCACGGTTCATTAGTCATGATTAACCCTGCTACTAAACAAGTCCAGAAAATAAAAAGGGATTATTATTATCAGGCAATCTTGATATAATTTACAATTGTAAAAGATCAAAGAAAGGACGTATTTTTTGAAAAGAAAAAAAATTAAGTACATACAGTATTGTATGTAGCCCATCACTAGTAAGGCTTTGAAATTATTCATACACTTTTTCATTAATGAAGTAACGATAAAAAATGAATAATTAAATATTGTTCGTTCAGCGCCAACAAAATTTTATCAATGAAACCTTCAACAGTCACATTTTTCTCTTTGCAAAGACATTTTAGTGTTGACGCATGCGTGAAATATATTGATTGGTTAGAAACTGCTCCTTTGCTCCTAGAATCTTTTTTACTAAGGAAGCTTCCGTTGTGAATTAGTATGTTTATCTACGTCTTGAAGGTCACCTTGGTTGGGTTTCAACTCAAAATAATTGAAAGACAATGGGGCATGTACCTTATTACGCGTGGTCGTCAATTGCTCTGTAATTGGTATTGAAGCAAGCATTACAGTAGTGTAGTTATTAGTGTATTTCCTATAATTTTTTGTACCTAATTAACTGCAAAATAGTACGTCAATTGACGTGTTAATTAATGATTTTAGCTCATTTTATCGGTCACGGGACATCAACACCTCAAAATACGTTTCTTCTAATTTAATAACGCACTTTTGTTAATTTTCTAAGACATTTTGCCTATTTACGTTTCAAAATCTAATATATATATATACTTAACGAGGGACTACGTTGAAAAAATGTTTTATATTCGTTAGGTATTATAATTAATAATTACCTATTACATTTGTGGTGATACAAAAGAGCCATAGTTTATTAGATAAAGATCGGTATAGGTCAATGTATACATGTCAACCAGTGTCATTAATAACACCTGATAATTAGTTATAGGAATTTTGACATAGAATTGTATTGTAACGTAGTATACAATTTGACTATTACTTTTTAATAAGTCAATCACGACAATGGCTCCACTATGCTTAATTATTAAAGTCTAAAAACTTTTAACAAATCCATTTAATTCTACGCCTTGATATATTTGGAAATTATTGAGGCAGGGAAATAGGTAATATAAATCGCTAAATAAATGGATGTATTTTACTTCTTTTATGTTCGATATTATCAATGTAATTTTGAGTTATTACGCATTTTTATGTTACATAAACTTTTTATAGCAATCACCAGAAAATTTAGTTTTAGGGAACTGACAACCTGTCACCATTTTTAAACATATTTAATATTGAAAGAAGACAAATTTGCAGTTTACATTTTCACGTTTATACTAAATTTCATGTTTGTAGTACATTTATTTAAAACCCAGCGTAAAGTCCGAAGGTCACTTAGAGGACGCAAAGAACATTTGTAGACGTCGCAGCTTGAATCTTTGAAACTACATAGGGGTCATTCACTCTTTAGACAGCCCTTTTATTTGGCGTAAAAGTTTATTAAAATTTCATGAAAGCAATTTGATGTACAAGCGGTATAATGGTCGGAATAGTATTTTAAATAAATCTTACGAATGTGATTGTAATACCATTGGCAAAGGATTGATTATTCAAATAATTAAATGCTCAAATAATATTATTATTTTAATTCCGTTCTTAAGATTTTGCTGTTACATACTTCGACTTCAATATTCAAATTTTAGAAGTAATGATATAATCTGTATTTTTAAATATAACCGTTGGTATCGGTGTAAAAATAATAAGAATAATATTAATTTTATTAAATTTGTTTTAAAGTTAAGTAAAGTACATTCGTCGATTTATTTGTGGTATTATATAAATTAACAAATTACTTACTTACTCATAATTATTAACCAGACAAATAACATGTTCACTTGGTAGTGATATACGACAATATTGTAACAATATTACACTATTCAGAATTCCTTACTACCAAATCCTGTACACTGTCAGTTTGTTTCTATTAGACATAAAATTGTATTTTGACTTATTTGGCATTAGCCTGGTTTCTTTAGTTAAAACGACATCTAATAAAAACATAATGAGATTTGCATATTAATATTTGACAGCAGAAACTGGAGCCTAATGGACACCATTTTTTCATGTTTAATTTCACTGAACACTGACGTCAAAAAGGCGTCAAAAAAAATTAGTAAAACTGGGACAAATTGATATTTAAGATATGAGTCTATGCACCTGTATTGTTGTGTACTTAAATAATTTGCTTGTATAAAAATGCACTGTTTACGTTATTTGTATTTCTTTTTATGCCCTTGAAGAAAACTGAAAAGAACGCTAGTTAGAATTATAATATAGCGTTAAATAAATATTAAAAACATCCTAAATTTGAATTAATATGTAAACTATTTTTCTTCAATACATTAATTAAAGCTTCGAGGAAAGAAATTGCTTATGTTTAGAATTTCGCAAACAATTATCATTACCTAGTTTAATTGATGAATCATGACAATTTACTGATGTAAATCGATAAGTGTTACGACATGTTGATTAATAATTTCAGTGGAAAATTTGTTGCTACGTCATCATTTTTAAATACAGTTGCTTAATGTAGCTAAAAACGCTTAGATTTAACTTCTTTACAGTGTCTATGCTTGAAGATCTAAAAATGTTACATTATTTATTAACATTGGTTCTGAATATTTGAATGAAGAATAATAGGTAAGAAAGCATTTTACACGGAACCGAAATTAAACGAGAACAAATTATGTGACAATCTTCACGTCTGCTATTATTTATTATTTTTGACCGTATACTTCAACATTTATTTTATAATAAGTTTATAAAACTTATAACATAATTTTTATTCTAATTCATTTTTAATTCAATTTAAAAATTTGTATATTAAACACAATGGAAAATACATATTAACGTTAAAATGAGTCCACCTATTTCGGTGATAGGATCTGCGAAAAACAAGCGAAATAAACTCTGCAGCGCGATATTCTTTTATAAATTTAAGATTACATTTGTTATTAATATTAAAACTGCAGACAAACACTATTCCAATGTGTGCTCTCATATTCTAGGCAGTCATTTACAGAGGAGTAACTATAAGCAAAAAACAAAATAAATAATCGGCTACTATACTTGACGTTTGTGGACTATGAGAAAGCCTGCGCTTCTATCGAGACTTGGGCTGTGCTGTAGCCCTTCCAAAGGTGAACGAAAAACGAAAGTGATGTCTAATAGCCATGTCGTGTCTACTCAAGTAGTTATCGGAGGTGCTGCGCTAGAAGCTTGGTAAGTCCAACTTTGGGAAAGAGACCACTCGCCAAATCCAGGTTGGATTGGAATTGGAACGTTCAGATAGTTTCGAAACCTTCTCATCCAAAATACCGCAATGTTTGAAGATGTATGTCTTTGACCAATATGTGTTGCCGGTGATAACTTACGAATCAGGGATGAGGTCGCTTAAGATGGACCTCATAAGAAGGCTTAAGGTCATCCAGATCAATCGAAAGGGTTTTACTCCGATGTTGAATCAGAAATGAAAAGATCCGTAGAAGAAACCAGATCACCGACATAGTTCGAAGAATTGATCGTCTGAAGTTGAAGTGGGCGGGGCTCATTGCTCGTGCAGTCGATGGTCGTTGGGGCAGAAAGGTTCTCGAATGGCGACCACGAGCTGGTAGAAGCGGGGTGGGTAAGTAGGTAGGTAGGTCGCGGGAAGTGCTGGATGCGGACAGGGCAGGGCCGGTCATCGTGGGGATCTTTGTGAGAGGCCTTGAATTGGACGTCCATCGGCTGAAAAGAGGAAGAAGCACCATTAGCACACAAACGTTCTTTGACAATCTTTTTGACTCAAGTAATAGTAACTTTCTGAAAACTATTGTACGAGCACATACATTTTCCAAAAAAAATTGTGAAATGGGTCTTATGTAAATAACATATGTTTTTGCTTCTCTTGTTTGCATAAACTATCAGATTTTCTGGAAAAATCAGTAGTGTTTTTATGGACTTTCATTTATATGATATATTTTCATTCTGTAATAATAAAAGTTATTTATCGCTTTTAAAAAACTTACACTTGATCGAACATATACAGGGTGATTGGGTATAGGCATAGTATAAAAGCTAGCTGTATGCATTTTATATAATAACCAAAAATTAAAGATTTTAGAAGCACGAAAAGCGTTTTCTAAATTTGAATTGCAACGTATTAAATTCAATTTTCGTTTACTATCTGTCCCTGGCGATTTTATATTGCTAGAATTTATTGTCCTGTCGCATTCAAATATGTAACATATTTCAGTGTGATCAATTTATACAAGTGATTTATAATAGCTGTAAAATCAGTAAATCCTTTTTGCTGACAAATGAGCTATATATTCACTCCTTTAAAATTTTTACACTATAACCAATCGTCCTGTATATTTAACACGTCAGAATTTATGCGTCGACATTTTAATCATTAACGTCTATCATTTATAGTCAAGATAAGCAGTACTGTGTTCGTTTAGCGCAGTCATCACTGCACACTTTTAAATTCTCAGAAATTAGGTCACCCGATACTACCTACAACTGTAAGGAATTAAATGTCGCTGCATTTATCCGACTATATTACGTGCTTTGTAATCAACAACGACGAAGTATAATTGTCTATTATTAATAATGAATTTAACTATGCTGCACATAGACCGGGGATAAGTACTGTTATAATAAGAATAAACAATATATTACTTTTAAATTTGGAATCTGTCATTTTATATGATTGTTTATGGCGTTTCCTTATTTTTGCGGCGACGTATTGATAAATATTTTATGATATTAAAATGAAGTGGGGTGTTAAAGAGAACCGAATCATACATACAATAATACATAAAGTAGATATGGTGTCAAATACAATGTGTCAAGATACCATTCTTGAGAAGGTAGTTAAGCCCATTAACACCATATCAAATAACCAAAAATGGTCAGCAAGACGGCGCCGGGTTATATAGCTCTATCCACCTAATCTTGGATTAAGACGCACGTTTCGATCTTCATCAGACTACAATCTAATCCTTAATCAACTGAATTATGGTCAGTTTTTTTAAAGTAAGGCTTGCTTTAATAATAACTATATAGTCCCTAAAACAAACCATACGATTAGCAGTGAAGATTTTTCCCTAGAAAGAGTGCGTGCTCCTATTGATAACTGGCCTCAACGCTTAGAGGCTTCTATTGCAGTCTACGGAGACCACGTCGAATAGGCTGTATATATATTTATATTAATATATTAAACTAACACGCATTTATAGTAATAAATAATCGTGCCATTAAAAATTGTTTCACTTTCTAATAATATTTACGGTAAGACTAGTCTATTGCGTACTAAATGTTAATACCTAAATGCGTAGTAGATTACTGTTTAAAAGGTTGTAATATTTACAACATGGAAATTAGTCGTTCAAAACAAGTAAAAGGTTTTAGAAAGTTGTTAATCCGTTGTAGCCATTACGTTATAAAATTTTCCGTCCTAAGATTAAAGCTCCTGAATAATGTTTTATGAAAATAAGTTTAGTACGGATATGTATACAACGTGAGTCGTAGGTAATGATGCTGGATCTTTGGTTAACGTTAAATTAAACAACGTACACCAGAACAATTTTACTTTGAACGACATTTCAACGCCATTTTATTAATAATGACGAACGAAACGAAAATATCAAGAGTTGATTAAATAAGCATTACTTAGTATAGTCATATAAAAATAGTTTTTACCATTTTTTTTGTTTCGGGAGACATCTCCTGGATGTAAATAAGATGTCCTGCACACTGAGAAGTTTATCGTCATCATCTTCTCAGCAGTAAGACGTCCACTGCTGCACATAGACTTCAATGGGAGCGGATTGGAAGCGGCGTCTCTCAAGTGTCTTCTGAAGACTTCAACAAGGTCATCTGTCCACCTTGTTGGTGGTTTCCACTCGAGAACTTTAATGCCTCAGTGGTTATCAGTTCCCTACGTTAAATGGCCTGCATACTGACACTTCAACTTTTCAATCCACTGGGCAATGTCGTGTGCTTCAGTTCTCCGGCCTTTCTTCTTCCAGATTCGATCTTGTAGAGAAAGCTCGAGCATTTCCTTCAACATGGCTCGTTGAACGACTATGAGTTTATAATGAAGCGCAGTGAGGGACTCTTAATACTGTGCCAAAGTGCATGCCAAAAAAAGAAAAAAAGAGGTGCATGCCGGGGGAAAGCTAGGTATTCCCCCAGAAACCTGGCTGTGCTGTAATAATATGTTGTGTACAATGTGATTGTATTACTTTTAATTATTCGGCGCTGTTAACATTAAGGGAACCAAAACAAAAAATGTTTTCGAAAATTATATTTAATTTTAGAAAGTTTACTTAAGTTAATTTTTAACATTAAGAGCAACGCAGAGAATAATAACATGTAGTGTACAGGGATCATCCAATGTTAGTAATATTAAAGTAGCTCTTCAAACTTGAAACCATATTTCAAAAGTGGTATGTACACAAATTATATTGATTCATGAGTTGTGACAAGAAGAATTAAATTGGGAACGGACAAGTCGCATTTCGAACATCATTAACCCGGCATCCATCAACGGCAATAACTGCTGCTAAGAAGGTTGTATTGGTTGTATATAAGGTTCAAATTAGTTTGAACACTTGCGTTAGGACTCAATCTAAATGTTGATAAGTAATAATACACGAGTCGATGCGGCTCGTTCGGCCAATGCTGCGAGTGCCAAACAATTGCTCCGTCTCAGTACGGGTCACGTTATAACACGCGTTATGTTAAAATTAAATGACCTTCTGATATTTGGACTTTCTAAAACTGAATAATTCATATGTCGCCATGTTAGCAAACGAGTAAAATCCCTCGTTCTATATATATAACTTACCCTATGTCACATGATTTACAGATGTTTTTTATTTTCAATAATCATTTTTTACTCCAAATAAAAATCATGTAATTAGTTCATTAACAAAACCATAATACAGAAATTTTAATAATTGTAATTATATATATATTTGTATTTTAATATTTACATCTGATATCCAGGCTACTGATGATAGCCCGCTTTATCTCTCCTCTAAAACGAAGTCCATTTAATGGTTTTCTGGAAGAAATAGCTGTTATTTAAGACCGTGTTTAAGCTGTTCGTACGCCTTTTTCTTTGGCTAGTATTAATTCATTTTCTTATCCTTTATATTGATGTACAAATAATTACACAAAATATAACAGTCTTTATATAAATACTTCATATTAGTATAATATTTTCATTTTTATTATATTTAAAACCTTATTGAAATTGGTGTACAGGTGTACAATATAAAGTGGATTTCCTTCATTAGATTTTATCCAAGTAAATAGAATTATAGCCAATGTTTCTGCCAACAACCAATTATGTGTAAATAATAAAGCATTCCAATTTTAAAAGCGCCGTGGCCTGTATCAAATCGTATCATTTTAGGTTACAATGTAAGAAATACAAAGTGGCATTTTGTGTTTTGAATTCCAAAAAAGCAGCATTTTGTATGTAATGTAACTGTTGAAAATTATTCCCGTCTAACCATTTAATTTTTAAAACAAATATTCTTGATGTCCGTGACATATTTATCGTTAAGATTTCCTATTCTTTTCCTTTCGAGTTCGCCTATAGAATTCCGTACGTATATTTTGTTCTTAAATAGAAAAATTTAAAGATAAGGTAACAATTATAGTCAAAATATTTCATACAATATTTATTTTTTCCTAATTCACATGACAAGGTATGGGTAAAAAGAGTCGACACAAAGAATGAGTTACCCATATTAATAATTAAACGGAGAGTAACTTCCAGTAGTTAGAATTTCATACTATCATTTGTTTAAATATAAAATATGCTACATAATTTACTGCAAATTAAAAATAAAAATGGCTTGTTATTTCAAGATAATCAATGAACATACGAACGAATTGTCAGTAATTGAGTATTGCAATCCAAGTTACATTGATAATTTGTCTCGAACATGCCAAAATTTATAAGCAACAATAGCAACAATAGTGGATAGCTATTAAGAAACTTAGTTGTTCTTATAGGTTTATTTCCAAACAGTCATCAAAATTTAAAAATGGAAATTGAAACTAAAACGTTTTTTTTTTTAATTCAAATTCAGAACATCTCTCGAAGTCGGCGTCTACGTGTACTTTTGAATCTTTAATTATTTTAACATTATAAAATATTTTTAATTTCAGTTATAGAACTAAGAAAACGAAGGTCTAAGAAGATACCTTATGAAACTTTATTATGTGTATTATTAACTATATTATGCGTTCACCTATTTGTTAATTTCGTTATATTTTTATGGTCATAAGCATAATACTATTTTTGATAATTTTAAAACGTCGTGAGTAAACGTGGAATGAATGTGGAGGCTCAGGTGTCGAATCTCAAGTCCATTGAGCGCTGGGCGGGCGGCGTTCGAAACGCCCACGTGCTTGCTCAAGCCCGGAATAGACAGTCTGCCCCGAGCGACTGCTCAAAACGCTACCGTTTCATTTTAAACATTATTTTATTATTATTTTATTATATTAAAAATGCGTTTATTGTTAACATTTAAATTTTAAATATTAAAAAGTTACATACTGCTATATAATTTATAAACGTATTTAAAGTTTTAATATATGATTTTGTATTTTATTATGAAGATTATTTGTCAAGTTTTATGAACGTAATCTGTGTTAGTGAATAAAGTTAGTGTGTGTGGTTCGTGTTGCCTTTGACATTCGCAAGGATAGTGCCGTTGGCGCGAAACCCGATATTTATTAGGATACAGAGCTGATATTTGGCTCGTGTGTTCCGGCGCCGGCGCCTTTGCGGTCGGGTGCGCGCATGTGATGCGCGACAAACTCACCGCGCTACTGCGTGGCTCAGTGCGTGCGCGAACGCATACCGACACCACGGACAAACTGCAGAATGACACGTTCGCTCCCGTCCTCGTCTTCGCTGACGAAGGTTGAACATTTTGTATAAAAAAAATTAATTTACCCGTTTGAAACTTATTTAGTCTATAACAAATATAAACTCGAAAATTACACGTAATCGATTGATATTGCAATGTATGCATTATGTCTGTCGCGATTAAAAAAAAATGCGCGAAATTATTAATTTTATTGGTAACTGTAATCGTTCTTAAACAAAATATTTATTAATAAATAATTGATAATAGCGTAGAACTTTAACTACTAAGTAGTACTAATAAGAACTAATGAGAAAAAGTCAATTAATTTGATTACATATAAAAATTATTGATGTAAAGCTTATCGTTAATTGTGAAGTTACTTCTTTAATGTCAGTATAAATTAAATACAAAGAAACAGCAAAAAGTCGTGTCAATATCTATTTACAATCTATTAAAACAATAACAAACGCTTAATAATATTTACTATGTATTATGTATTACAATATCAATATGAATATATTAATATGTGTGCAGATGCACTGTAAATGGCTACTTATATAAGAGGTATAATGTCACAGTTCTGTTAGGTTTGTTAAGGAATGAATTCATCATAATCATAACACATTTTTTTATAATAATTTAAATTACTACTTAGCAATGTTAAGATTATAATCGCGATATCGAATCTATATTGTTTGTGTATTAATTTACAACTCAAAGATTAGGGATCTATAGTAAGACTTTTATTTCTGTTTGAAAACTTTTAAATTTTTATATGTCAAAACTGATCGACAAAATTATATGCTCTGTTTAACTCTGAATTAATATTCCCTCGAAGAGTCACTTCGTAAAAATTTTATGTTTTGTAGTTTTACCCTTATTTCGGTTCTTTTAAAATCCAGCACATACTTAGTCATGAGTGTTTAGTACGGGTATTTTGTAGTGGTTTAGTAGTAATAATATTCATTGCAATTCGTTTTACGTCATTTTTATTTTCATCTATTTCATACTATTTAAGACATTTCAAAACAATGGTGTCGTCTTGAAACCTCAATATGGCAATGTGATCACGGTAATTTTTTTTTCATTTCATCATCAAATTTTTTTGACTATCGTTTTATATTTATCGTACTAGTACTAAAGATACTGGTATAATCTTATTGCATGCTAGATGTCCCTCGCTTGCTTCGCAAATTTAATAACCGCCTCCTCAACCTTTTTTGCTGGTGTAATTTCGTAAAATCTGTCTTAACCGACTAATTGGAGAAAGGAATATCCCTACCAAATTTTCTCACCACCAGCGCTGGTCGGAACTAAAGTCTCGACCAGCAGTAAATTGTTCCGCCTCCTTTTGTCTTTCCTGGATAGCAAAATATGTTATTATTAGTTTATGTAGTATACATATATATAAGGCAATTTTTTTTTTAAATTCTATTTAAGTTCTTGGCATTCGGATTCAAGAAGGTTGGAGAGGAAAAGGGTTGATCGAAAAAACTTTAGGAGTTGTTACAATACAAAAGCTATCACCTAATTACCGGTTGAATAGGTTTCTAATAAGTATATGTATTATTTGAAAATAAGTATATATATTTTTTGTTACTGATGATATGAATGTGTTAGAGTTCAGGATTATTTTAACAAAACTTTTTTTTATTGTAAAATTAGAGGAAATAATTGTTTTACATCCAAAATGTCTACCTGTCTAAAGCGTCCGTAAATAATGTCTATCTTAATAATATATTTTGATTGAGAATATATTTAAAATTTAATATCACTACAGCTGTAGGAGATCTACTGTTGGATATCGGTCTCTCTCAAATTTCCAATAGGATTGATTCACAATGAGACTGAGACTTTACAAAGTCACCTATCTGGGTGAGTTTCGGTCAGAGGTTGTAACTCTAGAATCATAAGGCACTAGCTCGCTATGTGGCCACTGCTTTTTAAACTTGCCAATTTGCTAGACTTTGTCGGTGGCCATTAACGTTCAACTACGGATCTCCTAATTTCTGATTTGATCTCGTAGTAAAAAAATAGAATTGCTTCAGAATAGCCAAAATCATCGTTCGTCAAGTGACTTCGATCTTGCCAACGATGCCTAGAGTGGGAGCACCAAGCAGCATTTACTTTATGTGTTTATATAAAATCCAAAAATTCTTCGCTTAATTCAAAGTGAAATATTAACATATGTAAATGGTATTTAAAGAAACTTCAATACATTTGCCAATACATTTATAAGTGTTATTTACGATTCGTGGGCGCAGGTGATATATTTGATGAGTGCTATTTACTACGTAAGACGGTGTTAGGTATTGTGCGGGGTTTATTCCAGCACTCACACGTCAGCACATGACGTTTTTAGCTTCATTCAAAGAAGTTGTCGATAAATTTGATATTATTGTTACTATTATCATTTTATAATACATTTTTACTATAACCGAAGGCCGATTCATAACTGGCAGTTAAAATTCAAAAATAGTATTCGTTTCTAACATTATGTAATTATTTCTCACGTTTAGCTTTTTCTGTACATATATACTAGTATTTTTAGATGTCATGCACTTATGTATTTCTATGAATATCTTATTACGAATAAAATATATTATATTTAAAATGCCTGCGTACTGAATACTCGTTTAAAAATAAATCTAAAACTAATTTTTATCATGATTTCCAAAAAGTCTACTACTGTTACTACTAGTACCAACTAAATATTTACTTTAGGAGTAAGACCGTGTATTCAATATTCGTAACCTATTTATATTATATCATAGAAATAATATAAATCTATCGTAAAATCTTGTGGTAAAATTATAAGAGGGTTTAAAACTAAAAAAATTATCAAGATCGAAACTATGTATATACATGTTAAGTTTAATACTGCGATTCAAACAATAACTGCAATGTATGCGTCATTGCTGGATCAAGAAAATAGATGGTGTACGTGATGGCAGGCAGCCGTTGTTTTGATTACGTCGCGTCCGGTGGTTTCATATGTCATTAAATAGAAACCTGAACAGACAAAGTAACATAAACCCCGTAACCTCGCTAACTCTTACATATTTCTCGGAAATCTGTTTAGGTAGATTGTGCCAGGTAATAAATAACAATGTCAGTTTCAACACTTTTGACAGGCGAATACTTTCAGTATTGCCGCCCAGTCATCCGCGTAGAGGTGTAATGTATATTATTTTGATACCTGCTTCAATGCCGATGCGTCTGAAACTATTTTTGATACGAAAACGTCAGAAATGTATAGAAGTAGGATTGAACGCGAAATGACGGCGAACTGTTTCTCCTCTCGCAGGGACGCGCCTTGTAACGGCCCTTCGGAGAATCGTGTTCCTCTGCCACAAACAATGTCTTTGGAGTGCGAGTGTATAGGCCCGAGTGGGGGCCCTAAATTTTCTCTAGTTTCTCCGAATCTAGGACGTACGATGGATCGATATTGTCCTAAACCATTCTTATAGCACCACAAGGGTGTCAAGGTTAGCACGAATAACGCTTTACGGGCTATCAAAAATAGCACAGCGCGAGGTACTGCGTATGCATCTTATTAGAAATACTGCGGTCTCTCACAAAGCCCCACCGGTGACCACCGGGTGGGTGGGAATCCCACATAACTTGTCCTCCTCCCAGACACAGGGTATCTTAATCAGCTGAAAGATTTCCCCCCGAAACCAAAAAAAGGCGTTGCAAAGTAAAAAATCTTGGGAATATTACACGTTTTCACGATTTTCCTTTACCTTCTGCATAAGGTTTTTAAGAAGTCTTTTTATATCACGATGATTACGTCCGAGAAAAGGAGGTATACCTACACAATAATTTTAAGAACAATATACATTTTTGCTTACGTTGTGTACGAGCGTATACTGTAACGTATCAAATACATTTATTCCTGCTATACTTTTGGCAACCCTAAACAATTAGATATTATTGGCATGGTATCTATCTATGCCAGGAACGACAGATTTTATTAGACGTAGTTATAGCAGCATATAAAAGACAGATCTGTCTACTTGTATTCAATCAATGTGGTCATAAAATAAATCAAAGAAAATGTTTCAAGCGCTTGATAAACACGGGAGCCTAATTATCTTATGGCGCCGTCTTCAGAGTATCTGGTTGACGATTTATTGATTATGGCTAAGCCAATAAGTGTATAAATTAAAAAGATACACAAAATGTGAAAATGTAACAGTGAGTAAACAATCCTTTACTGACTCCGGTAAATTGCATTTTTTTATCTATCTAAAGAAAAATGTGAACCTGTTGTGTTGGATACAGTAATGTCATCAACAGAATACGCATAATTGATTTAATTATCAATTGGAATCAATATTCTTAAAGAAATGGGAACATTACTTATGTTTTTAAAATTGTCTATAATGTGTACTGAAGCCAATGTAATAATATACTTCCTGTTGATTACAATATTGTCTCTGTCGTAAGCTTTCCTTTGTTTCTTACTCACAATATTAACAATGACTTTAACAATATCACATAAGTTAATGAATTTTGCTACGAAAGATCGTTACAAACTGCCTCAACCTTTAACAATTTCACATAAGTTAATGGATTTTGCTACGAAAGATCGTTACAAGCTGCCTCCACCATGCAGTTGGCATGCTAATCTTTTAAAAAATTAATTAAATTGCGGGGCTGGTGGCAATTAAAAGTGATACACAATATTACCGAACTAGTTCTGCATTTGCTAAAAACACAACAAGTCATTATGGCGAGAACAATAATTTCGTTTTTTAATTGAAACTTGACTAATCAAGAGTAGATATAGTTATATCGCTACAAAATCTTGCAGAATAATGGTGGCATTTTTCTGTTCTACGTAAAACAACACGCTTTTACTAAAGTGCAGTATAATAATGCCAAAATCGAATGCTCAAGGTCCTTCAGAAAATATACCATAAATTAAAAACATCATCACCACCATTTCAGCAGTAGAACGTTGGACGTCGGACGACTACTAGACGTGGCCTTTCACATTTATATCAAATAGGACAAGTTGTAAACGACTCAAGTCTAGCGTTTTCCGACAACCTAAACGAAGTTGACTTTCCTTTTCGGTGGACGTCTTACGAAGCGCTGAATGATCTATGGCTTATCCTCTAGGCTATGTAGGGTTCTTTCGTTCTTCTATAGATCTCTTCAATTCAATGATACGATCTCGTAGAATAATCCCGAACACGGCCCACCGGATGGTTCCTCAGCGGCTTTATTATCTTACCAATGTGATAGACCACGTTTGAAAAAATATTATTAATTAAATTATATAGATATAGATTATATTATATATATTATATTATATTATATATTATATATATTAAAGATATATAGATATCGATAGCGATGTTTTGGAGAAGAATATACCTTGCAGTAAGTGTTTATCGGCTGAAAAGAAGAACATATCGACATTGTGTCGTATGTCCAGCTGTGAACGACCTATGGCTGAAATGTAGATGTTTGTTTATCATCACATAGTGCATATTTAATGATTTTCCCGTAAAATTTATTTTAGAGGTATAGGAATAAAGTAATTGCCTTTTTTTAAAATAAGTTCGACGAAGTGTAGTAATACTATAAATTTAATCACAGTCAATTGCAAGGTTAGTGATATAACAGTATTTTTTTTTATTTCGGGCAGTTACTCTATTGCATCGATCGATGGCAATGCGCTGTCCTTGTATCGATTTTAGGTTTTAACACGTACAAAATTGCTTCGTGTATCGGAATGAAACCTTTGAAATTGAGACAGTTTTTCATAGACATTTTAAGGTGTAGAGACTCTCCCCTACTGAGCCGTGATCCTTTTCGTAAAATAGTTTATTAAACTTTAATATTCAAACGTAAAAAAAGAGGCGATTCTTTAAGGGTAGTGAGGTTTTGAACTAATGGTGTGAAAAAGATACAGCGGTACAAAATATGCAGCGTATTAGGAGAGAACCTAACGTGTAGTAAATGAAGCATGAGCAATTTAATAACCACCATACATGTTATTAAATGGAGGAGGGAGACCACACGCATATATATACACAAACGCAGTCACATCGATAATAAACCTTTAAGTCTTTCGCGTGCTCATAGCAATGCAAATTTTAAGACTTACTCAATATCCATTTACAAAGATGTTATTTCTTCACCAAATTTATAACTGCCATTAATAGATGGACTAATAATGAAACGTTCTAAAACTTTTTCTACTTTATTACCCTATTTTTTTATATGTACCATTTCAAAACATATTATTTAGCGTTTTTCGGGACTACCTAAACATATTTTTATTATGCCTATTATTCTTTATTTGAAGACTTCTAATACTATTTATATAGTTTTAATTACGAAGTGTTGAAAATTGGGGAAAAAGACAAAAGCAAGTTGTTGGCAACGTTTATAAAATTATCGCATTTTTGAGACGCGAATAACTGTTATAACGATCCGCCTAATCTAAATTTTCCATTAAATTGCGTAACGTGGAAAAGTAAACAGTATTTTTTTTAAATAAAACGTTGTTTTTAAAGTTGAAACACAAATCAGTATTTATAATATTTAAAACTTGTAAATGGTACCGCCATCTTTTGACACAATTCTTCTGAAACTAAAAATTAAATGTAAAAGATAATTTATAACAACTTAAAGATCGATCCATATGGAGAGGCAATTTTCACTACGCTTGGCATGCGGTTGGCGAGCGAAGGTTTTTTTTATTTCAAGTTTGTTAGTGAGATACCATCATCCGTGAATATTTTTGTTTAACCAGCTCCTACGATAACCACGGGAAATTGGAGATTATTCTATGCAACAGTACCCAATGGAGGAGACCTATGTCCGGCGGTGGATTTTCTATGGCTTAAATGATGAAATCATGGTGATAAATATTATATAGGTATTCATAAGTTTCTAGGAACGATTCGAAGACAATATAACTCGTCATCACTATTTAAGATAGATACAGTCTTGGCCAAAAATATTAGGTACCCCCGTAAAATACGTGCACCCCAAAACCTATTTCAAAAATTACTTATCTGTTTAACAATCCAATTGGCGGGAATAATCAAACACAGTTTTAAACAATAGATAAGGAATTTTAGGCATCCATAAAACATCTCACCCGTAAAACATGAACACCGATTTTTTTGTAAAATTAATAATTTGTTTGTTAATCATGTTGTATAACATCTTTTCGCGGATGTTGCTGCATTATGCGATACCGTTCATGAATCAGAACATATTTTTTGTTCAGGGGGCGCACGCGAAGGCGGACTGGTATGGCGCGGGTGCTCAGGCGGGTGCGACGCCGAAGATGGCACGGCGGGAGCGCTCTCCGACGGCAACCTCAACCCAGGAGACAAGGTAATGTTGATTATTGTCGTTGCTTTACTTGATCTGGCTTATACTGCTGCCCAAGATGCATTTTCCAGGATCCGCGGACTCGAGAGGGCAGAGCGCAGAGGGCGCTTAGTTAACAATCTCTTTTAAGGTTGTGAAGCTCGAAGGTCCCCCTTGGAGCCTCGAGCTATGATACAAATATTTTTGCAGACGTTACCGAAAAAATTTATAGTTTAACATCCCTCCGAAAGAACGGTAGTTGAAAAAGGATCAATGTCATGTACTATAGGCGCTATTAATAAGGTTATTGCTCGCTCGCACAATATGTATATTAATATAATATAACTATATGATAGCCGCCTATAGATAGTTGATGTCTTAAGTGGTGGTATTTTAAAGTTTATTTTGATAAATATATTGATACGAGATAGGGATAATTGTTATTTACTTTAAAAAGTAATATAATAAGTAAGTGAAATTTTGGACATAAATTCAGATAGTTTTTCGAGTTATATATATATTTTTTGATAGCAAAGATATTTAATAAATTGTTTTTGAAGGTTGTCAATGTGATTTATATAATTAAAATAACGCGAATTCTATATCGGAAATTAATATTCTAAATACATAAGTACTTTAAGAGGAATACGTATTGTAAAACTAAGTAATTTATATAGCTTTATTTTTCATTTTGATTACTTTCATTATTTTCATTCGTTGCTGAAGATAATAGACAGAAAATAAGTCCTACAAGTTTTTTTGTATTCATATTAATAATTAAAAATAAAGTCATTATATTGATCTCTATTTCAATTGTGAAGCCAATCTGATACGTGTTCTTTTTTGATTGATGTATTTGGATTTGATTTGCTCTTGTAATTGAGAAACACATCGCAGAGTTAATTATAAAAATGTTGCTTCAATGTAATAATTGTCGTGTATGAATCGTTTGATATCATAGATTAAACATATAAATAAATACTGCCTCCTACGGACGACACCAGCTGAAAAACAAAAGCGACAGAACGCTTCAAGAAGTCAATTGATTGTATTCTGTCGCTAGATGTATCGCAACATTAATTGGTGACTCCGACGATATGTGGTTTCACCATCTTTAGAGATTACACTCGATCTCTTTCTTTCCACTACTCCAGACACGATGAGACTCGATTTTGGTGTACAGAGAATCTATTTTTAATAAATATTAATAGTATTAAATGTTGCTGCTTAAAAATAAAAATAAATTAACTTTTTATTATTAAAGTTATACTTTTTGTAAATTGCCGATAATTCGTTGATAATAAAAACATGCTATATAAAAAACAACAGAGGAAACAAAATAGATTAGCGACTTCATAGTACTACTCAAAACTCGAATATTCTTTAAAATGTTTCATCGTCATTCATCCGTAGTAGGTCCACTGTTTGGCTTAAACCTCCCCCATAGAATTAGAATAGATAAGACCGATTAAAAGCGGCTTGCATCCCGCGAACTTTACAAGGTAGTTTGTTCATCTTGACGTGTTACGCCTGTCTCCCTAAAGAACCTAGCGGCTATCTGTTGCAGGCCTACCACTAGCCAATCAAATAGGTAACTTTCGTTCGTCTACGGATTCTTGCAAAGAAATCACTTGTCAGTTTATTGAGCAGCTATAAGCTTGTCAATAGGACACGAAGTGAGATATCACGTGAGAGATATAAAACGTTTACTGTGCTTTAAATAATCTATCTTTGTATTCTAAATTTACTCCATTGACATTCAACGTCGGTAATGTAGAAATGTCATCTTGTATTTATAAACGGAGAAGTAGTTTAAAATTAGAAAATGCGGTAAAATTTAAAATTAATCCTGTGTTAAATTTTCCGAATCCCCGCGGTATGTCATATTAACAGAATTAACAACGTTTTCTGTAAATCGCTTTTAACTGTTGCTATTGACATAAACGTAAAACAAATAATCCTAAGCTAGTCTTAAAATACAAAGAGCTATCTAATCGGTAATATTGCACGTCTATAAAGTAAGGTTTTTTATATTATAGCCGATCAAGGCAATATCGATATTAGCACCCGCTACGAGCCGTAGCGCCTCCTAGCGGGCACTGTAGTATGTGTTAATAGAAAATAGACAATCAAGTAAAATGGCGGTGGCATATGAATGGTTTGGTATTTAAGATTCAAGTCTTACCCAAGTATTACTTTGTATAAAAATTAAAGGGCTTTTAATAAAGATAATTAGAATAAATATTTAATTTATGAGTATAAAATTATACATTTATTTAAACATTGGAGATTTTTTTAAATTAAATTTGTACATAATTGAATATATTTTTAACCACATTAGAGAATAATATTATTATTAAAAAAATACAGGGACAACCTCTTGGGTAAATAATGCAGAGAAAATAAAGACCAAATGTTAAAGGAGATTTTCGTTCATTGTTTTTGTATTTTCCTAAATGTTGTCATGGCTAAATATTTTCGTGTAATATTTGACGCTTAAACATTTGTAGTTATAGTAATACATGTTTTAAATGAAAAACCCTATTTTGTGTTACGCATTGCACACAGTTGCTCAAATTTTTAAATTTTTCGCGAGCTACAATTAAATACGTATATTAATGGGGCGCAAAAAGAGTACTTATTTCTTTTAACAAAAATTTGATTTATTGAAAACATATAAAGTGAAATACAAAATATGTATATCCAAACAATACATTAAACACATTTATATTACACCCTTTAGCAATCCTTTAAGATTAAGTGAATAATTGGCACTTCAATAACTTGTTCAGATGCTGGTTAGTTAGCACTGATTGATATGTATGGTAAAATAAAATGATTCTCGTGAGTACGTTGTTCGATATATTGATATATTTTGACAAATATGTAATAGAAGCCATAAACAACACCTTAAAAAGCCGGAGGGTGGCCCTCCCTGGTATATGAAAAAAAAATGTAATTTTCTTTTTAATAAGCTTAAATGTGTAGGAATTTTAGTAGCAGATTTATTTTAATAATGAAGAAAATGATTATTAAACAGTTTCTAATTAAAAATTACTCAAATAGATTGATTATAAAAGCTCATTAACCTTCGAAAATAATTAAGTTGGTTAACTGAAAATATTTTACGTCGAAGGCTATACTCAAGTCAAATTTTGGAGTTTTCATTACAAAAAAATCATCTTTTCTTTAAAGAGATAAAGATATATATGTTATTATTGAGTATATTATGTAATATCATTAATGCATGTTTTTGTCCTTCGAATGTGTGCAGTTGGAGGGGTCGGACGCAGCTCCGGACGACCCTGTTCACCTCAAGAGACGGGTGGGACTCTTCAGTGGGGTGGCTCTAATCGTCGGTACCATGATAGGTAAGAATAACATCACCATTATTTCAGTCGTACCATGTACACCTGACATAGTTCTCTTTCATAGATTTCAAATACGATCGGTCGGAAGCAGCAATCAGAGTCTTCCGTAAACCCTAACTAGGTTATCAGCCCTTGCCTTGCCTGATCGTTTTACCACTCCAGAACCGTCAAAACAAGATATGCAGTTGAGAAAAATTGGATTAACGAAAACAACCTTTTGAAAATCACAAAGCACAGTCTGTTTAAACCTAAGTTAAATAATTTAATAAAGGTAACACCCGTTATGTGGCGTTAGAGTTTTTTAGGGGGAGAGAAGAGGGGACCAAACGAAGCCTTCTTTACAAAAGAGCGTTATTATTATAGTTTAAATATTTATTAATACGGGTCGTTACATTTCTTTTTGATTTTAAAAGAGGGGCGGTAATCCTTCAAAGTGAACATGAGATTTAGTATAATATTAATTATAAATTTAATATCGAAGTATTGTAACGTTAAATCTATTGTTTAACTTACCACTATGTTGTTTAATTTAAGTAGGCCTGCAAAGTTAAGATAAATACAATGTTTTGCTTAGTACTTGTGTTTAAAGTAATTTCGTTATGTTTTTTTGAACATTGTAATCAATAAACTCTTAAAACTTGTATTAACACACGTAAGCAATTATTAGGGGGACCGGAAAGTAAAGTCGCTTTAACTTAAATTCACACAACTACATTTTACCAAGTTTTTATTTCTAATCAACAATATATTCACATTTGTTATCAACAACCTTTTGTCATCTAGTATACAAATTTTCAATGCCGAAGCGGTAAAAATGAATAGGTTTTTCTGTAAAATATGTCGACAGAAACGACATGACTTTCTTATTAATTTTCTGCTTTTCCTCTGCAATAAATCATTGTAAAGCAGACAATTTTGATAATAAATGCGAAATGTCATTTTACACATGCCATATATCCAGCGTGATTGGTTAAAGGTGTAAAAGCGTGTGGGTGAATGAATACATTTAGGAATATTGGCCGTTGTAGTATTGGCTCGATTTTATTGAGTAAAGACGATTCTTTAATGAATGAACTACCCATGAATGTCTATTGTCTATTGTCTCATGTGAAGTTTTTGCTGTTAGTCTTGCGGCTTTTACAGCTTCATCGGAAACGATATCACGTAACGGAGGGGTCCGTGAACTATATACCCATGAATACAGTGTTCTCTCTCTTTATTGTTGAAGAGACCGGTGACGCAGTAACTAAATATAAAGTATTACAGTACACAGCATTACCTCGCATCTGCAAAACTCACGTATGACAGGTTTTTTTATAAAAGATTCTTAATTTTTGTACCAGCAAATCTGGGTTGATTATTCATCATTTATGAAAGAAGAGAGAACTATTAAAATAATATTTTCAACATTACGTGTTGTTCTGTAAGATAAAGATTTGATTTCGGAAATAGAATGAAAAAGAAAAAAATGTTACAGTGTGTAATCCTATTAATAAACGCGTCCATGGCGAAAATAGATACTATGGACATAGGGATAGAGCAAAAGTTATGTTATTGACGCTGGTCGCATGACTTGACGTCGTTATTGCCGTACATCGCCACAGATATTTGCCAAAGTCCTATTTGCGCAACAATACTGCTTATCTATGATATATTTTTGTAATATATATTAAATCGCATGTTCATTAAATATATATTTAATTAAAGCTTTTCTTAGATCGGACATTATTGAAAATTTAAATGTCGATATTTTTATTTTGTAATAGTTTACGAGTGTCGTTTCATAATAAAACGCCTCGAATTCTTGTAGTCTCACCCGAGTTTACGGCACGGCATTTTAAAACCGATACACAGAACAATGTTAATCAAAGTTTTTTCATAAATTGAAATCAATAGAAATACACTGAAAAGAATTTTCAGTTATTCATGAATAGAAAATGCTATTTATATAAGAATTCAATGAATGAATTCTATTGAAATGTATAAATATATAACAAATCACATAACTAACCACCTATTTGATTTAATACATTCATCAGAATATTATTTTGAATCGAATGACTCATTAATAATGGGTTTATTTAGAGATGTGTTATTTCCGTACCAAATCGCACATCGTATAAATGCAAGTGCAACTTAACTCGTGCCCCGATATTTAGATCTTTTTTCCTTCCTTATCAAAATAGCATAAATCTTTCTTAAATTATATAATATAATAGTTAATTATATAACATAATAGTTTGCACATATATACGATAACATTTTAATCATGACGTCACTGATGATTTTATTTGTAAATTTATATAGCTTTAATTCTTAATTTTATAAATTGTATTGTTATAATTACGAAATAATTTAAAATTTAAAGATTCATTTAGATTGTAAAATTTATTTTTTTATTTATTTTTCATATATTATTATTCACATATCTAGATTGTAATAAAGAAGCATCCACTTATAATAATGGTGACTATAAACCCTGTCTTTGTCATATTTTATATTTTATTATAATATTCTGATAACTCTGACGCTGGTGAGTCAAATAATTAAAATAAAAGATAGTTTTTAAATAGATGAAAAATAGGGTAAATGTAAAAAAGTCGAGGTACAAGCTTTCTTAAATACAATTTACACAATGCACGAAATGAAATAAAACTATAAAATGAATTGATTCACATTCCACGTTATTATCATATATGTCTAAAATAAATATTTTACGAATTAACGAAAAACTTTCATGAGAAATGCTGTGGCATTGTAATGATGTAACAATTGTTCAATTCAATGTCTATTTACTTTTGTTCTCGTGACCATTAATAGATATTAAATGTAAAAACATATAGTCACAATATTTACTGACAACTATTTACCCAGCTGCTAAATTTTGCAGACGTGATTAAGAAAAAAAGATAAAGATCATGTGCGAAGTAAACCTTGACACAATCTTTATTTATGTTGTATCACATGAATGCTGTTAAAGCTTATTTGCGTCATAGTCAATCTGTGTGAACTAATTCGTTAATGTTTATACAATTTGCTTTGCATATTTCTGCTGTATTATGTTACACGACGTGTATCTTTTATAATTTTCTCTCATAAATTATTCTTTCATGTTATTGATGAGAGCATAAATTGTTAAATTTGTAATTTATTGTACGATTCATCGACGCGATAAATAATTGAATAAGATCACATATAAAACAAATGTTTTAGCAGAAAATGACTGATTTGTGGACTTTCTCCAAGTGTAACTATTATTACCTGTAAAATATATGTGTGTATCATCTTATAGTAAGAGATTAATTTCCGACGTACCAAATCAAATGCCTGGTAATCTACAATTAAATCTTCGATTAGGAACTTTTAAATGTCAATCGGTATATACTTATCATGTGAACATAAATATGATATTAAATATTCGAATGTATTATTATTGCAATAATCAAGGCTAAATAGACTGAAAAGGTCGCCGGGGATCAAAGGTTCTGGAGTGGAGACCACGGAATGGTAAGCACAGACCTTTTTAATGACGTCGAAAGACCCTGAATGCGGGCAGTTTTAATCGTATATGGTGAGACCTATGTCTAGCAGCGGATATACTACTGCTGAAATAGTAATGATGAACCAAGACCTCAGTCTTTATCTTCATTCACTTCTATTATTCTTGTCAAATGTATACATATGTTTACCGTTTAATTAACGTTATTTTTTGATTAATTTTATTTAGAAGATATTTTCTTTATGTATTCCAGTAACAACTTCTATTTGTTTTTCAATGTTGATCTGATCCGGTTTGCTTGTTCCAGGATCCGGAATTTTCGTCTCGCCCTCTGGGCTTCTGGAGCGCACAGGGTCGGTGGGCATAAGCTTCATCATATGGATGGCATGTGGCCTGCTCTCACTGCTTGGTAAACAATTGATATTAGATTAATAAAAACATTGCTAACTTTCTCCTAACGTTTGTATATATTCACGAGTTAATTTAAAAGACGTAAATTTAAAATAAGAACGCTACGTTATTTTTAAGTTTACTACAGAATAAATCAACAAGATTAATACGTTTCGTGTGACGACAATTATTACACATTTTCCGTTCAGACCGCGTGGGGCGTATACGAGACATACTGTAGACTAAAAAAAGTAGTTGAAGATGTATTACGCTACATTTTTAAATACTGCAAAGCTATTTATTATTATTAACATTAAAAATAGATATATTTTTTTTAATTACAAGAATTATTTTGAAAAACATTGGGAAAATTGTTTACTCTACCAGACGTGTTACAATTTCCTGCGACTTATGCTTGGCAATTTTTTTTGTTATTTAAAAAAATCCTTCATGAGATACCTTAGGATATTGAGGGGGCAGCAAAAAGATTATGCCGGACTATCGGCTAGACCCTTACGGTTTTCTTTGATATAGTTTGATAGTACAAGTACAGTACCGCATTCACATACTATCGTAGATTCAAAGGTGGCGACATAGCACCTCAACGTCTTCAGGTAAAGCAGAAGCTCTTTAACCGTTAGTATAATGAGCAGAATTACCTCGCGCGGGGCCAGGACATACGCGTGGCAGCTTACCCTGGACCAAACCCAAACGTTATAGGTTTTGGAGAAGAGTATGGTAAGACCTATTGTGATGTCCAGTTCGTCGACTGATAAATGCTTGCCATCCTTGCCGTTGAACTCAATGGACTTTTGACTTAGTACATTTTGAAGACTTGAAATACTTTTAAAGATAATTATGTCTGGTGCAGGAGCGTTGGCGTATGCGGAGCTGGGAACCATGAACACGTCGTCAGGTGCTGAATACGCATACTTCATGGACGCGTTCGGAGGGCCACCCGCATTCCTGTTCTCATGGGTAGAGTTTCGATACGCACACAATAAGTACTATCTCTCTTGATATATTTTAGAGAGATTATTCAGTTATATTCTTAAAACATTACACAAAAAAACCCGTTCTCTAGATGAACTTTTAAATTTTTACACATTATTAGTACATAATTACAGATCTAAACCTTAGATATCCTATTTTGTATATTACTATAAAATATTAATGCTAAGTTATCTAATCGAAATTTAAATTAAATAAAGAAATAAAGCGAATATTTTGTAGTGCTTTGTTCATTTTAACATTTTTATGAAGCAACATTGATTACAATGTTAACAATACAGTATTAAAACAATTAAAGAGTTCAATTACAAATAAACATACTTCATATAATATAACGTTTCTCTACGAAGCGTTATATACTACCAAATATTTTTAGATAACAATTGTATTCACAGGTATCGACGCTGGTGTTGAAACCTTCTCAAATGGCTATAATCTGCTTAAGCTTTGCCAAATACGCGGTCGAGCCGTTTGTGTCCGAGTGTGAGCCACCGGACGCTCTTGTCAAACTTGTGGCCGTCATATCAATAGGTATTTACTCTGATTTATATAATTGGTATTCTCTCTTCGTTTTACTCTGAGAACTTTTTAAATTATCAAGACAATGTTTTTATGGTTTTATTAAAAAGTAATTAAAGTACGAATACGAATCATTTTCTCGTCCAATATCCCACATTGCTTTAAGACAAAAATCGACGCTCAACGTGTGTCATAAGTCATAACTTCGGCATTGAAACATGGTCCTTACTCTGGGCCTCATTGCTACACGAAATCTGTATGAAACGAGATCCAGTCAGGAATGTGGAGGTCCGTAGACGAAAGAAATTAACGGACATAGCCTAGAGGATTCATAAGTAGAAGAGGCGAAAGAGTAGAAGAGGTTAAGAGGTTTGATGGACACATAGCACGCAGAACTGATCGCTATGGCTAACGCATAATATCCACCCACAAAATGGATATATAACTTACTTAAGGTCGTTAGAAGACACTGGATGTAGACTGTTTCCAATCAATTCATATGACTAGCAACGTTTGTCGTACAGCTAGAATGAAGACGATGATGATAATGTTGAATAAGACCACGGAGTTGTGTTTAACTCCTAAACAAAAGCAAAATCGTTTATCTTTGTAACACTTAAAAATGATTGATAGTGGCATATAACCAACGTCTCCCGATTAATGTTCTAGTAAAGAATGAGTTTTTCTAACTAAAACATGATTGCTCGAAACAAAAATAATTGTCTTCTAGAGGAAACGTATTATTTACTATCTAAAGCATGCCTTGCTCCATATGATAAGTAACGTCAATGATGTATATTTCTCTTGCATTTTAGTTAAATACTGACCACGTGGATTATGTTTACTACATAATGGTCGTTTATATTTTAAAATCACCGTTGCAAATCGAATGTATCGTGATCATGCACTCTGTTTTCTGCAATAACTTAACGTTTTTATCGTTTTCGCTGTAAACAATTGCATTTGGACTTGATTCAAGTAATTAATTAAAGATTTTGTTACAGTGATGATCTTGGCGGTCAACTGCTACAGCGTCAATTTGGCCACGAATGTCCAGAACATCTTCACGGCAGCTAAATTAGTAGCAATCGCCATAATTGTTTGCGGTGGAGCTTACAAACTCATATTAGGTAATAATTTCCTTAAGTTTTCGTTGATATGTGTTGATCCCGAGGAATCACATTTTTTTATTTACTATTTCATATAGAAATAACAGTTTATTTTAGAATCATCAGTATTTTAAATATTAGCAATGTTTAGTACTTTTTCAACATTTTTCATTCATGTTTAGTTTTTATAGTGCCTTTAGTCACAGTGCATTACTTATTACACACTAGTATTTTATTTCGTAATTTTAAAACTAATTACACTAACTGACATTCATTTAACAATCATTTGTCACGACAAGGGTTGCCAGACAGATAAAATTGGAAATTACTATTTGAATCAATTATTAAGAACAAAATCGTATATTTCGTCACTACGCGAAATCTTTTTCATCTGGCTACCCTACCCACTATGAACATAATTAACATTATCTTCTCGACTAAGATCACTGATCATGTTATCATAATGGGATGTAAATATATAGATACAGACTGACAGGTGGTTGTGTCCGTATGGTGCAGGTAATACGCGACATTTACAGGAGCCAAACTTCGCCAGTAGCACGGCTACACTGGGCAACATAGCCACCGCATTCTACACGGGCCTGTGGGCCTACGACGGCTGGAATAACCTCAACTATGTCACCGAGGAAATTAAAAACCCATCCAAGTAAGTTTTCCATTTCGGTGCAACGTCAAACTGTTCCATTCATCTTCACCCTCTATCAGTAGTCTCCATCATCGCAACGTCACACGATAGAATATCAAAAGTAGGAGCACGCGCTTTAGAAAACGTTAATTATATTGTCGTTGTCAAACCTTTATTTGCTATGTGCACTTTCTGGAAATTCTCAAGACAAACAAATGAAAAAAAACACTACGTTATGTCAGTATGTGACTCTGTAGCATTGTAATGTGGTAACCCGTGGTCGCCTACACCATATGGTATAAAGCGCACAAGATATCTTTTAAACTTTCCAGTAGAACAAATACAACATCCAAATTTTTGTTAATTGGTGTAAATTGCAGGATTTGGTTTGACACGGACGATATCCATCAGCGTATATTATCTATCAATTCTATGACACTATTAACATATACTTGATTTTTTCCGATACAATGTATAGTTTAAAAGTACTCTCTGTATTTGTTTGTAAGTATTGTACCATAATCAAAAGTGAAAAATTTTAAGACAAAGAACATAGTTTTTAAGTTAGATATATAATTTTTTTTTAACCTTTATTTTAAAAAGTTGATTTTTATTAATCTTACGTGATCATAAGGCCTGAAAGACCTTTGGTAGCTAATAAAATATTATTATCAATATTTGTATAACAATGTTGTAGCTAATTACGATGTTATAGGAACCTTCCTTTGAGCATAATAATCGGAATCCCACTGGTGACGCTGTGCTACGCGCTGGTGAACGTGTCGTACCTGGCTGTGATGTCGGTCAGCGAGATGGCGGACAGCGAGGCGGTCGCCGTCACTTTCGGGAACCGGCTGCTGGGTCCCTTAGCCTGGCTCATGCCTCTCGCAGTTACCATCTCAACTTTCGGCTCGGCTAACGGAACATTGTTTGTAGCGGGAAGGTATAGTACGTTTCTAGATTTCATTGTCATCATCATTTCACATCTTGTCACATCACTACTGGATATATTATTACCACTAATATTTCTAATATGACCAGTTAGAAGCGGCCTGCACTCTCCGACGACATTAACAAAGTCATCTGTCGACCAAACTCACAGAGTTACCACTCCTGTCTATGCTGGGCTTGTCGGTTCGTGATTTCCATTCCAGAACTTTAACACCCCAGAGGCTATTTGTTTTACCCATTACGTGACCTGTCTATTGCCACCTTCACTTTCCAATCCTCATGCTATATCGATTATTTTTGTTCATGTTGATATAATTTCGGAATTCGATCTCGTAGAGAAATTTCGAGCATGATACATTCACATAAAATAACTACATACTAATATAACTTATTATAATATCACATATAAATTTACTAAAATGTGATTTTTTCTTCTCTTGTCAGGTTGTGTTTCGCGGCATCGCGCGAGGGCCACTTGCTTGACATCCTGTCATACGTCCACGTTCGTCGCTTCACTCCAGCTCCTGGACTAATATTTCATGTATAATTAACTTTTGTATCACAACTTTTCCGTTTGGAAATTTGAAGTCTTTGTCTCTAATCATTAATTTTACTTTCAGTCCCTGATTGCGGTAGCCATGGTTCTTTATGGAACAATAGACTCATTGATAGATTTCTTCTCGTTCACTGCTTGGATCTTCTACGGTGGGGCAATGCTTGCACTCATAGTGATGCGGTACACGAAGCCCCATGCACCTAGACCATACAAGGTAATTAACCAACGTCAAATACGAAATAAGACCCCTGTCATTTGATAAAGTACCTTTCTGTTTAAAACGATACCATAACATTGACTAATAATGAATAATGTGATACTGTAAATACAGGTAACCCTCTTGTAACACGGTAGTTAAGCTTCTAGAAAATGTCATGTTGTGTGAAACCTTGTTGCATTTTTTTGTTCAGTGTTTTTGTCCGTCGACCAGAGCTATTTCAAAAATGGGGTTACATTTCATAAGTAAAACAGACTCTATTTTTAAATTATAATCTTTGCATGTTCGGAATGATGATTTCTTGGTTGATTATATTTTCATCAATAATAGTTTATTAAAAACAAATAGACTTGTTAATTAATATTTGCTTATAAATTTTAATTTAAAATCTCTTGATCGTATAACAAAATTAAATAATTTCGGTAAATATTTTTGCAAAAGACGTTTTAGAATACCACCACGCACGTTTTTAGTTAGATAGAGGCGATGCCGTACAAGATTTTTTATTCAAACAGTATTGGCAGCATCCTACGGTTAAATGTAAAGCGTATTCTTTTTTGTTTGGTGTGATAAAGAATTGTTTGTTCGCAGGTGCCCATTATTATTCCGTACATCGTGCTTTTGGTGTCGTCGTACTTGGTCGTAGCTCCGATAGTTGACAAACCACAATGGGAATACCTTTATGCTGCTTCTTTCATTCTAGGCGGATTGCTGGTATATATACCTTTCGTCAAATGGGGATATTCATTGCCGTTTATGGGTAAGATATTTAAATTTTCTTTCTTGTAAATAACGTCATCACATAATTTTTTTTCGTTACAAATGTTTAAACCATAAACCAAAGCACTTGTGTCTATTTCTTCGTTTGGTAAACCACTTAGCAATTAAGCATTAGAAAACGATGAAGTATTAAGTTAATAATACCACGAGCAGTTTATCAGAGCTGTTGCAATCGTTGCAACTGTTCGAAAGAAAATTGTTGATGTTTAGTTCTCAACTAGATTCAACTATTTAGTTCTTACGAACAATGAACAATTTTGTTAAAAATATCATCATTGTACATTTTTAAAGTATTAAAATATACATCATTTACTAGTATATGTGGTGAAATCGGAATATAATAATGTCATTAATCTGCAAATTAAATAATTTTAAAAAGTTACAGATTATCACCAAAAATTCTACATTTAATTGTTTTTTTTTTGAATAGAATGAAATTTAAAACAATCAAAATTTTTATCATTAATTTATATTTTAGTAAGTAAGAAATAATTTTGCGCATAGTATGTATAAACACTTAATAAAATCTCTTAAGCTATACGATTTGTAAAAAAAGATAAGAAACAACTTTTAATTTATTCACTTGTTTGTTTATACACTCGACAGTTCGATGAACTAAATTTATTAATGCATTTTACATATATATTTGAAACAAATTTTTATTACACTTTATATTTTTTTCTGATTTTTAGATAAAATAACAGTTTTCCTGCAAATGGTGCTTGAAGTGGTGCCAACGTCTACAACTTTTGAATATTGAAGTCTCTGCTGGACTTTAAAAAGCATTTTTGGAATTTACCACTGTTATAATTTATCATACCGTTAACGTTCATTCAAATTTTGTTCTTATGAGATTGCCCGATGGTTCAATATTTAGTTTTTTTTTGTTTAGTGAATTAAATAGAATATTATTAAATATTATCTACCAGAATCGACTGATTTCAATTTGTATTATGTTGGAGGTTTATAAATCATTTCTTTGATTTAATAAACATTCAAAATTTAAAATTAAGTAGGTTAGAATTTGCCGTCGGCAATAAATATTCTTTCTTAATAGCCGACGAAATAAAACATCCTTATTTATAATTTTATTGTTCCTTTAAAGATTGTATTCCAAAATTATATACGTTTACTAAGTTTTTATTTTAATAATTTTGATAATTGGTTATAACTATGTATTATACGTTAATATCATATTGTTACAAAGTATTTTGTGAATAATATTTAAAACTGCCCGGGTCGCAAAGTAATGCTTTTAATTTTTCAAACAATTTTTACATAGGGAAACAATAAATAAATAATGTTATTATAATCAATTTTTATATTCAATAAACACAAATACAGAAATTTTGGTCTTGACTGTTACTTAATATTTTATTTAAAATGTTTATCGGATATTAGAGTTATTTTTAGTCAGTTTATTTTAATTGTAATCGTAATTTCTCAAATTAGGCATTATTAGGATATAAAGCCGAAAGGCACTGTTTTTTTGATATTTTATTAGGGTATATAGTGTTTCATCGCCCATTTCATTAGTTTGCACGAATCATTCCTATATGGTCAAGCAATTTTGAGAGTTTGGTTCCATCGGCCATAAACCAAACATTGTACACAATTAATCGAAGGATCTCGAATAAGCTTATGCCATTACGCGTCACTATGAGTGATTGTGCTAAACTCATAGTTAGTAGTTTTTCGACCCATTAATAGGTAACCTTACATAAGAATATTTAACTGTTTGACTTTTTTAGTTTCTTCAAAGATTATTAAAGTTGTAAAGGTGAAGTGACAGATTTCTAATTTCAGTAAATAATGTTATTAATTTCAAATAAATAAATAAAATAATTATTACGAAATTAATGATAAGCATAATTTAAACATATGACCTTCCTTATGTTTTTCTTATTATTTTCGAAGCGCTAATGTACAATTTAATTGAATTAAAAATCTGTCACGTATTCCTATTTTAAAGACTAAAGTGTGGTTTTATCGATTAATAAATTGTTTATATATAGCTGAACCCTGCGATCGGTAAAAATTGGTTTTATCATTCCTTACCGGGGCAGTATTAGGCTGTTATAACTGTGTTTCTATTAAAGATATTTTCGTAAATGAAAACTTTTTAAATTAACAAAAAAATTAACATTAAAAATAATAATAATATTTCTGTCAAGCGCATAATAAAACCATTATCTACCATTTTAACGCTGCCGACGAGTTTATACCTGTACCTCTATAGTAAATTCGGACACACTAGTACACACTCGATGTGATATTAATTAAAGCGAAGGGTTTTATTTTGTCTACAGATAAATTAATACAAACATCTATTCACCTTAAAATTAATTCTTATGGTTGATATAAAATCCAAATGATTCTTTCATGGGGCTAAGCAAAATTATTTATTGTTATATACACTACATTGGTTATGTAAAATTTTAAATAAAGACAACTGAAAGTTCATTTTATATCGTTAGTTTTATTTACTACATTATTTTTTTATTTTACCATATATCACTGGCCAAATCTTTACCACGCAGGCCGTTCGATTGTGGAATGATTTACCGCTGAATATAAGACGTGCTAACTCACCACCTATTTTCAAGAAAATGGTTAAGAACATAGACATATGAAAGATTCCAAATGGTTTAGAACATTTACTAGTCCTATAATTATCTCTCTCGTAATTCGTTTCTTTTTTTTCTTCTGTTTCTTTCTGAGGCAAGTGCGATCGAACCAATACTGATCGAAGTCAGTTAGATATTTTTATTTATTATTGTATTATATTCATAATATGTATTAAACCTTATTTATTATAAGTATATATATTATATACTTGTGTATGTATGTTTAAGTATGTAAGTCTATGTATGTTTATGTTCGTTTGTTTGTAAATATGTATTTTTATTTTTTGTACACGTAAACTACCCATTATTAGTACTTTTACCTTTTCCATCCTATGGTTGTCTGTAAGAGGTTGCCTTGTGTGATAAGACCGCCCATTGTACTTTTTTGTATATTATTGTAAAACCTATTAAATGTATCTTAACGAGTACAATAAAAAATATGAAATATAAATAAAATAACTTGTTGCAACAAACATGTAAGGCATATCAAACACCACAGCGTCTATCTCCGATCCAAATGATATGTATAAATCTTATAACCGATCCCCAGAAGCCACATTTCTGCCATATTCCTAAAACTAGATAAAAATGTAAAGGTTAGGTTACTCGAATATACAAGTTTTTACTAGTAAATCTATGAACTTTTCAAAATATCAACCTACATTGCTAGGTGAAGTTCAAGACATCATTTTCATTCTTCATTATCGAAAAAAAAAAATTGTTGTGGAATAAACTGGGTGTTCACAATTTTAAAGCATTAACGGGGGTGTACGTAGACACTCGCGGAGTTTCTTGTTATCTACCTGGACCACTTTGGGAACTAAGGGTATATATAGAACACTTAAACTAATTCTACTGTAAGATACAATTTAAGCTTTTCCTAAAATAAGTATATTCTATGGTAAGGTAAACAAGATTAAGTGACGCCTCAGTGTTTCGAATTTAAAGGATGTTTATAACATAGTATTCGAATTTTATAAATAAAAACCGCCATCAGTTAATTTTTATTTCAGTTATACAAGATCCACAGGCAGGCTAGCGGGCTGGCTAAAGGGTGAGACTTGCGGGTTTGATTCCTGGGACACAATTTTAAATAATCAACACTTTGTGCATAAATTATATAGAATTGCCACTGCCCATAAACAAATTTCCAAAAGGAGAGGCAGCAGCGACCTTTGCGTACCATATTTCAATCGCCAACCGGCCTGCCAAGCGTGGCAATTGTGGTATATCCTCATAGATATCTTTAAACGAAGCCTATGCTTTGCAGTAGGCCTCTATAGGCTGTACGACTATTACATAAGATAACCTATCAAATAAGCAATAGTTCTGTGTTTTTAAAAACACAATTAAATTATAATTTTACATAAACTAAAGTATCGAATTGAGTTGTTGGTTCGCGATTCCCCGCGAGTCTACGTTAGAAACGAAGTCGACTTGTTATTGTCAGACATGGACTTCGACATTAAATGTTCATCTGATCATCAATTCTTAATAATGCTTACTCTTTATCTATTACTTAGTCTTTGTATTTATAATATGAGACGGGTCCGTTATGTTTATAACTAGATGTATATAATTGTATGTATATAATGTACAATGAAGTAATAAATAACTAAAGGTGAACCAACGATAAAGTTAAAGTCCAGGGAAGTCGGTGGGTGCGACCAGCGCAATAACGATGAAGGCTTTTGCCTTACAGTGGGCCTCTATAGCCTGAAAAGAAGAATGTAGTTCAATTTTTCCTAATATTGACTAGGAGCCAACGCCACTAGGCATTAAGTCCACTTGCATAATGTTTTAGGGCAAACTTGCATACAAAGTACTTTTAAAGTATATTATATACTCATTTTTTTAACAACTTCTTATATTTACAATAATGACATGATTAAAATCATCCTGTAAGTTATAGCAAACTGTGTGGAATAAGGAAATAAAACAAATGGTATTCGTTCAACAATATTGTTGTAATATTACAAAGATCACAGACCTTTGAACATTTCACAACTATTTAATAATATTTTGGCTGCTTTTAAAATGTACCAATACATGTAATACTATTATACGTACATAATTTCAAATGAATTGAATGACCTATTCAGTACTAATAGCAAAATACAGGTTATATATCAACACATTTCATACTAAATATATGCCATACACAAACTATTTATATTAAAGGTTTCTTTTTTTTTAATTGAGAGTAATGTTTGAAGACAGGAAGCAGTTTTTTTTTTTAATTATTGCTCTTCAATATATAATATTTTAACAGTGTATATTTTTAAAAATATATCATGTGGTACCCGGCATTTTATTTGGCACGCCCGAAACAGAGCGAAATATTCAATGAGGTTTAGATTTATAGTTATCTTTATTTATCACAACTATGTGAAGTCTCATCCATAGGAAAGTAAAGACGCATTCATTTAAAAATAAAGTTGTTAAATTTTTTAATTGAGACCATCTGAATAATAAAAGTAAGCCTTTACATGGCGAGTCAAATTGTAACATATAGTTAATTTGTGCAAAATTTATTATTGATTATGTCCATTGCTCTGATATAAAAAAAACCTTGGTTTTTGCTACTCTGTATACAGAAAACGCTATGTAAAACTAATTTTTGCCGCAAATCCTACTCTTCTGCCCGATGTGCTAAATCAACTGACGGGTATTATATTATTATTGTGATTATTAAATGTATAATAATATACATTCTAGCTGCGAACGCTTGTAAAAATAGCCACATCTGTACTTGGTCGCGGGATTGAATTTGATTTGGTGCCCTACTAATCAATCCTGAAATCACGTACATCATATTCATGATGAGCCACCTTTATTTACCTTTGTCTGAGCTAAGCACTGTTTCACATTGTATAGCAATGTTTCATTCAGATTAATTTTAATTATGCGCAATAACAATGTATTTACAAACTAACTACTGAATTAACTTGGTAGAACTTACCAAAAAGGACGGAGTAGGAGTTCAAAAAACTACTTATTAATTAAATCAATAGTTGACAAAAATAATTTTCAGGATTGAACATTATTAATATTACCAGAGATTGGATGTTTAGATACTGCTAAAGTTAAAGTGTGGGCTTTGTATGGAAAGCACTTTTGTATATTTTGTATTATAATCTCGGGATGCGAGAAAAATGAATAACAGTATAGTAATTATAGCTAATTTATCTATTAGTAACGTATTGAAGTCGACTCCATAATCACTTTGCTAAAACAACTACGTACATACGTCCTAATATCCGATCTATTTTAGCTGTTGCCTGACTTCAAATAATATTAGTTAATTTTGCAATATCTCTCAATTAAACGGCATTTATTTTTTTCACATTTTAAGAAGCTATAAATCTAGCCGATTTTGAAATTAAAATTGCAAAGCATATTTAACAGTGAATAGAGAATTTTGAAATATCACAGATGTCACTTGTAATAATAATTTTGATAGGTAATTTTTTTTAATTTACTGAAACTCAATTTATATGATAAATACCAAACTGTATGTAGTAAATAAATGGAATATATTTTAACAATGTAGGTTTATTAATAGTGTATATTACTTCTGATGCATTGAATTTTAAAGGCACGTTATTATTTGATACATTTTGTTACAAGGATTTAATAATGTACATACAACTACTGGCATTAAGTGTCATAACAAAGGTTAACAATACATCAACTTAATATACTATATGTATATTTATATCTCTAATAAAAATTGGCGGTGATTATTTGCTATTCAGAAACTTTAATTTCTATTATTCATAATTCAATTGGATACGTCAATTTGTATGAAAAATGAGAGCATTCTGCTATGTAGTCAAATAAATAAAAATATACAAATTTATTATATGTTCAAAATGATATGTGGCTGTGAAAAAACTAATAATTTAACACACCTCTCAATATCAAGAATACACAATACAATAGCCATTTAAATATTAACACATTAAACTGCATTTATATATAATAATGACAATATACAAAACTGCAAAAATGTAATGATCCACAAGATACAACAGTTAAAGGTAAATGGGAGAGCCAAATTATTATTAAACAGTTTGAATTGACTTAGATTCTCTATGCTTTTAAAAGCATTAAGATATTCACACAATGTTTATATACTCCATAAAATATTTTTTAACTCTAAAACAAATCTTAAAACCTAAGGTGTGGTTTGTTTTTCATCATGTGCCTGAAACAAACGAAGTAAGATAAAATCATTTTTATGGATGTGTATATGTTAAATAAATTTTAAAACAAAATAAACATGTATATATGCTATTAATCCTTTAATTTAAATTACTATTCCAACTAAAGTCACTGCCAAGCTGATCTAAGTTAACCACAGAATCGTTAAAGTTCGTGGAAGACACTGGTTGCAGGCCACTATCATTCACTCCATTAGAAATCTATGGAGGAGGCCTAGGTCAAGAAGTGGACGTATGTCAAGAAATTATAATTGTGCTGATGATGATGAATATTGTAACGACCTCTATACCTACATTATTCATATAATATTCTAAATTAATGTATTAACAGACTTAAATATCAAGTTTCAATGACAAATATCAATGACCTTGGCTGGTAGATCCCACAGGTGATATCTAAATTAATCGCAAGACCAATATACTTTATAGATAAATAGATTTTAATTATTTTACATTGCTAACATGAACATTTGACAGTATCTATTATGCGGAGATAGTATATTAAGATGCATATTTACCAAGTTTTATTTTCTAAGATATGGATTTAACTTCAATGAGTTATGAATTGATTGAATAACAAAAGTATTTCATAAAAATGCTTTTCAAACCAACACTACTTTAGATACATATGCATCCAATAATACAATCTCATATATTAATATTCAATTTGATAGCAAATCCAATTTTGATAAAAGAAAGTTGTGAAATGAATACATACTTATCAAGTGTTTCCCAAAATCCTAGCAAAACAGCACGGTCCAGATGCCGTTTAGTGCGGCTCAGATTAAGCACCGTCACCGCCCAACGAGCGACGTTCGTGTCCAATTTCATTTCGTCATATTTTAGATGGAACGCACAAACTGCAAGAAATTATTTTATTTAGTTAGAACTATTATAGAGCTACAATCTGTAATGAATAATGTAATACAAAGTTTAATGAACTGATGGTCATTTAGATAATTAGAGTAATATTGAGAATTGGAACTGAAGCTAGTGAGACTACTTTAAATGCATTATATTATTATTCAAACCAGTCTACTTGCTTTATATATTAAATAACACATATAAAATATGCCCTTCTTTATACTTGTTACATCATGACAGCAAGTGGCAAATTATGTCAGTAGCCCCTACTATTTTCTCAAACTTTTGTTTCCGGTATGTTTTATATATATTACTACATCAATTGAGTATTCTATTATAAAGCCTGACACACCCTCAAAAATATATAAATACATTGTTTGGCAACAAATATAAAGAAAGTCAATTCATTAGAAAATTTAGTTAGCAAGATCAAAGCGACGTAGATAATACTAATGTTCGCACCTTAATTCAACAATCATAAACTACTCACTATTAGCAAAGATCTGAACAGGATTTCCATCCCAAGGCCACCCTTTGAACTGCCACGCTGGTCCTTGGACAAAGACTGCTACCACTCGATCCCACTCCGCTGCAGAGAGTCTGCCAGGATTATCCACCACACGGTATGGTACCTGTTCAAATTAAATATATTAGAAATTATTGTCCATAAAGGTGGAAATGGAACAATTGATAAAGTGTTGAGGTGAAGTAACTAATAACTCATAGATAATTACTTAGTAACTACATGTACTATTTGCTATTACAGACGATTTTAAAGAAAGAGTATTGACTGTTATAATAGCTTAAGTCAACTCACGGATGTGTGCTGCTATATAACGTTTTTAAAGAAAATTCCAGTAGACAAGATGTGTATGCTAGTCAACAAGATGGCAAAGCAATTATAGTATATTCCAAATAACGTGTTTTAAAAACAGTAATCTCTGCACTGTTATATACATAAATGAATAACCCAAAACCACCATTACTCAATAAAGCTAAAAAAACATTAGGAATTATATTATAAACTTACTGTTATAGTGGTTGCATTGTTAGGAACCTGATCACCGGTTGGACCTTTTCTTCTCTGCAACAACACTTCATTTTCCCGAGTTGCACCTTCAGATTTCTTTTGTTCAACTGGCACAAATCTATTATAATCAATTTACACATACATACAATGACGAATGAATTACATAAAATATTTAATTTAAATTTTTCTTTATGTATATTCTATATTTCCTAAACAAATGAAATTAAACAACAAGTTATATCATAAATAAATGCACATACGATCTCATACATTTTTTACATAGTCTTGAAATAAAGGTCAAACAACCATTAGTATTATAGTCACTGTCGATGTGTAAAAGTATCCAGTAGAATGAATAGTTAGTCAAGTCTATAAAAACCAAACTAACTTGAATTCTTGAAGCATATCCTTGACGTTATACATGGAGATAAGAGAGGTTGCAGCGGCGGGTATGATTATGATGGGCGTGCGAGAAGGCCGCTTGGCGCCAGCTGGTGGTGCACGCGCAGCCGCCGCAGGTAGCAACTCTCGTCTACCTGGCACCATCGCGCCTCCTCCGACAACAGGACCACCCGCAGCTATATTAAAAATAATATTTTTCATTATTCAAATTAAAAATAAAGATTATAAATACACTTTACTCTTTCTTTATACAATAGATACGTTTTTAGTACAACATGCAAAAAAATCGTGTAAAAATATACATGTAACATAATTAAGGGGTTTGTTCCATGACTTAAAAAATCGTGTGTTGTGAAAAACTCAACATTTTCCCAGAAATCATGCAAAAGAAGTAATTATGATATCCATATTACATAAGTATTTATAAAATCAAAATAAAAAATTGTGTTATAATTTTATTTATTCTTAGTACTAAACTGTATTATTTCATAAAATCTGTTATTAGCAGACCTATACTTAGTTTCTGAGACATCGAGATAATATATATAGACAGATATATTAACAACTATAGATCATAGTACATACTCGGCATTTGTCGAGGATGGTTTGGTGTCTGCGGAGTGCGTGCTGCTACTGGTACACTTGGTCCTTCAGTCACCGACTTCAGAGTCATACCATGGTATGTACCCATTGTGTCAATTTTGAAACCTTCAGTCTCTGTAAATACAATACATATTGTGTTAATATCAACAACATGTTATAAAACATCAATATCTTATATAAAATCTTATTCAACATACAATGTTTCAAAGATAATCATATTGCTTATTTAAAACACTGTGAACTGGTTGTCCTTAGAACATAAAAATTAAAAATCATGAAATAACACACCTTCTTTTTGTCTAATAAATCTTTCCTGATCGTATCTGTTATACTGTGTTTGTTGTGCAGGTAGTACTGCGGGTGGAGGCATCACTACAGGTTGAGGTCTAGGTGCTCCTGGTCTGCCTTCTTCGCGTGCCCTTATACTGCCTAAGAGAGCTAAAATACTCTTAGCAAACATCTGAAATAATAAGATATTGATCTTTAGACAAATTTATTCACATATTTTATTATTGCATGATGTCCATAATTTTTAAATGTTTTAATTACCTAGCCATTACTAAATATATATTTTTTTTTATACTGATCATTGGGTTATCAGACAGACTTGTATAATTAAATAGTAATAAAACATACACAACAAATAAACCTTCAACAATTCATTAGTGACTCTAACATTACTGTAGAAGATGTTATTTCCTATGAGTATCATACTATGTGTATATGTTGCAACACAAAAAGTTGGTGTTTATATGTTTGTAGATATTGGTTATGGAAATTGACTGTATAATTTGTTTCAACAAATATCACTTTTTTATTAAAAGGAAATTGATGGCACTAACATGAAAAAATAGAATTTTAGCATGATTTTCTATTGATTAATTATAAAATAAAAACATATTAAATTGTAAAGAATTAACATACCTTGCCATTACTTTGTAATACTGTAGTCCGAGTTCTCCATTGTCTTTCACGACTAATAATGCCTTTAGTAAGATCTACATCATAATCCAAAATGGCTCGAAAATCTGAACCGACAACACCTAAGGTATCAGAGTAATCATTACTTTTTATTGTAGTTCTTTTCTTAGCTAAACGCTTTGCCTTGATTGCCGCTATTTTCTCTACTGACATAGCCTCTGACAAAGACCTGTAAAAATAAAGATTTTGTTACTAAAATCAATGTCAAAAAAGAATTTGTAGATACCATAACAGTACCTTCTTACTTTCTGTCATTGTTAAAAGAATCACTGTAGTTTTTTTAATACTATATTTATGAGATAGCTGTTTTAATGCTTACTTTATGTTATCTACGGTGACAGATGCTTCTTTTGGTCCATCCAGTCGGGCAGCAAGTTGCTCTCGTACTTTTTGTACGTGAGTCTCTTCAATACGCGGTTTCTTCGCTGCGGACTCACCACCATCATTGTCATGAGTGCGTTTTACCTATAAAGGTTTTTTTTAATTTTGTGGTTATTATAAACTCGGTTTGGGCACAGTGAAATCTTCCAACACTTTCAAAACAATGCCATATAATCTTTAGCTATCACTCCATGGTCTATAAGAAGTAGAGAATTCAATGAATGTTTGGGATTGCTGACATTCTACGAACTGATTGAACAGTCCTGTAAGGTTTTTAAACAAAGATCAGAATGTCATAAGAACTTTTTGGCAAGGGTTATGATAATTAATGTATTCCATCTAAAAAGATCAAAAGAACTAGATTGAATCTGAACTGGACTAATATCATTGAATGACATGGGAAGTGGTTCATCTCCAAAATCAAGCAAAACCTGATTACTGAATTTAATTAAAGCTATCTGGCTTATTGTAAATGGAGAGAGAAAATAAATAATAAAATAAATGTGGTAACAAATATTTTCTCTTAAAATATATCAATTTGTTGCCTTAGTTGTCTTTCGTGTTTATTTTCCAAATGGTATGGGCTAAATCGGTGTTTTTCAACAAAACAAATAGGCCCCATACAGAAATACAATAGGCCCCACATAATAGGCCCCACAGAGTGGATTTGATACAAGTTTAAGTCTTTCACTTTAATATAAAATTAATGTATGTTACAAAGAAGAGCAAAGTTTTAGAAAGGCTAAGGTATGGGCATAACATAAAAAAGGGTTGGAAAACATTGGACTAAATAGAAAACAAGATAAAAATTCAATGCAATATTGGAATACAGAAAAAGCTCCTATGAAGACAAGTACTCAAATTTTTATTAAAAATTTTATGAAACCTTCCATAATTTTAAAGTAAATGATTAAAACATTTTTATAAGTCCTCTGAGAATGATTCAACATTTGTAAACATAAATTATAGGATGATGGCCTGGCCTATGTCAGGCAGTGGATTTCTTACACTTGCCGTGCTGATTAATGTAATGTAAAAAATTATCCAATTATTATTTGTTTCATTGCAACAAAACTAATTTCCTTTAATACATTACATATTTATAAAATATATTGATCATCTATCTGTTATTCCAGAAAAACATCTTTTGGTGGCTCTGACCTTTCCCAATGTAAGCCAAAGTAATTTTCAGAGATATTATATAGCGGACAATCTATGAGGTTCTAAAATGACCTGTCACCATATATATGACCAGCTCATAGTGAAGTGTTCTACTTATATTATTAAAAATAATATAGGTTGTCCCATAAATTAAGGTTAAGCTGAAATTGGACATTGTAGCTACTGGCTCACCAAATATCACATATTTCTTAAATTATGACCTGTTATAAAAGTTAATTAATAAAGATTTTATGTTCACTTTTATGTTATCTTTTGTTGACAAAAATTCTAATTATATTGGTATGATTTTTAATTAAAATAGCAACTTTTATCTAATTTAACAAGGCAAAGTCTTGAAAGATTTAATTTAATCCACATTACAAAGTGGTACAACAGTAATGTAATATATATAATATAGTAATATAGTATAATACATATAGTTTATGAGGTGTCAAAAATAATAAAAGTATATGGTTTTTTGAACAAATTTTTATTGAAGTATTTAAGTTTTATATTACCCATATTTAGTTATGTCCAAAGCCATTAATTTTAATAACTTTTACAGCTGCATTAATCACAGGACTGGACCTAGAATCTAGGGGCTAGAAGCTTTTAATACTACTACTACTAATACATTAACTACACTTTTAACATATAGCCAAAATATATCATTCTGCTCAGCATTATTTTACTTTATGTTTATATGTAAAAAGATTAAAAGAAACCGATGTGCAGTTTAGTCAATGGTAAATTTGCATAATGAACTTTGGTTTGAATATATCCTGTGAGTAGAATATTCATACTACATATGTTTCTAATGTTTATTAAATGTAATGTTACATTACATACCTGCGTAGGAATTTCCAAAGGTGCACTTTTGTCTATAGAGGCACAAGTAGCAGTTTCTCCATTTAAATATGTAAGCAGTTCTTTACGATCAGGTCGACGAACAGCAGGTATATTAGCAGCCTAAAAATAACGAGTAAATATTTCAGGAACTATATTTTAACCAAAAAAAAAATGAAATTGAAATTTATGAATTACTTACAGCTGCTTGTCTAACATATACTGGATGAGTTAAATGCGTATTCTTAAGTATAAAAAGAAGACACTCCAGTGTATAGTATTCTTTATTGTATCCCTCCTTTCCTGATCTGTTACATGTTAAGATAAATTATAATAATTTTTAAATAAAAATTTCAAGATACACTAACATTGCGTTTAGATAACTTACCCCCACATAAGATAATTAGTTTTAACATTTTTAGGCCAGGAAAATTCTCCAAAAATTATTTGATTGTCCCTTTCTATAATTTCTTTTTTATTTACATTATATTGTCGAAGCAAACTTAACGGATCCGCCATGACTACGACGTGCCGTTGGCGTTATACAATTACTCTGAAAAACAGGCTTAAAACTCTCCTGGAATTTCAATGCTTAATTAATTTTAATCAACATTTCACTTCCATTTTTGTTAAAGAAAAAAGAGATGATGTCTTAAAATATCGTTTCATACATTAAAATAGCAAACTATAACCGTGTCAAATTATTTTACCACAGAATAACAAAACGTACAGGTTATATTTATGTGACAAAAAATTGCCATTACTTTCTAGAGAAATGTAATTGTGATGTGGATTGGATTGTGGGTTGTTTAATTGATATTAGAAACGAAAATATACAAAGACATTTTAAAATTTCTTTAAAACAGTTGTTTAGTGAATAATAGTAGTCGATACCTTTTACGTTAATTTTTATTAAAAAAAACTCTTTACAAGTACATAGTTTTAATAGTAGTATAAAGTCGGAGGATTCGAATTAAAAAGCTACAATTTATTTACTACATAATTTTTCTTACTATTGTTTTTTAATAATTCATATGTATTCTAATATTTTTGTAGTTGTTGCATGAATTAATATAATAAATATGTAACGTACAGAGATTTTCAAAATTTGGAAACACTGTTTGGTTAATTCAGTAAATAATGTATTAATTCTTTTATTGTACATTAATGTTATTAATTAAAACTAATAATCATTTTTATTATTATAAAATTTGTTAGAATGTAAGGTCATTAACGCATAAACAGAATTGACAGAATAAAAATAAGGTGTCTAATATGGCTGCCGGTCGATTCTTATTTTATTAGCATTTTGTAACTATTTATTAAAAATCTGAAAAACACGTTAATGCGTTAATATGTCCAAGTAATTTGTGTTAAAGGAATGATGACTTCTACTCCTAAGTCTGAAAAATGCGGGCAAGGTAAGTTAAGTCTCATTTTTGTATAAAGTAAATTGATCGGTATTTTTCTATGAAATCTTTTAAAAACAGTAATACAATGTATATAGGGTTCACTTCGTTTATTTGCATTAAAACATACAGTGTGCTTTGTCAGAATCTTCATAATTTTTAAAAAGCATTTTAAATGTTGATGCAGTGTGCTTATTACAGAAATAGATAAATAATGTTATCAACAAATGTGAATGTATAGTATTTGTAATGACATTTCATTCATACTTCTTTGTTTTTGTTCATAGTTTTCTCACCTTTTTGCAATCAGTTTAAAATCAATTCTCAGCTTAATTGCTGTAAGATATTATTGACATTATTATTTGACGATATTTTTCAATTAATATATGAATATAAATTTACGTAAATTTCAGTCAAACAGATTTACAATAAAAAATAATACTTGTTAAATAATAGTTGTTACCTTTTCAAAAATATTGATTAACAATTTTTCAAGTATTTTAACCGTGTTTTTGTTATAAGTGCACTGTTGTGTAAAGTAATAACATTATTTTTAACATTTATTATTTAACACTAGTTGTCACTGAATTTAAATCTCTCATTAGTACACCTCTTATTCCATTATGATATGAAATGAATATTGATAGTTGGTTTCTCTTATGAAATAATTTTGGTATAAGGTATAGCACTATTTGTTTTTTTTATGTTTAATGTATAATAGGAAATTAGGCATATGTAAGAAATACCAGTTCCTTCAATCTTTTGATTTTGTTCATTATGTTAATGTGCTTTTATGGAAATAAAATAAAGTTCAGTCATTTTGTCATGGATATTAGGACAAAATGTCTTAATATATTAGTACAAATGAATTTACATGTATTAGAAAAGTCATACTTACTGTGACAAATTTTATAATAAACTATAACAAGTTCTCTTATACAGTTATTAAGTCAATGTCTGTCTTCAATCTTATATCCTGATCTGATGTTTTGTGTGACAGCTGAAGAAGCTTTACCTATAGGGGTCTTTGTGTGTCACAGTTTATGAATTCTCTGAAACACTTTTACTTAATTATTATAAAATGACCAACAAAATTATAACAACATCAATAGACTTTAATTTAAACTTACTTAACTGAGTCAACATTATTTATTTAATTTACAGAATTTATAAATTTGAAGACTATTGTGAAATTACATACAAACCAATAAATCTTAAAGTTTACATTTTAACTGTTTTGTGTACATAATTTAAATAAAAAATGAAAAAGCCACCAAAAAACTTTGCTACCAAATTCTGTCAGCCTCAAAGAATGGATGTAGGCAAAAGCGGTTATAATGGTAAATATTTATGATGGTCATGATCTGGTTGACATGACCAATCATGCATAAAACCCTGGCCTAAAAATAAAGAAAAATATGTGGATGGTTTTTTGTAGTAGTCATTGCACATGAATTTATTAAAACTTACATTGCCACTTATGAGATATGGTAATTGTAGTGTAATAAAAAAATACATCCAAATTTAATGCTTAGCTTTTTAAATTTTTGTGAGTGAAAGATGTTATTAATTCTACAATTTTGAATTTAAGTTATTTACAATAATGCCGAAAGGAAAATTAATATTACCTGATTAGTGTCAAAATATAAATTTATTAATAACATAATATTGCAACATTATCCTATCTGATGATATTTTTAGTGTGGATGTTTGAATAATGCTTACCTTTTTCTTTTTCTATTAAATATTTATGATATCAAGATATGGCTAAAAATTTATATTTCCGAAAGTTATTTATTACAATATTAACATTATTAAAACTCTTTTTGGATGTTTAAAATTGCTGTTTCAAATCTGTTTTGCAAGATAGTCTTTTCCAGTACTGTCAGTAACAAACTATGTCTCAAATTTAGCATTTATTTTTCGTAAATCTTTCATGCATTTATTTAATGGGATTTTATTAGTATCTATCATAATCATTTTACTTTAATGTAATTATGATAAACAATAATCTAAAATTAAAATTAATTTCTCACTATTATTTATATTAATCATTTATTTATTTTCACATCTCATGGCAGCTGTAGGTAATTAATTAAACCTGTACAATGTTATAACGACCAACACAAAAATTTAGAAATGAATAGTGTACAAAGTTTATCACTATTATATACCTTTTTGTATCTTGTAAATAAGGTGAAAAAAAAAATAACATATTTATTTTTTTACTGAAAACAACATGTGCAAAAACACTTTACAGACTTAACTTTTTTAAGTTTGTTTTAGGAAATTCTATTAAATTTTTTAATAAAATAAATAAACAAATAAGAAGGAACCTTACTAATTAATTTTTTTTATGTCAAGTTAACAACGAATTTGTAATGTTAAATTGATTAGAAACAATGGCCCAATCCCCAGCTTCCGGCGCTCGGTCGGTTTGCTGATGACCTACATCTGATGAATTCAAAATTACGTTAAAGTGTGAGAGGAGGCGGATAACGACTTCATTGCGTACTTGAAACGAAGATTAATTAAAAATTTGTAAACATACCCTTGTGAACTTGCTAGAGATTGGTTATTCGTAAGTTTATTTACGTAAAGTTCAAGGCTTGTAACGGAAATTACTTTTGTATCAGAATGATTCTAGGATTAAGATGGAATCGTGAGCAGATTATGTCTGCATAGACGTTGAATATATTTTCACTTATTAAAGCTTTTATAAATTCTTTGGGGCCAAATAACTTTATGTATCCGATTTCCCGATCTTTATTTCAGCCGTAAAACGTCCACAGCTGAACATAGCTTCTCCCAAAAATGTCAAAAGGAACCGATGGGAAGTGGCCGGCGTCCAGAGTCTTTCTACGATCTTAACAAAGTCGTCTATCGGATGGTCGTCTTAAGCTGCACTTGCTCGTCCACGGTCTCCATTTCAGACCTTCAAGGTCCCAGTGATCATCGCTACTAATGTTCCAATAATATTAAAAATAGTAGTGTGAAAATGAAATTAACGCAAAATAACTCTATGAATCATTGTTAAGTGGTTAGTCAATTCCGTGACCTGTTTCTTACCAAAAGTAACTTTATTATTAGAATAGCATTGTCAATATCGTCAATAGTCATTTAGCAAGCTGAATACTTCGCAACAGCGTTATATAGTAACAGCGAAGCGATTAAGTTGTTTAAGTTTCTAGTGTTTGAGAAAGTTTTCTTTGTCGTGCCTCCCCTGAGCACTTAAATTAACCGTGACGTGGAAAAGCAATGGACAATAAGCGTCAAGAGCCATACAAACGTCATGTCTAAATAATATATTGAACCGATGTCGAACGTCAATGTCTCTTTTGTCGATAATTCTACATTAAGTATAAAAAAATGTGTTTATGTCGACGCATGTAATTTACTTAGATGTATATTTTTAGATACTTTATTTAGGTATTTGGTGGGGAAATTTGAACAATCATTTAAATATGGGACATAAATTCTCTAATGACTTTAACTTGTAAAATGTCAATCTAATATAAATAAACTTTTGCGACGACTTTGCGACGACGCGCTGCGACGAGTAAGGTTGTAAAAAGTTAAAAAATACTTATTAAACTACCAACATTACATTAAAAATACGTATGGTTATGGTAGTATGAGAAGTTTCACTTGAAATTTAAGTAAGCTTGTATCCATTAGTCGTCGTTTCTCTCTTTTCTCGCCCCCAAAGATATCCATGGGATATACCATAATCGCCACGTTTGGCAGGAGAGTTGGTGATCGTAGTGTGGTATTTTATTAAAACGAGAACGCTGCTGCCCATCTTCTGGAAACTTGTTTGTGGGCAGTGGCTATTCTATATAATTATTGCACAAAGTGTGAATTATGTAAGATTGTATTCCGGCAATCGAACCTGTGACCTGCGATCATAAGTTTTAGTTCTTTACCGCTGCTCGTACATTAGTCTTATTATAGCTATTGAATTTAGTAATAATTTGCGAAGTATTTTCCCGGTTTTTATAACAGCGTATTTCAGTTGACGTGTCAGTGTTATTGTTGAATTATTTATTTAATATTTTATTTGTATAACAACGCACGTACACGTAAAATAGGAAATGGCAAACGTGTCAGATGTGGCGTTGTGAAAGTTATTTCCTTTCTTACCTAACACTACATTTAAGGCTCAGTTCGTTAAAGGAACGGTGCATTTGTTTTAATTTCGTTATTTTAGTGGCTAATGGCTAATGTGATATTTTTTTGTCTAAAAGCGTTGCCTTCGTGTAGAATTGTCACGATGTTTATGTAGGGAGGCAAAAACACTGAGGTTTATCGTTCACGAGGCCTAATTCTAATAATAATATATCTCCAGGGATCAGAGACGAAACGTTCCCTATACCAGTTTCCATATAGATAAACGATGTCATAGCATTAACATGTTCCCAGTTGAATCCGAATGTTGTTTAATATGGTTTAGTTGAAATTACTTTGATAATTATTAAAAAAAAATCTTACTCAAAATATATCATTCTTATTGATTTGTTATCTCGTAATGTTATTTAATATACCTACAACTTGATAGTGAGACTATTCAAGTATATTATTACGTTAAAGAGTTTTCCGTATTTTATTAGAAGTTAAATCTGTTTTAATGTTTGTTTTTGGCTTTTATTAATGTTATTCAATAAATGTTAGTTTAGAAAACTAACAAATATTAAATACGTAAATAGTCTCCCGCCATTTTTTTACATGTGTTTCTGAAAATTATTTTCAGAAATATTTTCATAACTAACGGAGAAATTCAATTTATAATAAAGATTTATTACAAAAAAGTAATACAAGCAGTTGTAATAGCAGTCGCATAAAATTATTTGTAGCTTTTTTACTTCGAGAATTAGGTGCTACGAAGATGCTCGCTCTCGTTGACGTGTTACAGACATAGTCGGTACTGTAAAGGTGAGGCAACATTTTTATATTAGTAGTCACGGCATAGCAACTACATGCAAAGGCTGCTTTAGAACAAGAGATTGACCACAAAATAGTTTAGTTCTTAGTGAAACGTCTGGTTATATCTAAAAAAAGTTATGTTTGCGTGCCACACCAACTCACTGCAAAATCTTTCTACTAAAAAGCATTTTTATAACTATTGATCACTAGTAATAAAAAAAATGTTTGTTATCTACGATAAGGAAGTATAGTTCACAGCTCAGTTAAGCTCTATAGACTACAGCATACCCGTGTCGTACTCTTGAGGTATAAATAGAATATCTACTCTCAATAGTTCACTACACTCAACTAAAGTTTTAAAATACGGCCTGCGTCCAGATGACATCCTTCCGGATGACACTGACGACCTTAACAAGATCGTCTCTCCATGCTGTGGGTGGAAGTTCTTTCCGGACTATGGTTTATACTCCACAAACTTGTAAGGCACCGTGGCAATCTCTACTTATGTTTCAAGATAATGTTAAAATTAAAAGTAGTGTGACAATGTTATGTACTTGTTAAGATGCGACTTGTCCACCATATAGCTCTGTCAAATTGCTCCGTAAGATTTTCATCTATTTTTATCACTTCAGAATTCTTTAGATACAGTTAGGTTAACATGAAAAGAATGTCTGGTCAAAATTATGTGTCGCTGTTTTTTTGATTGGATATCTAAAAATATCTTCAGCGATTGGACAGTATCGAAATAAATAGTGTTATCGAATATTATAGCCGATTATAAAAAAACACGGTATGATAAAGAAGGTCGTTGGAAGACACTAGATGCGGGCCGCTTCCAACGGGCCCTGTTGGCAAGTCTAAATCCAATCTGTTGGGTGGCATATGTCCAGCTGTGGACGTCCTGTGGTTGAAATGATGGATGATGATTATGATAAAAGAAATACTTAAAATTTGTTCACATATAGAGTACGAAAAAACGTTTTCTCTGACATATTATCCATTGATTTAGTTTTTTTAAATTCTTTATTTTTATCTGTACAAATATTATCAGTGAATATTTTTATTTTAATAATTTAGTTATTAAAGGAAGATTAGATATATCAGTGTAGATTCTAGTAATCTATGTGTCCACGAAACAAATGTAGCTGATACGCGACGGGAGCGCATTCAGGTCGTTGGTCACGGACGGGGCCCGTACGTGATTGCGGTCATTATCCGTCTTCGACGTCGCTTATTCAAATTGGTCGGCCATTGGCTAAGGTGTTATTGTTATTAAGGTATTTTCTGATATTTCTGGTAATACCGATTTCGTTCATGCTTACCTTTATATGTTAGTAATAACTAGCTGTCCTCCGCCCTCTTCACTTGTCCCACACCGCCTTTTTGTGGGTGTAGTCATTACATAAAATTGGTAAATTTTAACAAAAAAATTACTGCACATATTTTTTACCTATAAGATATATAGGATGAAAATATTTTTTTTTTAATGAAAGCCCCTTTTTATTACGTCACGAGAATTTCGTTAGTTCATAGTAGAGCTCTTCTTGATGAAAGGAATATTCCTAACAAATTTCAAGTACCCAAGTCTTATGGATCTATATTTAAATACATATTTATGCATATTAAAAAAAACTATTTAAAAGGTTGATTTAAGATACTTTACAATCATTTTATTTCCATTATACAGAGGTATTGGACGTAGCAAGGACCTTTCAGTTAAGCTCCGTATATAATTTTGCCTTACCAAAGTAAATTTTGACATTTACCTATATGTAATTAGGTAATTGCTAAACAGCCGTGTCAGATTTCAATTTAATTTTATTAATTGAACTCTTAGCTTAAGCTATGTATAGTGAAAGGTGGGCCATGATTTAGTTACGTTTGAAAAGTTCTTGCAAAGAAAACCGTTAGATATCTTTAATAATTTGTTTTTTAACAGGAAAAGTAATTTTCTGGAAGTCATTTTTGAAATATTATGTCATCGAAATGACCACCATTACAATTTTTGCAGTTTTTAAGCGAGTGTTTTTAAATACTAGCAGAGCGGAAATTTTCAAGTACGCGTCGCGACCGATCGTTGACATTTCTTCTTTGATTTTTTTTTCTGTTTACGTAGCATATTTTGTTTATGGATGTAGATACGACGACTAAATACCCCATAAAAAGAAGTCTGCTGGGGATAGATCTGAGCTCCTGGGTTGCCATGGAATGTCGCCTTGGCTAGAAATCAACGTTACCGGAAACATCCCTTTATCCACCCACCGCCAGGGACTTGTTGGATGTGAGACAAGTGGCAACATCTTGCTAAAACCACGTGTTACGATTGTAGCCCGCAAATTCCTTCCAACTAAACAACGAAAACTCCTTCGTCATGTAGGCTTTAGGTGTGAGCCCATTCTATATTTAGGCTGGTATCAAAAATAAAGTAAAATGTCTTATGATCTATTTCCGTTAATTGCGATGTGGATATAATATTAGTATTGTTTTATACACTATTAAGAATAAGTTACATAAAACACAAGTAAAGCTTAAGGACTGCTCTAAGCCATGCCATTCGATGTAACATTTTATATGCAGCTTCGATCTAACACGCCACTAACGGGATCATGGCGGCACAGATAGTTTAGATAGTTCGAACCGCAGCTTGCTCGTGCATTTTAAACTTCGAACGTTTAAGGTATTAATTCTTTATTTTAATTACTAGCTGCCTCGGCAGAGTTTGTAATGTTAGAATAAAATGTATATTTTATAATGAACGTTTCTACTGTTTTAATCATAAACGATTTCTAATAAAAAATACGTTTTTTACTTCGTAGACTGCAACGCTTTAGCAGCGATCAACTCCGGGAAATAAGTGTTATTTTGTATGTATTACTCTGGATTTTTCAATTTTATCTCTCCTAAAACCTTTCTCGAGCCCTGGAATTTTTTTAAAAAAATTAGACGAATTAATGTAGTCGCTCTCGTGTTTTGAGCCTTGCAAGCTGGCAATTAATATTAATTTGGTTAATGTGAAATAAGTATTTCATACATTCTTCTTAACCCACGTCTCACAATACATGTAGATAAGAAATATATTTCTATAACTACAACATTCCTAAATGTAACATTTGTTTTTATTAAAGTTACATTTAAACATTAGTTTTTACTCGATATAGGTATGTGAAGACCCGTTACAGGGAACCCATTTGCAGCACCAGCCACAAGTCATTATCCCCTCTATTACCATTCGCATAGCTTTTGTCATTGCAAATGTTTGCTTCAATACGCAAATCTTCCCTAATGTCTCACATTACGCAGGCCGTAAGATTATCTTAAGTGTATCGGGTAATTTTACAATATTTGTCATTGAGTGTAAAGAAATATAAAATATTGCAAATCGTGAGTAACTTTTAATAACCATAGTTGAAAAGGGAAAATTAAGTATACTAGCACAAATTAAAAAAAAAAAACCTTACAGACGAATTAGTCCTTGAATTAGAGACAAAACGATGTTAATTGTTGATGTTAATGTGAAAAGATGTTGCTTATACAATGTACGAGTACATGCACAAAATATAAAATTATATTAAAATAAATCCTGAAACTATTTAAAAGGAATTTTATAAGAGTGAAGAAATGCAAGAACAAGCGTCTACCCTTTTATTACGACTTATCATCATCGTTATTTCAGCCTTAGAATATCAACTGCTGGACACAGGTCTCTCCTGTAGAGACCTTATAACGTTAATGGCTAATAGCTAACATTTAACTATTCATGTTTTAATGGAGGAATGTATATGCGAAAATATTTTTTTTTACAATACATTCTTTAAGAAGCATCCCGTGAATGTGAAAAACATTGTAGTTATTCCAGTGCACAGTCAGATAAAAGACGCATGATTTTCAAGTACAGACATATATCAATTTAGTCCCTGTTAGCAAGGACTTTCGAGACAATAATTTATCTTTATAACAACCATCATTAAGGATTTCTTAAGCTATTACAAAAACTTACGGTTTTGTTCCTCGAGGTCTATTATCATTAACTTTTGACACTCACAGAATCCTATGTACTTAGTATGAATGAATATAGATTTTAGCAAAAACTTTGATAGTATTTCATACTGATTAAGAAACTCGCAGCTTCTGGGATCACCGAGTGACTAAAATCATATTTAACAGTCGTGGAATTCATGTTGTAGCAAATGGTTATCAATTTGAAAGTAAATGCAATTGTTACTCAAGGTACAAGTTTGGATTGTACATTTTTCAGTTTCTTTATCAATGATCTTTTAAGTATTTTTTTAGCATTGATTCTCAAAATGTTATTAGTTTGTACGCCGAGCACTTTCAAATTGTTATTATAAATTATTCATTTATTCATACACATTGCTTGCAAATTTCTTTTAATTAACTTTTTAAACGGTTTGGAATTAATGAAATGGATTTGAAAATCAATAATAAAATACAGGAAGTGGAAACAATAAACTGTACATTAAGTGAAATTGCAGTCGTTTGATAGTAAGTGTTAAGGGCCGCTTTCATTAGCGTAGTGCCATTATGATGCTTTTCAATTATTTAATCTTACGGTGCCTTTTCCTGCCCTAAATTGGATATTATTAGGGATATCTTAATTCACGTCGCTGACGACTTGCACAGTGCTTTGGTGCTCTTTAGTATATCAGGTTATCTCATCTGAAGTAGATCAAATTCACTTGAGGTTGTGCTATAATCATAAGGTTTATTACCTATGCTGTCAAACCGTTACACAGCACCTATTATTTAGTCGCGAATATTTATGTCGCAATGGTTCCTGTACAGACGGCCTCATGTAAACGAAACCCACCGCCATTACAATATAGTTGTCGTAATAACGTCACTACATAGCGGTACGATATTGTTAACTAAATGACCTTATGAATAATTGCCAAGGCCTTAACTATTTAATGGGCTGATGTCGTGATTTAACAACAGGTGTATTACGTACTGTTCGCAGAGCTGAAATAATTCGTTTGAATTGTCTTTACTTGTATATCGTACTGCTTATCTTGGCGTTACATTCGCTAAACTATGGATGCGGTTTTTCGTTCTACGTTTGAAATTATGATAAGAATTCGATTTCTTAAGAAAGGTTGAAAATGCGAGACCTTGGTAGTGGAGAATGGATGAAAGCATATGTCATACGCCCATGTGCATATGTAGGCGAACAAGAATAATAATGATGATGATACTAGAACCAGCGATATTAAGCATAGAAGTAGCATTAATGATAGGGTCAAAAAACTAGTACATAATGATGCTTTCATTGACTAACTATATAATGAGTTCTAAGTAATTAATTATATATGAGTACTGTAAAATCACACGTTAAATTTTTTTCTCTGTTTTTGATCAATTTAAAGATTTTCTCTCAGAAAATATTTAGAATAAATTTAAGTATGACCATATTCACATATCGCCTTACTAAAGCAGTGACCTCATTAAAGTTTCTTATAATTGTTTAACAAAGTTAACTTTAATCAATTAGTTTCTCGTTTTGTTTCTTACACAAAATGTATTCATTATTTTTACATTTTAAGCTACGCGTTTGTGTAATGACTCTAACATGTGTAGTTGTTATAACCTTTATTACGTATTGGAAAGAGCCATTACCTACAGATTTGTTCCGTAGGTATTGCGAAACAGCATACCGTTATATTGTTGTAGATTTGCAATGTTTATTATGATTCGTTGCATTCATGTCCATTAAACTGATTTAAATATATATTTTTTTTAACATTTCTCTGTATTAGAAATTTTTAGTTTTTATAAAACTATGAATAAATGTTTGGGGGAGGCCTATGCTTTAGAGTGGGCGTCTATCGGCTGATATGATGATTAATACATGAAACTGGTATAGTAATGCCGAAAGGTTAGTATTCAATGTCTAAAAATATTAGGGTGGTGGAAATACAATTTTACATTGACTAAAAGAATTTAGATAAATTGCAATGTTTATTATCCAATAGTCGAATCATTTACAAAAATATTTTCTGAACCAAATGACATTGCAAAAGAGAATTATAAGTTTGCTTTTTACTTTTTTTCATTACAACATCAAGCAAAGGCGCCTTCGTTGGTATTATCTCTCTGTGGTCTGTGCTCTGATTCTAGCGTTACCTTCTATATAGTCTTGGTTGGTTTTTATGAAACCAGGAGCAATTTGAAACCAAACCACGTTATTAAACTTAGTCTCGCTTGATTCTGTTTACGCATCGGAAGACGTGACGTTTTTTCGTTAAAAGCAGCGCGGCATCCAACGCCTTAGATAATTTATCTCATCATTAACGAACGCCGGTAAAAAATATGAAAAGCGCTATAGTCGTAACTCAGAAGAATTAAAGTACTTCATGATGTTGCAATTGAGGCGTAAGTGTATGCAACGGTAACGTACATGACCACGACGTTGGATATTTACAAAATAATACCGCACGGTGAATTTAAACAATTTGTGTGCAATTAATTTAAATTCGCGACATGAAAAGCTTGGCTAAGAGGTGGGTGTAATAGACGGCCGAGAGCAGAGGTGTACGATCCCGTTAGGCAAGGTATCACGATCGGGCTAGTTTATTGGAAAGTGAGTTGCGCTCAGCTAGTGCGTCTGCCCGCTTCCTGTTATCGGAGGAAAGACCTAAGCCGACAACCATTACGGCGCGCATTAGACCTGTTTACTCTTTAATTGCACACCGATTCGCCCGATCGTGTCAATAAACTTTAGAGAGCGAAAACGCGTAAACGAGACAAGCTGTTACTATAATAAAGCACTCAATTGTAGAAAATTAATTATAAGTATAAATAGTCGTTTCATTTATGCTTTAATTTATTCTTTAACTTATAATTCAAACGTATAAATATTTTACATAATATAATAATTGCAATTTAGGTTTATTTGTAAACATAACAACTTTAATCTAAATGTATATTTCCCAACTACATTATTCTGCTTGTTCCGTTTACTTCATAGTGGTAATTTCTATAGTTCATTTCATCCTATTTTTATAACGACAGTAGTATTAGAAATTTTAATATTTAATGAGGTAATTTGGTGTATGCATGCAAATTAATTTTATACATTCATCACTGTTGAACGGTTTTCTCGTATTGCAGTTATATAAACTGATTCTGAAGCATCATGTTTCCTACTTCAACTATCAACATTCAACTGTTCGTGACCCGACAATTCTTTATTTGTTTTGTTATGGAACCGTTCGTTTAGTTGGATTTCCTGTTACAGTTGCTCACATCGAACATTTTTTAGGTAATCCGGTTTAACGTACTAACTACTATAGCATTGAAAATTGTTTAAATTCGTCTAGACTTAACCAAACGCGCGACGGTTTTAAATTACTACTTGCTTTTAACAGCATTTACAGGTTTACATTGATATTTAAAATATGAGAAGTAAATGTTGCTGTAGTTTTATTTGCTTCTTTTAAACCATTACTGAAGAATTTAGAACTGCCTTCCCTTGATTAAATTGTAATATTTTTTGCAATCAAGAAATTAGGAACTAAATCTGTTATTTACGTAATCATTTCCGATTAGGCGTACTTATAACAGACTTTTATAAATAAATACTGTAGGCGTACGCGACTGAGCTGTTGGCTTTTAAATTAATTATTTTCTATTCGCGTGTACAATACAGTTAAAAGTAGTCCACAAATACCATTGCGTGTAACCCTGGCGCAAACTGTGAATGGTCAACTGACATAGTTCTAACATGTACTGTGTTCATATTTAACCTCACATATTTGTGTATTTCATTTTAATATCTTAAACATTTTTACATCTAGAGTAACCCAAGTAGACATTTAAAATACTTTTCTTATCGAATGTCTTAGATAATTTAATATTGGGTTTAACCGTATAAAAATATTTACGGAACATGTCGCCTTCCGTATATATTTATTATTTTGTCATTAAGGCCATCAATAACATAACGTGTGTCTACAGTCACGTAATATTTACGCAACCTTTCCACTAGCGTAATTCTGTAGAGGACATCAGCTAGCGATCCGTCGTGAACGTATTTAAATTTTTGTAACATTTCATTTTGTTTATATGAATTTTGATGTACAGAAATTAAAATGTCATTATTATATATTTCTGGATTGCTGGGAATGTGTTTTGGTAGAGGGTTTTGACTTTATAGCTCTATTTGAATTCAAAATATCTTTATTCAAGTACGTCCTAGTACCCATTTTTGAATCGCCGATTATTTTAACATTATAAGTAAAAGTTACCACCGGCTCGGATCTGATCTGCTGAGAAAAGTCGGCCAAAAACTCAACATTGCCATTTTTTTATGGAATTTAAAAATGTTCGTTGTGAATATTGCAATATGAACCATGCAAATGACGCGACAAACTAAGTTTTACACGTTTCGATCAAATAAAACTCTTAAATATATAATGAATCATTTAATAATAGTATACATTTTATTTTAGTTTTAAATATTTAAATCGAATAAATGGGTAGTAGAAAATGAAACACGAGAATGCACGAGAGGATATTATGAGTTTTTTTTTCTATGGTAATAAATTATTTAAAAAGTGAATATTACATTTCTATCATTTACTGGTGAGTATGCTCATGTATGTAAATATGACATGTAATTAAACTCGTCAGTGAGCAGTAGTGTAGTCTTATATTTACCAACAAAAAGCAAGAGCAATCTATCACTATATAGTAAAGTCTTTCAATTGTCATACTAACATTTTTTTGTTATGAAAAACTGCTCTAATTCTTACTTACATTATATATCTTGTATTGTTAAGATTTATTTAGTTACGTACTTTTAATTTTAGATTTAAGAAAATGAAGGTTTAATATATGTTGTGGAATTTTATATGCGTACACTCAGACCCATGAAGGATTTGTTAACGTATTGCGTAGAGTTAGGCGGTTGGCATAGTGGAGATGCATGGTACTTTCACTGTCGGGCGGCGCTGTCCTCCAGTGCCGCTGCGACGCCACTGCCGGCCGCACCGCTCTTGCCAGCGACCGATCGTCGTCCCGGCTCTGTAGTATGCTTCGACGCGCACGAGCAAACCCGCTCGTTGCTCCGCTGAATATCGAGATCGCGCCGCGAAAAATCCGCATCTATTTATAGCTTATTCGATTATAGCAGTGTTGTTTCGCGTAATCTCCGCAAACTATCTTCTATGCATATTTCGAATGTTTGCATAAGAACACCTGACCTGATAACGTGATTGCTACCACACCGACCAAACTGTATTCTGCGACAGTGTGACGAATGTTAATGTAATTGATTTTGCAGAGAAAGTAAAATTTGTTTAACAGTGCAATCTTTTCGTAATTATATATTTTTGTAAGAGTTGTTTTTATACGCTGATAAATCGTGACAAGTGGAAAATAACAGTTCGTGAGGAGTTTCTGCAAATAAATGTGATTTGTGTGATTAAATTTCAGTGGTGTATAAGAGTTAATGCTGAAATAAAATTTTGGTGTGGCATGTGTTCGCTTGACGTCCAGTGTCAAGGTTCCCGGATCAAGTCGTACATCACAGTTACGATCACATGTGCGAAGGCAGGAGATGCGCAGCGCGAACGACGTTACTGAGACGTCCACTGTAAATAAATAATGACCTAATTGTAGGTGGCTAGCGTGTCCGCTATTTCGGTCTATGATTGATACGCGTAACATAGACAGAAATGTTAGCTAATAACGCTTAAGAAATGTTGAAAGATATGGTAGCATTTGTATAAAACATATAGATTTGCAGAAGTGAAATTTGTCGCGAGTAAGTTGCCTACTTTCGAAGATTTCTACAGGGCACTCCCTTTCACTACTGCTTGCTAGACTGACTGCCTAATATACAACCAACTTTAAGAGTTTTTCTTCTGTGACAATGATTTGCAGAGCTATTGTATTAGCAATGATTTGATGTTATAATGAGCCGTGTACAGTATTCAAAGATGCCTCATTACGACGAAAGCTTTTTCAACGATGACAATCAAAATCAAAAACGAAATAAGCGAAGTTACCGTGTGTACAAAAACGGTTTGAACCCATTGAATATTCTGGAATCCGGCGATGTCTTGCAAGCACTCGAAGAGAGAGGTACTTCTGTTATTAAACGAAATATCCGTAATATTAAACACCGAGGCAACAGATACAAACCAGATGCATGTCCATCCCACGTGCAAAATGCTAAGTACAAAACGCAAGACGTACTGGGCATTCGCACACCTAGAATCAGTGTATTCGATCCAAGCAAATATTACGATATTAGAAACAACAATGTTGTACCGTTGAGCTCGTGCAAGAGTTTTGATAACTTGACATTGAAAAAGACGCGAAATGGTGATTACAAAGATAAAATTCGAAACGGCTCAAGTCTGCAGAATCTTGTGTGTGAAGAAAATTTAAAGCATTTTTCCTCGCCTTTAGAAGAGTGTGTGGCAACAACACGTAAAGAAGATGTTAGGAATTCTTACTCGGTTGCCGAGGCTCGGCGCAGGCCCATGCGCCGCGTGTCTAGGAGCACCGCCGCCCCTGGAGTTGGCGTCTACAGGCAGATTGGCGACCGCGGAGCCGACAAAAGGACTATTAAGGGTAGATTTCTAAACTAATATTATTAAGATCCATACTTCTTTCATGCGCGCTTTATCTTCGTACGTGATATTATGGTGTCATACAGGCTTAAGTATTTTGTGGCGTAACTGTATTTAATCGGAAAATACTAAGTAAATGTGCAAACTTTATTAATAAGATTTTTAGAAAGAAAAACTCGGTAATGATATGTATAAATTAAATTAAATTCTTTCAGGTATTTCTTGTTGCAGTAGATTAATAACTGTGTCCCAGGCACAGGAATATTATCTACATGTTTTTAAAACAATATTATTAGACTATTAAAATATGAGCTCTATAGATTGTTGTATTGAGTTATTAGTATATATGTAATACGTATTAAATATGTGAAATAATAGATTTGTACTACTCTAATTGAATCCTTTTCGCGCAAAGAATTGATGATTTATTCCTTTAATTTTCATTTCATTCAATTAAAACTTATAATTTTTATATATTATTATCAAAATAATAATGTTAAAAAACACTTCCAGAATTTTAATATGTCACGATACAAGGACAGAGTGAATGGTAATAAAAACTTGGCGGTGTGGCTTGCAGTGATTGACTTGTTTTTTTTTTATAAATATTCAATACTAATAAAAGAATAACTTGCTTCAAAACAAGAATTTGGATCACATTGATCTGAGAAATAACGATAATTCGAAAAGTAATTTGTTATCTCCATTTCATTCAAAGAAAAGTATTGACGTCTCGATAATTGAGTTATTATGTGAGTAATGTAATCTCCCGAATTTTTATTACGAGTAATTTATAGAAACCGATATTTTTCAATCTTTCTAATTGATTATTAACGTTATTCGATATATTCCGTTTTGCAAAGTTGTCAAAAACATTATCTTTTGACCCGTCTTGGTTGCCGGCTTGTCGGACCTTTTAGTCATGGCCTTATTTCTCACTGTGGAGCCAAACACGGTCCAAGGCGTTAAGCAGACGTTTGATTTTCGAGGGATAAGTATTGTTTGATCCTTACCAAGAAGCAGGAATTTACGCGCCTGTGATTGTTCGGTATTAAGGCCATAAAGTCGGCCGTATCCGAAGCGAGGAATGTTTGCTATGACGGAGGGCGAACTGGAGATAATGCTTCCGTGTCCATGCCATCAATCGAAGACATTAGAAATATAGTAGAAATTTTGTGTTATATTTTTTCCCTGTAAGAAGGATGTATGATGTATACATTCCATAATATAAAAATGTCATGTAAATGTCTGAAGCGAAATGAATTTTATGATGCTTCCATTTAGTAATTCTAAGAATACTTGAAGCCTTGCTTATATGTATCACGCTGTCTAATTTCATACTCATTTAAACAATAATATAATAAATTTCACTGATAAATAATTTACTGCGAATATGTTAGTTTAGGTTTACTTAACCTACGTTACTCCCGCCATATAGTTTACTTAATAATTTTGTGTATTCCATCATCTGTTTTTGTTCTGTTAAGAAAATTAGGCAGGAGTGTTAGTAAATAGCAAATTTAAAGGTGCAATTCATATGAGATAAGAGATTGTGCATCGGAAAAACGGCGGAAGAGAGCAGTGCATTGTTTCAGTATATCCTCGCGCGTGTCATTGCGCTTGTAGTGTCGTGTACTACATCGGGCCCACTGATATTGTATAACAAGGCGTAACGGACGCGGGAACGCACCATTGTGTCTATTGTTACGATAATGTTAAGGCCGTCCGCAAAAACCAGAGTGCGTTAACGACCGTAGAAAATGTACGCGATAATTGACTTCATTTTGTTCACTTTATCGCTTTTAATTATTTACTTGAGCGATTATCATTGTCATTAGCATTTAATACTAATTTACACTGCTCACGTGTAAAGCGTTTCTGATTTCCCGGCGCGTTATTTTTTTATTCATAGACTCATTTTGTTAATTAATGTTGCCGCTATAAATATTTATGTATTTTCATTAACCAGATTCGTGGAAATATCTATTATTAATAGCGAAAAGGTCAATTTGTGTGAGGTATAAAAACTAGAATTTATTGCTTGCATTTTGTTTAGGTTATGCATGTATTCTTATTATTTCGTTGTCGATCAGCCGTAGCCCAGCCGTAGAGGACTGAGACTTGGGATCATAGGTCGAGGGTTCTTTTCCCTTAAAGTGCATTAATTATACAGGATTGCCACTGCTCACAGAACAAGTTTACAAAGTATGGGCAGCAGCGTCCTCCCTGTACCATGATTCCACACTACGATCGCTAACACAACTACCAAACGTGGCGATTATGGTATCTATATCTTTTGGGAAGGCCTATGCCTTGTAGTGGGCGTCTATGGACTGAAATGACGACGACTGTGTATTTAATTTTATACTTTATTTATAATTAAAATTTTATAGTTACGTGCGACGAACTATAATTTAGAACGGTTTCTCTTCAGTGTTATTGCTGTACAGATGTGAACAGGTCTTTCTTATTTATCTTGATTCCTCCATGAACATTAAAATGGGAATTAACTAAATAGAATATTTTCTTATTTATGTTTAAATCATATATTTATAAGCATACAGAGGTTAAACACTTGTAAGATTCGTTTTTTTTGGTGACTATCGCCTATTATTGCCTTCATTGCCGTTGACACTTGAGCGCCAATAGTACATTTTATGGTTCAAAATGCAACTCAGTGCTGTGTAGGATTGGGATATATACGCAGAAAAATAACATCTCAACAAATAAACGAACTAGGTTATAAAATATAAAAATAAAGGTTTGCGATATCGTACAGCTAATTGATTTCGTTTAATTTCACATAAAGCATCTCTTTCGAATAAGTTTGTAACAAATAATTTATTACCGCAAGTCACATTTTATGCAATTGGATATATTTTTACGAGCGCTAGTATACTGTACATACTTTTACTTTAAGATTTGATCTGATTTAAGATTTCACAATTATTTGTTTTTTGCACAATAACGAGGTCAGCCATTGTCAATAATAAATATTATTAAAAATAAATCGTAGTATCTGCAGTTTTAAGTCTAAAGTTAAAAGCTTACAATATTGTAATGATTTCATTGTGTTTAAACGAATGCTAGAAAAAGTGTAACATTTTCTAACGACCTGATTTATGGTCGCAGATATATTGAAAAAGAAAAACTAATGTTTACTTTATGAGATGAAACGTCGGCGCTCAATTATTCATCGCACTGAGAACTAATTTAGCATCTTTCATGTAACGGCCATTTGTTATTCTAGTTCCGTTCTCTTCCGTAATGATTTCGAATACAAATATTATGTAAAACTTTGTGTGCTTGCATCATTTAATTTGTTTACTGTAATTTTGATAGCAAATATTTTTAGTATTTGTGTTGGCTCATCCAATAGTTATTATATAATATCAAACTATAACGTTTTTAGGTGAATCAGTGAAAAAAAAAAATGTTTATTCACGTATTTAATAACAACATACCTTTATACGAAATTGCTGTACATTTTGAATTTGTGGCAATGTTCTATATAAATAAAAATGGGTCCAGAATGTCTTGCTAAGGCGCACTCGAGAATGATTTTTCTTCATACCTTCGTAAGGCACCGAGATGGTTTTTATGGAAAGAAATATAGGCAAGATTGTGAAAAAGACAGCTAAAACAACACTTCTTTTCCCATAAAACTATAAAGTAAATTAAAACATTTTTCCACGACTGTGCACTGCGAAACATTTGACGTTAATCAAAACCAAACAAAGGCGTGTCAGGATGTAATCAAACAAAATATCGTATGCCAGCTTTACACTTAAAATATTATACATTGTTAATATATTAAAGTATACGTGTAGTATACTAAATCGAATAATAATTTTTGTATGTCATTGAAATGACAATATTCTTTAATTCAAATACGATGGTTTACATCTCTTGTTGTCAAGTTGAATCTTATATCAGTTCTGATGAAATTTCTCAGACAGGAGAAGAACACGCAAAAGAAACTCGACGAGACTAGACATACTTATTTTAAAATGTAATAGGATTATATATATTTAATTAAACATTGAAACGTCCTGGAGCCGAACACATTATTCCTAAGATCTGTTATCTTCCAGGAAATCGTATACAGTGTAGCTCAGCATTGTTTGTCAATTGTTAAAAACTAGCAATGGAAGCTTTCTGAACATTATCCTATATAAAGTTTTGCTAACATGTATGAATGAAGTCGAGTCCTAGATACACAAAATTTATTTTTGCTTCCGATATTTATATTGCGTATATAACACAAAATGTCTTCATCGTTGATTAGTTTTGAAACACGAAAAATGATTTACTGATCTGACGTATACCTATATTACCTTATATATTTCTTTTTGGTCAGACGACTAATATCTTTGAACAGTACAAAGTCTGTCGGTAAAGTTAGAACAATTGTTATAGTTGTCTTTGTGACTTGTTTGTATATTTGTTTCATTCTTTCGCAGTATGAATATAAACTATGAAATTAATTTAATTTAGGACACCTCTTATCTAAATATTTGTTTTATTTAAATGAAGAAATAAATTTAAAGGATTTAAATAAATCGTGAATATAGTGGAATCAGACATTAATTTGAGAAGGGACAATACCGAGAAGCAAATGCGACAGACGGGAATCGCTCAGGCTGAATGTTAAGTAGGAGTTAGTGGCGTCTCCTTGTTTATATGTGACGCACTCGCTCCCGTCCGTCCCGCCATCCGTCCGTCGGTCGCCGCGCCCCGGTCGCCCTCAGTCGTCACGCGTCGCGGCCTGGGTGCGTCCTGTCACCGCGTATATTTATAAACGCGCGCGTCATCTCCTTAATAACGTTGTTTACTTCATCTTATGTGCAGTTTTTTAATTATCGTTCATAGTGCTGTCTTATCCATTCGGACTAATTTGTTTCGGAATAATTGATACAACCTAAATCTCAGGTACGATGTGACAATGAAAACAAATAAGGAAGTTGATGTAGCTGCGTATTACTAAGTCAGTGATTCGACGCCCGTTGCGGGACTGGTTGGTGACACTGTCGATCCTTGGGTCAAAGTCCTGGTTGATAAGTTATAGTTTATAATAAATTTAATTGCACTTCTATAATTATACTTTTTTGTTCTCCTTAGTTTATTATTAAAGTAATTAGTTTACAAATTTATTGATTTAATTTATTATATGTTTTAATTTAATATTTTAATTTTGGTTTAAAAACTTAAATAATTTTAACTTATTTTAATATATGCGTTGATACGAAAATAGTGCATTTGCAGGTTATGAAAAAAAATAACAGTAGTATATTAATTTGTACAGTGAAGCGAGGTAGACCTAAATAGTATCGGCAAAAGATGTTAAGCTTCATTTTCTCCGAATATCACATCTGTGTTTGTTAATTGCTTTATTTGAGATCTTTCTTTTTCTTGGATTAGGTGCAACTATTGTGCCTTATTTTTTTCTTAATAGTTCAATAGAGATGCAAGGATAATGTTCCGAATTATTTACTACATGTAATAATACTATATAAAAAACTCAGTCAAGCACATTTAAAAATATTTCGAAGCGATGCGTAGTTCCATATATTGATGGTCATATCTTTATTTGGTCGTAACAAATACATGTAGTCGTTAATTAAGTCTATGAATTTGGCATCATTGGTCAAGGCATACCACTTCATACCACTAAACATATAAACGAGAAGACCTTGATGGATTTTCCTTATAAAATTATGGTAATTAATTCTACTCACTAGTTTTTGTAATTAAATGAAATCACGTTGTTGTCTCATTCGTTCAATTACGTTTACAGTAAGATATTTTAATTTCGCAAATAAAATAAGTGACCATTGTTCGTGTTAAAAAGATGAACTTGTTGAGAACACATAAGTATTACCTACTTATATTAATAATAATATATAATAATAATAATAATATTGCTGACTTGTCTTTTTTTTTTGGTTATAGACAAAGAATTGACCTCAGTCTCGACTAAAGTTAAGCGGTGACGAGGTCTACGGTGGTACATGTTGGCCTAAAAAATACCTATTCACTCTTGACTTGGAGACTTTCAAGTTTTGCAAACTATTTCATCTAACAAATAATTAATGAATGAAATAAAATAAGAAATCGTTTATTGTTGAAAATTGCTTTAATAGTAATAATTTATTTATTATATAAATATCGACTAATAGTCGTTCAATAGTCTTCTGGTAAGGAAAAAAGCTATAATTTCTTTCCATTCCGTTCTGTATTTTGCTATACGCTTATTCTATCTACCTCTTTTGCAGTCCCGTGGGATACCACTCCGTTAATATTCTTGTCCATTTATTATTCTCTCTCTTGTAATTTGTCCATCTCCTCTTTAATTGATTGTAAGTTGTATACGAATTTTATTCGATCTTTTCTTTTAACTCCTAATGTGCTTCTCTCTATTCCGTTTTGACAAATTTTTATACTGTTTGCTAGCTGTTCTCTCAATCTCCATGTCTGAAATCAGTACAGTGAACAAGGCTTTATATACATGTATATTCTTCACTTTTCTTTTATTGCCATTCCTGTCTGTATTCTTTATAATCAAAGACTCAATGTTTATTAAATATTTTCTTTATTTTATGAAATTTATCTAGGAGAGCGTAATGATAAGTATAATACGCAAATGTTACCTTCTAAAACCCAACAGTGCTTTTGAGGGATGTTGTCAAAGTCCCGGAAACGCTATCTCGCATCATACTAGTATAATAGCCTTGTTAACTTGGGTAGAACTTGAGAACCTATATAAAACGGAATTATCTTGTAAGCCAACCCGAGATCTTAACGTGTAGCGGATCAACCGCAAACCTGTCGCCAAGATCATAGCGATTATAGGAAGTTTTAGTGCATACCTCCTTCGATATCCGAGTCTTCCGTTGCGGATGAGGAGCTCTGAAGTACCTCTCTCTCGTTGTTCAGTCTTTATCTCGCTTTATTAATAGTAATTTAAAATATTAATTATTAAACATAGGTTATATAGGATAATTGGTTACAAGCGTAAAAGCTTTGAAGGTGTGGAATGTATACCTTTGTCAGAAAAAAGTTTTCAGTTTTGTACATTAATTTCGAATTAACTTTAAGGTAATCACTCTGAAAAATGTTATATTATTTTTTTTTTCCATTGGAATGTGACAGGCAGATAGTAAAATATAATTAATTTTAACATGAAGTAATCCGAATTTTCTGTAAACGCTTTTCCTATTTTATCATTATGCTATTTATTATTTCAGAAACCATTGGTGTTTAGGTACAGTGTGCCATATGTTAATTGACATCAAATGAGCACAATTACCCTTTTAAAGCTTTCACATCTATAACCAACCATCCGGTATGTAGAATATAAGATTTTACGCAATATTGCATTAACGCTCGTCACCTTGAGACAAGAGAAGGTACACTGCTCGTTATCAAAGTAATTGCACTACCTATGGCGCCCATCAAACCGGAACGATAAAGTTTGCACGCTATTTCTTGGGAATCATCTCTTACAAAAGCAACCTATGACAGCCTCCAGCATAAGCCGTTATTGTAAATTTTCGAGCTAAGGATCTTCGTTTAATGATAGCATGTCGGAAGTTTGGAAAGATTAAAAACCAAAAATATATATTGACTAATTCGTGATGGGCTTCCTTAATGCATTACGGCACGCGTTCTATCTTCGTCACAAGACTTAGTTTCTATGGTAAGATTATTAAAATACTGTAGCACAACGAGAACGACCCTGATTTTTGTTAGTTAAGTTTATGTTGGACTCGGCATTTAGAGAGAGATATTTAAGATTTATTATATTAAACACATTCTTCTCAGATCAGGATTTGGAACACTCGTAGCTTTAGGTTCAAGTATGCCTTTATAAGAGAGCTCAAATGTGGATGTTAATGTGAATAAAGTAAATGAATTTGCTGGAGGCAGGTGCATACCAAAACGATAATGAGCATTCCTTTCTTCTAAACAATAAACTACAGGTAACATGCGCTAATGCGATGTTACGAAAGAACATGATCAAGATGGTCACTAAGTATTGCAAAGTCTTCCTCGTCTCGACATATTGAGTAAAAACTTTAAGGTATATAAAAAAGTTTAATAAACGAATGCTTTAGTTACAATTTTCCACAGTACCTAATCATTATGTGAACTTTGTAATGTAGCGTGTAAACAAAAAAGCAAACGTGTCCATTTGTGTTTTAGAGGCCAGTACAATTTGTAATTTAGAGTTTGGTTTTTGTTCGGACAATGAGCTGACATATATAAACTTTTTGTATTGTCGAGTTTGGCTATTGGAGTTATATAGCAACGACTATTTTATTAAAAAAAAACTGTGATAAATTATTACTTATTTATGTACATTTACTTCTCCTGGACCTTTGCATGACTCATCATAATATGTCAGAAAATGAATGCTCTGACTCCGCCAAACACAGACAACCTACATGGCGACGCTTAGTGAGCAGCAGTGGCATTGGAACCGACCGAGGCATCACTACGACCACTCTGACAAGAGTACACGAATGAGAAACGTATAATCTTGGTCCTGTTAAAACCCATACTTGAAACGTAGTCTCCATGTTTCACTATTCGTTCGTTAACATATATATTATGTTCTTATGTATAAAGTCGTTTATCCAAAATTGTTATCACGAAATAAAATAATAATAGATGCATCAAATAGAACATATCATTCCTTTTAGGAAGTCGTATTTAATTAGTTGTTTAGCAGCGGATGTAGTGGGTGGATGCAACTTCCTTTATCAAAAATCGACATAGATACTCGATTGCAGAGATTACACGTAATCTGTGTTTAAATGATAATTATTCGTACTAACTAAACGAGATGCTGGTCATGATTTTTTTCAATCCGTATTTAATAGGATGTAATATATGTGGTTGGTATCATATCTAGTTGAACTATTATAGTTAGGATTTAAAAACAGTATTTGTGTAATGTTTTACAAAAAAGTTTTTGTGAAATTTTATACATATAATTTCTGCGACCCTTTTAAAAAATGTGCATAAATGCTTTTGGTAGCTTTTATTTTCGTGCGTCATCCGATCGTGTATCATCATTTTTATTTCCATTTACAAATTTTCAACTTCAACCTTTAGTTTGAAATATTAAGTCGAAAACTGATTAATCTCTATACCAGAAATTTTGACTTTCTCGTAGAATTGTACAGAAGTATATCAACGCGGTTTGAAGTTATATTTATCCATTTAGATACCATGCAGAGGCTATTTAAAAAAAAACAACTCGCTTTTTATGTCCCATGAGGTATATTCGTAACTTCCGTCCAGTTTTAAATTTTTACAGTTAAAAATAATCGTTATCCCAACGTAATTTAATACTTTTGTAGTTTAAAATGAATGCACCGGTTAAGATACTTGAACACATTGAGCGTGGAGAACCATATAAACACTCGAGTTATATTGAACCTGTCAAAATTCAAATGAAAAAAAAAATTAAAGCGGTCATCATTGCTTTAATTGTTTTAACATGACAACAAAGGTTATATATGCTAATATTATAATCAACGATGTGGTTGCGGTATACAAACAGATTTGAGGGTAACTAAGATATAATTGTATTATTTTTAGGTTTTGGAATTTTTTATATCTTAGCAAAAAGAACTGGTTATTATGTTGGTTGATTTTAGTCGTTTCATATTGTATTTTTTTTATAAATAAATATAAAGATGACTGTTTAATGAATTTTCCGCTTGATCACAAGTCTGCTGAGTGAAGTAATTATTTATTGGTCGTGTTTTACTCGAAAATTTGCTGAACAAAATGCAAGACAACTTCATATATAGCAATACTTAAATTTAATTGCATCAAAATCTGTTAATCAGAACAAAAACATCATTGTTAATAAAGAAGAAATGTACCCTGCATTTCTTCTTTAACCGAAAAGTTTCTCCGTGGTGACCATGAGTCATATATAAATATTTAATAATTCTCGTTTAATGAAAACGCAGGTTAATAAAAGGAAGTTTGCGTTATTGGCCTTGTAATGATTTTACTGTAGAGATCGGAGCCTTTATCAAAGAGATAATTGAAGGAAGTTATGATTATGAATAAGGTTATGGTCATCGTATTTTATATATGTAATTATTAGTAATTTGAGAAAAGGGGCGCTATAGTATTTTACTTAAATACCCACAGTATCTAATCTGGACATAGGCCTCCTGGAAGCGGCTTTTGTCCAGCCTGTTCCGACGGCATTTATAAACATCCGTCCAACTAGTCTGCGTCCGCCCTACGCAGCGCTTTCGTGTTCGTTCCACTTGTCCAGCTGTGGACGTCCTAGAGTTAAACGATGATATAATGATTTAACACATTGTTATTGTTAATAATGTCATAAGTTTTTCATGACAAATTTCTCAACTTTTTTCAACAGAGTTTCTATTTCTTCTGATAAGATTGCATGAACCAATTTTTTCCCATTTTTTATTTATCTATCGACATAAGGACTCATCCTTACAAGTTATACGTAGTACATATTATTGCCAAATTTAGTGAAAGAGTAGCGGCCCAAGCCATCCAACTTCGTTACTTTAACAGATCTTCGACGTCGAAATTGCAGAATCTGCGAATGTCACTTGGGGAGCAGTGAAAGAACGGTCCTATAAAAACAAAGCTATTTACGTAATTATGATAAAGTAGCCCTCAGGTTAACATGAATTCTAAATTCTGTATGAATAGTTAAGTTTAAGTTTTTGCTTGCTCAAAATACTATTATTTGCAGAGAGCGAAGTTTGCGGGGAAGCGGGGTCTGGACACCGCGGGTCGTTGCGCGGCGCCAACAAGTTGGCACGCCGCGCTCGCTCATTCAAGGACGACCTACTCGAACGCATCTCTAACATGCGTTCACCGGCGCAAGCCCATCACCAACCACACCTCTCATCTGCCATCAGGTATTACCAATGAAAATGAATTTCTTTGAAACTATACCTATTGTAGATATAAAACTAAGCCAGAATCTTTTTTGGGATGGTAAAATCGAACTTTAGAACCACGTTAAGCTAGTACCAATATAAAGCAAATCGATGTCACAGGTTCGATGAAAATTGATAATTCATAGGAATCTTTATGTTAATAAATGTAATAGGAAATACCAAATACACAAATGTGTTTAGTAAGTAGTAAACCGACCGCAAAAATTAAAATATATATATTATATACACCTTTATTTCAAATCGGTGATATAAATGATTGATAAGACCAAGCCGATGTATGTCCTTTTTATAAAAATTGTATTATAGATTTTTAAAGAAATTGTACAAAACATCTAGTGTTTTGTACAATTTCTTTAAAACGTATAAATAGCGATTATCGAGAATTTGTAATTTTCGTGACTTTAAATAAAAAATATTTTGAATTATAAATTAATCGCCTTCACGAACAGATGGCGCTCTCTAGGACAATACTGACGCTATCTCGTTACTGATAATACTAGAAGCGCCAGCTACGGGTTGCCAGAGTAAACAATGACTATTGTATTGAGTTCAGGAAAATACCGAAGGTAAAGAGTGACGTTCTTGCAGTATTCTATTATATCATTAAACCAATGACTTTAATTTAATATTAATTTCTCACGAATTGAGCATAATTTATTCTGTGAAATTTGTTTATAACATTAACAATGAGAGAGATGTTCGTCAAATCAATTTAAAAGTTTTTAATAAGGTTTGCATCAAGTTTGATAACATTCCTCGCAATACGCTCTTATCTTGGCAAGTTGTGTACAATGCGATGAAATCTACGAAGCGAACTATATTGGTTCTTTTGTTATCTGAATTGATAAATATTGTGGCTAAACATAACTCAATGTCTACGCTGCCAACGGAGAAGAATCACTTATTTAATAATTATTTATATGAATAAAAAAAGACGTTCGTGAAGATGTTGAAGATATAGTCGTGGATGTAATAATCTTTGTAGGAATGAGGCGATTAGTGTTTGTGGTGTAATTGTAGTATAGTAAAGTAGGCGGCTAAATGTGTCGTGCGTCTGAGTCACTGTTGCGACCTGCTAGTGCCGCGCTCATTAATGACATTGTCCGCTGAAATCTCATTAGTTTGGTGCGTGCAATGTTAAGTGATTACATTTATTTACGCGCGGCCGTCTTGTCAGCACGCCCCTGCTGTTTCTTATTTATCGAGTGCTCAATGTGAAACGGTCTTCGACTTTCTGGTGCCGCCCGTCTATATTTGGCGCCATAATCTTCGCGATTCGGACGACGTCGTTTAGGTGTTGCCAAATGTCGAATGCTCCGCGCTCGCCGGTCGGCGGTTGGTTCAACAAACGCTCTAACCGACTACATCGACGATTCGCTAACAATGGAAAACGGTATGAAATGTATTACGAGTGATAATTTCCAATAAACAATATGCTAATTCATTTAAATCTATATACTCGCCTTTGGCGTGCTTGTCAGTGTTCAAAAGGTGTTTATTCACAAAGTGCCCAATTGAATTAATATTTTTATGATGCATTGCTGTTTCTCTTTTTTAATTCGAGCCAATATACCGTGTGCGAACATCCGGATAGCCCGAGCAATAATAAATATTGCTTAGAAATGACACTCGGCGACGTGGGCGTGCATATGAAGCAGATTCTTTCGCAACTACTTGAATTCCATCCACGGTCGCATTATTAAAAACGTTTTACATAATGTACATACTTTTTGATAGTCATTGAAATGTGATGGCTGCATATAATAATATCATATATTCATTACATAATTACTCATAAATGAATAGAAAAACTTACTAGTTTACTCGTCCATATAAAGGTTGTTTTTATTTTTAAAATTTTGTTTTAGATCACATTCCCCTCTTAGTCCGAAACTTCGGAACATGGGGCCTAAATCAGTTGCTACCGTTGAAGAGGGTGAGGTTACGCCTGCCAAAGAACTCGAACGACTAGTCAAGGAGGTAGTATACTCTCAGAACTTACTGTAGATCTTATTTTCTTCTGATTTTACATTAACAATGTTATTCTCTAGGTCACATTCGGCTTAAAACATTTTTCCGATGTAATCACAAAACGAAAATTGGAGATGCTACCTGACAACGGGACAATTGTTTTCGAATCGATCGCAAACATACATAAAGGTAATTGACGATCTATGTTCGGTAACGTGCCGCATATTATGTATTGTAAAAGTGGTCTGTTTGCAGCAATAAAGCCGTACTGCAGTCGATCTCCGCCGCTCACTGCCGCTGTGAAGAGGCTATGTACCGCATTGGCTATGCTTATCCGACTATGCGACGAGATCACGGCTGTTAGCTTGCGCGCTGACGCCACTAACGAGGAGCTGGACACATCAGCAGCGGCGTTGTCCCCGGAGCATGTGAGCTCGGTGGTGAAGGGAGTTACCGCCGCTGTAGAGGAGGTGGCAGCTTTGGCGCAGCAACACATGACCAGGCCAGCCCTGTCTCCGAGGCCGCCACTCGTATCCCCAAGATCCACGCAAAGGAATTCATTGCCTGGTAAGTTCAATATGACTAAAATATTGTAACTTGACAGAATATTCAGGTAATTACTACCACGTATGAATATTGGAGATAATACAAATATAAATGTTGAAACAAAAATTTATAATTAATTAAGTAGGCATTCATTTTCTTACAAATATACATGGAGGCTTATATTTGAGGTGTGTTGTACATCAAAATAAAAATATCCACTCACAATGCTAGTTCCGCAAACAAGACTGTTGTTGTGAAGGTAAGCATAACTTTAAATTGAAGGAATTACAAATACAAAACAGTGGACTCGTTTTTTGTAACAAGTGCACATACTATAAGGTTGGACATGTGCATATTACGCTGTTTTTTGATCTCCATTAGTTAAAAAAGAAAGTTTATTTTCTATTTTCAGATATTCCATTAACACCAAAGGAACGATCACTTTTAACCGGCGAGTCTGGGACCGAGACAAGTGGGGTGCGCGCTTCTCACTCGTCAGAATCTGTACTGGATGCGCCGGACTCACCACCTCCGAAACCAGCGAGACCTATAAGGTAAAAATGAATAAATGAAATATAATGATGCGGCGTGGGTAGCCGGCCCCCACCAGGTGAAGCGACGATATAGTTAAGGTCGTTTGAAGCCGCTGGATGCGGGCAGCGCTAGACCCGGTCATAGTGGCGAACTTTAATGGATGACGAGTGCCTTTTCGAGAGAAGAGTGAATTAGATGATACTCTAGGCCAATGCGTTTTTACAAATAAAGGCTTTATCATAACTTAAATAATTAGCATCAGACTCTATTGGACGTTAGTCTGTGGTAAAGTCAATAGAGCTTTATTTATATGACATTTAAAATAAATTTTACTATTAAAATTCCATAACTTTTATAAAATTCTATAAACCTTACTTTTTATAAACTTAACTGAAATTGAATTTTTTACGTATAACAAATTATGTTAAATTTTCAATAGAAAATTCATTACATTAAATTTGTATTCATTTACTCAATAAAATTAAAAAGCTTCCATTCACAGCTTGATTGGATTTTAAGTGAAGAAATAAAGTTTCTCTTTCTAAATTAATCGATTGACGAACAACTAAGAAGTATCAGATAAAACAATTCCGGTTTTTCGTGTCTACTTTATATTCACGTGACCTTGACACTGCGACCGGTGTATTTTCCGTTTTCACTTTTAGTGAAATCACAAGTTTTAGCATCACGTTCGGACAGTAAAAGTGAAAGCGTGGTGTGTTACAGGAAAATCGAGTTGGCCCCACCTTTACCGCCAAAGCGTAAGTCCGCCAACGATAACTCCTTGCTAGCCCTGTCCATCGATAGGTGAGTTATTGTTTATAAACAGTGATATTAATGCATTTTAATATAAAAACTAGATATAATATCGTTCGCAAATAATTACCTCGTTTTGCCTCCTGACAAATGAGAGTATTGTGATTTAATCTACCAGGGCCACAAGTACATTAGATATCTTAGATATTTATAGTCCTATGTAATTTATGTGTGGTGATGTTATTATAGGGCTACCGATACCGCTGTGCCGCGCCTTAGGTATGCGCGTGGCGAGACTGGGGGAGTATTGACCGCTCTGTTCTGTCAGTCCTCCACCCACGCTCGTTCCTTCTGCGTTCATGCTCTTATTTCCTTGTGACCCATCTCGCTATATCTTCCCAAGACATGGTACAGCGGTTTCGGTAGCAATATAATTTAGGACTAGGAGAGTTTGACGGGGTCGAACATAGGTTCTCAATCGATACTACTACTACTACCACCATGGCACTAGTGTTCAACGTTGTATCATTATTACCATATATTTGCATATATGTTGGGTAGGAACTTGTGATAAATAACTCACTTTATCTCATATTTTTTTAAGTTGTATTTTTAAAAGAAAAATCCTCTATAGTATCTTTGTTTTAATCACATCAGAACGTAAGGACAATAGTTCAATAGTAAAAGTTGGACGTCACTTGTCTTCTGCGTAAACTACAAAAGCTACTGTGCCTTGTATTAGTAATCTTTTTTTTTTTTTAAATTAGTCGTTCGATCAAAAATGTTATTTAAAAAGTTTACAAAGGCAACATAAAATTGTAAGGAAATTCCGGTATCCTTAATGATGTTTTTACCGTTTTTTGCTGACACCGTGGCGGAGACATAAACCCGCTTTCCACAACGACAGGGCAAAATCATTAACCATTAGGCTATCTATGCTCTTCTACTTGTGTAAGTTCCTATTTTAAATTTTATTAATTAATGTATTAAAAAAGAGACTTTTTGGTCAATATTAATCATATAACATTGGAATTCATTTTAAGAATCGAAGATCTAGTTAATTACTTGTTTTACGCGAGTCTCTTATATAACTATAATAATATAATCATGTTAGCGGCAAGAAATGCTTAATGAGATTACCTTGATACTATATTTATGTTGTAGAGAAAATATTGTGAACAGGATTTTAACGGTTTTATTTTAAATAAATTCTTTAAGTGAAAACTTATAATCGATTTTATGCTACTATTGATGTGTAAATATGTACTGAATGAAAGTTTTTACGTAATCAGTAAAATAAAAAATGAGTATAGAAAGAAAGAGGCAATTTTATAGTTTGAATGATGTTACATAAATTATCGAAAGTGTTATATAACATCAGACATACTTGATTTTTACTTTGAATACTATCAATTTGAATATAATGATTTGCTAAGATGTTCACAAGACTCTGGATACAGGTCGCTTTCAACCATTCCTATTGAATATCTATGGAGGAGGCCTATGTCCACTAGTTGATTTTTGACGATGATAATTCATCGTTTCAGATCATAGACGCCTGTGTCATACTGCATGGGTATACCATAAAAAAGAAAACATAAAAACTTGTTTGTGGGCACCAGCTATTTTATGTAATTAATGCACAAGTGTGAATTATATAAGGTTGTATCCTGGGTATCGAACTTGATCGATACGATCGCAAGTCTTGTTCCTCACCAATAGACATGTCTTTTTGCAGATTTGATATATTGTCAGATTAGTAAAGTTGATTAGTTTTTTTTTATTTTCAAGTGTACTCTGATTTCTATTTATTTAACTGCACATGAATATTCGGTATTGTTTTACATATGATTTGTTATTCAAATTAATGCTTTAATGTAAAAAAAAAATACTTAATTTATGGATTTGGTCGTTGTACATTGACTTCGATGCTCATTAATATTAATGAACTTTAGTGATAGGTATTAATGCGTAGTGCATTCTGATATTATTATTATCATAACATACAGATTCTATGACAATATTTAAAAATTTAGGCTTTGTTAATAGGCAAATTTGTTGATGAGCTACTACTTTTTACGAATTTGGAGAAGACTTTAAGGCTTGGGGTATAGATATAGTGTATAGAAGTTGGTGCGTTTTTTTCATCATTCATTTTGCTCTTTATTCTTTTGCAAACATGAATAAAATAAAATGTCATTATATTTCAGTAAAGGTCGTGTATAGGAATAATATTTTATAGATATATTTCAGTATATACTTATAACTGATTAATGTTTACAGGTTGTCCCTACAATCTCACAGCAGTGGCTCTTTGGACTCGATGCTTAATGTCTCCAATGACGAGGAGAGAAATGCTCACGACTCCATTAACCACGATCAAGTTTTCGCTACTCCGCCTAATTCTGATTTAGTTGGTACGTATCCTCACCAGATTTGTAACTGCTACTCGATGGACTGGGAAGCGTAGCGTAGATTCACCTACAAAGTATACGGACGACCTTGTTAAGGTCATCGGAAGACGTTAGATGTTGGCAGTTTCCATCCGCTCCTTTTGGAAGTCAATGGAGAAAGCTTACGTTCAGCAGTGGACGATGTCTAAATGATGATCTTGAAATATTGAACTAGATAATGTAAAACCTAGTGAATTAGGTTTATATTATAAATTATTACTCTATATAAGTAACATGACCCGCTTTTTTTCTAAATGGAATTTTCTGATTTTACAGTTAATAAATCTTCTACGACAGATAACGCCTTCATGCACGAAAAACTATAAATATTTATGTCATTTACTAACTTTTGTCAATTATATTCGAGAATAAAATATAATTTACTTAATTCAAGGCATGTGCAGTTGCAACAGCGCGAACGAAATACGGGCGTCGATAGAGTCGCATGAGATGCACATGAACAACGTGCACGCCCACTCCAATCATAATCGGTATGTATTTTTGTTTCAAAATGGCTTCGTAAGTCAGGACCCTTTTTAAAATTACGATAAAAATAAATTTTAATATTACGTCTTTAATATTTGTTAAACCTCTTTTGTAATGGCAATTCGTTTTACGTTTTGATTTAAATTCGCTGGTAATTAAAATTATTCTAATTGTTAATTTATAGTACAACGGGACATAAAATATATCACAAGTAACAGACGAAAAAGTTTAAGCCCTTTGTGGACTGGTTTTCACGACCAATTATTGTATGAATGGTTAACTGTCATTGTTAAAACGTTATTTGAATGTATGTGTAATAAACCATACCTAACCACACCAAATATATAATAGTAAATCTAACGAACATCATAATGTATTATATAAAAATAAAAATAATTTACTTGTTTATTTTATTAAATTAATAGTTTCTCCAATGAATCTGGATTTGTATCGGTGGGGCATGCAGAGATATCAACAGAACACAGCTTCACTTCCACATTTTCCTCTCACCTTTATTCAAGCCATACGGACAGGTATGTTTTTGAACAAACTCTCACTTGTGTTCAGTGTTCTCACTAATTGTTTGCATCGCACCAACGTCTGTCATCCGTATTACACTTTAATATCACAATCATAAACATTTAGTCCGTTTGTCTGTTTGTTGTTTGCCCTCTTTGTGTCCTTCACGCTTGCCCATTGTTTTTGCAGTACTTTTGAAAGTACAGACTATGTGACCGAAATGAAGTGCACAGTGCAAAGCTTTGAGGGCCGCATGAATGTAATCAATATGAACAGTGTAACCTCGCACCATTCGTCCAAGTGAGTGTTTTTTTTTCATTATTCATTTTTAATTTTTGTTCTATTCATCTTAAACATCTTGTGTGTTGATGTGGTAGTTTATTTAATTATATTAATTTGTTGTTAAATAATCGTTACATCATTTGAAACGTTTTAGAACTAAAAATCATTGTGGAAACTAAAAATGAATACTAATAAAAATTGTACACTTGTATAAAAATAGTGTAGTCGCTGATATTTTGGTTTGCATGTATGTAATATACATACATACGAAGACAGGGCAAATTTGTTTTTGCAGCATGAATACTCATATATGTAGTTGTAGTCCTTTAGGACATTTGATTCATGCGGTAACAAACAAATCAAATCAATGAGAACAACAAAAATGTGTAATTAAAAATTTTCAATTATATAGACTGGGCATGTCATTTACATCTTTGAATTATATTCTTGAAAAACAGATTAATACACACTTAGGCTGTAGGATGTTTATTGTAATTCCTATATCAAAGTAATTTAAACGTGTTACCAGTGTTTATTTACGGCACTGAATGATCGAGAGTCTTTAGAACCCATTAGCAAGCTTTCACTTACTTAAAGAACAATGGACAGGACTGAACGAAAGTAATCAAAATAGCCTAGCGGATTGGCGAGTTGAATTGGCAATGGTTAAGTTACAAAGCAAAACAGATGGTCGTTGGGGCCTAAAAGTTCCGGAGCAGGCTCTGTGGCAAGCGATTACTTAGAATGTCGCCTGATAAGGTGGACAGACTATCTTGTTAATATCCTAGAAAGAGGCTGGATACAGCCGCTTCCAACTAGACCTGTTGGAAGTATTTGGAGGCAGCCTATGTCCAACAGTGGACATTGGCCGCCTGCCGACGCCGAACTGACATAATAATGATGAATTTAAACTTATATTAAACTGCAAATGTGTCTAAAAAAATCAATCTAATTTTAAAGTCCTGAACAAATACTAAAACCTGTTATATCTTATGATTAACTCCAGGCTGGCTAGTATCACGTCAGACGAGAGCGAGACACCGCCCGAGCTGCCGGTGAAGACACGACGGAACATACGCGCCGACGTCCAGCAGCACTTTCCCAATGTCGAGATCAGGTCATTATTTTATATTAATATATTGTCCACATCTAAGTTAAAACGAATTAGTATTATGTTCAAATTAAATATATAAAGAAAATCGGTTAGTTTGATCTCAAAAGTTGTGAATTGATTAACAAAATAAAAATGTTACCGGTTGAATTTTTGTTAAGTTGCTTATGCGTTATATTTCACATTAAATGTCATTTAAATTTTAAAGGAATTATGTTTAATTAGGCAAAGTCCGGTATGCTCGCTGCACGGAGACGCGAGACCACACACTCTAGCTGACCACCACCCACCGCGGCCGCCGCCTTTACCACTGAAGAAGAAACACAGTCAGTATTATTTACTATTTTCAATTAGTGTTTGGGAAAACGGTAACATAAATAGATCATTGTAAAAGTATATAATTAACTACGGGACAGCTACCACTGTAAAATTATATAAACTACTTACTATAATACTTGTTTACATACAACTACTGTACTTCAATCGCCAGACGGAGTTAATATAACGGTCTTCTATTTTCACTTTCGTAAGCAAGTGAAAGGGACAAGATGATTGTATCGTCAATTGCAAAGAAATCTAAACATACTTTTACAAACGGTTTACTTTTAAAAAAAAATGTTAACATTAATATACCTTTTTTTAATTTACTGATTTTAAACATTAACGACCTCTCGGTGGATGAGAAATGGCGTCTCAATTTTTTTATTTTTGTATCTTCCGATGTGCTGGAGTGAAATAGTCGAAGTCACATTATAATCCAGATTCAATACAAGAAAATGACATGACAAGTGTAAGCTCTCTACTGTTGCATTTTAACGAATATAACTACTACACAGACGATAATTTAAGGTATTTAGTGTATATTGTGATCCGTTTTAATATATACACCAAATACACCGAAATGGAGTTAAACTTTTGGTTAACGTTACGTAGGTCACGTCGGACTAGCAATCGAGTGATAGAACTATAATATTGTTAAGAAAATAGAATTTAAGAAGTAAATAAACACAATTTAAATTAATAAATTCTATAACAAAGAAAAAAAATGAAACAAACAAAGTATACTTCCTGTAGTTATTCCTCGAGGGAAGGAGACATAGGTGAGGCGAGATATAAAAATACAAAGAATGAAATGGAATAAATTTGTGACGAACAAAAAAGAGGAATGGAGAAATGATATTAAGATGGAAGGAGTAAGGGAAATAAGAAAATTTAGTGAATAAATTATTATTGTAACTGTTATCTTTTCATACTCGGGACAGGGGAAGTACTAATAAGAAAAACTAATGAGATTAGTTGTCTGGTTTCTTGCACTAACTCTGTCTGGCGAATATAGTATAATTCGTACAAGTATGCAATGTATTAATTGTTGCGTAAAAATCCAAGTTTGTGGAAGTTTTATATTCGTATGAATTAATATTTATATATTCGAAGTTCCTCAATATTTATTTTTTATGCAACTATTGCTTCACTTTTATAAAGAATTAACACGGCAAATAAACATTCACTTCGGGTCACTAGGTTATTTACTAAAAATTTCAAATTACGACACATGAATAGAGAAACTCGGTGAATATAAGTTTTTAAAGTTGTCAATAGCTAGTTCCGGGTATATTTCTAAATGTTACATTAAGCAAAATCTATTTTAATATTTAAAGAATATATATTTACTATTCAAATATATACATAAGTGAAATAATAATTATCTAAATTTATGTCAAATTTCTTCGCTAATATTTTTATATATCGATTACTGAATAATTTACCATATGTATAAGTCAATAGGCTGTATTTAGTAGGTTATATAACAAATAACTGCGAAGTATTTGAGGTATTTCATTTTTAACACGTTCCTTCCCACGGCAATTTTTGAAGATTTTCCTATCAGGTCGCGTGGGGCGTATACGACCCACATGGCATGGAATGTGTTAATAAATATAAATAGATTAAAATTAGTTGTATAGATTTCGTCCCAATAATACGTGTTTGCTGTAAACCTTAAAAAATTAGTGAATGTTTACCACATAATTTTTGATTGACCAACATCTCATACTAATAAGACAAAAATTAAATCAATTAGGCTGTTAAGTGTATGAGCAAAAGTCTCTTTGTTACGAGTCTTACGAAACGAGTTTTTTTGTTGTCATTCTTCCGTTAATTAAAAAAAAATAATTCAACTAATTATGAACTATGGTGCTGCCGAAAGGGGGGACGTATCGTTTGCTCCATTCCATTAGTCCAACGTTGTGATGATGATGATTGCGGCGGCGATTGTTGCTCTTATCTACTCGGTTCCTATCTCACCGCGCTTTCCTAAGGCGCAGTACCGCTTTTTCGGTAGCACTATAGTTGAAATGAAATCATTTTGTTTTTAAGAATAATATGAATATTTGGTACAACTCGCTTGCTGTTAACCTTAAAAGAGTTTATAGTACCTTTAGGTCTGTCTTAAAGTTGTAAAAGAAGGAAAGATTAGAATACGTTTATAAATTCAACAAGGTAACATTTCTCCTTTTAAGGCGTACAGCAAATACGTTTTAAACTCGTGAAAAATATATTTTTTTAAAGTAAATACAAAAAGGACCCCTATTCTGCATCTTGCATGCCAACTGTTAATTGTGCACAATAAATTTCTACTCGTCAAAACATTTGTATCACACCAGTATCTTCAATCTTCAGTCACGCCACATCACAAATTAGTTTAGTATACGTCATTATCTCTAATCGTCACTCTATGATGTAAAATCTGTGTATCATCTCTAATCATGGTCGTAAATATACTCTTAATACTTTTTTATATACATATTTTTCGGTAATTATTCTGTCCAATAAGTGTGAAGGTAGTTTGTTGGACTGGAAATTAATTGTATGGGGGCTTACTGTAAATGTTTAACCCTTTGGCTACGCTAGTGTGCTCTGTCGGGGTTATACCGCTGTTGGATGATCAATGTACACTATGCATATGCGGAAATAAATACATCGCGGGATGTCGTCTATAGGCGTCATTCGTACACACAGGTCGGCATATGGATGTCGTCTATAGGCGACGCTCGTACATGCAGGTTGTCACATAGATGCAGTCTATAGGCGACACTCGTACACAGATGTCGTCTAAAGGCGACATTCGTACACACAGGTCGGCATACGGATATCGTCTATAGACGACGCTCGTACATGCAGGTTGTCCCACAGATGCAGTTTATAGGCGACACTCGTACACAGATGTCGTCTATAGGCGACACTCGTACACGCATGTAGTCACACGGATTTAATCCATAGACAACACTCGTAGCGAAAGGGTTAATGGTTATTATGACGGGCGCTATAACGGCATGTTTGTCTGTTGTGCCGGTGCGGCGCGGCAGTGTTCCAAAGCGTCGCCTACAGTGGTGAGTGGATCTATGCATGCAAAGCGCTAAGTAGCTACCAATACGCCTCTTAAGGACATCGCACACTGCTTACAATTATATTACTGTAACTGAAATCTTTAAAACTGGTAAAAGCTTATGTTAAGGCAATATAGATTGGTAAAGCCTATAATTGTATAAAAGATACAGGAGATAAACATTCCGGGGTCTGGTAATACTGATGTTCACATGACAAAACTCTATTTATGACAGGAGAAATTGTAAAATTGAACTTAAACCAGTAACTATCGGGTCTTTTGTCAGATTTTTCTCGATACTATCAACATTCCATACCAGACAGTTGTATATGTATTTAATTTTGTTATATCAATGTCTTGACATTTCCAAAAGTGCTTAGAAAAGCTTATTCGAAAGAATAAATATTTCTTCCTTTTTGTAAGAGACTTCAATTGGTTTATAAATGGTACATTTAATGACAGTTTTAAAATTATTGATTATATATTACTATGTATATTTTTTATTATTACTCAGTATATTATATTATACATTTTGGCGCACAAGTTATTTTTTGGGTAACTGTTAAATAATCACAAGTACTAACTTTATTTGTTCGGTCTTAAGATAACGATTTATATACTTAGTTTAGTGTACTAGAATCATTCGAATAGCACTTTTAGTTTGGAGTTCACTACAGGGTGTACGTAGTCCTTAACACAAAAGGAGGCAAGAAGGAATCGCGGCGTATTGTAACTTTTTGCTCTAGACATCACAGGTCCACTCCAAGATAATGACGTATTGGAGGCTCATTTTACGTGCTTGCGCGAACTTCACGGCTTTGCTATGGACTAAACTACATCATCTTTCAATAAAGCTTGCTTATGATTTCCGTGCTACACAAGTGTTAATAGGCTTATGCCGCGTAGTTTTGTCAGATAACAGAATCGGAATTTGGCGTTATGAGCAAGCCTATAATTGTACTTAGCGCTTCATTATGATCATTCGCCCTTGCTATGTATGTGGTGTTAATTTGGCGGTCATCGCTGATAGCAGCACACGTTGCCTTTGTTCTTAGTTCGTCGTTTTCACTAATAGTACACGCGTGTTGCAAGTGAATTTTTTTGTAACATATATTATTGTGTGCAGTTATGGCATATATGGAGATGTTTGGGAACTGCAGTCATCCGCCGAACAACGTCGCAGCGCCAACGGACATGTTCCGGCATTCGATCCACACATACAATTTGGCCAGGTAATATTATTTTAATGATAAAAAATTAAAAGTATTGTTTTTTTTATTATTTACTTTTCTTAAATTTTCAATCCTAGAAAGGACGAAGCGAATAGACTCTTCGCTTGTTAATGATAAAGTGTGTTGCTATACAGGATTTTTTAACACAATATATTAGTTAAAATCTTTTCCCACTTTAGACAGAAGTTTAAGTTTTTCTTTTATTTTATTCGTTATCTATAAATTGTTTCGACGTAACGACGTAACGACTTTATATGTTATATTTTATTGTTAATTGAAAATTTCTTTCTGTAAAATAAATAATTGCGTACTCGACCAATTATTCTTTTCTTTGTCATATTTCTGTTAAAATGCAGCCAGAGGAGCAAACAAAAAATTGAAACAATGCAAATTAAATAGTTAAAACAACACCTTTCTTTCAACACACGAAACATAAATTTGAATTATTATATATAATAGTTTATTCATATCCTACCTACTAAAACGTGACATTAATAATATAAATAATATCAAGGGGCAAAAAAAATAACTTGCTATAAACTATTTAAATAAAAATCAATTAAAACAGTGCAGTGCAGCATTAAAACAATAAATAAAGTCATTACTCATGAAATTATTTAATTTACTATTGGATTGCGACAGGCTAATTTTAGTTTTTTTTTTTAATAAGAATTATTAGATTAAGTTAATTAGTTGAATTTTTATTCCAGCGCCCAGCAAACATCAAGTGGTACAATAAGTGTACAGCGTCACCAACAAGTTCAACGTTCTATTGCTCAATCCTTCACAGTGCAACACTTTGGTACCCCGCCTCCGCCATTAAGGTTCTACTCTTGTATTTACATATTACATTTTTTACTTATCTATCTATCTAGATGATGGTTCGACGAGTTGCCTCCACAGGTCTCTATGACATGACTTTTTCAATGCGTTCGTTATTGTTAGGCCGGGTCACCCTCACAGAGTTTACCCATCGTTACCTGGTTATCGCCCTTTCGGTCTCTCTACTTTTCTTCTTATAACCAGCTTATTGAAATGTGGTGAAAAGCCTGGCCTTTATACAAAGTTTACTGAAAACAGGTATACTAGTAAATTTAACTTATTTTTTGTTATTAGCTTCCATAATAGGAAGTTTCTTTGTTCTTCAATAGAATATTACCTAAGAGCTTAAGTTGCTAGATTTAAAAAATATTGTTAAAGAACATTTGTGTAGTAAAAGTTACTACACTAAATGGCTTCAGAGCATATAACATCTGGAAATGTGTTAGTTGCTAGTTGATAAATGTCATTTAACATTCTTTTATAAAAAAAAAATAACTTTGTTAAGGTTGCCAGAATATGCGGTGTGGAGACTTCCAAACGTTCTTATTGGAAATTTTTAGGGGGGCCTATGGATCAGATTTTGACATCTTGCAGCTTAAATGATGATTTGTAATTATGGAATATAACATGATGATGATGATGAATTATCGAAATATAACATCTAGAATAACAATAAAACCTACTGCTTAACAAAACTTGGACTTAGTGTTCAGTGCTCACTTGATTAAATGTGTTACAGTGGATCAGATGAAAGCATGATGAAGAAATCAGCAGGAACTAGTCCCGTACCCCCGGAACCGCCTGCGTTGCCTCCGAAAATGAACAAAAATAAAGCACAGGTAACAAACATCGATTTTTTCTATTATGATAATATATTACATATAATCATAACATATTGATATGTTAGACTTATCAATTGATATATTATTTAGGTCTCAGTGAACTCGAGCAATGAACTTCTACCTCCACCATCGCCTCGGCCTTCATCAAATAACAGTTCAACTGATGAATCGTTTATGAATAATGTGGTAATTATTTTTATTTATACTGATTTATAACACAATAAAGATGTCCAAAAATAATATTTATACCTCCATAATATTTTTCAGAGTTCCGAAGAATTGTACCTTAGTTCCAATACACCAGGAAAATTCCCGCTCGAAGACGAGTTGGAGAATATTGTACAGCAGCCAATGCCTTCACCTGTACCATCACAGGTGAGATTTTTGATTTAGCTTTAATCTGCCCGACGTCAAGGAATCCCCGCAAGATTTCCATTAACACAAGCTAGATTGGCCTATGTTCAGGGTCTTCCAATAAACATAGCAAGATCTTCTACCCACGGACGATTAGCTCCTACATAGATTTATAATAATTTTCTTATAATTGTTTCGTTAACGATTTTATAAATAATAAACAATATTAAATTTTGTGACAAGTGAAAATACCTTTTTTATATGTTACAACAGAGAAGTGAAGGGAGCAGTGAACCGGCTGTGGCTACAGTGGAACCCAATACAAATGCTTCTGCGGAATCGGAAGACATTATCTTACAAACGGACATCAGTCAGTGGCTGTTGTTGAAGGCACCAGCTAAGGAGGGACCAGAAGTGAGAGGAGGACATCCTGATGCCCTCATTGTGCTCGCCACTAAGGCTACCAAAGGTGAGCTTTTATTTTACATTGTACTATTAACCTATTTTAATAAAATGGTGAACCAATAAGTATGTGCTCTATGTGCATTCACTAAGACTTCGATTTTTAGAGTTACAACTATTGTCAATTCTCAGTATCACATAGTAAACTGATACTTAAAATATGCCATGAAAAATTACATAAGAAAATGTTTATTTAATATACTTTAAAAAAGGTATGTACATTGACATACAATTTTATAATAAATTACCTAACGACGCAGTAAGTTTATCAATTAAGCACTGGCTCTTCCAAACGCCATATTATTCTATTTCAAAGTATGTTAACAATAAAAATTTTTGGAAATTAATTGTTCTAGTTTTATGGAAAAATAAAAATATTTCTAATACTATCAATAAAGCAATGCCAATGTCACAGTTTCTTGTTAAATCTCCTCAGTAGGTTTTTGCCAAATAAATTTAATTTTAGGCTGACGAAAATAGATGATTGTAATGATCTTATAAAATATAACTATTTTCGCTTTTGACTTTGACAGCAACATTTTCATAGGCAATTATTTCAGGTTTTTCATGTTTTGTTTGCTATCTATATTTTTTTCGTACTTTTGATCACTCATTACAATAGTGTACATAACATACTTTCAAAAACATGAAGTAAATTGCGGTTATCATGCAAAAAATAAATCATATAATAAATTACGTAATATTCAGGCATGTAATATTTGAAAATTCGTTATTTATTCTTTGTAATGTCAATGACACTTGGGTTTAAATTTCTCAGCTGGGTAATACTAACAAAAAGATTACATTTTCTCCATTTAAATTTACGTTTTTATTTAAAGTAAAAGAAAAACATTAGCAGCTAACCTTGTAACTTTCATGCTTTCACTTTACAGAATCGGACGAGTGTAAGTGGTTGGGCTCATGATATTGACTTGGGACTGAAAAAGCTGGTTTTCACTAATATTTATTAAAGCTTATCCAAAATTGCTGGATTTGATCAATATATAAACACGTTGCTAATTTAACTAATAGATTGATAAATACGGCTTTATTGTTTACATAATTTGCCTTGCACAATCTCACGAATTAAGCATGACAATCTATAACTCAATTTGAAATTTCATATATATTCATAGATTTATTTAGTCTTCAATAATAAAGTAGTGTATATTTTGCATGGAATAAATCACATTTTGTTCTAAAAACTGTGCATGCATAAATAGGAATGTCTGATGGCTTGCACAAAATATACAGGACAAGTCTTCTTGTGGTGTAAAGGTATAGAAAGCTCATTTGCCAATTTTCCTCTATTAGCAGTTGTATATTATAAAAAGATAGATTGTAATTTTAATCATATATTCCATCCTAGTAATTACACAACAATAAAGAGAACCATCCTCATTGATTATTGTATTGATCAATTTTTTCTAATATTCATAAATATTTCATATATTCAATATTCAGTGCATTAGCATTTTCATTTGCATTAGATCATTTCGTAATCATTTCATGTTACATATATTTTTTATCAATATAAAATACGCGTAGTATGATTCTTATTGGGGTTATGTTTCATTTTGAAAGTAAGCAAGATCTAAATTGAAGTTTCATGAGGAAATTTTGTTTTAAATTTTTCTTTACCCTTTACTACAGGTAGATTTAAACACTGCTGTGATTATTGTGAAATCAGACCATACATTAACAATTTAATTTGTACAGCAATACTATTAATTGCACTGAAACTAGATATTTTAAAGACAAAGCCAAGATATTCATATCACAGACGGCACTATAATTTATTGTAAATACAATATTCTATTTTGAATATCACGCTTTATGTTTATTCTATTCAGAGTTTTGTTGCGTATATTAAAAAGTATTGAATAATGCTGTTTGAATTCACATATTTCAACACGGTCTAGTGTTCAACATTTATAAGTATACATATGTATATAAAGCGTACCATTTAAATACGGATGCAAACAATTTGTAATGATTTTCAAGCCAATTAAGACCTAATTTATCTTGTCAATGCCTATTGTATTGAAGTTACATAATTCTAAAGTTCATTTCGAAATTTATTTATCTTTTAAAAATGTACTGTTCAAAATTCGTGATTAATTTTATTAACTTGCATAACTAGTTACAAATGTCATTAATAAGCTTTAATTAGTTACTTTTTTAATTTGTATAGTAATAAATAGTGTCTTGACAGAAATTTTGCTCATTAACGATTTTAAAAATATAATATTATAACCAAATTGTTCGCAATACTTGTATTTGATTGGTCCCGAGTAATAGATCGGGTGTAACATTTTTGTGGTGTGCGCAGATTTCGCGTACCAGGAGGCGTTCTTGGCGACGTACCGGACGTGGGTGTCGCCGGGTGGGTTGGTGGCACGGCTGGTACGACGGGCACATCACTTGCGCGCGAGAACCCATGAACTCAGATCCACTTTGGCCTTACTCACTAGAATCGTAGCTGACCTTACGTGAGTAATACATTTTTTTTGAATAGAAATTTATATGCATTTTTGAATCGTCAATTATTTTAACACAATAAGTTGTACTTCACCACCGACTTGGAATGCTGATCTCCTGAGATAAGCCGGCCAGAAACTCAATAGTTTATCATTTTAATGATGAAACTTAACATGTTTGATGTATATACATTAAGATATCAATCACTTAAATAAGTTAAAAACTAAATGCTACATATATCAATCAACTAAAAACTCTTGAAATCTATAATAAGAGTTATTTAATGATTCATTTTTAATTTAAAATTCAAAACTAAGAAACTGATGGTCTGAGGTATGTCTTGGAACTAATAATGTATGTGTACACTCTGACCCATTAAGGATATTTTAACTTTTTATAGCGAAATTTAGGTGTTACGAGCTTCTTTTTATTTCTTGTATTTGTCATAGCTTTATCATTGTTTTCTTATAGAAGTATTTAACTATTGTCGCATTAACAATATGTTATTAAGCCGTAGGGCTTTGACCTCTACCATAGATTTCTAATAGGAGGAATGCGGCAGCGTCCAGTGACTCGATGAATTTTCGTCTATGGACGTTGTGTGGGGACGAAGCTGTGGCGTGCATATCGCGTGCCACTCAAACACGCGTTACCTAGCAACGAGCTCTTACCCACGTGTCCGTCGATCGCATCGCGGCGGCGGCGGTGAAACGGATAAATGACAGATGGCGCCACAGTAGACGCAACAAAAGTTTGCATTGCGCTGTTGAGAGTCTCCGCGTTCATTATAAGTGCTAGCGGAGGTGCGGTCAACATGAACAAGAAGTTACAGAAGAACAAGAAGCTACAGAAGAACAAGAAGCTACAGAAGAACAAGAAGTTACAGTAATACGACCACTCCTACAAAGCATCGGACGCCATGCTTCGCTAGCCGTCCCCGGCGGCCATCTGTTCTGAGCGCTATAATGTGGATTGCTCACTACCACTTCAACTTGACAATCTATTCCGCTATATGCGTAATTCTACTATATCGAATGAACTTCTACTATATTAACTGCTTCAATAGATTCCTTACTGTCAAAGCTTAGCCTGTCGCAGTCCAATATGAAATGAATATATTTGAGAGTGATTACTTCATTAATGGATTTAATTTTATAATTATTAACAGTGATTATCTAAGCTGATTGAAGGTTAATAGTTCATATCATATATTTTGTTTATAAATTCAACGCATTGGTCTCGATTGCTGGATTGTGTCAGATAATGCATATCACCCAGAGCAAGTTATGTTTCACCAGTATTTACTACCAACAATGACAAATTTAACTAATTTAATAATTAAATAATTTTTTTATTAATAACAGGATGGCTGATTTGGATCGTCCACTAATGCAAGAAATTATGGAGTTCATTTATTGGCTCGTGGATGCTGAAGAATTGCCCATTGCGAAAGCTTTGCGACAGATACTCGTAGATAAACAGAAACAACTGCATTTCCAACAAGTAAGGACTTTCTAATTATTCACGACCTCATAACATTTCTTGTGCCAGAGATAACTCGTCAATAAGAAAAAAAACTTTATGATATATAAAGTTTTCTTTTCGGGCCGAACCACTAAACATGTATTATATTAAGATCCTATATATGCGACCCACAAAATGTCGCTGACACCAAAATAATTAACTCGAAAAATCACGTATTCGTTTTACAAAATGACCGCTTCAGAGTCCGTTATTTTAAGCAATCTAAATTTATGAAAAAAAAATTGCGATAAGTTACTCATCGTTGTTACATTCTGAGTAATTAATGTTTATTCTTAAAACATACAGACAAACACTAAGTGATGATTTTAATAATAGGAGCGCTAATTATAATTTTAGTAGCGTCATACTTTGGAACTTACTCGTAAGTTTTTTGTGCACCTATATACTGAACGATTCCTATTTATACATGATTTAATGACCTTGTTAAATTGGCGCGAAATGCACAGAGCTGAAACTAATTAATAATTTTTAGTAAGGTATTACAGTACCCGGCGATAAATATTGCACATCGACCTTTGAAAATAGATAATCAGCTAATTTGGGCTTCGTAGAGTACTATCTCTGTCTCGCATTACCTGGGTGACGTTTTGTTAATCGTTGTATTTTGTGCGACATAGATAACGCTCTACAAAGCCGAAATTAGCCGATTGTTTCTTTCCAAAGGACGATGTGCAATATTTACCGCTGGGTACTGTACTATAGTACTGTACTGTAGGTAGTTACATTTTGAAGAACCTTCCAGTTCATCTTTAATTAGTTATTACATTTCATCATAATCTCAGCTACGAGAGGTCCACAGCTGGACATAGGCCTTCACCGTAAATTCCCAATGAGACCGATAGGAACATAAAATTCTATGTTCATTTAGTCGTTGGATGTTTTACATTGCGTCTGCTGGTCCCAGGTCTCCACTACAGAACCTTAAGCCTCCGGCAGACCCAACTTAATGCTTATATTAATTTATTTTCAACTTACAGACTAACAACAGGTACGAATATGATACGCCATGTTACGGCACGGTATCGTTGCGACGGGATACACTGTTGGATTTCAAAGCTTCAGAGCTAGCCGAACAAATGACGTTATTGGACGCGGCGCTGTTCGTACGCATCACTACGGCGGAAGTGCTGTCTTGGCCCAGAGACCAGTCCGAGGAGAGCTCTCCCAATCTCACAAGGTTTACGGAGCACTTCAATAAAATGAGCTATTGGGCCCGTTCTAGGATATTAGAACAAGTTAGTACTTTATCTATTATTGTTATTATTAATTCAGAACATAACGAGTCTTATTCTAATAAAGCCATTGTGTTCTGTTATACTAGATTCAGTAAGTTTTTTTTAAAGTGTTGTTTGAAAGTATAACTATAAATTTAGAATAAGACACCAGTCTAAAGGTAATTCGATGAATTGCCATTGGTCAGAACTGGCAGTAGGCGTGGCACATCGCTAGTGCAATGAGTGGCCGATGGGGCTAAAAGTTTATCGAGTGACGACCACGAGCCGACGCAGCGTAGGTAGGCCCCTCTCTATCTGGACCACCGACATAATAAAGGTCGCTGGATACGGACAGCGCAAGACCCAGTCGTCGTGACGATCTTTGGTGGATGCCTAAGCCTTGCAGTGGACGTCGACGACGGCAAAGAAAGAAGAAAGACCTGTCAAAATCGGTGGATGGGTAGAAACTAATTGGCATAGACTAAGTAGCGGGATAGACTGGATAAAAAAGATAAAAGGCGTTGAGAGTGCAGTAAGAGAGAAAAAAAAATAAAGTTCATATAAAAAAGGTTACATGAAGACATACTTTCACTGCATTCTCAACGTGTTCAAATTGTGGTTTTATATTTGTGTGATTCGCATTGTTTGCCGCATACGCATTTATCAGCGGGCTGGCGGGCGGTGCATTTTTTGCTTGACTACCACTGCATTTGCGGAAGTGGCTAAATATTGGTCCTTTTATTAATTATGAATATTTTTTAAAAATGATCGTAAGTTCAGTAAGGTTTTATATGAAATCAAAAGTCTGAAAGTGGTAAAACTTTCTTACTTCTTTATGTTAAATTAGTTTAAACTATACACACAATCAATATGCAAAAAAGTCATTAGTTTACAATATTATTCTTATCACTTTGAAAAGATTAAAGATAGACCTCTAAGAGAAAAAGTAGATATGCCGAAGTTTGCCTTTCTCTGCAGAGTAATGGACGGAGATAGCTGCACATTTTGTGTAAATCTTACAAAGTTAATTTTTTTTTACAGGAGGAGGCAAGAGAGCGTGAGAAGTATGCTAGTAAATTCCTGAAGGTGATGAAGGCGCTACGGAAGATGAATAATTTTAATTCTTACCTTGCACTGGTATCCGCTTTAGACTCGCCTCCGGTCCGCCGGTTGGGTTGGCCCCGAGCCATAGTCGACACGTTGCACGACCACTGTGCACTCATTGATTCATCCAAGTCATTTAGTGCGTACAGAAATGCATTAGCAGAGACGCAGCCGCCCTGCATTCCTTATATGTAAGTACATATCCTCGTTAAACAAATATCTGTCATGTGCTGTTTTACATGTTGATATTTTGACTATCGCAGTTGTTACTAACAAAGCATTATATGGTTAAATGTAATCACTAAAAATATTTAATGTGCATCCATCCAGTTTGCAACTATAGGAGATTGTTCATATCTAATAAATAAGAGTTTTGTGTGTATTATTTGACGAAATTTTATTGTCCTGGATAAAATGTATTAGAAATTAGTATGAAAGATTGTAAAGAAAAATGTCTATTGCTATTATTTTAGCACGCTTACTAAAGAATAAGTCAGTTGTGTAAGCGTATTTTGTGTATTTGGGATTGTGAGTTCAGTTATATTCTAGATTCTGATTACTATTGATATTTAATATAGCGGTTTATTTTAAACTATTATTTATTAGTGTATTTGTTAACTTTGCAGCGGTCTAGTTCTTCAGGATCTAACATTTGTTCACATCGGTAACCCTGATCTATTGCCCGACGGCAGAATAAATTTCACCAAGAGATGGCAACAGTATCAAGTCATGGAGAGCATGAAGCGGTTTCATAAAGAGTGCGTTATTTTTATCTTTTTATTGTATAACAATAATTGCGTTATCAAGGCCGTGTGTACTTTGCTCAATCATAAAATTACATATTAATTCTATTATACCTAATAAACTATTAAAGCTATTTTTATTATAAATTAGGTAAGCATACATGTTAATATATTAATGGTTTCCTGCTTGTGTTGAATATATATACATAACCTATGGCAATAAAATAAAAAAAAATATCTGATATAGCCATGATGAGTTTAAATTCATCATGGCTATATCAGATAATTTTAAAGAAAAAGTATTAATATAAAAAGCACACATTTTTATGATTAAAACTATACAAGTATATTTTGTGTATAGGATACTTAAGATTAGGTTGTTGTTTCAGTCCATACAGACGCATTGCAAAGCTATAGGCCTTCCCGAACATGTCTATGGGGGATATACCATAATCGCGACGCTTGGCAGATAAGCGATCGCATTGTGGTATATTGGTTGGTTCTCAGAGGATGCTTTTGTCCATCTTATGGAAACTTGTGAGCAGTGACAATCCGATATAATGTACAAAGTATGAATTATATATGACTATATTCTGGGATACTCAGGGCTACAGATATTAGATAGTTTTCAATAAAATCAAAATTAATTTTAAATGTCCATTAATTGCATTGCAGGCAGTACAAATTTAAGAAGAACGAACGCATACAGGCGATGTTCAACGGGTTCGACGACGTGCTTAGCGAGGAGGCAATGTGGCAGGTGTCTGAAAGCATTAAACCCCGGGGTGGGAGGTCAAGGAACGCATCGGCGCCTTCGCCTCCCGCGCCGGCTCCGGCGCCCGCCGCCACGGCCGCGCCCGCTCCTGCTCCCGCTCATGCACAAACTGCTTAATCGGCTATGAACCTTTATACTTTTTAAGAGGTGGGTGAACGTGTCTTAAAATATAAATAATGTCAAAAAACGCGGGCAACCCTCGCCGTTACTTGCGAGTATCCCTCTCGTTCTAGATAGCTTAACGTGCTTTCTGCAAATACTGGTTTGTTAAATATATAACATATTACTAGCTATGACGCGTTCGCTAGCCCGTGCTGCCTTTTGTGGGTGTAATTTTAATTAATCCATTTTTGGTATTTTTTATCATGCCAACAAAAATATTTGACAAAATTTTATATCTATAGATTTATAGCCACAATTTTATACCTATAGATTTTAGATCTATAGTCTCAAAAATGCCTTTTTGTGAAAGCCGCCTCCCTATACACTAATTTGTAAAGTCCGTTCCTAGCTGAATCTACCCGGCGAAATAAATTATCCTACCAAATATTTAAGCATTTAAGCCTTATCCTTTCAGAGATATCGTGATGAATTAGTCGGAAGTAACATATATACTTGTGCATAAATATTATAAATAATTTATATATAATAACTTTTATAGTTATTTATGTTACACCAGCCAAAAAAGCTTCTAATATTGTTGCAATTTTTAAAAGATATAAATTTCATTGAAATTAACTTGAATCAAAGTTTATCTGGTATACCAAACGTTTAAACTTTCACAAATTAAAAATATAGTCACTGTATGTCATGTTCAAAATTAGGGCTTATAGGAAAATATGTAATAATTCTTTTAAATTATCGTTGCAGGTATACATTAATCCAAAGAATAAAGAAGACGAGAGATTCACTTCGACAAAATCGAGAGAACTATACACGCAAGGAATTGTATTAATTTACATAAATAATGTGATTATCTGTCCTAAAATGGCCTAATTATCTTTAGTGTTTATGAATAAATATGCTATTTCTCAACTGTGATCGGTCCCGGGGACGGGGGTGATGGGTGACGAGATCCAAGCTACAGAACGGCGACGAGAACACGCTTAATACACTACACTTCACTCAACTGAAAAACAATCCATAAGCCAGCTTAGTTTGGAGTCCACACTTGGAAATAATTTGAAAGTTACTGTCTTTACATATCAGCACGTGACTTGAATAGTTTACAATAAAGGATTCGCCTCAGCCTAGCTCTATATAGGATACGTTGTCATATATAATTGTTGTCGTGACTTGCCGTTGACGTCATATACATACTATATTATCGCGTTTTTGATATAAGGCTAAATTTGAAGTTGATATTACTTCACGATACATCGAATTAGTGCAGTCCTTTTGAATTCGTAAGGATAATAGTGGCTTACATTGGTATTTAGAGGAATTTTATGTAATTCATGTCTGCATATTGTGGTGTGTCGATTGTGTAATGTCAACTGTTATATCGTCTTTCTGTAAATGGAATGGGACATATTGGCTAAATCAAATGGTAAATAAAGTACAATACACTCATAAGTTTAATCTCTGGTTTTAAATTTTTCTTGTCATCTGTATTATATCAACCATAAATAGTGCCAAACAGTAAGCACAATATGTTCCATTTGTCTTTAATTTGTTTAATGGCACTCATGATGCTTGTTATCTAGTACAAGTAATTAATATTTGTTATGGGGCATTGATCCATCTGTATTAGAAAAAAAAAACAATGAGTTCGTCATACGTTTGACTGATACGTATTTCATTATGTCAAATAATTACTACATTGCTTAAATAATGTTTTACGAAATTACTCTTATTTATGACTCCATTGATAACAATGATTATTCTTTGTTATTAAGTGAAATAACTAGTAACCCCATAAAAATATTAAATGCTAATGTTAAATTAGTAGTACATAATCAATAGCAAAAACTAACCAAGTTTTGCTATTTGTGCAAGGTATAATAAAATATATATCGCAAGATATAATGAAGTCTTTCTTACTTGTCATTTGATTTTGATTGAAATGTTGATTAATGCAATATTTTTATCGATTTACGCGAAATTTTCAAATTTAAATGCGTACTATTATTTTTGATATTTGAAATGTTATATTTTTCTTAAAAAAAACTTCCTTTGAGGAAGCCTAAAATATATGATAAACATACTTTTGAGATTGACCTTGTTTATATGTAATGTGCTTCACAATCTGTGTCTTTAAATATTATAACTTAAGCTGTAATTCAGTACTTGCTCTGTATGAATGCAGAGCTGTATTTAATGATGGTATGCGATAAAAGTTACTTCGAAGTTTTAGGTAATCAATTAATTTATATTACAGTTTTGAAAGTAATTTATTATGTGGGGAGAATATCTCACGGCTGAATTTGGTACGGGGCTCTCGAGCGCCGAATGGAATAGCAATAAAAGTTTAATGGATTCAGGCGTTACATTGCGGAAGTCCATCCTAAATAAGAAAGGACCAATATCTAGCCACCTCCGCACATGCAGTGGTTGTCGTGCATGAAAGTGCACCGCCCGCCAGCCCGCTCGTAAATGCGCATGCGACAGACAAAATTAGTGCTAAACACCGAAAAGACTCGGTGTTTAGCACTAATCTGTGTAGCAACTCCTGAAGATGCCCCGTGGAGGGGTGAAACACGTGTTGAGTGAATTTACGGTGGCGGTTGTGTAGTTTGCATTGTCTGTCGCATGCGCATTTACGAGCGGGCTGGCGGGCGGTGCACTTTCATGCACGACAACCACTGCATGTGCGGAGGTGGCTAGATATTGGTCCTTTCTTATTTAGCAATAAAAGTTTTGATTGTTAGTAGAGTCGCTACACGATTTGTGATACTACTCGTTTAGAGTGTCGCTTACAACTGACTGGACGTCCTCTTCGCATAGACAATTATACTAGGCAAATGTTAGCGTTAAGCTTCTAGAAACCCCGGCGTGCTCGTTTACGCGAACACGCTGAAACTTCTGCGATATTGTCTCGACGTATGAGTAACGTTTGGATGAACTCAATAAATTTTGACATTTCAAATTAAAATCTTTTTAGATGAGAGGCAATGGGCAAAAGGATTGTAAATTATTTTATAAGATATATGCTCATAAAAATTTAAAAAAAGAAAATGAATAGTTACTGAAATAAATATCCCTGTCAAACCATAAGATGGGGGAAAGAGATGCCTCAAAAACTGGGCCAAAAAAAAAAATTGTCATAGACAATAAGACCTATTCGTTACTCATTCTCAGCGACAATATCTTTGTATAATACAGTATGTTTGGCGATGGTTTGTTGTTTCATTTACGTCGTAGTGTATTAACATTTTTTCGCACTCATCAAATTGTAACTAAGCTAATATTAGTTAATAGGACATTTTGATTCAGTGCGAAAGAAATTTTTAAGCGAACGAATCAGTTTCACGACTATGGTTATCATTTTCAATTTATTTTACGAATTTTTTTTTGTGCTGTATGTGGCAGTGCTGTAGGAATATAGTGTCGCAACGATTTTGTAGTTTGTATTCGTATGAATAAGGGACGCCACAGTCCCAGATGCAATAAATACCTAGACCAATATTTAGAATGTTTTACATCGCTTTACAGAAACTTTTTGCTGGTATGGCAATTATGAATAAATATTTGATGTAGTTAAGTTGGTATTACGTTACCATTTTTGTTGTCACGTATTGATACACAATACTGATATAACGGTTTGGTATAACTATTATTAAATGGAATATATTAAAGACTGCCTAAATTAATTACTCAATGTATTTGATGTGTAAATTAGTGAAATTTTGTTTAAAAGTCTCATTGTGTGCGAAGTACATTATACCGACGTATGTAGTGGTCGCCTATTACAGTTTGATACATTTTTATTTATATATATACATATACCATCTATGTTAACACAGGCACGGTTTTTGGTTATTTTAGGTAATTTGCGTACATATTTTTGTTGTATTAGCGACTTCAGTATTATTATATGAAAATGCCATAATGTATAAAATGGAACTATTATTTTTGTTTATCGACTTCTGCGTTATGCACGGTATTGTTTATTTTTTTTTAGTTTTAAGTATTTTAATGCATAAATTACTTTAGTCGGTCCATTAAGTTTAATCAATAAATCACACTGTATCTGAATTGCATGTATGTACAGTTTACAATTTGTGTGTCGAGATTTTTTTTTGTAATTATTTTGTAATATAAATATAGCACGTTATTTACAATAATATCATTGATTTCATTTCACACCTCATTTCCTATAACTTTATGATGTGCGCGCTACGGAATAAAAAGTAGTTTGCGGTGTACAATAGGTGACAGTTTTAAGAAAACCATAAATTTAAGTTTCAATTTTCAAACGAAAAAAGTTTTTTTATTCGAAATAGTCTCCTTAACAATTTATGCTTTTTTGAATCCTATTTTTATAGGCCATTGTGAATAGCAATGGCTTTTCCCACAAAAGAACAAAGTTCTCTTAATTTTGGAAATAAACTTACAAGATGCGTGACACAAGATCGGTAAGAAGAATGACCTATATATTGCGCATTGCCATAATCAAAATAATCGGCTTTTTATTTGGTCGAGTAATTTGCCGTGTAGTCCCGATAAAGGAGGACTCTGTTGCGTGTAGAGCTAGTGTTAGGTATACTTTAGCGAAAATTCTACACCGACGATATCAAAGATTGTTTAAGGGATTAATTATCATGGAAGTTAGAGTATACCATACTCTCTAAAGCTGACTTTATCGGATAAGCAACCAAATAAACACAGGGTAGAGAAAAGAAAAATAAAGCTAGAATTAGAAAAAAAAACTAGAAAGTAAATGAAATGTAAACTCGTAACATAATTCGTAATAAATTAACATATCAAATAATAATGTGAAATAGCACAAAATAAATATAAATTAAGGTAAAGAAATGTGATATTACCCGGAACTGTGATTTTTGAGGAACGAGGCGAAGGAAGTGAGGCGATAAATGTATGGAAATAAGTATGAAAAAGAATGATAGAAAATTGCAGAATGAAAGAAGAGGAAAGATAGATCATTCGTAGAATGATAGAACAGTGCAGAAACAAAAGTGAAAATATCATTAAATCCCTAAGGAATATCAAACTCTGTCGTACAAAATGGGAGTACGAGAGGTCCTCAATAACCCGGACATTAAAAAAAGCTGATCATAAATTAATCCAACGGTATTCAATAACGTATACTCAGCTGTAGTTCGCTACAGTTCGTTTCCCGCCAGGCTTAGGTGGTTCGAGCTATATGACCAGGTGACGAATCTTGCTGAACGGACGTTTCTTGGTTAAGAGCGTTAACCTTTATTTTTAACAATTGTGTCTTAGTACTCTTCTACTAACGTTTTGGTAACTTTTAAAAAAATGAGGCTCAGTCATTCTTTAATAGTTGACACGTTACAAAATCTTCATTGAAGTCTGATGATGTTTTCGTACTCAGTAATCTGAAAGCTCTTGAGAAGAAAGAGAGAGAAGAACAGAAGCTTTCAGAATAAACTCGATCATACTTTAGATATATTTATTTTTAAACCCTCTTTAAGTACTGCTTAGAAAGTTATTCTGAATTTATTTAGGTAAAATACCATAAATATCTATATATATATAACAATAACAAATTTCTAATTGAAATGTAACCTTTTTAAAATTGTAACTGTATTTATGACCCGGCTAAGTAAACACGAGTTATATCATAATTTTTAAGAATTGTACTTTTTTTTTTTTAAATCGTCATTTCTATCTTCTACAGATGTCGACAGGCATGTTATACGACACCATCGCTTCAAGAAATCGTAAAAGAAATAGATATTACAACACGTGACATATACCTTTGCATGGTTTAGAACTCTTTGAGACATTCTCATTAGGAGAAAGTGTTTGTCTGAACGAGTAGGTACCATATGAGACTGCCATGAATATTTCAAGGAGTACTATAGCGTAAGAAGGCTTAATGACTTTTTTACTTAAATTCTTTTTTAATTGTGCGTGTTATAAACACGTGCGTGTTATAGACATATTACACTACTAATAGAGAAATAAAATTGATATCAGCGATTTCTAGCATACTAAATACCGGAATGGATTGGTAAAGATTATTTAGAGATATATGTAGCTTTAATTTAAGAATACTTCAAACATTTTAAGTCTAGATTATTTTTTTAAATCAAGATTTTTTTTAAATATGCAGTCATAATTTAAAATAACCTTGATTTTTTCTGATGTGCATGATTATTCATATCAGTAATTGTATCTAATTAGGTTACGGTCGTAAATCTGCTAAATTGTAGGCATTGCATTGTTAGTTTATTTATTAGGTAATATATACAATAGATATAGTTAATTAACCAGAATATTTAATCTGCACTCGTGGATGAATGAATGCCTCATTTGTCTGCAGAGGCTTTAAAGCTTTTACAGTTATTATCAAACGCACTGTGTAAAGTGCACGAATATAATATGTTGCTTTACTTTACTTTTCTATTGAAATGCGGCAGGCCAATAATTTCTGGCAAGTTTGCAAGGACTTAAACATAATTAATTTTAATATGCACTAAACCAAATTTTGAAAACGCTTATTGAACGTTTTCTTTGTATATCATTACCTTATTTCTTACTTCTCAAAACCGATTTTCGGAAAGGGTATATAAATATATACATACATTGATAGCAGATAAGCTTTATATTTACCCTATAAAAGTTTTTACACCTATAACTAATCATGTATTTTTTAACATAGACTTTTACTGGATAGCGGAGCTAATGGGGATTAGGGGTTATATATAAGACGTGGTGTAAGTATCAATTCTCACCAAGCCTGGGATGCAGGTTGATGGCGAGGGTAGTTTTTTTTTTATTTCAAATGTATTTGGGAGATGCTGCTGCCCGTCGGCCCTTCATGAATATTTTTCCCTTAGCCGGCTCTTATGGCAATCAAGGAAGAACAGGATGGCTACCATTCAACGCTCTGGTAGCACGACGGCATATTAGTTTTTCTGTCGCCCTACAATGGGTTCTTTAAATAAGGGTTAATATTGTATGCAAATTTCATTATATACAATATGATAGTGTAAAGTGTTACATATATCTTAAAAATAAATATCTGATACACATATTAGATTTTAATTTTATTGTTGCTATTAAATAAGTCATAGAGTACACCAAAAATAAGATTATATACTTTAAAGCATAGGGTGTCCAGTTACAGAATTCGGATTTCAATCCTTTTTAATTTTTATGAAATAAGTGTTCACTTTCACAACTTTTTTTTTATAAATCGTATTTGAAGTCCGAATTCTGCCACCGGGCACCCCTTTTATATACCTCACAATGTCTGTTTTTTAACTTAAATTATTACTTTTTATATGAAGTTTATAGAGAAGAAATATACGAGATTTTATAATTTTCCTTTCTTTATTTAAGTTGTTTATGCCATTCGTTATATTATTATTTATTATTTTTCAATTCGTGAGTCCAGTAAGCCGGGATGCGCAAGACCGGTCATTGTGGCAATCTTTGAGCGAAGTTATGTCTTCAAGCAGGCGTGTAGCAGACGACGTGATTATGATGATGCTCTTTGTCGCCCTTTGTACATATTTCGTATCCTTCAGTTATTAAGCGTAACTATCTCTACAACCAATGCTTTCTAGTTGGAAGGAAGATAAGTGCATAAAAATGAATAGCGGTATTGCACATTATCTTAAAGTTTGGTTAAAGAAAAAACACACACGCATTTTACTAGCATAATTTGTATTAAATGTAAGTGTCATTGACTTGCGTTGACCGGGAAACCTTGGCGGTGGCTCAGCAGGGAATACACTTACCCGATAACTAAGCGTTAACTACTTCATTTCAAATACAAACTGTTTTAAGATTAGAAGCTACACGCTTATCTAATTAGGTAATCTATAAACGTATCCCGCTGGCAGGACTAACTGTTGCTACCTATTTATAAGCGCGGTACCGTTTGTAGACTCGCAGTGTTAAACAGCACAGTATATCGGTGTCAAATAACATGGGTGTCGGTTTTCGAAATTTATTTTCTAAAATGCACAAGATTATCTTGTTTCAGTTAATTTTTATTACGATGAGTTATACCGCACCGTTATTAGAAGAAATCGAGTTTGAAGTAAATGAAGAAGACGGTAAAGTTTATTAACAATTTTTTATGTTCTTTCACGTTATCTCATTTTAGGAATGAGGAGATCCGAAAACGTACGAAAGTAACCGTCATAGCGCGCCGAATTGCAAATTTGAAAAGCAGGTTACATAGCGCTCGGAACTAATGGCCGCTGAGGCCTTAAGGTTTTGCAGTAGAGAACACATATTGGCAAGCATAATGGAGAAGGTCTACCTAAAAGGTAGAGCGATGAATCCGTTAAGATCATCGGAAGACGTTGAAAGCAGGCCTATGTTCAGCCGATAATGTCATATAGCTCAAATGATGATGATGAATTTTTCACCAATTTGCAGTTTGCAATTTGCTGAGAAAAAGAATTATGCATTACAACAACATAGCATATATCCGAAAATCATTACATGATATTAACTTACATTTTACATATTTTTAGGTCCAGCTTTTGATTTAGAGTTTGGAGAATACTATGAAGGCGATATGTTACTTACGAACAAACAAAAACACGCGATCACAGAAGCTGAAGAAAGTCGCAATGGACTCATTGACGGCGTCAAACGTTGGCCAGAACGCACAGTCATTTACTACATAGAAGAAGATGATTTTGGTAAGTTCTGTTTAAAAAATGTGGCTACTACATTAGAACGTTGTTAATAAAAATATAAATGAACTAAATCGTGATGGTTATCGTTTGCCGTAGTGGCATTCACAGTTTCCGCAGATTGGATTTGACTCAGAGCTGAAATCACTTATCTTAAACCTTCCACTGGTAGCTAAGTTTGATGGCACCTTTGGAAGCCTCGATTTCGACTGTTACATCCGGTTTTGGCCGTTTTGGAGGCCACCAAACACTTAGTCCGCTTGAATGGTCAGACGCAATGGCCTCTCGGAACCCCGGTTTCGGCAGTCGCTCAATATGCGTTTATCATTCCGAATCAAAGGTACCTGAAGAGAGCTGGAACGATTTAATCGATTGCTAGTATTTCAATTCGTGACTTATTCAATTGTGTATGCAGTGTTGTTATCAACTTTTGTATTTCTTTTCTTCAACGTAATTTAATTAATGGTTTATTATTGTTTTTATAAAACACAGACGAGGACCAAGTTAAAATGATCGAATCTGCAATGGAGGACATCGCTAATAATTCTTGTATTAAATTCAAGCCTAAGGAACACGACGAGCACGCGGTGCAAATAAAGGTGCGTAGAAATATAAATAAATCATAATAAAGTAATAAAATACTTTTATATTATTTATCGCTACAATTTATATAATTTCTCTACCGAAATTCATGTTCTTAATAATGAAACGCATTTGGCCGACAAAGATTTGCGAAAAGAAATCGACTTTTAATATTTTTACAGGATTCTTTTCTTAAATCAAATCCAGATTTATTTTAACCAAAAATTGTAATTCATAAATTGTACAAGGAAAAGTGAATCATTATTTATAAATTGCCGTTAAAATGTCACTGTGGTCTTGTGCCATTCGATGTAACACTTAATGTAATTTTGTTTGCGGTACAGTTTCATTAAATATTCAAAGTGCTTTCTTTGAATTCGGTACTTGAATAAAACAACTAATCAAACATTTTATAAATATAGCTAAAATATTAAAAGATTAAATTATTATCTATAAATTATTATCGATTAACTATTGTTAAAACTTTAAAAAAAAATTATAGTACTTTTTATAACGTTTTATACCTAATGGTTATCATTTTAAATATCGTACATTATATTATGATTGAGGTCATAAAACTCAGACGGTGTTACAGCTTTATTCCTTTATTTGTTATTGATTTAAGTTTGGTTATTTATTTTTCACAATAAACATTTTTCTCTTTTTTAAAACAGATTTATTTGCTTTTTTATAGGGCACGTCAAGTGGTTGCTTTTCTAGTGTGGGTTTCAGCAACACCAGTGAAGATGGCGATGAAGTGAGACAAGTATTGAATCTAGCAAAAGGATGCTTCCGACACGGTACTGTGGTGCATGAGATGCTGCATACCCTTGGCTTTTATCACATGCAGAGTACTTATAATAGGGATGATTTTGTTAAGATAATTTGGGAGAATATAAAAGCAGGTAACATCTTTGATCATTGTTTTTACTCATTGCGTAATTCATTACGTAATTAGATAATGTAATATCAATATATGATATCAATCAGTTTATCTTCCCTCTCGGCACTCCCTTCGGCACTATTACTAGTGTTCGTAATATCATATTTTTCGGAATGTAAGATATTCATAGAGTCCTTTTTTAAAATAAGGTTAGTACAAAAACGAAACGGGACCGTGTTTCTCATTGTTTCATTAAATTTGTAAGAAAACGTAAACATTTAGATTTGTACCCTAGCTAAAAGCTAAATATAATAATTTTTTTAACAATTTAATTTAGTATAATCTTTTTTTAGGAACGGAACATAATTTCGCGAAGTACAACAACGATACCGTGACCGACTTTGGCGTGGCGTACGATTATAACAGCGTTATGCACTACCCTGAAACGGCTTTTTCGAAGAATGGAAATAAAACTATTATTCCATTGCAGGTTAGTACTGTTTAATTTTGTATAGGATTTAAAATAAATAAATACAAAATCTCCTCTATGTGCGTCATTATAAAGTTTTTTAAAAGTTTGAAAACATTTTATACGTAAGAAAATGTACACATAGTACGAGAATTACCTATTGTTTAACTTTAAATTCGAAAAAAATTGTTTACATACAAGCTATTTCGAGTATTTCATTACATTACTTATTATCTTATTCAATATTTAGGATATATATTACATATTCGTTTGGTTATTTAATTGAAGTATACTTTTCTTCAAATTTCTTTGTTTTATGATTATAGTGATGTTATATTACTTATATTTCTTATAGGATGGTGCAAAAATTGGACAAAGAAAAGGAATGTCCGAAAGTGATATAGCAAAATTGAATAAGATGTACTGTGAAACAGAAAAGGCTGAAAAGGCAAATTAAATCACCTGGTGTCGATCTCTTTAGAATTTACGATTAAAGATAATTTAATGTAATGTTTTGTTCAATTTTATTAAAGAATATAATAGTCGGTCAACCTGCTGCAATACCCTTTTCTCTGTGATGTTTATTTTGTTTCTTTCCTCATGTTTCTTAACGTAAATTATAAGCTTACATTGTAATATTTTATAGCTTTTAAACTAACATTTTAAATAAAGAACAAGTTCCAGTTTTACATCAGATAATTAGTGTATTATTAAAAATGTTTTATCGAGTTGAACATGTATCGTATATCTATTAAATGGGAAATATTCAAATGAAATTTATAGTTTTTTTAACAATATGATATATTAAAGGATAAAAAGTATATAATACACAAATATTTGTTATATTTGTGTAATAAATTGCGGCGAGGTTATTTGTGCTTGTTCTTGAAAATGAGAATTATCAACAGTAGATATTGGTTTTACATAAGTCGAAGAAAATAATGTTGTTTTATGAGATTACAATGACAACTTTCTCTGTTTACAGAGCAAATTGGTTGCTAACGTTTAAAATACACAAAATATAATTTCACTAGAATTTTCATCGTATAATTTTTACAAAAGAAAAATGTATAGTTTTCGCCATATCCACACAGATACTTCTTTAATGTTGAGATGCATACGAGACACTTTTATTCACAAAGGTAATATTAAACTACTGTAATACATGGGAACAATTTTCGAAAGAAATGTTCTATGTTCGAGATATCTTTGTTTGGAATTTAAATGTAACTATTATTTGCAAGTGTAAAACTGGTACTGAACAAAATAATATTTTATTCTCTCTCTCTCTCGCTCTCTCTAACTAGTGTAAAAAAGAGTGAGATTGATGAAATGAACAAGAGATGTACTTTAAATTGTCTATCCGTATATTTCCATTTATAACTTTTTTTTATAAACATTTATGGTTTAATATTGAATAATATGTTACTAATCAGATAAATCGACGAATGAAAAAAATCGCCAGAGATTTGGTGGGAGGCCTTTGCCTAGCAATGGGCGCTTATCCGCTAATATGATGATGATGAATGAAATGATCAGATTGAACCCATAAGGCAGGTAATATCACTGCATTTCTTGTTAATCCAAAATAAGTATTTTTTAACTGTGACCCATTTTATAGAAAGATTATAATTGTTATCAGCGCGAAGTATTAATGTTTGTTATAATACGTGACTGAAAAGTATTGATTTGTTTTGTATGAATTGCTATGCCTTATGACCGGTATAGTTATGTTAAAGCCAATACAATACACGTAATATGTGTATCTGTTTGACGTTTCCTTCACGCTATTTCTAAATTGTTCTATTTTCAAATATTTTTCATGTCAGTTATCGATTGACAGAAAATTTATTAATTTTATTATATGAAATACGAAATGATTGATTGGTGTGAAATCGTACATTTGAAAATTTTTAATAAACGAATGTTTGCGTCATTAGAAATGTCTTACGTCACCATGTATTTTTTATCGGCAGATCTTTTTATTCTTTTTAAGGACTATTCACTAGAATTAATATCGAGATGTAAAATAATATATAAAAAAGTTGTATTTTTTTTTATAAAAACCGTTTAAAAAGTAGTCGTCGCTATCGCATTGAACAGGATAGCATAAATTATCCAGTTCGACCGTTAATGCTGGCTGATCTAAAATGTCAATATGAAATACAGTATAAAGTAATAGACCACAAAAATGTGACATCGTGTATTGTCCTTTGATCCATCCCAAATAGTCGTTACAATTTTAAATTTGTTTTTTTTTTGTGGGGAAAACGAAGTTTTTTTGAGTTTGTTACATATGTTGTTTTTAAATCATTTTGAAAACATCTATTATATGACTTTAGTAATAACGTATTAACTAAAATATTTTTAATCCCGTTAAATTGATAGAGCGCAATATCAATTAAATCAATATATAAAAAAATGTCGATATGTTGAATGTAAATATGTCAATACTACACGATAATCGTTTAAAAGGTTTTCAAATTGATGCTTTACTATTCTTTTGTGGGATGAAGGTTCGTCTCATCGAGAAACATTTTGCATGTCGACTTGGAACTGCCACCAATCGCCCTGTTGTCGACGAATGACAGCTCAAGCCGAAGTTTCCTCATCTGTTTGAGCTTATTCACTCAATGAAGCGTCCGCTGAAACAATCTAAGAGCTCGGCGGCTTCAATCTGGTAGAATAGTAGTATGTGGAGGCCTGAGTCATAGCTCTCCTAGAGACGAGATCGAGAACCTCTCAATTTTCGCTACCTTAAGGCCCTAGGCTAGGCGCCTTCTGCGCCCTGCCGCTTCGAACCTGCGGAATCTACAAATGCCAATTGGGCAGCAGTGAAACACCGGTAAAAAATATTTTTAGTCGGCCCAATTGACCGAAGTGTGAATTTATATATATATATATATATATATATATATATGTGTGTGTGTGTGTATATATATATATATATATATATATATATATATATATAAATATATATAGATATATATACACACATATATATATTATATATATAAAAGTGTCGGTATGTTTCTTGTAAATTTGTCAATATTATATTATAATCAATGAAAGGTTTTTAAATTGATGCTTAGTATTTAAGTAGTTTTAAACATTTGGAAGGTAATGTTGACGCTTTTCAACATTAATATGGGGTTTTTTCTGCTTACATTTCATGTGTGAATTCTCTGGTCTTTTATGTACCATCAAGTGACCGCTGTCTACTAAAATAATATTTGAAATGGACGGATAATTCATACAGATGAAATATGTATTATAATATATTAAAAGTTTAATTAATATATGTATATTATTAAAACAAATTTTACACCCGATTTCTCTCTTTTTGTCGCTAAGATTTGTTTATATATTTATTTTGAAAGCGATTAATAAAACGCGAACTGAATATTTTATTCATGTTCTTACATAATATCCGTTCTCTACGATACATACACTCTAAAAACAAGTTCTCAGTGAGTAGGACAAGATCCTTACAACGCAGTTGAAATCGGAAACTAAAAGAAAGTGAACCGTCTACTTTCCGAATCTTGTGTTTACAACAGTGTACGCCTCGGACGTAAACTGATGTAAAAAATATTGACTTTAGTATATTAGGATTTTAAGAAAATAAAAGCAGAAATACTCTGAATAATGATTTTGAATGGAGTTTAAAACATCAAATGTCAGATAAATGAACGCAGGTATTAAAAAACTTATCGAATTTCCTACAAATAAAAATATGTATTATTGAAAAGCAGTACAGTAAAATTTATTAATAACAAAAGTTAAGTTATTACCAGATCTTGTTTATAACTATACATTTTATGTATTCTGAATGGCTTGAGTGTTTTAGACTCAAGGTTTGATTCTCATTTTTTTGCATTTTTTAAAGTTGAGAGAAACTTAATGTTAGTGTCTCTTTCAATATTTTTTACCGGTAACTTAGTAATCAGAAGTAAGATCAATAGTTGTTAAATTTTACCTAAATTATAATTTTTATGAATATTAGCATATTAATCTTATTCATAACATAATACAAATCATGTTATTATTTATTGTTAAAACTCTAATGTTAGTTATGTTTTAAAAACAAATAGTATTTTTATGTACAACCAAATTTACAGACGCATATACGATCTTTTATAATAATAATTGCGTCTGTAATATCATAAATTGATTTTTTTGGTATTGTCATTAAGGAATGTCGCCCTACGTACACAATAGCTGTTTTGATTAGAATGCAACCCAGTATTCGCAAATAACCTAAATGGCACACTTTATGCTGTTACACAAATAGGACATAAACAGTATCGTGGTGTTAAAAAAAAACAAACTTTATTAAATTGCAATTCTATTCGGGCAGCAAATTTAGCAATTTATTCTTGCGTTGTAAGGTAAGACCCCGCTTGGTTGGTGAGCAAGTGCGGGCTTCCATTGCTGACGCAAGAAACAGTTGCGAACCAACACCTTGTGAAATGGTCGTATCTGAAGCTATATTATATTGGTCCCGACCCGATGGGTTTTGTTAAACAGAAAAAATAAGTAGACACCGCGCGCAAACGTACTTAAATTTATTGTCGTTAGTTTATCGAACGGACATTTTGACGTATTTTAAAACAATTATGACCCATGCGTTAATTATCTTTTTGTTATAAATCATAATAAGCACAGATAAAAACTAAATCCAGTATGAAGTGGAATAAATTGGTGGTTTTACTCAATATTATTGTGTTAAAGTGTTGGGCAATGTCTCAAATTGAGTTAGAGGAGTTCAGTGAGTTTTTAGAAAAAACTTCGCAGTTGGATTTGAATTTAAAAAGTAAGTTCAAAGTATCTCTGGCGACGATCACTTATCGATAACTTTTAAAAAATATTCGACGTTCATTGTTTGTTGAGGATAGGGAATTAAATAATAGTATTTTTTATTAACTTACACAATTTTATTTTCGTTTTTAAAACTTTAATTTAATATCAATTTTAAGGTAATCCCGATATTGAAAACGACGAAGACGATACTGTATTGGATAATGCGTGGGAAGAAAGTGGTAAATTTGAAGGTGACCTAATTCTTAACGACAGGCAAAGACGTTTGATCTTGGAGGATGTTGCTGAAGGACTTTCGAGGAACGGGCTAAGAGATAGCACTAAACGCTGGCCAGATAATGAAGTTGTTTATTTCATTCAACCTGAACACTTTAGTATGTATACTTTGTACTTAATATTTACAAACTATTACGAGGAAAATATTTTTGAACTAAATTTATAAGCAACATGGTAGAATATTTTTTGTTTTTATGATATTATTTAAGTCACTTATTAGATTGTTCATAAAAATCTCCAGTAACGTAAAATCTGTTTGGAAACTTCAGCTCTTTATAGTTTTTTTATCTCTCTCAGAATTTTCGCTATATTTAATACGCTGTACCCTTTGATATGTATATTTTTATGACTGTCGAAACGGGGACAACGAAATGGTTATACCGGGCTCCAATCGGCTAAAACTCCACGGGCTTCTTTTAAAGGCTGTTGTTAAATTTACTGGAAAGCCTTCGCATTACCGTGATTAGGTCTCGTGCCTCGATTTATAAGGATAAAGCTGGAATTTATGGTGTAACTAGAGGTCATGAAGCACTACTTTAATCTTGTGTGGAAAATCATATTGCAGCAGAAGACTACGGAGAGGGAAAGAGAACCAATGCCATCAGCCGGAGAACTGAACATAATAACCATAATAACTATAATAATAATTTAGTGACGGATTCGAGGTGATCCGCCGCCCATATATCCTGACACCGCGATGGCGAGCGTAGTAATCCTTTTCGCGTCTTTATGATACCGGGTAGGAGCTGCAGCCTAAGACCTTGAAGTATTAGCCGTTGAAACTATGGTAGTGCATACGGTACCCGTAGTTAGCCAAAAGGAAACCCTGAGAATAATCGGTAGAAGTCCCGCATAACCCTTTCGTTGTCCCAAGGAATAACAAATGGGTACCTATCTTCCGTGATAAAATTGTCGCAGTGTTATAGAAAATTTATTTACAAAAAATTACAATCCGTAACTTACAAAATGAATCTGGGTTCCTTTGTAACATTTATATTAGTGATCTATGAATGATAACATTATTATGTGTTGTATTTTCTAGCGGAGGACCAATTACAAGCCATACAAAGCGGTATTGACGATTTAGCGCAAGCCTCGTGCGTTAAATTTCGTCCATACAAAAAAGGTGATCGTGATGCTGTAGTAATACAGGTAAATATTAAAACATAATAAAGTTTTAATAAAATAAATATCAAGTCACTATGAGCAAGAGAATTTATGATTAATATAAGAAATTTGTTATTGAAAGAAATGATAATATTTAACGATATTAAATAATATTAAATATTCATAAAAACGAATATTTTATAATACCGACTGCATTTTTAAGATTTTTTTGATAGAATTATAAAAAAGGTGATTTTTTATAATAACAGAGCATAGTAAGTTAGGCACATTCCATTGACACAAGATGGCTGGATTGTTTTTTAATGCTAGTAGTTTCACTAACTTCAGCGTTTTTCAGTAATGTTTTTACACAGCGTGAAAATTTTCGTCAGCTGTGGAATGCACGTTAGGAGAATTTTACTAATTTCTATTTATTCAACATTATGTTGTATATCGCTATCTAAATAGGTGTTTGAATAGATACAAAATCTTATAACATTTAAGATACATTTATGTGGCACTTTCTAAACTAACAATTCCTTCATTTAAGTGGCACTTAAGAGACTCGTATTAAACTGTTCCACATAGTTGTGTTGTACGGATATTTGTAGGTAACCTAATGGAATAGAGTTTCACTTACGCGTACGCAATGCCAAAGTAGGAATATGTTAGGTACATCTAAACACATAAGACAATACTAATATAAATTTAAAGTTAAAATCATTTCAAATAAATTTATAAATTAATTAATGTGAAAAAATTAACAAGGACAATGATTCTATTAATAAATGCAGATATAAGCCAGTTATCGGTATTATTTTTAACAGTGCTAAAAAAATAAACAGTAAACAACTCATTTAGTTTTTAAAACACAATTCGATCATTGAATCCAAATTCTTAATAAAATGATAGGAAAATATTAAGCGAAAACAAACAAAACAAAACAACCATTGAAATGTGGTATTATCGATAGACTGAATAATGTTTGGTAAAACCCTGTTTACAAAATTGAAGGTAGACAGACTTTTCTAGTAGATCAAAATCATCTCGTAAAAAAGTTATAAGATACCTAATAATAATAATGGTAGATGAATGTTTTCTCTCAAAATCAAAGCAGATATAATGCTATTGCATTAATATTATATTATTTAGTGAAGATTTCTCTTCTATTGGTTTTGTCAATAATATTAATGCTGTTTAAAATAAAGTAAACTTTGAAGCCCTCTTCGTGTAATACAAAGAGGGCTTTACAATTTACTCATTAAAAAAACTAAATTTAAAACATCTAATAATTTTTTCAGTGGTTGTTAAAGAAAACTAAACGTTGCTGACGCTTTTACTTGATTCATTTTGTAGGGTAGTAGACGCGGATGTTTTTCTCAAGTGGGTTACCAGGGAGGCTATCAAGTATTGAATTTGAATGGTAGACATCCAGTTGGTCGAGGCTGTTTTCGTCATGGTACAATCGTGCATGAACTCCTCCATACCCTCGGTTTCTACCATATGCAGAGTAGTCCCGACAGAGATGACTACATTGATGTGATGTGGGAGAATATACTTAAACGTAAGTAAAGTTACAACTTTAGTAAATCCGACACTTTCTACAGCCCGTCTAAAATTTACTAGAAAAACTATAGCACCGTCATTTTGGCTCTCATTTAAGGTTACTATCATTTTAAACAGTGAAACAAACTTAAGTTCCCAGGTTCCTCTTAGTTACTATTTAATGTCAGAGAAAATAAATCAAAGTTCTAAGTGTTACTATCAGAATATAACGTATAAATACAATATTGATTATTACAAATACATTATAGAGAGCATTGCCACTGTCTTCTTTCTTTTGGTGTACGATGTAGTAATGAAAGTGCTTCTACTAAAAGATGCTTTAGTAGTACCTAATATTTTGGATACAAGGTGTATCACGAAGGTGTGAATATTGTTTGTTACACAGTGTCGGACTATAGGTGCAATAGCTTTGTACCTCACTTGTCAACAAAAATAACGCCTGTTAGCAAATACCCTATATGAAGTGCTCTACACATATATATTATATTTACACGTATTCAATTTAGATTTCGTTCATCAATTCGTAATATTCTTTGCAGCGGCTAGACATAACTTTAGAAAATACAACATGTTTGCTGTTTCTGATTTTGGTGTTGGGTATGACTACGAAAGTGTCTTGCACTACAGTAAGAAGGCATTTTCATCGAATGGACAAGACACATTAGTCCCAAAGGAGGTAAAAATATCTTAAACAAGTTAAATAAAGAAGTAATTAACAAAGTTTAATGTGATTCTTTTTTACAGAAAGGAGTGGAAATTGGACAAAGAATTGGTCTGTCTGATAAAGACACACAAAAATTAAATAAAATGTATTGCGATTCTGATTCCAATAACGAAAATGAAGAGAGCACTTTTCATAAAAGTAAACTGAATAAGAAAGAAAATTCTAAAAATAAGCCTTTCGAAGGACACGGAATTGGATATCACCAAGGTAACACTGTGATTATCAAGCTTCCTGCGGCGGCACGCTATCGAATACCTGACTTACCAACATTTCATGTATTTGATCATTTTAGTAAAACCCCGGAAGCCATGCATGAAACATTTAAAGAAGAAAATAGTTTCACAAGAAGGTTACCATCACCAATCCACGTAAAAAACAAAATCTCGAATCCTGTCGTAGCAGGGAAGGAGCCGTTGGAACAACATAACTTTAGTATCACAGAACAGGAAAAAATAGCCAATATAAATAAAATCACAAAATCAATGTTAAAGGATAATATAGACAGTTATCAGTCAAAAAAAGAAGATGATGAAAAAAATAAAAACCGAAAACATCCAGAAAATGATCAATTTAATGTCGACATAGTAGAACAATTTAAAAATTTAAATAACATTGTTAAAACTCGCGTCTACCCTGCAGAAGAAAAAAATATTTATAAAATTAGAAATGATTATAGTACATTTGTCAGTTCTCCAGATATAGTAAATAACGATGATAAAAACCTAAACTTTGATTCTTATAACGAATTTCACACAGATGAGAAAAATCATAAAGATGTCAATCAGTTTTATGTATCTCATGAACCCGTCACTACTACAAATCATAAACTTACGACAGATCACTCTATTAACAATAACAAACCTAGCTCAGTAAAACATGATCAAAGTCACGAAGGAGAGAATGATACATCATTTAGAACATTGTTCCCACTAAAGAAAAATACTTATCAGGTACCTGAAGAAGATTTGGAGTCCATCAAAGAAGGTCTTCATCAAAGAAATGATTATCATGATCTTTATTTACAATCCAATAAAAATAGAGATAATAAACAACACCACATATTTGGAGAAAAACCACCGACTGACAATACTTGGAATAATAATGACGAATTTAAAACACACACAGGTGATTATGACATAAGATCCTACTCAGATCACATAACTAGTGATGGCCTTGATTCAAAATTGTATATAAAAACGCCCGATTATGAGCCACAGTCCAATTTCAGAAGATACAATTCTCCGGGATATATTCAAAAAGAACATTTATTATTCGGTGTACCAGTGCCATTAAGAAAGTTATGGTTTACAAATAAAAACGATCAATCTCGAGATTCAAGTTTACACACCGAAAATTTACGCAATTAATTTGCGAGATTCATTAGTAATAAGTGTTTAAAATAATTAACACTAAGAATATTAAATGCGGGTACCTTAGATGAAATCAAGATTTAAATTAACATTAACGTATTTAATAAACGTTTAGTTTTGTGTAGATAGTTGTGAATTCATTTAAAATAAAAGTTGTGATAAATAATTTTGTTATAGTTAAAATTTAGTAAACAAATGAGTTCTGCTAATATTTTTTTAGACAACGTATTTTAATTTTTTTTCTGTATATTTATTGTCACTATTTTTATTCCTACTATAATTAGTCAGTAACAATGGTAGTTAATATACGCTGATGTCAATATGCTTGAAAAAAATAAACATTTTTGTTAAAAACTGAAAAAATAGTTTTTGCTGTAGTCAATGTATTATCTACTGAACATTGTAATAAAACCTACAGTATTATAGTAAAGTAATAGTTTTGTTCGTGTTTTGTGCTTAATATATTTAATTACTCACTCATATAGTTAATGTAACCCTAGGTTAAATTTAACGTTCGATCGTTTTAAATTTGCATTTACATGCCCCGTGACTTTAAAAATTAAGCTTAAAGTATGAATTTATTTTTACTTTAAAGTTGTTTATAATTATAAGCGTTTTAAATGTCCAAAAAATTAATATCACCTATATAGCTAATTATTGGAAAAAAATATTTGATATTAAATTCTGAAGTTGCAGTATATTACGATTGCCATGTAGAAAATTCAGTTGACATTTGATGTTTGCTAATATTATATTTGTTATCATAGAATTGTCTATTTTGTTTTTAAACCCCTAATGCGTTGTTGTGTTAAAACAAAGTATGTATTTCTTCGCTTTATTAATCTTGTAATGTTATATCTTTGAAGTTAGTTACAAGTAATCTTTATCTATAGTTAATATTTAAAGGAAATAAATAAAATGACCCGGTGACAGTGTATTTAATAATTTCATAATATTTTTATATTTTCATGGGTTGTGCTGTATCGGGTGTTCAGAAAGCCACGATGTCGTTGCTTAGTAAGAATACTAGCGACGCACGGGCTAAATTAGAACGGAAACTCTACATCGCTAAAGAATCCCCTGAGTCAGACTTTGACCTATCTGATTGTGAATTACGCCAATTGCCATCTGGAATATTCTCCATTTGTAAAGTCTACAGAAAAGATAATTTATATTTACAAAGCAACCACTTGCATTCATTAGATCATGGAGGTGTATTATCGGATTTACATCTGATAAAGATCCTTGATGTAAGTTGCAATAAATTTACTCTTTTATCAAATGATATAAGGTATTTGGTTAATCTTACTGAATTGTATATCCAAAATAATTTCTTGAAAATATTGCCCGAAAATATAAAATACCTGAAGTGTTTACAAATTTTAGATGTGTCAAACAATAAATTAACTAATTTGACTCCAGCATTAGGGAGTTTGAAAGCTTTGAATACATTAAATATTACACAAAATGAACATTTAAAAGTAATATGTCCTGAGCTTTGTTTAGCTCATAACTTAGAACTTTTACTTCTAGACGGAGAACAATTTGTGTTTCCTCCACCAGATGTTGCTTGTAAAAACACAGAAGCAATAATGAAATTTCTTTGCCATTCTTTACAAGTTGAGTACATATCTCCTTTGTCACAAGAATCAAAAGTTTCTTCAAATCGTGATGTTAACAGATTTCACAATCCATTTTTGAAACAAAATACTGTTACTTGGGAAGAGCAAGAGGCTATTACAATTGAACAAGAGAAAAGGATTCATAAAGCAAATCAAGAACAAAGAGATAAATTCCTTTCAAAAATAATGCAAGAACAATTAAACTTAGATACTGAAATAGCCAAGGTACATGAAGGAAAAGAAATTGACAGACAAAGACTGATAAAAGCTATCCAAGATGAGGAAAGAGAAATTGATGTTACTGTGAAAAACTTTATTCAATTTGATGGACTAAAACCAGAAATTATTCAGCAACAACTTGCATATGAAAAATCCGAACACGATAGGTTGCTGGAGTTAACAAAAAAGAACTATGACAATATTAAAAAATCTGATGTGTTAAAAGCAATGGAAAACCTTATTAATGATAAATGTTCTGTTCAGCGTTTCTTGAAAAATTACAAGGACAGTTTAAACAACATTAGAGATAATATCCTTTTGCAAGAATCAGAGAGTACTTCTAAATTATCAGACATTCTAAACGCTAAAGATAATTCACGTGTAGAATTGGTTCAACAACTTCTTGAGGATGAAGATGTCCAAAAAGCACTGGTAACATCATTACTAGAAAAAGTTGACTCAAAAACCTGGAGTATTAATGAGGAAATATCTTTAATATCTTCACATTTAGCTAAGATAAGTGTTATTGAGCAGGAGAAGAGAAAGTTACAAATTGCTTATAATCACAATGAACTTCTTACTCAAAGAATGCAACTAATAACTTTGTTAGATGATTTGCTTGATCAAAAAAACAAGCGACGGAAGCAACTTATTGAAACTATTAAAGAAGTTGAAACGGAAAAGGACAGGAGTGCAGATTTCTGGTTAAAAAATTATCAAAAGCTTATTGATTCTGCTCCTAAAAATTTATTGAGTGTTACTAAACACCTAGATCCACAATTTGCAAACTACCTTTTACAAGGAGGAGTGATACACTGTTTACCATTTTTAGTAAAATTTTTATTTTCTGGTGACTCTTTAACAAATATAACTAGCGAAAAACTAAAGGCTAATGGTGTTATTCTTTCAGCAGATAGAGATAAGATACTTAAAGCTATAAAGCTTTATATTGATTCTAAGCAATCTATCTGTGATCAGCAACCATTAAGCAATAAAGCTAGTAGTTTTGAACCCTCTGCTCCAGCTGCTGGTATAGAGGACCAAGCTTGTTCAGGAGTCATATCTGCAGACCAATCTGGATTGGAAGGAGAATGTGTTATATGTATGGATGCTACATCAGAATTAGTGTTTGTACCATGTGGACACATGTGTTGTTGCCAAAATTGTGGTATTGCGGGTATTGATTCTTGTCCTATGTGTAGAACAATGGTCGAGAGAAAAATCAAAGTTTTAATATCTTGATTCCTCCCTTGAAGTATGCTCATTTTAAGGATTGTTCCAATGTATATTATAATTTGATGTAATGTCATGACATATTTATTGAGATAATTTATACATTATTACTATTATTGGTACTAATATGGAATAAGAACATTACTGTATACTATAATCTAAAAAAAAATGAATTTGATGGATATACATAAAACATTTCTTTACCAAAAAATTGTGAGTATTAAGTACATTAAACAATGAAATAATTTGCAAATAAATAGGTATTAAACTAAGCAGTCATATAAATAGTCTGATTCTTTAAAATATAGTTGATATGGTTATAAAATATGCATGCATTTTGATCAAAAACATTTGATGTAACAAGTCAATCTAATTTGTGCCTTCTAAATGTTTGTTATACATTATTTGTATTTCATGTTAAACACTGTTTTTTATACTAATTAATAAATGGCTGTGAATTGTTGTAAATTCCAATTGTTAATTTTTTTTAATTAAAATTTAAATATTTAATTTTATTGTTATATTTGCATTATTAATTCAGTGTTCAGTTCAGTGGGAATATAAATTGTTATCTTTATTTCTCTTAATTCTTTATATCTGAATTATTTTGTTAGACAGTAAAGATAATAATTAGCAGTCCCACTACCAACCATATATTTATTATTTAGTTGTTAATTATTATTCATTGTCGGCAAATTTCGTCGTAAAATAAATAAGTTTTTTTTTTAAATTTAATAGATACTTTTATTAAAGTACTAAAGGTAAATGATAGAGGCTTTATAGTTAATTTATTTAAGGTTTAGCTTGAAGACATTTCTCTTTTTTTAAATAATGTGATAAAAAATGATTCAAAATTATAATATGAAAATTTGTTGGAGTTTAATATGCATGTTATTCCATTTATGCACTTTTAATTTATCTTCTAGTTACATCTATGATATGTTTAATGATATTTATTATGTTGGTATTATATATAGGTTTAAAGCAAATTGTTTTATTCTTATTGTATTATTATGAATTGTACAGCAAGTATAAGTTTCACTTGCTAATGTGTTTAAGACAATGTTTATGAATTTTTTTATGAATCTATTCTGTAAGTACATACATACTGCTTATTATAAGATAATTTACTGTTTATATCTTAATATATTAAGTCATTACAAACTGACTTCTATACTTATTTTAATGTTTGCCTTACTTTGCATAATTTATATAATATATTGAAATAAATACTATACGCACACTCTGCTGTATTTATTTACTTGCCTCAGCATCAAAATCATTCAAAAATTGTTTGTATCATTTTAAAGTAAAATCTGTACAGTAAATAATTATTTCACGACATTGGTATTCTTATTAAAGACACGCAGGCAATGGATTAGCATAAAACATTAACATTTTTAGAATCCTTCAGTTATTTTGTTTTAGATTATGAATGAAAAATTATTTGTTAATTCTCAAAATACTATTTTAGCCCTATTTTACAAAGCTTGATTACTGGTGTAACAACATATACCCATCCTAAAAAATTAAGGCAAGGTGTTTGAAGACCACATATTGGTTGCAGACAAACAGTTTAGCTATTTAAAATACCAATGGATCTTTTATTACTTATTAAAATTTATTATTATTATAATGTCACTAAGACATCTTTTAAAATTGAGTTATCCGTGTATTAAATGAGATTTAGAGTAAGAAACGACGTCCATGCTGTATTATTTAAAGCTGTGATGATTCATTATACTTTAAGCATAAATTAAGTTACAGGTCTAAACCAAGGGACCTAGAGGTCTCTTGCACCCAGTCGGAGCATACGCCTAACCGACCTCAAAGCTTGACGGCCTCACGATTAAATAAATAATGTTAGGGCTCCAGCCGAGGTTTTTAGAGTTCTCGAGCTTACTGCAGAGATTTAGGCTACGCTCTAAAGGCTAATGCAATTTAAATACTGGTAAATCTATAAATGCCACCAGCTAAACATGATTGCTCAGAACAAAGAAGAATATAGAAATAAATGACCATAGATCAGTGGTAGTTTAGTATTTAAGGACTTTTATTAACAATTGTAAGTTCCGATTTCGGTTGCCGACAAACGCAGGCTTGCGTGAATTATACAATAAAGCTGCTGCTCACAAAATGTTGAGAGAAACCAACGAAACCGACATATCTCATAGTTCGATTTCTAATCTATTGGATAAAATTGACATTACAAGGGCTGACAGTTTTTTGCAATACTTAAATAGTGATGTTCTCTATCGGAAATATATCTCAATAAAATCAAGTATCGTTTTATTATAATAAATTAATATTAAAAAATATATAAGTACAAATTTAGAACACAATAATACAAATTTGCGGTATGTAAAGTAAATAATAAATTTTTAGACATGTAAAACATGAAGGACAATGGCTCGTACGCTTTAAAGTGAATCTTGTGTTCAACAATATGTTAGAAATGAAGCTAACAATAATAAATTGGTTATATATATAGGTAGGTATGCGAATAGTGTTTTGTCATTTTACATATAGTTTTGGCACCACTAAATTTGTTTTTTAAAAGTTTTATTTAATAAAAAATACTAGAAATTAAGCAACGATTCATCAGGAATTGTGTCTTCAGCCACGTCTACGCACCTTGAAAGATGAAATATGATCGACTTATAATTTTATGTTTTTGCGTGATGGAACATTAATGATTGCTTTGTTAAGCATGCAGACATTTACAGTTTCCGTGTATTGAAGGTGGCAAGGCGCTGAGGATTCTTAGCCCAAACGCGTTTTAATTTAAAATAGCGTTTTAAAATTAGCTATTCTAAGCTTGTAGGTTCATGAGGGAACTTCGGTGTGATGAGGGAGCCTTCCAATTGGTGACGCTTGGACGCTTATAATAGTATACGGATTTTAATTTGGCACATGGGGTAGAAGAGTACGGCTGACATTGACTGAGTATGGTTTTATAGAGCGTTTCTTTATCGCACATAACACCGACAGTTTAGTAGGCATACAAAGTACTTAGCCAGTACATAATTGCTCTGTATGTTTTTATCGTTACACAAATTGTTATTAAAATTAAACAATTAATAAAACTAGTTGAGAAGTTGTGTCTGTGTCAGTTGTGTCTCCACTCTTATGTCAACATTGTATAAAAAATCGCCTAATGGTTTAAAACTCCTCTTGTCTTCACGTAATTCTACTAATATTAATCATAATATATGAATAAGTTATTTATTTAATAAATGTAGGGGCGATTTCAGATATGTGATATGATAATTAACATCATCTGACCTTATGCATTCAATGTAACAATTTTCTATTTAATTGAATATAATTTACGATGGCACCTAATGAGGCGCGAAGAGGCTCAATTCTAAAGTGACTACTGCTGGACAATTACCAGGTTTAATTTTTACTGTTTACATTTTGATTAAGTGTAAAGTAACAAATGTTTAAGGTATTTGTAGTGGCAAAACATCATTCAATGTCTAGTCATTTACAATATTTATTTAGTTAATTATCATATGTAGCGATTATTTAAAACTTAGGATATTGCTATTTTAATTATTTATATTGCTATTTAATTAACTAATTAATAGACTTTACGTAGATGGTGGCGCATTGAAAATGTCCATTTAAAAATGATAGCTTTTTTTTTTGCGTTGCTTTTGCGTCTATATTGACATATCACTCGTTGAGTTACTATTTGCAGACTATGAAAATCGTTCTTTTACAATCCTATTCACATATCTTAATAATAGATACATCGGTTTAAAGATATTCCAAATAAGATGCAATGTTTATGAAGTCAGAGCTGAGCTGAGCTTTTGTTTTTAAACTTTTGTTACAGAATAAATGTCAAAAATTACATAACGAATTTTCCTGTTTTATGTTATACATAGTTATGACGAATGCTGTTATTTTTTTTAATAAATCTATAAAATATAACGTCTTCATGTTATATAAATGTGGTGGTTTTTATAAATACCTATGGGGATCGTATTATTCAAATGAAGTGAGATTTATGGGGAAGCTTACGTGCCTCGTGCCCGGGGGACCTTTTACTTAGTTATTAAAGATCTTCCATCATAATATTGCTATGAACTTAAATAAAATGTAACATTAATATTACTTTTTTTTTATATATGGCTTGAAAAAAATTTTTATTACAGTAGTTTTGTGCAGTAACCTAAAAGGAAAATCATTTTTCAAATACAGCTTTATACCAACATGTTTATGTTTTTATATAATTTTTCGTATATAATAATTACCTTTTCTCTACTTTTTACCTATGTAATTTCAAAATTTATTAGGATAAATCAAAATATGATTGTCAAATCAGTTTAAATTTGGGAACAATTAGGCTAGGAGCAAAACTCATGAACGGTTTCGTTATATAATACAATTTTCGTTAAGGCACAAGAAAGATTGTTTCAGAGAGAAATAAATGAAAATATATCAGGAAAAACATTAGCATCAAATTTATAATTACATTATTATTGAAGCCTTGTCATGTACGAAACAGAAAATTTATTTCTGTGCATTAACTTTGTTTATTATTAAGACAATGAATCAGTATAGCATTAGTAGATCAGCGGTAGAGGACTGGGATTTATGATCGTAGGTCGAGGGTTCGATTCTCGAGACATAATCTTATACAATTCACACTTTGTGCAATAATATTATAGGATTGCCCACCATTAGATAAAACAGATTTGCAGAAGATGGACTCCGCGTACCATAATAACTTTATACTGCGATCGCCAACCCGCCTGCTAAGCGTGGCCATTATGATAATTATATCTCCTCATATATATCTTTAGGAAATGCTCATTCCTTGCATGGGGCCTCCATGAGCTGAATTGACGAATCAGTAAATAAGGTGATCTTTGTGAAATACATTGTATTTGTTTATCTTATTTGAACTGCGGCATACCACTAATTTTTGACAGCATGTGGTCTGACAAGTTAGTTAGTATGTAAAATATATACTGTATGTAAATTATCCTAGATAAGGCTGTACATAAAATAAAGGTATGCAGCGATTTGCACGTAGAATGAAATTTCTAAAAACAAGGAGGATTGCGTTCTATTCTATGATTCTTATGGAAATGAGGTTCGTGTAATCCGTGGTCTGAAAAAAATTTGCATGTTCTGCCAAGCGCTAATAAGAGAGGCGTCAGGTTTAGCATAAACCCTGTTTCCTCGCCATGATATATTATAATTTTATTATAATATTATTATGTGACATTGATGAAGGTAGAATGCATATTATTGTTATTTACATTTTACATCTGACTTCTAATAGGCAGACAAAATAAAATATTAGGAGGGATCGGATTGTTTCTGCGCGTATGTTGATATTTGATTAACATTTGGTGGCTTTACATACTTGAGAGACGTATACTAGATGGCAAAAGGTTATGGACAATGAAGGTGAATATATTGTTGACTAGAAATAAAAACTTGTTAAAATTGCATTTGTGTGATTTTAACTTAAGAAAGCGACATTACTTTCTGGTCCTCTTAATATATTCGTTGCAAAAAACATAAAAAATGTCGATATTTTACTCGGAATACTGTCTGATAATAGGCAAGGTTCAAACTAAGTAAGTCCAACAAAAGAATCGTCTAATCCAACTTGGTTGCACAGCATTTGAAATATAACGTCTTCTTGTCCAATATCTCTCAGTGCCTTAAAGCGCAGGTCTCCGATCAACGCTATCAACTCTCACTTCGGGCCTGATCGGCCAGCTCACAGTAGCTCAAGGAGCCACGGAGAAATTTGTGCTCAGGATTTCTCCACGAGACTGAATCAGAAATGAAAAGATCTGTAGACGAACGAAAGTAAACCCCAGTATAACCAGCGTATTGGCTAGTTGAAGTGCCAGTTCGCATAGTGCGCAGAAAAGTCGGCTTCTGGGATCTTAGGGTTCTTGAATGAAGATCATGGATCCGCAAACGCAGCGTTAGACGTCCACCCATAAGATAGACAGACGACCTTGTTAATGTCCTGGGTTGTCATTGAAATGGAGACGTTTTCAACGAGACTTATGCCTAGCAGGGGACGTGCTTCGGCTGATATGATGATGGTTAATAAGTAAGGTTGCGTTTTAAATATTTTATAAAATTTAGGAACACAATTGATACTTTTCTTCAGTCGTAGATAAATAGTCCTTAATAAGATGCTAAGCCCTTCCAGTAAAACTGTGGTCAATTTTTTACCGTGAATTAAACTCATAAATCTTTCGTTATAAGGGAGTTACCGCGAGAACGACTTTTGTAAAAGTAAATAGATCGCTCAACAAAGACACGAAAGTAAGGATGAAGGCGGTTACTGATTAATTAATAAACTCTGGTGGGAATCATTTATTACGAACAAATGTCCAGAAAAGGTTCTAAGGACTATTACTTCAATAAAATGGGCAATTTCATGAAACGTTCGGAATAGCCCGCATCCTTTATTAAATAGTTCAGTATAGGTTTAACACTTATATGTAGAATTTAGGCATCTTTACCAATATTGTTCGAAGTGTCAAAAACGAGATAATTTAGAGTGCAACAGCTGTTATTTCGATTGAATGCGAATGTTATAACCTCGTCATGGGATAATTAATTAAATATAGATCTATGTGAAACTTATTTAACTCTTTTAAAACAAATATTTTGTAAAGTTGATAGAACTGGCTTCCAAAACTTAAACTTTAAGCTGATCGATTTTTTTTCAATTAATAAACTGTAGCGTCATATATATATAAATAGTAATTACATTGTAGAAGGTTCGTATGAAATAAAATAGGTAATAGCGCAGAAATTTGAAAACTTTTGCGAAACATTATGACTATTATAACTTCGCATTTAATACTTCGCTGTAAACTTCATGCGTTGACAGTTTTTTTGTAAATTAGTTTGACTGTTTGTCTCCACAGTTTTTAATACATCTATCTCGGATTCGTATAACGGGCATTGCTAAGAGATATATATAAGATATAGGTTAGATCGTAGATATATTTATCAAGGGTATAAATATTATAAATAATATTCAATAGATTGATATTATAAAGAGATATGACCTTAAATTAAATCCCTTTTATGATTACGTTATAATTTTCAATTAAGTTAATTAATGACCATAAAATACGCGATCGTGAATACGAGTATAAAATTTGTTTATTATAATACGCTGTCGTAATTGAAAGATTACATATTTAATACATTTAATGATATCGCGTTTATTAAATGGTTGACGTTCTATCCTATTTACATTGTCGGCGACGTATAATGCAACAAGTAATGAACTAATAGATCAGACGTGTTATTTTAGAAAAAGCCATTTTTTTATATTTACCGGTTCATTAAACGATATTGGTAATACACTAAGATTGCATATTTTTAAAAGTGTTTAAACTCAATATTTTTAATTTAAGAACATAATAACAATTTTCGTATAGATAATCTGTGGAATATTATACCGATTATAATATAACTTATGTAATTTTTTTTTCATTTTAATCCAAGTTAAAAGAAATATTCTTAAATAAAATAATTATATAACAAATAAATTAAATAAATTATATGTTAGAAATATTATGTTGGCATTATTACTCAAAAAGTTGGTTACTTTTTATGTCATAAAATGTCATAACCTATGACTGGGTTAAAAACGAATGGTTCGTGTCTTTTTAATATACGGGGTAATGGGTTGTAGGTGTTAAAATGTGTAGGCTTGAAAATGGTGAATGTATAGTTCATTTGGCAGCAGGAAGCTTTTATATCTATTTCCAAATAACCTGTCTCGACGAGGGTTTTTTTTGGCCCCCTTTATTGGAAGCATCTCGTTCTCCCCTAACATTTTAAAAGTTAAGGATTGTTTATTACAAATATTTTTTTTTACATTCCTAATATTTATTTTGTCTGTCATACTCCGCATGATCTTCCACTCGTTACACATCACAAAATCTGCCACCTTTATCATTCATTATATTCCGTTCTTCCTTCTTCTGTCATTTTTCACCTCAGTTTTTAATTTTACATTTTTATCTTGATTTAAATTTATTTTGGTTGTTTTAATTTCTTTTTTTTATTTTTACAATAATAATCTTTTTCTATTTTCTTAAACTAGTTTCTGTTATATACTATTATTTAACTTATACTATTACTTAACTTATATTACAGGCAAGCTAGGTCTTATTATTACTCAATGCATTTTTTATTACATATTTACAAAACTTTAGAAGGATTTCCTGGTATTGATCGTGGCTTATTAGAGGAGATGGTTTCCCTCTTTATGTTCGCACACAGTTCTGTCTCGCATTGCGAGGGGGTTGCTCTTACTAAAGTCAAGTTAACTCCTTGAGAAATCTCAAGAGTCCCTTAATGTCTCTGGCGATCTCGAGGAAGCACTTCGGTGATCCGAGATTTTTTTTCTGAAACCATGATTATCATTTCTGAAACATTGATTTTTTGATGGGGTGCACTGGTAATTAACAGACTGCAAATGAGCTATACTTTTACACTTTTTAAATTTTTACGCATACAACCAATATCCCTGTGTAGAAAAAGTACTACGAGAATCTTGCGAGAAAACTGGCTTTGGGCGAATTTATTACCTGATTGTTTTGGCTCTGTACGCTCGGCTAGGTTTTAATATTATTATACGGTTGCAAAATTAAACATTTTATTTAGTATTTACTGGATGAAACTAGTCATAAAATAAGTCATTTTACGTAAAATAATTTCAAATATAGATGGCCAGATACAATGTTCTAAATTTTCGTCGTATTCAAATCAAAAAACATTTTAATTGCCATAAAATCTTAGAATTTTTCTTAGGATCTTCGGATTCATTTCACAATAATATTTTTACGTCTAGATAACGTAATGGAAACTTCAGTAGGATGAAAGAATGAGTAAAATTGTAATTCAATGAACATATTTCATAAACTTGTAAAGGATCATTTATCGTACGTGTATGATATTTTATTCGATCTTAAAAGATTTCCAATTTTAATTTACGCTGTCGCAGAACCGCTATGACGCCATGCAATGGAAATCCTTAATTAAGACAATAAAAAAGCGGTCTTTTTTAAATGCTTTCCGAGACACTTCACTGCTTAATTGACAACAATCAGGATCCAGACTTAACAAAGGGGCTAAGGTAGTTAATTTATACTTAATCTAAAATATTTTATTTGATGTTAAGTTTTCTCCTTGAATTTATAATTATCATCATTTCGGCCGACGTATGCTTCCCCTATAAATTTCCAATAGTATTGGACTGTACCCACCTCCACTTCCTACGGGCCCATGTCGCTTTACAACCCACCTTGTGGGTGGACATCCTGCTGCGATTGCCGATCCGTGATTCCCCCCACTCCAGAGCCTTAAAGTTTCAACAGCCACCAGTTCCGCACGCGATTATGCCTGCCGTCTGCCACTTGCTCCTGGTAAGTCATGGATCGAGCACCCTGTACTGTGATCTATGAGCTCGGTGGTTTACCAATCCAATAATAATAACTTATAATATTAATAGTTAAAAGAGTGACCTTCCAACAATGAAAAAATTTGTAATTATTAGAATAAAAGAAAAGCTAATCACACTCTACGTTGGAGCAACTTTGATGTTATTCACCTACAATTTAAATCTTTTAAGGGTTTTTTCACTAGCTCTTAGTAAGTTTTTTATTTACGCACAACATAAACAGAATGGATTCGTCATGTAAATGGTGAAATATCAATAATTATTTAGGTAAAGTTTCATAATTAAATTGCCATACGTGTTTGTTACCATGTATTTCTCCTTTTGGGAAGAAATATAACTTATTAAAGGAATACAAGATGGCATACTGTCATCGTCTTCACGAGGTGATTGGTAATAGTAGTAGTCTTTCATTGTATATAAACGGAAATTTTGCCACAGATAGCTTTGTAGAATTCGCAGGCGCCAGTTTTTTTGACAGAAGAAAAAATTCTTGCAGAAAAAATCTTATACCTCTTTTTAAGCAAACATATACTGTTGACACTCATTGACAGCGTCCATTTGCGGCGGTGACTTTTTATTATATTTAAATCATCCCCTAGACTATTTCTTCATTTATTCTATAAGAAAAAAGAGATATACACGCAAATTAAACTTGTGGTATGCAATTAAGTTTTACACAGTAAATTAAAGTCTTTGTTATAGCTGTTTTGTGAAAGGAAATGGTGCATTTCTGAGAATAAACTGCAACGATTATTTTTGCGGTTGAAGCCAACGGCTTGCATTAGCACCAGCTTAATCGAACTCTACTATATCAGGACACGTTAGTGCCATGTTTAATAGAAATAGTTGACATTACGAAAAAATTGTTATTTAATTTTTTTTTGTAATTATGTGGTGTCTTTACATTTACATTTAAATTTAGAACGACGATAGTAGTTCTGTATGTTTATTTCCTCTAACTCCTTAGTATAAATTTAAGAGTACGTGTCCGTGCTGTTTTTTTTTTGATAATAATATGTTGATTTTTTGAAAATCGTCTTTTGTATTAACTTTTTGTCTGTGGTTTCCAAGAAATGAAAAAATGCCCTACGCGTATTTTATAAGATTTTCGATGTTCGTAAAAGTTCTTTAGTAAGCAATGAAATAAGCAATATGAGAACAAGTCATCAGTAACGATATTTTCTAATATTTTTATAAAATTGAATCATTATTTATAAAAGTAAAATGTTGTTAAACTGAATTAAAAGTGCAAAAGTTCAAATTAGAATGTGTCCCGCTCACGTTTAATAACTGCCGCTCCTGCACTGGCTGGCCGCTTCTAAACCTTCAGTACGTATATAGTGTAATTCGAGATGAAACAAAATGTTCGCAAAAGATGCCGCCCATGGGCCGCTCGCGTTTAATAACTGCCGCACCTGCACTGGCTGGCTGCTTCTAAACTTTAAGTACGTAAATAGTGTTATTCGAGATGAAACAAAAGGTTCTCAAAAGAAGCCGCCTATGGGCCGCTCGCGTTTAAAGGCTCAATATTTCAATAAAAAGAAGCCTTTTCAATCACATTCATATTTTTAATGTAAGCAACATTTTCACTCTCATGCCTTAAAGATTAAACTTAAAAAAATGAATAACTTCAATACGAAAATAAGTTCTTAATAGTCACCACATATCTTAGCTAGTGAAAATGTATTTACGGGCGCTTTCAGTTTTCAGCTTTCTTATAATAGAAAATTTCAAATATGAGCAAAGTAACAATGTACATATTGTTAGTAATGGCAATAAAGACAAGTTTGGTTACTCTTAGGCTTTCGGCTACGTAAAATTAGTAAGGCCTTTATAATCAACTGCATATGTTTTTAACACGCTCACGTGTAATGGCTAAGAACTATCATTTAATGAATTTATTTAATAAACAAAAACTCATCAAAAAGTTATTTGACAATAATGTAAAATTCATTTACTGCACACAACTTCGAAATGATATAGAATATTAGAGTTACCTCTAACTATTAATTAACAATATTTATGAAATTGATTGGTAAAACAAACAATTCGACTGAGTTTGTTGCGAGCTATTGAATCCACTGATTTGTTTGAAACCTACCACGTTTTTTTTAATAGGGGCTAATTTAGTAGGTCTTTTTTTAATTCTAGTTTCTATCAAATGTGACTCTTCCGGCGTTCTTTTTATGACGTACACAAGTAGCCACTGTAAGTGATCTAAAGTTTCACCAACACTTTGATGTTTACTAATTTATTATAAATAAATTTATAATGCTCCACTTAAAATACCTTAATATTTTTACACTTGAAGAGAAATTTCTTTTCTATTTTTACTTTGATTCAATCTTCAATTCAAAGGTTATTTCAAGTAAATAAAATTTAGGTCGAAAAATCAAGCTGAATCTTTGTCGGAATTGTATAACAAACAACAATAAAAGAAATCCATTTTAACTCCGAAAGCGGTTTCTCAGCAACCGGCCAAAGTAAAAGAAAGTAGTTTCCGTCGAGTTGGCTAGACAATATTACTTAATTTTTATTTTTAAGCCTAAACTTTTGTTATAAGTTGAGACTTTTAACGTTTCTTATTAATGTACTTAAAAAAAGCCCATTACAATCCGAGTGAGAACAGTTTTGTGCTGAACAAGAACTTTGTTTTACAAATTAAAACAATAGTCAATTTATATAAAAATTAATTTTTGAATTAAGGTTTGGCAGTTACAAGAAAACAAAGAATAACATTGTACTGACGATTGATACGATATCATAAAATATGTAAGAACGAATATACCTTTCTTGTAAATAATAACATTTTTGTAAAATGGCAGTTTCATATCTTTATTCCCGTAAGGATTTTGATTTTAATTATTCGTTATATTAAAGCAAGCCAATGGCACAACGTTATGTACAACTATTATACGATTCAATCAGTTTTATTCATTTGGCTCTATGTACGAGTAGTGTATTTTAAATATAAGCTTATGCTTAAGCTGTATGGCATGTGGTTATATGGTACGTCTTGTAATTAACTGTTAACTTTATCGTTAACCAATGCTTTAATGTCGCCAATATTAAAGCATTGGTTACTAGTATTACTAAGTTACTAGTGTTTTGGAGAGTTAAAGATCTAATCTTAATCCTTAATACGAGTTATTTGTATTGTTTTGTTGTTTATTTTACTATTATAATTGATTCAAAAAGAATAGCAGCAATTGTCTTTTAGATTCCAAATCCCATCTGTCGAATCAAATTCGGCTTTTGATTATGAATTCCACGCAGGAGTAATGTATGTACAGAAATAAGTATTGGTAACCGTAGTTAGGATAACTATAATATGGATCATTCTCAGTCGGACGCTTCTCCAAACCACATTTTCATTTAATGATATAATTTCTTTAACGCACTGAAGTCATAAATACAGAAGAAATTTATATTCGTGTTTTCTACATAAGGAGTCATAAAAATGCTAACATTATATCAGTTAAATTTTCACTCCACTAACTTTTATTTCAATAACGTATGACCTGAATCCTTCGAGTTCAGAACCGATTTAGATCTAGTGGAAATCTAAAATTCGTTATGTGTAAAATTTAATAACATTTATTTATACAAAAAAAAGATTGGCAATTAAATCAACATCTTGTCCAATATGCCTTAGTGCCTAAAGACGAAGGTCTTCGACCGATGTGTTACCAGTGATGACATACAGCATTGAAACGTGTTCTCACACTTCAATCCTCAATGGCAAGCTTATTATCGCTCAACGAGCAATAGAAAGCGGAAAGCTCTTCTTTTTTGGAAATCTGAAGATTGGATCTATGTCCGGTAGTGGATGTCTTACCGCTGACACAATGACGATGATGATGAAATCCAACTGTTAGTCTAGAAAAGATAAACTATGTGATAACTAATAAAATTATTACAGTGTATTGGGAGTTAAAATATCAAACTGAATAGTCCCGAATATTAATAATTGATTCTTAAGTATGTTCAAGATATAACTGTCCACGTTCAAGATGTCATATTGAAATACTCGGAGGCTGATTAATATTAGACGAACATTATTAGTAAACATTTTATATAAATATATTTCTAAAACTTAAGAAACTTTGAATACCGAATGGCCTTAAACGTTTAAATCTTGTTATCGGCAGTCAAAATAATTCCTTTTTCTACATTTATAATCATATTACAAACTGAGTAATCTAATAGAATAACGTCAAAATATTAAGTTAAAATAGCGATAATGTATATTGCAGATTGAGTAAAATTTTAACTTTTGAATTTGTTATGTTAAAATGAATAAAAATTATGTAAAAAGATGGAATAGTGCGTATTTCATTATTTTAAACCTTTAAATATTTTAAGTTAGTTTTGAGGTTAAGTCAATATATCGACTGTGAATCGCCGTATAGATTTTGGTCAATCGAGTTCCCTCTCTCCTACCATCATGACCTTCTTAAAATGCCTTATATTCTGGTTATATGGTTCAATTACGATAATTTTTTTCGTAGTCATGCTATTAAGATAAACATAAGCCATGTCTTGCCTTTATTCTATGATATACAGCAACACAGACGAAAAATTGTTTTTTAATGTATCACTTTTATACAAAGGATTAAGAATTCGTTAGTATATTTATTTTTATTTATTTAATATTAATAGAATGAATCATAGCGTCTACAGTGAAGTACACAGGGCATTATCGAGCAAAGACCGGTAAAGAAATACATGAATTCTATGACATACATCACTATATGTGTAATAAATAAATAGTTAGCAAATTAATTCCTCCATTTATCACCTCTGGCATAGTAACAGAAATAGGCCATTCATAATTAAAAAGATTTGTGTACAAAGGACGTCTTAAGTATTTTAATGACACGGTTTACTGACACGTAACTAATTTGCTGTTACGCATGAAGTCTTATTTATTCTTGTATGAAATCGTTTCTGATCTTAGCTTTTTTTCGACGAGTTTCGTTTATTTATAAAATTATGGGACTAAGTAAAGTCAGTTTTGTGAATAAGATTGTTTGTTAAATGTTTGAGCTTATGTCGGTAGTATATTTTCTTTTAAACGGACTTATCGTTCGACTTATATTAACGGACATCGGAATAATATAACTTATATAAGATTAAAACTAATAATGCGAGTAAATTATTAAGCGATTAAATTGTTTTTGGAAAAACAAACTATTCCGTTTCTGTTACCAGTTCTATTAAGAAAGATGTAATATAAATGCTTCATTTTAATTAGAGGTCATTTAATCTGGCCGTGATAATATTAGGTTAAGCTTCTTTTCCTCAATAGCATACTATGATATTTATTTTGCTGTTCTATTTTGTATTGTTGTTTAAATAATATGCAAAACCAATTCCATGAAAATGCGACTGTAACAATCCGTAACAAGCCAATCTTCCGTTCGCTATTTCGTGCACATGGAAAATTATTTGATTAAGTCCACTGGACGCTTCGTTGCGGTGTTGCGCGAGGTAGCGTTAATAGTTCGTTCGTTGTTCATATTAAACCAGTAATTTCTTTCGTTTACATCCAAATTAAATGTTGTATATGAATTTGTACATCTGCTTTGTATAGGCTTAATTAAAGTAAATAAAGATTATAACTACTAAACTCTCTTTAACTTTATTACTACGCTAAGGAAACTATAAAGCAAGTAGAAAATTCATTACTTACTACAAATTTTAGCTTTGTAAAATATATATATGGTTTGTAATCAATTTGTGAGATGTGATATGAAGATGGTGGTGGTTAATGTCCATTATTACAAAATAATTAACATACGATTACCATAAAGGTTTTTTTTTTCTATTGAACAATTGTCGGCGATGTGAGCAGTGGTAACCTAGCGGTAAGGTTTTTGATTTGTGATCGTAGGTCGTGGGTACGATTTTCAGGATACAATCTTGTTTAATTCACACTTTGTGCATTAATTACACAGGGTTGTCACTTCTTAGAAACAAGTTTCCAGAGGATAAGCAGCAGTGTCCTTTGCATAACATAATACCGTACAGTGATCGCCAACGCGCTGGCGAAGCATAAAGATTATGATATATCCCCCCATAGATATTTTTGGAGGAGATCTATGCCTTGCAGTGGGCGTCTAAAGGCTGGTTTGACGACGAAAGATTGCAAAGATTTCTACTTTTAAGCTGAAATTAGAATTATCGGGAAGGTCGAAAATTCACAGCTTTGCACAATACTAGTACTTAGAATTTCTTCATCAATAACGATATCAACAGCCCCAGTCCGCTTAAAAAGGGAACTCTATAGAATAAACACGCGAGTTTCGAGTTCATTACCGTTGTAAGGGGTACAGTGCTCAGGGATGACAATCCGCATAGCAGATTTAAGGAGTCTTTCCTTGTTATGTATTGGCGTTCATCTTTTCTAACCAAACCTTATCCGTTGCCCGTTCCAGAAATGAGCTGATTGGGTTCTGGATAGGCCACAATCCTTTTGCAGATTATAGATAAATTTCGCTGTTTTACCCCCCGCTTTTACCCCCATCGAAAATAAATTCACTATTTATTTGTGCGTAGTTATTTAGTCGAATTGGACGTAGAATTTGTTGTTGCTTAATCGTGTGGACTTTGGTTATGTTGTTTTCCTGGACAACATGTTTTGTTGTTCTTGGGAAAAGGAATAAAAATAAATAATAAATAATAATCGAAAATAACCTAAGGAAACATTCGTCATTTGTCACAAAAAATACATATATGTACTCATAGCGGCCGCTTCCAAAGAAAGTATACAGAACGCTAATAATACCATGTCTATAATCAATAGTATATTGCTGGATTATTTTAAATATAACTATAAAAATTAATAAAGTGTGATATTTACTTTTTTATTTACAAAGTTTAATGTTGCTTTGTATTTACTGGTTTATAGCACGATTGAGCTGAAGTTTATAGTAAGTAAAAATATAGCGTTATTTTATGTCGTATGACTGAAATATATGAAAAGAAGGTGTACATTAATAAATTGAATATTAAGAATAATAACTGTGTAACGTCTTTTACGAAACGTCATTACAAGGTTAATATACCAAACCAAAACAAACAGTTCAGTTCATCCATTAGACTTATCAAATAACTGCGGAGTGCAGTTATACGTTTAGTGGAAATGGTACAGCGAATAATTGAATTACTTCCGCATTTGAATCGAATACCGTACGGTCGAACCGGTGGAGTATTTATACAATGAGTATAGATGAGTAAAGAGAAAATATAGATACTCTATATTTTCTAATTTTTAGTCAAAAAATCATTTGCTTTCGGGAATTTAAAAGTTCATTCTTAATAGATAGCCTCTTATTGATTATTTCAATATTAATATTATATATATATCAAAGACTACGCCCAATTCAACGAAATAACTATGCACAAATAAATAGTGAATTTATATTCGGTGGAAGTAAAAGTGTGAGGTAAAACAGCTAAATCTCTCTATAATCTGCAGAACCATTTTGTCCTATCCAAAGCTCAATAAGCTCACTTCTGGAACGGACTTTGAAGGGGAGTTTAGTAAATAAAGACGAACACCAATGCATTCCAAGAAAGTCTCTTTAAACATGCTACACGGGTCGTTGGCCCTGAGCTGAACCTGGCACCCGCGTGCTTATTCCATGAAATTACCTTTAAAAGTCATAACTTTTTAAGCTGACTGGGGCTGTCGATATGGTGATCGAATATTTGATGAAAAAAATTTTAAGTACTAAAATTGTGAAAAACTGTGAATTTGGAACCTTCTCTAAAATTACAGTGTAAGCTGTAAGTGGAATTATAATCACCTTTCGTCGTCGTTCCAGTCTATAGACGCCCATTGCAAAACCTCCCTTAAAGGTATGATCGTTGTGTGGTTTTATTGTATGTAGAAGATGTTACTGCCCATCCTCTAAAAACTTGTTTATGCGAAATGGAATGAAACCTATTTAAATATTTCCCGAAGTGTAAGTTATATAAGATTGTATCTCATGAATCGAACCTGGGACCTACGACCACAAAGCTCAGTTCTAACCACTGGGCTACCACTGCTTACATTACTGATCATTGTTAAATAGAAAAAAAAAAACCTGTAGCGTCATTAAATGTCAATTATTTTGTAATAATGCCTATTAAAAATTACCATTTTCATATCACATATCACAAAATGATTACAGACCTTTAAATAGACTCAGATTGTGATAGATATCACAAATAAATTTTATAAAAATACAAGTTATAGTATGTAATGGATTTTACCTTAGTCATAAAGTTCGAGAGATTTTAGTATTTAGTAGTCGTAAAAATTCATACAAAACGTTGAATTGGATGTAAACGAAAGAAATTACTGGTTTAATATGAACAACGAACGAACTATTAACGCTACCTCGCCCAACACCGCAACGAAGCGTCCAGTGAACTTAATCAAATGATTTTCCACATGCACGAAATAGCGAACGGAAGATTGGCTTGTTACGGACTGTTACAGTCGCATTTTCATTGAAATGGTTTTGCATATTATTTAAACAACAATACAAAATAGAACAGCAAAATGAATGTCATAGTATACTATTGAGGAAAAGGAGCTTAATCTAATATTATCACGGCCAGATTAAATGACTTCTAATTAAAATGAAGCATTTATACTACATTTTTCTTAGTAGAACTGGTAACAGAAACTGAATAGTTTGTTTTTCCAAAAACAATTCAATCGCTTAGAATTTACTCGCATTTTAAATCTTTATAAGTTATATTATTCCGATATGATAAGTCCGTTTAAAAAGAAAATATACTACCGACATAAGCTCCGACATTTAACAAACAATCTTATTCACAAAACTGACTATACTTAGTCCCATAATTTTATAAATAAAAGAACCTCGTTGAGGAAAAGCAAAGATTCACGATGAAGGATTTCATACAAGAATAAATAAGACTTCATGCGTAACAGCAAATTAGTTACGTGTCAGTAAACCGTGTCATTAAAATACTTAAGACGTCCTTTGTACACAAATCTTTTTAATTATGAATGGCCTATTTCTGTTACTATGCTTGAGGTGATAAATGGAGAGAATTAATTTGCTAACTATTTATTACACATATAGTTATGTATGTCATTGAATTCATGTATTTCTTTACCGGTCTTTGCTCGATAATGCCCTGTGTACTTCACTGTAGACGCTATGATTCATTCTATTAATATTAACTAAATAAAGATAAATATCTTAAAGAATTCTTGATCCTTTGTATAAAAGTGATATATTAAAATACTATTTTTCGTCTATATTGCTGTTTATCATAGAAAAAAGAACAAGACAAAGTGTTTTTTTATCTCACAGCAAGAGTATGAAAAAATTTATCATAATTGTACCATATACTCAAAAGATAAGATATTTTAAGAAGGCTGTGAAGCACGTTAAGTGATGCGATAAAATTCAATTTATTAATTTTTCTTTTAATGTTATTAAAAGAAGATTCGGGTACTTCAATATTAATAGCATAAAGATATTGACATTGTACGATTGCGCACATAATTATGTTGTAGTCCTACCGGGATCGCGCTTTATGTGTTGCTAACTACCGAACGGGCGATACAGCGCTGTCGGTCGAAACAAACTAGTTTATTTGCTACAATTATCGGTTCTTCGTTTGTACAAATCATTCATGTTAAATAATTATAATTGGCCTAATCACTAGATTTACAATACTTATACATAATATAACAATAATGTGATACAAATAGTATTGTAATAACCAAGGAGATAATCCCTGTTTTCATTACATGTATATAGGAATAGTTGCTATTCTATCCGAAACAATGCTGGTAGAGTGAGGGAGCTCGATTGACTAAAATGTACACGACGATTTATATTCGATATATTGATTTATCCAATACATATTTAAAGTAATAAGAGACCCACTTGACACAATTCTTACATAATTTTTTATTTATTTTAACATTATACATTGTCCAAAATTAAAAGTAATTTTTTTTTAATCTTCAAAACACGGGATCGCTATATTAACTTAATATTTTGACGTCATTCTATTAGATTACTCAGTTTGTAATATGATTATAAATTTAAAAAAAGGAATTATTTTAACTGCAGATAACCAGACTTAAACATTTAAGCCCATTCGTTATTCAAAGTTTCTTAAGTTTGAGAAATATATTTATATAAAATGTTTACTAATAATGTTCGTCAAATTTTAATTTTAATTCAAAATGACATTTAAATCTTAAACATATTTAAGAATCAATCATTAATATTCAGGACTATTCAGTTTGATATTTTAACTCCTAATACACTGTAATAATTTTAATAGTCACCACATAGTTATTCTTTTAACAGTTGGTTTTCATCATCATCTTCATTGTGTCAGCGGTAAGACATCCACAGCCGGACATAGATCCAACCTTTAGATTTCCATAAAAGAAGAGCTTTCCGCTTTCTATTGCTCGTTGAGCGACAATGAGCTTGCCATTGAGGATTGAAGTGTGAGAACATTCATTGCCGTAAGTCATCACTGGTAACACATCGGTCGAAGACCTTCGTCTTTAGGCACTAAGGAATATTGGACAAGAAGATGTTGATTTAATCGCCAATCTTATTTATGCATAAATAAATGTTGTTACATTTTACACATGACGTGTTTTAGATTTCCACTAGATCTAAATCGGGTCTGAACTCGGAGGATTCGGGTCATACGTTATTGAAATAAAAGTCAGTGGAGCGAAAATTTAACTGATATAATGTTGGCATTTTCATGACTCCCTCTGTAGAAAAAATGATTGAAAGTTTCTTCTATATTTTTAACAGTTAAGTGCGCTAAAGAAATATGTCAATGAATGAAACTGTAGTTTGGAAATGTTGCGTCTGAGTGGGAATAATCCTTATTATAGTAATCCTAACTACGGTTACCAATACATTACAACTGTTACGATTTCATATTTAAAAGTCGATTATGATTCGGCAGGTAGGATTCGGACTCTGAAAGACGGTTAGTCGCTTTTTCACAACCAAAAAAACGCGTGTAAAGGATTAAGGTTTAAATACGCTAAAACACTAGTAAGGCTTGGTTATCTAACATTTTAACCGAAAAAGGTAAACGATAAATTTAACAGTTAATTACAAGACCTAACATGTAACCAAATGTTATACAGTCACGGAAAAAATGATAAAGAAATAATATCACGAAAATCGGGTGCTATTTGGCCGTCAAGAGTTATGAGATTTTAAATAGCTGTGTTACTTGTTGTAGGCATACATTTAAAATAAAATCTACATAGAGCATGATGAATTTATCGCCCTCTTAGAATAAAACTTATTTAAACGTACATTATGTTATGCTGTTGACTTGCTTTAATAAAACATAAATAATAAAGTTCAAAATACTTAACGAGTATAAAGATATAAATCTGCCATTTTACTAAAAAGTCATTATTTTTTAAAAAAAAAAGATGTATTATGTCTTCGTCCTTATATTTTTTTACCGTATCGTATCGATCATCAGTATAATTACTAAACCTTAAATTAAACTTGATTTTTGTATAAATTGACTGTAATGTTTTAGTTTGTGAAAAAAGTTCTTGTTCAGTACAAAACTCTTTTCTGGTGGATTTGAATGAGCATTTTTTTATGTTTATTAATAAGTTACGTTGAAAGTTTCAATCCGTGACAAAGGTTTAAGTTTAAAAATAAGATTTAAAAAACAGTGTCTAGCCAACACGACGGCTTTCAGAGTTAAAATGGATTTTTTTTATTGTTGTTTGTTATACAATTCTTTCAAAGATTCAGCCTGATTTTTCGACCTAAATATTATTTATTTGATAAAATCTTTGGATATATTGAATCAAAATAAAAATAGAAAAGAAATTTCTCTTAAGGTTTATAATTATTAAGATTTTTTAGGAGGTAATCATTATAAATTTATATGTGACAAATTAGTAAATATCGAAGCGGTGATGATCATTACAACTCATTTATTTAAATCATTATCCACTTTAGACCATTTACATTGAATGCTTGTATACGGCATAAGAAGATCAGCAGAATAATTTTATTTTATAGAAACTAGAATTCAATAGTGCTCTATCCGGATAATAAATAGCCTCTATTTAAAAACCGTGGAAGGTTTTTTTATCGTTATGACTTTTTTTAACAAAAAAAGCAATTACCTTGTTTTCCAAAAAAAAAAAATTTAGTAAAATATAAAGAAATAAAAAGTATGCTGTAAGTAGAACCTATTTTAACAAGGTATGTAGATGAGGGAAATAGGTGATGTGTGAAAGAAGATCAAAATATGATAAATTAAAGAAATTGTGAAGAGTAAAAGGAGAAATATAAAATATATAAATAGTGAAAAAAAATTAACCTGATATTGTAGCGTCCATGCCTCATACAAATCTGATAGAGCGAGAGCCCAAAAACGGGGATATAAAAGATATTTATCATTGAAATAAAAAAAAACTGTACAGGTTTACCTGTATGTCTAGTGTGGCGAGAAATGGCTTATAGCCCGTTGTATGTAATATTGCTTCCAAAAAAACGCCATATTTAAAAACTCCCGCGGACGTCGTCACAACGTTCATAACCGTTCACTCGTCTCGCTCACTCGCACGGCGTGCACTATACACGCTCTTGCTTGCACCCTTGGCACGCAGCCAACGCGCAGTACGCGCGCGCCGCTGTTTGTAGTTCTCTGAGAGTCTGTTTGGAATTAAGGTTCGATGCGTAACCGCTCGTAAGCGAGTTATTCATTTTTCGCGCACAAATTATTGTAATTGTTAAATTGTATTAAATAAACGTTTTTTCCAAACCACACCGTATATAAATTTGTTTTTTCAGTACTTTATTTAATTTATCACATCGCCAGTATTTTTATGTCAATGTCGGTATCGTTTTCAAAAATATATATATTTTTTTTAAGTTGCAAGTTTTAATATTCACCGAAGCTGCGTGAACTATTATTAAACATTAATTTCTTAATCTAGTTATTCTTTCTCAAACTAGTAAACTTTTGTAATCTCTTATAATTTTTTTAATTGGGAAAGGTATATATCGATTCTGTTTTTCAATATGTTAGTATTCAGAGCTGGCACGATATTTTCAGGTAACTTAATCCAAGCTTATGCAAAAATCGTTTGAGGGATGTTTTGAGACCTATGTGTGTTTATTTTGTAGCGGTGACCCTTAGAAGTTGGATATCACTTTAAATGATCGAGAAGCAATTTGTTTAAAATATTGAGGTTTGATATTGCCGTGACTTTCAAAAATCTATCCTTCATTTAATTCAGAAACAAGTTAGATTAGACTCAAAAATTTAGTTGCTTACAAACGCTTCATTAAACATGTTCATTGTACATGTTAGACAATCATATACGTATATCTACTTTACATTTTCGTTTGAGTGATCTTTGTTCAATAGACAGAAATTGAATTTACCGAGCCAACCGATCTGCCATAATAAGGCATGATTAACCTAAATTAAATCAGAAAATGGATGTTCGAGGTTCATTATTCAATTTAGTGCAGTCAATAAAAATGCGTGATTAGTTCTACTACATGAGAGGGAGTAAGTGAATGATAAAATTGACCATTGATTATATTACATATATTTTTAATTTTACTGCATTATTAAGGAACTGCTTGTTCAAACTTTTTATTTAGTCCACAACATATTAAAATTTATTGTAATATAGACTTAAAAATACGTTTTTGTAAATAATGCATCACTAACTATAAATACTAATGCATAGTATAATGTTAAAAGTGGATATTACCGTATTTACCGAATGGGCCCGACATAGAAAACGTCCACATCATTTCCTCTCGTAGGTGTCGTACGAGTCGACAGATGGATCAGTTTCCAAACGATAGGCAGCAGCGTTCTTAGCGTACTATAATGCACTTTAATACTGCAATCGCCAAGCCCGCCAGAAGAAGACGATATTATCAATAAAATTTAACTTTAAATAAACTCTCCTTTTACGTCTTTTGATATGCTTTACATTATTGTTTTATAAGAAGTATCTTCTTCTTTTTAGCCGATAGCCGCTTTTTGCAAGTGGTTATTCCCAAACAACGCCACGATGACCGGTTTTCGTTGCTCGCATTTAGCGACTTTTCGTGACTTTAACTATGACATTGGTAGTTATCTACTGGGGGGCTTTACCATGTCGCTTCTACCGGCTTGTGGTCGTTACTTGAGAACCTTTAGGCCCCAACGACCATTGGTTGCATTACAGCCCACTACCTGTTCAGAAGACCAATTCTTCGAGTAACGTCGGCAGCCTTGATTCTTCTGCGGTTCTCTTCATCTATGATTCGACCCCGCAGAGCAATTCCGAGCATAGGGCTCTTTATTGCTCTATGGGTGACATTGCGGTATTTTAAATAAGACGTATAATCGTAAGTAGGAACATACGTTTAATACTAATATTTCTACTTATTACAATATAATTTCACAAAAAAAGGAGAATATAAGAAGAAGTACAAACGGTTCTGCAGAAACGATGAATACGATTTAATTCCAATTTGACAGAAACTTTGTAGAGCGAAAGTCGTAACATTTGCATAAACTGAAACGAACTTTATAATTGAACTAGTAGTAGTTTATTACGAAAGAGTTCTTATAAGCGACATTATAATAAATAATATTTGCATTTTAAGGTGCAAATTACGGTGTGATTTTCATTGTAGTTATAAAAGTATTGTTTTTCCTTTCTAATTTTAATTATTTGTAATCAAAACTAAATTTAATAATAACAAGTTTAATATCCTTACACTTATGTTTATACCAAAATAATATTATTGTGATTTTACGTAAGTAACAAGAGGCAAAAATATATTTCTTTATTGTTCTCATCTTATAGCGCGTATAAAATAAAGCGGCTGTTACACCTTTTATAAAAAAAAAAACAATTTTTAAACTAAAAACTGATGTACTTGACTTTTATGGTTGCATGGTATGTTTCGGGAATTTACATGTATCTAATCAGTCCTATTGCGAATTTACGGGGGAAAACCTATGTTCAGCAGTTGATGCTCTACTCCTAAAATCATGGTAAAAGGACAAGTACAGCGTGCTAATTTCTAATAACATAATTAATTAAACTGGTCTCATAGGACGCATTACACTACATTACGCAAATATCGACACAAAAATAAAAATAAAAAAATCATCGAAGTGTAACATCTTGGGTGCCTTTATGATAACTCGATACACTACGATTAAAAATATAATGTCTCTGAAAATATTAATAACTGAAAAATATGTAATAAATACGGTGTTTGTTAGTACTGCTGCCACGTTATGTCTACGAATGACTTGTATTTTAAGTGAGAAGTATATTTATAATCTATGTAAGTCAAATTTGTAAGTCGCAGGTAAAAATTTGGATTAAGCTTATGAAAGCGCTAGCCGTTAACTGCGGCCGCGAGAGTAATCGTTGCAGCACTGTCTCGGAAAATGCACCACTTCATTTCGCAAAATAGCTTTTAAAGAGACTCACCGTTTAATTTAGTTCTGCAAATGCAAATTCAGCTCCACAATGGTAATGGAAATGTTTTTGGCGCCATTACAAATTAACAGATAGTTTTTGTTGTTTATTGCTTGTACATATTATGTTATATAAAGCGTAAAAGGACGAAATATATTACATATAACAAAATTAATAATACACCGAATGTAATATTTTTCGTAAATTTCAGCTGCCGTAATAATATTTGCTAAAAATGTTTTGCTAAAATATTTATTACATACAAAGTTGCATTATCATATTATAATTTTTTTGGGTAAAATATTATTACATAAGTCCTAACTGTATTTAAAAAAAATATTTTTGACGGTCTGCACAGTAAATTTTGATTCTGGTTTGATGAATCATTTTTATAAAAAAAATAGGACCACGAAGAAGGGAAAAAGGAACAAAATATTTTTTTTAAATTTACATTGTATAGCTTTCGGCAATGCAAATTAAAAAATTTTGTGAGATTTATAATTCTAATGCGTTTTAGTGAATTGTCTTCTGAATTATAGTACTGAAATGTTCTTGGATAGTATTATGCTGCTTCGATGTACGAGTATGTATATTAAGCATTTAAGTACGTTAAACAAAATGTAGTTATGTTTTTTATTTTAAAAATTGTGTTTATATTTAACATATATTGATAAGTATAAGTGTGAAGTTGTGTCAAGAATGTCATTTAAAAATAACAATAAACCTTATAAATTGTGCTTCAGGAATTATTAGTTGTTTTTGCGAAGTACGAAAGCATTAAATGAACTTCCTCATAACTTGGATCTTAACATGTTTAACAATAGGACGGAAACGTGCACGGACTGTGACTTTTTGCGGCCCTGAGATTTTCGGTTTATTTACGTCGTATTGTATTTTAGCTCGCGGATCAAAAATTCGTACGCCCAAAGACCGAGGAAGCTGTAACAGTTCCAAATGGTTAACAGCGTCGATATCATTCCTAAATCACCTTCTATCCGTCTTTATAGTTATAAAGTAACACATATTTTCTAAATTACCGTACTTCTTACTTACGAAAAATAGTTTAAAAAAAAAGTCCAATAATGTTTTGTCACTTCTGCCATTTTGTACATTGCAGATGGCTTTTCTAACCTATCAAAGGAGAACCTCAGTAATATTGAGTTTATAATTTTACAAAATTGCTGAAGTTTGGGCCATTCGGGCCAATTTGCCTGTCGGTAAGGTTCAACACGGACCGGGGACTATAGTTAATGGTAAAGCTTTATATTTGAAGCCTTCGTTATGAAGGTTACTGCTTTTGTTCAGCTATTAGTGCGTGCTACTTTATAGACTGGGCAATATTATACATTAACTTATACGTTATTGTTAGAAAAGTAGATAGTAGACTAATCTTATTTTTTGAATTATTATTTCGCTTATTTGCGATTTTCTTACATATTATTATTATATTACATTTTCTCTTACGATTCTCCTTTGCTTTTTCTTCAAAAGGATAAATTTAAAATTCAAATTTTTGAATACGTCTCCTTTTTATATCACAGTTATTTTGATATATCGGTTTACTTTTTTACCCGATCTTAATTTTTATTTATTTTTATTATAATTTTTACATATTGCAAGAGATTGTGGCGATACCCTGCATCCCACATAAGAGAGGTGATGCTGCCACTGTCTATTTGAACTTTCGATTCTATTTCCAGCTCTATTCTCATACCACAAAGTAAGGGACAATAAGTGATTGTGTGCACCGCGGTGTAGTCCACCGCAGTGTCACAGATGCACGAGGGACTCTTCGAATTTAAACCTATACAGGTTTGAATTCGAGGAAACCTAGGAGAATCCTCCGTGCCACGTGAACATTTGGGCCAGAAACCGTCTCACCTTACAAGTACCTCCTGTTCTATTCATCGAGTTACTGCCATCTGAGTTGACTCTTGACGAATGAAACAGGGCATATATTAAATATTTGTTGCAGAATAGTTCGTAGACTTGGGCACAGGACATATTCATAATCGATTTAAGTTTATGGCTAGTTTCAATCAGTCCGTCAGTCCGTCTAGATAATTTAAGTTTGTTTGTAATTTCAAAGTTACGTCAGCGGTTTCTAAAAATCTAGAACTCAGCTACGTGTTATCTACAGGCCTCATCTGTATTTGGTTTATTAAACCATATTTAATATTTACTATACAATATATATAATATATGCTATACAATATATACCATTGTTGGCTTGTTTTCAAACAGTCAGAAACTTGTTCCAAATATCTAAATTTAAAAATTGTTGTTGAAGACAGATTAACACATATCCACTCTCATACCGTATTATTCAATAATATATTTAATTATCGTAGCCTTTGGTAATTTGGTTCATTATCTAAAGAGTACTTTTCAATGAGCAAAAAAGTGGAATATTATCATATAACAAAGAACTTAATTATGAAACTACTATCTGTGACAAACGTGTAAGTGCTGATACGCGAGCTCATTTTTGGTGACAAGTAGATACTTCGGAGATAGTAAAATTACAGTTCAATTGGTCGTCTATGTTAACTGCTAGAGTTTTTATTTTTTCTCTTATTGTTTTGTGTTATTTTATTCAACAAATAACAAACAATGTTGTAAAAAAGATTATAACAATTATAAATAAACTTAATATTTACTCAATTTTTTAAGCCGTAAATGGTGGTTTTATCGGCTTAAAAAAATACAAAAGCGGTACAATGTAAAAAGTAGAAACAGGGCTTTGGACATTTACATTAAAGGTTACTTTGATTTATTAAATTTTCAAAATAAGTTGGTTAATAGAAATAAAATTATTACATATATTAATTAACAATATACGAATAAATAAATACGTTACCTTATTAATACTTTTATAATTTTGGTTCTTCTTAATGACATCAACCATATACTTAAATTACATAGATATATATTTTCAGTCTTTACTTTTGTGATGTTTGACATGCTATGTAAATTATATTTCGAATTTTTACAATTCTGACATCTCTATATCAACAATGTTCGCCATCATTGTATTAAGAACACTATTAATATTAGACTGCCGAAAATAGCAATTTTGATCACTTATTTTTTTAGAAAAATCATTAAGAATATAGTGATACGATTTCTTAGATTGTTTATTCGAAAATATTTAATATTCACTCGTTATATGACCTAATACTATAAAAAATTTCTTCTTTTCTTGCTTCAGCCGCAGGGCGTCAACTGCTGAACAATGGTCTCCCCATAGATTACCAACACGACCGGTTAGAAGCGGGCTGCATTCAGCGTCTTCCGACTACCCTAACAAAGGTATTTATCTTCTGGCTGGACCTCCTACGCTGCGCTTGCCGGTCCGTGGTCTCCACTTCAGACATTTTAGGCTCCAGCAAGTTTCCTGACACATTACTAGTTTGTTAACATTGCAGGTAACGTAACTTTGACTAATCTTGAGCAACAAAAGTACTAAGTTTCAGCTTTTCTGGTGTTAATATTACGTACTATGTATTGAAATAAACTACTTTGACCAAAAACTATTTAAAACTAAACAGTCAATTTCTTTAATACAACTTACGTAGGTTTATTTTATGCAGACAATTTCTCTTACCAAGCAATAACGTTCCTGTTCATTGTTCACACTTTCATATGTCACAGGGTGTCGATTCAAAATAGCTTTCTTATAATGCGAACACAAGATAATCTAAATATAAATGTTAATGATACTATACGTCGAACGCCTACGGTAAACGTCATGTGGCTACGTAATATAACATTACATAATAGATACTACGCCGCAGAGGGGAAACAATTAGGCAATAATTAACTAACTTACCTGAGGGCTTAGTGTATACGTATGTTCGTCGTTGGAAATTACGTATTACAAACAACATATAATATATATTATGTTATGTAACATTTTTCTGTACTTTCTATACCGTAAAATAAAGCGACAAACATACCGTGCCGTATATATACATATATATATATATATATATGTATATATACGGCACGTAATATATGTATATATATATATATATATATATATATGTGAGTGTTGTAGTGTGGTGAGTAGCAATTGGTTCTGTGGTGTATAACCAGGTGTCCAGTGCGAAGTGTCGCGGGTGCAGTGGTTGCTGGTGCTGTGAGGTTAGCGCATGCATTGTTATGAGTGTCTGCAGTGGGTGTGGTGTGGTGCTTATTCTGTGGGAACCATGTGTGGCCGCCAGCTAAGCGTGTCGATTACGGTATATATCCTCTCAGATATTTATTAAGCGTCTGTAGTGCTGGCGTGTATATATATATATATATATATATATATATATATATATATATATATATATATATATATATATATATATATATATATATATATAAATATATATATATATATATATTATATATATATACGCCAGCACTTTTGATTTGGATTCAAAGAATTAATTCACATAAAACTTAGAATTCTTACACTGGATATCTAATACATTATAATAATGAACTATTTAATCCAACCCGTTGGAAGCTCAATATATAATATTATAGAGCATACATAGCAATTTCTTAATTAATTTTTAAAACTACAGTTTATTGCATTTTAAACTGTACTCCTTCTGACAATATCGTTTTCTTCCCTAATTTGATTAAAGATTAATTATTGATTCTTTCTTCAATCTTTTTATCGCAGTGCACCAATATTTTTTAAAATTTTGCTACAGAAAAAAAAAACTAATTCAAATGTTTCCTTATCTACAATACACTACGTAAGACAGTTTATGATAATAACATTGATTGTAAAGTAATATGTGTGTTATGATTTCTTTACCCAAAAAAAGCAACATAGTATGTTTATTAACTGATTAACTACAAGTAAAAAACTTTAATTGCTATCAGCTACTACCGACGGCCGTTTGGGCCGAAAGGATCTTCTACTTCAGACAAGCAATTCCTTGATCCGAACTTGTAGTTTTTCATCATAATAAAAATGTATTTTTACTAAATAAATAGATAATTTCTTATAACCTTGGGACACAAAACTATCGCATACCAGTTAATAATAATTTCAGGTGCCTCTTAATCCTAGACTAGAAAATACTTCTGGCCGTAGTGTTTTAGTTAACAGAAATAATATACTTCGCTACAGTACTCGTAGATAACACTAAAGCGTGTAAATGTTTGACATGTCTTCACTATTGAAAATTTCAGAAACAAAGAGTACTACTTCAAATTAACGGGCTCTGTCACTAAATTCCTCTTTCAAAAAAACCCGTTTTACTCGAGAACGTGAAAAGGAAACATTTAGAAAACGCAAATTTCACGGTACAATCTCAATTAACTATAAAACTTAAAGCGTTCGTGCACTGAATATAGTTCAATGTACGAATGCTGAAACTTTAAGTGGTAAGGGATTTTGAATTTTTTTGCGACAAATACGAATTCTTAAACGTTTACGTCTTTTCATTAAAATCCTGCTTTGCTGGATGGCTAAAATATGAACTGTTTTAACTTTTCAACTCAAAGGGTAAACATTAAAAAATTGCGTAAGAATAGTTATATTAACATTAACAGTATACATATACGTACGTGTATGAAGATATATCGTATATACATAAGTAGTCGCATATAGCACGCAAAGCAGATGTCCGCTGGTGCCCTAAGGTTCTGTAGTGGAGACCGGTCCGTGGTCCGAACAAGAAACTTAACCTGACGACCTTACTGTGAGTTTGGATGCCGGCTGCTTTCAATCGATCCTATTAAAATCCATGTCGGAGGCCCATGTGATTGTCCTACGGCCGATGATGATGATGGTTCTTATGTAACACTCAAGACATCCTCGTCAAAAGTTGAGTCTTGACTAAGATAATTATGCAGAATTATTTTTAAAATAAACAGAAATATGTACAAAAATTATAATACATTTAAAAATATGTAATTTAAAATGTAGATAAATAATTAACTATTTTTAAACAAGTAAAAAAAACTATGTTTTTTTCCATGCACTCTTTAAAAAATTTGATACTCCTTCAAATTAGCAGAAAATTTTAACGAATGTTAACCAAAGTCTATTCTTGGGCGTTTACCACATAGGAAATTACTTGTACACAATTTTTGAATTATTTACCTATATTTTTGGATATCATATTGCGAAGCTTTATTTCAATTTAAACTAATCAATAATAAACCACACCCATGGCTATTAGCAAACATTTATCCCGCTTACCAAGTTATACTACAATATACTATCGATTGTCATATCACACCACAGATTCAATTACGGAAACCCCAGCTTTACAATATTTTTAGTGTTTAAATAAAAAGTATATAATTACATGAAGTTTAAATAAATGTAAAAATAATCAACAAATAATCAAGAAAACTTTTTCCTGGTACCTATATAAAAAAAAATTGGGCACATTTTTTATTAATGTATACATCAGTTTTAAAATTATCTATAATGTTTTTTACATACGTTTGTATTAAAGTTGCTGATGTGCCTTAATTTTAAAATTAAATTTACATAAATAAATAATGTCACGCCGATTTTCTCCATGTTTTAAAAAGGAACTATCTCAATAAAATGTAATTTTAATTAGTAAAGAATTATAAATATTCTATAAAATCATATAACACAGTTATGGTATAATTTCATTCTTGGTTATTCCACTATACATTCAAATTATATTTAATTTTACTAAGATTACCCATACAATATAATACGTTAATTTATTTAATAATTAATCAGGCTATTATCTGTATTACGAGTATCCTACTTATGGAAAACCGCTTAATTAAACCTGTGGATGAATTGCCCGCGGGCTTGCGTTGAGACTATTATCCTCCCTGGATGTGGCTTCGTTCTCATTCACTAAATAGAATAATATATTACATATAAGCGAGTTGGTCATTCGTCTTGAAATAGATGTGTACTGTTGTCACATATGTTAAACGAAAATACTTGCGTATAAATCTTAAAAAAAATTTGCGAGACAATTTAGTGTATACAGGGTAATTGGTTATAGGTATAAAAGTTATAAAGACCTTAAGGTATAGATCATTTGCAGCTGTCAATTGTCATTGATATACCCTTCTCAAAAGTCAAACTTAAAATATTTAGACGGACTGACGGACTGATTGAAACTAGCCATAAACTTAAATCGATTATGAATATGTCGTGTGCCCAAGTCTACGAACTATTCTGCAACAAATATTTAATATATGCCCTGTTTAATTCGTCAAGACTCAGATGGGAGTAGCTCGATGAATAGAACAGGAGGTACTTGTAAGGTGAGACGGTTTCTGGCCCAAATGTTCACGTGGCACGGAGGATTCTTTTAGGTTTCCTCGAATTCAAACCTGCATAGGTTTAAATTCGAAGAGTCCCTCGTGCATCTGTGACACTGCGGTGGACCAGACCGTGGTGCACAAAATCACTTATTGTCCCTTACTTTGTGGCATGAGAATAGAGCTGGAAATAGAATCGGAAGTTCAAATAGACAGTGGCAGCATCACCTCTCTTATGTGGGATGCAGGATATTACCACAATCTCTTGCAATATGTGAAAATTATAATAAAAATAAATAAAAATTAAGATCGGGAAAATAAGTAAACAGTTATATCAAAATAACTGCGGTATAAAAAGGAGCTGTATTCAAAAATTTGAATTTTAAATTTATGCTTCTGAATAAAAATCAAAGGAGAATCGCAAGAGAAAATGTAAAGAAGGATATAAAATAAAATGTTAAAAAAAATGTGATGTTGTTGAAAATCGGGGAAGGATGGAAGGCGATGCATAGGAGGTATGTAAATAAAAGCAATTAGAAGGAACGAAAATTTGAAGTAAGAAAGAAAAAAAATACTGGATATTGGGACGGTCGAAAGAAAAAAGAAATGAAACTATATTGTAAAACGTAGTGTAATCTAGGTCCCTGTCCCAAAAAATGATAGGAGAACGTGAAGTATCTAAAAAGTGGGTCATAAAAACGATTTAATATGTTGTGTATTGAATACACCTTTATCTGAAATTTATATTGCATTAACCCTAATATTAAATAATTCTCTTGCCAGCTATGTACTAATATACCGTCAGGGTAATAATGAAAAATCTACATTAAATCTTTCAGTGCTATCGTTGAAAAAAATCATTTGGAATTGATGCTGCGGTTCGCCAAATTTTTATATTTCCGACGTTTATATATGAAACGCACAAAATTGAACATATGATAAACTTATGATGACTGAGTGCGTAAATGGATTTGCGAATCGAATGTAATTAATAAAATAAAATCAAAATCAAGTATAACACTGAAGACGACACGGATATCGTGTTCTCATTTTAAGTAGATCGTACAATAATCAATATAACATCGATAATTACTAAGTTTGAAAGCATCTCGGAATACCTATAGCTTATAGACGTCAAACACCTCAGTTCTATCTTATGTGATCATAGGTGTTTTAAAGCACTCGAAATGTGGGAACCAATTTAATAAATGGTATTAAATCAGTTATTAATTATTTTATTTATTATATTTTACTTATTTAATGATGTATTTATTTATTTTGAAACTTTGAAATAGAAAAATGAATTAAATTCTTTAAAATAGGCAAAAGAAGGATTACAAACGGCAGCCTTATCGCAAACAACAATTTCTTTCAGTCACTATTCGAAGGACTTAAGTGAAGATAGAGATCAAGAAGAAGAGGCTGTAAATGCGATGTACATCAATATTAAAATTATTCGTATAAATAAGAAACAATTTTCATCACGTATATATATTTTTTTAATTTTCATCAAAAAGACCAAAATGTAATTAGTAATATGTTTTTGTTTATCTTTATTCAAAGTAACCGACTTAAAGTCTATCCACTTTGTTATCAATTGTTACAACTCTAACTTTAATATCTTTGACGTCAGAACTATGGTGATACTTTAGATAGTATCTAGTGTATCACAGTTGGCATTTACAGCGGGTACGATATCATAGAAATCGGGATGTGGTAAAAACTAAGCTCAGCTTTAGGCATCTACGACTCCCCGCTCATTTCTGCTTATTTATAAAATTAGATATTTGATATAAGCTAAGTATGTATGTACTCATATTTGTCGGATAAATTTTAAACAGTAAGTTTTTTTAGATCTATGGTATGTAATCGAGGTTACTAACTGCAAGCCAAAATTTTATATCGTTGGAGACAATGCGGCACAAAATTGTTCGTCTAGTTGAGCCAACTGTCTCCTTCAACGAAAATGTCGAAACTTAAACCAAAGGCATTCAATTTCAATGTGTCACTTTTTGATGTCACAAAAAATGGCAAACTTTTCATTAATATTGTAAGACAGCCCTATTTCGACGGGTAGTAGGTTAGACAAACTTTGTTATTGTTGAATTGATGCCCTAATTTCTGATACAGCCGTGCGACCCCAAAATATAATAAAGACATGTATTTTTAAACAGCATTCATTTTGTTCCCCGATTTTCGTACGTGACTTGTAACTCTGTGATATTTCAGATGTTAAAAATTGATATTTTTGAAAAGATTACGACTTAAACTACATAAAAGTGAAATAAATATATTTCAGGTTTATCTGAAAAAAATAGTACAACATTTCACGACTAAAAACTTTATGATTATTATATAATATTACAGTGGAATATATCTGTGCCAAAAAGATAAGGGTCTATTTTGTAAAGAAAATATTTTGTAAACATCGTTCATACCTAACGCTTTTGTTTGTTGCCAAAATATTGTCGAGATTTGTTGAATAATGATATGTCATGCCTCCGTGAATAGCCATGCGAGACAGACTAACAAATACTTATTTTTTATATTCATACAATATTTCTGCGTTTAATATGATTTTAATAGAATTACAAAATAATAATTCGAGTAATTATTCTGTACTCGGTCAATATGTTAAATAACGTTTAGTAAATATTATATTTAAATGAGTTGTCCTTTTTCTTTATTATTGCAATTGGAATGTCCATTTCCTAAATCTTGTCTACCATGTACTGTGCTTAAACTTAATTAGGTACCAATAAAATATTTTTAAATTTAAACAATAAATGGATTTTATCTTTAAAAAACATAATATAAGTAGCCTCAAAATAAAGTTGATTATGGGCCCCAAGTATAGTATTTTATTCATTTTATTTATATTATTTAGACACCTAAGTGCCTATCACATTTTTTCGAGGGAATTTCCGTATAATAAAACTGGTCTATAGTCTCGACAGGATTTCAGGAAGTTTCAAAAGCATGCTTAATCTTGTTCTCAGTATAACTCTGAATATTTGGTTAATATTTCATAATTTTTCATGGCCCGCAAATGCCTTAGGCGCTGGGAAAGCCAATTAGTGTCGTAATTACTTGTTACCGCAAGATGACATTGTTCAACGCCGTATTTTATTATAATAAGAGCTACGTAACGTTGAATATATGAAGCGAGTACATAATGCTTGTTTGATTTTCTTTAATAATATACCTTTAATGTAACTTAACATGATATAATTAAAAGAAAAAAAAAGAATATTTTATGATTACACGGATACTTTTATGCATTTTACGGAGAAAATTATTGGAACACCTGGACCAAACTACATCTAGAGCAAAATTTAAGATATAATTTGTCTATGTAATAATCTGGGAAATACTTTATCTTTCTGTTAAACTAAACACACGTTGGTTGAGGTTACCTCTAAAAATTTGTTAAACATTCAAACATCCTAAATATTTTACAAATATTCATGTTTATCGTCATCGTTGTCAACATAATTTAAGCCGGAGGATGTCCGTTTTTTGACTTAGGTCTCCTCAATAGGTTTCCAATAGGACCAGTTGGAAGCGGCAAATCGCACTGCCTTATTAAAAATCTGATCTTGAAATATGTGGCTGCGTGCTTTGTGCAACTAATACTAGGGTAACTTACGATTTAATTAAATAAATAAAATGTCATTGTAAATTACCTTTATAATAGTAATAATGTATATGTAAATTACGCTCTTAATTTAGATTGTTTCTGACAGTTATTTAAGTCTAAATTTAAATAGAATTGTGCCGGTTGTTTCTGCAGTAAGCCCGACAAGCTGTGGGCAAAGGCTATTTTGGCTTAGGCCTTAAAATATTTGTCGGATAGAAAGACAGACTGTATTTACAACTCAAAAGAGTTTGCAGATGCAAATATACACGATAAATTGTTCTATGAAAAAAAAAGGTCTTTGCTTAACGACAAGACAAAACTGTAAAGAAAAACGGTTATATTTGGCATTAATCACACAAATTAAAATCCTTGAATGTATAACATAACGAACAGTAATGATTGAAATAATATTTGAAGGCAAATTTTAAATTGTTCACATGTTTTAGCTATTGAAGCCGCAGGTTGAAGACGGCTAATAAATAATTGTGCTAGAGATAAATTATAGTATTAATATTGTAGAAAAAGCCTACGGAGAAGAAAAGAGAAAGAAAATCGGATCTTTGCGTCTGCATTTTTTACGTATTACTGTAACTTGAACAGCCTTGTTTTTCGATGACTTAGTGCTTATTGTAACGGTTGAGGTTGGTTCAAATCTTTTCTAAGACTTTGAGGCACTAGGCCGACGGCATTAAAACTACTGTAGTATAAGAAAAACCTTCGCGTAATTTTAAAAAAAGGCGTCAAGGAAGACCGTGTGGTTTTAGTCCGTAAGAGTACAGAATAAACTTTTTGTTAGAGGTTTTCCTTAAATAAAGAAGAGTAAAAGATGCTTTCCGTTATGGGTTACTAGATAAAAAAGGATAACACGGAAAAGATTATTCGTAAAAAAAAATGCATCACTGTTATGCCAGACTGGCCTTCTTGATATTGTTATTTAAGGGTGTCAATTTAGATTTGGGTTAATTTGAAAGAATCATTTTATCATTATCGATATTATAAAGTTTATGATAAAATTATTGGGATTTTTCTTCTACGTTTTTACTTACGTATTTTGTCTTAAATGTTTGACGATAACTAAAAATCGCAGTAAGCGCTTTCGACTTTAGTCTCCCTAGTTAAGGAATGATTAATTAACACTAAGAAAACAGCAAGACGTAAATTATCAATTAAATCGACAGAAAACATTCAGATATATTTGTTAGTAATTTTGTTTCTTTGATATTTTATTTATAAAATTCCTACTTGTTGTCTCTACGACACTTTATAATATGCATAATTAATTACGTGTATACACAAAACCAAAATTTTTAATTTGTTGTTATAAATCATACATTATAAAATATTTTTTTATATTGCGAATTTTATAAAATACCCAACAACTCTCATTGTAAATGTCAAACTATCGTTACGTCATTATTTTGATTAAGATGGCGGCAAGTTTTAATTGGCGTTATTGTTTTATTCAAAATGCTGCGGTAAAAACAAGTACTTTCAGGAAATGTGTAAATATTTTTATTTTACATGCGATATAACTGAAACGGGGTCGAGTTTAAATACTATTAATGTTTATACACTTCTGGTTATTATTTCTAACCATTATAATGTCAAAACTACATGTTACGTTATTAATAAACAGTAATAAATATTTTAAAAATACCTTTATCTCCTGTATGTCTAGCCGAAAAGGTGTAACATTGTATCCCTGCCTGGAACAGCTGACTATTTAAAATTATTATGATATACGTATATCGACAGAGGTCTTTATTTATTCTGATTGTCACAAAAATGGTTAAATTTTATTAGAGTATTTCATGTTGCTTAAAAGTACAAGAAAAATAAGCCAGAACGCTATTGCTTTAGACAGTGCCGATAGACAGCGTTGGTTGTAGATTGCCTCGCTCGATAGTTTGACACGGGCAGTCGCACAAGCCATAAGGGCGGCTACGTCGGTGGTACACGACATAGGCGCCCTTATGGCCAGGTCGACTTAATTGGCAGGCGAACGAGGTCGTCTTTATATTATGTTAGTCAGGTAGCCGACCAAGTAGAGTCCTCATGGGCACTTTTGAGACAGAATGTTGAACGAGTATGAAGTGACAGCCTAAGCAGGGAGCCTCTTTCGAAGACTCTTGCGCCTTGTCAGATCATCGAGCGCCTCTCTATGTGGTCTATAAGTTCGGCGACTGGTAATACAGTGCAATGTAACGGCTCGGGCCGAGGCTTCAACGTGAGCCCTCAGCTTCGTTATATGGAGAATGGATCATTCGAAGCCCTGCACCTTAGAACCTGCTGAAACTGCAAATGTCATATGGATAGCAGCGTAGTAAAAAAAAAACAAAATTAATACGAAGCCAAAATTCTAACGACGCCCACTACAGTCAAAAAATAGAATAAATTACTGTATTAACAAGAATTAAAAGGAATATGTTCATGTTAAATTTCAGGCTAGCGTAATTGATATAACTGTCGACATATCCTCTGTTAAATGCTAAAGCTTGGCCCGGATGACCGCAACAGTTAAAGCGACAATGCTTCCAGTAACTAACGGGGAACCACTGAATGCGAGTAGTTCTTAATGTGGAAAATAGCGGGCTTTGTACTCGTTCGTACTGATAAACCCTTTGTGCGCACTGCGACAGTAACCACAATGGATGCTTAACACATTTTTTAAAGGAATTTAAAATTATTTATTTCAAAACGAAACAAATCGGCATGTTTGCGAAATAAGTTAGTGCTTAAATGAAACGCTTAAAGACACAATTATCTAATGTTACTCAGTATCTCAAGACGACCCAAGTGATACTAGTATGCGATGTGTTACGAGTAATGACTTATAGAAGTTAATCTGGTCACTTACTTCGGGCCTCATGGGTAAGCTTGCAGTTGTCCAACGAGCCATGGAGAGGTAACTCATTCATTATCTAAAATTTTGGATACATTTTGTGGTCATTTATCTGGTAATATAAAATACGATTCTTTAAAATTTAGTTTGTGATAATATTGACTTAGTGATCATACATGAAGATTAGCTTGTGTTCCAATAAATAACTAATTCTAGAATATCAAAAAAATATACGCATTAATACCTTCAGGAAAAATAAACAGTACCCCTATAAAATAATTAATTTCCATTTTGAAATAATTATGGGACGTCTTATAATCTACGTAATAAGATAAACAAACGTAGATTGTAATTTCTTCTTCTATCTTCAAATGAAAGTATAATCATTTTAAATAAAAATGTAACATTTAAATTCAGTTAACTTAATAAAACGAATACTCACCGATAAAATTAATAAAAAATAAGCAAGTCTCATGATCCAATCAAGAAACATTTTTAAAAGTTTTAACGTATTTTAACGTATTGTAAGAATCTGTTACATAAAGTGACTGTGTCTATCGATTGACATGACTGAAAGTAGAAAGCCATATTTACATTGATCAGTTGAAGTAAGTCCTTCATAAAGTACGAGTGAATCATCTTTTGGTGCAATTTGTAAACATCTGACTGTTAAAAAGTAATTATGGAGGTGGAGGAATATAAGTAAAATCCGTTGAAGCAGTCGTACTTTAGACGTTCTTATGTTTGTTGGGAATGCGTTTTAATCACTGGAATAATTTTAGTGATGTCAAGGTTGCTGATATTACGTGTGTTTTTTTTAAATACTCCTAATTCTATGTCTCTAATAAACATACATATGTATTTTCATTTTCATATTCTTATATAATTTGCCTCTCAAATCATCTATAGATGTAATTTTAATAAATAATTACAATCGTATGGACGCTTTTTCTATGTAAACCTTACTTTACCTTTTTTGGTGCTAACTTCTACCACGATGTATAGTAATAACCAAGTTATACTAACATTAATTAAGTATAAGTTTACACGTATTGTTCTACATGAGTATTGGAAAAAATAATGGTCAACTGTTACATAATAAAGTACAAAATATTAACTTCACGAAACAGTAATGTAAAACACACAAAAGTAATGGTTATTTTAATTACATAGCTGGATATCTACTACCATAAAAAATTTCCATATTACATCTCTATAACGTTTATTAAGCTTAATGCCCATTTTGGAACCTACGTAAACAGGGAGTATCTTTAAAAGCTATTTTACAACATGGAGAGGTGCATTTTCCGAGAGAGTGCTCAAACGATTATTGTTGCGGTAGTAGTTAATAGGAAGCGCTTTCGTAAGTTTAAATCAAACTTGTTCGTAGTTAACTCAATATAACGAACACTTATCTCAAAGATTATTAAAAAAACTTCAACAAAATTTTAATGTTTACAACATAGTTCCGTCAGGACACAATTTCGAAGAATATTCTTATATTCGACTAACATGGTCCCAAAGGATCTTCAAAGTTTAATGACACAACTCTCCTCTTGTACTGTCAATGATCTGCCGTTGTTTATACCAATCAACAAGCAACATTTATAATCAACATCTAACCATTACGTTATCTTGCAACGCAGCCCCGCAGATATGAAGAATTTACTTCTAATCGACCTATCGCCTGCTGCACCTTGTGAGTGGATGTCCAACCCTGTGCTTGCCGGTTTGTAGTCTCGTCTCTTAGAGGCCGCGCTTGGCATCTGTTTGGCGCGCTTTGTGGCTTACCTGCTGTCACTTCAACATGCTAAAGTCTAGGGCTTTGGGGTATACTTTCAATTCCTCATCACTGATTTCCGGGCATAGCCTCTCCAAGGATCGCGATAGTGAGCTTGCCAATGGGACCCAGAGTGAGACGTATCAGCGCCCTAAGTCATCACCGGTACATAATATCCCAGAATTAAAAATAATTATAAAGAGAGGTCACGTCGAAGTGATTACCAATAAAAAAGTTTCATTTTAAACACGTAGGCTATGTAACGCTAACCAGAAATTATAACCTGTATCCTCTCCCTGAAGGAGGCCGGTGGGTCATAGTGGAAACATAAAAGGCTTATGAGAACAACACAAAAACGTGTTTGTTGACTTTCTTTCCTTAAATTTCCCTCAGTAGTATGCAACTTTACAAGCAGCTTAGATCAGATTACTTTTTATCTACATGTTTATAATAAGATGTCACAAAGTAACAGTACCAATCACCAATTGATATAAATTAGAATTTGAAATATCTTTATAAATAGGCAATACCCTCTTTTGAATCGTTGATTATTTTTAATATTATAAAAATGTCAGTGTAACCAGTCCATGATTAATATGATAAATGTACTTATCTGTAAATACATTGAAAAAAACTTTTGATGAAGACATTGTAAGGATTTGCATAAAATGAAACAAGTAAGAAGAGGACCAATATTTAGCCACTTCCGCACATGCAGTGATAGTCGTGCAACAAAGTGCACCGCCCGTTATACCGCATATTATAGCGATTAGTGCCAAACACAGAGTCTTTTTGGCACTAATCGGTGTAACATAATTCCTGAAGATGCCCCGTGGAGGGGTGAAACACGTGTTGAGTGGCAGTTGTGTAATTCGCATTGTTTGCCGCATACGCATTTATCAGCGGGCTGGCGGGCGGTGCACTTTGTTGCACGACTACTACTGCATGTGCGGAAGTGGCTAAATATTGGTCCTTTTCTTACTTAGGACGGATTTCCGCAAGGTAACGCCTGATTCCATTAAATATTTAAAATAAAAAAAATTCCATTTATCTAAGAGACCGAATTAGAGAAGAGGAGGTCTTTAAATAAACAAAACTAAATGACTTAGCGCAGCAGTTTAGGATGTTGAAGTGATAGCGAGTAGGTCCATACAGTAAGCCGAACAGAACCCGCCTGAGGCCTTCTAGTTCTAGAGTGATCACAAACCAGCAAGCGCAGCGCTGGACGTACGTTGACATAAGGTGCAGCAGATGTAAAGCCTATTAGTAATCGAATTATTAAAAGTCTATGATATAGGCCTATGTACAGCAGGGGGCGTCCTACATTATAATCATTAAAGCGATTGAAAGCGGCCTGCGTCCAGCCTCTTTCAACGCCTTTAACAAACTGAAATGGTGGTGAGGAATAATTGTATAAAAAACAGATTGTACGAAGTTTATAACAACATATGAGCCTAGTTTAAAACTAATTACTCTTAATCTAATGCTTCGCAACTTAAATCAAACTATAGCCCATTAAGCTACTGCGTACTTAGTTGTATAACGGAAATTCTAAGTACGCTTGGATTGAAAGATGGATCTAAGATGTCTGCTAATGGAACGACTTTATTCCTCCTGATAATTAAAATCAATAAAGATTTACTTATTGCTACGTGTTACGTATACTTATTGTTTCTTTAACTTTTGACAATGTCTAAGTTATTCTTTAAGGTGAACATTGTAAAATTTGCAAGGTAAAAATTAATGAGATCCGCTTAAAATTTTGGGAACTAACGGTGACATAAACGAAAGGGTCTAATCATAGATAACATCGTCATTAGTTAAAGTATCATTACGTTAAGTTGTTGTTAAACAAGTTAGCTTGAGTGATTTCATAGTTTCGAGAGTTATAATACGGGAACTAGAACACAGACAAGACTTACTGTGAAATTTGAGTTACAAAAAATAGATGATATACAGGTGATGATTGCAAAAACATATAAAAAGATTTAAACTTATTGCTGACACATTAGCTATATTTTCGATCTCCGTTTAAAGCTTTTAGACAAATAACTAAAAAAATTAGTCGTGTACATGAAAAAGCCAACTCTAAGTTTCCATGTTTTTTCCGTAATTTTACTTTTTACAGAGGTTTTGTTGAACCTGCTACGTTAGAAGTTAGATTCTTTGTAACATCTTCGTTTAATTGCCGTTAATTGTTTTAAATATTTAGTTAAACATAAATAATATGACCAGACTATGAAAGACTATGAGTAGTATATGACCACATATGTTATCTTTATCCTTTTTAGCCTATAGACGCCGACTGCAAGGCGCTTCCCGCATCCAGCGACGTCCAGCGACCTTAACTATGTCGTCGGTCCATCAGATAGAGGTCTACCCACGCCACATCTACCGGCTCGTGGTCGCCACTCAAGAACCTTTCCGCGCTTACGGCCATCGGTTGTATGAGCGATGAGATCTGCCACTTAAGACGAACATTTCTTTGAACTACGTCAGTGATCTTGGTTCTTCTGCGGACAGTCTCATTTCTGATTCGATTTCACAGCGAAATTCCAAACACTACCCTCTCTATTGCTCTCTGGGTTACTCTCAGCCTTCATTTAAGGCCAATCGTATGTGACCACATCTTGGATTCGAATGTCATCAATGACACATGGGTCAAAGTCCTTCAAAAGATGTTTGGGAGCTTCCCGAACGCTGCCCAACCGACTTGGAATCGGCGAGTGTTCACTTACTTGAAATAAAAATCTGTTATTTACCTATTTTTCATTTAGTTCTTTTCGCTCATTTAACTAATTTATAAATCTATTCCGAATCTTCTTATCTCGGCCAAAAATACTTAACAGTTCGACCTAATTACATAGCCCTTAAGACTAACTAAGGGCATTTTAAATGGTGTTTTTTTTTAAAAAAAAAACAGGTAAAAAACTGGTATTGTAATCGAAATGTTCAGCTCGGCTGAGACGAGTGTCTGGGTAAAATGATTTTAAAAGTGAATATTTAGTAGTCGATTTGAGGAAATATTTTCCCGTAAATTTTTAGAAGTACTCGTATAAAGGGTCCTCGTGCCAAGTGAACTGGTAGTCACTTCAAGCGCAAATTGAATAAATATACTTATAGAAAACATTTACTCAACGATCTATACTCAAAACAAAACCAGACTTCATCGAAGTACATGCATAAAAATATCATTCGACTATCGTGACCAACAATCTCAACGAGAATTTTTTTATTTTTATTTTTATCTCTGTTTTTTAATATTTTTTTTAGAATCATGTTTATAGCAAAGAAAGCACGTAAATATCTGGAAAGACTAAGTTATAAGTTAAAGTTATGCTTCTCGGTAAGATGCTATTATTAAAAAGAATGATCTTTTCGTTAATTTGATACACATTTGCGTAGTGAGTATGTTTTTACTACACATGTGATGAAGGAAGTACCCTATTAGAGTTTAGTTAAGTTTATTTAGTTAAGCTTAGTGTTAGCGTAGCCGACACTACTAACGTTATTTTGTTGGTTATTCTTCATACAATCGAAAAGAGCCTTGAAGCATATATATATTCCTTACATTTAGTTTCGCGGGCAGGCTTAGTGTCGAAGCTTATGCCGTTAGGAAGATAAAACGTTACTTTGATATCGATACTGCAAGGACATATACCAATACTTTGGAATAGTAGTGCAGAGATTGAGAATATATTATCTTTGTAATGCAAAAAAGAACTATCCAAGTAATTTGCGATTTAGTACCGCGGACCTCCTGCAGAAAACGGTTTAAAGAATCCAATTTCCTTACTGTGGCCTCACAATATATTTATAATAATATTTTATACATTTACCCAATAAATTCAATATGGGAAGAAAATATGGGAGACGTTCATTGTGTACACATGGCTCCGCAAAAAATTGGCAGTACCAAAATTTCAACTGCAAAGAATCTCAGAAAATTGAATCAAATTTTTTATAAAATTCCGCAAAATATTATTAAACTACTACTACCGATTGAACAAAAAGGCTTAATAATTAATGAAGGAATATTAAAATTATATGAATCCTTGATAATGATGTTGCTTGATTATTTTGTTTTCATTTAAACTTTATCTGACACAAAATGATACATAAATTAATATTGTTAAACTTTTGTATCAAAATGGTTGTTGCGGAATTTCTCCCTAGTTTTTCTTTACAACTATAACATCTTGAAAAGCAGAGAAGAGCTAACAATTAAAAAATTGTTAAAAAGTTTACAATCTATAAAAGTCCTGTTAAAGTTACAATATTGAATAAATAAATTTTCTATATTCGAATAATAGCATAAATATATCTTCAAAGATCCGAAAACTCCGTATAACTTTTTTAAGCCTGGTACACTCTGCGAGTAACATGGCATGTTTTAGTTTTCATTGGTTTAGGTTAAAGCTATTTTGTAAGTAACAACGTAAATAGGTTCTTTTTTATAACTCCAAAAAAACCTTGCAAATTCAACAATATCAACAATTTAACAAAAAGACTATATCACCACGCGATCACAAAAATATGTATTTATCTCACAATAATAATTATTCAACCAAAATGATAAATTCCTCGTGTGTTAATTGTATAACAAACATTTATAGTGGCTTTTTACAAAAAGTATACCTCTTTACAATGTCTTTGGTTAATGACGGAAATCACAAATGTAAAAAATATACTTCTTTTGCTATAATTACTTTCTTATGTTATTTTTATTTGTTCAAATATTTTGTTTAACCTTCATCATAGTTATAAAACAAAAGATAAAACGGAGGAAGTTAGATATTACACAATACACAATTTTCTTCCTTAATGCATTGGCAAGTAAAATTTCCAACATTTCTCTAAGAAAAGTTTTTAATATATTTATGAACTTGCCGGTTTAAATAAGGGTAAGAAGTTTTAACACCTTGTTTATAGGATTATTTCCCGAGTTTTACTATTAAATTATATTCAAACAGAAGCAAGAGCGGCTAATGCTAAAGAATTTTCCTCCTTATTTCTTTACATTATGTCTGGCGGCATTAAACTAAACACCTTGTTAATTAAGACGAAAATTATTAAACTATTTACATTGCACTATTTTTAAATTATAACGGAAGAATAGCTAAATCAGAAGTCTACGTCTTAAAATATATATACAGTCGAAATAATTACAGACGTTCGCCATCCGTTGTACGCCTTAAGAATGCGGTGTATCGTCATTGTCCGTCGGCCTAGCGAAGTCCCATAATCTATTAAATTGTTCCTAATTAGAACTTTTAGTACGCGTCGACTTATTAGGCACGTAAACAGAGTATGGCTACGCCAGCGGACAATAATGATTACCTCGATCCTTCAGGCAAGCGGTCTGTAGCACGAGGTAACAATGTAGTTTAATTCTCAATTCATATGTATTTCATGAAACCCATCACTCTGAAATCAGCTTTGGATTGTTGGTCGGGGATGTTTCCTCGCATTTTATAAAAAAAATTCAAGATTTTTTTTTAAATTTTATTTATATTTAATTACAGTATCCACAGACCATTTTGTTTGATAACTTTCTGCCGTCTTTTATGTTGTAACATGATGCCGTTGCTTTACGAATTTTGACTTTTCCTGAACCGACCGGAATAGGAATAATAAAACCTCCCAGCCAAACTGGCTTAATTTTTGCTGAGTGGCTAAAGATGCGTGTGGTCTAACTTTATCATGATAGAAGATCACACCTCATCTATCAATTAATTCCGGCCATTTTCTCTTTACTTCTTGCTTCAAACTCATCAATTGTTGGCGACAGAGATCAGAATCGATAGTTCTGCGCAACGGTAAAAGCTCATAATAACAATGCTCTCCCAAACCCACACATAGCATCACGTTATTATACTTTCATTTGGGTTTTGCCACAGGCTATATAATCTTAATGATATCCCACCACTAGCTAACTTGCACCTTCTTATCATTTCCTCTAGATCTCTTAAAAATCGGATAGGTTTTTACTGAGTCTCGTTTTACTCAAATGAATTCATTATATTTCTTTCTATGAGAAACAAAACTTTACCATTTTTGTAAATCTATCCTTTTTAATTTTATCAGAACTTAATATTAACGAAAAGACTTATTCCGACCTTAGACTTCTATAAGTATAAAGAAAAAGCTAAAAGTCTTTATAAAAACGAACAAAATTTTTTCATTCAAATAATGAATAATCAATTGATTTTCATAATAGCTTTTAAGAAGACTTGTTGTTTTTAGATTTGGACTAAAAGTTTCCTTTTAAGAAGAAGATGACATGTAAGACTTCTTATTAAGTTGAAAATGGTCGTTTTTCAATAAAGCTTAGTGAAATTCTATTACAACTTTCATCAAAGATAGTTATTAATTAAAAAAAGTCTTAACATTTATTAAAATTTAAAATCTCATTTTTCGATAATATTTCATGTAACACTTTAATAATATTTTTACTAACCTTTCACTCTTATATTATTTATTTGGTATTCTGTCATTATCATCGTCATTCCTGCCGGTAAAGGTTGCTAGATATCAATCCTTGTTACGAATAAAAATATCTTTATTCTAGTTGGCTTTTAAACGAACTTTTAAATTACCAATTATTTTAACATTATAAGAAGCATTTGTTGCTCGAAATAATGATCTTGCTAAGTAGAGCCGGCTAGAAACCTGCAATTGGTCAACAATTGCTCTTTTTAAATGAAATTTAACAAGGATTGAGGTCTCTCCCATAAAGTTCCAACAGAACCGATTTCAAGCGGCTTGCATCTACTATCTTCGTCGACCTTACACGGGTTGTCTGTACTCCTTGGTATGCTATTTTATTTTCAAATACTACATAATTTCATATATTGCAATTAATCACAAAAAGACGTAAAAATAGCAATATAATAACATAAATAATCAACCACAAATTAATCAGCGAAGAAAAGTGTGAAAAAAATTTAGTTTAAAAATATCTGCGCATTCGGGCGACGTATTTTACGCTGGAGATAATAATTTGTCGTGTATTAGCCTCGGGAGGCGCAGCAAATATAGCTGCGAAATACAAATGAAAATGAAATATTTTGCTTACATTGTACGAGTACAATGTAAGCATACCACGAACTACGTATAATACTAAAACATTGTATTATTTTTTTGTTTTCACAATAATAATATTTTTTCAATTAAAAGAAGTTCACTAATTAAAACATACAGTTATGCCGTAATAAAGTTCACTCTTGAAAAAAATACACTTTGTACTTTGACGAATACTATATTTTGATAAACACAAGAAGAAATGAAATTTATTTTCTGGAAATTTGTCTTTAGTTGTCCACCAGACCTTCCAAACGACACGGAATGTCATCAAAACACTCTGGCAAGTATAAAGCATTGACCGCCACCATTTCTTCTCGAATTATTTTGCTTTAATTCACCTGGTGGTTTCGGATAATTACAGACGACTGAACTTGAGACGAGCTTGGGAAAGCGACAAGTAATCCAGACTAAGTGATGGACAATCAATGTCACCTCTTCGATGTGACTTTTCTTGGAAAACTTTTTCATACAACCTCTATGTTAACTGGAAATGTAAGAAGTAGCCCCATCCTGCAGTAATCGAGTTAGGGTGTACACATAGTGCTCTTAAATCTATGGTTGCAGGAATTTATTAAAAAAAGAGTAAACTTTATGATGACTCACCAACTATAAAAAAAAAAAATTTGAACTTTTGACGGAATCGATAACGAGCTCAATGACCAAAAAGCTTGAAAACGGATGTGAACTTCAGCAATGAAGAAATGACTGAAAAGAAAACATCATGAACTTACGCTTCTACAATAAATAAGCAAACATAGTATTTAGGTTATTGATATTTACTTACCCTCGGAAAAAGAGAAACATTAGCAATTCTAATGTGTGCCGCCCATCATCGACATTTCAAACACGGTTGGCCTTGCTTGCGGCTACTACGTGACATTAATTTTCAGAGAAAAAATTCGTTGTTTCTTTTGCGCTAAAGGAAAATAAAAAGATTTTATTGCTCGTCATTCAAGAAGACTAAGTAAGAATGCCGATTGGAAGCTTTCGCTTTTATTGTGTTATATAAAAATATTACGCCCTATTTTAATTATGTATTACATTTTCATTATCATATTACTAATCGTATAATTCACTTTTAAACTTTAAAATAAATCACTATGGATAAAATACGTGCGGGATTTTGGAGGCAGGGAATAGCATTTATTTACAAACCCGAGAGCGCAGTCGTCATCGAACGTGCAGGTTCCATTAATTAAGCTAATCGAATGACTGCACTGTACTTAGATGATTAGTCGAAACAGTACTACGAATAATTGAACTACATTTGTGTACGTGTGATAATCCGTATGTGAAGTCTTCGCAAATATTAGATCAAAAATCAATGCCAAGATTTGTATTTTATTGTTGTTTTTTTAATTAAATATTTAATTATATTTTTAAAACATGGCTCGTTAATATGTGATGTGATTTTAGGACTTTTTTATATGAACTATTGTATTTTTTAGAAATTCTCGATAAGGTAGTAACACATTTCCTTACATCTAGAAAAACTATTACTAATAATCCATTTAACATCTACAATCAGTTATTGTACAAAACTTACTTATATCATGAACGGAATATACGACCACAAATTTCTATCTTAATTTAAAACCCTGATTCAAAACGCTCTCGTATAATTTTAGAAAGTGCTTTATTAAAAGGTTCGTTTGGAGCGCCACTTGACGCTCTTTGTACAATTTGTAGTATTTGAAAGTACTTGTAAATTTTGTTTAATTTTCATCGTTATTTATGTTACAAAGACTGAACAACTTATGAAACTTCGCAACCAACTGATGCAGCGTATAAAGTAAAAGCGTTGCAATTGCATAAAATGTACATAAAATTAAATTTCAACCTACAAAAGTCTCTCTCTCTTTCTTATCTCTTTTCATTACAAGGCCTAGGCCTCTCTCAAAGATTTTTATGGCTGAAAGTACCATAATCGTCACACTTGGCAGGCGGGGTAACGATCGTAGTGTGATATTAAGGTACGCAGAGGACGCTGCTGCCCTTGTAAAGAGTGGCCATGCCATATTATATAATTCATGCACAAAGTATAATTTACATAAGATTGCATTCCGGGAATCGCACCAGCAACTTACAAATGCAGGTTTGACACTGGTTTACAAAACTATACATAGTGCAAACCTATAAAAATGAGTTTTAGAAAAATAATTTACTTTAGATTTATCTGTGACTTAATTTAAATGTTATGTCTAAATGTAAATATTCATTATTAACCTAAATTTGTTCCTGAAAGGTTAAAACGCACTCAAAGTTATTAAATTACAGCATAGACAATTAAAAAAATACGATCAAGCAGCTTATTTTGCATTAATGTATGTTATATCTATAATATTGTTTCAAAGTCTTTCTGATAACCTTTTTAAAGAGGCAAAAGTTGCAAATAAATACAACGTGGTACTTCAAGGTAGCCGCGGAGGGAGATACTGACATTCTGGAATGGAGACCTGCCGATGGCCGATGCCGGTGGACTGCCGATCTTATTAAGGTCGTGAAAAGACACTGAATGAAGGGGGCTTCCAGTGGTCGACTTCCTGTGACTGAAAAGATGATAATGATGATGACGCCTCATGGTTTCCATAACTATGGCGCTAAGCAGTAATGCGAAAAGGTTTCTGTATTCGGATAATGTTAAAGGATAGCTATAATGTACGCGAAAGCTAGACTCCTCCTGAGGTATCTGAGCAGCAGAACAGGGAAGTCAGATAAATATCAATCCATCTGTTCTCAAATATCATTCGTGCAGTTTGCCAATCCGGCCCTTTTTCGCCGCACCACCTACATAACTCAAGCTTTTTCCACTTTCGCGCACGCTACAATGAAAACTTACATCTCAAGGTGACGAATTCAAACGAATTGCTGATGAAGTCTCACAATCAGAAAAATATTTAACTCGCCGACAGTTTCTTAAATAAAGATAAACTCAATGGTGTTTAATTAACTACCAAATGTCGATATTTAAGAGCTATTTAATTTCCTTGCCTTCCAAATTAAATATAAACATGATAACTTTACACTTCCTCGAAAAAGTTTTAAGTTGGTTTGAGATTTATTGCCTATTCAAAATTGGAAATATACATAAATAATTTCAATCTCTTTACGATCCTTTGTTCTCGTTATTTGAACCATTGCGAAAGGAATAACAAAGATCTCTCGTTTTGATTTTATTACAGTCTAATACTTTGGACGAGTTTGTTGTTTTCGAGACTAACGGAAAAGTTTAATTTCATATTTTCTCATATTGATTGAATAAATTTTCACTGCTTTTATGCCGTATGAAAGCAGACATTACGTAAATTTTGTTTAATTATACAATTAAACATAACCTCAATTTATCACAATAAAATGAAAATAAGTCGTTTCCTTGACATAAACTATTGTAATTATTTTCTGTTGTTAATGAAATATTATACGTCATTTCTCCATAAACGCCTACTTCCTTCTGTCAGTAACAACACAATTGCAACTGCACAACAACAAACCACTAAGTGCATAAGCGTGTGCAAGGCGTGAATAAGATAAGCTCTTTATCATTTTACGGCACTTTAAAGAAATACAACATAGAAGATAATCGAAATAAAAAACATAAGTAAACACAATACCGGATGGAAGTTTATATACTTTCCACCATATTTTAAATATAAGCTTGTTTGTTGTGTTATGTGATGTAATTTACATGTATTCGTTTATATGTAGGCATATTATTGAAGTGTTCATTTTATTTTAGTATCTCCAAGGCTCAAACACAGCTTCTTACTAAGAATTTCATTTCAAAACGGCATAAGAAAATAGGTAAATTTCGACCAGTAGTGTTTACAGGTTGATTGATAGTAGTGTATATAGGTGTTAAAGCTTTAACACGTTCACTGCGGCTTGAGGCCGATTCAGCCTCATGGTAGACTTTGCACTGGTGCGGCGCGTAAAACTCGTGTTTTCTCTCTAGTGCGGCGGCTGTTTACACTCAACCGTATGAGATATGACAAAAACAAATATAGCTTTCTTTATGTCTGCGGAGAATTGACTCAATATTGTAAAAAAAATGATTGAAACATGAGGCAGAAAAGGCCTTAACCGCACTACTAGGAAGTTCAGCTTGAGGCTGATTCGACCTCAGCCGTACCAGCTGAAAGTTCTTCAAAATTGGGCCCGCAGTGAACGTGTTAATGTGAATGTACCTGTAATGTCATCTATAACTACGCGTTGTATTTAGGGAATAATATCAAAATATAAAGAGGTAACTAATATTTCAAAAGAGCCCTTCAATCCTAAAGCGAAACTTAGATTCAGAAGAGCAACCGTTACACCCGTTATTTAGTGATGTACATCCTGTCCCAAGACGACAAACCCATATAAGAAAATTTTTGTATTGTAAGGGTCATACGGAGTACGGAATCTTGAAATAACACCTTTAATATGTGTTATGTACACACTTACTTTAAAGTGCAATTTAAATGTTTATTAAGTTAACAAAAATCAATGAAATTAATCTTTCGTGTATATTTGTTTAATGTTATAAATAAATAAAGTATATACCAAGCAAAGTTTTTGGTTACAAAATTAAATAATTTACTAGTTATGTTTGTAACTTAGTTTCATATTCTTACAATGTAAACAAAATAACATGAAAGTGCTCAAAATTAATACAATTTTCGTAACATTTATTACAGTAACCAAAATTTCACTGAACGTCGTGAAACTATATTTATTAAAGTCGGTGACAACTCAGCTCACTCGTGTTGTAAAAAAGTTTTTTAATTTTAACTTTACAAAGGTGTTCCTTGTACGTTCACTTTTATTTGGGCACCTGTAGAATCATATGTAATAAAAGATTACTTTTTATTAAATTCACTGAAACAATTTTTAATAAATTTTATCCAAAATTTTGTCGAACTTCTTATTTGTCTATAAAATTTTGTAAATCAAATTATATACTATATCTATAAAAAACATTCTTGGGTATGAAAATATTTTTCATCCGAACATGCAATTAGTAATGACTAGTAATGAGCCCCATATTGTTCCAATTGTTGAGGTAAAGTTTAATGAAGAATGGGAATGTACAACCCATACATTCTCTAACCGTCTACGTAAGTCCTGTGAATTAATGTACTTTACTTATTTGTCCAAATTTTTTTCTAGAAAATGACTCTTTGTTTTGTTACTATTTGTGACCAAAAGCGAGTTCTTAATTTCACAGATTAGTTCATTATCGCCATTCAAACGTCCAAATTTTAATAGGACTGGTCTTAAGCAGTCTCCATCTTTTTTGTTCTGGGAACCTTTGTGTTCATTTAGTGGGACATCTTACGCTGCGCTTGCCTATCCCTGGTCTTCACTATAGATCCTTGAGGCTCTTTATCGGCCATTACTGTTTATACCAGGATACTACAGGCTACTTTCGTTAGCTTGCTAATTCTCCTAATCCCTTATAATATCTCGTGGAGAAATACCGAACATCCATTGTTCGTTGAGGAACGTGAATTTATTTATATCTGATTTCAGAATAATACGTTACATTTAAAACATTTACCAAAATCATTAATTACCCGGAAGCTACACATATACACAAAAGAGCATAAATAATTTTTATTATAAATTATAAGTTTTAAATCATCATCATGTTTGAGGGTAGACGGTCACTGCAAGGCAGAGGCCTATCTCTAAGATCGCCGCGATGATCTTATGCTTAGGCTCGTGGTCGCTTAGGCCCACTGCAATATTTCTGACTCCATCTCGCAGCGTAGCTACGACCTAATGACCACGTCTCAGAACCAAAAGTCATTAGACCAGCTTCACAAGCTGGATAAAGACTCTCGTCTTTAAACATGACTGTATTTTTGACGAAAATATGTTTCAGAGCTTCCCGAACGCTGTCCATCCGGTTGGGTTCGGAGAGTAATCTCTTTCTCGAAGTTGGACTTGCCTGTCTGGAAATTACGTTTTGAATTCTAATTGGCATTCGCTTAAACCTATTTAAGTTACTTTACGACCGATTAAGAAGCACTGCGCTCAAAGACGTGGGCAGTGCTGAGAGCAATACGTAACTAACCACACTTTTTATTATAAATAAAACCAACTACCTTTATGACACCCAAATCAGTTTTACATTCAATTTATTGTTTATATTAGAGATTTACTATCATATAGATATATGATAGTAAATCTCTAATACATAGATATATTTATCACAACTTCAGTGTTCTCATTTTGTACGTAGCGCTTGATCCAAGCATTAATTATGTATAACGTAAAAAATAGTTGAGGGTTTAAATTTGTGATACATAATTTATATCATATGTTGTTATATACTATTAAGTGTTATGTATATTATATTTATTTATACATAGTTGTGTGTTAAATTTCATTGTAATACTTAAATTATATCACACATTGTATGTATCTCACTTGTTAAACTCTTCATATTTTAAAAATATGTATAAGCTTTAACGTAGAAAATTTTATTTGTTCTCAACGTCATTATATTTAATAACTGATACTAACAAACAGTCTCTTGCGTCTATTACCCTAGTTCTTGATCATATCATGATCGTCAACATTTCAGCTCCGAAATAATTACGGCTGGACATAGACACTGTTATTTATTCATATTAATATAACAAATCTTGCAAATTAACGTAAATTTTACCTAAAATCAAATTGCAGCCAATCAGTTAATAATTTTAAGAATCAATTTTATTGTTAGTAATATTTACAGTGATCTAATTGCAATTTACTTTTAAACGTTTACGTAACATTAGATAATGCCTGCGTTAAAATAGTTTTGTACAATAAAAAGAATTTTGAGGAACAACAACATCGATAAACCGCGAGTTGAAGGAAATGAAATTCAGAAAGGATAAAACAAAATTTTCCATTCGCTTATAAATACATCATAATATCGTAGTTCTGTTTTTAATTATGGTAAGTTCTGCTTTTACATGCGGCGCGTTCGTTACACACCCGGGTTGGCGAAGCGAAAAGACAATACGAATTTTCTGTTATAAATTCTGAAACTTCCACATTCAATAAACGTTACCTCTTTTATATTTGACGAAATAACGCAGAGCTTGTTATACTTATCCATTTCGATATTAAAATTTTTTTAACCGTATGAAAAGTGAATTCACATAAAGCGTATGCATGAAATGAAATGTTTTGAAATTGTTGGTTGTAATAATTCTATTGAAAGTAATCCGGCAATTCTATAAAATTGAAGATGTTTTAAAATAATAAGTGTTTTATGCTACTTTTAATAAAATGGTACAATGTTTAAAAAATACAGGAATATCTGTGCCATTTTTGACGGATTCACTTTACAATTCATATTATTATTTATTTTTAGTATCTATGAGTATTATAATAAGTGATTACCTCAGAAATTAGATTCTGTTAATGTCCATCACACTAACTGGAATTTTGTTTTGGACTATCTGTCACGACTCTTCAGTGATAATAATGATTATAAGACATAGATATTAAATTAAAACAACACTTGTTTTCCTTTTTACTATTTCAATTTAATAGGATCTCTACTTCTGAACATAGGCCTCGCCCATAATTTTCAAATAGGACCGATTGGAAGTGGGCTACATACGGTGTTTCTTGACGACCTTCGTGTAGATATTGACGTTTTACGCGGCGCATGGCGATCCATGATCTCCAAGAACCGTAACGCTCCACCTGCGTGTGGGTTGCCCTCTCCCACGTCTACTTGCCAATTCGCTGAGTTATGAAGGTTATTTTTGTTTTCCCTACTGATCTCCTGACACCTGATTAAATTTCGTAGAGAAATCACGAGCATAGCTCTCTCCACAGCTATTGTCTCAGCTTGAGCGACTGTCCTCTTGACAATGAGACTCGAAGTGAGAGACCACGCCTTAGTGGATTTTGGCTTAATAAAGTCCAATACGAAGCATAAAAGCTCTGCATAATTTTATTTACAAATATATATGACACATCATTCGTCTGCCTAGATCATTACCTGTGGTCAGTATTTCCGCTGTAGTAAATTATTGAAGTTGAGAACATAATTTTTAGAAGCTTAATTACTTTAATATCCATCTCATGTAAAGCTGCAGTAGTATAATGCGTGCATATAGTTTGTCCTTTGATATGTGTGTTATACAAAGTATACCACTTTATTGTTTGTAATAACGAAATGAACGTAATAACTCCCCACAATCTTCTCACATATTAAACGCCACACCGCGCCGTGTTTAATAAAACATGACGTTGAGCGATATCATCTTGTGGCTGAAGCGTAATTACGACACAATTAATTAGTTTACACAGCATTTGGTGATATAGAAAATATTTATTTACTTTGTCTAATGTTTTATAAAATTGTCTACTATTAGTGTTCATGTCAAGGTCATCCAAAGAGTAATGATGAGGGCAATGCTCGCTTCGCTGCGAGATAGAAGTAGAAATGAGAAGATCCTCAGAAGAGCTCAGGTTAACGAAGTAGAGTGAAGAGAATTGCTCGTCTTAAGTAGCAGTGAGCGGGGTACATCGCTTGTGCAATCGACGGTTGTTGGGCTCGAATGGTGTTCAAGTGGCGACCACTAGCCGGTAGACGCGACTTGGATAGGCCCCCCATTAGACGAACCGACGACGTCGTCATAGTTGCAGGAAATTGCTCGATACTAGAAGAGTAAGAACGATCATCGTGACGGTCTTTGGAAGACACATACAAGGCCTTGTAGTGGGCATTTATTAGCTAGCAAGATGATAATGTAATAATGTCTTCTTAGATGGCAATGTCTTCTTCACCTTTTTGATTTTACTACTATTATATTTTTTTAACCAACACTATTCATAATAATGGCACAGTTACTGTCATATTTTTAAGAAATAATTCCATTTTATTAAACGTAACACAAAACACACATTATTTTAAAAATCTCCCATTTTAAAGAATTGCTACATTGCTTTCAACAGACTTATTACAACCAACAATTTCAAAACATTTCATTTCATGCATACGTTTTATGTAAAATTACTTTTCATACGGTTTAAAATATTTTAATATCGAAATGGACAACTATAACAAGCTCTGCATTCTTTCGTGAAATATAAAAGAGGTAACGTTTATTGAATGTGGAAGTTTCAGAATTTATATAACAGAAAATTCGTATTGTCTTTTCGCTCCGACAACCCGGGTGTGTAACGAACGCGCCGCACGTAAGAGCAGAACTTACCATAATTAAAAACAAAACTACGTTATTATAATATATTAATAAACGAATGAAAAATATTGTTTTATTCTTTCTGACTTTTGTTTCCTTTAACTCACTGCTTATCGATATTACTAGTTTTTACTTCCTAATATTATTTTTCACAGTACAAAACTATTACATTATATCTTATCTTAGTATAGCAGTAATTATATCGGAGCTGAAATTATGACGATCATGATATGATCAAGAACTAGAGCAACAGACGCAAGAGACTGTCTGTTAGTATCTGTTATTAAATATAATGACGTTGAGAACAAATAAAATCATTTACGTTAAAGCTTATACATATTTTTAAAATATGAAGAAATTAACAGTTGAGATACATACAATGTGTGATTAATATTACAATGAAAATGGAAATAATTACAATGGCAATAATTTAAGTATTACAATGAAATTTAAACCCAAAACTTTTTCTTTACGCTATACATAATTAATCCTTGGAAACAAGCGCTAAAACTATAAATTGATTGTAAAACTAAATTGGCTTAATACATTGATTTTATTTAAGAACAAAAAGTGAGGTTAGGAAAGTATTGCTCATAGCACTGCTTTGGGCTCTGATCGCAACGATTTTTAATCGGTCGAAAAATTTTATATTTAGATATGTTTCAAGACGTAAATTGAAATTAAAAATTTAATTCCCTGTTAGGTACGACCAACATCGAGAAAGAGATCACTCACCGAATCCAATTCGGATGAGCAGCGTTCGGGAAGCTCTGAAACATCTTTCTGTCCAGTATACTGCAAGGTTCAAGACGAAGCTCTTTAACCAGCGTGTGAAGCTGTAAAACGGCTCTGAGAGGTGGTTATTCACAATGGCCCTAATAGAGTGATATACCCGAATTTACTCTGCGAGGTAGACTCAGAAATGTGACAGTGGGTGAGTATGGGGGGGGTGGGGGTGGGCACGAAAGTAGCCGGTGGACGTGCCGACCCTTCCCTCGGTGGACTGATAATTCAGTCCACCGAGCATAAGATCATCGTGGCGATCTTTGGGACAGGCCTCTGCCTTGCATTGAACGTCTATCCGCAGACATGATGATGATTTAAAACTTATAGTTTGTAATAGAAATTACTTATGCTTTTTTATGATTTTTAAGAAGGTATAATTAATATAACACATGAGTTTTCGGGGAGATTGATGATATTGGTAGATGTTTTAAACGTAATGTTTTATTCTAAAATCAGATATAAATAAACTCACGGTATGCTGCTTTAGCTTTCATGTAAGAAATATAATACGTTTCAACAAAACTCGAAATACAGTTTCGATCATTCAGTGAACATAAATAGCTATTTGACTGTATTATGTGCCTGCCAAAAAGAATTATGGCTCAACGCAACGTAACGTTCCCTCGTATTACATTTCTGTCTTGTGAGACTTACGAGTGTACTGTTTGTTTGTTTGTGTTCATAAAATATAAGTTACATATAGAAACGAATTATTTATACGCGTGTAATCTTTCACGTTTTTTTTTCTTCGAAAAAATAAAACCATGTACCAAATGATACATCTATTGTTATTGTATACGGAAGGTTGGTTATAAGTGTAAAATTTTAGAGGAGCGAATAACTCATTAGACAACAAAAATCTTTAAGTCTCATGCTACTACTTCCAATAAACCTGTAATCTGTGATCACTTTGAAATAAATGTAGCGCTAAATAATTTTTTCCATCGGTATGTGTCTAATTATAATTTCTGGTAGCACAAAGTATAAAGGGATAGATAGTAATCAATTATTAATTTTAATATGTACTTAATCTGAATTTGGAAAACGATTTTTCTTGTTATATTATCATTGCACCTAAAATCAATCGCTTTGTATATATGCTTTGAAGTTATGAAACGAGCATGTTCTGGGAATATTTCTTTAAACATTGAACATTTTATATTGTTCACTAATTAAATATTTGTCAAACGTTCACCGATGATTTTGATGTAAAAAACGAATATGGAAAATGGAAGTCCTGACTGAAATTTCCGTTGCTCCGATTTTCATATTAATCACTAGAATAAACGCCTTCGTTAAAAATATTAACGCAATTCGTTTTTTGGTTAATAACCTGTCACTTTCAACAAGATTTTTATAAAACGAATTCCGTTTCCGTTTTGTTTAGTGGATTGAAATTTATGTTTATCGAAAAAAAGTTTAACCCTTGATTTTCGATTATATTTTGTTAGTTTTTGTGTAATTGACGATCTATGATTTTGGTTTTGTTCGAAAACGATAACAAGGGGAAGTTTTAACAGACTTATTTACGTTAACTGTCAACTAAGTGATGTGTTGTGGTGAATAATTATGCTACAGCTTAGAATAAAAAAGGAAAAAAAAACATGGATTTTGTAATAAAACACTTACACAATATACTGATTATTATACCTAATCAATTTCGAAATTAGTTAAAAATTAGTAAAGAGATTATACGATTAATAAATTTACATAAAAAATCACATGTTACATAATGCGGATGGCCAATTCATACGGTACGTCCTTAGCTTTGTACTAATAAGTTGAAAATTGTGACTTGAAATTATTTTACTTTTTTGAACAAATAAGTGCACATCGGTATTATAAAAACGATGATCTTAAGAATAAATACGTAACACTAATTACAGTAGTTACGACATACTCAGGGTGTAAAACAATAACGCCTACGCGCTTCGTTTTGTCTAACAGTTTGTATATGCTCATTGTGATAGGTGAATTAAATTATTCCAAGCGGTTTGATGTAATTAAAAAAAGCTTGCAAATAATTTACGTAATAAACATGTCTCGTGTTTCGGCCCATAAAGATATCTATGGTAGGATATACCATAACTGTCAAACTCGATAGGCGGGTTGGCGATCGCAGTGATATTATGTTACGCAGGGGACGCTGCGGCTCTTCCTTTGAAAACTCGTCTGTGAACTATCCTTTGCAATTTATGCCCGAAGTGTGAGTAATAAAAAGATTCAAACCCGAAAGACAGACCTCTGACCTACGATCGCAAGCTTCCGTCCTAACCACTGGGCTACCACTATTCTATATGTCTGAAATTGTGAAATTATTAATGAAAAATGAAAAAACTTACATGATTCCCGTTGCTCAGGTTTCTTTATTCTATATCTATTTTATAATATATCCTTTCAGCCGACAGACGGTCCACTGTAAAGTATTGGCCTCCTCCTCCTCCTCCCAAAGAATGCCACGTTGAACATTCTTGCGCTACCCGCATTTAGCGACTTCCATTAACTATGTTGGTTTGTGTGACATTCGCATATACACTATTTTTATATATTTACTATATATTATATTTGTTTACTGTATACTACATATGCTAAGAATACGTAATGTTTCAATACTTTTCGGTCAACATTGTTACATTGACCGAAAAAACACGTTACATCATTTATCTACATACATAAAATATTTATAAAAAAATAGCTGCGTAATGTGAATTTATTTAATATCTAAAGTCTCCGTATAGTAGATAAAGCACGACGCCCAATGTCTCGAGTGCCGTTTGGTCCATTCGCAAAATGATTCTAAAAATTTTCACATTCAGCTACTTCCTTTTATGTTAACCGTACTCGACCAGTCTTTGATACAAATTGTATTGAAGCCAAAGGAATTTTTTTAAGAAAATTAATTTATTTTTGCTTTGTACACAAATTTAGAAAGTTAGGTAATGACTCTTAAGTGGTCCTGAATACGAAGATAACACAGAAAATAAAAAATAAAAAGCTCAAGGTCAAAATGTTCAAAGTTTTTTTAACACTGTCCAGCAATAATTAATGTCAATCACCGCAAAGATATCTTAAAGAGATACTACACGAGTAAGATCGCATTACAAAGTAATTAGATGTAGGTGGGATTTACTGATATCATTTAAAGTTAGGAAGAAATTTTGAGTGAAATGTGAGTGGGTTGGTAAACTGTGGATTTCGATTACTTCTTGTGGCAGAAAGTTTATAGAATAATTTTGTAAGAAAATAATTTTTTTAAAGAGCTCCTTTATTAGTATGGATGTTTAAAAATAATATAATATTTATATTATTTATAAATCAAATAGTTTTAATACTTAACAAAATGGCTCAATTTTAACATAATATATATATACAAATATTTCTTTTGTCTCTAATGGATGAGATATTATTATTACTTCTTCACAATAGCTAAGATTGATGATTCTTTCGGGACTTTCGATTGGAGTCGTTTCATTATTTGTAATGCTGTATTTTAAGGCCACTAACATTTAAGGTCGCTTAGGAGTATAATCTTTGGACGGGTGTAAAAATAAGTGGTGCAAAGATGCTCTATAGAGTTGAACCTTAGTTGGTGCATTTATTATAATCGGATCATAAATGGAACAGTGGAGAGGGTTATGACCGGGATTTCCCTATGAGATCTAATAAACGACTAACAGAATTAGTAGACTAAAGAAAGTAATCGACATATCCTGGCAAAGATAGCAATGGCCAAACAAGGGCGTCAAGGATCTGGAGAGGAGACCACGGATAGGCAAGCACAGCGTAAGACGTTCACCCACTAAGTATATGAGAAGATTATCAGAACACGAAAGATAGAGGCTGCTTACAACGGTTCCTATTAAAATTTGGACATTTGAAAAATGATAATAATGTACCAATTTGTGTAAGTAAAAAATCATACAGGTGGTCACAAATAGCAAAATAAAAAACTATTAGGAAATCATGTTCAAGGACAAAAAATTCAACAAATATGCAACTTACTCGTACATGTATTCTACCGGACTTGGACATACGATTAGAGTGTAGGGGTTGTACATTCTCATTATTCATTGAACTTTGCCTCAACAATTGGAACAATACATGGCTCCTAACTAGACATTACTGATTGCATGTTGGGAGGAGAAATATTTTCATATCCAACATTCTTTATAGCCAAAAATAAAGTAATACATCTGGTAACATAATGAAACATAATTTCAAATTTCGCAATGATTCTACAGGTGTCCAAATAAAAGTGAACGTACAAGGAACACCTTTGTGAAGTTTAAATTTAAAAAAACTTTTTTACAACACGAGTGAGCTGAGTAGTCACCGACTTTAATATAGTTTTACAAATTTATTGTAGTAAATGTCACAAAAATTGTTTTAATTTTGGACACTTACTTAATTTTGTTTACATTTTAGAATATAAAATGAATATACAAATATATTTAATTGGTTATATATTTTTGTATTCAAAAACTATGGGTTTTATGTAATTTTATTCGCTTATATATATGTTATATGCAGGGAAGATCGATTTCATTCAAATTTGCTAACTTAATAAGCTTTAAAATTGTACTTTAAAGTTAGTGCGTACACGTTATCAGATATTAAAGGTCTTATTTCAAGACTCTTTATGTCCCTTACGAAGTAAAAAAACTCTTTTGGTTTGTCGTCTTTCATAAGTGTGTACATTACAACGGGTGTAATAGCTGATATTATCAATCTAAGTTTTGCTAAAGGGTTGTAGCTCCTTTGAAATATTAGCTACCTTCTTAATTTTTAAGCGTTATTACCTATAAACAAGGTGATTAGTTATAGGTGACATTGGAAGTACATTCACTCCATTATAGCTTAAACACCTATAATCAATCATCTTGTACACATTAATAATATTTGAAACTTATCAAATGTTTTTCCTAAACATACATATACATATAAATAAATATTAAATACATAAAAAGCTCAATTGTACACTACCTATTATAATATTCAATAATACTGTTATTAAAATATTTACGAATCGTTTTTCATTTTTCAACATCGATGAGTAACGACCGAGGACCGGTGGTAAGGTAATTGTAATATTTGCATTACCTTCTTTTTTTCTCATGATCAATTATCATAGTTTTGTTCCACGTTATCCTGATGGTGTTGTGTAGTACCTGATTTTCGCAAACGTAATCTTTTTAGTATTAGTTGTTCTGTACTCGTTGTTGTTGCTGTGAAGACATCTTAAAATGGGGAGCAAAGAAGTGCAAAGTTAGCACTGATACTTGTTTTGGTAATTGTTTTACACAACTAGGCCAAATCAATTGCCTCTTAACTCAAGTTGTCGAAAACTTGTGTTCATAACAAAATAACTCAATAAAAAGAGAATATTGCAGTAACCCACATCATTCGCAAAATCGATATTAAGCAATTATAGACTGGATACAATAATTGTCGCAACGTCAAAAATTTGCACACACGTGTATAAATCCCGATCTAAACATGTGACTTGAGTAAAAAGTTATTAAGTCGCATCGACGTTTCAAAACTATCTTGAGTCCTTATAGATTAAGCTTAATTAGAAATATTTCAACAAAATACAAAATTTATTTCGAAGTTGAAATCGTCGAGAAAAAGATGATGCCTGACTGTGTGGAGCAAATAGTCAGTGATGATGATTCCGTAATGGTTAAGGAATTATTCTCGAGATATGAAACCAGGGATTTGATACGAGCCGAAATCTTGAAATAGGATTAGTATAAACAAATCATCATCGTCATTCCAGCTGTAAGACGTCTACTGCTGGAGATAGGCCTCCCCCATATATTTCCAATCAGTCCGGTTAGGTGCAGTCAGTATCCAGCGATTCGTGGACTACAATATAGAGTCATAAGGCCGCAACGTACAACTTTTCTGTGTGCTAAGTGGCCTGCCCACTGCTATTTCACTTTCCACTGGCTTATATCTGTTACTTATGTTTGCATATGTATCTGCTTATTCCTATTTTTTAATCGATTTCGTAGAGAAAATTCGACCATAGCCGTAAAGAGCTGTGTTGCAGCCTCGGAGAGACATGGCTTGAACAAATTTTAAAAAAATAAAGGAATACTACAACATACCTACATATATATGTAAACATGTAAATTACTTCACATGACACAACAAATATGCGTACATTTAAAAATATGGTGGAATGAATAAAAACTTCCATACGGTATTGTGTTTACTTGTTTTTTTACTTCGATTGTCTTTTATATTGTATTACTTTAAAGTACCTTAAAATGATAAAGCGCTTTTCTTTTTCACGCCTTGCACACGCTTCTGCACTTGGTTTTTTGTTGTGTAGTTGCAGTTGTGTTGTTTCTGACAGAAGGAAATAAGCGGATATTGAAAAAAAAAACACATAATATTTCATTAAAACGGAAAATTGTCACGATTGTGTATATCAAGGATACTACATATTTTCTTTTTATTCTGTTAAATTAAGATTACGTTTACTTGTGTAATTAAACAAAATTGACGTAATGTCTACTTTCATACGGCATAAAAGCAGTGAAAATTTATTCAATCAATATGAAAACATATGAAATTTAATTTTTCGTTAGTCACAAAAACAATCAAAAAGAACAAGGGATCGTAAAGTGATTGAAATTATTTATGTATATTTCCAATTTTAAATAGGCAACAAATCTCAAACAAACTGAGAACTTTTGCAAGGAAGTGCAAAGTTTTTAAATAATATATTAATTAATTGAAAAGGCATGGAAATTAAATTCCTCTCGCATAAAACTCGAAATTCAAGTTTTATCTTTATTTTAAAAACTGACGGCGAGTTAAAAAAATTCTGATTGTGAGACTTTATCAAAGCTATGCTGGCTGAGACGAGAGTGGGCCGGATTGATAAACTGCACGCATGATATTTGAGAACAGATGGCTTGATATTTGCCTAACTTACCTGTCCTGCTGCTCAGATACCTCAAGAGAAGTCTAGTCTAGCTTGCGCGTACATTATAGCTATATTTTAACATTATCGGAATATAGAACCCTTTTCGCATTACTGCTTGCCGGCATAATTATGTAGATCATGAGGCGTCATCATCATTATCATCTTTTCAGTCACAGGAAGTACACCACTGGAAGCCGCCTGCATTCGGCGTCTTTCCACGACCTTAATAAAATAGGCAGTCCACCGAGTGGGCGAACGTCCTACGCTGCGCTTATCTGTCTGTGGTCTCCATTCCAGGATCTTAAGGTCTCCCTCCGCGTCTACCCTGAAGTATCATGATGTATTTATTTGCCACTATTGCCTCTTTAAAATGGTTCTCAGAAAGACTTTCAAAATAATAATACATATAACATACACTTATGCAAAAATGCTGTTTGATCGTATTTTTTGTCTATGGTGTAATTTAAATAAAAAATACTTTGAGTACGTTTTACGTTTCAGGAATAAACTTGGTGTTACAATGAATTTATATATTTATGTAACATTTTTGGGTTTTCACACTACGATCGTTACTCCGCTTGTCAAGTGCGACGATTATGGTACATCCAGCCATAAGCATCTTTGAGATGGCCTAGGCCTTGCAATGGCATCTATTGGCAAAAAGAGAAGAAAGAGTGAGTGACTTTTGTAGGTTGAAATTTAATTTTATGTACATTTTATGCAATTGCAATGCTTTTCCTTTATTCTAGTCTTTGTACTATAAATAACGACGAAAATTAGCAAAATTTACAAGTATATTTGAATACTACAAATTGTACAAAGAGCGTCAAGTGGCGCTCCAAACGAACCTTTTAATAAAACACTTATTAAAATTATACGAGTGCGTTTTGAATCAGGGATTTAAATTAAGATAGAAATTTGTGATCGTGTATTCCGTTCACTGTGAACATCACAGTTATCACGTTTATGATATAACACAACTTTATACAATAACCGATAGTAGATGTTAAATGGATTATAAGAAGTAATAGATTATTTTAGAATTAAGTAAAAAAAAAAGTATTACTATCTTAACAACTTTTGTTTCGTTTTATTTATAAGCATTTATAAGAATTTTCAAAAAAAATAAAATTGTTTATATAAAAAGGTCCTAAAATCACATCACATATTAACGAGCCATGTTTTAAAAACACAATTAAGTATATTCGAATAAAAATAAGATAAAATATTAAATAAGGTTATCAAAATGTTATGCATTCTCGGTATTTACAAAACGGTATTTTAAAAAAAATAACATATACAATAAAACACAAATCTTGGCTTTGATTTTTGATCTAATATTTGCGAAGACTTCACATACGGATTATCACACGTACACAAATGTAGTTCAATTATTCGTAGTACTGTTTCGACTAATCATCTAAGTACAGTCCACAGTCATTCGATTAGCTTAATTAATGGAACCTGCATGTTCGATGACGACTGCGCTCTCGGGTTTGTAAATAAATGCTATTCCCTGCCTCCAAAATCCCGCACGTCTTTTATCCATAGTGATTTATTTTAAAGTTTAAAAGTGAATTAGATGATTAGTAATATGATAATGACAATGTAATACATAATTTAAACAGCGCGTAATATTTTTATATAACACTATGAAAGCGAAAGCTTCCAATCGGCATTCGTACTTAGTCTTCTTGAATGACGAGCAATAAAATCTTTTTATTTTCCCTTAGCGCAAAAGAAACAACGAAATTTTTCTCTGAAAATTAATGTCACGTAGTAGCCGCAAGCAAGGCCAACCGTGTTTGAAATGTCGATGATGGGCGACACACATTAGAATTGCTAATGTTTCTCTTTTTCCGAGGGTAAGTAAATATCAATAACCTAAATACTATGTTTGCTTATTTATTGTAGAAGCGCAAGTTCATGATGTTTTTTTCAGTCATTTCTTCATTGCTGAAGGTCACATTTTCAAGCTCTTTGGTTATTGAGCTCGTTATATATGAATGAAAAAACAAACATTTTAAGCTTTTTCGTTATATTTATAACAGATTAAGGTAGGAAAAAGTTTTTTTGCTGATAGTTTATAATAAAGACTTGTAATAAAATCTTTTTGGCTGAACTAAATTCGGCTGGTTTTTATGACATTACAGAGTACATATTTAAAAAAGAATACTAAAATTTTGTTTCTCGGGGAAAGAAATTTAATAGAGATCATTTGAAAAAATTAAGACGTAGTGAAACCGACCGATTTTCAAAGAGATCTAAAGAGAATGAAAAGAACGTGAACATTAGCTAGTTGTGAAATATAAGTCAGACCATCTATCCTGTGGAAAAATCCAGGTTAAAGTATAATATTATAACTCGATGCTATGTGTATGGTGGGATCGGAAGAGAATTGTAACTATTAGCTTTTACCGTTGCGCAGAACCATCAATTCGGATCTCTGTTGCCAACAACTGATGAGTTTGAAGTAAGAAGTTGAGAAAACGGCCGGAATTAACTGATGGAAGAGGTGTGGTCTTCTTTCATGATAAAGTTAGACCACACGCATCTTTAGCTACTCAGCAACAATTAAGCGAGTTTAGCTGGGAGGTGGTAAATGCATCGATGTATATATAATCTTGTACCTTTATATTCCCAACTATTCCGGTCGGCTTAAGGAAAGTAGAAATTTGTAAAGCAACAGCGTCATGTCACAGCAAAAAGTCATCAAGCAACATGGTACCTGAATGCTGTAGTGAAATGTAAATAAAATTTAAAAATGATGTCTCTTATTTTCATATAAATTGCGAAGAAACATTATCCCCCACCAACAATTCAAAGCTGATTTCAGAGTGATAGGTTTTCATGAAACACGTATTGAGTTTTAAACTACATTGTTACCTCGTGCTACAGCCCGCTTGCTGAAGAATCGAGGTAATCATTATTGTCCGCCGGCGTAGTCATCCTCTGTTTACGTGCCTAATAATTCGACGCGTACTAAAAGTTCTAATTAAGAACAATTTAATAGATTATGGGACTTCGCTAGACCGGCGGACAATGATGATACACCGCGTTCTTAAGGCGTACAACGGATGGCGAACGTCTATAATTAAAAGGTTGTCAAATATCTCCCTTCCGCCTTTTTGTCTTTTGAATTTCGCGGCTATGTACAAAGCGCTACAGAGCTCGTATCTGGCAATACTATACATAATTTGAAAGGTCTTGACATAACCTACAAAACGCATTATTAGTTTGGATATTGCGTTCAACAGTTATAGACGTGTAAACATAGAGTTCACTAACGCCGAAATTCGCGCTATTTTAAAGTTTTCTTTCGTTAGAGGCAAATCCGCTAGAGAAACGTTCCGTGAGATTAATGGTGTTTTGGGGGATGGTACTCTATCACTTCGAACCGCGGAGGAATGGTTTCGACGATTCAGAGCCGGCGAAAACGACACCATGGATAAGCCAGCCGGCGGAAGACCTGTGACGACAAATACCGATCAAATCATGGACTACATCGCGTTAGACCGGCATGTGGCATCTCGTGACATCGCCCAGGAGATGGGAGTTAGTCACCAAACCATTTTAAACCATCTGCAGAAGGCTGGATACAAAAAAAAGCTTGATGTTTGGGTGCCGCATGATTTGACGCAAAAAAACCTTCTGGACCGAATCAACGCCTGCGATATGCTGCTGAAACGGAACGAACTCGACCCATTCTTGAAGCGGATGGTGACTGGCGACGAAAAATGGATCACATACGACAATATCAAGCGAAAACGGTCGTGGTCGAAGGCCGGTGAATCGTCCCAAACAGTGGCCAAGCCGGGATTGACGGCTAGGAAGGTTTTGCTGTGTATTTGGTGGGATTGGAAGGGAATCATCCACTATGAGCTGCTCCCATATGGCCAGACGCTTAATTCTACCATCTACTGCGAACAACTGGACCGCTTGAAGCAGGCGATCGACCAGAAGCGTCCAGAATTGGCCAACAGGAAGGGTGTAGTGTTCCACCGGGACAACGCCAGACCACACACTTCTTTGATGACTCGTCAGAAGCTACGGGAGCTCGGATGGGAGGTTTTATCACATCCACCATATAGCCCGGACATAGCGCCAAGTGATTACCACCTGTTCCTGTCCATGGCGAACGCCCTTGGTGGTGTAAAGTTGAACTCAAAAGAGGTTTGTGAAAAGTGGCTGTCCGAGTTCTTCGCAAATAAGGAGGGGGGCTTCTACGAGGGAGGTATTATGAAGTTGCCGTCTAGATGGAAACAGATTATCGAACAAAACGGCGCATATTTGAACTAAATCCGATCACTGTAACACTTTTTATAAAGCATTGAATAAAGAGCAAAAAAGCGGAAGGGAGATATTTGACAACCTGTTATTTCGACTGTATATATATTTTGAGACGTGCCGACTTCTGATTTTGCTTTTCTTTCGTTATAATTCAGAAATAGTGCAATGTAAATAATCTAATAATTTTCGTCTTATTTAACAAGGTGTTTAATGCCGCTAAACATAATGTAAAGAAATAAGGAGGAAAATTCTTTAGCATTAGCCGCTCATGCTTCTGTTTGAATATAATTAAATAGTAAAACTCGGGAAATAATCCTATAAACAAGGTGTTAAAACTTCTTACCCTTATTTAAACCGGCAAGTTCATAAATACATTAAAAACTTATCTTAGAGAAGTGTTGGAAATTTTACTTGCCAAAGCATTAAGGAAGAAAATTTTGTGTTGTATAATACGTAACTTCCTCTGTTTTATCTTTTGTTTTATAACTATGGTGAAAGTTAAACAAAATATATGAAATGATAAAAACAACAAGAAAGTAATAAGTGTTATAGCAAACGATGTAAATTTGTGATTACCGTCGCTAAACAAAGACATTGTAAAGAGGTAAGATTTTTTTTAAAAATCCTCTGTAAATGTTTGTTATACAATTTAACAGACGTGGAATTTCCTATTTTGGGTAAATAATTATTATTGTGAGTTAAACACATGTTTTTTAGATCGCGTGGTGAAATAACCTATTTGATAAATTTGTTGATACTGTTGTATCTGTAAATTTTGTAGAGGTTTATAAAAAGACTGTATTCCCAGTACTACCTAAAAGTAGCTTTAGCCTAAACCAGTGAAAACTGCAAATGCCGTTTTACCAGTAGAGTATGCCATGTTTAAAAATGTTATACGGAGGTTTCGGATCTTTGAAGACATAGTTATGCATATTCGAATACAGATAAAGATTAATTTATTCAATATTGTTACTTTAAACCGAACTCTTATTGATTGTCATTTTTTTTTATGTTAATACTTCTCTGCTTTTTAAGATGTTTTAGGTGTAAAGAAGAACTAGTGTGAAATTTCTAAAAGTTTGACAATATTGATTTATGTATAAACATTTTCTGTCAGATAATGTTTAAATGAAAACAAAATAAACAAGCAACATTATTGTCAAAGATTCATATAATTTTAATATTCGTTTATTAATTATTAAGCCTTTTGGGTCAATTAACTTTAAATATGTGTTTTGAATTTAATAAATGGTAAATTTAATAAAAAAATGTGATTCTGTTTTCTGAGATTCTTTGAAATCAAAATTTTGGTACAGTCAGTTTGTCGTAGTGCCTTGTAAATACACAATGAACGTCTTCTATTTATTTGAATTTATTATGTAAATGTATAAAATATTATCATAAATATATTGTGAGGCCACACTAACAATATTGAATTCTTTAAACCGTTTTCTCCAGGAGGTCCGCGGCACTAAATCGCAAATTGCTCGGAAAGTTCTTTGTTGCATTACAAATATAATATATTCTCAATATCTGCACTACTATTTCAAAGTATTGGTATATATCCTTGCTGTATCAATATCAGAGTAACGTTTTATCTTCCTAATGGCATAAGCTTCAACACTTAGCCTGCCCGCGAAACTAAATGTAAGGGGTATATAAATATAAAAAAATATTGTTAGCGTTGTTGACAACGCTAAAATTAAGCTATTTGATAATTCTAATAGGGTACGTCTTTTATCACATGTGTAGTAAAAACATACTCACTACGCAAATGTGTTTGTCACACATTTCTAAATTTACTTAAAGACCATTCTTTTTAATAATAGATGTTTACCGAAAAGCATAACTTTAATTTATTACTTAGTATTTCCAGATCCTTACGTGCTTTCTTGCTTTAGATTAGATTTAGTTTGCTATAGGTATGTTTCTAAAAAAAAATTGAAAAACAGAGATTAAAAAATAAAAAAAAAATATATATATTTTCTCACTAAGGTTGTTGGTCACGATAGTCATATGATATTTTTTATGCATGTACTTCAATGAAGTCTGGTTTTGTTTTGAGTATAGATCGTTGAGTAAATGTTTTCTATGAGTATATTTATTCAATTTGCGCTTGAAGTGACTACCAGTTCACTTGGCACGAGGACCCTTTATACGAGTACTCCTGAAAATTTACGGGAAAATATTTCCTCAAATCGACTAGTAAATATTCACTTTTAAAATCATTTTACCCATACACTCGTCTCAGCGGAGCTGAACATTTCGATTTCAATATCAGTTTTTACCTGTTTTTCTTTTAAAGAGTATAGAAAATGCTCTTGGTTAATCTTAAGGGCTATGTAATTCTGGAGAAACGTTAAATATTTATGTCCCCGAAAAGAAGATACCTTACAGTTATTGCATAACACATTACTAATTTATAAATTAGTTAATTAAGCGAAAAGAAGTAAATGAAAAATAAGTCATTAACAGTTTTTTATTTCACTATTAGTGATACTGACTAATATAAGTAAACACTCGCCGACTCCAAGTCGGCTGGGCAGCGTTTGGGAATCTCCCAAATATCTTTTGAAGGACTTTGACCCATGTGTCAATGATGACATTCGAATCCGAGATGTGGTCCCATACGACTGGCCTTAAATGAAGGCTGAGAGTAACCCAGAGAGCAATAGAGAGGGCAATATTAGGACTTTCGCTGCGAAATCGAATCAGAAATGAGACTATCCGCAGAAGAACCAAGGTCACTGACATAGTTCAAAGAAATGTTCGTCTAAAGTGGCAGAGCACATCGCTCATACAACCGATGGCTGTAAGAGCGGAAAGGTTCTTGAGTGGCGACCACGAACTGGTAGACGCGGCGTGGGTAGACCTTTACCAGGTGGACCGACGACATAGTTAAGTTCGCTGGACGAAGCTGGATGCGGGAAGCGCCTTGCAGTCGGCGTCTATCGGCTAAAAAGGATAAAGATAAGATATGTGGTCATAAACTACTCATAGTCTTTCATTGTCTGGTTATATTCTTTATGTATTACTAAATATTTAAAACAATTACGGGAATTAAACGAAGATGTTACAAAGAATCTAACTTATATTATGGAACACACATGGAAACTTCGGATCGCCTTTTTTTGTACAAGACTATTTTTTTTAATTTATATGTCTAAAACCTTTAAACGGGGAATGAAAATGTAGCTTATGTGTCGTCAGCAAAGAGCTTTAAAGTTTTTTATACGTTTTTCCAATAATCACCTGTATATTATCTATTTTCAGAAACTCAACTTTCACGGTAAGTCTTGGTGCAGTTTTTTGTTTCCTGTATTGCTCGTAGTTCTCTAAACTATAACTTTTTTAACGACAACTTAACTTTATGATTCTTTAACTAATGACAACAAAATCGATGATTAGACCCTTTCATTGACGTCATAGTTAGTTCCAATTGTAATGTTTTTAAATTATCTTATTTATAAACGTAATTAAATACACCTCGTAATGACTATAGACCTGAAGAAAAATTTAGACATTATTAATACTTAAAGTAATTGCACGTAGCAATAAGTAAATCTTAATTGACTTTAATTATTAGGAGGAATAAAGTCGTTCCATTAGCAGACATCTTAGATCCATTTTTCACTCCGAGCGTACTTCGAATTTCCGTTATACAGCTAAGTACGCAGTAGCCTAATGGGCTACAGTTTGATTTAAGTTTCGAAGCATTAGATTAAGAGTAATTAGTTTTGAACTTGGTTCATATGTTGCTGTAAACTCCGTACAATCTGTTTTTTATATAATAATTCCTCACCATAATTTCAGCTTGTTAAAGGTGTTAAAAGAAGCTGGACTCAGGCCGCTTTCAATCGGTTTGAATATGATGTAGGACATCCTCAGCTGGATATTGGCCTATACCATAGACTTTTAATAGTTTGATTACTAATATTTTTTTTATTAATAGGCTTTCCCTCTGCTGCACCTTGTGGATGTACGTCCAGCGGTACGTTTGCTGGTTCGTGATCACTCTAGAACTGGAAGGGCTCAGACGGGATCTGTGCCACGCACAGTGGTCTTGTGCTGCCACTTCGACTCGCTTAAGTACTGGGCTATGTTGTGTATTATTGTCGATTCAAAGATTTTGGTCTCTTAGATAAATCGAGTAAATAATTTTTTTTTTCATTTTATGTAAATCCTTGCGTTATTTTCACAATTTCATTTATAATTTTTTTAATAGATTTACAAATACGTATCTTTATCATACTAATACGGACTGACTACACTAACATTTTTAAAATGCTTGAATTTAAGTAACGTTTTAAAAGTGTAAATGTCAATTTAGATAAAGATATTTTAAATTTTAATAAACATCAAATGGTGACAGGTACTGTTTATTTTTTTTTAAATATGTAGGTAAAAAGTAATCTGATTTAAGTAGTTCACAAAGTTGCATACTACTAAGAGAAATTTAAGGAAATGAAGTCAATATACACGTTGTTGTGACGTTTTCATAAGCCTTTTAAGTATATAGTACCCATATTGGAATGGGCATAGTAGAATTACATACCTATAGTGGAATGGGCCACCGGCCTTCTCCCAAGAAGAAGATACAGGTTATAATTTCGTGTTCAAAATAATGGCCTTTTTTTAGTAATAACTGCGACCTGTGCTCTCTATATAATTATTTTAAATTCTGGTATATTTATTTCAATATGTGTTACCAATGATGAGATAGGGCCCTATAATGTCTCACTCTGGATCTTGTTAGCAACATTATAGTCGATCACCGATTCAAAGAGAGACTATACCCGGGATCTCTCTGCGAGATCAAGTCAGGAACAAGAAATTGAAAGTAACCACCATAGCCCAGCAGTTAAGCATGTTGATGTGACAGCAGGTAGACCACACAGTGCGCCAAACAGATAACAAGCGTGGCCTCTAGGAGAGAAGACTACAAATCGGCAAGCACTGCGTTGGACATCCACTCACAAGGTACAGCAGACGAAAGGTCGATTAGGAGTAAATTCTTCACATTGCCGGGGCCGCGTTGCAAAATAGCGTAATTGTTAGATGTTGATTATAAACGTTGCTTGTTAATTGGTATAAATAATAGAGCATTGACAGCACAAGAGGAGACTTGTCTCGTTAATTTTTGAAGTCCCTTTGTTATCCTGTTTGCCGAAAATGACATTCTTTGAAATTGTATCCTGTTGGAACTGTGTTGTAATTCTTAAAACTTTGTTAATGACATTGGTTATTATTTAACAATATATAAATTTTGTATTAATCTTTACGATAATCGTTCGTTATATTAAGTTAACTACGAACAAGTTCGATGGAAGCTATCGAAGGCGCTTCCTATTAACTCCTACTGCAACAATAATCGTTTGAGCACTCTCTCGGAAAATGCACCTCTCCATTTTATAAAATAGTTTTTAAAGGCACTCCCTGTTTACTTTAGTTCCAAAATGGGCATTAAGCATAATAAAGGTTCACACTAGTAGACATTCAGCTAAACAGTTAACCATTACTTTTGTTTATTATATAATTATTTATACAATAAAAGAAAAGAAAATTTCGTTTATTCTATAATAGTTGACCATTAATTTTCTTTCAATACTTACATATTTAGACAAATTCTCTTAAAGTTATATGTAATTAGTGTTAGTATAACTTGAGTAAGAAAAGGACTAATATATAGCTACTTCCGCTATGTAGCAGTAGTCGCCAGCCCGCTAATAAATGCGCATGCGGCAAACAATGCGACTTATACAACTACCACCGTTAAATGACAATACGCATAATTACTCAATAGTGTTTCACCCCTCCACGGGGCTTCCTAAGGAGTAATGTTACACCGATTAGTGCCAAACACCGTGTTTTCTACACGAAAATTCATCAAAACATATTGTTCCAATGAATCCGCAGGCACCTGTGTTATACGGGTTACGGGTCCGCTTGTTTCGTACATTGGCTGCCCAGCATTTCAGTTAGCTAAGAAGTTAAAAAGTGTATAAGTCCAAATCAGCTTATTGTCTTACTCTTGATTTGACAAATAAAGTAAGAGATGTTACTTTACCAGCGAACTCGTTTTTCCTATCTCTGGATGTAGATAGTCTTTTTACCAATGTCCCTTATCAAGAAAGCTTATCATTATTATCAGATCTTTAATAGAAAAGAGCACTGCATCCGGAGGAAGTAAAAAAACAGTAAGGTTAACCAAAACTTACACGGAACAAAATTATTTTAGGTGTAACAGTGTTATTATAGACAGAGGGAGGGATTGGCTATGGGATCTCCGTTATCTCCTTTGATGGCGAAGAATTCATGGACAACTATGAGACTATATTGTGGGTAACAGTAACATCCTTTACTATTATAGGTATGTGGATGATATTCTCATATACTCGACAGGTACAAGGCAAGACCTGGACATTTTTGTAAGTAATTTAAATACATTTCATTCAAAAACTTTTTTGATATCACGATCACACGGGGATTAGTCCTTTTCTTACTTAGGATGAACTTCCGCAAAGTAACGCCTGAATCCATTATAATTGATAATTAGTATAACTTGGTTATTACTGTATATTGTGATATGAATTAGCACCAAAAAAAAAGGAAAAAGGTTCACCTAAGAAAAGCGTCCATAAGTTTGAAGGTATGTATTAAAATTACACCTATAGATGATCTGAGAGGCAAATTGCAAGAGAATATAAAAATTAAAACACATATAGAAGGTAAAAGAAGAAATGAAAATGTACATTTGTTAACCGTATTACGTCTATTACAAGACGTACTACTCTTTATATATAATCACCAAGTCATTATAAGTAAAATTTTAAAGATTTTTGTATATTGATAGTTAAATGACCACTACTTTAATCCAAAATTCAAAATAATGAACGAGTTACCTAAAACATGCGGATGTTTATTTCAAATAGACGCATAATCGTTGTTATATGGCAGTTGAATACAGCATAGTGAATCTGATATGAGATATAATAAAGTTATGTGGTTTATTAGATATGCCGGCATAAGAGTAACTTATGGAGCATCTAAAGTTAAATTTGAACTCAAACTGTTAACTGCTTAACATTCTGGTCGACCTATGAGAATTAGCCCAGCTGTATGTGATGGGCAATGCATGTCGTCTATTTACAATGCAAGTAGATATGGATATGTTTACGATTTATAAATGTATTGCGATTAATTATAATATATTTCATCCACCTAATTTTGTATTTTTTTTTATAAAAAAAAAATTTAATACTTTTTATTTTACTTATGTACTAGTTTATTAACTAATTAAAATTTAAAATGTCTCTGAGGAAAATCATTAAGTGCAGATTACTTTTGTTGTAATCAGTACAATAGATTTCATTATTTATTAATTAGGTCTGTGTACCGGGAACGTAATGTAAAGTACACATAATTTTAAATGAAAAAAAAAGAATTGTTACATTTTAGTTACGTCTATTATTAAAGAAGGATACAACGTGAGTAAATAATATCTAAAATTAAAATATATTAATGTATATAGCGCACAATAAAACACTTAGTTAAAACATTAGGGCAATATATTTAAATCAGTTATACTTAGCATTGAAAAATCTTTATCTCGTATAGCATCTGCATGAAGTGCATTTCCCTGTACTGCAATGCAGATGGTTTACAGTCAAAACAAATGAGCATAAAGAAATTTATTCACTTAAGTAAATGAAACAATGAATAAAATCTTCTTAAAGTCTTTCTTCTATTTGTTTCTTTTTAATTACAGAAATGTCAAATATTGTGAAGGTAAAGAATCCTTGTTAATGTGTTAACAATTCTGAACTGGTATTGTTTACGCTGTAGAGATTGAACCTGCGTAATCGGATGTAACATAAGAATATTGTTGTTTTATGTTTGACATCAATATCGTACTGTGAACTATGTACATTATATAGCCCAAATACTTTATTTCACACACACTTCAGTCGCAATTAAAAGAACCCAATTTGCGCAAGGCAGTTAGCTTTATCCAAAATTTTTAGGACCCAATGAAATAATAATGAAGAATCGTCATAACTGATACAGTGTGAAGGAAATTGGTAACGGTAAGGGTCCCCTTACTCATCTAGATTGGCAGATTTGATGAAACCTTGCGCCAGCTCTAAAAATGATTGATCTGGGTTAGATGAAAACCAGGTTGACTGAATGAATTAAGATGTGATTATTTTTAAGTTTTTATTTACTTGTTATTTATAACCTCATAAACGTACATCATTTGTTACTTTGGTTTTATTGACGTTTACCCGTCAAGATGAAGTGAGGTCACGAGAAATATAAAGTGAAAAGAAGATATTCTTACGCTGCTAAGGATAAAATAAAGATTTGTGTTCGGAACCGCCGCCTTCATTGTTTGACAATCCTTCATATACATCTATTTATACATACACATTATAATGTATTGATGTATATGTCTATATATATATATATATATATATATATATAAATATATAAGAATATACAGTATATTTACGTATGAACTAAATTAATAAAAGTAAAAAGAATGTTCGAAAGAGCTATACGAAAACAATGAACGACATTTTCTCGTTCCCGCGCCAAGAAATCGTAAAAATCGTCTTTGAAATGCTGATGACAAACGGCACGCATTAGAATTGCAAATGTCACCAATTTCCCAGCGGAAAATAAAATTTCTTGACTAAGAATCAACTATCGATTGTAGAAATCTCAAAACTACTGTAAGAAGAAGTAAAAATGATTTTTTTTTATTTCCTTTACGCATTAGTTATGAGTTTGATGATATTATATTAAATTATTATAATATTCAACAACAATGTTCTTAGCTGAGGGTGTTTCCGTTGTTCCAACTGGTCTAACAGACTCACTTTTACAAGCTAGCAGAATGAGAAGTTCAATTTCTATGGGACCAGACTTCGTGTTTAGCTAACACTGCTGGACGTGTTCTTTAGAGAATTGTTGGAGACGGAGAAAGTAATAAAATGACGGTTTTTGCCGGTATATCATCATTATCGCCAGCCTATATTCTTCTACTATTGGACATAGCTTTCTCCATTATCCTTCATGTTGTGCAGGTCATTCAATTAAATCGTACAGATTTTTTTAAAACGGCTGAGTTATTCTTATTAAGCATTTGCTTTAAATTTTACCTTAAGGATTACTTATGGGGATCATTATCCCGTAAGCGGTTTCCGGTTTCACCATATAATTTTTTCATTTGTGATATAATTATTTTGATCATAGGCATAGCTCTTTCCGTCACTCGCTCTATCATTATTGTAGTGGACCAAACCCATGATGAAATGCCATTAGATCAGACTTTCAGATGTAAGGGTCAGAACGTCGCAATTAGTTTTTGCTTTAAAGAGTGCTTAAAGCTCACAATTTTTTTTAATAAATGTGATTCCGATAGGAAATCCTAAAGGTAAAATTAAAAGCAAACGCTTAATAAGAATACCTCGCAGTCGTTTTAAAAAAAATTCTATACGATTTGATTTTCGCACACAACTCACGGTGCACTGCGACGAAACAATGGTCATTTGTCTTCGGTAACCATGCATGTAGGGCAGCTGTGCGGAAGCTTTCCAATGTAGGCCGCATTTGTGACGTCCTATTCTATGCGAATTTAAAAGCATGAAAAATGAATTTGTTATAACGTGAGTTAAATGTTAGAGTATTTTATACAGAAAATGACACTTAATTGAACTACTAAGACAACATTGTATTCTTAAGCTAATAATACCGATGAATAAGTTTAAAGATTAGCAAGCACTGATATACTCAATGTATCTTATAAGCATCGACGTAAACTGTCATTACACGTATATGTGACCTGATTAAAATATGAGCTTATTAATGTTCTATAAAATTATTATACAACCTATGTATTATACCAGTGATAACTTATAAGACTAGAACACGATCGCTCGTGTCGAGTACCAGGCTGCTATGGCCTTGGAATTTTTGAATCAGAGACTCCGGACTAACAAGCGCAGCGTTGGTCTTCCACCCGGAAGGCGGACTACCTTTGTTAAGGTTGTCGGAAGACGCTGAATAAAGTTCTCGTCTCACCGGCTTTTATTGGAAATACATGCATGTCCAGCAATTAACTTCCTACGGCTGTAATGTTGATTATGATTATAAATAATTTGTTAAAGGTAGAAATATCAAATCAACTAATGTATGCCTTTATAGTATTTACATTTTATGTAACTTTTTTTATTTAGTATTTTTTGTTATGTCATAAAGTCGTTGAATAAATTATTAAACTTTTGAACAAACGAAATACTGTAAAATAATAGCAATATTAGTTCAACTAATAGTAACAACGTTAATAATTTTGTTTATTTGATGTTTCAGTAGTGTTCAGACTAAACGGTTTGCAGCTATATTACGCGGCTTACTAAACAGTATTTCGGAGCCAATATTTGCCTCGTAGTGCTCGTTGTTGCTACAATAAATAACGTGTCTGCATCAAACGCGTTGCTTACAATTTCGAAATGGTTTTACACTTGACGATCCAATTCAAATATGTGTTTAAATTCAATTTTCATTCGTTAATAACTAAAGGTAATAAAGGAGCGAATCAACGTTTAGAATTAACGAATAATACGAATCATTCTCACATTATAATTTATTGTGAGAATGGTTCGTTTAATATCTAATGTATATTTAATTATTTATCACATTCTCAGTGCTTTAGGACGGCAGTCTAATATCAACGTTTGTTGCCCATGAAGACTTTGCAAGTTCAAAATCGCTCAATAAGCTATGGAGAAGGGTATGATAGGCTCGGAAATTTTCCACGAGATCAGATTATCAAGGAGGAGATTCCTGTGGACTGGGATGTTTAAGTGGCTGTTGGATAAGCCAGCTCGGGGTCTTTAAGGTCCTGAAGTGGAGACCACAGACCGGCAAGCCCAACGAAGGCCAATCACCCAAAAATTGGAAAGACAACATAGTTAAGGCAGTCGAAAGATTCTGGATGCAGCCCTAAACCGGTCATATTGAAAATATATGGCAGAGGTAGTCACCCTACCGCTGAATTTATCTTGATGATGATGATGATCATGATAGAAAGTGTTCTCAGAGTTGTAAATATTAGTTTAATTACACCAGTATTACTCGTGCAATTAAACTAACATTTAACGGATTACCTTCGCGGTTCATTTTTGACTTATTTTCTGGACGTTTCGAGTCCTTTTAGAGTCCATGGGCAATTGTATACAGTAGCCAAGGCAGAGGAAAATCGTAATGAATATGACGAGGTTATCATATGTATTAAATTGAAGTAACAGATTAAACATTAAAATGAATTTTGTAGGTAGGTTTTATATACCTTCGCGTATCTACACTCAAAACTTTCATTTACTTTATGACATTGCATAAAATTTGCCCAACAAATATTCTAAATATTTTATCTCAAAAAGACATATTCTAAGAAATGTGGTGAACTAAATTGCTTCTTGAAACTTTAATAACTTCGTATAGTATTTATGAAAACAATATAATTTTGCCCAAAGTTTTGAAATGTAAGGTAGTTTAAAAAGTAGATCTTGCAAGATGAAAACATATCACAAAGTTTCACCCGCATGTTAGGCGTAGTACATGCACAAAGCGTTCAACTTTACCGCATACGCTTAACTTTCATAAAAGTTTTGAGAACTGATACTTTAGAGCGTTAAAAGGAAGAGCTTTTTATAATTTCTTCGATATAGTGCATGTTATCGCTCAATAACATTTCGTAAAACAGCGACTTAAAACCAAAAACATAATGTTTGCACATTATTTTTTGTTAGCTGATATAAGCGTCCCTGTAAAATTTTTCTCGACAGCTACCTATCAAAAACTAGTTGACCCGACAGACTTCTTACTGTCAAAATTTATTGGCTTATCATCGTTCAATAAAAATAGAAAATTAAAGGGTTTTAATAGCGATTTCTTAATTTATTTACTTGATAACAAATAAGGATCATTTACAAAAAAATGTTTTATGGTTTGTTCACTGGAAAGCTTAACTTAGCTTACTTATAATGTGATTTTTAGTTGTTAAGTTTTAAGATAGAGAGTTATTTTGTTTGATTCTGTAATGATATGTGTTCCGTAATGTATATAAATATGATAATCTCCTAGTTACTATATATGGTGCCGACAGCTTAACTATGTATTTGTAAAAACTTTTAAATGTCATTCTTAATTTTATGTTGTTTTATTAATTAATCTAGTTGTAATTTTACTGTAAATAATAAATGAAATTAGTTGACTAGGATGGCGTAGCTACACTATCTTAATATATTATTATACATATTTAAGTATATATCCACACAAATATTCAAAATAAATATGATATATAAACACTATACAATAATATAAAAATAATATAAACAATACGTAATAAACACATATATCAAACAAACATACAAACTATAAAAATATATAATATACAGAAAACATCTAATCATTACTCATCAGATCATGATGAACTGTACTCTGTTCTGTCTGTTCGCTGCGAGGACAATAGATACTCGTGCGTTCATACCCGGCGCCCGGCCGGCCGTCAATGTTCTTATCAGCTACGCACTTTGGCTCACGCTGCTTCAGCTTGCGACTACACCTAATTGTTTACATGATATTAATTACCATCTATATTATTTCGCTGTGTTCTTCTTTCTGGTTATCTACTGCTGGGAACTGTGCCTTCCATCTAATTCTTGTGTTTTCAATATACGGAGCTATACAAACTGTTAGGGGTCGGTGTTATTATTTCTACAATAGTTTTACATATAACTATCCTACGACCCCAACGCTTTCCTTGATTTACGAATAGATTTATCATAAATATTAATAAAAATAAAGATGTTTAGTTTTCAAAGCATATTTTCAATAATACTTGAAGTTATTTGAACTAAACCACAAGAGGTTTTGCGACCTTAGACTTGCTCGTATTAATATCGCGTTGAAATATTTGAGTGGAACGAACGGGTAACCTGAATACCTTTGAAGTAACTCTTTGACGTTGTAAATAGAAACCAAGCAAGTGTACTTTCCGTTAACAAGCACCAAACTTGTGTGAAATAATTGATTAGAGATTACATTTAAGTAATTTAATTTGGTTCGGGGTTAATCGATAATATCATCAATACTTTATATATTACTAGCACACTGGGCAAACGTTGTCTATATAAATTATTTCTATGGTATATATAATAATCAACTTATTGTAAGCGTGTCCAGATTTTGTATATTAGTCATTGTATGAGAAACAGCTTGCATTCCCTGGTGTTTAATAAATTAGCGGACTGTATGATAAATAAGACTTCACTAACGTTTCGACCACAGTTACCCTGGAAAGGCGAAATACCAGGCTCGGAGGCAGTAGCGAGGTACACCACGTGGCGTGGAGGCGTGGTTCAATCTTTTCAGAGACGAAACGGGCACATACTTCACCAAATTTTTCCACAGAATTTAATGGAATCAGGCGTTACTTCGCGGAAGTCCATCCTAAGTAAGAAAAGGACCAATATTTAGCCACTTCCGCACACGCAGTGGTAGTCGTGCAATGAAATGCACCGCCCGCCAGCCCGCTGATAAATGCGCATGCGGTAAACAATGCGAATCACACAACCGCCACCACCAAATCACTCAACACGTGTTTCACCCCTCCACGGAGCATCTTCAGGAGCTATGTTACACCGATTAGTGCCAAACACAGAGTCCTTTTTCTGAGCCTTACGTATAGCCATATTAGCCGCATGGCTGACCGTGTTGGACCGGATATTAATATAATTTGGAACTACATTCAACCGCTTACATTGTTGGTTAAACCAAACGTTTTGAGCTGCCACCCGATGTAGTTTGGTTAATTTGATGTATAAACGCGCCTGTTCAGCTTGGCATGCTGATCTTAAATATTTAATGGAATCAGGCGTTACTTCGCGGAAGTCCATCCTAAGTAAGAAAAGGACCAATATTTAGCCACTTCCGCACACGCAGTGGTAGTCGTGCAATGAAATGCACCGCCCGCCAGCCCGCTGATAAATGCGCATGCGGTAAACAATGCGAATAACACAACCGCCACCAACAAATCACTCAACACGTGTTTCACCCCTCCACGGGGCATCTTCAGGAGTTATGTTACACCGATTAATGCCAAACACAGAGTCACTCTGTGTTTGGCACTAATCGGTTTTTTATTTATGATAATTTACATCGAAAAATTCTATACATCATTAACTACAATAATAAAACTAAAAAAATATCAATCCCACAATGTAATAGTGTGTATGTGGTTGGCGACCAATTATTTACCGCCAAAAGTAGAAAATTATTGAAGTACTAATATTACTACTAAAAAATAGGCGTTGATAAAGTATAAGCGGTGTATTTTTAACGCCAAATCTAATAAAAATAAAAATCTTTGAGGAAAAAATATCTGGGATGTGCCGCCGATTTTTAAACCTGCTGAATATACACGGAAAAAAAAAAAAATAGTCGTGCCGTTTCGATGACTATGGCAATGAGTATGTGACACGAGAATTTAATATTTATAGATGTACATAAACTTTTAAAAATTTGCGCAAATTTTTGTTTTTGTGGGAACATATACAATAAAAAGCGAGAATAAAAACCATGCACAAATGTATTTATAATGGAAATATTATAATGTTTAAATGATAAATACAATACATTGTTTTTTTCCCGCTCTCTGGATAAATAACCTTAGTTATTTTTGTTATTTCAATTTGTTTTTATTCATTTCGTTTGAAGTGTCTGAAATTTTCGTAAATCTCTCACTAAGTGGGTTTTTGTAGGGATTTAGTCGCTGGCTTAGTTTAAGCTTTGAGAGCTGTTTTATTATTATGCTTATTTCGCCAAAGATGGCTTCTCAACTTTTGTTACTGTTAAATGATTTTTTCTGTAAACATTAACTTCTGTTATAACATTTTGTTGATAACATTAAATGATTCAATTCAAAATATAATAATGCGAATAATTATTATTTATACGATCAACATATGCCGACGAGTTCTAAATAAATAAATTGCATTAATAGCGTTACCACTAAGCGGTATATTTGTATTGTTATTAATTTTAGGAAAAAATCTTTTATTTAAAATCACATCCATTTACTAAATGTTTAAAAGGATAAAAAACCAATGGAAATATTATAGACTGAAAAATAAAGTTATGTATGACAGACAGGTTCCTAATTAAAAAAATAAATTATTAATGTCAATGTATACAGATAGAGAAATGCTATGCTTGGATATGATAACAGCAACAACATTTATAGTTTGTTATTGCTAAAAAATAAAAAGTTTTGTTTATAGAAGTCAATATAACAGGGAGAGGTTACGCAAAATTTAAAAAAAATTAATATCCATTAAGTTTTGAAGTTTTTGAAGGTTTTTCACTTTTTAAAATGTTGTTATAATAATTTCTTAGTGTTATTTCAATATTCCATTTGGTTGTAAGAATTAATTTTAAAAAGTTAAAATCTTGATTCTGTTTGCACCAGTATATTTAGGTATAAAAAAAATCATATTTAAATAATGTTCTATCTGACATTGTAACTTTTTATTTTTTTAAATCCTATATTTTAACTGTCACTTCTTATATTAAAGTATTATATCCTTAATGAAATATTATAATAACATTTCAACATTTATTATTATTAATTAAAATAATTCGTAGCCTCAATTATTTTGTCGCGCGTGGCTTAAATTACACGAACTTCAGTGCAAACGCTGACGTCAAAAATACTACCGCAATCTGTTTTGATTAATAACCTGTCATTCGCACTCGTACTCATAGTCTCGTAGTTATAAATATTTTTCTCAGCAAAATTAGTTAAGTTTTATTTTGACCAGCTAAGTTTAATTTATATTAATTTTGTCAAACAAATTTCGGAAAAGTAAAACATTTTTAAAAGTGTTTTGAGATGACAGCCAAGATGTTTGAATTTACTTCGAATTAGATCCAATGATTTGTGTAGTTATAATTTTTCTTGATATCATACTCTACCCAAAAATACCTTTGTTATGTAAAACATTATAACAATATTAAAATATAAGTAAGGTTCTGAATAATTTAATGTAATTTAAGTTATATTTTTAAAGGTTAAATTGTTTTAGATAATGCATCGTGTGGAATCTTCATCGTTTTACATATTTAAAAAAAAATTAGGCTTTTAACAATTGTATACTACATCGTTATACTTTCTGCTTTTTTATTTTCTAAGAAGAATTATCACAAATCATGCTATTTAATATCACTGTACTTGTAAGACACTCACATTAATTTTGAAATATTGGGGCCCGTAATGTTTCATAATTTATATATACGTATCATGTTAGTACACAAAATAAGGTTTGTGAAAGTAGCGATGGGTTAGGTTTAGGTATACAATTATGGAAAACTTTAAAGTACACAAGTTTTTACTTAAAAGTATATGTATTGTGTACACTCTTTATGAAAAGCGTTTTAATGACATTTTTTTTCCATAATTTAATTCCTTTTCATAGTACAAAGCTCGAAGTTGTTGTAAATCACTTTTTAATTTAATTTTTTTTAGTCATTTAGCAGGTAGCTATCAATTATATTGAACTTCTATGTAAATATAGAATAGAAATAAAATGCATATTATTGTGAATATTTTATCATTGCTACATTAATTTTTGTTATTAATAAGGTGGATGGGAAATTTTAATTAAATTAATTATTGACCATTTCGATCCAGAAAAAGTATAAAATTAACGTACAGATTTCCTTGTTGTTTTTTTTTGTTTTAAATTATTTATATTAATATACTTCTAAATCTAAAACTGAACATTTAAGTAAGAAAACACTTTCGTAAAGTGCAATCTGTTTTTCATGATTTTTAAAAATCCGTTTTTAACTGGATAAGGAAAAATTTACATGATGATTTTGTAAAGCTTCGCGGTTCATAGACCTCAAATCGTGGCAAAGACTAGATGCTTAATTAAATTACAATAATTAAAATGTTAAAATTAAATCTACTTTCACGGCTCATAAACTAGCGAGGTAGGCAATAATCAATTCTTATTAATCGTAGGATTGCGTGTTAACAATTTTCTAAATTGTCTTACATTGTAAATACAGAAATACATTGTAGGAGAACAAGAAACTTCACGTTACTTTTACTTCTTGAAGCGTATACTTCTGACAAGTAAAGTTCCAAGCCGATTTACTTCAATAAATTTAAACTGCTTTAAAGTTAGCACTCGTACTTGAACATTATACGTTCGGAGAACTTAGTGTTACTTAGTTTTAGGGAAAAACTTTATAATACATTAGATGACATTTGTTTGTTAGGCTCGTCTTAATCTCAATAAGAGTATTATAACAGAATGGGTTTTGATACGAATCTTGTTACTAGCAATTGTCATAAAGTTTCTTTGTTATCTTTTTTTCCGTTGCCTTATTGAGTGCATTCCTATAAATAAACATCAAGCCGAATTTACGTGACATGTAGTTGTATAGTGTTGTGATTATAGTGTAGTTATGCGATGCGGGAATTACTTGGCGGTCGGGTGCGACACGGGCTTCTCCTGACCGCTCTCACTTGAACGCGGCTAGGCTTGACGCGGCCTTTATGTGAGGGGTGCCGAACGTGTTATAATAGCTAACTCTCAGGGACTTCTAACTCCCCCAAAACCAAGGGGGCCCTCATAAAGAAGGACACACACAAGGTGACAAAACATACCCAAGCAAGAGGGCGCACCGAATAGCAACTACCAGGAGGTAGAAGCAAGAAGAAATCAACAAACCGAAGCCGACTCCAACACTATCGAAGGAGAAAAGCAGCAACACAGCAAGTCCCTCGCAGCGCACCGACGCGCCGGGAGACGGCGAATAGTATAGCGTAGAAAAAATTTTATTAGCTCGCGGGCCCGCGAGCCCTGAAACCGACGGAGTTGTAAAAGCCCCACAAGGCTAACAACGAATACATCAACCTGAATACAGAGACCGTCTAACGTTCTCTCACAGAAACAAATGGCAGCGTCAACTACTATAGGAGGCGGGCAAAAATCCGAGGACACTTCCGACACTCCTAATGCGTAGCGCAGGAATTCTTTACACCGGTGTGCAAGATGGTGAACCTAATAGTAAGTCAACAATACGGGAGCCGTGAAAGTAGTGAGACGATCGCTCCAACCGCTGAGCTCGCAATGAGATGATAAATGTGTTTATTATATATTTGTGCCAAAAAGTGGCAATTATTTTTCATTTATTAATATATTCATCACTAATAAAATGACGAATATTTTAGTTTCATTTTAAAAATGTGACGCGATATATATAGGGCAAAAGAATAAATAAAAAATGGGCTTTTCAGAAAAATGTGCATTGTCATTTTCGTGAATATTTTCATGTACATAAAATACCACGATTTGTGTGCACAATCTGTAGCTTGATTCAGAAGTTGAAACAAACTGGGTCAGTATATAATATCTTCAACACCTTAAGTAAGCTTAGCCAGGTTGTTCGGGTGAGAAAATAAAAAGAGTTTGTGAAAGTGCGATCTTCCAAGGGTTGGCTTTTTTAGTATTTTCGCTAAACAACCCGAAAACGGATACATTTTTGATAAAGATTTTGAATTTTATATAAATTTACGTCTTTTTATTTAAACATGGAAGTCTGTTTTTCTAAGAAAGATTTTGGAAGCACGTTTAAGACTTCACAAAATTATTTTATTAAACAAGCAATAGGAACCAGCAAAATTCACATATATGTACTTGGCTAGGGAAAATGTATCCTAGAGGAATAACAGTTTTGTAGACGTTTGTAATAAGTCACCGTTATTTGTCATAAGTAAACAATACTGTAAATAAATGTCTATCAAAATTTTTCACACGGCGAAATCAATTGTTCTCTACGTTCGTGTGATTTTAACTTTTTACAATTTTTTCGAATTGTTACAAAAAAAAATTAAGATTTTTTAAAGTAAATTAATATCGACACCTTTTACTTGAACTACAAAAACCAATGGTTGCGGTACGGTTTCAGAAATTTTTTGTTCCATAATTTTTTACAGCTATATTTTTAAATAAAAAAAAACCTGGTATATTTGATGTTACTTATAAATTATTATCACAAAAGATTTGGGCTTGTTGAAATTAATAAGTGTTATATTTTCGAAAATACATAGTGATAAAAAATAACACGTAAAAACGCGTATCGTCAATTTTATGGAAACTAAAAAAGTACAAAATGCAGGTCTTTAAGACTCACTCTGCCATTAATTTAACAACACTAACGCTGTATCGAGTTTAACAACCAGACTATTAAGGACTGAATGAGCTTTATAATAGGCTTTTGTTCCGGGCTCTATTGATGGCCTTCCTTAATGGAGTTTATAGTAAATTGTCGTCATAGGTAAAGGCTTGTGTAGGCTAACACCTAACGTATTTTACACACGCTGTTACGTTTTATATTTTCAACGATGTTATCGGTGATTCTAAGCAAATTTAAAAGTAACAAAGAAAATTAAAATAGTTTTAACAGTCACTTTAATTATCTTGTTATGTTATAACAAGCTGGAGACAAAAAAAGTAACAGAAGTATGTTTAGATAAATCTATTTAGACCAACATATTTTCATTGTAGCCTTAAATATTTATTTAATGTTTAAAAGGGAATTTTCAGAAATAAGGGATATTGCATAATGAAGGTTATTTTCAGCGTACCGGTAACTCTTGTGTCGGAGCTAACAAAGTACGTGCATAAGCTTAATCAAACACTTTGTATGCAGACGTTAGTGAAACGGTTAATGTAGAGAGTAATTGGTCATACAAGAGGCGGTCGCAGGGCGAAGTTGCCGAGGAACGTTTTGAATAAATCGCTGGCTTAATAACCGGGAAAACTTGTCGTCTTTGCATATATTTTATAAAAAAACGTTGAAAAACATATTTATTTTACGTCAATTTAGTTATTTGGTAATATAATTTTTTGTAACTGTTATTTTATATTTAGCTGCAAATTATAACGGAATAGTTAATATTGAATTACATCAAATTACAACACGTTGCAATATAATGAATATCAAGACATCGTCGTTTTATACCATAGACGTCCACTGCAAGGTGATATAGGGAAGGTATGGGCGATATACAATAATCGCCATGCTTGGTAGGTGAGTTGGCGATCACATCATGTTATTATGTTATGCATAGGATGCTACTATCCATCATATGGAAACTTATTTGTGAACAGTATCAATCCTACATGTTTAATGCACAACGCGTCAGTTTTGTATTGTATCCCGAGAACGGAACCCGCGATCTACGATCGCAAGTTTTAGTCCCCTGTCGCTGAGCTAGCACTTTTAAAATTTGCATTAGTTTACAACTATATCACAGGTATTAATGCCAACCTGCTTAGTTTATAAGCAACCATATTGATTCTTTAAGATAAAAATGGCTTGCCGAAATGAAAATGATTAATGAAGTTTACAAAATAACTAAGACCTGTGTATTTACTTTATTATTTCTCTTACATTTATAAATAATTCAATATTTTCATATGAAAGTCTCAACAGATATTTTGTTAGTGCAGATTTATTTTTGCAGTATTGGCACAGTTACAGTTAAAAAAACTTATTTGTTTTATTGTAAAATCTTGCTGAAAGCTAATGAACTAAAAGTATTGACTGAATAAAAACGTTCTAAAGGCCTCTGATTGACTTACTAAATTCATATCACTAAAGCTAGGAGGAAAAGTCGATTGTAATTGTTGACGAAGAGTCTATAGCTGTATGTTAGTTTTCTAAACAATGAGTACTTTAGCTAGAGAATAAATTTCAGTTGTTGGATATAACTGATTCTTGAAAGAATCTTTAATACTGCTCATTGAGTCTTTTAACCCTTAAATGCACGACTTTTATTTACTACAATGCAGAGGAAAATATTTTTATACATGTATAATATTCTAATACTTATTTTTTTTTCAAAACCTTATATTGCAGCTATACAACACTATGCATTTACTGCTACTTATACCATTTAAGTGGTATGTTGCAGATTTGCATCATTATGCATTTAAGGGTTAAAGGGTTAGCATATTTATTGCACCACATCCTCCCCATACTGTAATAAGTTATGATAGATTGTGGACCCGAACTGTGCATAGCGGTAGAGGACTGAAACTTGCGATCGTAGTTCGTTAGTGACGATTCGCGACGAAGTCACTACTTGTTTCGATTTCCCAGGAGCTGACATAGGATATATAAATTTATATAGTGAAATAATTCGACAATAAATCGTAGTCAAAAATAATCGTTCAAAGAGGCGCATGTGATCACCCAGCCGCAGTTTGGACTCCTCTGCTATATAATTAATGCTCAAAGTGTGAATTATATAACAATCACCCGGGATCAGTGGATCACATCAGTGATCACATTAGTGGATGTGAATAATAATTATTATTTTTCTAACATAACATTAGCGAAATCCAAACACCTATCGTAATTAATTAACTGGCGTCGTATTATTAGGAGTGCTAATAGCATATATGTGTGCTATTATATATAATTTCAATACACATATTTCGTACTTTTGTATAAATAATTTTAATAAATGTAATAAAAAACATTCTTTTTCGTGTTTTAAATGTGTATTCAATTGCGGCTTGCAAACAATTTTAAAATTAAGAAAAATAGCTCACACTATCAAAGAGCTTAGCCAAACCTGTTATATAGGATCGACACTATATATATATTCTTCAAAGATATCTTTGAGGGAGGCCTATGCCTTGTAGAGGGCGTCTATGGGCTGAAATGACGACGATGATGATGATAGACTAAGTTAGTGCGCAGAACACTACTTTTAATTTTTTTTCAATTATGCAACGATGAAAATACGACCTTGTTAAGGCCTCTGGAAGACAATAAATACAGGCCACTTCTAACTAGTCGTATTTAAATACTGTGGGAAATGTCTGCGTTCAGCAGTGGACATCCTTTAGCTAAAATAATGAATCTTAGATTATTAAAAATGAGTGTAAATTTTCTTATTTTTGTTACATTTTATATGAAAATTTAAGTCGGTACTGTTTATTTATTAATATACTATAATAATAAGATGGAATTATATAAATACGTACCGATTTTAAAACTCATTTGGTCAAAAAGGACGTACACAAAATATTCCCGTAGAGAATTGAACAATTACCGCTCGAAACCGTCAAACCTACGAACTTAATTAAGCGGTTCTCTACTAACAGAACGCTGTGTAGCCGGTAATAGACATTTTTCATTATTAAAAAGTTAATTAATCTCTCATTTTATTGTATGAACATTTAAGTTAATATTTTTTTAATTATTTCTTAGTTATACATCCATAAATGTATGTTATATTAATATATCAAATGGTTTTTATTAATTTTCTTTTTCGCGACGATATTTGAAAAGAATCATTATAAATGAGCAACAGCTTGTGATAAGAAGGATTAATATATTGTTTAAATTATGTTAAAGTCTTTGTAAAACACTGGCATTCAAAACAGTGACTTCAGCAGTGTTCATTTTTTTAAAACGCTATAAGGAAGTTGCGTGAAATATGTTAGGCAAGGTAAATCCTCGGAAAGAAAAAAGAAGCGACCAAAAATCAAAACCGTAATCTTTCTTGTCTTTCAACTCTTGCCAATTTAAAATAGAAGCAGGGCTACTAAATATGTGATTTATGACATAAATAATACGTAGAAATATTTTGAAAACTTGTTATTCTAAATTAAATAATGACTAGTTTGACAATAAGTTGTCGTTGTATTATATGTAAATGTTTTATGCTACAATAGTATTATTTTTTGTATTACTTTTTAATGTATTGTTTTACTGTACAAGTATTTTATTACAAATAATTAATGCTACCGCTTGTTATATTTAATGAATATATGAAACACCAGACTCTTATCATATTTCTGCTAAATTAATAAGTTAACAATTCATATATCATTAATGTATTCTACATCGAGTAGATTTTTTTATTGAGCTTCTAGTACTCTAAAATGTTTAAAAACATTACTTACAGTGAATTGAAAATCTCCTTAAATCCATAAATATGATTTTGATTTTGACATTGTCTTTTTTATGTATAATGTCACCATATCAATATATCTTATATCAAGTCATGAATAAAAGCTCGGCCACTCCCCCTTCCAAGATTTAAGTTTATAACAAATTTTGAGGAATACTTCGTTTCAGTCGGCGTCGTATTAGAGTATCACTCAATTATGTTTTTTTATTTTGTTTTTATTTACGAAGGTTCATCAAATTAAAATAAAAAGACTTTAAATAATATGTCGGAGTACTATTTTACTCAAGTTATAGAGAAAGTTAAATGAATTCTCACTAAAAATTTGGACGAAACCAGATCCTTTTTTATTTTTTGGTTTTACTGTATTGCAGAGAAGTTGTTTTTATTTTAAAGTATAATGAAATAACGAAATTACTTCTGCTACCTGGTATTCGCGTAGTTTGTAACAAGGAAAAGAAAAGTCTAATTTGTATTTTTGTACCTTTTATTGTTAAATATACTAAAACCGTACCTGGGATGTAAGTGAAAGGGCGGAGGTTATACAAAAATTAATTAGATACACATAAAGGGTTATATTAGACCCACATGTTCCCACTTTTGGAACTCAAATTTTCTATTAGAAAACAGGCACGAATCTTAATTCACTGCGTAAACCTAGTGCGGATTTTTATTTCTAGGGCATGCTCAATTCCTCAAAATATTTCCCATAATTTATTAGTAGCGATAATGATTCATAAATTCTTAAATGCTTGCCTGTCGGAATCAAAATCACGACTGCAAACTCCTAACATCTTAATTGAAAGTCATAAACCATTAGGCTACTTTAGTTAGGTAATAGCAACCGATCAAGTCGTGGTTGGGTCCTCTCAGGCGCGCTTGAGTCGAAAAGCTTAACGGGTATTATCGACAAGTGACAGCTCAAGCCAAGAATATCGCTACCTTAATAGAGGTATTAGGCTAAGCGCCTTCTTCGCCATTCCTGTGCGAACTCGCGGAATCTGCAAATCCAACGTGGACAGCAGTATAAGCTAGGTGAAAAAAAATTAGACTACCGCTGTTACGTAAATATGTTAGTAAACTTAAGGTAATTACGATGATGTATGATCAAGAAAGACAAAAAATATGGCAACAATCAACTTCCAAAAAGTCAACCAATTGCAAGTTAAATTCAATCTTATGTTATATTTATTTAACATGAGTTGGAGTGTTAGAACATATCAAAAGAGCGTTGATTTTGATTCGCAATTAACCACTCGTCAATGGACGATCAATTGAAAAATGTTTCATTCGAAACTTTTTAGCTAGATCAATGAGCTGTCAAAACTGTGTAATGCAATCTATGAACTTGGCCCTAAATTTCACCAAGATTATGTCAGCCTATACACGCCCATTCCAGGGTATAGACCAGGATATCTAAGACCGCTATACTAATGGGTCTTACGCTGCCCGCATCCATCGATTTTCCGCGAGCTTCATTAGTCGTTGGTTTATCTGGTGGGGAGTGTACCCTCGTCCCGTCTACTACCTTCTCGTGGTCGCAACTCTACACGTTTTCTGCCACAAAAGACGGTGGTTGCACAAGGGACGTGTACAGCCCACAAAAAAGAACACAAAATAACAAAAAATACAAAACTCATAATAATATTTTTTTACCAGATTTACAAATAATTGCTAATGACACTAATTTTAGCTGGTTTACACCGATTTATTTTTACCTCAGGCTTAGAGTACTTTGTAGCACTCATGGCTATATGTAAGACTGACACGCTGAATGTTTGTATGTCACATTTATTCCGAAGTTCTTTAGAGCTACTTACTTATTGTTCTCCACAGAATTACGCATGATATGTTAACGTCTCAATGTTTTTATGTTTAGTTATGAATTTAATTATTAATAATGGGTACCCGAGTATAATGAAACGACCAGTCATATTTTCTTTTAAAATTTATGTGTTTTATAATTTCAATAGGTTCATGAAAGCTTGTTCCCAGGAATAGTTGCTCTTTCACCAGAATTTGTGGTTTATCAAATCCATTGTAATGGCGGATGCGGTTTTACACATGTTCACATACTATTAGAAATGTCAGGAACATAGAATCAAGCTGCGATATAATGTTCTGAAACTTTATCACATGAACATTTTTATATCTAACTAAAGTTTTTAACGATTCGTAAAAAGATTTGAGAAAAAACCTGTTCAAAGAAAAATAATTTCTTAAATACCTGTGATTCAATTATTTTATTCACATATAATTCACTTTTAATCCATTTATAATGATCACTTATGTAGAATAGAATGATCACGTATGAATAATTTAAAGTTCTTATTATTTTTTTTTTATTTTAAAGGAATTCGAATCACACTGAGCCTACATATGATTTTAACGAAGTTAAAGCTACGAGGGTTTCAAATGCACTCCGTTGGAGAGCCCACAGCAAGCTCGGGTGGATTTTTTTGTAAACACTTTCACAATGTTCTTTAGTCAGTGGTAATTAACTTTCATGTTTTATAATAACTTAAAATTTCCTTAGCGCTCTGAAAGGATTTTTTACAAGTTTTGGTGTAATAAAATTTTTAAATTTATTATACCGAATTTATATTAGATATTTAATAAATAAGATATTTGTAAAACCGCACACAGATGCCCGCAAAAGAGGTTTTAACTTCATTGACCCCTGAGAAAGAAAAAAATCTTATGTTTATTTCATGGGCTAACCTTATGTACGCTATTTTTTTATGTATATTAATATACTTATATACAAAGAAGAGATTATCAAGATATCCATTATGTATTTTTATTACATGTATATATATATATGTATATAAATGATTGTATATATATATATAATATTATTTCTTTACGAAACTTTTACTACGAAAGCCTTTAACGTTGATATTGTAAATTGCACGAAATGCGTGAAAAATGTGACAGTTTGTATTATTAAAATAAATAACAGCACGTGTAATGAATATGTATTTGGTTCAAAGTTTTTAAAATAACGTGAATAAGTAAGGTCATTAATTATAATAATGGCGTGGCATCTTACAGGGCCCCTCACCTCTGCTAGCCTCTCGAGTTCGCTGGTAACATTAACAGTTTGCTAAGATTTGAGGGGACTTGTAGATTGGGGACTTGAGGAGTTGGGTTGGCTAGAGTAAAAGATAATCCTGACGCCAAATGAGCACCAAGTCGCTTGGTTGCGATAACCAACCCGTTAAAAGATAGTAAAAATAGCAGAAAAATGGAAAACACTAATATTAGAATTTAGGAAACTAATTTTATATCAACAATAGAGAGTTTTCTGTATGAATATAAAACGTTACAAGCAATATTTCTATGTCCACGGACAAAAGAGTATATTCTATAGAAAATATTTTGATAAACATCATTCGCACCTACCCGGTTTTGTTTGTCGTAATACACATGAAAAATGATATGTCGCGCCCACATGAATGAATACACGAGAAAAAATCTATACATTCGTTAGACAAATGCTTAGTTTTGAATCTGAAATATTGTTACGTGTATTTTCTTTTTTTACCATTTATTTATTGTTTATTTATTATTACTGCTGCATATACTATCAGACGCATGAAAGGGAAGTGGTCCAAAGAAGCAATAGAATGGTACTTGATAGAAGGCAAGTAAGAGAAGTAGACTAACACACAGATGGTAAGATGACTTGGAAGCAACAGCAAGTGGGAAATGTAGGAGAAAAGCGTACTGTAAGCTGTGGTGAATCTGAGGGAGACCTATACTGAAAAGAAAAACAGACACCAGAATCCCGACGTTCTAGCATAATATTATACATTTATTGTAATGTTAGTTTGTTAATAAAGGATTATTGTATTGTATTAATATTGTATCTAACAGTTTAAATGACTATAGCTATGTGACATACTATGTTCGTTGCCATCTTATATTTTTGATCGTCAAAGACTAATTCTATGGCTAGATGCCATATTTCAGCGTCTACGTTTGGCACCGAACAATAGTGCGTAATCATTTTTGGGCCCTGAATTGCGGGCATCAAAGCTATTACTTATGACATGTTACCGTTCATGTTATAAGGCGATGGGTAGGTAAGAAACTATAAAATTTTATTTATACTCATACTGTTTGGATAAGTTATTATTGGCTATCATGTAACATGTCTCTTTTTTATTTTAGAACTCGTTGGAACCAGATTTATTATAAATTTACATGGGAGGCTTATGTCCAGCAGTGTATGTACTACTAGAATGGTGATGACGATGAAGAATAATAATAAAACAACAAAATTAATAATGATTAAAACTTAAAAATTCATTTTATAATGCATTTTTTGCAAGTGTATCATTGTGGTATATATAAAAACCATTTAATAATAATCATATATATTGCACACCGTTATAAAAAAATAAGTACAAAATAAAACATCCACGAATCAAATCAGTAACTATATAAATAAATAAGAGTACGTTGGAAAAAATACAGCGTGAATGGTCTCTGATTCTTTAAGTCCCTTTCGATTGTCTACTAATAAAAAATAACAAGAAGCAAAATTTTGTTCTACTAAATTATATTTTGTTTTTTTTTTTTTTTAATTAAGTTACATTATTGACGAAACATTGCGTATATATACGTTATTTTATAATAAAAATATATTTATCATTTCATGTAAATAATTTTATACATCACATATTGCATAAAGTATCAAACCGCGTAAGCCGAAGTAACAAAACATCAAACAAACGAAGTTCGATACAAAAGGACATTTTTACAAATAGCAAACGCCATAAAATGGAAAACCCGACCAGAGAGTATTACGCCGGGTGAAACAATTTCCTCTCGTTTCAGTTTGTTCCGGAGATGTGCCCGAGTTAAAATGCTTTTCTTTACTCGATGTTGGCTGCTGGTTATACAATTCCTTTTTACTTATTTCTAACTTAGAATTTTAGACATCAACTATGTCACAGGTTTCTTTCATATTTTTAGTATCAACAATACTTTAAATTTTACGTATTTTTTCAATAATGGTATGATAATTTTATATTAACGAATAAAAATTATAAAATAATTCCATTATTGCTAACATACAAGCCTATAGCAAAATATAATATGTCTGGCCTGTCGCATCGAGTATCAAAGTGATCACTGTAGACTGAATTCACAATGATCTTCAGCTTTTTGAGCCACGCTTTCACCCTTGTAAAGATTTTACACCTTTTCAATCACCCTGTATATGGGAACGGTGAAGAGAAACATACAGTAGAATGCCTCTTCGAAATATTTAAAAAACACAGATGTATGACTTAGACTTAATGCTGAGCATGTTCATCCTTTGTTGAATGTGCAGAACCAATTGTATAAAACAATTTTTTGACCAAACTAAACACACGTAAACTCAAATAACTATTCACATTTAATGGAATCAGGCGTTACCTCGCGGAAGTCCATCCTAAGTAAGAAAAGGACCAATATTTAGCCACTTCCGCACATGCAGTGGTAGTCGTGCAATGAAATGCACCGCCCGCCAGCCCGCTGATGCGTATGCGGCAAACAATGCGAATCACACAACCGCCTCCACTAAATTACTCAACACGTGTTTCACCCCTCCACGGGGCATCTTCAGGAGTTTGGCACTAATCGGTGTAACATAACTAAGTGGCTAAATATTGGTCCTTTTCTTACTCAAATAACTATTCACGTTAGCAACGTATACTTGTGAAAATTTGTAATTATGCCTTATGTTTTAATATTTCATTAATGTTAATGACCTGTGCAACGTTTTGCAAATAAATAAGAAAATACAGTACAGGTGGCAGTTAAACTCTTCATCCTGTTGTATTTCATCGCGGTTAGAAGGAGCTTTAACCGGTGCAATCAAGGGGCAATACAACGAAGCTATGAAAGTAAATAAAGTGCAAGATTTTTAATAATAAAACTTTAAGGACACTGCATAACGCTCCTGTAATTTACGTTCGTAGAAAATGCGTTGGAATATTCACAAAATTTGAGGCTCTTCGTTTCGATGCACTTAAACTTTAGTCATTATTCGTTTCCAACTTTGAAATTTACGACGTTTTTAAGCCCTGATTGTACTCGCCGCAAATGCAATTTCGGTGCCGTTTGAAAATAATGATGCAAAGTACCGATTAATTAAGTTATTCTAATGAATAACTAATGATATGAATATTCTTTTAATATAAACTATTAACCTGAAATGGCAATCTGTTAATGAATTGAAGCATCAAAATCTCAAATAATTTTATTTAAATCAGTAAGTATATTTATTACTTGAGATAAAATTCTCCGTATACGGATACTTATAAGTACGACCATAAGAGTAATTAGACAAATAGCTATGTACAATACTTAAGTGTAGTTTTAACACGCATGTAGAGAATAAGTTTAGAATTGTTTTTATTACTCGTGTTACGTAATACGAACACATTGCGCAAAGTAGAACAAATGCTCGTAAATAACATAAAAGGCATAATTAATTTTATTTTTAATGAAAGGATCCGTTTCCCCTTACTTAGCAAAATGCTTATACATGGAACAGCGAACGTACAAAACGAACGACTGAACTCAGTAATTACAAATTTCTGGAACAGCTGCTATTAACGGAGAAGAATTAATGTTTTAACAGAAAGTGTCTCTCGAAGAGGCGTATCGTTTCACCGTGGTTTTGATGGTGACATGAGAAAGCTGGACTCACAGGCCAACAAAGTCTTTTAATTACAACAAGATTAAAACTGGACCACAACACACTTGGAAAAAACCCGCCGAGATATCAACTAATGGTCATCAACTTCTAAAAAAAGTACAAAAAGTGGTCATCTAAAATAACAAGTCATTTGCACAATGGCTGAATTGTGATTTTACAAAGCTGTTAAGGGTTAAAAATAGAATTTTACATATCATGAAAAACTTTATTTGTTATCCGTAATTTTTTTCTTTACTGAAAAAGAAGATTTTGAGTGCTTCGTAGTACTGTTATTATATTCTCATTGTAATGCTTTATTTAAAACCACACATCATATTATAAAATTAAAGTTACAGTTATAATAATCTATGTGCGCCAACGTGAGTAGTGTTGCTCCCCATATTAGGCAAGGCCTGTTCTGCAGGGGCAGTAATTATGTTAACTATTTAGTAATATTTATTACCACTGATTACTTCCGGCACCAAAATGTAGTCTCTCATTTCCAACTTCATAGGCAAGCTCAAAGTCGTACAACTAAACAACGAGAGGGATATATTAGGAATTTTTATACATAATCGAATCAGGGATGATAGACCCGTAGACAAACGAAAATAAAAGAAGAAAGTGTTCTAGCGGATTGGGAAGTTGAAGTGACAGCAAAAAGGCTGCATTGCCTGCAGAACTGATAACCGTCATGATAATAAGATTCTGGAATGGGGACTATGCATCTGCAAGGTGAACAGATGACCCTGTTAAGGTCTTTAAAAACACTGGATGAAGGTCGCACCCAAACAGATCTTCTAAAAATTTATAGAAGTCTTTAGCAGTGGACGTTTTACGGCTGATATAACGATAATGCAATGCTTTTATTATGCTATGTTTGTTCTATTGATGTTTACAATTATTCTAATGTAACGATGCAGATGGCTGAATATAGCGTCTGATGATAAGTAGTCAACAGTAGACGCCGATCGCCACTAATATCCAAGAGCGGTATTGCGTTCTTTACAGAAAAAATATCACAGGTTAAAATTTAGCTATCCTACATTTACAATAATCTGTACCATTTATGAATACAACAGAAGTTATATGCGAATCGGTTTCTTTTGAAGACGATAATACACCCAGGAGTAATTTCCAAATTTTAACCAGAAATAAATTGTAAAAGTTTTTTTCTTCTAAATTAAGTTTATGGTTTTTTTTTTAAATATTATGGTAGAATGTAATTGGCAAAAATAAACCTATATTATATTGTAAAAAGTTTTATGCTAATCTAAAACAATATATATGTAACATTCTTAAATCCAAAGCATTTGTAATTAATATATATTTGACGATGTGTTTCTTCGGCAACAAATTAAAGTAATTAGTCCGACAATATCACTTTGTACACATGATAGGAGGTTCCATTGTCATGTTTTACCATTATACGGCGCTATGAGACAATTTGATAAAGATAGCTGTTCACAAAACAAGGGCAACGTTATGAGTTCACATAAAATCACATTTTGAGATATAAACAAGACGGATGAAACTACAATAAATATAAAATAAATTGCTTTTGAAGTAATAATAAATAGAATAGTACTCTCATTGGATAATAAGTGATACAACTTGCTCATAACAGGGAATCGTCATTGTTTTATTGTATCTCATTTGCTACGATGAAATTTGAACAGAAATATTTAAGAATTGTTATTTAAGACACCAATTATCATGAAAGAAAATATTACGTTACATTAGCCTAGTAATCACACTACCATCCATTGGCGTTAGGAATATAGTATATCATCAAGGTCTCCCCTCCTAGCTACGTTTTGTTACCAATAAAATCGAAGATAAATACAAAGTAATAAGTTGAAGGTTTTGAACACGCGGTAAGGTCGTCATACAATGATGATTCTCTGTATTCTTAACGCGAACGGACTGTAGGTATTGTGGCTTCAAGTTAGTATAACCGCACCCTATGTTGCGGTGAAAGTTAACTAAACGTTCTATTGAAAGGAAGATCTAATTATCCTACTGGACACAGTTCTCCTCCTTTGATTTATAATAGGACTGGTTGGAAGTGAACTGTCCTATACTGTGCTTGCTGGTCCGCGGTCTTCACGTCAAAATCCAACGGCACGCAAAATAGAAAGCCATTTTATATTTATTATGTTTCACGTGTAAGTACTTTGACATATTGTTTTGTTTAAGACTAAACTGAAATCATATGATTTAGACATTGGTAATATAGTAATAAATATTTGCGACACTCATTTGACTAATTTCAGTTTTAATTACTTTCAGATAAATTTAATGTCTCAAGTATACGTTTTAAAGTATAAGCTTAATCGCATGTAAATCCGGATAAATGTAATTAAGTAAAAGTCGCAATCTATCTCGGTCTAATACGGGGGGAACCGCAAGAATAGAGGTCAATTTATATGTAAATGAAGTAAAAGTCATTTGTCACAAAAGTAAAGGTCAGGAAAAACAAGATTTGTCATATTATTACCTTAGTATTTTTAGGCGCTTACGTAACAAGAACACAGTTCCCTATATTCCATTAGTTTTTAAAATAATAACAAAATTTATTCTATTGTTCGTCCATAGTGTAACTGTCAATTTTAATAAGGTTGACAGATATATTATATTTTTTTTAAATAATTATTTACTTAAAAAATGTACACAGGATAGGGTAATTGATTATACGCTTATATTATATTTAGCTTATAATAAACATTAAGGGTAAGAATGTATAGCTCATTTGTCAACGAAAATCTTTGAAGCTTTTGTCGCTATTTCCAATCATCCTGTACAGAGTGATCTCTCTGAAAAATGTTACAATATTTTTTATTTTATTATGGCCTTTGCTATGGGTACCTCTCGTACCCCTCCCTATCTATTGTGGGACAGGGAATTTGTTTTTATTTAATAATTTTTTTCACGTAATATTTTTATTTTTCATTAATCATTAATTTTTTATTAATCATTTAAATTATGTTAAACACCATAGTATTATTTACTACTCGTATATTAGTGTCATAAATATTGTCGCAAATAATTAAGAAGTTAAAATTGCTATTTAAAACAACTACGAGTTCTTTCAATATATGTATGTGAAGAATTCTGCGATAAAATTTATAAAATACGATAAAAACAACCCAGTAGTGCGTTTTTATAGGTAATAACTACACTATGTATATGCAAATAAGTAGACTAGCCTTATGTAGATATCGAAGAGTAAAAGAGGAGAGGAGATGAGAAGAAACATTAGTAAACTGAAAAAATTGTTGTTACTCTAATAATTTTTGAAGCTATTAACTACTACCGGTCTCTGTTTGTTGAAGTTGTTATTATCGTTGTTGTTAAGAATATTATTATTATCTTTGTTATAGGCAATAAAACCATAAATGCACTGTGCTCAATGAATCTACAAATATTTCAATTTTCTTTATGTTATTATTTATAATCTCCTTCTAGATCAATAGAATACTTACAGTCTATTGTCGTATGAATTTTAAAAATTTTTCCTTGCAAAACGAGTTACAATATTTAAGATTTGCATTTATAAACAAAACCATTAAACTGCACATTAGTTTATGTATCTCATAAATGTGCAAGATTGTAACAAAAACTGGTGTTGTTTCGAGGTTACATCTATATTCTTATTTAAATATATATACAATTATCGTGTAGATTATTATTGTATCAATTATAGGCAGTTAATGAAAGACATTTAAATTTAATTATGTTGGCACATGTGAATAGGGAAGTATTAAGGAAGTTAAACTGTTTGACATAGTTAAACTTTATTTGAGTCCTATGCAGTCCGAAGTCGTAAAGCGAATACTTAAACTTTGACTACTATTTTTTAATATAGATGTTCTAGTTTGAAGCACCAACTGCCGCAATTTTTTTAGTTCTATCATCCTTAAAAAAATGTTCAATTATGTGAATGATAAAAACGTTGCTGGCATGGTAATATTAATGGATACTAAAAGGACATTTTTCATTAAAATAATTATTTCGCTATCTAGTCCACGTTTAGGTGTTTTATTTTAAACACTTAGGTGTAGTGATATTTTTGTAGATGAGGAGGCCGCCGGGGCCTCGAGTTTTTGAAGTAGAAACTGTAGACCGGAAAGCACAGCGCAAATTGTCCACCCTCAAGGTAGACAGATGTTTTTGTTAAGGTTGACATTTGTGTTAGAAGACACTGCTCTTATTTCTCCATTATAACTTATTTAATATATATAAATAAGAGCATTAAAGGCGTAGTAAATGTATGTAGTAAAAGTCGCTAGATGCGCAAGGTCCGTCATCATGGCGATGTTATGACGAGGCCTACGCCTTGCAATGTGGGTCTATCAGCTGATATAATGACGATGATGAATTGTTTATAATGACCTAGACAGTGGCAGGTACTCGTAAAAATATTATTTTAAAATACATGTAATAGATTAATGAATAAACTCATAGGAGTAGGTATGTGCATATGTGTGAGAGAAATATTTGATGTATATGCGTGTGTATGGTTGTGTGGTAAAAGGTAATGTTTATTATATCGCGCAAGAACTCTACAAACAAAGCTGTAATGTTGTTATCACTTAGTAAAAAGTGTAAACGCCAACAAATCTAAAATAGCATATAGCATTTGTGTCCCAATTTTTTAAAAATTTAACATTAGTCAAATACAAATAAATTATGCTGCATTACAGTGTAATCTTTGGAATAAATAAATTTTATCAATAATGTGTCTTAGTCTTAGCATAATAAATAATTAACTATATTAAAAATATATTAGCAATTTATCTCATTAATGTGTTATCATTTTAAACGAAATAAGAATCTATGAGCGACAATATACTATTTCGCTAACATTAAATCAAGACAATAAACATTGCTTCTGTGTCAAAAGAAAAATGGACTCAGTAATAGCGTTTGCCAAATTTTAAGTACAACAAAATTAGGTTGTCTTGAGAGCGACGCTGTATTGGCATATTTATTTACATTATTATAGCCATTTTATATAGAAAGTCCTTACTTTAATACATACAGATCGTGGAAAATACCATGACGATCATAAGGACCTTTTAAGTTTTTCATACATTAACGATTTGGTTTATATTAAGTTAAGGTTAATACTAAGTATCTATTGTACGAGGTTACGCGTATAATTTTTGTAAAATTAATAATAATTTTTACATCTAAATGGGGCTAAAGGATACTATTCTGGTATTTTTTTAAAACCTGTCATATTAAAAATTTGTTTGCAATTCGGTTAGCGTATTTAATAAATTTATTTATGTTAAACCCTCTAGACATGATAAAGTGGTTATCCTACACACGTCAAGCGCACGCTTCTGCAGTTTCAGATTTATTGTGCAGAAATTTGTTAACGTTTTTTAAAAAAAATACGAAAGATCTGGCTGAAAAAGTAAATGTAATTAATCAAAAGTGGATATTTGATTGTTACTTATAAAAAAACGAAAGCTTGTTTAAAATGTAAAAACGAATAACGGCACGTCATTCTGCGTCTTTGTGTATGGATATGGGTCTTCTATTAATGGAATTTGTTCAAAGTCGCTTTAAACTATATGATTATTTGTGATATTCATACTTATATAATTCGAGAAAATAAAACCTTTTTACCCAAATTACTACAGTTTTTTCTAATTTTATTTAAAAAAAAATCTATATGATACACTCAATCGCACCAAATCTAATCGTTTCCAGTTATTTATACTATTACAGCATATGTATGTTTATGCACTATTTATTTCATCTTTACCGTTAATTAATTCAGTTCGAAGACATATTTGATAGAATATTTACAAATTTTAATAGATCTTCAATTTTATCATGGCTAAAATATGTTTACAGAACAAAGGATATTTTTCGGAACAAAGTTGATAGTTATCTACCAGAAGTTTTGATGAAATTTTACACATGAGTGGTTTTTCTTTAGCCGGCATGTTTGTAGAGGCAGTAACATCAGACGATATTACATTGAAATCGACCATGTGGCTTACAATAACAGATAAAGAATAATAATTGAATATAGTTTGTTTTATATAATACTACTCCAGCGAGGAAAAACCTAACATTTATTCATTTTGTTCAGTCGTGAACTTTTAATAAATTACGAACCATGTTAAATAATATAAATATTGACATTTTAAATTATTTTTCTCCATTCTTCTTGTAACATTTTACTGGTACCAATATTTTAATTATAACCTATTATTGATATTATGATTCGGTAGTAATATTAAAGAACACAATATCTCTATAATTTTATTTGTTCGGAATGTGAATTGACAAGAATAAACAAAAGGTCAACACAACAGGATACGTATAACGCGCAGCGCAATTGTCTTTCATCCAACTATCTAGTATGATTTAGTATCTACAATGAACACAAAATTTATAACGTAGAGAACAACCTCGCGTAACAATGTTAAAATATAATAGGATGTCTAATTTATATTTATATATTTTATTCAATTATTTACAAAACCACAGCAGGCTTGCATTGATGTTTATTTTTTTTATTTGAGAGAAGGTCTATAATCATCACTGTCATCATCGTGTCAACTCATAGACATCTGTCATATGCCTCTCTCAAAGACCGTCGAGACTACTGATCATGCACTGCTAGTAACCCGCGACTTTTCGCAACCTTGACAATGTCGTCGGACCATTGGTGGGCGCTCGCCACTAAAGAACCCTCAGGGTTGGAGAAGTGTGTGATATGACCATATGAAAAAATCTTAATACTATATCGCGTTTGTGTTCACAGAGATTAAACAAACGAAAAATGATTTGAAATTCTTCCTCAAATCTATAGAAAATAATAACGAATTTGAGTTTCAATTATATAATACACATATACAAATATTAGAAACTTAAATGAGTAAGCACTTAAATAATGAAATTGATATTTGACAAAATGAATAATTAAACTAATTTAAAATTCCGGAAATAACGGCGATATAATTCAAAAGGAAAGCGAAATAATCTCTTAACATTTGTAATAATTTTTTGCGGCGTATTTCTCGCTTTTCATTTCCTCTGATAAAATTGTAAGTTATCACCAATTAGGAAGTACGCTACATTTTATCTTTTAATTCAATATCTCTTTTCGATTTCTAAGATAGACACCTCATTCTCTTAAATTATTACTACTCTCTTGAAGGCACCACTCGCTACATCGTTTATAGTAATTACGCAATAAGAACATAAAATTTCGAATGAATGGTATAGACGATAAGTCCATTAACTACATCACAAAGGAATTCTTTGTCATCTATTAATCCTTCAATGTCTGGAAAAGATGGAGGTCGCGTTCTACATTTATTATGTTGGCTGTATAGGTGACTCAAGATGCTTTGAACGTGCTGAATTGACATCATTACATTGCATGGTGTAGAAAGACTTGCGCTGCTCCACTATAAACCACGGCAATGGACCATTTTCCATAATTTATTACGATTTTTTTACATCATGTATAACATCTTAATAGACACTAATATTCTAATGCTACCATAAGCAAACAAATCTGAAATGTTGGCATAAAAAAAATATATTTTCCAAAGGGCGCTGTTTTCTTCAAATTGCTCCTGAAAAACGCTAAATATTAGTGCAAGAGTCCGTGAAAGCCTAATCTTCGTTATTTTATAAAAGCTAAAAGCTTCTGAAATCATATCGCAAAAAAGTAAAAGCAATGGCTAACTATACGTGTTATAAAATGAAAACATAGTTTCGTAAAATTTTAATCCCTAAATGCATCATGTCGCCAGCGTCCATTTCCAATATTTTTTTAAACATTAAATTAACACATTTAACAATCAACATAAATAAAATCTATTCTTTCCATATATTTATTGTCTTTAATTATCCAGGTATGTTTGAAAATTTATACTTTTTAATTTAGTTAATCGCAATTAGAGGTTGTCGGTACAGGCAGCGTGGGTAGGCCTACTAGGTAGACTAACGACACGGTTAAATGCCGCGGGAAGTCGTTAGATGAGGCCATTGCTAGGCCGGTCATCGTAGCGATCTTTGGGGAAGGCCTGTACTTTAAATTGGGCGTTTATTGGCTAAATTTGAATTTAAAGGGTTAAAACATAATTTTTAAAGATGTTCTATTGAGTAATATCATAATTCACGTCTGCATTGTCAGATACCGTACGCCTTTAAATTACTTTAATTGATTGTACCTTTACTTAAATTAAAACATATTAGCTAAATTTAAAGTGTTACTTGGATAACTATTCTATTCAGTGGCCAAACATATCTATATGTTTCAATATCTAGCCAGCCTGTTATTTGCTAAATTTACCATGAATCAGACAACAACTTCTGGGAAACGGGATGAATGTCTTATATAACTAGTTAACCTGACAAACGCTGTTTTGTATTCGCTATGAATAAATAATTCGAAACCTAACAAATAAAAAATAGTCATTTCAAAATCATAGTTTTATTGTTCTGTTTTTAGTTCAATAAACAAATAAGGTTAATGCTTTTTCAGCAAGAACAGACGACGTTATCACTGGCCATGTGAAAAATATGAATTTTCAAGATAGATGCCACAAATACTCTACGGCCGCCTTTGCGATTTTTTATGATTTATTTATCGACGTTACAATTGTCGTAAAGGTTACAATTTACTTTACAAGCCTTATTGAGTAGTTGACGACACAATTTTTAAGAAATAAAATCCTCACAATTCTTGTTTTTTAATTATTTTGGAAAAAGTTTTTAATGATAGAATTTTTTTAAACTGAATTCCAAATCCAAAATCAGCTACAGAACACTCTCTCTATATATTAATATCATCTAAGACCTGATTTCTATTTTAAAACATTTTTAAGGAATTTCTCTGATTCATACTTAATAATTGGAAACAATACGTTATATCGTCATGTTTAAATTCATACTAATTTGTTAACGACGGTTTATCTAAGGATACAACTTAAGATGTATGAAGAAAGGCTTCATGTCGGACCTGGCTTGCTATTGAAAATTGTCGCTCAATTAAAAAAATTGTTTTCATTGAAATATAGTAAATATAATAAATAGTATTAACTATATGACTGCTTTTGCCAGATGCCAAAGTTTTGTAATTTATGTTCAAAAAATTCTTCTGCGTATGTGTACTGCCAAGCTCTTTGTTATAAGCGTAATATTATCTTTTCTCTCTTACAGCCTTGGTGGTTGGCTTTCGTAAAAAATGACATAGTCAGAGTAGCATGTGTTATTGGTATAAAAAAATAATTAAATATTTATATCATGTATGTAATGAAAAATTATCATTAATCTCTGCTATACAGTTAAAACCAGATTTTGTTATTCGCAAAATTTGGCAAACGCCTGTCATTGAAACATTTTTCCTTTGTCGCAAACAGTGTTGTACCGGAATTTATTGTCGATGAAATGGCATACCGTCGCTCATAAATCTTATAATTTATGAAAAGGATTACATGAAAGCACTGTTCGCGTCACGGTAAGTCATTTTTATCCGGCCACAGTCCATATATGTCGTTTTCCTTTCATACCATAATGCATGAAATATATTACATATAATTTTACGAGTAATATATTAAGAGGCAATAGTTACAGGCTGCAATTATACTTATAATAAATAAAAAAATAAATAAAGATATAACTTCTTTGAGATAATTATATGGAAGTGTTAGCATCGAAACATATTCCATGATCCATCACCGCACTCTTAATGTTTTAGTAATCTTTGTTTGACAAACGGGTATATTGTGTAGTTGAATTCACAAATACTTTAAGTATTTGGATTTCTATAAAGTGCGAACTATCCTATGTATATTGTGTAGTTGAATTCACAAATACTTTAAGTATTTGGATTTCTATAAAGTGCGAACTATCCTCTAATATAAGAATATGGCCACAAACTTTATAGTGACTTTAAGCAAAGTCGTAAATCGAATTCAAAATTTAAAATGTGTGGGATATTATATATATAATAGATATTACTCGAAATGATTGTCCAAAATATTATCAAATAATTGTTACATAAAATATTGTTTGTTGTTGTTGTAAAAAATAGAGTAGAAATAAACAGATGTTATTACGGCTGTTGTGTTTGTGTAATTATTAGAAACGGGGCTTTAGCAATTAAGTCGTATGTTGCTTACAAGTCTAGAATAATTCAAACTTATCTCGCATTTTATAATAAGAGAATGGTTTTGAGATCAATTCGATTTAATAAGTACGCAGTACAATTGTACTAAATTGCAGAGTGCTCTGGGATTCTCGCGTATCAATGAAATTTTATGAAAATCACAGAACACTTCAAAAGAGAATCCTCGAAGGACATTACTTTGATACCCTCCGTCTTTTTGGAATTATTGAATTATGTCCTGAAATTCCTTTTCGCCTTTGTATTTTAGGGGCACCTAAATTCAATTAAATTTTTTGTTTCACGTTAGAACCCTTATTCACATTAGAATTCTTTTTACTTTTTACATTTAAATATCGCATGCTTTATTTGGTTTCTATAGTACGGTCATCCTTGGTGATGGGAAGAGATACCTACATGTCCTCATCAAGTCGTTGGTTTGTACTTTTGTGGCTGCTTTGAGAAAATTCATTTTGATGACTCTAACACGCACTCTTAGGCAACGGGTCGGAAATTAAAGGTTTCGTGAATGTTGTTTCCTCTGAATAAGGATTATAATGAATTGGTGAAATGATGATGATGAGTAGTAAGAGGAAAGAGGAGTGTCGGTAATGTGATGCATCTTGCCCCTTCCCTTCTGCAGCTACGTTAACCCAGCTTATACATACCCAAACAAAACCCGTAATGATCGACGGCGTAATAAGAATAATCGATCTGGTTAAACAATTATAGACACAAAATCTAAAATACAAAAGCTGTGATGAAATAACGGTTTGATTCTGGGTTTGTCCGAGGCGGCCACCACTGAGTGGGATTACAATCACAAATCGGCGGACTCGTGCAAAGTGTTCCCGTATAATTATAGTGAATCGTGTGTTTTATTCAGTGCAAAACTGTAAATAAACCATCGCTGCTTTTGCAAGTACGAGTTTGTGAATGCAATTCTCGAACGTTAAAGGAGTTAATAAAAACGATGATTATTTTAAAAATGGAAGAACACGTTTTTAAAAGCGTACATTTATAAATACAGTATAATTTCGCTGCAATTTGAAACTTTATAAGAAATTAAATACATTTTATATAACACAACAATAAGTCCGTTTGGTTAAATATAGAATTGAATAGGTTAGTTCATTAAAATAAATAATAAGGCAGATTAACCACAACGAAAGATTTATGAACGAAAGAATAGATTATTATCAAGCAAAAACGGTGTTGTGAATGACATGTAACAAATAAAAGCAATTGCAAGTTTCTCGAGCGCAACAAAGAAAGCGACTATAATTTTCCAAGATCACATACAACCAAGCTATTCGTTACACTAAACCGACTGTGGGTAATATCTTTGATACACGTTATTTATATTAGACATATATATAAATAATAATTTATACATACTATTATTCACTTTGGATCGTTTAAAGAAATCACTTGTATACATCATGAATCTGGAATCAATTACACCTCACTCTATAAAGCGGATGCCATTTAACTTAAAACAAAAAGATCTTAAACGCCCCCAATCTGTGAACATAACACTCGTCGGTTTCTTATTTAGATGCCCTTAAAAAGTAGTTAAAATAATTAATTCATAAGCTGTATTTCTACTCAATGTTTGATAATACGGAGGAATAAATTGGAACTTCATTGTAAACCTAAAAACACAGACAACTCACAAAAGAGGTAATTAACTTTCAAGAGTTTGAAGAAACTATACACATTAAATATAGATCGTGCCTGTTCATAATTTGATTTTATACTGTCTTGTAAAATTGGAATGACTGACGTCTAAAATTCTGAGGCAGCAACCAGGTTATACGATAGCGTGCCTGCTATACGATCCTAGAGCTTAGTTTGATCCGACAGTATATTCGACTGTTCGATGCCGCTAACATCGACTTTGAAAGCTTAGTCAAACAAAGAAAGTACATAAGAATATGTAAACACACGTTTATTTAATTATACTAATAATTAATACATTATACTACAAAATTATAAATACAACAATAAATCAAATGAAAAATGTTATATCGATTAAGTTTTTCTATCGGAATGCATTAGGTTGATAAATTTTGGCAGCATAAAGTCTATAGTGACAGACAAAAAAGAATAATTATTTTAAATTGTTGTAATCCAAATGCAAAAGTTCTTTTGTAGCTGTTGTCATTTTTTATTTTATTCGAAATTGGAATGGAATTTATGAAATATTTATTTTTTTGTATCAAATATTTATTGACAGCAAATAAGCAATACAATTACCCTCTTAAAGTTTACACGCGTATAACCAACCTCTTTGTATATTTTTGATATTAAAAAAAATATGAGAGTATAAAATGAAATTCGGTAAAAGGGTTGTATTCATTCTTATAATACAAAGCGCCATTATTCCAAGTCATGTACATAATGATCTATTTGGTATTCAGAGAATAATTGGCAATCGTTAGTCATACGGACTTTTTTCTTTCTCGAAGACGTGATGATAAGACGAAATATTGTTACTGTCCTGGATAAATTGATGAAAGTAAATATAACCATATATTAAGATTACTTACGGCAATGAAATGAGATTTTATTATTTCTATCATTATTTAGTGTAGTTTTGATTAGTCTGTTCGATACAAAAAAAGATAACTACATAAAGTCTTAACATAAATGACTATAGCCCGTTAAGTAAATTTTGACGACAACGATTCCAGAAATTAAAACCAAACTTGGTTTTAAATACCATATCGCACGTATACCGGTACAGTTAGCCCTTGGAGTTGTAAGTGTATGTGTAAAGGATTAGATTTATTTACTTATAATCGACGTTTTGAATGTTTACAAGCATGATAAAATGTTTGTAGAGATAATAATATAAAAGTGTAAAAAAACTCGTTATACCGTTCCTAAAAATCGTTACCTTTTCTGGGCAACTTAGTACGATTTTACAATGAATACCATCAGATATCTCAGAATTGTTTTGTAATAAATTTAAAAAGATTACTTAAAAAAATACTGAAAATATCCTATTAATGTGTGATTTTAAGTGAAAATAAAGCTGAGGAATTACTTGATCTAGCTATCGCGTTAAGGATAAAGGTGAAAATCATCTCGATTATGTTGTGCGCTTACCTTACATCAGTGAGTTTGGATCTCTCGTAGCTTTAAATTGAAGTAAGCTACAACGGAGGACCTCAATTTCAATGTAGCTTCTATTGAGAATTGAGCTCTTATGGTATTCTTCTCCACGTACACATTTGATAACGAAGAATGCTCATAAATGTATAAATGAATACTTTACATTTGTTAACATAAAAAACTTACCAGCCTTTACTTAATTATGTTAAGTTATACGTATAATAATATGCATCAATAAAAGGAAGCCATTAGAGTACAGCGTAAACATTATTATATAATTGAATTAAATTCAGAAGCTGTGGCAATGGTTCTGGAGCGAGGACCACACTGTATTATGTATTGTATTGCATAAATTAACACAATTCGTCCCTTTGCTGCTAACAAATGTTTGTGACATGATAAAGTGCATAACTTGTTTCCGTCAACTGCACGCTTCTCCACGTCGGGGCTCTGTGATTAGCATAGTTCTCAAAACTGAAGGATTTTGGCGGTTAGCGCTATAAGTTATTTAAACTTCAAAACTTGGAGTAGATGAACTAATTTTACTTCTAGTTTGGTGTATAGTTTAATGAGACGGTGTAATTTGATCACACTATGCCATGGAACATAGATGGTTAGCGGATTATATTCCCGATAAAATTATAAAATTTATACAATAAATTTTATAATTTCTTACAACATCTTGGAATTAAAAAATTGTTATTTGTAAAAGTGATAGGGCTTAATCATGCTTCGATAATAAATGGATTATACAAAGTTCAATTAACTTATAATTTCAGTTATATAACACTGTAAATATTACAAACAGATTTTATTCGAAAGTAATTGGTTGTTTATCAGTAATAACTTGATTTTAATTTAGTTCAAATACTTTATAATAAAAAATCAAATCTAATTTGTGTGAAACTAAACGAAATATGTACTTTTATATCAGATATATTTTTTTTTCATATATGACTTAATCACAGATTCGATTCAAGTTTTTTAATAGAAGGTTGGAAGGCCTCTTGCAATCGATCATTTTTAAAATCTATAGCGCAGACCTATGTCCAGCAGTGAACGTCTTACGGGTGGAATAATGATGACGAAACATTTTTTCTAATTACAGTGCGGTCTGATGTCAACAATATGAATTCTACGATATAAGTATTGTTTGGTCACTTTTGTTGGAGTTATAACTAACAACGCCTTGGCGGCAGAAAAAGGAGTTTTCGCTCGATTCACCGCAGAGTTCGAAACTTTCAAGACATTGGTAAGCTGTCTAAATAGAAGAAAATTTTAAGAAACTATACTTTACTGGAAGATTAATAACTAAAATTATATTGGTAATACCCCAGTAGTGACGTCACGCTTTTAAAAGATGCTCTAAGGCCATGTACTCCGTAATCTATCAAGTAATTTGTCGTCCATTTATTAATACATTACATGATCGATAGAAAGTTCTAGGTTTCAATTGCGTAACGCCACTTGCCTTGTTTTATTAGATAGTCAACACGTGCTGCATGCCCTTTTATGATACCTGTTCCAACATTGGTTAACATTACGAACGTTCTGGTTTTTTCCGGTTCGTATACTTATAAAAACGACTTTATACTCTTTTTTAATGTTTCACGGGAATATGGTTCGTGTAACCACGGAAGTTTGAAGCCGTTTGCCTCGCATTTACATTGAGTTTTGATGTTTGGTCACAACATGGTAATAAAAAAAATGTTACAATCTCTGTGTTTATTTATTAAAAATACTACAAATTCTAACCGATATATTTTTAACATAGTTTACTTAATTGCCTAAATATCGCTCGACGATAACTGATAAAAACAATTTTTAATACAAAGAAGAAAAAAAATACAACTGAAAAAAAACTGGAAAACGGCTGCTTTTTTTGGAAGCTCAAAGAAGATTAATTTAGTGAAAAGAACAATTCGTGAAAAATAGTGAAAATAACCTTAATTTTTTTCCCCTACAAATCACAAATTAAATATAAAAACACTTGTACCTGGCTGTCAAATATTTAACGTTAGTCTAAACCAAAAGATATGTACGAGCCAGTATTAAGTCATGCAGAGTCATAAAAGCTAATTTTATAAGTAATCTTTGTTTATTAGTAATTATTGTTTCGACATAATCAATGAATGAAGTATGAACTATGAAATAAAATGTATGTATTTATTTTGTTATTTTGCAATGCAACAGACTAACAACTTTCGACAATATGAATTATCGTGGCCAAGTAAATAAAGTATCGATGTTAAAATTGAAAATTCTTTGTGTTCTTCATTGGTTTAAAATATTGAACAGGTGGTATATTAATATGTTATTAAGACGTACCATATATAGTGAACACCGTAAAGAGTGCCTAGGATAATGATTTTATTTACGTATATTATATTCCGTACATTATATTCCACTTTTTAAGGCCGTGGGTCGACTCTCTCGTGCATTTTCGAATCAAAACACTTGTAGAGAGTGGTCTCGGCAAAGCGTGAAATGCCAAACAAGAAGCTACAGAAGAACAAGAAGCTACAGAAGAACAAGAAGCTACAGAAGATCAAGAAGCTACAGAAGAACAAGAAGCTACAGTACTACGACCACATTTGTGCGACCAGCCACTTATCGGGTATCGATTGAAAGCCCAAGTTGAGGTCCCCTAATGGAGCTCTTGCTAATAATTTCTCCGTGACTACTTCAGCCGAGGTTCGCAAGGAATTCCTCGAGCTTACTAACAAGTAAGATCCTCAGGTTACGAGCTATCAGCGCTTCTTTTCCTAAACCCCGAACTTTGAATGCCAGTAGGCAAGCAGAATTTGTAAAACACAACATAATCAACCTCTTTGGCCACTCGTTTTATAAAAATAAAAATTAAAACTTATTTATTTATAAAATACAAATAGCACGAAATATCTATTTCATTTAGAACCAAATATACATGTTTTATATAAGATAACTATTAGCGTTTGGTTCAGATACATAAATGTCACAAAACATGCGCGAATGTGTAAAATATCACTCCGTATATTGAATTGAATAATAAAATAATAATTGAATTTATTATATTACATAATGCATAGACATTTGCTTTAAGTCGTTTTATATAATAATGAATTCAAGAGTTTTGTTTGTTTGCCAACATGTATTCGTTTTAAAAAGATTTTTTTTTATGTTTCAGTATTGGAAAACCAGGTAATAAAATGAACGTTGCTCTCGATTTTGCAATTTAAATCAGGCGTTTAAAGGGACCTACCGGCTAAACGGGAACGGAACTCTCGTACATATCAAATTTCCGAATCTAGAATAAATTTAGTACTTTTATTAAGTTCATGCCTTTTATAAAATACATATTTTTAACGTTATTTATTTGAATAATAACAGAAAAATAAACGAATACTTAAATCATAAATGTGTGTTTTTAATGTAATAATTTCTTTAATTATTATCATTAATAATTGATATTATATTATTAATTATTATTTTATATTGTTATAACGTTCAATTATACTATTTTATTGCATTTCATAATAGTGTGCGTTTCAAAATAAATAAAAAGTTTTATTTGGTATTGTTTATCACCACCATCCTTTAAGCCGTAGGGCCTCTACTGCTGGACATGGCCTTTCCTATAGATTTGCAATATAACAGTTAAAAATCCGTGGTCTACACTCCAGAACCTTAAAGCTCTAGCGGCCATCTGTTCTGCTCGCTATGTACTTACTACCACTTATTTTGCCAATTGAATATAATTATATTGTATGTAACAGTATTTACCTAAAAAGATCTTATTTGTTGTGAATGTACGTAGTAATAAAATTATAATTTAGGGAACAATATAAGAGGTATATCATTTTATTTTAAAATTTGTTTATTTGGGCGAAGTACATGTACGTTAGAAATAAGAATGTCTTAGTATTAAATAATGTACACTCCGCGTTTTGATGGATTTCTTAAAATATAAAAAGTAATTCGTAGGTACAGTAAAATCTCAAAAAAAAATAAAAATAATTAAGTTTTACGTATTTTGCTTCATAATAAAATAATACCTTATAATTTTCCAAAACGTACGTTTCTGTTTGTTAAAACATACAATAAATTACTTTTTGCGTTTGTTTTATCTTTGACAAACAATAAAGCTTAAATAAAAAAAAATTAAACTGTTGACGTCCCTTTGTATAAAAAAACTTAATTAAGCATGTTGTTAATTTTATTTACGTTGCCCTCCACAACCTAATCTGCAATTCATTACTCGCGCCAACTGTTTATAATTCACTGCAAGGAATGTTTGCAGACACATTCATTTTTAAATTATAATAATGACAAATTGAATAAGTTAATATTTAGTTTAAGAATAAAATAATATAATTAAAGACAGATTATTTTAATGACTTTTTTGTACTAAAAACCTATCACTAATAATTTAATTTCGAACATTAGAAGATATTTGTACCAATAGTTGATTGATATAACTGCATTTTCACCGCCTAAGTATATATTGGTTTCTAGGGTAATTATAGTTGACTAATTTTAGTTAACTTTTTTAAAACCTGTTTTATTTCTTTCAATTAAAAATACGTCGAAATCCTCTATAATATATTAATGTAATAGTAACACATAACAAAAGTTTAATCTTACCTTTGATCTAACTATTCAAAAATCACTTCAATATTATATTTTTATATTGCATTGTATCAATCAGCATAACTTTATTTATAAGTCTATGTGTGTTACTCGGCAATGATTTGGCACGGTAAAAATATATTTCCACGGAAATATTTTATAAACGCATTCAGTTTTACAAACTCTGGATATATATGTATATACAAATCTATGATTATATCTTTTATGAGCCCCTATTTGACTTACGACTTTACGATTTTGTTCATCTTTTTTTATAAATTTCTTAATAGTTTGTAAAAGATTATTTTGAAAAAATAATACAATTTCTAGTGAGACTTTTCCGTGTTAATAAATAAAACGCAAGAGCCGCCGTTAAGTGTTTGAGGCACCAATCGTGAAAGAGTACGTTGTTCACATGGCTGTTATACGTCACCAGTTCCGGCCTTATTACGCATCTAAAAATAGTAATACGAGTAAAAACGCTGTGAATTAAGTAAGTAAATTATAATAAATATTATGTTACGTGAAAAATAAAGAGTAGATAAAATGTGTTGATGTGCCAAATTAAATGCCGAATATTATATGAATTTTTCTAAACTCTATGCTTATTTATATTACTTCATGTTCTTTACATGCCACCTCGATTATCGATGCTGTATTGATATTTAATAGTGCTTCGGTGATAATTTTGATAATTTGCCTGATTTTCGGTGCCTTTGGATTTTATTCTGGGTAACTAAGTAAACAGATTGAGTATTGGAAGCCCAGCGGTAGAAGACTGATACTTTTTATAGTATTGATTGTTGATTAATCAACAGTGCATTTATAGGTTCTAACGAAATGTTGTTTAAAAACGATTAATGAGAGTCAGTAAAAAAAATTACAATAAATTTATATGTTATGCATGAACGTAACATTAGATATGAAGATAATTTATATTAACCCATTACTGGGTTTAGATGACGTCATGCGCAGAATTCGTTTACCTCAACTGAAGTCTTTGCTGCGAATCCTTCGTTCCCCTATTGCCCCTTAAGTGTAATTTTGTTAATGCTCTTTTTAACGACACCTTACTTAATCTTTGACTTATTTATACTATAAAATGACATAATAACATTTCAGTATCCTATTTTGGCTATCGCTTCTGCAACCGTCGACCTTTGGAAAGATTCTCGAGTGAGGACCACGAACTGGTAGACGCAGCAGGAGTTAGATCACCACGAGGTAAACTGATGATATGTTCAGGATCACGGAAACTCGATGATAAGATGATACATATTTCCCAGAAGCGTCTATCAGCTGACATGATAACCCTATTTTGCTATATATTATCTCTTCTATATAAACCGGAAAGACAATCGAAACCTGGAACAACAGGGGACTACCACCCTCTGCCATGACGACATCGATGTAAGGTAGAGGAGGATCTATATTACATAAAATATATTACATAAAAGGCATCATTTATTACTGCTATCATAAAAATAATCATAATATTTACTTAATATTCCTTTAACCTTTTTAATTAAACCCGAGGTTGCGCTTTGAGTTATTTTAGGACTTTATCCAAATAGCAGATATAAACTTGAAACTAGGTTTTATTTAAGTTTTACTGTTTTATTTAACTTCGGATAAGATTGTTAACCTTAGTAAAAAATTAAAAAACAAAGTTTTTTTATTTTATCTTTTAGACGTAATTTAATTAACATTTTGATCTTATATTCTTAAGTATAATAATCTCTATACATAATATTTTCGATTAAAATACGGCTGCGAATATCTCTATTATACTAATTAATAAACTCGTAATTGTATATTGTAATCAATAAAAGAAGTTATGTATGAGTATACATAAATATGATATGTATTAATACATACGTATCCTGCAAATTAATAATTTTTGGCAATAGTGTCAAATACATATTGTGCTTTAAATTTTACACACAAATCAACGTGACTTAAATTTCAATTATTTATAACTGTAATAGTAATTACTCAATAAGTTATTCTTAGTACAAACGTTTACCATAAATTTTAATAAAGAGTTTTTTTTACTAAAAATTTTATTTTAATTCCATGTAATGAACATTACCTTTGGTAAATAGTGCTCGAAATTTTATATATTATTATTGTTTATGTGTTATTATAATATAATGATAAAGTAGGTAAGGTAAGGTTTATTTTTGGCACAAAGATATACTTATTTTATTAAATTACTATAAATATACAAAATTCTTAAATTTGAAAAAATGTCAAAAATGTTACAATGCTTTAAATTTTTCTCAAAATTGTTATTTTTTTATACGTACATATTTTAACAGTACTTGAAAGTATTAAAAGGTGGACAAAATGCTTAAATACTTTCATTGATCTTTGGGTTGGATGAGCTAGAATAGCGAAACGCAAAATAAAAATCACTCAAAATCTACAGATATTAACTTTTATGTTATTTATTTGAGGTCTAAGGTAAGTTAGCGTTGTTACAATACTAGCTTATTACATAATTATAAAGAAAGCTGGATACAAATCTGTCTTAATTATTAACCAAGGAAAATGATTAGCTGCATAAATAATTATTTGTCTTAATTGTATACGTTGAATTGTCTCGATCTTTAGAAAGACGAAAAGGAATTTCTGTTGATAAATGCGGAAAAATATCTCACGTAACATCATGTACACTTAAATATAAAAATATACAAGGCGGCGGACAATAGTAGCATTTAGAAATATACTGTAAAAATTGGCCATTCAGCTGCGGTGGATACAGATGTATTGATTGCCAAACACAACCAGTGAAGGTTCGTGACCCGGAAACAATAAAAACTTTATGTGTTCGTACTGGAAGCCCTAACCCTCACATCCGTGCGATAGCGCTCCTTTTCTCGTTTTTTATCCGGCAAATTAAAGAAGATTATGCAAACAGCGCCAACCAGCGTGCCTACAATGTCACCTTCTTATCTAAATGGATAAAGAAAAAATATTAATTTAAACTACTCTGCCTTTGATTTAATTTTCGTTTAATTAAATTTAAGGTCAAAATTAACTTATTTTATGGCACTGTTACAGTTCCTCATATAATAAACACGTATGAGACACAATTTAGAATCCCTGAGGATATAGCAGTGACGTCTTCTAAAATGTACTTATTACTATTTTCGAGAACGTGTAGTACTAATAGGTTCAGTGAGAAACAAATATACCTAGGGACCAAACAACTAACGTAAATAAGTACAACCTGGTCAAAGAAATAGCTAGGAATAAATTCATAGTTAATTTCTATGTGTTGGAAGTTTAAACCGAAGGCATAACAGCAAAATCTTTATAAATAACGTGTTAAAGGATTTAGGCTTGTCAAGAGTGAACATCAGCTCATTCTGGAATGAGCTTCGCTTTAAAATAACAGTAAGATCATTTAAAGTTTGTTAAGTTAGGGAGTCTGGTTGGTGAAGGTGAACGCCTATGTATTACAAGAAGAGTTTTCTTAAACCTACTAAGCTGTTCGTCAGTCCCAAGATCCGTACTCTGCCCACCCCGCTACACCTTGATAAACCCGATACCAGCTCGGCGATTATTTTAAGTTACGTCTTATAAAATAAATTATTGCATTTTAATATTTATATTTATCTCCAGCTAGAAACACGCGACAATGACCCACTATTCAAAAACACATTAAATAGTTAATATTCATTATAATAATGTTATACTCGTGACTGGTACATAATTTAAAAGTTGGTACTATGGTAGTCACAAACAGAGATATCCTTTTCCTCCATTTATATGCGCAATAAATTCAAATGAAGTTTCTGACACACTGATCACGCACATGTCAGATACAATCAGGAATCTAGTTCTAAAGTCAAAATTATATAATAATATTAGTCTGTTGTGATTGACGTTTATATAATTGCATCCATGATGGACATTTTCATTTGTACAATACCTGTCACCCGCATAGCGAAATGTTCACCAAATTCTAGAATCGACGCATAAAATTTAGTAAACAATGTGTAGTGATGAATAGTTTACATACATAAATACTAAATAGTAAGTCTTCTACTATTGAGTATTTATGAACATATCATAATATTTTCTCTAAAAAAATTGTTTAACCAGGTTTAACCAGGGCCCTGCAAATTTACGTATTGCATTTATACGTTAATTTTAACCTTTTAAAATAGATTAGGCAAAATTAAAGTAATTGAAAAAATTAAAAATTTACACGCAAACATCGAGATCCGTTTTAAACTCGATAATCTTACGATCTATACCTTGGCTTTGCGTTATGCGCAGTTTCCGCTTCCACTAGCGCAAGAATATCAACGTAGCGGAAGTAAGTGGCCTTATTATATCAAGTGTGTAGGCCACATAACAATGTGCAATCAAAAAAACGTTGTTAACAATGTGTTATTGAAGAAAAAAAATGCGTCGGAAAAACGTTACCAAATAAAATAATGAGCTACGTCTTTTATTTTACCCCAAATTGACACGGACTCAATGTACCGATACCACAGCACAAATTTTAACGAGTGACTCGCAAAAAATCGGTTTATAAGCAACAATCACATTATCCAGTGTTCGTAACGTAACAATTTTCTGGTTGTAAAAGAAATATTACATCATTACCTATAATTTGCTCCGATTGCTGAGGAAGCAGCATATGTTGATGTAATTTTAAAATTTGTTGTTCTAAAAGTGTCAACATTATTAAAGAAAGGATTCTTGTTACAGCGGATCGAAGTGATTCACTAAAAAGGTATTTTAGACGAATAGAGAAATTGTTGTAATCGGAAACCTTAGTAACTTAAAATATTTACTGAAACCGCTAAACAAATAATGTTCCCGTGACATGATCACTATACTTTTAAATACACATAAAACACATTTAACAAAGTTACAATAGAAGTGTGCGGAAAATTAAAACGATAATAAAATGTAATAAAAAATTCAATTAGAAATGTAAAAAATATTGGTGAATAAAGGAAACGTCATTCCTAATTTAAAATTTGTTCTTGCTTAATTATTTAAATATATAGATCACAACACACCAAAAAGGTTACAATTTATCAACAAGGTCGTTGTAAATGAAACAAGATTATTAATGTTTTATTTTTTAAATCTAAAATCAATAAATAAATATTCTACCATGTAAAAATAGGAGTAATATTCCGACACCTTTAATGTTTTCTTGAAATCATTTATTCTTTGCGTTTACATATGTGAATTACCTTTTTACTTTAACTTGAAGAGCGATCATTGTTAACTTACAAAATTTAAAAGTTAGTTTTTTTTTAAGAATCAATTATATTATGATAATACAATTTCTATCACGTCGACTATATTCAACTTTAGTTTTCTTAGCACACAGTTGCTCAATGTCGTGATTACTCACGCAAAGGTATGTAGCAGCAGTCATTCGTCAATGACTTCCCTTACTTAATGTACTAGTAATAATATAAAAAATAAGAACTTAGAAACCCGTTGCAAGTGTGTGTTTAATAATATTTGCAATGTCTACCGAAAGCATTATATATTAGACCTATCTACTTAGAAGGAATTTAAGCTATATTTATTATCCTTAAAAGGATGCACTTGACAGGATAATTGTCGTGTTGTTAATTGTGCAAAACAATTGGGTGTTTACATTTGCGCTCGCTCGCATTTTTGTGCAACGATGAAATAGATAATTCACAATGACGACGCACGGTCTTAAGTTGAAACTATCAAGTCTCGAATTCGGGTTTTCCTGCGAAGCTGCGTATCTCCGTCTTTCTTACACACATATGACTGTTAAGTGGTTAGTCCGGCATCTTGCTCTAACTTGCGGAGGCTTGCGCGGAAAGAGAATGTGGGTAACGAACGACCTTTTGCCGTTACGGGCAAGCAGTGCGGCCCGTGCGTTCACCGGGAGAGGTTCGATTGTTCGCAGCGACACTACATCGTCTCGACCACCTGACAACCTGAAAAATTACGTAAATATTGCAACACTCACGCATTGATTATAAAACGTTTGTGTCCGTTTCTATGTTACGGCACTGTTCTCCATTCACGGATTTATGTTGCGGCTGTGCGAACTGAGCGAACACAGTGTGCCGTTTCGTGGTTTATTTGAATTGTGTTTCTCTTATTTAGTCCCGGTGAATATTTATACTATCTTCTAATTTTGTTCTGTGAAATATTTTTGAGCAAGCCGATCGTCTTTGTGTTGTGGTTTCGGGTTGATTGGATTGTCACTCAAGTTATAGGTAAGTTTCATATTTTTTGCTAGTAAACAATATATACGAGTTAAAACATAAATTAAGTAAGCTTTGAGTTTTAATACCATTTCATCTTATATAAAGAGATTATAACTAATTAGTAAACTGGATTGGAGATTTGCCAACGTGTATTGGCATTGATTAAGGTAAGTTAGGGCTCACAAGGCAGAAATATGCTCTCTTTTAAATTATTTCCGAAGTTTAACAACTTTTAATTAGCTCATATTTAATGCGCTACTTTTAATTGTGATTTTTTTTTTGTTAAATATTTTTTGCTTTAAAAATTAATTACACATAAGGCAATAATTAATTTTATATGCTCCTAATTTTACATAATAATTTCTGTTTTTGTGTAATATGAACTTTGGTACTATAAAAGTTATTATTACTCTTCATGATTATTTGTTTATTAAAGACACGCACAAAATCCCTCAGGATATAGCTATGAAAATAACGACTCCATTATTAGAACCGTGCAGCTGCCATCAATAATAATGTCTCCATTATATTATTTAAATATAAAACCATAGCGTATTTATTACTTTTTTAAATTATTTGTAATGGAGTAAAAGTTTGTCAATAGTATTATTGGAAATGAAGGTTAAATGTAATTTTAATTTAAATCCATTTTAAAAAAATAGCACGTCATTGTATCATTTACTTACGTATTTTTAATAATATTGCTCTCCTATTTGTCCATTTTTTTATTGATTTATTTTGTTCATTAATAATACACATGTGTACATCATGAGAAGAATAGCTAAAGAGCCTAATCACGTTATGTTACCTAAAATGGAATCATTTAACTTAAGGACTACGGGCGTTAGTATCGAGCCCTGATCTGAGAAAAGCCTAACAAACTAAACTATCTAACAAACTCAGAAGGGATGTTTTTTGTGGTCACTTTTACGATTTCCTTATCATATTAGTACAGAAATTCCTTTACAAGCTTTATTATCAGTTTATCATATGTACTGTGAACGGATTTTATTAAAAGTTTTTGTTTATTCAATTTTAAAATCTATTACATGATAACTTAGACTAAACGTGAAAGTATATTGTAAAACCGTGCATAGCTGCCCACGACTTTTGTATGTTTTACATTAGGCCCGCGGAAAACTTTTCTGCTCTGATCATTATGGGATCATATTTTCCGATTCATCATCTATTATTATTATTAGCTATCGCGCTCTCGTAGACCACCTTTAGCAATTAAAAAACATATATTTATAAATCCAAAAATCAGCATTCATTATTTGCTATACAACGAAATTCGGCAATCCTTTACTCTCCATCTAGAATACTTTCGTCTCATTGGCTGGTTCACAGTCGCTTACCTAGCCGTGAATAGGGCTATTTATCTAAAAGATCGAATCAGAGATAAACTTATGCGTAGAAGAAAGAAAGTTACCGACATAGCCCATCGGAATAGCAAGTTTGAGTAGCAGGAGGCTGGTTACATAGCATATCGGACAGACAGCCGCTGGGGTCCACGGTTCCAGAATGGAGACCCGGAACATCCACCCACAAGGTAGACAGACATCCTGCTCGTTCCAACCGGTGTTGAAGATTTATATTCAGCATAAATTGTACGGCTGAGGTTATGAATTATAATGACGTTACAATCAATACAAAAGATATAAACGGTAGTTCCAAAATATTAAAGTATTAAAAAAATATACTCTTTATGTCAATCCTCTTACTATACTACTAATCGGTTTTGAAACTAACACCACTGTGTCTATATTAAATCCTGCAATATAATAATTTTTTATTAAATCGAAAACCGCGAAAATATTTTAAAAATATGTATTTGCGTGTTAAATACAATAATAAAATAACCTTGTTCACTATGTATGCTAATTATGAATTAAAATAGTTTTGTGTACTATGTGTTAAGTCCGATGTTACACAGTTAATAATTGCGATACGATACGTGTTGCTTAGTGTTCTCCTGTGCGATGAGTCAGTCGGCAGTAACTGTACTCGAGGTCATTTTACAGTATCCGCCTTCGCCCGAAACTAACAGATTATCCATGCGAGTTTTCGAAGCTTACGCAACTTTAACATAGAGACTTATTCAAATAGCACAGCCTTGGCTTCGAAAATCAGTATAAATTAAGAATACTTGTGTACGTCTTACTCATGTAATTCGGAATATATTACTTATCCCCGAACACTTTCAAGCTTTCCTTAAATCTAAGCATTATACATAAATAATGATTCAAAGGATTAATAATAAATTTGATTTTAAGCTTCATGAGAAATTAGTTTCGAAAGGATTATCAAAGTTAGTTATACTTTAAACTAAAATGAAGGTGTTACCTAAACGTAAAACTTGTTTTCCATTTTGTCGTAATTATCTCTTGTTTTGTACAGTATTGAATAATACGTTGGGTAATGAAGAACACCGTGTACTTACGTCGAATACGTAACAGGACGTAGTCAACTAATCAATTAAACGTAAATTGCCGACGAGAATGGATTCACGATTTCACCACAAATACGATACGCCACAAAAGTCACGGATAATTCGAAGTACATCGGAACCAATTAGACGGTAAATAGGTCCACCACAATAGAATATTATAAAGAATCTAATGCATCATATTTCTTGTCACGTATTAGGTTACCGTTCCTTTGTTACGTGAGCCACTTTCAGCGAGTGAATAGGACCGAAGGATTCTGATGTGCGTGGAATATGATTAATTATTTTGTAGTCATAAGTATGAACTTTGGGTCGCGGATCGATTGCAGCTGCTTTACAAAATCTGTTTTAAGAATGTAACTTATAAAAGCAGCGAGTAAGTACAATTCTACGTTCCTAATACAGTCCAACACTTAATTGAGTTTTGATTTATAGTAAGTTTTAATTTTATTATCTCCCCTCTAAGGAGAAAAAAATTCTACACTCACTTTTTTTCTTCTCCGTAGCTTGCTCATGACTGAAGGTCGTGGCCAGGCAGGTAAGTTTCTGCTGCCATTTTTATCCAGACTGTTTTATTTAGTGAAAGTTTTAGGAAGCCATGCACGGCAGTGTTGCACGCTTATAAATTTGCACCAGTCCAGCGAGTAGGTGACCGTCCTCTGGTTCTTTTACCCTCCACATTGCTGATAATTATTAACTTCTCCAGTTTATTATACGAAAGTAATTGAATATTCTACGTAAGCAGATTTTGAATAGTAGGGTCTTTATTCTTTTCTGTTTAAGGAAAGACGAATTTGTGGGGCACTGTCCACGGGGTTATTAACATACGGCGCCAACACAACATTTTGAATACGACCATTTTTTTGCCTTATGTCAGACTCAAGTGTCCAGGTTTCGCGGGCGTATAGAAATATGGAGTAGACGAGGTCATGCGTGAATTAAAATTCGGTGCTTCTGTAGATCCTCTGTTTCTGCATACTTTCTCCAACCTTTTCATCGTAACTTAAGCCATTTGCACTCTCCGTATTACCTCAGCATCACAATCTTCACTAGATGTTAAATGTGACCCGATGTAAATAAATTGATTGGCTGATTCCAGGTCTTGCTGCTCGTATGTTCGCTTGTACATATAGTTTACACAAACTTTAAGTACATATATATAATATATAGATATATAGAGTATATAGTACTAATAATTACAAATTAAAAATATTTAACTCTCTCTTTTAAAATAAACGTTTTAGATTGCTAATATATGTGCTAAATAAAAATGTAGGTTCTTCTTTTAGTATTATAATGATTATATTTAGGGGACTTCCCTAGAGCCGCCGCTCCCATAAAAAGTTCAATAGAGAGCGCTATTGACACCGTCACATATGGATATAGCTTTTTATGTACTTGAATATTAACAATATCTTTATTTTGAAATATAGCTCTTACTGTTGGAATGTTCTTAGTATTAAATTATTTTAAGTACCTGCATAGTTTCGGAATTCATTTTAAGTTTTTCTCTTATAAAATCCTCACACAATGACATTGGCTGTATTCCAAGAAATCGTGCCAAGGTTCAAAAACACGGCACGAGTTTTTGTCCGGGATATAATGCTATCATTCTCTTTGAGATAAGGCAATAAATGCCACTTGAAAGCAAAGCTCATTTATTTACAAGAAACACTGCAGTGAACTCTTTTTAATTTTCTCCGTAACAAAATATTGCTCGCGTTACATGGTATATAACCAAATTTCAAAAATACTTTTATTCTTTATAGTCAGTTTTGTTATTTTAAATATTGTCTTAATTTAATATTTTCTTATAAGAGTTAATTACAAACAACGCTGATAGCAGCCAAAAGAAGATCTACAATTAAACTTTTTCAGTTATTACTTAGTATAGTTAAGTTGCGATCAAATCTTTTTAAATTTATAAACAATTAAAGCGGAAAGAGTTTTCTTGACTAAAGAAGAATCACGCTTTCACCGATACTACAAAGACAGTCCGTTGCGGCTGCGTTTCTTTCGCGAAAGAATGAAAGAAAGAAAAACGTTACTCTTAAAACGAAGTGAAAATTTAGAAATAATATTTTGCACTTAAACTAACTTAAGATTTAAAAGATATGTTACATGCCAGTGTCATTCTTTGTCGAAGACTTCAGTACTAGTTTTCAGAAACTATCTTAATTAAAAAAGTACTCTAGTCAAATATGTTGCATGAACGAATAATGCACGTTCGAAAGAGAATTTCGTGTTACACCATAACCATTAACACTTCGCACATCAAAATTGTTTTGAACCTAAATTTGATCTAGTTTTCAGGGTGCAATGTATATGGCAACTATTTAGGAATTAAGCATGTTAAACGGATGCAGTATTCATTTAATGGAATAATAATACTGTAGTTATATTGATCTGTTATTTTTTAATATTATTATGATTATGGATCTATTGATAAATTGGTCAGTTTGATGTAGTATAATAAATCGCTTAATAAAATATTATGTTAAAATTTACAATTTTCCCAATAATTTAAATTTATGGATGACAACAAAATCTTTCGAAATTTTATGATCCGACGAATTTCTGCGTGGGAAAGCAACACCTGCGCTGGCGGATTTCTAATGTAAACACCGATAGATGACAATGAAATGCTTTCTAACCTGTTTGCTTTCACCTTCGACAAATTCTTGGTAGCGTCTAAAATTAGCTGCGGTAGTTTATTTTTAATCCGTGAAGCATAAAAATAGCTTAACATTTTAAATCATCCATCTCCGCGGGTGCATTCTTTGTGTTATATAACATTTCCATTACCCATAAACCAATTCTTGCATGACCTAGTATTATAAACCCAAAAGCCACGTGATATTTAATTCCCACTGCGCTATCTAAATAAGTTCCATGTCTCAACGAAATTGTGACCGAAAGTTAATCACAACGTCCAATAATGAATCGTTCACGAATCAGATATATTTATATGTAACCCTAGATGAAATTAACATATCCTCGAAATTAGCTATCATGTAAAGTGAATACAAAGCATAACATCGCAAAGAGTAGGAATAGAACAACTATAAAAAATAAACATCACGTAAATTAATGCAGGATAATTATAAATTTACCGTAAAAACTTTAGCACAATATATGAAAATCATATTAATAAACTCTTAATGGTCAAAAAACTAATAAGATGAATCAAATTAACTTTTGAAATGTTACATGTGATCGGAGGCATAAGTTATTTTCTTTTTCTTTCACAATAATAAGTTTTTGTCTATGAAAGAGACACCTAATTTCTCGGACCACGCGAATATTTCACAAAATGGCCGTCCAAGGCTGACGCGAACTGGCGTCATCGAGGCGCGTGGAATGTGACCGCGCGGGAATAAAATTTGTAGATATACGCAAACAATTTGCGGGGTTTTATTCCAAATCTTTTCTCTGAGAAAGATAGCAAGATGAAAAATAAATATAAAATATATGTTTATTTTTAAAAGTATCAGAAGTAATAGAGCAAATAAAAGAACTGTATCTGTGATACAATAATTTGTCTTGTTATATTATTAGATATTTTCAATATTTATGCAACATACATGAAATATTTTTTATCTTCAGTTAATTTAAACATTAAAAATTTTATGAAATTATGTACTTACTAAAAACTTTTAAAAAAAAATTAGATAAAGTAGAATAACATTGTGTGATTAATTTTACCAGAGAGGTAAATAATTTCAACTTCTTTAGCAATTTTTAATATGGTTATAGATAATCAAAGCTTTATTATTCTAATTTAACAATAATTATCTATGAACCAAGGTTTTCTACGTAGCTTGAAGAATTGCTTGTCTGAAATGGCAACCGATGGCCGTTGGAGCAGAAAGGGTTCTGAGTGGCGGCTAAGAGCCGGAGGACGCGACGTGGATAGGCCTCCCACTTGGTGGACCGACGATTTAGTTAAAGTCGCTGGATGTAGGTAGCGTAAGACGTTGTCGACATCGTGACGACCTTTGAGAGAGACCTATGCCTTGCAGTGAGCGCCTCGCAACTGTAAAAATGAAATAAGAGTTAATTACAGTACCAAACATATAGTTTGATCTTTTTTTTATTAATTACACGCTTGCTGTTTACGTGCTGATCTTACGTGACCATGTAACTTATGATTGCAAAACGCATTAACCGTTTATGTATATTGGTTTATTGTCCTCATTTCAATAAAGGAATTAATAGCAAGTCATAAAAGCTTTACTTAACTACAATCACATAAGAATGTAATTTATAATGCACGATCGTAAAAGCAAATGGAATTTTACACTCATATTTTATATAAAGAGTAAGAGAATGTAGATTATACTAATATTTGCAAACTGGGTTATTTTGATTACGTAGTAACTATTTCTTTATGATACAATCAGTTTTTAAATTTATACTACTATTATACTATTGTACAAGTTCAGCAAAGCACAAGTTAAGACGAAGTGTAAAAATGCTAAAAGGTAGCGCCTGATCTAAACCTACAGTGCCCTAATAATGTACAGGCAGATTGATTCTGGGTGTCGAATCTTTAAATTAGTGAATATATAGCGTTATTGTCAGCAAAAAGCTATAAAGTTATTATACCTTTTTTGTATAATCCTTTATAAAGTGATCACTCTGAAACATGATACATGAATTATTTTTTTACATAGAAATACAACAAGTCAATAACTTCTGGCAGTACAAAGTGTACATAGCAAGATAGTAAACATTAATTAATTTTAATATGTTGTAATCCGAACTTCGAAAAAAAATCTCCTGTAATATCATTACATTTCTTATTGTTTAGGAAACTAATAATTTGGAGAGGTGAACCATACATTAATTGATAGCAAATAATATATGCGTTCATCGGTTTAAAGTTTTTTAATCTTTAACCAATTACTCTGTGTATGTACAAAAGATAACATCATGTTTTAAGCCGACAACAAATTTGAAACTGCTTTTATTGAGTTTGCGTCAGACATTAACATCGTTTAAAATATATCTCGAAAACGAACTGAATGATAAAAAGGAATTAATATAAAAAATCACAATAATAAGTTAAACCATTGTTCGCAACTACATTTTCTCACTGCATACATCTTCAGCAAAGTTTCAACACGATGTCATATCATCATTATGCAGTTCGCATAGCGCAGGTACATGTCGAATATGCAAATGATGACGTTGATGTCTCAACCGGCACCGGCAACCGCAAGAGCAGGGAATTTGTTAAAAGTTACCGTGTTGTTACAGCGGTCAATCGTTGATTCTGAAGAAGCAATGTGATGAATATAAATTTAATTGCTGAATAACTGTCTTGACGTTTAATATTTCATTATCTATAGAAAAATATTAAGTAATTTGGGAATCATAGTTACTGGAATGTTAGTATAGAAAAAAATGTATGATGACGACTAAAATTAATTTGATTGGATATTAATATTCTTCGAATTTCATTCCTACATTTAATAATAAAAAATGTCGATAGAATACAAAAATAGATAAAAAACGAAGCACGCTTAAGCTGGGTTTTAGTTTTTTAAATAATTAAATTGCTGTTCATTCTAAAAAGACGTTTTCATAACTCTTTTAGTATATATTACTCCTAATTAAAACCAAAATCGTTTTTTTTGCTGGGTATAAAGGTCGTTTATTTACTTATGCGCAGTTATTAATAATATATTTTCGTTCGATTCGCAGGATACAGTCTTATATATTAAATTTTGTACATTAATTACATAAGAATACCGCTGCTCTCAGCAGCGTGTACTACGTAACGTAATACTACGCTGCAATCGCCAACCCGGCTGCCAAACGAGGCGATTATGCTATAGGATATACCATGTACATTTGGGGAAAGCCTATACATTGCAGTGGGCGTCTGGGGGCTACAACGACAGCTACGTGGAATATATTCTTAGGGTTTAATATTTAAATCCAAAATCATACAAATATATTGACTTCAATTAAAGAACGTTTTTATATTTCGACTTTTTAACAAACAAAAATGATCCGTTTATTTGTGTTAAAGTTTGAGCGGAGTTTTATTACCTTAAACAATTTTAAAACAAATTTACTTACTACTGTATTATGAATATTGAAAAAGTGACCACAAAAAAAACCTGTCCGAGTTTGTGGTAGGCTTTTCTTAGACCATGCGTTCGGAACATTCGTAACTTTAAATTGAAAGATTCCTTATAGGAGAGTTTAATCTCATTCCAGTTTCTATCAAATTGGGCTCTTCTGATATTATTCTCATTAATGATATTATTATCCTATGTGGATAACGAGACGAATAAATGACATTTAGAGCTTTGGTCTCATGATAAATACATATAATCTAAAGATAATCGTAACTGGTCAACCTAATGAATTTATTTATCTGTAACAATTCTTTAAAAACCTTAATTAATTTCACAGAAAATCATAATAATAGCAATAACATTTATGGAAAATATAATTGAAAATATTTCAATAAAATAAATATGTACATGACAAAAACCAGGTCTTATCACGGGATCTCATATTTTTAATATGTGATATATTCATTAAAAAGAGATAAAATCTTTATACATTTTTAATTAATTAAAAACTATTCATAAGTAGCTACTCCTCACGTTACTACTTACTAGAGATTGTACGAACGAACGAACGATTGAACGAAATCAAAATATTCGACGCACTAGCATAGGCGACCACTAAACTGCTGCGTAAAAAAATGCTGTGTCGAATTTACATACACTTCGAATAAAATTATAAACATAGAGCTTGATGCAATCCAAAAATACAGCTGAACAAGGCTATAACAATTCGTAGTATTTATTTTAAATATGAAGAAAAAACCCTGATTCTTTTAAATGCTGTTAAAGGCCTAGTGATTTCTCAATAAGATCCATTAGGCTTTAAGACAAATAGGCGAAATTAGTTAAGCAAATAACCTTCGATGATATCTTTATACTAATGTATACAATTAATTAATGTCATAATAATATTATTTCAACAACGAGGTTCCTATGTTCAAAAATTTAATTTTGAATTAACACACATAAAGGAATAATGCCCTCTCCCAACTTAACAAGTCTTACAGCTGCCAATATTTTTGATTGTCATATTTCAGCTGTACACATATCATAGCAAAATAAGGAAATGCTCAAAGGAAAGTAACTTTATATTGTAGAACTTTTCCTTCACTTCATCTGTCCGGGGTTGTGCTCCCTTTCACAATATATAAAATATCTTATTTTGTACTTTTTACGTCAATCCACTGACACTCGTTTGTAGGAAGTAGGAACGATATTGGAATCCTGACGTTACTTTACTTATATAAGAATGGTATTTAAAAGGTTTTTATTCACTATTGAGCTGAGCTTAATAACGTTACATTATATATTTTTTACCATTCTGTTTTCATAAATATGTATAAAGTGTGTTCGAACATTAACATCAAGCCGAAATTATGTAAAAGAACCCGTAGCAGCAACTCTTAAAAAAATAAAAATATATCACTCATATTTTTAAAGTAGGACGTATAATAATTTTTGCTTGTTAAATACTTTAAAATTTAACAAAATGTTTTCTGTGAAAAATTAATATGAATCGTTTACAGAAAGTCTACTGTCGGTAACATGGAAGTGATAAAGAAATAACACAAAATTTATGTTATAAGAATCACAGAACGCTTAAAATCTATTTACTTTTAAAAATGATAACGAATTTAATAACACGTCACAATGATTTTTAATTAATTTTTAGGCGCTAGCCATTGCCTTTTTTGTCCTGTGGTTCGGGGTAAAAACCTTACTTGTATTCTCCCTTGCGATAAAAAATAATATTATGGGTTATGGCCTGACTCCTACCGATAAGAACCATATAGTTTTCATTGGCCTTGCTTTTTGACAAATTACAGGAATGTATGTATTCGCATATTACCGTAGTTTCATCCGCGGGGGACTAGTGCTTCGACATACGTACTACGCATTACCCTGAAAACACTGTCAATTTCTGGTCATAGCAGTAAAATAACTGTATGGTAAAGAGTTGCCACCACCTACCTTCTCAGCCGATGACTTTGATTTATGGGATACTTGTTTTTATATATATTTAAAAGTAGTAAAAACATTTTCATATCATAACTTAAATTAAACAACTACATATGTTGCACACTAAATTTAAGTAAAAATATTTTTTGTACGTATTACTTTAGTATCCACTTTGTAATGCCCTTATTTTTTTTTCATGTGCTCTTTGAGCGCATAAAAAAACTAGGGATTTGGATAGTACTTAATTTCGTTTTTGTTAAAAAATAACCATCTTAATTTATAATAATTTGTATATAATATGTTAATACATACATATTATTGAAATTTGAATCATCCTACAAATTTTTCACATTTATCTTTTTTTTAAATTTGCTTAGAATATTAAATTACGAATCCACTCAGGCGGCGATCGGCCAAGGTTACAATTTTAAAATCTGTTCAAAGATCCAGACATTAAATCAGGTAGTATTTAGTCTTTTCTTATTACACCTCTTTTTGTTTGGATTATAAAACATGTTTTGCTTCTCAACGTATCTCTTCAACCTTGTTAATTACAGCAACTCGAACATTAAAAGTTATCATAGTATCTTTTAATTATTTTTATTACAAAACAAAATACATATGAACACTAACATTTTTGTTATTTATTTTTTGGATTGTAATGCGTAGACAAACAGTTTCTTCTTGTTAACTTAGTGAGAGCGGTATTTTGTGAATCGCAAATATGTTATGTAGTAATGCATGTTTGTATAAGGTACTCACAGGTTTTCTCTTGTTAAGTGGTTACTAAATTTTGACGTTGATCTTGATGATGTAATCTGTAGATCCGATGTTAATAATGAACATCAAGGTGCATTGATTGTCATTAACTGGATAAGCTGTTGACTTGACAAATTACGAATTTGTAATAACGCCCGTGTTAAGACACCTTATAGTTCACAAATAATTGACTATTCGACAAAAATCTAGGTTATTAACTAATACCAAATATATTCAGTAAATATAATGTTCTTCAACTTTTAGTTTAGTCAGATAAAGTATCAGGAATCGCAACGAAAATACCATACATGAAAGTGATTAATATATTTTAAAAAATATATATTTGTATGCTATAGTTTTAGTAAACATTACCTATTGAATTACTAAGTAATTAATTGACAGACATTTTCTTAAAACTAATTAGATGTCATGCATAAACAGCGTGCTTGTTTGACAATCGACTTTTGCGAAACACCAGTCAGACAACTTTATCTTATTTATTATTCGATCAATGGCGCGGATCAAATCGTATTTCAAATTGTTTCTATTTACGAAATATTTCGAGTATTTTAATATTTATAATAAACGCAGATCTTTCATTTTATATAGAAATTAATGACGTACAGACGTTCCGGATCAAAGAACATATATATTTATAGGCGGTGGGAATAGGACGCCATCTTGTTAAAAAATATGTATTGGGTGACTCATCGATTTAAATTTTACTTATGAATTTGAAACAACTTTAGTGTAATTCTATTAACTTAGTCACTGATGCTTTTATATGAAATATGAATTTTAATAGCCTGCGTATATATTTGCTCTGATAATAGGGCAATTATGTTATATTCATACGCAAGGTAAACACGTACTTTGATATTTGATATTCAGTCCCCACCGAATGTAAATCAATACAATATTTTCATTATATTATTGCTGTAATGATAAAAATATAAATATAAGTTAACAAGGTTTTATTACTTAAGGTGCAATAATTCTTACAGAAATATAATTAGACTAGAACGTTTACAAACATTTTTAAAGTTTGGCGAAGTAAAATAAGAATGTGAAATGTTATAGTTTAAATTAAAACTGAGGTCCAATGTGTTGCAATTATACGAAATTTACATTTGTAAGGAAATTAATTATTTCATTAGCATAAGAGAAGGTTATTTTGTATGTTCTTATCCAAAAAATGTTTAATATAATTAGAACAAATAATCCGTACAAAACTTTTATATGATTTTTATTTAGTTTTACTATCAAATAAGTATTTGAATGAAATTGTTTTCGATATTTTTATAGATGACTGTAGGTTAGATAAATGAAGTGAAATGTATATGGTAATTTTAATTAAAATTAAAGTTTTACTTATTATAATAATATAAATTTGTATGATACAAGCAGCGAACTAATTTTAGAAATATAACTTTTTATGTCTTTTTGTTCAAAAGTAGTATAAAGAAATATATAAACATCTAGTTAAACTATAATAGTTGTATACATTCTTTGAACTGGTTGAATGTAGGATATCAACGCGCACTGAATATCTGCAACGTCGCAGTTGGCAAACAAGTTTAGGATCACGACCAAGTAAGGTATGTGAGCGGCGGCTGTTTCTGTGGTAAGGCGTGGTGCGTCGAGGTCGCCTGGTGCTATGAAATCGAAAGTATAAACCAATGAACAGCGTGCGCTAGCAGTCAATGCAAAGAGCTGATCTAGTTGTCTTAACGCACGTGATCACTGTCAGGCATTAAGAAAAAAACGCTCTTAAAAATTATGTTTATTATTAAAGTAGGACAATAGCTTTTACTAAACATAAACATACAGTCTAAATAAATAATAAGGAATCGCATAACGTATAGTGCGCAAAACTCAAAAACTAGTCTACAAATTAGACAAATTCTATTGGTTTCTAAGGAGAGAAAAAAAGTGTGGGAAATACTGTAGTAAAAAACAACTTCCTTTTGCTATACAAACCGTAGAGCCTATGAAAACAATTTTTAATTGTAAAATATTTCATGCCAAATAAAAATAAAAAAGGCATGTGATATTAACAAATTTTTTTTTCTTTTAGGTAATCGATGTGTTCGGATATTTTACAATTTACTATTCTTTTTCATTGCGACTGGCCAATAACTTTGGACTGTACGAAGTCTGTGGATGAAACTAGTTCTCGAGGTACAAAGAAACTTACGAACATTTGTAATATTTTTTAATATATCTGAAAAAAATTGTTGCTAGCATTTATGTCTAGTGCATGGCCAAATTTTCATCTTATTTAGACGCGTGATTACGTAGAGTCACATCCAGGACAAATGCAGACTTCTTCTTCCGTAAAGTATTAGCATATTTAAATAAACGGTTAACCTGCCATGGATTTACAAAATAATTGTCAGAATGTTATAGAAGAGAGTACGTATTATTTACTGCCATGTTGAATCTGTATTTTCAAAAGTATCATACTTTTAAAACTACTGTTATTAACCTCTCATTATTAAGATATATTAAAATTCCATAAATTGCTGCCAATAGGTCTTTTGTCAGTAATCAATGTTATTCATTCGTTTGTTTAATAAACAATATAAAATTTTCAAAACACGCGAACATATTACCCGAATGATGTTATTATTATATGAAAACTTGATACATTTTTGGTACATTGCACATCACTGTTCTTATAATTATTAATATTCGTTCTCGTCCATTAGTACAATAAGGTGTCACCTGCATACGGCCGAGGAGATCAAGTGATATTTATAAAGAATTCTGGCGTGTATAATTTGCGCGTCATGTTGTTCACGTAAACCGGTATTTTAATATGATATTACAATTTTTTTAACCCGGACGCGAGGATGATACGGGCTTGAGTAATCTGCAGGCTTTAATCATTTGCATAGAGATGAGCAATAAATTAAAGTAACAAAATATTTATACCGCCATTTTGAATCGAGTCTCAGAACGTTGTGCTTAAAATTATTTTATCTCACTACTTTAAAAGCATGAGAGATATAAAGTTACTGAATCATGCTTAAAATGTTTTTGACAACAGCAGTACATTCTGATCAACTTGTTTTCTTGTTAACTTAATTATCTGGAGTAATAAACCCACTTATTAGATGAAGTTCGTATTATGGTTAAGGGCGATTAATGAAATTAAATAGTTTAATATTTTATTAATAGAACTGTAAATGATAATACGTCAAATTATTTATATTGCATATAATTTGCTTGTAAAGTATTCAACACCTAAACAATTTAACATTGAGTTTTAGGTGATGTTATTCTTCCACTTAAATATTTAGTACTAAGTGTCATGCAATGCCTTTCAATAACCTTTCGCACTACACATACACAGCATGCGTTAATAAATTTGTTTATACAATGCCGTATTTCCGAAAATGGTTTAACTCTGAGAGCGGCGTAAGAATATCCGTATTATTTAATGCTGTCAAAAGTACGCAGGAAGGCCGCCGCGAGTGAAAGTATATATCAAGAAAGGTAGGGGGGATGTGGAGATAAAAAGAGGGGGAGAACAAGGTTGCTAACCGGCTGCTCCGACCTTAAACGCGCCAAACAAACTCGTTGAGTAATAAGTAATAGAAATTGCGCTAATAAACCTTATAGATGTTAGACTAATGTGCTTAGTTATTACATCTCCTAGATGTTGGCTGAGTTTTATGTTCTGTATACCAAACAATAAGGTCTAGACTTGATTGCCAGCTCGAATATTTCACTGTATTAATCCATTTTCATAACTAATATTTAGCAAAATTTACTACTTAACGATAACTTTTTTTAATAATCAGTAAAGCGGTTTAAGAAATAAACTTTTAAAACATATAATTGAGTAATTGAGGCCGACCATCGGCCATCTTGAGAAGTAGTAGCCTATCGGTAGTGGACTGAGGGTTGGGTTCATTCGGTCAGTTTTGTTATATATATATATATATATATATATATATATATATATATATATATATATATATATATATATACTAGCTAATCCCGCAAACGTTGTTTTGCAAAAAAAATATTTTTAATTTTCAATTTAAAAATAAGGGTTGATCGTAGAGGGGTGAAAATTTAGGGTTGTATGTATTTTTGTATGTTGTATCATAAAAAAAAATAAAAACAAAAAATTTCGTTAAAAAAATAAAAAAAAATTTTTAAGGGTGAACAACCCTTATCACTTAGGGGTATAAAAATAGATAGTAGCCGATTCTCAGACCTACTAAATACGCATATAAAATTTGGTAAAAATCGGTCAAGCCGTTTCAGAGGAGTTCAAGTTCGAACACCGTGACACGAGAATTTTATATATTAGATATATATATATAATTCAATCACTTATTGCATTAATTATGAAGGATTGCTACTGCCCACAAAAAATTTCCAGATTTTAACTTTTATTGGTGGCAACGTCCTCTGCGTATCATAATATTACACAAAGAGGAGGATCCGTGATAGATACATTATAAGTATGTATATAAACATGCATAATGGCACAGTTTAAACAGGTACAAAGCTTAAACAGTCATGAAATTTTTTAACACAAATATTTCTATCATCAAGAATGCATATTTTATTACAAGTTAACCTGTTTCGGAGCGGAAGAAACGTAATAAATATTTATTGATACGCAACATTCATAGTTCACATATGTTAATAGGAACCTAAAAATATTGTTATCGAAGGAAAGGATTACATATGTGGTTGTTTACCTTACCGACGACAAAAATATTTGTTTTCAGACAACATGTGCTGTTTTTCCAACTTATATTTGGAGAAAAATAAAACAATATTATTTTCATTGTCCATTTGTTCTGGATTGCAGGGTTGTTTAGGAAAAGAATTATTTCCAATTTCTTTTTGCAGATTTATTTAGTATTAAAGATTTGCACAGTAACATGCTAAATCACATAACATTCACTTTTCTCTGATAAGAAATATCTTGAATGTATTTTACGTAACAAAATTTAGAAAGTGCAGTAATGTGACGACAACGTCCGGGAGTCGTAGGTCGCAAGTTCGGGTCCTTTTCAAGCGAAATTGTTGTTTCTTCAAACAGTTTGTGACTTGTATAGATGTAACTTTTCATATCTTCTAATGTGGGAATTAAAAGAAAAACATATAAAATTGACCCCGATAAGTAACAAGAGTTTCGCGGACAATTTAGCAGACTATGGATCTTAATAGAAATTAATTACACTAAAGATGTTTTTACTAATTAAATAAGAACGACATAGATTTAAAGTGTGAAGAGTTATAGGTGTAAAACCTTTATAGGATTGAATGTATTTTGCTGTAAATTAATATACAGTTCCTGCTATCCTAAAATCAAGAGTCATGCAAATAATAAATAACGTAATGATAAAATAATAACAAAACGCATTTTCAAATTTCAAATTACTACATATTAAAAGAATCGTTATTTACCACATGTTGCTGGTAACTTTGTACTTACACAAGTGACTAGTCTGTCGCATTCTAAAAGAAAAAGATAACTTAATTTAACTTATCAGAGCAAGCACTTTATTCAGGGTGTGTGGAAACATTTGTAAAAGCTTTAAAGCTGTTTGCTGTCAAATAAGCTAAACATTCACCCTTTTACATAACTTTCACTTTAACCAATCACACTGACAAAAAAATGAAAATGAAAATTTAATTGTTTACTTTAATTATTTATCGATTTATAGATTTATTGCTATATTATGTGATGTAACTATTGCTTTCAAATAATAAAAGACCGAAACATCTTAAGTCTGATACATAGTATACAAACTTTAAAGTTCACGTAATGGTAAAAAATAGGATTAAGTAATAAATATTTCCAATTTTAATTTTTAATTTTTTTAAAGAAAATATTTTGTACAGCCCAAAAAAATATTTGACGTACCTTTCAAAATACATTAATATTTTATATAATAACATAACATAATTTATGGAAAAGATATTACAAGAGAGATCGAAAAAAAATATTTATTACTTAATTATTAATGGCTCCACGACGAGGAAAGTGGACGCTCGAAAGCTGATAACATAAGACAAAATACTAATCAAAAAACGTATGTTCAAACGATATGAAACACTTAGCCCCAGCTTGAGTCGATTTCGGAACAACTTTTTTCTTTTTGCTTTCAATAAGTAGATTAAAGCAATTTATGATATTACTTAAGCCGCGATAGAATTTTTATACGCTCCAATTGCTCATGCCTTTGTTAACTGGAACGAAGAGACATTATGTACAATGAATTCTTTCATGTAATTTTATTAATAAATTAATACGTTTATGTACCGTTTCAATTTTCAAATTTTCTTCTACATATGTATACAAAAGATTATTAATTTTTAAGATCAAGTGCTATTTCATACATATCTAAGAAAACAAAAAGTTCAATTATTTTCATTGTGATTTGTCGTCATTCCTCATCGCGATGTATAAAATTCAACAAGATAAAAAAAACTACTATTTTTAGTTTTATATTTCATTTTGATTACTTTAATATAAAATATTTTTGATCATTTCAGAGTTTTTTAAGTTTTATTTACGAAAAATGGTAGAGGTGGCTAGAAGTAGAGAATTATACTTATTTACCTACATATTTATTTAAATTACTCTCCACTGAGGATAATTTACAGCGATGACTTATGTAAATCAAAACAACAATCAAATTCAGCTCCTCTAAAATGGCATCCTTCAACTGAAAGCTACGAGGGTTCCAAACGCATCTTGATCTAAGTTTCTGAGTCGGGAGATAGTTTCTCTGGAGACATCAATATCGTGTCTTGATTTTCCGAAAGACGCCTCTTTCGTTTAAATAACATAGAACCGCCAATGCACATAAACGTTTTAGAAAAATATTCTAAACAAATCAGTACATCCGTGAACCATTATCAGTGATAGGATACATACTCGTTGGAGACAACCTCGATTCTCTTTGGGCTCACATTATGAACCTTTACCACTCGCAGAGACGAATGGTGTCCCAATTGTGGAAAGTTATACACTTCTCAGTTATAGCTTAATAACATATCAATATAAGCTAAAGACAGAATTAAAATGAATAACGAAAATGATATATGTCATATCATGAAAATTTAATGAAAATATGTTGTGAAGTTGTAAATATTAATTAATTATTGAAAATGTAAATACGCGATGCGCTCATCGGTAACTTATGTATCATTTATGATAGCTCCTAGAGGAATACAACCTCCACCTGATTACTAAAAGCGAATACTCACTTTTGTTAGTTAATAATGATAAAGAATCAAATCACTTTTTTCAGTTATTCTTAACGAGAAAATCAGCATTTATTTTACACAGATCCGCGATTCCTTCTAAACCTATTACCATAAAATTTAAAATCAATAGATAGTATAATGAAATTTTACGCTAAATTAATCTTTTATCTTAACAAAACATCAAATTGTAATTTATTTATAATAATAATTTTGACTGTAAATAAATACAAGCTTCAGTAAAATTAAATATTCCATATCCAATATAATTTTATTATAACAATTATATGTATAATAACAGCCTTTTGTGCATTCATGTAGTAATAACACGGGGAATACTCCAATGTCACAAAGCTAACATTACTATTAGTTCATGAATTATTTAGTGAAATTGGATGGTTTATAACCTCCTAATTAGTTAATTATGACGCAATATGCGTTCGCTATAAACATACACGTTGTGATCCTTTAATTATCATTACTAAATTATTTCATAAAAAAATTAAAACATTTGTGTCAGAAAAGTAAGATTTTTTTATTTTGTGACATCGTAAAACATCGATGTTTCTTTAACAACCTAGATACCTTTTTGGGTCATTTGTGTTTACTGTCTTTATTTTACTTGGTTGGAGATTATAAAGTTTATGTATAATAATTAAAATCAGGTTTATAATTCTGATAAAAGTCAATGTTTACACGGTTTTATGTTAAAATAAGTTTTCAATGAATTTCTCAAAAAAATAGGAATCTCTTATATTGACACGTCTTCCCTTCATGGTTAAGAACTAATCAAATTGTCAGAGAATAAAAAAAAAAACATTAGCAATAAAACAATTCGACACACCCCACAATAAAAGTTTATAGTCGTTGTATCGATAGTGTTGAGTGCTTGCTTTTCGAAGGTTCATATAAGAAGGCCGGTCAACGCTAACTATTTATGTCTTTTAGTCACGACAAATTGATCATTGACGAGGCGTGCTGTGTTTATCACTGTACTTTTATAAAGTGTCAAATGGACCTTCGCATAGTTATTAGTACAACAGACACCTTGAGATACGTAGGCCTTCAAGGTAACCATTATGACAAAAAATCCAATATACAAAAAACCGTTTAGTAGATTGACACACAATCAACTGTAGTGTTTAGATTTGGTTATTAAAATTATAAAGACTTACTTAAAAGTACGTTACTTATTCGGACTAATGCAATTCATTAACGAAATGTCATATAATCATTCATTATTTCACCAAGAGGATGTCCACAGCAGAACATAAGTCATCCTCGTAGATTTCCAATAAAATCAGTAAAAAAGGGTCTGCGTTTAACGTCTTCCGACGACTTCTACAAGGACATCTGTCCTACTTTGGGGTGGACAATCTACACTACGACGCTTATACGTGATCTCCACTTCAAATCCTCAAGGCCCCAGAGGTTATCCGTTCTACACGTTATGTAGCTAGCTAACTGCCACTTCTACTTGCAAATCTGCTGGGCTAAGTCAATTACTTTCTTTTGTCTACGCATCTCCTCATTCTTGACTCGACCTTGTAAAGAAATCATGAAATCATCAACATAACCTTCTCTATGTCTCGGAGAGTAACTGAGAGCCTGCAAATGTGGCTCGAATTATGAGGCAATATTTCATTGAGGTGAGTCAATATACGTTGTCAATGTACCCTTCATGTTAAGACACCGAAGGATATTGGCAGAAAAGATGTTTCGCAGTTTCCCGAACACAGTGTTGGGCAGTCCCAGACGAGTTGAACTCGACATGTTTGACCTCTTGTTTAAACTCTTATTGAATATGTAAATTATATGAAGAAATGTTAAATCCTTGAGATAACAAGAAGAAAAAGTCTTGGATAAATAATATTCTTTAATGAAAATAAATCACGAAACCTGCCTCGTTGTTTTAACTGGAGAAAAATAAGGAGCGATATTCTTATCTTACCTCTTATTCTGATTACTAATCTTGTCTAGTCAGAAACGGATTTTGTGAAGGTGATAATAAGTGGATATAATTTTTTTTAAAATTGATCTTTATACCAATGGCTGTTTATTCATACTTTCGTAATACAAATAGAAAGAAAAATATTCAGCGGTCAATAACAAATCACAAAAGTAATCGAAATTGAATGTTAATTGATGTGACGCAAACTTATGGGTTCGTACATGACAATACATCGACCGTGAGAATGTTTCATAACCTCCACAATAGGGGCAATTTAAATCTGCCTGAGACACGCTTAGGCTTACGTTATTTACTTGTATGAGACTGGGCACGTTGTGCAACATTCTTACTAAAGCAATTAAGCGCGAAAATATGTGCAATGCCAGTAATTACAACCTATAACATGCATAGCTAAGACTAGTGTTTATCGACTTAGTAAATCTTACTGAGGGAGATATATAGGCTTTAACAATAGAATCCCAGATAATATTCACAAGCCTACAGTTGTTAGATTAAAAAAAATATTAAAGAACATTTGTGTGCTGTGGGTTACTTACTACATTGTAAATGACTACATGGATAATAACAATCCTTGGAAATTATTTATTCGTCTCCAAACTATTTTAATGTTCATTAAATATATACTTTGTTGATCTTTAAAATATTGTATAGTTTCGCCGTTATTTTCGTTTGTTCTTTTCAGGTCTAAGATATTTATCCCGTAAACAGGGAGTAGGTTCATCTTGATATCAATAAGAGATAATAAAAATTTTTGAAAAAATCTTTAGGTAGGATTATTCTTACCTAAAGATTTTTTTATGAAAATTTGATAAAAAACGTTCGACAAATATTTAATGTATGTATTTAATTTTAAACTCTAAAAGTATTGATATAATCGTTTCATATTAATGAAAATCAATAAACGCGTTCTTATAATCAAGACATATACTTAATGATACATAATACATATATTAATTTACACATACATTATCTTAGCAAAGTGATATAACCGTAATTATTAGCGGACTGTAGTTATTTCCTCAATTTCAACTCGGTGAATTTTAAAAAATTTCCTAATTCTAAATTCGGTCATCGTAATAGAAAAAGGTCACAATATAATTATAACGTTTCATTGAACATTTAACATGTACATGAACTAAAAAACTGTAAATGTAATTTATATTTAACAGACACTATTTAATACAAATTTTAATCGTGTCAAAGTTATTGCAAAGGCAATCATATAAAAGAAGAATTCATTTGAAGAACAACACACCAATTTTTTTTCTTGTACATAGTAATAGCTCTAATCTTATCTTATATAATTAAAAAGAAAATTCTAAAATAAATCTTTGAGGTAGAAGATGAGTATTTAAACTTAATCTGGTGAAACTATAGCATGTAGTTACCCTAACTGAGGCTTCATAGGAAACACTCGAGTTTTGCTACCTTAACAGACCGCTCTTACCCCTGGAATTCTCGGAATCTACAACTGTCACTTGAGCATCAGTGTAACCCAGTTAAAAAAAGTTTTAAATTATAAAAGAAACAAGTTAATATATATTTTATTAAATAAAATATTATTATCATTAAAATAGAAAGAAATCATTGATTACAGCGTGTTTAATAAAACTAAATAATCAAGATTACGCGCTGAAATTTAAATGTTGATATCCCGCAGGTGGAAGTAACATATGTATATCCATCAATACCGGAGTGCGTATACGAGAAACTGCCCATCGAGCCGTAACGAGCCGCTTTCACGTGGCGAACGCGCAGCCGCTGCCGACGGTATCTACGTGACGCAGCGAACGCGTCGCTTTACGTTTCACTACGTTTTGTATTCAGCCGCGATGCTCTCTTAAAAAAGGCATGCTATAATTATCTTTGATGCATTGTCTACAAACCGCTGCATTATAAGTGATAACACTGTCAAAAATGTGCCAGGGAGAAGTATTCTTCGTATTCTAAATACAAATCGAGATTTTTATTAAAGGTCATCTAATTAATGACATCAAAACAAACCAGATACAGACTGATCAATCAAATAGGTTTTACTGCAATTTAACACTTAAATACACTTGTAGATATTTAGATATACATTTGTAGATGTCGGAAATATTATTCTTTTGTAAAGGTTTAACAATTCTACAACTGTAAAGCATTTAAACCTATATTCAAAAATCACGTATATACCAAATTGTCGAAACACTACGAAAAGCGTTATCTCTCTGCAAAACTAAACGCAGTAATTCTTCGCTATAAGTCTTAGTCTTCTGCCTAATGTGCCAAAACAAATGCTTGGTACGGTACCACATAAAAATGCACAACGGTGGTTTAAAAGATTGCGACATATTCTTGTTGGACACCAGTTCAGTCCTCGACTCATGCCCACTTCGTTTGAATTATAATTTACCATTGTTGCATGAATCTAAAGGAAAATATCTATAGAAATCTATCATTTATTTGAATTACATACCCAAAAAATATAAAAATAACATCGACCAGTTTCCATCACAGTGGAATAAAGCCCTCGTTTACCCATAAGGAAGCCCGCGTTGAGAAAATTAGAAATTAATAAAATAAAAAGGAAAGATTGGTTTTTTCTACATTATCACTTATGATACCCAAAACGCCGACATGATGGTCGGATCTACTAAACTAAAATCATTTTTGTAACCGTCACTAAGATTCACACCCGCCTTAACACCCCAATAATGATAGTTTACTAGTAAGAAAAACAATTAACAATACAGGTGATTGTCGTTCGCTTGTAAACAAGCAAAGGAAATACAGCAGTGGTTATTTATTACTCATTTTCTAAATATGCATTAGAGGAATAATAACAACAGAAGTCATGTTATTGAAATGTCAATGAACAATTCCGTTAATTAGATAATGCAATCACAAGTCGGATAAATTACACTTACAATATCAATGTACAAATAAAGGCTCATGAAGTATACATGAGATTAATATATATTTATTTTATTTAAATTTTTAGATATATATATATATACTCGTATATATACATATATATATATATATATATATATTTATATATACATGATGATGTACATATATATATATATAACATGTAGCGATTCATAACATTGTGTAGAAAGTTAAAGAGGTATTGTTTATTTGCCAGATAAAAATTGAAAGACACAAAGCGAAGAGTAACCTATCCACAGTCTCCGTTGATTTACTTAAGAATAAAATTTTCCTTTTAACTTTACCTGTGTACTTTATAATTGGAATATCAAAAAGCAATTAATACTTTGAGTTGCCTTCGCATTACATCTGTAATTGAATTTCATTGCGATTGGTCGACTAAATGTTTCCATTCTTGCCACGTACGCCGCCAAGTTAAATACTTTACCACTTATACCGGCTTACTCGTTATATGTTCAGAATTCTTATATGGAATCTCATCGAAGATATCAAAATTCAGAAGCCGTACCGCTTCGGACTTTCTTTATTCTTTATCGATAAATTATTATAATACAGGCAGTGCTGACTATTGTTAACTTATTTATCACGGGAAAAATTTTTCAAACTACAACACGAGAATAAATAATAAAGTTGATATTTATTGTACATTATTAATACTTGAAATTTTCGTTTTACAAAAAACTTTTTTTTACCGTCAAGCGCAGCGATAGACGTTCAACCACAAAGTGAAAAGATGACCTTGCTGAGGTTGCCGGAAAACACTAGAAACAGGTCACTTCCAGTCGGTTTTATTGCAAATATATGGGATAGACTTATATTCAGCAGTGGATGCCCTGCGATTGAAATTAGGATGATAATAATTTTTTTTTATTAAATTACTTTAGTTTTCAGAGTATTGTTCTTAAATTTTGGACCTCTATTTCCTTTAATATTAACAAAAATATTTTTCGATTGTTCCAGATGTGACATTACAGCGGAACAAGCAGACATAATCCATGATAACTCCAACAACAGTACCATGACATTACTGAAGAAACAGAAAGCTATTTAAATGTTGCAGGTTGGTAAGAAGTGAAAGGAATATAAATGAAACGGTGAAAATTATTTATTCAAAATGGGAAGACGACGTTGGAGGATTGTTACTATTGCAGCGTTTCTGCTTTTTATAATTAAGGATACACAGTGCCAAGGTAAGGCCTATATAATGCTCGCGTACATGATCCTTGCCAAATTTAGCAGTAATTTTATTGATATGCTATTTCCCACAAATCACACATTTCATTACCAAAAAAACGTTTCATTTTTCATCGTGATCACTTCAGCCGTAAGACGTCCATTTCTATAACACAAGTCTTCGCTATAGTTATGCTTAATGTTACTTTAAATAAGCGAAATTCTGTTTAAAAATTTTCATGGCTTGTTTAAAAATTAAAGCCCAGATTTATTCATCTGCGATTAAATAACAACAATTAAAGCCTTTATAAACAGGCAGTAATATATTTAAAATAAAAGTATAATAAAATAACAGTTTGCTGAAGTGGGCGAACAAGCCTGGGGGTTGTCGCCCACGTGTGCCGACTAACCGGCGCTCTATTTATTATTCAAAGCTAAGTTACGAACAGCGACCACTCGCTATAGCCATTAAGGTTTATTCGCATGCCACCTGCGCAATTGGGGACCTTTTCACTACCATTTCTTTCATTTTTGTTCTTTAGAAAAAGTAACGAACAGTTAAGATATTTTCTGCGATTTAAAAATTCAATTATTGATAAATTATAAAATTGTTATAGATAGTTGGCATGCTAATAGCATTTTATTTCTTTAAATAAGATTTAATTTCTCATTAAAAGGTGTTTATTAGTTTTAAAAATCTTAATTGTATATAACTCGATAAAAAGCATTAATGTTATTAAAAAGGTTAAAAGGAACATGAATATAATTTGAATTCTAAGTGCAATTACCTTTAGGTATTTGTTTTATATATCATTGTCTAAAGTGACTAGGTTTTACTACTAAATATATCATCGTGATTACTAATAAATTTGATTGATTCATTAAAGTCCTTCACGGGTTTTTCCTAGTTTTTGTTCTTGAATATTGGAATCTGATTTTAGCAGAAACGTGTAATTTATTATTGTTTCAAGGTCTCTATAAAGTGACTTCCGAGTGTTAAATGTTACAATAATATTTTTTGCACATCGCAATTATAAACAAAATATTTTATATGAATTCAAAACATCTTATTTCGTAGCTAATAATAACTATTACAACTTTTGCAGTTAATAGCTTTTATTTTGTTCTTTTACCTTCTGTCTAAAACTCAAAACTTATGTTGACAATGTTTTTATGAAGTTGCTAAACTTGTCACGCTATGTACGTTGCTGCTGTTCTACTTTTAAACATGAATTCGTAATGGTCAGTAAACATTGAAATAAATTAAATTCACGTTAGAATTAAGTAAAAGACTTAGTAAACTACATTTTGTGAGAGAATCATTGCTGAAAAAATTATTTGATCACATTAAACAGCAATAAAACCAACGATTTTAATAAACAAAGACAATTAACAATACTCGTATGCTTACGGTAAAGTCAGTTAAATAACACTTAAAAAACCGTTTCAACAACTACACGTAGAGAATAGTTAAATCAAATTTTAATTATAATATAATAACAGAAACAAAATTTAGTGTAAAGAGATAGAAGCGCTTTTAAATATATTATAAAGATTATGAAGTGTTTAGTACTTTTATAATTCCTAAAAGGTATTATTAATAGTAAATTGAAATTCTACATACGTAGTAGCAATTTTTTCTTAGAAAATTTGTATTAAAAAAATAAGTCATTACTACAATATGTACTACAAAGCACATGTTGTACCACTTGTTATAGATTTGTATTAAAAGTACATAAGATTATTTTTGCATATATTAAATTCACTTTTAACCGAGTATTATATTTAGTGTAGCGTACTAATTAAATTTAATTTTTGCAGACGAAAACGACTTTTATTATACACCAGTGGAAAGAAATTTTGCTCAAGTTCAGCCATCACTATTTCCAAATACAAGGCCAGCATCCTTTTACGATCAAGGAGATAGTTATAAAGTATCAACTTATTCCCAACAACCTTTATTTAATAGCGGCCAAGTGCGTTTCCCAAATCCTAGTTATAATCAAAACCCGTCCCCCTTTCAGTTACCAACAGGAAGAAGTCAATCGGGTACTCAATATTATGTGAATCAGCCAGAGTTCAGTCCATCACAACGCCAAAGGTTTAGACCTTCACTACCCTATAATTTTCAAATTGTGCATCCTGCATCAACTAAAAGACCTGATATCAGTCAAATACATTCCGTGGCTTATCAAAATGATCCTTCAAAACAAGAAACCTTTTTGGGACAAATAACAATAAACAATCCTGATATTGATTACCTGCAAAATAATAGATTCAAAGCCCTTCCTTTCGATGGAAATAGTTTAAAAAGCAACGGGCAAAGTGGACATATTCCACATGATGAGGCGGTTGAAAACGATAACCAAGATCTATTTGATCAGCATAGAGTCACTACATACAATCCAAATAATTTTATGTCAAAGCAAAAAAATAATGTGAAATCGAACAGCTCGCGATATTCACATTTTAATTCACCTGTGACAGCTAGTAAAACCAATTTCTTACTTTCTGACAACAATAAGTACGTCCTGGGTAATCAATCCAAAACAATTAAAAATGTACCTTTTCACGGCACCTCTTCCACTGAATACAAATCACTATTAGATATTGAGCCATTACTGGAAGAGGACATAGGTGACCTGACTTCGTTTAGAGAATTAATGAAGAAGACTCAAAACTCTTTTGATGTACAAGTAATAAAAGCAAACAATGTTTCTGATGTTGAAACTCCTAATGACAGCAAAGCAGATGCTAGTTTTATGAACGCTGGTAACATGTCTACAGATAAAACGCCATCTTCGAATATTTTTCACAACAAAACAACTTTATCCACTAGTACCGAAAGAGATTCAAGTGCAGACATTCCTAATGATGATGAAAATGAAGAACTTGAGGATGAAGAAGAATATGTTGAATACTATGACGAGCCAGAAAATTCAGAAGTTAAAACTTCTACTACTCCCATTCCTTTTTCTGCGACTGAACCGGTTACTGACATATACGACGAATATGATGCAACTGAAGCTGAACCAGAAAAAGATAATGAAGAAGTTGTGACAAATACTACAAATACATTCGACGTTCTTGTAATGAAACCTGTAAATAAAATGGTAAAAGACGACAACTTCAAAGAATTTGTTGATACTACAGTAATTGATCAAGCAGACCCTGAATCCAATAATTCGACGGCTCCAAATATTAAAGTTTATTCCAGTGAAGATATATCATCGGTCGAAACGCCTTCAATTTTAGGTCAAGAAGTTGTTTCAGTTGTGACTACAAAAAGTGTAGTTAATGGAACTATATCCATTCCAGAAGTAACATTAAGACCAAGTACTTCTACACCTGTACAAAAAACTTCTTCGAGTCACTTAAATGATCAAAATAGTGATGAATTGCCACCGGTTACTACAGAAAATTGGATAGTTGTTGCCTCAGTACAAACGAGTCGCAGTGTTTCAGGGGCTCGGTTTTTGCCATTCCCTACTGTAGAACAAGAGGAGAAAAAACAGGTACTTACGGATGAGAAAGAGGACGAAGAAAATGTAACAAGCTCTAATACACATGATCAAACGAGTATTATCAACAGTTCATCGTCAACTGAGAATATAAATGATAAATTGGATAGCATTCAATCAGAACTATCTAGCAGTGTTTTATCTGGAAACTTAAATAGCGACAATAAAAATATTGAACTTATTACAGAATCTACAACCGAACAAATGAATACTACTTCTAAAAGTACGACTTATTCTACTACTCCTACTTTACCTAACATATTTACATTAAAAAGTACTCAGTTTACCGCAATAACTGAAAGATCATCTCCGGAACCATTACCAGTGATGATTAAGAAATTTACTCCTCGTGTAACATCTTCAACAACGCCCAAACCTCGAAAAAAACCTTCTTTAGTTACTATTATGGATGACCTCTCCGGATTTTTACCTCCGGGCTATAAACCAAAACCTTCATTCAAAGATAAGCGTACCAGCACAACAACCACAACTACTACAACGACCACTACAACAACTACGACTGCTCCTGTTCCGATCACTTCTTCGCACATTCCCACTATAAGTGGAACACAAGCACGATCGTCTGGAATAAGTTCCAAGAATAAAGTTATTATACTTGATGATAAATCTTTGCTACCTAAAGAATATAGACCGAAGGATAAACTTCAAGAAGATTTAATAAAGAAAATACAAAAAGACGATATTAATAAATTTTTGCCACCGGGCTACAAACCTCCAGTTTCAGAGTCACCACAACCTAAAGGAACTGATATTTTGGATAAAGTCCAAAAAGTGGATATCTCTGCCTTCTTACCTAAAGGTTTTAAAATCAATAATACATCTAGTACCACAACTACTGAAAGTCCAAAAACTAAAATAAAATTACCAGCTAACGCTGTTCCTGTAGATATATCCGCACTTTTACCTCCTAATTATAAATTGAATACAAGTGAAACAACAACCAGTGATAATATAATAAATAAATTAAAAATCGCTGACATTTCTAACTTACTACCACCCGGATTCAATCAAAATACTTCTGATGAAACTCCGGAATCAAGTACAATTAGTACGAGTACAAAAGCGACCGGTGGAATAAAATTAGTATTTCCTTCAAGACCAGGTGGAAAATCTGCTCGAAAAACTACTCCAAAATCAAGTCTGGACATGGGACCACCTCCAGTAACGCCCAATATTCAAAAAGGCTGGCCGACCAGGTACCACAAACCATATTAAAATAATCAAAATATAATAAATTAAAAAAATTAGACAATCAAAATCATATTTTATTTTGTCACTATATTACCACAACTTAGCAATAATAATTAATATGTGTACTTAAAAATAGGGAAAAAAAGTTAATTAAATATGTACAAGCACGAAATTACCAGTCGATTTAATAAAGAAATATTATTGAGTCATTCTCAGTAACTAATTGTATGATAATCCAAGAAACCTGTTTTATGTATTGGAATTTTTTTTAGAGCCACTACCGAATTTACTGGCTGGCCGTCACCATCCACAACACCTTTTTCGATTGAAAAACTATTAGAGGCACAAAGGAATGCTACAGCTACAACTCCGTATAACGTTTTAAATACCGAACCAACGACTAGGAGAACGACGACTACAACGACGACGACAGTAGCACCACCTCCACCAACAACGCCGGGTGTATGTCGACATGAATGCGATATAGCAGCTACTATTAAAATTGTCGCTGGTACAGTATACTTACGATTAAAAGTTATCACTTTATTGAATTGAATTATAAATAGTATACTCCTTAAATATTCTTACTATATTACATTATATGTTTTATATTATATTTTAGGTGCTAAGTGGGTCCCTGAGTTATTAGATCATCATACAAAGGAATGGCAAAAACTAGCGAAAGAAGTAAAGGAAGAGGTAAATACTTTTGCATATATAATACTTCAACCCTATTTATTTTTAACTCTAGTAATAAATTATTAAATGTACATAAGTCATTTCGATAATCTATAGTAAACTTAGATCGTCTAATTTTTTATCACCGCCTTCCATTGCTCGAAATAAATAACTTTATTATTCATTAAAATGTTTCTATTATTTCAATAGAACTTTTTTAAGTAACAATAATTAAATGTATTAACTACTTTACATATAAAACTGCAGATATATTGCATGTTCATAAATTTATAAAAGTTTTTTTTCTTATTTTAGTTAAATTCGGTCTATAAAAAATCAGACCTTTTGCGTAAATGGTACAAAGGTGTTCGTATTGATGGCTTCACCCAGGGTTCTGTCCTCGTAGATTATTTTATAGAGTTAAACGACGTAGAAGAAAAAGTTGACACATTACAACTAAAGAGATTATTCCATAAATCTCTCAATGAAGCAAAAGCAGGGTCTGTAATAGAAGAAGTTGTAAATGACAAATTTGATCCCGATGTAATGCTAGGTGATCAACCTGATGAAGAAAAAATGAGTAAAAGTAATGAAAAAATGACAAAGACTATTGATAAATCAGTTGGAAAGTTAGAGATGGGAAAATTTGTGATGGATCCAGCATATACAGAATTTATAGGTAATATACTTTAAATAAACTTTTTGAAACATTTTCTTTCTAGCGCTAACTGATTATAAACCTATTTACAGTGTTGCCAAAACGAGAAGAGCCAACAATAGTAGAACCCGATGAAGAAGCGTTCTTACCTCAATGGGGAATTGCGGTTATTGTCATAGCAATGGCTTCACTTCTGTTCGTTATTATTTTTGGTGTAACAGTCGTAAGTGTACTTTGTAAACTTTAAATAAAAATTACTAATAAGTAAATAACTAAATATTTCGACTTTATTATAGCTTGTTAATCGCCAAAAAAGTGCAAAGGCAAAACAACCAATACCTTTAAGTGAAGACATGTTACGGGAATTAGACAAGAGTCATATGGGAGGCTTTGAAGATACACACCAAATGAAGGAACGCGATTTACCGTACCTTCCTTCTGGAAAGGTAAGTTAATTATGTTGTCAATAATAAAACTACGATTTTTTTTTGATACATACCTGTGTATAAAATAATATATAAACTAAAATTGTGAATACTTTTGTATTCGCTAGATAATGGCAAAATACAAACTGAGTAAACCATGAAATCAAAAATTACGAAAAACAACCTTGACAATTTTTCCATTCGTTTACAGACATTATTTTAAACTGTGTTGGCAACTACGGTTAATATCTAAAACTGTTCTATATTTGATTTAATAAAATTAGTTTTATTTACTATCTTATAAACTTTGTGACGGATGAAAAGACTTTCAAAACAAAACTAAACATTTTGTCAAATTCTCTGTCACATAACATATCTATAATGCTTTTCAGGACAAGGATCTTTTTTCCAGCGTTTTCTTTAATTTTGATACATCTATCACTTTTGTATTATATTTTTCTCATTACTGGTATAAATAGAAACAATTTCAGATTAACTTTCTTTTTTAAATTTTTAATTGCGCAATACTCTGAAATTCAAAGAACCTACTAGATTAGATTGCATTTCATGTTTCCAGAGAATGTCAACAGCGTTCATAGAGCAACTTGCTTACCCAAACCCTGGTGATTCTTGGAGGTCTGAGTGGACACCTCAGTTGCATAAATACATGCAACATTACACGCCGGATTCTGGACGTGGTTCGCAGTTATATGGTACAACTGGGAATGGTTATGGGTTAGTATAAAACTTATAAATAATTATACAAAATAACAGTTAAGATTTTTATTTGATGTAAATATTTGACAGATACGGAGGTTCTCAGCTATATGGACAAACCGGTGGCGGTGGATCGCAAGTATACGGGTACACTGGCGAGTATCCTCGTTCACACTACTCGCGCCGTCGTTCCGACTACGATAGCAACTTCTAGAAATGTTTACACGATTTCGAATACTCACTAACTCAAACTTGACTCTATTGACAATACCATCCCTTCAACTTTCAAGTGTAGGGCTTAGTGAAACGTATAGATCTACCATATCTTCTAGAATTTGATTTGTTCATTAGCTACCGAACATCAGGTTGTGAAATCAATAATTTTATGACGATTTTGTCAGGAGACGCGATAATTTTGTCGATACGACATCAGAATTTACTCGATTTCTACATTTTAGGTAGATTTACGATTTTACATAGTGTAATATGGTATTTTGAGTAGCTTTTAGTCCGGCCTATTTAGGACTACGTATAGTGCCAATCGTGATACTTATTTTGCTTTCGACATTTTTTACAATTGTAATTGTTTCCAGTGCTTATTCGAAATGAATGTCGTAATGTCCCTTGTGATAGACAAAAATAAATAATTAGTAACAAACAAAGTATTACATAAAAGCCAATTGTAATGATATATACTACGTCATAAATTAATATTATTCGTCATTAAAATACGACTGATTGCGGGTGTAAATAAATTAATACAAATCCTCACCATAATTACATTATACTTGCGGTGAGGATATATTTCTGTAGATAAGTCTCTGCATACCTATATTTGCTCAGAACCAGTAGATTTGATAGAAGGCAGTGTGTGTGCATGAAATGCGTAATTGTGCCAAATATTAAAGCATAGATGTGTGTAAATATGGTGAAATCGTACATTTTTTGGATGTTCATAATATAATTATGTGAATATGAGTGACTTACTGCCAATAACGTGTCACTTTATAACATATAGGAAATCGTTTAGTGCTACGTTGTTTTGGATTAATATACTATATTTGTAATCCAAAATTTAACAACGTAGTTGGAAATTGCAACGCGTGTGGAATGGTATTGTATTGTATTAAGAACTGTTTTATGAAATATCGTCAATTTAAACTAGTATAAATAAGATGAGCAAAAAATATTATCTGATTATTTACATTAATTTTACAATAGATGAATGTTATTTAAAACATTTTCTTTGACTTGTACTAATTTTATTGATAGAACTAAATTCATTTCGAAGTAGACATGTATTGTAAATTCCTATTGTTGAATGTATCTACCGACTAATATAGTTTTAAATATGAATGCATGACACTTGTATATACAATTTTTGTACATCTAGATCTATAATTTAATTGTAATCATACTTGACAAATAAATCTTTAAGATCCCTAATTTAGATTACACTATATGCCTAAGTTTGTTGTTTTATTTTATTCCCTGTCAAATAACATGTTTTTAGAAGGTTTCTTAAGGTTCATATTTATCTCTTTTTCAATAAAACATTGATTTAACTTATACGTTATATATCATGTACATGTGTTTTCGGAAATAACTTATTGTTAAAGATAAATGACTAAAACTGGATCCTTTTTTCATATCACAATCGGATCTTATTCACAATACCATTGTTAACATAAAACTATTAGTAGTAGGTATGAATGATTCTGGTTGGCTATTAATGTGTTGCGATTCACGAGATATTTAGGCTTAAATATTTAAAATACTTGCCTATACGGCACTAAAGAAAATTCTGTAAAAAACATGAGCTAATTTTTTTGGCTACTGCTATTGGGGACCTATCGTATAAGTCTTTTCTTGGGTTCAAAGGGACAGTTTTTCTTAATCAATTATTCCCATTTTTTACTCTCTTCTTATGTCCTTATTAATATATTTCACTCATTCTTCTTTTATTCTATTATCTATCTATTTTTTTATCTTTCACATCTTGCATCCCATCCTTCACCGTTCCTTCTGGATTGGTGCTTTACAATTTAAATTAATTGACTTTAATTTACATTTTATTATATTCTAAACAATCTTTACTTATCAATGAGGCAATGTTCCCTTCTTCTATTCTTTTCTGCAACCTAAACTCGCATTCAACTCAAACGCGCCAAATGTGGGACAGCCGGTGATCACTCTAATCTAATTTTGCTATAGCAATATGTTATAGACAAATTTAGTTTTTTTATTATTCGCTATATAATACTACAGTCTAGGAGCATGTTTTAGCTAACTCAACACTACTTTACTTCGTAATATTAGGTACTTCGCTAAATAAAAATAAAATACCAGAGTCAAAGTAGATATATATGGGGTTCTATAGTACAGACTACGGATTGGCAAGCGCTGCGTGGAAGTTTGCCCACGAGGTAGACAGACGACTTCGTTTCGGTCGCTTAGACGGTAGATGTTGACCGCTTGCAGTCTGCCCTTTTAAAAATCTATATGCGAGTCCTTTATCCAGCAATGGATGCCCTACAGCTAAAAAAAGTGATAACAAAACATAAATTTAATGTTTAAGTTAAATGTTTTTGTCACAAATTGAAATGAGGAATTTATAACACAATATATAAACATTTAAATTATAACCAAAATGCCATCTCTAAGTTCATATTTGAGAATTAGGATAGGAACAAGGTGAATATGTGTATATTTTATCTTTGGTGATGCAAAATGAATGAAAAATTCAAAATAGCCCGTAAAAAGCTCAGGATTACCCGTTTTTAATTGAACATGGCTTAACGGTAACAGTTGGAAGAGTCGGAGAAATATAAAACCATTTATATTATTTAATTTTGTCAAAACATTCTTCATTGATTTTCTTATAGATTTGTGGTACCTGAAACTTCTGAAGGTTTCTTATAAAAGCACCCAATTTGATATTTAGATTTGGTTTATTTTGTAGCTAATTCTATGAAATTAAGACTTTCAGTGGTTACAGCTTCATGTGATTTTTTGATCCGCTATGATTTTAGGTGGTACAAAAGCATTGATTTTAAAATCTCAAAACATCAAACCTTAAAATTTTGAAAGACCTTAAAAGACATGACATTTTACATGTCATGTACTATTTCGGGTCCAGATGAAGGAATATTATATAAACATCGTATTCTCTGACAAAAAACTAGATTCCGAGGGAGTGAACATTATATAGCAAACTTTGCGGAAGCGTTGCTAGAGTTTCTTTTGCCGCTTCTCCTTTCTGAATGGGTGTTAATAGCAAGGCAATAGTAACCGATGAAGTTGACGTTCGATTCTCTCGCCCTTGAGTTGGAAAGCAGAACGAGGTTTGAGTCAAACCCAGGTCATCTCTCGGTGGCTACTCCGCCATAGAACGCTTTTCTAAGCAATCTAAGAGCTCGTGGGCCTGCCAACTTGGAGCTAATCAACCTATAAAAGTCTTAAACTAAGAATCACTAGTACCGTACCAAAAATCACAAAATAATTAAACACAAAACAAATATTTTAATAACGGACATTAATTTTACATAAAGATTTATATTACGCAACATATATTATTGTAATTTTATAAAACAGAAAAATTTTAAAATAAACAGTTACTTTAAGAAGTTTCCGTGTTAGTGATATGTGAACAAAGCGTGTTTATTATTACTTTTAAGATGTTTGTTTATTTATCACCTGTTTATTTTTACATCTGCATCCTCGTCCGATAGAAGAAACATAATTCTTTAATTTTTCTTCGTAATCTTTATGAATATATATTTTTACCTATTGTCTTATTATAATTTGATAGTCCTATGAGCGTCTCCCGAAACGCTATGATAAATGAGAGAATGGACAATTTTTATTTATAAGAATATATCTCTTATGTGTATTTAATACTTAAACATAGCATTGCTAACCCTCTGATGCAAATATAAACAAATTTAATAATGATGCAAATCATTATAAATTTTGTTTATAGTAATTAGTGTAAATTACATTTAATTCTTACATATTATATTTTTTACAAACATACATGTAAATTGGGATATGTACGTATAATTTGTATTTATAAACATATTCCGCAGTCCTAAGAATTGATGGGATGTAAATGGGTGTCTCGTTCAATGTTACACGACTGTATTTAATTATATGAGCTATAATTACTAAATATGTAATGTAAAAGAGCACTTCCTCGGCCTCTAAAATAAGATATTATGTAGCATCTGTTATTTATTCCTATTTATTTTTAATTAATGTCTATGAAAATTATGTATGTTTGTAAGTATATATTTATATAAGTATGTTTGTTTAATAACGTGTGTATTAGTATTAACGTACACCTTAAACTGCTCTCTCCTTCATGTGTCTCATCTCCATCCAAAGGTTATCTGGTAGAGATCACCTGGAGGGGTAACGCCGCCTCTTGTATCTCTATATGAATTGTTACTTTTTTCCTAGTTATTGTCTATGGTGTACAAAAGTGTAATTAAGTAAATAAATATGTATTTGTTAAAGAATTTGAAAAACTATAAAGTTATTGCCTAGGTAAACATGTATGGAAATAGTAACCTTTAATATCTATCTTTAATCGTTCTCACTAGATTATAAAATATTGTGCATGTCATTATAACATGTAACCTAAACAAAATATTAAGTACATTACACAAGCTGTATTACTGGTTAGCAGCGGCCTAGATAGGAGAGCATTTGCAATTCCGATGCGTGCTCCAAAACATTTACACTTCAAACACGAAAAAAAATCAATGTTTTTTTCTGTTATCAAATTGATTGCTAAAAATTTTTTTTCATTAATCTGTCGCAACAATAAACAAACTTTGATATAAATTACTCGTGCGATCTTCGCCTATTTAAATATTGAAATAAAATAGTTTAGATAGTAAAAACTGTTTTAACCTGAGTAGTTTTTTAGAGAATAATGTCAAGCTAATAATATCTCGTTGAAGAAAGTTAAAAATCATATTTCACATTAAATGATTGACAGGTTATTCCTCTATAAAAACTTGCACGTGGAATTTCAATATGACATTCAAAATAGTGTTAACTAATTAACCAAAAAAATGTTTTACACACTATCGCTCTCCAAACCATGAGTTATGTAATATATTCCAAACATGTGATTAATTACGGTACACACAATACACCAGAATTTGACAAAAACATGCGCATGTGTAACGGCTATTTGTATGGACATCGGATCCGGGCTTGTGAAGCATAGACAATGAAGAAATAATCAAAACAAAGAGAGTCCACAAATTTGAACAGTTAATTTTCCATTTTAATAAACAAGATGCATTTAGGTTTTAAAGTCTTTTTAATACATTGTACATTTAAATTAAAATACATTCAAATATCTTACTATAAAATAGTTAATTCTATTACTTTGTTAATAGAGTTAAATTTAATAATATAATCAATAAGTAATTACTTTTTTATGTTTTAATAATAATACGATGTTTTTTTTTAATTCTGACAACTTTTTAAAAAAAAAACGTATTTAATTTAATAAAATGCTTATTTCTTTAATTTAAAAGTTCTGTTAAGCAGTAAGTACAGTTTAAAACAGAATATCTGGTAGTAAATAATCATTTCCGTAGCCAAATAATATTAAATAACATAAGAATAATTATGATAAATTACTCAGCTACATCAGCCTACATCTTACAAACCCGCGGAATTCGTAAATTCCAAAAAGCCAAACATGAGCATCTGTAACAAAAAGAAGTAATAAAGATAAATAGTATGTAAATAATAGCAACCGACCAAGTTAAGGTTCTGCTCTTTTTTGGGTAAAAATGCTAGCGGCTTCTAAATGACAGCCCTAGCTGAAATCCTTTGCGCTAGGTCATGGCATGGAAAGTCCGCCCAAGCGATCTATGACGCTTGACGGCTCCCAATCAAAGAGTAGTGACACGAACTGAGTCTTTAAGGATCTCAAATAATGAACTTTGCTTTTGGGTGCATAAATTATTAATTTATAAAGGTATTACTTATTAACAACTTATTAGAAAACAATAACAATACAAAACTGCCTAGATATTACGACAAAGCGTTAAAAAGCTCTGTAGTAAATAGTGTATTATAATAAATTTAATACGCCAAATTTCTTCATTCTTTTTTACATAATAACGTTAATAAATTTGTGAATTAAAAGATTAACACTTAGTTAATCCAATTTTATCGAGATAATTAAAACGGATTTCCACATTCGTTCGTTTTTTTAATAAATAGACTTGGACGATCGTAAATCAGAAGGAAAAGGTAATCAAGCTCTCAGATTGCTAATTGGGATAATGGTTCACTAAATGAAAGCTTCGAGCTTCTCAACATTGTACTGAATGATTAAATTGCTAGTTACAAATAAATGTATTTATCAGTTTCTGTCGCCTTATTTTCTGGAAGTAGTAGTTCCTTATTTTTTTCTGAATTACATGCTTTTCCTTAATCTTAATAACATATTTCTCTGGCTTCGCTAAGTACAATCGGACTTATTAATTTTCATGAAAAACGGTGTTATTGCATAACAAATGCAAAGTTTACATCATATATTCACTAAAACTTTGAAGAGTTTCATGCTATTAACAAAATAAAAAAAACTAAATTTACAAAGGTAAACAAAAAAACTCTCCTCCATTACACGGAAGAGTATACGGTGTAAAGAAATGCAGTGATGCAGAATTATCTTTTAAGTAAATATTACACAATATATAGATGATTTTATTCTTAGCTCATTTATGCGTTTAATGAATGATACAAGCGATTAAAACTTCCTATTAATTTTTATCTGCCTAATATCCTAAGTTCTATTACTCGTGAAACTGGAATCTACAAACATTATTTAAGAGTATACAAACAAAAATACAATGTTACAAAAACATTATTTATTTATCTCGTAACAAATATATGTGCATATACAGTATTAGTTTTCTTCTTTTCACTAAAGGCCATTTAATAGTTTACCGCTCCGAAAAATATTAATTCGTAATTCAATTGCAATTTTTACAGTCTTAATCTTTTATAACAGAAAATGTCGAACAGTAATTGAGTAATGGTAAGTAATATTACCTAATCTCACAGTGCTGACTCGGAACTTTCAGCATCATTATTAGTTACGCAAAGTAGTACAACTTAATTTCGTTAATAACAGAAAACGCGAATAAATTTGAGAACTTGAGTAATGCTAGTGTACTTAGGTTTGAGGAAAATCTACCGAAGAAACCTATCTAAGCGACCTCTATAACTAAGTTAGTAGGTGAAAACTTGTAATTAAATAAAAAAAATTGTAATTAAAATTATATCTTAATTATTGTTAGATAGGGCGACGTTAGTATAACGTACTGTCCCCCTAGTATTCATAAATGCTCGCATAGAAGCGCTAAATGTAAATATAAAATCATCTATGTCAGGATAATAGCCTTGGTAGAGTTTTTACAAAGAGCGATATCGGCTTTGCCGATATTACTAGCCTATGTTAGTAATCCTACTAAAAGCCTAGCAATATTTTGAGAGATTTGAACGCTCCCGTCGTTTGATCAATAACTCTATCTATAATGCTAGTACGTTATTTACACCTCAACAATTAATTTTAAACAATCATTTTACAATCCGTTCACTCCAAAAAAATATTTCATCTATTTACTTTTTATTCAAGAATAATAAAGAAGTCTTATAAGAAGTAAGTTTATTCGTTTATGGATCTCAAGTTTTACTATGTTTTAAGAAAAGTCTATGATTCCTTTCTTTATCAAAGGACCAAGAATGAATTAAAAACATTGTTTGCGCACAACTTAGGTTATAATCACACACAATATATTTAATAAACTAGAACTCCTTATTTCGGAAATATGTATCATTATTTTCTCTCAGCTGTACTCAATTAATAAATTAATGAATATCACAGTAACAGCTTATTTGCAATGCTTTTAACGTAGCCACAATTCTGTGATTCGCAATACAAACTATGTGCATGTCTATTATGCTACGTGGCGTGAGAAGTATATTCTTCTTTTCAATTTAAAACAACTACGGAATAATAACAAAGATGTGTCTTCGGTTCGTTGAAAACAAGTATTATTCTGAAAGTTTAAGAATAATTTATCTAAAACAGCGAGGCCGCTTTTCAATCACAAAGCGATTCAAACAACTGCATAGTTTATGCAACTCTTTGTTACCCACTCCATCGTAATAGAGGAAACTGTGTCCCGTTACCCAGATTTTTGATTAAAAACGGTTAAAATGGGTTGCTATATAATTATGATCATTATTTCAGCCGGTAAACGCCAACTGCAATTCACACGATTTCTTTAAAGATCACCACTAAGACCGAACTTACGCTGCCTGCTTCCAGCGACTTTCCGTGAATTTTGGTTTTCATATGAATAATATATATTAGCATAACATTTACTTATAAAATCTTCGATAATTAATTTACCTTAAATGTACTACTAAACTTAGTGGTTAGTTACTAAATTTACTAGTTACATACATTATAACGTGGCATGTTAGCGTCATATACGTCCTAATTAAAATTTTGACAAAAAAAGATATAAACGCGAGAAATGTCATATAAATTGCAATACACTAAAAAATTGTTGAACACTTGGCGGGGCGCGGTACATCTCAAGTGGCGTAGTGGCGTGAAATCGTGGAAGCGTGCTATCGGTTCAGTTCGGTTCATCGGTTCTTTGCTTTTATAACAAACATTCCAATGCGCCCGCGCACCAGCCACAATTGCTGCTCGGGAGAAGGACCCTGCCCTCGGTCGCGTTCACTAGCTAGGTGACGTCTCACGCACCGACGCACTCTCTTTGTGTCGGTTGCGTTCACCAGCTTTGTGATGTCTCACGCGTCGGGACAAATTCAAATTTACGTTATAAATTCTCGTCTCGGTTTTTCAACTTCATTCTCGGAGCATCTTTAAAATCACGCTACAATCTTTATATCGCCTCGCACCCCAAGTAGTAAGTGTTAAACAAATTTTTTAAAAACAATAATATTAAGTAGCGTTTAAGTATAAGTTAGAGATCAACATTGTGTCTGTGTTCTATCCTTATGTATTTCCTATAATTATTTTTTATTTCTTCTCTTTTGTTTTACAGTGCTTTAAATTTTGTAACTTCGTTCTGACGGTAAACAATCACATCAACTGCTTTCGGCTTTTTCCCATCCTTCGTCGCAAGCCATTTCGGAGTTTACTGTCAGCGGAGCAAATTGTACATATATTTATAATTGTATAATATAACTGTAACATCTATTCATAGGTGCGAGTTTTATACTTAAAATGACCTTCAGTCATTGAGGTTGAATCTATTCGTACCTCGTACCAGCACGGAGACATCCTGTCTATTACCGGCGCTCCTCGTTTTGACCCGCATCCCGCCTGACTGGTCCTGGGAGGTCTTGTGGCTGCTTATCAAAACCATCAGAGGAGTATCGATTTGCGGTGTAAAATCAGGCCAGGCCTTCTACCCACTACTATTTTAATTTTAGATATTTTTTTCTATCGCTACAAAATATCAATGGTAATAGAATAATGAAGAAGCCAATTGCCTAAAACATAATAAAATTAGTGGTTCATGAATGCTAAAATAACATATAAAGTTTTCTCTAACTGATACTTATGCGTAAATAATATTCATTATCTTTTATTTACTTTAAGTAATAAGTTACAGTACTAAAAGATATAGTTTGACATACATGACTGAAAAGAATAAAAATTTAAATAAATATATTATTAACCTCTCATTCTCTTGCTACATTATATACAAAAAAAAACAATAAAAAAACTTAAAGGGCCACAACATTACTTGAGTTTTGACAAACTATGATAAACCAGAATAATCAAAGGATATCATAACAGAAATTTGTACAGTAAAATAATAACTCTAAAATCCCAAATCTCTCAAAATGTCACTTTATTTAAATTAAGAAATATAAAAGAACTTTTATAGTACTTTTAACTATTTCTGAATCAAAAACAATGTTTTAATTAGAGAAAATTAAAATGATGTTTTAATTAGACGTATCAAAGGCAAACCACAGGCATATGTAAACACGTACAAAGCCATAATCCACGGAAACGTAGTCGAAGCTGAGAATATAAGCTCTTTTGTAGTAAAACCCGCAGAATCTCTTCGGACAGTAAGATGCAAGTAACCGCGTTCACCCATAAAGCTCACAGCTTCTCAGTGGATATGTTTCTGAAATAAAACAGACGGTAACGCAAGCTTTGCTAAAACAATTCCATTTTCCTTAATTCAATTACAATATTTTTCACTTAAGATGGATGAACGTTTTAACATACTATATTTTTGTTTAAGTTTTTGTAATTAGATTATATAAAAAGAATTATATGTTAATTAAAATTTCTCTTATGGAAAACTATTTAGAATACAGTTAGAACTATTGCTCACATCTATTAAGCATTGTCAAAAGAATTTAATTCATTCATATTTCTTATTCCTTTATTTATTTTATTATCTACATTGGATAATTTACAAGAATCTATAATCAGAGTGAACTGCCCCATAAAGCTACTAGAGTTCCAAATGCGTTCTGATCTGAGAAGTGCCAACTATAAACCAAGGCAGTTTTTCTGTAAACACTTTCACAATATCCATAATACAGTAGTAGAAATCCTTTACACTATCATATGATTTTTGCTTAATAAACTTGTTAAATTGATTACGTCATGATCCAAAGACTTATAAAAAAAAATTAAATTAGGAAGTAGGAAAATGGTAAAAAAGTAAAACATAGAAAAAATGTTAAATTGAAAACAAAACATTAGAAGAAATAAAATTAAATGTGATACTAACTGTTATAATATTTACAAATTTAATTAGTAAAAATGGTTCAAGCACTAAATAAATTATGATGAAAAAAATAAGAGACCCAATATGATATGTGAGTAGTGAGGTTAAGGATAGAAAGTGAAGAAAAAAGAGGAAACTAAAAATGGAGGAGTGCTTTAATCGTGTGAAGTATATTAAAAGGCCGAATGAATGATCTTAAAAAGACTGAAAGAGGAGTAAAGACATACAAAAGTATATGAAATAATTATTTAAAAATTGTACGTTCCCTGTCCCTTAACGAGATAGGGGAGAACGAGAGCCCTTAATAAGAGGGGGCCTTTACAAAAACCAGAGTCTTTACACCGGAGCGTATTGTAATACCGTACACAGTTGCCTACAAAAGACTTACTTTAATAATAATATAATATAATTAGATCAAAATTGCTAATTTAATTAATAAAATAAGTTAATTGAGTATTCATAATATTTTACTACCAGTGTATTCTGAGCTACTTTGGCTATAAACTTCGGAGACAACAAGAGGCTCAATAAGCTGGTCGTCGTAGGAAAAGTAGAGACAGGGACGAAGATTACGATCACAAAACAGAAAAGCAGGTAATAGAGACCCGAGGAGGCAAGTGTTCGAATCCTCGATCAAGGCTTTCATGAACGGAGTGAACATCAACTAAAGAGATAAACGACGAAGAGGAAGATTTTTTCAATATATTAAGTTACAAATATTATTAAAATATTATATTTAACTGGTAAACACCATAAATATTTGAGCATGAACGTCTATATAAGAGCACGTAATATTAAGTTGTAATGGAATATTCCACAATTTTTGGTTCCATTTAATGAAATAAAATGAGCGTATCAAAGTTATTGCGATCCGCCAGCCCTTCAAAGAGAAAAAATTGATATATAATTTCCTAACAGCAAAGTCGTTACCAATCTTTTATGTCATCTCGGCTATAGGATACACGGAGAAAAACGATATTAAAAATACATTCCAAGTTAAGGGTCATACACATATCTCTACCGAAGTAATTCCTTTAGCAATTGATATTCAGTTTATTTACATTACAATCAATAAATGTAAAAATAAATTTGTAGTATGTAGTTAGGAACAAACGATAAAAACGGCGCACCTATTACATTTTTTTAATTTTCTTTAGGCCTCAAAAAAGGTTCCAATGAAAGACAAAAAAATTGTAGAAAAATAGGAAAAACTACATTTTACCTATCTCAGCTATTTCACATCAATCAAAACCAATAAAAAGACTTGTGAGGATGTAATCGAACAAAAATTGTAGTGTGCTATAAAACATAACAATGTAAAGATAATAACATTGTTCTTGAAATCTTGCAGTGTAAGAATTTAAAAAAAAACCTATTTTCGACTTATAACCATTGTTTACTTAGCCATTAAACACAAAAGTTAAAGCTAGTGAGGGCAGCTGTTATAGTATGTAATATTAACACATCTTATGAGCACATCTTGTTTAACTTTGTCGAATGTTAGTCGTTGGCAATTATAGTTTGAGTTTGAGGTGGCCAAGTGCTGAATACGCTTATCCAGGATCTTAATACAGTAACTAAGCTTGAGAGTATGGTGACCTTGGTTTAACCAATTATATTATTTATTTCACCGGAATTTGTGTTAGGTGGTTATTAAGTGCACGGGTTCCTGAAGGTTCCTCAGCTTGGGCTGGGAATTCTCAGCAATGAATTCTGAGCATAAGGTCCAACCCCCGGCTCAATCGTAATTGTTCGTGTACAATTTTCATAGTTTTATACATATATAATGACTCAATATATTTAGTATGACTTAAACTTTTTTGACATAATGGTATTTGAAGTCAATAGTCAGGCGCTGTCGTTTAACGCGGGTATACGTACAAAAGGACATCAGTCGGTTGGGTTGAGAATTAATTAATGTAAAAGTATCGAAGTTCTGTTCATTTATCCCAGTTCATATATCCAAGCGAGATAATATGTTAAGGTAAAAATATTTTTTAAAACAAATTTAATTTTACGAATATTTTTAAAAGTGGTCGTTAACGTTATAATACCACTTTTTAGTGTTAGAAAAAGTGGTAGACTAGTGTTTCCCAACGTGGGGCTCACGTCATTCGATAACGAACTCAACACCAATTTAACCCATTCGCTTTAACATTAAAAAAAAAACTTGTCTTTATTACATAAGGCAGCGTAAGAATTTTAGAAAGGCTAAGGTGGGGCATGACATATAAAAGGTTGAAAAATGGTGTGGTAGAGATTATGGGGAATGTTACATCTGGGTATCTTTTTACTGAATTTATTAGTAAAAAATAAATCGATATGGTTTTGGCGACGGATTCCGGATGATTCGCAGCACGTAAAGCTTGGCCTAGCGGTGGCTAGGCCAAGCCGTACGTGTTACGTGAGAAGACGGTCCCAAAGTTTTTAAAAAGGGCATCCAAGAAAATCATAAATACCCAGCATAGCCCAATCGTTGCCCCCGCAAGTTAGGTTAAGTTGTAAGTTTTAACTAAGCTAATTGATGATTTGGTGTTCATGTATGTAATTTACTAAAGAAAAACTCTCTACAAAAATATATAGAGCATCAAAAAAATTCAACGCACTGCCGCACCATAATATACTCACAGAAATCGAGATCAATCTTTATCAGACAAAAAACCTAGCAATAGCCGATCTATTCCATTTGATTGATTTAGTGGTTCATTTGTCAATGTCATTTCTTTTAACCTAGTGTAATGCATGATTGCGTATTATGTAAGGAATGAAATGTTTATTTAGTTTATAATACTTTCATTTTAATCACAACATCAGAAAGTAATTATAAAAATTCAAGATATTTCAGAAACAAATTATTATAATTTTATTTTATTATTCTCACTAAGCAATTCTCAATCATTGTGATATAGGCTAACGTCGGCTTTAATAAAAAGGTACTTTGTAAGATCAAAAGCTCATTCTCATCATTTTGTGCCGAGTAAATGTACCCAGTTCGCTTTTACGTTTCACGCATACTTTTCAAAGATTGATGACTGGCTCACTACAGAGATTTAACATGTTTATATAACAACAACTTTGTGTGTGTTAAAAGCTGGTCTGTAATTATTAATAGATAAAAACATACGTCACCACGGCGCCTGTCTGTACTATCAAACTATGTTTCTGTACGAATCTATTCGTTACCTGTTACAATTTAAAATTACTCCGTCCGCTCCCGCTTATTAAAAATTAAGACCTATAATTATGATTAAACGCACCTAGCCCGAAGGTAGCGATGAATGTATTAAAAATAGTCTATTTGCCTATGAATTCATATTTAAAATATTTCAAAATAAACATCATTCGGATTATATATTTTTCGGAATATAAATCAGCAAACAATAGTCAAACATTTAAAATCTTTATTTTAATCCCTTACTTACCATGTGTTTATTTACAGCAATTATTAATACAATGAATGTAAAATGAAAATAAAGCTCATTCTTATAAAATGTCAACTACAATATCTCCACGAAAACGGCTTGTTTCATCCGAATAGGTTAGGTAAAAGCCTCGGCATGCTTCACTCGTTTTCTTAAGCGTGTTCTCTGCAGCCTACATTCAACATTAAGCAAAGTTATGTTACTTTTTGTGGCTTGTTTATTTTCTACTGTTTTGTTAAACGTTGCTTTGATGCTAAACTTGATAGCAAACCCTCAAACCCTTTCAATTATTATCTTCACTTTTTAATATTTATTTATAAATCCATTGTGGTTGCACCCACCCTATGAGGCGCTGGCAAGATATTTTTAACAAATTTATTTTATATTGCCTATTATGCATTAGGAAATATTATAATATAAACACTCACATAAATTTAGCCTATTTTACTTTTTAAATACTAATAATTTAGTTAATATTCTGATCATTTTTTAACCCTTGTTTTAATTTCACACGCGAAATTGTATGTTTACAATTTAAAAATACGATTCGCGAATTAATTTATTTTCGAAGTAATGCGTATGCAGATACAGTTATTAAAGATTTCGTATATCAATCTTAAGTAAAAAAAAAAAAAAACAATTTACTATTACTATATAAATAACAATTCGATCATTTCGATCAACTTCTTGTAACAGTCATTTAAAAAATCTAAATTATGTAAAGTCTAATATAAGCATTAAATAGTATATCCAATGTTATAATATTCGACAAAAGTACATGCACATTTAAACAAAGGTTTAAAGAAATCATTATTTGTTGAATAACGTAAGTGGTATCATTATCCTTTTCACTGCTACAAGGTACTTCTTTTTGGTGCAGTCTTGTACGTGTCTACTGATGGCGACATTTCTGCTCACGAATTTCGCACCTGTGCGCCCCGAAATTTTTTATACTGTAAAAATCGTAAAAGTTAATATATGTATATCATAAAAATGTACATGATTGGTGAATTGTAGTGATATGAAATTTAACATGCAGTATCTACCGTAATTCTCTTACAAAGAAAGCTCAGGCCTAATTCGAACACTCAAAAGAATTAAGTAATCAAATAATCCTACTCTCTTAGACCGTTCTCTGATTAATAAGGGTCGTATTCTTTTTAGAGATTTTTTTTGTTCACATCTCCGGATGTGCGCCCTCAAGACGTCGAAAGATACTTCTAACCGATCTTACTAGAAATCAATGGCTATCACATACTTCAATGGCCGTCTTACCACTGAAATGATTAATGACGGTGATGATGATGATTTTACGAAGCTCAACACGAAGAGCGTGAGTCATTTTAAAAATATTTTTAAATAATGTTGTCACGGAATAACTTATAAATTTTGTACAATTAGACAGACCTATTCCTTCTACTATCAGGAACTAATTAAAAATTTTAAAAAGGCTTGTTGTTGAAAATTTATTTGATCGACAGTGAATCCTGTTTTTTCTTATAATTTTTAATTCTTCCAATATCACATATTTAACACTTTTATTTAAAGTCCATGTTTCTGCTCCATTTGCCAAGTGAGGATAGAAGTTTAAGACATTCCCGTACGCCTACGCTAATTTAAGATACAGTACTATAAACTTTACGTAAACCTTCCTTGTTAAAAGCACTCCTTGGGATCGTTTTCTTTTATTGCTCGTTGTGAACACCGAAAGAAAGCATTGCAGTTGTCACGAATGTTACAACATCGAACTTATAATAATATCTCGGGTGCTTGCTTAACGAACGGCTATAATACAGAATAATCCTTGTTCAGCACAATGCCACTATGAGTGGCTGATTTAAAGGAACTTCTGACTTTTTCATACTATTTTTAAAACACTAGATATTCCTTAAGAAATTTAACTTGAACATCGCATAGCGTCAACTTTTACAATTTAATAAAAATCACTGATTAAAAATGATCTGTCATCATCATCATTTGCAATTCGACTTTGTAAAGAAATCCCGAACACAGGCACAACTATCCATTGCTGGAGTTTTCACTTTTTAATTAAATAAGTTGAACAGCCATAGTGCTTAAAATAATAAATCTTTCTTGTGATTTTAGATTAGTTATAACAAGTCATTGTCCTCAGATAATTATAAAAAAGATATATGTAGCAGTAAAAATAAATTTGCGCCACTGTATCCAGCTTATTCAAGTATTTATGAGATTCTTTGATCCCACAGTAACTTTATTTACCGATTAATAATTATTACAGTACAAAATCGCAAAATGTTTAAATTTGGAATTACACCCGGAAACAATTATAAAACAAATACACCTCACGGTGATCATAGCCATGGTCCAGGGGAAATACTTGGGCTACGATAAAGCTCTATTTTATATCACCAACATCACTGCCAGCATAAAAATTAATGTTATACTTAAAGTATCGTGATTACGTGGTAATTAGTTAAAAAGTGAAAAGACACTGTTTCTTGAAATATGTCTAACAATCATTTCTTTAGATTACTGTTCTATTTTTGATTATGAACAGTATAAAATAGATGAATAACTTTACAAATGGCTTAAGTTATCCTTTAATTTCGGGTTTAATAGAAAATTATTCAAACATTCTCTTTGAGAAATGTAGAATATTTACAGAGTTAAATGTTAGTTTAGGAAACGTAAAAGAGAATGCAAAATTACTGTTATATATTTGTACATTTTATGTTTTATGCTTTGATTTAGTACTTGGATATAAAGTTCAGAAATTGAAAACTCAGTCATCGGTCTTACGCTTTCCACGACCTCATGCAATCGGTTTACTTAGTGAGATACCTACCCACGCCGAGGCTGCCGGCTCATGGTAGCCAATCGAGAACCTTATTTCCAGCAATGATTGCACCAAGTATATGACACGCCCACTGCCACTTTAGACGAGCAGTTACACCAGGTATGTCGATAACCTTATTCAATCGGTTCAAATTTTCAAATTGTATTTGTTTTCACTAATGAAATAATGTAAGAAAACAAGTGTTCCCATTTTATTTTACAGAAAATAAGTACTTCTTGGCGCGCAAACCTGATAACCTCTGAGGCGGAAGATGGGCAAGTGAAATATAGGACATTCACCCACAAGGTGGACAGACGACCTTTTAAGGTTCTTGGAAAACGCTGGATGCAGCTTCCAACCGATCATATTAGGAAACTATGGATGAGGACTATGTCCGGTAGCAGATGTCCCACGGCTGAAATGATAACAATGATTGAATGAATGAAATGATTGTTTGCCGCATGCGCATTTATCAGCGGGCTGGCGGGCGGTGCACTTTGCTGCACGACTACCACTGCATGTGCGGAAGTGGCTAAATATTGGTCATTTTCTTACTTAGGATGGACTTCTGTAAAATAACGCCTGATTCCATTAAATCCATTAAATATGATAACAATGATGACGTAATTTTCATTTCATACAAACCTGATTAGTGACTAAATAAGTGACATTTATTTCTTCAAGTTAACAAGAATACGTCTCTTTGTATCAATGATTTTTTTTTTGTTTTTGGAAGCTCTCTTTTTTACCAAGTCATGTCTGTAATTCAAATCCAACAGAACTTTTAAATCTGGTTTGTTGGCACAGCCGTTCCAAACCATACAGAATAAATTCTCTCCAAATTAAAACGAAAAAAAAGAGAACGCTATCCTTAAGGTCGTATAAAAAAAGTAAATGAGTTTTAACTTTTTATTTCAAATACTGTTTTCCTAACCAAATAATTATCAAAATATATATTTGGAACAGTTAATAATAAAATGGAATAATATTCAATCATTTTTTTACACGTTAGGAATGTATTTGAAATTTTCCTCTCGCAGTCAGTTTATTGATTCCTTGATAATGACACCTCATTAATACGTTTCCGTTTCGTTACGCTTCGATATTTAGGATTCTTTTATGTTTGATAAATTAAATTCATTTATTTTTCTTTACAAATGAGAAATCCCGCAAAGTGAATAAACCAAGTTTCAACCGTTACATGAACTTAATTAAAAAAAAACCCTAAGCAGAACAGACAAGTGCAGCGTAAAAACCTTTATAGAAGAAGCGAGCTCTTTATTATATAACCTGATGTAGAACACGTGTTACTTGCATTTCAAAAGGAATTAATTCATTATTTTTCTATGCCTTTTCAATTCCGTGCTATGTAAAGATTTTTTCAGCGTCAAAAGTATAAAGATACAACTTAAATTAAAATAATTTCTGCATAATTTCTGCATAAAATATTTGTTTTCATTACTAAATACTTTTTGGCTGATGCAAATAAGCAACAGAGAACGCATACCAGGAAACGCAACGTAGGACAGCTACACGCAAGTCGGACAGATGGACTTAATGAAATCGTAGAAAGAAGCTTTATTGTAAGTCTAAAGGGGAGGCTTCAACTCAACTGTGAACATAATGATCATGAAAATAAGAATATTTTAACATAAAATGCAATTGTTGCATCTTTGCCATATACGAGAAACATTTATGGAAAACAGAAGCTGAGAAGAAGAAAATATAATAATAAATTACTTTCGGCAGGCTTAAAAAAAACAACATTTAGTGCGTGTTGCGCGTATTGATACATATATTCTGTATTATTAGTACACAAATTACAATTTACAATAGGATAATATACTACCTTAAACTTGTTTTGATTAAAATGCATGCCAAGTCATCAGAAGGAGCAATGAATATTGTCGCCAGTACCAGTGTTGTCTACGATAGCTCTCTCTGAATGCTGTATAGGTCATCATCCAATGAAGTTTCAAAGACAGACGCAATAATTAATCTCACCTATTAATGCGAGTAGCGCAAGACCTGTCAACGTAATGATGTTTGAGGAAAACCTTTTCCTTGTGATAGGATGATAATTCATTACATTACAAAATGATGGAGCAATTTCGGATTTCTTAAAAAAAATACAAAATAATTCTAGAATCTTCGAAATTTTAACCTATGGTTTTCTGCAAAAAAAACCGTTTACTCTTTTTTTTCAAGTCCCCAGTCCACTCGTGCAGTTTTAAAATTAAAAAACAATTTTTGACTATACACGAAAGAAAAGATGTTGCTCATGTGACGATGTTAAATTTTACTAAATAAGCGTATTGCATATTGGATATATCCTAGAGACTTGAGATATTAGCTACGTTGAAAATCAATTAACCTGCGCTATTAGAGCTTGTCGTAATTGATTTACACGCTCGCGAGAATTTGTCGTAAGTACATGCTATTAAGAAGCCTAATTTTGACAGGAAAATAGGTAAGAAATTTACAAAATATTCTGCAAAATGCTAAATTGCCTTAATAAAATTAAACTAAATTTCCCTATTAAAGTTGCCTTTTTAAGTCTCGATCTGTCTGCCGAAATAAGTCGAAGAATTACCATATTCTGAAGACTAACAGCTATATTAAATATTAATTAAATAACATAGATATAGGAAAGCCATTTTAAAGTTTTCACAAACATTATAACTGTCAGTATAAAACTATGTTGTTTATATTATGAATGTACAATTCTATATTATAGTATTATCTACATATGCCAAATTGCCAAAAGTTACAAAAAAAAATAGTTAAGGCTACTTAAGACTTAAAATTCTTTTTTAATATTATTAAATGATAAGAATTTTTAATAATCTATGAAACGTATCTAAGTTATATCTCATAATTCTCATGTTAACACCTAACTAAAATAGAAAAAAAAACTTTGTTTCGTGTCTTTAGGTGAGAAACGGTAGTTATCAAACAAGTCTAAGTTAAATCCTCGCGAGAAACAGTTTTACAATTATGTATAGTTCTAAAAATGTGGTACTGATGTTTCTTGTTGTTATTTAAACGTAACACGACATCCGTATAAATTAATTAAGGATTCGTGCAGATATTTTAGTTATTTTTTTTTTGTTATTTTCATCCGCATCTGAGTAACTTTTGTTAAGGCTAAATTGTAAACACATAGATGAATTTAAAAACATACATACATAACATTTTTATGTTATTTACTGTGACTGTTTCATTTTCGTTATGATCACTTGTACTGCTCATTTATAGCGTGGGACGTTTGAAACACGAAATACAGAGAAATAGCAATAAGAGCCTCGGAAGCAATTAGATGACTCCCATATGAAAAATCGTTATTTTTTATATATTACTTCTAATTTCGTAGAAGCAAATGTACAATAAAGTGATAAGAACAGAGTATGCTTTCCTACCTTCAAAACAATACAACAACTTTAGAGCGTAGAAAATATAGTAATTTTTATTCCCTGTGGATTGTCTTAATCTTAATCACTAGCATGGGCACATTCAGACGTATCATACATTTCGTAGCCCTGTGATTATTACAGCTACGGCTTGAACTATCGTTACGAAGCCACTATTGAATTGTAGCCGCTTAATATTTACTTTATTAATAATACTTACATTATTACGTTTTATATGAAAAAAAATCTTGGGCTTCATGATAGACCTTTTTTTATTCTTTAACCTTCCAGTACATTCAGTAATCATTAATGAACACAATCATTTTTTAAATCATAAATATATAAATATCATAAATATATAAACAAGAATTTATATTTCCACGAAAAAAAAATGTTTTTTTCTTTATATTTCGGCTTACGGCCAGGATGACCGAATAAAATATTACTTGTATTTATCTAACCTACTAACAAGAAATAAACATTTTTCTACCGTATTGATATTTGTGATACCCAATCTTCTCGACAAACATTCTTGAAAAAAATGACGTGTTATTTGTTTATGCTGTTGTACCAAATTAAATAAACATTAAAAAAATATTAATTTATACATTTAAGGCTCTTTGAAAATAGTCTATGAATTTATTATTACTAAAAATTAAATTGGTAAGAATTTAAACATCCATTATTATATTATATATATGAATGGTATTATAAGTAAAATAGATCTTTACATGGTACACTTTAATATTGTTCATTCTAAAATCCGGGAAAAGCCGGGTACAAATTGACGGGTTATTTGTGGTCACTTTTGCAATATGCTTTATGCAGTAGTAGAGAAATTCATTTTCAAGTTTTATTATTAGTTAGTAATAAATTACTAACTAATAATAAAACTTGAAAAATTGGAATTTATAAATATACTTAAAAGTATATTTACAAATTCCAATTTTTTTTAAACTTAGGGAGTTCATCGTAGTGCTACTCAAACCGCAGTACCACGCCTTAGGTATGTGCGCGGCGTGACGGGGGGAGTGTTTTTATAAAGCTAGCTCTGTTTCTATTTTTAAAAGAATTTACATTAAAGATAAAAATAATATAAATGACATAAATTAGTCAATAAAATGCATTTCTGTAGGTGACAAAAATTATTTCGAGTATTATTAATGAAAATTGAATTTATTTTTAAAATTATGTATATAAATCAGTTAAAAACAGAAAGTCTCCCTTAACATACATTTTCACGGTAATTTATTCTGAATACTTTTGGGAAACCCTAATTGTTCTTTGTTTCGGGTATAAAGGTAACGCTCGAAACAAGTTTTACGTATCCCCTAAAACTGTTTTAGGACATTATGTGCCCAAATATGTGCATAAAACGTCGGATCCAGTGATAGTGGTAACCAAATGTACCATTAACACCGACCCCATAAAAACTTTTGTACTATTTAACTTTATTTACGTTTTATGGCACAAATAAAAAGAAACATGTAGAGAATAAAAAAGCTTCATTTTTTAAATGAAGGACTTAAAGTAAAACGTGTTCCTCTGTGGATTACATAATAATTTTAGAATTCATTTATTTGAATGTTATAAATATTACAATTGTGTAAAATAAATAAGTTTGATATTCGACATATAATTAATACCTGTGCACATTGTTCTTGAACTAGACTGACATTTGATCCTCGTAGGCATTTTGAGGGCCTTTGAGACCCAAATGGCCTTGACTAGCGACCACGGCCAGATAGACGCGGCGTAGGCCGCCACTACATAGAACGACCACGTAGTCAAAATGGCGGAAGTCACTGGATACGGGCAACGCAAGACCGGTTATCGTTGATATTTTAAAGGATGGTCTATGCCTTGTAGTCGGCATCTATCGGCTGGAATAATAATTTTTGGCATTTTATAAATTTATTGAAAATGTTTTAAAATCAATGTTTTCATTTATTACTTATTGAAGCTTAGGTGAACAATCGGTGCGAATACATATCAAACATTCTACTAAGCCCTGAGATACTATAAATCACGAGGTCGTCCTTTTTCTTTGTAAGCAGCGGTGACGTAACGTAATTTAAATCCAGTATACCCTTTTCATGATCAAGCCTGCAACTAATGATCGTAAACCTCAGACTTACTATCCCAGAATTAAGATTTTACTTTAGCCAATATCATATACTATAATCCGTACTATATAACAAAACGTTTATTTGTTTACTTATCAGCATTATTCTAGATAACATATTAATATTCTTAGTGACATTTTAAAAAGAAATAAATGAGTAAATTTTTCCTTCCTTAAGTTACTTTTATGACTCAATATTTCAAAAACCTTTCCCAAGGCGTGCAACATTTGTCTCCGTTACATTAACTTTTCAAATTTTTCAGCTCTGTTTGAAAACTAGTAACGTAAAAAGACTGAAACGTTAACAATAATTCTAGATAAAATAGTTTAAAAACCAAAATTCATCGTCTTGAACCAAAATATAATTATTATTAATTCTCTGTCTTCAGAAACCATTAAGAGTTAAAACTTTTAAGTATAAATAATGTTTTTTAAACTTTTAATCAAAGACCTGTTTCAAAATAAACAATATGCAATTAAAATTATTCTTTGAGCTGAAGCTTAATGGCTCCTATTCAGCAGCGAGCAAATACTCGAATTTAAATTGAGGTCAACAGTTTTTAGATAATATTCTTTGCGATCAGCCCCTTCTTAAAATTATGAGTATGATTTTATTTCGTTCTTTTCATTTTAAGCTATCAAAAAACCCCTTGTTAAAACAGAATCATTAAATTAAACTCGTGTATCTGAAAGTGTCTATGAATTTTTATATCGATCATAATATTTTATAAATGATTGGAATGCGACCATTAAATTCTCTTAATTATAAGTTATCTCTGCGACACAGAAAATACATTTATTCGCTACAGAGGGAACTGCATCAATGTGCACTAAGGCGTAATGCGTCGTTATCGGACTTTTTTAACTCACAGCACGTACACGGTGGAGTACTATTTAACAGAGGTATTCTGAACTGACTTCCAATTTTAGATTTAGAACTAGCAATATACGAGCTATATATAAATCTTTTATTTTTACTCCACATTGCAATTGTTTATAAGTACTTACGTGTACTAACATGAATGTTCTCACTCTTATGCTAACGTGCTTAGTTAGAAGACCAACATGCCACTTTTTCCAATTCATTTTGTTATAAATATTAAAATGTAATATTTGCTGATAGCATAAATTAAAGGATCTCCAGTGCCCGTAACACAAGTTAACAATTGTCACAGGGGGCTACTATTTGTTTTATCCGACCACTGTTATGTGAATACGTTCTCTACAGTGCATAAATTTATTTGTAATTCTAGTTTTTGTTTTTAGAGTGTGAAATGTGAAAATATTTTTAAAAATATTAAGAATATCATATCATATGTATCTAAAAAATTAGTAAACAATATATGTTCGCGAGTTGACAAATTTAAAACTAATAAAAGGTTGTTTTGAATTATTTATCGCTTAGATGGTAAGTTAGAAAACAAAGGCGTAGAGCGTGTCCTTGGAAATTCAAACAAACACTCTGCATAGTAGACGAAATGCAAACGTTACGGGGTGTGTGTTTACGGCCTCTAGAAGCTTTGTTAAAATATTTAGAAAAACAGTGTCTTTGCACTTTAGTTAGTCATTGAGTTGAAATAAAAAGCCATCACTAACCTCTTTCAATTTAAATGATGTCCTTTCGCATTCTTTTAAATCTTTTTCATTCTATTTTGAGTAAAATATTTGTTAAACTTTTTTTCTTTTTTACTATTATCATTACTAATAGATACATAGAATCAAGGCCTTGCATCAAATTGGAAAATATTAGGAACTAATTACTTCAGTGAAGGAGCGAACATAAACTATGTTAAAAGAGGATATAAGAAGCAGATGATATAAAAACAATAATTGAGAAGTATAATCTAAATATGTGTATATATTTAAGAGATTTCTATCTATATATTAACCATAATATGACATCATAATTTCTCTGGAACCATTAGGCTTAAGGACTTGAAATTAGTAGGAATATTTTTTGCCGAGTAGAAATTTAAAAACATCTAATTATTTTCAATAAGTAGAGAATATACAAGAAGATTCTTATTACATGAACTTCACACATAATAAAAAGAAGTATATTTTTATTATTAGATTGATATAGTGATTGAATTTGTTTAATAATTGCAAATTTGTTGAAAGCTAATATTTCACATATTTCTTGCTATTATTTTATTCAATATATGATTCATACAGATATTGTAGAATATATAAGTTAAATACAATTGAGTTCAACCAATCCCACTAAATGTATTTCTTTTATAAAATTTAAGAAAAATCTTACGTTAATAAATTGTTAACGTGTAAGCTCTTAAAAGACCTGTCAAGAACAGGCATATTCCTGGTAATTACCTAATGGGTCTGCGTGAATAATACATACTTACCGTGTATCATATTTAATATTTTTGAAGTTATGGCTTAATTTAAATAATACATTAAAACTTACATTAATTTAAATATTTAACATTGTGATACTTATTTGTTTTTGTGTATAAGGCATTTTTGTACTAATCAAAACATCTTCCGCAAGTGTAGCCAAAAACATAATAAAGATATTACCAACATCATCATTTTAGCGGTAAGTTCACTGCTGAACGCAGGCCTAGCCCATTGAGTTCCAATAGAACCGGTTGACATTGTTTTGTATCCAGCGTCTTTTGATGAACTTAACAAGGATTTTTATCCACCTCATGGGTGAATGTTGTACGCTGATCATTCCAGTCCATGGTCTCCGTTTCTAACTCTTCGTACGCCCATTGCCGCTTCTTCTTGCCAATCCACTGAATATGGCGGTTACTTTGTAAAGATCTCCTCATTCTTGACAATAGCTCACTGAGCAAATGTGAGATTGCCAATAAAGCCCGAAGTAAGAGAGCACGTTTAACTGCCGTAAATCATAACTTATTCAAGTATATAAAGGATCAATTTGCTTGCGATACTATCCAAATCAGGTTTTGTACGTTTAAATTATTGAAAGTTATTGTAGCCGTTGTCAATAGCCATCTTACTGACACGACGTGCATAAACATTAGAAAAATATATTTAAAAATACGAATACAACTTAAGATTCTTTCTTCCGATTTTAATATCAAAGCCGCTTTTTAAAAAAATGTTTTTTTTTTTATAATTGAAAAGTTACAGACCTAAAGTTATAACAAGCGGGTGTACTTCATGCGTGTACAACATATAAGTGGAGCCCGCATAAAATGTTCATAATGGGTCTCCTTTGATCTTACAAAAGCACTTCATTAAAATCGACCTGTCTTAAAAAAATTTAAGATATTTTTATCTTTATTTTTATTTTTAAGTTTGACCATGATGTATTGTAATGAATATATAAACATTATTTGAAAACATTTTGATCTAACTAAGGTTCAGTCAAAGAAATTTATTTCCATGCGATTTTAAGTTGTTAATTATAATTTCGTATTGAAAAAGTTTACCTTTTTTATAAACGGATGTTAAATCGTTAATATATTTCATAGTGGGTATTTCTCTAGTGTTATTTTAGCACTTCACACATTGCTCAGAAAAAGTTAGAAAGCTTAAATCGTGATTTAATAAATTGATATAAAACTTCCTGTTATCACACAATTGGAAATTTGTTTTTTTTTTGTCCTCAATCTCGCATTCGTTAATGTTCAAAAAAGAGATACTGTCTAAATTCTTTAGGACTTTAAGATAAAGTGTCTTAAGGCTTACTTTTGGGGTAATTAAATTCAACACACTTTTAACTGATACAAGCGCTTAAACATAATTTGAAACAACGGATAGTTTCAAAGTCACCTAGTTTTATTGCCATAAACATTTTATATATCTACGTATCGTTTGTGAAGATAGATGTGAAATGTTACGGCATGTCTACGGTATGCATGATCGGAATGCCTATAAAGGATCAACCACAGTATCATGTTACGCTCGAAGGCTTTTATTCGATACAAAACATTCCTCTATTTTACTGTTCTAGATATAGAAAATTTTTCGCATGATTTTTATCTATTTTAAATAAATTGATGAACATGTATGTTAAGCTTCTTGCACAAGACTGTGATTTTATAACACTGGATAGTATTTACCTTGTACATCTGAAACAATTTAATCGCGAAATAGGATACCTAATATGTGTAATTCGATAAAGCTTGTAATTGAAATACAATTGCTTAAGTTATAACATGTCTTGTAAAAATACTTAGAAAAAATAACCTAAAATATAACTTGTCAGTTGGTTATAACTGAAAGTAAAAATCGTTTTATATCAAAACTGGAAACCAAAACATCATCAGCATTTCAGCCGTAGGAGGATAAGTACTGGACATATCCCATAGATTTCCAATAAGGCCATTTGGTCCGCATGCAGCGTCTTCCGACGACATCAACGAGGTCATCTGTCCATCTTGCGGGTTAAAGACCTAGGCAACGCTTGCCGGAATTTTAAGGCCCAAATCTTCATATGTTTTACGCGCCATTTGACCTGCCTGCCCACTGATACTTCAACTTACCAATCCGCTGGGCATTGACGGACACTTTCATTCGTTTATAATGTGTTAATTTCTGATTTGATCACATACATAAATGCCAAGCATAACCCTTTCTGTGGTTCGTTGAGCAATAGTTGAGATTGACAAAACTGGATTGTAATTACTCACAATCTTTGATGATTTAAGATTACCTTACATTTATTTTGCGACACAAACGAACAGCGGATAAAAATATTAAGATAAAAGTTAATTTTTATTTTATAGCTTCAGAAGACCTCGCAACATTGTGCTAGCTGAAGTAATACTGAGGAACCCTAAGGTCGTTAAAATATAACAAAGTTTAAAACTCCAAAGCAACCCTGGTAATTCCGTATTAATGTTGTTAGGCATAAGCAGAAGTTCGTTAGTAAGGGTTTAAGTTCGCCAGTTAGAGGAAACTTAGCGCATATAAACTCAGAACAGTATGCAAACCATGCGCAACATTCAAAGCTATAGCTGTTTGAATGCAAATGAGAACCGAAATGAACTTTTGCGTGTTACTAGTATTCAGTACATAATAGATATTTTAGAAGTGAAAAAATTAAATAAACAGTTTTCAGTTCACATAGCAATTAAAAAAAATTAACACTTCATTAAAGATTTTTTTTCTAGGAAATTTTATCTCGTTCAAAAGAGTTGTTATAATTAGTAAGAATATTTACCTTCTCATTTTATGTAATATAAACCTTCCAGGAAACTACACTTTCAGGCACAGTAGTTAGACATTAAGTTACGAGTACTTGAAATACGGACGGTGTTTTCGGCATGAAAAATATTTTTCTCATAATTTCTGTGCACATCGTTTCGAGTTCATGTATATGTAGTGTCTATAAAATCCATGTTTATGAAGTTCTCAATAAAACTGTTTCCAATCTTAAAATTCACATTGTTTATAGAAAAGTACCATGTGAATAAATAGGTATCATTTGCTGGTAAAACATTACATTTTAACAAATTAGTCTAGCTGAAAATATTTTTATGAATATTTTACAAATTTATTATGCTGACTACGAAGAGTAACGACAATGACCTTTGCGGTAGCGATATTACGGCTTATCACAATGGTCTACGATTTAGGGATCCCATAACAAAGCGAAAGGAAATGTGGAAATGTGTAGGATTCTCGATTGCTTGGGATATTAAAGCACTTTGTAATCATGAATGGTACAGTATTATGAAAACCTTATACACTGTCATATCGGTCATGTATGTGTCTCTTTTAGGTGGAAAATTACTTTTTTAATACTTCATCATTAAATTTACCTTAATTTATATGAAAACAATAGAGTACTAAAGCAACCTATTTAACTCATTTATTGCCGAATACACGGCGCCGTAGAGATGTACTTGTCTGAGTGCACGGCGCCGTGATTCTATTTTTTTTTTAAACAAAAGATGGCTTCCATATAATAATTATCAAAACATGCGCATAATACACAAAGTACTTAATCACAACTAATACAAACACTCAAATTGTACAGACACTTGTACGTTTAACAAAATCCGGCATTTGATAGACTTTAAAGAGACTGCATTGAATGTGTTAAAGGAAATTTTCTTGCCTATACGGCGGGGCATCATCATTCACAATCATTATATTAGCCGATAGATGCCCACTGCAAAGCATCGCTCCCCCCCCCCTCCCCCCAAATAAAGTTCGTCACGATGACCAGTTTTGCGCTGCCGGCATCCAACTATTCCCGTGACCTTTACTATGCTGTCGGTCAACCTAGTGATGAACAAATCGCGTTTGCCGGCTTGTGGGCGCTACTTGAGAACTTTTCGGTCCCAACGGCTATCGATAGCATATGTCATGTGCCCCGTTCCTACAACTTTAGACTAGCAATTCTTCGAGCTACGTCGTTGACCTTGATTTTTCTGCGAAACCCCTCATTTGTGATTCGGTTATCTAATTTTATAGTTAAACTATATAAATTAAAATTTTATTGGTCAGATTGCTATCATATTATTAATTTGACCGTTATACGAACTGCTGCTATTTAGAACTACCTACATTCTCTCTTTATTTGGAAACTGAATAACGGCAAATTCGTTCCTAGCCAAAGTCGATTTTACTTTCTTCTTTTACTTTTTACATAAAGCTGAACTACCACTTTCATTCACAGGTTTAGTCAAGTAAATATAAATGAACTTAATTCAATGTCAAACTTGATATCTATGTGTATATATATATATATATATATATATATATATATATATATATATATATATATATGTTATTATAAATATACTAACAGAAAATGTTATACGACAAAATAAAACACGATAGAAGAGCATGAAATTCATGTCGGCAATTGGTTTTATACTTCGCTTACTTTATATTTAATTTTCTAATAATATGCTTATTGTTTTATCCGTTTGATTCTTGTCATAATTGTTGCTAAGCCGAACCATTGTTTTTTTTTTTTAAATAAGTGATTCTGCTCTGAATATGAACCAGGCCAGGTACTTCCTATCCAAATGCTTAAATTTTTTCTTTGGAATGAAACCTGTCTCCCACGAACGATACAGCTATATCTTATGTATTATAATTTGATAACAAAATTATTAAGTACCCCTTAATATATTAAGTTTAACATTTGAGGTTTGTTTTCGTTAAGAAGTGCCTAAATCTTTGAAATATAGTAAGTTATATATATACAGCAATGAATATATTCATATATAAATAAATAAATAAGTAAATATCAACTCCTTCTACAATATTTTTGATGTTTGAAAGGATGAATAGATTTAATAAATCGAGGCAAAAATTGTAACATTCGATCACGTCTCACAATAATCAACCCGGAACAAACGATCGTTTAACTTTTACGACAAAATATAAATTGCCTTTAGGCCCTCATACCTAGTATTTGGATAGAAGCCAATTCAAAAAAAAGAGGTCATGGCAAAATGGCCTCGTATATATCGTGATAGTTTTTATGTTGGTAGTTATTGAGTAATCTATGTTAGTAATTGGATTTCATTTTTACCTAATTTCGTTTCTGTATATATTCACTATTTTCAAGAAGCTTCTTATTTCACTGCACCAGCAATCAATAATAGCTTGGGTTTTATGATGAAGAGGCCTGGTGTCGTTGTGCTTCAACATTTCAACACTTAAATCTCTCGCAACTTAAATGTGCAAAGAGTACTTAGTCACCATAGCAAACTACTTAAACTTTAGCTAATGCTGACTTTCATGCCGTTTCTAATTTCTTTCTAAGTGCTGACTCGAACCGCATCTCTTTTCTTCTCAATATCTTAAGATTAATCTAAATTATATATGGACAAAAATAATACTATACTAAAATACCACCTTGTTAAATTAAAGTGGAAAGAATAATTTATGACTTCGGCGTTATAAGTAAAGTGACGACAAAGAATTTTAATCTAGATGTGTTGTACATTATTAAAACATAAAAGTTAAATTGACATTTAACATATATTTAAATTAACATTGACTTTATATCGATATTTTGGGAGGATTGGAAAGCAATGTCGTTTCTGTCGACACATTTTACAGAAAAACCGACTGATTTTTACCGCTCCGGCATTCAAAATTTATATACTAGATGGCGAAAGGTTTTCGATATAGTACATATGATATAATATAATAGATCAGCGACCCTTTGTTATGAAATAAACTACATTGTATTCAATATTCGTCTGCGTTAATAATGAAATATTTCCTAAGAAATCGATTTATACACAAAAAATAATCATTAAATATAATACTTACTTCAAAACTTAAGATCAGCTCAATCAATAAGGCTATGTTTGATTACATGTTTCCGCTATCGCACGATGTGGGTTCTTATTGAGAAAGATACAAATTAGTTGAAAAACGTTTTATTTCTTTTTTGTATTGGTGGAATAAACCAATAGATGTTGACATTGCAGTCTGTCGAAACAGCCAGCTTTTTTAATAAATACTTTATAAATAGATACATAGTTATACAATGAGATTTTGTAAATAGTCTTCCAGCGGTATAAGCGGGGAATATGTGCAAGAAATTTTGTTACAGTTCGCTGAATACTCTCAAAGAATCGACTGTTACCGCTAAACTCGCGTGGCTGGTTTCCTACACGAATGCTTCAGTCAATTGGGTGCGTAACACACCTTTCAATGTGTGTAAACATATATGTATTATTGTTCAAAATATAAATTTACTTATTATTCATATGATATAATTAATTCATTTCTTATATATATTTTACTCCCAAGAAATGTTTAATTGATATGAAACTTAAAGTTAATTTTTTTCAGGTAATATTTATTAATTTTCTTAACTGAATTTAAGTATTTTTTGTCAATTATAAGGGGGTGCCAACTCTCGACGTACTTGACATGCGAACAGAGAGAAGCGCAGTTTTTTTTTTTCAAGGCAAGTCGAAGTGGCAATCTTGTTGAAGTAATCGGAAAATGATGCAAATCACTTCTAAGCTGTCTTATTAGAAATACAGGGGGGTGACCTATATCATCAGGCGGTCCTACAGCAGAAATGATGATGACAAAATTTTGGTCTTAGTCTCTAATGATGTAATAAAAATTATGGATGTAATATAATTTAAAATTTTAATATTTTACCTTCGATGTGAAATACATAACGACTATATTTAGTTAGATATAGAAAGTTATTTAAATACTAAATATTTACGCCAATGTTATTTGGCTATAATGGATATTACTTGTCACAACTTTATGCTGTTATATAGTGTATAATTGATATTATTGTAATGTATTTTTCTCATCATAATATCACCCGATAAATGGGGTAATTAGCCATAATCTCCACGCTGGGCAGGTGGGTTGGCGATCGTAATGTGATGTTATGATATGCAGAGGACACTGCTGCCCACCCTCCGGAAACTGATCCCTCTGTCAGCTCGTACGACACCCACGGGAGAAAATGCGGTAAGCCCGCCCTACGCCGAACCCGCGAAATATATTCTATATATAAAATCGCCATGTGGACGCGTTGTGTTTTATATTTAAATTACTATATAGGTAGTAATTCTAAAAAAACTTAATAATAGCTTAGGTAAGACGGATTGAGATAAAAAATTCTTACTACATAAAGTCATCGAAAAAATATAGTAAAAGTACTTACAAAATAATTTGTGATTAGATTTTATAAATAAAATGTAATAATTTAAACTGTGTAGAAATGTTAATAAGTTAATGTAAGTAAAAAGTTAATGTTATTAACCTAATAACTACAAATAATTTAGTAAATATTAAAGTATTTAAGGTTGAATTACTTCACCAAACTTTTTATTCCTTTTTCGGGGTTTCTTAATGTTTATATAAGACAATGAAGGAAAATCACCGTTTTTTTTCTAAACCGAAAGGCGGGACCGAGTCTAGTGTGTGATTAATAGGGTTGACCGTCAAGATTTATATTTACGATTTCCGCTTGCCGATCTTAAGCGAATTGCAGAATAAAAAATGTTCTTTACCAATTCTCACATGTAACTTTTTTCTCACTTACTCAAATAATGTTTATATATCGAATATAATAGATACTGCACCTGATATCATTATTAATAATTTCATATATGATCGAAGTTTCAACCTTACCGAACTAAGACATTAAGAGCGAACGCCGTATAATTAGTTGACAAAAGCTTTTAAGTCAATTTACTTAAAATGTGGTATAAGTTTATTTTGCACTACGACAAACTTTGAACGCATTTCCTCAATATAAATCGTAATCATTACAAATATTGATCTACTTTAGGAACAAATTATGTAAATTATTCTGGAAATTTGAAAGCATAACGAGGGTTGGCGTTAATTGCTCTTCACCGAGTACCATCAACGATTTAATTCAATTAAATAACTACATTGTGCTAAGTAATAACATCGCGCCTCATCGTCATGTTGTAATGGCGTTTCCTTTAAAATATATCAAATTACAAAATTCAAGTGCAAATGATTACAGTTACTTTAAAAAAGGAACTTGAATTAAACAGATTATACAACAAATTTAAAAATTGTGTTGCTCTCGAATTGTATAAAATACTAAACTGTTTCTATCATAGCCTTAAAATATTACTAAGTTACTGGTATTATGTAGATTCATTATTGGCGGGAAATAAAATTTATTATTATTATTAATTCATTATTTTAAAATCTCCTCTTATTTTTCATTTGCTTCTTACTCTAAAACTGATAATCATTTGCTCGTTTTAATTATGATTGTATTATCTGTGACAAAAAATTATAAATTTTATGGTTTGTGAAGCGATGATATGTAAAAACTCGGTGGTTGTCCCAACCGGTAAAAAGTAGTACGTAACGACCCAAAAAGCCCACAAGCTTTGCTACCGTACCTTAACTAAAAGCGACCTTAGGAAGCAGTGATATTCCGGTCCTAGTAAAAAAATAAAAGGTATCCAAATTTAAAGATTTTTCTAAATTATTTATTATAATTCAGTTATTTAGCTTAAGAGAAATATTTTCAAAGAAAGTGATGGCACACACATCTTTGAACGAGATTTTTTTAATTCTTAACCTTCAAATACAATTTCATGATACGACATAGAGTAATGAAACCTTATCCATATCATCACTTTCTGATTTAAAAGGAAAATAATTAGTGAACGCCACTGTTTAAACATTATTCTGCTTGTTAGGAAAAGACCTTATAATAACAAAGCATAGGAAACAAAAAAAATGTCAAAAGTATCTGGCAATTTATATTCTCAGAACTGAGCAGTTCCGAACCCTTTTTTAGTCCGAAATTTATGACGTGCCTGGATTCTCAAGTTCCCTTTGCTTAACCTTTTAATAAATTCCATTATGATCGAAATAAATTTGACTTTTTACAGACTTCCCTTTCATTAGGATAATTACAAAGTAAGGCTTTCTTGTTAAAACTGGGTTAAGCGTAGACGGATAGGCCGCGTTGATAAGGATCATGACCCTTTCTATTTCTTTACAACTCATGAGTAACTCGAGGTCTCTGATGACTATTCATAGATCCCTACCAACGTGTTAACAACTACGGGACCATATTACTTTTCATATTAAATATCTAAGTAATCTGTGATATAAGTATTCTTTGATAAAAAAAATTGCCTTACCTTGAATTGAACTACATTGAAACATATATCGGAGTCAACTACATGTTAAAAATATGTATATCAACAAAAAGAATAAAAAAAAGGTTTTCAAAAAATTGTGTAGTCTGCGAATACAACGTAATGTTGTAATATAAATTAATTGTCGGTATAAACAACTATGCTGCAAGTATAGAGAAGAATTTCATTATTATTTGCCTCAGGTATTACTTGTTAAATAAGAATTAATTCTCACAATAGGTGTTTCAAAATTCACAAAAGAAAATTTTCATTAATGTTTCGGGAATCAAATCAAATGTAAAACTCAGTAATAACCATTTTTATCTCTCATCACTGAAGCCAGGTGCAGAAAATGGCACTTTTTCCCGGCCGTGTCGCATTAAATGAGTAATTAGGAGCAGCCGAAAAGTTCAACGTAACAACAGATTTATACAGGCTGCTGAAAATTATGTCACTCATTAAAATAAGTTTTTGTTTCGCCGTAATCATCACCAATTGCAATCTTAATCTTTTAAAAAAGAAAAAGGTTTAAATTAATTTGTCATATGTAAATAAAAATAAATGTCCAGGCTTCCTGAAAAACTCTAATACAGCTCAACCAACTTGGCTTTTAGAGAAAAAAATGTAAATATTGTGAAGGCAATGGTAAAAACGACGATATTCTTTTACAGAGCATATTAAAACACCTATCTCCAACGTCTTAAAGCGTGTTAGGATGTAATCAAACCTAAAATATCGCATATACTAAGCAATTCAAACAAAATATTAACACATTATTACGTAAGTGTTTCATTGAACGAAATGGAAAACATATTTTATTAAATACTTTTATTCTGTAAATTGTTTATTATTAATTAAAAAAACATAGCGGTCAACACGTAAAACAATTTATTTATTATTTTTCCAATTTGACTGTGACTGGCTTTTAGAGAAATAATAAAAAATATATATTTTTGTAATAAAATAAAATTAAACTGGAATTTATTTAATTTAATAATCAAGTTTACTGTGTGTTAAGACAAGTATTGACAACTTGTAAAGTATGTGACTTTACACACTTAATCTTTTTAGAACAGGAAACTGAAATCTGTAGAACCGTCCGACACATCTTACAATAAATAATCCCTTCCGCACAACTGTATTTTAGTATTTACAAACGAAACCAATTTATGGCTTGCGTAGAGTATCTTATTTATTGAAAGAATACGAACTATATGAACTATTTTTTATTAAATTCCTGATTACAAATACGTATTTTATTTTATTCCAGACATTTCATTACCACGCGTTTAAATAACTTGTTTTATTTTAATACAACAATTACACGTTAACGTGTAAATAGTATGAGGTATTTAACCTTTATGTACATGAGGAGACTGTAAAAATTTAAAGAATGCCAAATATTTGCCTGTGAAGCTGCCGTGAAAATTAATGGACTCTTCTTCGAGATCTTCTTCCTAATGACATTAAAGGCAGTCACTGTTTATTCGGCATCATTAAACTGTACCATACGAAGTTTTTCTTTTATTTGAGGAAATAATATATGCCGCTTAGTTCACGGTCGTGGCTGTAAAGAGAATAATAACCTATCAGTTCCACAACTGACAGTGAAATTCTCGGTTGTGCGTTGTCCTGACGAAAGAGATATTGCTGCGTGGACGTTGTTCTTTAACTATTTCTTTGTTATTACCTTTTTCGAGAACAATTATTGTATAATGGGCTTTGCAACGAAAAAACTAGGCGATCACCTTTTTTCTTATGCTTCTTCCTCTATTATTTTCTATAGGTTATTACTAAGTAACCTACCTTGGTAGGCCTATCTATTGGTAATTCTTTAGGGTGTGTGGAAGATTACCGATAAATAAGATGTTTTGAACACTGTGAAGATTGTCTCTTTAAGTCAGGATCATATTAAAGTATATGGCAATATCAAATACAGCATTTGAGACACAATAGATCATTTTGAATATAACTCATACTCATGCGCAAGCTTGAACGAATTTAATTGTAGCTAATTCATTTGTCAGACTCTATCAAGTGTTGGGCAACTTCGATATTAGTTTCAAAATTCTCTGTTTAAAGACGTACCTTACGCGAATCATCGCTGGCACTAGCACAACCTTGTTGGAACTCGTTTAACCAGTTATAATTAGTAACACGAGATGAAGCTTTATCATCAAAAGCTAGCCGAAGTCTGAATAGATTAAAAAATGGTAAAAAATTCAACGAAATTCTCGTTTTAATTTTACATGTTAAATCCATAATGACACTGAAATTTATTTTGTAAGTTGCCGCTAATTTGTGAAAAGATTAGTATTTAAAAGTTTCAAATTTATTTTAAGATTAGTAAATAAGTAATAAACGTAAAAAGATTGGTAAAGAGTTCAATTTAGATTTTTTTGATGCAACTAGTTCTTAAAACGAAACGTCACTAACATACAACTAAAGAAATCATTTTATCTATCATATAATTGTATTAAAACTTTGTTCAATTTTAGTTGACTGATCTATCTTTCTCCTTGATTTTCTGTCCCAAGTAAATATATAGATACCTATCTGCGAGATATATAGCGGGTCTTCTAATTCACCTGTAGACTTCTGAGAACATCTCAGAAAGGTCTTAATCTTAGATAAGTATACTTCAACCTAAACAAACTTTCTCAAAATACACATTGTAAGTAAATCTACCTCTGATCGATAAGTTAACAAGTTAGGTGAGTAGTCATGAAACTAACTTTGTAAGATCTTTGAAAATAAAAACGGACACTAAATTAAAATTACCTTAATTTGTATCAGGAGCAGCATTTCCTTTTAAACCTTATTAATTTTATAAACATTATTTATTTAATTGATTTTATATACTTTAAAATAATTATGGCTAATTAAGAATGGAATTTTGGTGATATAATTACGGAATATAAATTCATAATGATTATTGTTTGATTAGGTTCATCATCGGCAAATGTATAATCATGTGACAATACTTGGCATTCCTCAAATGGCCTCACAGGCCTTAAAATTCTGGAGTGAGAACCAAAAAACGGCAGGCGTAGTTTAGGTCGTTCCTCCACAAGGTGAACAAACAACTTTATTAAAGTCGTCTATTATCAATTTCTCTGGAAAGCATAGTCCAACAATGGAAGTCTTTCGGCTGAATTAATGATTATGGTTCCTCTGTTCTATTAAAACCCAAAAGTAAGTTTTTGTTTTTTCTCTATTGTTACCATTCAAATATTTATTTTCATAATTATGTTTCTAATAAACTCGCTAAACAAATTATTGTTATTACAAGTACATTAATTTTGATGTACATACTAAAAATAAAAGAATTTTCCAATGAAACTTTGATAAGTATCTTCTCATACATATTCTATAAAGCAGCTGAAACATTCACAAGTAAATAATAAACTTTCTAAAGTAATAACGTTTTCGGTACAATGGGCACTTGTCACACCATTTGGCTTTTATAAAAATAAAATAAAATGAAGTGTCAAATGCCATCGTTCGGAATGTTCAATTACTTAAGCGATTTGACATTTTATTGAAGCGTATTTATGTTATGGCCTTTAAAAGTTTCGTTATTCTTTATATTTAGACACAAATGAGACTCACGAAATTGATTTTTGTATTATAAATAACTTTCATTTTCCAATATTTTTTCAATTTTGACTTACGAATAAAGTTGTCTTGATCTCAGTGTGACAGGCCCGCTGCAACACAGTTTATTACTTAATTCTTCCTCCAAAGTAACAAAACGTGTAAAATGTTCACGTCCATATCAACAAATGTTTTAATTTTAGAACATATAAAAACTGTATAATATCCAAATAAAGGTGACGACTAATATCTTTATTCTCTATATGTTGGTACATTTTGTACCCAACTAAGGAATCCTGAATTGTAAAAGACGTGCCGATCTCTAAAGATTAAACTAATTTTACTTGCTGGCTGCGGATATCTTGGATCTGAAAATTGGAACACCTAGTAACAGTTCGAAATTATATTCTATCACCTTCATAAGAAGGTACAACAGCTTTTCCCACCGATTCCTATCGAATATATACCTTTGTTGGACGACCAGAATACGATTCTCGAAGCCAAATTCTAAGTAATGAAGGATAATGTACAGGCTTACCTTCCCTTTCATATGTTTTAACATTTTATAAACATTTTTTCTTCAACACCAATAAACTTTTCATTTAAAAAAATATTACATTCTGTTATTTCTTCGCATGCCGCCTCAACAAAACCTGGGATTTTTTTATCCTTATTTTTTTTAGCGATTATTTAGACAATACCATATTTTCTTTCAATAAATTCTAAATGTTTAATCTCTTTTATTGTACTGCCCCAGCGCATACACGTGATACTTTTAATCCATTTTATTAGATTTCAAACAACACATATGAAATAATTAGCAAGCATATTTACGAGGCTAAAGTCGTCGTACCTTTCGCTCCAAGATGAGGTGACAAGGATAACATAAAACATATATAATAACCTGCGGCAGTTAGAAAAACTTTCAATCAGTAATCTCTATGGGTAGGCCCCTCGCAAGTTGGACTGACGACACAGTTAAGGTCGCGGTAAGTCGCTGAATGGAGGCCACCAAAAAATGACTAGACATGCCCAAGCAACAGGATCCACCGTAAAGAAGCTACCAGTAGGAATAAGAGCGACGACAGAAGCAACGGAAAGCAGCAGCGAGGACAACGACAACGCACAGAGTTCTACACAGCGCACCGACGCGCCAGAAGGCGCAAATAGTTTTAAGTAGTAGTAGGGAAAAAATTGTTAGCTTGCGGGTCTTCGACCTGCGAGCCCTGGTTTCGGCAAAGTTGTAACAGCCTTGCACGGCTAACAACAAATTCAACATTCGGAATAAATAGATGAAGGCCACGCAGGACTAATCATCGTGGCAATTTTTGGGGGAACCTATGCCTTGCAGTGGACGTCGATCAGCTGAAAATAAGAAGAAGAAACTCTGGGCAGCGCCCCGTCATTACACGCGTACCATTAGGTGTCATTACATCATCATCATGTAAGCCGAAAGACGCAAGGCATAATTATATATTTGATTGTAAGTGATTTGCGGTATGATAGACGATATATCATCGTGTACTCACTATACCAAAACAAAAAAAAATGAATTTATCTTTATTTTAATGCTACTGAAGCCGCTGTACCGCGCCTTAGGAATGCATCGCCATGTATTCCTAGCCTCGCTGGTAGAGCGCCGTCCCTGTGAGCGTTAACTATAGACGGACGAAAGGGCGCAACCGATACTCTCCCCATTTCGGGGACGCATGCCTGCGGCGCAGTCCAGTGGCTACAGTAGTACTGTAGTAGAGAGTATCTCTTACCATTAAATTAAAATGCCTCTCTTTCGTCTATATAAGTCATTTCAGATGATATATCATACTTCTGTACGTATATCTAGTGTTGCAATAGTTAAAGAGATGTGAAAGTTTAAGACCAATAAGTGTGACCCGATCAAGGTACAAGATCTTTAATAAGATCTCACTTACAGTATCTATGCCCCATTTGGAATCCATTGTATGCTGTCTACGAAAATAAAATTGAAAGAGTACAAAAAATTCCTTCGTTTTCTGAACTAGCAAACGCATTGCCCCCGGGATCCTTAAAAAATTAATTAAACAGATATCGCATGTCATCATTGAAGGATCGGCATTCTCTAATGGACGCCATTACACTTAAAAATATTTGTGCTGACCATGTTAACTGTTCCGAACTGTTGTCTGAGGTATATTTTCGAATTCCTGCTGCTAGAACGCGTTCTAAACCTCTCCTTTTTATTAATTGCTAAGACAAATATCGGTAAACGTACACCCACAATTCGAATATTAGTGATTTTGATATATTCTCTTGCTCTCTTGTATCATTTATAAGACAATTTCATTCGAAATTAGTGGATATGCACAATACAATTTAAACCTCATTAGAATGTGAGTGCTTGCTGTGACTCGTAATTAGTACTGTCTGTTCTGCGGAATGCGCTGGATTATTGTTACCTGATGTTATGTAGTAATGTTTTAGTATTGGTTTATTGTTTGACTTTGTTTCATTAAATGTTCTTAGTGAGATAGTTATGAGGTAACAATTGTAACTAATTTTGTACTTCTAAATTTGTAAGTTCTTACTGCCATTTGATACTGTCAATCTCCAATTAAGTAAAAATAAAAAAGATTAATACGAGACAGATTATTCTTAAACTTTTTATTTTTAAACTGTGGCAAAATTTTTTTTGTTCTTTAGTAAAATACCACAGGATGATTGGTTATAGGTGTAAAGGTTTTAAAGGGGTAAATGTACAGGCCGTTTATAAACACCTATTTACCAGCTTTTTACCACCTATTTACCACCTATTTACCAGCTTTTACACCTATTTCCAATCATTCTGTATAAATTAAAGACTCTGTGTTTGGCACTAATCGGTGTAACATAACTCCTGAAGATGCCCCGCGAAGGGGCGAAACACGTGTTGAGTGATTTGACGGTGGCGATTGTGTAATTCGCATTGTTTGCCGCATACGCATTTATCAGCGGGCTGGCGGGCGGTGCACTTTGTTGCACGACTACCACTGCATGTGCAAAAGTGGGTAAATATTGGTCCTTTTCTTATTTGGGATGGACTTCCGCAAGGTAACGCCTGATTACATTAAATAATTAAAGACTTGGAAACTCTATTGGTATTCTTCAGGACAGTAACTTCTTACAGTGCAAAGTTTTCATGGATAGATGTAAATAATATTTAATTTTAAAAAATTCGAATTTCGATTACGCTTTTTCGTACTTTATTATCATTACGTTATTTATTATCTCTAAAACCATTGATTTTTGTAATGGATATAACGCACATTTATTGAGCTGTACATTCATCCCATTAAAGCTTTTAAGTCCATAAACAATTACCCTCTATAGGTTTATCACACTTTTCGGTAGCATATAACATAATTCGAATGTTAATTAATTCCTAAAACTCAAATCATGTATATACGTACATGTATTTATTCTAAATTAAATCCAGTAAAGCTTAGAAAATAATTAGCGTATTAGTCAGGAAACTGAGTTTGCATTACGTCAAGGATGAAATTCTTACCCCAGACTGAGTTATACTAACGAATTCTCAAACTTTACCTTAGTTAAGATATGTGGGGATTAAGCATTCTTAAGTATTTCGTTGGCATCACATTTATTAAGATTAAGGCAAGGATTTTGCGCTATTAATAACCAAGCTATTAGTAACCAAACATTAATATTATATATAAGTTCTTAAACGCCTACATAATAATAAAATAAAAATATTTATGGGCTGGCTTTGTGCAAAAGTTAAAGAAAGAAACTCGATTTCTATTTAACTTTTGGCTTTTCAAAGCTTCTGCGAAAAATTTCAACAATTATAACAATAATTTAAGATCAAAGGCTGAAAAACTTTTCCACGAAGACGTAGAATACCATTAATATTTTTCTTCGTTAAACAAACGTTATTAGTATAAAAAGGTACATTTTAGAATATTTTGTAATCGTACAAATGTAATCTGAATACACTACAAGTCATTACACAACCTTCGTAATAATTCAAAAAGGATAGCTTTCATCAAATTTGAAAATTATCACAATATTAACATTATGTCGGCTTCACAAAGCATAATGTTTCAAATAACAACTACACCGTATTTTAAACTCTAATAATGGTAATAATTAAATGTAATATTAATTAATATTTTTTACTATTTATTCCTTCTGCTTTGTTTAGGACAGGGACTTTACAATGCGGGTGTAACTAATTTTTTTATTCTTTATTTTTATTGCTGTTTCTGCTTTCTTTCCTCAATAATTCTCTCTCTCTCTTTTCCTCAAATCCCTCACAAAATATTTTATCTTTCTCGATCTGAACTTCTTTCATGCGTCGCCTTTCTTTCCTCATCTACATTCCTAATTAAATTGGTTCTTATTTCGCATCAGATATTTACTTGTTTTCCTTATTTACAATTTTTGTTTACCAGACCGTTCATTTTAATCCTTGCTTTTGTTCTTAGCAAAGTTGATAATTAAATGTAATATTAGATAATAATTAAATCTAACATTTGTTAATAAAATTAGTAATTAGCGGTAGAGAACCGAGGCAAGCGATCATAGGTCGCGGGTTCGATTTTCGGGATACAATCTTATATATTTCACACTTAGTGCATTATTTGTTTAAGATTTCCAAAGCTCACAAGCAAGTTTCTAGAGAATGGGCAGGTATCCACTGCGCACTGTAATAACACACTTTGAACGCCAACCTGCCAAATATGGAGATTACAGTTTATCTCCCATAGGTATCTTTTGAGGACGCTTATGGCTTGCAGAGGGCATCTGTTAGCTGAAACAACCTCGACGATGACGAGGAAACCTAAGTATGGAATATTTTTAACAATTATACATTTGTAAATAATATTTATGATATTATATTCACATTTAATTTTTATTTTAACTTCTTACTGTAAATACATAAACAATTGCAACATATCCATCAGTTGTAGGTGTTTATTTCGATATAAATTAAAATTTATATTTATGCACTTATTAAAATTGAACCAGAAATTGTTAAAGTACCAAAATTAATATTAGTGAAGGTGTTAGTGCAGGTCCCTGTCTTTTCTTATTTAGATAGGACTCCATTTAATGTGTGAATATATTTATTCTAAACAAAAATTAAATTCGAGTAGAGTAAATATCATTTTAAAACTAGAAATTGAACATTTTTATGTTCTGTAAGTAAATTAAATTCTGAATATTATGACTTAAAACTCATTTTCTTCATTCAGGTTAGGAAAATTGATGATTAATGAGTTTTTACGATTTTTTAAAATGTCGCCCAAAATTTGTTGACCTTAATTTGAACTCGAGTGCTACTCCCGTTGTTGAATAGCGCCTATTAGCCACCAAGTACGTCGTTAAGCTTATTGTAGAGATTTGGTCATTATTATGACATTGTACAATTTTTTCAACATAAATTTATTGTTCAAAAATACTTTTCATAAACTAAAATTAAACTTTCAACATCGTCATCGTTATTTCGTACCTCTGTTTTTGGACGCAGGCCCAAAGATTTCGAATAGAACTGGTAGGCATCTCTTATTACTTCAGTAATAAGAGATTACTGATTTATTATTACTTATTACTGATGTAATAAGAGATTCGATGAATGGTGTCTCCGTTTTAGAATCTTGAGACCCCAACAGTCATCTATTCTGTGCGTTATATGGCCCGCGCATTGCTATCTCAACTTGCCAATCCGCTGGATAATATCGGTTAAATTAATTATTATGTAAAAAAAATTAATCAGTCGTATTGGAAATTTATTAGGAAGGCTTATTTCCATTAGCGGGCGTCTCACGGCTGAAATAATAATGATGGTGATGTAAAAATTACTAGAATTCGTTTAAAAAAGTATTGTAAAGTAATTGATATTTTGTATTATATTTTTAGTTGTTATATTTATCAGTTGAACATTCCGAAGTCGAAATATATTTTGACATAAATATAACTTTATACTAAAAATTATCAATTAATACTTTAAGGAAAACTGTCTCATTCCGAAAAATATTAGCATCTTTTCAAATAGCGAAACATTAATTATCGTCATTATCATTACCATCGTTTTAAAAGATGTAGTACATCACAAGATTGCTAATTAGTGTTCTGTATGAATCACAGCGGACAAACTAATTTCAATCCTTTCCTTTTATAAAGGTTATTGTAATTTCTGATACCATAACAAGATGCTAAATGATATAGTACTGTATTGTGTATTAATATTTTCTTCAAATTTTCTTACGTCGTTTAAGCATACGTATTTCATTTTTGCAGTATTTATGGTTTGCATAGCACTCAGCCAAGCACCGCGCTACTGAAAGCATGTAAAGTTCTTATGTCTAGTATCCTCAATGGCAAAGGCTTATGTAGCTCTTTGATGGTAACTTAATTGAATCAAGTACACTTGTTGCTGCAATTTTCCTTGAGAAATTTTAGTGAAAATTAATTTTTCAGCTTTCATACCTACGAACTATATTTATTTCTATATATATTTATGATATTCTAAGTATATAACTATACCCATTTAATTAAAAAATAACTAAAAAAGTAACTCCCCATATTTTCAATACGACTAATTGATGGACTTTAAAAACATCGTCTCGAAAGCGGACGATTAACACTACGCATGCCGGTCTGTGGTCTCTACTCTAAAACTTTAAGGCCCAAGTAGCTATCTGTTCTGCGCAATATGTGACCTGCCATTGCCACTTCGACTTTCCAATCCACTGTCGATCGTCTACAAATCTCATAATTTCTGATACCATAGCGTTTCTTAAAATGATTTCAAAACCACTATCACATTTTAAACAGCATTAGTTTATCGTAATAAATTTATTTTACATAAAACCTTTAAATATATCTTTCGTAAAACGACAAATAACGGTTATTTATTAAAGTCCTTGCAATATCCAACTTCAATATAACCACGACAAACGTTTTCAATTACAAGTTCGGTAAAGGTCTAAACCCTTTTAAGTTATTCGGTCACTGAATAGCTGCTTTTACTTGTAATTCAAAATTGTGTAACGTTTAATTCTACTCAATATAACAATATTTTAATCATGTAATATACCGTTATGTAGAACAGATGTTAAGAAATGCGAAGACGCGTAATAACTGTAATAAAATCCATGTATTGTTAAAGCTATATGTATGAGGAAACGAATTTCTAAATGTGAAGATTTTGATTTTTGAAAATCCGGGTAAGGCGTTACGTACAAAATAATTTCAATGAAATACATAAATAAAACTAATTATTTTAAGTTGAATGATAGTATTTTTAAGGTTGACAAATAGTTATAAATCAGGCTATTTACGACTTTTAAAATCCTAACGAGCAACTAACGTATTGCTTTAGGCAATTAAGAAGAGATAGTAAATTACACTGTAGTTTGCTTAAGTTTGCGGTGCCTTTAATTAATTGGTTTAACACTCCGTTTATAACTGGGAGACGAAATTACATAGAACCTCTTATACATTTCATCGTAAACTGTTCGTAATTTTTTATGCAAGTATTTTATATTATTACTAAGTAGTATAATTTAGGCAATTTTAATTTTTCATTAAAAAATCAGTTACAAAAATGTGATAGAAAAATGAAAAAATATGAAAATCAAAGATCTCTTTTTCTCTCTCTCTCTCTCGCTCTTTTGGGCCTATTACATTTGTGATAGCAAATATTAACAATTGTTATTTGGTTATTAATCTTAAATACTTAAGTTTTGCTTACAGCGGTTTTATAACAGTTTTTTTTTAACATTTACGGCTGCTCAAATGACTGTTACTAATTCCACAGGTTTGAAACTTAAGACCTCCTCCGAGGTTACGAAGATCGTGGGCTCCCGAGGGAGCTTCAGACTGCTACATACTACTATTTCACCGGATTGGGAGGTTGCCGAGCTCTTAGATCGCCTTGGCGGATTCTCCATGGAGTTCCTATGCCCATGTGCCCCCACCAGGGAACCTAGTTTTGGGCACACAGTCTTTCATAATACCCTTTTAGCATTCCAACACAAAGGCGTCCAAGAAGGCCGACAAACTGCAAAATAGTTTTCTTAAGTATTGCAATTAACAACAACCAACTGTGCTTATATTCATGTACCAAGTAAATAAAGATTAATATTAATTACCAGTCTAGTTTCTTTCATAACACCAAATTATAAAACGTACTGTTCCCTGTGAATTCCAAAATTCTTGCAACATGATTAAATCCATTAATAGTTTTATTAATCTACCACGTAATGACCAAATTATCAACTATTAGAATACCTACTGATCCATAATTATCACAAAATCTACTTCAATTATAATTTGAATTAAATCTGACAGAAAATGAAAAGCTTTAAAAGCACGCTCGCAGCTGCACAATGGCTGTTATCGTCTATCATTAAGGACGTGTAGAACCTAACAACGTATCAAGTGTACCTATTCAATCCACAACAAATGATGAAAATGAACCGCCTTTGATCTTTTAATAAAATTTTAATTAAAGACTACGCTTACTTCAGACGGATCGTATGATTATTTTTGCTAAAACAAAATGTGAATAATTTATTGTAATTACATTAAGTATTTATAATTAATGAAGGCTTTGCTGTAGTTAATTGTTTTCAACTTGAATTACATAGTAAAAATCATCAAGGACGACTTTTAATTAAATAAAATATTTAAGTATTTACATTAATTTATAACACAAATTTATAAGTGGTTGTATATCTCCGAGTTTACTTAAAGGTTACTAATTTTTAAAAAGTTTTATCACATATTATTGGAAAGGCATATTTTGTAAGTGTTGTTGGGGACACAAATAACAACGCATCGGCGTCATAAGCACTTCATATATAAAAGTTTTGCTAAAGTTTATTCCGTCGATTTTTTTTCCAGCGCTAACGCAGTTTGGAGTGGTAATAATGTAAGCTAGGAGATAACAACTGACAAAGTCGATATTTGGCCTCTCGAGCTTTCCTGAGTAGAAATTTAAAACGGGTATGGAGTGACGCCTGGGGCCTTTGCGCCACGAAGCCTCCACCGAAGCGTCTTTGAAGCTCAAGAGTCTTCCTATAGTATTTTTGATTAAAATCTATTTTGTGTAGGAAACTGTACGTGACTAATTATTGAAAAATATTGACTATCTTTTCATTAATTTAAACGTTCTTTTAAGTGCCTTATCACTTAAACATTAAAAGCTTTCGCTACGAAGAAAATTACTAATTCATAAAAAACAGAAAGACCATTTTAGCTACCCATGTCTAATAATATTTTCCAAGTTGAGAAAATTTTTTATCTTCTTCGCTGTGCGCAAAATGAATTATTGAATTTTCCATTTTCCATATTTACAAATAGGCTTATGTAGTCTTGAATCTGAACTTTGTACCTATTTTGTGTGTTTACACTTAATACTCCTACTGCCTGGATATGGAACTCTTCTCAGATACAGGATACGGTTCATCTACTTTTATCAAGGACTTATTGGTAAATATGAAATTACTAAATTTGAAAAATGTGTACAGATTTTTTTTAATTGTACACAAACATCTAGTCCCTTGATATCTAAAATGTTTTAAATATTTTTAAAGTTTTCATCACCAACATTCCACCAATAGGACGTCCACTCGTGGACATAATGTTCTCTCAAAGATTTCCATCAGAAACAGTTGAAAGCAATCTGCATCCTAGCATGTTAAATTAAAGAATATAGAAAAAATTACTGTAATATACAAGTTTGCAAACAAAAGCTCGTTGTATTTATGCAATACTTGGTATTTCTATATAATATCAATAATTATTTTTATTATAAATATTGACTTAAAACACAAAGATTATAATTTTTCAATCGCACCATGAAATCAAAGATCACCGGCCGATTAAAAATATAGTAATATAATACATTACGAGACTAACTTAACTTCTGTGTATTTTACTGCATGGCGATTTCATCTGATATTAACTATTTTTCAACGTTAATGACTAAAATCGTGTGTATTTATTACAATTTAACTTTTAAAACCATAGTTATTCTAAAAAGAAATAATCCGTTAGGAATTTATTAAAATCAATATGTATTTAGTATAATTATTTATAAGTAAATAAAAATAATAATGCTCCTAAAACAAATTACAGTAAAATAAGATTTAGCATTATCATTTCGCAGTGAAATACTCAACATGACAGGGGTTTATATTCTAAGGGACTGAAACATTAGCTAATAATGAGTGAAGAGGATACTTCTACCTAGAAATTGTAGACAGATCTTTAAAAATTAATAACTTAAATGGATTTTTGTGAAATGAGTAGGAATATTTTAGTATCGATAATAGCTCAAAAATCTGCCTATTTTCATATTTATATCCTAGTCCAAAGCCTTCTATATAGAATAAAATCCTTCTTCTTCTTGTACCTGATAGGAAGCAAACAAGTATTGCATCCTCATATTTAAGAATGTGTTTATTAGTAATTAGATTAAAGATATCTATCAGGAATATATAGCAGAAAGTATTTTAATAGTTTTGGTCTTACTCTAGGTTGGTAGGTAGAGAACGACTTTCCTTCCAGCCTATAGATGCCTACAAGGCACAGCCCTCTCCCATAGATATATCTATGAAGTAGTATATTAAAATCGCCACGTTTGGCAGGCGGTCTGGCGATGGCAGCGATGTATTATGGTTCGGAGAAGAAGCCGCTGAACATCTTCTGAAAACTTCTTTGCGTGCAGTGGTAATCATTGTCTTAATTGGTATTAATTATCATTATCATCATATTGCACAAAGTGTAAAAATAGCAAAATAAATTTATAAATAAATAATAGATAATACGAAAAATATTATCGTATTATTGTATACCTACAGCCCAGATGTATCAAGTACATAATAAATACTGCAATAAACGTTTTTCAAACGCTTTAGATCTAGAATCGAGTAACTGAAAAACTCAAATAGATTATGATGGTGGGATCATTGAAGAGTAAGTATATCTGTCTGGATAAAAATATTGACCGGATAATTTGTTTAATTCCAAGTCCTTGTCTATCTTATTTACCCTGAAGTACTAAAAATAACATTATATATAAAATGATTGGTGCGATAGGTGTTAAAAGTTTCACGGGGTTACAGTATGGACCATTTTTTAGGAAAAAGCTTTAAAACTTTACACCAATTTTCAATCAACCTGTATATAGTGATCACTGTCAAACTATATAGAAATTCAACAGGCCAATAAATTCTAGTAGTACAAAGACTGCAGAAACTAATAAACTTTTCACATGCAGTGTTTTGAATTTAGAAAACGATATTTCTTAATAAATTATCATTACGCTATTTATTATTTCTAAAACGGTTGATTTCTAGATAGGGTGTACTATACGTCCATTGAAAGCAAAAGAGCTATACATTCAACTCCTTAAAGTTTTTACACCATTTACTATTAGGTTATATATTTTTTCATACTCTAAAAATAAAAATATCAATGAATTAAAAATAAAATTTTCCCTTTAATGAAAGCTAAACAAAGCTGTTCTTTTGTTATAATAACAATAAAAAATTGAAAGCACGTAATGTATGTAGACCCTTTATAACAATGGTTTATTTCTTTTGAAATTTAGATATTACACAAAGGGCTATTGTTAAAATTGCCTAAATCAAAAAGCCTTTAAACGAAATTAATTCATTGTTCAATCAGTTGCTGCTCTAATACAGCGAACACAAATTTTTGTTCGTAAATCTCTTTTCATAATTATATTTTAACATAATATTTGAAAGATATTAAAATACAACAGACTTGTTCACCATGAATACGTACTTTGAAATAGCCATGGTTTACGTTGCGTTTTCCGTGAGGCTGAGAAAACAAAAAGTACAAAGACGAGGTCAAAGTAAGTGTCGTTTAATTAAGAAACTTCGCCAAGAGCATTTATTACAAGAGCAATCTCGATGTCAACGAGACGAGGTTTTGTGAGTAATTTCTTTATCAAGTTGATATTGAGATACATTTCCCTATTCAGACTTCAAAAGAAACGTGCTTCTTTTATATTTTCCAATCAATTCGAGCCGCAACTAAAAGGGTAAAATATTTACTCCAAGATACAACTCATCTTAGTTGCATATCATCATTACCATCATTTCAGCCGTAGGCCGCCCCCATAGTTTTCTAATAATACCGAATCGAAACGGCCTTTGACCAGTCTCATCCAACGACCTGAAGAAGGCCGTTTATCGACCTAGTGGGTCGATGTGGGTTGACCTTGCCGGTCCGTGGTCTCCACCCCAGACACTTAAAGCATATACGCATTAATTATATAAAAAACAGAGCCATAAATAAACGTAAGCATTTCATTTATGAACATCGCTAATTTTTTGTAACATAAATTGCATATCTTTATTCAATAATTTAATATGCAATTTAAATGACAGTCAATGATATCTGCAGAAATATTAGTGGCATTTTCATATATTTCTCATTTCACTACCACAACTTTAAAAAATTTTAACTTAGGTTTTAAATTGTTATGAAAACAATTAAAATGTCATATGACATATTTATACTATCTGATTAGACATACATCATAAAAAAAGAACACGCACGCGGCTATTTCACAGTTTCATAGAAAAACCAAAAGACACTTTTTATATATTTTTGGAGAAAATGTTTTCGTTTACTTTGCAAGGGACTCTCCCTCCATATCCCCTTCATATTCCGTCATGACATCACCAGGCCACGGTTTCTAAAATCTAACTTTTTTGATGCAGATATGCGCTGTTTGATTTCTGGTATTATACCAGACGTGAGAGGACAGAGCGTTGAAAGCGCCCAGCTTCGGTTCAGGCCACTCCGCTATATATATATATATATATATATATATATATATATATATATTATCTACCGAATTAGGTCATGCTTCATTAAGGGACTAGGCATAAAAGCTACGATGAGCAACATATTTTGATTCGAGAGTGTCCGAGAGATCTACATCTCGATCCGTTTTATGGCTTATGGTTTTATACGTGTTAACGATCGATTAATATGTTCACGTCAATCAGAATTTAAAATGTTAAAACTTGGAACGACGCTTTAGTAATATAAAACTTTTGCTTGACGAAAGGTTAATTAAAATGTAGAGACGCTGATACATATTATAGTTATGCTTGTAGTATATTTTTGTCGTTTATTTATGAAATACTTAAAGTGAATTGTAGAATAAATACCTCATTTCTCTTTCAAAAAAAGCAAAATGAAAAAAAAAACAATTTATACCTTTCTTCGTCTTACTCATAACCGTGTAATTGTAAGAAGCGATCTACAATTGTTTGCAAATTGTTTATGAAGGGTCTTTTTATGTTTTTGTAAGCAATTCTTTGTACAGATTCGCCTAATTTATACAAAAATTACGCATTGTTAGATACAATTAAACGATAAATGTCGTATTACCGTGATTTCTCTTGTAATTTAAGCTTTTGTGTTTAATGGAATCAGGCGTTGCCTTGCGTCTGTCCTTCGTGTTGAGTGATTTGACGGTGGAATGTGTATAATTCGCATTGTTTCCCGCATACGAATTTATCAACGGGCTGGCGGGCGCCGCACTTTGTTGCATGACTACCACTGCATGTGCAGAAGTGGCTATATATTGGTCCTTTTCTTACTTTAACTTTTGTTACAAACACGTAGACGCCTTTTCTATAAATAGTGTTAAGGATAAGCGTTTAATATTCCTCGTCTTCTAAGCTGCATGTCACCATCATCATTTCAGCCGTAAGACGCTCACTGCTGGAGAACCTCTCTACTCTACTGTAGTTTATCAATAAGACCTACAATCGAAACAAGGTCATCTATACACATTGCAGGTGGCTATCCTACGCTACGCTTGCAAGTCCGTGGTTTCTTCTACAGAACCTTAAGGCATATGCTCATTGATTATTAAAAAAAAGTGGAGCCATAAAATAACGTAAGCTTTTCAACAACAAACGTTCCTAATTTTTGGTAGTACAAGTTGTTTATCATTTGTCATCCGAAATAAGTTTAAATAAAGGTCAATGTTATTTGGAGAAATATAAGCAAATTTTCAAGTTTATTATTTATTATCAAGTTTATTGTTTATTATTATACACAGTTTAACTAAGGTTTTACATTATGAAAATGGCACATGTCCTATTTATAGTACGTAAGATATGTTTAAATGCTTTTTTTAATAATTCTTAGAAATATTATGCATAATGATTGCTTCTGTAACAGCTGTAAAGAGTAATATAGCTTAGCTTATACGTCAACTAATAGCTTTTAAGCTTTTACACCTGTTTTCAATCGCCCTGTATCATTTATTTTTTCAATTGGTATACGATTGGCCAATAAATTCTAGCAGTACAAGGTCTGCAGGGACGGATAGTAAACCATAATTTGGCTAAAGCTAAAAAATGAATTTAAAAAAACATATCTCATACTTATAAATACTATCCAATAAGTAAATGAATTTAATGCACTCTGAGATGTTCTATCTGTTACTACTCGTATATTTATAAATCTTTCCTTTATCTCACTTTTATGTTACCGCGTGTAAACTCTATGAACGGACTCGTATTAGAATAATTTTCTTTTAAATTATGCGCTCAAAATATTCAACAATTATCGTTAACTGTCAAAAACGAAAACAACAGCGTCCTCTGTGTACCATAATACTGCACTGCGATCTAACCATCTAAGCACTGCCATGCAAGGTGATTACGCTATTTCCTCTCTAGGTATCTTTGCGGTAGGCCTACGCTTTGCAATGGGCCTCTTTAGGCTGAAACGACTAAGGCAATATATTTTGTAATCATCCTATTTCTATTCGACGTTGATTTATGAGGATATCCGTGTACTCGTATATCGTAGATGAATAATTTACTATTTAAAACAGTAAAGAGATGGAAAGGACTACACGTGATATGTATCTTGTATCTCAAAGCTATATAGCATTTTTTTGCGATATACACTTAGTACCTCGCCGAATAGTTCTAAATTTTTACCACATACATCGCTGCAAAAATACACACCATATTTATTACCAAGATGCGTACGATATATTAGTACCGAAGTGAGTAATTTCACTCTGGGCTACACTTGCGTTAAAATTAAAAATGAATGCACCGGCTGATATGTTTTTACAACTATGCGAAAATGTCTTATGACAAAGAACTACATTGAATAAATGCTGATAATCATTTAAGTTCACAACTTAACTAAAATTACTTGATTTATCATAGGCTCAAGCATAGGCTTATAACTTAGTGAGTAATGTAATATGTTACAATGGCAGCAGGTAGTATTTTATTGTAATTACAGATTAATATTATAAGTTAATAATAAATAGTTTATAGTATATTGATTGATACCATACGTTAATTTGTTGTACATTTACAGTTATTTGTTGGTTATACAAAACTCAACTGTTTCAAAAATAAGAAATAACTTAGTGATAGTATAGTAAAAAGTAGAAAAATTGCTTATTTTAAACTCAATCATTTGAAAATCAATTATTGTTTATTGTTTCTGTTCCCATAGATTGCACAGCAAGGCCTGTTGCATTCCAATAGAAAAATAAAATAATATAATTTATTTCACAGTGATCAACTTTTAAACTTTTTCCTGAAAGATAATGTTTATGCACCATACACCTTTTCAAATCTTTTACACCTATAACCAATCACTCTGTGTAATATGATGCGACTGAAAATTAATCGCGCGAAGAACGATAGATGGTAGAGCTAATAGATTTGTACACTTTCAATCTTACACAAGAATATAGTTTTATAAATCGCTGCTGCCCTAAGAGATAGTTTTTTACTTTGCGAGCATCCTCTGTATTTCTTAAATTTCACAAATAATTTGTAAGCGACTCATTTTCATAATATATGGATAAGTAACTAATTTTATCGTCACTTCCCATTACTCATATATTTTTTAATTAACTTTTAAAAATCAAAATTGAAAGTCTTTGACAAAAGACCTTTGTAGATTTACCAATACGTACATTTTTATTTTTATTTAGTAACTAAAGTTATTTAAGGTTACAGTCGCGAAACTAGGGCTATGCATGGGTTTTCCCTACGAGACCGAATCAGCAATTAGGATCCAGAGATAGACAAAAGTAACCAACCTATACCAGTGGATTGACAAATTGAAATGGCATTAGGCAGGCGACATGAGGCCCACAACAGATGGCACAACTGATGGAGGGCGGAGTACAACTTAGATCGAACACGGTCGACAGTTGGTCGATGGTCCACGGTAGACATCGACAGACGCTGGATGCAGATCCGGCTGCAAGGTGGCTATTGGTGCTATTGGAATTCTCTGAAAGAGGCCTGTGTTCCATAGTAGACGTGCTTACGTCTGAAATATTGATGATAGTTAATAAATCGAAATATGTATTATTTGTATTTATAATTAGTGTTTATAAACTTAATCAATTTACATATTAATTTACGTTTACAATATAGTATTCCATTAACACTATGTTATTAGTGTAATGTTTTTCGTAAGTTGTATTTAAAAAAAAAAAAGAATTGGAACGTCTCTGCAGGGTTGCAAAGTTTGCACAGTCCTCATAGGAGACTGCGCTAACGAGGCACTCAGTATGCGCGACACCGACTAATAACCCGAGAGGATAATGAACGAAAACGCGAACGCTGGACTTGGATCATATTTCATTTTCAAACAACAATTTTGGATAAACCCCTAACAAGAATCTTACGCGATTTCATACACTCGTATAAATGAAATTTAATCCCATAGTAAGTTGCAAAGCGCAAAAAGAAGATTTAGAGGAAAATACTAAATATACGCATTTTTTACCACTTACCAATAAAAACACGTCTCCCTAGCTATCTAACATTTGACGTCAATCAAAATTAAAAATAACCTTTTATATACCTTATGCTTGGCTTATTACTAAAATCTGATTATGAGACACCCATTGCAATGCATAGGCCTTCCCTCAAGAATTCCACAACAACAGCAAAATCCATTTCTAATTTAATCTCGCAACGAAGCTAAGAGTTTAGACTCCTCCATTACTATTTGGGTGACTTTGCAATGTATGTTATAGAAAACCTTTAAATGTGTTTTTTTTTTAATTTAAAATAAATCAATAAATAATTTGATCACACTGCACTATAATAACTTTTTACAGAACGAAGTCTGGCATCTAGTTATACAAACAAAAACATTTTCAAATCGTAACTAGTTTGAAACGAATTGAGCTATGGATTTATAAGCGTCGTGCAAACCATAGTCGCATATCTTAGTATACATCTACACGTTATTTAATCATGTTATTGTTAATCTTGTAATACCTCAGCGGAGCTCTCAAGAGAGATTTATGTACTCCTAGTATATGAATCGTAAGGCTTATGTACGAGGACAAAAGACTCTGTCAAAGAGAAGACTGGCCATAGTCCACGTGGACGACCCACGTATTTTAGTGGATTTTACAAAAAAGTAAAATAATCTATCCGAGGTTATTGGTTACCTCTACATATACTCTATTATATAATATAAAGTATAATATATGCTGTATAATATTATATAATATATGGTGTCCACTGCAGATTCTTTTTATAAATAATAAGGTGCAGTACGTAAAAAGCATTGTCAACGAAAGCATTAAAACATTTCAAAGTTTAAATGGGGTCAACATCTGGTTCTGCGAAGTTTGTAAAAACTAATATGATGAAACACACTGTGCAAGGAACGTGCAAGCGAACTTGATGCTAATAATTTTATTTTTAGCTATCATAATACATATTTAAATAACATAAAGTAAAAATAGCGTATTGATTAAATTTATGTAATGTATAATGTAGTAGGTGGAGGACAAATTCTCCCAAAATGCTGATACTTAACCAAATTATGACGTCACCTTTATTACAAAATGGTTAATAATACAATAGATAATACTTTCTTAAATTCCCGTAAAATCAGAGTTACAATAAAACTAACCAAACGCTTTAAATTAGTCATGCAATGTCTTATAAAGTGAATTAGGTCGAAATAATATTTTGGATTGGTATTAAGACAAAAGACTAAAGAAGAATAGGTTAGGATAAAGATTTAGGTATAGACTAATGAAATCAGTCTTAGACATAGAAAGTCAAAAATTTTAAAAAAAATAACTTTTTTAACGACCGCGATATAGGCACTGTTCTTCTATTCAGTCGATAGATGGCTACTGCAGGACATGGGCATCCTCCAAAAATTGACAAAATTATCGGTCTTACATTTCCCATGACCTTTGTCTCGCGAACCTGGCTTCAGCCAAACTAGTGGTGGACCTGCCGAGTGGATGAATTAAAACACTTTTCAGGATCCAAAATCCCGCACATTAGGCCTGGAGATTGAGTTACGACCAAAAACTCTAACTAAAAAGATCTGAAAGAAACTTCTATGTATTTCTGCCGCTATTTGAAAAGTACATAAGTTTAAGTAAAATTCATGAAATAAATAAACTAACGTCGATTTCTCTTCTCGTATTATTTGTGTTGTACGATTATTACACTACTACGTCTGAATCATACAATGTAAAATACTTACGGGAAAAATTACCATTCTGTGCGATCAATTAAAAAGAAATATAATAAAAAATTATTTGTAATACACATTTATTATAAACTCTAAAATAAACCCTAGTTTAAATAAAAAGGGAAGGGCGTTTTTAACGGTGACAAACGGTGCTACTCGTTTTCCGCCACGTTTTAAAGAAAAATTGGCGAAATAAATTAAACGAATAGCCAGCGTATAGCGTTTAATTTCTTTGCTATTTTTAAAAGTAATAAGCTATTAGTTAAATAGCTTGAGTAATTTCGGTGTTTTTATTTCCCGAATTTATAACCCGGTCACTTCGAGGACATTTTCTTGAATAAATTTTTAGGAAAAATAATTTATTAAGTTTATGTCAAAAAGGTAAAGTGCATATAAGCACAAAATCGATTGTTTTGAAACTAAAATAGATATTTCCTAACCACAACTCATAAAAGGCCCAAGTTTTCTAAACTCAATATTTGTTGATAGTAATGACCTATATTTTATTATATATAGTATTTTAGTGGATAGTTTTGCAACCTTAAACCTTCGGTAAATTTTCTCACAAGATTTTATTATATTTTACTTTTCTATTTTATATTGAAACTACTATCATGAAATAAAATAGCCTCTTAAACTTTTACCTAAGGGAATATTACAACTTTTTCAATGCTTTTACGTCGGAAAAATTTAAATAATGGTGTACTAGCTTTATATCACATGACAAGGTTCTAGGATGCAAAATTGAATTCGCTTAAAAAAGGTGGTTTTAATCCCCCTTTAATTTACGTCAATTTTAGATGTAAGATGAATATAATTTTTTTCCATTAATGAAATAAATTACTATGCTCGTAATTTCCATAATGCACTTTATATTAGACTAAGTTTTAAACACAATTTCATGTTCGACTATTATTCTTGCAAGAAGTATATTATGTTTTATTACAAATAAAGATGACAAAGTATTTTTCGCATTTCTGTAAATCAACATCATCCCTCTTCTTGATAAAATTGCTATCGACTCGTTCCAATAAAACGTTCTCACGTAAACTTGCTTGGAAAGGTGTCCCTTGATTACTGGACCTCTTTTTATCGACACAAAATCAGCATTTCTACGCAATCGCAACGGATTGTAGAAATTTATTATATTAATTTAGAATTATGTGTAGATTTACGATTGTATTATTAAACCAACATCTAATATATTTTTAACGGTTTCTTATTATTAATAGCACCTAAAAAGTACTTCACCGCTTAGACAGAAATGGGGAATAATGGAGAATAATACTATTAAAAATTATAGGTGGATAAAGAGTAACAACCTCTGAAAGCACGTACCGGTATTCATCGGACAGATGAACCCACTGAAAATGTCGTTAATGGAATGAACAAATTTAAATTTCGTTTAAAATGATTGAAACGTTCCCTTAAAGCATTTTGCCTGCAAATAAATTTTCTCTTTACGCATCGCTGCGCTAAAACGTTTAGGCAACTGCAGATGACTGAGTTCGAATTTTATTTCAATCGTAATTTATAATTTAATTTTGTTTATCATTCACTCTATATATATTTAGAATTTAATTGTTATAAAAAACAAATGTTGCAATTTTTTTTAAAAAATTAAGAATACGCTTGATACACCAGGAAAGAGAAATTAATCATAAATGACAGCATGCCTTATAGCCAAGAACTTCACAAAGGAATACATTACTATACCACAACAAAGTTTGCTCAAAATGCTTGTTTGCAAGAATAAATGCTGCCGCGGTACCAATTCTCCTAAGAGGCCTTTATCGATCTCCAGTGTTCTACTGCATGAAATAAAAATGACTACCAAAATGATTTCATTTATAAATAATAACGGAAACTGGAATATTTTTTTATTTTCTGGACATGAAAAAATGAACAACGCATCTATCGGATTTATTTTTTACCATCATAAAAATTACTTATATGTCAGTACATTGCAATACTTTATGACAAGTGCTTATTTTTTATAAGTTATTATTACATACAAAAGTAAAATCTTTTTTGTACCAAAATCTCAAAAACTACTAAAATTATTTAGTTGTAAATATAGTGTTTTAAACTTTAAATGCGTTTTAAATATTTACAAAACGGATGTATATAATATAAAGGTGGACATATTTTTTATGCAAAATGGGATTCGAAATTAATTCTGTCCGGGAAAACGGCCACTTAAGAGAACGTGTTAGTTGTATCTGAATTATGTTAGTACTGTGCGGTTTTCTCACACAATCCCTTACTATTTTTCTTTTTCTTTCTTTAGTTGACTTTCAGACAAAAAACATAATCCAAAGACAGCAAAACGCAAAACAATTCCATCCAAAGCCAACTGAAAATCAAAACTAGGCTCTTCACAACATACAACCAATTAGTCATAACTTATTTTAACCACATCGCTCAGAGACTACCAGATATTTTCGGCAAACTACTAGTTGTAGGTAAAGAAGAAGGTAAAAGATATCTGTAGGCTCACCTTCCCGCTTTTCTTATAATGTTAAGTCTACAACGGAACTCCATATAGACTTGGCTTCGGAAAAGGTTGTTGATTCCGACAGGGCCTTTCGGACACCAGTTTCGGGGATTAATAAAACGATCACGAAGAGGAATTTAGACATTTATAATACCCTTTCTTATTATCTAAAATGGCATCCATAATATTTCTATATCGTATATCCTCAGATAAACAATTTTTGTGATGGGGGACATTAGTAAAAAGAAACTTTAAGGAAACTGTTGAAACACTTACCATGGTATATGCGATGCAGATTTACAAAGTTAGCCCGTTCAAGTTTATTCCCATAAGTACGTGAATGTACCTGCAGATAGGCAAGTACAGAACGAATGTAGTATAATTTGTTATTTTAAAGACTTTTAATAGAAAAAAGGACCATCGTGGTGGTAATTTGAAGTAGCAGAAACCCGGCATGCACAACAGATGACCACCAGGGCCTCAAGGTTCTATAGTGGAGACTACTGATCGGCAGGCGTAACGTTAGACGACCACCCACAAGGTGGACAGGCAACATTACGGTTGATAGAAAACGCCAGATGCAGGCAGATTCCAATCGGTCCTTCTGGAAACCTATAGGAGAGGCTTACGTCAAGCAGTGAACGTAATACAACAGAAATGATGATAATAAATTGAAATGGTTGATTGTCTTAATAAATAAAAACAGATTATTTTTACATGCTTAGGGATATATTGCAAAATTGTTTATCATAGTCTAACAATAGTGTTATAATAGTGTAACACAACAAATAATAATTCTTAAAAAAAATAACATCATGTATCCAATTTTTCCCGACAAATATTGACGTACGAAAGAAAGGTTAGAGAGATAAAAGTAGACCGCCGTAAACATTCGCTATAGGGTAACCCACTCAAACGTCTATGTTCCAACGGTTACCAGAAATTTGATAACGGCAGCGAACATTTCAAATTTGGCTACAATTTCATTTTGAAAAGTGAAATTCAATATTATTTAAAAGTTAGTTTTTGGGTTAACAAGTTTTAGCTCGGTTTTAATTAAAAGCTTGCATAGCTGCAGGTTAAGTTTTAACGAACTCATCTGTTGCTTTTTACTATTTGCTTTGGGCCGGTAATGTTACTGACATTCACACTACTTTTAACGTTACAACTGTACGAAGGAATCTTTTTAATTAATATAAATTTTATCGTATTAAAAATATTATTAAGTAAAGCATATTTGTCTATGTATATCTATTTTAGACAAATAGTTGATTAAATAATTTATATATTTTATTAAAATTTACGAAAGATAGATTTAAATGTAATGTAATTCACTCATTCTATTTTTATTCACTAAACTACTTGTGGATATTACATAATAAAAATTTTATTCTTATTTTCATAAAAACTGTCTGTACATCTTCCAAAATTGAATTGCAATTTTTTTCAACTCGGGATGAGTTATATCTCTTAATGCAGTCACAATAAGTCTACTACCTGTACGGGTAATAAATCTCCCAGACCTAAGAAGAACCGGCGAAATAAACTCGACAATTCAAAAGAATATAAAAATATAAATATAAATAGCCTGAAGGCGAACGCATCATTAACAAGCTGTGCTATCTTCAATTAATTTAAAGTGCAGTAGTATCCCTAGAACACAAACGTTATTTGATTTTTTTTAAATCTAGCATTAGGAGCTTTGTAAACATTATTTGGACTCTATTGAAAAACCGTAAACATTAGCCATTGTAAGATGTTCTTAATGTCAATATTTAAAGGCTTTTCGCTGGGCCTCTTGCTTGTGGATACCTCTTTTTCACTTTTATCTTGACGAATAATACAAACGCGCTTGCGTGATTAGACAAGTTAACTCAGTCTTGCACCGACTAATACCACTATAATTTTCCCTATTCCTTCGTGAGCTGAAAATCCTGCCAGCGCCTACACATAGCGACAGGGGAAGAGAAATCTACTCTAGGTACATACAATGCAACTTTCTTCTTGGCTTCTTCGATTTTTGTTACCTTTATTTATTTTAAGTAAAGAATTTATCATTGATAAGTCGCGGCACAAATCCCTATGAAATAATTGAAAATTACGTTTCTTGTTAAAATTTAATTAAGGTTTGTTAATACTACAATTTAAAGTGGACAATGGTTTTTGAATAAATTATCTTAAAAATTTATGTTCTTCACTCTAACAAAATTAACAAATTACCTAAAATAAATGTTATTATTCAATACGTTTTCTCAGAAGCCTCATAGCAAAACTGCGTAGTCTGATTAAGAATTAAAGAAGCCAGAAAAAATTTCTCAAGTAATCCATGGATGAAGTTTATATAACTTTTTTTCTTACGAACCTGTTTCTAACCTGCCAGTTGTTATAAAATAAAATAAAAAAATAAATACATCGTCGCTATTTTTACTAAGTCAAAAACAAGATTTCTGTTTTATATTGTTATATTTAAAAACTTGATTTTTGTTATTAGTAAAATTATATGTTTAATTATTTATTATATATGGATGATGATTCTGTAACATAAACAATTTTTTTATTAAAATTAATGTTTAATAAAATTATGTATGCGTAAAGACTGTCAAAAACGAAATTTATAACACGTTGAGCCCATGTGCCTTTCTTACTCGCGAAATTAAAGTTTCTTCCATCGATCATGTAAAAAACATCATATTTCACCAATTGAAAGTATATATTTTGTTTGTGATTGCTTTTATAGTATTAATTTCAGAAATCGCTTTGCATTTTTGCTACTTCACATTATTAAAGCCTCGTTGATAAGTCTTCACATAAGTTTACTCTTTATTGGTTATGAGAAAAATGGTAACTACCATAAATATTAAATGAAATACGCACTTATGCCAAAAAAATCTTTAGACAACTGAAAAAGACTAAGTAAATAAAGTAAAACCGGTAAGGTCAGGTTTGGTGACTTGTTTATTTTTCTCTGGTTGAAATGTACTATTATACTATATAAAAGGTTTAATTCAGCATCCAAAGCTAGAAATTTAATTAGTAATAGATACTTTTAACTATTTATAAGAACCAACACATGGTAACACAAAACAAATTACTTTTGTTCAAAACAAAAGTCGGTAATAAAACAGTACAAAATGCGCAATAGCTGTTTGATTCGTTATTCAACAATTTATTTAAAATTGCATAGAGGAGTTTTTAGCAAAATATGTGAAGATTTGGAATAAATGATTAAGAACAGCTAATAAGAGAGTTACCAAACATTTGCCCAATATTTATTCAGAACAATAAGGAAAATGCTATAAAACAGAAGTTTGTACCATCTGTACGCATTGCGCAAATTTGTAAATTGTGTTCTTGCAGTATTCACTCCTGTTTTTCCTTTACTAACATGTATCATTTTTAATAACTTTTATACATTTTTTACATGTTTTTTCAAAACATGTGTTTATTTTGCTTACGTAATTTAAATACATTAATCGTTTATTTATATCAATTTATGCAAGTATACATTCTTAGCCTGACGTTTTGATATTTAATATCACTTAACAGAATTACAACGACTTTTTAAGTTTTGTTTTTGGTTAAATAAATTTCTATTAAGATTTCAAATAAGTGAACCATTGTAACCGGAACAGTTAACTGTCCAAACATATACAGTAAACTGTTTTTGTTTATACTGTCTTTAATATGCTTGCTCTTTGAATTTTTCTTTATATAAATATCAAATATTATAAATTCGAAAGCAAAAGCAACATCAATTATTAAAAAATCTTATTTATGTGTTTATTTATATATACATTCGTTTTACTTGTTCTATTACTTAAAGTTGAAATATTTACACAATTAATGCTAAAAATTTATTTTGTGAAAACTTTTCTTAAGTCATTGGATTTATCACCATACAAAAGCATTATATATCAGAACAGATTAATTACGTTATTTTACTTTTTGTGTAGCCAAAAGTCGAATAGACGTAGCAACTATTTTATTATAAAGTACAATCTTCGATTTAACTCGTAAAATAATAATAATTTGATAATTATAATCTCCTAAATTCTATGGCAGCTATGTAATAAAACTTCTTAAAAAAAAATTTCAGATCTCAAAAGCCTCTCCACTTACAGCGCCAAAATTTTACTCTACAACTATACTTTAATTAAAAACAATGGATCTCTATTAGTTTATTCATTGATTTTTAACTGTCTTGATAACTGTCTCTTTTTTAACAAGTAGTATCCTCGGTAATGGCGCGATCGATTATGAACGTGCCGAAAACCAAAATACTAACGCGGAAACAATTACAGCTGGCAAATAAATAAAAAATGTTGTACGTTCTATTTTACGAAATACTTTATCTAAAACTCTTCTTTCCAGATACTAGCACATTTATTAGTTATCTAAATCTGTAAATTAAAATGTAGCAATTGCGTCTAATTCTATAATAATATTAAATATATTTCAAAAATAAACTTTCATCAAATTCTAAATTAGGTGAATAACCTATTCTATTGTATTATTCATCATTTTTTTACATACTTGAATAATTTGTATAAAGAGTAATAAATTATTAATAATGGAAAACCTTGTACATATGTTTGGATAATTGTATATTTCATACAAATAAACACGGAAACGACTTAACGGAATTGGATTAAATTTGGCACACATACCATATCCATTAATAACACGTAGGCTACATTTTATCCTACAAATTTGCTTCAGTGGTAAATAAATTAGCTCGTTGCTCTAATGTAAGGGGAAGTATTCATTTTTAATAATGACTGTACAAACACTACAAAGCGATGACAACACATGCTCAAACGACGATTCTCGCTTCACTGACACGCAATTTATAATTAAAGGCATACGCATAAACAGAGCAGCGCGTCAAGGTGACATATCTATAACATCTTCGTCTCAGTTCAAAAAGGGTAGATAACACTATTTTTGCTATTTTTATAATTTCACTTTTTACTTTTAGAAATTGACCTTGCCGCTCTAATGGTACCTACTTTGACCGTTACTTACAAATTTATATCCTGCTATATTTAGCTGCAGAACTGTCCGCTACTGAACACAAGCCTACTTCATAGATTTCCACTAAGACCGGTTGGAAGCAACCTGCAACCAGCGTCTTTCGACGTCTTTAAAAAGGTCGTCTACCCGCTTTTTGGGTAGATAGAGGTACGCAGAGCCATCTCTACTAAAACACTTTAAGGTCCTGGCCAATGCCTCTTCAACTTGACAATCTAAGCTGTCTGGTTACTTCGGTTTGATCTACGAAGGCTGTTCACAAACATATGACCTGTAAACCATATCAGAATATACTACATATAATGTACTGCACTGTCTAAAACATACGTCTTTTAGCTACCAATTATTTCTGAAAAATTTGTTAAGCTCTTCGTTAAAATATTTCAAAAAACTTTTACACAAATTCAAGAAATATTTTTCTTTATTTCGTATTTCTGTAATTCAAAGTTGAAAGTCAATCCGTTAAACTTATGAAAATTTTTCTGTGTTTACTTAAGCGTCTTGAAATCATCGGACATCGCAGCAAATTCTTTTAATTGGAGTTGTCATGAGTTGCCCGTCGGTCTAACTTTTTTAATGGTATATAAAAGAAATTGAATAATTAATATTGAGAGTTACAGTACATGACTGAATTTCTCATTAGCCAATAACAACATTAGGTTTTAAAAATATCACGTTTTCATAAATATTTTGTAAGTGTAGTTGTTCATTTGGTTCCTCTAATAAAACCGTATGCCGTGATGAAACAAGCGAATAGTTGTCGTAAAAACCGGCCAAGGGTAAAATGTTTATGGACGATGAGTATCTCTTGAACATATTCAAAATAAAAAAAAAACATCTAACCATACATCCAACCAACCATCCTACATAAGACCAAGCAAAAAAGACCAAGTCTCCAGTCTCTTGCAGCTATGCTATTCCCGGCGGTGTAGCAATGGTAACAAGGAGGAGGTGGTGCTAAGAAACGAGATGACGACTGACCCTGGTAATATACAAAGTTTGTCGGAAGACGCTGGATTCGAGCTGCTTCCAAACGGTCCTGTCGGAAATCTGTGAGTAGAGCTAATAGTGCATCTAACGGACTTTCTACAATTGAAATAATGATGATGTCGTTGATATGATACAATTAAACTAATAAACATTGCGACATTTAATACGCTAAAAGTTTACTATAAATTTTAATTTCTGGTTGCGTTACAAAACTTTCAGTATCCAAACAGGCTTGCTGTTTAAATGTTGGAAGTTCAATTATAAAATTAATATTCGACGAAGTTGTAAAAATTGACTACAGAAATTTTCATTCCGCTGAATTCAAAATTAGTTTTAAAAACGAATACTGTTTATCTTAGTTTCATTGAAATACAAATTACTGCGACTTTTTTTAACATGCATATCTTAAAACACGTTCCATGGATAATATCATGTTATGACGTTTAAAGCATTGAGTACCCCATTACACAATGTATTAAAACAGTAAATAAATACTGAAAAATTACATCTCTTTCGACACTAACATTACCGTTCACACTTTTGCATTTAATTAAAAATTTTTATAAAGATTTTTAAAAAGTGCATTTTTTTCATTCACACGTCTCCAATTTCATTGCTTTTTAATAATCAAATATGATTACAGTAATTTAGATACGTGTTTTATTACCAAAACGGAAACTTTATTACTTGATTTTTTTAACTTAATAATTTTACCAAATACTATTCTATGTTAGGGTAATACCAATGTGTTTAGCAAACCGATTTCCTCTCATAAATGTATTGAAAACTCCAATCAATGTTTAATATTATTATATTTGGATTTTTAATACTAGCCTTAATAGAAGTCTAATGATTCGGAAAGATTTTAAAATACAAACAGGTCTCTCACTTCTAAGGTCCCATTAATACAAAACGTCAAAACCTTGCCCTGAATACTAATAGACGATTACATGCTAAGCCTCTGTAACTTCAGATGCCATTAATTTAACTAAATGTATTAATCAATAGCGCTGTCAGAATTGACATCTATTTTAAAAGAGATTGTTTTCTGTTTTTTTTATATTGATTTTAGTAAGAACTTTTTTTTCTAGAAACAGAATGTAGTTACTGGGGGATTAATAATGATATAGGTTTAAGAGAATAGTATATATATATACATATAGCAATCTAAAACTGTACATAAACATATATACATTCATATACTCTCTACCCAAAACATGGACAGACGGTCATGGAAAGTCGGTTCTAACCGGTTTCACAGACAATCTTTGGGAGAGGCTTGTGAATAATAGTGGACCATAGAAAAAAATTACGAATTATAGTTATTAATTGGCAATTTTAATCATGTGATTTGACCAGTGGCGAAGCTAGGGGGTGGCGAGCGGGGCGGCCGCACCAGGCACCACAAGCAGGGGGGGCACCAAAGTTGAAAATAATTTTTTTTGGATTTTTTTTTTTGAATAAAGAGAATATCGAATTTTACTATTTTTGTGCTAAAAAAGTTGTTAAATAACATGAACATTAAAAAAAGTAAACGGTTACAAATTATAATATACACAGTGTTTAAGCCTTTCATTCGCAAAACACATAAAGTGTTTTTTTTAAAAAGGCTCTAAATCACAAAACACATCCTCTCCCTTACCACAAAGATGGGTCCATAAAAGGTTTAAAAAATTCTGGAAACACATTTTTGTTTTATACAAAAAGGGTGAGGATCATGTCCCTTTAAGAAAAAAAATTATTTTGATTTCTTTAAAATTTTAAAGAAAAAAACAAAATTGAGCTTCAGATTTTTTACTATTTTAGGGGCAAAAAATAAAAAATTGTACCAAAATGCGAAAAATATATAAATAAAGAATTTAGACTCTTGGGGAGGGGAGGGGGGGGGCACCAAGCCCCAATCTGCCCCGGGCCCCAAATACCATAGCTACGCCACTGGATTTGACATAGCTGGTATATTTTGTAGTGCTTTAAAAAAGACAGTCTATATACAGCCAATTAAATAAATTGCAGCTTAAAAGTAGTGGATACTCGTCAACATATTCATAACTTTTGTTTTTAAATGTCATATCTGAAAAAAGATTTCTTTGTGTATATATGCTTTACTTTTGTTTTATTGATAAAACTATTTTGAAACCATTTAAAACAATAGTAAACATGTAATGATTTTTAATTAAGTAAAACTATCTTAAGAAAGCTTTTATTCGAATATGAAGATTGCCTTCATGATATATGTTACGGACCCAGTTCGTTAATTAAACGGAGCCTAGTTCGTTTTCGTTACTTCTATTTCCCATGGCGCATTAATTCTGAACTGTTTCGGAGACGATTAAACAAAAATCGTTCTTTTTAATAAACGTAAAGATCATTAGAGAGACAAGTATTATTTTATTTCGACACGGTACAAATACACAATGTGAGTTGCAAATATATATTAATATAATCCGTATTAAGTTAAACCCCGGATCCTACTACTAAACAAAGAAAAAATATATAGAAAAAATAATAATTTTCATTAAAATAGTTTTACCATTGAGTTTCTTGGTAGTTTCTTCTCTATAAATTCGATATTCCGATCCTGGCAGTAGTAAGGAGAGAAAATTGGGACCAATAACATTAAATATAATTAAATGTACATTATGTCAATGCCTTGACGTTTCTAAGGTGCTTAACAAATCTTATTCGAAAAAAATATTTTTTTCATTGTGACAGTTCAAGTGACAGCCCAAGCCAAATGCTCTTCTAGAGGTCCTTGGATCCAGTCATTCCATGTCGCTTCCACCCAAGTCATCGAAGAGCTTATCGGCCTCCCAATTCGTTAGGAAATAAAATCAAATTGCCTATTAAAGGCTTCAGGCTCAAACCTAGTAAGACTGTAAATAACTATGGGGAAATGCGAGTTTCTATATTAGTTTTTGATAGTCGTGAAAAAAAATTCCTGGGTAATCAGCTTCTATTAACCGTCAAATATCAATAGGGCGGAGCAACTTTCGCATTCTATTCACATTCTTATTTTAAAAATAGTACGAAAACCTCCACATTTTTTTATTTTACTTCTTTATTATTTTTTTCTAAATCTGCTGTTTTCTTAATTTAATGTTTTATTATTATGTATCAGCGACAGCCACCAAATTATATGCTTGCGTGAGACTTAAATAATAATGTTCACGATCCCAAAGGTAATTTCAGTAACAGTTCAGTAGTTTTCGTTTAATATTAATGGATTAGCTTTGGAACTGTTACTCACTCCTGTTATAACGATCAATCATTCTATCAGAAATATGTTACATAACTGAATTTATAATAATCCAATGCACAGAAATTATTTTTTTAAAGTAAAATTTGATATTCATAAAACGCGAGCATACAAAGTCGTTTGCAAATAATTGCCTCTTTTATTTTTTACTTATTTCAATTTAATGTAGTATTTTTTGTAATCTTATAGTCATAGATTTATTCCCAATTGATGACCAACCGTAATAAAACCGAGTAATATTTCAACGAGTGCTTCAAAAATTTAAAATAAAATAGCTGTGGTGTATATCGTTCATTGTAAAATTTTAAAACCTGCTAATTATAAAACGTTCAATTAAAATGTTAAAATCGTTAAAACAACATCGCAGAAAAAGCGGTCTATTTTATCTGTACAATGAACAGTCTCTCTGCCAATATTTTTGAATACCTTTTTTTAATCTTGGCTTTTTGCCAATAAAAAAATTATTGTTTCCAAAATAAACCTTATAATTTAGATTTTGTCTTTTGAATCAACCTTTTACTATGATACATCCAATTTAATATTAAGTCTTGCACCTTTCACATCCAACCGCCATAGAATTTCATAATTTATCATTATTCCTAATAGTTTTGAAATTGAGTTTGTTTAGAGAACAATGTTAAAAAAATACGGGATGTAGAAGAATGGAAATAGAAGGTCCGTCGCATAACCACAACAAACGTATTCCATTACAATAAATTAGGGTTCAACGAAGGACCTGCAACCCTTTTAAGCCTCTCGTTTAAAGTTACATAGTCACTGAATCATTTATCACTTAATTTCAAACAATGCAGAAAATTAACCTTTTATAATGCTACGAGTATAACAAGTGTAATGCCTGTTATACTTTCAATAATATTAATCAAGAATATTCATGCTTTTTATTTAAATAGCTTTACAATTATCCATAAAAATATTACAAGAAATCGGTGGTTTCATTTAATTGTAAATATATTGTTCATGTATTTATATTGTTATCAGAAGTACATTGTACATTTTAAGTAGAACGCCAGAAGATCACAATCCGGGATCACCAAAAAGTAGTGGCATCATAAAACTACAAAGACAAACAAACTCAGGTGGATTTTTTTAGTAATCACATTTACAGATATCTTTGACACGATAGTTAAAATTTTCATCTCAAGAATTGTTATTGCTAAGAAAATCCTTCATACTGTCATATTTTGACTTTTATTGAATAAACTTCCTATGTTTATCATTATGTTTTTATTATTTTTATGTTCAGCGACAAAAACGTGTGAGTGTAAATTAAAACTGTACACCGTTACGTTCAATTACTGTTACGTTAAAAAATTGTTGTCATAAACATTTATAAAAAAAATTCTTTTCAATATCATTGAAAATTATTTTCTAAAGCATTATTTTTTATTTCAAAGTAATATTGTCGAATAAGCTCATAGACGACCACTGCAATGCATAGGGATTAGATATCTAAGGATATATACTGTATTCGCCATGCTTGACAGGCAGGTTGGTGATCGCAGTTTAATATTATGGTACGTATATAGATGACGCTGCAGTTTATCGTCTGGAAATTGGTTTATGAGCATTGGCAATCCCATGTAACTAAGACAGGAAGTATTTATGCTTACTTTAGTAAGTATGTAAGACTGTATCTCGGGAATTGAACCCGTGACCTACGATCGCAAGTCTCAATCCTCTACCACTATGCTCCGAGGAATATACTACAGAAAAAAAACGTATTACGTGAACAAATACTTCGTAAAAGGGCTGTAATATGTTATTTATTCAATATATTACTTTTTATAAAATTTGTAAGATTTTCTAAATGACGTTACTTTAGTAAACTGCCGGCTACATATTTGGGATATCAGAACGTTCTTTCTAAGATATACAGCAGTAGTACGATTGTTTTAGTTTGAATATAGCCAAGAACCGTCTTCCACGAGAGAAGTCAAAAATCATTTAAAAATCGGTAGACTTATATCGAAACTTAAAATATCTGCGGTCAAGGATTTAACAACTTTGAAAAAGAACATAGAAGATATAACATAGGATATAACATAGAATTCGGAAATCAATTAAACAAACAGGAAATGCATGCAATGCGCAGTATTGTAATTATCGGCATACTATGAATTGTAGTAACTGCTGAAATAGCCATGCAGCAATGCAAGCGACATAATTCAGATAAGAATAATTTTAAACTTGTTCTACTGCATTTTCACAAAATTTCTACGAACAAACTATTAAACTATTAAACCCTGGACACAGGTCGTTTCCAACTGATCCTATCCTATCCATCTTACGGCTGAATGTTTCATAAGGACAAACATAAATACTATATAATATAATAAGTATTTGTAAAAATCTTAATAAAAAGAGAGAATAAGAAAAGATAGTTAAAAAGTAATAAATTCTGAATGCATATTTTTTTCGTTTTCTTCGTTTATCTTCACAGAAAGAACATTATACTGGCATTTCAAAAAATAGTGATAAATATTGTTTGTTAACTTGTCACCACAAGCTTATTATTATATTGATTGTAACTGGACAAAATTTCGAATATGACGAGGTTGAACGGACGCTGTGAATGTATGTTATGTGTCTCAAGATATCCTGACAATAGTAACATAAACACGAAGACTAGTGGGATTAAAATATATATAAAAAAATTGTACTATGTTTCACTGTGTGATTAAGGTTGTGTTGATTCTAAGTGTGTGTAATCGTTACAACATGTTAATTTAATAAATGGTTTTGTAATAATACTATCATTTTCCTCTTGTGTTGAAAAACTTGACTGAAGGTTATTCTGAAATAAACACCGATTTTAATACAAAAAGTGATATTTTTTGTATTACTCCTCAATTAATAAATTTTATTCGTATAATAATTTAAGTTACAAACTTCTACGGCCCCGGGAGTTTTTATCGGAATTGTTAAATTTATCAATGTTTATCAAACTTCCGTTATAAATAAGTTCCTTTCGTTCTTAAAACATAAAAAATTAACGCGATATCATATCAAATGATTAAAAATCTCGTAAAAATAATTTTGAAATATAATAAGTTATTATTAATAATATTAGACAATATTGTAAAAAATATTAAAGAAACCACTATTCGTAAACATATATTTTATAATATTTTTACCGAAGCGAATGCAGCTGCACCTAAAATAAGAAATAAAAATCGTAGACAGTCTAAAAACTGGAACTGCTTTTATCCAGCAGATGATAGTGATTAATTTTTCTTATTCAACGTCTATAATGATCAGTCTTTTATTCTTGGTCAAGGCAAACTCTTTAAATACTTGGTCTGGCCATAAATAGAAAGAATTTGGAATCTGTCGATTTATATGATTGTTCATTGCGTTTTCTTATTTCCGCGCTAATGTACTATAATTTTTTTTTTATATTAAAATGCAGTGGAGTGGGTGATAAAGAGAACCGAATCGCAATTTTATTGTATTACATAAAGAAGGTGTGGTTCCAAACACAATTTTTTAAGTCCTCCACACGCTTGGTATTTAGTCAAATGTTTTTTTACCGGGCTATTGATGGGTTCAATGAAACCTCCCATGTTTGTGACCGAAAAAGATATGGTCAACGATAAAGTGTTTTTATAAAAAAGCTATCAAAGTAGTAAAGGAAAGAATTAGAATAAATCTTGTTTGAAAGCAAAAGATCTTATCTCGTAAAATGAAGATGACACCAGGAACCATGTCACGTATTTTAAAGGATGACTTAAGACTGCAACATACAAAAGACGCACTTGTCATTTCTTCTTTCCCAATCCTAATCACAAGCGAGCGTTCTGGAGTTCATTACAGCTGAAGACTGGCCATCATCTAGTCCATCGATTTTTGGGAGAATAGCTTTCTCTAAGCGCTATGATAATTTGGAGCCCCTAAAAGAATTCATACTATCGGCAAAAATTTAAAAGAATTTCTGTAGTGTGTACGAGAGAAACCTGTATTTAGTTTAATAGTCATTATACAAATTGTTACGAATAAAGCCCTTTGCCAGTTAGTTTTGTGTTAATTTCGTATTGTTGAAAATTTAACCCATTACTGTCGTGTGGTATGTTATTATCGGATCAAGTTAAAAATGATATTAGTTATTAATGTGTATCTGTAAAATATATTACTTCATCATTTAGTTTCAAATATGACACAATGTAACTCAACAAATATTTCTACAGCAGCTATTTTCTTAGGCAAAACATAGTTATATATTTCCTTGAAGCGATTGAGGAAACGGAAATTATCTGTAGATTACAGTTATATAGAGGGATTACTCTGATTATGAACATCGAGTAGTCTGTGGTTAATTCGATTATTGGCTTGAGGTTCTGTGATAATCTTATCATTCTGAACGTTTTAATTTAACCAAATAATACATCCAATACCTCTATATAGCTCCGAAGGTTCAAAATTTTACGTACATACAGATGAGGTAACTTTTCTGCTTCATTAACTATAATAAGAGTAAAAATTATGAGAAAAATATAAATAATAAAAGTGGCTGTTATTAAAATCAATTAATTGCATAAAGTATATTTAAATATAGTTTATTTTCATAAAAAGCATTTTTTTAAAAAAAAACAGCTATCGCACGCCCGCTTTACAAGGCCCTCATTTCTTTATAAGGTGTAATTACTTTGAAATTCATTATTGGTATATATTGACTATACAAAAATATTCTAGACAAGTTTTTTACCTACTAGAGTTATACTTCAAAAATATCAGTCTCTTTACTGACGCCGCCCCAACCACTTTTACGGGTTAAAATTCAATCAAATGTAACTTCTACTCGGCGAAAGGAATATTCCAACCAAATTTGAAGTTTCTGCTTTATTGTTTCAGAGATATTTTCATGAATCACTATATAGATGGAAATCTCTTTTATATTTTTATTTATTATTTTCACTGTAATATATAAATAAATTTCTACCTAAACTGATTTATCATATTAAATATATTCGTTTATTAAATATTTTATAGATGTATATGCATTTTATACAAAATATTAAGAAAGATAATTATTTATACCGATCCTACTAAATATGAATGCAGCTTTCTTTGATATTGCTTGCTATTCATCTACGTACTAGTCGGAAACATTCACGCAGACTCGTTTCCTCTCCCTTGCAGTACAACTCACTAATGAACGAAACGTTTCGTTCAAACGCTATGAATGACCACAACAAAAGCATCGACCTCATTGTAGTCTTTACTGTAGATAATAAGAACAAACGAGGGCTAGACACTCTAAGAGAAAATTTTCGTGAAAATAAATTATGACGGTACATAGTCAACATATCCCCATATATGATAATCTAGTTTATACGTATTACAATATTAATAAAATGGAGGCGTACATAAGGGTAGCACTAGAAATAAAGATAAGCTGGTTATAGTGTTGTGTACTCATTGTGCATGCCCATGTTAATGTTTCTAAAATATAAGACAATCAATTTAAGAAGTTGATGAAATAAAATCTTGGTAATGTCCCCATTTCGTTAATATTTTTTTAAGTAATAGTAAAAGTCGCGAAGATATTCTTCTATTAATGCATTAAAATATTGTAAAAGTAATCAACATAGTTGAGGTGGTGAGAATACAGTGGATGCTGGAAGAGATAAGAATCTGCTGATAAAAAGAAGAAAAGTAACCACAAAAAATCATAAGAATATGTTATATATTGGTATCTTCCCAGATTAGGGTGCATTTGGAAACTTCCTAGCTTTAAGTTAAAGGATGCGATTATAGAGAAGTTCAATTCTATTCTCGATTCTATTAAATCTGGTTTCTCGGGCATTCTTCTCATGACCTACACCAGAAATGATACTAATGAATAAATACAAAAGAGACGCTTAAATTAAATCGTGCAATTTATGACTAATCCTGGATCAGGAAAAGAGTACTCTCAATGAAACGATCTGTTATTTCATAATCAAAATTAAAGTAAAATGGAATCCCCAAAAAAAAGTTTTAAATTAAAAATGGAAGCGGTTTTACAAGAATTGCCAAAGTTTCATTTGAGCTGCCAAGTCGGTAACGGTTCGCACCTGCGTTCTGCGACACAAATATTGGCTTTTCTAGAAAAAACAAGTCTTTATGAAGGAAATTGTTTTTCTTTTGCTTTAGGCAGAAATAAAACGACAGGGTTTTTTAAATTTCCTATATTTATGCAGAATGCCCTAACAAGCACTAACAAACGTTTCTTTTGTAATATACTCATGTATGTATGTATTTTGTAAATATATTCAGTTAAATATTACTTTACGAAAATCTGATCCCAATGTATATTTTTGGTAAAAAGAGAAAAACGTATCATTTTTTTTATTTCAAGGAAACTAAAATAATTTAGTGAATTCATTTATAATACCTCATCTAAATACTTATGTTTGAATTCGTTTGGTTAAGATTCAGCGGCATGTTCATTAGGATAGTTCACAAGAAGACGTCAGAAATATTAACCTTTGATCATATTTATTGGGGACAAGAGCTTGATTGCTTGCCTTTTTGCTACACTATTAATATAGGTATTTTCGTTTTAGTAAACGTTAAGGTCGCATTGGAAAATGTTGACGTTATATTTGGAAGTAGTCTTAAGACTTGTTTAAATCCAACCGTGTGTGTATTCACAACACACAAAACAAAAAAATACTGATAATAATTATCTGTAATAATTTTTATATTGTTCTCCTAACACATATGGCTATAAAGTATTAGGTTACAACAAAATAAATAATTAGATGCCTCTTGACGGAATACGGCCTACTTTGGACCTCATTAGTCAGCTTAAAGTCGCTAAAAAGCCATGAAAGATTAACAAGTAGTAGTGGTCGTATGCATACAATATAATGTGCAGAATATATTATCGGTGAGGCCAAGTTGTGAAGTGGAGACCACGGAGCGGCAAATGTAGTTTGAGTTGCCCAGCAATAAGTACACAGACGACTTTAACCATTGAATTACCTCTTCCAACCGGTCTCATAGGAATGATGTCCAACAGAGGACGCCCTTACCTTACTTCATACCTTAATTGATGACCATGATGATGGATAACGACAGCGGTATCTTAATTTCAATACTAAATGTCACTAGCTTACTTAATTACACGAATAACTATCATCCCTTATACATATTCCCGCAACCGTAGTTTTAATTCCTAATAAATTGACATAGAGTGAACTTATGACCAAAAAGCACAGTATCTAACTTTATCGTTAGTGAAAAAAACAAATACAAACAGCCTTGCTACAATTATTTTGTTTTCTAATGATTCAAAATTTTTAGGATTTATTTAAATATAAAAATAAACTACATCAAAATCATCATATTCATTTCAGCCATCTTTGAAGCCCTGCAGAAATTGTTCAATTTAAAAAAAAATCCTCATGTCTAAACAGTATTTTAAACAAAATTCTTTTGCGTCCTTATCGTATTGCCATGAGGATTACACGAATATTTTTTATTAAAAAAAGGAATTGAAGAAATTGTTTTTTTATTACATCGTCAACGTATTCTCCAAATTTTCGGAAACATTCTTCTTAACGAAACTGAAGTTTTTCATTAGTACGCCTGCAAGTTTTTACAACGAAAATTTCTTCTCGAATGTTTTGCTTTAATTCAACGAGGTGACAAATCTTGAATTTGTTATGGCCTTTCAATTTTACCTCTCTTTAATAATGCTTTTCTTGGAAACAATTCTCAAACAACTTTCATGCAGGCAATAGATGTGTGACAAGTAGGTACGTCCCACTGGAGCCAAGTCACGGAATTAAACTTAAGGTGTTTAAAGTTAACTTTATTATGATGCACTATTCTTATTCCCCTAAAATCGCCAGGACGTCTCGTCACGTTAACTCAGTCTTTGTAATGTAAAATTATTATAATAAAAATTGTAAATACCATAAATGATTTACAGTATGTGTAATCATTTTTTTTATTTTTGTACTTCCATTTACACATAATTGAGCATAATTATTTAAAAATAATACGAAGCATGCTTTACTATCGCAAATAAAAGTTTATAAGTTACCAATTGCTTAATATAAAACGTGATTTTGACGTTATAAAATAATCTTGAGTACAGTAATTGATAAAGATTAAGCATGAAACGTGCTCAACTGAGCTTCGGTAATTGCTTACGAAAAGCTCGATGCCTTGAAATCGAGACCATTCACGTTATAAATACTCTTGATGAAGTTTCTTAATTAAATGACACTTGGTTGGACTTCGTCCAATTTGCTATTTAAGTACTCGAATTTTTTAAAGCCTGGTATATAATTTGTTTAAAAGAAAATCGCCTGATTATAATTCATTAAGCATAAATAGAATTAATCAATATTACATACATGGTGTGTAAAAAAAAACTTTAAATACATGATTAAATAGCTCCTTTGTAAGCGATTTTCGCTTACACCTGTTTCCAAATACTCTGTATAAAGTGATCACTCTGAAACTTTATTGGAATGCGATAATCCAATAACTTTTGGCAGTATAAAGTCAGCAGAGACAGGGAGCAATCGATAATTAATTCTGATGCTCTGAAAACGCTTTTTCTTACTTTATTATCGTTACGTTATTTATTATTTCTAAAACCATTGATTTTTGCTATTAGTTTTTTGACTTGGGTGACATTAATTGACATTGTATGTTAAAAATCTGTTATTTTAAGTTACCATCATGTATTTTATTCGAAATTTAACTTCATACACTATGACAACATTAAACCATCCTACACGGGATGCCAATAATAATTACATCGAATTTAAAATAAAATGGAATAAAACTATTGTAAAACACATCAATAATTCATTTTAATATGTAGTAATCCGAATATTGAAAACACATTTTCTTACTATATTATCTTGACTTTATTTATTACTTTTGAAACCATTGTATTTTAGACAATGTAAAAGTTAAATTTATTTGCCGCTGTGGAACTATTCATTCACTTTTTTTTTAAATGCACCTATAACCAATCGCTCTGTATAAACTGTTATTGTTGTATATAATTATATTTTATTCAAGTTTTGGAAAAATTACATTAAAAGGATTAAGTACATGGCATGGTGATTTTCTAGCTACGTTTTACTGCGCCGCAGAGTACAATAAATTAGTACGAAACCGAAACATAAATTCTAGTTTCCCGCTAGTGTGACGGCGGAGCTTGCATTCATGTCCATAAATTGAATTTCACGCGAAATATTCTCTCTTCTGGGAAGGGTATGATTAATTTAACACCGCTGGATTTAATACACGATAACGATAAAGCTCACAAGTCTTTCAAAACGTAAATCGCTTTTAACGTTTCATTCATTATGAGGTATTTAAAAGGTTTGAGATATACGCAATTTTATTCACTTCATTTATTTAATCGATTTTTTTATTTAAAAAGGTTATGTTCACTAGCGTACACCAAGAAAAAAATGCCAAAAGAGCCTTATATTACGGAAACTAAAGTCAAATCGAGCGAGAAAAAAACATCTTCATCTTAAAAAAAATTACAAGTATTTTGAATGCAACCCTTCAATAAACATACTAGCGGTTTTTTTTTCAATATTTACGTTCTACAAAATAACTCTAAACTAACTTACTGTGAATAAAAAGTCAGTAAATGAATGCTCTTATTCCGCCAAACATTAAGCTACTTGGCGACGCATAGCCAGAGCAACGGCAACATCGGAACAGAACGGGGCATAATCACAACCATTCCGTCAAGAGCACGTGAATGACAATTTATTTTGATATTACATGGTATTTATTACCCCTTGCTTGGCCAACGCCTTTTGCCAACGCAACTAAATGTGCGCTAAATAATTATACAGAATGAGATATTATATGCATTAAATCTTTAAAGGTGTGAATGAATAGCTCATATGTTAGCTTTATAGCTCTTACAGGTATTTCCCATCACTTGTATAAAGTATCTCTCTGAAATATGTTACATCATTTTTTTCTTTTGGAATACGACATGTCAATAGCTTCTAGCACTAAAGTCTGCCGGGACAGATAATAAATAATAAAATGTTTTAATATTTAAAAATTTCGAATCTAGAAAACACTTTTTCTAATACGTAATAATAATATCAATTTAGTAATATTAACACATTACTATATTAATATTATTAATACGTTGACTGCCAGCTATGAGATAACTCTTAGATTGCGTTCTTTTCGCCAACTACGATTATATTCGAAATATTATATCAGTGCTGGTATCGATAAACTGCTTCTGGAAAAAGAACAAAAAAATCAATGCTGGTTTGCACGAACAGAAAATCTATTAAAAAACAAGCAAAAAATATACACGGTGGAATTTTTTAACGCCTCCTAGAGGAAAAGTTCTATACATACTGGAAATGGACAATTTTACTCAAAGGAAACATTCCTTTATTTTTTTGAAAAAAAAAACAGAACTGCATTCACAGAATTTCGAAAAGCGTTAAATCCGAAAAAATAACACCCTGCACTTTTACGGCATCGATCGATGGGGTCAATCATAATGATCACATTTCTCTGATAAACGTGGTAAATTAAATACAAGAAAAAAAATTAAATCTAAACTTATAAAGGTAACAGGATAAGATAAAACACTTTTACCCAATAATCCATCAAATGTTAGTAATTATTAATTATCGTTGACGTTATTTATTCATTAAAATGATAAAGAATTGTGTGGATAAGCGTCGTCGGCAGGACTATTCCGATTTTGATGTAAGTGTTTTAACATACTTCAAAGCTTATCCAAAGGCTTCAAGCAGAGAAGCTGCCGAAGAAAAGATAACAGCAAAATCACCACTGCCCATGTTAATAACCATTTCCATACCTGGATTGGTACAAACGGCACAATCAGATAGCCTGCGCGATCACTAGATTTCATTCCTTTAGATTTTTTTATAGGGATATGTGAAAAATTAAATACCAAAATTCCTATACAATTGTAAACGAGTTAAAAGCGGAGGTGCACAATACGATTTTAAATATTCATCACAACTCGATGTTAAAAATTACCGGGAATGAATTCCTTAAAAGAATAAATTTCTGAATCCAACAAAATCGAGCTCATTTTGAGCAACTAATTATTAAGTTTACCTTTTTTTTGGTTGAATTAAAATAGTTTAGATTTCATGATTTTCCTTGTGTTTAATTTACCACGTTTGTTAGAGAGGTGAACCTTATGGTTGACCCTATCGACCGATGCTATAAAAGTGCAGGGTGTGATTTTTTATGATTTTACGCGTTTCGAAAATCTGTGAATGCAGTTCTGTTTCTTTTTAAAAATGAAGGAATGTTTCCTTTTAGTAAAATTATCCATCTCCAATATGTACAGTACTTTCCCTCCAGGTGGCGTTAAAAAATTCCAACCTGTATATATAAAAATCATAAAAATATTTTAAAAAGATCATTCGTAAGATCTTCTTTAAAAAAATACATTTTTTACGCTTTTTGATGATAACTATACACTAGAATTAGATTTTTTAATAATATAATGTTATTAAATCAAATTGTCATTTTAGACCAGATTTCTGAAAATTGCCGTGGCAGTAAACGTGTTAATATAATAATATTATCATCACAGTTATTATTATTTCTAAAACCATTGACTTTTGTATATATTTTATATGTTTACACAACAATTGACAGCAAATGAGCTATCCATTCACCCTTTTAAAATTTTGACCCTGTATAGCAAACTAGTCTACTAAGCCTCTGCCCGTTTTAACCCCCGACACCTAGAGAGCCACTTACAAGTATTAACCTCTATGCATCTGATCCGGTAGTCTGGTTCTTTGGTCTGACTACACAAATGGCTGCGGAAAATAGTATTTTTACGCAATCTTACTTTCATTGTAACTTTGCGATGATATTTATTCCATTGATTTAGTGAACTAAAACTGAAATAAAACTTTAGTCTGACAGTGCGTATTCAAGATAGATAAATTTCAAAAGACGTAGGATTAAACTGAGCTACTCAGAGCTATCACGTTGAACCTGTGTTATGCCACAAGCACTATATGTCAGCTCTGCTTGGCCTTGGTTCATCATCATCTTCGTAGCTATAGGATGTCGTTTGCTAAATATAGGCCTCCCGCAAAAATCTTTAATAGGATCTGTTGGAAACGGCTTGCATAAACAAGGTGGGCAAACAAACTTGCAGGCGCACGTCCCTCGCTGCTTACCGGTCAAACCTACGCTTGACCTTGGATAACAAAAAGGAAACCAGTTGGGAGAAACTCATCTTATTTAACTTATATAACTGATAAACCTTATCCTATTATAACTTTATTGACATAGGATAATTGCAATTTCTAAAGATCGCAAGAAAACTTAGTAATTAGTATTTAACTTTGGACAAAACTTTGGACAGACTTTGAAACTGATATTTGAATGAAATAAGATATTTTATTTAAATATTAAACCTCTGTTTGTTTTCAGTTTGCCTTTGTGTATTATTGAAACAAACTAATAACTGGATACCTATTAATTTTATACATAAACTTTACATATAGAACCATTGTAAACTGAAGGAACTCTATGTAAATATGAAGTTAAAAATAGTTCGTCTCTATTTTCTGATATGGTTATGAAGGAAAATTAAATTTTCATTTCGTTTATTTCATTTCATTAAATCATTGAGGTAAAACTAATTACATGATAATAAGCGATCTACACAACAAGGCATCATGACAAGTTTCCGCCTTTAGCACGATTTGAACAGTGTTGACGTACAATAGGATCAAAATCCTACATAAAAGCTAAGAAAAGTTACTTAACTAGCCTTGCAACATATACAGGATATTTAACAGTCTCACAAATTAAAATAAAATTCTTTAAATTAAATTCGAGATTCAAAAAAATTTCTCATCAATCTAAACTTATATGTATCACAAAGTTACTTCTCGTGTTCCGTTTAATAAACGATGATAAAACTAGGCGAACTTTAATATTGCCTCGTCGTATCAGAGCAACGCGTGGCTTTCCAAAATGAAAAAAGACTTTTTTTTCTATGCCTGGTCACAGGTGACTTCCAAAAGAGATCAACCTTAAGCAATATTGGCAGTAAAGCACACGTGAATAACGTAAGGTTGTTATTGTAATAGTGTTTTATAAACTCTAATATAAATTACAATGAGGTAAGTACAAAACAGGGGTAGGCAGACTCGTAACATAAGTGTAATGTGTGTTAACGGTGACGACTTACGGCACTGAAACGTCGCCATTATTCACTTCGCGAAGCGAGTTAGAAATAAGGAGATCCGTAGATGAACTAAAGTCATTGGCAACAACATACGTTGGCAAGTTAATGGCAGTGAGACGGCCATATAACGCACAGCGCATTGTAAGATGTCCACCCACAAGTGGGATAGATGTGTTAAGATCACCTTTTGCGGGCCATTTCCAACCGGTGCTGTTATAAATCTATAGGAGCGGCCTGTGTTTAGCAGTGGACTTAAAAAAAAAAAAATTATGAAAAAATATCTCACTTGTTATAAGCCCGTATATCATCACGCAGTTTCCACGTGGTCACAGATTTTTATATTACAAAAAATCTTTATGTGAAAACGCTATGTAATTTTGAAGAAAGATCTAAATAATGAAATCGCAAGTGATTCACTTTATGAGAAACCGATAGTGATAACCATTATACTCATACTGCCCTTTATCCCTTTTCTATAAGTATCTTTTGTTTGATATCTCGCCTATTTTCTCTGGGATAATGGAAACTATAAATCAGAGGACATTCTAATAACTTTGTTATGTAACAAAATAGATGACGCAATAAATGTTCGGTGTGATTTTAATTGTCTATTATTTATTCTTACGACATTCAAAGTAGTTTTAACAATCATATCACAAATGTAGAATTTAATGTCTAAAATACTTGCGCAGAATTTACAGATACTCTATATAACATCTGTTAAGCATACATCATCATTTCATGGCGTAGAATGTTCACTGTTGGACAAAATTGCCCAAAGATTTTCTATAAGACCTGTAGGCAGCGGCTGATTCAAGAGCCTTCCGACGCCCTTAACAAGTTTATCTGTTTGTATTCCTACTCTGTTGTATTTACCGGTCCGCAGTCTCCTCTGCAAAGCCTTACCCCCCTGCCCCCAACGACTATCCCACGGACTACAACTTGCCAATTCCCTGAACAATGCCGGTTACTTTAGTTTATCTACGAATTTCCTCATTCCTAATTCGATCTCATAGGGAAATTTCATGTATATCCCTATCAATTGCCAGTTGATCGACTATGTACCTGCGAATGAGCTCCAGAAAGAATGTTATGATATTTTATATATAAAAAATATTTTTAACGTTCAGCAGAAGACAACCCACAGCTGAAGTACGATGATGGCGATGGTCAATTTCAAAGTTTAAAAAATGAGTTTGGATAATTTTGATTCATTTGTCTGGATGATGAAACAAAAACATTACATGCTGATATTATATTATTTTATGGATTGAAGCGAATTAGCATTCCTCTGTAATCGAGAGATATCGTATTCCCGGAGATCAGTGTTAAGCCGTTCAGGTCAACGTGCAAACGTTAAAAGAAAATTACGAACCCAAGAATAAAATTACGGCCGCCAAGTTACGAAACGAATAAAAATTATTAACAAATTGTCGTAATCAGCTTAACTTTAATCTCTTAAGGATGATGTTATTAAAGGGATCTTTTCATAGTCTTTCATATAAATTCTCTGATTTTTTACGGTTAATAACAACCGAGATTAATACCACGAAAGTAGAGCGACATTTAAACGTTACGTTATCGGTTAAATTAAAAACTCTTACACTGAATAAATGTGAATATGTGAATAGAATAATTAGAAAATTCAAAATAATCTTTGTTTGTTCCGCGTGTAGGCATGCTTGCAATTTCCTTATTTACATCATCCATCCATAAACCCTCCCTTTAATTAAATGTTTTACCTACTCAAACATAATTTCAAAAAATCATTAAGGATTTATATTAATTTATCTAAAGGATTTTTCTATCTAAAGATTTACTTGTAGTAAATGAAGAGTTAACAGTGGAATTATTTTTAGTACATAATCTAGGCGTTGATTATTTTCGCTTATTTTATCTTATAGATATAAGAACTCTTTAAATTTAATTGAAATCGTATTAAATAGAACTTTCTGCCTATGTACGTATGTATACTTTTACTCTTAAAAATCAAAAAAATCTGCAATCAAAAACACATAAAAACAATACAATAATATAATATTTCACTAGGTTAATTAAATTTACAATGCAATGGATTTCCATTATTAACATAAGCTATCTAGCTTATTAAATTGTTCTTCAGTAACATTAATATAGCTGGCAACATCATAATCAAGGGTAAATAAGAGAAGGGAATGTACCAGTGAAATCTTGGTAGCCAGGGGTAGAGAGTTGCGTAATCATCGCAAGGACCCCGCAGGCGTAAAGACCTTACAACTAATATGTTTAAGGTGAGGTCCTCATATGAATGCTCTGTCAAGGTAAAACCTGAGATTTTTAACATTATCGCTAAAAGGGATAATGGTGCTATCACAAATTATACAAGGAATCTGGGACCAATTTAGCTTAGCGCTTCGCATACTAGGGCTGCCGATAACAATAACTTGCATTTTGTATGAATTTACTTTTAAACAAACATGGTTCATTTATACGTATACGTATACGTTCACAAATATGGTTAAGGTCATAATTTATTGTCACAACGGCATCAATCAGCTTCCCCAACGGTGCTTGAATATAAATCTGCAGATCATCAGTATACAGGTGATAGAGAGGGCGGAGCTGACTTGAAATGAAGTTGATGAAAACTGCGAAAAGAGGTGGAAATAGAACGCCGATTATAGTTTGACTGTAGGAACTAGATTTTAGATGATGATTTTTAGTGAAGAAAAGTAGTCGAGGCGAACGGAAGGACTATAATACACGCCAAGTAGAATGTTGGTATGACGCAATGTTGTATTTTGCCGATACTAAGGCCTGTGATTCCCAGCCACTGAACAACAAAACCCGTAAATTGCATAATATTTTCATTTTGTACTTCGTCAGCACCGTGAATGAATAGGATTTTTCTACTTATGTGCATCTCCATGGTGTCAACGTTACGAAATAATGCGTCACTTTAAACGATATTTACACACATAATAAGTACACTTAAAACACTAAAACGTAAGTAATATGCAATTGCAAAGAAATAAATTAGTATTATTGAAATTCTACTTTTTAAAAAAACGTCGCCAAATCTTTTTAAATTCTTTAGAAAGTAAACTGACTAAGAAAATTCGAACGCTTTCGATAAAGAAAAGCAATTGTTTGTAGAAAAGCTTCGAAGGGATAACGTCACTTCTTTACGTCGTCAACACCAAAAAGAATTTTAAAGAAAATACCTAAAAGCATCTTTGTATATACATTTATTGAATTCAAATATTTTTAGAGTAGTTGAGGTTAGCAAATGTTCAATATACCTATCATGGTCAAATATAAATATAGAATATCAAGAGGTATTCTTGAACACGTTCTAAGCGGTGAAATTTTCTGTTCTTTCCATTTTTGCAGTACAGAATGTTAAATATTATTAAATAATTCTAAATCTTTCTTAGCCACCTTGCAAGGTAAACATGGAACAGATTTTTCAGACCAAACATGTTATTAATATGCAATTAATTTAATAACATTTACGTTAACTACGGCATTTAATCAATAAAAATTCTATAATAAACCAGATAGAGATATAAAAGTTGTTTCTCAGAATGCATTATTTTATTCTTTTTCACAGGGATTTAAAATTAAACTATTGTTAAATTGAGGTCGCATGTGCGACTCCCAGAATTCGATCTTTTATAATTCACAGCTTGTGCATTAATTATATGGGACTGCCACTGCTCACAAACATATTCCCGCGTTTGCTAACCCGCCTGCCAAGCGTGGCGATTTTAGTATATCTCTTTGGATAAGGCTATCATCAATGGGTTGAAACGACGAACTAACAATGTTTTCTTTGATCCTACTTAGTAAAGGCTTTTATCACTAATATGTTTACTATAAAGAAATAAAACTGATGAACTTGGCAATCATTAAATTACAGTTATTTTTCCTATAGATTAACCGTATGAAATAATGTCTTAATATTTTAATGCTTTAATTAAATGTCAAAGACTAAGAGTTTTCTCCTTCATAAATTATTACCGTTACATTAGCTACTGCGGGATAAAAGAAAAGGAGATCTATTTAAAACTTACCTCATTTTTAAAATAATGGTAAAAGTATGTTATTTACGAGCTTAATATAAAGTTTAATGAACACCATTTGTTTGAAAAAACCTTTTGTCAACACGAACAAAATTTTTAGATTATGGAAATCCTGCGAAAATATTTCTTATCAAAACTTTTGTTTTTAGATGGGTTTAATAATCGATTTACGTAAGCACCGTTTTATATAAATACTTGGAATCGGAATAATAGTGGAAAAGAAGAAACAACGAGGAGAACTATTCTCATTTTTTTTAATTTAATAACTTTTGACAAAACTTTAACAGGCTGAAGCTATATATATATATATACATACATATATATTTTTATATATATAACCTAATTAAGGCGCGGTTTTATTATCAAGTGACATATAGACTTTATCTAAAAAACTCAATCTATTTCTTTTATAAATAAACGGAGATTTAAATTTACATCGGTGAATATATACAAACTTTTTGGAAAAAAAAATATTTATGCGATACTGAATGACTATTTTTTTTTCTATTACACTAAATTAAGTACTTGTTATAATAATATAAATCATAGTTATTAAAGTGGGTATTAATGTAAACAATTTAATATAAATCATTATCATCATCGTTTAAGCCGTCGGAAGTCCATTCCAAGACATATATACATAGGTCTCACTGGTTAATTTCTCTAAGAGACGTTTACAAGCGTCCTGCATCCAGCGGCCACCATTATTACCAAATGAAAATAATAGAGAAAGTATGCTGTAAATAATAATAAACCTAATAAGACTTCATTTTGCCGTTGTAAATATAATGAAAGGTCTATTAGGATGTTTAATTAAACCAGATTAAATTAAAAGAAAAGGCAATAAACTTTTTCATTAACTTAAGATTCTTATCAAAGGGACGCCTTCTTTTCAATGAATATTTTTACGTAGAAAGTCATAGTGAATTCCACTGATTCTTTTTCATTTCGTTTTAAGTGACCAAAAGCTAATTTAATAGAATAACTCTATTTAAGAGCTAACCACATAAAAAAGAAAGTAAATGTTAGCTTTGCGATGATCTATACATTTTTAAATTACGATTTCGTTGTATTTGTTTGTGTAAATAAAATCCAATGACAATTGAAAAACGAAAGAAGAAAAACTTTAGGAACCTCTCTAAGAGTAGAGCAGGACCGGTCATCGTAACGATATTTGCGGGAAGTCTATGCCTTGCAATGGGAGTCTATCACCTGAAAAGAAGAAAAATATTTTCTCAGTCCGTTAGACAAGAAACAGAATAAGTAATTTAAACCTGACACATATCTTTCTTTAAAAATAATAAATTGACATATAATAGACGATAGATTGATTTTATATTAAAGAGATCTTGTAAAATAATCCGTTCATTGCATTATTATTACATTGACTGTCATGACTCGTGACTCATTTTAGTTTTTTTTTTTACACTTCTTGTTATTATATTTTCAAGATATTGAATCTTTGTGATATAACCAATCCGTTTATTTAGCTATTGCTTATGTTATTATCTACTTTCTTGAATGCCATAAGAGATCAATTCGATAAAAACTAAAATCAGACTGAGCTCCTTTAACCTAAAGTACACGGCTACGAAGGTTTCAATCACAACCTAAACAAAGAAAGAGCCTTTCGATTTCAATTCAATTGGGTTTTTGTGGTCATTCACAAATATCTATAAAACGGTGGTTAATAATATTTATACCCAATCATTATTAACACTTAATTCTTTACGCTGTAGTATGGATTCCATGTTGGTTTTAATAACAGAACATATTTAAATTTAATGCATGATACTACACGGGGACGGATGACTTTATTAAGGTCATCGGAAAATACTCAATACAGGCCGTATCCTACCGGTCCTTAGAGGAGAGACCCATGTTAGCAGTGGAAATGCTGCGGCTGCAATGATGATGATGATGATGATAAGAAGTAATTTTATTGTATGAGCTAATTGTTTTAAAACCACCTAATGGATTTCATAAATTGCATATAAGACAAAAAATTAAAACAAGTTTGACTCTAAAAATATTTTTCTTTATACTTCTACAGCTATTGAAAAAGCGTACTGAAACGTTCTGCACTGTAACGTAAGCTACAGTAACGTTGGTGAAAATGGAACAAAGAGTGCCTGTCTAAGTTTTCGGCTATTATCCACTCTTGTTACTCGCCCGCATTTTGAATACCTCCTTAGTGTTTCATATACTTAGCTATGCAATGCACATAATTGTTTGTTAACAACACTTTGCTACAAATACTGGTTTCTTACAGAACGAATAAACTAAAAAAAATACATTTTCATACATAATTTAAATAAACTGTTTTAGATATAATTTTTTTATTATGATTACCTAAGGAAATAAAGCAAATTACTTGAACAATCGTAAATAGGGCAATAAATTACACAATGATTTATACAAAACAGATTCGCGGAGGCCCAGAAAAGAAATGTATAAAATACAACACAAGGATTTACGGAAAAAAGAAAACCAAAACAAATTAATTTTTTCATAGAAGATTGCTTAGATACGCGACTATGATGTCAATTTTCGTGTTACCAAGCAGAACTTAGCTTCTGTTTAATTTCGTTACATAAATCAAGAGAATTTATTGTTCGGTGCCTCGGCACACACATACTAAATATAATAACTAATCGAATAATTTTTTTAAAAAACGTTCTGAAGTATATATAAAACGCAAATCAGTTCAGGCTAACTTTTATACACAAGATTTTACTATCACTTAATAATACGTTTAGTGCATATGTATAAATATATACGTATTTAAAACGGTAGGTTAGATTTGAATATCTTTATATATATATTTATATATATATATATATATATATATATATATTAATATATATATATATATATATATATATATATATGTATTACTTTTTCTATGGAAATCGTATGGATTGATTTTGGGACTCAAAATTATAATGGCGTATAGAGCAAGCCGAAAATCATAATCCTGCGGATTCAGATGAGAACTAGAAGACGACCAATCCTTAGCTGAAGCTGAAGTCCCAAACATTCATTTCAAATCAAGATTGAGTGCATCGAGCTTTGTATATTGTAATTCCGTTGACTAACTGCGAAACTTCTTTAGAGCTTTATGCATAAATACGGTCATTTTGTCGGTTAAAATATTGCTCAATTTTTAAAGTTTTTTTCAGTAAACAAAATTAGTTGTTTTAATTTTACAACCGTATTTTTTATAAATTAGGAAATGACCAGTCCTAAGTCATTTTATAAAATAGGCAACATGGTTCTAGGTGCTATCTTCGTCTCTCAAATAAGAAGCTGTGATTGCTTTTTCGTACGAACTCTACAGTAATCAGTTTTTAACAATTAAGCGTTTTAAAATACGTACTCACAGACGTATATAAAAACAACACTCTTTGTTAATCACCTTTTAGTTACATATGTTCACATTGAAAATTTAGAATAGCCTGCTAAAATCGCTATTAATAAATGTGTATTACTAAACCGAAGAGCAGAAGTGAATACCGCACTTGACTAATAGCAACCAACGCTTAGATTTGAAAGTCCCACGACCAATAAAGACCAATAGCAGATAAATGTTTCACTAAACCAGCGACTTTTTTAATAGGAAAAAAAGACTGAAATAAACTAAACAGAAAGTTATGTAAATATACAAAATTTGTTTAATTATGAATGTAAAAAAAGTATTTTAATTGAGGATGTTTTATATTATAAATAAGAGTGTAATGCCCTGTCTCATAAATATGACAGGGGAAAGCGAGAGACCACCAATAACAAGGGCCATTTAAAAAAAAAACTTCTACTACTCTATGGTCTGAATTCAAGTAATAACAAAGTAACTTATAATTAGATTTTCTGAAAGCTCCCACCGGTAGCTAACTTAGACCATCTTAGCTAGACTGAATTAGGACACACAGACCACACCCGCAATTGGCATGTGATAGTATGTAATACGTACGATAATACATATACTTTGTAAATTTATACAATTCGCACTTTCTTCGTTACATTACACATTAAAAGTACGTTTGTGTTATGGTAAATATTTACAGATTTTAAATTAAACCTATTTAATAAAAAAAAAGAGAAACTGTCTTTAAAGTTCTTATATAATTCAATTTAATTATTAACGTTTATTTAAGATTTAATGCATGAAATAAACAGAAATTGCCTTCAACGGTAAATCTTAGAAGTGTAAAGGCATTCACAAAGGTTTGTATTGTACTGAAACATCTAAAAGATTTAACGACATCCGCAGTAAATGTGCTGCAGACAGTCTTCTATTGTAACGCCACTTTACAGTGATTTAATTGCGTTGGTGAACAACTTTACGCTCAGCCGGTATTAAAGTCAGCTTATTTACGATATTTGCGTGACTAAAGCGTAAAGTCAAACGTTTACGCGGAAAATATTATCGGAGGAAAAGGGACTTATAACTTGAATAATATTTTTGAATGAAAACTTATTAGATCCAAATATAGTGTAGTGTGTATGTATTAACTTTAAAATGCATTTGTGATCACATCAATCATACATTCAGTAATCTCTTTAACAGTTTATTAATTATAATGTATATAAGAAAAACTCCAATTCACAGCACAGTAAATACTTTTAATCCACTTTTAATATTCTTATAGGCCACCTAGCATAGTTTCCACTAGACAACTTATTACTTCGATGGTTATCGAACGAGTGTCCGAGCTCCTGACTCAACATTCAAAACGCTGTTTCAACCCCACAACTCCAAGTTCTCACAAAAGAGTGACGAGGTCGAGAAGTGTTGCCATTTAAGAAAAATAAAACTACCTTTTATAAAATTATTACAAGTAGAATACGCAGACATGCGATTTTTATAAGTTTGTTATTATTATTTAACTCTATCTTCAGTTGAAGTGTTTCTTATTTACTATTAATGCATTTAAAGTATCATCACCTCAGCCAATGGACGCCCACAGCAAGTCCCGACCAGGCCTCCTCAAACCTACTATCACCACGACCAAAAGATCGCCATCGATGACTGGTCTTGATCTGCTTGTTTGTGCTTGTCACGACCATAACTATGTCGTTAGTGCACCTAATGTTGGGCTTGCCCAGGCTACGTTTACCGACTCCGAACTTTTCGGCCCTAACGGGCATCGGTTGCTACAGCGCCGTGTTCCGTCCACTACTACTTCAGACAAGCAATTCATCAAGCTACATCGTTGACCTTAGCTCGTCTGCAGATCTCCTCATTTCTGATTCGATCTCACAATGTGCCCGTTTTCTCTGCTCTCTAGGTGACTTGAACATATTGTTAAATGCATAGTAATCTAATATTGTCTGCCCGTAGAAACATTTATCGAACACAAATTAATATGATATAATGAAGCAGATTATATTAATAACAAAACAATGTATCTAACATTGTGAAACATTTTTAAACAAATTTTTAATAAAAAAACATTCTGGTTAAAATTTGATGCAGTAAAATTAAAATATTAGTCAAACACCATGCATAGTAGTCATATGAAAACGTGGTATTGTTTAAATGATGCCATTTTAAAATATTACCTTAAAACACTTCTAGGTAACGTAATATTTGATAAAATTACCATGTGGCGAAGAAAACCCTCTAAGCAATATATATTTTTACAACAGAATATTTTAAACGCTTAGTGGTAGTAAAGACCTAATAACAATTAGCGTTATTGCATTAACATTTTTAATTAAAATCACTTAAAATATTTTATTAACATAAACGTTTTTTTCAGTTGTAACAAAAGAAGAAATTTAATATATATTTTAGTATTTAAACTCATAGATCATCGGTCATATTATAAAATCTCTTCACGTAAAAAACAAGCCTAGAAGGAAAAATGTCTCGCACGTAATTTCGATTTTTCACGTCTTACTTCGTCCACGACTAACGCCACACAAAGAAGTCTTTGAAGCACATCTCTTATGCACGATATCACGGTGGTTTACACGACAGCGGACACTAAGCTGCACGCGGAGATTCTGAAAAGAGAAATTCATGCATTATCTTCGTTGAATATTTACTTCCATGCAAATGAAATCTTTTCTTGCACGTCGACACGTGTTGTGTGATTTCACGTGTTTAGACAAACGTGACTTCTTTTTCAACATATTATTGCTGTACAAACACTTTCCTTAATTAATTGAGTTCAGCATCACATGCTATTTCTTGATTAACCCAACAACCATTTTCGTTGCGTTCTTTCTTACGATATTATATTAAGGAGCTATGCCGCCAAATTTAATTCTTTATTTATTTTATACAAAAGAGCTGTACGAGCTTTTTACACTACCTGAAAACAATTTCCCTCAAAGATGATTCTTAACAAATTTGACATGCGAATTTATACAGTACACATTTATGCAGAATAATTTGAAATTTTATTTAAAAAAACAACTACAGACACATGACAAATACACTAAATAAAAATAAACTTATAACGCCTTACTTTGGTCATCACAAAGTTAACAAATCATTCACGCATCTGAGTTTACACATGTATAAAAAAGTTCCACAAAATATTTTAGACCTTCCTTTTCTTAACTTTAACTATAATTTTAAAACTGTTTTTTATTCAATCTTATTATAACATTTAAGAGTATTTAGTTGATCGAAATGCGTGGAACATAAAAAACGTTGTCCGATTTCATTTAATTGCAGCAACTGTTCAGCTTTTGACCGGATTTTCTCAGCAGATCAGCATTCCGAGCCGGTGACAGCTTTCTGCTTATAATGTTAAAATAATCGATGATTCAAAAACACATATAAAGGCCAATTTGAATAAAGATATTATAAATTGAATTAAGTTTAATCTGTTTTTAATTTTTATCTTTACATTCATCAAATGAATAGATCATGAATATGATAAAACAATATTTTGTTATTCACAGAATCGAATATAAAATATTAAATATTCAGTAACACATTCTACTTAGCATTAAATAATGTTATAATAGATTTATTGCTGCGGTAGAGCGTTTCAATTGTATTAGCGGAGTGCCTTATAATTAGTTTTGAATCTTCAATGAAACATAATCATGATACATGCAATTACGGAATACTTCAGCAAATTTACTTAATAAATTTGTCTAGCTTATTTACCCTGTAGTACATTCTCTGTCAAAATTCAATTAATAAACCCAATTTCTGCAGTAAAATGAAGGAAGTTGTTACAAGTTTACCTAACTATAGTTTGACGTATGTCGTTGATAGTACTGGCTTTTACATAATAATATATTACCGGTCATCATCGTCATCATCATTTCGGTCCTTGGATATATTATAAGTTATGGTTTTATTACAATCACACTGGTTCTATTATAACAAGGAAGAAATAAGTTTCGAATTAAAGTTGAAGTAATAGGGTTGTAGTCCACCGCCATTTTGATTGGTGGATGCCTATATTATTATTAGTAATACTTATTGAAAATATTTCCCGTGCTCTACTATCACCATAATTTTGTTCACTGTTTGTAAGCAGTAGTGATGCTACACAAAGGAATACAGTAAATGACAAATATAAATTATCATGTAAAGTATGTCAACAAAATTATAACCTTTATTATTAAACCTTAGTTCTTATTTTAGGTTTCCTGTATCAAGAAATAATAAATCATGTTTTAAAAATATATGGATAACAATGTAAAATCAGGTAAAGTTCGTCGGAAAACGTTGGCTGGAACAGGCCGCTTACTAACTAACAGGTCTTACTGGAAATCTATGGGGCAGACCTACGTCCAGCACGTAGACAACCTACGACAGAAATGATAAAGATGTTGATGATGATGACGATAAATAATATGTTATTAAAATATTAGTTAATATAGTAAACTAACATGTAAACATATATAAATAACATTAATAACTAGTCGTATTTTACTAATTGAAAAAAGGATTCTTTTATAGCAACACCGAACCAAGTCCCTAAAACATCTTATTAGAAATTGAAAAGAGCCATAGTAATATGCGTCATAAATTATACGCAGAAACCGTGATCGATTCACGTGAGTTAATTTTTAAAGAGACATCCTCTCTTTTTTACGTAAGAACCGTCCGTTCCCGAATTTCATTACTGGAAAAATTGTATGAATAAAATGTGCCTCATTATCGGCAGCAAGGGATCGTTTTTAAACCCTGATTCAGTCAGTCCCGTCTGGGACGCCACGCCCTTGTAGAGCACCAGAGGGAAATAAAATAATTGGCTACCATTATTATTGAATTATAATAACGCATCTATATCTTACCTTATCTTATTTACTGAAGGCTTCTAATAAAAATACAATTTTTGTACTTCAGGAAAATGCTGTTTGTGCAATTTATAATATGAGAGCTACAAACTCATTTAAAGAAAACTTGCAATACCCTGCTGCAGCGGTCGCGACCCCAATTGCGTCTGATAGCAAATCTTCACTAATCGTAGTCTTTTGAACAAATTTCTGTTTATGTGTTACAAACAGTACTCTGTGCAGAGCATGCTTGGAAGAAGACGAAACTGCTGCTCATGTACTACTTCGGTGTAACGGAGTAGCAACCCACAATGCTATTCATTTCAAACTAGCAAAGTGTCTTACCGAAATCGCTGGCTACATCAAAGGATCTGCTGGAATTCCTGAGATGAGTAGAGCTAGCTCCGATGCAAAACAACCGCAGTGCCGCTTGATTGCAGATTCCAGCCCGAAGAGAAAATTCGCGAGAAGACAAGAGATCATGCTTTGCCAGCCCTCTTTTTAGCGCTTACTTGCCCACATTTGACGACCAATTCGCCTGATAGAGAGTGACGATGTAGTCGCTTTTATTTTGTATCGTTGCCTTCTATAACAAAGTATCTAGTATGCACTTTTGTTATGGACTAGCAACGTACGCACACCAAATATTATACGCACAAGTAATAATAATTCTTTATGATTAAATTTTTCAATAAAATGAAATTAGTACCTATATTTCGTCATGTATATACCATAAAGTGTGCTCCTCTGCATCTGGGCCACACTCGCACGCTATGCTGTTCTTCAGTCGAAATCAGTGCAGATACAAAACGAAGTCTCCGTGTAGTATAAGCAAAAAAAGCTATGGATCGGAGTAAACAGACCGCCAAGCATCAGCTTATAAAACGCTCGGACATCTGGCAGCAACGCCCTCGTAACCTTGGCCGTCCACACTGTAGTGCTACCGCCAGGTCTCCAGCGTCTCTTGTCTAAGCAGGCGCTTAGTGTGCGAAATAGGTATCCCTGCATTAACTTCAGGGCTGCCTCTTTCGTCAGCTCTACGGCCCGTTCATTCCCATCCACTATTTTAATAAACGTGTTAACATTGAACAATTACTTGAACGTAAACGATAACTTTTTAAATGAAATACTTTTTCCGATTTTTGCAAATGGAAGGTGTACAAATACGTTTCAATAAAAGCCAAACCAAAGAGACGTATCAAAAACACGTAATTGGGTATTTGGGACGATGAGAATTGAAGCCCCATTTAATTTGCTTTATTATTTATAAAAGCAAAATAGCTTCTGCAAGCATTTTCTTTTACTTTTCGTAATAAGAATTATGTAAGAACGTTTTTTTCTGCGTATACATTATGGTAACATATAAAGTCAAACTTTGTGTGTAGTATTATAATAAATGGTGATAAGCTTTGACAAGTTAAAATATCATTACGGATATTATGCATGGTTTAGTTAGCTCAATTTGAGCTGCTTTTCCAACTTAAATAATGTTCTTTAGAATCTAGAACCTATAATTAGGTTTTATAAAAAGAAAGATGGAGAATAACAAAGGACAACTACTTTTCTGTTCATAGTCAAAAACACAGAATCGGTAATTTCTCAATTCATTTTGGGATAATTTTTAATAATATTTTTTTAACATAATTCTACTTGTTTCAATTTTATGCTAGAATTTATTTACAGTCTTACAGAACGACATTTCTTTCTGGCCTATTATTCCAAATGCGGTCAATAAGAAGCACTCCATTCATCTTTACGAGTGGTGTTATTTCGCATTCGCTCTATTTTCGTCCGCTTTTCGGCATAACCATGACACGCTTTTTACAAAAACTTTAAACATGAGAAACTAGTTTATTATTTCTAGACAACATTATAAGTAAGTTCGCTATATATTGTTATTGTATACAATCCTCAATTAATAATTTGTTAATAGATATGTATGTATGTACAATAAACTTCCATCATGAGATGTCACAAGAGTCGAGAAAGTGATACACGCGCTTAAAGAGCTCTTTTACATAGATAGTTTGAACAGCTTTAAAGAAATAGATTATTTTTGAAAGCCTTAACACGTATTGGTCTACTCACTAACTCATTATTTGAAACGTAAAACAATTTTAATATATATTACTAAAATATATATAACAAATACTAGTTCACATTGAGACTTCGGGCATGGGTTTTTTTTAATTACTTCATGGCCTGTTTATAGCAATCAGGATGAGAGAGTTCAATGATTTATGTTAAAAGTGTTCTTTTGTACAAAACACAAAAATTTTAGTACTGAATCACACAACAATCTTCAAATCAGAAATGTTAATAGTTGATTTTTTAAACTGAATATTATAGAATTTATCGACACCAATACGAATATTGTTTACATCTACGTAAGCTAAAAATTGACTTTAAATATTTTATGGAATATCCCATTTTAATTCATTTTTAGGAGAGAATTAGATTTGATTCGTTATTATAAAAGGATTTATGAAAAGCTATGCTTAATTTTTTGTAAAATTCATTCATAAAATTATAAATCAATATTATAGTAAATATTATTGCCATAGCTTGCAAAAGTTTGCAAATTAATTAATATTAATATAATTATATTACATAAAATTAGGTAATAATTCTAAGATCTTTTAAATTGTGATTTTAAAAATAAATACTGTAGCTGATTGAATATTTTCTCCGCACCACAGTCTGCGTCCCTCGAGGGTGAAAGCAAACTGCAAAATTGAGTTAGAGCTGCTGATTGAATGGAAGCCAGTTCTTATAAACAAGTGCAAAAAAACGGCAAAACCTTTCTAATAGAGGTACTGTGAAATTGCTTTTAAAATATTTAAGCGTATACTCGCCAATTTCAATTGACACAAAAAGGTAAAACGTAAAGTTAGTTTTAAATATTTTTACAATAAATTAATCACTACTTACAAAAACATAATTTTTTTTTAATACAAAATCTTGTCTCCCTAGTCATTTATTTTAACAAAGAGAAATTTAAATATAAGGGGAATAGTAAACGTAAAGTTTGAGTAGGATAAAGTTTCTAACTAAAGGGTAAAGGGCCGAGCTCTGATATCAATCATAAAAGTTTGAGCTGTTTTTGAATAATTTAACGGAATTTATGAGGGTTATAAACATAAAATCAATAACAGTCATTTTCCCTTTTTGCATTTAACTTTTGATAAGTTATTCATGAAACAATTACTACACACGTAGCCAGACAACCATTCTATTCAAGATTAACCTACCATTAGCGTGATACTCGTTGATAATATAACTCGATATGAGTATAAGCGCACCTTTTATTGTTTTTTATTCGTTATAAATGTTAAAAATGTTGAATACGTTTTCTTACACATTTATTATTATAAAGTAAATTCCAATAAAAAATGACTGAATAATGAACTACATTGCTACCTTGTAGCTTGTGGCGTCGCTAACTTGAGCCATGATAAAAAGATCTCTAGTGTATCTGTACAAATACATTAAATGCTTTAAATGTTTAAGACTTCTCTGTTCTATTACCTGCAAGAGCTCGATTTTATTTTAATTAATACAGGCGGAGTGATTTAATAAAAATACATATACATAAATAAAGGTTTGTGCGAGGACTGCAAACATTAAAATGAAAATAACATGAACAATATGTATATTTCAATCATCAATCAATCAAATAAGAATCGCAAAAAGATTAGTGAAAAAACAGACATGTCTTACGCTTACAGAAAATACCCAAAAGATATGTGACATCCTCCGATAGGTACTGAGCCCGCGTGATAGATTACACGCACTTTCTCTCTCTAAGAGAAGCCCTTTGCCCAAAAAATGGTTGTTAAATTTAAAAAAAAATTTTTTCATTATATATCTGCCGAGTTTTCTTAGGTTATATATTTCTGTAAAAAATAGGATAATGCTTTATCCGGCTGAAATCTAAACGTGATACCGTGTGATTCAGTAGTATTTGAGTTGCTCCTGTTTATGGTAAAATTATTTATAAACTAATCTAAAAATATAACCTTTATATGTTAACTTATGCTATGATAATAATAAATATTTTTTGTTGCAATTAATTATGTAATATATTTCTAGTTCGTCCTCCTCTTCCCTACGTACCCCCATTACTGGCGATCGCGACCCTTTTTGGAAAGCTTGTGGTGCACTATGTTACGCCATCTATGCCAATGTTGGTAAAGTACACTGCTTCAGCTACTGTGCTGTCGAGGGCAGTAGTCAGTGTCGTAGCCGTCGCTCATCTTCCCTTCAAGTGATCAAGTACAATTGCGCTTAGTTCCCAAGGTTATTGTAAACAAGTTGTTAAACCCAGGAGCTACAATTCTTTTAAATTTTTATATTTATAACGTTAAGTTAGGTTTGTAGAAGTTTTTTGACAAACGCTTGAATTGAATAAATGTAGGGTTTTAAATATGTTTTGCACCAAAACACTTATCCATATAGTGAATAGTCTTGTAGCCGACGTTTTTTTCTCCAGACCTCGGCGCGCGTTCATCAATTGTACGAAAATACGCGTTGACACACACACAGAAATACACTACATTCAAAGAGCGTTTTGTACAGAGTTCCTGACATTCAGTCAACTATTACGTCCTTTACTTAAGCTATTGCGATGAGAATATGTAAACAATGTTTGAAATAATAGTAAAGAATATTTGGTAAAAATTAATTTAAATATTATTGGTGATCAATACGTTTGTTACTATAATTACATTACGTTTAACATTTTTAAGAATTTTTGAAGATTAATTAATTTTCTTTTCTACATCTCTTTTTCGAGGAACAAATATTTACTATTTATACAGAAAAATTGCTGAATTTGTATGTTTATTTTTCCATCTAAAGTTTTACAGAAATTTCCTGTAATTTGTGATAGTTGATTTTTATTTTCATTTATTATTTTACTTTAACTGGTGCATATTGCATTGTTTTTAATTACATATCCCAGAAGATATGTTATTTGTTTTCACTTAAGGTATTTTCGAATGTACCTAACATAACAGCTAATGATGATTGTTAGCACGCAATTTAGCCGACGTTAAATCGTTGTCTTTGTTATATTCCTTTCCATTTATATTGTTTCATATTTTACACTTTATATTGTTATATTGTTGTTTACATTCAGTTTCATTTTTTAACTATTATTATTAGAAACGTTGTCTCTGACTGTGGGCCTCATTGGCGAGCTTACAGCCGTTTAACCAACCATGGAGAGGACTATGCCCGTGATTTTTCTGCGATGTTGAATGAAGAATAAGAAGATCTAACTTAGCCCAGCGGATTGACACAATGAAATGACAGTGGGCAAGCCAAATTACGCATAGAACAGATGGCCGCTGAAGCCTTAAGGTTCTTAAGTACGGACCACAGACTGGCAAGCGAAGCGTTCGACGTTCACCAATAAGATAAATAACCATTTACTCATGTAAGGAGGCTCTACATTCAGCAGTGGACGTCCTATGGTTGAAATGACGATGATAATAACGATGGGCAGGAATATAAACTAACTTAGCGATCTGCCATGCGATAATTAATATAAACAGAACATTGGAGGGCCAAATTGTAATTAAAAAGTAGTGCAGCGATTGAATTCATTTAAAAAGTCCGAATGTTAAACGTAGTCCACTTACGAATTCAAGGCGAAAACCGGGCAGATTTTCGTAAATCTCTTACACAACGAGTTCATCTCGGGCATAATATGTTGGATTAGTGTAAGCGCCTGCGAGTGTTTTACTTTATTGCCTGTTTTCACAACAGCGCGCAGTAATTTTCAATACAATTTGATGTATACACCCTTATAATCTTAAATTAGCTATCGTAGAAATAAAAATTAATGACAAGTTCGCCATAAGTTTAACTTAATAAATGCGTTGTTCTTCACTTCCTCTACGAAAATATTGTGCAAATTTCTTCATCATTATCATTTCTGCCCTAGGATGTCCTGTGCTTTACACATGCTTTTTTCATATATTTCCAAAAAATCGTTTGAAGGCGGCCTGCATCCACCGTTTTCCTATGTCCTTATGAATGGTAGTCATCCAACATTACGCTTAGCGATCCTTAGTCTCCGCTCCAAAACCACAGGACCTCAGCAGCCACCATAATTAATCTTTGCAATAAATATATTTACTTTACAGCAACATCTAAGTTAAATTCACGAACTATACATAAAAAATATAATTTAAATGTCCTATATACTTTGAATACTTGTTTTAATCATTTTCTATTATTAAATTTTAACAATAATAAAGTTTTTAAGATTTTAAAAAGAATTGAACATTAAGGTTTATTAAATTGCACTGCTCCTTTTCCTCTTTTCTTTTAATCAAAAATTCTGCAAGACGTGCGTAAATTTACATCAAACTATAGGTCGAACACATTTGGGAAATTATTAAATGTTTCAGAATAAATTTCGGATTGGGGAAAATGCGAGTCTTATAATAAAATAAAGCTTCTTGTACGAATGTTATATGCTTAATCAAAAAACAAATATTGCTTAATTTAAATAAAGTATTTTAGGCGCGTGGGTGTTAATTATTAAATAATCAAATGAGGTTATTAGTCCGACACTGTCTACGTTGATTGAAAGCTTCATTACTGAATATAGTGAGTCAATGAAAATGGATTTCGTGAAATTTGGTTAACTCAATGCCTTCGTTAACGCCTTCAACATTTCGTCCTATTACGTATGCTGTGTGTACATGTCAACGAATATTAAGTGTTCGTAACTAGAAGGTAGCCTTCATGGTAACCTTCTTTGTTCATACAGTGTCATCGTAAACAATCATGCAAATTTTTGAACGTAAACATAAAATAGTATAACTTTTGTCTAAAAAAAAAACTATTTTTTATAATAAAAGTTACAGCTTGATAGACGCAATCAATTATTATGCTTAATGATAATTCACATTACTCATACTAACAAATCAAAAAATATATTCTTAATAGTATATTATACACAAGATGATTGTTTATAGCTTTAAACGGGTGAATGTATGGGTCAATTTCTGTCAACTACTATATGGTTCACCCTATATAATTAATACCGATGATGTCTGAGATAATAAATAACATAATGATAACGTTTTCAATCAAAAGCAAATAATTAAAAGCGTTTCAAAAATTCGGATTAAATAGGTCCCAGCAGTCTTTGTATTTTCAGAAATTATTAGCCAGCAACATTCCAATAGAAACAAATACATTAATGTATCATATTTCATAGTGATGTTTTTGTCATATATAAAAGATTGGAGACAGTTGTAAAAGCTGAAAAGCTTATAAATAAGCTTTCGCCAAAGCTCTTACACCTATAACCAATTACACGGTATATTATGTGCTAAGGCTCTCCTTATATTATACAGCATAATAATGCACAATGTAATAAAATACTTTTAAGTATTTTATTACGACAGTCAATATTGTTTTGTGTAGGTTGTTTTTCGTATGTTTATCTTTCGATTCAATGATATATACAGGGTATCCTAAAATTAAGCAAACATTTGGAACAACCTCCCAGTCATTTAAGAAAGGAGATGAATTTACAGACATTGAAATTGAAATATAAAAGTGCCTTTATTTGAGGAAGAAAACTTGAACCAAACCCGCAGGCAATTTTTGAGCCTTCGCGACTATTTCAATTGATGGCCAACATTGTGCAGTTATACATGTTATACATGGCGCACACAGACAAGCGCACAAACGCATGGACACGCATACACGCCTACGCGCACAAGCACACATAGAACACACACGAACGGTCTAGATTTCCGATTTTTACTTATCGCTTGTTAGACAAACGCTATTTACTTTCCATATTAGATCTTAGGATGCTAGGCGAGATTGGAAACTGGCGCTGCTCGGAACACGGTTCCGACAATATAATGATCAAATTGAGCTGCTTCCTTTTTCAATTTTTATAATACGGATATAATAATAAAAATGGGAATTTCTGATTTCATTACTGTAATAAGGCTATAAACTGATTTTAATAATATATATAGTATTACTGAAACTAAAATTTTAAAGCTAAATTCGATTTTTTTTTTAATTTTTATCATTAAAAAGTGCTGAAGATTCTTTTCTATTCCTCTTGTAAATTATGAAATGTACGGCGCAAAATTAAAAAAAAACAAGTTTGCAATATTGCCACTTAGTGGGCAATTCCACCGCCTTTAATAATATTAATAAACTTGACTACACTTCTGGACTCGCTGTTGAATACCAAGTAGTGAATAACCCGTCTGCCCGCGGCAATGCTACAGCTTTTAGCGTTAGCCCTAACGACTCAATTATAAATGCGTTGGTGACACTGAAACTTTTTAAAACTAGCCAATGTAAAAATAATTTTAAAATTCGAAAATAGAACTCTTTGCTGATCTTTATCATTCCTTCATTTGTTTTCCTAAATTGGCGGCAACTTAAAAATTACGTTTTATATTCATTATGGATTTAACACGTGATAACGTTTTAATTTTTTCATAAAATTTTGGTTGCAGTTGCAGTCCGCAACAGTCACAATCGACTACAGTTAACTTACTATTTACAGCTGGTTTAACGAATTCAAACCCAGTCATAGTGATCTCAGTGAAGATCTCCTAGAGACATAAGTGCAGTATCATGATATTCGCACCATAATATTCCAGTACTACATTTATTAATCAGTAATATGCTTTCAACATATCCCTTTTACCGTGTACTTTTCGGCGCTGTAAAACATAACTAAGAAGAATCTTATATTGTATTACAATGAGTGATGGGGTTTTCAAAACCATTAAGTTAAATAATAAAAACGCCTCACCAACGAAGACTAACATGATTTTCTTATAAAAAATATACGAATTAATTTATTATATAAAAATATAAAATTTTCAAAAACAATTATTACGCACAAAACTCAAGAACGCCTCAACCGATTCGACTATTTTTTCATGTTTTCCTTAAGAAGAAACAAAATGGGAAAATTGCTTGAAATAGTAAACAGCGACACTTTTCTTTTACAAAACACAGAGTAAATTAAAGCACCTAAGTGTCTCTTCGTGTACCGTAGAGCTTTATGACAAAAATATAATCATTTTGTTACAAAAGTGTTGTAGTTAAGGTATTAAATTGATAAATAATGCGATCATCCTGAAAAACGTTTTATTTTTTAATATTTTGTATAGGAGTGCGAAAGACAAATAACTTTTAACAGTACTTTGTCTTTTGGGTAGCTAGTTATGTTATACCTGTATTATATTTTTAGAGACCTGCGTATTTTATTAATCTTGTAATTTTTTCTATTGTCGAAAAGCACTTTTAAAATACTTCAGGGGCTTAATTCTAATTGGTGGATCGCATAGCTCTCAGAATTAGATACTTTCATAAAACCGTATTCCTCGCTGTTTCTGAATAGCGCCGAAGATATTTATTTTAAAGAGTATATGCCGCTTAGAGATCTAACTAATGACGTTCTATGAGGTAACGCGATCCTTAACTATTAGCAACAACGTTTTCTTGTTAGTATGGTATAACTTAAACTAAATTATATTTAACATTCGTGGTTAAAATATGTAATACAATGGACACAGGCCAGTTTCAAACGGTCAACTGCCGGCCTATGTCCAGCAGTTGCTGTCCTAAGGCTGAATCGATGATCATGATATTGAATGATGACGTTTAATATTTTAATCCAATATTCACAATTTAATCAAAATAACAATTTAAACAATGAATCAACTCAATACTTTCAAAGGCTATAAGGATGAAGCAACTTAAAATCCTGGAGATAAAATTCAGTATAACAAAATGTATTTTTACGTATCACATTGAAATCGAATATTACATCATATCCGCGTCGTATTTAGATCGGGGACGAAATCACAATCTTATTTGTACCGTCACAAATCTCCATATTCGATTTCTTTACGTATAATATTTTTGCGTAAGTTAAATAAACATAAATAAATCTTATCAAAATAAATGTTAAGGGAAATTTAGGAAAAAAGACATATGAATATTAATATTCATTTAAAAATTTAATTGACTTGGTTTTTTTTGTAGAAAAATGCATGAAAAACAACTGCTTGTTGAACTGCCACTACTTTGAACTTGAAAACAAAGTAACCAATATTTACTGTAAATACAAAAAAATAATAATTTATTAATAATAAAACATAATCATTGCTGTTGCAGACGGAATGTGATTAATGCTATTGATTTTCGCCCACACGGGGGCGGGTCATGACATTAGCAATTCTGATGTATGCCGCACATTGCAAACACAACAGCTAACGGCCTCACGTGACAGCCATATACTTATAACTCGAATGACAATTTGGCTGTTATTTTTACACCATATTTTTCATTTTTTACTTACATATTTTTTTTCTTTCATTTAATAACTTACAATGGTGGCAGAGGTACTAGAGCCGATTAGATAAGAGTCAACTCGCTTTCTTTATCTATCGCCAAATATTATTATTATTAATAATACGTAAACATGCCAGATGGAAGATTTAGTTACAGTTGCCAAAGCCTTTAATTGGCTAATAACAAAACTAATGCAAAATTCTTACTCGTCTCGACGTTTGCGAAATTAAATAATGCAACAAAATATAATACAAAAATATATTTTTGACAAAATTTCAGTACAAAATAATTTTTGTAATTAAATCAGGATTTTGTAACACTAGCAATCTAAATAATATTTTTTCTTCACATCATTTTGTGAATGCGTAGACTAATTAATATTTAGTTAACTCGTTTATAATTAATACTTTTACCGTACTTTTAGAACTAATTTTGAACTTATTATTAACTTCACGTGAATTAAAATTAAAATTATTTTTATTTAGCGACTTTAGACGACCTTGTTAGGGTTATTGGAAGACGCAAGGCATATTACAAACAGTCTTGCTGAAAATCTCTGGGGAAGGCACATATCCAGCAGTGGGGACGTCTTACAGCTGAAACGATAATGATTATCAATTTTAATAACCGTAATATTATATTTAATTAAATATAAAATCGTTATTTCAATCCGAGATTTAATGATGAACGTTTATTATTTTGCTATTTTAATGAAATCCCAAATAAGAAAAATTTGAAAATGACATATATTACTTTGTCTTTTAATACCCTTGTGTAAAATATCACTCTTTCATAATATCCATCATTTAACAATCTTCTACTTAAGTAAAAAATGTTACACAGACGACCCTAACTTATTTTTATGTAAAAATAAAGTCTTACCAACTATTTATCTAGATAACCTGGCATTTTAGTGCAAGTTTATAAATTATTTATATATTTATTATTTAATTTATACAATATAAATATATACAAGTAATTCGGCTTATATTATTAATTTTATTTAGGACAACCAACAATGCATACACAATATAGAAAACATTTATTGAAAGAATCAATAGCCACTTATTGCAGCACTGCAGTCATACTTACAGGCTGCTACGGCTTGCGAATTTTAAACATGTGTTGAACGGTCCAGTTTGCGTTCGTTCATGTAATATTTAAGTAAACTAAGTAACAAGTAAAGCCACAATGTTAATAACTACTACACTATATAACTCTCGATGGCTTAATAATAAAAATAAATGTTACCGTTTCGTTATTTTCCACTGGGGCCTCAAGGTTCTGGAATGGAGACCACAGTCCGGCAAGCGTAATGTAAGACGTCCACATATAGAGTTATCGAAAGGTGCTGGATGCAATATGCTTCGAACCGGTCTTATTGTAAATCTATGAGAAAGGCCTAAGTCCTACGACTGGAATGGTAATTATTACTATATTTTAACATAATAGGCTAGTAACTAAAACTTCTATATTTTGTAAGAGTAACTACCAATTAGACACCTTCTACATAACCTCCCTCAAAGATATCTATGAGGGGATATACCTTAATCGCTTTGCTTGAAAGGCGAGTTGACTATCGAAGTGTGGTATGTTAGCGATACACAGAGAAAGCTGCTGCTCATCTTCTGGAAACTTATCAGTGAACATTGGCAACCCTATATAATTAATGCACAAAGTGTGAATTATATATAAGGCTGTATCTCGGGAATCAAACCTGCAACCTACGATTGCAAGACTCTGTCGGCTACCGCTGGGCTACCACTGCTCACCACCCAGTAACGACGTAAATCGTTTTCAATACTGCGTCAAATAATGTAAGAAGACTTATCATTTTTCTTAATTTCGTTGTTTAGTGTACATAAATTTTTAAAAATTACATCTAAAAAAACGAAGATATTAAAGTCACCGAATAAATAAATCATTTCTTTTGTTAAATCAATAACGTTGTAACTGTATATAAAAATAATTACTCGAACAATCATATCGCTGAATGTAATTAAATTCTTAGAAATACCATACGATCATAGAAACATTAAGATCGTGTTTTATTATAACTTTAAAGTATGTACGTTCGTACAATAGTATATTGTTTTATGTTATTTAGCTGTATGGTTTTATGTAAGAAGCTTGTTTTTTATGTCGACCTCTAAATTGGTAACCATTTTTATAAAATAATGACGATAGTGTCCATTTACAGATTTTACAGGAGTTTCAGCATTTCAGAAATGTTCAGAAATCTTATGTTCACACGTATTTGACGAAGTGTGTGGTTTAGCGCAAACATTTGGCGGTGTCAAAGTTTTGAAGAAGTTTCAAAATGAATGTCATTTAACCAAAATTAAATGTAAATTGAAATCGATTCTAGGTAATTTCAACTATTGATTTTGTATCTAAAATTAAGAAAAAATGTGAGTCGCCGTCGCCCTCGTCGTTTCATATGCGCACAGATATTTATGAAGGTATACTTGACACTACGCTTGTCAAGCGGATTAGTGATCAACAATGTGGTATTATAGTACGCGGGAAACGCTGCTGCCCATCTTCTGGAAACCTGTTTGTGAGCAGTAGCAATCCTATATAATTAATGCACATGAATTAAACTATATCCCGGGAATTGAACCCCCGACAAAGGATTGTAAGTTTTAGTCCCCTACCACTGGGCTACCACTTCTCGTGAATACTCTGTAGAGTAAATACTTGGATAAAAGTCGAGTCATAATTAATCATAGTTTTGGGATATTCTACTATAATACAATCACACCAATTAGGCACGTAATTCATATAAATTATGGGCATGTCATCCAAGTCCTAAAACAAATAGGATTTAATATCGAACACGGAAAAGTAGCACGAATGTGAAAATAGAATACTAAAAGTTTGAATTATATAATGAAACCTGTAAGCCATTTGTGTGTAAGTGGGACCATTTTAATAATATTAATAAGTTCAAGTTAAATCCTATGTTAATAAAATGTTAATAACCTTGCTATGCTCAAAAAACAGATAAGAGATAGCGATCGATGCAGATGTATATAAATATTTAATTTAGTTTTGAATACATCTTTTACTAAACAACTTTGGTTTCTTAATTGAACTAAAAAAATCGCCGTAAATATTTTTAAATACGTAGGTATAATGTAAGACGAAACGAAATATGAGTAATTTGTGTATAATTCGTTTTTTTTTTGACCTAGATTTAAAACAAGTTTCGGACAGATTGTGCAATATAAAAAGAAAAACTAAATTCCCTTATGGCAGCGGGAGACGTGTCCACGATTTTAGTATCGTTGGGGCCCATCAAGCATGTAACCACACTTGTCCGACATTTTGTGTGGATACCTATGAACCGGCTTGTGCGCAGATATGGAAACCCAATATGGAGTCGTATAATTACAGACCAATGATTAACCATTGTCATATTGATTTATTTTCTTGCGCACTAGGAGTCAGTATGTATTTATAAACAATTTATAAAATAATTGCTGCAAATTATATAAAAGTTATATTTTTTCAGTCGCCTCACTGCAAATTCTTGTTTAATATACATTTTCGGAGCGATGGAGTCTATGTTAAAGATTTTCGTAAACGAACAAAAGATGATTAACAAGTTGACGTGGGAGTGAACAGGGCACGCAGCGTGCAGAATAGATGGCTGCTGATGTTTTAAATAGATTATGTTCTGGAGTATAGATCACGGACAAGCAAGCACATCGTAGCACGTCCACCCACAAACTTGGACAGATTACTTTGTTACGGTCGTCGAAAGACCCCGTGTAAGGGTGTAGGTTGCTCAGAATTGGTCTTATAGGAAACCTCTTGGGTAGACCTATATCCAGCAGTGGACTTGCAGCGGCTGAAATGATGATGAAGATGAATGAATGGTATTTTCTTCTATTATTCAGATATGTGAAATTTAGAATATAAAACAATGTTGTAACATTGTAAAATAACATTTGACTAGGTCAAACGTTATTTTATAATGATACATTCATGTTACTGTAATATTCAAAATTTCCGAGTTGAATGCGATATTCAAATTCAAAAATTGTTAATCCAAAACAGGATCACACTGATCAGAAAATAAATGCCTCAGAGCCGAAAAGAACAGACGAAAGAAACTCAGAAAATTTAAAGATCTTTCTTTTTAAACCTAAGGACAAACAAAAAAATGCAGTGCTTGGTCGATAATATTATATATATAGTATTCAACAAGTCTTATTTTTTAGTTCAACAGTGGTGAAATTACCATTTTAAACCTTACGCCAAAGTAACGGATACAACTGCTACTAGTTATCTGTCAAAGACTTATGTAAAAATTCGATAGGAATAAGAAATAGTCAGGATCATTAATTGTAATTGTTGTTAATAATTAATAATATGACATGTATTACTTGATAGATGTGACAATACAACCCTTGGGGAAATGTTACAAAAATCCTTCAGGATTATTATTCATGACGCAAGTCGCCGCTCTGAAGTCTTTGGGTTTGATTGACGAAACTCCTCTTAACCATTCAAAGAAAAGGGTAAATAATCCCAACCAAGAAGAATGATTACACTAAAATTGCTTAAAATATAAATGTTGCAAAATATAAACGGCTTTAATTTCTAATGTGTTACAAGCAATAGAATTCTGTAGGACCAAGGTTGTTTTGGAACGACAGTAAGTATGTTGTTCTTTATACAAAATAAAAAAAGTATTATAGAACTTGTAAATATGTGTCAGAAATTGTGTAGATAATAAATAATTAATTTTAATTATCCATTGTATTCAAATTTTAAATATTTCATATCATTGATGTACAAAGTCGTAATTCAGACATGAAACTACCTGTCATGTAACATGATGTGGGTAAATTTTGTTACATGTGACATTTAATATACAATTCTGAATTCTGGACAGATAAATTATGAATTCTGCCTAAAGGATTTTAGCCAGTGTACAACAGAAAATTAAAAATTTTTTTCAATCATGGTTGTCTGCGATACTTTCTGATTTTACAAATTCTGCTACAAATAACCTGAAATTTACCAACAACTTAAAATTAATCTGACATGTCTACCAAAATTACAGGTGTAATAACAAACTACGGGATTCATACAATTTCGTTCAAAAATGAAGCCTTTTTTCACGTCGCTAATCTAGACGATGGAAAATTAGACTTGTTATAATAACAATTTTAAATTGTTTCTACCGTTATGAAGACCTTGCTGCCGACCATGTTTTATAAGGTCAAGTAGTATACTTCTATGTAGAAAAAAACGTCTGATCATATAACCTAAAATTTTTTTGTTAGTTGTTTTATCGAAAAAAAAACAGTCACAGTTACCAGTATTTCCATTACTTATGCGTTAAACTTTCTTAAATCTTTATTTTTGTATCAAAAGGGTAAATTTATTATAAACATGTATGATGTCCTACATTTTATAGCCTGGAGTTAATAAAATGGTATTTATAAAACTTCATTGTTATAATGAAATATTCAACCTCATGTTAGGAAATTATTTCGTCTTAAAAGACACGTGAAGTCTAAGGAATCACACAAAATCATTATGTGAATTTTAAAAAGAGTAGTTTAAAATGAGCCCTTATTATTAATCTTAATATATTAGTGCTTGAAAAATGGTATATGCGTAATTTTTTCGTGTTACAATTGTTTGGTTTTCTTTAATAACTTTTAATCAATTTTGGAAAAACTTTTACAAATAATATTTTTTTATGTTTATGTGTAACTGACTTTATTTCAACCCAACCTGTCACCGCAAATTTACAATCACATATAACAAAATATTGTCAAACAAAAATACGTTTATTTAATGATGATATTGTTATTTTAAGCCGTACTAATCTTGGTGTAGAGTACCGATGAATATAAACTATATTAATCTATTATGATATTAATTCTACGAACAATTGTTAAAATATTCATATTTACAATTATTATCTCCAATACAATAACAAAATCTATAAATCCTGAAGACTGGCAAAATATAGAAATGATAGCAGAGGAATACCCATACGTTGTGGCTTTACTAGATGGTACAAGGACGTACGTGTGCAGCGGCACAATTATTAATGAACGCACTGTTTTAACTTCTGGGACCTGTTTGACAAAAGAATTGAGGTATGTTGCGGTTGCAGTTGCAGCATTTGACAGGGCGATCGGGAATAACACTCTTTTCAGTGTTGCGTTCAAAAGAATTCACGGTGACTATGCTCTCGAACTTTCGCCTGATTCTCCTGAACAAATTACGAGAATGCAAAACAATATAGGACTTGTTTTCACAGTGAAAGCACAATTTGAACTGTTTATTAACAGTCCTGATATTGGAAACTATGTAACCACAGATTTAGTGCAAAGTGAATTAACGGCAGTAGGCTATGGAAAACTTAACAAACGTGTGGTAGCTTTACAAAAACAGATTTACCATCAGGAACCATGTGCAAAAACCAACTGCCACTATTGTGTTTGTGGAATAGAAGACGTAACTAATTCAAAAACTTATATGGAACCATTCGGCGAGGGAGCTCCAATTTTATTAGGCTCACTAGTTGTTGGAATAGCAACGTTTCCGACTGGATCACTTACCACAACTAACGGAAAGACTGTATACAATATGTTTACAGTCACTGGACCGTATCTCAATTGGATTAATAATTCTCACTCAGAATCACCTATGAGATTTGTTTCACAAGAGCATCAAATTAACTTTCAAAGAAGAATTACTGAAGAGTGTTTATATTTATGTGTATTCGTAATTAAAGTAATTTACTAATTTGTTGTTTCGATTCTGACATGACAATCAGTTTCCGCAAGTCGTGATTATTAAATTACGACGTCACACTTCCAGATAACTGCTAGGACGCGCCTATATTCGGTCGAAAATTAGCATAAAGTATGACGCTATTCAACACAAGTATAAATATCACAACAACTCTTATGTTTCAGTTAAAATTTACACGCAAATACGAATATTACCGCCTCCTCGTTAGATCGATAATACAATATGTAAGTTGAATCTGTGAAACGTTTTTTTTTGTCTTCTTGTAATACGTCGGTCCTTTGGCAATCTTATCTTAAAATATTATGAGAATCTTGGAATACTTTAAGTGTAAATCCACCTTTGACCTATTCGAAATGATAAAGATAAGTTTGGTTTGTAGCTCTCTTGTTCAGTTTATCTCATTGTTAAGATATTTCTGCGCTTCTTTAAATGCTTATAGTGTTGATATTATTAAATAGTAATGAATTCCATAAAAGTTTTTATTAGAAACATGAATCAAAGTCGTAAGTGGGAGCCTTTGAAAAAAGTGGGCGTTATTGGTGTGCCGTTTGAAAAGGGACAGAAGAAATATGGCGTAAGTGTTGCTCCTGCCGCACTCAGATCTGCTGGTTTGATCAAACTTCTTGAAACTATCGGTAATTACTACTTCATTATAAAAATGTGACTTTATTCCTAACTTTTTAACATATTGTTACAATAATAATGCAATATCTTAGCGTTTCTTTTTTGGATAGTGGTGTAATGAAATTTAAATTAATGAAACAATAATAATGTCATTAAGAAATAGTTTAATGAAAACGAAGATTTGCTATTAATAGAGAGTATTGTTAAGGTCATCACAACACAGAATGTAGGCCGCTTCCAAAGGGTCCTATTAAAAATCTATGAGGTGGGCAGCAAGAGATGTCTTACGGCTGAAACGATGACGATCATTCTAGCGTTTCATCATTTATATATTTTTTTAAATACAGAGCGAATTTATTTAATTAAGCATAATGTTTTGTTTTAGGAGGATTAGATGTCAAAGACTATGGAGATATTGAAACAACGGTGGCCACCACTGATGTTAACGTAGACAACATGACACATCTCCCTCAAGTTTCCGCTTGTAACAAGAAACTTTCAGAACGTGTTTCACAAGTACTAAAAGATGGACGGGTAGCCGTTACTATAGGAGGAGATCACTCTATAGGTGTTGGTATGTCTTAAAAAATTATCATATATACACGAGTACAACAAGTAATGTAACCGATTTAATATTACTGTGCGAACGAACATGTTCTCTATTTTCTTTATTATTATTAGGAAAACTTGAATGCTAAAACTGATGAAAACGTGTCCAGCCACACAGTACGTAGATCAGATGTCCGTTGGGGCCTTAAGGTTTAGGTGTGGAGGCCACGGACCTTCGAGCACAGAATAGAACGTCTTAATTAAGGTCGTCGGAAGACGTTGGATGTAGGCTGCTTTCGACTGGTCCACTTAGAAATCTATGAGGGGGACGTATTCCAAACTTTGGACGTCCTTCGGCTGAAATGACGGTGATATTAATCAAAAAAAATTGAAGAAATAACTACAAAATATAAATTAACAAACATACAAACATATGTAAAAACAAAATCTATATCAAATTATTTAATAAACTCAAATCTTTTGATCATTTAGATCAGTTTCCATTTCAAACAAGCGATTCGGATCATTAACCGTAAAACATATAACATTGAACAAACCTTTTTGTTGTACTAAATTGCTGCCACATGATCGATTTAGAAAATTCTTCCAGTTTTATAGATGACTAGCTTTCAAATTTATGTCAAAGCCGCCAGTAATATAAAAAGCAGGGCCACACATCTCTATTTACTTTGATTATATATACAATAAACATTAGACAATTCGCAATAAAAATTTCTACGGTTAACTGGTACTCTTCAAACATTCAAAGATTAAACTTTAACTATGTAATTTGTAATTGGATTGTAGTTTTTGATACAATAACAAATCAAATTATGATAGTTTATGATGACGATATCCCCTTGGAGAGAATATTGATTCACTACCTTAGTATGTACTATCATTACTAAAATTGATATGTGTCAAGATATTATCGATTATCTATTTTTAATTGACCACACAAATTTCAGTGTGTAAATTAAAAGGTAAACGATTAATATAAGTATTAATCTCTAGGCACAGTAGACGGTCATTATAAAGTAAACGAAGACATGATACTCCTATGGGTGGACGCGCATGCTGACATCAACACAAATAAAACGTCTGGTTCGGGATCAGTTCACGGAATGCCTGTAGCACTCCTGGTGAAGGAGCTTGCAGATTACTGGCCATATTTACCCACAATGGACTGGCAGGAACCAAAGTACATATATTTAATTTCAACAAAACTTAAATAGTTATTAATATACTTAAGTCTTTATATAATTTCTAGAGAAAAAAACCTTACCTTGCCGTAACAGTCTTTTGACTAGCACGGAGGAACTTAACACCATAACGTTAATTTTGTAAATTGACATTCCATTCATTCATATTACAATTTCCTAGATTTGTTCTTAAAATAACAGATCTATATTTTTATAAAGAACAATATCTCGCAGTTATATATATTTCATTTTTTCATTGTTTTTACGTACAGTTTTTGTTTGAGTAATATATATCAATATATACACTTTCTATTAACTGATTACTTTCTGTAACAATTGTGTAGTGTTTAATTTTAATTTGAAATTAAATCACAATGTTTGAGGTTAATACTATTAAACGATTTCTTTGTTAATATAATAAATCGTAAAACATATTTTAAGTTATTAGATTCTCTACATATATAAATAGCGTAAAAGAAAATGTTCGATAATTAAATGTGTTTACAGGTTTTCTATCAAAAATTTAGGATATGTGGGACTGAGATCTGTGGATGAATATGAACGGCTTGTAATAGAAAAATACAAGGTTCCAGCATTTGCAATGGAAGATATTGAAGAGTAAGTATTACAACATATAGCGTCGGTCGTAGATTAAAAACATTTTGATGAATTAAATATTTACATTTTATTATGTATTCATTATATATTCACTATATTTTATTACAGACACGGGATAAGACAATCAATAAATCACATATTACAAGTATTAGACCCAAGCATGAATAAACCGATTCACGTTAGCTTTGACATCGATTCATTAGATGCATTAGAAGCGCCTAGCACTGGCACTCCAGGTCGGTACTGAAATACACATAATATAATCGAAAATTGACCACTAATCCAATTTACAATAAAACAAACATTTTAAATAACTCCGAAAACTTTTTTACAATAAAGAATTGACTGTAGTAATAGACTTACTCGTACTACAGTCGATTCTTGATTGTAAAACTTGTTACCTTATATAATAGTATAATTAATTACTTTTCAGTTCGAGGAGGGCTTTCCCTTCGCGAAGCAATTAGTTTAATGGAGATCATACACTCTACGGGAAGATTACGAGCTATAGACCTGGTCGAGATAAACCCGGCCCTTGGTGATGAATCGGATAGAAAGAGAACTATAGAAGCTGGATTGTGTGTCCTTAAAGCTGGCTTAGGATTTTCAAGACGGGGCACCGCACCTAGAGGTGTATTAGACTTACCAATACAAACGCATCATTGACAAGAAAATTTCACAAATAAAAGTCCTGAAATAAAGACTTTCAATAATGTGTTAGCAATGTCGTTATTTTAACACCTAATCGCATCCTTATCTATCTTACAGTACATTAGCTAATTTTATAATACACAAACTGCGTTAAATATTGAATGTAATTTTAAACTATACTACAAAGAAATTGAATTTCATCCTATTTTAATACAATTTTCTTATTAACTACGAATCATTTTCGTTAACCAATAAGCGTATCTTTATAGTGATGAAAGCCTGATTGCATAAAGTTTTATAGTCTATTGTTATTAATACCTAAGCAAGCCTAGACGTAATCTATATAATGTTAATACTTCGTCAAATGGCCTCAAAATGATTTCATATATTTTAGTAAGTAATTTTATTTATCGTAAAGTGACAAGACGCAAAGACGTTTTTCAAGGTTTTATCAATAAAAATAAAAATTATGTCTCATACCTGCCTGTGTATCGGTTTATGAGCTTTCTAGAGTATTAGATTTTATATCTATACTATATTTGCTCAACATAGTTTATACATTAGAACAAATAACCTTTCTTGTTGACAACTGGTTAAAAATGTGTTTACATACAGTGTGATTAATTATAGGTGAAAAAGCGTTCAATCCTACATCTACATCTATAACAAACACCTGTATACTTGCCATTTGTGCAGTTCCAACGCATGCTTCTTATTTTGATTGTCTTCTCTTTTCTGTTACCTTCCCGGTGCTTTTGGAAATCTATGATAAAGGACTATGTCCAGCCGAGGTTGACCCACGGGAATAATGCTAAAAATGGTTTACTATAGGACTTCGTGTATTTTTGAAATGATTTCTATTTGATATGCCTGTGATCACGGCTTACTCTTACTTTATTTCCTCTATAAGTAACTTAGTGTGTTTATCGCACAACGATGGCTAGTGTTATTTTAAAACTGTATTAATAATATTTTACGCTTAATAACCCAGGTTACGAAACCAAAATCGTCTAGCATTTAACCACTTGTTTCTCCCAACTATCATGTCGATTGTTTAAACCTGTGCCTGTACATATTAACCTACTCCTAAAAATATCAGAGAACATACAGAAATACGTGTAAAACAATAGCCTAACATTATATTGGCGAGTTTGAAAAATTTCTTTTGTAACATACGGCTCCCCGGAAATGAAATTATAATATCAATGCCTTATTCTATTTATTATTATGGATAGTTTTAAATGTTGAATTCTTTAATAAAACTAATAAAATACCATAATTTATAGGTAATAGGTCTGTTATCTATGGCAAATACTCTGCAGCCAATTAAAGAGAACTCTGAAGAGGGCATTAAAAATACACTACGGAAAATTATCCAGAATGTCGATGACATAGATTCCAAATACGTTATCAACGAAGCACTATCCAAGTCAATATCACATTATTTAAAAGGCAAGGTAAATGTGTTCCCTTTGTTCAAGATAAGTTTAAAAATTGATAGAAACCCAATTAAAATTCCATGGACTATAAAGGAAAACCTTCCGAAAAATTTCAATTCAAGTATACAAAAATATAAATATGTGGAAGTGAAAAAAAATGTTTAAAGAAGAATATACATTTATGAATTTTCACTGTGTTTAAATTATATCCTCCATGTTACTACTCCGGTGTATTGTATTTTGATTCAATGTAATAAAACTAAGACAGTTGATGTCAACTTTGTGAGATCCACAGCAAAATCGAACAGATCGATATTTCCAAGGCAGGTCGTGTGTCATTAAGTAGAAAAAGCAAAAAGCTAAAACAACATAGCTTTGCATTCACGCAACTTTCACCTTTTCTCTCTCTTTCGTAACCAAAATTATCTCAATTTTTTTTAATTTATATTTTTATAAACCTATTCCTCCTTTGTTCTTCTTAAGATCTTTCATTCATTCCTCTGTAATCTTTGTTACCTATCATACATCGCCTCTCTTCCTTCGCCTTCCCTCCAGAATATTGTAACAATTCTAAATTTTTATATTTGGTCTTTATTTTTTTATATTTATTACATTTTATTTTGTTATACTTTAGTATACATTTCTATATCACGATTATCATTTCGGTTTTTTTGCAGTTTGTTTGCAATATTTATTTTGTTATATTGACATACGTTTTATTCCTTTTTATTACTCTTCCTGTTATCCTTCTACGGTACTCCAGATCAGATCCGATGTTACTTTCCTCTATCCTTTCCTACAAATCGAAGCTTAATCCTATGAAGGTACTCGAAAAATTCCCGTTCCTTATGAACATCTGGATCAGAACCGTGTCCAGTTCAACCTGACGAAGCACGCGATAGGCCGAGACGCTTTCCGGAAAAACTTTCGCGCTACTGAAGCCATCGTCCCATCCATATACCTCATATTACATTCAACCAGCATACTTAAATTACATACATACTTTAATTTTTATTGATTATAATCATAACTTTAGTGGAGCTAACAATACTTATTGTAAAAAGTTGTAAATAAGCTTTAAATAAGCGATAACAGTGTTGCTAGTTTTTTTTCTCTATTTTTATAAACTCCATGTTGAATAAAGAAAAAATATGTTAAAATGATGATTGACAAGATATTCCAACGCACTTTTGTAACAAAGAACGAAACGCAGATGGGCGACTGAGATGATACCTGATTGAGCGAGAGAAACGCCGATTATTAAGTTATCTAATATATGATACGCATTAAAGACGCCTCCGTGTTATATTAGCGTTATAGCTGCAGGTACAGGCGTCTGTCTATTCATTGTAGTTATATTTATGTACAACTGTACAATTTAAAGTGTAAGAAAATAAAATAGTCAAACTGTAATTTTAACGTTTATTTGTCATATGTGGAATGAATAACCAAAAACAAATATATGCACGACATAGATAAAAAAACACATCTCACAGCATGTTACATTGGATAAAATGATGTATTTCTAACATACAACAAAAACATTAAGATTAATAAAATGCTAATGCATTTTACAATCATAGAATGCTTCGACTATAGTGCTAGCGAAACCGCTGTATCGCGCCTTATGTATGCTTGCGAGTCGGGGGAGTGTCGTCAGCTTAGTTCCATTGGTTTCCTTTTCCCTCGGCCCCCACCTCACCGAATTTTCCTTAGACTCAGTAAATCAGTTTCAATAGCACTATAATACATCAAAGGTAAAATCATATTAAAGCACCAATCTATACACATCAAAAGCTTAATCTCACACTGATACTATGGAATACATATCACAAAATGATTTATATATTAAATTGAATAGAGGTGAATAACAACCAAAATATTTGAAAATGAACTAGAAGTTAACTTGTGGTCGATAATGCTTTTGGAACTTGTTAGCTTTCAATGAAAGCTTCATTTGCCATTTGGCCTGCACTCTCTTCATGAAATGGATGTCTCGAGCTTTCCTGCAAATAAAATTTAATGAACCATTTATTTATCATATTTATTTAGCCTAATTTCATCTTTCTTAGCAGTGAGAGTCTTAAATGTGCAGGAAAAATAACAAAATAGTGGATGTTGTTACTTACTTAGCTGCAAGTGCTTGCTCCCTAGGTGCCCATCCCAATGCTTTGTACACACCTAAAAGCCTGTGTAACTTCCGGTCTGACTTCTTTACCAAGGCTTGACTATTCACTGTCAAATTCTGTTTATAATATCTGAAAATTATTAATACAGAAAGTTATCATTCTATTAGTCAATTCGTTGAAATAAACATTTTAAAAAAATCGCAAAAAAGAAATAGTGTTGTCATTTGGCACTAAAACATTCACCAGCATTGTTGTACAATAACTCAGACATAACCATTATTAGAACAAACACTCGAATCTTTCCAGATAAACTTAAGTAGAAATGCTTATACAAATTTTTGGTATTATATCATTAATTAAATATTCACATTAAGCAGTCAATATATACATGTGTATACTAAACTTATTAAACATTTACCTCATAAGAGATCTGTGGCCAACAACAATACCAGAAGGTAAAACCAATTGATAATCACATCCTTCTAATGTTGTTGGTTCTTCAACTTCAACATCCACATCCATATTTTCATCACCCTCCTTGGTGCTATGGTCTGGATATGAAGAGCTAGAAATAAACAATACATTTTAATGAAATAATTACAGGTGGACCTTTTTATTTTGTGTTACAAGTAAAATATAAGATAAGTTTATTTAATGGTACATTTATTTAAAATTAAAATGATATGGTGGGAACATAAAACTCCAGACTTCCTTGTATGATTTACTAGTTTATTTTATTGCAAATAGAAAAATTTGCTGTATTTCTTATTCTAGATTGGTCTTAAAATTATATCTAGGTATGACAATTAGAAATGAACAACCATAGAAGAAATGAGATCACCGATGTAACTTGAAGCATTTCATTGCATTTCTGATGAAGTGACACAGGCCGTGCAAATGCAACCAATGGTCATTGGGTCCGAAATGTTCCAAAATAGTGACCATAGGATGGTAGACACAGGTGTTTACACCCCAACATAATCAAAACCGCAAGAAATCACAGGATATAGGAAGTGCAAAACAGATCAGGGTAGTAATCAAAAACTTTTAGGGGATATGATTATAGTGATAATATTTATAAATTATCAAGGTATAAAAATAAAACCTGTAGTCATAGAAATCAGCATATTCTGCCAGAGCAATGCCCTCATGTAACATCTTACAATGTCCCTTGTCAATCATATGGCCTCTGGCAGCTTCCATGGAGTAAAATGTTCGTCCAGTCTCATTGCACCAAAGACACATGTAGCCTTGTGAGATCTGTAATTTATTGAAATTTTAACTGTAAATTTAAAAGAGAATTTGTTCAAATAAAAACAAAGATGTTTGAAAGCAACATAGGAGTAATACTGTAAAATGTATAATGTATAATGTATTTGTAATGTAAAATATAATGTAAAATGTAAAATTATGAGAATATTTACCTTTTCACCCAAGTATAATAATAATCCTTTAATGTCAATACAATATTCAACATCAGGTATGAAGAAAGAATGAGCTTCAAGCATATGCTTTAAATTTTTGACCATATTTTTGCTATGGTGAGGACAAAACAAACAGTCTTTTGGTTTAATCAGTGAATCACTCTCCTTAATGCGGCATTCATCCCATTCATCTGAATCAAGCTGGAAAAAAAATCATCCATTAAATTGAATCTTTCCTTAGACAGAAAATTTTTAAAACTTATACAGGCTGACTACATGGGAAAAACTGTAAAAGAGTGAATAAGTAGCTCATTGCCTGTCAATTAATGTATGGTACACATTATGCAAAAATCAATAGTTTTATCAGTAATAAATAATATAATGATGATATAATAATTGCTTCCATATTTAGATTACTATATCTTTTTAATTAATAGGGTTTACTGTCTATCTCTCCATACTTTTGCTGGCCAGAAGTTATTGGCCACTCACATTTCAAAAGGAAAAATAAATTAATTAATGTTTGGAAATTGGTGTAAAGATTTTAGTTGACTAAGTAGTTATACATTCAGCCCTTTCAAGCTTTCACACTAACAAACAATCACCTGTATATTACAAGTCTACTAATTAGGTGTTAAAAATGTTAATTGGTAGCAACCAACAGCATTTTTTAACACATTTTATTGTTATTGAGCTCTTTGGATGGTATTTCCGAAACTTTATACAAACTGAACAATTGAGTGCCAAAGCCCTCCTGAAGGTCTACAGCTTGGACTTTCACTTAACAATTGTAAGATAGATTATCGAGAGAATTTCCCGCAATTTCCAGTAAGTGCTCTTTTAATAAAAAGGAAAAAAGGCGGAAGAAATACCAGTAACATTTATTTTATAAAATGAGGAAAGCCTGCCAAGTACATGGAAGTATTGCCGTCATAAGGGTCATTCTTTATATAACTGTAAACTCAGAATAATAATTTAATTAAATATTAAAAATGTTAATTAATAAAACTTATAGAGAGTATTTGAAAGCACAAAATCAAAATAAAGATTATTTCAACACAAATAATATTGTGCAATATATACCAATTTAACAATATATCTCTAAGTCACTGATGTTACAGCTAAATTAAAAAAAATGATAAAAACAATTGCTATAATTACAAACTAGATAGAAATGTGGTACTCTAAGTCATTTTAGAACACAGATTTAATAAAAACTCAACAAACCATCTTAACAATTGCTAAATAAATAAATCAGAATAATATTTACCTCTTCAATTTCTGAATCTGTTTCGATGTCTTCATCACCAGAGCCACACGGCTTAACCACTACAAATTTTTCCGGTTCAATACTAGATATTGGTTGTTGAGCTATATTATCCACTTTAACAAAACTATCAACATCTGAATTATTACTACTGTCATCATTTTTTTCTTCCAGTATTTTTTCCGCTGCTTGCTTGTGCTTTTTACTATTCAAGTGATTGCTGTATGCATTCTTTGTATTAAATACTTTTGAACAGCATTTGCAATAAGCAGATTCATCGTGAACTGCTTCAGCCGATTCCCGGTGTTCTTTAGCCCGTTGTTCGAATTCTTCAAGCGTGACTGGTGGGATTGAGGCTACTTTCCTTTTTAAATTATATCTATGCCAGTCTAATTTATAATGTTCACGTTGTAACTCAGCTGTTTTGAACAATACCTGACAAGTGATACACGTGTAGGAATCAGGCATTTTAATTTTACAAAACTGATTAATTAGTATGTTTAAGCTCTGATAATAAAATTGCGCAGTGACCACTTTCTGCGTGTTAATATTAAAAACAAAACTAAAATATTCTGATAAAGTAATGTTAAAAACTTATGACCTTAATATTTGACATACTCATAGACTTATTCATAGACAAGTATCGTAACACGATTAAAATTATAAACCATCTATTGATATATAACAATCCAAATAATGTTAGAGATATCGTAGCTCATGCGTACATTGCAACAATTTTATTATTAAGAACATGAGATTGTAGCTGCCACTTGAACATTAATATTTTATCGGCTGCAAGTCCCAACTATATCCGAGTCGATTATGTGGCATATATCGATGGTAGATTCATTGATACATGATGTCTAACGTGTCCGGTTCGATGTTCCTGTGCAGCTGTTGTTGAAGACATGAGTGGCTTTTAATGTGCTCTACTTCGGTTGTACAGTAACCATGATGTTGAAATTTGTTCACATAAACGTGTATCAACTGTTAACGCTTGGTAGTAATAACACGACATCTGTGAGCAGCAACTTCAATCGTTAATGCGGTTATGAATTGCTGTTCAATCGACATAGGCGATTGTTCCTTCATATTGCATAGAAAGTTGTAGATTACTGCTCGTTTAGTTGGGCATCGCATCGATGTCACCGTTTTAGGTATAAAGAACCTTAGAACTAGAAAGAATAGGGAATACCCCCTATTATAATAATAAAAGACTGTTGTGTGAAGTAGCATAGCTGTTCCATACGGAACTCTATTACAGAATGCTGCGGGAATAATATTATGGAAAGTTAATATCGTCGCGCGACGATAAGTTATAATGGTGTTGCACTTTAGCAGTTGCTCGAAATTTGTTGTCAGTTAATAATACGATTCATTTTTTCTTGGTAAGGACTCATGGGTTAGCGAGCGGCCGCTAAAATATGAGGGTTAAAATGGCTGCTGCAATAACTTGTGTCTAGTATCATAGTTTATGAGTGAACACAAAAACTTGTGAACTATTCTAAACTCTACATAAATATGAAAAAAATGTTTCGCTTCTTATTTACAATTACTGATGTACAATTGAATAATATTTCTTGGATGGAGGTCGTTCAATTAGATCTTTAATTTGACAAATAATAACACAAGAATAGTCATTCCTGACAGCTGTCATTTAGTTGTCATATTATGGGCACCTTCCGTCACACAAAAAAATGTTATAATCAGAGATTTCGAGTATACATAATTTTCTGTCAGATCACAATTTTCAGCGTATAAGTTTGTTTTGATTATAAGGCAGTGGTGTTCCCAAATATTTATTAATAAAATTAGTAACTTTTATGTATAATTACCAAACGTGTTCTATTTGTAGTAGATCATTAAACTGAGCATGACTAACTTTTAAATTAAGTACAGATACTTAAGCCAAAACATTATGCTTGAAACTGAGGAAGTCGATATTGATTTCTTTACACCAGTCGCAAGGTAATTTTCTTTCTTTTTCTCTTCAATTTGTTACATCTTAAATAGATTTTTGATTACATATATTATTACAGTACATCTTTATCGAAGATTTTCACCAATGATGTGAAATTAGAAGATAATGACAATAATTCGTTAAAATATGTTCCAAAATCAAATCAAATTGATTCGTCAAAACAAGACGATTTTAAACCGACACAGATAATTTATGCATGTTCTTTATATGGATATGAATGGTAAGTAATAAATAATACTTGAACCCATGGTAATTTAATATTGGCTGCAATTTCTGCTTATATTAAGTGGTGTACCTCTGGTAATAACATACCAATTAGTAATCCTTTTGTGTATACATAAGATTCACTGAACAATTTGATTAGGTTAGTATCTCCAACAAGGTCATACTATTTTGTCTTTTTTTGTTTCATGCATATTTAGTTAAATATTTTGTTAACTTTCATAATTTAGATAAAATAGTAATTTCTGTCAATTAATATAACTTAATAAATAATCTTTACTAAAGTATGTATTGTTAATCCTTTATTTCAGGTCCAACAATGCCTATATTTCTAGAGGAAAAGTGGGTGCTGCAATATTAAAATCACCTAAATCAGAAAAACATAGTATAATTTTATATGACTCCAATAAAACTACCTTGTCATGCACAAATGTAACTACTAAATTAGAAATTGTTATAAAGGAAAATACAAACCTTTCATACTATGACAACTATCAAAAATACTGGAGTATCAATGGTACAGAAACAGAAATTTCAGGTTTTATTGAAAAATTAAAATCTTTTGATGTTCAAATTAGAAAATTATCAAATACTGCGGAAGACCCAATTGAATCAAATTGTGAAAGATTTAAAGCAGACAATCTAACTCTGAAAGATGACAAAGAGAGTGACACAGATTCTGCAATAAATAGGAGAACAAAGGATTCTATTTTAAAAAGAATGGCCACTATGGGTCATTCTGTGTTGCCAATGCAAAATACAAATTTAAAAAATTCTGATGATTCTTCCGATTCTAATGAAAATACTCAGAAAAGTTACAGATCTAAACCACAAAAAATCAATACGAAAAAAAAAATCTCTGAAAAGCTAGATTGTACTGATAGTGTAGAAATAAACTTAAATAAAATACCTTCTAAAAATTCTGATGAAATTCCAATAACTGCATATTGTCAACAAGTGGTGCCCATTAAAAGTGCAAATATTATTGCCAATCCCATAGTTAATAACTCAAGTGATTTAAACTTATTCATGTCAGAACAACGAATAAGTAATAGTGAACTACGCATGAATATGAATAGAATGTCTGACAAAATAGACAAAATATTAGAAACTGTTCAAGGTAAAAGTGATTTGCATAGCACTAATGTTATTACGGGTTTTCAAAATAACATAATTCAAAAATTGTTAACTGAGTATGAAAACAAAATAAAATCATATGAAAATTTCTTAATATCAAAAGGCTTAGATTGCAATATTATATTAAAATCATTTCAAGAACAAGAAAAGTCTTTGAATGATGTAGAATATTATGAAAATAAAATTCAAGAACTACAAAATGTTATTGATAAACAAAAAGAGGATAGTGTTAAAACCCATGAAGAATTTAAATTATTGCAAGAGAAATATGACATACTAGTTAAAAATTCTGAAAAAACCCATAGTGATAACATGAAAGAACTTAGTATCCTGAAAGAAAATCTATGCACTAAAAATGAAGAATTATTAAAAATAAGGAAAAGAAATGAAGAAATTTCCATACAGAACACTAATGATATTAAAAGTACATTAAAAAGTATAATGAATAAAACATTCCATAGCCTGTCAAATAACTTCAATAGCAGTGAAAGTTATACAGGTGATACTATTAATTCTTTAATTGCCAATGTAATAAAAAAAGAAACAATGGAAGCTTTAAAACATTTATAAATTAATAAAATTTGTTAAATACATATGTTTTATTTTAGTACTAAAATTTAAAAAAAAGGTTTAGTTTTAATGTGCATGTATCTGGTCTGACTCTTGTGCGTATATTTTTATATCTTTACTGTGACTGCTTATGGTACCTTTTTTCTCTGTACAAAACTCAAAGCAAACAATCACCAATGATTTCTTTTCTAATAGGGCTGATTATAATTTCAGACTGCACTCCAATAACTGCAGCCCTTATACAATAGTAAAAATAAATTCACATGTGAGACTAGCTTTTTGTTTTAAATATCTTAAACTGTTGATGATGAATAGAACAATATTTTTTGAATTTATTATAATGACATGTTTTCCTAATTATCATATATTTGTGGAAACTGAGTCTCAGGTGACAGAACGATAAAAACAGCCTATACTTATTATTTACTGATTAAGCTCGTGATCTCCCTCTGAAACCTGGTCACAGTTCAAGCCGACCTCCCCATTCGATTGCTATATATAGAACGGATAATACGGGTAACATGTACTACAATACCAAATGAAGTAGTGACATTCGTTATAATTAACTTAAACACAGTTAAAAACAACGATCGTAGAAAACTTTTTGTTTTTAATAAATATTTATGGTTTGGCAATGATTACGGCGAACTGAAAAAAGTTGATATATATCTGTTTCAAGTATTTATAAGATATATAAATCGAAGAAAATAGTATATACGTATACATAAAATAATTAAACAAAACAATATACAGGAAACATATTGAAAGTTATCCTTTGAATCAAATTTTAAACAAATAAAATAAATAACCAGTTCAAGTCTTCTCTGTTTGATTTTGTATTTACTTATTATAATCGTAATAACTTTAAAAAAATATAAAAAATATTCTCTTTAATATTCTACATTTTACTAGTATTAAATTAGTTAAGTCAAGAGTGAATAGGAATCATCTACGCAACCATGTACCCTTCGTCCGTACATTTCGTCATTGCTTAACAGCAGGCGGGACAGACGTCAAATGCTTTGCCTATAAACAATAAAAAAAAATTGTCATTTGCATCTGTCACACGAAGTTGGCAATTTATTACTGTCAAGAGTTAATCCTATTTAACAAAGCAATTTTTTAATATTCTGAAATGAATTTACTGCTTTTTAGACATGTTACACATAATGGTTTTATTTTCGTCGTAGTTAATCATTCATGAAGATATTTATTTATAATATGTCAAATACTTTAGTTAAATTAGTCATGGATTTCATATTATGACAATTTAATTTCTTTAACAAAATATATAACTTGTACTTAAAATGGAAGATTTAATAAAATCAATAGACCAATACAAGGGGCAGGTAAGTTTAGTCTTTCAAAAACAACCACATATAGAAATAAAAAAATTTGCGCTTGTTAAACTTCTACCTTAATAATAGTTGCAGTTGGTTAATGAAGCGCTTGCAACAACCCAAGATGACACAGAACGTGAGTCGCTGTTAACTTTGCAGTCTGAAATGAATGAATTAATTCAACTTACACAAGAGAGCTTAGACACACAACAGGCACAAGTTACTGAAGAAAATATTAAATTACAGGGTGGTGAACAAAGTAACAAAAATGAATTAGATGATGAATATGCTTTATTTATGGTATTTAATTGTTTTTTTTTAACATTAATTAAAAGTTTTAGAAAATGGATCAATATTATGCTAAGGTAAAAAGCTAAAAAATGTATTAATGTGGATGATTGAGATAATCATATTTTACTTGCTTACTTTTATGAAGTGTATTTGATTTTTTTTTAATTTAATGATAGTGTACAAGCATTAATCTCTTAAAGCTTGAAGGTTAACAAGTGAAGTTGCTGGACTAATGTGATATGTAAACTTACATTTAATATTAGTTATTTTACAGAAACAGGCATAGCTATATTGTTAGCCTCCTTGGTTGTTATCATAGTGTTTATTTTACACTAACAAAACATATAGTTACGATTCAGCTTTTGTCGGCAGAAAGAAATGTCTGAAACTGGAGCATATGACATGAGAAAATGTGTGGAGGAATCAGAAACCTCAAAAGATGATGCAGAAAAGAGTGATATAGAGGTAAAATTATCTTGTCAGCAATAAAATATCATCTATAATTTGATATCTAATACTAAGTGAAACCTTCTGATTCAAGTGATTTAGAAAAGATGGTATAGAATTAGTAGTAAAAATGTAAGCATTTGATATAATCAGCTTTTAGTTATCTGTTATAGAATTCTGGAAAAGGTGTATATATAGGCTCATTGGTATTATCAACTCTGAAGAAGCTTTATCTTTGTATCCCCTTTAATAAAAACCCCATTGTAAAGTTATAAGATATTTTGGGAAAAAAATTTTACATTGTTTTTAATACAAATGTTAGATTAATTTTTCTACCACTTCTCATGGCCACACTTTCCAGTGATAGTACTATTATCTTTATAAATTCTTATACAAACTAACAGAAAAAGTGATTATTTTTACTTCTTGGTTAACTAAGCAATAGGTAAGTTTTGGCTGCACAAACTTTTATCTGCATTGTTATATTTATATATACCTTATACCTAATCATCTACTTACATGAATTCATGTGCTTATAGTTCTCATTTGCAGTTATAATTTCAGGATGAGCTAGCAACAATGTTAGGTATGAAATGCTCAGTATATCACACCCATAAGTGGGGTGGACAGCCTAGTCTACACAATGCCATGGTTAGCAGTATTGAGCCGCGTCAAAACAATGATCAGTTCAGCGATCTTCAGGTATGGGGTCTATTTCTATTTATATAATTTTTACAAACTTTAGATGGATTTTACTTTGCCTATTCTGTGTATAGCCCTCTGTATAGACTTAAGAATATATATTAAATATTAAACTAATAAATTCTGTCATAGTTTAGAGCAGATGTCTGCAACATTATCATTATAAAGAAGCAAATATAAAATAAATAAAATATAAAGAGTTGACTTTACTAAATATGTTGGACTTTTTCTAATGGTACATGAAATAAAACATTACACTTACAAAACAATAAAAACTACATTTATTTTAAAATATCTGAATGGCACCTTTTGTGCAATTCAAATTGTACTCTTAATAAAAACTTAACAAAGGGTATTTACATAGAAGATTTCAGTTTCAACTTAATTTTATGATAAATTACTTTTTTTAATCTCATCTATACACTTTGTTAAAGAGCTGCAAAGAATAGCAAAATTTCGTTTGCGAGTCAAAGTTTGTGGACCCTGAGATAGGGTATAGTTTCATTGAAAATATGTAAATAAAAGAACACAGTGTGTCTGAAGAGCTTTATTTTTAACAGCACATTATTAAAGCTATTATAGTGGTATTATCCAACTAAATAACCCATTTGAACAATCAAAATGTACTTTCAGGTTCGAATTTTATTTACACATCCAACTCATGCAGAAATGTTGCCATGTCCATTTTTCCTTGATGGCGAATGCAAGTTTAGTGATGAACAATGTAGGTGAGTTTAATAAACAAATTAATATTTACTATACTCAGATAGTAATCCAATTATGCCTTGGTTTATATTACATTTATTCATTATAGATATTCACATGGTACAATAGTACATTTATCTAATTTAAAGGAAGCTATTGAACCAAATTATGAAATGATTAAAGCTGGAAGTAGAATTTTAATGAAGCTGAAGCCATCAAGTGATGAGGTAATTATATATATTTTTTTAAAAATACGTCAATTATTGTACAAAGTTATGTAATTTTTTTCGTTTTTCATTTAAATTCAGTCCATTACTATTTGCTAACAGTACCTTAAGAAATTTCAGTATGCTCTGTTTATTCTTAAAATTAAAACTGAAAGCCTTTTTCATAAATAAATAATATCTTCCTCACTTTTTTATTCTTATTGTTTACTAGAAAAATTATTAGATCTATAATTATTTTGATTATTACAGAATATAAATATAGCAAAAAAATCAACTGAGAAATATCATTTGTGGCACATAGCCGTAGTGAAAAGTGTGGACTTTGATACAAGCACATGTGTTGCAAAACTAGAACATGGTATTAAAGCAGGTGAAAAAAGAAAGATGTCGACACCGGACGAATATCATTTGTCATTTGAAGAAATTTTTCCATTAAGTAGTAAGTTGGTAATAGCTTCATATAAAAATATAAAATACGTTAAAAACCTATGTTTACTTTTACGTTTTGGAATTAAACTATATTAAACAAAAGATATTTCTAAATACAGCCTTTTAAAAAATTAAAGATAAATTAAATAAGAAAGCTGTGTTCACATTGAGCAGTTGAAGTAATAAATTCAAAAAGTTGCATCTCTTTTATTTATCATGACATTATTGGTCAAAAGGCAGGGCTAAGCTGCATAACACTGTTGAATCATAATAAACTAACACAAATAGACTAACCAGCATCTTCCGGAGACTTTAAGTTTGTTTGTCCAACTTGTGGTTAACCCTTATATGCATGACTTTTATTTATACTTTAATAAAATATATATCTTGCAGATAAGTAGACTACAGTGCAGAGAAAGATAGAAAAAAAGTGTGAAAGATAGAAAAAAATACTTTTAATACTTATTATTAAATAAACCTAATGTTGTAGATATACAACAATATGTATTTAATTTTAAGTGGTACTCATTTTACGTTTAAGTGGTATGTTGCAGTTTAATCTGTCTAATCTGCTGGGCTGTATCAATTACTTTCGCTAGGAATATTCTGGTTACAGATTCCAATTAATCTTATTGAAAATCAAAGGGCAAACTTTTGTCAAACAGTGGATGTTCCTACGGTTGAATTAATGATGATAAAATACATTATTGTGTAAAAAGTTTTTAACAGTATCTTAAAAAATACGAATGTTTTCAGCTTTTCACGGATTTTTAATACACCAGTTTATATAAATACTAAATAAGTGTTTTACTTCATTTCATAGATGACAATGGTGAAGATTCTGATTCGGACGGTAGTCTAAGCGACACGGAATATCCGGATAGTAAATTTAGTCGTTTAGAAGACTCCAGCAGTAAACAAGATTTGTTAGTTGAGAAAAGTTTGCAGAACAATGCACCCGCGATGGGCGAATGGGAGCGACATACAAGAGTGAGTATGTATCAGTATCTTAAAATAATCATTTGTGGTTTTAAATATATTTTGAGTTGAGACAAAAAGACAAATATGACTTGTTATTACTAGTGCAGTAATAACAAATAATTTTTGTATTGTAGACTAGACGTCCAGTTTTCGTAAAATCTCAATCAGCCTGCTTTTGAATGTTAAAAAAAAAAACTGAAAGTAATGTCGGTTATTATTTCAGGATTGTGTGTGTATATTGTAACGTAAGACTTTCACTTTAAAAGCTACATACTAACCAACCATTGCCGATCGAAGGCATTTTTTGAGCGAAGAGAAAACAATCTTGTTGACATGCTCCCTAGAAGATGACTAGGAAATAAGGTCAACTATCCATTATGGATATATAATACATGCAAAGTATAAAAAAATTTGCTGTGATATAATAAGCAAAGGTAATTAAGGAAGTAAGGCGATGTGTGAGAGAAGATCAGAACGTGAAGAGTGAAAGATTTTGTGAAGGATGTTAAGAAAGAGAGAAAGAATTTGTAAGGAAAGAAAGAGCAATATTTAAAAAATTTCAAAAATAATTTATACCTGAAATACAACGTCCATGCCCTACACAAAGCCCGGGAACAATGAAAAAATATAGCCATGTAATTTTTTTAATGAAAGCATTCCGTTTGGATCTCCCTTGCGGTTTAATTAAGTAACGCAGAGTTTCACTTCAGTTAGGGTAGAAAATGTCTCTACTTCTAAAGTCGGTATAGTCAATAAGGTTTTTTAATACGGAAATTAACTTTCTTGACTATATCTACGAACAGCCTGCTGTCGTTAAGAATGCAGTACAGATAACATCATTTATTCAACATTGGAACTTTTTACAGGACTCGTTAATCAACAACTTACTATTTAAAATTATTTTATTTTTACTCCGCCTTACAAGATGTTATAGTTGTAAAAAAGGAGCAGGAATAACTCCACAACAAAGTAAAAAAAAAATACTATACTGATTTATGTGCATACAGTTTCTGTCAAATATAGCCTAAATAAGAACAAAATAGTCAAGCGACATCATTGCCAAAGATTGTTGTCATTTAAATATTCGTTTATACGATAGTATGCTTTTATCGTAAATTTATTTTTAATATGCGTTTATAATTTTTTTAAATCAAGTAAATCGTGTTAGTCCTCTGGTAAACATATTAATTAGCCGTTGCGTTCAAAAGTATGTCTTCAACTGGTCATTGTGAGAGTGACTTTCTAATTTGAAATGATAATCTTTATTTATGTGCTATGGGTATATGTCAAGGGTATCGGGTCAAAACTGATGCTGTCGATGGGGTACGTGCCCGGCACAGGGCTGGGCGCGACGGGCGACGGCCGCCTGCAGCCGGTTGAGGCCCGCTTGCTGCCGGTTGGACGCAGCCTCGATCATTGCATGGACATATCCGAGAAGAATGCCGCCAAGGATCCGCTTAAGGTTAGTTGGTTCATTAGTATAACTTTACTCAATACTTAACAAGATTATATATATAATACTCTGATTCAAACTTAAGTTTACATTCTGTTATAACACTACCCAATACCTCTGTACCGCGTGTTAGGAAAGCGCGAAGAGGTGGGGAAAAACCGCTGGAAACATTGACGGTGGACTATGTATACCCAAGGCGCGGTACAGCCGTCTCAGCAGTACTAAAGCGATTGTTAATAAATGACTAGAGAAAAACGTAAATAATATGACCTAATCACTTAAGTGCGGTGCTCATAACATTTTACAATTAAATTCCTGTATTGCATATTTGATGCGGTTTATAAGCCCTTCAATTACAGTACAGTGTATTCGCGTAAATAAATTAGTAATTTTCATTTATTGGTCAGGGAGTCTATAGGTGAGAGCCCTTTTGTAGACTAAACAAAAGATCCATCCATACTTTCTGAAAGACTTACTACAATTATTCAATGTGCACATGTCTCTAATTTGGTATAATCTAATTAGACAAAGATGGCAGCCGCTCTCTGTGACAACAATGAGTCACTATTTTCTTAACGATAATGTACTGTTATGTGTGTCGTTTTTTTTTAAATAAAACATTAATGTGCTACTGTTATAGAGCAGATAAAGGTATCGATAACAAAGTTATAGTCAATTAGTACTATTATGTAGAAAATTTGCAGTGTGCTTCTTAACAGATCTGTTTTGTTAATGTATTTTTCATCTTTATATATCTCATATATATATTTCCATAAGTAGTAAAACATAACTACATTAATGATTAATAATATTTCTATATTGATTCATCAGGTCGAGCAGAAATTAAAAAGGTTACAGGAGAAAGAAGAAGAGAGAAATAAAAGAGCTTATGAACGAGAGAAGGAGCGGGAGCGAAGAAATGTTTTTAATTTCCTGAATAGAACCATCGGCGATTCTAATGAAAGAGCAGAATCATCAGCAGAAACCTCTTTCGCAGACGTAAAACAATCGACTAACAAAGATTTAAATATAGAACAGTTTAAAATCACTCAAGATAGCAAAAGGCTTGAACAAGAGTTGACAAAATTACAAAATTCATTATCTAGATACTCTTCTGGTTCCAGTATGGCGTTAACCTTAAAACACCAAATTTCTGATAAAACTAAAGAATTGGAAGCGCTTAAGAATCGTGAGCAACTGATTGAAAGGGAACAAAGACATCGAAAGGATAAGAAAAAGATGACTGTGTTCTAATATAAGTTGTTTTGTTGTAGTACAAAATGTACTACTTAATTTATCATAGTAAATGTTTTATTCGTCTTTGGAATCTAATTAAACATTAAATATCAAATATTTTTTTCATTTTCTTACTCTAAACATGTTATGAGTAAATAAACCATTTAATATATCTGAATACACAAATATAAATCTTTAATATTTATGCATGTAGTTGAAAATAATAATATTAATAATCGAATACAAATTTATGTCTCACAATTGCTTGTTGATTGTTTTACTAGAAGGTTGAAGGTTCGTCAATTTTTCTACTTCATCATAAATAATCACATTATCAATTACATTTAATTTAGGCCTGCATGCAATTCTCTTCTAGTTGTTTAATATTTTCACTTATTAGTTTCCTCTTTGGTGCTGGTTATAGACCATTTAAATATAATAATAAGCAATAGGAACATACAGTTTATGGAATAAATTTTGGTAAGCTTTAATTACTGTGATTTAGATCTAGCCTACTCTAATTCAAACTTCATATTTTACTTTTCATATAACTTTAATATCTCATCCTTATGATTCATCCCAGACCAGACATAACCTGAAAGTTTGAAGTAGAACTATTTTTTAGTCCCCGGCAACCAACGTTACTAACAGAAAATTTAACAAATATTGTTTTAAAGGACTTATATCTAAATACTTTTCTTAGTAGTTTCTTCAAAATATTCCTCCAATTTTTAAGTTGTACACAACACATCTGTGTTTAATATTGCATAGAGAAAGGTGAAGGACGCATGGTTTAAATTGAATAAAACTCGTTGGGTTATTATTACAGTTTTATATTTACACGTGATGTTTTAGTTTAAAATAAGCGTACATGGCATATAATTATAATTAATGACATTTTCACTATAAATTAGATTTTTGTACTATCAAACAATATTACAGAGTACTTATAATTGTTAACGGAAAAAAGTGACTAGCAAATAACATTTGCTGAATTCATTGTAATAATTTTAGCGACAGTGGGTCAAAATTTATTTAAAACTTATCTAATATTAACTATGCTATACCTAGTATAGGTATGGAATCGAGGCTTTTGAAGCCTGATCAATCATCTACCGTTGCAAGTGTTACCACGTTTTAGTGCAGCATATATTTAATTTTTAGGGACTTAATAATTTTGTTACAACTAATATGAGTATATGATATAACGATTAAATGTTACATAGTTACATTAGCTCTGAACTAACATTTATTATATACCAAATAACCTTACATTTGCTACATGAGCAAAACATATTTGTACTCTTTATGATTCCAAACCGATTGTTCTGATTCTTTATTTTAATAGCACTATGCCAATACACTTAACTGTCTAGAAGAACCAATATAAGATATAAAAGACGTCGACTTTTAATTAACTATTATTGCGAGATATAGAAACTGGTATAACAACTGGAGATGATTTTAAATGTATTCGATGCACCCGCAGTGTACTGACATGTGCATTTGTCATGTTGGATTTTTACTAATTTAATTTTTATATATCTCTTTTACATTCATAAAAGTTTATTATCCTTTTAAACTTTTTTGACATTTTTTTTAAATTGCAGACATTCAGGAGTTAATTAATTCATTAAGACCTTTTCTCCGTCACCGTCCACTCAGGCATCCATAGTGTTTCTAATTTTATAATTAGTACCTATATATTACATTTAATACATTAGAGAGTGACGAAATAAAGAGAGACTTTGTTTGTACTAGGCTAAAACTTTCTATAAACTCGTTATAAGTAAGTACAATATGAGACTCGCGAATTAACTTAATTGTATGATGGTTGATATTTGTGATGTCTTTATTTTATAATTTGTGATAAAAATGGAATTTTGTACGAGGAATCTTTATACGCAATCTATGTACCGTGCAGATAGCAAATGAGATTCACTATAACGTAACACTTTCCCACTATTACAAAAGGCGGTGTTCGTTGTTGAATATATCCCTGTAACGGGATAAATGTGGTTATCACTTACAATTTGGTTAAGCCTTGCAATTGATTTTAAATTCATTTAATACACTTGTGTACATTGCGATGTCTTAGTTTAAGCAACAGTCCCTTGTAAGCTATAGCTCGGTCCGGAGGCGTCGGACGACGCAGGCCATGGCGGCATCAACGTTGTCGTACACGGGAATCATCGATCGCCTCGCCAAGTCCAACAGGTAATGTCGCCCGCGATTATAATCCTTCACGGCCGCTTCGCTGTACTGTTGAAAATTCATATAAACCATTTTAAAAACTTATTTTTTTAAGAAATATTTAGTAAATTCACAGCAAAAATGGGTTAACGTTACAAAGAAAACCATAAGAGTTTTAAAAACATGTAAAGATACAATAGGTCTTATTGCTCGAGGCAATTACATATAAACAACCATAGTATGTAAACAGAAGGACAAGTAGCGTATAGTTGACGAGTACTTTGTACAAAATAGTTTAAAAAATACAAATATAAAGTACACTTCTGTATATTTATTTATAAATACATTCTTGTAATAAAAACAATGAAATTAACTATCGGATTTTTAAAACATTTACAATAAGAAAAATTCTAATGATGTTCCCAAAACATGTAAAGCAAATGTTTTTCCTATTAAATATTTTATTATATCAATGAATTACTCTAAGAGTGATTTTAAGTAATCCATGAAAACGTAGTGCACTATATTTAAAATGTCATAATTTATTTAAAATTACGATATGTATCTAACTACATGTCGTTCACAGTTGTACTAGTTGGTAGTTGTATGTTATAGCTGTCAGCGTCATTCTCTCTAAATATGGAAATAATTAAATGATACATTCAAATGTATTACATAAACAACAAAAATTTTAAGCTCAAGATAAAATTTAATGTCCAAACAAGTAATATTTATTTATTCGTTAATGTGTATGTTGAAGTTAGTTTGTGTGTGTGATATACACAAAGTTACTTCTTGTGTTTTAATGTATTAAGAGTTTGCTATAATTAATTAATTAAAATAAATAAACTTACGGCGGTGGCTGCGGCCGGGTCCATGGGTTGCACGATCAGCACGGTGGCGTGCGGCCGTAACCCCATATAGTGCGCCGCGAGCACCATCGTAGCGAAGCAAGGCGCGTCTGCGCTCATGGAGAACACCAATATACGTGACCCCAGTAGCAACTCTTCGTCGTATGTGCCTGTCAAGAATAAAAAACAGACGAAACGTTGAGTCTCGTAAGAAAACTATTGTTTACTGGCAATCCAGAAAAAGGTATACCTTAAAGGCATTTAAATCCTTAAAAAATACCTTTAAATGGTTTATTTTTATAAATGGCCCCCGCTATTGGGGACCTCTCATACCTCTATCTTGTTTTGGGACATGGTTTTTATTCCTCTTCTATTAAATTTTTCACGTCCTTTCTTATTTTTATGTTCTTCTGTCATTCCTCTAAGATCTATCTATACTCTTCTTTCATTCTTTTCCACACTACTTTCCGTTAATTTATAGCCTCACTACCCTACCCTCGTTCCTCAAATATCACGGAATTTGTTCATTCAATCACATGTATATTTGTTTATGCTAGTTTACATTTTTATACTCCTATAGTTTATATTTTTATACTCCTAATATGCTAATTATTACTATTTATCACAGATCACCACATTTTTTATTTGTTTTACCTTTGAAAGGTTGTGGAGTGACGTCCTCACTGACTGTATAGAAGTCGGAGGCACTGAGACGATCGGATGCTTCCGCTCCCATCGAACGTTCGCGAAGCTGCACCGGCTCCTCTTCAGGTGAAATAGGCTGCCAGAACAAAAAAAAATATTAGTTAAACATAAAAGAACTATAACACATTGTTACTTTAAAGCTACATCAAGATTAAAAAATTATTTAATTTAGAGAATACAAGTATTATTTACTTTCATACTGATGATAAACATCTTTGACAGAGCGTAATTTGGCCTTCACATATCTAAAATGGATTTACAATGTTCCCGATTTATAGAGAAGCGACAAGTAAAATTTGATTAAAAGACGGTAACACGCGAAAATGGCATAGGACGTGTGGTTCACAACTTATGGCTTCACTAATACCGAAAGCTCTTGTAAGCATTGATTGACTCGATACATTAGATGTTGCACCGAAATTTGCCGAGCTCGCCATTCTCGCCTAGTAATATCTCGGATTAAGGTGTCAATACGTGTATACTATTTCAAATACACAATTATTCACTTCTTTTACTTGTAATGCAATTATCATCTGAACTTTCTGGTGGCACAAACGTACCATTAAATATCAGAAAATAACCAGACTATAAATAAACGATAGCAAAACTACACATTACCCCAGGACGCACCGATCCCATAAGGGATCAAACGAAGCCTCCCAAAAAACCCAAGGAGGGCACCCAAATAAATCACATACAAAGTAACTCGACATGCCCAAGCAAAAGGGCCAACCGAAAAGAAATCACAAAGAAGGAGGAGAACAATGACACAAGCAACGGCGAGTGGCGTCGGGGACAACGGCGACACACGGAGGACTACGCAGCACACCGACGCGACAGGAGGCGCAAATAGTTTTAAGGTAGTATTTTAAAGTTAGTTTATTAAGTATATTTAGTAAGTTTGTTAGCGCGTGGCATCAAGTTCGATGAAATTGTAACAGGCTTGCAATGCTAACGATAGGTTTAACTATTCTGAGTAAAGATGAGTGCAATTATTTTTAATTTTCAACTCAACTGACACAATTACCACCGTCTCTTGGTTCCGGTATTGCTTGTGATTCTATAGACTATGGGGACACGGGTTTCCCCCATGTTCAAATAAGAAGTTTCTATATGACGAATTGGAAGCTTCCTGCATTCAGCGTGTTCCGACAAACTTGTTAAGACGCTGGATCCTTTAACTATACTGCAACCGAAACCACTGTACATATTAGGAAAGCTGGCTGGCGAGGTGGGGATCGGCGAAAAGGGAGTATTATTATGGTATGACGGAACGAAGAGACAGATACTCCTCATGTCAATTTCTATACTCTTGTAGCGAAATTTTTCACTTTCGTTTATCTGTCAATCCATCGGTCTACGCATGCACAAAATGTAAGGACGCGCGGCGTATGATTTGTAGGCGGTTGTCAAAACCGCAATTCACGCCGAAAAATATTATGAAATATAATAATGCTGAACGGCATCAAGTGACATGTGTGTTGTTGTTTGTGAATTTGTATTAAATCTTTAGTGCTTCATGGAATATTGAATTAAAGACTATCTTATATTAATTTTGAATCAATGTTTAATGTGTAAAAATGTGGAAAGTTTTATGTAAAAATTATTTTGTTCACATGATAAATAATTTATCACGGCATTGGTGTGTCTGAAGTTGTAGGCGGATGACTTTTAAAATAAACTGTCTATTTTCAATCCAAGCCTATTAATTTTTGTGCTCCAGCTCGTTAGGTGTTGTCTCTAACATTGCCTACCGAACCTGTTAAACTCCACTACAACTATCACTTTGCTACACTATCTATATTCTCTGTAATTTACAAATACTATACTATCTTATTACTATCTTACCGTATGCTGAGTTTTGTTACACGCATAACAAAATCCTTTAAGCGCAGAGACACACACTTTCATCTATCTTTTTCAATTTCTAGTAAGATCTCACTTACAGTATCTATACTCCGTTTGCTGTCCACTGTATGCTGTCTACGAAAATAAAATTGAAAGAGTACAAAAAAAATTCCGTCGTATTCTGAACTACCGAATGCATTGCCCCGGGATTCTTATAAAATGTTTTTAAACAGATACGGAATGTTATCATTGAAGGATCGACGTTCTCTAATGGACGCCACTACACTTAAAAATATTTGTGGTGGCAATGTTAACTATTCGGAACTGTTGTCCGTGCTAAACTTTCGAATTCCTGCAGGTAGAACGCGTTCTAGATCTCTCTTTTTTATCAACAGCTAAGACAAATATCGGTAAACATGCACCCTTATACAGGATCTGTGACCTCCACAATTCATATATTAGTGATATTGATATATTCTCGTGCTCTCTCGTATCTTTTAAAAGACAATTTCGTTCGAAATTATTGACTACACATAATACAATTTAAACCTCAATGGAACGTGACGGCTTGCTGTGACTCGTAATTATTGCGGTGTGATCTTTGATCCCTGTTTAGTAATGTTTTTATTTGTTTTGTCATTGTTTGACTATAAATCATTTAATGTTCTTAGTGAGATAGTTATAAGGTAACAATAGTAACTAATCTTATATTTGTAAGTTTCTAACTTTGTACTTTCTTACTGCCTTTTGTTACTGTTTATCTCCAATAACATAAATAATAAGTACCATACTTCTACACTCTCTATACTATAATGATGATGTATGTTAGATTTTCTCGTTGCTCTCACCAGTAGAAGACTTACGAGTTTAGTTTTACTCGGAAGCAGCCCACAACACTTGGAATTTAACAATCTGTTGGATGTACTATGTGTATAAATGGTATTTTAATATTTCCGAACACTGATACATACTCTCGTACGTCATTTCCGTCCCCCTATCTTATCGATCGGTCGCTATTATCGGATTATAGGGATCGCAATGTTTGGCCAGCGGTTATTACTATTTATAATGTCGATAGGCTAGAACAGCGATTCCAAATGCGCGGTATGCAAACCTCTGGGAGTATTTGAAAATTTCTTATAGGCGATTTATGGAGATTGTATAATTATGGTTACGGCGGAAATGTGAATAAAATATAAGAGTTCACTTACGTAATAAAACATTATTATAATTAATTTCTACAGTAACTCTATAAATTATAGTCTCTAGAGACCTTACTATATTTACCATAACTTCCATTGATAATAGAGACCTAAAGATAAACGAGATCTTAAGACTAGCAAACCTACTGTGTTATCATCATAGGGATACTATGATAAAAAGATATGTATGTTATGGGGTATCGCAACGAAAAGAGATTGTTAACCACTGTAGCAGAAGGTAATTAATGTGTGTGCTTATGTATAACAATAATTTATAATTTTATTAATATCGAAATTTACATAGGGAAGTTCTTTTTACCTAACATTTACTTTTTATTTATATACATATTACTACCCAAGTGAAATTTAACGATTCCGCGTGTTCGCGGCGGCAGAACTTAGGAAGCGTAACCTAAGAACCTCGGCACATAGTAGACCGACGGCCTCCAATTCTGAAGAAACTGTACATCGGATTGGGAGGCTGCTACACTACTACATCACATAAACTACGTTCCATGGAGTGATTAGGATTAAAGAAGAGAAGATCTCATCTTGGTCTATTATTGAAAGATACCCATTTAGAAGTTCGAGTCAAAGGCGCCTGAGATGACCAAGCCTCGACATGGTTGGCTACTATAATTTCGGAAAGCGTTAACGCTGAAAGATATGGCGAAAGAAACTCCAGAACGCTGGGTTGGCGACTTCTGTCATACTTACGGAGAGGTGTGCGGCGGCTCGGGGCTTTTTGTCGCAGGGCGAGTCGGGGCGCGAGGAGGCAGCGCGTCGCGCCGGCGCGGAGAACATGCGCGTGTAGTCGTTGGCGCGCGGCACCACGTACGTAAAACCCTCGCGCCGAAGGATCTCCTCCGGCCGGCTGCCGTCCGACTGCGGATAACACAAAATAATTCATAAACACGGTGATTGGTTGTATTTTACGCTTTTTCTTTCACTCGAAGTCGCAAAACTAAAACGTACGTTTTTATCGTAGCACGGTAGGTACACTACTCTAGCTCATTCACTCGAAAATCAAGTTCTTGCAACCAGCAAGTCATCTCCGTAAGGTTTCGTCGACGATGATCGTCGTACTGAAGTTGTTAAGGGTAATATTACTCACCGGGAAGGCACCGCCGAGGTACACGTGATGTGCGTGAGTGGTGAGCATGGCGGGCAGGCGCTCGAGGCGTCGCTCCGTGCGCGGCGTCAACACGCTGTCGCCCGCGCTGCCCCCCGCACCACCACCCGCGCTGCCGTCCGACGGACGGTTGCCTCCGTTCTACAAATAGTACAACTATTTAGCATTTTTTCCCTCAAGTTTTTTACTGTCCGTAACCTGTAGGTAATCGACAGAAAAAAATCTTTACTGTAACGGCTAAAGGAAATAGCACTTTTTATCAAACCATGTACTCAAGATGATCACTACCTACAGCCGACCGTGTTAAAATATTAATGTACAATCATAAATTATTTTATTCATTTTTATGGAATTAACCGATATCTGCGATATCCTCCTAATTTTGGTTAGAAATTAATATATATTATTCAAAATAATAATTGATAAGTCATTTGAATTCTATTAAACGTGGATCCAAACTTTAACTTATTAAAAATGAGGAAAAGGGCTTGCTATGTTTAGTAAAAGAGGTCAGTATGCGCACACGGGATTATAAATGTAATAAATGATGACAATCCAAAACTGTTCAAGAGATTTAATTACATTCGCTTAGTGGAAGTACATAAAGGAAATGATGAGTAAACACTACAAATATGCAAGTGAGTAAGTAACCTTAGGAATGAATAATCCGAGCTTCCTCCCGTACGCCCTCAATCTTGGATTGTGCACGAGCAACCCGTTAGCCTCCCGCGGCTTCTCGGCGATCTCCGACACGCGGTTCTCGTCGCCCTCTCTTAACCTCGTTACTTCTTCTTGACTACTTCGACTTTGACTTTCTGTATTATAAAAAAACTTTTTAAATTTAGCCACACCTAAACAACACGAATAAAACCAAAAAGAAAAAAGAGTAAAACAAACTCGGCATACAAACAGCTGAAAACAATATCATTCTCACAATAAAACAGGTGCATCTGCGTTTTAAAACAAAAAAAACTTTGCGGAAAAATGATGAAGTAATTTCTAATAATCCAATGATAAAAATAAGTAGGCTTTGTACAAATGATGAATGAAAGTTTGTCGCGTTAAGAACGCAGAGAAACATCTTTGTCCGCCGGTCTAGCCATCAAATCATCATACACAACAGGAATTCACTATTCAGCAATAACAATAATAGTATTTGTGTTATATCTTTTGTCATTTATAAAATATATGTGCTGTTTTTAATTGCACAATATGATGTACTTACACGAGGAATATAGGTATACAATATTTCTTCCACGTTAATTACCCTCACACATATATCCTACTCCATATAAAGGTAATACTTGAATTCCTAAATGTCCATGGCAATGCAAATCTTAGCTAGGTCAGTGGACAATGACGATTCAGAGTGTTGTTGTTAACGCGAACGAACAATTTGACTGTTTACAGGGGGCGTGGCTAGACCGACGGACAATGACGATACAGGGTATTCTTAACGCGAACGAACTACACGTGTTGAAGCGTAAGCGCGTGCGTGAACGCACCGGACTCGGAGAGGCGCGCGCGCAGCGAGCGAAACGCGCGCCGCACGTGCGCGACCACGCCGCTGCCCGCGCGCGCCGCCCCTACACATACCGTCCTTACGCATACATGTTATACCGAGGAATCTGTAATCTCCATATATTGCTATCTACTCTATTATATACCGCAAACTGTAACTTTCATAAAACACCAAACTCTTATTTTAAACAATTTTGAAATAACGCGGTTCGTCCATAAGAATTAATATACATTTTACATGATTTTGTTCTGGCACGAATCCCTACAATTTTTTATAATAAACGTGCACGCAAGTAGTATGAATATTTTTAACATAGTTTTTCCTTTATTATTTTTATTTCAACTATTAGTTTTATATGTTTTGTACTTAACTATTGAATTTTGACTGCATACTAATTGAATTGGTTTTTATCACAAAAAATAATTGTTCTTGTTGTGTAAATACTTGTGTAACATGGTATTTACTTTTTGCCCAGTTATATGGGAAAATATTGTTATTTTACGTTACGCGATTTTAAAAGTTGTTTATTGATTTCATTTTTTACACGCTTTTCTGATGAACGTATCTATCGTATAAAAAAGAGTTGGGTGTTGATCATTATCTGTGTCAGCCGATGGACACCTACTATAAGGCATAGACTTCGCCAAATATCGCTACGGTGGACGATCTGACATAGCCCGCTTGTAATTTATATTCATATATGCTTAAAGGAATGTGTCCTTTCACCGAGTCGTGATCAGCTAAGAACAAATTTTACTATATTTCATCTGCAAAGAAGTTGAGGGGGCGTTCAATAAGTTCTCGGAAAGGGCGGGAGTCATTTATTTTAAAAAGTCTACACATTGGTAAATAAAGGAAGAAGGGAAAATATTAAAAAAAATGACAAACCGGCGTCAGCGGCGAGTTCGGCGACGGCCGCGCAAAACGATTCAAAATCGACGTGCTCGTCTTGCTGCAGCACGCGCTCGGCGGTTTGACGGGAAGCCTTCGTCGCTTCACGCAAAGCTTCCAGCGCTCGCGTCCGGGATAAGGTGCCGCCGCGACCACCGGCTGCGTCAAACGCTCGTTTCAACCGCAGAATGGTATGACCCAGGGAGTGACGCGGCTGGGTACGTGCGCCTCGCAACACAGCACGCGCGCACCGCAACGCAGCCGGGATGTCCGAAAACGCGGGCAGCCCTCGCCGCTCCACTGCCTCTTGGAGTGTCGCTCTCGCTCTGGATAGCTCAACGTACTCCCTGCGAATAAACGTTTGTTAAATATATAGAAATAAATAGTCGGTCCCAGTCCATTTCGCGTGGCATAGCCTTTTGTGGGTATAAAATTATAAAACACGTTCTTGGTAATTTTCAAGGTGCCAAAAAAGGGAAAGCACCCTCAACCTCCAGTGACGCTACTGAACCGCGAATTGTGCACATTGCATGGCGGTAAGCTGATGTTCCAATTTTCTTATTTGTGTTACATGTTTAAACATTTTAGCAGTAACTTAATTAAAAATAGGAGTTAATGAAAGTGAATAAATGAATTAAAACTCCCGGGTAACTCCGGCGCTAGTACATACGGGTCGTTCAGTGGACGCCAGCTAACTCCAGAGCTGGTAACGAAAGGATAAATGAATTGTACACAGCCAAAATATTATTCGTACCAAATTTCAAGTTTCTAAGCCTTAAGAAAAAAGCCTTCCAAAAACATTGTGATGAGTCAGTACTTAGGTAGAAATCTCTTAAATATATAGATAACAAAACTTTGTTATACGTATAACACATTTATAATTGATGACGAAGAGAAATTCATCACCACAAAGTCCACTTCGCAATCACTATACTATATAGGAGCCATAAAACAAAGAGTTGATTTCACATTTATGCTACTGTATTAGGCGTTACGGTGAAACAATGAAGCGTATTCGGCGCTCTAGATGAAATCACGATAGAAAAGTATCGTGACGCATACGCGCCCCCACCTTGATCCGACGTATGCGATAGGCCAGGGGTGTGCAAGCCGTGGTTCGGGGCCATATATAGCTCTTTGACTATTTTTGCTACCTTTATAATTATATCTTTATGATTATGTCATATATAATGTATCGGAGAGGAAGATAAAACATATTTAGCAATGATAATGTAAAAGATATACTTTAACACCAATTATTTTCATTAAAATATGTACAAGTTTTTTTTATTGTCCTTTATATCAATTTCAAATTTGTTTATCGTATACTTGACCATGGTGGGATAAATTTTTCCAATTTAATATAGGCGGCCTCAATCACCTAAAACTCAATACGTCACCAAGTTTGTCGTGATAATTTATGAGATAATTATTTCACAACTATAGGAAACCATATTCACCTGATGGTAAAGGATGGTGTGTATTAATCCCATAATTTTATTTGGTATGGTGGTAATAATATTTTATTAGGTTAGCCTGCAGGATACTTTACCAAAACGACCTCTAACAAAATTATTTTTATTGTTTAGGAAGTAAGATCTTTACACAAGATACCGTGCCCTTTGGAGGAAGACAGGGTTGTGCGAGATCCTACTAACAATATTACTACCGAAACCTCTCTACCGCACCTTGGTGTGCGCGGGGCGAGACGGAGGAATATCGGCTGCTCCGTTCCGTTACCCCGCCGTCGAAGCTTGCGACGGCAGCGTTAATGCTCTTTCTTCGTCGACGCTTTGTTGCGATGCTATATAGCGGTTTCGATAGCAATACAGACTACTTAGACTTTACTTGTGTTTCGTACCTTGGCCCAAAGAAAATACAGAAATCTTAGCATCAGAGCTAAGAACGGATTAATTACCAACTGAGTTTAGTACATATAACGAACCTTTTTATTTATCCTAAGTCACGTGTACAATTTTCATATATATAATGATGCCAATGCCAATCCGATACAATAAATAATTAAACGAATTGAGCTCCGTTCTCGATAGCCATTGCGCCCGCTCACTAAGCGACACAATCCCGTTACTGAATTAATTTTACACCCCAAATCAAGGTTCTCGAGAGTGCCTTTGGGCTTCATATAAAAGTTTTAGCGCTTTGCCAACTTTCACCTAATGAAACACCTTAATTCAAACAGGCGAGCATCATTTGTCGAAGACTTTTTGTCTCGAGTATAATGATGACTACATCGCTTTCATACTGTTTAAGTCTGGGCACTCAGGGTTCCACGGGAGACTCGATAGGGATCTAGGTTTGCGTGGCAAAAAATACAGGTTCACTATTCGTCAGCGGTCTCCGCGAAAATTTATTTCTAGTGAAGAACTAAAATGTTAGCCAAACAATGTTGGCAAAAAGGTAAAGTTTCATGGAATCAAGTTTTTGATTGACTAATTTTATTTTTTTTGACATCCACTCGTAGCACAATTAATAAATTAACCAAAGACTTTTCTTTTTTTATCAAAAAATTGGAATTCAGGCGTTACGCAAATTTCTATAAAAATTATCTGAAAATTTTTTGTCCAGTTTTGGGCTTATAGTCAAACTATAGCGGTGTGGTTCACAGAAACCAGCTAAGTTTTGAAAGTGGTCTATGAGAGAAAAATTCTGAGGACCACTGTTTTATATTGTCTAAAAAATAGTGACATTTAGTTTTACTTACTGGTCAGAGATGATCTCCTGCCCGATGAGCTGGTTTCGCGAGTAAGGGCGAAGCACGAGGAGCAAGTCACGCGGTGCGGCCGCCAAGTGTGCGGCCTCAACGCACGCGGCCACGGCACGTGTCTCGCTGTCGAGCACGAATAACAGCGCACGCGCAGCCGTTTTTGCTCGGTGCTCTACCTCCATCAACTCCGTCGACCAGTCATCTACTTGCTGACAAAAATCATTACATTCACTACTATCTCATATTGAATATCACAGGAATCTTCTTACTACTATATATATTGATGTGTAAACTCTTAGTTGCTGGAAATTTTTTGTGGGAGTAATATTGAAAAAGGACGGAAATATGTTATAGGAAAGCGCCGGGAAGCGCGCGCTATTTGGTTTAACCAATGAACATTAAGCGGAAGAATCAATTATGGTAGATTCCTCAGACAAATGTTTGTCTTAGAGCGATCAGGGAGAAAAATTCAGTATTCAGATCATATAAATCAATCGATGTCATATTGTATATATACAAAACATAGATCTTTATCTTTTTGCCCGTGATTAGATTTTGCTATCAATGTGGAAAATCCGAATAACTACCACCCAGGATTTTTTGGGTTAGTATTTGTAATAACTTTACAAGATTGTGAAAAATGTAAGGTTACCGCGAAACCCTATTATTTAGTTTTACTTGGACAGAACTCTGTTCACATTTCAAATTTTCATTTTTCCACTCGTGCGCTTTCGACGTTGATGATGCAACGAAATACTCCAGCGCCATATCTTTATAGGACAAACTGCAGTGCCGCTGGTGTTATCAGAAATACTCGTTTCATACTTATAAACATTTTGAACCCAGTGTCGATGTTTAAACGATATTTAAAAATATCAAACTCGTTTTTGCAACCATTTTTATTTCATTAAGACATAAATAAATAAAAATAATGATTGATATGTCAGTTATAAACAGACAACCGATTTTATTAGTTCTCCAAGAAACGTAATTATGTTGTATTGTTATTAAATAAGCGTTTCAACGGACCTCATCAATAAAAAAATAAGTAACTGGCATCGTTGAGGTGAACATATTGAGGTTTTTAGTTCAAAAACCTTTCACCGCGTCAATAACGCAGACTTATTTTTATACTTATCTATATATATTATCGACAAATCAACATTAATTTCGAATTAATACAGATACGAGTAGAGCAAATTATCCCTGACTGCGGTATCTTGATGCTTCTCTCAGATTTGACAGAAGCTGTAAAAGTTTTGAAAGTAATGTCATTCTGTTTTATGTTTATAACATTAATTCTCTGATCAGCTAAAGTCTAAAATGTTATAGAGTGCCATATCTAAATTGGAATTCCATAAAGTTATTCTCGATAAAAATGATATAAATTATATTATTGTATTGAAAGCTTGAATTTTAAACAGAAAATAAAATGTTAGATCGGATTCTTAACAAATATGTGATCATCGTTAAACTAACATTGACTCGCTTATTCAATGGTAACGATAAAGAAAATGGCATATATCTGTTATCGATCAAACAAACGTGACTTAATACAAAACACACGCTTAAAAGTAGTTCAAAAACACGTATTTTACATAGAAAAGATATGATAACCAGAATCCTCCGCAGCCTACACATCTCGTGCGATACCAGTTACAAGGCCTTAATCGATCGATTTGGTAAAGTGAGTTTTTATAACGAGCTAAACAAACTATGGAATGTCGTTTTAACAAGTCCATTATGAATATGTAATGAAATGTTGACTATTTAGCCTATCCCAGAACCCACTCGCTAATAATTTGTTTAGATATATTTGTACGTGAAACTAGTTTTGGATTACAGTTTCAACTTATACGAAACAAATAAACGGGTGCAAACACGTAACGACAGACGAAAACAGACACTACAGACTTTATCAGTTACCTTGGTGCATTGATAAATGAATGATAAAACGTAGTTAAAATTATAATTAAAATTCATAGGTTGTCTCTGTACAAATTAGTACCGTTTAAAAAGACATCTCCTATAAACATACCAAAAGGTATGTTTTTTTTTTTAAATTTAAGCTATAATTTTTGTTCATTTTCTTTTAACGAAGATACTCGTATTAACTCTCCTTTGTAATTACTAGTTCTTTTATTTGAATAACAATTACTAGGTCGATGATTTGAGTTAATTTACATATATGCACTGTTTTTATTTAATTTGTTAAATTTTTTTTTGTACATCAAGGTAAGCATGGAATTGAAAAATTGTTCATCATAATCATCATTTCAGCTGTAAGACAACATCTACTAGATATAGGTCTCCACCAAAGGCCTCCAATAGAACCAATGGGAAGCGACCTGATACATCGACTTTAACAAGGTCGTCTGTCATTTTGTGGGTGGACATCCTACAACGCCTGTTAAGAAAAGTTGATACAAAAAAAAATAATAATTCATACACAAAAGTTAAATTCTTAGCCCAACTGTCTGCGTGTAGTAAAAGCGAATACAAATTATTGTAAAAAAACACTAGCGATAAAAATTAGAATTAATAAAAAAGACTATTCTCGAAATAACTGACGTATAACTCACCGGGTTGAAATAAGTAATGCCCATTTTCTTCAGCATGGGGATGGCGATGTCCGACCTCCAGGTTGTAGGATTGCAGGAGCCGCCCAGGAACACTTCGCACGGCGGTGGTGACGCCTCGCTGCCTGTGCCACATTTTACATTTTACAAATTATCAGTCTCTTGTACAGTTTTCTTCGTATGTATGAGATTTTATCTTGATTCCACAAATTACAATAGAACACTATTGTGAAAAAAGACTTTTACAGTAAAGGTTACTTAACTACTATACAATCCGAAATCAAACACGCGAGATTGGTACGATTGTTCAAATACGCCCAAAATTTGTAATTGAAAAATTATATTATTTTAATTCAATTAGATTAACAAATCTTTCTTAAATATTGGCCATTTATGAACTTTAAAATACATATAATGCATATAGCAAAGTAGAACAAAAAGTAGTAGAGGGTAAAACTAAGCACTCAACAAAAAAATAAAGATATCTCACAAGTCAACCATAAAAAGGAATATTTTGCATTTATATCCCAAAGGTGACATCATTTACAATGGAATAAATCCTAAGGTCAGCGACTCTTCCAGTGACATCATCTGTGAAAATTTCACGACGAAATTTTCCATTTTAATTTGGAATACATCCATCACTTATACACCTCCACCTCACAACCTAGCGTATAAACTATTCGATTTATGCGTTCAAATATAAAACGAGATTTTGAATTGCCAAAACATAACATCATTTAATTTTTTTTTTAATTTTACGGCGTTTCAGGTAGGAGTGGAAACTAATGATTACGTTATAAGTCGATAGGTACAGTCTGTAGATAATCACGTGGCTTTCCCACGCAGTCTATCCTAATAATAAATCTGCAATACCAATACATGGACAGTTGAAATATTCCGCGCCAACCGCCGCTCTTCATCAAGTCTTTAGGAAAGGGCATGCAGAGTTTACAGTACAAACCGCTTACGAGTGTTTGACCTTATTTCTCAGATGGGAATGAGACACGCACAAGAAGTACAGTTAATTGTTTACAATTGTACCGCGCTCTTACACGCAATAGCGCGTGAGCGGCGACCACAGCTGCGCGACCGAACTACTAGAGCTGATTTAAGTACGCGCGCTCACTATATCTGGGCATGACTCCAGTCGTAAATACTACAGACCTTTAATATCTAAATGTCATGCAAATCGCGCAAATTTATCTGGGAACGCGGCAACGTCGTCTTACTATTATTAATGTTTGTAGTGATACACTACGAATTAGTTCGCAAAGTGTTCCGGTGTGCGAATGAACGAACATGCCCATGGGTAATGATTGATCGGTATCGAGTGTGTGGGCAGTAAACACGTCGGCAAATACTTGTACTACATAATACACCCACGCACTCGCTCGTTAATGATTTTCGAACACATTTGTTCAGCACGAGTATTCTGCAGTACTTTAGCATAGTGCTACAACGGGAGCCTATGGAACGATGTATTGTTTAAAATATCAATGGAAAAAAAACTAAATGAACTCATGCAAACGTTTGTGGAATGCGCACTCAGAATATAAACAGTTGTAAATTGTTCTATATTGGATACATTTATAAGCAACAGATGTTAATATCTGCGTGGCCTGAACAGTGGGCGACAACAATCCAACTCGGGACCAAATCCAATGCCACAACCGAAACGTAAACACTGAATCCGTGGTCAAGAAACCCGAATGTCCTTGCTTCGCGCGGAAATTAACCGTGTTTTGTACACATAGATCGATATCTTTACAACGGCTGGGACACACTCTAAGAAGTATTGTTTACAATGCGGGAGACGCACAGGCACAGGGCACGAGCATCGCAGTAGGAGGCATGGCGAAACGGCTCGGTTCTCTCGCCGCTACGCGCTCTCCTCCGGCGGCGGTCGACGGCCAACTGGCTTCAGCGCCCGACTTACTACATCGGCTCCGACTGCTAAGCCAATTCCGCATTTTAAAATATTCCGTTATTTCTATACACAGTGTAAAAGGCTCGGTTCAATGCTGATAATCATCGTTTACTGTCATCTCGTCAGTAACGTTTTGATCCGATAGAAGTTTCACATACGTCATGGTCATTCGTCATCAGCTCAAAGGTGACTGGAAATAATTATTTCTTGTCCGTCCGGTCCACTGTAATATAATTATCATAAATTCCCTTAAATTTAAACTAACTTCCTTGAACGAAAATGAATCATTTTTTGATTCTTGAGGTAACAGCAAAATCACCATTATTATTCCGACGTTTTAACGTTCCCCTATACTATACTAAATTGTTAAAAAAAAATACTGCGGAGACAAAATTTTTTCACCCGATTCATAATAATGAATAGATACTAAATGGCTATTGTATAAAAAAATTCTGTAATGTTTATACGTTTCATCAAAGCATATTTTTCTTTAGCTCCGACTTAATTGTCCTTCATATAATTGTGTAAATTATAATTCCATGTAATAATAATGACATATTTTATTAGGCATATACACATATCACATATATTAAGTGCATATAGCAAGTATAACGTACAACGATAACAGTAAAGTTCAATACTTTTATATGTCACTATAATATGATTAGACAAGGTAGTCTTCCGGGTGTTAAGGAATCCAGCTATCATTTTTAACGTTCCAACTGATTGTTCATCTGAATGAATGCCGTCAAACGAGGTTGTAAAAATTGAAGTATATATTAGTAAATCATTTGCCGAGGAGCGTGTTTCGTTTTGGACAATATGCAGAGTCGGTCGGCGCGCGGGGCTCATCGCCACTTCCGCGCTCCGTTTATAGTTCGTGCGGAAGAGCCGGGAAGGCCACGCCCGCCGTTTATTTAGCAATGTTTGTTTATTTAAACCTTATACGAGGTTTGCGGAATGACAACACTTTTACTTGTGTTCTTATTTTTTATTTAACTCTATTTATATAAAGCGATCACAACTACTACTAGGTGGGCCGACGACACAGTCAAGTTCGCCGGATGTAGGCAGCGCAAGCGATCTTTGAGGGCGGCCTATGCCTTGTAGTAGGCGTCTACCGGCTGACATGTTGATGATATAAAACGAGCTAGTGAAATCGTTCATACGCGTATTACTTAATACCGTCAAAAGTCATAGGCCAGTCGCAGTCGTAAAGAAGTAATAAATGTTTTTTATAATTATTATTTCCATAAGATGTTCACTGCTGGACGTAAGCTTCCCCTATAGATTTCCAATCAGATCGGCTGGAACGGCTTATATCCAGTGATCACTTTATCATTGTTTATTATCAACAATATCTCAATAAACAACGATTACTTACAAATACAAATTTTCTATCTCGTATATTGTAAAACTTCAGGAATAATCTAACTAAAGAAAGTCGTAACACGACATTTTTGTTTTGATTGACGTCAAATGTTTGCCAGTTAAAGAAAGGTGTTTTAATTTACTATGCACTTTGTGTAATAAAAGGAAAGTGTTCCTTGTATTATTTTCCTCACAAATTGTAGATTTTTTCCGTGCTTTAAGATAATTTTGAACAGAATTAGTGAAGTCGTTCTTGAGTTTTGCGCTCAGCCTTCACACATTTGACAATTCATTTTTATTTATACAGATAGATATAGTGCCGAAACGTGCTGAGCATACATCTTTAGATAGATGTTAGGTCTTATCCATAACAATGTGATGCGATTGAAACAATGTTGCGAGACTCTTGACATAATGTTCGTACAATTTTATTTTTTCTTAGCCTAGACTGCTCACTCGGCTGCTTACTCGGTACTAAATTCCTAGTAAAAATGTTAACTATGGGTTACGGTTCACTACGACAAAAAACTTAAAAAATATTGTAAAACGCGGTTACTAAATTGAAAAATTTATAGTTAAAGATATATTTATAATGCGAACAAGGTTACTCACACTTTGTAGTCGAGAAAACAAATGTATGTTTATTATTAAATCCATAGCACACGGGAGACACGTAAATCAATGTTTCATCATTTAATATTATAAGATCTACATGACGTTATAATACAGATAAACAATACACGAAGTCTATCTATACTAGGATAGATAATACAAATTTCCTGTTTATGTTTTTGATGTTTGGAATTGAATGTTAAATTTGTATTTAAATGCTTCCTACTCATAGACATGACGTAACTTAGATATTTTTTTTATATTTCATTCATCTTTAAACCATTCATTCATTTTAGGCAACTGTGCCTGTACAGTAATAGCCTTCGAGCTTTAAACCGCAACATCGCGTAGAAACCACGGACCCACACGAGCAGCGTAGGATATCTCTCACAAGTTGGACAGAAAACGTGGTGGATACAGACCGTTGTAAACCAACTAAAAATATATGAGAAATATTATAATTTTTTCCTGTCGTTGCAAATCACTTGAACGACGTAATACAAAATAGAATCCTTATAATTAGGCCATAGGTTCCCTACGGGTGCGAAAACGCCCCTTAATGGAAGTATGACCATTACTTGAGAAAGACAGCAAGTCCAAAGACAAACTTAGATCGTTATAAATAAATACCTAAATGTAAATATCCAATACAATTTTTGTCATAAAAAATTGTGCGACTGTATATATATTTTCGTTACAGTATGCGGTAATCCATAAAATGTACGCGACCTATGACTTAAGCTACCCGTGTCTAACAGCATCTTAAAATTACAACTCTTCATATATTAAGGAGATCGGAAAGTAATGTCGCTTTATTAAGTTAAATTCACACGATTACATTTTTAATAAGTATCAACAATATATTCGCTTTCGTTTTCAACAACCTTTTACCATCTAGTATTAAAAATTTTCAATGCCGGAGCGGTAAAAATCAAAAAGGTTTTTCCGTAAATATATGTGGACAGAAACGACATTACTTTCCGGTCCAACTAATACTTCATTGATTAAATCCCAGTTTTGCATTCAGGCGTATATATATGGCAAAAGAACATTTACATTTACGTAAATTTGACTGTCTTTTATGTTTAAGGAATTTAAATGTGTATTTTTACACGTTTACCGTTTCATATTTTTCGCTCATAAGTCGTTATTAATTATAAAACTATCTGATTAAATATATTTTTTACGCATTCTTTCGAATCTTGATATACACATGTAATCGCCTAATTGTGATGTAATTTGCGGATTGGCCTGCTGCCATGCAATATGTAGATAACATACTTTAGTAGTTTTCAAAAAAAAAACTATCGTTATTGAAATATTTCATAAAATAAGAATCAATTGTGACAAATAATTCGAACGGTCTTACATAATAGTCTTCGGTAAACTTAATTTCTGGGTAACTTGGCGAATGAAATTTCTTGACTGCATTTATTCATACCATAAACCTATTAACTATAAATAAAGTTTAAACCTATAACCAATCAACTTTGGTTTTGGTTGTTTGTTTGGTTTTGCCTTAATGGAGTGAATGAATAGCTGATCTGTATGGAAAAGCTTTTTCAAAGTTTTCACACCTATTTACAATCATCCTGTATAAAGTGATAGCATTGAAATATGTTACATTAGTTTAATAATATCATTTGGAATGCGACAAACTAATAACTTCTGGCAGTACAAAGTCTACAGGGATATGTAGTAAACAATAATTAATTTTATGTAGTCATCCGAATTTTGTAAACAGAAAAGGCTTATTCTAATTTATTATTTATGATACCATTGATTTTGGAATACATAATTTAAAAGTAAATGAGATATACATTCACCCTTTAAAGCTTTTACACCTAGAACCAAACACCCTGTATCTAGTTCACGGACCCTTCCGCTCCGTGAACTCGTAAACCGACGAAGTTGTAAAGGCTTTAGGGCTTAACATCCTCAGAAACAATGCAATAGAAACACCCTGTATAAATTTGCTTATATACTCCATTATTTATTAAAACAGATTCATCGCAACGAGAGCAATTAGTTTAGTAATTTTAATTGTTAAGTTTGAAGACAGCAATTTGCATCGTCTGTTTTGCACCTATAAACAATCACTATCATGTTTTATTCATATCATTTTTAATATCAGATTACTTCAGTACTTTGTCAATTTTGTTATGTGTAAAAAAAAAACGTAAAGGGAACAATCCACACTTTTGTGCGCACATGGCCTAGGGAGCCGCTGCAGGGGCTGCCGTGAGATGTATTTATGGATTAGTACCGTGTGGAAAATTTAGTCACGACGCGAATCGCGGGGACGCTGTCTCCGATCGACCTTCCGCACTACTAAATAATACAAACAAAGCAGGAACATGCTAAATTGGTAGCGGAAGCTTATGACGTGTTGCGGTCATACTGCAGCACGAAGTACTTTGTTTTTTGTACGTTAAAAGTCGAATGTCTATTATAAAAGTAGGTAGGTATTAAAGTGTCTTGTTTAAATATTTTATTCATCATCATCATTTCCACTGATAGTAGCCCACTGCAAGGTTCACTAACTATAACCGTCATGACCGATCTTGTCAAGCCCATATCCAGCATAATATTACTGATGATAAATTAGAGGTGAATGTCTAGGTAGTATAATGACATTATGGTAATACAAATAGTTGAAAATGAAACAGCCGCATGGTAATGTCGCCTATATTAACATGCGACTGTTTCAAAGGCACTGCAGGCACTTTGGTAGATGTCCGCAAACTGGCTTTAACTAACAGACGCTATATTTCAAATCGTGGAAAAAAACAATTTCTTTTAATTTCAATTACGAAAATCGTTAATAACCGTACTTTAAACTTCTTTCGAATTTCTTTAATTTCTAAATTATAATTCAATAACACCTAGTGAATGATTTGTGAGTGTCGTGTATGGAGGTTCAAAAACTTTTAAGTTTTAGATAGGCCTTTCTTTTATATTTAGATGGACGTTACATAGATCCAAGAGAAGCTTATTACAAATATTTAATTATACATTCTGCTGTATTGTGGTTTCGAACGTAATCAGAACTCTTGTTCTTTTATTTACATTTAATTATCTTGTGGAGCACTATATTTATAGTTATTATATCGTTATGGATCTCTTATAATTAGATGAAAATTATTCGTTTATTTAAATTACTATACGTTTCTGTGCATGTCTATTTAATATAAGCATTGTGCATGACAATAATTTCTTACCGTTCACATGCTTGTACAACGTATCCTTATCACGAATCTCCTTGTCTACGCTCCACACGGGCGAATCCGGTTTGCTGGATGTTCTGCAAAAAAAACTTATATTAAAACCCATCACTCAATTACAGAGGCAAGTGATCACTATGACTGGGTTAGGCGTAATTCAATTACTAGGATAATTTAGAGTTAGATCAGTGGCAAGCGTGAATCATGAAGCCGAAGCCTTGGCGGGTGTAGCGGAACGCACCTCGCGCGTGCAATGCAAGTTGCGTTGTAATGATTCAGTGCACGGGCAGCATCTCATTGTGTTGTGCGACAAGAGGGTCAACGTTCTGCACCGAGCCTGCCGCCGCCGCGGCCGTGTGTCCGCGGTTCAAGATCGGGGAAACAAGAGGCGCGATGCAAACGTCATCGACAAAATTAAACTGATTGACGGAGCACCTAAACAGCTGTAAGCACTACGCAATTATTGCTTTTATTAACGTGTACGCGTTAATAAATCGCGCACTGCACAATATAGTGTGCAGTAACATAAGGATTCAATTTGTCATGTGAAAGGTATAAAGTTTATAGCAAAAATAATGTTTTTTTGTTAAAGATTTATAAGACTCACTGTCGGGCCTGTCTGGAGCATCGTCGCAACTCCGCAGCGAAGACGCAAAATTCTCCGAAGGTGAGTATGAGCGACTTACGCCGCGCACATTGCCGCGCACATACCAGCATTTCGAACACTGCAACAAAACACCTCGTTATAGCTACTAACATTTGTCTACTAACATCTGTTATTGTCTTCAGTCTAACAGTTTACACGAGACAAATTCAGGGAAAAATTACTTGTAAGATTGTTTGAGCACGGTGTGTGCTAACGATCGGCTTCATTTTTTTAAGTCGTAGAAATAATAGTTACGGATTGCTGTTTGAAGTTAAATATGTTATGACGTCGACATGAGCGTATGGTTCCATATTTACGGTATCGAAATAATGCATGCGTCATTGCTATGATTTTATGTTGGTAGCGTGAGGAAGGGCACTTAAATTTATGACATCGTTTACGTTTGTGTTAAGTGACATCACTTTTATGCTCACTTTGAACGTTGATAAATAGTCGCAATCCTTTTAAGTCGAATACGAAAGGTAAACTACAAAGTTTTAATAAAACCAAAAATTAAACTGTGCACCGAACTATGTTTCCTGTTGAACCATTATAAGAAGCAGAAGGCCCACTTCTCTTTGAGGGACTTTTCCACGGCGTTAACGAAGGCAGCCGCCGCTTTTTCGTCGTCTTGAATCATTTTGTATAAATAAACGACAAGATGATGTAACACACGCTAACAGATTAGTAAAGTAATCTATTTTAGATCTGCTCTTTAAAATGATATTCCAACTGACTAGTTCAAAAAACAAAACAAAAATATGATTTATAGCATAATTAATTTTAATTAAAAAAAAAAAACTTACTATCTATCCTAATAGTGAAAAGGCTGTGTAGCCCTTTTTAATATTTGTTATATAATGTTATATAAATATTACAAACTTCTATTTTTGAAACGCACTATGCATTACATACTCGTATAATTCTTTATATTTATGCGTGAAGTAATCACATCTATTTTACTCTTTATTACGAGAGTGTACCAGCCAGTGTTTATAATTATATTTTGTATGATTAATGCAAGACCAATTTTGCAAAGATAGACAAATTAAAAACTGAACGAAAAATGAGTCAATCAAGCAGCTAATTGGACAGTCCGCAACTATAAAGATCTTTCTTTTTCCTGATCGAGCCAATTCAGTGTAGGCTCAAGATAACAGATTAATTTACTTTCAAGATAATTTTACTTAAAAAAAAAACAATTTATTTCCATATAGAGAGATGATCAATATAACACGGATAATGTTCAAAATTAAGCTGGAGGCGTTTATTATTGCTCAGTTTCTTACACTTTCTGTCTTGTTTAAACTGAGATAAGATTTAAGCTAATCTCTAGCTTAAATATATTTAAATTAGCTTAAAACTGACTAAATTGACAGACTGTCATTTTCTACCATTTACCGCCAATAATATATTTGTTCAGCATATAAACGTAAATATAATCGTTTTTTACATCGTTTCCAGGTGAAGCTCGTGTAAAAATTGATCGTCATCATAATTATTTTAGCCTAAGGACGAACAATGCTCGTCAGCAGCTTCCTTTGTAGATTTACAACAAAATCGGTAAGAAGCACCCTGCATCAAGCGTCTCCCGAAGACCTTAACGAGGTCATCTGTCCACCTTACAAGTGGACGTCCTGCGCAACGCTTGCAGATCCAAGGTCTCTGCTCCAGGACTTTAAAGGAACCGACGGACATCTGTTCTCTGCGGTAGATGGCCTGCTCACTGCCATCAACTTGCACATCCGTTGAGCTCTTGTATTAGTTTATAATAATTAAAACTGCATCTTGCAGAAATATATGTGATTTATTATCTGACATTTTATATGAAACGAATAATTCACAATGGAAGAAAGATTATATGAATAATTAAGTTTTGTGTTTATATGGACGGTGGCATCCGATAATTAAACATCGATTTCCAACGGTCGATTGACAATACTAAATAAATCTGTTATATCGATCGAATTATTAAATTATTTTGAAAATCAGGGGAAAATTAGATTCCAAATTTAAAAGAGTAAGCGTACGCTAAAATAAATCGTGTATTCCTACTCGAAATTTGAATCACGCCGCTGCTAATAACAACAGTAAACAAGGGGATTAAGTCAGTAGTGAGAGTAACGTCTGCTTACGAGCTGCAATTACGAACGAGATTAACGTTTACGGCGTGGTCACGAGGATAACAAAGCCAATTAGGAGCTACCCGTGCCACGAGTCGTACATATCAATTAACAGAACTTCATAGTAAGCACAACGGAATAACAGAACAATAAACGACTTCCTTAATAAAGTACTCATACTTTAAATGTTTTATTTTTTTTACTGACACGCAAAATACTTTGACATTTAACGAGATTATTCTTGCTGTGATTTAGAGGTAAAACTTGATTGTACGTAAATATTGCACCTGTTTTTTTTTTTCTCCATTTAAGGACATATTGCCACGTATCCAGGTTAAAAGTACATCATCATTATCAATTCAGCTGTAAGACGTTCACTGCTGAATTTAAGCCTCCCGATAGATTTCCAATAAGACCGGTTGGAAGGGGCCGGCATTCAGTGTCTTCCGACCTCCGACTAAAGTTAAATTTGGTATTTTTGATCGATTATTACATCGCATTTGTTAAGTGGTCGCGTGGGTTCAGTCAATGAAAACAGAAAAGACAACTGTTCAAATATAAAAAAAAACGTAAATAAAGTAATAATTTTGTTTTTCACTTTAGAAAGTATAAGTGTTAATTAGCATCGGAAGTAACAAAAAATATTAATCAAGGATACTTAACTAAACTAGTGAGTAAGTAGTCCTTTCATTTACCGTTGAAGTGTGTGACATATCTAGATGAAGTCACACATACAGACAGCTGGAAGTACATATCGGCGTATTTATATAGGCATTGGTTATCACGGTGAGCAATAACGATGAGATCACTGAAGGCGTAACGCAACACCTGTCGCAATAGTCGCGGATATCTAACGGCAAATGAGTACTTGGGAAACAATAAAAAAATACGTACTTAGAACTGTCAATAGTGTTATGATTAATATTATTTAGTAATCGCAATATCTTACTAAGGCTTGGGATAGACATGATTTTATTAAAGCATGACATATATTTTTCCAATTATTTCAGAAATAACAATGAATTATATATTAAAAGCAAAAACTTTTTTCTGTTAAGCATGAAGGATTAGAAAAACAATGATGTGAGGTACTATACTAATTAAGTTAACTGACGTCATGGATAGCGGGAAGTCGCTGGATAGGGGAGGGGGGGTTTAGGGGGGCAGCGCAAGACAGGTCGAACCGTTTCGGTCCTAGGGGAGGCCTATGTGTTGCCTAACGTGGTAGTTATAATCCACACAGGTTCATTTAAAGCTCAAAATTCAATTTATGTTAATTATGTTTACCTAATACTTTTAAGATCAGTTTATATGGCTCAATATTTAAAAAAAAAAAACAAATTCATTTGAGTCATAAATATTTATTTTTTAATAACTTTATTTCAAATTACAATTGAAATAAAATTACAAGTAAGTTATAAATTAAAGACAGCAAATAATTTATAGAAATCATACAATTTAACAAAGAGTCAAAGTAACAATGTTCCTTGTAAAGCAAGGTTAGTTCGCTGACCCTAAATTTTATTAAATATTACATGACATCATCGTTAAAAAGATTTATTATTTATTCACTGACTTTGTATTTCCTTGAATTAACCTACACGAAATGTACTGGTTTATAGTTTTTTTTTATTTCATTACTCACTTTGACGCCTTAAATTTATTTAATTCATTGGAATATAAAATTGTTAAATGCACACGGCTTTTATTCTTAGTGCTCGAAAATTTGTATGTATGGTATTCAACACTAGATAACCCCGGCCTGCCTTGCGTGCCTTCACTGCCTTATGTGGTTGTATTGTTATAAAATACATTGCCGGTCATTTTTAACATACTAAAGGAAATATTTTGGCCAAGTATTATACATATTAGAGCTATAGATAAGATGCATTTATTATTGAACTCCACTCAACCCTTCTCTGTTTGAATTTTATGAAACCATTCTTAGTTGACCTCCTCCTCTAAAAAATAATCATAAAATTACACTTATATGCGCTATATCCACATTTCGCACAGCTGAACAATCTCTGATTTCAAGCCTGATCGTTAATTATTACGCAAAAAAAAGGATCAAACTCATAAAAAATAATTTATCTATGAAGTTATCGTCGATTCTTTTTTGCACATAATTTAATATAATATGATAATTTACGCAGCGCCTTATCAATCGACTGTGATTGTCAATGACGGAAATCATCGTTAAGTATATTTATCTTTATCCACGTCATGACGGGACAGAAACATAAAACACATAATAGTTAAGATTACTCTAATGATCTTCTTATTTATATCACAACAACAATTTATAAGAGAAAAAAGATTAATCCTAATAAATTGATACATTTGATTTGTTACAAAAAAATTAAATGGGTTATCAACAAGACGTACAGCTCATTTGTTGTATCCTAAAATACAAAAACCTAGAAATTTACCAGTTACGCCTGATCCTGACATACCAGATAACTTTCTAGAAATAGTTTAATTTTAATTTATATATTATTATTTAAAAGTACGAAAAAAACTTGTGCTTATTCTTCCGAGAATATCTTGAAGTCAGATGTCCATTATTTGATGTAAGAATGAAACATTACACATAAACAAAACAATAAAAACGCTAACAATATTAATATTTACAGTAGCTTAAGATTTATGAGGCACTAAATGCGAAAGGCCAGACCACGATCTCCGCCGTGCTCGCAAATTGTTTGATATGACATGAAGTAGTCGTAGAAGAGACGGACGGGTGGGCCGCGATTGAAATCTCCGCTACAAAACGCCATTAATTTATTGACTTCAATATTCATTGCCCTGAGGTCACGTTACTGTTTGCAGCATCCTGGACGCTTACCTATGATATTTAATTTAACTACTAGAACTGCCGCTATTGTTTTGATCTTTACAAATATAAACGCATTGTTTTTTTTAATCTGCATATTTGCTTGGTTTGGCGACTTATTTACATGATTGATAATAATATAACATGTGAAACATTGATAATTTAATTTAAAAAAAAAACTATTGAGTTTTTGGCCGGCTATTAACAGCAGATCAGCTTTCCAAGCCGGTGACACTCCTTATAATCTTAAAAGAATCGACGATTCAAAAGTACGTGTATCTACCTGAATAAAAATATTTGGAATTTGAATCTTACCAATAATTAATTTATGTGCAACAAAACTTTTTCAAACTACTTTAGGATTCGGTGATATATTTCTTTATTCTAACAAAGACAATATCAACAAGATCAAAGTTTGGAAGGTGGACTAGTTACTTTGATTCACCATAGCTTGTTATTGGGAGAAAAGATTGAAAACTCACGAAGTGAGTTCATAATAATACCCGGCTATTGCTTTAGTAGGATGCAAAATGTTGTAGATAAATGACGTTATAAAGTACAGATACTAACAGACCTAAATCACGTCTCGGGATCTGTAATTGTTTAGTTCTCGATGAAGAAAGTAAATTAAAGTAAAACTTAACTTTAACTTATCCGAGGAACAGTCCGATGATGCTTGACTAATCATTTTCAGAGTATATTATGTACTGGTCAACTTAGATCAGCTTGGTCGAACTGACTTAACCCGAGGCAAGTCGGATCGCAGACACTTCTAAAGTGTGGGCAAACGTTCGGCTTCAATCGATAAGTCTAACATGTTTAATTAAAAATAAATGCGACATAGAAATAACAATTTTATTTTTACTGATTAATGCTGTTTGCCTATCGGCATAGACAGTTGCACCGATTCGACCTCTACCTATCACCATATAATTCGCCTAATGTAAGTGATATACAGGATGATTAGTAACAGATGTGAAAGATTTAAAGCGGTAGTAAATGTAAAGCTTATTTTCACGAAAAAGCTTTAAATTTACATCTATTTCTAATCAACTATCATCACTCTGAAGTATGTTAAATTATTTTTTTCTACTGCCAATAACTATAGCAGTACTAATATAAATAATTGCAGGCATAGATGGTAAAAATAATCTAAAATTTGAAAATGCTATTTCTTACGATATAGCCATTACGTTATTCACTATTGTAACATGCGTATTCATGTCTGGTACATCTTATCCAAAATATACAAATTAATTCTTATAGGGAACAGGCTAAGCCTAGCTACATTTATCCTTTTAAAGCGTTTACGATATTACTATAATCAAACATCCTGTAAATTCGAAGATCTTACTCTATTATTTTTTAAAATAGGTTTGTCGTAACGAGAACCATGCGTTTAATAATTTCAACTGTTTATCTTGAAGTATGTCGTCATTTATCTCCCGTCAATCTGCGTACAGTCATCGAATTGGATCAAATTACTTCGACGTGATCATACATTAAAATCGATGTGAGTAAACGTTTCGAGGACGTTACTATTTCCTTATGTGCGGTTCACATCACGCGAGTTCAGTATTAATTTACATGAAAATAAAGTTAAACAGTATCTTATAATAATTTATTAAGCATAGATAAGTAAAAAATCAAAGCGCTGATTCGTGTATATTTTGCGGATGTTAGTATAAAAATTACCCGAGAAGTGTTCCATTACTAGAGTTTTCAAATTTTACATTTTTGGTTTAAGATTATGTTGTCAGAAACAATTATAGCGTTTTTTGTCATTGACAAATGCTGTTGCCGTCCCAATTTTTTATGGTTCCCCTAATGTAGGTATTCAGGGATATTGTTGCATATGCAAACTATTAGTTACCATAATTGGTTGTTAATTAATATGTAATTTAGCTTTAATAGTAACATAATGACTACGCTTAGAGGCTCCCTCAGATCGAGCCGTTACAATGTTTATTCTCCGTACTGGAAAGTTGACCAGCTTTAGGAAAGTGAGTCCAATACTACGCAGTAAACCGGTAGCAGCGCAGGGCCGCTCTAAGCCTCCGCCATCTGAATGTCGCCATTAAGCCGACATGTAAAGCTTATAATGACGATTTCATAGGTTAGTCGTCTCAGGGGGGGATCCCTGAGGCGACTTAAATGGTATCCGGTTCGCAGGTGTTAAAGGTTGGGGCCTTCATGGTCCACTCAATCCGAACCCGAGAAGGGTAGCAATGCCAAATGATGTTGTGTTGCTGTGGTACAGCGAGAATGCCAGGGGAGGTTTAATTTCCCCTCGGAATGATTTGACACAGTACTGAGGGGCACCTGCGATTTCCGAAGGAGATCCGGTGGCTCTTCCAAATGTACCAAGTTTGACCACCGAGGGTGTTTTAGTTGGTAGTTATCTTACACAACCGGTCTTTACCTAAGGGCAATGTATCTTGTTTCTATCAGAAGATTTCTCCCCCGAAACCAAAAAAAAGGCTCCGATTACAACTTAACTACCTCGAACCTCGGCGTGATGAGTTGTTGCTGTTATCACTTTGAAAAGATTTACCGATGCTTCTGTTGTTAATAGATAAATATCCATAACACAACACTATTTCTACAAACAATTTGTTGTTTCTTTAAACATTTTGAACTTATTCTTATTCGGAAAATTTATTAAAAACTCTGTTACAGAAAAAAAATACAAGAAAACTATTCAGCGGTAGTTTCCTACTACTATGTAGAGTACTTTGTAAACTAGTGTCAGCAATTTTTCTTCTTTATGTAATATAATTTATATACGTGTATATGTAATAAATACTAGTTTCTTCAGATTAGTTTTAGTGCTCTTTGCAAGTTCATGCAAAAATTATAACAAAAAATAAAATGGAAGTTTTACATTAACGTTATACAAAATGAGAGATTGTAACAGAATTTAGTTTATTAATTATTGTCAGTTTTTAATAATTTACAGTTAATAAAAAGAATAAATTCCTGTGACATTCTCATTTGAATAAGGCATGATGAGTAGTTCACATTTTTTCACGAAATCATAAGATTTATAAAGTCTCAATAATAATTTGTAAAAGGTAAATAACTAATAAAATAATAAAAATATGACATTTTTACCAACTTAAATAATAATTCAAAATCATTAAAACGATAAATAAAAACAATAAATGGGTAATTTTATTAAAAATAAATTGTGTGTGTTTTGTAAGGTATATTTCGTGAGTTGATTTACGTAAGTTATATAGAGATGAACAATGTAGTGTATCGATCAATGTATTATAAAGTATTTGTATCGGAAGGAAGTTCATAAGCTTATAGTAAAGGAAGTGATTACTCACCCTGCGTTTTAGTGGGATATAGCTCGATGTCGTTGAAGAGCCCCTGCACGCGGTGGGCGGGCGCCGGCCTGTCGGGCGGGCCAACGCGGCACTCCCAGGCATTCGCCACCTCCCTGAAAAAACGCATTGCTGTAGGCTCAATATACTACAATCCTTTCTCGAATTCCCCATCCACGTCTTTTAGGTATTGTGCTTTTTGTATTTGATTTATAAAATAAACACAAATAAAAATCTATTTTAATTTTACAAAACAGCTATTAGCAGACCTCCGAACGCTTCGCGTGACCCGCACTGCCTGGTTAGGTGTAACTGCCTAGGTGTAATTTTAAAATTTATTCTCGGTAATTGTTAAAAGGCAGTAATAAGAAATTAAGTTTAAAAATAAACATTCTCCTTCAATTTCCCTTGCTCGTTGAATTTAGTCAAATACATTCTTAGCTGATCTTTACTTGAAAGTAATATTCCTACCAAGTTATAGATGGAAATCCTATATATATTTTTAGGTATATATTACATATTATTTATAAATCAACATGAAGATCTGTCCCGCAGGTTATTTAAGAAACTCCATAATGTTATTAATCCACATTATTTCAGAATTACTTTGCATCAATGTTTTGGAAATCCATTGCAATTTAATTACCAATTAATGTGTGTAAAATGTATACTTATTAAACGTAACTAATTACAATTTTATTAATTTTTAGAAAAGTTTTGTAATAAATTATACTAGGCCGTAAAAAGGCCTAGGATCTGCAATCAGAGGACAATTGCTTAAATATTTCATAATAACTTCAACCTTAGAAAGTGCACAGCGAGACGTGGCCCTCCGACACAGATTTCCACAGGAATAATTATGACAAGGGTATGATATATATGCCTTTTCTCGCACCGCTTGGCATGCGGGTTGGCGTGTGCAGTTTTTTTTAATATCAAATACGTTTAGATGCAGCTGGCTATAGATTTTTTAACCCTGGCTGGCTGTTATGGCAATCACAGGAGAATAGTTTGGAGACTATTCTACACAACGGTTAACCACGAAAAAAAAAATTTAGTATCAAATTTATTTAAAAATAAAAACATCAACACAATAGTAAAAATGTTAAGAGTCAAATAAATAATTATTACACTTATTTTTCCAACATTAATAAACCTACCATATCTCATGTAAAGCTTTTAATTGTCGACAATAGTATATGGCCGAGCTATTTTATCATTACAACTACTGCATATCCTGTTACCATAGACATAACATAGCTACGAAGCAGGTTACTGAGAAACGCTTTATCGGCCCGTGTCAGCCATTACCATGTGAACTGCGAACTATCGGTACACTTAATCTTCATGTGTGGCAATCGGTGCTATAGAGTTACCATTCTCCGCGTATACATTTCAATGTTACGCGACACCTTTATCAACAATTAATCGATAAACAATTTAGCACTGATTTTTCTGTCTTGGTGTTCTAGAAACCAGCAGCGTGAACTAAGTCTTAATTTTTTTTTTATAATAAAATGAAATTTTAAAATATCTAAGCCACTGTTCAAATAAATTGATAAAATGCCTACGAAATAATCCTGTAAAAATATTTTATAAAAAAATTTGATAAACATGGCATTAGAATTAAAAATACAGAGTGTTTTGTTAAATATGTAATAAACTTAAAGAATAATCGTTTTAAATTCGTATTACTACTACATATTTAAAATAATTGTTGTTTACTTTCTGTACCTGTGGACATTGTGCTGAAAGAAATTACTAGTCCGTCGCAATTAAAAAAAAATAAGTTAATGCAAAACAGGATGAGTGTAAATAGATATAAAAGCTTTTTACTGACAAACGAGCGAGCGCTATACCTTCACCAATTAAAGCTTTACAGGTATAATTACCTGTATAGAATAAAAATATTTCTAATCAGATTCTATCACATATAACGTGTCTATAAAATAATATTAACACGTAATTAAGATTAAAATATAATGAGCAATACATAAAATAATTTTGTAGCACTATTTACGTCGTATTGTTTTTACGAACGTTGTACAGTGCGTGTCATGGATTTGACAAAAACAACTACACTACGAATTCAAGGTCGTTTTTTGTTGTTAGGTAACTAATAAATGAAATCATTTAACATCTTTGTTACAAACGATAGGATACCAAACACAACAAACAAAAGAATTTGTTGTGCACGAGCTATGCATCATATAATATAAATTCTTAGTTATAAAATGTTTTTTATAGATAATGTAACGTTACAAGTTAATGTCCCATAAATATTAGTTAAAATTTTAACCAAAAAATGTAAGCACGAGAAACATCTCATAAATCGCAATACAGCAAAAAATTGTTCAACCCTTGGCGGGGAACGGTACATCTCAAGTGGCGTGGGGTCGTAGAAGCGTGCTATTGATTCAGCGGATCTTTGTTTTCATATGAAACATTCCAATGCGCCCGCGCACCAGCCACGGCCGTTCACATCGATTGTCCGAGAGATCGTACGGCTGGCAACCACCACCATCCGGGAAGTACCGAACTGCGATGTAAAATCAGACCAGGCCTTCGGCCCACTTGGGTAGTGGGTTTTAATTAAATATACATTTTTTTTTCCTGTTGCCGAGTTGCTGTTTTCTTTCACCTACTATCAACAGTCTTTTAACGGTACTATAATAATATTTCATTTTGCATGTTTTCGGTCTTAAATATCGACGTTGTATGAGACAGACAGAATCAGTCGGGCAAATTAGCTCGCAAGTGGCCGGCATATGACGGTTTTCTCGTGACATTTACACTTTAACGTATGTAAGCAACAGTGATTTCATATAAAAGAGTGCACCGTCAAACGAAATATCGAAATAATGCCCATAAAAAGCCTTACAAATAACAATTAGCCGCAAACTCAAGTTCAGTGAAAATAGTTTATAATTGTGCGTTAAACCATGAATGATTTTTTTACATCGCAATTATTATAAGTTTTAGATCACAGGTGAAATACATAGATTGAAGATAAATAAAGATGCATTGGGATTGTTTAAAATCAGAGAAATCGGTGAGTAAAAAATTATGAAATATAGGTCTTTTACAAAGGAAACAAGATTCATACGATTGATTAACGCAGTGACTACTTGAACCATCTCCATCTTTTGTATTAAACCTCCAAATAAAAATTGACGAGCTTCCAATTAAAAAAAAAAAAAACTAAAAGGCTAACATTTTAAAAACTCTAAGATCAAAACCTTATGCCTCATTGATTGCCAACAAGTCACGCAGATATCCGTAGCATATACGTAAGGATTTCTCTACGATGTCAAATCAGGAATGAGGAGTAGAAGGGAAAAAGAATCTGTAGACGAGCGAAAGTTATTCGTTACTTTCGGGTGTGTGGACATAGCCCAGCGGATTGGTAGGTTAAAGTGGCAGTGAGCCACCGTAGCGCGCGGAGCTGATGACAGTTTAAACCACGAACCGATAAGGCAGCGTAAAAGTTTACTTGGACGGACGACTTTGTTCAAGTCGTCACAAGACGCTGGATGTAGACCTTTTCCTACCGTTATCGAAAATCTGTGGGAGAGGCCTATGTCTTACAGCTAAAATTGCGATGAAACAATATCGTGAAATAAAATAATGATATGTACTTTACTAATAGAGTAGTTAAGTGCATATGTTTAGGTATTTGAACATAGTCCGTTCCAACAAGAAGGGCGTTGTTTGGGTTATTGACGATGAGAGCACTGTTTTCGTCGGAAGTAACAAAGTGATTTATCATTCCTTTGTGTGACGTGGCGCGTGTGTCACGCTAACGATCATTTAGTTCATGCGGTTACCATTTCTCAATTTACTTTACAAATTCGACGCAAGTGATTCAATATATTTTGTAATGAAATTGAAAGCTGCTTTAAAGTCATTTTGTTAATAAATGTGCTAATTCATTATTGGTCCCAATTTGTCTCGTAACTTTAAGTCCAAAGTGATGTTGTTTGTAAAATCTTAGTATTATCATTAAAATTCACTTTAAAAAGAAAAGAGAGTAAAGATTTAGTACTCAATAAAGAAGTGATAATATTATTATAGGGCGCATAAATAAAATTATTTCACTTATTTGAATGGCAACAGTTTAAAAAAATACGTAACCTTTTTAATTGATTTTATGCGGTTATCTACTACCTGCCTTATCACCCGATTCCGACTTGAGGTTGATTTAAAGGTATAAAAAACTGCTAATTATGCCGTGTCTGGTTACAGGTGTAAAAGCTTTAAAGCGTTGAATGTATAGCTCATTTTCAGCAGAAAGATTTAAAGCCTTACACACATTTTCAGTTACCCTGAATAAAATGATTACTCTGAAATATGTTTTATTTTTTTTTCTATTAGAATGCTTCAACTAATAAATTTTGCTGTGATGCCGTAATAGGATTGGATAACTGAAGTGTTTGTGGATGTACGAAAGGAATGGAATGATTGAGAAAGGAAGCTGGAATTGTAGAATGATAGAAGGAGGAAAAAAGATATTGTGCACTATGGAAGACGAGAACAAAAATAAAAATTCTAGTGAAAATTTTTTTTATTAAGAAATACAAAACCCTGTTCCCAATTAAATAGGGGGTGGAAGGAGAGGTCCCCAATAGCGAGGGCCATGAAAAAAAAAACTAATAAATTTTGGCAGTAATATTATCATTACGTATTTATTATTTCGGAATCCATTGAATTTTGATTTGGTTATACCATACATTAATTGAAAGCAAATGAGCTATACAAGGGGGGGGGGGGATATCGCTCTTGCAACCAATGGCAGTTGGGACGAAATATTCTCTAGTGGCGACCACGAGCTGGTAGACGCGGCATGGATAGGCTCTCCACTAGGTGGAACGACGACATGGTCAAGGACGCGGAAAGTCGGTGGATGCGAGCAGACCTGTCATTATCATTCATTATGATGATCTTTGGGGAAGGCTTATGCCTTGCAGTAGGCGTCTATCGGCTAAAAAGAGTTATACAATCACATAATTATAAGTATTACACCGATAACCAGTTACCTTGAATGCAAAAACCGCTACTTATATATTACAAAAACAAAACTTATAAAATTATGTTTTTCAATACTATTCATAATCTAACAGCGGGTATATAACGACAATGCATTTATAAAAATGGTATACAGTATAAATTGCAACAAATTCCTTAAGTAATAATTGTTGAAAGGAATAAATACCTACCGGTTGACGTAAACAGATTTTAGAAGTTCACATTCGCACAGTGAGTCGGTATACACACAACCGAAGGTCAATATAAACACCATATACTGCATACGAAATATAAATTTAGAAATTTGATTCATAATTTATATATGCTATTATAAAATTGCAAGAAATAATAAAACATTTACAGAACCTATCCTTCCACTGATTCAATTAGCAGTTAACGGAAGAGTATGACGTGTAGAGCATTGACAAGCATAGGGCGCATCTCGGTCTTGACCTACAAGATAACCTCTTGGGGCACCGCCGGGCTGTCAATTCTATTTCCATCGGATACGATAGTTAAAAATCATTCATAATACAATCTACCAGTATTACAAATACGCATTATTACAAAAAATATTCATCGAGAAATTATCATAAATAATTCTTAGGTACAAAAGAACTCGAAAATAAAGGAAAATTAAACGAAGCCAGGAAAATTTTCATATTAAATATTATATTTGTTATACACTACGTACAATATTTTAAACGGTCGACTTATAAAAGGTTACGTTGTTAGTAAATAATAACATAAAATTAAATCGTACTAGAAAAATATCTTATTATATTTTTTAGTCCACTTTTTATACCATGTAACTATATAATCATGAATTTATTTGAATTTTTATCATTCATTATATTTATTAATTTGATATTTTATTGTGTAGCAACATTCTTAAATGTCATACTGGCATATTAAAAAATAATAACTCCAATAGAATAATTAATATAAAAAGGTTACCAGGTTAGAAAATTAGTTTAAATTTTGTGTTGTAAGTCAAAGTGAATATCGCACGCTATGTAACGTACAATTTTTTAAACAATCGTTTTATAAAATTTACATGTGTATAAATAAGAATAAGTTATTAAATTATGTTAGACAAACGTGTTGTTATATTATTTAAACCCTCTATTTAAAGAGCTTATCACAGTTTGCAATTTTACTTCATAATTATTACTGTTTCTTATTTGACGTTTTATTATGTAGCAACATTGCTTTATACTGACATATTTTAAATAGTGAGAAATCCAACAGCATAATTACATTGTAGACAAGATTGAAAATATGTTACTATGTTACTTTAGTCTAAAGGCAAAAAATGCTTGTGGTACACCACTTAAATGTTAATTTATTGGATACCTAATAGCAAAAAATTTACATCATCAAACTTACTACATCTAGCCAGCGGCAGGATCGATCAGCAAAAAGTAAGGTTTTTATAAACATTAGCGTATATTATCAATCTTAATAACTAGAATAGGTTTAATGAGTTTTATATGCAACAGTAAATGATGTGAGTCTCACTTATTATTTTTTTATGACTACATTAATCACATTTATCATCAATTTAATTGTATCAAGTAAAAACATTAGGATGTAAGAACGGATCATTATTTTTCAAGAAAAGACCAAAGTAAGCGAAATACTAGATAAAATTTTGCAAAAGAACGTAAATAAACTGACGTATCCCTCTTATGGTGAATATTTTATTTTTTTAAATTTGCTCTTGAGAGACGATGGCATGTAGTAAGGAATGATTTATTGATCGACGATGATACAATTATTCCTATTATACAATTGGCGTACTAGTGTAAATAATACATTATAAATAATTAGCTTGGAACAAAAGCAAAGAAAACAATCCGCACATTGTCAGCTATATATAAAATTTAAAAATGACTGATGAACTGATGAGGTCAGAGCCGGTGCTAATTCATTCGTAATGTTATTTAAAACTTGCGTTAAGGCAATAACATCGCTGATTAGGGATTCTAATTTTTTTTCATTTTGACTGAATACGACAAAAAATTGGCTTTATAACTATACGGTTTCTGCACATTTACAAATAGAAAAGCAATGCTAGTTTGACTACTATACTGCGTATATAACAGTATGTTTGAAGGGCGCCTGTAGGTAAATTACTAAGTTGTTGAGACATGTCATTATGTGTCTGACAAACTTACAATCAAGCAGACAAGCGCAATGCAGCATTTCATATTTGAAAAAAAAATAGATTTAAAAAGAGCTTGGCATTTACGTATATAACAGATGGTGTCAGTGTTGCTTGCATTATGTCTTCAGTGTTGTTTTTAAAGCGTACAAATAATTAATAAGCAGAATGAAATCTGATTGTATACATGGCTATTAAAAATATTCTAATCAACCTCGTAATTCCCCGTGCGTTTTTATAAAACATTGAAAAGTTATCGATTACGTATTAGCAAGGCATTGTCATTAAACCGATACGAACGTGGAGAGTAAAGATTATAAACGCGTGCGACCCAGCCGGTCGAGCGTTTACAAAAATATGCCATGACATCATGGTGTGCGAGTGAGACCTTTTATTGCCTTCTCGCTTATTATAAATACTCTATCGGGCGCATTTTACTCCATTCGCGTGCGTTCAATTAGGCACGACGGATTAGCAGATTCGGACGTCAACGTTACATTAGTAACGATACGAGTCTTTCGATTATTGAGCGCAAATAAAAAAAACTGATATATTGAGTGTTTAAGTTTTTTTTTTATTTCACCTTTTGATTGCTGAATATTGTTGTACTACATGAGCAATATTGATGTCCGCAAGCTGTCATGAATGATGAATGCTTTGTAAAAAAAGTTAATATGGTTGACCCTGTAATTGAATCTGGCCGCGATCAATAATGACGATGCCCCACTTCCGGACAGATAACGGTGACGGCTACACACGTACACACTTTAGTACGATTTGTCTTAGTGAAAATATTAACGATACCACTTTATTTAATGGTTATTTTTTGTACATTTTTATAAACATGAAAATGTGTACGTTTAATCCTATAGGATTTCCAAATTTGTAGCATCGGTAATGTTAAATATTATATTGTTCAAAACACTGAAATCGTAAAAAATTATTACTACGCTCGATTCCCGAACATATCACATAACTAAAGAAAACGTAAGTATTTAATCCCTAAGTATTAACACAGTTGAACATGGCAGAGACATTTTGTAGAGTTAAACGTAGATTTAAATGAATATGATGATATTTTAAATAATTTTTATATTCCGAGTGGAGTATAGCTGAGTGTATTAACATAACCCGTACCTATAATAGCTGCCAAGAGGTCGTGACTAAGTGACGAGTTTTTGGATCTGACGTCATGTACATAAAGTTGTTGACCTAAGTTAGCGCCTATTCGTGTGCCGCTGGTCATACAAACGTTTCCCCAAACACACCTCATCATCACCTGCGCGTTATATCGCTCACTATTTAGTTTAATTTGTCATACCATTAGGAAGCGGAAAAAAACAACTATGACTTCATGTCATTGTTCCCAACACTTGTAAACATGAGAACTGCGGAGTAAACATAAAAAACACTTGGAGTAAAACTCATCATCTATGTACTACGTACTAACAACCTAATAAAAAAAAAACTTGCAGCAAATCAGTTATTGAATGAATCTATCGCTGCATATTTATAAAAACCGCCAAAACTAAATTTATTTATAAATAATAAATATAAATTGGCTCCAGTCGGGCAAACGTAATTAGCAACTTCACCTCCACCCCACGGGCCGAGTAAACAAGTCGCCATGATGTCATGTCGATGTTGTTGACCCACAGATCAGATAGACGTCCGCTACTCATTTTGGACGCGCATACGCTACCAAATTATTAATTCGCTGCCCGGACTCCCACATCAATAGCGATGTATAATAATGAAATATGATAGAGTGCTTACCTGGCTAACGCCCCTTTTAACTTCTGGTTAATATTTGATGGTGTCTGTTTACCGATGTCCTCTGCATCGTTTTGTGTTTCATCAGGTGGTTGGTAAATGGTGGGTGAGGGCACGTCGCAGAGCAACGGTTCCATGCGACAGGAGATCGGGGCTCGTTTGGGCGGCGTGGAGCGCGGGTACGTGTGATGCCGAGAGGAGCTTGCAGATGCCTCCGTGCATCTTTGTTTAGGCAATGTCCTGGCACACAAAGCACTTGCAGCGTTCTTGAGATGCGTACGAAATCTGTTATTACTCTGAGCGCTTAAAATTGCCCCCTCCATCATAGAACAGTTTATCAGTGTATATTCGAATCCATTATGTCTTCACTGTTTTCTTACTTACTACATTTATTATCTTAAATCATGTTAATTTTAAAGGCGATTTGATACGTTCACTATACACTGCTTTATAAATGTCTTCTTTATTTTTTTTTCCTTCACCGAGCCTGAACATCTTTTTGACTAACACCGCAAACAAAAAGATGCTTGTAATCACATGAAGCGTTTAAATATTTTTAAAACAACGATCCTTGTATTTGAATATAATTAACTAAAATAATAAACGTATTAACTAATACGTCATTAAAAATCCTTAAAGTAATTAAGTAATACTGATATTGATATTTATAAATTCACAAATGTAAACAGTAGCAGCACGCACTAAATTGGCGGTGCAACTGTCTAAAGAGTGAATAGAAAAATCTTGTACACGAGCCGCGGTCTACTAAACTCGCCGCTCGCCGGTACACCTCGACTGCATTGCGGCAATCGTTCTATGTAGCCGTGCAACTAACTGAAGTCTAACAAGTCGTGCCTAAGTAAACTTTAGTTAATAAACTTGTAGACTTGCGTTTTTAAATCTTTGTGTATGGGTAGATGGTTTAAATGTTACTTAATAAAAAACAGATGCGGTTCCGTGTTGCGCATACACCAACAGATTTGCGGAAGGTTTGGCGAGCGGTCAGAGACGATGGTTGGGGTGGGGGGTCGGCGTAGGCGCGCTGACATCACCGTCGAAGCCAGCCGCTCTTACATCACCGGCGACTGCCTCCCACCGACCGAGCGGAGCCGAGCTCTCCGTTACTTTATCGATAATACATCGTTCACGTTCGCCTCTATTGTCGGTCGCACGAATATCGACTGTCTGTTAATACGCAATGTCAAATTTTTACTCGTATTATGATAATTTCAATAATAAGTAGCATATACAATTAAGTTAACATATTAGACATAGAAGACTATGAAGTTCTGCTGCCTCTAATCTACATGGCTTCTTAAATTTATGAGAATATTTCTAATAAAATATTGTTTTAACAATTTCAAACGGCGTTCATCTAATCTTTTATTCCCGTTCCCGACTATTTTGTAGCACACAAGGTTGTCGGGTTGTCCTACCTGCTGTTAAATATCTATTTTTACAACTGAATGTGGTTGGTTCGATGAACGCAAAATGAGCTCACAGTATTTTTACGTGTTACAGTGTTGTTTGGTTTTTTAATTACTTTTAATTAATTATAAGGTTCAAAGTCGACGAAACTGCGACAGAATCCTTTCAATTTTTGTTCTTGTATTTCTTATGTCATTTATGCAATCGAGGTTCAATTTTAATCCTTAGATCATTATATGGAAGTAAATCCATTAACGGTAAAAGGTTTTTTACAATTTTTAGTCTGCGAATCGAGCAGAATATCGATTATCATTATGATTAAAAGTTTTCAGTCGTGGGATTTAATGATTTTCAGGGTTAAATATATCCACAATGTGCAGCCTAATGGAATATTACTTTAATATCACATTGATCCCAAGTAGATAGATTAAAATCACAGGCACATAAAAGAGTGGTCGTAAATTAAAATAACACTACGGCAGTCCGCTTGAAAGGGTTGGCAGAGATGTCTGTTTACTTTGCTCTATCCTGGCACACATCACTTTTTACGTCTGCATTGCTACGCACAAATAAACCAAATTCGATACATGCGAATATTTCCTATAATATTTCTAATTTTTATATTATTATATATATTATATATATTTCTAACGTTTCTAACTAGATAATATTAAAAAAACATTGGTCGAATTTAAAAAAGAATAGGTAGATAAAATAAATTAAAATAATTTTATGGAAAATATATATGCATTATATTAACATTCGTGACAAAACTATAAATGCCTATAATTTCTTGGTAATTACAATATCACATATGTTTGGTTGCATGACAACTGCAAATAGTGTTATTTTCGTAGATTATCTGCGTTAACTATATACTTAATTGTCATCAGCCAGATAACAAGTTCTTAAACTTGCGTAAGTATTTTGCTGGGATCAAGGCCGCGTGTCGCCCACTTTACTGACATAATTAGACGGTTTATTCTTGTTTCTATTTCATACCATATCATATATCTTGTACTTATTTCTGTTATTTCATTATAGTGTAATATAAAAACGTTGTAAATCTAATGTGTGCAATGATTTGTTCAACCTAAAAATAGTAAAAGCAACGCAGATTTTAACAGATTCAGAACAATAACTTAGTTCATAGTTTATGGTATATTATTTGATAACCACTGCCAATTGTATCTTGTTAACAAAAATAAATCAAAAAATCGAATTAAATACATAAATATTAAAGGTTATTTAAGAAAAAAGTTTTCGTATTCAACCGGATATCGAGGAGGCAGACATTTAACAATAATGGTTAAGGCTCGTTAAATCCGTGTGAACGATCCCATACAATTTGAATTTAAATAAATTCGTTCACGCAATGCTGTGATGATGTTTAAGCGAATTGTGTATATCAATGGTGTCCATGTGCAAGCGAGCTATAATACCAATATATAAAGAACGCGGTGTTGAACTTTTAATATACTTTCAAATTATTTTGAAAATAATATTTTACTTAATTTATAAAAGAAATAACAACAACATTTAGTTTTCTTAACTTGAATTATTAATGCTTTATGTAATTTCAAAGAAATACCATAGTTATATCAGCTGCCGGACGACCACCGCTAGACAGAGGGCTCCCAGAAAAATACCTAATAAGACCAGCTGTAAGGGGCATTCAACGCCTTCCGAATAACACTATTGATTAATAATAGTAGTTAAGATTGTCGAAATGCAATGTTAATTTTGTATAAACGTTATTATCTTGGTGGTGACATATTTTAATAAACAGTGAAATTGCCTGGAGGCGAAAATTCAATATCTTCTATGAAGTATCTTACAGTGGAGTAACCCATTTAGCATACTCGTACATATATTCTTTAATATTTTTTTAAAATCTAGCAATAGAGGTTTTCCGTATACATGTTATTGGAACCTATTGTAGAAGCGTATAGTACCGTGCTCACAGAAAGATCTAACTCGATGAAGTCTAAAGGTAAGGAAGCAAGGTACAAATAATGATCACAAAAACTTTTTTATGTTTATAATACATATCAGTGAAGGGAGTAGAAGTGTATACCACATTTCCCACGACAATGATATTAAATTGGTTTATCAATCTCTGCGGGACGGATGCGACGCGGCGGTGTCGGTGGCCGCCGACCGCCCGTGGGTGTCGCCGGCAAACTTTTATGACTACGTAATCCTTACAAATGTTTTATATGCGAACTTAGACAAATTTGCATGAAAATACATGTTTTGATTTCGAAATATCGTCGTCTATTATGTTCACAATCAAGATACTATTGAGAACGGGAATCTGCCGAACGAAGTCGAGAGCCTTGCGTTCAATGCGAGAGATTGTAACTTGTGATAACTGCAAACTGAATATGTTGATCTGATTCATGTCACATTGTCATTTGCTTGTGTCGGTAAAGTAAAGTTTTATGGCAAAATATTACTTAAATTAGTAAACTTGTAAACACATCAAATCACTTGGTAAAACATTAGGTCGAATAGGTTTGAACAGGGCGAACGGATGTAAAAGCAGATGTAAAAGCTTTTTTTCTACGAGATCGAATCGAAAACGGGGGAGGATTCGTAAACGAACGAAAGGTACCGACATAGCCCAAATGAATAGCAATTTGGAATAGCAGACAGGGCGCGCAGAATAGGATGTGCGCTTTCAGGTCCTGGAGACCACGAACCAGCATCCTATTCTGCGCTTGCATGCGATTGACTTTTGATTGAGTAATTTTGTGTCTTTCGGCGACTTTAACATAATAGGCAGTTTCCAGTCGATCCTTTTGGAACTTTATAGGGGACGTCTATATTCAGTAAAGGACGTCTTACTGCTAAAATAACTATGACGATAATGATGATACAATACTTAGTTATTAGATTCTGTCCAAGAAATTTTCTTTATATTCAATATTATTAAAACTCGATGTACCTCGAACAGTAGCTCCATCATGGAAAAGTCTTTAAAAACATGATAACATGATCTATAAATCAAATTTACTCCCATGCGATAAGAACGTAAGTCTTAAAATCATTGTCAATAACGGGCTTGTCCACAAGCGCTTGTTTCCATAGCTCATAACCAGATGCTTACAACAAAAATATACACAAAAACCAGTTTATCAACCCACAACAAGTTTATCTAAGGAGATACAGAACAACAGGTTACAGAGCGGTACAGAAATTACAAATAAGTGTTGGTTCTACAGCTCGAGCGTAATTGGCATCAAATAAAATCTTATTATTTTATTGCTGTGGTAAGAATTAAGAATCATAGTACCTAAGTACTATGATTCTTAATTTGTTTCTTTAAAATATTCTTTCATTAAAAATATTTGTAAACAGATATAACTTATGGCCAGTTATCAGTAACAAATTCAAGTCTTAATTTAGATTTCGTTTTTTGAAATCGTTAAATGCTTTTTATCAATATAACATATTATTTGATAAATATATTAGATACTAATCAAGCCTTGAATCGATCCCCCTGTATTCGTCTTAAATAGGAATTTAAAGTTAAGCGGATGTGTCTGTTTATGCGGTAATGTTCGACTTTCTGGACATCTAAATTACCGGTTAAGTTACAATGTTTTAAAATTCAAAACCTTTACCATAAAATTACTAAAACAAAACTTCTACTTCAGAAAATGCATGTATATTATTTACTACAATGGAAGTACTATGTTTCTGGAACGATAAGGTTTGACTTAAAACTTGGTTGGAATATTCCTTTCGTTGAGTAGAGATCCGTTAAGTAGGTGGATTTCACGAAATTCCATCCGCAACGACAGTTGAGTGTTCATTAAAATGCATTTTTTCAAATTAAATTTTTTTGGCCATGTTAAAATTTACATAAATATATTATGAAATTACACCCACTAAGGGCAGCGCGGATCACACGAAGCAGATAAGTGAAAGCTAGGTAATAGTATAGAAAACAATAAAACATTGAAAAAATAATAGGCGGCTATATGTGAGTATTGCTACTTTCTCTGTCAGGTGCGAGCTGTAAAATGACGCTTGGTCCGAAATTTTTCACCGTTAGTCGGACCGATACCGCAAGAGTGATCACTATATAACACTTTAATATGATCTTATTGAAAGCCGTTAGGTTACAAAGATTAAAAAATTTCAATAAACAGATATACACATATACGTTCGTTTCTCTCTATAACACTATCGACCTACATTTTTAAAATCATCTGCTCAATGCATTTATTCACGTAGTTTCTAATGAACAATGTTACATTTGTACGTATTAGGCTTTTAAGAACTTATATCCTCAAAATTTGAATAAGTAAATATATAAAAATTAAAGTTTGTAACTTGTGCCCGGGAACATTAATAAATGTTTCAACAAAACAAGTCGGGAGATTATAAGAGCAGCGTAGTGCAGAGCGAATCAAAACAATTTCGCTAAATAAATTCGTGTTAATCGTTCTGCGGACAGCGAATATTTTAGTGAAACTATCTATTGGTCATTCAACTCTGAATTGTCGAGTACGTCGGTATGTGATTACTGTAACTGGATCGTGTGCGATGTTGATGTATAAGAGCCTAGCGCGCTACGAGGGAACGCCGATTAATTAAATATGCCATTTAATTTGATACCAGTGGAAGTATCTTGACTTTTACTTTATAAATATGCAACCAATGTGATTATTAAGACTACTTGGCAAGCATAACAATAGCAGAAAATGCTTTCAAATATATTTACTTTTATTTTTTCACATAATGTTGGACATCAACATTGTCAAAGCACGTAATCAGTAATAATCTCTTGAACATTATATAATTGGAGCGATAGCATACTAAATTAAATATTGACGTTTTAAACATATATTTATTTTGAGTATTTTATTATAAATATAATTTTTTTATAATATTTATTTTGTTGTGCCTTATATATTTTAATACGAAGACTTGACATAATTAAAATTAAAAAAATCATCAGAGTTCATTTCAATCGAAATGAAGAAAATTTTATACATTAGACATTTTTCTGTCATTAAATAAACGATAAATAAAAGTAATAATTTGGCTGGCAATTATAATCGGCAAAAAAAGACCTTGATCCGATGCAAATGTTAAGTCATTGTTAAATCGGTTTAGAACTGAAATATCAATAATCGATTTCTTCATAAAACAAAATTGAAACTCGTACCCATTTAATAACGAAGACAAGGATCAAAGAGGATTATATGTGTATCCTGTACACAGTACGAGTGATTTAAATACAAGGATTGTGGTTTCAAAAGACGCCAGTTGACATTGCGTTGTATTCACCTTCGTATCACAAAGTAATGGCAAATTCCCAATAAAATCACATGTGTAAAGTAGGTTCACAAAACATCACTAGATAAATAATCGCGATGGCTCCGTTGGCGCGAGTTCTGGTCCGACGCGACGGTTCCATGCGGCGAAACTGATCGCGCACCACTGAAGACTGGCGAACGATAGCGCGTGCCCGACCCTAAGCCTCTACCACTACACCACGGACGAGTCGCAACTGTCGACGCGCAGTAGCTAGCGCGAGCTTTAATAATATTTTAACCAGAAATACAGTTAATTATAACCAACAGAGCCTCTTCGGTTTAGATGTGATAATTTTTTTTAAAATTGTAAATGTAAAAAGAAATTAGCAAAAAATAAACACGTTTAAATATCGTGAAATAATCACGTGTTAGCGTACACGTGTACGTATAGGATAGTTATTATTAATTTATGACGTTTATAAAAAATCCAAAAAGTTTCAGTTGGCAACCCTCACTAATCTATTAGAAACGTGATGACTTTAATGAGAAAATAATTTTCAGAAAAAAACGTTTATTTCTTTTAATCAATCTTATCAGTGTTATATTGATTTCGAATGAATACAGCTTGATAAACTTTGATATGATTACACATTTATTACTTGTCGATAAATTAAATTTTTAAGCTGGCGTTCCCTTCTCGTCCTAAGTTTTCATTTTGGTGTCTAAACCTTACAAGTTGGTACTTTTTTATTTGGCTTACATTACGTAATTCTTAACAACAAACTTGTAGTAGAAACCATATAATTCATGTACTTTTGTGCGCTTGTGGGATAGAATTATTTTTTCATACATTCGTTGATAGATAACAATAAATATTTACGTATAGTAAATATTTCGACTATATAATAAAAACCGGTACAAAACGAAAGGAAATTATCACTTTTCTTTTATTTATCTGACTTGTGTATATACGCTTACACCTTTTCATATTTCGGTGCTCATTATTTTTATATTTTGTTCCGAAGTCGCAATTTAGCTACATTTTTACACACATGAAGCGAATTTTCCAAGTATATTGCTGCTTTATGCGTAAAAAAAAAATGATTGACAGACAAGAATAAATTCTTATCAACCCATTATAATAACTGACATCATTCAACTATTGTATCGTTACTTATTTGTTAAGAGGATATACAATTCTTATTACACTGGCCTAAAACTACTCTTACTATTATATGCTATCATGAACTTCGAAAATTTTTACCATTCATTGTCATAAATAAACGTAATGAATATCCAATTATATATATTTTTTATAAAATATAAGTTTTATAGTCTTAGTCGGAAAATTGGATGAAAGTTACACATTTTGTATATCAGTAGAGACTGTATAATGTTCAATCTGTTAATTATAGAACTAACATTAAGATGACGACCCATGATTTAAATATCGAATAAAAACAATAAAAATAATTTGTTTACTAATCTTCATAATTAGTCACTGCCTTGAGTTTAATGCAGTACATAAATATAATATGTCGCTAATGTATTATGAAATCTACATATTAGTATAAATTACATAATTTTACAATGAAAAATATTATTAAAGTAAATTAAAAAGTGTAATTAGAGATTATCGTTACAAGTTTAATAGTTTACCTATGAGAAAGACTATCGAAGATTTCAATATTTAAAATTTAAAAGAAAGTGCTTTAAAAAGAAGTAAAAAAATGTGAGAAACTACTTACTATCATTAACTGACGATGAGACTATAGGTAATCATCGGGGAGTTAAAATTTATAATTGTTTTAAAAATATTAGCATTAAAAGTTCTGTACAATTGGTTTACACAATGTTGTCTCCTCGCAAAGCGAATACATGTCATTCTAAAACTTTGGACAAGTATTGTAGAGCACAAACAAAATCTTTTCAACTCTCCATGTGTTATAACGACCTGTTTATTATAGTCTATTAATAACAGGCTTATCTACAGATATAAAACTAGAAGTTGTTAGAATTGATTTTTTAGTGACACGAATCAGTTTTTTTCCGTTATGATATTTGCTCATAACAATTACCACACTGAACGATGACCAAAAACATATTTTAACATCAATTGAATATGCCAATAGCTCACATTCTAAATTAGAACAGAAGTTATTTTAATAACATCTGAAGTAAGGAAGTGTTTAAAAAAACATATTAACCTTGGAAAATCTTACTAGTACTTAGATGAGTCAGATTGTTGACAAAAAAGGAAACTAAACAAACAATTAGGTACTAGTATAAAAGCACGAATATGAAGATAAGAATAAAATTATTAAATTCCGTGATATTAAGCTGAACGCGCAAAGATACATCACGTGAGTGGCGACCTTCAGCAAACCCACACGCGGGTAGTCAAATGCACCTCATATTTGAATTCACTGTTTACGACATAAACTAAACACGAGGCAAAACAAACGTTATACCATCACTGCAATTGACAACTTTAAAATATCACGTTAGTGATGTAACACATGTATTATTATATTATATTTTGTAACGTTGTATGTTTTGCTTAGTATCGGATATCATTCAGTCGAATTAGTCCGCTGTCTCAACGAAAGAATGGAATCACTAACATGATCATCTGTCTGGAGCGTTCTCCTTAACAATGTGGAAGTATGGGGGCTTTCCAATCCAATGAAACAAATAATGTTACGGCGAAGATTCTGTGGGGGCCCCCGAGCTCTGTTACTATTGAGAGTCTACGTTGAACCAATTAAGCATTGCGCCACTTACCCTGTTACAGCTTTAATGCTAAGCGACAAATAACATCCATCCGTGATTAAAAAACACATTGATGTTAACATATAGCGAATATCGTAGTTGTAATTATTAAATTACTTTAAATTTTAAACAATGTATCATTGCAGCAGTAGAAGATCCACTGTTGGACATAGACCTCTTATAGATTTCGAACTAGATGGGTTTGAAGCGATCTGTATCCGGCGTTTTCCGACCTTTTCCGATCTGTTTCTGATCTTGCGGGTGGACGTCTTACGGGTATGTGGTCTTCACCACAGAATCTTACAAGGCCCTTATCGAACAATTGGGCAATGTATTTTTGTTCGTCTACGGATCTCCTCGTACCAGATTCAATCTCCTTAATTAAGTTATTGGGTTTGCGAAATAGGTCTGAAGTGAGAGACCATGTTTCTGTGCGTTAATTAATGAAAAATTTATAATAGACAAATATGTATTGGTAACACGTTAGGAAGTGAGAAAGTTCATGTTATGTAACATCGTCGTCAGAAATTAAAAAATATTTCATCTTGATAAGAACAAAGGGCACATGTTTCAAAGAATGAAATCACTAGGCTAGTTATATGAATTTTCTATGTATGAATAAGTACAAAAATATTATAACTATTCAAGATTTCCAATAATTAGTAGTTTCATGTCAAATTTATTATAAAGTTCTGCTTATTGCTCACTTAAATTATTTTCGTATTTTAATGCACTTTGTACAAATGATTACAACTCTACGTTATAAAAACCAAACTATAAATAAATTATTATACAATACGTAGCGATGTACCAGAATTGTACCCATATATTTTTATAAAACAGTTTAAAAATGAATTCTTTGCTGGTTGTATTCGGGAAGTGAACTTTCATTACTTAGAGTAATCTAATAAATTTAAGAATATCGAATCTCTGTGTGTCCCCGTGTAAAGACTTATGCGATTATCATTTTCATATGTACGATACAAATCAACGTGCAAGTATAGCACAGACTTCAATTCGCCTATGAGTTACCAAGAGCTGTCAGTGCGACGCGTGTGACGGCCACGTTCGTGCATTCACCAAAAATAAAATGAGTCGATCGCGGGGAGCTCGCCGCGATATTTTGGCAAGTCGGCCAGTGCGTGTCGCGAGTGCTCGATGATGCCATCGCCGTGGAGGATCGTGACGTCACCGCACATTTTCCAAACGTGGCCGCCAGACTAAAATAGTCCCCGCCCCGCCCCAGACCCCTCAGACCGTCACCGACAAATTTAGCGAGCCGAGGATACGACTCGATCGGCTGGGCATCATGCTGTCGAACTAAGATGCACAACAACAAGCTACACTTAATGAAAACCATCTCCTCTATATACAATACAAACGTCTTCAAAACGACCAGCATATGAAAATGTTACTATTCCCAATAGCAAAAAAAATTAGAAGCTATTTGGGAATGTCGCGGGAAGGGTTTTTTTCTATTTAATCCATATTGATAGCCGTATATTCAATAATAATATAAATAATAAAAACATTGAATCTTTCTTTTGATACGAACGTCGCTATTATTAAACAAAAACAACCATCTTAAAAGGAACAATACGGTCGCAGTCCAATAAATCAAAAATAAATAAAACTAATTTTAAAATGATCACTATATTTAGGCTTATTATAATAAACGATTAATTACAATACAAGTTTTTTTTCGATCATTCGAGGACTTTAGTTATAATTGATTTAAAATTTTAATTAGTATGCTTTATTATGGTACACGATTTCTTTTACATTATTCTAACACCTCTTTTCTGTTGTGATTGACGCCAAATGTTTAGAGTTAGCTAGAGACGGGCGTTCGAACTTGCTCTGTAGTTTTTATTTTAAAAAAAGTGTTATTTATACTCTTTTTCCTGGCAATTTTTCCGTTTTTTCTCTCCATAAGAACCTTCCTCGAGCTATAACGGTAATACAAAAAAATTGTCAAATTAGTCAAATAATTCTGGAAATGAGCCAGCTTAACGACAAAAAAAGCATGCTCTCCCGATAACTTAAGTTTATGTACTAAGAAAAATATATAAAGCTGTATTTTTTAAATATCCTTACTTCAAGCGGTAAGTTAGAGGTAAGTTAGTACAAAAAGAATTTAGTTTCACAAAAATATCATCATATACTAGTACAATAAAATTTGAAACAAATATATGGTATATATTTTAAATCTTTGATAGCAAACCTTATAGTTGTGGAATATTAAGTAACATTATACCAAGAACTATTACATAGAGGAATTTAGCGATGTACATTTCGATGTACTCACGTAGATATTATCCTTTTACTAAGGTACAATATTATACATGGAAGAGCCGAATACGCGCCACGCCTATTTTTTATAACATAGGCTTGTATGGCGTATGTGATAATTTTTTTATTTACAAGTGAGGTTAATACACCGTATATAACCGCTGTTGGAAAGGTTGTGTAGATTCCCTGTTCCCTACATAAGTATGAATAACTGTTTTGGAATAACAAAAAATATACTTTGTTTTATTTTTTTATAGTGGTGACGTCAGTTTATGCATGGTCCCCGCAGGCCCGCCATCGTGGCGCTAATCAAACATGCTAGCAAGAAAAGCTTTGTATGCACCGTGCATTGTATTACGCAAACCTCGACTAATTAGCAAACTCTGTCCGGAAGTCGTAAAGTATAAAACAATATTTAAAACTGCCTACATCACAACATTCTATACTTAATATTTACACACTCGACAACAATGACAGTTATTAAAATAATTAAAACAACTCCCGGTATGATAGCTAGATCTAGTATAAAATATAATTCCACACACATTCATTAATTAAAATATCCAGTATTTCGTCAATGTTTCAAATTTTTTTTAAATTTTCAGTATCATTAAAATATAGTTATGGTGCAGCAGAGGCAATCTAGAGGTGCGTAGTTTTAAAAGCGACGCATATGAAACGCTTACAAATATTTTTCAAAGATTTTATAATGAAAAGTTTTATAAATAAGTAGAGAAAAATTGTGCATGCCCATCAACTTAACATAGAGCTATTATTTTTTATATGAAATAAATAGTAACGCAAATCAACCTTTTGTCAAAATGTCGCGGTGAGACATAATATTCTGGTAATTTTATTAGCTGTTCCTACACAATGCCTTCCCAGTCAGAACATTACGTAACGCGTAAATTACAAATTTGCAACGTGGGTGACCGACTAAAGCTCTCAGTTTGAAATGCATGTGACTCTAACACACTACTAAGAAAGATCCTTTTTGAAAAAAGATAGTCTACCGACTAAAGCTCTCAGTTTGAAATGCATGTGACTCTAACACACTACTAAGAAAGATCCTTTTTGAAAAAAGATAGTCTATTCCGTTCTTCATTTTGTGATGATATCTTTCATCATCTTCATTATTTTATCTTTAGGACGTAAAATGTTAAATTTTGCACCCCACCCCGCCCCACCTCCAAAATTTCCAAGAGGTCCGATTGGCAGCGGTATCCACATTGTGGGTGAACGTCCTACGCGTTCCGATCCGTAGTCTTTACTCTAGCGGCCAACATTTCATTATCTATGGGGCTTGCCTACTGCTGCACTTAACTAATCCTCTGGGCCTCATTACTGATTTAACCTCAGAAAAATTTCGAGCAGCCCTCTCCATGGCTCGTTGAGCGATTGTGAGGTTGTGAGCTTCCTGCTTGAAAGAACTTATTCAGTAAAATTTAATTGTTCTTTGCCATTTATTGGCCGGGAGCGTTCACATGCAAAATAATTTGATACTAGCCACGGATCGAGCAGTGGCGTATGCCACAACCTCAATTGGAAATAAAACGCGTATGTCAAGGGCAGCCCCCGCCGAGTACTGATACAGGTTCGGAAACTCGAATCCTGTAATTTTAAATAGTTCACGGACCCCTCCGTTCCGTGAACTCGTTTCCGATGAAGATGTAAAAGCCTTCAAAAAAACTTTACATCAGACAATAGACAAGGGCAGCCCAGAAATCTCTACTCAGGGGCTAATAATTCTAGGTTCCGGACGAAGGTCCAAGAGGAAACCCTAACTAAGCTTAATTACTATATATTGACAGTCTAGGTTAAAGTACTTTAATGCTCTACAATCCTATGAAGCTATAATTTCCAAATGGCAAATAGCATGAAATACAAAATAAAATGTCTTTATACGATACACAAGAAGCGTTATCTAGAACAACAAGGTCATGTGCCATATAACATAACCGTATGAAATTCGCTTCGACAGATGGTAAGTACTTAGAAGTATAACATATCTAACCGCAAGAAAAGGAAAGTAGAATATGAAAGAGAACGACTGATCAAACCCCATATTTCCCACACTTGATCCGACGAAGAAAGGTGTATAATGGTATTGTTTGCCCAGACACAAACATGGTAACAATTACTCATTTATTAACCTAGAGAATTACTTTCACAGTAATATATACACGTTTGGAATATTTTTTTTATATCTTTAGTGAAATAGAATAAATATAATTTGCAAATAAACATTTTAAGGCTTGCGTTATTATAAAAACTGTTATGATATGTATCCCATATCATTGTTACCGCTATCTTAGTATTTATTTGTTTATTAGAATTTAACGAGGTTATTAGCGGCCATATAATAGGTTACAATAATAAACCTAAATTTTTTATCTCTGAAATAAAGAGAAGACGGTCATTCCAGATATAAAAATATAACTTTATTATTGTATATATACACTTAGTATTGAGAAAATTTAGGAAAATTGTGCGCATTATTTTTTTTTATCCGTAAATAATTCTAGATGCCATACATTGTTATCAAACTACAAGACGACACTAAGTTTTAAAAATAACAAAATTAAACTAAGTATCAACTCCTATTAATTGGTTTTTAATAGTCTCCTTCATAATCAATGAATCGTTGCAAGCTGTAAAACCTTTGTGAGAAGCAGTGGGCCCACATTTCTTTGTCTTCTCCAAAACGTTTATGATAGCAGCCATTGTTTACAAAGTTTTTGTGAATTTGAAGCACCAACGAAAGATTCCATAAACATTTCACGACACAATGCATATATAATCGTGCAAAATAAAATTTAAATCTTTGTCATACTTGTATCATATGTCGCACAACTCTGATGTTAGTTTCCTTAGTTGCTGTTGAATAATTTCCCTTACGCAGATCATCGCTTAGATTTGTACAACCGCGTGTGCACTCGATAAACTAGTTTGAAATTTATTATCAAAAGTCAACCAAAATTTATCTGAGACTGCAACGATAATCGTAATAAATCGTACAATTATAATATTATATTAGAGGGACCGGAAAGTAATGTCGCTTTCTTAAGGTAAATTCACACGACTACGTTTTTAACAAGTTTTTATTTCTAATCAACAATATATTCACCTTCATTGTAAACAATCCTTTGCCATCTAGTATACAAATTTTCAATGCCGAAGTGGTAAAAATTAATCGGTTTTTTCTGTAAAATATATCGACAGAAACAACATTACTTTCTGATGCGCCTAATATTAATGTAATTGTATTTTTCAAATATTACAGGACACAGTTTATATTCCTATATTTTATACATTATAGTGTGCACATAGCAGATATTGAAATAAGAGTGATGACATTAATTAAATGATTAAAGCATACTGTTTTATGTGTAAACACCGATAATGTTAACAAAACCAAAATAGTCATATCAGCCGACAGACGCCCACTGTAAGGCACCTTATCTGCCATCAGTCCACCTAGTGGGAGGCCTAGCCACGGCTCGTTGTCGCCACTTGAGAACCTTTCGACCCCAACGGCCACCGATTGCCTTGCCCACTGCCACTTCAGACGTACAATTTTTCTACCTTCGTTCTTCTGCGAATCTATTTATTGATCACTTCGAAAATAGCTGTCTCCGCTGCTCTTTGAGTGACCTCAAATCTACTTATTAGATCACATGTCGAATCCACAGGTCATTACCGGCAAACCATATACCTTCGTCTTAAGGTATTGCGGTATTTTGGATGAGAAAATGTTTCGGAGCCTCCCGCACGCTACCCATTCGAGTTGGATTCGAAGAGAGATCTCTTTCTCGAAGTTGGACTTACCGAGTCGCGAGTGAGAGACTTTTGAGACTTTGACATCCGCTTATTGCGCCGTCTACAACTGTACTCATCATCAAATAATTGCAGAACCACTTCGCACTACTTCATTGACTTGAGAGGCAGTTCAGCAAAGCGATGCAAAAAAGATTTAAATGGAAAATATCTTTTAATTTACAAATAACACATATTTCATCACTTTCTTCAAAAAGGCCTTAATTTTGAGTGATTTTTTGTTTATATGTCATATGCGCCGTAACTGTTATACAACTACAGGAAAGTCTAAGTAATATACGAGGATGTATAAATGAACTTTAAATAGTGATGTACAAATGGAATAGTAATAGTAAGAAATATCTAGTAATTTTGTGTTGCTCTTTGATAATTGTTAATATAACCTATAAAAGCAATTAATAGCAATAGTAATTTAAAAGTAGTATCAATAAACTAAGAATTAGAAAACTATAAAAACACGTTATACTTTTGTAGTCTTAAATAACCTGGTTAAATGTAATAAAGTGACACTATATTTAGATTTATCTTACTATTTATATTTCCAAGCTTACCGCAGCTATAAAAAATATCACGCGATTTATATATTAAATATTATTGGATTTTACTAATACACGCACACGCGTTATGCATTTAGCTTTACAAAAAATTATTCATTTATTAATGATGAATAAGTTTTTAGTCATGAACGAAGCAACGGGTCGAGGTTGACATTCAACAAAAAGTATTTTGCCGAATGCTACGTTATCGGCCGCTAATGACTAATAAAAACATCAGTACACATAAAAAAGACAAAGTAATAAGGTACAATACACATATTACGTGTACTTTTTTAATAGTCGATATCATATAGCGAATAAATTAGAAGAATTAGAATCAACATACGGTTTTAAAAAATAACCAATTAAGCAATTTATTTACAACTAAAGAACAAATTGGCGATCGATTGAAATAATTTATTTTATTACAATAATAAATATAGAAAACATTTTTATTAGATCGATATATCAAAATAATCACACCAGATAGCGCGGAACAGATCCGGTCGATTCTTTGGGAAATCCGGGTAAGACCTATGTCCAGCAATAGACATCGTATGGCTGACATGATGTTAATGATAAAAAGTTAATGTCTGATTTTAATTAAAAGTTTTTTTTTAACTGCACCTTTTTTAGATTAAGGAGGTTGTCTCTTAAATAGTTTGGAGAAAAGACTAAGGAGTAACTATTGCTCTCTTCTTAAATGACGGCTACTCTTAAATAGGATCTGCAGGCACGGGAGAAGATAATTAACAATAATACACGTTTAGTATAGAAAAAAAAGCATCCCATCAAGATAATCGAGAAAATTGTGTACTAACGCTTGTAAAATGCATCTACCTGGCGAATTGTCATCGACAAGATCGATCGGCATCTGTTTATTGTTGAAAACTGTCTCATAATACTTCTGTAAAACCGTCATACAGTTCTACCCCAATAGAAGTTTTATTGTCTTCACGAGCAACGCCATAAATGTTGAATATTTTTGTATATAATAACTGATGAGCAATTAATAATCCATTTATTGCCCATGAAAAAAAATCACACGTCTTCAATTTTCACCTAGATCCAATCTCGTGCATATATTCTACATAATCTGCTTTTACTGTCTGTTTTTAACGTATATTCAGTAATGTTCTACGACATAATTACTCATGAAACAGGAGTAAATAATCGCAAAGGATTTAAATAGCAGCAGCGTAAATGTTAAAATAGCAAACAGTCCGCTGTTGTCTGAAAGAACAGCAACAACAGTTGGGCGAACATTACAAAGTCGATCAGATACGTTACCCTCTAACCGTGTGTAGGTATAGTTATAACCATTTAATGGATTCAGGCGTTACATTGCGGAAGTCCATCCTGAATAAGAAAGGACCAATATCTAGCCACCTCCGCACATGCAGTGGTTGTCGTGCATGAAAGTGCACCGCCCGCCAGCCCGCTCGTAAATGCGCATGCGACAGACAATGCCAACTACACAACCGCCACCGTAAATTCACTCAACACGTGTTTCACCCCTCCACGGGGCATCTTCAGGAGTTGTTACACAGATTAGTGCTAAACACCGAGTGAGTCAGCTATAGTTATAACCCACTAGTAACCTTCTTAAAATTATTGCTTGAAAAACTTTCAACAGTGGCCATGGTATTTTGTAAATAAAATGACAATATAATCATTTTAAAACAAACAACAAGTTCTTATTAATATTTTTTTCAACTTAGTAAATATTATCATATTCATTTAAACAAAACGCAATTTATTTTTATTCAAATATGTATAAAAATTACTAACACCGCAAAATTTACAAAGGAGAAAAAGATAAAACAATTAATAAATTATAGCGTATTTTTTTTATTTATTCTATACATATTTTCTACCTGAAAAAAGAGAGTTTCTCAAACTGTTTACTATTAAAAGTCAACTGAATATGATTTAAAAATCCTGATATAAGGTTTATTTCATTGTTTCTGACCGCCTAACGCTGACATAGTTTAAGGTTTAACGTTTTGTAAGACAGCGATCCACGTCTATTGTGCAAGTAAACATTTGAAAGATGTGCAACAGAAAGAAGCGAGGGTGCTCAGAGATAAGATAAGTGAGTCGTGTAAACAACATTCAGTGTAACGTAACGATATTCACCATTTACAAAAGCATCTAGCGGCCATTCATTGCTGAAATCGCGCGCGACATACAATCGCTTCTGAGAAATCCGGCCGAGTTTCCTGGAAGCGCTAGTACACGCACACACGGTCGCGGCATAAAGACGCGGGCACACCGTCGCCCGCGACCCTGATAACACGCAGCCGTGACGACAACTTGAGTCGCATCGACTTATATTGCGTGCCAGGCTCGTCTTACATCTAATCAAACAATTTGCACCGTGCTACTTACAATAATGCCGTCAACATACACCGCTAAAAAGGTGACAAGCGCATACACATTCAATTCCATCTACGCGCGGAAACGGCATACTTGTTTGAAAAGGCCAATTTACATGTTAAACTATAAAGAACGAAAAACAATTTTGCGTGCAAACTATTCATAGGGAATGTTAGTGCAGGAAAATCTTTTAAATTTTGGTACAACACTTGATAAAAAAATTTCAAATAGTCTTGTTGTAGGACTTTTCTTCGTTTGTGAAGGTCGTAACCGTCTTAAAAAGCCATGACCGAATCGACGATACGTTCTTTCCATACAATCATCTCCTTTTTGAACGGTATTTTTTCTTTGTTATATATGTACAAAGGTATCCTGTATTTTTATGAAAATTACCTTTAAATATTCTTTCGATATTTTCAGTTGCATCAGTACTACGACTTAAATAATTTGGTACCTTCTTTAAAATATACAGTCCAGTCGAAATTTCGACTATCTCATTTCTTACTGTTTGGACAAAGACTTTCATTAATGTCGCAAAGTCGCTTTATAAGAATGCCTGCACAATCTATAATAAACTGATTAATTATTCACAATTTTTTCAATAAATATCTATCAAAATTTATTTCATACAATATTTATAACGATTACATAATTTTTTTCGCATAATAACAAATTAAATAACAAACTGTTAAAACGATTTTAAACAAACTAAATAGATATGGACGATGAATGGAAATTGTTTATTGTTTGTTCATTGTTAAGCTTTATTAAGCTAAGTGTAATCAATGAGTTTCAAAAGTGTTAAAAAAGTAGTTGTTATTATATATTAATAATTACTATATACGAAAAAAAAGTTTTTTCTAAAATAACGTCTATAAGAATGGAGTCTCCTAACAGTCCTACGCTTAAAGGTCTCGCAGAGATTGTCAACATAAACCACATAAAAAAATATTCTTTTTTTCCTTACCTCTTTTTATTTTATTAATAAGTTATCGTAATTTTAAAGTTACAGGACGTGTTTTTTTTTTTCAATTAAAACATTTTAAATTACTATTATTCTATTAATTATCATCTATTCATAATAAATGTGTATACATACAAACGTCACATTTTCGTAAAATAAAATGATATAGATTTAACTAAGAATACACATATCTGGAATAACTACCTAAAGATATATAAAATTTCTGTAGATATTCGATGTTAAAGAAACCCCGGAAGATAAGATATGTGTTCTTATTATTTTATAGTCGATCCGGGGAATTTTTTGATCATTATCGAGTTCAGTGAATAATTTATTTTGCCTTACACGAATTGTCACCAAAACACAATAATACCCGTATTATTTAAAAAAAAAGCAAAGTTCTACAACACTATCATATTAGGAAGGAGATTTAAAAACATCTTTTGTGGCTTTATATAGTATTGGAAAAAGACAGCATAAAAATTAGATTTACGACTAACAAGCAAAAAATACATGCAAATATTAATTAATGCTGATTAATTTTGTCTTAGTCATCCCAAACCATTAGAATATCTAGCGTATCAGTTAGCTAAGGCTGAAGACCACGTGTTTAATTATTGTAATAATAATCGGTAGACGAACAATAGTATCCGTCATTGTCCAGCCAGTAGCCCACCCGCAAGGCCGCTTAACCGCAGAACTGACGGCTGCTGGAGCTTTAAGGTTCTGAAGAACGTCCTTTATCGAGGTGGACAGTCGTTCTTACTAAGGTCGTTTCCAACCTGACCTATCCTGCGGCTGAAACTACGAAGATTATGATGTCACTTATTAGAAAATTAAAAACAAAATTAACACTCGACTTTTGATTTGGCACGTCTGGTAGAAGAGTAAGGATAGAAAGCGAGAAGAATTTTATTTATGGCTTAGCTAAAAATGAATACAGACAACTTATTATAAGACGACCAACAACGGGAACCCTTAGTGCAGCTTAACTCGCACTACAGCACTGATTTTTAGTATGGGACCCTTCGTCTGTCTTTGGGTATACAGAAGCATTTCGCAATAGTCTGAATGTATATAAAGTAAATCAAACAAAGTGTATGCATAAAAGATTAATATCAAAATTAATAATTCTGGGTGGTATCATTACACCTACGACAATTTCTAAAAGTAATTCGTGATGGAAGACACATACATATAACTCCGCGTAACATCAGTTCGCTACTAAAAACGCTGAAAGCTGAATTCCAGCGTCAAGCTTGGTTTTCACCAACCCGTGAATTTCGAAAGTTAGGTCACATGTGAAAACCCCTTCAAAATGCTTTATGATGTCTGAGTTAGCGGTCAATATAAATTGACCGCAAACGCATTAAACAATAACTAGATTTTTTATTCCATTTTACCATAAACTACGTTGTTCTGGGTATAAGTATTACTTAACTTAAGGTTACGCACCATTCATTTGCTTCTTCAGTAGTGAAACATTAGTGAATTATTCTGATTGCGTAAAAAGTATACACGGAGATTATTTATAGGTGTAATAGGCTTTAAAGGGGTGAAAGTACAGCGCATTTGTTTGAAACTTTTAAAGTCTTATATCTCTAACCAACTACCTAGTATATTGCTTGATGTTATTACAAGCCTCTTGACAATACTAAAGCTGGAAAAAATTTCTTTAAAAAAACTAACCGAAGCCGTTGATTAATGCCTGTAAATGCTAATAGTAATTTATAGCGCATAAACTATCGAATGCGCGAAGTTCAAAGCGAACTGTCAAATGCGCAATCAACAGTCTGTAAATTTATGAAATTTTTCACATTTCTGTGGAATTTAAAATTTCATTTTGCCAAAAAAACCTTCATCAAACTATTATAAAACCGAAAATGATGAATTAAGTCAAGTAAGTAAAACAAAAAACATGTTATAATAACCGAAGCAAAGTTCCATCAGCGACGTAGGTGCAAAATAAGAATGTAATTTAATACAGTTATCGACCCACATAACACAATGCATAACATCGTAGAACGAATTGCTTCACAATAGTGGTCACTTGCTTTGACATATACGATCTTGAATTAAATAATGAACTTCGTATTGAACGAGCTGTCAAAGAGGAAGGGTTCAATAGAATGATCAGAGAGCAACGAGGTCAGGAAGTCCAACCAAACGGTCAACACTGACGATCTGTCGCAGTTAATAGAGTACAATAAATTACAATTGCCAACCATTCACTTACAATAAACTATTAAAAGCATATTAATGTTTATTATTTTTTAAGGCAAACGTGTTCACAAATGTTACTAACCATTTATTGTTCTATTTTTATTGAAGATAAGCCTGTGGATATCGTAGTTATATATTTATTGATGTCTTAATTTAGCTCAGCTGAGTTAAGTGAGGTGTTAACGTGTTTAGTCTTTTTTTATTAATTATATTTTTGTATCGTAGGAGTGATTTTCTTATAATGTATGGTTTTTTTTCTTTCGTTTACTGATCGCAGACAGTTTAGAGAGGGAGTGACGCTATTTGATACAGATTTTTCTTCTCCCAGCTGCGAATTAAGCGACAACAAAACAAATATACAGTTGTGGACATATAATTAAAACTTATCATAGACAAGATTGCTGAAAAAAGAAGGGAGAGGCTTATGCGTTTCAGTGTAAAATTACGGACCAAGTCACTTTTTTTTTATATAAATCATGAGTGTGATGTTTTCCTTCTCAGAAGTAATTAGTTATGTTATTAAATAGCACATGAATAGAGCAAACAGGATCAGGAATAAAACAATTAAAATACTGATTTTTTATAACAAATTTTATTTATTATTGATATTAACAAAATCAAATAGTAAATCTGAATAAATAATTAGGAAAAAAAATTACATTTTAATACATTAATAGTATGCCTACGGCAAGCGCAGCGTACGTCTTGCCATTCGGTACACAAAAGACCTTGTTAAGATCAGAAGATGCAAGATGCAAACAGCTTCAAACGGGTCTTTTGAGAGACTTCGTCCATGATGGTCGCCTTTCAGCTGAAATGATGTCTACTGCTTTCAATTACTGCTTCACACTGGCGAGGCATCAACTCCATCTACTTTTGTCATTTCACAAGAGAAATACGATTTCCGTTCTTCTATTAAACCGTCGTGCAGCTTTTCTTAAGTTTCCGATTTGGAACCTATTTCTTACGTCACATGTTGTATGTTCTATTAGACTTCTAGGCTGTTAACTAGTCTAACACAAACTGACTGAGAACTGATTGACCGATATGAGAAATTCCCTTACGATGCGTGCAGTATGCTTTGAATTAATATGGTGCAATGTCCAAATAACCGAAACGAAAACACGTCATAAGGTAACAATGCTTCTTCCATTATATTTTTGTATTGGATTTGATCTATGCTTTCTTTCATCTGTTTTACAGGTCATTAATACTACGTCCAGAAAAGTATGCCAAAATTTCCCACCAATATTTAATGATACTTTTGTGCACTTTAAACGCTTTCTTCGGATGGTTTCATGCATTTCGTATCCCATAAGCACATGCTTATTTTTTTCATTTTAGAAAAGAGAACATTGTTCAGTTTTCATACCTTCTTACAATTGCAAGACTGCTATTCCTACGGCATCTTTTTTACATGGGCACCTAACCTTCTTCTACAAAATGCCTTTGAATAGCCCATGCCGTGATTGTTTAAGGTTGTTTCGGGTTTTGTACTTAGCAACTCAATGCCCTTCCTTAAAAAGGGTTTTGTATTGCTAAACGAACTTCGATCATCTCGACGTGATTAATTTCTTCAATTAAGTACACTGGAAATATTTGAAAGGAGTTTGATGCGTGGCATTAATTATTCGCAGTGTGGTCATGCATCGTTTCTGAGCTATCCAAGTGATAGACTATCTTTTAATGCGGCAAATTAATTTCGCGAAGAGTTATTATTACTTCTCTTGTAAATTTGTTAACAAATCTTATTTTTCCCTTTGTTTTCGCGAGAAACTACCACCTATAAGACGTTTACAGTACCAAAAGCCGCCAAAACAGATCAATCGTCGAATCCAACTTGACTGCTCGCAGACACAGCGCTATTCGAGGTTGTATTGTGTATGCTTGGGGTAGCTTAGTACTAAGCTCACAGTCGCTCAACGAGCCCTGGAGAGAGCAATGCTCGGGATTTCTCTATGAGATCGTATCAAGAACTAGGAGGTGCATACACTGATTAAAGAAAACCGACATAGCCTGTCATAGATTGGCAAGTTGAAGTGTCAGTCCACACAGCGTGTGGTATTTGTGAATAATACCAATTGTTGACAATGCCAAATAATTGACAAATTAGGCTCTCGTTCAACGTTGCGACTGACCGCTGTGACGTTTTCATTTGAAAGATCTAGTCGAACACTCCTAGGTATTGACAGATTATGTATCTAGCCCGTCGGCTCGAATTTATTGACCCAATATTTAACATCGGTTCAAGAAGGACGTTTATGTTGACACAAAATATAATAAATTTTTCAATATGTAATGTATACAAATCTGCCTATTTCAGCTTTAGCGGGTTTCTAATAATTTTACGTAATTTTGTATGGAAATAGAATTGACTATAACAAATACCATTCTTGTTCCAATTGGCCACTGTTGGAAAACAGAGTTCTCGTATAAAAGCCCGTTAATTTCCAACAAAAATATTAAACTAATTTAACTTCGGCATCATGTAAGACATTCCCACATGCCGCATATCCTTTGTTTACCGCAAAAAAATTTACCCGACCGCATAATTTCACGAAATTCAGCAGTTATTTAACCGCTCTTGCGTTCTAACACTAATCGGTTATTTTATATGAGCTGGCTGCAATAGATCTATACAAACTAATCACATGCTACCTTAAAACTTAATATTCTTGACATGATTAATGAAATACCTCAATTCCTTTTTCAAAGTTTTACATTTTGCGTAATAGAAAATTTTGAAAAAAGAATTTACATTTCTATACACGCGGTCGTGTTGGACATCAGTCCAATATCATATTTTTCATTTTTCATTTTAAATTGCCTAGCCGCACTTTCCAAAACTAGAAAAATTCGAATGATTTTAATATGAATTCTTTGGCCTGTTTTAATTTTTAAAACAACAACTAATTTAACATTGTAACTGACGCGAGCACGTTTCATTTCATAGTTAATATACGTTTTTACAATTAATACTTTGTATTGACTTACTTTGTGAAGCTGGAGGTGACACTGAAATCCGCGGCGGCGGCGGCGACCCGGCGCTCCGCAGCCGCGTCCACCATTCCTCAGCATCACCGCGACGAGCATCACTCGCTGGTCGCGCCAACCCGCACTTATCTCACCACCACCGCACCGTCACTACCACACTCACACCATGTACATACATAACAACTACCACACGCCGATCCGACACCTAATCATGCGGTAGATATTTAATACATATATAAACTCACGGAATCTCCGCGGTATTTTAACACAGGAATAATGCTTGCTGTTCTTTAACTGCTTTTAAAGACATATAAGAATCAAGGAATCATAGATCTGAAACAAAAAAATCATGTTAATAGCCATAACTTATGTCAACTTTATCTTTATTGTTTAGTTTATGTAACAGTATCAATATTTGTTTTAAATAATAATTCATAACTTATAAGTAATAAATTACTTATCATGAAAAATAATCTTTTGAAAGTGAAAAATAGACAATTCTAACATATAATAACTGCAAAGTTCAGACTGTTAACAAGCTCATATTGTCTGTTATATAATGAAATATTAAAATAAAAATCTTATAAGCAATCCAGACATACGACAAGTATAAAAATGTGAGCTAGTAATATTATAGTTATCTTATTATAAATATATTATAAAAAATACAATGTTAGAAGAGCTATAAATGATTTATTAATAATATGTAGCCATATTAAACAAATAGCTACATACTTTTGTTTATAAAATATATATAAACTAATTTTTTCATCAGGTTCATAAAACATTTAAAATTAGGTAGCAATACGCAAATACAAATTTATTTTTGGATGTATGGCTGAATTGATGATGATGCAAATTTATTAATAATAAGTTAATATTTACTGCCCGGTTTTGACATAAACAGAAACTATAACAACATTACTAAATATTTCAAAACTTTAAAGATATGATTATTGCTTATAAAGCCATAGATTTTTCTTATATTCCTAATGGTTAAAATATTAAAGCATAATTTAAGAAATATGAAAAATGTACTTCATTCTGTAAATATTCAATCCAAACACAATTAAATTAATTTATAAAATATTCATAGACCAAGACAATGTTATCAGTAATAGACTGTTTAAAGGCATTACATATCACATAAAAAATCTTGCATTCAAAAATATTCATCAATTGGATTGTATTTCAGAAAAGCTACCAAAAAACTTTGTTTGAAAGCTTGGCAAATTTTACTAAGCTCTCTAAGTTTTAATCTATTTTCCCAAAAATGCTTTGTTAACACTGAAATATATACATAACATGGATATTGATACATTTGCAATAAATATTCTTTTTATAAACAATGTAAATAAAAGAATTCCAATAAGAAAGAGCACCAATCACTACAGGAACACTAAAATGTTTAAAACAGAATAGATTAAGTTAAAAGTAGGTAATAATATAGCCAATATACAAGTTGTTTTCATTGCTGTTTAATAAATGCAATAAGGTGGAATATATGCTATAGACTATCAGTAATCGCTCATAACGGTGTATTTAACAGATTATTAATACGCAGTCAACATACGTTTAATAAATTCGATAATATTGTAAAAGTATTCATGATAGTGGGGTGCAAACATAGAGCAGCTACTTACAATATTATGAGATCATCGATACAACAAATAAATTTAAATATGACTCACCCGTCTATGTACTTGCTACAAAAAGACCGTGTAGGTTATCATTATCACACAGTAGGTACACACGTCATAGATACCACAAATGTTAATGTTTATAAAGGAATATTGAAAATAACATTGTATTAGTTTCTAAAAATTTACATCTAACGAATATCGTTATTAATTTCACGAATACTATGCCTAATAAAATTTATTCCATATCTTTAGGTTGGTGAAAAGGGAAGAGAAACAAAACTAAAAGTACATTTTGTTCTATTTTCTTCTATTGCCTTTCTCAAATTATACCAGCAGAGCCACCTATGGATTGCATTCTAAACTACCAAATGTGTACTGTTACAAATATCATGTTTGGTCATTAATACTATTTGGGACTGGTATATTTACCATAAGTACATTGAGTACGCACTGCTTTAGATAAAATATCCAATTGATAAAATTCTTACAATATTTTGGCACTTCTGATTGGTCTTAAATATAAGGGTTACCTTTATAAAACTATCAACTTGACATTTGTGACATTTATGTTATGCTTGTAATAACGTATTTTTAATCGCAAAAAAAAACTGGAAATCTTATTAAAATTTTGCAGGTGTAATTTAAGTTGTCTCTTTTATTTTTTAGCAATGGTATTCACTGTAGTTTATTTTTAATATTTTAAATTTCCTGGTTAAAATGTAAATACATATTAGTAGAGGTAAACGTCGCGTCAATGTTACTATACTCAAGCTATGTACAATCCAAGAACAACCTTTGTGACAATGTCTGCATCTGTTGACTAAAATTTGAAACCTAATAAGCTTTTAACAAGGTCAACAGTTTTCATCAACTCATAGTCGACGAAAATAATCAGGATTTCATGAAGTCTCTAAAGTAATGCATTAGTTTAGTGTAAAGCAAAAATACAAGTGCAAGTGTCCGCGAAAATGTTTTGTACTTTGTTTTTCGCAATCACAACGTTACATGAACATGGATGACCTAAAATGCGAATACGTAAAGAAAAAAAGATGCTTTAGATTGTCTCAAGACAAGCTAATTGAAAAACGTGATAATGATTTACACGTCATTTATCGAGAATCAGACGTAATTTTATTATCACTTTGTGTTCACTAAATTTCTCAGCATCAAAAGTGAAAATGTGATGTGTCAAACTGATTGTTTACCTCGCGGCGGACAGGTGAGCGGTTTGTAGAAGTGGTACGCGAGGGCGACGAGCGGCATGTCGGGTCGCTCGAGTCCTGCGAACGGCGGCTACGAGGCCGCGAGCGTGGAGCCTGCGATGAGGCTCACTGTACGCAAGGACCTCTTCCCCGAGGAGCGTCTTTCAAAAATAACTCCTGTCATTTCTCGACGCGAGATGTTGCAAGAAGGGGTAGGTGTCTCTTGCGTGAAGCTCGAAACTGACTTCGAGCAAAGCATTGACGACATAGCTCATCGAAAATCACATGTACATAATGGAGCCTTGCCATCTCCTACACGTACACGACATCGTAAACACAAACAACACTCTAGGCGTGATGCTGAGCATTCACCTGTCAATGGCTATCTAGAAAGACAGAAGAAGAAGAAAAAGAGATCTCTTCGTGAATACCACCAAAGGACTGCAAAAACAAACAGTATAGTGCCCTCACAAGTGAAAGGTGGCAAAAACTTGTATTTAGTTAGTAGCAGTGAGTGTCAAAACGAAAGAGAAGATGATGAAGATGAGTCAAATAAAAGTGAAAGTTCAGAGGATGAGGTCCTCAAGTGCAGTGTTAAGTTACCTATTATTAATATACAACGACAAAGTGGTAAACCATACAGTCATGAACTTAGTCAATTATCAACTAAAAAGAATAAATCAAAGGAATCTAAGGAAAAAAGGACTCATGTGGTAATGCCTTGCAGTGGGAAACCTCGTTCCATGCTAGGCATCTGTAGTTCCCGTAGCAAGAAAAAGTCCAAGAAATTTGAATACACAGCCACATATCAAAGCCAAATAGTGGATACTAATACTAACATAAAGCTCAAGATCAGGCGAACTAGCCGCCATGAAACGGTATGTTCCTCTGCCTTACTCTACTTGCACAGCTTATTAAATATAAACAATAGATATCAATAAACCATGTCAGGGAGGCAAGGAAAGTTTTTTTAATATAAAAGTCATAACATCTTTAAATTTTTAATATATACTTTAGAATTTTTAAAAACTTTGTGGTAATACATGTTGAATTAAAGTTATAAACTGCATGTATAAGACTTAACACAGACATTACATATGAAGTGACAATTTAAATAGACTGATTGGTCATAATACAATGTCATAAAACCTTTCATAGTGTACATAGGTGTACATTAAAACAATTTGAAAAGATTGTGTATTTAAAATCAAAGATGATAATGGTATATTCAAGCTCAATAACATCAAAATAAACTCAAATTAGGTATTCAAAATCAGATAGTTATTAAATCTTCATAATCCTCATAATAAAACTTCTGAAGAGGTTGATTGTCCCATTAAGTGGAATCTAAAAACTAAATATTATTTTACCTAATTTTCTAATATTTATTCATGTGATAGAAATATCACAGGTTAATCTTGCTAATTTTACCTTTCTTAACAAACTTATTTATAATTTGTGTTTACATAATCTAAAATTAAGTCCTGACGAAAATTTTTAGTATTACAACATTTTTTTTTCTACTTTTTAGGTGTTTTTAAAAATAAAACTGAGATAAAAAATGTAGTTTCATAATGAAAAGTTATTAGAATAGCTGTAATAAGAATATTATATATAATTATCTACAATTTCATTATTGATAATTGATATAACACAATGACAATCATTGAATCAGTAATTGTTATTTTAAATCATTTAATATTGGTACTAAAAACTTTTATCCCTTCAGGATGATGGATTAAATGTGTAAAAGCTTGAAAGTGGTAAATGTATTGCTTATTAGTCAGCAAAAAACTTCGAAGCTCTTACACCTATTTCCACTTATTTTATATTATATATCTATAATATATTTTATATTATATATCTATAATATTTATTCCACCCTGTATGAAATGATCACTTTGAAAGATGCTACTTAAATATTTTTTTATTAGATTAAGATAGGCCAATAACTTCTGGTAATACAAAGTCTGCAGGGACAAATAGTAAACAATAATTAATTTCAATATGTAATACTAATCAAAATATTGAAATAACTTTTTCTTACTTTATTATGATTATGTCATTTATTATTACTGAAATCATTAATTTTTGAACACAGTGTACCATATATTAATTAACAGCAAATGAACTATACATTCACACCTTTAAACCTTTTAGAAATATAAGCAGTTACACATTCATAATATGAGAGAGTTGATTTTAATATTTCTGGATATTAAAAACAATTTTAAACTTTTCTGATAAGGAAAAACTCAGGTTAACTCTTCATTTATTTAATATTAATTTAAATATAATATAATAATATCATTTAAAGTTTCTAAAGCAAATTGGGATAGTTCATAATTAAGTCATAATAATTATTATTAGCAATACAAGTGAGAAGTATTTACTTTTTTATTGCTATATAGGTAAAACATATTTTTGTCAAGTTCACTACAAAACCAATTTTTAACCAATTATTAGTATATTCAGTAAACATTCCCTAAATATCGTTAACTTTTTGTAAACAAAAAGACTCATTGCTAGCTTATACTATATATTTTAAATAATAAATCATTCTGAATTCTTAATTAATTTTACATTAACACATTTTTCTTTTTTGCTTTGCAAAATTTCCATACATGCAATATTGTAAAAAACCATAACCAGTAAAAATTTAAATCTGTTTCTGTTGTTATTTTTCAAGTAAAGAATTACTCTTGATTTTTATCAGTTAATTCAAGAAATTATAAAAAAATTATCTTAAGTCCTTTGATATTCTTCATTCTACACTTAATATTTCATTTAAAATTAGAATAAATTTAAAGATGTCTATTGAGTTTTAGAACATAAAAGATTCATAACATTTAGATTCATTCAACACAGAATAAAATGATAGTTGATGTAATTCTTAGATAAAACATTTAAAAGTAAAAATTAAACATGATCCATGAAATTAATTGTATTAGATGAAGTTTTTATGTTCATATAATTTTTAAATAATTGTAAATCTTTATGACATTCAGCTTTTTTAAAATTTTATTATAAAATATTCAAAACATTATATAACTGTAGATCAGCATACCTTTTAGCTACACTTGTATTTCTAGTTTCCCTCATACCTTACATGTAAAAATATAACAGACAAATGATCAAGTGATAGTTAACACTTAATTTACTTAACATACAGATTAAAGTAATTTCTCTTTTAGTATATATATTTTGCTCTAAAAATGTTGCTTTCAGCTAACCCATATGCATAAGCCCTTCTTTGTTGTAAACATGTTGGACAGAAGATCCTACCAAAACAAAATAACACAAATTTTTTTATGTATATCTAGTGAAATTTTTGCATGTTTTATTATTGTAACATTGTTACATTATCTTTGTGAATGAGATTAAAATTTTAGCTGGCTCTATTTTGGCTAATGCTTCTGCCTTCTGTGATATTCTTGAGCTATATCAAGTAATAGTCCAAAGGACTGTGAACAGCGAACTTTTTTATCATAAATGTTGAAAGATTACATTGACATATGTAGAAGCAATGACTGACTGAAAGTTTGACTCAAAGTGGATTTGGCTTGTAACAAGTAGTAAAGCTGCATAAAATAATAATTCCTTAATAGAGAGGAATTTTTGTTTATTTTTGTCATAGTCAGCTATTGTTTCTTTCTGTGATAGAAGGATGCACTGAAAAACTTTCAGCTTTTATAAAATAACTAAAGTTTAATGCTCACAGACTCTTATACTCTATAAATGCCTCAAAATAGTTAAAGCAAAAGCAAATTTTGCCAAGAATAATTATTGTAAACCAAAACAATGCAATTGTTCTACTACTCAATGACATAAATAAACCACATGACAGTAGCCAACTATACTGCCTGTTATAAACAAGACCTAATATAAATGTAAGGCTGTTAACAATATTAAATTTTTTTTATAATTTATCTTCTTCATACATATTGCTGACAATTATCTGCATCTGGTACAATTTACTTAAATTCAAATATTGACTATTCTCATTTGTAACACATATTGCAATTTTATGTATCTTCTATATATACAAGTGATTTCTTCCTCTGTAATGACTCATCATGATATCTCTAGAATCATGAGGTTTATAGACTTGAAATAAACATAAAACGAAACTTGATATTAACATGTTACATAATGGTTTATTTCTATATGGTTTGTTTTAAGTTTATGGTAATAATTGACATATGAACATTAAATTCATCAGTCCTACCTGTGACCATGGGTTCTATAAAATAATCGAAACGTCAATAAATTAGGTTAGACGATATATCTATTAATTTTGATATAAAACACGAATTTTGTTTTAAATCAAAACCATGCATTATAAGTTAAAATGTTGATTTTCAGGTTCTTCCAACACCGACTTCAGTGGCTGACATTGGTCAGAGGAGATCTAAAAAGAAAAGAAATGCTACACCCGAAGTTAGTGAAAGCTCTGGTGAGGAGTATGATCCGTCGCGTGGGGACACCGCCGCCGCCATGAGTGTCGCCGCGCCAAAGCCGCGTCAGCCCCGTCAGCCGCGGCCTAAAGCACGCAAAGTTAACAATAGTAAAAGTAGGTTTTGTAACACGAATTGCACGTCTTTCATATAAACTATAGGTTTCAAGAAGGTGGTTGTAACTATGGAAATTTACTTGGCCACTGAGTTCCAACCACAAATTAATAGCTGTCAGGCACACGCACACCTCAAATCGTATTTCGTCCCTTAGCACGTCTGAACAAGCGTTGCGGACGGCGGCCGCGCTTTGCAAGACATGTAGAACTGAATACGAAATATAGTGTTTACAATTAACAGTCGCTGAGTTTCTTAAAATATTATCGGCCTATTTATACGTGAATTCACGTCAACATTTAAGTTCTTCTCCATAGAAAGCTAATTTTCGTGGACCCTTGTTTACGAATTGTGGACTTCTATTTTAGTCACACGAAATAGACCCCTTTTAAGTTTTCTTGTGGACCTCTGCGACCATTGGGAATTAGGGACATGAAACGTCAAGAATTGCACAGTTATTCTTCCTGCGAGCGCTCTGCATTTTATATTTTCCTTATCAATTACATTTTTTTTCGAAGTTATTTAACGTCAATTTCGTTTTTGTGAATTAAAAAGAAATTTATTTCGTATATAATTTATGCGTTTACTTTGGTCGAGAAATTACTTAACTTTATGTTCTTACAGGTAAAAGTGAAAAGACTGAGAAAAGTAGTGTTAGAGGAGATAATAGTAAAAGTAAAGATACCGGGCCACAAAGTCCCTGGGCTCATTCCATACCTGAGGAGATTCTCTTTAAGATTTTCGATTATGTTGTGGCCACACAAGGCACTCTACCCACCGTAATCAGGTAAAACTGTGCAGTTAATATATCATAATTAACTATTTGTAATGGAATATACTTATGTTATCGAGTTTTATTCTTTTAGGTTGGGTAAAGTGTGTAGATTGTGGCACAGTGTCAGTTGTAGACCAGAGCTGTGGAAAAATGTTGACCTTGGTCAATTTACTGTAGAGAAATGTAAAACCGACTACAAGCTCGTCTGGTTACTCGAAAATCGTTTGTCACAGTGCCAGAGTTTAAATATTGGTATGTATAATCAAGTCATAATATTGTTGTTTAAAAATTCAAAACTCGTTAATTCTTGAAAAGGCTACGTTTCAATCTTTTTGACAATCATTTTTTTTTTATTTTGTGGCGAAAAGCCATTTAGTGGAATTTACAGTTTCCGAGCAATTCTTAGCTGTAGCGCTCTGATAAGGGTGCTTAGAACACTTTGTTTAAATAACCAGCGTCTAGGGTTCCCTCGGAACCTTTGGCTCGAACCATTAAACAGATATTTTGCCGGATATTGATCCGAGCTCTTAAATCGCTTGGGCGAACGTTACAGAGAGTGACCAGGTGCAACAGGCTCCCTTACTCCCGACCAGGGACTGCAGTGAAAATTGCTATTCAATACATGTGTTCTGCCTTCATTCAATGGTGCATAGTAGATTCATATCTAGGTCTCTTTATCTATATAATATAGCATCATGGCAATATAGCATCATCTGATCTTTTAATATCAGGACAGTGCTATATTATCAGAACGACATTGATAAAAATTATTCCTATAAGCGTTAGCACCAAGTGAAAGAGCTGTAAAAGAAACTCTAGTAACGCTTCTACCAAAGAAGATTAATTACAAACAAGAGTGTGACTTTTTCAATCTGTTTTGAGGGACGAAAAATGGCAATATTGAATCAATCAATGGCTAACAGATGCACCTAAAGCCAAAAAAAAACACAATATTATTGTTCGAAGTAAACGAAAATTCTAAATACAGTCAAACATTATTTGTAATTTCTGAATGTGTAACAATTTTCTATATGTATATAAGTCAAGAGGTGTCAATAATAATTTTTACAGCTCAATGGAAAGTGTGCAACGTGTCGTGGGTGTTAGCCTGCGTGGTGGACTACTGCCCCGGGCTAGTGGAGCTCAGCGTGGCCGGGTGGGTCAGGATTACGCCGGAGCAGCTCTATGACCTCGTCCATGGTTTGCCAAAACTGCGTCGTCTTGATTTATCACTCACGGTAAACACTTTAAGCATTCATTATTATCTATTAATTGTCTCAAATTTAGTTTCAGGGTAAATATGAAATTAATAAACGTCAGAGAGAACAATCATTTTAGTTCTATGGTCATAGAACTTTGAAAAAAAGAGAATCGTCTCGTCGAATCGTTTCTTATTTCTTTTCTTTATTGTAATTTATATATATATATAGATATATATAGATATATATAGATATATATATATATATATATATATATATATATATATATATGAGATATATATATATATATATATATATATATATACTCCATATATATATTACTCCTTTAATATCTTAATTTACAAATTTACAAAAATAAGTTCTCTCTTTATTAATAATGTGGTATATTTTCAATAATTTTTTATTTCATTACATCCTTTTTTTATTATCTACTACACCAAGTTTAATTCTGTATAGGTTTCTCATAGCTTTAATTATCTTTTTAAATAAGATTAAGATTTCCATGTTTGTGTCAACGGAATGGTAACTATGTACATTTGATTGCTTCCAACAGTCGGAAACGGGTGGATCCAGTACTTGCCTGTCTGCGGCGTCAATAGCCCGAGTTGCGGAGAATTTTGGGGACCGACTGACACACCTCACTCTAGCCAACAACAAATTTACAGCGCTGCCGCAAATTCTATCCTCTGTTGCTGTGAGTAAAATATTACACCAATATAAAATACGTCAACATAAATAATATATTCAAAATTCAGACACAATAATTAATTAACGGAAATTTAGAATCAGACAAAAAGATGTAAAAAAGGCAATTGGAATATTAAAAATAACAAATGTTGAATGTCTCCAAAATAACTTCTTGGCGAAAAAATAAATGTTTTTGATTGATTTAATGTTTAAGTCTTTTTATCTTTACTTATCTACATATACAATTAAAAATAAAAATAAAATTTTGATAACGGTGTACCCTTTGGTGTAATTTAACAAAAATGAACTAAATGCTTATGCTTAGCGAATTTATTTTTGAAAGTACTTACAAACTAATTTCTTTTATAGCATTATTATATACATTTATTTTAAAAACTATTCCACTTCTACAAATTTTAAAAACTACTCAAGATAAAACTTACAAATAAATATACAAAATAGGTACGTCATCGTCACCATCATGACAGCCGATTGACGCCCATTGTAAGGCATAGGCTTTACCAAAAAGATCGCCACCATGACCGATTTTGCGCGGCCTACATCCAGCGACTTCCTGCGAGCTCGACTACATAATCAATATACCGAGCGGGGGGTTGCCTGCGCCGTGTCTATGGTTAGTCATCGCTCGAGAACCTTTCAATCTCAATAACCGTCGGTTTCACTTCAGCAACTCTTACGTCGACGAACTTATTTTTTTGTTACGTAAGTACTCAAAATGTAAATGTATATTTAATATACCTTTTCGTACATCCACAGGCGCACTGTCATAATCTTGAGATGCTGGATATATCGGGCGCAATGGCCACCACTCATCCGGCCGCGGTGCCACTGGAGGCTCTCCAGAAGGGCTGCCCAAAGATGCGCGTCTTCAGGGCGGCCAACTCGCAGTTGGTACTCGCGACTGCCACCACTTCACAGCAGGTAAATAAACTTCTCACCTTCTCGTTCATCGTCAACAAATCATTTCATTTCAATTACTAATTCACAATGTTTCCTTTATGAACTAAAGCGTTACGACCACTTTTTGGTTAATTTATGTGTTTTGAAAAGGTAATTAAGGCACTTTCTATTTATATACTATCAAATTGCTTAAAAAAATGATAACATCACTTAGTAATTTGTTGCAAAAGGTTGTTGATAACGAAGGTTAATATATTGTTGCTTAAAATAAAAACTTGTTAAAAATTTAGTCATGTGAATTCAACTTAAGAAAGCGTTATTACTTTCCGGTGCCGCTAATATTTTTAGAAGTGCTATTGAAGCGTGTAATTAGTAGTTCAATGTCTTCAATGTAGATGGAGGTGGAAGGGTGGACGTGTTTGGAAGAACTGTCTATTGCTGGTGAGGCTGCCGCGGAGCGCGTGCTCGTGGGCGAGTACCGGCTGGGTGACGAAGCGCTTGCCCGGCTGGTGCGTGGTGCCACCCGTCTCCGCCTACTGGACCTCCGTGGCCTGCAGCGCTTGACTGACTCGGGCCTAGTCCGTGTGCCGGCTTGGGACCTGCAACATCTGTTTCTTGGAGGTACTGCTACTGTAGTAATCTATCTTCTATATTTACGATTTATACTGAGTAATAAAACAGTTTGCTTATACTAACAATGTTATAATATGATGTATACAGTATGTATTTCAAAATTGAGCATTAATTTAAAATTAACCACTAAAATATCTTTTATCTTTTCTTACTTTACTCCGAAAAGTAATTATAGGCATAAGTCTAACTATAGTACTTGTTATATTTCAAAGATAGATTTATTTTTCCTAAGGATGTTCAAAAATGAAAAGTTTTATTAAAAGTGATGTCGTATATTCCTAAATATATGGATATTTTTTATTTATATATATATGAAATACTACATTTTTAATATTTATAAAATAAAAAACCTTGATTATATAAACCTTAAATAATTATTTCAAAGTCTGTACGCTTTTTTCTGTTGATTTATCCAATCATCCTAACTGAAAAATAACTTGAATAAATGATATACTTTATTTTATTATCACTAAATTTTACGACCTCAGTATTTAAGGCCATGTTAGCGTTGATAACTTATCATCTGATATATCTAGCCTTGCATATCAATGTAGTTATCAATTAAATTTAAATAACACTTGTCATATTTGGGTTTTTAAGGTTGCAATGTGACGCGGCAAAGCAGCGCGTGCCTGGAGCTCATCTGCGAGAAGTGGTCGCACAGCCTGTTGGAACTGGACCTGTCATGGGCGTCGGCCACGCGTGTACTCAACGACGCGATTGCAGCACTAACCGACTCGCCCAACAGCAAGCTCAGGTGAAGTATAACTATTATAATGTATCAACATTTTAGCCAAAGGACATCTGCTGCTAAACATACGATTCTATCATTGATTTCCTAGAACTGTGGTAAAGACAATGCTTTAAAAATTGAACATGGCCATTCATGTCATGCTATACTTGATACTATATAGAACATAGCTAAAAAATAGGACAGTGAATTTGTTTTTGGACTTATATTAGCCTAGCCATATACCCTATCTTTAAAAAAAGTTCCTTGAACTACAAAACAGTGATTTTATAATCATTCTATACAATCATCACTTGCCCGCTTCACTTAATGAACGCCGTCTCAACCCCCATTGTGGGTGGAATTTTATGCATTCCGTCTTTAGGTTACTTATATTCGGCAAAATATATATCCCTACAAATTTGAAGTCTCTAAGCCAGGAAAAATTATTTCAAATTAGTTATTAATTAATTATTAACGAATTTCAGAATACTCAATTTATGTGGATCAGCAGTATTTTTGGAACAAGTGAAAAAAGTGTTATTCAAATGTCCGCAATTGGAATCCTTAAACCTTAGCTCTTGTCGCGGCCTACCTAGGGGTATGAAACGCCTTTATACTGGGAAAGAACTGCAAGACCTTAAAGACAGCTTAGATCCAGAAAAAGCAAAGAAAGAAGATTCTGACGAGGATGAAGAAGATGAAACTGCAAATCGAACTAAGAAAGAAGCTGATTCCAAATCAGGTAACACGCCTAAAGCATCTCCAAAGAATAACATATCTAAAACTACTGGTGCCAAAGTTGAACAGAAATCCACAGATAACAAATCTTCCACTAGTGTTTTCCAAGAACCCAAAAGTGTATCTGATATGAGCACTGCTCCTCCGGATCAAGGGATTATATCTTCCATAAATATTAAGACTGTCCGTTCACCAAAACATGTAACTGAAACTAAAGCTTCCAAATTAGAAAACAAACAATCAAGAACTCCTATGCCTAATCTATCCAGTCCACTTGCTCAATCTAAACCTGATTCTTCTTCCACACCGAGATCCGAACCGATCAAGACGGACTTCGGAAGTCCTCACTTCAGTCCCGTACGTAAACCCGACAGTCAAGTGCCCAATAGTCCCGATGTACAAATAGAATCTGTGAAAAGCAATAACTCATGGAATTTAGGACAATTTAAGACTACGCCGTCACAAAAGTCAGAAGCGAGCCCACTGAATAGGTTAGAAAACCATAACAAAGGCAAACTTAAACACAGTAAAGTTGTTGAGCAATGTAGCCCTACTACTTCGTTAGAGAACAAAACTAGTCCTGAAACTCATAGTTTAAAACCAGACATTAAAAATCCCAATAGCTGGAACTATTCGGGTGGTTATAGCCCCATGACTAGACAAGATAATCAGTTCTCCTCACAGAGAAGTCCATACTCCGCACAACCGAGTCCAGCGCAGCCCAGCCCTTACTCCACACAACCCAGCCCCTATTCTACCCAGCCTAGTCCATATTCATCACAACCTAGTCCATATTCTGCGCAACCAAGTCCCGACACGAGCCAAATGGTTAAATCAGACCTTCAAAAATCAGGTTCTTGGAACACTGGAAATTACAGTCCTATGCCAAAACAACACACACCTTTTTCACCACATCCATCTACACACACAAGTCCCGATCCGGGGCTCGGCGTAAAGGGCGATGCATTTCGAAGCAATTGTAATAAAACACCCGGACAATACAGTCCCATGTCACGGCAAGACAGACTACATCACAGTCCATATTCACCCCGGCCCAGCGTGGACAATGTGTACAGCAACAAGAAGAGTCCCGGCGTGGGCAAATATAGCCCAATGATGCGGCCCGAATGCCATTTGCCGAGCCCCGACGGCGGGCACACCTCTAGACCCGTTATGAGTGGAAGGACGCAGGACATCTACGGACGGTCGGTGTCTAAAATGTCAGAAATGGTTCAAAATATTCAACCCCCCGAAGTGCCTAACACGTGGGGATTTAGTCAAGTGAATAACACCCCTACGAGTGGGATCGAATCGCTCGTGTGGGGCGGGTCGTCGTTTAACGAGCCAGCGATGCCGTCTCGCGTGGACAACATTCCCTCGATGCTGAATACGCCACCGCCACAACCCTGGAATGACTTGCCGTCGTTCGACAGCGGCATCCGAAGGCCGAGCGATATGAACGACCCGTGGACATTAGGTGAGTTCCGCGTGGAGCCGCCGCACCAAACGCACAATACCTTCGTCGACCAAAACGTGAACTTCGACACGTTGAGCGGCCACATGGGCCAGTCGCATGTGCTGCAAAGTTACCTGGACGACAGCTACTCGGAGGCGTCGCGCGTGGACTGACGCCCGGGCGCATCATTTGTTTTTCATTTCTCGAATGGATTCAAACGTTTGGCTGCAATCGCCGCGATATTTCTGATGTAAATCGCACATGGCCACAATTCGACGTGTTGTAATTAAAACAGATTTGAACAATTATCTTTTAGATTGTACATAAGATTATCTAGATATTTTTAAGATTAATGAAGCTAGGAATGCATTAAAATTATTTTGCAGCTCACAGTCAAAGAAAAATACAATTCTATATTAAATCTATAAATCCATCATGAAATAATTACAACTAATAGTTAAATACAAATGTGCTTTAGTCTATCGTTTTCAAAGTGTAACCGTAGGAAAACACGAAGCGGTTTTAATTATTCTCCTACTTTTGATTTTGGTGACCCTCCACCGCAATAGATCAAAATACTTGTGTATATTTGTAGCGTAATAGTAGAAGGCAAATGTCAAATTAAATAGCAAATGAAGCCACCTCGTGTGTTCCTATTGAAAATCCATCTTATTATTTAAAACAGTTCTCAGAAACTGTAAATGTTAAAAATTTGTTGTATCGGTTATAAATGAAATATAAAGTATTGTTCACTGTTTGAAAATAATATGTATACTTGAACTCATTTATTCATCAATTTCAAACATTCCTTTTTGAATAGATAGTGCATAATGTGGTTTATGAAATGAAATATTTTATTGTATGGAAAAACGTAAATGCATTGCTAGGCGCTTTTGATATTGTAAACATTATAATTAAATTGTTGACATTGCGTTAGTATAGCTCATAAATATTATTAGATTAATCTGAGCTACTCTCGAGCAGCTAGTAATTATATTAAGTGAAAAGAGAAAAATTCACGGTCAACTGTTTCAATGGACTGGTGACAACAATTTGGCTCCAAAATGATGGCCGCGCACGCCGCCGGTCGCAATCGGTGCGGGATCGTCTCAAGCAATAACAAAGTACCAAGCTGTCGTGACTAGTCTGTTAGATAATTACGAGTACGTTGTTTTATTGCAATTAGTGTCCCCACTTTCTACTCGGTCCTGCGACATTGTAGTTTCTTAATGTCCTCTCTGTACCTTTTAACACAAAGTACATGTTTACATGAAGTGGTTTATCTGAAGGTGTGATAAAAATACTGTTCATTGACTTCTCTTATTATATACATTTTTTTAAATCATATAATTTCAAACTTAATTGGCACTATGTATGAATAATTTTTTAATTTCAATTATTTTTAAAGAACCTGTTGTTATCAATTTTTAAATTCAGATCATGAAATCTTAGACGATGAAATTAGCAAATACCAAGTGCTATAATTTTTTTATGTGTACGTACGTACTCCGCGTCGGTCGAAAGGCACCCGTAAAACCACCAAATAGTTTCCAATACATTCATTAGCCTTATTAAATGCCTAATGTTTAACTGAAGAGAATATTTTATAGTTTTATTAACTTATTACAAAATGAAGAAATTATCTACTATACATAGAATGTATAAAATATAAAATTAAGTAAATATTAATGTTAATTAATCGTGTACCATAGTTTGTATAAAATAAAGTTGACTAATATGTGTAAGTTCTGTTATGTAGAGATTTTTGTTTGTAATATTGTTACACTACTGCGTGGACTTCTTACAAGTGGTCCAATTTTTATAATCTAACCAATAAAATATCGATGTGGTTGTATATTTACATTTTTAAATAGAATGTAATCTATTTATTAAAATTCTTTCGTTAAAAACGTTCTGTACGTAACGTGACCCGCCATCCGACCGAACCCCATCCCATCCAACATTAGTTCAGATAGAAAAATAAAACAAATGGAACATTGAAATAGTTTATTAATATTAATACATGCGTTCTGAAACATAACATACAACAGTACAATAAACATTTACAAAACGATGTTTTAAAACAGCAATCACGTTTATTTAACATTTTTTTATGCGTACTCTCCGTGGCGGTCTCATAAAAGATAATATAAGACATAATTTCAGCCGCAGGACACCCATTGCTAGATTTAGGCCTTCCCCCTTATTCTCTAAAGGACCTGTTCATAACGGCCTGCGTCCAGCGTTTACCGACAGCATCATTGTTTATTTGTCCACCTGATGAATGATCAGCCCTAAGCAGCACTTGACGGTTCGTGGTATCCACTTAAGAACCTCAAGGCCCCAGCAGGCATCTATGCGGCTTGCCCACTTGTCCGCCGGACTGACGGATTTATATTTTCAAGCAAATAACAAAGATCATCCACTAAGATAATGTATTTTCTTGCAGCATAACTTTATAAATGCTTGTTGTTAAAGCTTACGGTGTAAATATGAACCATATAACACTTGGTAAAAACCGAAAATTATAATAACCAACCGCCTACTATATCTCTGTCCGAATATAAATCCGTGAATAAATAATTTGAAAAATTCCCTCGCGCTGTTACTTCTTACATTTTAATTACTTACAAAACTGAGTGATGAATTCATTTTCATTCTGAATTATCTTTATTTATTAATAATACAAATTCATTTGGAAGCGAACAATATTGCTTACTGTTTTCACTAAAGGCAATACTAAAAAGATAAATCTCGTGGAACGAAATAATCTTTTAATAAAAAGAGGATAGGATCGATTTACAAAAAATACATAAAATTTAAAAAAATAATTTCTACTTTCAGTACTTCAAAAAAAAAATTGGTTTTCCATTATATGTAAAAGAACCTGTTGTAACCTTGTAAGAAATGAGGTGAGCGGTACCGTGTGACTGAAATCGTATCGTAAAAAACGTCTCTATTTGCGACGTTAACTTTTGTCAGCTCTTAACACTTTATGGTAAGTAGGTAGAAAACGCACCGAAGCTCTCCGCGTCTCTGCGCGCATTCCTAAAGCGCGGTACAGCGATTTCGGTAGCACTACAGTAATGCTAGGATTAGAAATTCTCAGTATACTTTCGACTACTGCAACCAATAAAGTCGGGATTCGGCCCACTATCACCTATGAATCGGGACAGAGAACGTCCATCCAAACGATATAAGAGCTTTGCAATTACGTAAGTAAACTGGGAGAGCCCTTGAACATTTTTATGAGAGTAAGCCTCCCAATCCAACGATTTTTTACGATACGCTTTTCGCTTTGCTATCTCTGGACTGCGGATATTAAATAAAGTTACCGGCCGAAGCTTTATGGCACTCCCGATCTACTAATATATATATAGTTCAGTAACCCCAAGCCGAGACTCAACTACGCCCTCGTTATTACTCTAAGAGTTAAAGGTTAAGTAAAATTCGAAGGATAAACCACATTTTTCAGTGATAAGAGTAAAAAAAATATCAATAAAAGCCTTAACAAATCAGCGTTTCAATATTTTTTTTTACATCAATGCTGCCCAAATGGCATCGACTGTTTCTGTGAGTTCGTAGAGGCAGGGCCAAACAGCGCGTAGTCTAAATGTCTTTTATAGATAGCATAGCTCCAGGCATTCTACTAAAACACATACACGATTCATTACATACTTATCGTTACATTTTTATGCGAAACAAATAAAAACTACTGTCGTTTTTTATTAACCTAACGGAGTGTTTGCGATACAACAAATGCCTTTTTTAATTATATTGCTTAATGTTCACATTTATACAAGTTTAATATTAACAGACAATAATACGTAAAAGATATTGCATTACTTTCCATTCACACTTTAGAGATTTTATACTGAACGTAATTGCTACGAAAAAATAACTTTTTTCACGTTTACACACTGTGTAAGTGCTGAAATTTTGACTATAATGCTATAAACACATTAGTATTTATAGTTTTTGTTAGCTTTACAAAGAATTTAAATTCCAATCACGAAAAACAACATCACTGTTACAACAATACACATTTTGTAATTTTATACACATTTATTTGAGACGTAAGCAACCTACATAATATTAAATGTTAACTTAAAAAAATGTTAACCTAATTAAACGTTTATCATAAAGGATTTCAAATGACACTTTTGTAGCAAATATATTAAAGAATTTATACAAATAGGTAATAACGAAATGAAATTCTTAATCAGAATAACAAATGAAAGGTGAGAAACGATTAGAAAATAAAATAACTAAACTAACATTACAAACAAAATGCATTATAAACGCCAGCGATGATTAATAGAGGACTAGCTTTTTATTATCAAGAAATTGAATATATTTTATTTTATTATAAAAACCTAAACATTAGTATGATTAACGAATAAAAACAGATATAAGTAATTCGCTTTGCTTATTTAAAGTTTTAAGCAAAGATGAATTATTATATTATCACTTTCATATTGATCGTACCTATAGACACTGCTTTTGTTTGCGACTATTCTTTTTGATTAAATTCATTGCAGTGACGTATATAGTGTCTCAAAAAAAGTTTATTCTTGTTTTAAAATTATTTAGCACATCAGAGTACCGCACTTTTTACAATTTGTTCTTTTATCGGGAAAATTAAAGACTTTTTAATTATAACGACTTGTTTAAAGATAATAACTTTCGAAAACTTTGTAAGTAAATATAACTGCGGATACCAAGTGATAGAAATTCTTAACACCCAAAAAGTACAGGTATCAATGTGATCTTGGCTGCCGGTTGATATATAGCCCTACAAGTTGTACACGCGATCCGCTACAAAATTATAAACTTTCTTTTGAGACACTGGTGCTCCCAACTCTTTTTAACACCACCTAGCTATTATATTTTTTCATGAAATTTCTTTTTACCACAAATCATAAGTCATGTAACATTTTTTTTACCTAAATTGAAAACAACATATCATAGCTCATTGAGATATGAGTATTGTCTAGGTTTGTGGAGATATGTAGAATTATACAAAAAAAAGCAAGAACGCAAGTCTTTTACAACGAAAGTACTAAAGTTTTAACAAAAGTCGTAAAAGTGGTATTTTTTTATATAATAGAAGATACACGTTTATACTAGATTTTCACTTTGCACTAACTTTAATTAGAAAAAAAATGTTTTTTTTTTATTATTGTGGATCCATAGATAGTGCTTAAAAAGAGTTGGTTCTATATTTAATTAATTAACAATTTCTATAAAAATTTGCAATATAATGCTACCGAAACCGTTGTACCGCGCCTTAGACGCATCGAGGTGGGGCAGAGGGAAAAAACTCGCTGCGCACGTACTTAGGGCGCAATACCGCAGTTTGGATAACACTATAGCTTGATCAGATCCTAGCTAAAGCATAATGAGCATGGTTTATGAACGTATTGTCAGCTGGAAATTATTTTGATTATGTTATATACTGTCATATTCGTCGTAATAAAAGTTACCAGTAACAGTAGGCGCTAATAAATCCTGTTGTGGATTTGTTTCACGTTTTTCACTTTTACTTTTCTTATGCTTATGTTTCTTCTCTTTGCGTTCGGATTTTTCACTGCCTTCTGCTTTGTCTTTATCTTTTGATTTCTTCTTTTTCTGTTTCTTTTCAACCTACAGTTAACATAAAGGTTCATGCTGTTACTTGTCGGCTAGGTTAAATTTTGGCAATATGGCCAAAAATTTTTTTACAATTGTTATAGTAGCCATCTTATCTTCCATTTTTGAACTTTTGTCCTTCGAAAGTTTTTCAGTTGGAAGTATTGGTAACAATTAAATATCTACCAAGCATAATTATTAAAAAGAACAAACACCAATTTGGGACCAGAATTAAAATTGTTTATGGTGTTACCATACCATAGTCAGAATAATTTTCGGAAACAAATAGTCGAATATAAAAAATAAAACTGATAACTGGGCATAATTCGCCCATTAGTTTACTATATATTTTAAAGTACGTCAAAAATATGATTTTTTTTATTGTAAACCAACGACAATATTATATACATTAAAATGTTCATATTTATTACCTTGGGATCCGGTTCCTTAGGAATATCGGGATCTTCCCCACCTGTAATAGAAAGCATCTTTATATTTTTTTAACACAGACTAGGAGTGTTTGTCGGTTGGCATTTTCTACTTCACTACTTTTAATATAGCAGAGCACCAGTAACAGCAGTCTAAGCCTCTTAAAAGTAACGTAAGTAGATTGCTTTCCTAGAAAGGCGGTCTCGGCTGAGTTTGAGAATGACTTTATTTTACTGCAATAGCCCAATGATTTTGGATAGTAGAAAATCTGTCGGGACATTTCGTTTCAGCTCAAAGACGCCTACAGCGAGGCATATGCCTCCAAAGATATCTATGGGAGATATACCATTTTCGCCACGCTTAGCAGGCGGGTTGGCGTTTGCAATGTGATATTGTAGTACACAGAAGACACTGCTGTTCGTACTCTGGAAACTTTTTTGTGAGCAGTAACAACCCCATATAATTAAAAACGCGCAAAGTGCGAATTAATTAACACTGTGTATCCCACGAATTCAATCGCGACATACGAGCGCAAGTCTCTGTCCTCTACCATTGTACAAGTAAAGTCATGTAGTACGTAAATATTTATTATCTAACCCTTACCTTCTGGTGACCTTCTAACACTTGAATCGCCAGCCCAAATCGGAAAGTCGTTGTTTGAAGACAAATGCATGTCGTGTTCTCTATTCAATATCAATTCATTGTCATTATCTTCCAAATTATCTTCACTTATTTTTTGTTTCATAAACATATTTTCTAAATGTTCTTCCTGTTTGACTACAGTTGGGTGCATTGTATTCAACTTTGCTTCTAAATTTGTTTCAATGGCATGGTTCTCAACATCTAAATCATCTTCCTCCACAGTGACCTCTGGATTCGTAGTCACATCTTCATCACTAAAAACAATATATTGATACTCACACAGTATAGTCATACACAACTTAGGCATTAAAATATAACAGATAAATAGAAAAAGCTATTTTAATTGCTAATAAATAATTGAGTTAGTACATAACGTGTTAATATGCAGCAAAAATGTAAAAAAAAGTTGAAAAATTATTTATCGCAAATTAAAGGTCACTTTCATTAATCGGTATAAGTTTTCGAGTGAAAAGAAAAACAGACCCAAATGCTATAATCATAAATATTCGTTTAATCATATCAGCATCAAACTTCATCATCATATCAACCGTAGGATGCCCACTGTTGGACAGTACCTACCCCCATTTGTTTCCTATTGAAATTTGAATCGGCTTGCATCCGGCATCTCCCAACTACCTCAATAAAATCTTCTGTCTGTCCAACTTATGTGTGGATGTTCTACGCCGAACGTGACTGCAGTACATTAAGACCTCTCTCTGGAGCCTTTCTATTCACAAAGTTAGGTAGATACAGTGGATGCAATAAATCTAGCCCTGGTGAAACAGGTTACAAGTTGTATTACTATAAATAATATGACCAGTGTACCGTACCTGTCAGGTTCGTACGTAACTTCTTGATTAGGATGAGAGAGGGGCGATAGATCTTCCAGAAAACTGCTATCAAGTGTTCCAGCGTAAAATTCGTCTAAAGCTCCAGAAGAAACTGATACAGTACCAGATGGTGTACCTGGCATACTAAGGACAAATTATTTAATGTGAAAAAATACCCACACAATATTTTTTTAAATATCCTTTACGTTTTTTTTGTAATGTCTAAGAATTTAATTCATTTTTACAGTGCTATTTAAATTAATGTATTCTCTAGCATTATCAGAAATCGAATAACTAGATGCATATTATCCTATAGTCGAAACGTTGGTTTAATATGGATAGAATATTAGTTTTGGAAAAGTTCCCAGTTCCCAAATTTCTCCAAATTATTGATAACACAAGAAATCATCATAGGCACCTTAAATCTAACGTGACATAGAGTTAGAGTAGAGAGCAGTGGTAGTTCAGCAGTTTAAGTTGAGACTTAGAATCGTAGTTCGTGGGTTCAATTCCCGGGATACAATGTTATATAATTCATAGAGATTGCCTCCGCTCACAAACAAGTTTCTAGACGATGGGCAGCAGCGTCCTCTGAGTAACATAATACCACTGCATTCGCCAACCCAGTTCGTCAAGCATAACGATTATGGTACAACCTCCATAGATATCTTTTAGAGAGGCTTATGTTTTGCAGTAGACGTCTATGGGTTAAAACGACGAACGATATAAAATTATATAAATTAGCTATCGGAAAATAAATTAACAGTATAAAATGAACTTTAAAATTAATGAAAATAAAAATAATTATTTTAAATTAAATAGTAATGAGGTGTTTAAATTTTAGCAATGAATTCCTGAAAAAACTATTTTTATAGATGCATAAATATAACCGTTGATGTAGGCACCGAAAATCATTCCTTTGATAATTTATCTATTAATAACTCTTTAAAGTAGCCTCCATAAAATCAAATCGTAAAAACTCTAGTTAAGTATCCGTCGAAATATATCTCTGAATATCAAGTATCAAAATCAATAGTAAAACATGATAAATGTGTACGAATATACTGACCTGTCTTGCTGCGATTGCCTAGAGGGCGTCATTTCTAAGCTAACAGGCTGTTTGCGTTTCAATAAGTCAGGACTCACATATTGACTTTGACTACTTTGTGGGCTCTCTTGTGGACCGTGATGGGCTTTAATTCCTTTCGGGTTCAAGGACTGCGCCAACTAATAAAACAACGTGTTACAGTAAATTCATTAATAATCTTATAAGCGTATTTACAAAATAAATAACTCACGAGTGGGTTGACATTGTGCGGCACTATAGGTTTTCCGGCGCCCAGGACGATACTCGGTGACCTCTCACTAATTACACGAGAGTCAGCCTGCTCGCTGCTCTGCCGACGTTTATTCGCAAGACGATCAAGAAACACATTGTAGTGAGCTTCATCGGAATTCTAAAAAAAATTATAGTAAAGTTAAATCGATATTCATTTATGTCGTATCGTATTTACGTAAAAGTGATTAGTATAAACATTAAAAATCGTGAGTGATACAAATCTTATTTAGATCAGAAACAGAAGGGTGTATGTGTGGTGATACTGTAAAGGCTGCATAACGCCATAACGCATTGAAAAAGGAAATTCCACAGAAAAAAAAATTGTTCATTTACGTCGATATAAATACAGGAGAAGCTCGAATGAATATACAAACTTCTACTTCGGACTTCGTATCGTTACTATCTAAAGGCCTACCTGCCCTAGGAAGAAGCCCACAATACCATCATTATTATTCCGGCCGTAGATCTTCGACTACATTTTCTATCCAATAGAACCGGTTGGAAGCTGCCTGCACCCAGGGTCCTCAGAAGAACAGGCGTCCTACGCTGCGCTTGATGGTCAGTGACCTCCATTCCAGAACCTTAATATCCCGACGGCCAACTGTTCTGTACCCTATGGCCTGCGCACTGCCATTTCAACTTGCCAATTCGCTGGACTATGTATATATATATACTTACGTTTATTTAATCTCTTCATTTCTAACCTAACCATGTAAAGCAAGTGCAATGATAGTTCTGCATACGTGCCACGTGGCCTAAACTAGGAGACCACGTTGCAGAGTAAAGGATCGCATCAATCGTAGAATTTAATCATCTTGATTATTATGTATTTTTATACTTTTCTTTTATACTTAATACTAGTATATTTAGTTTCGGCCAAAAAATATTTATTGTGCAGAGAAGGAACTGTTCTTTTAATTAAGTTTTTCTTAATGAATGTGGCAATTGTAACTAGACTGATTATCAAATTTAATTTCTAATGTAAATTACAACAATTATTATCAGTAATAAAGCACAGAATAAGAATGTGAGTCATATTAAATTCGAATATCACACACCTGAAAATCGTCCAATTCTTTTTCGATATCCTCCATATCTCTTTGATTTCTTTGAAGCTGTTCCAATAAACTAGTTTTTTGCAATCTCAGAAATGGAACACTAAGAAACTTGTGCAATAATCTTAACCCAAATCCATTTCTCATGGAAGATTCCGCATATCGCACTGGCGCTGTCCTAGGGAAAAAACATAATAAAATAGAATTAATGGCTACGTTTCATTTAAGATTAACAATATTGAAGAGATAAGGTATACATTCCATAGTAACCACTATATTTCATTTTAATAATAATTAACATTTAAACCATTTGTAACAATTATTTAATAATGAAGTAAGTTTCTATTATTCAGTCTCATTTTACGTGTATTTCAGAAAAGACAAGTGACAACAAGGTAAAGGCAATAACACATATCAGCGTATAATCTAACATTGGTTGAAGAACATGTTCTAGACCAGGGCTGAGTAACGCGCGGCCCGTTAAACATGTTTACATGGCCCGCCAAATATTTCTGAATTTAAATTTATTTTATCGACTTTCTCTTAACAATATTTTGTTATAAAATGAATTAAAACAAAATTATAATACACATTAAACCGAAAAAAATTATCAAAAATGACCACCGATCAAGACTAAATGACGCACGAAGAAAGAGAAAAACTGCGTATTCTTTCTATTCCGGCTGATATGGATCAGCTTGTATCGAACAGTGACAAATTTCTCATTATTTTTTTTTAACATAAATTCGTTTTTATGTTCATTCTTGTTTATTTTTATTTTATATTCTAGTGTTTATTATAAATAAAGTTTTGTAAATTATTATCAAATGTTACTGTATGTGCAGCCCTACCTAAAAATTTAAAAATTTGTTTGTTGCATTTTGTTTGTGGATATTTGCAAACTAATTGATTTTGATGTCCCTGTTTAGTGCTGTGCTATACTCATGGTCATAAGTGGGACTGACGTGTGCGATGTCTATTCGACAAAAATATACCAAGGTGCCATAAAAATTAAAATATATTTGCATAAATCTGAGAATTAGCTTATATTAAAAGAACAGCATATAGCGTTAGATTATAAACCACGGTTTTCTGCATAGTAAAGGAGTGTAGTACCTAAGACGTCAGACGGCTATCTGCACCGTCACGGAGCGTTGTAGCCTAACATAATAAAGGCTCTCTCATAAGGTAAAGCTAGCAAATATATAGGCTTTTGTAAATAGAAATAATAACAGGATCGATTTCCCTAAACGATCCTCTCCAAACTCTGATATCGATTCATCTGAAAAGTCTTCTGAGAAATGGTTCACTTCTTTTCATTCTCACCGTCGATTAATCGATACAATACGTCCTTCGTCTGACATAGATTTTTTTTTTAAATTTATTAGTCCTGAATTCGAAGAAGCTGTAAAATCCTAAAGGACTAACAGTGCCCAGCACCAATCATATATAGCCTAATAATAAAAGTAAGAAATTTTGTATTTAAGTAGGAATCACTTTAGAATAAGGATATAAAAATAAAATATAACTAGAACACGCAACACGCTTTCATTTCTCACCGACTATCTGACAGAGTAATTAATGGAACAACAAGCATATTCTAAAAAAAAATAGATTAACCAAAATTTTGTCTACTCCGTTTGAAGTTATCTCCAAGTGATTTTCATTCTTATTATATTACAATAAACATTTTTTAATTGATTTTTCAGGCGTAATTTTTATAAAATTAGAAGTTGTTATTTATGTACCTAGTTAGTTTAGCATGGTGCAGAGCTTGGTCTATATGATGAGGATGCACTTGTCGGTGATGTTGCATGTCACAGTGGTTTCCGAGCACCACAATAGGTATGTCAGCTGGTACACACGCCATTTCTTTCACAACATATTCAAAAGTCCTGGAAAATTATCCCCAATAAAATCAAATAAAATATTCTAGATAATAGGGATTCAGAAGCATTGAATAAAAGAAATGATCTTGAACATAATATAAATCCTGCAGTAATTCAGGCTTGTAACAAGATAGGACTGCACCCAGGCAAAATGCTTTACTTATGGCTGAAAAATCTCATAATGATGTTCAATCTGAGCAACAGAGTGCAGTTCAGAGCTGTAGTGTCAAAAAACTATGATAGCTCTAATGTCTACTTCCTGCAAGCGACAGCTCTGTCTAACAAAACTAATTATACTGTTGTTTACTGTAAGCACAGTTTATTTTAATCATCACTTGTCTTAATAGTAAATATTATCTTGAATTCAAGTTAAATAGATTTTATTTTTAGTTGTGTCCTATAACTGATTTGATTATTTTAATTTTGTTAATTGAAGTACAGTAGAAGAACCTACAGTTTATTTTTGTAAGCTTTTATTCTGCCAGACACTCAAAACCCAGGCATAATGTTGCCTAAAATCAGTAGAAATTTATAATTATTGTTCAGGATTTTTCACAGTAAAAACTTTTAAGATATAAATGCATTTTAAGATGTAAGGACTGGAATCTTAATGAAAATACTAAAAACAATTTAAAGTACAGACTTTCTGCATAATCATATAAAGAAAAAAACAACCATAAGCTCTATTAAATAAAAAATAATACCATGGTTTGGTAATATCCAGCATTAAAATGACACCACTAGCGTTTTTGTACACATCCAAAAAGGTTGCATCTAGCACTGGAGTATCATAATCATCGTCTTGAGCCGCAGGGGCACTTTGGTTTTCTAACTTTAGACCTAAAGGAGGTTTTTTTTTCGTTCGTCCCTTATCTACAACCTCCCATACTTCCACCTGGAATAACACATGTCTGTTTAACCAAAATCTGAAATCTTTCTTGCATAGGAGTCATAAAAATTTTAAAGTAAACTTTTTTAAAGTGCTCAAAGCAAATAAAATTATGGAAAGAAGAATCTGGTTTTGCAAGGGGGCAAAACAAGAGGGTAAAACTGTTATGCAGATTGTCACTCCCGTGCATCATATCCTTAAAATGCTATGAATCTGGCACCTACATTGTTGAGAAGATATATCCCTATACACTAACTATGCTTTTAAATTACAGGGTTAGTTCATTTTACATTATTATACATTACTCTGCTAAGTTGAAATCAATAAAAAATAGCTTAGCTAATCAATTTCATTAAAAATAAATATTACAGGTAAACTTATTACATTGATTTTCTGATTATCATGTGTCAATTTATAATTTTTAGCAACATATACAAATATATCTTAATAATATGAAATGCATGCTTGTCTACATTAGAGTGCAATCTATCTTATTTATTTCATTTATTAAAATAAAACATTCACAAAACCTTATTATAAGAATTGTTATCAAGGGAGGTCTTTTTTAAAACTCCAAATTTTTCTCTATTCTTTTTATAAAAAATTTGGGCTAGGTTTTTAAAAATAAGTGGGAGATAAAGAGTATTTTGAATAAAGTTAGCTAAACATCTCATGATGATCTTATGCTGTGGAAGATATGAGGTATTCTAAAATTTTTAGGACGAAATTTAAAATGCCTTTGTATTGTTATTTGCATTATGGTTCATGGGCTAACTTCGTTTTAAATCTTAATATATTTAACGATACATTAAAATATTTTAGTACTTTATTTAATAATCAACTTACTTTAACAATATAATCAGTATTTTTATAAGTCCAATGAATGGGTGCCACCTGTATCTGTTCTGTAGGTACGTATTCTTCGATAAATGGTCCACCTTGTAATCTTTGCAGAAGACATGATTTACCAACGTTTCGATCACCTTTGATCAATATTTTCACTAAAATTTTAATATTATTTTATGTTAATGTCAAGATAGGTACTAGCTTTACATTAAGTTTAATATGCTTAACATATAATTTACTGTTGAAGTGAACTCCTCTAGAAAATTTCTTCTGCAACGAAGAAGACATCGGCATTGGAGCTGGGCAGCGGTCATCATTACCCCTAGTTAATTTCTTCAGAGCAGAAAACATGATTATTTAAATTAGATTTCGTAATTCTATCCTAAAACTAAAATACTTGCAAATAATACAAGTTTTAAATCGTAGTGTTAACAATCAACTACAGAAATAACAATAAGCAAGATATTATCACAAACTTGTTTATGGAAGTGACGTGATAAGAAAAAATATAAACACTTGACAGAAAGCAGAGACAAAAGTCGACAGCTAATCATAGGCGTTACTATTATTTGCACATAACGGAGTTAGCAGCAGTAAATGTACAACTTATCTTATTAATTAGTGATAACAAGCAAAGGATGCGTTTACGTGAATTATCGTCTTATGTACTTATTTTCATCGTTTGCACAATACGCATGCGTTCTTTTGATTTTGTGTTGATAATTTTTGTTAATCCGACGACTTTTTTTACTACATTTTATTTAGCACGTAATTTGGCGGGTTCTCTTAACTTTTTTTTTTTGCATTGACTTCTATTTATTACTTGACTTGCGCCATCTATTTTATGTAACAAGTTAACATCTTGAGACTAATAAAGCAAGCAAACCGATAGATGTCGCTTTACTTATTCTGCAGATTTACTAATCGCGGTGTTAAGATTTTTTCAAAGTGAATCAGGTTCGCGGCGCGCCGTTCGGAATTCATACTTACCTGGCGTAGGGGATACCGTGATCACGAAGGCGGTTCCCCCAGGGCGAGGCCCCTCCATTGCACTGCGGTTGGGTTGACCCCTGCGATTATCCCTAATGCGGATAACTCGGACGCGTAATTTTTGGTAGTGGGGACTGCGTACGCGCCGTCCCCTTCTCAATCTCTGGTTCCTTCCTATATGTGAGTTTATAATGAAGCTTCATTAGACTGATATCTGATCCATGAAGAAATTTAATTTTCGGCCATGTTTGAGCATAAGAGAATCGTTAACAATACAGAATGTCACTACCGTGTGGTTATCACAGGCGGTAACAATTTATTTTTGTGTATCCGTTGTTGGGAGTAGTAATTTGAAACTGTTGTTAAACGCGGCTTAGAGATGCGCCATTTCTCCAGTGTTCTTTAGTGTATCCTAATAACTTGTAATGTTAAAATAATTCACGATTAAAAAGTACGTTCAAATGCCTATTTGACTACACATATTTTTAACTTGAATTGCGCTGCACCGCTTACGTGTCATAATTAATTGTGTAGTTCATACTCTGAGATAAATGACGTATGACACATGCAGACAAAATCGATTAAAATCTTTATTGTGAGACTTGGAGCTTATTTAATTGTACAAAGTTGTTAAAAAGAATCTTATATGTATTTCACAACAAAAGTACGTGTGACTTTCTTAATACTATAAAATTAATATACTGGTAATTACTTCCCTGAGTAGATTAAAAAATGTATTCGCCATAATTTAAGAAAGTTACTTTATTAATAAAATCAAAAATTAATACATTGAGAATAAAGGAATTACCTAAGTAAACTGTTAAAACTTATAAATGGTTAGAACAAGAGTTATTAATGTTTAGAAACAATTTATTAATATTTATTTGTTCATATATCTGTATTGTATTGTTTCTGAAGATGTTAATGCAGTTAGCCCTATAAGGCTTTTACAGCTTCATTGGTACTGAGTTCACAGAGTGTAAACTAGATTTAAAACTAGAAACTAAAAGCTGGTGGTACACCTAACAGTTGCACGGGGACTCTCACATGTTGTTAAGGCTCTTTGCTGTAGAGCTTCAATGGGGTGTGCTGCTGGAGTGTGCTGGTGGGTTAATACGGCAGCATAATTTTTTTTAGTCATAGGGTGTAGAAAAAGCTCTGTATAACTAAATGACTCGTCAGGTGAAAATAACACAATACACAAAAGATTCAATTACATTTATTCGCTATTCATATCATGACATTTCAACTACGAAATAGTTATTTACAAATACAACAATTTAACTGTAAATAAATATATACCTAATTAAATCTCATTGGTGCTAATCCCATTTAGATTTCTTCTTTTCAAAAAATTCTTTTCCATCTTTATCAACAGCCGCATAGTATCCCATTGATTCATACTTTTGTCTCATATAGGCAATATAACCAAGAGCCAAGCCAAAACATGTAACACCTATACTCATTATAACAATGTTCTAAAAGAGATTATAAGATGTTGAGTCATTTTTTTATGTAGCTATAGTTCAATATGCATTTACAATGTATACTTACAGGTTTGGCATATAATTCAAAATTAATAACTCGAAAAGCAGTTGTCGATCTTAGTGATCTCAAGCCTTCCCCAGGTTTTTCTTTATTTTTTAAACACATTTTCAGGCTTGTTACTATAGTTCTAAAAAAAATATATCATATTTTTACTATTTATTCTTCTTTTATCAATATATCACCTGCCACACATACCTATAATATTTAAAATTTCTGTAACAGACTTGATATTGACAATTAGTGACGATAAAAATTATATAAATTAATGTTTACTTGATGAAATGATCATACTCTTCATGAAAATTTAACTATCTGCAAAGTTACAAATATTTTAATTTAATCATTAAAAATATTAGAACAATTAGCATCTACATAATCGAGAAAAAATGTTATAACTACTAATTAACTTTTTTTATATATAAATAACTTACACTGAGTTTTTACACTGATTTATTTGTTAACATAAATTTTTTGTCCCGTGGTAACTTGACAGATTCATTTTTTTTGTAAACAGTAGGCATAACCAATAATATAAAATTGAAAAAAAAATTGAGTTTTTTTTGTTAAGAAACCGCAGCATTTTATATTTAATTCGGCTCATTGGTGCAAATAGTTGGCAGCACTATTAAGAATTTAATAACAAATTTTTTGAGTCAAATGACCATTTAGTTTAAATTATCCGATAACCAAAACAAATTGTTTAAAAACTATAAGTGTTTTGTAGAAACTTGATCCCAATAATGTTTTTTGTTAATATTGTTTTATGTCTTAGACGTCATAAAAACAAAAAAAATATATAAGAAAATATTTATTAGCGTAATTTCCGAAAAAGATGCTACTTGTATTTTATTTTAAAATTTCACTTGCTTCCAAAAATGCGACAGTAACGACAGTTGTAGAAGAATTCGATCAAGTATTTTAAATTAAATGAATTGTTCTAATGTTGTTAGTATTTATCATGAACATTATAGAATGTGTAATAATTCTTGAGAAAAGTGTTTTCTTCGAAAAAGTGCTGTGTATGGTATTAATACTTACATTTTTGTTTATCTCAATTTATCTTTTTACGTTGTTTCAATTAATATATATTGACAAAGACATATAAAAAAAATGAGGTCTTTAGGTTTTACAATTTCTATTTAGTTACAAAGTTTCAATATTTTGCCAATAACCAAACCAAAAAAGAAATTTAATTAAGATTTGGAGGCTTTAAAAATTATTAACGTTGTAACTGCAAAGACAAACTTCAAAACTTCTTCATCTTATACGAAAAAATACTGTTATATAGATAAAATAACTGCATAAATTTTGTTTTATCTGTATCAAAATAATGACGCCGAGTTGGCTTGACATAATTGTTTATGGCGTGTTTTAATATTTTGTCAAAAAAGGTAGAATTATGTATTTTAAGCGATAATGTCGCAGTTTTCTGCTTAGAATTTTGAGTAAATTTCAATAATTATTCTTTTTGAATAAGTAAGCCCACTTGGTTGTTTTTATAATGGAATCTGATTCCGCTCTTCACGGAGATTTGCCTGATGGCGCGGAAATGTCTCCGGTACAAGAAAATCCACCTGAAATACCGGAAAACTCCGAAAGTAATGCACAACCGGAAGATTCAGAAGCTGTTCCAACAGAAGAAACAGGTATTAAAATGGAAATACTTTTTGGCTCTAATAACATAATTATAAGCGTGTTTTGGTTTAAAGTTTGTTTTTAACACTAACTCTAGTATTCATTCAGGGCAAATATTGTTACATTTAGCCACAAATGGAGCACCAACAAGCAGTAGCGATGTTTTGGACGTGGAGCCAGCGATACAAGCAGCTGACGGCGAAGAGCATTCCTCACATGAACCAGGTACAAGTTTAAAATTAACAGTAAAAAGAAATCGTTAGGTTTTTTTTAAAAAAAATATGCATTTGATTGTTAAAAGCTTACAGAATATATCCTACTTTGCATCATTTCTTACTCAAGACATCAAACACTTCACTTATTATAAAATACTTGCTATACTATGAAGTTACATACATAGTGCAGCTCAATTTTGCAAAACCATTCTCACAATGACATTTATTAGATTTTGCACAACACCAGTGGCTTTTCAACACTACTGAAATGGATATTTAGTTGGTATTTGACACTTGTGTACTATACACTGAAAACAAAAATGATGAATTAAATATATAGTATGGACATGTGTGAAAATAAAAAGTATATTAATTTATACTGGTTGTATATAGATTCTATAAATTATGTTGAAAATATGCTTCTTAATAATGTATCTCTAGTGTAATGTCTGTGTTATTTACTAGCACTAGTATGTTATTTTAAATAATAAAAATGTAGGTAACAGGTAGTATTTGTTTAATCATTGTAGGTAATGCTGAAGCAGAAGATGAAATGGACATCGATGATACAACTCCTGGCAATACAGCAGATGGGTCCGCTTACATCGGGGACAATTGTTTATCTACTCCTGTAAGTGAGATCTCTTTAAAAAGCCCTTATTTTCAGTGTTTGATTGAAATCATTGCTGACTTTAATTAAATGATTAAAAATTAATTATGAAAATGAAATGTTGGAATTGGTGTTTCTTAAAAAATATACACACACACACATATATATATAATTATATATATATATATATATATATATATTATATAATATAATATATATATATATTATATTATATAATATATATATATATATTATATTATATAATATATATATATATATTATATTATATAATTATATATATATATATATATAGGATGACAATTTTTTATTGAGGTCAATAAATCTATGTTTGTTGAATGTCAAATTTACAGAAATTTCAATGTGTTGTTGTTTCAGTTCATCCTATGTAGTATTAGTTTTATATAATTAATGTATAATTGATAGGTGGCAACTGAAGATAATTCACCTCAAGAAGAAAGTCATTTAGATCCAATGTTAAAAGAGGCAGGTTTGGAAGAGAGTGAGAGTGCCGATGCTCCTCATGAAGAGTCTCCAGATCAATCCATAAGCTCTGCTATGCCCATTGAGGGTGACGGAGCACCTATGATTCAAGACGGTATGGTTACAAACAAATACTTTGTTAATGATATATTTAACATTATCATCATATTAGTCAATAGATGACTACTGATAGGTATAGGCCTCCTCCAGTGATTGCAATGATGGCTGGTCTTGCACTGTCCATATTTAGCAACTTCCAGCATTTTCCTGCAACCTGGACTATGTTGTCCACCAAGTGAGAGAACTAACCATACTATGCCTACTGGTTCGTGTTAATAAATAGATTAAATAGTCATGCTTTTTTATTACTACATAGGTTTTCATTAAATAATGAAGTATTTCTATTCAACCATTATTTTTTCTCAAACTCCATAACTTGTATTGCTTATGAAAAGTTTACCATGTTTTAAGACCAGTACAAAGTTCAGCGGAAACTACTAGTTCCTTCGGTAGTTGCATGCATTGCTGGTTTAACCTATCTTGGTATTATAATTTTTTTGTGTTAATAATTTGTCTGGATATTTAGGTTATCATGTATTACAGATATTATAGTAAACTGATGCATGATTATATTTGTGGGTCCAGTTTTGGAATCTTTAGAATATCTCCAAGTTAAATTGCTAATAAAACCCTATCATTTAAGGCCATATGACCAAATGTGCGTGATTTCAGTCTCAGAGTCCAGTACCATGTTACTTAAGTGCATATGCTTCATAACAACAAAAAATCCTTTGCTTCTTTTTTAACTTTTGTTGCCCATGTAAGATGTCTGTCCCAGTTCTATCAGGTAGACTTTGCCATCAAACATAACTGCAATCTGTAATGGTGAGCAATCTCCTTTTGCTGTGAAAATGTTACTTAAACAGATTTATTTAGGTGCTTGCCTTTATCATTCATTTTTCAGCATTTTGTGTAAATTAGATATCACTTAAAAGAATCAAAACAAAAACTGAATGTATCTGGAAACTGTCTGTTAAAAAATTTATTTTTAACTAGCAATTTCAGTTTTGTACAGATCTTAATAATGTTTAGTTATATTAAGGAAACACCTATTAGTAATACTCAATATTAATAGTATTTGTGTACTTCATAGTATTATGTACTTCACAGGGATGAATTGAAAGAAAAAGTCTCTTGGACTTGCCAATTTGTACAATATAATAAGCAATATTTTATTACAGAAGAGTCAAGTACAATGGATGAAGATATGGGTGGAGGAGAAGGTGTTGCTAGCAGTGATGATGTCAATGATATTAGTAGCGCAGCACAAGATATGCTCAGTACAGGAATTAGGTATAAACTACTATCAAGTAATTCTTTACATTAACCTTTCTTTAAACTATTATGTATAATATATACACAAATAATTTGAAATCTAAATCCCTACACTGACACCGCTGGGTCGATCTATGACATGGTCATGTACTCCCGGCATTGTAACTTGTAATTTAGTCATTGGAATGTCTTAAAGACATAACCTTGTCAAAATGAACAAAAAAATAGTGTTATCATTAGGAAAGCATACATTTATGCAGTCAAAGTCAAATCAATATAGTATAGTAGAATAATATAATTTTCTTTGAAGTTCCAGCACTGCAGAAATTGGAGCAGATATCTCCAGCAGTGGACAAACAGAAGCAGCATTAATTTCATCAACTGCTAATGGTCCTGCAGTGCTACATTCATTCTCTGTTCTCCCACAACAACAACAATCCAATGAGTATGTTATTTGTAAATACAAATTTAGCTGTTTTGTTAACATTGCTTGTTTATTTTTGTTTGTTCCTTGGTCAATTATTGGTCAAGATACATAAATGTTTTATTGTTCTGGAATAAATGTTTTTAAAATATTATTAAGTACTAAATTTTAAAATGTAATAGTTATTTTTTGTGTATCAATCGTTATTGAAGTACTTAATCATTATTTCACAATTCGAATTAATTTTGTTTTTGTCATAAATAATTTAAAAAATATATTTTTTATTAATTTAATTAGTTATAGTTATTACTATTTTTTAAAACTTTAATTTAAATTGTCGTCTCTTTTTTTTTTAATCATAATCATTACTGTATGCTATAAGGAATGATAATCCTTTGTACAAGTTATTATTGGTGTAATAATAATTTTAATTGGTGTTATTTAAAGATTTTAATTGTATAAAATTGATCTGTATCAGATTTAGTGATGCTGATACATCAGAAATGGAAGGTGCAGCTGATACGATGCCCACCGTCAGCGAATCCATGCCCCTCCTAACTATGACCTCTAATGGCGCCGCTTTGTTATCACCAAACCTACTGCAAGGTATTTAATAAAATTTATTATTTTTTATTTACAAATTAAGTGCCACTTCCACCATCACATTAGTGGTTAGCATTATACTTTTCGCTTATGTGTCATTAACTACCTCTTACTGATAGATTAAATAAAAATTAAATAGATTACTGATAGATTAAATAGAAATACATTTTTTTTACACGGAGCCAAGAACTGTTATGAACTGGTTTGTCGTAAACTGGCTAACGATCAGCGTCGATAAAATATTATCCGGTGGTCCAAACGGTCAAAACAGACTGCATAATGTCATATCAATGAATATCTATAGGGAACAGGTTTCAAACGTGAACTATCTTCAAGAGCTTCCAGAAACACTTTCCTTACAATACTAGAGATTCTAGGCGGCGGGAGTAGTATGACTGATGAGGCTTTATTAAAATTAGCAGTCCAAGTTGTTAAGAAATAATTGTTTGATTCGTATCCATTAGATAACTAAATAAAAAGAATTTTAGATTACTTGTAAAAATAGGTTTTCTATTTAATACACTGTAAGAATAATAATAATGTGTTATATTTTAATTACAATGCCTTATGGTATACAATATTTTTTGTTCAAATAATTTCAAAACAAATATATTTGTGTACTATGGTTGGTTGTTTCATTTTCTTTCTAGATTATAAAAAAATCTTACAATTGTAAATATTGTTTTTACTACATTATTTGCAGTTATTCCATTTTTTCTCAATATAAGAACTGTACCTGTGTCATAAAAAGTTTGAAGAAAAAAATTAGCCGAATTAGTCGAGCCTCGCCGATTAATATTTGTTATGTGTAGATTATATTATAGTGTTTTGTTAAAAAAATGAAGGTCATAATATTGTTTATATAATTACGCAGGTGATGAGAGCAGTGCAGGCGTATCGTCGTCGATGGCGGCGGAAAGTGGGGAGGGTGTGGGAGGTGCGGAGGGCGAGGGAGCCGTGAGCAGCTCGGTGGCGGGCGCGGTGCCCCCGCTGCCGCCCACCGACGCCGCGCACGCGCTCGCCACGCTCGCCTCTGCCGCGCTGCACCACCAGCACGATCAGGTATTACTTCCGCTGCACAACCAGCACACTTCTTTTTAACACATGTCGTCTGACAACCGACGGCCGTAGGGGCCTAAAGGTTATTGTGTGGCAGCCACGAGAAGGTAGATGCGGCCGGCCACTAGGAGGACTGGCAACGTAGTTAAGGTCGCGGAAAGTTACAGGATGCGGGTAGCGCAAGATCGGTCATCGTGGTGATTCCTTGGGTGAGTGGGCGTCTATCGACCGAAGAGATGAAGTATATCAGTCGTTACTGTTCGACTAATGAGAGCGAATCACCTTTAAAAATGTTTTCATAGACTGCCGGTGGATCGTGAGCCGCTTGTGATATTATATATTTTTCTGTGCGTAGTAGCGTACTTTTCTATATCATACAACTTGAAAATGATATGTGTTTTCAAAGTTATCGCAATTTACCTGAATAATTTGAATTTCGCGAAAAACGCCGCTCCAGGTATAGATCCGTATACAATATGTTAAATTTTTAACATAAAACTAGTAAAGGTATCTTGTGTATGTGGTCTGGAACAAGTTCTGCTCTGCAAGAAATGCAATTTAAAAACTGCTTCAGTTGGTAAAAGAAAGCCAAACTGCAGGTAGCTATCAATCGGTCTTATTAGAAATCTATGAGGTAAGCTTATGTTTGGCAGCAGAGGTCTTACGTTTGAGATGATGATGATGAAGCCAGGTCAGTTTTTTTCGTTATGTCTCATGGGTTACTTTTATGGGAGTAATGGTGTTGATATGTACAAATTTTTGCACTGCAGAGAGTGAAGGAAAGGGATCGTGTGATATGTATGAGAGGGAAAGAAAAGAAAAAAAAATCTTTGCAGTTTGGTGGAGTAAAAATTGTGTCAAAACATAGCTAATATACATAAAATTTTAGGGAATGATTATTAGAATAGTGATAAATATAAAAAATAGTGATGTGTATAAAAGAAATAAACATAAGCTTGTTGTTATTTCTTTAGCTTCTCATAAAAATAGTAACTGCTTTATAGGCAACTATGAATTTTCACAATAACCAATGTAAAAACTTCGAACAAAACTGTGCAAGTATTTTGTAAGCGATAATACAGTTGAAAATTAATTGATTAAACTGCTATATTAATTATATTTGTAAAATTGATTAAAAAATTCATCTGTGGTCATTGTGGACTCTTCTAGAGTAAGGAAACATTTCAAAAACTTGTAGCTTTTTTTTTAAGATAAAGGATGTAGAGTTGTGGGTGCTCAATGATGGAAACCTATAGGCAAAAATACTAGGTGTAGATGAATGGATTTTGAACTTGTTGCACTAATACGTCTGTCTTTTCACAGGCTGAACCTGAGGAACCAAAAATTCAAAACGACGAAGACGCCTGGTACACAGTTGGTATTGTAAAAGGAACAACATTTACGGTAAGATCATTTTGTCTATGTGAAATATTCATAGTACTGCATGTTTTTTCATATTATTCTTTTAATATTTATTTTTCATGTTAATATTCATTGATTTTAGGTGCAAAATTATATATCTGATCCAAATGTGGATCTATCTAATTTGTCACTGGATAATTTACCGGACTTGAGCGGGCTTCCCATGACGCCGCTTGAACACGGCACCGCGTATAAATTTAGGATTGCGGCCATCAATTCATGCGGGCGTGGCGAGTATAGTGAAGTAAGTTGAAAATTTGACTAATTATCAAATTTTTATTTGTAATTTTGTTAATGATGTTTTATTATGTAATTATGTTTTGTGGTGCTCTGTGTAGTGTTTAAGAGTTTTACAGGTCATGTGTCCTGTATCACAGAAGTGTTGGTCATTCATATGGTACTTCTGAATAACAAGTCGAGGATGTAAAAATAAAAATAAAATTTCGTTATTACTTACTTTTTATGTATAACTGAGTTGTTAACCTTCTGATGATTCTGTTGTAAGAATAAAATCCTCCTGTTTTAACTTTAACAAACAGTGCAATAATTAACATACACAAGTATGAAGTATAAATCGCATCCACTATTTACATTAAATATTGTAGAAAGTACACACCTTGTAAAATGTAGGTTTATACCATACTCTGTAAAATCCAAATTTGTTACAGGAATCAGCATTTAAGACATGTCTGCCTGGATTTCCCGGAGCGCCGTCGGCGATTAAAATATCTAAATCGGTGGAAGGCGCGCATTTGTCATGGGAACCGCCACAGGTTGCGGCAGAAGGAATATTCGAGTATTCCGTCTACCTCGCTGTGCGATCCAACACACAGCCCAAAGTAAGCGGCAAATTACAATGCATGTTTTGTACAAAAAATGTATTCAATTTATAAAGGGGGCTCATATAATACGTCCACGTTACATTTTTTGTGACCCCAAGGAAATATTAAGTGAAAAATGTTGACATCCCGTCGCACTAGAAATTATGGATAATCATGAAAAATTTTTTTTTTAATATTAAGGAATTAAATTAAATTAATTAATATCCGAAATTTAAAGCAACTAATAATTTATTTAATATTCAGATGTCCAAGTGTTTCTTAAATATTCTAATATATGTATATATAATCAGATTTGAAGTGTTTTAACAATGGTAATCGTCGCTCTAATCTATAGTGATTTCCTGCGAACTTAACTATGTCGTTGGTCCATGATCTCGTCATTTCTTTTTCGATCTCGAACAGGAACTCCGAGCATAGCCCTCTATAATTCTCTCTGGGTGACCATGAGCCTATGCGGCCCATCATAAGCGATCACATCTCGGAACCGTATGACATTGCAGTGAATATGTACTGGTCAAAGACCTTCGTCTCCAGACAATGCGGTATTTTGAACGGGAAGATGTTCTGGAGCTCCGCTGACGCTCCATGTCCAAGTTGGGTCTGTTTTATTATGCCAGTTAAATGTTTGCAGGAGGCACCGAAGTCACAGTTGGCATTTGTGCGCGTGTACTGTGGGAAGGCGAACACGTGCGTGGTGCCGGCGGCGTCGTTGGGCTCAGCGCACGTGGATTCCTCCACCAAGCCAGCTATCATCTTCCGTATTGCCGCGCGCAACGACAAGGGCTACGGTCCGGCCACGCAAGTCAGGTGGCTACAAGGTATGTAACGGACTTTATATGTCAAGTTTATGCTCCGCTAATTATCCGCTGCGGAAGCGACAACCTTCAAAACTAAGTTATGTATGTAAATCACTTAAAAATATTCATAAAGCTTGTGAATAAGGAGTGATATACCTTGGTACACAGGGATATTGTAATCTATCTCAATTTTACAATATATAAGTAAAATCTTTATAAAATACAGTTTGCAAGTTTAGTCTTTTTTATATGTTAATTATTGTAATTAAATAACTGGAGTAAAATTTTGGTAGTTTTTTCTTCTATTTAAAATTAAGACTGAGACGGTTTTTCTTTTAAATGATTGAAATGTAAAATTATAGCAAATTATTTTATTTAATGTATTTACACTGCTTAAATTTTGTCAGTGCCTTTGTTAAATTCTGTATTGTAGCAATAACATACTTTCAAACTGAAAAGTGAGTTTATTTTAGACTAAAAGCTATAATGCAGTGGATGTGTCCTTCACCTTTTTGTATTTATGTATTGTTGAGATTCAAATTTAAGAGTTTTATATGTTTTAATTTTTTAAAGAACAAAAAATATAGTATATAGTAACTAATGTTAAAACGAAACAAAAATAATTCACTTTACACACTAAACACTGTTTGCTACAAAAAGTTTGTAACTCGATTTTTTAAGCCACATTAATTTGGATAAACCGATACACGTCCAAAAATTACAACTATAAATTCATTTATAATGCGCGTACTTTAAATTTTGCAAATAAACATGTATATGAATTTTTTTATTATTTTTTATAAACTAGATTGAAATTTTTAACTTTTACCTTGGTTGAAAATAAAAAGGAAAAGGTAAAAAAAATGAAAGAAAATGCATTATCCATTTTGCAATACATATTTCTAATTATAATTTTTATGTAAAATCTATTTTTAAATTTCAAGGATTAAGAAGACAACTAATTTTGTGTTTAATTGCAAACTAACTAAATTTGTTTAGAATCTTGTAATTTCAATAAAATAGATAAAATTGATAATGATTCAATATGGAACAATAGGTTTTAGTGTACTAATTTATAATCGATTTATTATTTATTACCCAGTTAACAAGCAACCTACTTTTACTTTTTCAGATATCAAATCGACGGGAGTTAAAAGAGCGGGTGAGGGGCGGCTACCTGGCGCTTCGCCCTCAAAGCAACCTAAACAAATATTGCATTAAGTTTAATTGCAGTAGATTTAAGAATGTGCTGATCGTTACTAGAACTGTATGGACAAGGCCGTCTACGTAAATCCGTAAAAAAAATGTGGTATATATTACCAAAATCCTGTTACTACCTATTTTTGTCTGACGCCACTGTTGAAATTAACAGATTTTATAAGTACATATTCTCAGAGTGTAAAGATTGACTGATGGTTACGATATGATGTAAGTATTGAAATAATTAGAATAAATATGCAATATTTTATCTACTATTATGTAAAATAACGTACATAAAATAAATTTGTTTTTGCATAACAAACGTCCTTTCATTAATATTACCCAAACCTACTAAAACTTACAAAATAATCTTCGCTTTTCGGCACTTCGTCTTGCCTGTTCGATGAGCTACGACAGTTGTAAATAAAAACCTATAATGAAATATGTAGCATTTTAGTTTTATAATGGATATAAGATCAAACAAGTTGTGAAATTTGTTAAAATATATTAAAAAAAATAAATATAGTGAAAAACATTTTTGCGTTTTAATTTTTAATTCCAAACTCTGCTTAGTGCTTACTTAATAGTGGAATTTTATTTTTCTTAACCAAAATTTTAAGAAATTTACAACATTTGAATTAAATCGTTCTGTAATTTTTGATATTCAAATCGTGTAATTACAATATTTACATTACAATTTTATTAAGTTACCACCTTTTACAACAAAGAGCGAAAAATTGTAATACAATATGAATTCGATCACTATTGTTTTATTTTTATCTACATATAAAGGCATCGTTTCTTTTCAAGGTAATCTACATCTGGCAATATGAGAAATTAAAAATATAAACATTTGTTGCACGCAATATGTACAACTGAATTAAATTGAAATAAAGTGAACTGAAACTAAACATTCCATACAAAAATCAAGCTAATAATAACTTTTCGTTATTTATTAACGTTATAAACTATAATAGCACAAGGAAAACCACCCAGGTATATATTTATGTCAACAGAGTTGACATAGAATAAGAAAACAAAGTATTATATTTAAAAATGACATTAAAAGTATAGGAACGCGTGAAAGAGGGCAAGTCTTCCTTAAATTGTGATTATGCGAACTTAATTTTGTGCGTTTTTTTAAATTATTAAGAAGTAATACTTAAGTTTGTTACTGCTGTTATTTGGCGTTAAATTATCTAGAAAACTTCCGCATAGTTTGTTAACTAGTTGTGGCAAAATATAGACGGCGGTCCACTGTCGTATGCACTATTTTCGAAAAACCAAGTGGCCTTGTCAGAATCGAGATCTGCTCGTTTGTCACAGGGATCTCGAACCCACGATTATTTTAAATTGAAACGTTGCTGGAATTTCACCGGCCACTTCTTTCCTCTGCGATAACGCCTTCCGACGTGTTAATAATATTAGGTAATAGTAATCGACCAAGCCTAAGTTCAGCCCTTTCGGGCACCTTTGGGTCGTAATGCTAAACGAGTTTTATCGATTAGTGACAGCACAAGCCGAGGTCCTATTGGGAAGCCACGAGCTTTGTTGAGCACTCCATGGAGTCTCTGTCTAAGAGATCTAAGAGCTCGGCGGCGTCCTAATCCAGTGAAATTGTAGTATGTAGTGGCTTGTGCCAAACTTCTCACGGAGTTCTCGACCTCAAGAGGTTTTAGGCTATGCGCCCTCAGCGCTCTGCCCTGTCACACCCGCAAATACCACTTGGGCAGCAATGTAAGTCTGGTAAAAAAAAACGCTCGCGAAGTCAACAATTTATTTTGAGTAATGTCTCGCGTGCATACGGGATTACTACATATATTATTACACCCTATATTAAAAAACGGGTAATAAAAGTAAACATTGTTTTGTAATAATTGTATGAAAGGTTTTGACCGTCATTCGTCCGTTTGTATGAGTGTATGTGTGTGCAAACGAAGTTATTCAACAAATCACCACGGCAAAGCCGTATCGCGCCGGTTTACCATAGGTTTTTTACATACATGTATATTGTAATGAATATTAATGTTACGTAACTCAAAGTGACTAAGAAAAAAAAAAACACAGAATGTATTTGGCTTTTTAATACTTAATTATACATCTCTATTGATTATACTATACACTTTGTTTTCTTTACTATAAAATACTATCTAGTCAAAACTCCAGTAGGCATTCCGATAAAGAAATAAAAATACAAATCATCTTTATAACTCTCATTTTATAGAAAATGTCCTATATTTAAGATATTTTGCATTTTATTACGATATTAAAGCAGTATCACTAAATTTATTATATGGACAAATTTAATATTTATTGTGTTGTTATACATAGGGTCACCGACCGAGCCACCTTGTACCGACAGTTACTGAAACAACAAGTACCAACATTATAAGGTGGTTTTTCTAAAAATTACGTAAATATGTAAAAGTATTATAGTTACCAGAGAAGTGGTTCCGAAAAGTTTGTACCATCCAATGACGATGTTGGAAAGGTTTAGGTCATCGAGCATGATCTGCGCTACTCCCATGAACACTTTTTTCCCTTCAATTCGACCATAATCGCCCCACACTGTCACCTGTATCGAAAATAAATTAGTTTTTTATGTGATGACCACCAATCGTCGTAAAGACGTTTATATCTTCTCGGAAATTTGCAAGCATAAACCGCGGATTAGCTAAGCTCGATGGCTCAACCAAGTTGCGGTGAATTATAGTGCACCCGAAACCGCTGTACCGCGCCTTAGGAAAGCGTGGTGCGGTGGAGGACGGGGAAAAGAGAGCACGAGCGCCACTACCGCAAACGTTGACAGCGTCCTGACGGAGATGTGCGTTCGACACACGTTTGCCGCGGTACAGCGGTTTCGTCAGCAATTTACTAACAGTTTTGTTTTCTTAAGACTTTACTTTATTAGTTATTGTATTTGTATTTTATTTGGTCTTTACCTTACTTTTTCGGTTTTTTCACCGAAATTAAATAATTTCAATTTTAAAAAAGCATTTATAAACTAAACTTCCATAAGTTCCTGATAAATCGATTGTAAGAAACAAGTGACATATTTTAAACTTGTTATGACCAGAGATATTGTTATGTTCATGAACAGAGTTCGGGTATCAGATAGCGTTTTCTTTAAGAATAATGCATTAATGTAACTAATAAATCTTGTAATGTTAAAAAAAATGTCAGCTACTATGTACCCAATGTCAATAAAAAGGGCCCTAAGACAGACCCGTATTATTTGGATATCCCATCTATATTTATCTAAAGAAATTTAGCTAAGTAATCTTGGAGACAGCTAAATTATCAAAATGTTATGTTTTACGTAGTCAAGTGATTTTGATGTCGTAATTGATCTTTCTACCTAGGAGCTTTTAATATTTCTAAAGAACAAGTTATTGATATCAATGAAAAATCAAAATGTAATTTCTTACTGGTCTTGTGTAAATTGGCTAAATGTTAATTCGGTGTTGTGTGACGCCGACGAAATGTCTGTCGATTTAATGCCAGGACGCTACTTACTTGCAGAATGCATCCCTTAAAGTTTTCTCTGAAAGTAAGTGTTTGTTGATAAAGCGGGTCTAGAGTGCGTCTCGCGGTGCTCGTTTTAGCTTTGGCGATGCACCGTTTGCCACTGACGAGGTAAACCTTCACGTAAGGCGCGGGCAAGGTCCGGCTGCCTTGGCGAGCTTGCAGTCCGCGTGCGCGGATCACTTCCACCTGAAAGTGAAATTTACTATTAAAAATAAGAGCACTTAAATCATAACTAGAAGTTTTCCAACACAAGGTTTCTTTTTAAATGAGCGCAATTCTTTATTATACTGGTGAGAAAAATTTTTGGCAATAGTAAAAATAACATTGGATAACCATCCCATACCTTGACTCAAAAAGATGCCGAGTCGCACAATATTTTCAATCATATTTTGGCAGAACTGCGTATTTTTCGATAATCAGGTCATTGCCTTTAAGTATTAAAGTATTATTAAATTTAACAGGTGTGGGACTCAATTATTTCTGGCATGTCGGGGTCGCTTTGTACCCGGCTGCACTCGATTGCCAGTCCAATTCGGTCCCGGGTACCGCGAACATTACCTAAGTGTAACTGCATCACAGTTTTGTGTATATTGGAAAATGTACTATGACACATTTCCGTGTACATCGTTTTCGTAAGTTTAATTCGTAAATCAAGCGTGAAGCCTACAGACTGCAATGCTTTCGCCTGGCTTTTTATACACAATATCTAAGCAAGAGAAATAAAGGTAACCTTTTTCTAGGATTCATAAAATTAAAACTCCTTGGTGGGCCACGGGGCACGGGGGATTCTCAGAGTACCTTCACTGGTTTAAGCTCAAGGAGAGTCCCTCGTGCTTCTGTGACCCAGGGGTGGACCAGATCGTGCTACACCTGGTCACCGTCTGTCCTGCATATTCAAGGGAACGAAACGAACTGGAAGTCAAGGTAAGGTAAGAGAATCGAGGTGGGGAACATCGCCTCTTGGGTAAGCGATGAAAAAAGTCGCGCCCCGTTCCTAGAATTTGCGAATGGGGTAATAAAAGAAATAATAAATAAAAATAAATGAGGATAGAAAGAGTCAGAAATACCGAAACATAGATAGAAATAGATGAAAATAGTTAAAAGTATTTTAGAGTCGTTAAATTGAGGAAAAATACTAAAAATGTAAAAAATGAGCAAAATTAAAACTAAGAAGGAGATATTAAAAAAAAATAAACTGTAATAATTTAAAAAAGAACCTATTGTAAAACTTTGGGAGCGGAAGCGAAGGAAGTAGAGACAAGTAAGCTAGGAGAATGAATGATAATGTGACAACGAAAAAACTCCTTTGTGAGCAACCGTTTACGATATTACAATATGCTCCTTTGTAATGTCTCTTAATTATTTTGTAATAAATTTATTAACAAAAGTTTTTAAAGAAATCCTTTTAAAGTGTAAAGGATTTAAGTGATAATAAAGATTAGTAATGAATTTCTATGAAATTGAGCTCATCTGGTAATTTGCTCATTACGTACGAGTTGTTAATGTAACTATTGTTTCTAACATAACCTTATAAAAATAATTTCATGCAGTTAAATTGCGAGATTGGCAAAATTAATTTTAAATAAATTAACGCAGAACCCTGGTATCAGCGTCAGTCAGAACTCGACAGTGAAGTTCAAAGTGTAATGTTTTTCCTAAATTTCTATGTAGCGGTATATTATTACAGTAATTCTAATATCTACTCACTATATCCATTTAAAGCAGAATATGTTGTTAATGTAAATTTAAAATAACGTATGAACTTTAAGGGAACTGACCTCCAGGAAGCCTTTTTGGTAGCACATGGAGAGTTGCACGTCACCAAGGGTTGGCGCTCCTAAGAGTTGTCTACCGACCAGTTGGCCGGGTCCTAGGCCGTCAATGAAGTCCGACAAGCCGCCTCCATCTGATGACCCCGATCCACGCATTCCAGGAGACCATCTATCACGGCATCATTTATTAAAGTAAATCATATTTTTCGTAATGATTTCTTTAACGTAACAATGTCCAATTTTCTTTAAACAAGAAGAGTCCACCATTGTTGTACTAAATCCCACAAAGAATGCCATTTCTTTGTTCTATTTTAACCGTGAGTCTAAATAATAACATTTATTAAAATAGAACTGAATGTTTTTACATCATGAAACTAAATTAGCTGATTTATCTATTATCTTCTGTTAGTCCGAGTTTCTCGGGGTCAGTAGGTACGGCCAAGCTCATTTAAATTGGTCTTCATAAATACATACATAAAAAACAAGTCTGCTTCTAGATTAAAATAACGTTAGGTTTCTAGATAATTAAACTCATCCTCATCTAGAGTTAGATTAGTGTAAACAGAATATAAATCATGAAAATGTATTTTGCAATTTGTTTATTGACGCTTCCAAAAACAATTATCATATGTTTTTTTTAAATATGTATTAGTAATTTTTTTAAAACGTGCACCAATTTATGTATATTTTCATAAGCTGTCACGTGACCTGTTAAAGCCGCAGGTCTATTAATCTGAATTGATTTTTTCTTTAACCTGTTGTTTCAGGCTTAGTTTAGAAATATTGCTATTATTATCAATAAAATCCATAAAGGCTAACATTGTCATACAGTGATTGAAAACCTTTCAAAGATTAAATTATTTAGTAGATAAGATTATTAGACATTTCGTATTATTTTATAAGATTAAAGATAAAAAAAATGTGAGTGAGTGTAAAAAAATATATCAACAATAGACTTTTCTTGGCTAAAATGGAACATTAAGTAAATGGATAAAAAATAATATATTTTAATTATAATTCAGCAAGTCTGAAATCAAAAGAAAATTAATAATAAAAAAATCGTTATTATACAACGGACATACTATTTTTATAATGTGTTATGATTTTTAAGTTTCAATATTAATTTAACATGTATCATTAGTTAAAACCACAGCATTTAACTAATTATTTCATTTTTCATTTCAATTTAATAAAATGTTAATATTTTAATAAATGCAACGCATCAAAATATTTATAGCGTCAGATAAAATAACGTAATAATTTCGTTTTACTCATAGTTTCTATATAAATAGTTAGATGATAAATTCATTTTGATGCGGTGCATATAAAATAGTCTTTAATAAAAGTGAAACAAAACACCAGGACAGTTACAACTAAATGAATAAATAGAATGGATTTTCTACTGTCACGAACACTTTGTATGTAATAAAAAGATGGTAAGTTTTAAACAGTAACAACATTGATACAATAGCGAGAAGAGGGCGGTAGTCTTCTGGTGAATTGAGTAAGGCACAAGGTATAAAGTTTATTGTTATTATTATAGAGGGTTAAAAACAAATAGTGCTAGCGGATTGGGTGGGTATAAACAGTTAGAATTTAATAGAGCAGTACATAAACAGAAGTAGATCGCCACATCATTTTGATAATAGATTGTTTCATATTTGTTAAATTCAGTTAAATAATAATGTCATAATATGAACGTAACAAAAGCGCCAAAAAAGTAATAACATTTCACCGCTTAAATTTTTTAAAGCTTCTAAACTTTTAAAAAAGGTTTAAAGCCATTATTTCAATATAAGTTATTACTTATTTGTAGTTTTTGAGCTGTGACATGCATGTTGATATAAAAAATTAAGATTTTTGACAATAGTTACACGTGTTGACACAAAGAAGGCTTGCAGACACATTGCAACACTTAACATCCAATAACAGTCGTGCATTAGGTGTTGGTGAGTTGTTATACTCGTTGTCATCTTGTTAACTATAATCGTTGTTTATAACAAAAAGAGCTCGATAAACATGGAGCACTCCATTTTTAGGATCGATACCTGTATAACTACGAAGTATGGAAGGCAGTGCGTTGCCTATGCTTGAGAAGACCCGTGCGTGCTGGACAGAAAAGAGAGTGAAGTAAAAAAACACCAATACAAAACGGCGCCATGCGGTTACAAGACGAGAGGCACACAAAGGAGAGAGTAAGGAAGACGCGAGCAACATCGATGCACACATAAAGATCGGATTGCTGGGCTCGTAGCGACTGCGATAACAGCGTTGTGGCCGAGCGACTTACGAGGATCCTTCCGAGCTAGATATGGAGACGAGGCTGGCGGAGCGAACCTCGTGTGAGCGCTGGAAGGTGGTGGTCGCAGCCCCGGAGCGCTTGCGGCGCGCGCCGCACACGCCCTCTACATCACCGCGACCGCGATGCATAAAGTAACCGTCGGACACTTATTACACTCATATTATATTTAAACCTTCTTGGTCCTCTAACATTACACCAATGTAACCATTTTATTAATTAATTTTCACATAGAAAAAAATAAAAGGAGTGTCATGGTTGTGTAGCCCGTCGTTGTTTTTTTACGTCAAAATATTTTGCTTACATTGGAACTTCTCTATATTAATGTGAAGATGGCATTAATTAATTAAAATACAAATAAGATAATTGCTAACTTGATGAATGATATCAATCATAAATAGACATTTTTGTGCAATGAACTAAAATGAGGTTGTTAATTTTGATTTTCTCAGCGGTTTATAACATATAAAATTTGCATAAAATACTAATAAGTAGTGTGAAGTTAGTCCCTGTATTTTATATAATGGAATCTTCCTGCATGAACTTAAAAATAATGGTTATTTTACAAATCGATGTTCAAACGAAGTGGTGCTCTCATCAAACAAATTGGCTAACTGAAGCTCTACATTAGCTGACTTTACAAAAGCAACATCGCACAAGTATCATATCTAAGACGGACGAAGAGTGGACATTCGGACATGCTGTTGGTAAAACAGTTAAGCAACAATATTTTATTGTTGCATGGCACGGTTATACTGAATGAAACTATTGTCTAGCTGCAAAGATAGAGTTTTCAAGGTGAGATCTACCGCCGCTCGGGACCGCACTATTGTGTCAACGTCGCGAGCAAAATTGCTGCGAACCTGTCATCATCGTTTTCACTGGATGCGGAGGAGGTCCTAGATACTCCCGCCCCTCCTCTCATTTCACCGGGCACCACCTCTTCACTTCTTTGCACCGTAAAGGAATTTTTTCCCCGTTTACCAAAACCTAACCTTCGTTTTCGTCCTGCCGAGCATTTTTATGAAATGTCAAACATTAAGACAAAAATATATATATATTTTTGCGTGCTGCGTACACAAGGGCTATTACACCAACACGGAGCAAACATAGCAGAACATATAAAACTCACCTGTAGCAGACAGTTGTGACGTCGAGTTACTTTTTTTACCCATGCCCGGTCCGAAATAGTCCCGAGGTTCAGCTTTTAATAAGGCATCGTCGCTCGTCGGTTCCATCTCGCTGTTGCCTCCTATGGCCGTGTCGCTGAGGCTACCGTCTTGTAAAATCAAGTCAATTAATTCATTTCATTTTAAATGACATTTATGTCATAATTTTATAAAACAATTGTACCGTACCTGCTTTTTCGTCAGGTGCATCAGCGTTACTTAGACTGCGAGTAAATTGTCCGCGACGCGACTCGCGTCTCTCTAGTGGTTGCTGTTGGTTGTGATTTCGTCCATTTTCGCGTCCTCCATAGTCATTACTGGTTTTTGGTCCAATTTTGACAATTTCCGTACGTTTATCAGTTTGTTCGTCACCGATTTTTTGGCAATAATCATTTTGTCGCAATTGTTTTCGATTGTTCATAATTTTATCCGAATCGGGGGCCCTCATCGTTGGGTTGTGATCGTCATGAGGAATACCGGCAGTTGATGATTGTGAGGCAGCAAGAACAAGTGCACGGCGGGGCGAGTCGAGTTTTGGGGTAAAGAGAGCAATAGATTTAGAATTAGCAATGGTACTGAAATCTCGATGTAAATGTTCTGAAGCAGCTAGACAACGGGAACGAGCACTTTTTTTAGTTAACGGTATTTGTTTTCTTACTAACGGATATGTACAATACGGAGACCAAGGCGATAAGGGTGAAGGAATTTTATTTACATTGACTCTATTGATTTTCCTTGTAAACTCACTATATTTTGGATCTTTATCAAAATAATATTTATCTTCGTAATACGAAGGAGAAGATGATATTTTCTCAAGAGCTTCTCTAAACTCTTCAGGGGTTAGAGAATTGTAACAATGAGAAATTGTATGTCGGCGTTGAATGTTACGGTTTTTCTTTGAACCCGAATATCTTTTAAATTCAAAAGGAGCTACTGGTGTTTCAGGAATGTATTTCCAATTACGCGTTTCTAAATAAGAGTTAGCTAAATTGCTACGTTTTATATCGTCATAGTTTGATCTAAGTTCAAGTGACATAATTTTTTTTCTTTTATTGTTCGCTGTTATATTACGGGAGTCATCATCGGAATAATTGAATAATTTATTATCGTTGATAAAAGAATCTACATTGAATTTATTTTGTTTTTCTGCATTGATGTAGATAGTTGTTTCAGCTATGCTACCGTCACTGTCGTACCCATAGTATTGTGATGTTGATTCCATGTATTGTGTATCTTCACTTGTAGGTTTAATTGAATTATGTGCATTTTTATACGGGTCTTTATCAATGACAACAGAAGAAAAATTGTCTAACAAATCATACGCATCTGCAGAAAATTCAGATTTACCAATAACATGTTTTGGAACTTCAATCAACTGAGCATTTTCGGTGTAACAACTGTCAAGATCCCAAATACAATAATCTGTGTTAGTTTTGTTACTTTGAAAATAATTCGGTCGTTCATAATACATTTGTGATTTAGTTAGACCACATTTGCCATCCGCATACATAATTGGCTTCTTGTGTATTGCGGTGGTTGGTGAATGTTCACGGTTTATTGTGTATTGAGATATTTTGTGGTAACTAGGTAGATAATAACGCTCAGGACAGCTTGAACTTCGTTCAAACCGTACCCTAGGGGTGTACTCTTTAAGACTGATCGAGCGGTTTCGTGCCAGTATGCGCCGAAGACGGCTTTTGGAGAGTGCGTGATGTGTAGATGTTATGTGTAATGGGTTCCCCGATTTACGATCAATAAAAGAGTGCGGTAATAAACTAGACTTTTCACTATCATAACTAAAGCTTGGAACAATAGCGTTATCATATGTGGACAAAGTAGTGTGATCAAGGACTCGTTTCCGGCTGCAAAATTATGAAGACATAAATTTATTGTCATCTTTTAAACGTAAACTAGAACTTCAATACACTTAAATATATAACTTGGACTTTATACGTCTAACAGTGGACGTCTAATAACTGAAATGATAATGAAGTTATTGCTATACAAATATACACTTAATTACCACATGTGACGTTAGATACTTCTTGTTATTATTACGTTAACATCCTTTTATTAAAGGATAGTCTCTTGTTGATATTTTTTGTTCTGTGTTTATGTCATTCAGTGCTTGAGAAATTTTATTTAATATATTTAGCAAAATTAAAACATCTTACTTTGCTATCTATTAAAATTTGTAGAATTTTATTACGCCGACTAAATGAACTTACAAGTTTACTCTTTTAAATAAAATTTTAGTACGCTTTGTTCTGCAATCGACGTTTTTCTCTAATGTTATGAAATAAAATATTAGGGACAACCGTCTATAAGATTTTCCTATTCTCTCAAGGTGTTTAGTTTATTTTATAACGATACATATTAAGATATTTTGTTAACTATATATATGTAAATTCTAGGTGTCTTTTTGAACATTAATTAAAAATTAAAAAAACTTAACACGGAGAAACTATGATTGTACATTATTTTTTGCCGGTTTTTACGGTTTTGGTTAATGCTGACAAAGAATGTTTAATTTTGGACTTTGAATTTTTACTTTACTATTATTAGATTTGTATATGACCATACACAAATTTAATACTTCACGCATACGAACTAACGAAATTAAGTTTTTTTGTTAAAATTAAAAAATGTTTTAATTAAAAAAATGTTATAAGATGTCATGTACTTTCGGGGCAACTTAATATAAGAAATAAGACCAAAAACATTTTTACAGGGCACTTATACGATATTAAAGTTATAAATGTCAAATACCTAAGCATGCGGGTGGGACGTGGTCGCTCCGACTGGGTGCTAAAGGCGCTGGAAGTAACTGAGGCAACTGATTCTAGATCAGAATCTCCAGCAGTCGCGTCTGGAGACAAGCGACGCCGGGGTGCCCAGCCACTGCCGCCACCGCCGCGCGCAGCCAGCTCAGAATCCGACAAACCAGCGTAATGCCTCTCCCATCCTATTTTCGGTTCATATATAATCAAAATCAAAATGCAACATTACTATAATTCTCCCTTTATCATACACTTGTTAAAATATTGCTATTTATTACGAAAATAAAAAAGCATTGTTTTTTTTTTATCAAATATCATGCGATATAGTTTTCATGCGTCCTTGTTTAAATGTGACGCGGGTTCCTACACCAGTAAACTGACATTTTTTTATCGTATTTCATCATCATCGATTCATTATTTCTGCTTTATTTATTATTTTTCAAACCATTGACTAATGATATGATAATTGAATTTATGAATATGTGTACCAAATACGATAACATAGTAATCAAAAAAGTTTTAAAAATTCGGATTATTACATAAAATAAAATTAATTATTGTTTACAATCTCTTAGTTCTCGCGCATTACCGATGACAAAAAACATTGTTATCTATTTCAAAGTCGTCACATTTTACAGGACGATAGAAAATAGGTGTATAGTTTTTAAGCTTTTTGATGACAAATGAGCATTTACTCTTACAAACAATCATTCTCTACATAACTGATTTCAACCTATATAGTGACTCATTAAGATAACTCTGAAATCATAAGGCATAGAGACTTGAAATTTAATAAGTTATAACTTTGGTGGATTCAAAGTTAGTTTAGAACGGAGTTTTAGATTGGACAGCTAGTGAATCTACAAAAAATTTGATACTTATTTGTAACTTTATACTTTTATTTTCTCTTATCTTTATACTTTTTATTTACTATTATGTTAATAACAAAGCTGTAGTACAGTGTCATTATTGCTATAACCGTTGATTTCTCTAAAATCTAAAATATTAACTTAAATATAAAACTTAAATTTCACTAAAGACAACTAGGTTGCAAATAAGCGGTATCATGATGGAATATCGTGACTATATGATGTAATGAAGGCACATGTTTTGTGGAGTTCGGTTTGAATTGGTACACAGCGATAATGTAATGCATATTAAGTACACGTGTACTTGATATGCAATGAAGTAATTCAACATCAATACCTTCTACTCTTACCAGAAATATATCTACATGACAATTAACAATAAGTTATATTCAATTTAGATAATTATATGACTGAGATCGGTACTATAAAATATATTATTTAAGTATTTTTTGAACTTGGTTGCGACAGATTTTGCTCATGCAAACGTTTGATATTGCGAATGTATTTTGGAAAATCATTTTAGTGCTATACCGAATTACTATTAAAAATATTGCATTAAAAATTTATGAGATTAGCCATTTAGTTGGCGATACGGTGAGCGTGGTGTATTGACCTTGTGGCGTGCTTCGGTAGGTGAGTGTGGCGCCAATGTGATGCGGGCCGATCCACTTACGTTCCTCCAAGTCCGCGGAGACCTGCGCCCGTGCCGCCCTTTGATTGCTTTGCTAAACAACAACATTTCCTTATTTACAGTCAGCAAACATAATTAAACCAATTAACGTAATGAACTTATACTCAATACGATTAAAAAAATGAGTATGCGTTGTGTCGGTTGAATTATGTTAATAAAACAATAAAATACTTAATGACAATTTTTAGAAATTAAATACGTTATTTTTTTTTGTGATAGAAGGTAATTGTTTGCCTTAGTGAAATTTACAGTATCTGTAGATTGAAAATAGTAGGGTAGAGGCCTTAAAAGCACACTTGCTGCAACGAACCTTATGTAGAAGATGAATCGATGTGATCTCAATCCATCTTGATGGAACAATGATGATGCTAGAGCAAGAGTGAATAACAATTTTAATAGCCCAACGATAGAAGGTCTGCGAATCGTTCCAGCTTAGTTACCAGAGTCACCGTGGAAATTTTGGTTAGTAGATTCCACATAATCTTGTTGATTGCACATAGTATAGTCTAGTATAGAAATTTACCTTAATGAAACCAAAACAAAATTTCTTTTATAAAATTATATTTTAAAACATTTTCAAAAAAGAATACAACAATCTATTTGAGATTGTTGTATTCTTTACAGTATAAGTGGTTAGTAACATGGTTTACCTGGTGCGGTATCTGTGGCAGCTGGCGCTTCTTAGGGCTGGTGGTGGGCGTGGCGGTGGCAGAACGCGACTGGAAGCGCGGCGCGTACGCGTGTGTGGGTAGACGAGACCCGTCGCCGCGATCCTCGCACACTGTAACGTCACATTGCTATCTCGTGCGCCTGTACTGCACTCCATGTACTATTTTAAAACACCCAGCGAACACTTCTTCGACTACGGTCCGAACAAGAAACAAAAGGTAAACGTCGTGGTCATGAGGTTGCCTATGAAAGAGAAACCAGAATAGAAGTGATATGCGAAGTTACATGAGTCAGTGAATGTAGCTTACTTAAATATAAGAGTGAAGAGAGTGCTCGTATAGTAAGGTAATAGTAGGACTGGGTTGGTGGAATGCGTGAAAATAAAAATCAAGAGGAAGTAAAACAGTAAGTGACAGTAAAGTGGTGATGGTTGGATGACGGCAGAGCGTGCGACACGCGAGTGTTCCGTGCGGGGTTGTTGCCCGGGCCGCAGTTTGATGGTTACGACCACAACTTTTAGGAATTATGTTCATTAGATGTGCCTCGTAATACGTCAATGGGTTCAACGTTAATATGCGAGAGAGTTGGCGGACCGTCCGTGGACTTTGTCGTTAAAAGGTATCCTGCGGTACAAGAGGGGTCCGTCGGCGGACGGGCGTGTGTCGGCGGACGCGGCACCTGTGTAGCGCCAGCCGGCGTCGCGGTCGCTGGGCGGCGACAGCGAGCGGCGCGGCGACTTGCTGCGTGCTCCCGCCGCTGACTGCGACCGCGCCACGCCGTATCCGCTCCCCTGCACCCAACATCAATATTCTTATTTCAAATACTCCACAACGATGATAACTGTATTAAGTGTTTATTCACTTGCCTATTTGCATTTATACTATAGTTGTATTAGAAATGGCTAGCATTTAGGTCACTTAGCATAAACATATTTACATTAACTTAATTATTTACAAGAATAACATTCAATTACATCGTTTTTCACTTCGGGTTAGTTATATTATTAAAAAATAAAATCAATTGAAATATCTTGTAATGAAATATTTCCAATAAAAAGCGTGCTAAAAAGTTTCTAAAAGCATACTGGTCTAAGACTTTACTCAATCGTTTTTTTTTTTGTTTTTTTTACACATGCTAATACAGTGCTTCGGTAATCAATGTATCACGCTTTAGATGTGCGCGCAGTGAGACGGGAGAGGCCAATGTCCAGCTGTGGGCGCCCTACGGCTGAAATGACACATCAACTTACCCGATCTTTAGCCATCCCAGCTGTCCGCACTCGACCGGCTGGGGAAATATCGCGTCGGCTACACCGTGTACTCTCGATCTGTTAACACATCAACAAGGTCGCATACATTTATTAAAAGATTCTCTGTATTTATATACATATGTATTATATACATTTGATAAACTGTGAAAACATATATACTTTTGCTTTCGTTCTATGCTCTTTTCAGATCTAAAGCAAGTAGCAATAGAAATTACATTACAGTAAATTTGAGATAGTTAAAAATCCAATTACTACTCCCGTTTTCAATTATTGCCAATGAACCTTTTAAATAATTCCAAAAACATCAAAATAACTGTAATATTCACATTCATCATTCAGAATGGCATCATTCTTTACAAGCATAACAAAATTTACTGATCAAAACGATGCACGAGTCGACATGTGTATTAATAAGTTCAAAGCTTCGTGTAGTTTTAATTAATCTGCTATATAAGAAAAACAGATGATTTATGTAGATGTATCGAAAATTTTAATTTAGTTTATGTTAGGCTAAAAACTTTGTAAATTATGTTTTGAGAAAAATAACAAATTTTTCATTAAAGATTTAAAGTGAGGATCAACTCATCATCTTTATCATCACCATATCGTCTGGCAGACTCTTTCAGCTACTTCTCGAGGTCTTAACTATATTGTCGGTTCATCTAGTGATCACCACTCGAGTACCTTTCGGTGCCAACCGCTGTCGGTTGCAGGAACGATATGAGGATTAACTAGGTTAAAATAATTGATAAAAATTCCTGCAAGGGGTAGATTAAGGAAACAAAGGGCCGAGATTTGGTGAGGATTTGGAAAGATCAAGGTTTTATTAGACGACTGCAGGCAGATGAAGATGATGAGATTTATTATATTACCTCAGAACGATAGACTACCTCGTGTGGTGGTGGTGGGCTAGAACTGGAGGCGAGGCTGGAGAGCGAGTGGTGGCGTCGCAAGTCGCATTCGCTGGGTGTGTCGGAGTCCGACAGCCTTGATGTGGACGTTGACGGCGGAGACAAGTGCTCTCCTTCCAGATCATCCTCACGGTATCTCTATGCGTAAAATTCATTGAAACATAAAATGTCTCTAGTAACACAAAAACGTGCATCGAAAACCTTTTTATGTAAAACGATTCCTTGAAAATGTTACAAAAATACCAAAAAGAGTAAACGTGTTTTAGTAACATCTTTTTACTTGAATAATGCATGCACAATTTTTTCCTTTGGGTTTATTATACTACTTTAACTTTTAGGCCAGTTTATTAATAACGAACTCTTTTCATGGAAATATTCTTTTCTGCCTATGTTAAGTTTATCTAAGGGACTTCAAGGTATGGCGTGTAGGACATATTTCATAAAACTGATCGTAAATCATAATTTTGCAGGTTAAGATCGAGACCAGACGACTTCAGTTCTGATAAAATAAAAAACTTTCGTTTTCAGATCGAAGAAGTTTCTTTATACCCTTTAATAACCCGGTACACGAATATTCGACTAATACGTAGCGGATTTATTACATACTTTGTATAATGATATTACAGCAATTGTATATTCTTTATCACCCCATTTATTTTAATATTACAACACCACATCACCGATTGGGGCAAAATTGTGAAAACTGTGTATTTCCGTAATATCGAATTACATTAGAATCAAAATGGTTGTCCAGAAACTTAACGGGTGTTCTATTTATAGCAAAGTGAGTATAATTTAAAGACATGTTACTTCCTACTTATTAATTGAATGACAAAGAGTTCATATATTAGTTAAAGAAAATAAGCTTATACATGTATGTGATTCCCCAGTCGGGTCTACTTAATCAAACCTCATCTTACATCAGCTCTGTTTTTTATCGCTAAATAACTTTATTATTAATTTTAAATTTACTTCAATGTTATTAAAAATACTCACGTTGAATCCAATTTCCTCGTGTGCTTTTAGTAAATACCAGTTCGGTTCATGATTCATCAAAACACTGTCCAAATCTAAAAGTACTTCTCCCAGAAAGTCGTTAGGTCCGTATCGATTGAGATCCCATACAGTTACCTAAAAGTGAAATGACTTTCATCATATTGTGTCTAAATAAACACACACAGATATATATAAATATATATCTTTTAAACAGACGTAATGAGCTGTTCTGGCTTTTTGTTGGTAACTCTAAAACATAGTCTTACTTCTTCAAAATGAAAATGTTCATGACATACATATTTACACAGTGACTGTTTTATAAATAGTAAATAGTAAAAGTTTCAAATGTATGGAAGTAAAGCTCATGCTGTCCATTAATATACGGTTCAGCCTATCCAAATATCGATGGTTCCAGAAATAATAAACAAGGTAATATGTAAAACGCGTTTTTAAAATTTGGATTACTATATATTACAATTAATTATTATTCACTATTAGTTCTAACTAATTTTGTACTACCAGAAGTTATTTTCAGGTCGCATTTGAGTGAAGAAAATAAATTGATGTAACATATTAATATCTTATTTAAATAAAAATATATTTGATACTGCTCACAAATGAGTTTCCCGAGCGCATGGTCTACTGTGTATCATAACACCATAGTGCGATCGCCAACCAGCCAGCCAAGAGTAGCTATTATAATATATCCCCTCCCGATAGATATTTATAGGGAAGGCCCATGCTTTGCAGAGGGCGTCTATGAAACGATGCATATATTTAAGAATGCTCACTTAACATAGGATGATTGGAAATAGATGTCAAAGCTTCAAATCTTTTTGCTGACAAATGAGTCATACATTCACCCATTTAAAGCAGTATAGGTTGTAAATTTGGATTTAATATGATGAACGCTATGGCTAGCCTAGGTTTTATGCAGCTTCATCGATATTGAGCTCGTGAAAACAGGAGTTCCGCGAGCTAAAAATTTTACGATGACCGATCGTACTCAGGTTACAACAAAGACGTGAACACGAAGGGGGACTATAGCCGTGTAGGTGTATAGTGTGGTATAAATATTGTGAAGCGCAGACTACTAGGCGGACAGGAGCAACGCGTGCCTCTTGTAACCGCTCTCGCTTGACCGCCGCTTGTCTTGAATATTAATATGATGCGTGTTTCGGTATGGCTCCCGACGAGGGTCTGATGTGCCGAGGTGTAAATGTATAGCCTCACTGTCTGGTCGCCACTAAGGGACATTTAGTGGTATTTGTGATGTCATGATTAAGAACTATATAAAATTTAATACGTTACGCGTGTATTTTGTCAGTTTACAAGAATGAATGTGTTCATGGCATATATATTTAATCATTCTTATATAGAGGAAAGCTCGTGTCACAGTAGTGGAATCACTAAAATGCAGCTGTAAACAAGTCGATGTGTTAAAGTTTGTACCTCTAAGGTTCTCTTTTTGATATCTGCGATCCGTATGCCGCAGTACACGAAGGTCTGATTCCATCGCGGCTCTAATGTATTGGCGAGCGTTTTAGTCCGGCGCTTACTCTTTTCGCTTTTGTCGGGAAGAAGGAATATCTTCGCATATGGACACCGTAGCGTGCCGTCTGGCCGCGCGGTCAGTCCGCTGGCGGACACCACGGTAACCAGCAGTTGTAGAGCGGTTATGTCAAAATACACCTTCAACTACGAATAAATTATTTCATTAATAATTAAACTCTACAAAACCTTTACTAAATAATCAGGAAAATCTGCTATTTTGAACGTTTATTTGATATTTTTGATTTTTTAGTAACATTGACATGCTTTTTAAATATAATATCGGACACTTTATATTTCGAGAATAAATTCATCGTATAGATTTCACAAAAATGTATTGTATTTTTAATCCTGAATGGATAATCTTTAGTTAGCATGTAGCGTTAAAATCATCACAAATAGCTGGAAAAGACGGCTTCCAAAAAGCCTTATCGAAAATCTATGGAGCAGGCCTACGTCCAGCTGTGAACATACTACGGCTGAAATGATGATAATGAATATTTAGTTACAAATATGTAGTCGCACCTGTATACGTCCAGCGACATTGGCGTTATGATTGTGTCGGGTCGAGCGCCGCCGAACATGCATGTCGGGTGAACCCGGGGACGTCACCAACACGCTTGGCTTCTCACAACCACCCATGATCTCCGTGTAGACCTCTGATGTGCATAGTAATACGATTATAGATATATCTAAGATTAAGACAAGGCGATATGGGTCTTTACAGACACACAAACACACGCACGCTTACACACTACTCACATGCAACATAGAGGCATGTGCCCTCTCTCACCCACAAAGAGAAATACAACAAATTTGTCAATGTTTCTTGTAAATAACTACACATTTTGTATATGTATCTGAATAAAGAAGAGCAGTATATTTTGAAGGAGTCGTATTACATGTTGCTTAAAAAAAGACATGAAAAGGTATTTTAAGATACCGGTCACCATTAGGAGGATCATATACTGGCCTTACCTACTCAATGGTATAAAAACTTGGTTGGCATATTCTTGCAGGTTATGCGTTTTACTGAGCGCTAGACCATGAAATAAGACTTGATAACTAAAATATTATAGTGTACATAGAACAATTTTAAATACCTTTATGTGTTCTCCATGCCTGCGGAGGCGTCCGGCCTGTTGTAAAAGGTCTCGATACAATGAGTTCAACGTGAGAGTCATGCTTGCTATTGGCCACAACAGTAGCGACCTCTTCTGCGCTACGTCCTTGCAGAGGCACGCCATTCCATTTTAACACTTCATCACCTGAAGGTAATATAATTAAAAATTTAGCTTTATATTCTCAAATTGAAATATATATGTATATTATATATTTCATTGCTTAGTAGTGGCTAGCTTTTTAGACATTTTCAGGCGATTTTCAAAAACAAAACATGTAACTGAATTAAAAATTTATTTTGTGAACATAGCAACAAGAAGTTTAATCCACTTTAAGATATGGAGCGCTCTAAAAATTGCACATTTTCGGTAAATATTTTCTTGTAATATACCATGTAATAAATAAATATATTTAACAGTTAGTCACCAGAATATATTCTTTCTCGAAATAAGATAGGCAATTATTAATGAAAATGTGATGTAACGTTTGTTTATAAATAGGACTTGTCTACAATATACTAAGAGTATACCTCCTTTGTTTTATTATCTTCGTCAAATGGAACAGTATGTTCAAGTACGAAGGCAAAGTATTGGACTTCATTGTTGTCCATATTAAAATGAAGAATAAAACAAAAATTACTAGAACTAGATCGCGCAATTCTTATGTACATCATCCGCCGCCTGAGAACCGCCTTGACAGATCATGAGACCGGCTTCTTTATATCTGTGTTCAAGAGTAACATTATTACTAATGGCTAGTTTCTTAAAGAGAAATCATATAGACAATCTTAAAACATTATGTATGTATTGTTCCACTGTTAAACCTTTTAACCTAGACCCAGTTAATCACTGATTAACCTATAAACATTTTGGTCGTATTTTACGTCATGGAATATATTATTTCTCGGTCTATTGTATAGCTATATTAGTTAAAAAAACAATTTCACTGCATTTCAGGGCTGAAGTAAACATTTAGATGATAATTAAATCTTGTACCTATATGCTACGAATATATTTTATGCAGTTTCGTTCAAAGAATTCAGAGTGCGTTTAAATAGTAAATTTTAATAATAAAAATAACGAACAATTCACAGATATAATCAAAATTATTTTTACTTATTTCCTCGTATATTATAATTTTTTTAATTACCTATCCTAAGCTGTCCTTCCAAATCAGCGATGGAACCCTTCTTGACCTTTTCCACAACTGCTCCGCGCGTCCCATCGGGCAAAATCTTCCCCCCGACCACCTTCAGACCCAGAATGGCAGCGGAAGAATGCGAGCTTCCTTCCACCACGCTTTTACGCAACACCATGTGACCGATCATGCGTGTCCCGTCCATCGACACTTGCCAACTCAGCGGGAACTGTTATGTGAATATGTTAAAAGAATAAAAATATTTTAGCCTCCATAATGTTTCGCCTAAAGGTGTACAACAAAACACAAGTGCACAGTGAGCACATCCAGTAAGAACCGACACATGCCCGTCAATACCATCATGCCGCAGCCAAACATAAATACAGATACCAAACAAACAAATTAGAATAACTTTAACTAACTTTATATTATATTGAATTGTATAGCACCATTGACTGATTGATATCAATTTAAAAAAGGCCTCGAAAAGAAATTTGCAATCAGGCAACATGTCGTAACCTATCTGTACATAACGTGTTCATAGAAATTGATCATAGGGAGTGAATGCAAAATACCTTTGGGCAATCGCCTCTATTCGAGTCTTCACTTGATGTAAACGTGCTAGAGGTATCAATGCCCGAATCTTTCGTGGCGGAGTCCTGGCTGGTTTGTCGCTCAGATTCCCAGCGCAGGGAGGCCCAGTCGTGCGGGGCTCCGGAGGCGTCCCGGCCGCCGCGTGGAAAGGTGGCTGCGCCCTCGTGCCCATCAAAGCGAACGGTCTTTTTTCTCCTCTCAGTGAAGCGTCTGTTGTCGGAAGAGTCTTCCCACAAATAGGCACTCTTATAGACGGCGCGGTCGGGGCGCGGGCCCTCGTCCGGGGCGTAGGGGCGCAGGTACGAGTTCTCGAGGTCGTCGCGCGCTCGCCACCGACAGTCCGTCACGGAATCGAAGCTGCGACCACCAGTCGGCGCGAACAGCTCGCGCGCCTCCGGCACATAGGCGGCCGTCGAATGATTAGTCAAATTATAATAATTGTTGGCGGCCACGCTCGCGCTGCGCAGCTGCGGGTGCCGCAGCGACGCGCACGCTTCGACTTGCCCTATGGACGATATTGCATCAATAGTACAGGAAATGCGAGCTCAGTGTCCGCTCCCGCACAGCGAATTGCGCCTCCCCCGCGCCCGGAACCGATCCCGACTGTCGCGTTCAATTTCAATTGATTCGTTCCACAAAAATTCCGAACCGAACATAACATCTTAAGAAGAGGTTAAAGAAAACTAAATGGAATAGAAAGACAGTCCGCTTTTTCGGAAATAAAGAAGTGGAGCCATTAAATAAATGCATCGCAATTAAAAGCGGTGACCACACACAAGCGGAAAGATGTGTGTCAGTTCAAGTCATACAGCAAAACAACAACGATAAAGTAAAACTTGGAACAAAAGTCACAAAATCTAGTCTCTTTGAAATGTATCCAAATATTTTACATTTTGATTCGCCCAAACATGCGCAGTTGCTTGAACCGTAATTAAATCAACAAAAAAGAAGAATCTAATTTCTTTTTTTCTTTCTTTTTCTCGTTAAAATATTTTGAAATAACTTAATAATAACAACAGTAATCTGGTTCAAACAACAAAAAGGCAGTGGTACACGTAACGTTTCCATACGTAAATCGCATTTGATTATTTTACTAATACGTATCTACGATAAAATAAATCACAATTTTTGCAATAACTCGAATGTATGTAAACGTTTTCGTGTACGCAATGCCCGACTAATAATGAGGATAATGATCGAAGAAGGTACATAGACGAGGAAAGATATGATTTTATCATCAACAATTTAAAAACAGATTTAATGAGATCATCCATGAACAGTAACGGACATCGTGTATGTCTAACGTAAAATTTTAAATATAAGAAATAATGTTCCCGAACAACGCCCCCTCACCGATAAGAACTTTTTCATTTTCTCGTCTAATATCGCTTGGCGCTGGTTTCTGGAGCGCGCGGAGCTGCTCCTATCTCTATTACCTGCGAACAGGGATGGGGTGGTGAAGACTGACTCACGAATGCAATCGGTCGCGGCCTGACATGCGGGCCCCGGGCGCGTGAGGACCGACAAATCGCTACACGTTCGCTACGACACGCTTACGCTATTGCCTACGGCATCTACATTTCATTCTATAATTTGCATGTCTAACACACTTCACTCGTCTTTAATTAGCTCTCACTTTCCAAATAAATTCTCGTCCATCAAATACTGAAAGAAATTAGAAATCGAATATATAAATATATGAAATATTTATAGTCGCAGTAGTTATTTTTATAAATATTAATAATGTTTAACATACTAGTAAATACTTGTAATCATTGGTAAGTTTAGATGCTACACTATAAACTTGTCTCAAATATTGTCAATCAAGATTATTATTTTCTACTATTGGCTATTAATAATAAAGTTGTATTACCTCGCACGGAACACCTTAACTTTATCGTATAAAGCTAGAGAAAAAATGACAAACTTGAGATTGTTAAAACAGTTAATATAGATAATCTGACGCTATAGTGTTCAGTGTTATGTGGTGCGATTGTAGTGTATTGGAGGATAGACATAAACAAAACTAGCATGGATGGGAAGGATTGTGGTGAACAGGGAGTACGCGGCCGGGGACAGCGTGCGTACTTACCGCGGTCTCGATACTCGTCGTTTTCATCGGAGATGCATTCGGGCAGCTCGTCGTCTGAAGAGGAGGAGCGAGGCGGGAGCGGCGGATGCGAGTGCGGGTGAGGCATCAGCTGCGTGGCTGCGGGCAGAGGTACGCTGGTGTCCTCGACGCCGTATGCGGCTTTTTGCCTCGGATGCACGAGGTGCGGATGCGTTCGAGCTAACCCTTCCAACTCCCCGTAACACCGCGCCTCTTGCTGGCTGTACTGCCGCCGCAGCGCGCTGCCCGATCGCTGCAAAGAATGGTTTTCCTTCTCGGCTGCACTGTGCGCACGTTCTAATTTAGGTCTTTTGTCGAGCGACGCGTCCCCGGGCGGCGCGAGGCTACGCATATCCGATTCCATTTGCCACAACATTGAATCCTGTCCTGCGCTTTTGTGTATCCATTGTCCAGTTTTTGAAAGTAATTCTTGTTTTTTACGACATAATATACACACCCAAATAACCTGCAATAGAATAAATTCTAATATATTTAAAATAAATTGCCAAAATCCAAAGTTAAGTTTTTTTTATTATATTATGTTTTATTGTATATATAAACCTACTACAATATACATAAACATCTAACAATACGCAAGATAAAAAAATGGATTCTCGTACGCAGATAATACACTTCATTATCATCATGGTCATCATCACCATGCCAGCCAATAGCTACCATCATATTATCTACATTAAAATCGATACATGTAATGCAAGTCGTATAAATACTGCAACAATAAAAAATATTTAAAAAGTACGTCATATTCGTTGGTGACACTCAAAGTTTTTAGAAGTGGCCGGTTTGAAAATAACATATAAAATAATTTTAAAAATTGAAAATACAGCACGCTAATAATCTTTTCAAGTACATTTGTTCATTTATTTTCATAAACTGGCAGTAACTTAATTTAAAAATTTTTATCTTTTCGCCAGTTTCCGATGTGAAAATAGAGAATTGTTACGCCATCTGCTTTTCACCTTTCAACTTTTATTTATCTCAACAATAAAAGAGAAACTTTGTGAATTACGGTTTCAAGGTGCAGAAGAGGACATAGCTGCGTTCGAAAAGGCCGAGGAAAAGACTCCAAAAAGAAGTGGGTCCACTACTTCTAGATTGTCAAGAAGCTCGATGCATCCCGCTTCCAATCGGTTTTATTAAAATTCTATGTGGGAGGCCTATACCCGGCAATAAACGTCTTACAGACGAAACGATCGTAGTGATTAATCGGATAAGTACTTAGTTTAATTTTTGGTATTATAAAAACTTTCAATGTCACCTCGTATGTTACAAAATATTTTATAGTCCTGAATTAGGATACCTTATTGGAGCGAAGCGTAACTTTTCCACCGCACCGGGCACAGCATCTCACTCTGCAATAATGACAAGAGTGACCAACGCCGTCCGCGAACTTAGTCTTCAAGCAGATGTGACAAGTGGCAGCCAGCTCTACGCCCGCTGCCCTCTGCATTTCGTTCCTGGTACGTATAGTCTGCTCCAAAACAGCAACCTCATCTTGTTTTCGTCTGCCACCAAAAATGTTAATAATTAAACACGAAATTGATCCACTTATCGATGAGATGTATCGGATTTCTCTTTACAATTATATTTTTTATTCCAGCTTTTCAGTTTATTAACTTGATATCATAAACATTATAATTGAATTAATAGATAGAATTACGCGACCTTAGAATTGTACTAGATTTGAATGGTATTATATTATCAACATTTATACTATTTTATATCTTAATTTAATTTCTTTTATTATTAACATTTTTAATTTTAAAGAAATATGGCTTATGAATAGAACCACTGTCATAATAAATAAATTTAAAACACAAATTAAAGTAGCCACAGCGAAAAAAATAAAAACCACTATAATGTTGTGGTAACAATTTGTACATTATATTGATATAGCACAACGTGGATTTAAAAATCGCGTTAAATTAAATTCTCTAGTATCTTCAAGAGTAATAACATCATCATCACCATCTTAAACAATCCAGCCATGGGATGTTCACTGCAGGACATAGTCCTTTCCCATAAATTTCGAATAGGATCGATTAGAAGTGGCTTGTACCCAACATCTTACGAGGACCGTAAAAATGAACGTATGCTATCCTAGCGGGTAGATGTACTACGCTGCTTTTGCCTGTTCATAGTCTCCACTTCAGACCGGGCTCCAGCGGCTATCTGCACTGAGCGCTATTTGGTCTGCCCACTGTCACTTTAGCTTGCAAACCCCGTTTCAAAATAATTTAGTAACAAAATATATTTTTATACTGGTCTGTTGTGCATTATCAAATCTTTTCAATTCCTGTAGATCACTGTTTGGCTATATGGTATTTATTTATTGCTTATATTAAAACCAAGACAATTTTTTTCACATTGTTTTATTTTTTTTTCAATATTACGTTTAATTTTATGAATCGAAATTAGAGATTACACCAAAACCAGATGTCAGCACGAAAGCAAGAAGGATAGTAACACAAAAAATAAAAAGAGGTTTGCTGCGTGGCATAGATAAAGTACTTGTCCAATCTTTTATCTGAAACAGCAGTCTTTTCTATTGTTAATAAGCACGAACTCCCAATTATCGATGCTTTTGTATCAATCTTGAAATTTATCACTAACTTAAGTACTTTTCTTTGGAGGTATCTAATTTGTATGTAATTTCCATATTTTTTTTATATTTCTATTTATACGAATATCAACTATATCTAACTTATAAAGTGATCAAAAATAATCAGAATCGTTAAATATTTTTATCCGATTTTTAATCATTAAAGCCGAGAATATTATCCCGTATACACCATCGTCATTTCAGCCGTAAGACGTCTACTGTCGTATACAGGCCTCTTCGATAGATTTCCAATAGGACCCGTTGGAAATGGCCTGCGTCAAACGTCTTCCGACGGTCTTAACAAAGTCATTTTTCATTTGTGGTGACAAATGAAAAATGACTTTGTTAAGTCTCTTGACTTTGTTAAGTTAAGTAAAAAGGTTTGAAGCTTTTATACCTATTGTCAATTATATTAACTGATTGCTTTAAAATATGATAATGAAGTATATTACATTTAATTATAACTATTATTAATTATTGGAATGTGAGAGGCTAATAACAAAAAATTGGTTTCGATTAAAGTTGATGCTGTTAGTTCGTGGGCTTCTCGGAGTTCGCGGAGCGGAAGGGGCCGTGAACTTAAAAATAATACAGAAGCTGGATAGACGCATTCCATTTGAACGATGAGGTGCGCACGAACCGCTCTACCCGTGTAGAGATGGATAGTGTTGATGTTGTGAATATGCGGCTTGGAACGGCAGCGTAGGCCACAGGCGAGCCAAGCATGGATCAGGTTCCAACATCGGTTCGCGCACGCTGTTTGCGGTTAGGGAGCGGGCGGCCGCCCCCTAAGAACGGGTGTTGTGGTGGCAGTACACATAATGCTGAGAGAAATTGTAAAGAATAATTATAATATATAGTAGTCAGTTTCGAAAACGCTTTTTACTATATTATCATTACATCATTTGTTATCTCTGTAACCATTGATTTAATTGAAATCAATTGAACTATTCTTTTAGTCTTTTTAAGTTTTTACATCTACGACAAATCATCTTGTATTATCTTTCAATCTCATAGTTCACACATTTGTTATTTGATGATTTAAATACTAAACATCAGAATTTGTGACTTGTTGAAATTTTATGAACAAAAACCGCACAAAATTTGCGGGAATTGGTAATTCAAAATAAACTTTATCTTGTAGGTAGAACACCGGTCAAATCACGTAATATGGCTTTGTTAGACTGTGCCCGTCTATGTTTTTGGCAGTTTAGGCCATTTTCTAAAATATTTGTACATAATCTGTGACAAGACTGCTCTAAGTTTCATCGATAACTTGCATTAAAATAACAACATTTCATTTTGGAAAATGTTCCGAAAGGCAAAACTTCGCGAAAACTCGACTGACGTTGTGTAATGAGTAAATGGCAAATAATATACAGAATTGCCTTTGTCTGAAGTTTGCCATTTAAATGTCAAATATTACATAAAACCTACCTACGCAACTCCCAGGCTGGCATCAATGACATTCTTTATACAAATGACATTGGATAAACCAATTATACTTACGATATGAAAAAAAAAACATTTTATTGATCTGATTAAAATGTACTTAAATCCTACAATAGCTAAAAAACTGATATATTTCTAAAAAATGTGAAATTGGTACGAGAAAATCTTAGATGTGGTAGACAACATATTAATACGCATGTAAATACTTTGTGAGCAGTTGGACTTCAATAAAAAAAAAAAAAAAAAACAAATTTATTAATATGTAACATAACAAAAACACAATTATCATATCTCCCAAACCTTCCCTACATTTGCTCTACAGCATTTGGAGTGTGAGCTTGTTACTCCATGCATATAATATCAACCGACATTTTGAACATACACATAGACTTAATAAGCAGAGCATGCTCCTTTAAAATCTCTATGTAACTGAGAGTCAGCGATCACTCTGTATGACAACTAACACTGTACGAATTTACATGTAATACAAGCAACTCTGTTATTGGTCTTAAATAAACTTATTTATCAATGATAAATAAACAAACTGGCAAAAAAAAACTTTGGCTAAGTTCATCAGTCCCATTGATCGTGCTTACAAAGCAAACATTTTTGTACTATTTAATGCTTTATAACAAAAAATATTGGCTATACCTACAGCACAACAGCACTCTAATGTGAATTTCTTAGCATAATAAAAATGTAAGACAAACTTTTCTCTTTCTGTTTTTCACTTTTCTCTAGGATGTGTACGCTTTTACAATAACCTCCCTTGGAAAGCCTATGAAATATCATGTAACACATTTAATAAAGATATCAAACAACAACTAGTAAAGAGAATGAAAACGATTTAAAATGATAATAAAACTTGGAAATGAAATACTCTTGTTGTGTTAAATCTTTTGTTAAGGAAATTTGGGAAAACGATCACAAGAAAACACCCCGCTGTGTTTTATGGACTCTATTCAGCTCAAGGTGCCTTTACTAACTTAGCTTTTGGATGCTATTACAGGGGAGCTTAATTTCTTTCGTTTCTCATAGGTCTCAGTATTCTTCTCTTAACATATACAGTCACTTTATAAATGATCCAAAGTGGATTATAATAAGAATAAATTTATAAATAAAATGAATTAAATTTATTTATTAATTTATTCTATTATAGTCGTAAATCTTGGCCTTGGTTAATACCGGTTGAAAATTAAGAATATTCCTTCTCGTGTACGTGAAGATGCTTCTTCTGTTTTAGGCACACTGCATTATCTTCTTCTTGGAGCACAGTAAACTAAAATCTCAAAAATATATGTATATTGTTCAAATGAGAAAAATCTTAGAAATTTTTTAATCATCGATGTAAAGGAAAATATTTTTTCCAGTATTTTCCAAGTTTAATATCTGCATTTTTTTAAGGTGTAACTAGTGTTAAACTTTATAATGTACTAATCCATTAGTAATCTACTTATCCGATATTATTTACACGTGCGATCAGTATAAATATAAATTTGTATATTATACATGTGTATATAAATAAAAGATAGATGGATGGGTAATTCGATTATCTTTTATTACATTCAGTGCTGCGATTGTCCAATGTGATTGTGCAATGGCATTGATCCACAATGTCCTTAATAAAATCTCTTTACTTCGTATTTTATATCCATATATCCGTATCTGATATTTAAAAATACAAGAGAGAAGATTAGCCAGAAAAAAATATATAAAATCGCACATTCACGGTAACATCACGAATGCTACAAAATGGAGACAAGGTATGGCAGTCAAATGCAAGAGACGGAGACGTGGAAGAGGGGAGGTAGTGGAACGCACCTCATAATTTCGTGTTCACGTTGCTCTTCTTGCTTCTGGCGCATTATGACGCCCTCGATGATGGCGCGTTCCTCGGGCGTGAGGTGTGAGAGGTCCGGCATGTCGGCCATGGCGTGCGGGCGACCGCGACGGTTCGCGGGCCCGCCGCGAGCTGCGGTGCTGTCCCGCCACTCCGCTCGGAGCTGCACTCAGTAATGCCGGCTGGGCCAATGGCGCGCCAATACTCACTGACGTCAGCTACGCTATTGATCGCGACTCCCGCCCGCCCTAGCGAACAACCGTCGCATGCCCTTTCCCAACTTTAATCACTGCGCATGCATGTAAAAATCCTATCTATTTATATTATTCATTGCTGACGTAGGCGTTAACATAAAAAAATCTCTACTAGTGATATAAATATATTTCAATAAAACAATTAGAAGCTTGATAATTCAAACATTGTTGTATAATTACAGACATTTTCAGTCGCAAGGCAGCGGAGGCGGTTCGCATTCGCCGGGTAGATGATTCACACGATCATTGTGCAGGAGAGATGCTTTACCGTCTCCCCAGGGGAACCTTTTCGTGCGTCTGCGCATGTATTCGTAATCACGACAACTTTGTTTAGGAGGCGTTTTGTGCCCTAATATATGTAGTCCTTGTATTATGATAAGAGGAAAACCAATAAATAACGCCATATACTTATACTTCTTATAAGTATCCTTACCATGATGGTATCGAGGAACACAGGGATTGGGTGGTATATTAGTTATTCGACACGTTTCCGGTGGCGGCATAATAGTTTTGTAGCTAGGAACTTGCGGTCGGCAGCCGCATTCTCCGGGTGGTCGAGGTGGACTGCAGAGCCTATTATACTTTCTAATTCCAAGGTTATCGTTAATTTTTAACGCATATTTCATCACCACAGGTTTTTTTAAGATTTTATACATTTTTTTAAAAAAATAAATAAATATAAACTCAGTTACATTTCTCTATAAAATGGTGTGTTATAAATTTGAGTTAAAGAAGGTATGTGTGACAAATGGTAAAAGTAGTGAAAGACGCTTTTTTGTTGACAGCCAGCATTCATTTCTATCATTTACCATATATTGTTCTAAAGGCCCGTTTTTTTACTTGACTTTACAAAATATAATCTGTACGAAATCATTATGCTCACTAAGCTTCTGGATTTGTATGTGACGAAATACAAGATCAGAACAATAAGAATACTGAATCGATGTAAAGACAGACCGGAGTTGAAAACTTGATAAATGTTATGTTATCACAATTCCATGAATTGAATAACTAATCAAAAATACCTATACGAGTCATTCCTTAATTAATAAAATTGTAATATTATGTCTGTCTGTGATCTACAAATAGTGCCAAAAAAACATAAAAAATAAACACTTAATCATCACTGTAGTTGATACCTAATATCATTTAGAAAAGTTTTTAAATAGTGAAGAGTTATTTCTATTGAAATTATACATATTTTGCAATATATATTATTTTTAAATACAGAAAATTACAAAATATGTAATCTAATACGTTTTTCGAATGTGTATTAACTTCTTTGTTGTAAACCAGAGATTATTGATTTTGTTCTTATGGTTCTGCCATCTGTTGAGAATTTTTTGCGCTGTTTGAGTTTAAGTTTTCAAGTGTAAAGAATAGATGCTGTTATTATTAATCAAATATTGTTAATGGAATGGATTATACTCCTTGCCTTGCACTCATGACACATTTAAAAGTATTACACATTTATAAACAAACATATAATAATACTTCAATACAGTCATTAGCGCTGTTTTTAACTATTGGTTGATAAGATAAGATCAAAATTAAAATAAATCATGTTCCACTGGCAGTCTATTTTTCTTATCTATTGATGGAATTCAGAAAATTAATGATTTATTATTTGTCACACCTTGCTTTAAATAGTAACAACGTCGATGACGACGTACATTGGCCAAGGTAAATAGATTTGAATTTGGTTAAATAGTAAGCTATTTTTCCTAAAATTTACTAAGGCTTAGGTGACGTTCAATACATTTACCGCCTATGATTCATTCGCTGGTTCTGGTCTCTACGTATAAATTGTACATGGTTTTGCGGTTACCCGGGCAGTATCGATGTGGATTTGTATGATATCATTCGTTAAATAGTAGCGGCGGTGCGTTCGTACGACTCTCCTTGTATCGTATCTTAAATAATAAATATACATTTCTTTTCAGTTCTCCTAGTTTTGTTTGCAAATTTGATATTTACTACTTCTGAAGAAATGGATGATAAAGCTCTGTCTTCCTCAATTGCAAAATTTTCGGCGAAGTTTTGCAATGTAAGTACCTTTATATGTAATAGTTTATAAAATTTAACCAAAAATTATTTATAAATAAATATATGTAAAATATTTCTCAAATAAAATTCTATTTACAAATCTATGATTAATAAACATATTTTTTTGTTTAAGGAACTTGACCAAACAAAAAGTACTGTTTCTTCCCCATTATCAGCAGAATTCGTATTGGCACTATTGACTTTAGGCACGACAGATTCTGCACATGAAGAATTACTGACCAGTCTTGGGTTTAAAGATGATGAATCCGTGAGTACAAAAATAACCTATTCATAATGTGAAAATCGATTCTTTAATTTGAAGTGGATATAGATGAATGTTAACATTTTTCTGAAAAGTTTATATGAATAATTCAGAAACTAAATAAATATATTCTCAAAAGTTCAGTTCAATTTGAAGTTATACTTTTGCTGTTGTAAACCTTAGGTCTTCCCAAAAGAATTAAGCTTCTCTGTATAACATACCTGAAAGTAAAATGAACAAAAAAGTATATTAACTCAGAATTGGCTAGATGGCCTTAAATAACTATATACATAGAACTCCAATGTGAATAAAGAGAAAGGTGGAAAATATTAGAATAAATTTACCAGTAAATTAATAATTACTATACTTAAGTGTTACTGATAGCATGATTTCATTAGGTATCATAATTACAAGTTAAATCCATGATTATATAATAAACTAAACCTAAATAAAATTAATGGTTACATTTTTGTTTTAAGTTAGTTTTTGTTGGTATTGGTTCAGTTCTGGCAAAATTTACAGAAAAGAATCCTTAATCAATATTTTTGCTTTTTTAAAGCAAATGTTGGAGTTATATGTTTAAACTTATTTTGTTTACAGATTCGTTCTACATTCACTACAGTGTCATCTAAACTAAAGTCAATTAAGGATGTAACTTTGAGTGTAGCGAATAAAGTTTACATAAAGGATGGTGTCTATGACCTGGAACAAAACCTGAAAGAAGATGCTGTTAAAGTATTTGATGCTTCTTTTGAAAAGATCAATTTTGATGATGGTGCTGCAGCTGCTGAAAAGATAAACAAATGGGTAAAGTTGTAATTATTTATAGAAATTTTTTTTATTTATATTATCAAATCAATTACAAATCTATATTTAAGAACAACTTTTTTGGCAGAAAAATATTTTTATTCTTGCAAAAAAAAAGTTATAATTTGTTGACAAACTTGTGGAATAATAATTGTAATGAGTGCTTAATAAATCTCCTAAGGTTTTAGTAATTAATTTGTACACTTTTTATTTTTTATAATAATGTTAATATAAAATAAGTGTAAGATTAATAAATATATCTTATCATGTACATGACACATAATTCTATATCCATCATGAAAGTGATGCGACTGAAAAATGTATTAATCAATTTTCATTATAAAAGTGATAATTATGAAGATTATGATAGTAAATTTGTCTGATAGTTCAAGGAAGTATAAGCAATAACTTTTTAAGCCCCACAATATATTTTATAAAATCTAATTTATTGATTAAATTTATATAAAGCAATCATAACCTTTAGTAAATGCATAAAAATATTTTTAAATTAATTAGAATATTTTATCTACTTTTAGATAATATATAATACTTTACAATACTACTTTTATATAATATATATAATTATATAATACTTTGAGAAGAAAAATGCAAGCCTAATAAGGTTTGATTTGATAATCAATTTGTTTTCCAGGTTGAAAGCAAAACAAATTCAAAAATTAAGGACCTTCTTTCAAGTGACAGCCTTAATTGCGATAGTCGACTTGTCCTTTTAAATGCACTATATTTCAAGGTAATGTATTGTAAATAATTTTTATGAAAGTATGTTTTATTTATTTTAGATGTCGCTTCCCAATATTTTTTAGTTCCTGTAACACCACTCCATGAAATTTTTAATTTATTTTTCGTGACCAAGAGCTAGTATGGAGTATGTGTGGACCCGCTCATAAAAATTGTTTCTATTAACATCTATATAGAACTATTTCTAGAGGCTGTGCTATTTCTACAGTTACTACAACAAACACTTTATGTACAAGTTTTTTATTTTTATTTTCAAGGATATGCTGGTTAATGGTACATGATTTTATAATGAATTTAAAAAAAAGATCTATTATTTAAAACATTAAAAACTCTGCGATGTTGCTGTCATAACCAATATAATTTTCACATGCTCCTAATGGAATCCTGTGTAAAAGTATGTGTACCACAGGTTGTTCAAAAGTTTACTTGTTTATACCATAAGTGCATTATGTTAAAACAAAAGATCGTACGACTCATTAACCCAGTAATTTATCAAGAAGAATGTTAGTCATAAAAAAAAACGGTCATATTTACGGTTTATACAACAGAAATAAAATGAATACTGTATTCATAAATAATCGATTATTTTCTATTCACAAGAATAATAATTAGAATTTTATTATTAAAACAACAAACTTCATATTGCAGTAAATAAAGTTTGGTCTGGTTGGTAAAACCATTTTAAATTAGTTTTAGAGTAAAAAAAAGTTGCTATATTTTTTTTTTATCTATTGTCAGCTAATTTTATTAAATCTCATTAAAATTTTATAATTTCAATAGAACAGGTCATAGAAATGCTTTGTTGAAAACATCTAAACTTCTCAAAAAACTACTTTTGTGAAATGTTATTAAAATGTTGTTACATTATAAAACTGTTTTCAGTAAATTTATTGATCAATATATCACATTTGGCTACCTCCACCAAGTTAATATAAGAATTGTCAATAAAGGTTAGATATTCATAGGCATATTTACTGTTATTTTTTATTTACTTATTTTAGCTAAGAATTAGCTTCAACGTGTTTTATTGGGTAAATTAATAAGGATATATTTTTAGAGATTTTACCTGCATACAGGCAGGCGTTGCGGACGCTTTTTTTTTTTAATTTTTATATGAATGTGCTTCCAAATATTCTTAAGAATATCTCGTCTACGGTTGATACTGAAAGAAATATACTTTTCATGTAAAATACTATTTCTATTACTATTTTTAGATCCTTATATAAAATAAATATGTTTTAAATATTCATGAATGTAACAATAATCCGAATTTACAGGGAATATGGAGGAAACAATTTGATCCAGCAAATACTATGGAACAGCCATTCCATATTGACGAAGAAAAAACTGTGATGGTCCCTATGATGTACAAAGAAGATGATTATATATATGGGGAGAGTGAAGAACTTGGAGCTCAGGTAAACTAATACTATAAAACGTTACATAAAATTAAATTGTTTTATAATCACATACATTACGCATAAAGTAATTAAAATAGATGAAAAGGAATATTGCATAGAAAATACATCGTCTTTAAAGATGCGATTGTATGATCTACAGGGTCGTTGGTTATTAGTGTAAGCTTTAAAGGGGTGATTTAATTTAGGGGGGAAGCTTATTTCCTGACAATTAATGAATGGTACATCCTTTCCAAAAGTTAATGGTTTCAGAAATAATAAATAACATAAGAGAACATGATTTCAAAATTAGAATTTTTTTTTATTAATAAATTTTTACTATCTGTCTCTGCAGACTATATTGCCAGTAGTTATTGGCCTATCGCATTTAAATAGTTTCAAAGTGATAACCAGGTGATCGGTGAAAGATGTAAAATTTAATATTGATCAACTGGTCAGATAATATTCGTTTCGTTTATACACACTTTAATTTTAGTTATAATAATAATAAACATGCTATCATGTGGGTGCCAATAAATCTAATTAAAATTATCAATAAACCACAACTACTTCAGACGACATTGAGCTATTTGAAGAGAAAAGGCGTATTTGTTTGCACAAAGCGAAATATTTTAAATATAGATAGTGAAAATGTGCTAGCGATATACAAGTGCCGAAGTAACAATAACAAATAGTGAGCGCTTCCATACGTATTAGTCATGATTCAAATGTTTTGCTGGAACTCATTATGCGTTACCTTGAATAGACTCTACTGCCTAAACGATATATTGTTTGAAAAAAAAAAACGTTCTGTAATTATCTATAGCGTAGTTTTGTTAATAACAACTACATTATTGTTACTTTTTTAATGGTTACAAAAAGGTTTTATTTATGTTTAATAAAACACTATACAGTAATAAACACACTGTGGGAAAATCTTGATTTTATTTTTAAATATTGAGTCCGGAATGGGACCTCGTCCTCTCTTAATTAAATTCCATTTAATTTTTCGTGTCATATTCACCTTTTACGTAACGTTCAATTGAGAAGGCTCGATATTACTGGCCACTAAGGTTGTCAAAACTTTTTAGTGTTAAATTATTATTACTCGTTTGAATTACAATGCTGACAGTTAGATATTATATATAGTTTTTGTAATATACACCACATACATCATGAATGGACTTAATTCCTCGCCAATAAAGAAGGAAGAATAACGTACACTTGGCTGTTTCTCACTGCCACCCGCAAAACTCGTATACCCTCATACATTTACATCTGTCTCTTTTTGGCTTTAACCATCATCCATCAGTTTGAACTTTCTCTTTTTTCGTTCCCATTTACACATATTTATATTGATTGATTATAAGTATTTAAAACTGTTAAACCTATTTTCAATCAAAAAAGTTCGGTGATCATTTTAAATTGTTATATTAATTCATTTTTTTCCATTGTAATCCTATAAGCCGATGACTTCTAGCAATACAAACACTGCGAAGATAGTTATAGGGTGTTTTTTTAAGTATTAATAACGTATTAAACTGATTAATGTCACTCAGTAATATAATCGCAGGAATAACAGATTAACAAACAATAAGAGTCTGCATGGATAAATAGTAAACAATAATTAATTTTAATATGTAATAATCCGAATTTTAAAAACACTTTTCCTTACTATAGTATAATTACATTATTTTGTATAAGGTGACAATCATCCCTTTAAAGCTTTTACACCTATAATCAATCACCCTGTATATGTATTTACACAAGTCATACAACTTTATACAAATTGATACTTGAGTGTGGACAAATTAATTACAAAACATGTTTTTTGTTCACAGTTATTAAAAATGCATTACGTAGGCGAAAACACTAGCATGTTGGTCGTTCTACCTAAAGAAATAAACGGACTTAGTCGCATATTGAAGAAATTAGCTGACGGCTATGATTTAATGGCTGAAGTGGATAACATGTTTAACACCAAAGTGCAAGTGACCATTCCCAAATTTAAGATTGAAACTGAGATAGACCTCGCCGAAGTTCTTCCAAAGGTAATATAGTTTTTAAAAGACATATTTATATGTACTAGCTGTCACCCGTCCATATTGCACCGGTACTGTTTTATGTGGAAGTAAAAGATTTAAGTATTGTTGTCAAGTTTTTTACTTCGTCGTTTCAGTCAAAAGATATCTATGGGAGATACACATAATCGCCACGCTTGGCAGGTGGGTTGGCTATCGCAGTGTGGTATTATGGTATTAAATGGACGTTGACGCTTATCCTTAGGTAACTTGCTTATAAATAGTGGCAAATCTATATAATGCATACACAAAGTTTTTATACTTCTACCACTTACTACTTTTCTCTGCTACTTTTTTACCTATAAGAGATTAAAACAATGCATTTTCTATGAATGCCGTTTAAACCCTTTTCCGAGTGGAATTTCGACAAATCCCTGTGTAGTTGAACTCTATTCTACGAAAGTGATATTCCTACCAAATTTCATGCCTTATAGATTTAGAGATGTCGTAAGTCAGTACATAGGTGGAAATCACGTAAATAGACACATTTATGGAGTAGGTATAAACAAATAAAAATGGTGACTCTTAGAACGTAATCTAATGGCAAATAGGATGATCTCATCAGTGCAGTTGTAAGTAGGCAAAACCCCGAAATAAATTGAAGGTCAAAGCGTTGCCTTGTCTGCTATTGGGATATTATGTAATTTAATGTTAAATGTGATTGTGGTTTTATAAATTGCTATTTTCGATGAAATTGTACATAATTGCTCAAACTGTTTATTGATCACAAACGTTGTTTTGAAAGTCTGACTATTATAAAAACTCTAAGACTTATAGAGTTCGATCGCGTTAAGAATACAAAGAATCGTTATTTACAAAAGTGTGAATTAAAGTGTTCACTACTTTAGTTGAATTTTTTAGTAAGATTTTTTATAGGAATACCACTGCTGCCTAAACATTAAATTAATTTATTATTAAATTAAATTAAAATTTATTTGTTGATTCTATGAGTTTATGGGGGACGCAAAGGGCGTCTGGCCTAAGACCTTTTAAGGTAGCGAAGTACGGCGCTTCCGGAAGAGCCTCGACTCGGGCCGCTACATACTACTATTTAACCTGATTGGGAGGTCGCTATCCTCTTAGATCGCTTAGTTGGACTCTCCGTGGAGTGAATCTGCTCAAGGGTCCCAGCGAGAGGGGACTTTGGCCTGGCTGTCACTGGTCAATAATATCCGCTTAGCATTCCAAACCAAGAGCGCCTAAGAGGGCCGTACCTCAACTTTGTCGGCTTATAAAACTATGATGGTATTGCGAAAAGCGTTAGCGCTTAGAAACGCTTCTATCTAGTATGATCGGGAGAGATATAATCGTTTAGGCCGGCGGACAATGAACCCTTAGAGTCTTAACGCGAATGAACTACAGCACTATCTTACCTAATTTGTGACAGAAGAAATCATATCAAAAGAAATCGACGAGATCGATATTTTTCTTAAACAAAAAAATTGTTATATTATTATAGTTGTAGCAGCATTATCTATTTACGTGGCCGTTAAAAAGAAAATTAGTAAAATTCATAAACATGTCATTGCATATGTAATACGAGAATAATCTATGGATTTATTTACAGCTCGGTATTCAAAGTATCTTCAACCAGGAAAACTCTGGTATCACCAAGGTCTTAAATATCCCAGAGCCACTGTACGTTTCAAAGGCGGTACAAAAAGCCTTTATCGAAGTTAACGAGGAGGGTGCTGAGGCCGCCGCCGCTACAGGTTCGATATATCTTTCAACTATTTGTTTCTTACCATTTTTCATTGCCTTTCATAATTCTGATGTATCATCATTGCTTAATTTGCTTTTTTTGTTATTTTATTATCCTTAAACTGTTTAAAAACTAAAAAAAAGTAGTTACTTCTCCGGTAACCAGGCGCAAATGTCATTAATTATAAATTAAACGCATTAATTAGAATCGTTTACTTAAATAATAATTTTTTATAATCTGACCTTATGAGTCTCTTGAAAACCGAGATATTTTTTTCAGTTCTGGCTAAATCTCAAATATTCATCTTTTTTTTGCAACAATTAAGGGATAAATAAGAATTAACGAGTAACTTAGTTTTAAAGGAATTAAAAAAAATCTGGCCAAGGAAATATTATCTCTGAGACAGTAAGAAATTTGGGGCAATTACATATTATTAGGCAAAACAGATGCTCGCACGGTACTCGAGACCACGTATCGGCAATCATAGCGAAAGAATTCCCCCTACACGATGGACAGGAAATATTCTTTAGGCCGTTGGAAGTCATTGTATGTAAGCATCTTCCAACCAGTCCAGCAGTTAACATTGTATGACTGAAATAAAAATGAAGTGATTTTCGCTTGCGCCCGGTTAACGGATAAGTACCAAAAGGCTTACCAAGGAGAAGAGACCTCTTTTCCGAAATAATTAATTTATATTATAACTAATTTTAAACTATAAAATGTTAATTTCGGCCATAATAGTGAAAATAACATTTTAGACGGCTACATAATTTTTTTTTTAAATGACTACATTATAATATTGTTTTGTATGCCTAATTAGCAACAAATAATGTAAACCATTACAACCAACGTGGATTTAAACGACATCTAAAAGAACGGGTTTGGTGATGGGCACTGTTCGTACAGTTTTTGTGTTATGCATGTGTGTGTGTAGCGGGCGCCATAAGAAAGAAGCGTTCGTTGCCTACGCCGAGTCGGAAGTTCACGGCTTCGAGGCCTGCGTTGTGGGGTGTGCTCGTGGAAGGCCAGCTTGCCGTTGCGGCGACGTACCGCCCGCGCCCGGGACCTAGCCCTAGGCTCGACTTATAAATTTTGCCCTCACAAAAACTAACGCAAGCAGTACAGTACAGTACAGTACAGACACTTGTCGACCAATCCGGTGAAATCGTAGTGAATAGCAGCCAGAACCTAGGCTCCAGGTAACATTCGGGCTACGCTATCTTAAAATCGATCCTAGAGAGACCCTAAGCTAAGGCGCTCTCCGCGCCTTGCCGTCTCTAACCCGCGGAATCTGCAAAAGCCAATTGGCCACAAGTGAGAGTGCGGTGCCGAAAATAAAACTTGATCTTGTCACTAATCAACAGTTGATATGTTACGCGTACGTAGAATTCAATATTAATCGAATATTATCCGATATAACAAGAGATTGGATATTTCGGATACATATTTACGCATTGAAAGTATATGATAGACATGCATATTAGTGAATGAAACAATCACTGTAAGTTATAACTTGCACGAGTGAGCCTAATCCGATAATACAGTAGATATATAGGTAGCCCGAGCCGAGAGAGGAGATTTTAAGCTAAGCGCACTCTGCCCATTCGAATCCACGGCAATTGCTGATGCCTCTTGGATAGCGATAATAATGATAGTGCTCTCCAAACGAGAAACACCACCCCTGTTTGTGCAGAGATCTTTAATCTATATTTTCAATCCCTTCATAATTTCTAAATCAGAAAATGACTAACGGGAGATATAAATCCGATCTCTAGAAACGCCTTAACAGAAACATTACTTATGTGTTAATAACTGAATGCTTATGTATAATATACTTTTCTCGTAAGATTTCAATGTAAATTAGTGTACATTTGTACTACTGCTTGCAACGGTTTCCCTGTGGTGCAGGCATGGTGATGATGCTGCGGTGTGCCAAGCCGCCCTCTCCAAGGTTCTACGCCGATCGGCCATTCCTCTACATACTCTTGGACTCGCAGCAAACGATACTCTTCATAGGAACCTACCGGGCCATTGCTTAAATTTAACATATTGTTAAATACGCATAGTTATACCATTAATGCCTAAGAGATTATTAACGTCCAGTTCTGAAAGACTAATCAGCTAAAGTAAGATTGATCTCTGATATGATCTCTAATATGATTTGAGCGGCTGCAATGCCTGGATATATTATTTAAATTAAATCATCGATTAACGGACGATTAACAGAAGAAAAACTTCAGTTAATTTCACTCATACGAAGAACTTTTATTATTACTATATTAATAAACGATGTAAATCATTTTATATGGTTTAAAATTTATTTTCTTCAAGTCTTATGAAGTTTTGTTACGATTACATAAACATTTTTCTTAACAGTGTATAAAATATTTAATTCTCGCCAAGACATTTTACGTCGACATTGACATGGTAGTGACATTGTTTTTACCTTTTTTTTAAAATGCTGTCCATTTTAAAATGACCATGACGGACTTATATAATAAAAAAATAATATTAAGAACAATATTATCTGTCGTAAAATGGAACTCAATTGTTTAATTATAATTTAAATAGTGATTAGTAAACCAACCTTTCACAAACTTAGGCAGGTTAAATAGATTTAGCAGCTGATAATTTTAACACAATCCTTAGTGATTGCTTCTTTGATTGACCTTTCAGAAACTGGGCGTAAATCACAGATGTTTTTTTAGCTTAAAATATATATTTTTGTGTTAACAACAGAATTACGTATGTCATGTCGTTCATTATTCTAAAATATATGATACATAAATGTTTCATTTGCCTATTTATCGATAGTAAGCCGTAAATGCTCTTATCAATCATATATATAATTGTGTTTATATTATGTTAAAGTAAACAAAATGCCTGCATAAATTAAGTGTGAATATTTGTCGCAACGTCTGTCATAAATAAAAGTTTTTCATTATATTATGATATATAAATGTTGAATCTGTGAATCTGCTACTTATAAAGATCATTTATTTACAGCAATGGGCATCATGTTCTGCTCGGCTATTCTTAATGAACCTCTCGTGCCGCGTTTCGTAGCAGACAGGCCTTTCCTCTCCGTGATTCTTGTCGAAGATACTCCATACTTTATAGCTGTACAACGAGGCAATTTCTAATGTTGAACAAAATGCATTTGCTATCACACGCTTACTGTATACCTTTGTTCCATTATTATAATGCTACCGAGACCGCTGTACCGCAGCGTGATGGGAGGTGATTATCGGCGGCTCCTTATTTTCAGTCCGGCGACGCTTATGCCTTTCTATCCCTCGGCCCCCGCCTCGACGCGCTCTCTTAAGGCTGGATAAAGTGGTGCCGGTAGCACTATGGTAATGTTTCTAAGACATGACAAACGTAATCATGAACATTGTTGAGAACGTACAAGCTATATTTAGATATTAATCGTAAAATTTATATTATTTTTAAATGCGTTAAAAATGTCTGCTATTTTTTAGAATTTACCACTTACAGAGTATTTACAAAAGGCCTTAATTTCCAAGATATACAGTACTTCAAACGATAAAAATATTCAGAGATTATAAAATGTGCAATAGGCCAGTAAAAAAACAATATATTGTAAAAATTCAATAGATTAACAGTAAAAATGTCTATTACATTTGTACTAAATAATTACTTGTTAATATTTAAAACATTTACTCTGTGTTCCTTTTCACAATTTTTACTATCAGTAGCACTATAATAAAATTGCATTTAAATGAAATACTTTTATACTAATAAGATGAATTTATTTATTATAATTATTTTAATAAATGTTTATTTCAACCTGTTGTTTGTTTTTTTTCGAGAGGTTTATTTGCAAGACAAATTTAGCATTGATACTCTGAGAGATTTCATTTTATCCGTCCATAACAAAAGTAAGGTGATCTTTGGATCTTAACCCATTTATTCTATCCTAAACAATAATTGCGTTCCATTACGTTATTTTCTGTCACATTACGTGGTAAAAGTAATTAAAAATCTTAGAAACCGAAAGATTACCGAGCAACGTTGATGTGGAGACGATCTGAGGTCTTTGGAAAACTCTGGATGCAGGGCGCTTCCAACCGGTCCAATGGCACCAAATCTATACGGGAGGGCCATGTCCAAAAGTAAATGTACTACGACTTAAAGGATGATGTTGCTTAAACTTAAGATCTTTAAGAATACTAATATTTTATGCGTTGAATCGATGATATTCGCAGCATTCTGTTTTAGTATCATATTTCTAAGGTATTAATACGTTTTCTTTCTGTCTACTGTCAGTTTGTTCTGTCTGCGTTTGATTAATAACATTTCTGTGTCAACTAATTAACACAAGAAATATTAAGGGTCTTACGGGTCGACTATTTTGTGTACGTGATGACATAATGAGTCGTACACTACTTGACATTGGTCTCCTCTATATATTTGCAATAGGTCTGTATCCTTCATGCTGCCTATAAGACTTTACCTATCTCCATCTTAGATCGTTTCTCCATTGCGGACCTAATTAGTTTTACCATGGTTTTACGTAATACACACTGGATGTGTTTGTAATTTTAAATTGGGCGGTAATATTAGAACAGTTTCTTTAAAAAATGCTGAAGCTTTTTAACAAATTTTTTGGACTTAGAACATCGCTTATTTCAGGGGTACAAATGTTTTAAAAAAAAATTAAAAGACACCACTTTATTATTTTCTGTTTAAAAAACCTGTGGAAAATGTCTTTGCCTATTATTTTGTTTATTTCATCAATATTGTTCCTATAGGTCATTTATTTTCTATGATCAAAAAGTAAAGAACTTGGAAGAATAGAGAAATTGTCGTTTAAAACCGACGAGGGCCACGTCCAAAATATCAATGATTTAGTTTTTGAGACTTCCCCGATAGTGTTGGCAAGTCATTTGCCTTAGCCTAAACAATTTTGTAAGATGTTTTGTATCTCAAACGCGTCAAGTCTCGATTGGTCGATTTCATACTACATTGGTTCTTCGCGACTGTTTTGCCTCGACGGATCGTTCCGCAACCACCGTATCCGCTTTATTTGGCTCCGTGTAACTTCCGGCTATTCAGCCAACTCAAAAGATCAATGTCGTTTTAAGACGATTGAAAAAAATAAAACTGAATCGAAGAAGGTCTTGAAAGTTATACCGGAAAAGGCTAATTCCGACTGTTTCTAGGATTAGAAAAACCGTTGGCAAAAGTTTTATCTGAAAAATTGATTTAGAAGAATAAATAAAAAACTTACATTTTATATAAATGGTAGTATATATATCGAATGAATAAAAAAATTATGAATGCTTAAAGGGAATCCGTGTCTAAAGCTACATCCCTGCTTTCATTAGCAAAATAAAATATCTGAAGTCATAAAATATAATTATATTAACTATGATATTATTTATGGATACATTAATAATAACTACGTTATATGTGAATTCTACAGGGACCCTCGTCTTGCGGATGCGTGCTTCTCTCGGAATAGAATTCACGGCGAATTATCCATTCCTTATTTTAATATTGATACCGAGAAGTGCAGTCATTATTGCCACGTATAAAGGAGATTAAAGCTTTTAATTTTGACAGAAGAATTAATAAAGAATTCGTTTTTATTTTACTTTTAAGACATTTCTTGTGGAGAGTATGTGGAGGTAGTAAGTTTATATTTTTTTAATAATTGATTGTTTCTGCATACACCATACATTAATAATACACATAAATTTATGAAATAATTATAGATATTATAAATTAGGTACCATGTGGGGAATACGATATTTAAATACGGTAATAAATACAATAATTGTTACACTTGTACTACATTTTAAAACGTAGTCACATGTAAAACCTTCTTTAAGTAACTTTACAATTGTTGACGCCCACAAATCATTTGTCTCTTTCATGTGCATACAAAGTTTCTTTGAAAAAGAGCTATATTTACGGCGGATAGAAGTATATTTTTACGCTTTATTATTTATTAACCGAGACTAAGATATAAAATCGTTGATTTAATTTTCAATTTGATATATGCAACTACAACAGATATGTGCATGCACCTAAAGTATATTTTGACTGAAATTCCAGTGACCCTGTTTGTATTAAAAAATAGGTAAATATATAATCTCCTTACAAGATATAAATGCTTTCATATCAAAACTCAGATAACATTACTTAAAGTTAGCTATTTAAATAAATATAGGAATATTATATATATACTTATTACATGTATAAAAAGAATTGTACTCTTTGTCGAAGACGCGCCGAATAAAAAAACCTGCAATAACAATGCCCAGTGTTTAACCGGCGTTATCTCCACGGTGTACATTAATTAGCCTTCATTAATTCAACTGTTAAGTAGCTACTTATGAATACGCGGAACAGAACGTATTTTCTACAGCTGCTTATAGCAGGCCAATGCAGTATGATTACAACTCTCGAACAGTTTTGTGCCGTGATATACCGATTTGTCGTGATGTATTTTGAAACGTTATTTAACGTCCGTTAAGTATGTATTTAGAATTTCTTATATGCCATCTGAAAATCAATAAGCAACTCAAACGAAAACCAGTTAAATTGATTACAGTGAAGAAGGCATGACTTTCGTCGGCGTTACGTCACTTATTGTTTTTTACATTTTATGTTCAACAATCAGATCAAATCAGTATAATTTAAGAAAAATTTCTTTTACAAAGAATCCACAATTTTCGACGTTACCTGATCTTCGTTACAGTACACCGGTGATGTGTTATATTACCGCAGATAACTGTTATGTTACACATTTTCCAACTCGTAAATATGCGAGTTACTCCAACGCACCTCCGTATGCCCTTAACAAACGAGAATTGAACCCTCTTAATCAAAACTACGTCCAAAGACGGACTTTTGAATCGCATCCAGCGAGATTGAATTCACCTATCGCTCTCTATGAAAAATCTGTCAACCAGAATTTAAATCCGAGTGGACAGAGATCATTTAATTATAATTATTTTATTAGGGATAGTAAATCAATACCTACACGATTATTAGGAACTTTAAATGCAACTCCTATTAGAAAAAAATATTTATTGCAATCGATTAATAATCCGTATATTTACGATATCCTTGCCAAAAGAAGTACCCAATTTATTGAATCGACAACAAGAACTAGTAAACTGCAGGACACAAGAAGAACTAATTCTAATTTGATTGTAACCGCGCCATATAATAACAATCATGAAAATACATCAACTAAGAAATTGAACGTGTCGACAAATGCACAACATGAACAGTGGAATTTTAATATGTACAACAATTATGAAGTAATGGCGGAATTTATGCAAGCACTCGATTCCTTGGAACGAAAATTTTATAAGGTAAGATTGATCACTATATAACATCATATCTTCGTACAAATTCCTGACACGCTCACAAAATTATTTTTTAAAGCAAAAAAAGAAGTTATAAATACTTTAAGGATAAGAAAAAAATAATAAATAATAAAGAAGTTCTATGAGCTGAAAGGAAACATAGTGATAACTTTGTCAGCTCTTTTACCTCAACAGACAATAATAACGACCTAAGTATACGTTTACACGGAATCATAATATCATATTACACCTGTGATTTGCATGGTGCCAACGCGTTCTCTTGCTCTTACGGTGATTGTTCCTGTTTAACCTTAGGTTTGTCGTATTTCCTGGCTAATGTCTATTTAGTCTATAATTAAAACATGAAAATAATGGAAAATTTTACTGTTAATGTAAATAAGCTATAAATTGACATTGAATGCTATAAACTATGTCATTTTTGATTACGTGCAAAAGTTATTTTCTGTGTACACTACACAATTTGTTGTTACAATTGTAGACGCCCACTAGAATCATCTATTCATCTTTGAATATTTATTCTATATAGGCATTAAAACATAATATACGTTTACATTAGTTTGGTGTAATGTAGTACAAAATTAAATATGTTTGCCTATTGAAAGCGTATACAGGCCTGTAATTATGCTACATTAAAATGTTAATTAAACGGTTCTCTGAATAATAATGAAACAAAACATGAACGATGTATGCTACATTAATTATAGTCAATATTTTATTATTTCGTTACAGTGATAGTATAGGGAAAAAAGTGTATGTAGTCGTCTTATCCGCAAATAGCCTGAATAATTTTTTAAACAAGTTTATAAATATCTGCATCAGTAAAATGGGTGATAAATTTCGTAGCAAGGGTAGTAAATGCTACGGGCACCGCGCACCAAGACCGTAAAATGTTTAAATATAAATGGTAATAAAAAAATATTTTTTTAAATCAATGTATCTTTCGCTCTATTAATTTTCCACGAAAGAGTTGATACAAAAAGTAAGACTGTTTTTTAAATTTTTGTACATTTTTAAAACTGAGCGCTGGTAACATTAATTAAAACTTTTGTGGCTCCTTTACACGTTGGGCGATCGTATTGGCGCAACAAGATGCGCCAACGTGTGAAATGTACATTGGTGTTAGGCGACTATGGCATGGGCGATGGTGAATGAGAATGGCCACGGTATCGGTGTATTGACTTCTTTAGGAGCCATAACACTACTGGCTCTAAAGAACTTGCATCCATGTTTAACCCACATTGAGCGTAAGATAGAAACACTACAAAACTAACAGGTGTATTCCCAAATATCGTCCAGCTAGTCTTTGTATTCAAAAAGTTGTTTTGTACGAGTAGGTATTATGTTGCAATGGTGATTAAAAATTACCGAAAAGAAATGTTATATGTAAAGAACAAACAAACAACAAGTGAGATATTAAGTTAATAATCGAATTAAAATTATTATGACTTTTAATTAAGTCGATTGAATTTAAGTATTTGATTGTATTCATCTGAAAAATCTGACCTGTTATAAAGCCGAGGTTATGAACGCAACAAACATAAAAAAAATATATTTCAAATTACTTTATAAATTACCTTACTGATGTGCGTGACTTCGAACGTAAACTTACAACTTGTTATTTACTTATTTGAAATATAAGCCGTAAGATGCGTAAAAACTAGGTTCAACTAAGTATAGTGTTATGCATACCTTTTATATTTGTTATTTGTTTATTTTAGAGCTTCATATCTGTTGTTAATTTACGGCAGGACTTTTCACCGTTCGAAGCTACATTTAACACTAATCATACCAACACTTACTAGGCACTTATTTCTATCATAGCGTGTCATATGACTCAACTTTACATTTTCTATAATGTATGGAATAAAGTTATTAGGAACGATATAAAAATTAAATTTATTATAGTTAAACACAATAGCATATTAACCATTTCTATTATAAACCCAAAAAAAAATGTTAAAAATGGGTCATTTGACCCGTTATGGTATGTTTAGTGTTAAAATTATACCGTATTACCGTAGAGAGAACGATTGGTTCTAATACAACAGTATTGAGTTTGAACCAAACAGCAACACTTAAATGTACAGCATGTCTTCTCGATCTAGAAACGTCGTGTTCAAGTCAAAATCAAATTGAAAGTAAAATAATATACACCAACGGCATTGGGGATAGGCCAAACAATTTTGATATGGATAATTAAATTGCAAAAGAAAGTAAGAAAGTGCGACATATGAATAGTGATTGATTTCAAAGAAAATTTACGAAATATAAAACCAACCACGCTTCTACCAAAAGTCTTTTGTTTTGTTTCCAAATTACGGATTTAGGTAGTCTGACTTCACAGTATACAAAAGACAGATTAGATAACGGGAAGAATACGCATAATTTGATGTTTAAAAGACATCAATAAAGCGCTCAGCATAGACAAGACATAATTTTGCTATTAAATCTTTTTAACAAGAAAACGCACACTTATACCCGAATTGTGAGCCATATTTAGTTGAAGCAAAAGTATTGGCGATACTGTTAGTTCTTAATTTGCCCCAATTAAATCTAGAAAAGTTTGTTCGTAACTTTTATCAGTTTTGTTTAAAATACTTATAATTTAAAGCAAACCAAAGGTGTCTTGTCAAAATTTGTTACAATCCCGCGCAGGCTTAATCCGGCACTGCATGAGTATATTTTAGATAACGAAGATAACCAGTAATTTAATAGTAACATTTCGAAATAAAAATAAATAAAACTGAAAGCAATTAACTAATAAATTGTCTTTAAATAATCCTTTTGCACTAATATATAACTTAATGGAAGGGAGATTTAGAACAAATTACAAACCTAAATGTTAATATAAACATTCCTCCAGCGAGCAGTCGGAATTTATAATTAGAATTCGTGAAGCTTCGAAGAATCCTTTTGAGGAGTCCAGATGATTGTTTATTTAAGTCGAATGTTACCAAAGGTACATGCTATCAGCTCAAATGATCACTGATTATAATTAGTAGTTTTCCGTTGACAGTACTCCATTGATATATAGAGACGTGTTTACCAACGTGGATCTCATGCGCACAGTTGGCCAATTGGATTGTTAAGGGGGGTAATTTGAAAATGGATTTGGCAAAACTTTTACCCTTTCGCTCCGGTCATTTAAATGAAATACTAGATTTCGGTGCCAAATTTAACGGAAAAAGCGAATTATTATTTGCGATGAATAGGTATAATTTCGATTTTAATATATTGTTAGGTATAATTTCGCTTGACGCGAGTAATAGCAACTGCCTGTTTGCTGCGTCGTCAAGAAAACTTCCCTGCGGCAGACGGCAGGTTTCGCGGGGAATCCCGGAAATTTAAAAATTTTGCTAAATAAAGCAGTTGTTCACACTGGAATGACCCAAAGATCTCTCTAAATGAAAGTAATATGGAAAAATCTTTATTAAGTTATTTAGGATTTGACTTTAAAAAAGATCATTATATGTTTTTAAAATTACCTTACTGTGTTTTTTTGACAATGTCCAAGTAATTTATTTCTAAAACCTGTAATTTAAGTTTCTTAAATGATAAAATAAAAAATTATAAATGTTAAGGTTAAATAAGAATTTGACAAAGGCTAAAATTTTGAATTTCCTTGCACAAAAAAGGTTCGTAAACACTGATTTAGAGTATCAATACCAATACACATGAAACTTAAATAAAATAAAATAATATAAGGTCCGTTGCATGTTACATGAATAAACTTTTCCAATTTAATTTTATTACTAAAGTAAAAACACGCTTTACGCTATAAATTGATAAAATTTTAAATAGAGTCAGTTATCGATATTATTTTTTTATAATTCGTCATATGGCTAGATTCAAAGAATTTTATTTAATATACTATAACAGAATATATAATCTTACATTTATATTAAAAAAAAGGAAAAAACTTAACATCCAGATGCAAAACAACACACAACAAACATATATATCTAATAGATTCAGGCGTTACTTTGCGGAATTCCATCCTAAGTAAAAAAGGACCAATATATAGCTACTTCCGCCATGCAGCAGTAGTCGTGCAATAAAGTGCACCGCCCGCCAGCCCGCTGATAAATGCGAATGCGGCAAACAAAGCGAATTACGCAACTACCACCGATAAATCACTCAACACATGTTGCACCTAAACACTCTTAAACATATATATTTCAATTGTAATGTAATTTATTTTTATCCATATTATTTAACAACGTTGTAATATATATGTTACGTAAAGAGGTTATAAACTTATAACTGTTGTAATTTCTAGGTTACTTTTGCAAAATTGACAACTATTAGCCCGGCAGATCGAACAGAGAACGGGATAAGTTTTGCTCAAACGGGACTATTTCTGCAGCTGGCCTTACTGGCTATTTCGTCAGAGGTCAACACGGACACGCGAGAGGAGATCGAGGAATGCATTGGACTCGAACTCACAGATACGGTATTCAAAATACTCTTAATTCAATATTTAAGCTTGTATTTTAATGCGTAGTGACATTTTGGTCTATTAGATAAATTTTGACTTTCTAAATATATGGCACCAACTTATAAAATATTTCGCATAAGTTTAAGTTTTAATTTTTGGCACGGAGCGTTAGCCTACATTTTTACACAGAAAATAAGCGAAAGGGTTCCCACATAAATCTCGGCTCGGCCCGTTAAACAGTTTATCTCAGCGGATTTGGAAGGTACTCTTCCATGGTCTTATCACGACACAGCTGAAACTCAGCTCAGCATCAACTATCAATATAAAATGTATGAAGTATATAATATATTTTAATTAGATTTTGTGGCTTCTTATATACAGGAAAAAATATATGTTTTAAAAGAAATTATGTCGTCACTGCCGAAGTCAAACGAGGCACTAAAATTTCGAACATCTTCGCGGCTGGTGTTGGGAGTTCGGCACAGCTTGAAACCGCAGTTTCTACACGGCTTGGCTCCCGCAAAGCAGCTACACATAGACCGAATCAACACCAACGACACGACAGAAGCATTGACTGCTACTCTTAATAGAATGGTAACGTTTTTAAAACACATTTCAGTTCAAACATCAAGCGCAACTTCTATTTCTCTAAATGCAATTGTTTGTAGGATTTCACACTAAATAAATAAAAAAAAATTGTCTTCATCATGTCAGCCGAATGACGCCCACTGCAAGGCAAAGCTTTCCCCGAAGATCACCACATTGACCTTGCGCTGTCCGAAACCAGCGATGTCCCGCTTCCTTCACCATATCGTCGGTTCTCCTATATCTTGGCCTGCCAACGCCGCATCTATGGCCTCGTGTTCGACACTAGGCTAGCTTTGACGGGTACACGAGCAATATAATATACAACGCCCACTGACATTTCAGACAAATAAATAAAATAAAATGATGATAGCGGTTTTACAATAGACACAAAAGATAACTGGAATGCATCGCAGTTGAAATAAAGCAAAGTCACGGTATGCAGGCCGAGTCCACCTTACAATCGAGTGCAGCCAGATACAGGGCTACCTATATCAACGACCGCTAAATAATCTTTACCCGACGACTGTTAGCTCAACAAATTGCATCTCTCCTTAATGTTTTATTTGTTTTACTTTTTTGTACACGAAGTGAAATATATGTGATATGGTAAGCTAAACCTTGAATGAATTATTTATTTATTTATTTAATAACTTATATGTGTTTTGTATAACGGCGAAATTAATGCCGAAAGCATTTTTTGCCAGTTAACCGTTTCAGTGATGCAGAGATAAATTGATAAAGGTAGGTGAAACTAGTTAATATAATAAAACACAAAAATAAAATAATAAAGTAAAATCAAATTGAGAAGGAAAAGAATCATATAAGAAAACCTTATGAAAATATACATTAGTATATTTACAAAAGGTTTTTTTAAATGATTTAAATAATTTAATTTTAGTGGTTGAAATTCAATGTACTGTTTTTTAAATGGATCGGGCCAAGTCTTGCAGCCCCTGGTCTACATATATGAGATTTATAATCCTTTCGTTCTCTGGTTCGTCTACGGATCTCCTCATTCCTGATTCGATCTCTAAAAGAAAAATCGTGTAATAAAACCAAACAGTTTAATAAATCTTACAACATTCAACATGCGTTTGTTTATGGTATTGGACTAAAATCCTATTGTTATAGATTGAAAAAGATTCCGGGGGAGCGATGCACGATACTTTCGAAGAAGAAGAGCTTTCTGAGGGAATTTGTGCGGTCCTCCTCTCGACGATGTACCTCCGTGCCCGCTGGCGTTCTGCCCCCACAGTTCTCAACGGCACGCACGCCTTCCTCGACGCGGAGAACGCCCCCCCACGAACCATGCGGATGATCAGAATTAACGATATCATGCGATACACAGAATTGAACGAGTGGGACGCCGAAGTAAGCAAAGTCATGTCATATAATAGATTTATTATAGCAACAATGATTGCAATTTAATACAGGTGATATATCAAATGACAAATTTCTTATGAAAATATAAATACGATTCATAATTTTTAGTAATCGCGAGGTATGTATGAAATAATCAACACTAGATATACGATAACAGCGACAATGAATATGACGCTGTTGAGTAAGTTCGCGAATTGTATCCATTCTGCTGCGGCGCGACCTTTTTCTTCGATTCCGTTAATTCCGTCACCTTCATCGGACAACGTTTTAACTTCTGTAACTTCGTACGGGTCGAACTCGGTGAATACAACGTACTTGCCAGGGCCACTACTCACAAGACGGTTCACGGAGACGATCCAAGTGGGCGGTGCCAGCGCTCGTCGCCTCAACGACATGAGTAGCAGCGTCACAACGATAGCGGCCAGCGTCACCAGCATCGAGTCCCGAACGAAGAGCAATATTATAGGCGTATCGGAGCTGTGCTTGGGAATGTCGTACCCTATTTCACTAAGAAATGTAAAATGACCAAAAAGACTGAAACATACCATAAAGAGCCTCGTGTTGTCTTTGACATCCAGGACTAGGGAAATTAATGTCAATATCACTATTGCGATTGAAGGGACAACAACAATCGCTGCCGGGCCCGCAGCCTCTCTTTTCATTATAAATGTGTACTTCAACATCGGGTAAGTGCTGTTGGGGCAACAACTGTACTGGCCCGGCAAGCGTTCGTTAAGGACTTTCATTAAGTTCCAGCCCGGACCGTTTTGATAGTCATCTACCACCACGGGCTGCTTCTGATAGAAAGTAAAATTCACTTGCTCACCGGTATGCATCCAAGACCCAAAAAACAATGTACAGTTCTGATCATCGTACGGCCAGCGGCGCAAGGAGGTGCGACATATACCAGTGTGTGCCACAGGAGGTACGCAGGTCACGACGCCGTCATAATTCACCGTGCAGATCGTGTAAAAGGAGTCCGATTGATACAAAGATGCGTCTGCATTGAACAAAGCCAAACGGGGTGTCCACAATTGATGGCTTTCGATTTGGATTTCCTTGATTCCGCCGTAATCGGACGGTGTCCATTTTAGATATTCATCTTTCCACGACAACGCCATCCAACTATGCATCGTGAAAGTCTCTTCCAAAGAATCGAAACTAATATATTTCAAAGCGATTCGTACTTTGACGGTTATAGAGTTTTTGTAATCCTTCACGGGTCGGTCGTCGGAGCTGTAAGCGCAAAGTAAATCTTTGTGAAGTTTAGCTTCGTCGTGGATCGGTTCTTCTCTTTCATTTGGACAGGCATTAACGAAATACAATCCATAATTTATAAAGAAAATCACGTAAAGTGAAGTGAGCGAATACATCGTCACCGTAACGAAATCGAAACTTGAATAAAATTTTTCATTATGGGTTGATACTTGTCCAATACAAATGAACGCCCCCTTCGATAACAGTCATTCGATACTCAATATCTGCTGCCAGACACCATTTTTAATACTATATTTCAAATAATTATCGAATATTTTAATAAGTCAAAATATATGTATAGTATTTAATAATTAAATGTCAGACTTATTTATCTTCAGACTGGTTAAAACGAAGCCATTTATTTCCAAATCTTAAAAACTTACTTAACTTACCTAAAACGTCGTGTTTAATATTTCTTTAATGTTATTTGTTGGTAAATTTTTCCTTTCATTTGTATTAACTCTGGGAGAATTCTAAGTTATTTTTGTTCAATCAGTCCCTTCCTGCGATTTCCGTATGATTTCTCAACCTTTTGTAAGGCCGGTTAACATTTTCGTATTGTACGTCTCAACTTCGTCGGCAGCAGTATCAAACTTTTTCTTGACATCGTACAATTTTTCCAGCCCATCATCACTATAATCTAAGAGTTTGGGTAAGAGCATGGTGAAAGTTGGTAATACTTCTCATATATTAGTAACAGACTTTTTGAATTCTCTCCATAATTATTTTATAAAATAAACATGATTAATGTTATTATCTAATACATTTTTGTAATTAACAGCTGAAATGCTAATTTTTTAAGAACGTATTATTAACATCGTATAGATTACTATCTGTTTCCCGTACGCTTCTCATAGCCAGCACTGCCTTTTGTTACTGTAATTTTAAAAATCTGTAATTTGTATTTTTTCACATGTTAAAAAATATGTTGGCTAAGTTTTAACCTAATAAGAGTTGTAGTAAATATACAATTTTTTCATGCATTCCGTTCTTACCTACTCTCGGCTAAAAGGATATTCCTAGTAAATTTCAAGTCTCTTAAGTCTTATAGCACGCAGAACACTGACCGGCAAACGCAGAGTTGGACGTCTACCCACAATATGGAGAGATGACCTTGTTAAGGGCGCCAGAAGACAGTAAATGCAGGTCCTATTGAAAATCTATGGGGGAAGCTTACTACTAAGCTACTGACTGAAATTATCATGATTAACCCAAAAAATTCTTCAAAAAATGATAAGAGAAAAACACAGTTTATTTCATTTATGACGTACTGTAGCTGTATTGAGCTGGCAGACAGAATAGGCTGACGGCGATTTGCCTAACCTCTTAGTCGCATAGTGAATACTATTAAAAATGCAAATTACAGTTAATATATTAAAAAAAAGAGAACTTCTTTCAAAAAGTAATTTTGTTCGTAGGCTGTAGAAGTGTTTTACGCTACTCCCGGTCTATCCCTGTTGATAGTACTGCCGCGGGGTCGTTCATTACGGAAGCTGTCGGGCCAATTGGCGGAAACAAGTATCCACAGCGTACTGGAGCGAATGTACACACTTCGTGTCGCCGTCAACTTACCCCTATATACTCTCCGCATGACTTTACTGTTACCAGGGAAATTAGAAGCAGTAAGTAAAAATTACACTAACACATGTCTACTTTCACGGATCAGTCTGGAACTTTTGTTCCCAAAGAGATCTATGTGGACCCCTAGATATCCACGGGAGACTGAGGACATCTCCTATCGATAGTGTAGATCTAAAATATTTACTTGACTTTACCTACCAATGGAGACAAGTAATGTTTTAAATATTCGGCAGCTGTCACTTGTAAAAACTTGCTTGTTCTTGACCTAATCTTCATATTTTATTGATTTTTGGAGATCACAAGATTCTGTTATAAATATGAAATACGGATTTAAAAATTATAAGTCAACAACCCTGTGTTATTCATAACAGATTCTACTTTGTACACTGAAAACACTCGCGTTCTAAGACGGTGCTCATCGCCCAGAACATCCGTTTCAGGTGCAGTCGGAGAACGAGTCAGAGCCTCCCCTTGACCGCTGAGTAGATACTCGATAACTATCAAATCAATTACTACAAAAATCAATAAACCAGATTTCCAACTAGTACACTGGTTCGAAACCGTCCGACCTTGTTCAATTTTGATATTTTTAGCTCGCGTATTCCGAGCTTTCGGTTCGATGAAACTGTCAAAACCGTGAAGTTTTATAGCAAAGAATATTACCAAATATACGTAAATGATCATTTATTGGTATTATGGCGTTAATAACTATATATTTACTTTATACTATGCAATCACAAATAATTAAAAATATTGAATTGTTATGTAAATCTTTTGCTATTTTATAATTTACGTCATTATAAGTTGAACTCTTTTTTTAAAAAAAATAGTTCTAAAAATAATACGAAACGTATTCTACTGATATATACATTCATAAGAGGGCTATGGTCGAGATTTATCCAGAAATGAGATCTGTAGACGAACTAAAATAACTGACATATCCTAATGAATTAGTTGAAATGTCAAAGAGCAGGCCACATAGCACGTAGAACAGAAGAGTTCCTAAGTTTCTGAAGTGGTAGCCACGGGCTAGCAAACGCAGCATAGGACCACGACCACGGACCCTCAAGGACAGATGACCTTGTTAAGTTTATGTGAAGACGTCGAGGGCCGTCCTGGGGCTCATTTTCAACTGGTCTTATTAGAAATCTATAGTAGAGACCTATATCCCGCAAAGAACGTCCTAAAGCTGAAATGATGATACATTTATAATAATATTTGTTTGTAGATGGGTATCAAGCAATTGGTCGATATTAAAGGAGGATGCGATGAACTAAAATTGTCACATGCCGTCCAAAGGCTGATGTTCTGGTCCGAAGCAGGAAGAAATGCATACAAAGATGATGGTAAGTTTTAACCTGTCTGAATGTGTATAACTATGTCCTTAATCTCCGCTGGCAAACAGTGGCGCAAGCGTTATTCCCTTTTCGACCAGTAATCGACGTTGGACTTTTTAAGATTTAGCATTTCATAAGCTTGAATAACATAATATTGGGTGAGACGTTTAATTGTCAAGAAGGTGAAAGTCCTGCATAAATAACAGTTATCAAAAATACATTTTACAATAAACGGCCACTTTGAAATATTACGAAATAAACTTAAAAAGATTATTAAAGAAAAATCATAAATTCCTCATACAGTCTAAAGAGGTTTTAAGCAATATCATAATCAAAATATTCTTTATTTGTATAGGCTATTACAAGCACCTTATAATCGTCAATCATAAAATAGTGTCAGCATTGCTGTCCCTACACAAAGCTATCACTGGCTCGGAAGGCAGTTCTCCTGAGAAAAGCCGGCGAGAAACTCAAGTACTCTTTACGAATATAGTCTTATAAAGAGTGTTTGACAATAGTAGTAGAATTCATGATAATTAACATCCTGAGTGAGCATCAACAACATTTAATTACACGCATTAAAATCGTATTTTATTTTTAAAAGGAAATTATTCTTGAATAGAATAATATACTCTTTTCAATAATATTTTTTTTTAATATTAGTTAAAATCTCTCCAATAGCAGATCTGGAATATATTGTGGAATTTTATTGTATATAGCGTGTGCTATAAATGACTTATACAATTTTTTAAGGCGAAACTAGGAGTGTAAACCTTATTATTATTTCTTGTGTTAACAGTGTGCCTGCCTTTTAAATCATTTTGGATGTTTTAGCGCACAAACAAAACACATTATTATAGATATATTGCGACGCAACCGTAAGAACCACCTTTGACACCTTTATTAAAAACTTCTCGAGAATCTTCTCGAAATTCTGAGCTCCAATGCAGTGAATTGTCTGCTCTATTTTAAATTACAAATATTGACTTAATATTTGCTGCGTTGCCCCAGAGTAATATGTCATAGGACAATATGCTATGAAAGCATATTGCCAAAATAAACGAGTCTGGCCGTATCAGTGTCCGTAAGCTGTTTGACTTTTCGAATATCGTAAGCAGCGGAGCTGTGATATACGGAGTAATGATATACTGACGATACTGGATTAAAAGTATTTGTGAAAGCGATAAGCGAAAGAAAACCAAACTGATTTTGTACCGGGCTCTTAGATCTGGGCGAGTGTGGGAACGACGTAACCGTGCATTTTAAATTAAAAAATACCTTTATAAGAGATAATCTTATTCTAGTTTCTGGCTCTTCTAATTTGAGATTACTATGACTGATTAAAAATGGATATCAATGAATTGATAAAGTGGAGAACAGTGTCTTGAAGTTTCAATATATTCACTATACATTTGTTGTGTACAATTGTTTAATGTTGTTCATGTTTTTAGGTATCGAATGGGATGAAGCGCCTGAACTGGAACTATTCATCAACCGTCCATACATATTTTTTGTTCGTTGGCGCAACATCACCCTTATGAATGGACATTTTGTTTTATAAACTGAAAAATATGTTTTTTAACCCATATGTAAACATTATTTGTTAAAAAAATTATACTTTTATGCTAATTTCACTTGCAGAAATACATAGAATCCGTTAAGTTTTTAGTTAATCCGCAAAATCAAAGAAAAGAAATGTTTCTGAAGTATTTTAAATAGTTTAATTATTTATCACTTACGTATATTATACGTTACGTATAAAATAGGAAAATATATGAATATAAGAAAAAAATAGAAAATCAAAAATATTTGTCAGCGAAGTGAAAGAATTAATTTAACTGTCCGACTACGCAGTTAAATAAAATGAAAACGCGGCATCTGGAAGAAATATGTTGCTTATTTAATTCTTTGTTAACAGTGCCGGTCAATACAATTGCCCTATTTTTGTAAACACATGATGCGCTGAGACATATTTAAATAGGGCCTATCTTTAAAATAAGCCTAAATTTTCATAAGTTACATTTCATAACTTACAAGTATTAAAAACTATAAAATAATCAATTTAATAAGAATCAAACGTATAATTATAGTAACTAATAGTTATAAATGTTTCTAGAATAATATATTTTAATATAAATAAACCTACTTAATTTTTTAGTTACTACTAGTTTAGTAGTAGTACTTTGAAAACATGTTATATTTTATAACATATTACGATAAATAGAAAGAAGGCTACAGCGGCCTGCTTGCAATAATTGTCTTATTGTTATGTATGTATATAACAATTAAATTTTATAAGCAGAAAACGTAGAAAATTATTGACGTTTCAAATTATCATAACTACATAATATTTTTATGGGGCAACAGTACATATATGAAAACGCGTATTAATTTACCGAATAAACCATATATTATTTTCAACCTGCCAATTTTTTTGTATAAAATTACCATAAGTGTCATCAAATATTTATTATGTACTCTGAAAAAAAAACCGCAAGCGTCTAAAATGCATGGCATACATAAATGCTATCCGAGTAACTAAGTAAAATAATTATTATACAGAAAATGTGAAAAAACTGTTGTTTTTAAATGAATGAGGCCGTCTCTGATAAAAACAGAAACGGAATTAAAAAAAAAAGTCCTCCGATAATATTTTTAAAAAAGGAACTTAGTTTGATATGCATTTAATTTCGTTGACTAATCGTCATTGCCTAATGGCAGCCCTGGTAAATTTGTCAATTGACCCCGTTATAATGCTCATTAACCCCGATTTTTAAATAAGCGGTCAAAATGCGGTATCCTTGCATTTTACATAAATATATATTTTTACATAATATCTTAATGCTTTGTTTTATAATTGATACCTTCTAGACAAATAACGTAAGAATTCTTTAGAAACCTGCCTCTATTCTTACAATTTCATTTCTACAAATTTAAGGATTTTTTTTTGGTTATATTTCAAATTAAAGCGTTTTAATTTTATTAATATTATGATTTAAAATGGTATTAATTAATATATTAGTATTATTTATTAATTTTTATTCATTAATAATTCCGAGACTACAAACGTCTCGGTGTTTTAATATTTTTTTGTCTTTAAAACTTTTTACGGCGTTTATGTCTATATCCCAAATATTGCAAAGTATTATAGCAATAACAAAACTATAAATCACGTGCAAACAATCTGAATGCACTTGAAAATAACACGTTAGTTGGCACTAAATTATATCCAGCACTTGAGATTTGGCACGGACATTTTGATATATTTTATAGTCTGTGTTCAGGGAACACGTGAGAATTATCCTATATTTCAACTGTGTATCTTTGACGTAAATAATTTGATTATATTACGTAACGTTTATTTTAATCATAAATTAAAGAAAATCGTATTTAGAATACATATTAAAAACTAATATATAGTTTATAGGAAGTAAAACATTTTCAGAAAAATTTAAAAGCCCAATGCTTTTTGCATATGCCATTTTTTTTAATTCTTAAGGATCAATCGAAGAGTTAAATTCTTAAAAGTATGACATTTTTTATGTATAATACGCGGACATCCATAGGGCATATTTTAAATCCACCTAGAAGTTGAGGAGAGAAACCTTTAGTTAGTTATGTATTAAAAACATGTACGTACAACGATATTAAGGAAAGGCTTTTTAGGAGTAGAAAAGAGTTCTCTAATAAGTTATGTGAAGTAGACCGCATGACTTCCACACAGGATGCTATTACGGAGATGCATTGTATTTACAAAGTTATGTAACTATTAATACTCCTGCGCGAATAATATAATATAGAGTTCCCACAGTCTGCGTGTGACGATGATTGTCTACCAGAGTCTTATTGCATATTAGAATAGAAGTTCGTAGTCTGCCAACAAGATGATTATTCACTTTTTGAGTGTCATCGGTTGAGACTCGCAGGTTCAAGTGCGGCAGCTACAGAATCTTTATAAACAAATGAATAACACTAAAACATAATTTATTATCAACATACAAAAATATTCTAAATAAAAACTCGTTTAACAAAATAATCAGCGGATCTTTTAGGTTTATAAACACTATGCGGCTCGCACAGTATACGGCCCAAAGTGACTGCGTTGACGCCGCTGCGATGTAAGATGGCGTAGAGTTGATGCGGTGTGGGCCAGTACGGAATCCTCGCGAAAACTGCAGTGGCTGTTCCCGCGCAATCGCGCATTACTACGAGCTCTTTGCCACGGTCTCCATACATACTCCATTGATCCGCGCTCTGTTCATTTAGTGTGTATTTCCCTGTGAATTTTGATGTATTGAACCGGTTTAATTAATTCAGATTGCTCTTGTAAAACTTGTTTTAAAATATCCGGCTATCCAATCTTTTAAAAAAAAAGATAACCAATCTAACTAGTTTTACTATTTAGCGGACACGAACCGAATGAATTTTCTTAAGCCCTTAATGTTATTATGTTTTTAATATAACTTTATTGTTAAACTGTAGAAGGGGTTAGCCAGGTGCCGTTAAAATATCACGTATTCTATTTTTTTTAACTATAATACTTGTTACGAAAAATAAATATCGTTTCGGATGATTATTTATTTGTGTAACTCTTTTATTTTACTAATCACTTCAAAAATTATAAAAAAGTGAAATATTTATACAAAACCGGAAAAGTTATTGACAATATATACTATAATAAATGATTATAAAATGTACTCAATGAAAATTATTGATTTGAAGTCATGTAGAATTATAAGCCTCGTGGTGTCATAAACAAACTCCAGGTTCCGCAACATTTTGTATTGGAAAAATAACACTGCATCGTTACGTAAGGAGTGTATTTATCAGTAAAACTTGTTGCTCTCTTTAACAGGCGTAAGCAACTTTGCTAAAGAAAAAACTGTAGTACTGCAAAAAGTTATAAATCTAATATAACAATACACCTTTGTCCTCAACGCCAAATATATTTACTATCTGGTGATATAATACACTACACATTTGTAAAAAATATTTTATAACAAAAAAAAAATTCATTTATTTTCATGAGGCATCCTCTTTGGCCGAGAAAAATATTATCAAGATGTTAGCATATTTTATGAATAAAAATCTTAGAATAAAAGTAATAGATTTGCCTCCAAAGCGTAAAACACAACATAGACATAGCTTCTCTGTATATGATTTATAGTTTTAAAGTTGTCCTATACCGGCTAAGAGATGTTACATCATATTGCACATGTTATTTTAAAAACCAGGGCTTGCGCAAAAACATTCCTTCAAAACTTACCATCATCTGTTCCAAAAATAATTACATTCTCGAGAACACCCGAATCGCTTCCATCGCCTTGAAAAACATGTTTTCCTAAGGGAGAATCTACTTCTAAATAACAATTGCTCCAAACAACTGCGCCGCTAAAGTTCCCGTATTTCTGAATATAGTGCTCTCGGTCCTGAGTAATAAACAAATTAATAAAACAATTTACATAATAAATTATTAATACAACACTGTAATAAATAAAAACTTACACGATCCGTAATGGCTCTTATATTTAACATAAAACAATTTACTGCTTTTGGTTGAGTATAAACTGTCATCCAGTTCCCCACTAACTCTAAGACATTTAATTTAGGCCCAATCCTGTAATATGGGCAAAACATGTTCGAACTATAATTACTCACTGTGTCCCCACAGACAGCCATGAAAATGTTTGATAAGATGATTTGATGTACAAACCAAAAGAAAGACATTGCACATTCACCACTTGACTTTAGACGAATGTAAATTGCTCGAAAGAACTTATATATAATGGAAAGTTGTTATCCCATGTTTAATATGATTTCAAACAAAACGAAGTATCATGTATCGTTAAATATTATTATGAAATGACAACGAATGGACCGTCATTTTTAAAATGATCAATGTTTATATTTAAATTGGAACTGGAACATGATGCATAAGATGTGCTCTCCTTTGTAGTGTTGTAGACTTCAAGCGTTTCAGTGTTTGGTATTTCTGGACTTAATGCTTAGCAATAATTTTTTACAGCATATGAAATATTGATGTACAGGATTACAAAAATTAGATATATAATGTACGAACACCTATTTATCCCAGGTAATAAAAATTTTAGAAGGCAACAAGTAAGTTTTTTGATTATTTGACTAATACTTCCAGTCCTCGCGTAAGTAACTTCGATGAAAAAATCATTTATAAATGTATTTTGGAAATGAGTATGGTAAATAATTATAAAGCAGAGAACGTATTAAGGAAACCCCATACATAGTAAGATAAGAACATGCTAAAATATTTTTAGCAACCGAAATATAATAGCAAAGATCATAAATGTTCTAAGTAATTTTTTCCAATAAAATTAGCAAATCACCAAAAATCATTGCTTTCTTATCCTTGCAAAAAAGCGATATGCCATCTTTTTCACATAAATGATAATCTCGTATTATTTTTACATATTTATTAACATCGATTTAACAACAATACTTGTATGGACGTGGATTAATTAAAGCGACCTGGAAATCGAAGCTAGGTCATTTCCTATTGCATGTATTACGATCATCACAATAGACAGCTAAATATTTATTAAAACGAAATATTTTACATGACTAAAATTTCTATTCGAAATTTTTAATGAACTGTATCTAAAAAAAAACGCAAAATCACCAACAAGCGAACTACATGCTGTAGCTTTAAGTGAAAAAACTTTTGTGACTTTAATGAAAAAAAGTTATATTCCTTCAACCTTTATATTATAATTCCTAAGCTGCATGTAGAATATAAATTATTTTGCATTTTTTGTAGTTTCCACATTGTTTACAAATCCTTCAAAAATCCTTTTTACCATTACAAATAAATAACATAAATGTACAAAACATATAAGCTGTATGTGTCATTTTTACTGGACTAAAAAGTACAAAACAAAGACTTCAAATGAATTTTCGACCAATTTCAAAATTTTATTAACTTTGCTTTAGCAAAAAACATCATATACTTGTGTCTACTTCAAGATGAATTAGTTATTAAGTTATAACTCGAAACATTAAAATGTTTTCTGAAATTGAATGTAAACTACTAATTCAAAATTGATTTAAAAAAATTACAGTAAAAATATTGATAAATGGAAAAAATGGGAACCCTAAATAAATATATCTCCAGATAGTAAGGGTTATTTTGTTTTAAAGAAATCCCTTAATGATTATTTTAACTATAAATTGCTGTTGTAAATGAGATAATAAAAACTCGCAAGCAATCCAAAATAGTTATAAAGAATATTTTTTGTTTTTATTGTCATAAATTGATAAAAGTTAGGCTGGTTACACTAATCTAGTCCCAATATTGAGAATTTTGATTTGAAAAATCTAACAGTTCATACATTTCTTGTTCATGGCTTCAAGTAAGTTATAAAGTAGTATATAATGATACAATGCCATGCCTTTTTTAATACCATACTGATCACTATGTAATATACATCACATCTTCTATTACATAAATTACATATTCATTATTTCATCATTAACACAAATTGGTAATCTTAATAATTTTAAAAATATATTACAAAGGAAACCATCTATTATATAATAAATTAATCCTGTAATTACGAAACTGACAAAGAAGACCATTTTTTATATTTATAAATATGATAGAAACTTTAAAAAAACGTATTATTTAGACATGCAGTAATTTCTTTACATACTGACTTTTTCTATGGGGTAACATTGTGTTAACTAAACAAAATCTTGCTTTATTTATCGAAAATAGATAAGATTTCGTTAAATTTATCAAGCAAAAAAATAACAATAAAATGGACATTTAATGCAACTAGGTTTATAAAGTAAATTTAAAAAAAAACAGACTTCAATAGACATCTTTTCCATATTAAGAGCAGGAAAAAGCAAACTCTCACCACCTAAGTATATCAACTAAAAGAAAAAAATTCAGTAGCAAAATTATTTATACAATAAAAAATATTAAATATAAAACAAAACTAATATTAAGCTTACATTTGTAAAGTGTATGTTGGTGGATATAAGAAGTCAGTTCTTCATTTCTCTTATTATAATGATATACTACTTGTGATTACTTCATGTGTATTTTGGAATACTGCTTCCTGGAAATAAGATGAAAACATTATACAATTATTCACTTACTCTAGTCCACAGACACAATTATAAAATAAGGCATTGGTCATTTAATGATAGAGAGAGAGAGTTTTACATAGATATTTATTTGATTGAAAATTATGAAGTGTAATTACATTTTAACATTTTAGTTACTTCACACTGTCATTATAAATACTCGTTGACTAGTACAATAACATTAAAGAACATGTCAATTTTTTACATTTGCTCCTATGTCCAATGGGAGACCACTGTAAATTTTCAGTCATTATCTATTGTCTGTTTCATATATCAATACACTATATAAAAACAGAGCTACAGTATTCATAACAGAAAATATACAGCAAATGGACATAAATGCTATAGTCATTCTAACCTAGCATAACTAGTTACATAAGAATATAAAAGTGGGATGAATAAGTCATTTATTAATTTATTTTTGTTTGTAATTGAGCTGCCTACTCACATTATTCAATGGCATACATATTATTAGATTCAAATTCTACTTATATAAATACAATGTGCAACAATCTATAGAAATCATTCTTTTACTTATTATATGTTAGACAAAATCAAGCAATACGTGAAATTTGGTTGCTGTTATGCAGAATCATTGAAGTGCCATACAGCAACAAAAATATAATCACTTTTAACATATAGATGTAAGCTAATAAACACTTGTGTACATACAGTCATCTGATTTACTATATTTTATAGTAACCAATTTTTTTATAACCTATTTATACTTAAAATAAATTCAAACACTGTTTATTCAATCTGATGGATAATATCTTAATTCTAATACTGAATCAAAATCAAAATGCAAAATAGTTTCCACCTTTTTGTCAATATTAACAATTAATACTGTAACAATTATTTAAGTTTGATAACAATCAAAAAGGATTAACATTTTAATTTATACATTCTAATAATTATATAACTTCAATAATTTATGGAAAGAATTTTAATTTAAATATTTTGATAAGTATGAAATGTATGTTGATTGAAAAATGTTTGTTAAAGAAAGTAACTAAGTAAAAAATACTATTTTTGTTAATAGTGTCACAACATGCATTTAGCAGCATTCATCACTAATTTTAGAAAAATATTAAAAATCCGCACAATACTTGAATTAGTTGCAATTTACCTTTATGTTTTTATATTTTTTAGGCTTTAATCAACAAAGTTGGAATGTCTTTTTAATCTGAAATGAAAGCAAACTGTATGAGCAAGAGTAATTTTTTAATTTGCCATTTAGAGTATGAATTTATGTTTCATTTTATTACTTTATATTCTCATCTAGCTTGTATATTTTAAAAAATTATGTGAACTAAAGTTAGAAGCAAAACTATGTTATTGATGAAAATTATATACTGTAATATAAGACCACACAAATCTGTTTCAACATAGAAGACCAAGGATTATTAATACAACAATTATTACAGACTTAAAAGTGGTCACAAAAACAAAGACATATACAATAGTAAACCTATTGTAATTTCCAAAGATTAATGATCTTATATATCTTATATGTATAACCAACCACAATTTTCATCATTAAGAAACCAACAGAATTTTCATACCATAAAGCATATTTGTAAATGACAACAGTTCTATAACAAATATCTTCATAGATGTTTACTATTATTTACCACACTCTTTAATAAGTACTATTATTAACTATTCCAAGATATATTTTATTTAGATTTTAAACTAAATGGTATAAATGAAAATGTGGATACAATAAGAAAAATTAACTTATTAAATATTACATATGTTTAAAACACAATCATCATATTTGTCTTTCACATAGTTATAATAGTTTTTATTGTGTTTTAGAAAGGAAAAGCATAACTAAGCAATTGTCTCACACAGATTGAGAATGATTTTAATTGGTTTTAAAATTATTCTTCTTTTGCTCTACCACTCATTAATTCAACATTATTACTATTGTGCTTTATGTTAGGAAGTGTGTTTCAATAGATCATTTGATATAAATCATTAAATATCTATATTGTATAGCAATTACAGATTCTTCAGAATCTACACAAACTTCTGTTACATGTTATTCATAACCAGTGAATATCATTTACATAGAGCACTAATAATTTGATCCTGTTAAAAAGATATAGTAGGTACCTTTTTTAAAATTAAATGGAATGTGGAGTTAGGTAGTAAATGTTTACTACTTTTTCTCTATTTTCATTATACACATTGAGAAATATGAGTTGAATTAGCAATGATTTGATAGGATATTTAAATTTATGACTAATTTGTAAGCAATATGATAGCAATAAATATTGTATCGAACATGATTTATGAAACTGTGATGTCATAAAACATAGTGATGAACATACTATAGTTCAAAATTGTGGAGACAATAATGTTAATGTGAAATTCCATAATTCACCCCACCTGTGTTGAGGCCGGTGTTTTCAGATGCCGTAGAGCCCATGGTGGCCGGAGGGGGCGCCGGCATTGCAATGGGCGGTGCCTGTTCGCCTCCAGGACGTCCTTCGCCACCGGGCTGCACCGTTACTGCTTGCACTCCGTCCGAGTCGTCTCGCTCAAGTGTATGGTAGTCCCCAGACTCCTCCGGTGGGCGTGGTTTGCATTTGCCGCAGCAGCAACAGAAGCAGCAGCACAGACAGCAACAGAAGTAACATCCAGTTAAAATGCCACAAACGACCAACAGAGCCTTGCACCAAGTGCTTGTTACAACAAAATAGGTGTTGACATTTTCCTCGCCGAATTGTTCCGCAATATAAAGTCCAAGTGAGCCATAATTATCGTAAATGTTTCTTTTGGTAACATCACTTAAAATTGTATGAGCACGATTTACTTCTTTAAATTTATCAGCGGCATCAGGGTTATTAAGGTTTTTATCAGGATGATATTTTAAAGCTAATTTGCGATAGCTTTTCTTTACGTCTTCAGGCGTTGCAGTTTTAGGAAGTTGCAATATTTGGTAGAGACTGTCGCCCGTAGTTGATAATTTTCTTTTATCCATTGCAATTACTGTGTTTTAAATGATTTTGGTACAGAGGGTAGCAATCTCAGTATTAGTAATAATTTAAACAAGACTTAAATCTTGATAAAATTATATCCATCGCTTGAAGTAGCCAGCACAAATGTAGTACAGATATCAAAATAATCCTATCCGAGAAATATCAATGTTGCCACAAAAAAAAACAAAATCGATATACTGTACTTAACATTGAAATATTTTATTAAAACTTCCTAAAAACAGTCTTTGGATATATCCAAAGAAATGATAAATATGCAAGACATGCATCAATATTGTGCTGTTTGCTATATATTATAACCATTAGAGTAACCAATCGATGTGGGTTCACTACATATTTTGTTTGAAATTATATAGCTCGAGAGAAGGATACTTTTTTTGTAAAGAATGCTTTTCAGAGTATTTACAAATTGTTGCAATAATAAGTTTTATAGAAAAATCTTAATATCAATTCTTAGTGTCGTACATTTAAATGTCGGTATAATATTTTATAACAATTAATAAAATATGAATATTAAGAAACCTGTTACAATAATAACGTCAGAGTGTTTGTATATTTTGTAATTCAAAATATTATTAAGAAAGTATATCTAATTTCCAATATAAACTTAATTTGCCGTTAATACAGAACAATGTCTCCGACATTTATTTTATAATCTGTTTTATTATTGAAGTACCATCTTTTTTTTTTTTCAAATAACCAAATATTATGCGTCCTCGTTGTCAGTATTGACTTAAGTATGTATTATAACTAGCTTCTAGCTTAAACAGTTTTGTTGTTAAGTATAACTTGATTGTATATAAAAATATTAAATTAATGCACATGGCGTAGTCCATACAATAATTATCAGAGTTTAGATTTCATACATAGCCTAACTGTTTTTAATATCTGAATAGTATAGATTTCCATGACCACAGTAATATTTTATGGATCAGAACAAGCGCATCAAAATCCCATGACCATAGTAATTATAAGACTCAAGACGCCAGTTTTAAATTATGAAAGGCCGAAATATTTTTCAAATTTATCAAAAATTCCTGACCAGACGACCATATTTAGTCCAAGCGATACAAACTGGAACACTAATGGGTGCTGGTGATTATATATCCCAAGTTTTCGTAGAGAAGAAATCTATGAAAAATGTTGATTTGATTAGAACCCTCCGATTTTCGTCGATAGGATTTTTTGCTGGTGTATGTATTTTTTTATCTTTTAATTCATGTGTTCATTAAATGGCAAATTATATTGTAATGCTCATTTTCATATGAATGTTAAATAACATTAAGGTCTTTTTCAGGGTCCAGCACTGAGAGTCTGGTACGGATTTCTAAATAATTATATTGGGTCGAAAGGTAAAACCGTGGCTCTTAAAAAGGTCCTTGTAGATCAAGTTATTTTCGCTCCAACATTTCTTTTATTTATCCTTGTTACTTTGGGTGTAATGCAAGGTAAAGCTTTAGAAAATATAGAAAAAGATATCCAATCCAACTATTTAGATATATTGAAAACAAATTATTATGTTTGGCCATTTATACAAATAGTAAATTTCTATTATATTCCATTACAATATCAAGTTCTTATAGTACAAACAGTGGCTTTGTTTTGGAATACATATCTAGCATGGAAAACTAATAGAAATGAATTGACACAATAATGTTACTCTTGTGATATTTAAATGTGTATTAAAAGTTCTCATTTTGTTAATATCTAAGTATTAGTAAAAAGTATTTTCTTTGAACCTCAGTCATCCAATTTTTGTCTGTGTATTTATTGAATACTGGATTGTTGCAAACTAAATAAAATTTTAAATATTTGGGTTTTTGTTTCATTTTGTTCTGTGAAAGGCTAACTTTTACGTAACCAAAATTGTCAATTTTTTTTGGTAATTTACAATAACCAATTTTTTGTTTTTCTATTACTTTATATTATTCTTAGTAAACCAAATACAAATCTATTTCTCCTTATGAAGAAGTTAATCCTGCATTTTTTATTACACAATAAACCATGTACATCAATTAACATTTTAAAATTGAAATATCTAATATCCCACATGCCAAGATGTAGGTACATCATTCCTATCTTTCGCTCGTGGGGGAGCGAGTGATACGGTTGAAAGAAATAAAACTGTACAGAATAAGGTACTTAATAAACTCTGCACAAAATAAATTGTTAACTAATACTGATGATGGAAGAAAGGCGAGAAAAGAAAGAGGGTATAAAAGAGCAAAACGAAAGATATTGTGAAGGACAAAAGTAAAGGATGAAAGATATTGCGACGCGTGAAAGAGGGTGATAAATAAAGAAAAGATTGAAAAAAAAATTATTATAAAGTCCCTTATCCCAAAAAGTTAGGGGTATGAGAGGCCCCTAATAGCGGGGGCCTTAAAAAAAAGATGTAGGTACATACATCATTTACTAGCACAATTAAAGGGTGAACAAAATATTAATGTAATTGCATGCCTGTTACATAAGCAATCAGCGCCTTAAAGAACATTATTACCAATTACAAATTTATGCATGCAAAAATGCAACTTGAGATATATATACTATTGTTGATTCATACGTAAGGCATTTACAATTATCCTAATTATTTTTAAATTGCAGGACACAGTCAATACAAAGTCTAAAGACTTAATTCAGTGTAATATATTCAACACAATTGGTAACCATACACAAGATACTAATAGTGTTCTGTAAGAAATAGTTTGTGATTAAAAAAATGCTTCCAGTGGGAGTTCATTTTTGAGATGGTGGGAATGTGTTGCGTTGAGGGTTTGTTCCACCACTTTTCCTTAACAAATCTTAAGACACACTATCCGTACATCAGTTAAATCATACTTATCAAAGCCCTAAGAACTTATTTTTTGTAAAATAATGCATAAGGTTATTTCCTATTAATTACTTAAGTTCTCAGTAGGTCCCTGTTTAGGAGTTATTTAAATTGTGATAAATAAATAGTTGAAACTGTACTGGAATATTTTCAAATTATTATTAAAACTAAACTATGACTAAAAACTAACTAAACTATGATGACGAAAAACTATAGCCTTCATGTAGTAGAGCAGCAATCTGGTTAAATATCCAATTTAAGGCCACAGTGGAAAGAAGAATAAAAAAAGAATATACGGATGTGCGTCTTTATCTCATTTCCGTCGAAGCTATGATGCCGAAGGTAATAAGATGAAAGAAAATTTTATTGAGGAAATCTACAGACAATTAATTACGTCACCAGTTCCACTGTTAAATCTTTCATAAAAGAGCAGAAGGAAGCACTCATTATTTTAAAGGCCTTATTATGTACCAGGATTTTTTGTTATTTGGAAACAAATGTTAAAAATACCGTCAATAATATTATGCTAATTAAAGATTGAGCCATTAAAATAATTACGCATAGCAGTATACTTATACACTATGTTCATGATGATGGAGATCCTCATTGAGATCTGCTTAATAAAAAAACCGGTACAGAATTTTTTATAAGAAACATCCACTATGATGTAACGATACTTTTCTCGAGGTTAAATTTATTTTAGTTATAGTATGTCCTTTAGGTTATACATGTTTCGGGAAAATGTTAATATAAATTTAGACTAATCTAAATCTCATGCGTTATGGCGTACTTGGGGATTTAACTGCTCATCATATATTAATTGCTTACATACAACTTTCTAGAAAAAAAAACTCCTGATCTCGTAGTTTTATAAATACAACACTCAAATCCACAATGTTAGTTATCTCTACAAATATTACTGATTCATACGATGGCGTTACAAAGAAAAATAACTCTTAAAACAATTCATTGTAACATGCAATGTATTAAATACCATTTTTGTTACTTATACTGTTACCGATGTTAAGAATACCAGTGCTAATTTTCAAGAGAGTTAAAGTACATAAACTGAAACAAGCTCCGAAAAGGCACGATCAATTGAAAAACTTTAAAAGCCCCTATTACTTTAATAATTGATGTAAGTTAGTTTATGATGACATAATATTTTGTCGAGGCGCCTCTTTCTCCAGATAATACCATTATTAAGAATTGTATTCTTCCAGTTTTATAAACTTTTAAAACAGAAACGCTTAATCAATATGAATGTTCGAAAAATATTATGCTGAAGTGAATGTTCTTTTTAAATATTTTTACTTCCTTTAATGTTTTGTAATAACGATTGTCGATCTTCTGAGTCTTATGAGAATTTACCTACTGTTTCTTATATACCATAGGTATAATTCAGAAATTTAGTTTACCCCGTTTTTCACAACAAAATTAGTCATAATTTTGAAAATTTTGTTTAACTTTTCAATAAACAAGAGTTGTTAGGTGTGTCACTGTTAATTTTTACTGTCATAATTATTTTACTCGCATTTATTATATTAAACACTCAGTAATACCATATGATGTTCATAAATATTCTTAGTTATGTAAGAATATGTATTTTTACTTTACATTTTACCCTTTGTTAAATGTGAACTTGATATAATTTAATATTACAATAACACTTGAAGATTTTTTTCGAATATTTTACATTAGTTAAAAGTTATGTAATTAACCTACAAGGTTTAATTAGCCGGTAGTGTATCAAAGGTACTTAAAATATTGTAAAAAGTCGTGCCTCACAAAGAATAATTAAAAAGAAATGGTCGTTAGCACTTAAATTTGATATGCAGGCAGTCTTGTAAAGACCGGTCGGGGTCAATATTAGTTTTTATTACGTCATCTGATACGAAATTACTTATGATTTGGCAATTTTTGTAGTCACGTGGCAAAAGAATGATATTTTTTACAGGACTTCACTATTGAATGATTTTATACATAGATAACAATTTGGTATCGTTTACCTGTCATAATTATAACCCATTTAAACTTACCCGGTGTACAAGAAAGGTCAAGGGCTACTAAACGCTATTTGAAAAGGTAATCATTCCGTATTTTTTTCATTATTTTTTATGTTATAATCAACACGAACGATCACCTGAGAGTAATTTTGATGAAATAAATATGTTGTATAGTTCATTTGTTAAATAATATTATGTATGTATGAACCGCCGGTTCACTAAAATAATATATTTTCGTTTTAATTTGCAACGCGATTATGTATGTTATCAGATGTTTACCTACGTCTTGTAGAACCATCGTTTTTTTTTATATTTCATTTTAATACAAGTTTTGATTGGGTGAAGATCAGTTAACATTTCTTTTAATTATGTTACATATCGACTTGGATTTAAAAAATGTTAGTTTCGGTATAACAGATCAAATCTAATGATTTGTGCATTACTAAGAAATCAAATATAGATTAATTCATTTCATATCTTAAATTTTCAGAAATTGAAGATGGATTCCCTGGAATTGGTTTCGTCAAATAAAATTTTCGGAGGATTGCAAAAAGTTTATTCTCATGAATCAAGTGAGCTAAAATGCAAGATGAACTTTTCTATTTACCTACCTCCACAAGCTGATGGTGGTGATGTAAAGCTGCCAGTTATCTTTTATCTATCGGGTCTCACCTGCACTGAACAAAATTTTATTACAAAGTCAGGTTTCCAAAGGTATGAAGTAATTTTATGTTCAATATAATAATATACATACAATATCTTGGTAACTAGAAAATTGAAAACGAAATTTATAAAGTGGCTGACATAATTGATTTAAGTGTTTTTAATAACAAAATTACATTTATTTGTTAACAAATAAGTGGCAATTTGTTGTGTTAATATGTTATAGCGATTAAACTTGAAAGGTGGACAGTCAAGTAATATGTTGAATATATTTTTTTTTTCTGATTACAAAAGTTTTGAATGTATTATAAATTCAATATACAGGTTTAAAAAAGGCTAAAAGAGTTCAGGAAGTATTACAAATGTAATTGCTACTACAAAGGTTCAACAAATCCTAATTATCATGTGTGTCATTCATGATGTATTATTATCACTTTTTTACAGTGACCTTAACTTCTTTATCATATAATAAAAATATATAATAATTGTTATGTAATTTGTCTGTTTAATCTTATTTACAGATATGCAGCTGAGCATGGCATTATAGTAGTTGGCCCTGATACTTCACCTAGAGGAGTGAAGGTACCTGGTGATGATGACTCTTGGGATTTTGGTGTCTCCGCTGGTTTTTATTTAGATGCTTCTAAAGATCCTTGGTCAAATAATTACAGGATGGGTAGTTATTTAAACAAAGAGTTATATGAATTGATACAGAAAGCTTTTAATAATGTTGTTGATCCAAATAGGATCGGAATCATGGGACACAGGTATGGTATGTTTTGATGACCATGAAACATATACAATGTGCTCTTTTTACCTTTTAAATTTTATGATTAAAGAATCATAAAATTGAAAAGGTTTACTCTATAGTATGATTTTAATAGATTGTGTTGAATAAGATGGGATTAATATAAAGCTATTAAAAGGAGTATATTCAATTTTCCTTGTGGAATATTTTAAAAGGATTTATTAAGGTTTATAAAATAAAACATCTGAATGTATGGAAAAGATTATTAGAAATAATCTTTCTAATAAGTAAAAGAAGAAAAAGTAGAAACTTTGACAAACAATGATTTCAATAATGAGAAAGGCAGTACCTCATATGATTTAACTCAATCATATTTGGGTTTATATATTAATTACAATACAATAACAATTGAAAATTAGTGTCTTGTTAATACAAAACACTAATTATTTGTTAGTAATTTATATTTAAAAATACTTATGTTTATGTAGGTTGACATTTTGTTGTAAAATTATTATTTAAATTTTTAGTATGGGAGGACATGGTGCTCTAGTCTCGACTTTAAGAAACCCAGGACTGTACAAGTCTGTTAGTGCTTTTTCACCAATCTGTAACCCAAGTGCCTGCCCATGGGGAATCAAAGCATTTACAGGCTATCTTGGAGAAGATAAAAAAACATGGGAAGAGTGGGATGCCACAGAACTTGTTAAGAAATATGAAGGACCACCAGTAACTTTGTTCTTAGATCAGGTAAAATGATGATTCCAATTTATTTCATTTTAATGTCTTTCAATATCTGAAATAATTGCTTTTAGTGATATAAATAGATATGAATAATAGTAAGTTTAGTTTATATTTATTATTGTATTATGTTTATAAATATAATACAATAATATTGTATTATATTAAACCTTATTTGTTATAATTATATATATATATATATTTTTATATATTTTATTTATTATATCCCATTATTAGTACTTTTACCTTTCCCATACTAGGGTTGTCTGTAAGAGATTGCCTTGTGTGATAAGACCGCTCATTGTACTTTTTTGTATATTATTGTAAAACATTAAATGTATCTTAATGTGTACAATAAAGAATATTAAATAAATAAATAAGTTCCACCTGATTAAAAATGGCAGAAAATAAAAATATATTTTAGTAATGTTCCCTGCCTAGTAATGAATGCTTTATTAGATACTAATTAGGTCTGTAATTTGATTTTTAAATTATGTGTAAGGCCTTGAGGCATCTAGCTCTACTTAAAATTTAATCTTTGTATTTATATTAATGTTTTGTAGCAAAGTCTTAATGCTACTAACACAATATAAAGACCAGAATATTCGAGAATTAATTAAGTTTTTTAATTTCATATTAATGTCGAAAATCGAAAAAAAACTATTAAAATAATGAAGTAAGGCATCATGATTTTTGAATTGATGCATGACATGGCCTTATTCTAAATAACTTAGATCACCAACCATTGTATATGAATATAATTTCTTCTTTTTAAGGTTATGTGAATGTATATGTTGAAAGGAAAAATCACATCAGATGCTAATTTATTCTTGTGATCCTACAACCTGACATGTTTTACTTCATATAATTATTTTGTCAATGCTTTAATAACTATGTATGACAGACGTCTTTATATAGTTAGATAATAGTTTAGTCAATAATAAAGAAAACTGTTGGTGAAGATTATGTTCTCAAGTAGAGAAAACTTTAGTGATACTGTTATAAATATGCTAAATACTTAAAGATGAATGTTTAAATTAGTCACAATTTTTTTTAAATCTTAATATTTTATATTTTTTGTTAAATAGGGAGCTGCAGATAAGTTTTACATTGAGAAGCAACTGCTGCCAGAGAACTTAGTGGATGCTTGCAGATCAGCTGGAGTCCCTGTCATATTAAATTTGCGCGAGGGTTATGATCACTCTTACTACTACATATCTACATACATTGCTGAACATTTTGATTTCCATGCAAAAATCTTAAAAGCTTAAATCCTTTTCTTATAACAAACATAAAATTATCATGACTTAATTGTTTTCAAAGTATAAAATTGCATTTTTTGTTATAAAGAAACATAACTAAACAGAGTTATAAAATACAGATTATATGTTTATATATATTAAGTTAAAATATATTTTTTTGTATTTCTTTACTGTTCAATAAAACGTTTTTTACTTTTCAAAATAGTCTTTTTAATTAATATTAAAGGATTTAACAACATTGAAATTGATGTTATAATAAATAATTTATTGATATTTTTAACTATTTTGTATGATGTACATACATTTTTTAAAAAAAATCTATAAATTATTTATAAAAATATTATCTGGTGTCTTTTCTAAAGCTGTGGTAATATTGAAGAAATTTATCTCTGTTTCCCCATACATGCTGTCCACCCCAATAGCACCAGGATCTGTCAAACAAAAGATTAGATATTAGAGTATTATAATGTTACATACATTAATTTAAAATAATTAATTTAGCTTACATTCCAAACAAAGCCCCACCGAGATGAGCTGCATGATCAAAGAACTTCCAACCTAATATCACTCCTGCTAAATCCACACCCATGATTACTTTAATGGCCTGGAAATATAAATTGTTATTCCCATTTTTTTTTCAAAATTAAGTATTTAAGTGTAAGCTAATGCAAAATATACAAATGAATTTAACCATATTTAGGGCAATTGGTTACAGGTATGAAAAGTTTAAAGAGGGTGAAGATGAATATATTAACATTTGGTACATACTCTGCAAAAATTAATGGTTACAGAAATAATAAATTACATAACATAATAAGAATAATATTTGCAAGATTTGTGTTACAACATATTAAAATAAATTATTGTTTACTGTCTTTGCAGACTGTACTGCCATACCTTAAAGGCCTATTGAATTTCAATATAAAAAAAACAAACATACAGCTTTTAGCTGACAAATGAACTATACATTAACAATTTTAAAGATTTTACACCTGTAACCAATTACCATATGTTTTATGTAAATGTTATAATGTAACATAAACTAAAATTATCTTATGTGTAATAAAATCATATTACAGATTTCTACTTTAAATTAATATTTTGTGTTTAGGTAATTACTCACCATTCCTGCAGCAAATGTATACATAGGTAAAAATATTATACTCAATCTTGTATCAGGATATTGAACACAGACAAATGACAAAACTGACATTATCGCCCCTGACTGAAAAGACAAACTGTATATGGTATTTCATATTTATATAAATAGTGTAATAAAAAAATGAACTTACTGCTCCAAGGCTTAGACCAGGTTGATTTAATACAACTTTGTAAAAGAAACTTGCAAAACTGCTTATTACACCAGCACTTAAATACATGGCCACAAATTGCTCTTTGCCTAAAGAAGCAACAGCAGCTAAAAAAAAGAAAATACTATAAATTTTAAAAGGTTTAGTTTGTCCATAGTCAATTAGTTATAAATTGTTTTAATTTTTCATGTTTTAATGTATATGGAAGTTATTCTTCATATCCAAGCCAAATTTTTAATTTTTTTTCTTTCCAACTTAATGTAAGGAAAATTAAGATTTTTTATGCTATACTGATCCAAGCACATAAACAACAATGTTTCTCTGTTACCTTATGATTACACATCTTTTATTTATAACTTTGAATTTGTCCAAAAAAATGCTAATGTCACAATTATGATTTTGTTTACATATATGTACTTTCATAAGTAATGATTAAAATTATTGTATATTTTGGTTTGTACCTGGCATGAAGCTGTAGAGTACATACATATTAGCAGCTAAATGTAGAGGAGAGTAATGACTAAATGTTGAAAGTACCATAGGGATGCATTTTGCACCTGGAACAATTGCAATAAATGTTAAATTAAAAAAATAAATTATTGAATATTCATAGTTGTGTACAAACTGATCTCATACTTCCAGAAGGATTTGAACAGAAGTACTTGATCATGAAAGGCTGCAGTGACTTCACTCGCCAAGCCCCAAACACCAAGAGATTAGCTGCAAGAATAGGGTAGAAAACTTTGTCACTTGGTCTAAGTGAATTCCACCATTTGGTTATTTGATTTGGTTCCGATTTCTGAAAAGCAAATATCTTCCATCAATAACATAACATTTATATTTGTTACAGATTGTGAAACAAGTCTGTTAAAGGTTTTAATGATAATGTCAAGAAATATAATATTTCTTAATATTTATGCTACTATTTAGAATATTATATAGATATAAGGTAAAATATCATAATGCACCACATAAAATGTTATTACAAGTAGCTCATGTACTTTTATGACATTTAGTTAAAGAATGACAATAACTTACAAGGTGGGCTGAAAATTTTTTTTGTTGAGAATTCAACCAGGTGCCTGGTTTTCTGAGTAATGTGGCTGCATGGGCACGAAGATTTTCATACTCCCAAATAACACAACCTACCAAACTCCCTGTGGATACCTGAAACAAAGGAGATAATTGATCATAATATTTGTTAATTTGTATATATAGCATATAAAGCTAGAGATTTGGTGGAGTTAATACCTTTATTATTAGATTTAAAAAAAATTGGTGAGGGCATTGAATAAATTCTATGACATGCAGTTAATGATATGATGATAATGTGTTGAAAAGAGTTACATATTTTAGATAGTAGATAACATGAGAAAACCAAACTAATTAGTATAAATATTTTTAAAATGGCTTACCCCGACAGTAAAAATAAATGGTTTAAATAATCCTTTCAAGTTTAAAGGAATGGAATCATAGTGATGACTTTCTAAGGGATTGGGCTCGAGTCGTGGTTTTCTTACACTGCGTCGGCTGTTATGAAATGAATTACGTAGTTGGAGACGACCACATCCCAATGTACTTGAACCTAGTTTGATAAATTCTTGTTTGCTAAAATAAAATTTTGTTTGATTTCTTACTCACAAGTAATAAATTACACTAACAAATTTTGCTTACCAGTTTAAGGTCAACTCCCCCATAGTACGAACATTTCGGAAAAACATTATAAAATTATTGTTTAAATTCAATGTTACATATTTTTCTAAATGAATAATTTGGTTTCACGTTTTCGCAATAAATATTAAAAGAACCGAAATCTTATGTCAAAAATGTGATTAATGTCAATGTCATCTTTATGACATAAAATAAATTGTATAAAATAAATAAGCCAATGGCATATCGTACTTAAACCCACAATACACTATTGTAGAAACCTCTGTATATATTATGGCAAAGAATGAAACCAAATATGTTTTGATTTGTTGTTTTACTTCATACGATTTAGGCTTCTACTTCTATTAATCACAACAAAGCTTGGGCTTTCAAAAAATCAAACTACGTGAAGTATATAATTATTGGATTTTTTACACATAGCATAATTCAAGTATTAGTCTCCTTCTATATGTATATTTTAAATAGTGGTGGATAGTTTTTGATTAAATTGCACTATTTACCGGTTAGACAGTTTTAAAAATTGATAGTCGTTAATCGGTAGTAACAACAAGAAAAAGTTTACAAGTTTTCTTTTTTTTTATTTATATAAAAGTTTCCTCTCGTTCTTTAAATTATGTAATCGTCATTCGAAATAGTTGTTTAATAAAGAAACTGTACCCTAGAATTCTTATAAAGAAATTTTATAGAACGTCCTTTCATTGAAACGATTTCTTTATATTAGAAGGGAATTAAATTTTACTAAAATGATTGTAAACGTGCAAACTTTTGTGGCTTTTTGTGGCTTCTATCATAGATTTTACAATAAGACCGGTGGAGAGCGGCTTGCATCTAGCTTCCGACGACCTTGACATGGTCATTCGTCCACCTTGTAGGTAAAGTAAAGTATGTTGCTTCCATTCTAGAACCTTAAGGCCAACAGTAACCACCTGTTCTCCGCGCTAGGTAGTCTGCCCACTACTACTTCCATTTGCCAATTCTCTTAGTCTATTCGATCTTGTAGAGATGTTCCGAGCATAGCTTTTTCCATAGCTCGTTGAAAACGTGTGAGCTTGCCAATGAGCTCAGAAGTGAGCAATTACATTTCTGTACCGTAGGTTATCACTGACACATTTGTTGAAGACTATCGTCTAATATTAGTATTGGCGAATATTAGATGAGAATACTGATTGCCCTTTTCTCGAAGTTGGACTCACCTTGCTTTACTGACCCCAAATACACGTACGAGTTAACAAAATCAAGAACCGAGCGTGCAATTGATATTGGGGTGGGCACGACGGAGGCTTTTGACACTGGTTTCGACTTATTCATTTTTATTCTATGGCCTCCCATGCCTTGATTTTCATATATACATGTGATAGAATTGTAATAAATTAAACATGGGTTATACACAATTTATTAAATCACGCCAAAGGGCATGTCCGGATTTTAATCGAATAAGCGCTGATGAATAAAACGACAATTAAAACATCGCGGGATATATTGAAACTTACAATTGATGAACAGAAATAAATTTATTTAAGAACATGTATTGGACATTTATATTTTAATATCTAATCTTGTGGTTTTTTTATTAGATGTCATTAAATTATTGCATTAAAGAGAAAATATAAAGGATGATTGGCTATAGGTGTAAAAGCCTTAGAGGGGTGAATATATAGCTCATTCGTCGGCATAAAACTTTAAAACTTTAAACACATTTTTCCAGTCACTCTATATACAGTAATCACTATGAAATATGTAACATTTGTTTATTTTTTCATTTGGATTACGACTGGTTATTAACTACTGCAAGTACAAAGTCTGCACGGACAGATAGTAAATAGAAAATATTTTTTATATGTAGTTATTTTGAAAAGACTTTTCTTATTTCTTAATTACTGCATATATATATATATATTAATTCTGAATACATCGATTTTTGGATAGGGTGTACTGTACATTAATTGGCAGCAAATGCATTAATTTATTTAAAGCTCTCTCCACCTATAACCAATCACTCATTATTAGTAGAGAAACTTTAAACTAATACTTTAAATAATTTAATTACTAATAAAGCTACTAAAACAAAATAATGTTTGAAAATGATAAGGTTTATAATAGGCCAAAGTTACATTTACATACGCGTAGAATATATAAATGTAAGTATACCTAGTGGGTTGAATTGTTTGGAAAAAATAATTAAATGAAGAATCTTACCTAAAATACCATGGTTTTACCTTTCTGAAAACACTAAGTTCAACTACGTCATTTACGATCTGAAAAAATATTAATTATTCACGTGTACTGCCTATAGTCTTATTTAATTTGCCATTATTAATTAATCATTAGCCTTTCAAAAATAGTAAATGGTAGCACCTTCAGTAACTCTGTTAGTTTTGTGGTATATTTTATTTACAGGTTCTAAGATTATGTATTTTCCGTATAGGAAGTAGTAACCGATAAATTTTTGTTCGATTTTTTCAATGTTGTGATTTCAGCAAGGGTTCTTTTGCAAGCGTTGACAAATTGAGTGTTCCTTATAATAATATGGAGAGGCAAAGGGGTGCGAGCGGGGTGGCAGTGCCCTTGGCGCATGCTCTATTGTAACAGGCCTCTGGCATTGCGCGACCCTCATTTACTTTAGTACACAGCTGAGAGGCCCAAGGTGATATCTTGTGATTCTTCAATCATTTTAAACGTTCGGTATTAAAAAAAATACTACACCTTTCAAAAGTAAGTACGCAAAATAACATTTTTAAACTTATTACGTGCGTTATATACTTTAATTGCGTAAACGATTCAAGTGAAAACCTAAAATAAACATCAGCAACGGCTTAATTTTGTAACGTGGTTATATATATATCATGGAGAATAAAAATGTATGGCGCAAATGCTTGTACGAGTCCTAATTTGTGAAATAGTGTTGGTGTTTTTGGATCTCAACATTCTTTTGCGGAATTTGAACGGTCAATAATCAATATCCAGGATGCCATGTACAGGCCAGGTTTGAGTCCATGTTTCATAATTATTTCTTCTGAATCTCAAAATAGTTACAATTTGCAAGAAGCAACAAGCCTTATTTTATTTCATAACTACACGTTAACAGAAATTTTGTATTAGCGAACTTTCTAGTGACTATGTTAATATTAAAAGCTTAACGTATTTATTTGATTTTAAACACCTTTAATGGTCTTAATGTTTATTTCCAGAGATGAAGCCAAAATTATCACACACATATCTCCAATTGGAAACGCGGCTAAAACTGTCATCGTTGTGACGCACAATTACTAATACTCGACTTGTATTATTTTTAATATTTCAATTATTTTAAATGTTTGGAAAAATACCTTTACTCTCTTCTTTATAACTTTTATCTTAAATCTGTATCTAATACCTATTTTTCTAAATAATGATGATTGCTTAAATTAAAAAAAATTGAAATGTTTTAACTGTTTTATAGAAAGAAGCAAAGCTTATTGTTGGTTGTTTCATTGCATATACAAAACAATAAATATACATTGGATAGGTGCTATAAAAAGAAAAATTTAAAAAGAAAAACCAGGAAAATTATAAAAACTGCAGAATGGAACCTTATGATGACGAATTGTTTTGGTTGGTGATATGTGGATTCTTGGTAGCGTTTATATTAGCTTTCGGTATAGGCGCCAACGATGTTGCTAACTCCTTTGGTACCAGCGTCGGATCTAAAGTACTTACACTCACTCAAGCTTGCATACTCGCAACTATTTTTGAGATTGCCGGGGCTGTTTTAATTGGTATGTATATTTATCTGATTATATTTAAAGTTTTTTTGTAATCCTTAATGACGACGCTGTATACAGTTATGTTTTATAAAAAAAAGAGGGTGAATACTATATCGACAATATTTATCAAAATATCTATATTTATATCGATATTTGATGTTGATTATTAAATGCGTATTTATTATCGTTCTCGTAACCGATGGCTACTGGGGCCGAAAAAGTAATCGTGCCGATCTTGGAGAGGCCAATGCCTTGCAATCGGCGTCCATGGCTGACATAACTATGATAAGGTATCATAAGACATTGCCTTATTAAAGATCCTTAAACGTTTTCGTGAAACGCTGGAACACATATTAACAGAAAATTTTAAGAAAATACTGCCATAAATTACTTATTTAAAGTATTTTATTTAAATAAAAATAAGAATGAAAGAATATCTAAGACGAATAATTATTATCCAGGATATAAGGTGTCAGATACAATGCGTAAGGGTATTCTGGATGTGTCGCTGTACACTGATGGTGGAGAACGACTGCTGGCTGCAGGATGTCTGGCCGCGTTGATCGCAGGTGCTGCCTGGCTCATTGTTGCCACGGCTCTTCGCTTGCCTGTCTCTGGAACACATTCCGTAGTGGGTGCTACAGTTGGTTTTACACTTACCGCGAAAGGCCCTGTTGGTATACGTTGGTCTACTCTCGGAGCAATCGGTAAGTAATTATTAGCTACTTTATCGTACAAGCTTCAAATTTTCTCTTCCGGAATCTTTAAAAAAATATATTTTTAAATATCCACGAGTTTATGTCTGGATAGAAGACGTCACGTCTAGGGAATAACTATAGAAAAGTTACAGTGCAATCAAAAAGTGAAGAATTGTTTTATAAGAATTTCTTTTTTACTTATGGAATTGAAGAAATCAATCTATAATTAACATAAATATAAGACAGAGTGTGTTTTTTTCTTATTGTACATATTGTGATTAAAATACAAAATTGTATATTAAAATACAAAAGAGATCACAAGTTTTTAATACAAGTTAAACAGTTTAATAAATAACAATAAAAAAAATCGAAAATTGATGTGATAGAAGTATTGAAATTTGTAAGAGTTTGTTTATATAATAAAAAAGTCATAGGGAGTAGGAAGTTGGTTTTCCAAAAAAGATAAAAAAATATATTTTTTTAAATAATGAAGGCACAAGTAGATAGAATCGCGGTATGTAAAATTGGCCTCAATTACCGATGTTTCAGATTTTTTGTATTTTAAACGACAAAAAAAAACGAACAAATTTGTGCAATAATATTTCGAACAATTCTTGATTGCAATAATTGAAACAACCAGTGTTAGTACTCATAACCACTTGGAATATCTTAAAATATACGATGAATCGGTAATAAATACCGATATTATATACGGCGGTATTAAGTGCTCCTTATTTGTTTAAATATGAATACAATATTTATGCATGTACTATTACAATATATTAATCGCAGTATTATCGTGGTTTATCTCGCCGGCTTTGAGTGGAGCAGTGTCAGCCATGTTGTTTTGGCTGGTTCGTCGGTTTATCCTTCGCGCTCCTGAGCCGCTGGTGGCAGGTTTGCGCGCGTTGCCGTTTTTCTATGGAGCTACCGTCGCTGTCAATGTGATAAGTGTCGTTCATGATGGCCCAAAATGTGAGTCAAATATCATGTATTTAAGACTATTTGGACATATCATTAAGTAAATTTTTATTTTTCCAAACGTGCAATTTAAAAAAAAAAACTTTTTCAAAAACTTGTATAGACAAACACAGGACTAAAATCATTTGATTTCTAAAAAATTTAAAAGGTACCTTTAATTAATTTTTTGTCTAAATACCTGATGAAAGAGGATGTTAATTTTTTCTGATCATTTCAGTGTTGTCAATGGACAAGATACCAATGTGGGTGGCTCTATCAGGGTCAATAGCTCTTGGTGTGGTAGTAGCTGGCCTCGTGCGTGTCTTTCTTGTGCCATATTATCGTCGTCGACTATGCGCGCCACCTGTCAATTTTACTGTAGGATTATCGAATGGTAACACTTATTTTTAAAATTATCAGTGTTCGTAAATTAAAAAAATAAAAATATAGGCAAAATTTTTTAATCTGTATATTGATTAGTTTCTGTCTATTTATTTTCAATAATTATTATACAATATTATATAGGTTGATTATAGGTGTAAAAGCTATAAAGGGATCAATGTATAGCTTATTTAGCAGAAAAAAATATTTAATACATTTATATCCCGTATAAAGTGGTCACTCTGAAATATGTATATTACATTAATTAATTATTTTTATTTGATTACGACAATGTCAATACTTCTGGCAGTAAAAAATCATCATCGTCATTAAATCTGCAAGGGCTGAGGGTAAACAAAAATGAATTTTAATATGATATCGGTATTAATCCGAATTTTGAAAATGCTTTTTCTTACTATACTATCATTATTTCAGAAATCTTCATCTGGATCATTTTTGGCTAGGGTGTATCGTACATTAGTTGGAAGAAAATGAATTATTCTTTCACACCTTTAAAGCTTTAACACTTATTACTTTTGTATACGTATAAAAATATTCACGGGATGGAATAATAATTTATTCACGAATGACATTAGTGCGTGTACGAAGACAGTCTTATTTTAAGGATAAATATATAATTTATTTACAACTGGAAAAGGCATAAACAACTTAACGCGAAAAGCACTGACCTTAATTTAAAAGCTTTTTTTAACGTCTCTTAATCAGCGGCAAGAAAATGTATAAACGACGAGGTAAAATAGGTCACGGGAACAAAGAACGGTTATATGAACTGTCTACTTTAGTTTGATATCACTTTGCGTGGTTTGGCTACATCATTTTTTATTGCCCTGTATCAAAAAACTACTTTTACATACATTCACGAAAAGATTTTCACTTTTCTACTCGTTTTCTATTTTTGTTAGCTATCTCCGCTTCGTGAGGCCCACTCTTCCTATTGAGGATCTAATTTGATAAAATTAATTTTTAGCGTGTGAATTTTGGACCTGTTTTCTAACTATAAGTGACATAGTTAGAAAATATGCACTTTTAATGAAAACCTAATGAATGAATACTTCGTATCTTGTAATAAAACACTGAAAAAAACCTTTACACTGTTTTTTTTTTTATTTCAGGAACATTTTAAACTTTTTGTATGATTATTCTAAGCCATTAAAAGGTAGCTTATTATAAACAAGGTCTACAGATTCCTCCAAAGGAGTTACTGATTTTATTAAATATATACTTTTATTAAATAACCAATGATCATTATTAGTGATTTAATTATTATGCAAATTTAATTTATTTATTAATAATATAATTTAAATAAATTTTTCTCTATGATTGTCTTATATACCGAATATATTATAATTTTAGAAACAACACCAGCAAACACTCCGACTCATTTTAACAAAATTGGAGCGCCGCAGCGTCCAACTTCACTTTTGTCGGAAGACGGGAAACTTCTAGAAGCAATTGCCGAAAGTGCGGAAATGGTTACTTTGAGTGATGCCGATAAATGTTCAATGGGTGTAAGAGAAATGAACGCCAGGAACCGAGCTCTCCTAGCTACCATGGACGACTGTAGCATACTGTCGAGAAGCTTAAGCCCTCCCAATAAATCAAGGTTGCAATTAATCGATGCGGATCCTCAAATTAATACGTTAAAGTACATTGATGAAACACTAAGTTGTTGTAAAAGCTTAGATTCCTCTCAGCTCGCCGGAATGGGAGAGAGTTACGGATCAGGTTCGAGGAATGGTTTCCTCGGAGACTCGTGTGATACAATAGCCCGTGGAGAGTTCAATAGAGTTGCAGCTGCAAAGGGTCTGCCACCTGCCACGGATTTTGATACTCCACCACCACGTCTTGATAAGGTAATACTTCTTTCCTAAAATGAATTCTTTCGATTTGTGTGAAAAAAAAAAAACTAACTATTATAAGTTAGGTTCGCCTGAACTTGTGCTGATTACTGAGACTGACATATTGGTATACGAAGCAAGCTTAATACATATTCTTTTTTTTTATTTTACCCATTTTATTAATTTGTACGTCGTATAAAGAATACCAGAAGACCCTAATTTGATAGAAACTTGAACGAAATTGAGTTCTGTTATTATGACATCTATCAACTTACGCTGCCAAGGTTCCAAACTCGCCTTAAAATGAGCCCATAACAAACATAGACGAGGTTTATTTTGGCAAATTTTGTCTCTTAAACTATATCTGTATACTATGATCCTACACTTTATGGGTAATCAAAAACATGACCATTATAATATTAAATGTTACTGAGTATTATTTATGCGCTGGCCGTCCTGCGTCTTACAATAGTTATAGTTTTCAAAAGGGGATTGTTTAAACCAATTTGTATAAGGTGCATATTTTTAAACGGATTTTCGAGTAAAACAACCCAATTGACACCAATCAATATACGTCGAACTGTGGCCTCAAAAATGTCTATCCGGATTTTTTTATATTACTTTTTTTTAAATATTTATATAATGTCACGAAGTTATGGTTTTTGCACATAGAAGAAAAATGCAATGATTTGTTCCCGAAGGGTCCTGAAGGAGGTAGTGCGTGGAGTATTGAATGCGATGGTCGCGCGGCGAGGCTGCCAGCCTTGACCCCTAACTCCAGCGCTGCGCCACTGCTGCGCGCTGCAAGCCCCAAGCGTGCGCCCCCACCGCCGCCGCCCGATACCTTGCGCCTTTTTTCTTTCTTGCAAGTGCTCACTGCAACCTTCGGCGCCTTTGCTCATGGAGGCAACGATGTCAGGTATGTCGCTTATATGATGATTCTCATAATGATCAATACTAAAGTCATTAGTCTATATAGACTTGTAAGTGTCGCAATTGAAGCTACATAAGTTAATTACTAAGTTAATACGCTTAATTGCTAAACTGCGAGTCCCCAGTCCAACATCGCCATAACGTAACTTTGTATGTATGTATAAGATTTCGTAAGAACACTTTTTCTTAAACAGCCATTAAGTTTACTTCGGAATACGTCTATTTATTGCTAAAATTTCTGTATCTAAAGTTGTCATTCTGTCATGATCCCATTTAAATGACTATTTATACACCTACATCATAATGAAAAGTTCCCAAAGCCGTACGACGCAGAGATGCTCATTATGATAATATTTGTCAACGTCGTCCTGCACTTTAGGCGTTACCGACGTCTATCATCAAAACAATCTATTCTCTGTTTGCTTGAAGTGTAGTGACGGTCAAGACTTGCTCGTGAACAATTGGCTATTTGTGTTGGAAACATATGCATCTGTTAACTGTGGCGGCTTTTGTCATTTTTTTATACTTTTATGAAATTTTATTCTTTTGGTCCCGAACACTTAAACTTTTTGAGATAATTATAAACAGCTACGGTACTCGAGATCGATAGCGTTGGATTTATATTAGTATACGTAATCTCTGTGGCCGAAATAAATAAAATAAATACTCCCTACGTTGTATGGTTGAAATTTCGTTCGAATTATATTACGTCTGATAGTTTGTATTTTAATGTCAATGATTGTTCGGATTCTTATTTAATTGTAGTTAGAATTCTGGTTCGAATTATAATTTAATCGACTTTTTTTATTAACTTTTGTGAATAACATTTTTAGTCTGTATTATAGAATTGAAACACCTGTTAAAGTTTCGAGATATCACAAAATATACTTTGCTTTCTTGTCTTCACCTTGAAACTGATGTCTAATGACATTCCTTTAATTAACATTTTCGAATTTTTATTTACTAGCAACGCGATAGGGCCTCTGGTGGCATTGTGGCTTCTGTACTCTGAGGGCGGTGCACACGCACGGGCGGAGACTCCATTGGCGATACTGGTCTTCGGAGGCGTAGGCATCGCGCTCGGTCTCTGGTTGTGGGGACGGCGTGTCATACAAACCGTCGGCGAAGATCTCACCAGCATCACTGCTGATACGTAAGTAGCTTCTCAGTACAACAAACTGCTCTTCATCATTAACATTTCAGTTTTAAGACTTCTACTGCTGAACATACGTCTTCCCTGCAGATTTTTAATAGGACCGATTGTAAGATCTACATCTAACGACTTTGAGTGTTCCTTTCTGCGTTTTCATTCCAGAAAATGAAATAAAATTTGGTAATACTATGAATTACACATAGCGCTACCGAAAGCGCTGTGGACGGGGAGTGGGGTATTGAGAAAAAAGACAGCCTGATTTTTCCAATTACTCCTCTGTTATGGCAATATACATTGCGTCATGATCAGCCTGTCATAAGAAATTGTTATTAGTGTGTAACTAAATAAAATTAAAAAATATTTATTCTGTAAGCATAACGAAGTTGTTGTTTACTATGTATCCCTGCAGACTTTGCACTGACATAATTTATTGGCCAGTCACATTCGAATAGAATTTCAGCGTTTTTCAAAATCATTTTATAAGGAGTAATTTGAAATAGGTGTAAAAATTATGATACTTTTTGCTGATAAATGTGATATACATTTACCCCTATACAGCTTTTACACCTATAGTCTATAACCCTGTATAATACTTGAATAAGTCAGTGAAGGATTTGAAATACTAAAGTAAAAATATATAACTCTATGGCTTTGACAGCGGGTTTACCATAGAGCTGGGCGCCGCGCTGACTGTACTGGTGGCGAGCAAAGCGGGGCTTCCCGTTTCCACGACGCACTGTAAAGTTGGCTCCGTTGTTTGCGTCGGTTATTTCTCCGAGAAAGCTGTGGATTGGAGTTTGTTCAGGTATTTTATATATATATTTGTGTGAAAATAATGTCTATATTAATTATATTTAATGCGAAAATTATATGTTATTTAACATGAAAGTTATGTATTATTAATTACGAAATTTATTAATAAGTGTTTATACAAGGTGATCCGTAATAAATTTATGATATAATCGTTTAGCCATCAAGAGCCCAAAAAAATTTCAATCGGTGCCTAAAATATGAGGGTTCTTATAAAAACACGTTTGTCTTGAAAATATTGTTCATTCATGTACATCACGGTTGCAAATTAATTAAATTTGTTGCGTTTTTAGTGTTATCTTATTCTTCATAGACGTTCTTAATAGAATTGCAATGAATTGTAAAAGTACCTAATACAGTATTTTTGTAGAAAAATAATCTTCATATTTTAACATAAAATTTGATGAAAAAAAATATGAAGACTAAGTTTGAGGATCTGTGGTGAAAAAAATGCATGAAAACCTCTGCGATCAACAATAGTAAATATAAATGCAGTTAGTACAGTTTACAAAATGGTATAGTACATAATCATATTTACCGTAAATATGCATTGATTGCAATTAAGACGCAAAAAGAGTAAATTCGGCTGAAGAAATCATAAAGACATGCACCTGTTTTAGTAGAATCTGTTGCAAGCGGCCAGTATCCAGCGTCTGCCGATGACTTTAATAAGATTGTTTGCCCATCTCTTGGGTGGATGTTCTACGCTGCGCTTGCTGGTATGAAGTTTTCACTCACAAACCTTAAGACCTCAGCGGCTACCTGTTTTGCACTCTGGCCTGCTAAGTACAAACTTGCCAATCGATTAAGCTATGTCAGTTACATTTGTACGTCTTCGGATCTCCTAACGATGGTGGTGTATTAGTCATTTATCGAAGTGATTGTGAATTAAATGTCTAGAAGTTGTACTTATAATTTATTTATGCATTGCTACGTATTTGATTATTTTACAGTTGCAATATTAAAATTATAACAGTAATAAACTAAATAAGAAGCAGTATTCTTAAAGTTGTTTTGTTAAATAAACTGAATTTAACCGAATTTATTTCAGGAACATTATATTCGCGTGGGTGGTGACGGTACCAGTTGTTGCAGCCATAGCATCGCTCTCAATGCTTGCCCTTGAAGCCTTCATCGTCTAAACAACACGCGGTCATGTAACAGTCGATGTTTAAATGTGTTATGCAGTACATATAAAAAGGACGAATCAGGACAAGATTTAATATAGATATTTTACACATTAAAAGCCAAAGTGTTTTAGATTCTATTTGTGTACTAGTCTGATACTTATAAGCCTCGAAAATATTCAATGTCTCTGTAGAAAACATGTTTGCCTAAACAATATTTCGTCTTAGAGCATTCTCTCACTAATTAGAATTGTGATGTAGATACATTGTTCTACATTTAATGTTTATGTATGCAACACAAATTGGTATTATTCACCTAATCATTTATGGGGATAAGTAGAGGTTAATTTGCGACTACCCTGAACTCGACGCCACTCGCTTTTCTTGAAACGTAGATTATGAGAGTAAAGTGAAAACTTGACGTGGATTGTAAACTCAGAAAAAGCTTTTTGTTTGAAAAGCATTTAATTGCATTTCAACCTACATTAGGGTTAGAGGCGTAAAAATATTAATATAAATAATATGGAATTGGGAAAAAAAAATGTTCGGTTTTAACTAGTAGGTTCTTTTATCGCAATACCCAGAGGTCCAATGCATAACGGAAAACTACAATGACCACATTTCAAAGTATGTATCACTTATCAGCTATTACAATTTGTTAATTATTTTTATTGTAAGAAAATTAGCAGTTAACTAAGATAAGGCCCCGTACATAAAATAACTTAATTACGCCTCTACTCTCTATGATATAACTGTTGAATAAAGATCATAGTTCAAAAACTTTGTTTCATTTTCTAGCATATACGATGTAATATGTTATGCACGGTACGAGTGACGTTCACTATTTCCAAAGTTTAGATTAAAAATTCTTTGCAATATTTGTTGATATAATGTCATTGCGAAAATAGCGCCTAGTAATTAAGGAGTGGGACTTACAATCATGGGTTTCATTTCGCTGTTACACATTTTGTTCATAATATTGCTGACGTCGTTTCACTTCTGCTACGCGTTTCCGGGGAATACGCGGGGTTCTAGAGAGGGTATACAGGGTCTGACAGAAAGGTTCGCGTGGACTCATAGGCAATATGCGGGTCCCAAAAGGCTTACGCGGGAATTTTTGCTGTAATTTCAATTCACTGTACTACCAACTGTTAACTTAGAATACTCCTATATCGTTATTTTTTTCCTTTATAATATATATATATATATATATATATAAAATAAATAATAAAAAAGTGTTAATTTACGTATTACAATAGAGTTAATAGAGACTTCTGGTTATATTTCAAAGTTAAAAATGAAGGATAGCCCTTGCAAATTAGCCTTTCCCAGTTACACACATTTTCGAAGCAGATTTTTTATCAGAGAAATGTTATGCATAAAAGCTTTGTCAGGAGGTAAAGAAACGAAAAAAGGTTAGTAGTCAATGGCTTGAGGTAATAAGTCAGCAAAATATGAGACGTCATACAACCAACAGTGGGCAGTGGTGGATTACGACTCCTGATATTAACAGGCAAGGCTATTGGAATTTATTAACTGTAAATTTAAACATATGGGTATCATTTTAAAATAAAACAATTGGCGTGTGTAAATATTTATTTTACAAAATTAGATCCATTGGAACTTATTTGATCATTTCACGCTACGTATTGATTGGTTAGCGCGCGGAGTAACCTTGCCCGTCTGATAGCGGCCGCTTCCCTCTGTATGTCCTCGCTGTTGTTCGCGTTGAGCTCCAGGGCGCCGGCCGCCTTTACCGCACGCGCCCTCCGACCTCCCTCACCCCTCCTTGCATGAAGGGCAACAGCGACTTCTAACAGCGTACCGTCCCATAGACATCCGTAATACGCGTCCATAGCATCCGCTGCGTTACCCGTCTGCATTTAAAAAATAGAGTACATATATTTTTTTTTTAATAAAAAAGTATACACTATCCTCATTGTTATAATGAATAACATTTTGAAGTGTGTTTTGAACACAGAAGCCAAGGTAAGATTAAACTTTTATTAGGGGCAAATATTAATTGTGAAGTAATGAAAGGTTCAATTTTATTTGCGTAGTGGAATTATCGGGATTGTAACATACTATGGAATGAATATAAAAACTTGGGATCGAAAATCTAAAGAAGACACTAGAAAGAGGCCTAGCTTCTATGGTAACAAAGCGTTAAGGCATATGACCAAAACCTCTAGTAGTTGCTTACATTAGACAGCTTCCTCGGCAAAACTCACTGCTATATTGGAAAGTATTGGGGATGGGTACATCGATTATAAAAAGCGGACGAACTTGTTAGAGAAACATGGTTCGATTAAAAACTTTCGAGAACGGAAACTTTGTTCGTTTGATTAGCTGAAATTACTTAAGGAAATTATTAAATTCTTTTAATTTTTCTTATTTGTTTTAAATCACCAGGCTGGGTGGCTTCCAAGTTCTTAGATGGCGGATGCTTCAAAGAAAGATTGAAAGCAAAGGCCTCCGAAGACATAAGCTTGGACTGACACTTACTTAGCTTATGGCGATGTCACAGTATTTTGACTGACCTTTTCAGCAAGGCATTTGAAAGCTGTAGTGTAGTCGGGCTCATCTGGCAGTTGACAGAGGGCGGCGGCCTGCGTTGGAGCATTTAGTGCCTGGCAACAGCGCGCAGCCCTGCGAGCGATGCTGCCTTCGTCGGGCGCGCGCTTAGCAAAGTGCCAACTGCCAGCGGCCAAAGCGCATAAGTAGCGACGCAATGCAGCACTCCATCGCCCACCAGCCATTTCTACATCTCCGTATAAACGAAGCCTGTAATAACAAAAATTCACAAATTTTGCTGATACACTCATAATTTGAAAAAAAAAACATAGTATATTTTGTATATACCATCTTGTAGTATACATACGATGTATATTATAAGGAGGTATAGTATACACTGTACAAAGATATATAGTACAAAGTACAACATACCTGTGTACTTTGTAATATATATCGTACTATAACTGGAGCATTAATCAAACATACACACACCCTATCCGCTGTCAATATAATACACTATCCTCTGTTTTGTTTTCTTCTTCTTTTATATCCACTTTCGTACTATATAATTTAAAATGGTAATGGCGCGTACTTCATAATTAGCTTAGTTAATCAGTTAATGTAATATTTTGTTATATTTGAATCTGTTAAATTTGCCGAACTTCGGAATAGATAAATAAAAATATTTTATTTACCAATAACATCTCTGTAATGAATGTATGAGATGCTCTTATCTTGTTAAATTAGCCGTTGGGATCTTTTTTTTATTAATTTAATTTTAGTATAAGGTTATTATAACTAGGCCTATGTACGCCTACAATAGACAAAATATAAATAGATTTTTGCAATTTTATATGAAATTTAAGGAAATGTTTACCATGTTTTGCTTTAGGCATGCCTAATTAAAATAAAATTTGCATTAATATTTTGCCCATCTCTAAGAAAAAGTCATTGTCTTGCATGCGCGAAACCAAGGAACGGCCTCACTGATTCAATTAATATTGTTTTAATTTCTATCTTAGGCGTATAATTTTTTAAATAAAGTTGCCTAAAACCACTGTACTTTGTCTTAGGAATGCGCGGCGAGGAGAGAGCCGTGGAAAAAAAAGCATGAAAGTGAAAGCGGACGGAGCGGCTGATGCTCCCAACCGTCTCCCCACGCATATCTAAGAAGCGGTACATTGGTTTCGGTAGCACTATATTAGTGAAATCTACTGTGTAAGAAATAGTAAAATTATAAATGTATGTAATCGTTGTTTATAAAACAGTCAATCAATGAATAAAGTGATCAATCTGGAGTGTTTGTTTTTTCTATTGTACTGCAACTAGCCCATAACTATTAAACGTACGAAGTCCTTTGTAGCAGCTAAAATGTAAACTTAATAATGTCAAAAAAAAACTCACCAAGACGTATTGTAGGGATACAGTTTTAAGCTTCTTTCTAGTAAATCCGTAAGCGACTCGAGTATATATTTTATATTGTAACTATTAATATTCGATATGCTCGAAGGCCAGAGCGCCGTGTATTCGACGACAAGTTCCAATGAGTTGTCGTCTATTAGCAGATTGTGTATTCTGGCAAGGAGCGAGAACATTACACTGATGGCCAAAGGTTCGCGAAGAGTTGCCAGGAATGCGTTGAAGGAATTCCTCGCATCGGCGGCGAAGGCTCCATCTCGTGAATGGGATGGCATGCCTCCCGCAGTTCTTTTCACAGGCCCGTTTGAACCGTTGCTATATACAGAAAGTGCTGCAAAGATTTATCCGAAATCATTTTTTAAGGTACGTCTTTTCTTTTCTTTAGTTTTTTATTTTATACCTATCTATAAACAGGTGGTAAAATGGTGTTTGGATAGGAGTCAAGCTTTTATATCTATTTTCAATCACCCAATATAAAATTATCACTTTGAAATACGAAACATTAATTATTTTTTATAGGAACTGCCCAATAATTTCTGGTAGTACAGAGTCTGCAGGGACAGACAGAGTACACAATAACTAATTTTAGTACTCGTATGTAGTATTATATTATTTTTGAAACCATTGATTTTTGTATTGGCCTTCCGTACATTAATTCACAGCTAATAATTATACATTTAGCCCTTTAAACCTTTTACACTTTAGAATCGTATAAATCAATCAAATGTCATTTTTGAATTTATTTGGAAATTTTTTTGTTAATGTACGAGAAGTAATATTATGGAGACAAAAATAGCAACAACGAGTCAACGAGTAAAAAATATATTATTTGTTTCTTGTACAAGTTGTAGAATATACTAAAACATTGTCTTTCACGTTAAACAAAACATAAAACAAATATGTGAACATACAAAAAACATGCAATGTGCGAAATAGAAAACATTCACTATTTCGTAATGAGTAATCGACGTTTAATATTTAATTTACATTTGATGTAATAATATAAAATGATGTAAATAAAAAAATGAAATGATCACACTTATAAAGGTTTTATCTACTTATTCTTAGTCTGCTCAATAAACAAGGCTCCCCGCAATTACGAAAATCAGCATATATCTAGAAGTGGCTTCTAAAGCAACATTGCTAGGATCATTTAAAATTTACATAGGCAGCCAGAGGAGTTTGGACCTTTAAGCCATTTTGGTATGTGTGACAGCCCTGAGCACTGTATCCATATATGCATAATGCAATGGACCAGGTGCTTCGCAGCAAGTCTAGTTTTAAGGAGTTTGTATTTGAACTGTGCCAGGCATATAATAATTTTTGTCAGTAGATTTACTTTTTAAAATTTCTTTGTTTGTATAAATAACAAAATGTGTTATGCATGCAACAACTGATGATAGCATTTTGGATGGATGGATCCAGTCCGTAATAAGCGCCTTATAAAATAGCGATGAATAGTTACAAAGTTTGTTTTAATTCCAAATTTAAATTTGTATTTGTATATGTTCTGTACGTATCTACTGTGTAAAAAGGTTGTGATTATAGGTATAAAAGATAACAAAAAAATTGAGTTTGACAGTACGAAGTCTTTCGTGGCAGCAAGTTTTAAAATAATAAAAGTATTTACCGTGGTCCCACAATGCACGTGGAAATTTCCTAGTGGCTTTTCCACGTTGTAGTTCTAAACAGGCCGCGCAGAGAGCAGCAGCGGCCTCTCCGGCGCCTCCGGCTACACCAGCGCCCTCCCACTCGCAAGCGTTTACCAAACACGTCCAACACGCTTCTATTACCTAAAGTCACCAATTTCTTATACATTGCTTTCGACTTTATTGCATCAATATAGGGTATATTAATACAATAAAGTGTGCCATAAATATATGGTCCAAGGGTAAGTTAGCCCAGCTAAGCAGATCTAAATTTACTTTCATCAATATATGCTAAAGAGAGACAAGTCTAATATTCTAGATTAAGTTAACATTAAGTTTCTAGACTAAGTTAAATTAATCCTCATCGAGAACTTGAGTAGAAATGGAATAACACTGACTAAATAAGACGAATTTAAGGCACATATATGTAGTACACTTTAAAAGCTTAGAAAAAATATAGTAACTGTACTTAAACCCGTTTTATCCATGGTAGGCTATTACTTCAGAATTCTGGTAACACCTTGTTCATAAAAGTTATTTGTAAAAACATTAATACAGTACAACATTCTTGGTTTTAATAAAGATAGAGGAAATTTAAATTTGTAATAAATAAACTTTTAATTTAGAATAACAAAATTTCCGAAAAAACTAAAAATTTCCTATCGTAAAACTTTCTGAGAGATTAATATGAATGGAAAATAAATGTGTTATAATATATAGACGAAACCTAAAATTATTTTCTTATACAATATACAATGTACTTGTTTTAGAAGCACCTGAAAAAATAATAATAAATATTTATTTACCTGCGGGCGAGGCACGATGCCGTCACCGGAGTTAGCGGCTGTGATGCAAGCCTTGCATTTATTCGCCAGTGCTGTTAAGTTGAGTCTGTGATGTGGCCACTCACTAAGCATAACATTAACTTGTAAGTACAGCACTTCCCAAGATAATAAGCGGCAGAGCCTGTACAGCGTGGGGTCCGAGCCACTGCCAAGCTGACTCCGTGCTTCTCCCTCTAGCACCGATAATAAAGACAAGGCAGCACGGGAGCACCCGGCTTCCGCTCTCGCCCGGGCAGCTCCGGAAACCACATATCCAAAGTCTTGCAAGAATCCTCTCGGCAGCGAAACTAAAAGATTCCCTAAGCCACCAGCCGGTTTCCATGAAGGACTTAATTTCCATAAGGGACATGAAGGTGTCACTATCGCTAATTTAACTAAACATATACGAACGTCATCAGCAGTAGAAGCCTCTATCAACCGTTTCTTAATCCTTCCCAATTCTAATTCGTGAACTGTTTTGAACTCGAAATCGGGCGTTTCCCAATCATCTGTGAGCAGCTCTCGAGGGATGTCCATCTTTTCATCGTCACCGTTCATTGGATCATTAATAATTTGTTTTAAATTAATGTCAGAAATCAATTTTCTTCTAACTCTTTCGCTTGAATCTCCGACATATTTCTTTAAATACTCATCTATTCTCTCGATTGGCAACTTGCATTGCGATGTTGCTAAATGTAAAAAGAATATTTTTAATTTATTCCAATCATCTTCTGATAAATTTGTTTGTAAAACTGGTCCCATTGCCCAAAATAGTAAATCATAAAACTTAATGCCAACGGTTTTGAATTTGTTAAGAAAATCAGGATGCGTCGAAGGTATGCCACCCTCGAGCGCGTACCTCACAGCATTAAGTGCTGAAACTCTATTTAGGAGATCTCTCGCAACAGTGAATGCACCACTTGAAGCAGAACCCTGTATGTCTAGTTCGACAACTTCTCTGTGAATAAAAGGAATTTCTCTTGTCAAATTATCAGCTTGCAAGATAGCTATAATCCCGGTATAGTGATTAGCAATAGATTCTTGCAGTTTTTGCAAGAGAGTGGGCTCTTCGTTAAGTAATTCATAACCAAGATTCAATGCTCTGATATATCCTAATATATCATCATTAGTCATGCTAGCGTAATGAAAATTATTCCATGGCATTACATTGTGGATACCATAGCCATGTAAACATATTTCTTTTTCCAATAGATTTGCATTTTCCCTACAACCGAGTATGTGTTTTTTTGCCAAGTCATGTTGTCCATAAAAGAAGTAGTTATAGCATAAATCAAAATGAATCTGCATTGCTAATTCATATTGACTTATAAAAACATCTCCCGCATTCCAGTTGTGGTTCATGTCATTACAATCTTCAGTTAAGTTAACAAATGTCTCCATGATGGGTACTTTCAATTTTTTTGAAGTTTTGTGATTAGTATTTGTTGATGGTTCATATTCCGATAGAACACTTTCTAAATATTTAATACTCTGTGAACGAGAAGCATCACACATTCTCAGTAATTTTTCAAAATTTTGATTCATTGGACTGTATCCACTATCTGTTTGCATCCCTGGCCTGTCAAACGACAAATCGGAATGGGTTACATATATTTTGTTTTAAGTATTGTGTTAATATTAAAAGTTTGAATGACTTACACATGCACAAACGACATTTTTGTTGATTTAGCATATAGAGCAGCTTTTACAGGAAACCTTAGTATCCATCTATGGTACAAAGTCAATGCAAACTGCACATGAGATTTTTGTAATGAATCTGATGAAATTTCCTGAAATAAAACAATTGTTATTTACAGTAGTGTTAAATAAATTTATTATAATATAAATATTTTTAATTCTATTTTCATTGATATAATTTTGGATGTAGTTATATTTGGCTGAGATGTCTTAAAAAACATAAGTCTTTAGATTTCGTAAAATTAGTAAGTTTTACATGGACAACTGCATGTGACATTACAATACAGTCCCATGTAATGCCTTTGAATTACTAAGTAATATATTTAAGAAGTTAATTTAACAAAAACTTGTAAAAAAGCCCATTGTAGCGTAAAGGGTCTTTAAATGTTGTTTCAAATTGGAAATAAATGTTTCCACTAATGCTGTACAGATATTATAAAAGTGGCATCAAAAAACCCATCTGAGAATTTTGTGGGCTTTTTTTAAAGCAGGGAGTGTTTACAGCCCCATAATCCTTCAACTTAAATGAATGATTCCATTATTGAAGGTTCAACCTGTTTCTAGTTTCATTAGGCTATTCTTCTCATATAGTATGAGAACACAAGAGGTCACTGCAAATGATTCTACAAGGATAACAATTTAAATAATTAAAAATGTAAAATTGTACAAGTAAGGTTTTATTTGGTAACATCAATTGATTTGTTATTATTGATTGTAATTTATTTATTTTTATACCAGAGTAAACATCCCCATAATATCATTAAGACTCATAATCTTTATTTTCTCATACACAGACATGAAACAAAAGTATTTGTCTGAGAAACAATAGTCCCAAATTTTTTTGAGCTATGTTGTAATAATCATAGCATTTAGTCTAAACTTAATGAGTACAAATATACAATATAGTAGACAATAGTAAATTTTTTAAAAGTCATAAGTAAAAATATTTATATTTAATAAAAATATTACTTGTGGAGGAACAGCAAATTCAGTATCTGTGGCCATATACACAAGATCTTGCATTAACTGTTGTTGTATTTGCGGAGGTAACTTTGTTTCAAAGACATCTGCAAGAAATAAAGTTATTTTTAAGAGAACTTGTTTAGAGAAACAAAGATAAATCATTTTTTATTTATAAAAAGGTACATTAAATGATTATAGATTTGTTATTCACTGTTGATGAAATAGAGATGTATAAGCTGGATATCTCTACATTCAAGCAACTCAAAATCACTACTAGGCTCTGCCATTTACCTAAAAAAAGTGCTTGAATTTTCTGGACACATTGGTAACAGGACCACCGGCAGCCTAAAGATGGTGATTATTGGCAAAGTAGAGGGCAAAAGAGTACTTGGTCACATTTAAATGTATTGATCTGATCAGATCTGTTCTAAATGCATAACCACTGTATACAACACTACAGTTGTCTAACAATTAGGATTAAAGGATTATTGTTAGACATATCATTCTGAATTTACACTTTACAGTTGAAAGCTTCATTTTTTTTAGGTTATTGCTACATACACATACATACTCTTGCTATTGTAGTATCAAATTGGCAGCGAAAAGTTTTCAAAAAAAATCTCTTGTTTTCTAATGAAACAAATGTGATAGCTGCTATCATTAAGAGTGTGTAGGTGATACCAAAAATTGCAATGATGACTGGTCTAGATCTGCCCACATTTAGTAACTTCTTGTGACCTTGACTATGTTGTGAGTTGACCTTTACCCATTGCAAAATGAGCACACTGATTGCAGAAACTTGCCTGCAGAGACAAATAGTGGAGGCTATCATATGTCAGATTTACCAGCTAGACCATACTTAGAATTATTTTTAATAATGATGTTAAAATCTACAACTAGTTAAACAAGAATCCAGTTTTACCCAAGTTCCAATGAAGTGTAGAGGCAACCTTAAGTGCAAGAATTTTTAAAGCAAGTTGTTTTCTTGTAAACTGCAGAGGTGCTATAGTTATTGAAGGAGAGCTAGGTGGGCCGTCAACATCCACAACTCTCTCACTTGCAGCCTTTGAAGATGAATTTTTAGCATCAACAGATAAAAATTCCTCTATTAGTTCACAGGCTGATGGCTCTGAAAATAATAATTCAATGTATGCATTAACTCTGTTAAATATTTTTTGCTGATAAACAATTACATTATGATTAAAAATAACTACAATATATATATATAAAGAGAAAGTTTGCTATGTATAAAGACAAGTTATTTAAATTGTACCATAGAAACCATATTAGTATTGGTCATTTGTTTATACAAAGCTACATAAGTTGAATAAAACATTGAGTTCTATGACAACTCTATGTATAAAACTTTACTAACCTGGATTTGATTTGCTGAGATGTTTCTTTAAAAGGGTAGGATCAAGTAGAAATTCAAACCACAAGATGGTATCTGGTGAAATGGGCACTGTGCCCGGCCTTAAAAGATCAACATCCATTGTTCTTCTAGCTAATTATATTACTTAAGCTACAGCTACATACATAAATTAAGTTATTCTTTCTTCTCTTAATAATATAAAATTTCAATAAAACCACCTCATATATGAACAGAAGTCGAAGTACTAATTAATATGCAAGATTATATTATACTTGTTATTGTGTTGTAATTGCAAGATTATAGTTGTCGTAACATTTTAAGTTCATAGATTGGTTTATTATGATGATATTTTACTCCGATAAAAACAAAAGGATAATAGAGGTTATGATAATAATAGAACAAATCAAAATATGTCAGATTACATCGGCAATTTTCTTTTTACAAAATTTGATAAAGGTTTTATGACGTTCAGCCATAGTGGTAAATTATTGCTATGTTTTCAAAATACACATAGTTGTTAAAAATTACTTATATATACAGAGACTTATATATAAAGAGACTTTCATTTTTTTCATACCATATTTTTAACAATAATATGTATGAAGTTATACATAAAGTTTGGCGACACTTTTATATTCTTACATAAGCTTTTATATACATGTATATGACAAATTCTCTAATTGTATTTTTGTAATGCTTACTGCGTTTGTTCTTTAGTTGTGAGATGTTTTATGACGATACCTAGAATCAAAGTTATTAAGATTTTACTCCTTTCTTGACTAAATTCAATACCTAACATAAGAGACTAAAGTTTTGGTAAACATAAGCTACAGTTTCAATATATATTGTTACACATTAATAGAACTGTTGATGAATGTTATATCATAGAGGAAATTCCCTTAAATTTAATAAAAATTTTCGCAACGGCACACTTAGACGGCGTTTATAACATTAAGCGTTATCTATCTAAGCATTCGATAACTCATGGATATCGTGTTTTTCTGATATCTTGCACTCCACAAGAGCCCTAGCGTTAGTTTATTCAATAACGTGTTACTTGGTTTGCTATTTAATTACAAAACGAGCAAAACAATTACGGTATAGATTTAAAATTTTGGATATAAATGTAATATAATATTATGTGAAAACTAAACAAAAACAAATATTATTTGTATATTTGTATTAAATAAAGTACATATTTACTTACTTTTGTTATTTTTGAGTGTTTCTTTGATAACAGCAACGCAGTTTTTCGTCATATTTAGAAAGTAAGTAATATTTCTGGTCTCTTAAAAAATGTTTTGTAATAAATATAAAAGAGCTACACTTTAATAATAAGACGAGTAAAGCTGTGTGTGTGTTTACCTGATAACAAGCCATAAGCTCTGCCGACTATATTGTGGCTGTTGGTTTAACAATCAAGCTATTGTGAAGTTACGCACTATCGCTTGCTCAGTTTACTCTTTTTACTAAATACTCAAACCGTAATTTAATAATGCTTGCGTTGTACTACTTGACTGTGAAAATAAACGCCTAAGCGGTAATTCAGACCTAGACCCTGTCCATCCAGCGCCAAAAATGAAGGCAAACAAGTCACCATGTTTTCAGAATTTTATTCCCTGGTGTCGATTTTAATGATACTTGGATTAGATGTTCTATTTTAATAAATGTATATCGTTACATTGTTATTGTTTCAGTGGAATCGAATACATATCAGCCGATCACACACAGTAACAACGATGTTTTCATAGAAATGGATTTATTGCGTGTCGGTTCAGAGCCTGTGGGCATGCGGTGTCCTCATTGCCAAGAGGACGTAATGACCAGAGCTGCGTATAAAAATACGACCATAACCCATCTCGTAGCTATTTTCTTGGGCGTACTGTTCTGGTAAGTTATTTTTATAGCTAAGAGTGTTCATAGTTTTTGGCCTTAAATCGATTTTATATGTACAGGGTTTTATCGCTTGAACGCAAATCTTATTTGTCGAATCACATATGTCTGGTATTGAATAAATATGTAAGTTGTATTTTTTAAACAATTAAACCAACTTTTAAACATTAAAAAAAATGAACAGTTTAACTGTCATAGGCTAAAATATTTTTTTTGCTGAAATAACGTGCACGAGTACAAACAAAAATATTTTTGGTCTTTTTATTCAATTCTAACTGGAATTATCTTTATTGGCTATTACCCAATATAACGTATTAATGTTTGTATAGTTGTGAGCACCTTGGTTTATTTGATAATTTAATTTTTATCAGTTAGACATTTTGACTTTTAGGTCATGTCTACGCTCTTTTCGAGCGGGGTTCTCAGAAATACATGTCTTAATGGTAAGCAATAACTTACCATTAAGTCACGTATTTCTGAAATCTACAGTAGTGAGCAGGTATTTTTTGAGGGTGCAGTAGCTTGTGACTATTCGGTAAATGATACATATCTTTTGCCTCAACGTAGACGCAACAGATTTTATATTGCATAATACACAATAGCATCACTACGTAAATAAAATGTTGTCTTGCTTAGTTTTGATTCTATCTTTATCGAAGTGAAATGATTAACCATCCCTGGACTATCGTGTGTAGTCACTTAAAGTAAACGAGCCATGCATTCATTTTACTATCTTTACCATAACTTTTACTTCCGTTTATCCTATTATGGTTATTGTAATAACTTGAAGTATGGCTGTGAGGGATTATTAGTGTGAATTTTGGCCGATCACTGTTAAAAGTCAGTTCCACCAGGTCTGCGTGTAAATGTATCCTTCAAGCTTAGATATGTGATCTTTCGTAAATAATGTCAAAGTATCTTAGCTTTTTATAAATTTCAGATTCATTACAGCCAATATTCTAAAAAAATACATTACAGCTTAGTTTGAATGCTACTGAAAAATTTTGTGTGAAATATTCTTAGTGTTTTACTTCCATTTGTTAATAGACAGGAAATTCCTCTAAATGGACTTTGACATTTTTTTAGGTTAGGAAATAAGAGACGAAAATATATCAAGGTTTTCGGAACGAAGTTGGCCATATAAAAAATTTTATATAAAATATTTTATACAAAAGTAAAATTTAAAACAAAAGCATAATCAAGTAACGTCTACGTTTCTTCTTTTAGGTGGTTGTGTTGCTGTTTAATACCATATTTTGTGAAAAAATGGAAAAACGTCGAGCATTATTGTCCAAATTGTCAAAGATTTCTTGGTGTTTACACAAGGAAAACGATACTATAACAAATTAAAAAAGTAAACAATGTTTAGCTTTATCTTAGTAGTTTAAGCATTCAGGAACATTATTTATGAACAAATTGCAGTATTTAAATACCACTTTTTGGTCCTAAACTGAACGAATATTATTTTCTTCTTTGCTATAGACATATCATAATTTTTATATTAATTTCAGAAATACTATTTTGATAAATAATTACAATATATAAAGAGGAATGTAAGAAATAAAATTTATCTAAAAATGTAGTTACATAACCTCTCTATTCCACTTTTATTCCACATTCGAAAGGAAAATACCTTCCTTTTAATCTTACGTTTGTGTTACATTGTTTCTCCAGACGTTAGAATGTTTGGATGGACCGCAACAAAGTAATGAATGTCGTACAATATGTTTATTAGAACACTTTCACAGGAAAATGTATATTTTAAATGTTTACTTACAAATAAACAAAATCATGTGTTAAGTTTAATTTATTTGCTATAAAAATAAAAAGATTAACTTTATACTATTTGGAAAACATTATGGAAATTGAAGAAACCTGGGATCAAAAATCAATATATTTTCACAGTTCGCTAAGAGATTTGCGCGTTTTATGAGCTGTAAATTTATAGTACTGTTTAACACTTTTCAATTCAATACAATTTCATTCAATTCATCAATTTTAAATGTATGACAAAATTATTTTACATATATTACTTTTAATCAAAAAATAAATTACTTTTAAATATTTCACTTTACATTTATTTTTTAATGAACGTAGTTCATAGTCTGTCGGGGTAGCTGTATAATTAACAGTGTATGAAGAAAATGAACAACATGGTTCTGAAGGAAATAGGTTTTATTATTATTAAAGAAGAAAACAATGGCATTACTTAAAAATCGTGTAATGGGTAAAAAAAATTACATATAAAATAAATTCTAGTTTCTTAAAATAAAACTACAAAACCCTTACTTTATAAACTAGCTCAATAAGAATCATAAACATATCACAGAATTTTCATTTCTCACAACAGATTATAGGATAAATTATTTGCTTTATGTATCTATTCTCAAAACGGTTGAACACGTCTGCTGCCTTAATTTAAAAACGACACAGTTTACCCTTTACAATTTAATTTAAATTCTATAACTGTTTCAATAAATTTTAGTTTTGCTTAAATTTGCGATAAATTGTTTAAAATTATATAAAATATATGAAAGCATATTACCAAAATTTTATGTTATTGCACTGTAAACTTGACATGTTTATTAATTGTATAATTCATGGAATGAATATATTTTTTCGCTAAAGTTCTAGCTGCTAGAAATTGTTATCAATTCATAATGTTTCTAGCACAGAATTTATTTAATTTTATAATAATGATTAGAAGAGTAATATTAATTGAATTAATTACGATGGAGTGTAAGTACCGATGAAGGCTCTACATTTGGGGCAAAAATGATTCGCGGATTTACACGATCGCATGCAATACGGAACGAAGCAACCGCAACAGCATCTGCAAAATACGAATTTGATACGTAAGTCTAAGAAGTAAGTTTTTTATAAAGTATCCTAAAATAGTGTCAAAGAACATTTATAACAAAAACTACAATAACGACTTCGTGATAATATATTTTAAAATTACATATTTTTGGATAATTTATATTGCGTATAAAAACATGTATATTATTTTTATATTGAACTTATGCAGTATGCGCTACGATAGGAAGTGGTTAATCTTTAAAAATTAATTAAATAATTTATATCACGTATTTTTATGGTCGTTAAAAATGTAATATACAAAAGTAATAAAATCAGCACATCGTTTGACAAACAGTTCGATTTTTAAAAACAGGCCATTGCGTCATTACAGAAGGTTACTGACGGCATCATGAAAGTAAAAAATTAAGGTTGGTTATAACAACCAATAATGTAAAAAATATCATTCGTTAATTTTACTATCATTATAACTAACGAAGCTTTAAACTAGTGTTAGGATACGATTGTTTTTATCTCTTTTTTTCATAGTAATAAATATTAATTGATGGTCATCATTACGGCCTTAAAAGGTAGCGGGAACAGCTAATTATTTTTCGTATTTTGTTTATAAAAGAGGTATTTGTGACTTATTTATATAATTTACTTATAAAAAACAATAGAATTGCACATGTTTGAAAAGTGGTCGTTTCTTGTAACATTCTTTTTTTCTATATTTATTATTATTTGTCTTAAATTTATGTTGTCGATTTATAAATTACATCTAATTACTTGTATTATTCTAAATTAAATGTTTCATTAAATTACATCCGGCTGCTTAGAGATTATGCTAACGTTAGAACAGTTTAAACCGGTAAAGTAAAGTAAATAACAACTTTCTAAAAAAATAGTATTATAAATTGCGATTACTTGAAAAAATAAATAAAGAGCTTGCGATGAATTAATTATTAAAAAATACATTTAACTTAAACTTACCCCGTTAATATACAAAGTCCAGCCGATATTATATGAGTTCGATTATTAGCAGCATAATGCACTCTGGTTACAATGGATCTGTTGCAGTTTGGACAGGTAATGCCTGTCGGACCTGGGCCAATTTTTATATCATTTGTTTCCGTTGGTGTATTTGCGGAGGTAACCACAACTGTGCGCGGTTGTGTGCTAGGGGTGATAGGTGGTGGTGGATTGTCTCCAAAGTATGACGGTGGCGGCGCCGGGTTTGGCGCAGTAGGTTCATATGGAGGGGGAAGACCCATTTTGTTTTCCACTGAAAAAATATTTTATAATTTAAAACAAACAGATTTTGTCGTGAATATGTTATTTATCATCATTAGTGCAGTAGACTTGAACGTACAAATGGTATTGGATGTAACATTTTTCTTCGAAATTATGCAGTTAATTTTGTAAATTTTCATGACGTTATGCAAATCATATAGTTTCATAATTGTACATAATATGTTTGTTTTGAAAACGCTGGATCCAAGCCATTTCCAACAAGTCTTATTTGAAATCTATGAGGGAAGCCTATGTTCAGTCTTACGGCTGAAATGATTATGATGATGATATTTGTATATCTCGTTCAAGATGGTATTTTAACTTTACAAATATTAAAGGAGTTAAATCGTTTTAAGGTAAACACACGTTTTAATTCTAACCATTTCCCTTGAATTAAATGTTTCCTAAGATTGTGAAAAATGTTTTTGCAAAGCAAGAAAATATTATGTTTGTTTACATATATATTATTATTTGTTTTTACGGGTAGATCAAAGTTAACGCGTGTGAATATTTCAAATTAAATTTTCATAAGTGAATGAAGAAGCATGTACATTATTAACGCAGATCACGTTTGCATTGTCATAAGTTTTCCGTTACACGGTTATAAACGTTACATGACTTTATAACGCAATTCGAGTGCATTCTTTATTCATCTTACTATAAAAATACTATACAGGGAAATAAAGTTATGCTATCTAAATTACTTGTCGCCATTAAATCCGGCAATTTGTATTTAATATTTTATTTTATTAAATCGATTTCACCTGTATTTTTTGTAGTAATTAATGATATGATTTATTAGACGATGATGTAACGATTACTCGGCGCGTTATTTAGGCCGTGACAACAAAACCGCGTTGGGCAATTCCGGAAAATTTTAGCATTTGTTAACTTTGCAAATTTATTTTGACATTATAATTATACATAAAAAACTCTGTGGAACGAAAAAAACTTATTCGATGACTAATAAAATATTATTACACATACGTTTGAAAGGTAATTTTTTAAGAAAAAAAAATAAGTGGAGATCCAAATAAGGGATATGCAGAATAATTTATTTTGGAAATACAAATACAGTCTTTGACTTGCTTACGAAAGTGATAACGAAAGTATATTTAAATTAATTAAGTCGCAATTGTAACATGAAACTTGTATTAAAAACTGGTCATGCATAATTACCGTTCGCAAGAAACGTGTATTTGGAAATTAAGTTAATTAAAATTACGATTTCTTTAGGGTAATTAGTACTATTTAAGCGCGGCCTTCGGGTTTGATTTTTTTCATTTTTACAAATAAACATATATTTGTACGAATATAAATATTATGACAAAGCAAATTTTCGAAGTCGTCTACATCGCTAGAAGGATATCGCACCAAAATGACCTATACTTCCTATGTAAAATACTGATCTTCATTTATAACTACAAGAATAATTAATGTCTTAGAGACTGTTTAAACAATTCAAACTAAGAAGATAAGATACTTGTATAAAACCATACTTACTTGTTGCGTCCATTGTGATGAAATATGACCTTCGTTCCGATTTCTTAATCTCGTCAAATTATTGATTGAGCAGAAGCAAAATGTAGTTTAGACTAGTTATAAAATAGTATAGTCAACATATGGTTTCACTGATCCTGGATATTACGATGTAATTTAGAAACACGTACTATTTGTAGGCACGGAACAAAGTCTGACTTAAATTATGTTGTTTACCGGGTGAAGCTGCGCGGGAGTGAATGCACTCAACCTGCGAGCGCGTTACGTTGCCTCGTGCGAAGGAGATGCTAGCAATTCGCTATACGAGTGAAGGGGATAACCGATGAAGCTATACAACCACGTTTAATCGCATCGCGCCTGCTTAACGATAGAGGCAATTAATGAACAATGCGTAATGTTGTACAAATACGTTGCATTGATGGTTTACTTTCCAAATAGGTAGAACTGTCAACCGTTCGTCACTAATTAAATTAAATTTATATCTGTCAGAACCAGGTCTTCATCATGTTTAGTTGAAAGATCGTCCAGGTCCATTCTCGAGGATCTTTGCGTCTAGTCTCTCCGTGGAGCGTCTTCCTAAGTGACCGATTCAATATCTAATGTCAATGTTAAAAGTACTCTCTGTCGTCGAGCTTACTGAGAAAACGTTGAAGCTAAACGCTTTTAACGCTCTGCTACCACTAGCAACAACAACAACTAGCGCAAGCATTTGTCAATAACAAAAATAACATGTATTAATTGCCCTATCCAGCATGATGATTATATAATGAGCAGCTGTATCCCGGCAGGACTGAAACTTCGATCGTAGGTTGCGGATTCAATTCCCCGGATATAAACATATGTATTATACACATTACGTTCATTAATTATATGGGATTGCCACTATACATAAGTTTCCAAATAGTGAGTAGCAGAGTCCTCTGCTTATCGTAATACCATAGTGCGATTGTCAATCCCCGTGCCAAATGACAATTTTGGTATATCTCCCCATTGATATCTTTGGGGGAGACCAATGCCATGCAATGGGTGTTTATGGGCTGAAACAACGACGAAAAAGATCCTTTATAGACCAATGTCTTAATAAACAAAACAAACCGTATTGACCCTTAACAGAGGTGGCCTAGATCGTAAAATGGTCTATGTCGTATATAAAGTATAAGTATATCATACGTATATATTATTGACATAAAATCATCATGATCATCATTTCAGTCGCAGGAAGTTCACTGCTAGACAAAGGCTACTCCAATAGATTACCAATAAGACCAGGGGATCACCTTTTAGTGAGAAGCGTTGAAAGTTACGATTAACAAAATTAAAGTTTTTAAGAGCCACAATACATAGTACTTGTATAAATAAAGGTCTTTGTTTAAAAAAACAGGTCAATAAAATGTCTATTAATTCCTACAACTAGTCTGAGTATAAATACTGTTCATAATAATAATAACAATATAAATAATTATAATAATGATAATAATAATAATGATGATAATAATAATAATGAAAATAAAGATAATAATGAGGACAATGATAATAGTAATAATAATAAATTTATGTTCTTCTTTAATTAATATATATGAATAAAATTAATTTTATGTCATAAAAAGAGCTTGCCGTTCAAGTAGTTCTACGAAAAAGGCGATGAAAGCAGTAAGGGAAAGAATTCGAAGAAATCTTGTACGAAAGCAAAAGATTTTATCTCGGGAAATGAAGAGTGCATTTAGAACCACGTCGTAGATTTTAAAAGATGACTTAGGGCTTGTAGCCTAAGAGACGCACTGTTCATTTCTTAACTGATAATTTGAAAAAGAATACGGTGGTAAAATCAAAGCAACTACTGCGGTACATAAAAAAGTTATTTACATAAAAAAAATATTTACGGAAAAGAAGTTTTTTACAATTGACCAATATTTTAACAAATAAAATGACTGTATTTATGCCGAAAGCTCCCAAGAACCTATCCAATTAGTCAACAGATTACAACTTGGACATCACCCGATTTAAATGGTGGCTGGATGGGGTGTTGGATATGAAGAAGTTATTTAGCCATATTTTTGTGAAAAACGATTTAAAACATCGGCAATACACTGATGTATCAAGACACCATTCTTGAGAATGAAGTTAAGCCCATTAACAACACCATGCTTAATGTCTAAGAATGTTTCATTCAGCAAGACGTCGGGTTGTAAAGCTCGATCGACCCAATCTTGGTTAGAAACGAACGGGTTCTGATTGATCGTCAGTTTTAGAGAGTATTGTATCATCTAAACTTAATGATAATTTGGACTTCCTAAAACAATCCATCTTAATATCTGGCCTTTACGTTTAAAGGATTGTATTGCAGCCAATGGAGACCACCTAAAACGAAGCTTCATATATTTTTAATGGTTTCATATTAATTTATTAAACGAATACACTGTAATAGTATTAAATGTTACTCATAATAAAGTAATATTGTTTTTTTTTTGTAATAACGTTTATGGCAGGGCTGAGCAGTGTTTATCATAACAAATTACATAAATTACATACGATATTATAGTTAAAGTCAAAACAGCTTCATTAAATAAGATCATTACAATCGTTTATAATCGTCAGCATATTTAATAATCACTTATAAGTAAAATTTGTTTTTCAATAATAAACATTTAATAAATAAAGTAACTTATATTGCATTAAATAAAATGTTTAAATGTTCGTTTTGATAACATAAATAATATTTGCGTATGAAACTAAAGACCAGAAAGAAGGTAGCTTCACATGTGGCTTCCCCGCATGTGGCTTCCGAGCTGCAGGTTGCTGACCCCTGGTATAGGCCGGTACATAAAATTATTACCGAATTACGAGGCCGCCAAACTCTCACGTCGCTTAGGCGGACGCTCTATGCAGAGGAGCTGTTTAGCATTTCGAGTTACGGGTGTCCGAAAAGCACTGAATTTGGACTTGACCCTCTCAATTATTAGAACGTAGGATATACACCGCTGGACATAAGCCTCTCCCAAAGATTTACAATAAGATCAGATGCGAGCGCCCTGCATTACGCCTATCCACATTGTGGGTGGATATTCTACGCTGCACTTATTGGTCTGTGATATCCACTCCAGAATTTTACGGCCCCAGCGGCTTACTGTTTTGGTGTTATATAGCCTGCTCACTACCATTTTAACTTGTCAAACCGTTGATTATGTATTCTTTATTGTGTACTTTCGCTTGTCTTCGGATCTCTTCATTCCTGAATAGATCTCGTAGATAAACATCGAGCATAAAGAAACGGACCTTCATGGCTCGATGGGTGACTGTGATCTTGTCAATGAGACGAAATGAAAGACTACATTAACGTCCACTTGGTCGGTTGCTATTATCTGGGCAGTAAATCTGGGGTAGTAATGTTACCCCTTAGAAAGTCGTTAGTACTGGGAGAAGAAGTGGAGAAAGAGACCTTAGCAACGCTTCTATCTACGATCTAAGAAAACCTGCCTGATACATTCTTTATGCTTGCGACCGTCCTCCCCGCACGTATTAGAACGCCTTGGTCTTATCTGACTAAAGTTTAAGTATATTTTAGTTTGAGCAATAGTTGTCGCATCGTCCTCAACAACGGAAAGTGTCTGGGTCTCAAGACGGCGTAACGTTTGAATGTCCCCAGAGGGATTGTTTTGTAGGTTACGGCACCTGCTAGTGATTTAGTTACTTCCACGCTGTGGTTTGCGTCTACGAAGAAAAGATTCTTTTATATTAATGTGTTTATTTCACCGTTTTAAGTGTTTCTGGTTAACAAAGTATACTTTTATTTATATAAAAAAAAACCTAACATTGGGTGAGGTGTTTGTTTCAGTTGAAAAGTAAATTTATAAAACATTCCCAGTAAATTATTAAGTTCTATGCGATCAGTGCCGCAACATTTTTATTTTAGCTCGAGAATCTGAAAAATAGAAGCCCCGTGTTTAATAAAGTTTTAAAATGTTTGGGCTACGGAGAATCAACTAATGTAAACAATATTTTATATGTAGTTAATAATGTTTAAATTTTATGTAACATGGATGACTATCAACGCCATCTGGGTGCACTTTAGTGAAGCAACAAGGAACTTGGTGATGTGTAATACGGGCGACAGCGCAGAGCTTCCAGAAGAGGGCAGAGGCTAGGGCGGGCGGGTCCTCAGTGCGCGCGCACGATTACATAACGGCGTCGGCGGGTGACGGGCGGCGGGCGGCGTGCGGCGGGCGGGCGGAGGGCGCGGGGCGCGGGGCGATCGATGCTCGCCCGGGGGGAGTCAGTCGAGCGGCGAGCGAGCGACATGGCGGCGCGCCCACCCCGCGCGGCGGCCCCGCGGCCCGGGCCGCGCGAGTAGGTCGCCATGCGCGATGCGGTATGAGGCAGCGCCGCGCCCGGCGGGCCGGCCCCCGCTAGCGGCGCCGCCCCCGCCATGCGAGCGCCGCCGCTGCTGCTGCTGCTGGTGATGGCGGCCGCGGGCCTGGGCGTGAGTCCGCTCGCGCGCCTCAACCCCTGGCTGAGCGCGTGCGACCTGGAGGAGGAGGGCGCGGGCGGCGAGCACGAGTGCGGGCGCGCGGCGTGCGGCGGCAGCGGCGGCGACGCGGAGCCCGCGCTGGCGGGGCGCGACGTGCCGCACCTGTGCGCGCTGGCGGCGGGCATGCGGGCCCGGCGCCTGGCCGAGCTGCGGCTGCGCGCCTGCTGTGAACGCTCTCCCGCCTCCGCGCTCGACCGAAGCGCGCGCGCCGACGTGCTGGCCGGCGGGGAGCGCTGCGAGCGCACCCTGCACGACCTCCTCGCCCTCGACGATATGGTCGCGCGCGTGCACTGCGACTTCGTCAGCATCCTCGATCGCTACGACTGCGACCAACCCTTCTCAGTACACACTTGTAACGAATGTCAGGTGAGTGGCAGCGGTTGTTGCTAAACGCTATGCTGCCTCTATGCTGAAACTTGGTTGTTGACTCATCCATCTACATGGCTGACATTATAATGTCTACGTCAAACGTTGTTGTAATTTATTGACAAGAGCAACTGTAGGGTTTCTGGCCGCCTCTTCTCAACAGACCAGTATTCGGAGCCGGTGGTAACTTCCTACTTATAATCTTAAAATAATTGACGATTCAAAAGTGCGTGTAAGTGCCTAGTTGAATAATGCATAATTTGAATAGGCTGCATATCCCCGAAATGTGCGGCTTAACAAACCGACGTCAGTTATTTTTATCAAGTATGAGTTATAGTCAGGCGCTGAGATTGTTCTGTTCATTCAAAATAAACGTGCAAGTTAAACACGTGTAGCATGGGCGTAACAAACACTATACGATTGTTAACCGTAAAACCTTATAATCAGGGTAAGTGGAAATTGGCAGAAAGTTCCAAGTTGTAATTAATTAATTACAATTGAAAGTAAGACTATGGGTCTATCGATAGATTTATACCTTCTAACAAAAGAGGTAAGATTTTTGTAGAGTGAAATTATCGGCACACGAGTGTAGCGCGCGTCTCGTTGGTCGTCTCGTTTTGGTTAGACGATTTGCGTGTATCGATCTTTCTGCTGAGTAAGTCAATATTCGTAAGCTTTATTTATCGTTGCAGTAGTAAGTACATGTAATTTTCTAAGAAATTTTACATTTATAACTTTATCAAAAGAACAACTATAAATAAAGAATTACCTTTTACTTTTTTACATAAATAAAATAAATGATAGTAAATTGAGTTTAATTTACTATATTTATTACTACCCTACTTACTATATAAGAATAATAACAAACTTTCAAAAACTTATAAATTATTTATTACTTATCGTAATGTTTTTTGCATTAATATTTCGTTAAGTATGAACAAATGATATTTAACTTAAAGGTTGCGGACTTATTATATTTCAATAGCTTGTTATACAGTTCCCTCCCTAGGTAGTTTTAAAAGTTGAAATTAGAGCGCCGATTATTGGTAATGTGATATTGCTTTCTAGTCCTTAGAGACTCCCTCACAACTTTCGTTATTGAGGATCATTGTAAAAGCTTAGGCGGTAGGTTTATTGTGCCTTGTTTCTTTCTTCTGTTCAACAAGAAAAGTTAACGTTATTTAATACCTAAATGTAAAACATAAAAAGTAGTTTAAGGTATTTAATCAAAATTTTGTCATCATCATCACATTACCCGATAGACGTCCAAGGCATAAGCCTCTCCCAAAGATCGACAAGATGACCGGCCTTTCACTGCCCACCTTTAGCTTCCGACTTCCCGATCAAGATTTTAGACCAAACTACAAAAAAATCTATTTGTCTATTAAATTTTACTTAAATCACAGTAATTTAGTAACAAATTAATGGTAATTACCATGGAATTTAAAATAACAGAAACATGTCGCCCATTATGATCGTAATATTACACTTTGTTATATACTCCAACAAAACCATAACAAAGGTAGCATAATGTTGCGGTGAAATAATAAAAAAAATTGCGATAAAATCTTGGTTTCTCGGCATAAAATATTTTACGACGATGTGCACAAAACCAAAACATTGATATTTCTTTCTGTAATATAACCACAAAATGTATGCATATTTATAAATAAAATTTCCACTAAATTAATAAATAATATTATCAACGATGAAATAAAAATGTTTTCACCTTCAATTTTGTTAACAATAAAACGAACAATAAATTTAACAAAAATTTTACCCAGTACCTTTTTTATTTTCCCTTTCCATACACCTAAATAAATAATAACAAACTTAAGCCTTCATAAATTTGACTACATCATGTTAGTAATTCTCGATAAACATTGCCATATATTTATATATTCGATTTTATTTTTACTTATTAAATGTTAATTTGTTAGATATCGTTGAAAAACTTTTAAATTAATCTTCCATTTTTTATAAAAGTAAATTATTTAATAGTGAAATAATAATTTTAACAGGTCCAGCAGAGATAACGTATTTCCATTGATTGTTTCAACACATTTCTTTTTTTTTCTCAAAGAATAACTACATTTATTTCGAATTTCGAATGGCTTCATGTTGTTTTCATAGCGCAATGTAAATGAAAACTTTTATCATATCCATTCTTTTCCTCGTATTGTTTTTTATAGATATGTGATAAATATGTAATACCAGTAGTATTGATGTTTCGATAAAAAAGTAAAATTAAAGAACTGACTTAGTTTCTATTACATAATAGCATTAAAAAACATACATTAAAACACAAATATTGTACACATGTATACTTAGCAATGAACAGTATAAAAGCCATTATGAATTGATATCATATTACGATAAATATTCTTTAACACTAAAAATTAGATATATTATATTTGAAATAGTCATGAGACTATATAGTTACAAGAAACGACACGGTTACTGCAGCACTTCGCTTGTGAATGCCACTAACAATCTCCGGTATGTGAAGTTGTCACCTAAGTCTGAAACACTAAGAAGCTTTTAAACATTTACCAGGCCGTTAACTTTGGTATTGCTACAAAAAGGTAGTTTTAAACTGTAAGCCACCGAGATGTGCGTTAGAAAACTTTAAGTTTAGAAATTGTAGCTTTAACTAATTACTTTAAATTTAGAACGTGGATTTAGATGTTGTTTTAAAACGTTTACGAACAAAAATCGTGTACTGAGTAAAAATGTGTGTTCTGCCACTAACTCCGGTGTTAATTTGCACTAGCGTACAAAACTAACCGAATAGATTTAAAAACGTTGACTTTTATTTCCAAAATATAGCAAACAAAAAACGTAGTAGCAAGGTGGCGACAAGACACAGAAAAATTCTGGAGAGTAACCAAATATATACATATATATATATATATAAAATATACAAGAGATTGCCCAGCAACTAAATTATAAAGACAACTAAAATATAAATAAAAGAAATTATATTCCTTACAGTGCTCGCAATGTTCGTGGCAGAGCTGGGTATCGTTGACTTAGTTATGAAAATACAGCAATTCTATTAGATTTAAATGACTACAGTATGATTATATCATCACTTCATTCATATCTCTTGCACCAAAATCGTCACATTACCTAAAATTTTTTTCATCGAAATGTGTTCTAAAAAAGTTAAATAAATGTCATTCTTTGCCTTATTACCACAAACAGTGTTTTGAGGTTACAAAGCTCTGAAAAGTCATTCAATCACGCAACTTAGAATTCCGTCGGAAATCATGGCCCATATTCGATATTTTACCGGATAAAAAGCCTGCTAAGCTCTTAAGTCTCATAGGAGAAAGCTACATGGAGTGACCAGGGACAAGACCCGTAAGGGAGAACATCGTTTTCAGCTGACAATGCCTTATTTCTATTAAGATATGAGCCTGAGAAGACTGAAATTCTGCTCGATCGGTTGCTATTATTTTTCTTCTTTTCAGCCGATAGACGCCCACTGCAGGGCAAATGGCCTCCCCCAAAGATCGCCACGATGACCGGTGTCGCATTGCCCTTAGCCAGCGACTTCCAATTTGCTATTATCGAAGTAAAATTTACTCGTATTGTATTAAATAATTAATGATAGCGTTTACAAATTATATTATTTAATTTTACTGTTTAATTATAACACTTAATAAACGTATTATTGATTTGCCATTGTATATGCTCTTTTAATATGTTTTATAAATATAAATCGATGAAACAAAGTCACGTACAACGCCGTAATTCGCAAATGTATTGCGTAGACGGAAGTTGCAGTAATTGCTGTTTTTTTCGATGCAAACGATGTAATTTGTTTCTGAAGTACTTGCTTCTGAGTGCGTAGGTTTAATGGTTGTTCTAAATTTGTATGTATAAAAAAGGATAAGAAATATTCTTAATTATAATTTTTGATCGTATCGTAAAATTAATTTAAAAAATAAAAATAACACCTCATAATTAATACGATAATATTAACACCATCAATTAAATATTTAATTCTTTTTAATTATTAGTTGCGATCATGATATGATTCGTTATAGAATGGATGTGTTTCTAACAATACTTGGTAAAAATATTTAATGTTTTAAAAGGCATCATGTATAATGTAAACAAGAAACATATAATGTATAATATAAACGCATTTGTTTTAATGAGAAGTATATAAATCTAGTTAATAAATTAATTATGGTCTCATCTACGAACAAGTGATTCTTGTTTGTTTTGTTTTAATTAAATTAAGAAATCTTTGTAACCTATTGATCACCACATCGGTTTTAGGTAAACAAAGTTGTACATGCAATGTGGTCTCCGCGTAGCAAGCTTACGGCCAGTAAAATACACAAATAAAGTAAAATTATGAAACGTAAAAAGGAATGGCCACACTGTTTACATTTATAACCCTCTCCCATAGTATAGAGCAATGTTTACGATTTTATATAATGATTTTGTACAATTAGCGGTGTTTAAATTTTGTACAAAATAAATGTTTCATACATTTATTATGTACTTTGACCATTAGATTGATTTTTAGCAAAATTTTAGAAAATATGTATAGTCTTGTTAAGTATTAATTCGGGGTACAAAACAAGCGGCTTATTACGTATTTTACGGGGGGTATGAGTTGATTATCCCAACGTTTGACATGCCTCGTGGCGAGTGCAGTTTTTTTCCAGGACATGTTGCTGCCCATAGTTTGTGAATTTTTTTACTCTAGCTGGCTTTTGTGACAACCATGGTGAGAAATATTGGAACTATTCTATAAGACGGTACCATCACGGCATATGAGCTAGCAAATTAGAAACATTTTGACTTCTTCATCACCTCCCGCCAGAAATCGTTAATTTACTGGTGACCCTGTCTTTAGATTTGACGGGCGCTTAATGAAGCGCTGGTACCAAAAGCCACCGAGAAGGGATTCCGGCTTAGATTGATATACAAAACAATGACCTGCACGCGCCGAGTAGAACGTCCACCCATAAGGACGAAAGACGATCATAAGAAGACGCTGGATGCAGCCTTAAATCTTTTACTTAAATCTGTTTACATCTTGCGGCTGAAATGATGATAACGATGATTGTGCATTCTTCGTGTTATTTTTTTAGTTTGTTGAGTGTTGCAAACTGAAAAGGTTTTAGGGATTGCTGTGTTATTGTTTTTCATTACGTAAAATTTCGTAGAGGTTGTAATGCTGTCGTTTAGTGATTTGTGCGTCATACTAATAGTTAAAAATTTATGTAAAATTTTAACTGTAAAGAAATGACGGTTAGGTAAGGATATGAAGGTTCTTGACTCATATTCATTGATTTTTATTAAGCTTTTGATATTAGTAATAGATATATTTACATAAATTTAGTAGTAATTTCTTAATATCAAGCCTTGCCTGTATTTCTTAAAATGAGGCTTTATATGTAGTACTGCATGTGTTATAAATTGCTGTAATACGATGCAAATATATTTTACCCTTGGTGAAAATTTCACGAGCCCGTAAAAATATTTTGCCAGACAAAACATTTTTTTCATTGGTACCTACGAGTATATCTACGCTTACCGTGGTAATTGTAAATGAGCTTGCGGCTCCGAGAGACTCTCAGGTGCTTTTACAGAAGTATACTCGTCGATTCCGACTGAAAGCGGTTATACGGAGCGCGTTGTGAATAAAGTTATCATTCAAAAACATGTCTCGTAACGAGGTTAAGTGTCTTTGCGCAGGCGTGCGACTAGCGCATGCGCTTAGTATTTCAGGAAATGATTTCCCTTATCTACGGCAACAATTTAAATGTTTACATTTTTGATATAATTAATTTAACGTTTCTAATGTTGGTTGACAGGCCTTTCAGAGAATACATGGGCTGTAATTTATAAATAGAGCCGCGGAAGCTCAGCGGTATAGGACTGAGACTTGCAATCATAGGTTGTAGGTTCGATTTATACACTTTACACTTTGTGCATTAATATATATGGTTACCACTGCTCATAAACTATTTTCCAGATGATAGGCAGCAGCATCCTTTGCGAAAGATAATACCACACAGGCTGCCAACTGCCTACTAAGTGTGGCGATTTTGGTATACGTTTCCATAGATTTCTTTGGAAAAGGGTTATGCCTTGCAGTTGTCTTCTGTGGGCTTAAACGATAATGAGCTGTAATTAAATACATAGGCTTAGTGCAATTTATATATGGCACATAAGTTATACTACATAGATAATTCTATATTTTTAATCTTAAAATACCGGTTTTCTCTTGAAAAAAGAAGAACTTTCTTTACAGCTTGTGAGCTGTGAGGATATTGCATGTTAATACAAAGAATATAACAGTCAAGGATCATCATATGTAATTTTTATTATTATTTTTTTTACGATAATACTAAAGTGCTCGTGAATGTGAATTACGACAACGTTGAAATAATATTGACGATAATTAATGCTTTTTGTAACGTTCAATTCACTGTATATATACTAATTACGTGTTTATGTGCACAATGTGCTAAAAAATAGACTCCAGACCTATAAATTGGGTTAATGAAACTTCTTACTTATTATAAAAAAAATACAATTTCCTTTTTTCATTATTGTAGGTAAGTTAGCATAATCCGAAAAACTTAAAATCAGCTAAATTGATGCCCTAAATATAAATATAAAGGTTTCAATTTTGTTCGTTACTTTCAAATAAATTGTAACTTCCGGTTAATTTTTATGTGGTTTATGTTTGTAAATAAAAGCAGTATTTAAATAAGATATTATGAAAACCGTACATTATTCAAAATTTATTATGTAGTTAATTGGTGCAAGTTTTAAATAAAGTAAAGATATATTATTTAGTTATTACTAGAATTTCTACTAATCGTATGTTATAAAAAATTAGCTTTAAAGATACAAAAAAAAACATATGTTTGACACACAAATTGTTTGTTTCAATCCTTAATATATAAATTACGTGCAGAATATTTTACATCAATTTCATAAGATTTCTATTATTTATTTATGTATATCGACCAGGAGCGTAAAATTGTCAAATTAACACATCGTCCGTTTGATAATTTAAATGACGAAATATACAAACTATTTTTTTTACACTATTTTCGATTAACATGATAGGCTATAAAACTATCACTCACTAACATTCACTGTTACTTTTATTATGAAATTATAAGTAAATACATAAAAATGCACATAACTGAAGTTCCTGCCTACGTATATCTGTTTTTTATCAACAGACTTTGTTAATAAGCGTCTAACGAATCTCCTCTAGGAAAGAGACCGGTATGAATGGTAAGGAAGTATAATTATGCCCAGAGAGGGCATAATTAACGTGAAATAGTCGGTTTATTGCAGTGCGCAGTCGTTCCTTTCTAAAAATCATGAATTGTTTTTCTGTTAGTTTCACCGTTTGTTTTATAAAACAGACGTTATTTATATGAGCACGATTCGTTCGACGGAATTGTTTGCTGGTGACCAACGGACGAGATGATTTTTCAGATTGTGTTTATATTGGCTTTTGCAAGACGCAGTCGTAGGAGTTACGAGCTATTGCTATTACGATGTGCAGTCTACCGTGCGTGATTTAAGCAGAATCGTAAAGCGGAAACATTTTAATACTACCATTATATTCTAAAGCAATTGTAAAAGTTAGTAAGAAGGAAGTGTTGGAATAAGTTTACGTTTCTCTAAAGGAGTAAATACACCTAATAAAATCTTATTATTCAAATTCAAATTAGTGTACAACCATAAAATTATCATTTATTCGTTGCATAAAACGTTTCTAAATGCAGTTTATCTTTCAAGTGTAATCGAGGCAATCCGCATGGTTATTAACCAATCACTTAAGTTTACCATGAGAGCCTACTGACCCCGTTTAAATTGCAAATACTTGATATCGTCGACTGTTTAAATAAAATTCAATATCAGGTATATGCGTGGTAAATCGAAGTATTCAATGTTACTGTTTAATCTGAAAAGATCTCCGACATTATATTCTTTTAGGAGTCTAAGAGGAAAATTAATAGACTGCTTGGCTGAATTACATTGTGTTTGTAACTTTTTGGAGGATAATTCTGGTTAAATAGGATTCAATTCCTGCACTTTAGAAACAAAGATTTAAAAATTAAGTGTTAGAATTAGTTCAAGTTATTGAGAACAAAAATATGAACTATTGACTCTTAACTATGTAAGACTTAAACCTTGTTTCAAATTTTATAAATAGACAATAGCCTGGTCATCTGATGCTGCGCTCGTTAGTCTGTGGTCACCAATCCTAAACTTTAAGCTCCCAGCCTGCCTATTGTTAGGTTTCAGAGCCATAATCCATAACTTGTAATACTCATGAGTGTAGATTTTCGTTTTAAGTCCTTGAAAATGTTGGAGAAATGTTTCGTTCATACAGTAGATAAGTGAGTTTAATTTTAAGAGACTTTCTTATAGCGATGCCATTTGCCAATTAGGAAAAAAAAACAGAAAAATTTAAGTATACTTATTATCAGTCATAAAACGGTTTAGTGAAGAAGTCTTTTTCGTGCAAAGCAAACTTACTAGTGGAAACATTATTTCTTAGGCGTTAAAAATATCAGTGATTGTCTTCTTTATTCAAGGGTTTATTTAGATGGTATGTATATATGTGTATGTTCAAGGATATGGTATATATGTAAAAATGTTTGTTTGGCATATTGCTATAAAGAATGAGAGATTGAAAAAAAAATTGTTTTTAGAAACATGCCGTAGAGCAGTTTGTACATAAATATATTGTATAGAATAATTTATTGTTACGACAACACAAAAGAAATACTGCGGCTCGTATTTCGTAGAGTTTGAAAGGGTACGAGTCTCCTATTGACTCTGTCGCGTTAAGCAATTAATCTTTACAAAACCCACTGCAGCCTGCCTTTTAAAATTGCTTCACTGTGAATTAGCGGACTCTGTGTGATTTAAAACCTTTTTCAATTACTCCTCAGATGTGTAGATTTACTCACGAATTTTCTTTACTGTTGTGCAGGCAGTGATTCAGCAGATAAAACCGTAATGGACAGTTCCGCCTTTGTCGTAAAAAGAAACGAGCGTGTGGTCACCGTACATAATTTAATATGTAGAAAATTCACGCAAGGTACATGTACTTATAATTAAATGTTTTACTACATAATATTATTTGTAGAGCGCTTACATTGTTTTTGAATAAAAATTATGAAAGAAGTTTTCAGCGTATCCTGGGAGATCAAAAATTATTTATTGTGGATATTTTTTTCTATTTATATTATACTCTGAACACGTAACATTAACTTATGTTGCGTTACCGTTCCGAAACATTTAAGAAACATTTAACTATACTTCCATAGCTCTACGTATTTTTACTTTCTGTGAATTGTTTTCTTAATGCACTATATTTAAAGCGTTCACTGAATAAATTAATTAGGTTTCAGGAAGTAAGAATGTATTGTTAGTGTCCATTAGGACACTATAAAATAATTATATTTATCGGACGAAATAAGTGGTTATAGAATCCGGCATTATATTCAGCACGCGGAAAATATCTATCCGTCTATATACCAATATATGTAAAAACCATCATCATCATTCAGTCGTAGGACGTCCACTGCTAGAAAAAGAAATCCCCTAACAGGGTCTGTAGGAAGCAGTTTGCATCCAGCTACTTTCGATAACCTGGGGACTTTTTTCGCTGCGCTTGTCGGTCTGTGGTGACCACTTCCAAACCTTAAGTCAAACAATTCTACGCGTTATGAGGCCTGCATACCACAATCAACTTGTTGCTTTTTGTCGGTTACTTCCGTTCGTTTACGTATCATCACATTCCTGGTCTTATCTCATAAAGAACTTCAAAAAAGAAACCACGATTATTACTGTATGTCTTCGCTGATTACACGCATTGGTAGTAGATCTTCGTTTTAAGGCACTAAGGAATATTAAACGATATATTTTGTAGTTTCACAAAGGCTACCCTGCAGTTTCACTTTATATTTGAATATAGAGTTAGTAAAATATTTTTTTTTTATAAAAGATCAATATTTCAAATCAAATTTCGCTTACTAGCTGACAGTCAAAGGCCGGTAGTTAGTGGTAAATAGTTTAAATGTAGAACGTTAGAAGAGGTGGCGACGAGCCGACTGACCTGCGTCAACGCGTTTACGAATTCATGTTTTATTAATGGGAGCATAAATTACTTTGTGCAACGCCTGTCCACTGCTCAGAAAATTACTGAGCCTCGACGGAATAGTTTGGAAGGTTTCCATATTGAGCTGGCGGGACGGGACGGCATCGTTTCCGCTGGTAATTTTAATTGCTCGGTTGCTCCCTCTTGCATATGTACGCCTCTTCGCCTTTCAGTGCGCGGAGTACTTTCGTTTACTTTTTTGGCATTTAATCGCATCGCACACGCTTTTAATGTTTTACTGTTTTTTTTTTGGCTCTGTTCTGTGGGGAATTCATGTTGTGTTTAAACGTAGCTTGTTGATAACCACGTTGTTTTCTTTTTAAATATTTTATGTCTTAGTGTATTTATCTAAATAATTTAACTCTGTTAACCGCGCGTAGTCTGGTAATATTTATTCTAAAGTAAAGAAATGTTACAAATCAAATATTTTTACAAGTATAAAAATAGAAAGAAACATTTACTATTATTATATACTATACAATTATAATGATTCATAGATAAGAATGCATTTTAGCTGTGATTGATGATTTTATGACAGATGTAAGTAAAAATTAAAAGTTATTGACGGCTTATGTCAAAGTAGTAAATACAATTTATATATAATAACAAACAGTAAGTACTTATAACAGTAATTTATTTGCTTGAAATATTATAAAACACAAATTTAGCAAATTGAAGTTTTTTTTTACAAACAGGTATATTTTTAAGCAGGGTGGTGGAGGATTGAGACTTACGGTCGTAAGTCGCGGCTTTGATTCTCTAGATATGATTTATCTGATTCAAGTGCATTGATTATATAAGATTGCCACTGTTCACAAACAAGTTTCCAGAGTACCATAGGTTCCTCTGTGTACCACAATAACATAATGCGATCATGATCAAGGTCTACCAAGAGTGCCGCTTATGGTGTGTACCCCGTAAATATTTTTGGGGGAGGGTTATGACTTGCAGTGATCGTCTTTGAGCTGAAACGGACGAACGATATCTTAAAGTAAATATTATTCAAACATTCATTTACGTCACGTATTATCAAGGCGTACTATCGAAATCAAATTATTTTGTGATGTGGATGACTAGGCGAATAGGTAATTTTGATTCTTATGATTTATAATTTAATTAACGCCTATATTTGTTAATATTCAGTTAATTGAAAATATATTTAGGTCGTATATTTTCCGTTAGATAAATGAACTTAGCAAAATATGAATATTTGTACTATTCAGAAAAAATTAACATGTAACAGTAATGTTATAAAATTATCTAGACAAGTAGTTTATTTACATTATCTCAGAATTGAGTTTTTAGCAGTTTCCACTTTTTTGTTACCAAAGAAAATCAAGTGTAAACTAAACGTAGCCACTTTGTAGCATTACCTGTATATTAAATATTTTCTATAAAAAACAATGTGTTATTTTGGTGGTAATTATCCTCGTTAGAGGTTCAAAGTAGCCAAACTTTTAAAGTGCGACCGCTTGTTCCTACTCTTCGTTTCCTTTGAAAGCTACAGAAATCGCTCGCTCAGAAGTTTTAGGAAATGAGTCTAACTTATGCGCCGTGCTTAGGAAAGGTGCTCATTATAATTAAAAGCTGTTAACGAGATGATGTATTGCGTGCGGTTATATTTTTTGATGATCTAAATTATTAAATGGACATTAAATGAAATATTATTTCTAGTGGGAATTAAAATTATAAAAACAAATTTTGCGCACGACATCTAATTAAATCATAAACAAATATATCTATTTAAATGTACATAAGTAAACAATACTGTGGTTGTCGGTAAAAAATTTCCTTGAGTGAAAGGACCATCATACTTTTATATATTTCTTTGACGTGTGCAATGAAGACTATTAAAAATAAATAAAATTTCTACCTTTTGTCTATGTTTAACTTAATTAGTGAAAGGCCAACAATATCCATTACACTTATGCACGGTCTAAAAATTAGTGCAAGTAACTCGAGTATCAGAAGCAGCGTTATAATGAGTTCTCCGCCGTAGCGCTTCGTAGCCGCGTAGCCCTCTAGGCTCCTAAATAATAACGTTACAAGTTGCTTCTTTCACCTGCAATAATTTAAAACCATAATATTAGGAAATATATGTGCTACATATTCGTTAAATTTTTTTTATAATATCAACGAAAATAACGAACAAATTCAATCCAAGAAAATCGATATTGGAAATTTATTTATACATACGAATTACTTTTGTACTTTTAGAATTTTGTCAGAGTCCGCTACAGATACAAAATAATTAATGCCACCTATATAATTTACTGCGACTGAGTATGAGAATATTAGCAAATATTAACATTTAGTGATTCAATTTTTTTAAATTCAATGTTGTTATTATTGAACTTTCTGTTAAGGTTGATTTTAATGGTGCGTATTAAGTTATACTTCGCTTAGTATATATAACGATGACTAAAACTGTAGAGGTATTTAATGTACTTTGTGTATATAAATCAACTCTATAGTACACCAACAATCATTCTTTATTATGGAAACATTTTTTTAAAATATTAAAAATGATGTTTTTTAATTTATGAGAAAAAATATCAACGGGGACTTCGGGTTGGTTGAATATGAAAATACACAATTCAACTAAGCCGAGAACCGCAAAAACGTAGCAATTATGTAACGACGCCAACGAATTAGTGTTTGTGCTGGCGCTGTGCCAGATGCACACACGGCTGTGGGTTTAACTGAAAAAAATGCAGAAAAATGAATAATAATACAAGAATATTTATATTGATAATAAAATAAACAATATTTAAATAATTTATAACAATAAAATCATAATAATTTATCAGCATGTCAGCCGATTGACGCCCACAGTAAGGCATAGGCCTAACAGTATTTCTAATAATTAGTATTACTATAGTATATCGCAGATACGAATATAAAAAGAAGGTTTTGTAAGCCATGCATATATACATAAACAAAAATAGTAACTGATATAAGCCAGCGGATTCATAGTGTATATATGACATACATATATGGTATATGACATTCGTTGCTCTATTTTAGGTTCCCAAATTTTAAACTTAAATTTATTCCTGTGTAAAATATTTAATTACTTTGAGTAATTACATATATATGCACACGTTATTATTATTTTTATAAAAGAACTAAACATATTTTATTATTATATTAAAATAGTGTAAAAGTATCGTATAAAAAGTTAGTTCGCGTCCCTTCTAGATAAAATTACGAATGACGTCATCAGTAGATGAACATATAACAAATGTAACCGATATAGCCCAGCAGGTTGCCCAGTAAATTGCCAAGTTAAAGTGACAGTCGACAGGGCACATTGCACCAAAATGTATGGTCAATGGCCTTAAGATTTCGGAGAGGAACCACGTAAGATGCTGGATACAGGCCGCTTTCAACTAGTGTTATAGGAAATCTATGGGAAATGATGACGAAATATGAAGTGAATAGTTCATTATAATTTATTAAAAGTGGTAAATTCAAAGATCGTTCAATCATAAAACAATCATCGTTAATTATCTTGAGAGAAAACAATGAAGCGATATTATTATTAATTTTAGTCGTAATTACAAATATAAAAATGATATTACGAAATAGCGCCGAAAGTAATTTAGGCTAAAGTTCATCTAATGTTATTATTATATGATATTTTGTTACATGATATATGCATATATCTCTTTGAAATCTGCTTTGTTTGCAAACGAGTTTATATATCTGGAGCCAAGGATTTTACTGACTGATCAGATTTAATTAACACATATTTAATTAAATAACATCGGGTAAAAACTACCGCGTTCTTCATAACTCGCAAGCGGTATATAAAATGCATAAAAAGCGTCAGAGCGGATTTCGAGTGTCATTTCTGGTTCGGTTAATGGTTATTCGAAATCAAAAGCTCAAATGCTGTTAAATACTTTTCTAATAGTAAACTAGTGTAGTTTTATAGCTTGTGGTAAAAATGTGTACGAATATATTAATAATTATATAAATTATCGTATTGTTTTAGTATTGTGATTGCTATTAACCACCCGCTTCGTAAATCGGTTTGTAATTATAACTTGAATGAAACAGATATATAACGTAGAGTATTATTTAATTATATAAAGCTTCTTAACAATAATCAGGAAATGGACTTCGGCCCGAGATGTAAGCCACCCACAGAGATCGTCAGGATGACCGGTGTTGCGCATCAAGCGACTGCTCACTACACGTCGGTTCACCTAATGTTTATTTTAATTAACTTTTTGTTCTGATATTATGTTGTCGCGCCGAGGTAAAAACAGGCGAAAGCAAATTAATATTTGCTCAGTATTAATTATTGTTACAGAAGCGGCTTTATCTCGATCAGAAAAGATGTATGCATAATTAAAAACCATAATAAGTGGATAAGTTTACCGTTAACTTCAATTAAAAAATATCAGAAATCTTGCATCTAGCGTCTGTGCCATTTGGGCGGACGTCCTAAGCTGCGCTTGACAGTTCGTGATTTCTACTTAAGAACCTTAAAGCCCCATGGCCATAGTTCTGTACGCTATGTGGACTGTAAACTGCCACTTCAACTTGCGAATCGGCTGGGCAATATTAGTTACCTTCTTTCATTTACTAATATCCTCATCCCTGATTAGTTCTTGTAGGGAGACGAACTAGTTATAAATTAGGTACTTTAAAAGAATCTTTGAAAGATTGATATTAATTAAGTTCTTGAAAAAAAGGCGTAAATACAAAAAAAGAAGTTTGGCGCCAAATTCGCGCCGATTTTTTGATTCACACAAAATTTTAAAATAACGTTGAAGTTTGTACACTGAATGAGAGTTATTACTTATTTAGTGAAGATTCAAACTGAGTACTGAAAACAGAGCTGTGGATACCGTACGGTAATATTTAATTTATAGATCGGCTTTTAAACTATATATTCAGACTTCGTAATATTTTTTCACCTGTGATATGAGTAGTCAAGGACATTCGTTATTGACAAGGCTTTTGTTATTGTTTTGGTTGCATTTCTACAGCTTCGTCGATAGAGTATACACATACATATATTTATATTGATTATTCACGCACTATTCTGTTGAATTCAGATCTAGTTCACCTATTGCTTAAGAAAATTTTAAGAAACATCCTATGTTTAGAATATTAGCGGTCAACGAAGTATGAACAGGAATCCAACTAACTTCTATTCTGAAAAATAATGCATAAGAGATCTCAGCGTTTTGTAAATCAGTTCTAGGTAAAAAAAATCACAATAACCTTTCGTAGATGATAGTTTTAACAATCTTTTTTTTAAGACGAAATAAAAATGTTGGTCAAGCCCTGTTAACACAGCATGTTTTGTATCAAAATACGAACGTTGTTAGATCTCTGGCTTAAACAATAATACTATAAAATATAACCTTAAAAACATCTATATCTAACGTTTTTTGTTATTGAAATTGGTATTGTCCCCGGGGAGGCCTACGTGTAGCACGAACGGCTGAAATGATGATTTATTTTTTTTATTCAATTCTATGTAATGTGACAAATATTATGTTAATTTAAAATAGACTACAAAATAAATTATGATCATATTAAAAGAAATATTAAGACAAATCTAAGTTGCAAACAAGATTAGCTTATCGTTGAAAAATGAGCCAAGTGATAAAGTTTATTTCCGTAAAACATTGAATTACAAATACATTTTTGTCATAAAATTCATAAATTACATACATGTTTAAATTATTGTAAAATAGTATTAAAATATTTGTAGACTTATTGCTTATCTTATTGCAGTCTCCTCCACTATTGAGATGTTCGAAGTGCAGTCCGATCAGCTGCAATGCGGGCCGGCAAATTTTAAATGATATTATTCATTGCATAATACCGATCCGTCCTTAAAAATTAGTAGAAGCAAAATTTATAAATTATAAACTAAACTGTTTACTGCCTAAATTATTAAATTAAAATTAAAAAAGTAAATGAAAAGCAAGTGGGCGGTCTATGTAAAGCCAGTAATTATTTAATAAGGATTATGTTGTTATTTACGAGTGGATAATAAAAATATTTTAGTAGAAGTTCCTATTTATTTTTAAATTAATTAAAATCGTATAGCGGTTAAAGTACATTTAGGAAAAGTAAGTTTGGAGTGAATATTAAATGAAATGCAGATACTTCATTGGTATGCTAGCGCCTTGTGCTTAAAATTTGCGTGTTGAATATCGAGTATAGCGGGCGACGGGGCCGTCCGTCCGGCTGTCCGATACTCGTGCACGCGCGCCATCTTCACCGTGAAAGAAACACTCGAGATTCGTCTACTCCGCTCCGCTTCACCTACTTTCCTTTAGGCCTCATTCAATCTACAACCGACCTAAGATTTTCTTCGAACGACGTTTGACAAAGCGTTTGAACTGTGTACGGATCGATACGACCTAATCTTTATAAGCAATGATATTTCAATTAATTATCCTTTTACTTCGTAACCTAAAATCTTAATTTATAAGCAGGATAGGTAATAAATGTAAATACTGTAAAGAGATCAATGTATAGTTATTTGTCAGAAAAAAAAATTAAAGTTTTTACGCTTATTACCAAACTCCTTGCTTAAGATTGTTACTGTGAAATATGTTAAATGAATGTAATTTTTCTATTTAAATGGGACAGGCATTTCACTTCTGGCCGTTCCAAGTCTGCAAGAATAGACAGCAAACAATAATTAATTACAATATGTATTAAAACGAATTTTGAAAACGCTTTTTGTTACTATCTTATTATCATTACATTATTTATTATTTTTGGATAGAGCGAACTATACATAGGTTGGCAGCAAATGGGTTATATTCGCTGTTCAAAATTACACTTATTACTATTTACACTTATAACAAATCACCCTGTATGTTTCAGTATATTCTTTTTAATAGAAAGTTAAATGAAAGATAATTTAGGTGAAAATAAATGAATTATAATTTTATTTGTTTTATTTTGCGACACCGCATTGCGGTTAAGGGGACAGCGTGTGTCTATGCTCGTGTCGACTGGCTTTACAGAATCCTTAGTAAATTTCTTGAATAAATTAAAATTGACAAAAATGACATCAAATAAGGTAAGCATATTTGTAGGATTTAAAAATTTGCTTACTTTTTTGGAATACATAAAATTTGTAATATTTTGTAGACTAAGCTGATTGTCGTATTGGAGTGACGTATTAACAGTGATCCCTTTATTTGTTGAATCTTAAATCTTAATTTCGCTACACTAAATAAGTATTTATTTTAAAAACCACGTAACGTTTTCTAAAGCTCTTATTCAAATATTTTCTCTTAAGACAATTGCGCCTTAATTAGCTGACAAAGAGATAGACCATTCTCTTTTCTTTATTAAGCAGTATTCGTAAACATTCACGCGGATCCATGACAAAGGCATTCGACTTAAGCCTTTGTAATTATTCTTTGTCATAATGTCGACTGAACCTCTGTCCACTTTGAACGTCATTCATAATAAAAGTAAGTGTCATACATGCGAGGCACTTTTTAAGAAAAATGTAAGCTCTGTTTTCTTTTTCTATCCTTTAATGCTTTTTTATTTGGGTGCAACCAATTATAATTTTTCTGGAGAATAACAATATAGAATATGCGCATAAGTTTTTTTTATCTATGTAGAAAGTTTTTACAGACAGATTTCTGAGTAACATCAAATAAAAATCATTTTATTTACACGCTATGGCAGAGTGCAGTTCTGGTTACCATATCGTTATTAGCAATATCAGAGAATTGTTGCATTAAATTTCTATTAATAGTTCTAATGGCGCAAAATACAATACCCTATTTTATATACGTTTTTTTTTCTATGATATCGTCATGTATGGGTTTTTCTTTAGGGGCGCCGGGAATTAGACTGCCACACTAACTTGTATAGGACGGTATATTATTTTTATTTCTTTGAAATGTAGTCTATATATATCTAATATATAAAATTGTCGTGTCACTGTGTGCGTTATTGAACTCCTCCGAAACGGCTCGACCGATTTTCGTGAATCTTAGCGTGCATATCGGTCAGAGTGGAGAATCGGATAACATCTATTTTTCATCCCCCTAAATGTTAAGGGTGGTCCACTCCTAAATTTTTTCGTTTTTATCTTTTTATGAAACAGCATACAAACATACACACAACCCTAAATTTTTACCCCTCCACGATCAACCCTTATTTTTTATTTGTTAATTAAAAACTTAAATTTCTTGGCACAACAACATTTGCGGGATCAGCTAGTATATATATATATATATATATATATATATATATATATATATATATATATAGCATCAAAGTTTACTTTATAGCAGTCGACTGGTGTATGATCTTTGGCCAGCGTCTTTCGTCACGCCTCGTCACGCCGAGTATTCCAGAATTTTTTTTAATAATCATATGGTAATTTGAAATATGTCTCAAATATTTGGTGTATAATGCAGTAGCAGACGGTATAGTTTAGTTCGAAAGAAGTCGTTGGATGCCTGCAGCGCAGGACTGGTCATCGTGATAATCGTTGGGGGAGGCTTGTGCCTTGCAGTGGATGTCTATAGGTTGAAAAGTAGAAGAAGAGAGAAACAGGGTGTAGTGGAATAGCGCTAGGGCTGAGTCTGAATCTCTTAGTAATTAAGATGGAGGTCTAGACAAATATGCCACCGAACAGGTGGGCGCCAAGATATTAGTTAAGTGTCTTCGTCTAGCATCACTTTGCATTGAGTAGTTGTTATTATAGGATTATTGGTGCTATATATACAACTAACTTTCTACGATCTCGGAGAACGATGGAAGAAGCGGCGGAAGAAATTTTCGCAACCATCATGTTGTCAATAATCAACGAATTATGAAAACAAATGTATTAATGCGCATACCTAGATATATTCGTAATGTCTACTGAACAATATAGAAAATTGCTGAAAAGGGTTTTACAATTTATTCTAAAGCTTTTACTGCTTAGTAACTTAATGCTGAACCACAAAAAGTAGTTTTAATGAGTTATGAAGTAGGACGAGGACGAGGACGAGAAAGTCTCTAGGGCGTTGTGCGGCTCTATTTCCATGAAAAGGATAGAACCACCAACGATGTCCGCGTACCGTTGAATTACACACCGAGGGCTTGTACGAAAGATATGATAAAACTTTTAATAATATTTTAAATTCAATTTTATATGCTAGTATTAATTGTTACGTCGTCGTTATTTCGTCATTAAAAACCAAGTTTTTTAAGCCAATCTTTTAATATCGTATTCATTTAAATGAACAATGATGACAATGAACGTGAAAATGATTAATAACATGGTTTAATGTACGTATTTATCAAATAACAATTTGCTTATTAGGTTTATAAATATTTCAAGTGTATATAACAATATTTAAAAGCATAAGTAGTCCCAAATAAAAGTAGCTAAATTAGCAATTATATTAATTGCAAAGTCGTATGTTCAGTAGAAGTAAAAAGGGTCTCATTTTCTCGAGATGGAAATGAAAGTGTATGAATTTTCATTGTTACCTGTTATATTGTACGTTATTTTTGATGATGTGATGTGTTTATTTTTAATGAAAGATAGTGAAGGGTACTACCACATCCAGCATCTAATTTGGTACGCTAAAAATATCTCGTATCGAAAATAAATATATTTTATAAACCCAGCGTATTTTACTATGACAAGCTTCTGATGTCATCTACTAACTGTTATAGAAAATGTTTAAAATTCGAGACAATGCGATACACACCGTCTTTTAAAGTTTTATTTTCGAAAAGTTCCGTGATTGTTTAAAAAGTTTTTAAGCGTGCATTGTTTGTTCCGTTTTGGAGCGATCGCGCTGCGGCATAACTACACGTATGCCTATATTCAACCGTCGCACTGTTTGAGTTGAAATCATAAAAGTTGTTCCCGTCTATTAATCCACGAGGCGACGGAGGGCGCGGGCGGGTGGGGGACGCCGATCAAACAAGCCGGAGAATCAATATGGCCGCCGCCCAGCTGATCCGTGACCTCTGCCCCCCCTTGCCGCACCGCTCGCTCGCCATCCGTACCGCCACTACGCCGCCCGCCTACAAATTCGATGCTTCCCTAAGATTTCTTTAGCGAAATCCATTGATTCTTATATTGCTTTTTTTATACTGCAGTGTACAACATTTTCTCAGTTATATTGTTAAAAATATCTTTATATTTTCTAACAAAGAATAAGACTTTATGTATAATATTGTACGAATATTTTAATTTCGGGAGGCCCACCGACGACATAGTGGACGTGGAATGATGTGAACATTGCAAGAATGGTTATCATTATCTTTAGGAAGAAACCTTTGCCTTGCATTCGGAGTCTATCAGCTGACATGATGAATATAATGATGATTTTGAAGGACATTTTGATATTTCAGGTGCACTGTGTTAACAACATGAGAACAATTATTTTGGGAGTTTGTTGATTATGTAAAATAAATAAACAATAATGCCGTTTGCTGAAATAATATTATTAACGTTTAACAAAACTTGAATAATATGTGCTGAGTCTATTTCTTTTATTGGAAAGTCAGTATTAACAGAGCTTATGATTTTTAAAAATGTTATAATTAACATTTTTACTAAAAAAAATAGTAAAAATGTACAGGAAATTACGCTTTACGCTTTACTGCGAACCTGTAAGGGAAGCTGCTAAATTCAATTCTGAGAATTTCAGTTATTATCACCAATAAAGGCATAATTTCTATTCCTATTTATTTATAAATCGTCCAAAAGTATTCATAAAACATTTTCCTAATATGCGAAAAAGGCGTAGAGTGCAAAGGAGACGTTAAAAATTATTTTTAAATAATATTGTATGCCAAAATACTGTTAACGCTTCGGCAAATATATGAAATTATGACGGAGTGGATCGGTCGATTTCCTATAAATATTATTCTTCTTGAAAGTATTTACATATTAACTTATTTATAAATTTTTGTAATTACAAAAGACAGCATGTAATCGACGCTGCAGTGCAGCTGCTGCAGTGAAACGAAAGAGACCAATCACTGGTGAGCTTGTTGCATATATGCAGAAAAAATATTTTTAAATTATTTATTTTGGTTGAAAACACAATCACAACAATTTTTATCCAACAAAAAGTCACCTTTATTATATATATAATTGGGGCGATTTCGTATGTGTAACATTCTTTGAACTTTTATAAATTTTGTGTCCGTATTGAACACGATAGTTGTGGGGTCTTTTTTAGTTGTTAAGTTTCCTATTAAAGAAGGAGATAGTGCTACAATACATTTATAAAATAAGTAATTTAATGTATACTTTTATTCTCACAATCATCTAGCCATTCAAATTCAAAAATTCTTTATTAATTATACTATAGATTACATCTCAAATCAACGTTAAGTCTGTCATCTGTTAAGGTGAGAAATGCTTCATATCTAAGAAGAACGGGCCAAAATAAGCTCAGTGGAACTATATACGCACGTATTGATTTTTAAAAGAATTTAAAATTACTTTTTTTATAAAAATTGAAACAGTCTGGAGCCTGTGGGCCATTTACAGAGTAAAATTTGTTTTTTGACAATTTTAAATCTAGCTTAAGGGAACATTGTCTGGTATATACTTGAAATTGAAATATCTTAAATGTTTTTTTTTTACGTATCAGTTATTAAATTGTTGAAAATGGTATTATTTTAAAAACTGCGATAAAATAAAAGCTAAAGAGACTGTGCTATAGCACGCCATTAAATGCCGCCATAATACGACCTGAAACTAGGAATAATTCCATCAAAATTTTTTTACTAATTACAAGAAACATAATTTTTGAAGGTTTTCTGCGTATTAAAAAAAATTCAATTTGCTTCACTTAGACTGACACTTAGAAAACGATAATTTGGTAACTTCGTTAGTTGTCGTCATCGTCGTTTCAGGACACAGACGCTTTGCGCAAGGCATTGGTATCTCCGAAAAATATCTGATCGCAGTGCGGTATTATGGTACACGGAGGATGCTCATTCTCTGGACAGTTGTTTGTGTGTGAGTGGCAATCCCATATAATTAACGAACAAAGTGTGAATTATATAAGATTGTATCCCTGGAATCGAATCCGCGACATTTCGATCGCAAGTCTCAGTCCTCAATCGCAGGACTATCGTTGCTCAATGCATTGTTAGTGAATGTTAAAAAATATTAATTACAAAGTCTACAAGCTTATAATGACATGCAAAGGATTTGATAAAACAGGTAAAATACATTAAAAGGTAAAAATTCATTTATTCAATATCCTTTTTTTTAATGAGTTCATAAATACCTCAAGAAACAGGTAAAAATAATAATTTAAAACAATTTGATTTTCTTTTATAAACATTATAAAAGATTGGATTATTATTATATTTATATGAGAATATTCACAATAACTGGTCGCAGGCGCCTCCTTTTAAGTATTGGTGCCGGTGTAAGGAGACATCGTGTTTCTTTACAATAACAACGCTTATTAATATATTACAATAATACATTGAGTTCGATTCCATATGGTACATTTCTTTTGATTCCATATAAAAGATAAAAATATTTACAAAGAAATTATTAATTTAAATCAAATTGAGATTGATACAGTTCAACTTGTAATTTAACCCAGTATTTGTGTCATTTTTGTTTGGTGCATGTGCACTAACCTGTGTACGTGCATATGCAGGCGTGGATGTGTCCGTATGTGTGTGTGCCGGTATACCGATATTTGAAACCTTAAATAAAGGGTAATATGCTATTTCGTCGTATTAAAATGGTTGAAAAAGAAGTTATGTATTACTTTTTAATGGCTTTTGTGTATGCAGAAAATCATATTATCATTGATTAGACTGCTTAGCGAGGCACATTCCTTTTAATTAAAATTTTTGATCAGTCGTCTTGTTTTCTAACTATTCTGAATGCATCGGAGGGGATATGAAACACTTGCTAGTGGAGTTTGTTCAGAGTGAGGGTTTCCAAACTAATATGCCTTTAGGATAGATCATCGTACATTATTTTTATTCGCTTAGGGATACGCATAGTCACTTTGTGACAAAACACGGCATACTGTCAGTATCATAATTTCAGCTATAGAATGTGTACTGCCTTTCTCTTGATTTCCAATAGGACCTAAGTAAACTATAACTGGGTCGTCTCTCAATCTTGAAGGTGAACGTCCTACGCTGCGTTTTCCGGTCTGTGGTCTTCACTCCAGAACCGTGAGTGGAAACCACTAGACATAGGTTTGTGCAAATCACTTATTTCGATAAAAATTGTAGATTTGTAGTCTGATTAAATATACAACTATATGCACTGTTTCTTTAAGCTAACATATCTAATCTCATATCTAATATGCATAGAATATGCTTCATGACATGCACTGTGAAAAGAAAGTAATAATTAATATTGAGATGTATTCTTCTGCTTATCACTGCACATGTCTATATATTGCATTTAACCTATGTACTTTAGGTATAGTATGTGCTTATTTTTATGACATATGTATAATTGACTATTCTCCCCCTTCACGAATTTAATAAACCCCACTTCAACCTATTATATTTGCAGGTGGAAATTTAAAAAAGTCTTAGCTGACCACCACTTGTCAAAAGAAAATCTTACAAAATTTCCAGTCTATAAACTCTAAGGTTACATAGAAATTACGATTTATCAGTACATAGATTGAAATCTATTATATGTAGGAAATTTATTTTTATTATAACTAATCCGTGATCAGTAATGTGTATGTACATTTATTTTCAAAACTTTTCATCACTTGATGACCCGGGCGGTGTTCATTTTTCCTCGTTAATAAAGTTCATCTAATGGTTGTCTGGAAGAAATAGCCACTTGCGGTAACATCATCCTTTTTACTTAGGTTTTTACCTATTTTTAGGTCCTTCTGACAACAGTAAAGGTTAAGTAAATAAATAGATAAAGCAAACCAATGTGGTACACGTATTTTGGGTTTATGAAATAGAGTAGGTTCCAAACGTCTATATTGTACATGTACGTTGAAACTTTAAAATAAATTAAAACAACTACCGACTTCAGCGTAAAAGTTTACACCTTCGCTGCCTACGCCAAATTGAAACTACAAGCGGATAGTCGCCCATCCACATATAATTGCTTTATAAATTTGTGATGCATTTTAGATTATACTACAGCCATTTCGTATTACCAGTGATGACTTACGGCGCGGTAATGGTCTCTCCCTTTGTGCCTCATCGATAAGCTCTTAGTTACTCAATGAGTCATGGAAAGGGGCAGAGGAAAGGTGGAGGAGATCGTAGACGAACGAAAATAACGGACATAGCCTTACGGGTTAACAAGTTGAAATGGCAGTGAGCAAGCCATGAAACATGTTGCTGCTGGGGCCTTGATGTTCTGGAGTAGCAGACCACGAAACGGAAGCAGCGTAGTTCACCCACGGGGTGACCCACAAGACGATCTTGAAAAGGTTATGGGAAGACTAACCGCTTGATGGAATCTGGCCGCTTCCAACCTATTAAAATTATGGGGGATGCCTATGTCCGGCAGTGAATGTGTGCTACCGCAGAAATAAAGATAAAGATAATTTAGAATATTCATGTGATACGCTGAACCCATTAATGTTTTATTCTTAAGTGTACCTGTAATTTGTTTTAAAACAGTCAACAGTTTAATACAATTTGATCTATTGATTTATCACCAGAAATATTAGTTTTACTATCTAATCAATAGTGAAACAGACGTAACAAAATATAAAGGCAGATTTTTAAAAAAGATCAGTATTAATAAAGAACGAAAATAAAATAATATCGTGTACAACAAAAACCCAGTTGGAATTGACATGACGATTGGTTGGTTCATTCTTAATTAATTATCATAATTGACTCACGGTAACATGGTATACGGAGAATAGAATACTGCACGGCCATATAGCCGTTCCAAGAAATCGTTATAGCCCATCGGATCTCAGCGATTTAGCCTTTTTTGAATTTTGATAAGTAATTTTAATAATAAAACTGATATTCTAACTTACTTTTATGTCGTATTATACAAAGTGAATTGGGAATCATAGATAATAAAATGTATTGTATACCAAGAGATCGTAAAAACAAATGCACGGGCTAACTGACCGCTGGATTAAATGTTTCTTTATTCTTTATTTTATACTCAAAGACATATAGAAACACATCCTGTAAGTTTTTATCCTAATGAAAAATTTGCTTTTACGAAAGATAAATTGATTACTTTTGCAGCGGCCACAGAACAATGAAAGGAAATGGCTTATATTTTATTTATTTAACCACATCTGTGAAATTGTTACGTAACCATTTCATTATTAATGTGTATAACATGTTCATCACACATGTCAGGGAAATAGCCTCAATAGTGTTTTTTTTTTTTAAAAAACTGCGTTCTCAGCTTTCCCTGTATCACAAGTATACCAGAAGCGTGGCAGCATCTTCTTTAAGCAACGAGACAACTCTCTTCCTTGTGCCATCGGTGCGTCGTTATTATTTTCACTAACAATATTTACAATTATTCGTCTATCCTCAACAATTAAGTTTTAACAATCAGGTGATTGCAAAATATATGTTCATCCTTTAATTGATTAAAGGGTGGACATATAGTATGTTGTAGAGTGGTTCTTATACCTTACCTAACATAAAGCTATACATATAAAACTGTAAAAGCTTCTGGGTTAACAGAATAAATATCAACAGATATTTTTTATATTTACATTATGTTTTAAACTAGAAATTTAATAGATTGTATAACTGAAGATCGGGTTACACTTTATATTAGACTGCGTCCACGCAAAATGTTTTAGGTAATTCTTTAATGAGAAGATCCGTAGAAGAACCGTTTGAAGAATTGCTCTTCTGAAGCGGCAGTGAGCGGGGTACATCGCTCGTGCAGCCGATAGCCATTGGGTCCGAAATATTCTCGAGTGGCGTCCACGTGCCAGTAGACACGGCATGGGTAGGCCCCTTACTAGGTGGAACAAACCAATTGTTGTGGTAATCTTTTGGAGAGGTCTCTGCGTGGCAGTGAGCTTCTATTGGCTGTTTTGAATGAATGAATGAATTTGTAACGTTCTTAAGTTAAGTAACTGCTCTTGCAGTTATAAAAATAGCTTGAACAAGGCATAGTTAAGTAAGTAACGTTAGCGAGCGAGAAGCTGTAATTAACTGATGCTATGTTATTAATCAAAGGACTAACTTCCATCTTGTAAAATGCTCGCGTGTTGTTTAAGTGCAACTTAGAGAGAAAATTATGTTGTGCTAAGCTTTTATTAAAGTAAGTATGACACTTTTGTAGTATTGTAATAAAATTTTCAGTTTTCCTCAAAATCTGTATACACGGTAATGGTATAAACAATTTAGAATCTTGTAAAGAAGTTGGAAATCGGAAGACGCAGGTTGCAGGCCACTTCTGATCGGTTCTATTGGAAATCTATGCGGGAGCCCCATATCCAGCATGGACGTAATCTTGAACGGTTAAAGCAACATTGTTTTTGTGCTATTTCTGTCAGTCAATGGATAGTATTAGAAAGACGAAAGTGTGGTTTTTCTTTATTTTACTGTACTTGCACAAAAATGTAGAATTGGAACATATTTATAGTTAATGTGCCCGCAATTACGTCATAACTGGGACATACCCCTACTAGGATATGTCACAAGCAGATGAAGCGAGCAAAGGGGCGTTCCAAATGCAAATATCTATGATCGATAGTGACCGCTTAAAGGATTCTTGGAACATGCCGCCGCAGAAGATCGTTTTACAATTATTAAGTACTCTAAAACTTTTATGTTTATAAATGCAATTATATATAGCATGTTTCGATGCATTTCAGCGTACAAAAACCAAGCATTATTAATAACAGATTTTCATTTAACTTTTACAACGTAAATTTCGTTTCATATTTAATGTCACTTATGTATATTGATTGTGTTGCGGTAAGTTGATATAGATGATATTTAATATTTTTCTCTACATATTACAAAAAATAATATTTTAATTTTTTAATATTAACGTAATCTTAATGAATGATCTTTTCAGACTAGTTATTGTTAAAATCTTTGCCGTCCACACTTAGAACTTATACTTTCCAGATAACCAATTAAAATGATTTTCAATTGAAATTTTAAAGGTTGTGTTTAAATGCAATATGGTTTACCGTATGGATGACGATCATCGAAGTTGCGGGTAACCCAAATCCGTCCGCATCACGTAATTTTGTAATATTGGGCGACATTCATTAGAGGTATTATTCCATAACTTTTGTGTTTGTATTGGGAATATTCGAGCTGTTGTCTATGAATGCATTATGCATACTACATTTTCACAAATAAACACGGCATTTTGAATACGCAGTGCTGTTTTACGTGAATAATGTAATGGTATAGGTCTCTATTATTTGACCACTATCTATGAAACCATTATAATAAAATTTTACCTCAGTGATAACTAAACAAAGATTATTTGATGTAAAAAATTGCTAGTGCTTTTATATCTTTGTTACAAGAATTTGAAAATAAAAGTAAAGGGCGTGTTTTCTTTATATACTAGGTCGTTAAATAGGTTACGTAGATATATCAAGTTTTAATAGATATATTTTCAGATTAATATTAATTATCGTATATTTTTACAGCTAAGATAGTGTACACGAGAAGTACTTCCGTTTCCAGGAGAAGGGATAAGTAAATTTGAACTTAAACACAATATGTCTATTTGACGTGCAATTTAATTGGTTACAAATTATTTGAACAGACTTACATGACATATTTGACAATAACATATATATTATAAGCGATTTGTGTATGAAACTTTACGAAAAAATTAATGTACGTTGTACAGAGCGATTAAATATGACATTTGATAAATTATTGAACGTAGTGTGATTAAAAAAAATCCTGCTTGTATAACCACTAGTGAGTCTGTTTAGAAGGTTTACAATGTTTGTCGCAGTGCGTATTGTTGGAGATGAAGTTAGCTTTTAATTCGCGCTCGCGAGAGAGAGACAGATAAGGTGAATTGTGTCATGAGCATCGATTTTTTAGTGTCACGAAAATGGTTAAAACTTTCGCTTCCATAGATATCGCAGAAGAAATGATGCATGACATTTATACAAAAATATTTCGTATTAAAGAATAGTTCCATTTTGTCAAATACGTTAAAAAATAAGGCTACACATAGAAGCTAAAGTATCGAGTTAACATTGTCAGGGAACTGGCACATTAAATATATTCTTAGTCGGTAGGGGTTTGAATTCAGGAATGGAAGGAACGTCTCAGTAATATTCTAGAAGAATAAACAACCCAAAGAATAAAAAGCTCACTAATGCTAAGAACCTTAAATAAAAAGCAATATTTATTAGTGCATTCTTGCGTTATTCTAATGCAATGCTCAGTATTATTTACACTGTATAATAATTTAAAATTGCTAGTAGTGTAAGGCGGATAAGTCTAATATTAAAAGGTTATCATTTACCTTATAATACCAGACTTTACCTCTTTGTTAACAGTAATAAATGATAAATTGATATTTCAATTTGATTAATATTATTTTTACACACGAGAGATTTGCGCTCATCAATTCAATAATAACACTGCAGTGCGTTTGTGTAAGGCAGTGAGCCATCATTTTCCGTCGGTCACCTGGACTCTTGATTAGCCGTGGCGTTAGAAAGCATGACTTTAAGTCTAGTCTAGTCGTTGTGAAATATACTTTATCATTACAGCCGCAGAATGTCCACTGCTAAATAAAAACCTCCTGTGTACATAACTTAGGTCGAAGGCTCACTGGTGAACTACAATATGAGCCGTTAAATCTCATGCAATTTTATCCGCTTGGTAGGCCGCCGAGCTCTTATCTCACTTAGGTGTTCGCTCCATAGAGTAATCTCGGGGCTCAAGGCTCCTAAGAGAGGAAGTCCTCTTCTTGGGCTGTGACTCAATTTGTGTCTAGCAATATGTTCGACCCAAGAGTGTTTGAAAGAGCTTAATTTGGACTTGATTCGTTACAGTACCTAACAAATTTTATTACCATTTCGGAAAACGTTAGCGCTAGGAAAAAAAGTGGCGGAAAAAATTCACTATATGTTCTTTAGTTCTCACTGAGGAAGATAACTTGTTTTCGATGGCCATTTTTTTAAAATGTGCCTCAGAGTCCAGACACGACTGTTCTACTTATTCCATATTAAATTTCAGAACTAATAAAAAAAACCTTAAAAATTTGTGCAATACCTAAATTTTTAAAAATTGCGTAGAATTATATTTTTATAATTATAATTTCTGGTAATTATAATTTCTGGTATTAAAACTAATATCTATTCTTATAACAAAGTTCGTACTGAAGATCTCTTACAAGTTACGAACTTGTTAACAAAACTTATAGTATGAATGAATGAATGAATGAAGCCATTAAATTTCAAATCGTAAAAATTTACATTTACGTTAATGTTAGTATTGTATTTCCTAATGATACTTGTTAATATTATTAGTAATTTCTGTTTCTTTGATTCGGACCACTCTTTGGGTGTTTAATGCATAACTGTCTTTTGCCTTGTTAAACCTTGTAGCCTTGCTGTATAACCGAACAACTTTTCATTTGCCAATTGAAATTTTTCATTTCGGTGACTGCACTGTCCACTTTTTATCTTTACAGCGTGTGACGTACCCAGTATATCGCCATTATGATCTGAGAGCCTAGGTGACAGCGTCGTGAACGTTAGTAATGCAACCTATATCTAGTCTTATCGTATATGATTTTTAGAGCTGTTCATATCCCGAGTATGCTACTTTCTGTTTTCGTGATCTAAATTCTGCGTTTAACTGTATCGATAAAATCCACATTTGGCTATCATAGAGTAGACTAAGTATCATGCATGAGTGTTTATGGTATTTGTTTTCCAACTATCACTTAACATTAGTCCATGTTTTGCATTTAATAATGATTGAAATTCGGTTGCTATTTGTCATTGTTTTTTGTTTTGGATATTTTATTTCGGAACCCTACTGTGTAGCTTTTTTTAATCAGTGGCAGTTTGGGCCATATTGTTGTAGTGTCCTGCAAATCTAAGGTGGTTGAGATAACTGCTTTGTAACTTAATGCCTCTTGTTTCCCATCTTAGATTTTTTTTTCATAATATTTACTACAATGAAACTCTTGGATGACAAGGAATCACCCAGTCGAACTTCCCTTTCTATGTTTAAGAGATCTCTTGCGTTTAGTTTTACCCTGCTGGTGCACTTCTTGTAATTTTTTTTATAATTGTGTTGGCTCAGTGCATCCCATATGGCAATATAGATAATGCTGTCAACTGCCTTATTTTATTTGATGTATACAGTATAATAGCAATAAATTAACTGAAGAATTTCGAATTTTTTTAAAAACATTAACTATTATGTTTTATAAACATATGTTACAAAAATACATAGTTATTATACATAGGCTATATACTTAATAGGATATAGATACAACAAAAATATTTTTTGGCCCTTGTTAAGAAAGATGTCTATAACATCTTTGTAAAAAATCTAGAAAAAAAATTACCACGACGCATTCATCAAATAACGTTATAAGCAAGGGAAGCCCTCATGTCCCCTAATAATCGTGAAGTTCTCTTCAGATTGCTCCACAATGCGGAGACGAGGCTGGATTACTTCAAACAACTTGAGAATTCGAAATCCATAAAATTCCCTTTTTTGATCCGATGGCTTGGTTATGAAAGGAAACGTTTGTCAAAAGCAGCTGAGGGAATTTATATTTTTTTGGAATTTGTATCGTCTGTAAAAGAACAATTTGAGTATATTTACTAAGATTTATATTTTTATTTCTTATCGGTCCACAGACTATACAAGAGGCTGACGGGAATAGATAGAAGTAGCAAAATTATTTTTGAAATAATTTATTACTTATTTAAAAATGCTGAAATATTTTTAATGAACAATTTAAAAAAAAATATTACAGCAGTTTAGTTTTAAAGCGTAGATTTATTATTTCAGAGTAAAAAAATAAATATTAGGAATGAATTAAACTCTTGTCAAAAGCAACTGTTGTAATTTATTTTTGGATAACGACTACATCCACAATGTGGATAGACGACCTTGTTAAGGTTCAGAAGTAGCTGGATACGTCTGTGCTGGTTATTTTCAACCGATCCGATTGGACATGTCGTCGGGAAGCCGTCTATTACTTGACATATACAGTAGTAAGCGTCTTACGGCTGAAATGATGATTGAATTTTTGTAAAACTTTTACTGATCGTTATAAATGTAAAGTCTAAAGAGTATTAATATGGTTTAAGCTTAAAGTGTAGATTCATTAATTAAGAGCCAAAATTAAATAGTGTAGTAAACAAATAAAGCACATTGTATTAAAGAGAGCAGTAAATTAACGAGAACGTGGGAGCGTTCGCTGGAGGCAACCGCGCTAGTCACAATCCGCTTGACCCAAAAACCCAGTGGAGTGGCGCGGGCGCCCGATCGGGCCGATAGCGCGCGACTCTACCGCCTTCGTCGTTCGTCGCTCACCCGTCTGCTTTGTTATCTGCGCTCACAATCTCCACTTGTTAGTTCCTACCACACTACTGATACATATAGCTCTTCTTTCGCGATATGCTAACGTAAGAGTGTTATAATAGCTTTATTTTCTAGCAAATAAAAATAACGATATTATAGATTTTCAAATAATTTTACAAACATTTGAATCTTACTTTTTTACTTTTTAATTAAGAAAAGTTAATTATTAATATTACAAAATTGTATATTAAATCTTAATGTATTTAATATCTGGTTATTTAGACGTGTCAGAAAATCGTGTCGCTACACTCCCGTCCGCATTGGAGTCTACGAAACCTTCGCTCATCCATCTACAACGCAGGGGGAGGGGACGTTGACCTACCTACCCTTCACCCCTCGCTCCCCTACATTGTTCCTGTAAGTTACCCGGCGTCGCGTGTTGCGAATATCAACTTTATTTCTAACACCGTATAGATATTTATCGCTTACATTTGTCAAATCTTTTAGTGGAATGTTATTGGAAAAATTTGTTCTACGGTATTCGCGACTGTATATCAAGTGGACGGAGTGTGAATTATGCCGTAGCGTTGAGGGAAAGTAATGGCAGCTATTAAATGTACTGGCTGATATGATTCACGCATAGATGAAACAAATGTTTTATTTATATTATTTAGAATGCTAAACCTGGCGATTATTTGTTAATAATAACTTACCACGTAAGAAATTAATTTTAAACATTAAAAGGGATCGCTCATAATCGTTCCGATCGTAATCTTGTAGTTTGAAATCCGCTATAAAGAAAACTCGTGATATTCTTTCGGAGCCCTTCATTGCTTTCACCTCACGTCCGCCTTTACGTTACAAAGTAAATGTTATTAAATTACAGGAAAGAAAAGGCAATCGAAACGGTCAGAATTGGCGACACTTATACGACACTATACATCTTTTCTATTCCAAATATAATTTTTATTTCCATAAATACATGTAATAAAAACCGTTGTATTGGAAATCGAAATTTTTATTCATAATAGTTCCAAAGCATATTTTTCCGAACACTATTTGTTATTTTATTGAAACAGTAATTTATGCATAACACGGTTAAACTAGTTCAAATGCTTAGACACGCTCTGAAATAAAAAATGTTGGCTTTAAGACAACAGTTTAGTGTTTACCACTAAATTAAATTTACGTATATCTAGAGAGGTTAGGTAGCGTTGCCAGTGAAACAATTTTACATCTTTTGGTCCTATATCTCTCAGTATCGTAAGACGAAAGTTTGCACCAAGTGTTAGGCATCCGGGCAAGCCGTCCAAAAATGTTGATTTACTGCAGTTATAATGCAAATGGACTGTAGTGTTAGTACTGAGATGATGCGAGAATGCTTTTGTTAAGTAATATCACAAATTGATTGTAACACTTATTTCCGATCGGTCATATTGGAAATCTATGGAACCCATTTACAGTTGAGAACGTATTACAGTTAAAAAGATGATAATGATGATGATAAACTTTTTATTATAATTTTGAATACGAAATATAATTTGTTTTAAAAATATACATCATAAAAATCAAATGTACTTTAAATACTTTAAAAACATTATGAAATTAAATTAACATTAATGTAAATTAACTGCTAGTTTGCAGTGGTCTACAAAAAGGCAGTTTTAAACATCATTTGGCACAGAATTTCAACATTATGCTGTGAGTTGCTGCTATAGTGGAGAGTCATCGCTTCAAGAGTTATGCTAACCGCGGTGAAGATAGGCGGACGAAAAAATAACGCAGCGGAAATATTTTAAGCAGACATTTTACCGCAGTAGGTTCAGTTATAACAAGTAAAAAATAATATGAATAATAATATAATAATGTGAATTATTTTATTTGATAAATTATTTTATAATCACCAATCCTTTCATTAACTTCAGTTACCGTTACAAAACAAAGTGAGTTAAAATTGTTTCAGAAATATAATAATAAAGATGAATAAAGACTCGTGAAGTCTGCAAATGCCATCTGAGCAGCAGTGAGAGTTCAGTCTAAAATGGACTCAACTTTGTTATATTGAAATAAATGGCTATATTATATCAACGCAATAAAAACTTAGATGCAATATTCATCGCAAATGTCGGAATTTTTTGTTCTTGTATTCACAAGGAATGCATCCGTCCGCGAACTTAATGATTTTGTACATCGAAACGAAACTCGGGGAAAGACTTACTCTGCTAAACACGCTAGGATAATTTCTCGCGACCGACACGGTCGGATCCTTGCGATCAGTATAGTCTACTAAATTTCGAACACGAGCTTGTGAAATAAAAAGCCATCTCAAGTACCTTCACCAAATCTGGTTTTCAACTTCACGTGTCTCGTACGCCATCGCATCTGCAGTGCGTGTCCGCTTGTCCTATTTAAACTTTTTTGTGTATATGCTTGTGACAAACTTTGCAAAATGGTCACTACTTTCTATTATGGGAATTTCTGAGAAAACGGCAGTCGCTAACTAAATGTTTTATTTATTTAGTACATTTAGTTAGCGACTGCCGTTTTCTCATTTTTGTATTGCAGTTAAAATTCTTAATTAGCGTTACCAAGAATCACTAACAGAGTTTGTTGTAACGTTCTTTTTGATACAATCAATATTTCAACCTTGACATTTCAACATTGGGAACAATAAAAATATGTATAAATTTATATTTATATGCTTACCGAAGCCTATTCAAAATCATAAGCATTTGTATTATGGTTTCGTTCCTCGATTTAGCTTTGTGTATAAAAGGGTTGAAATTAATTGTAGCTCATATAGAATGACTTGATTGTTTAAAAATGATTTATTTTTTTAGAATACCAATATGAATAAGTTTTCCACTGCCACATATGTGCATTATAAAGTTCTGTTATAAACTATGTTATATTTTTTACATTGCCGTTCTATTTTTTAATCTATCGTGAATGTTTATTTGATGCAGTAAGACGAGATTTACGAGTCAGGTATGGATTCACCTTGTCACTAATCCACTATACCGGCCGCTGTATCACGATGTGACCCTACTTCAGTTTTTGGCCGCTTGCCATATTTTATTTTCTTTTTGAAATCCGATACTGACCACTCTTGTAAGCTATATGCCAATTATGAAAAGAAAAGTTTCGTTATGTGCAACCCAATTTTCGCTTTATGTATATACACTATCTCTTATTATAATATTATTAGTTATGTATCAGCTCTTGTATAAATTATGTCATCGTTAATAAACTTGTTTTTTATCTGAATATAAGAGGGTAGCTTTTAAATAATAAATCTTTAAATTATGTATAGTCATTACAATTTTAAAACTGAATTATATATTAACTTAACAATTGATAATTATCTTAACTTTTTTATGGAATTTATCATCTTTAACATCATTTTAGCCATAGAACGTTCGCAGCTGGACAAAATTTGATTCAATCGTTCATTCATATCAGCCGATATACGCCTACTACAAGGCAAAGATCTCCGTACGCCTTTTGAGACACGTCGAGAATAGTTAAGTTGCAGCTTAAATCGTAGAATTAAGTGTAGGTTCATGTTTGATGTGTCGTGGTAAATATTTAAAAGTAATGTTCCCTTTTTTAATGAAAACATTGCAATACGTAATGAAATGTTTTGCCCACGACATACAGTTTTTCTGCCTTTTTGTTTCTTCTGGTTTTAATCAAGTTCCTTTATTTTGTAAAATTAGATGAAAGGAATAATTAATTACAAAGGAAAAAATTTTAAACATATTTTATTGATTTATCTTTATATTTATATGAAATTAGTAAAAAAATGTTAGTGAAAGGGTTCTCAATGAATCGAAACGTAAAAGCAACAGGTAATGGTAGTTATATGGCTGCAAGTGTACGTCTATTGGTTCGACACAACGTAGGGAGTTGCTAAATCGATGTCAGGCACGTGCAACGACCCTGCATCGTGTCGCCGCCTTCCCATCAACGTGACACGCGAACACGTGACCCACAATTCGTAGATCCAAACAACCCTTATCGAAAATTCCAATCTGGCATTATTATCAAAATCGAATATTGTTTCAAATTTAGTTATAAAATAAAATTCCGTTAATAAAAAAACGTAGAATTATAGTATATAATATAAAGTAGTATAATTATAATAACCGAAAGCATGTTACAACCTCATCATATTACTCGAGTCTTATACGTTAGAATCAGGCAACGAGCCAATTCGACATTCATATCTACATATGTCGACGTGACTATGTTTTAAAATACAACCTTATTAAATAGCCCATTCGATGTCAGTAACGTAAGGTATACCTTATCCAAAAATCAATAGTTTCAGAAATAATAAATAATGTAATAATAATTTAGTAAAAAGCATTTGCAAATTCATGTTAAAATGAATTATTGTTTACTATCTGTACCTGCAGACTTTGTACTGCCCGTAGTTATTGATTTGTAGCATTCCCTTAGAAAAAAAATGTAATATGTTTCATAGTGCTCAATGTGGGATAACTAAAAATAGATATAAGAGCTTTAAGGGTTTTTTCTGCTAAATAAGCTATATGCACATTCATCCCTTTAAATCTTTTACTTCTATAACCAATCACCTTGTATATTTTATACTAATTTCAGATTAAATATGAGAAGTGTAAGTTTATATTAAAACTTCATGAGTTAACTGTCCTTCTTTTATAAAAATCGTGGCGTCTCGTTTGAACTTCGACATAATATTGAGTTAATGAAATTATTTTTTTAAATACGTTCGTAACTGTATCAATTTTAAAATATCTAATTACTTGTTAAGAGACAAACTTGATTTAATTTGAAAAATAATTACTCGGACAGAACATGGTCGTGCTTAATTAATCTAGTTCGTGTCGTTAAATGTACTGCAAAGTTACGACTGAATTGATGATTCACTCGAAGCTAAATCATGTTCCGAATGTTTTTTACTACAAAGGCGACATCTGTGCAATATACATTTTCTCCTACTAATTTTGCCTTAACTACGTGTGTTGCATATGGTTTTTAATAAAGTTATTACTTATTTCCTGATAGCAGCATAATTTTAGGCTTTGTATCCATTATTTCGCTTTCGTTAGATTTGTTGTTGTTATTCGTTTATTCTAAATCGAAGATATGTATATTCAAAAAGAATTTAAACGATTTATATTAGTAAACACTTAAAATCGTAATAACATGATATATACAATATTACCCAGTTATTTTACTAATACAGTTAATTATTCAGTTACCACAAGCTGCAACTAAAAATAAGTTAATGGAAGCAAAAGCTTAATGTAAACGGCAAGTTGAGTATTAAAATTAGCAAGAGAATTATGAAATAGAAGAATCGGTCTTGAATTAACATTACGAAAACTATTACTTAAATAAATTAAAGTATGGTACACCTTAAGAAAAATCAATGGTTACGGTAATACAGTAAGAAAAGCTATTTTAAAATTTAAATTAGAACATATTCAAATTAGTAATTGTTTACTATCTGCACTTGCGTCCTGCGTATTGCCAGAAGTTACTGGCCTGCAGCATTACAAAAGAAAAAAATATATTTGAAGTATAATCATTTATATAGAATAATTGGAAATAGATGTTAAAGATTTAAAGGTTTTTGTTGTCACTTGAGGTATAGATTCACCCAAAGTAAGCTTTTATACCTTTAACCTGTCACTCTGTGTATGTAACACAATATCACTTTTAGGTCAGATGGGCTCTAGACTAATTAGTTTAAGTGTGTAACAAGTCTTATGGTAGTTCGTGTACTAAAATCGGGCTTGCAAAAGTAAATTAAACTAAAGCTAATACAATCAACAAGCAATAAATAAGCAAATAGTAACCGCTGTCGGCATTTGTTCAAATGTTAACTTTAGTTGCTATTTCTATTTATATTTATATGCACGTAGGTGACAAAGCAACTTCTTGTCATTAGTCTTAATAATTTGTTCCCACGGAATTTACACGGAATAATTTTTATTCCGTGTGAACCGCTGTCATATCGTCGTTATGTATAAGCGCTTAGAGACGGCATTAAGCGATAGAAAATCGTTTTCCGCTTCAAAATATTACCTGTATAAAATAACAAGAATCAGTTCTATAATTGTGTAATGAATATTTAAATTTAAACACTGGTATTGGTCTAAGTAGGGCAGGTTAGAAATAGTCTGCTATTACGTAAACAAGTCGGGACCATTAAACTATAAGGGGTCACGATGAATTCTCGATCGCTACGGTCGTTTAAACAGGAATTAAGCCGTCTTGATGAAGTGGATGCTATTGTTTGGCGACAGATGTTTCTCGTGGATATTTACTTGCAATATTTGTAACGGATGATAAATCGTTAGTCGTAGTTCCTGGTGACAAAACGCCTAACCTTGCTACTTCTCTCAGAATTACTTTTTGATTAATAATATTTATTAATATGTATGTATAAATTATACTAACAATTACTTTTTGTTTTAGAAAATATGCGAACTTAGTTAAAAATATTTATTTGCTTTGAGTTCCGGGAATATATGTCTATAACATTAATCTTCCTTTTAAGATCCATGATGATCATTTTTAAATCGTGATTTTTTTATGAAGCCTGTTACTTTAAAAACTTAACGCTTAATGAATATTACTTTTATTAATAATAGTTTCTATGGAATTATTGCAAGTTATTACTTATTACAAAATTGCAATAGTTAAGTACAAACTGGTTCATGTTAGATATCAAATGGTAAATATTTAGATCCACGTTTTCTAATTCATTGACTTTATGATTTAAGCATAAGAATGTGTAATAGGTTTTTGGCTAGACAATGTATAGAAATATCTTATGTTTAAAAAAAAAACGAAAATATTGATTTTGATTAAACAATTTATTTTTGAATTACGCCCAAAAGAAATAATTAATTATAAAGAATGAGACTTAAATATACTCTGTTACATGGTATAAAAAGTAGTTATACAGATGTCGGCTAACAATTTTGCGTCCTTCATAATGATATTGCGCCGCGTAGTGTACTTTGACAGGATATTTTAATAAAGTTAGCGTAGAATGTTAGAGGCAGGGGCCCGAGAAGTATTTGCGAGGGATACAGCGCGTCCTCTTCCAATTAATTCAGGACTTTTTATTCGTCCAAATTACGTTTTGATGGCTGGTCTTTGCTCGGTGAGGTTTGGTTCGGTTTTTGGCTGTTTTTTTAATATTATAAGAAGCCTTGAAGGTTGTATTCGTTCGCGTCTCTTTAATATTAATGGGTGTCCCTGAACTTAATAAAAATATTAATTTTTGTTTTGTATGTTATATTATATATTTATTATAATTTTTATTTTTATTATTTTCGTTCGTTCATTCTCGTTAATCATAATTTTGCAACGAGTAACTAAGCATAACATTTATTTAATTAAGTGACAGTTGACAGAAGTTTACAAATTTCAACGTACAGGTTATGTAACCTCCAGGTTTCAGCAGGAGCGTCTGGCGAACAACGGCCAATCTTTGCCGACAACCTTCGCAAGAAAAAAGTTGTTCAGACCTTTTCTATTTGACCTTTTAATGTTAAAAAAAATCATTATTATTGTTAGCTTCCAATCAGACCATTAATTAAATAATATGCCCCTCATTTGATATTTCAATCATATCATCATCATAATTTTTGCAATAGTCAACTGCTAGGCATAGGCTTCCCTTATAGATTTCTAACAGGACCGGTAGGAAGTGATGTGCGTCCAGCGTCTTACGTAAATCATATGTGATTTATGAGTTAAAATATGCGTCTGATACATTAGCATATAATTAAGTGTAGTACATATAAGTAGACAAATATTTAATGTGTTGTTAAAATTGCTGCTTTCGATAGAATTATTAGAAATTATTGCTCAATATTTGATGAAACAAACAGAATCTAGAATTAATTTTAGATTTAAAAAATTACTTAAACTTTTTTAATCCAATATCATGAATTAATGAAAAAAAATACGTTTTCGTTAATTTTACGTTGTGTATCACTTATTTATTATAGTTTCTTATCTCGTATACTGACTTTCGCTTATATACAAACATAATTCATGACAAAATTATTTTAATTATTACCGGTAAGCATTTTAATGTTGTGAAAATATATAAATTCTCAGATAAATTATATTTCTGTGACGTAAATATTTGTATGTTGTGATTAAAAATATAACGGCAATGCGAAATAAAAAGGTTTGCCCATTCAAAAACATGAGAAAAGGTTTTATTTTACGCATGTTAGTCATTGTGCATGGTACTTTTGAAATTTCTTTTATAAAAGTCTGTTTGAAATATGTGTATTATTATTCTCTCATTTTGTCATTGCTATGCCTATATTTTTAGTGACCGTAAATGATAATTGTGAAAGATTAACGGAATGTATTGAACTAGACTCTAATATGTAAAGTCAATTATTCTTGTATATTCTAGTATAAAAATTTCCTCTTAGTCCTAAAGTATTAGAGATAAAAATATTAAAATTCTTCGTGTATACTTTTGTTCACGGATAGAATTTTCAATAAAAAAGTAGACGAAGTAATTCATTCACAAAAAATGATCTAAACACGTTGACACGGCTAGTTATTTTGCCGCTTTAACAATATTATAACGAAAACAAACATATTTGTTCCCTGTCTCATCGATCACCTTCATATGAATTCTTTCTGAAACAATAGAAAAGTGCGAAGAGATTTAGGCTTTGTAAGAAAAAGTTAAGATTTCATGTCATCGTTGAAGTATATTACAATTATAAATTTTGTTGTTACACTTGTTTTTTTTTTTCATGTTACTTTCCGATTCTGTGTCAGTATTTTAACGTGGACGGTAAAAATCATTACAAACACGCTTTGATACGCTATCAGTGTTTGCAGAAGAAGAATATCCAGATCACGGACTCAGCGCCGAACCAATATCTCCATTCTGCATGATCTCAAAATCAGGCACTATCTCACGGCAACCGTTAATTATCAAATTTAAAATTATTTAGGCGAAATTAGAAGGGCCTTGCAAAGACCGTGACAAAACATTCTTTCAAGGCCGTACGACTATGAAGAAATTCGACGAAGATGTAAAAGACGCAAAGGATAATGGAAACGAATAGTATCGAACAACACCGAAGATTTCCGAACATTGTCGACTATGAACGAATGGGCCATGTTAAAAGCCTTCTGGGTTCCGAAAGCAAATCAGAGGTCTGAGTTTAGTCTAAGTAGTGCTTAAATGTTATCCTCATCATTTCCGCATATTGTTACTGGTCTAATAAGACAAATCCTCTTATGTTACGAGGTGAAAAGTTCTGAAAAAGTTTGAAAAGTGGCCTCAGAATGTTGTATAAATAAAAAATATTTCCTTTGAAATTATGTATTTTTTTTTCACAAAAACCGGGAAACAACTTATGCATACATCTGGTGATTTCGGTGTGTAATTAAGAATTATATTCAAACTTTTACAATAAAAATATCACTGCATTTCAGCCATAAGGCATTCCTTTACGGAACATAAGCATGCCCCATTGTTTACCAATAAGACTTGTAGGTGGACATTCTATGTCGCTCTTGCTGTTGCGCCGCGGGGTTCACTTCAGAACCTTAAGGCACCTATGGTCATCCGTTTTGGGCGTTCAGTGGCTTGCTCACTTAAACTTACCAATTCGCTATTACGCTGGTAACTTTCGTTTGTCTACAGATTTACTTATTTATACTTCGATCTCGTTATGCACAATAGTCGACTTCAACTTGTATATATAATATTAGTTTTAAATAATATAGATAACAAATATCAGAGGGCCTTAACAATGTCGTCTGACCACCTTTAAAATGCGCTTTATATTATAATATTCCTAAAATATTTACAAATTATGTAGAATCATAAGTTTATAGCCAGCGATTAAATTTCTATACATTTAAAAACCAGAGAGTAAGAATTGATTTCTCGCTAGTGTATATAATTTCCGCGGGAGATTTCGTTAATAAAACGTAAGGTGAGAAAGCGCGGTACGAAATCAGGCGATCGCATCAATAAAGAGTGATATTAACAATATAAACGGTACACAAACAATCTGCTTTCCTGGCTGTCGGGACTAATCCTCTTATCGCGTTATCCCGAGCGCGTTGATCAGACGTTTCCGCGGCGCACGCGGGCTTTAGAGGGGAGCGCCCATCCCGGAACTAAGATAAGCCGTTTAAAACAAATACTAATGTTTTCAATTCATTATTCTTATATATTTCATTACTTTAAAATATTGTCACTTCTCCTCTACTGCTTTTAATGATTTAAGCTTTAGAAGTGCATATTAGAGGTGTTTGATATACATACTTTATTATAAAACTGTACTGTAACAGACGAATGTGAGCTTGCATTTATGGTTATCATTTTAAAGAATATACATACATATATTATGTGAAAAGTCGCAGATGCGATAACTTCAACTTAAAAAATCGACGCTTTTAAGATTATAAACACATATCGAACATATTCCGCTGTAAAAACACAAACATGTTTTCGTCTTTCATCTTATTACAAAACTTTAATAACAACGATTACAAGTAATAAGGGTGATTGGTTATAGGTATTAAAGTTTTGAAGGGGTGAACGCATTAGTCAGCAAAAAGCTTTTATACTCATTTCAAATTACCTAGTATAAAGTGATTACTCTGAAATATATGTTTTTTCTATTGGAACATGACAAGCTAGTAACTTCTGGCAAACAAAATCTGCAACGTTAGATAGTAAAGATTAATTCATTTTAATATGTATGTATAATAATACGAATTTTGAAAACGCTTTGACTAATTCATTACATTATTTATTATTTTTAAAACCATTAATTTTTACATAGCGTATACCATATAGTAACTGCCAGGAAATGAATTACACATTTACCCCTTTCAAACTTTTTCAGCTATGACCAATCAAAATGTGTACTAAAAAAAAGAATTTTACTTGGATAGTATTGAAACGTTTTCGATATCAGAAATTTATCGGGTGCAAAACAATAAATCATAGTGGTTATTGTTTTGCAAGAATGGAAGTTATTACAACAGAGTGAGATGTAGGTTACTTACTCTATTGTGATGCGAGGGCAGACTGCGGTGTGATTTGATCGGCGTGACGTAGCACTTGCCCGGCCGGGCCTCATCCATCAAGCGGCGGATATTATCTGTTATAGACTTAACTAGAAATGCTAGATTATTGAGACGACGTAATGCTCTATGAATGGGTTTATTGAGCGCTTTTTGCGTGAATGCGGTCCCTTAATTGATTATGTTCCTTAATAGACCGGAATATCATAAATTGAAAGCTTTGTAGTTCTATAATCTTACCCAACATTACAATGGGTAGATGTCAAAGTCGGTCATTTATGACATGGATACCTCTGGTGACAGTTTTGATGTGGAGAACAAGAGAGAGAGAGAGAGAGAGATAGTTAAAATTCCTTAACAAATATACTATTGAAAGAAATTTCGACTTAAATTTAGAGCCCGTATAGAAAAAAAACATTTCCTTAAAATTGAGAGTTTTTTTTTAACATGAAAATGTTATATAAAAATTGTGTCGATGTTGTACCGCGTTTCCTTACCATTTGCTTTCGTGAGAGAGTGTTGCATAACACAAAATAGTATGTACATACTACTGTTTTATGAAATATTTTTATGTTTTCTGTTAACTATACAAATGTCATAAACATTAGTTATTGATTTCAGGTGTGAAGGCTTTAAAGGAGTGAATATATTGCTTATTTACTGTTAATTAATGTATGTTACGCCCTGTCAAAAAATCTCCCAATTTCTTTTAAACAATTAATTCTGCTTCTTCTTTTCAGCCAATGAATGTCCACTGCAAGATATAGGCATCCACCTAAGATCGCCCCGATGACTGGCGTTGCGCTGCATAATTAATTAATATAACATATTTCAAAGTTATCATTTTATATAGGACTGATCAGAAATACTTGTAAATGTTTTTCGCAGACAAATGAGCTACACATTCATCCCTTTAAAGATTTTTTTTCACCACGAACCAATCATTATGTTCATGGAATAACCCACAACTGTAAATGTGCATTAAACAATATAATGCACTATGAATATATCATCTTCGTTATTACATACATCGTCGCTCTACCTCGCGGCACGGTGCTTTGATACATAAAAAGCGTTTTTTTTTTAATAAGAGATGGATCACTAAAGACGTAATTAATTATGTTTGAAGATAATTGAATCACAATCCTGATAGGGGGAAGATTTTATTAAGCACACTTTTATTGTCACGTACAAATGGACACTGGAAACCGCAAATTGCCGACGCATTATGACATCGTTAACATACTTTCAACACGCATACACGTGTCAGAACAGGGCTTTTTATGTCTAGAATGATTACGTTATTGTATAATCTCACACAGTCAACACATTATCTATTATTCTTTATGGATCTCATCATAATCACCATTTTAACACATACATAGAATTCCAATAAGACGGGTAGGAAGCGGTCTACATCCACTGTCCTCTGATGATTTTAGCTCGCAAAATCGTCTGTCCACCTTTTGGGTGAACGTTTTACGCCACGTTTCCCGAACTGGGGTCTCCACTCGAGAACTTTAAAACTCTATATCTCTCTTCTGTTCTGTGCACTATGTAGCCACCACATTAACACGCCGATCCGCTTAAGTTATATCGGTTACTTTCGTTCTTCTAATTAGAAAAATCCCCGGCATTGAATGGAAATATTAATTACGGTAATCATTATAAATAACATAGATTATATCAGTGGTAAAAATGTTAATTAGGAGGATGTTCCAAGCCAGTCCTATTGGATATATTTCTAGCAATGAACGTTCTGAAATTGTATTGTTGAAGATTATGATGATGAATGCTTGTAAAATAATAATTTCAAATTTCGAAACACCTCTTTAGAAATATAAATACACTGAATATATTTCGCTATAAAAACAAAAATATGCATTGTCGAATCAATCATTATTTTTACAAATTTTAATACCAAACTTTCATTGTAGTCTATATTAAAAAAAAGAAACTTGTAAAAAAGTAAATTTGATGAAGATATGTATCTTAGAAAACTTTATAAAAGTCTACCAACATTAAAAACTTGATCGTTGTATTTTAAAATACCAGTAATGCCTTTAAATAATTATAGAAAGCATTAAAATATGCAACGGGTTCGTCGCCTGTGAGTGTTGTTTTCCCTGTTCGATCATCACTGCTGCCTTATATAGCTTTATGACTCAACTTTAGCCATTAGAGAAGCATTACGCTTCCACTTGAATAAATAACTTACGTGAAGGCACCGGCGTCTAACACGTTACGTCCTTAACGAGTACGTAATTGGCCGACAATTACAAAGTTAAGATGGAATAGTTTAACATTTTTAAAGGTAGTATTTAATAATTATAGCATTGTCAGATTAATGTCATTCATGTTCACATGATTTACATTGACCACTTTAATTTCTAATGAAAAGAACGGAAATCATAAAGAGCCTATTTTAAAGAAAACTAGAAACAGTTTGATTTACTCTATTATGGCATTGTTTAACATAAATATACAAGGACGTCAAAGTCGCCCGGAGCTTAGACAGCTTACACACAAACACACTTTTGCAATATCCTTAATATAGTAGTAGAACAATTAATTATCTAATTTTACAGTTACTTAAATATCGTTCATTTTGCGTAATGGATTTTTTAATAAGACATCATTAATTATTTACATGATTATTTATTTAAAGACATTACATGAGAGTATATTGTACACGGTTACCGACAAAAGAGTTACTAATTTTATGTTCCCCAGAGAAAGGTATAATATAATTAAAATAAGCTTATTGTTGACAATCTTATGTACAAACACTAGCTTGTCATATTTACCGTTAATGTTAAACCTTATGTGACTAAAAGCCTTATTTGTTTTTGTTACTAAAGATTTTTTTAAGTCCTTGGTACTAATAGTTTTTTAGGCCATTACTTGAAATAAAGTATAAAAATTAAAAAAGACCCATGAAAAATTTGATCAGTTTACTATGTAGACGAATTATTTATAACAATGCCTGCCTTTGGTGGTTACTTGATTGTTTTCTTTATCCGAAATTCTTTACTAACAACCTTAATGCTTTTTAGCTCGATCACTGACCGATACAAATGTATATTTTGTAAAAAGCTCAAAAAAGTTGCTGAAGACCGCCGGTAAATTACAGGGGATGAAATCTCTTAATTATTATTGGCAGAGGCGTTGCTGGAGTTTTTTCAGCCACTTCTTCGAGCGCTAACGCTTTTCGAAGTCGTAAAGTTAGCCAGGCAACAATAACAGATCAAGTTTCGGCCTTCTCCGGTGCCCTTGAGTTTGAATGCTAAACGTATACAACCTAAGCTCCTTTCTTGGGGGCCAGGGTTCCACGGAAATAAAGTAATAAAGTAATGTGTAGCTGCCTGAACAGAGGTACCTGTATAAACCTTCATAATTGATGACCTTAACTGAGGTTTTGGTGCCAAATGCCAATTCAGAAACGGTGATCAGTTATAAAAAGCAGCGGCAGGGTGTCCTGAGTTCCATTAAAACTACGCGTTACAAAATTAAGATCAGGAAAGAAATATACGATTTTTTGTATTTAATTCTTTACGTATTTATTATTTTAGATATATGTAATTTTTTTATTACGAGAGCAGAATTTGAAGCGTAATTTTTTGTATTTTTTAACAGAAAAAATAACTAATTGTTATATTTAAAACATATTTAACAAACTCTAAATTAATTATGAGCTTAATACCAATGACCTCAATTTTTCTGATATTGCGATAATCGTTGGACTTATTGGAAGCTTTGTTAATTAGAAGGTTTTATTTTTAAGCTTTTAAACAATTAGTAACTTAATAACATGAGCTTATTTTATATACTCATTTAATTAAGTTGTGTACGATTTGTGATCACTCTGAAATATATTACATTAACTATTTATTTTCTATTGGAATGCGACTGGGCAGTTTTGTAATCTGATAGCCCAAAATCTGCGGATAGAAACAGAAAATAATTATTTTAAAGTCTTTGTTATATTATTATTACGGTATTTATTATTTCTGAAACCATTAATTTTTGAGTACGGTGTAACAAACATTAATTGACAGCTAATGATTTATTCATTGACTACGTTAAAAAACCTACGAACACATGCACTAAAGAGAATAATATGTGTTGTGAATAGACAATCCTGTATGTATTACATAAATTTTATCACGTTGTAAAAATAACTAGAGCTGTTACTGACAAAAATTGTAAGTTACAGTTGTAGCATATTGATTTCTATATATAAATGCCTAGTTTTCAGTGTGATTAACATATGAATACGACAGTAATCATAGCGGCAACTGTTCAATCCACAGAGACGTTGTTCGACACTATGCACATTTGTACCGATTTGTTAAAGACCGCAACAAGCTAATAACTCTCTAGGGCATCAAATAGAACTACAGGTATCTACACTCTATTGTTGCATGTGCGACGTGGGAATACCTTTTTGTTGTATTTTTTAAATATACACTACTTGAACGCTAGTTTTAAATTGCAGACTTGTCACCGTCGACTTACTGCAATGTACAGGTCTGCCCCAAAGATGTCTGTGGAAGCATATACTACAATAGCTACGCAGGCGGCTTGGCGATTGCAATGTGGTATTGTAGTACGCAGAGGACGCTATTACCCAACCTCTGTAAACTTGTTTGTGAGCAGTAGCAATCATAAATAATTTATGGAAAAGTGTGAATTATTTAAGATTGTATTCCGGAAAACGAAACCGTGACATAAGATCGCAAGTCTTAGTTCTCTGCCGCCGTGCGTACTGCTTACGAAATTAGAGACTTAATTCAACCTATGTTTTTCATGATCGTAATTATTTCAGCCGTAGGATATACCTTGATGAACAAAGGCCTTTTCAATAGGTTCCCAAAAATACCGCTTGGAAACGAACTACATCCTCCGTCACTCGACAACTGCAACAAGGACGTATGCCTATCACGCTGGTCTTACACAGCGCTTACTAATGTAGAGTTTCCACTACAGAAACTTATTGCCCTAGCGGCCATCTGCTCTATTATATTATTATATTGTAAAACTATTGCTATTTCAGAACAAACGAATATATTATTAACGATACTTTTGTCGCGAGCTATAATTAAATCTAATTAATTTATCTTATTGATTTAATTAAAAAGTACGAGAAGGTTTTTTTAGTGCGTGTAACGTTTAAGTTAAAGTAAAATTGTGTTATATAATAAAGTACACTTGCAGAAATTAAGTAGCCATTTTAATTAATGTCTGTAAAAGTATCGAGGTCCGATATTAGCACGGTGTTTGTCACGCGTCTTAAGATAGGGCGGGCGGCAAGGTAAGGGCAGGGGGGTGAGGGATTTAATTGCAGAACGTCGTCACTTGGCAAAGCAGAGATTTACGCTTCGTGGCCCGTTTTGTGTCTGTGGGGACTAATTTATCTTAAAATTTCCTATTATACATACATAGGTATTGCCACAATGAAGCAAATTTGTTCCATATTACATTATATTAATGCAGTTTCCACTGTCATTAGTCTTGGGAATCATCGGAGGAGGCATATTACCAGTTGTGGACGTCCTAAGATTGTAGTGATGATAATGATAGGTCCGGAGTAGTTTTTTTTAGTATTAATAACGTATTAGTTTTGTATTCCTAATTCTTTTTGTGATGAAAATATATTTGTTATTTATTTATTAACACTTTTTTTTACACAATAGACAATAAATACAGGAAAAAAAGAAACAATTCATATGGTACAAAAGGCGATTTTATCGCTCGAGGCGATCTCTACCAGACAACCTTTAAAACCTAGGGAGGTCCTAGAGAAAATATCGAGTGTAGCATACTAATTCTTTGTTAATTTTTAATTATAATAGTGAAGTTGAAAAGACTTACCACTTGCTGCTAAATTTAACGATATTAACAAAGAAAGGAATAGAAGAGAGAACATACTTATAAATTAATAAAATACGACAGGGCATTGGGAAATCAAGAGGGAGAGGGTCTAGGTCCAGTAGTGGACCTCCTACGGCTAAAATGATGATGATGATGATGAAGCATTCTTATAACTTTACAAAGTGCTAATTTTTTAATCAGTATATATTCTTGAAACCAATAAATTAACAATCACATGTAGAAAAGGTTATTCGTATATAATTAGATTAATATCATTAACATTCAATTAAAAAAGCCAGATTAAATATGACATTTACGGAGCAAAACTAGCCAGTAAGTTATTAAAATAGTTATGTTACCATGATGTGTTTAAACACAAAAACTGTTGTTTTCTACTTTAGAATTGTTTGAGACGTACCAGTATGAGCAATTAAGAAAAAAAAGTCATGAATTTTTTTGCTATTCATAACATAAGTATTTCTGGATTTATTTAGGTCAATTACTTTTGACGACTATTAAATCTATACTGTGCTATGAGATATTAAGTTTGTTAAAATCTTTATAATCTATTGTTTGAAACATAATAATAAAACGTTGAAGAAGATCGTTAATAAATCGCATGGTGAGGAGAAAATTAATTTAGTTCCGTGACAATAATAATTGGTCGCCTGCATCTCTTGCATGTGATAGAGATGGGCGTCGTTTCGCCGCGGCCGTTGAATAACTAATTAATCACTGCTTCGCCGCAGTTTGATTTCCTGTGGGAGTGAAAAATGCGGTGTTGCTATAAAATAGAAAAGGGTTGGGCGTCACCGCTCTGCCACGAGCGAAAGGTGATCCTATGTTGCAGTACGTACACCTTGTAAATTTGAAAATTTCTTTATAATCCCGTACATTGTTTTCGAAGTTCTATTAACGTGACGTAAGAATGTTTATTAAGCTTAAGTACATTAATTTCTTTCTCTTAATAACTTGTAGACTGTACTTTAATTATGATACTTTTTTTTACTATTTTTTGTGATAAATTTGTTGGTTTGCCTTTAAAATTTTGTCTGGATTTGAAGTGGCAGCTACTCAATAAAACTCAAGGGCGACTCAAGGGCTGTAGGAAGAGCCGAACCTCGACTTGGTCAGTTGCTATTACTACACCAATGTTATGTTAGTTATGTTACTACCATTTCGAAATGCGTTAGCGCTGGGAGAAGTAGCGGAAATTCCTGTAACGCCCCTATAGACAATAATTGTAGATTTCCGACTTAACTATGTAGACCTGCCGTCTCCGGCAGTTGCTTCTGGAATTTTTACCAAAATAAATATTTACATTGGTTATTGATTGAACTCAGAATTAGAATAATATTTATACGAAATCCCTTCTTATCGAAAAAGGACTTTTAAATGACATGCTTTGCATCAATTATTAGGTTTTTTTTAATAGATATTCTAATTCTACTTTGATAAAGCAAATAAAAAAAATATTCAAAATACGGCACGCCTTGTCATAGATGATGAAACTATATATTTTTTTATTTTAAAATTAACAAAAGCATCACATTATACAGTGGTCCAAATTTATTTGCGTTTTTAAAGTATTTATGGTATTACATAAATAATTGCAGAAAAAATATGCACTACAAGCTTGTATCTCTGGCTCTCGCTTGTCTGGTTGTCAAAGAACTGTATCACAAACCACCCAACCAATGAAAAAACGCATGTACAACCAAACTTTATGAAATTAGCTGCCCCGATCATACGGCTTAAGGTCGTTCGATACATCTTGTTAGACAATGTTAAAGATAGAGTCTACACAAAATCAATCGAAACTACTGCAACTTTCAAACCTACAATCCATGACGTAATCTAAATGTGACTGAATATTTAATTAGAAGAATCGATGTCTGTTTTGTTGGTCTTGGTGGACATATCTGTGTGGGTGTGTTTGATTATTAATATGACACAATGACCGGTCTGGCGCTGCTCGCATCCATCAACTTCCCGGGACCTTAACTATGCCGTTGGTCCACCCAGGGAAGGAGGAGGGAGGCCCACCTGCGCTTCGTTAACCGGCGATAACATGAAAATATAAAAATATTATGAAATTATAATAAAACAATATGCCATAAGTACACTTTTAAAAGCTACACTTGTTTTATGTTGATTTGAAAAGAAAAGTTCACATTAAAAATCTGCATATAACAAGCCGTTTATATTTCTGTTCAGTGTTTTAATTGTAAAACTTGATATTTACAGGAGACATACCGTCGTTGGGCGTGTAGCACGATGGTGCCGCTTTGGGTGGAAGAGGGTGCGGAGGAGGGTTCGGAGGAGGGTGGGAGGTCGCGGCGAGCGCCTGGCGAGCACACAGCGCGCTGGCACGCGCGCCACCTGGAGCGCGTAGGGCACCTGGACCGGCGGCGTAGCGGAGGTGGCGTGGTCGGCCGCTGGGTTCGCGCCGCCGCCGCCGGCCCGGGGCGGCCCCTCGTCCGCCTCAAGCCCTGCCTCTCCGTGTGCCAGCTGGTCGAGCAACACTGCCCTTACTTCCTGCCGGCGGACCGCGCGCCTGCCTATCCGACACAGTACGCCGGCGAGCCCACGTTCCTATGCCTCGGTTGGTGCAATTTATTACTAAAGCACACAGTTAACAATAAAGTTAATTGGTAAGATGCTAAACGTCAACAGGAAAGCCAAAATCCAAAGAAGATTCTTATTAGTCAGGCAATTGTAACCGTTTAAGTCAGTTTGGTACTTTCGTACAACCTTGTGACGGAATGCGAAGCGGGTAATATCGTCGAATAACAGCCCAAACCCAGGTCTCATCGTAGAAGCCTTATCTATAATGGCGGTGGGCAGAGCATATCGCTTGTCAATCGACGGCCGTTGGGGCGAAAAGCTTTCGAGCGGCGACCACAAATTAATAAACGCGGCGTGGGTAAGCTCTCACTAGGTGAACCAATAATCAAGGAAGTTGTTATATTAGCAGCGCAAAACAGGTCATTGTTGCTATTTTTGGGGGAGACCCATGCCTACATGTGAACGACTATCGGCTGACATGATGACGACGATTCTTCTGAATACTGCGCGATGTTCTAGTATCATTATTATTCACTTGACAATTTTTGTAATAGTCCAAGCGATTTCATTCTGCATAATATTATTTTTAGCCCACAGTTCTAATTGAAAATATTTTAATTCAACTAGACATTTACACGCACTTTAAAATCGTTAATTATTTTGACATTAGGTAACCGATTCGTAATGCTGGTTTGCTGAGAAGAGACAGCCAGAAACTCATGAGTTGCCTTTTTTAAATGAAATTTAACAGTGTTTGCTGTATGTGTACATTATAATGCATCATGTAAATAAGTCGACATACCAAGTACCACAGGCATTTTAAATGACAAAAAACTTTTAAATGCTATGATAACATTAATTAAATAAACTACTTTTAAACTATTTGAAACTATGTTGTTGTACTTTATTATACATGTATGCGTATATTAAAACTCATTAAATATTTGTTAGCATTTCCAGGCGAAATTAAGGTGTTACCGGTTTATTTTAATGTTTTACATACAAGCGTATCTGTCCATCTAATAATTTTGATAAACGCATAGTGTAAAAGACGTGAATGTTGTCCTTTTACAAGTCTTACAACTAAAATATTTAATTTACACATATCACTCATGTTACGCAACGTAGCATTGTTGGTTTTCACAATGGGTAATGATCGGTGTCGAGAACTCGGCTCAGACAGCGGGGGAGGTTTGAATTAGGCGCGATTAGCTCCCACCATCGCTTGGCCGGGGCTCAGAACAAGAGAGCTCGAAACAAATAGTGGCTTCTGCTGTGAATGCAGACGTTTTTATGTTTCTTTTCACACATTGCAGTAGCCAATTGTTGCTTCTGTATTCTCTCTCTACTATCCTCTTTTGTTTTGTTAACCGATCACGAAGCTGTTGTTGAGTGCTTTAAGATTGCTTTTTTATTACAGTGCACATGTATACAATGTAGTAGAATTGATTATAATATCTACAGTTCGCACATTTTTCTATTGTGCATTTAAAATATGATTCTTTTTCTTTGTGGAAAGTATCAAAGTTTAATATTCAAAGAGACTTAAAGATAAAGCAGACTTTTTTAACGTAAGTTAAAAATATCTTGCATCGTTTTTAACTCCATCTGCGTTTTTTAAAATTTTTAAGTTTTTTCTATACAGTTAACTATGTTATCTAATTTTGCTTTATAAAATCAACGATTTTTACTGTCTTTTCTTGCTTTAGCATCTCATTGCCGTAGTCATAGTGCATGTTACATATCATAGATTCATATAATTGTAGTGATTACTGTGTTTAAAGTAGTTACGTTGGTTGAAATTATCTAAAAGCATTTTTTCACTCATTTCGAATCGCTTTATCAAATAAATCTCAATTTGGTTTTCTCTTTACTTACTGAACAATTGTTTTTTGGTTAAACTATCTGTTCTTTCAATATTGTGGTTTGTATATGTGTATGGTGATTTAGGAGAAAACTACAACCTAGGTGTCCAAGAAGCAAAAATCCATTTATGATGGTACTAATGCTCTGAAAACTATCACCTCTAGAAGTACATTAATATTACGAAATCCATAACAGACTGAAGACAAAAAGTATTAAGCATTTTAGCCGTAGGACGTTCACAGCTGGACATAGACATTCCTCATAGATTTCCAACAATATTTTCGACAGCGACTTGCATTGAGCGTTTTTCAATAATTAAAAGGAGGGGTTGCAAATAACAGATTTGGTAGTGTTTATTACAGGCAGTGTTTCTATGGAATAAAAATGATAAATATGATGTACATTATAGACGCGCGGATACCAGAGACCGGGGCGCAGGCGAACAAGTCGAACTACGGGCCGGACGAGTGCTGTTACTGGCACTGCGAGGGTCGTCTGTGCTACCGCTGCGACGCGCGGCTTACCGAGCCGCTACGCCCGCCCGCAGAGAAATGCGTGCCGGTGGAAGATCGAGCGCCCACCTGCTCTGTTCCGTACCAAGCGGGCACGACGGCAGGCATGTCGCCTTCCGCTCTCCCAATCTCCTCCACCCTACTGGCCGCTGCCATCCTTGTGCCACTCGTGAGGTTCCACCGGACGGCGCTCACACCAGTGTATGTGCGCGACACGAGGTTATAGTTTTACGTTCCCGTGCGACGCACTCCCAAGTCTCGCGGTCGCCGGATCGCGGTCCGAACTTCTATTAGTGCTATACTTATGATAATAAATAGCGCGGCGAGTTGCTCGATGAGGCCCGCGCTTCGCGGCCGTCCCGTGAGCGCCGGTGCTACCTTAGACTGTAAGATATCTGCCGGCAAAGGCCGGGCAAGAAACACCGACAGAAGGTCATGAGTTTTACTCTGTGAATGCTTATGCGGAAAGCTGATGGTATGGTTCATTTCGAAAAATTAAACGAAAACACAATATTTACGCCGAGTGAAAAATAATTTTATATTTTAAATAGTGTTTTACAATGTCACAGCGCCCACTGTCCGATGTGGCGCGTAACCTGTTTCATTTGTTATTTTTGCTAAAATAGTTTACAGAAAAGCAATATTTTTAACTGTATGAAAGCAGCGGGAGGTATGGCGGATAGAGCGCGCAATTTGATAGTAGTTTGTACGGCAAAACTTTTTATACGTGTGAAGAGTATTTAACAATGAAGGTTACGGTTAACTGATAGATACCGGCTGCTCGGTCTGTAATCCGTTATTACTATATAATGAAGAAAAAACTTCGCCGATAGTCAATATAAATACGGATATACCTGTAAGGGTTTTTATCATTATCACACAAAAAAGTATTTGTTTTACCATGGCGTCAATAGAAGATATTTAAAATTGATTTTTAGAGCGTTATTTTTGTAATGTTGCATACCCGGACAAGCGGAGACTTTGCAACAAGGTGCACAGAGACGAGAGCGGCATTTAACACTGCCGGAAAATATCAAAAGTATGTTCAGTTGTTCCGTCTTAACGGGTTTCCGATGTTCATACAGAAGTCTGTGTTGCCTTGTAGCAACGTCTAACCGTTTGCGGACGCCTAAACTTGTGGTCTATATTATACCCATAATATTGACTATGTACATTAGGATAACATAAAGTAGTTGTTGTTTTGTAAGAATAAAACGTAAAAATTTGCATATAATGAAAATTATATGTATTGATATCCGTCTCATGATTTATCATTGAAGGTAATTATTGCAGATGCAATGTGGTTGAAAATGATTTTTATATAAATTGTTTTTTTAATATTTATCGTATATGTATATCAGATTGAATATATAATAGGCAGCCATCACGATTATATTAATGTTGAGGTAAAACGGTCTTTGTTACTTTATCTCATTTTGTAATGAATTTGAATGATGGAGGTGTCGTTATGTGATTAAAGAACAAATTATAAATTAATGGTTATTAAGACTTTATTGAATGGATATTTGTTGAAAATGTAGTCCTCAGCTGGGGACGTAGTTGTTGTAATCAAATAATATTAATAATAAGTAAGTTATTTTTTACGTTTTTATTGTGTAAATATATCAAGAGTGGTTTGTTGTTTCCAGCTCCGTATACAAGTCACCGAAGGTGCTAAACGTCTATTAAGCAGCTATAAAGCTTTTTAGATCACTACTAATTTCATACTTTGAGAAATGTAACCCAATCTGTTGCCGGTTAACACCGCGATCGCACTCTATGACAGGGGCTACAGCGGTTAGAAGTCAACCCTACCAACGTTGCATCAATCTGCGTGCTTCACTATACATTTCACAATGATCTATTTTTAATTTAATATTAAAATTGTTATTTTCGTTGAGATCAATGCGATACTTTCTGCACCTACATTCAGACGCGGTTGGAACTTGCGTAGAACAGAATGTTATTTAAATATAGATACTAATTCATTCATAAAAGTGATACCTAGTGCCTTCACTTTTCATAAAGTGAAAGCATCGTAAACTAGGAAGCATAAGTAAAGTTTGCGTTAACAGACCCACCTTTATTAGAGTATTCAAATAATCATGAGCTAAAAGCAAAAGATACTCTTACTTTATAATCTGTTCTGGTGTATTCTTTATTTTTTTTCTATTTATTTAATATTACGTATCGACACTAACTAATTCGCACATGTAAAAGTATTATTATATAAAAAAATTAAAATTAATATAAAAAATGAACATATGCTTAGCGATTTATCAGTTGTACTCGGTTAAAATTATCTGTCCTGATCAACGAATATCAATATTTCAAATTTACTTCTTTATAGATAAATAACATTAACATTAAATAACATTCGAGGATTATTTAGTATTGATATTTACTGCCAATAATGTTAGCATCAGAAGAATTTTAGACTAATACCACGAAAGCGTAATAAATAATTGAATTTTTTAAAATATCGTCTCATGTGGCGATTCCTAAAAATGGGTCATATTAGATGATTACCTCAGTTCGGTGAAACCTTTGATCTTTTAAAACCTAAATTCAATAGGGTCTTTTTTGCCCTCTTAGAGCGAGGTGTTTTTCACGATATCTACATGTATATGTATAAATTCTAAAAAAATTAGCGTTAGAAAAAGAATTATTAGAACATAATTGGAACAATTTCGAGCACTCGTTAAAACTTACACATTGACCGTGAATTCCTTCTTTTTGGATTTTTTCTACTCTCACTCTTAATAATCTTCACTTATCCACTGTTCTAACTTGACTAGAGTAGACACATTAACGACCAAAAGAGAGGAGTTCGACACGTTGTGTATGCTTTTATAAATTTGCTTCATTTAGAATCTACATTCTTGCGCGTCGTAAAAACTTTTGCTCTAGAAGAAACTTTAGATCTTTCACATTAAAAAATAAATTTTATTAAATTCAATAATATAATGTAAACAGTTTTTTTATGTTATGTTCTGAGGGTACAAGCTTACAGTGAAACAAACAAATATTTTTAACGTGACCATATAAAAGATAAAGTTTCAGACCCTTAACAGTTGAGTGTAAGCCAAGGGCTGGAAATTGTGAAGATTTTGAACGGAGTTGGTTATTGAAGATTGCGATACATTTGCTTATAATAGTCTTTTATGGTCGGCATCAGAATTATCCATTCCGTGACCGGATTCGTCTGGTAAATATGCCTTCGCATTGTTATATTTAAGTATACAGATATCCTGTTTCCCTCCTCGCAGTATATTTTTAAGTTTTCCACGTATACATAAAAATATGAACGGTAACGGCGTTTATTTTTAGTTTTCTAACATCAAGCCAAGATCTTCCACGTTCCTAAGAACCAATGATACACTGATGAAAATACGTGTGCCCTTTTCCGTAGACTTAGCTAATAAATTTTATATTTCGTTGAAAGTTTGGTGATAGTGTGTATATTATGTTTTTGAATAATATACGTATATTTTGATGTACATAAATAAAGTGTAAATGTATAACGCACAAATAATATTGAACAAATATTGTAAGTATGCAATAAAAGTGCATACGGAAAAAAAACATGTACTTAGCTGTAAACTAATACCGAAAATGTTAGTAATACAATTTTCATACATTCTTATGACGCTAAGCGCGTTCTGGTTAACGTAGAATATTATTTTTTTGAGAGAGACAACTCATCCGAATTCATGTTTTTAAATCTGATTTCACTTATAGCAGCAAGCACTTGAGTCCATTAAGTAATATGTATATTTTAAGTTGTCAAAAAAATATTTAATTAGTGTTACTGTAAGAAAGATCTTTCTGTTAGGTAATGCAGTTACTTGGTTGACTGTCACACACACGCACAAAACACATTTGGAAATCGCTTTCGGGGTCGTCCACAGAGATTTTTAATGAATCGCGTCTTGCGTTAAGATAGCTTAAGAATAACACCAAGAGATAGCCTTCGTAATACGATTATAACTATCTACATTGTATTTTAATATAATAGTAACAAAATTCAGTGATCTGTTAATGTTACGATATTTTGTACTCTGCAATAATTTTATTAACATAACATATGAAAATTTTATATAAAACATAAGAGATTATTCAAATATGGTGTTTGAAATTGTAATAGCGTGTGGGATGACAATTCTGCAATCTGTGTTTACGTGTAAATGGTACGGGTACGGTAAGTGTGTAAACTGTTGAAATATTTGCAGTTGCAACAAATTAAATCAAAACAAACAACGAATAAGGCAAACGGCTTCCGATTTTCTATGAATATGATATGATAAATGTTGAATGAAATCGGCGTGATAGATTAACGGTCCAACGAAAACTTTCATTTGTTCCATTAAATGTCCTATCCACACAAAGTGATTATTATTTAAATTACAGACTTATTACTGTACTGATATCACTATCTGATACTGATATTGATTATTAAAAATTTAACCTAGCGGTCGATCAAAAAACTATCATGGATTTTGGTTATTGAAATGTGTACATTTGTTATAAATTAATAGTTAATCCAAAATATATTGACATTGTAATGAATGTTGTAAAGTTTTAAACCCACTTATTTTTTTTATTTAATTTGATTAATTATTTATTACTTTTATTTGACGGAGATCGTTAGTTTTAACAATTATAAAAAAATCGGGTTTATAGATAGAATAAATTAAAACTTGATTGACGTGCAAACGCGCAATACATTTTGTAATTGTTGTAATTGTTTATTTACGTTGTATGTCATAATGTGTGAATAGGGCATAGCAGTATTAAGACATCTTCCTAAACGGATACACTTTTTGCAATAGTTTTCTATTTACCAAATCACCTCTACCATTCGTTTTTCTGTTACTCGTACAAACCAATAGAACAACATGGCCTTCTCAAGTTTAAGAACGTAGTTAGTGAATTAAGAAACGATGAAATATTTAAAACGTCTTATGATAAATTGTAATTGCATAATTATAATTCGAACGCATTTAGAATGTGTACTGTTCACCACTACCCTAAAAGTATCTCTTATGTAGTACACATTCCCGAAAAGTATCTTAAGATCTAAGTTATTAATTAAAATATTATTTGTATTCTATGAAATGTTTTGTATGTAGTCACATTGTAGCTAAAGGGTTAGTTAATTATTGAGAGTCTGTAACTAGTCGAAAGGAGAAGCAAGTTAACGATAAATATTGACGATGTTTCGGAGACTCAGCAGTAACTGGTCTTTTAGCCGCATTGGAGTTTGTGTATGTCGCTGATGTGATCATGTATCAATTGTTTTGATGTCAGTTCATAAATTAGTATAATATAATGCATGTAATTAGTGTCATTTCCATTTAAATCTAAATGGTTTGTGTTAATTTGATAGCGTTATGTTGGTCTAGATACAAGTTTATAGTCATTCAAAGGGTATATTAAGTTAAATTTAATACTTCCCGATCTTTTAACCGGCAAGTTACCTTGTACCAGTACAATAAGCCCACGCGCGGCCGCAGTGACGTGTTATCACTTAAGTTTAGAGCGGTGCGACGCTCGTCTCTTACTGTATGTGAATTAATTAATCCTTAAAGTTCTAGATCATATAAATATATATTATTTTTCAACGAATGTAAATGGTGATGAAGTGTTTTTCGATCGAAATTCTTTAAATTATAATTCACCGACATAATTCGATAAAAGTAAACATGTTCGTGCACTGGGCGACTCATTCATTATATTAATCTATAATCATAGCGAGGGAGGTAGTGTAGTGTAAATTGTAAATCGTAAAAGTAAACAACACGAGCGCATGCAGTCGAGGCGCGGCGCTAACACTGCCACAGCACGCGGCCACTAAATATATTGATATGATCTAGGATGTGTCGTAGGTGTTTTTCAAGTAGTGATCGTGTTCTAAGTCTTATGTTACGCCTTCTAAATGATATGAATGGGCTCTAGGCACAGGCGTGACGCAGTTCCCATAACCACCTTACACATCGATCTACAGACACCCGAATTCGTGGAGCTATTCCGCCATAATTATGAAGACGTAACACATGTCCAGCGTAATACTCGTAGCGATGCGAACCTTGCTAAGGAACACCGTAGCGCAAGCGACTTAAACAGGCTACGCCTGCGCCTGTATCCCATGTAGGCAACGTTCGACATTCGGAAGTAAGATTAATCACGTTCGAATAATTGTAGACAGGTTTCGAAGTTTAATATAATTTGCATTTTCCTAAGAGTTAGACGAACGATTGAGACAGTAGGTCGAATGGCCGTGTTATGGTGAATTGTGGAGATGTTTATTAAAAAATACGTTTATGAAAACAAAAAAAAAACCGAGAATTATTGTCACATAAACTTGTAATTACTAACGTAAGAGGAATTATTGGAAAAAACAGAAAAACGTTAAATAAACCAATTGAATTCAGTCGTTTGTTAATTATTACCTCATAGTCGTTTAAGAAAATGAAAAGCAATTATCGCTTTAAATATTTTAATACAAAAATGTTCGCTTACGACAATATCACACTCAAACTTACATCATCTATTTATTTTAGGTATAAAAACTATGACTTCACTTTAAATTATCGTTCTCACAACAGTATAAAAAGTTAAGCATTCACAATCACAGCAAGACGTTCGCTATATACAATACAGCTGATGCGGACAGGCGCACAGGATCGCAGTGACGGCACGTGGGGGCGCTAGGAACGCGCGGCGGCCAGAAGCACGCCCAGTGTTGCCAGGAGCACTAACGACGGCCGCGCTGACTCGCCGCTGCTTCCGCCAGTACCGTCGCCTTCATCTACCCACACAAATAATATTGAACCATTCGCCTATAACGGATGCAGTCTTGCAAGCTGATGTTTGCGCCTTGAACGCAAATATTGCAAGCGAATTAAAAGCAGCCATTGCAAATTTCTAAAACAAAACACTTATAAAATATCACTTACACCGACACGGCAAAGATAGAAGCAGTGTTACGTTTAATAGATAAATTATATGTAGCTTTGTAAAATAGTTTTTAATTTTTTTTAATCTTTACAACATTTAAAATAAATTTTACACTTGCTCTATTTTCTTTTAACTCAAACAACGGCAGTAATAATGTCGGTTAGATTTAATAAATCAATTGTTTAATTGATTAATTGTTTACATTGATATATCCGTTGGTAGTTGTGACTTTAATTCAACATCCTGATATGTTATATAGGGTTTTAACTTGTATATATAAATTATATGCTACGCTTTGACCGTGTCGTATAAGTGAATGTTCTCTACGAAGCTTTGTTCATGAGCTAGCATGCTTGATTGAAATTCACAAAATTAAAAAAAAATAGTAAGAATCGATATGATCCAAATTTGCTGGCTCGTGAATAAAAACACTATAAAAATTTATTCAAATTTTAATGTCGTGAAACCCACAACAATAATGAAAACGGTTTAAAAAAGCGAATTAAAAAAAAAAAACCAACCGCAAAATTCGTTAGTCGTTAGCTGTCATGCATGCAACGAACTTCACGGAGATGAAGTATATGAATAGCAAAAGAAATGAACGGAAACCTACGATGCGGGTGGGTGACGCCACAGCGGAGGACGTTAAGTCGCCCTCCTTAAGTATTGGAGTCCCGAGGTAACGAGAAACTACAGCCTAGCTTCTTTTGATTTAACGTTGGCAACTGAAAAATTAACTCCTCTTTAACAAATTGCTTTTGATGACTTAAACCTTTACCCACACATTCTAACTACTTCAAAATGAACATCTAGTATCTACCAAAAATTAAAAACTCATGCAACTTCTAAATAAAGATAGTTAAAGAGTATATTATAGAAGATATATCATCATTTGAAGTGAAACTACCGGGTACGATAATTTTCTAGTTGTTCTATATGCTAATATATTAGTAACAAAATATATACACGCATATCAATGATTAGCCAATTAGTATCGAACAAATAAAACATATTAATAATACAATTAAACTAAATGATTTTTACTTTTTGTTAAAAATTATTTTTGTTACTGTTACGTGCTAGGTTCAACAACATCTACTTCTTTATCTTATACATCTCGTTCTACACATGAGAAACCACAAAGAAATCATTTGACAATAAGTAAAATGTATAATTTTTTATCTGAATAACCGTTTGAAAAGGTTGTTCTAGTTTGTCTATTCTTTTCTGTCTTTTCACTAAGATTATTAATTCCTTGAGAAAGAATAGAATGTGATTATAAATATTTGTAAAACCTTGTAATATAGTCATCATAATATACATAATAGTTTTTGTTTAAAAACATATAATAGCCGGTTTAAAAATTATCTTTTGACTATTGTTTCAATCGTTTAAACGCATAAATTTATCAACAGCAGACACTAATATTTTACACGTAAAAATGCTTAATTAAATACGTTTGAGTAAGATTAGTGTTCGCAAGCACGCGTGCAAGTAAACGTCCCAAGCGACTAAATAACATGCAAATGTGGGATGAAATCAACGTACAGGTGACGCGTGACAAGCTCGCCGGTACTAAAATCACCGCTTATGTCTATAATCTCACTGGTACTCATATGCTCTCCTATTAAACTAACTGAGTCTTTGTTCTTTATTATATCTCTATGTACAACGTTCAGGAACTCTCCACCGAGGCTATTCCCTGAACCAGAAGAATGACCTTGGAGCGGATGATTTTACACCTAGAAAGACAAAACACACAAACACACATGACGTAAGGTGGACATGTGTCATGCACCTTCACGTACCGTGTGGGACAAACACAGACATTGAATAATTTTAAAAACACATTTGTGGTGCTATATCGTCAAAATTGTGCACGTGAAATATTTGCTAATTATTTAACAGTCTTGATCGATGTTTTATCCATGTTTTAAAAATAATAATCCATTAATTCTTATATACCGATCAAAAATATGCAGTTAACTTTGAAAGACATAATGATCATACACTGTGCACAAATAATTTTATTCTAGTAATTAAAAAATTCAAAGCATAAAATGTTATTGTGTGTTGTGTGATAGTAAATATATTGTGCTTAAACATTATGCACTTGTACATTGTTTTTAAATAAAATATTATAGGTGCAAAACATTTAAGCGTGGTCAATACAGGTAGATTCAATGGCGCCCAGAAGCCGTATCTATAACTCAGGACTCACCGTCGACCATTGTGCCCAAAGACAAGCTCCCTTGCTTACGAACCACGATGTTCGTAAGCCAACCTCGTAAAAGCATTATGATCTTTTAGTAACGTTAATGTATTAGCACGATAGAAGCTTTAAAAATTAATATCGAAAAATGTATATTAAAGTTTTTAATTTGTTAGTATATAACTGCTGTTAAATAATGATAGAAAGGTAGTTTATGATCATTGTTATGTTAAAAAAAATGATACATGACAATCGAACTGGTTTGCTGAAAATAATTACAAAACATATAAAATAACAAGTACATGTCGGATGGCAAGGATGTTATACAGATAAGAAATAAAAAAAAATTAGTCTCTAAACTAATAGAACACAATCAAATACAATGAAAACAGGAACACGTAATGGAAGACATTCACACAAAGATTGGCAAAAGAACAAACATATAATAGTGGCCAGGTCGGCGACGGTCATCCCTTCTTTGAAACTGTAACACGAATAATAGTAGCTTCAGAAATTTTCTAATTTATAGAATAAATTGCCAGTCATGACAACGAAAATATTGCAAAAAAAATTGACAAAGGATTATTATGACCTTTAATGACTTTTACCTTTGCCTTTTGACATGAGTAAATTAAAAAAAAAACTACTAAAAAAATAATTACGAAAAATTATTTAAAACCTAATAATAATTGAAATTAATGCTTTACATGTTGCAATGATTTATCCGTCAAAATTTAAATACGCTTAACAATTTTAAATGTTCTTTTTTAATTAAAATGTTTTTCTGAAAACCATGTTATCAAATTCACTCGATTCTTTAATCGGAAGTGATCGGGGCGTCCATGAATCTACCTGCATCGAAGAGTATGTCGCCGACGTCGTCATCCGCAAGCGGAGGTGAATTTGTGTCCGTGGGTGTGGCTGAGAGACGCGCGTTACCTCCGACGGTCCCGCTTGGCGCACTGCTGCAACCTAACCACCAGTATGCGGTTGACCGCGGGAAAGCTGGCTTGTCTGTGTCCACCTGTAAACCGTTTTTATAACTTAATTTTAATAACCACATAATCTAGACGCCATATATTATATACAATTAAAAGAACCCTATGTAGTAACTTCCAAGTTGTCAAGAAATGTTGCAAAACGTGAAATAGCAGACATACACCACGTAACAAATAAACTTTCGATTTTTATACAAAATAGATTCCATAAATGCTTTGTCTAATCAGAATAAGTAATAGTAAATATGTAAATCCATTACGAGGTCTCTCAATTATGGTCCCATTGATTATGCTCGAAATTTTTCTAAGAGAACTAGTCAGGAATGAGGAGATCCGTAGACGAACCGACATAATCTTTGAACTTTTAAGTCCAGCGAAGGGTTGTCCACCCTTAAATGCACAGACGATCTTTTTAAGATCTTCGAAAGATGCTTACAACTGATCTTACTGGAAATATTTGGAGAAGGCCCATGTCTACTAGTGGACGTTTTAAACAAAAATAATCATAATGACGATGAAATTTATTACGTACACTAAATGTTCTGTCGTTGAACCGCCAGTAGGAAGATCCTTTGAAGAAATACGTGTAACCATTGGTGTATTGTAACGCAGCATCTATACTATCTGGAATGCCTTCCCAGTTAGAAAGCGGTTTGGGGTAAGTAGATTTGACAGGAGGGCGTTGAGCCGGATCGAATCGCCAGAACTTCGCACCCTTGTAGAAGTAAATTTTGCCATTACCAGACCAAACCAATGCAGCGTCAATATTATCTGGTATACCTGTGAAACCTAAAATGTGTATGGATAGATTAGAGTGGGTTAATAAGTATCTAATATAGTTGAAAGTTGATCAAGAATGGTACATGTTGGCCACCATAAAATGTGTAATGACTACTAAAAAATAAGATTATGTCACAATTAGCTATTTTAAGTTATAATTTCCCTGAATCAGCATTGTATTCGTTTGTTGTTGCAACTCAGCGAAATTTAAATTTCATGTATTAACTTACGCTAATTATTTATGTTTGGATAATCTCATTATTACAAGGAGTCATCAAAGATTGTCTAAATAAATATAATAAAATAATGTTTAGTTACCATTATTATTGATAATTTTTTCAGTTTTTATATTAAATGGTAGCAAATATTAACAAAAAATTTAAATATAGTTGAACAATGGTTAAAAGTTTATTAATTTTAATTCATTATTTTTATCATTGAGTGTGTAACAACAATACCTTCACTAATATCCTTTGGATAGTCGCCATCGATATTCTGACCGTTATATCTCCAATATTTAGAGCCCTTGAAGAAGTAGGTCTTGCCATTCTTGTAGGTGAAAGCGGCATCGATGTTCGCAGGCAGGCCGGGCCACGCGCGCGATATCAGTCGGGGATAACCAGCTGCTACGCCACTCTCTGTTAGTCTCCAATAGTGTTCGCCTGTTGACAAAAATATCCTTTATGAATTTTATTTCAAGAGACAAAAGACTTCGCATCAATTGTTATAAGATTTTCTCGAATGTATTTGAGTAACAATTCCGTAAGAAGATGTATAGTAAATAACACATTAACAAGCTCCAGAACCCTTAACAAGCCATAGAGAGGGACGAAAGTAACCGTGAGATCCCGGCTGATTGATAAGCTGTAGTGGCAGTGGGCAGGCAGATGGCTGCTAGGTCCATGTAGGTAGGTAGAAATTAAAAAAATATTTAAAAAAACTTTACCTTTGAAAACAAATGTGGCTCCGTCAGCGGAGTTGAAAATGGTGTCGATAGATGGATTGGCGCAGAGAGCAGGGTCTTCAGCAGATGTAGGTGGTGTGGTTGCCCGTGGTGCCGATGGGCGCGATGGAATACCGCCAATATCCAACTGAGTTTTGTGTCCATACAGAGCCTGTATTAAACAAATACACATGTGAGTTCTTATCGTGTGAAGTTTCCTATATAAACACTGTACTAAATTTTCACAACAAAGTTATTGTTGTATTCGAACATGTTATTGCCGTTTAAGGAAACTCAAAGAAAAAACATACCTGGATGCCTTGGATATCATCTTGGTCAAGCTGGAAGGCAGGGTCGTATCCTCGATAGAATGGAGCCATTAAAGCTGATCGAACGTCACTGTGTGACAAGCCTAAAGAATGTCCGAACTCGTGTGCTGCAACCTGTATAATACAAAATAATGCTTAATAATAGAAAGAAATTATCTTTTAATTATTTAAATGATTACGATAACTACCAATGTATAAATGTATTTAAATAATTTTGACGCATTTGTATGATAGAACAGTTAATTAAAAATATTATCACATTGGTATTAAAAGAGTTTTAAAAGGTCAAGAAAAAACCTATGTACCGTACTAAACACATGTACGATGTAAGTCATATTTGGTACAAGTATAGTTTTATATTCTTCAAGCTTAATCATACTACTGACAAAATCTACAAGTCAATGACCTGATAGTGTCTAAAATTCTCTTTTACTTATTGCATTGTTCAGAGTTTTTTATTATTTTATAAGAGTCTGTATGTGTTGAATCCAGAACCCATTAATAACCACATTTAATAAGCATCAAATAGTACTTCTCATTATTTTCAAAATCTTACGTATGTAACGACTCATTTCATAGCAGTGAAACAATTGCCGACCGGGGTAGTCATGCCATATTATCAATTGTTAAGAACTCTTTTAGTTAGAAATTACTGGCTACTATGAACTATTGAGTTTAATAAAAAAAATCATAGGATATATATAATAATCATAGGATATATATAATTGTGAATTACTGCGTCCTTAATGCAAAGGAACTGTTGTATTTACGCTTTATTGTTGAAAGACATAACCGCCATGAAAATCATTAAACGCGTCACGCTATCAAGCCGTTCTCTTTATCAATAAATGTTGTTGTAAAATTTACGAGTTATTTAGTATTTTAAGGAATAGCTTTATTAAGTTATTATTTACCTTGTTCGTGCAACATTTTTGATTAACTTGTTATGCTTAAAGATGGTCATATATCAGTAATGTTTACGTGTGTATGCTAACAAGATTATTTACTTCAAATGTTAGTTTATTAATTAATGTACGTACTTGGAAGAGATTGGTCCCGCGTCTTGAATTAATCGTCCACATTTCAGCGTCATCGAAGTGAGCATCACCTCCATAAACCTACAATTAAAATTACATATTTATCATTAAACTACACATTAAGTAATTAAACAGTAAATATTTTGTTAAAATAAATTAACTATTTATTTTCAGTACATTGATCGTCATTGTCGTGTCTAATGCGTTGCATAGGTTTCACCCAAAGATTGCCACTTTGACGCCTTGTGCGGCCCACATCCAGCGACTTCTTGCGATCTCGACTATGCAGCCTGTCCACCTAGTGGATAGGGTATCCACACCGCTTACACCGACTCGCAGTCACCACTCTACAACTTTTCGGTAACAACGGCCGGTGGTTGCACAAGCTTACGAACAATTCTTTCACCATCACCTTATTTCTGACTCGCTTTCGTAGCGAAGCTCCGAGTATAGCCTTGTCCATTGCTCTCTTTATTTTCATAGTTACAAATAATAATGTACGTATACCATGTCTGCATATGTATAATTTCAAATTGGCTACGCTTTCAAACGTTTTTCATTGCTCTTGATTTTTCATAATAAAAAATGATGTAGACAATAGAACGGGAAATGCATTGACATAAAAATAACAATTTATTATCATTAATGGATTCAAATGTATCATAAAGTTGTACTTACAGGGAAATACGCATGGGCGAGGGTTCCACCAGGTCCGTCAAACGGATCACCATCACCATGTTCTCCCTTTTCGAATCTGAAAAATGTTAATATAGTTTTCTAGTGAATGTAAATAATCGCAAAGATTATTAAGTAAACAGTATTCCCTAAAACTAAATATCACCCCCCCGGCCTCTTAAAGATCGCCAAAATGATCTAGCTGCCCGCAACTAGTGACTTGACGCGACCCTTACTACATCGTCGGTCCACCATGTGGTGGTTTTTTTGACGCATCTATCAGCTTGTGGTAAAAAAACGTTAATGCGCTTAAAAAGATTGAACTTCTACAGTTCAATCGTCGCACGGAGCGCAGCGTACCATCAATCACACTTTTGTAAGCAAATGACCTCGATGATCGAAAAACAATTTCTATTGTTTCTGATAAAGTTTATGCTAAGCCGTTTATTAGCCCTAAGACGTTTACAGTTTCATCTGACATGAGTTCATGGAACAGAAGAGTCTGTAAACTATAAAAAAACAATTAAAAAATGCGTTACACTCTGCAACTTATTTTGCAAGTTATGCAAGGAAAAATTTATGGATTATCTTTTATGTATTTTTACCATTTTCTTGTTGGTCGACGAAAATACATAAGAACCCCTCCGGATATAGTAAATTAAAGATGCGTATAAACACATCCTTTGCTCGTTGTGACTGACGAATGAAATAAGATGTGAATTTTCTAGTGCTATCTCTGTCAATATACTGTACTCTAGTTTGTACTTTAACGATATTGAATTTTTTATTTCAACGATTTAATTGAACACATGAAACCTTAGTTGCTGTAGGCAGAAAATTATAATAATTATTGTACAAATTACGTCACGCTCTTTTTCATTGTAATGACGAGTTATTGTGACATAAACTGTTTTTGTACATATGGTAATGAAAAAAATGATCAACTATTATTGTGAAACGCTTTATTTCAATTGTAGCGGATTATCTTTATAATGTTATAATTTTTTTTGGTAAAATATGATTTTACCGTTACCTAATAAAACAATAATTTTATTGTATAACTTACCTAATTTCAATATGCACTTGACCGGAACGTTTTTGAGTGAAGGTAAGATCCGTGTAATCAGACCAAACTGAAAATGCTTTAGCCAATTCAGCGTCGACTTCGGCATGATTCAGCCGTGAGGGATACTTTGAGATTTTGTAAGTAAGATTCTTTACACGCCACCTTGAGCCTGATATGAAAATATGAAATTAACGTGTTTTAATTATATTAATACATAAACAAAGAAAATTCATTAGTGATACAAATAAAGAAAGTTCTTGAATTGTTTCTTTTTGTTATCAGTACATCAGTTCATTGACTTTGTAAATCGAAGATCCCTAGGATCATATAAGAGGTTACGGTTAATTGATATAAAATGCAGACAGCGTTTGTTGATTCGCGTAATATAAGCATGTAACATTTAAAAGTATAATATGCAATTCCATACACATTTGTATTATAGTAGCAAATCACGTGACCACACGAAGAAAACAAATCCTCGTTTCATGGCTTCAGAGGCAAAATTTAAAAGTTTTGATTTCTTTTAAATTTCAGGTCATAAATTTAAATTAATGGGAGATTCTTTAAATACCGGGAAGCACAATTTGTTGGTTTATCTTTTTTTTTGTTTCTCTTAAAAAAAATTAGATGTTTCACCTTGCAATGCGTATCTTTTAGCACGACTTTCACCAAATCCAACTTTGTCACGAACACCACATCTCGGTAAAGACATGACTTTTGCTGTTTCTTCATCTAGTTCACCTGAAAACAATTCCAAAAATATACATGCAATATTTGTTGACAGAGTATCAACGTTTTAAAGTAACTTATCACGTATTACTTTTTATTGTTTAAACATCTTAATCTTTCAAACGAGTACTGTAAATATCTTATGTGGTAATAGATCATAAACAATGTTTACGCTCAATAGATAAACGGTCTTGAATATTGTCGTCGAGGAAATAATTATACAAACAATGTAAGTCGTCGGAAAACGTGAATCCAACCAGGAATGAAGGCAATCTTACTTATAAATAGTTAAAATTCAATTACGTATATAGCACAACCATTCTCGCATTAATAAACTAGTAAATTTGTATTAAGAGCTGCTTAAGCAAAATACGCACGTACTTTATATTGGCTTATGGAAAATCACAAGCAGTTTTTGTCCTACTCCTAAACAAGTTTTTGGTTAAAGTCGACAAAGGATTCTTGTACTATCGTACTATTAATCGCATAAGAGTATCTAATGTACAATGAGTCATTGGACAAGTATGCTATCTAATTTTCTATTCATACAAGAATATATGTTAGTTTTAATGGACTTTTAAAACAACGTGTTTATCGTGAGCATGAATTATGTATACGTGGCCTATAATATGGCGTTATTTGCTTACATAATAGGTTATTCTGTGGTGGACTCCAACTGTTTACCATATCCATTACACGTATGAATGCGAAATTTAAGTTCTACCCAGATAATCGTATATTAGTAGCAGAACGTCCACGCCACTCACTTAGGTTTAATACAAACCTAAGTGCCATCTGGGAAATTTGTACGAATTTTAAATTCTTAAGATTTAGAGGGTATATTTTTTGCAAATGACGCAATACGCCAATTGTCGTATTAAATAATTAGGACGAAATTTTATATGTAAAACATTAATGTACACATATAAAAAATTATATGATTTCCAATATTTGTGTCTTTGACAATTACACCATAAAAAATATTGATAATTGGATTTTCAACGTTGATTTTCACACTACTAGAAACGTTACGGAAATCTCCTATTATGTTCATGGAAATTAAGTAGTAACAAAGTAATGTTCTAAGAAAAATATTAATAGAGAGATCAAACTTTACAGCAAATAACAACACGCGTTCACGTGTAGGATCTTGTGTCGTTGTCACATAAACGAGGTCAAGACGTCTTCGATGTGAGCTATTAATTATTTCTATTGCTCCAAGTGTACAATTTAATACGCGTATAGTCACGATGCACGTATAAATTAAAATCCCAAGATTGCTATTATGTTGGAAACAATTTCAACAAACGCTTAATTCTGAATATTTCCACAAACACGGGTATTTCCATGAACTGTACAACAAATGTAAATATTAGTATTTTTATTCCCAACATCCTAAACCAAAGAAATAACACTATATTACCTCCCAAATAAACATTGCAATGGGTTTAAACTTCTTCGGCTTAAAATCTGTGTAGTTTTGGAAAATAACTCTTTTTAAACGGCAATTACATAAACAAGTAAATAAATTGAATCATAAGTTTTTTTTAAGAAAAATTTTTCACGACCGTAAAAAAAGTTTTCGTATTTTTTAATCTTAAGAATCATACAGGTAAAGAGAATAGTATATAACCAACCTGTTGCATTAAGACCTGCGAAACTTTGGAATTCTGCGATCGCTCGGCGCCAAGAGCTTTCATCCATGATATGTCCACTGGAAGGATTCCGTACAGACGGATTCAAGTAACCATACTGTGCTAAATACATCTGAAAAGAAAAAAATATTAAATTATTTTTCACTTCATTTTTTGTATAATTAATTTAGTTAAAATAATTGTAATTTAATACAATAATACATTATGTATTTAATATACTTCAATTCAATTTTTTTTATATTTTACTGCAGAGTTTAGGAATAGTTTAAGAAGAATATTTTTTATTTCGAATAAAAAAGGCATAGTTTTTTTAAATAGCCCTTAGTTGAAATAAAATTAAATAGCTAATATCCATTTAATAATTAATAAAAAGGATAATCAATGGGTTAGTAACAGCCATTTACGTTATGTCTATAGGTTCGGATGATTTCCATTATGATAAAATGTTTTTTATTACATCAATATAAAAACCGCGTGATATTTTTTATAGCTGTATAAGCTTGAAAATATAAATAGTAAAATAAATCTAAATATAGTATCACTTTATTACTTTTAACCAGGTTATTTAAGACTACAAAAGTATAACGCGTTTTTATAGTTTTCTTACTTCTTAGTTTATTGATACTACTTTTAAATTACTATTGCTATTAATTGCTTTTATAGGTTCTATTAACAATTATCAAAGAGCAACACAAAATTACTAGATATTTCTTACTATTACTATTCCATTTGTACATTTGTGATAAACATTAAAGTATTTTTTAAACATAGCATAATAATGAAAACAATTTATAAAAGAACATGACATCATGCAATAAAACTAATCAACATACATATTTCTTCGATTATTAACTAAAATCAAATACATATTTTGTATGATATGTTTTATCATTGTTTATGACAAGGTTACCCCCTATTGTTTATTGTCGTGTTTTTGATAAGCGATAACATTTAAAATTAAACTACAGTGTTTGTAATGTGATAATTATGATTATCACTTGGATTAACCAAGTGTACGTGCTTTATTTTGATTAAAATAATACATGAGAAACTAAACAAGAGCTACCTACAAAAATTGTTAGATGTATACATCAATTTCACCTTCACCATTATCAGTTCTTGCAATCTTTACTAAAACTACAGTATGTGCATGTGATGAAAATATTGTTTCAGTTCTTACGAAATTTTTCGTTCCCCCTGGCGTTTTCTCCAATATTCGAAAATACTAGAAGATAAAGTAAAAGTTTACTTGCGATTCTGCTAGCTATACAATACATTTTTGCAATATTTATTTCAAACATGTAATTTTCTATTCTATTAGCAACATACTAACTGGTACTGGACATATTGATATGGAAGTACATTATTCCTCTTAACGATTGTATAATTGTTAATAAAAATATTTTCGTCAACTTTTATTAAAGTTAACCTTTGTTATTTCTCTCTTTAATTTAATATCTTAATACGCTCGCTTGTATAAAAAGAATTACATATTTCCGTTATTACGTTTTCTCAGTATAATAATGAATAGAATGATCTTATAAGAAATAAGTAACTCTTAAATTCAACCATGTTTTCTACGAATGAGAAAAATGAAAAATGAACTCTGTTACACCAAAAATCAATCTACCAGACGAACAGTCATTATCGTGTAACACCTTTAAATAAGATCGTTCGTTATAATATTTTCTTGTATAAATGAAAAAAGATCGGAGACATATTTTGGAACATAGGTGTTTTACATCTAACTATTCACTTACTTATCTTATACTTCATTGCAATCATGTCGAAACTTACTAAGAAAATTTGATTGAAATTTACACAAAAAGATAACATAGTTAAAAAAAAGTAAATCAACGAGTGGCTTTTTATAAACTAAGAGATTTCATATTTAAATGTATTTCAACGTTTATATGTAAAAGAGACTTTACTGATTTTTGTTGAAGACGTCAAGATATTGGTGACCTTGGCGGTTGTAGCGGAGTCGACGACGGTGGGCACGTGCCCTGCATCAAAATGCGTCGCCACATGTGTCTCCGACTGGCACCGCGTTGCCCTCCTCCGGCTCTTTGTTACCTCTTGCCTCGCTTCGGGGAATACTATTCACGACGAAGTCTACCACCTCAGTCAATACCCCCAAATGCACGTCTCCATTGTATTATCTTGTAACGTATAAAATTGCGTACGCATTTATTATGATAGCGTGTTTAAAATGTATTTTAAATTTCTGACGATTATCATCAGCTTTCTCGTCAGAATTACGGAATTGAAATATCATAAATTGATTATGAATTTTTTGGAATTTTTATAATGCATGTTCTCGTCTCATCTCTAATGGTTATCAGTATATCAATGTTGGCAATCACGGAGACATAAGCCTTTTCTAAGAAGGTGATTACGGAAACTAATTAACAAAGCTCAATGCTGATTAGTGGATCAAGTTATTATATTTATGTAAATTTCTCGAACATTTCGTTTGTATTTTCAATACAGAGATAATCTTAGAAGCATTGTCCGTGGTTGTTTTTTTAAGTCACATCATCATGGGGATTTTAGTAGTTGTTACCATAGAACCAAAACAAAACCAAATTAATCAAAATAGACAATATTTGTCAGGTGATTTATAAATATATTTTTATATTATTAGATGTGATGTTATCATGGTATTCGACATAAATAAAACTGATTCTAATGCTAATAATAATTAAGATTATGTTTATCTTTCGACAAAAAGTTATGTAAAGATTATGTCATTCCACTACATTATATTCCGTTTAGTTTTTGGGTACGTAGTATAGGTGTACGACATGCGGCTAGCGTTCGTTGACATGCGTAACGTTGTTTGACGTACTGCGTGTATGTGTGTATGTACTATTTGCACATAGAGTATCACAGCATTACAATAATTTTATTTCATACATACAGCACTACACGGAGTGAATACCAATTGTAATAACATAACTTACTAACAAAGTTGCTATGTGAGTAAATCTTAACTTTTTTTGTTAAAGCAGTTTTTGCCGCACTTACATGGAATGAAAAAAAATTGCAGTATTATGTATTGTAAATAATTTCAAAATGAATGTTTGTTTTTCCATCTAAAGTCAAAATTTACTATTTTACATGATTTAATTGTTAATACTTCACTTTCACAAAACGCTGGGTGCGGGCAGCGCGAGATCGGTCATTGTGGCTTCACTATATACTATAACCTATACCTAACAGTGGGCCTCTACCAGCTTACATAATGCTAATGATGAAACATACATTCATAACAATAATTTAGCAAAATTAAAAAGTAATTGGAAGATATAGATGTGTCAGATGAAGGTGTTCCCTAACGTTAAACTAAGACAATTGAAGGAAATGATGATCAAAAAAGAATAAAAAACATAGTAAAAAACAGTTTCCGACAAGCAATGTACAAGAAGCAAGTACAAAATAGTGGATTTTTTTTTTGCAAATCGACAGTTCACCGTAAGGATAATCATGGGTAGCGAAAAACGAATGACTTAAAACTGTAATTTGTATGGGCGTATCGAGGTTAGTGTGTCCAATGAATAACGGTTGGATGCTGGGCTTGCGTCCGATCGGTTTGAACGCCGCCGTTGGCCTACTTTTTAATTTCATTTGTTACAACGAACCACACACATTTTTAGGACAACAATTATGAGAACACTAAATATTTAAGAAAAAATATAAATATTTTTGCTACGCTAACCAGTTTGTAAATAAAAAAAAACTCCACGTTTTTAACCAATAAGAAATAGCTGTGTGCAATTACTTCAATTGTCATCAGCAGATCAATGCAATCAATCAAAGTTGCGATAAAATATCACTATTTATAATACAGAATACATTTATGTTTCGTTACTCATACTTGCATTTTATTTAATAAAAATAAAATAGTACTTTTGTACTTGTAGACAACAGTCACTTCCGTTGAGGCGTACCTTTGTTTGTTCTGTGCGTATGTTTGAATCACCCTGTTAGGCGATGTATTTATCGCTGTAAAGTACAAATACACTTTTACGGAAATTTTATTTAAAATTGTATGTTTAACACGGAATGTTGAATTTGATCATTATTTTTTATTTCGAGCACTACAGATTGTGTCCCTTGTTCGTCATTTTAAAATTTGCAAATTATAAAGGAAAATAACAGACAGCATTGCGAAAATACATACAATTTTTTTTTTAGATGAGGTTTCGGAGATGTATAATGTATATTAAAAATAAACCTTAAAATCCGCCTAAATCGTACACTTATAAATCAACAACTATTTACTAAAGTTAATCAATATTTACTATAAAAAATAAAGTATTTACACCATATGTTGCTGCTAGTATACCGGTATTATGTTCAACAACTCTTTCATCTAAGACCCTGGTTTAGTATTGAGCCTTTAACCCGAGAGCCAAGTTGGGAGTAAGGCCTTTTAGCTGAAACACAGGTTGAGAGTTAAGCCTTTATGTTGAGACCCTCGTTGAGAGTTGAGCCTTTTGAGCTGAGAGCCTAGTTTCGTTTACTTACCGCAGATAGACTAGAAATAAACTATAATACCATGTAAAAAACGTTTGATAATCAACGTTAGAATGATTTCAAGTTCGTCATGCGGGCATTCGATGATGCTTTGTGTCATTACGTACATTATACGTATTTATCTCGGTTCGCAACAATACATAAGTACAGTGTGTGCCGAGCGCTTGCAACAATTTGTTATTTTGTTGTCCTATCCAAATCGTTATTTGTATTCACTCGACAGAATATGTATGTTTTTTTTTTCGCAATAAGTTAGATGTTAGGTCTGTATCATAGGTTCTCATCTGTATTTTTACCTCATTACTAAGCGATTCATTTGTTATATTTACCAAAATCAAAAGTTAATTACTAAGATTTTATTTAAATATGCTTTCGTACACGGTTAGAGGCTTCTTGTGAGGTTTTATTACGCAACTAACAACTATGTTTTATCGTATAAAAGAATCAGAATTTAGGAAAGAACAAATATTTAATTTTTGTCTTCTCCTAAAAACGTATATCTCACGACCCTACTAACAAATCTCTCATTTTCTTAACTTGTCGCATAACCTACTATACTCAAATATCGTTAAAAGTGCGTCTCTAATTCCATTTTAGGAACATTATTTCGGATTCCATTGCCATTTTTATCGATTGTTACAAACTGATGATATTCTATAGTTAGTTAGTCTTACTACTTTATTACATAAATAGAACACTAAATGTTATTAATTAAACACCATAATTTTCACTAATGTATCAATGGATAATTTTTATACAAATTATATAATATATAACTCTACAATAAATTTAATAAATAGAGTTGTATAAAATTATGATGCATAACACCTGATTGATTGAATTATTTATAATTATATATTCCTGTAATTAAGATTCTTTATGTGCAAACAAAATAATGATAATAGGTTATTTACTATATATTATACCAACACGTGCCTTCGCCCGTTAACTTCTGGTACTGTAGAAGTATTCTGCGCATGACTAGTCGACACGATAACATTTGCGACGAAGTTTTATATCGTAATTGGATCATTTAAATTATTATTAATCTGTTTAAGTATAACTATTCATAAAAGTCATTACAGATAGTGCACCCGTTAACATAATTCAAAATAATAACAGAGATCTATGATCTATTTCGTAGTTACCTGAACGTTTACCAACACGTGTAGATATAGGAACGCAATTTATTAACACGTTTAAATAATTACATTCATTATTTTTTATTTATATGTTTTTATAATTTCTCGTTTCGTACTTGTTTGTTATCTCTACCATTATTTATATTTTGATAAATACAATAGGTTTATTTTTTTATTAAATCACTTGGTATGAACATGTACTAATTAGCGTACAATTATCTGTTTGGTTATTCTATTGTGACACAAAAACCTTATTTCTTAATCTATTTTCATTACATCATAAGTATTCTCACATTATAATTTTTGTAATATTTATTAATGTATTCATTTAATTCTCTATTATCTATAATTTTGTTTAGCCATAAACGTATCATATGTTAGTTATTAATTATCTGTTTCAATAATCTATAATTATCAATTTAGTGCCTTTAATCATTATCACATTGATTTAATAAATAACCTCTTTTATGATTAAAAATTACCAAAATTAATAAAGTCGCTATATTGATAAAGTAATTAATATTTACACATTCAATTATAACCAGGGAATGCAGTTTTTATTTCGGTGGTACATATATTAAGAATGTTAGGCTAAAGAAATCGTATCATAAAAAAGCGTATGTAAACGCAAGTTCTACGTTGAACATTTTTTTTATAAACCTTAGTAGCTCGACATTACAATGGGCAAGGTGTGTCTCCATTATACTATCATCACGGTCGTCTAGAGCATAAAAATGAACATAGCTTTTTCTGATGCTAGTTCTTGTTTTAATTATTAAATCTAATCAAAGATTACAATTAATTGACTATTTAATAACACGAGATCAACAAGAATGCCCGTTACAAGTAAACAAACATCCTGCGATGACTCGATATAAAAATCAAGCAAATAAACCTTGGCAATTAGATACTTATAGAATACATAATTAATACGGTTCTTGCTATTGTTGTCTTCTGTTGTTGCTGTGTACTGTTTTTCAACTGTTGTTACTGTGTTCTTAAAATATAACTAACGACTATTTTAAGATTACTTAAAACTTATTAAATTAGAGTAAAACTTATGTTCTTTCATACAATGTGGGTCAATATTTATATAAAATAATCAACTATTTAATATTTTAAAACATACAAAACTGTGACTTTAATTTGGACTTATTTACTAGCGGTTGAAACAACATCTAATATCAAGATCAATCGGTCAACGATCGTAAACAGATCAATTTTTTGTAAAAAAATATATATTTATTTTATCTTTACCGTTATTTTTAATAAAATTTATTTTTTGGGTTTCGTTTCTTTATTTTTAACATGTATATGTGCACATCTGTTTGAATTTGTAGGTTTACTGGGTTTGAAAGGCAGAGTGCTAAAGCAAACGGAACCTCGGCTTAGACCGCCATATATTTCCTTCAAAGGATCGTAGCCGACTAAGCTCTTATCTCGAGATAGAGACTGGACGCAAGAGAACCTCGGTATACGCTGTCAGTAGAAATGTATTTTCCAAATTTGATTCAGATTTTTCGGTACCGGAGATAACAGAACCTCTACCGGTTGCTCAGATTTAAAACAATTGTCACCAACAAATTGTTAAAAATGTACTAAAGTCTATGTATATGTATACTGCTTGTTAACCTAGTGTTTTGGCAGGATAACATATATAAAGCAATTAGACGTAGTAGTGGGCTGGGTATTATATAGGCATAGCGCCTAGAAGTAGTGACCACTGTGACCCTGGAGTTCTGGAGTAAAGATCACTAAGGAAGATGCTGGCTGTAGGGCGATTACAACTGGTCCTATTCGAAACCTGTGGGAGAAGTCTATGTCCAGAAATTGTGCATACTTACGATTATCACAGCCTCACAATTGCGGTAAAAGAGAACTAAATAATCGCTTAACGAGCTAGCTTATCTCGCATTAACGCTCTATCTTATTTATTCGAACACGCAATAAATAATGACAACATTAATTACTTTCAATTATAAAGTTATCGACAAAAGTTTTTAATAGAAACTATCGCGTGTGAACTAACATTTTCCTGTAGTAGAAGGTAGAAAATATACTTTTTTCACAGTGCATGTCTGCCCTTTGTACGGTCGCACGCACATTGGTCACGTGTATGCATTGTCTTTACTTTTCTAAAAGAATAGACTATGATCACCTGATTATCTACAATCTTTCCAACGTGTATTGAATTTTTACTATTGCGAGTTATAAATAAAGAATTACAAATGGCCATTTTTACTCGTGTGGTTATAAAGGATGATTGATTACAGGTGTTAACGCTTTAAAAGGAATGTATATCACATTTCTCAAAAAGCTTTGGCACCCATTTCCAATCCTCGTATAAAGTGATCCCTCTGAAACATGTCACATTGTTTTTTGTATTGGACTTGGATGCGACAGACCAATAACTTCAGGCAATATAAAGTTTGCAGAGGCAGATGGTATACAATAATTAATTTTAATAAGTCGTCGCCGTCTTTTCAGCCCGCTGTAAGGTATAGAACCCTTACAAAGATATCGATACTATCATATACTATAAACCCCAAGCTTGACAGGCGGGTTGGGGATTGCAGTGTAGTATTATGGTACGCAGAGAGAGGACGCTGCTTCCCGTCCTCTGGAAACTCTTGCAAACAGTTTGTAGGCAGTTTACTGTAATGTAATCATTTCACAAAGTGTGAATTATATAGGATTATATCCCGGGTATGGAACCAACGACTGACGATTTTAAATCTCAGTCCTCTACCGCTGGGTTACCGCTAGTCAAATTTTAATATGTAGTAATCCTAATTTGGAAAAGTTTTTTTTACTAATTAATTATTACGACATTTATAAATTGATATTATTAGCATATATTAATTGAATGAAAATTAGCTAGACATCCATACCTATAAATCTTTTACACCCATAACCAAATGTATGTACATAATATTATTATCAATGTTTAAGTAAAGTAAACTAGTGTAGTTAAGTAAAACATAGATAAAAATGATTTGTCATAATATCTGCGAGTTGTATGGCGAACAATGAGTACAGGACGGCGGCCGTGGAGCGCGTGTTGAAGGTCGGCAGGCGCTTCCTGCGTGCGTGCCGCGCATGCACGAGTTGTCGCCGCCGCATCATGACTTGTCACAGGTGTCAATCGTAAAAACACTGACCGAATGCGACATCTCTAGCGCGTTGACCGTTACAAGGAAATATACATCTACCAGCTTCCCCGACACACGTTATTCGTACCGTCTGAAGTTATTGGCCTGTCGCAGTTCAGTCCATTTAGAAAAAAAAAAATAATAAATCGCAATCCAGAGATAACTTTATCTATTTAATATCTTAATAATAAACAAAGATTTATTTTACTTGCTGCAATTGCACATTTAGTAAGCGTAAGTACTTGTCAGAAGCAGCAGGACAGTGGAAGAAAAGAAAAATGTAAAGCCGTCACTTAACAATCTCGTGTGTCCCTTTTTAATCTTGGCCTCCTCTTTCTTGCATATACGACCGCTAGTGGTGACTAGAACTTATGATTATATATTCATGGTAATGTATTTTAGAAAATGACATTTTTTGTTTTTATATTTTAACTATTTTTCCACGCAATTTTTCCGTTTGGTTTCTCCATATGAACTTCCTTGTACCTTAACGATGGAATAAAAATTAATCTACTAGCCGTACTCGAACCACATTTTATTTATTTATGCGTATATTTATGTATGTGTTTTTTACATAGATTTTTCCCTTTGTCGTGCATTTTTTTTCATTACATTTAATATTTCATTACATTACATTAATTATATTATCATGTAGTGAAGCTCTTGCGCTCCATGGAGTAACTGAGCGGAAGGCTCTTTAAAAAAGACCTTGACTTAAGACTATCACTTGAATCACGTTTAGTATTTTGATGACGTACCTCCGTCATGAGTCCTATAATAGAACCATCCTATAATAGGATAATGACCGCATTTTTCTAATATGTTTGAATTAAGAACTTCCAAATTGTAACTTACTGCAAGAATTGTTGTGCATAAATTATTCATAGGCTAGCCTTTAGCTTTGAAAAATAAATTGAATTGCGCTATCGTCACAGCTGACCCGGTCGGTACATATGTCGGCGGCGTTTGAAGTTACATCATACTATTAGATGCAATCTATTAGCGGATTACTTTAAAGTATGGCTGTTATGTTTACATTTTTTACAGACCTAAACTCGGCATAAACTTCCAGTCCCCCATATCATTGTTGACGAGGCTTTATTCTTGGAACTAAGCTCATTTCATGTGCTCGTTAAATCTCACAAATTTAACCGTTCTTTATGTTATCTTTTCTCTTCCGCGAAATAAAAAAAATCTTTGAGCGTTAAGATATTTTTGTAGTGCTTATCTTATAGACCACAGAAACAAGCAATCGTAGTTTTTTACCATTATAATACTAATAAAAAAATATTACTGTTAATATTGCAGACTCCCAGAGTGTTAATACTTCAAGAACGGATAATTGTGAATTAAAATATTATATTTAAATTTATGACAATAACGAACGAGTATTATCCGGGTGAATTGTACCGGTTAAGAAGGTTATTTGCAAAGTTCAACGCTCCAAACACCGTAGGAAATTTTACGAGAAATGTCCGTTCGATAGTGCATGAGTCGAATTTTGATACTGCATTAATCGCGAAGTCAGAATCGATGAAAACAAAGAACATCACTGGTTTCACGCACTTTCTGACTGGGCCATTGTTCTTCGCCCAGGAATTTATCAGGATAATGACCCTTCCCCAAAAGGGTACATTAATCATAACAGTACTTATTCAATTAACAGGAAATGCTTTTTTTAATTCAGTCACGTAATATTTGCATATACTTTGAACAAACAACAAAACAAAGATAATTTTGCAATTATTCTATTTCAAAAAAAATTGAATTTCACTTTCGTGATAAAGTATCATAAAGGAACGCGTATTTTTCGTCTTTAGTTAAGCGTATCCTAGTAACGACTTTAGCAGTTCAATACTTTTTATCACAGCTGATTCAGACATTGTCCCACTCAGACCACTCATTTAATTGCATATGTATGCTTCAATATGCATAGATTGTCTACAGCATACTAATGTTGAAACAAAAATAAATACTAGGCGAATTTATAATATGTAATTTTTAAAAATGACATTTATATATTAGTAATTTTGAATTGTTATAAAAATCCGAGTTGGTTTTAATCGATACAAATATTTTAAACACTACTTTTTTAAATTTAATTATATCTCGCAAAATGTTTTAATAAAGACACCTTGGTGGTAGACATTTTAACGACATGTTGGTTGTCTAATACCTGTTAATGTTTAACAAAGTATTAGATGTTAGTAACCTTTTTTTTTAAGAAGTGACAGCTGTTTTATTTAATATTAACAATAAAGTTATCAACCAGCTCTGGTATCTGAGATTAGTCCATATATGTACCATTGATTAGTTTATACATAAAGCGTGAATGTTTTTGTACACGAGTTTTTAAAATGTGTATGTGGAATTTTAGACAAGATTCTTGTTTTCTGGTGACACTTTGTGTTATTTTATAAAAACATGATCTTAATGATAATTAAAAACAAGTTACTGTGATTGGTTGGTTATTACAGAATGGTTTAAAATGGTAATTATTAGTAGCACCATGATTTACATTCGTTTATAAGCTAATAATTATTGTAGCGATACTACGCAGCTGTTTTTTGTTAGACCTACATATATCGATTAAAAACCACGAGCTTTCCTTTTATATTTTTATTTTGTGAATGTAGAAAAACTTGATTACAAAGTAATCTCTTCTTACAAAGTAATTCTCTTCTTGTAACTTACACATAAATTACATTTATTATTAAAACTAATATAATTATGCTTTTTTTACATGGCTATCTTTTACGTAGATTAAAACGTTATTAATACTTTTTTATACATTAAAATTAAAACATAAGTAAACTTAAAACTTTCAACTAAATATCATTGCCCGTATAAATATTATTGTAATAAGCATTAGTATAAATGCGCAACAATATTGATTAACAAACTTATTTGTGCTAAACCTTAAACAGGTTAGTGGTACGTACATTTGCCTTGACATCACGAGGGTTATTTATTATTCTCCAAACCGCACGAAAAAAAAAACGAATCAATTGTCAGAGTCAAGGTTGGAAAATAACTTAATTAGAATTAAAATTAATTCCAGTTAATCTTAACATAATTATAATAAGCTTTACTAATAAGATGTGTTCGAATTGCTAATTCGAATCTATTTTTGAAAAATCAATCGTTTAAGATCCGGTAAAGGTATTCATGCTATTTTTATTATTAGTTAAGAATTAAATGAGGTGTTCTTAACAGCCATGCCTACGACGTCAGATAGTGTATGATTGCAATATTAATGTAAATATTTTTAGTTATAATCGTAAGTTTTAACGTCTTGTAATTAAAATTTAATTGTAGGTAGTTATTTTACTGTACCGAGTAGTGGTAACCCAGGGATAGAAGACACAGACTTGCGATCGTCAATCTTATATAATTCACACTTTGTGCAATTATTATAAAGGATTGCCATTGCTCACAAATAAGTTTCCAGAGGATGGGTTAGCAACGTTCTCTGCGTACCATAACACTGCTAACCCACAACTCCCCTGCCAAACGTAGCGATTACGGTACATTGCCCCTTAGATATATTTGAGGTGTATGCCTTGCAGTGGGTGTCTAGGGGCTGAATGATTTAATTGTTAATTATTATCATTATCAACAACGATCGCTACAGTAAACTAGAAAAGGTGTTTATTTGATTGTCAGTAAAGGTAAAGAAAGTAAAATTAAAAACATTACTTATTTCGGATTCTATACTTTACCACTCTTTGTTATAAAACTGCATGCATGTTTGCGATTTTAGCACGAAATAACTTTAGATAAAAACTTAAAAATTATTTTTAAATGATTTAATGAATGACGAACTTAATTGCATACACTCATACTCTTTTACTCCTTGTTGTAATTTTAATTGACTTTTTAAATAATTTGTTTATTTTTTTTAATCTATATGAAGGCATCAAAGCTATAAAGGTATAACGAATACAAATATTGATGAGATTTTTTTGTATACTATTTGAAGATAACAATTTTAATATATTTTAGGAAAGAGATATGAACAGTAAAGTTCAATGTTTACAATAACCGTTATCATTATTATTGACGCAAAGTTTAAATACGAGTGGTCGGTGCTCTATGACCTAGAACTTAGCGGCAAGCGTGTACAGAGACTGGTTTCGTGAGTCACATCTCACCCGCTGATTTCTGAGAAACGGTGTCTTATAAGTGTTTCCTCTTAAACCCGAACAACGTCGGATATGGCTACCTATGCCCATGACTCATAGCATTGTTGGTGACCAATTTATATAATCTTTCCGGATAACGTATCCTGGATATCGGATATGAGTGACATAACAAAAACATGTTCTGCGGTTAGTTTGAATTACTTTACGCTTTTTATTATTACGAGAACAAGAGACTTAATGTAGTAGTGTTATACACCTACTACGGTGTTATATGTTCGCGTGAACATTGTTATTTATTGGTAAACTACTGACCAAGCAGACTATGTACCCTCATAACATATTGGCTTATCGCATTTTAATAGAAAATATAAATTTATTTAACAATTTAACTTTAAAATGAATGTAGCAAATATTAAACGACAACGTTTGCAATTTACTATTGTTCATAAGAACCTTCTACGAAGTATTAAACTTTTCAAAAGATATGAATGAAATCTGCAAAATTATTCTCCAGAGAAAATGGGAATAATTTTTGTGTATTTTATTAAACATATGCATATATTTACATATATTTGTATCTTGCTTATTATTACTTAAAATAACAATTATAAAAATAAAATTACACAGTTTAGATTTTAGGTTAATTCAAAAAGTCTTATGAATCATTTTTCTTAAATTGTTTTGGTGATGAATCTCTTGTAATATATGTTTGACGATTATTATTTCCCATTTTGTAAAAAATTGTAAAAATTCAATTAATAAAATCGGTAAATATGATGTGATGCTCTATTAAAATAAGTATAATATTTCGATTTAATTTTACAACTTATTCATGTTTTTTATTCAATTTATATTTCACAGAGAACGTTTAATAATATGTTTATTTTACATGTAATGCTGATTCATAAAATAAACACTCTTATTTAATTACTACCGCTCGAAATGACGCAAACTTTATTGAATATATAGAATATATAACATTTATGACCAATACTGATACATAGGTACACTTAACGGTGAGTCATGTATTACGCATACGATATAAAAATCAAACACGTGTGGATAGATCTGTGCAACTGCAGAGCATTACAGTTTGGTCGGATAACATCCTTCTTCTGAATGAACTACAACTTACTATCGGACGTGGGACTACTATGGAATCACTCGGAAACAATTTAATTTAGAAGCGCCCGTTTAGCAAATTTCCAAGAACGAAATGAATCACGGGTGACGGTGAACTTCCGATCTTGATTACGATAAGTTATTGGCATTTACGTATTGCGGTGTGACTAAGAAAGATATTCTTTTTTTTTTAAATTATGCTAATAATGAATTTGAATTTATAATTTGAGACATAGTTTATTGAGAAGCAATTATAATTTTACAACGAAATTAAACATTAGCCATCAAACAATTTTTATAAATTTCTTTAACTTTAAAAAGTCGATTAAGTGAATTTTAACCGTTCAAAAATAAAGTAAAAAAGTATATTCAATCAAAGAGGTTTTTTACATGTTATTCATTTATTTTTAAAAATAAATATTTCTTTAAGATAAATTAAATGTTGTTACTACTGACATTATTTTGATTTTTTTATACTTATTTTCTTATTTTGATGAAAATGTAAATAAATAACTAAATATTTAGATAAAATATATATAAATACCTAAACGTTTAATTGGTTTTTGCGTTAGTTTTAAATATAAAAAAATGTTGATTAATTACTTACCATAGCTTTATCTGTGTCGCCAAATGTAGGCGCGGCGCTGCTTCTCGTTAGAAAAACAAACGCCGCCGCCATAGTCCATAATATCCTTAAACTGCTTTTTAAACTTACGAACGCCATGCTGATATTTGTAAAATTCTCTCTTGTAGTTATTAAGCTCATTTATTTGTACTTTCTATTGTATACAAAATATCTTTCTTAATTAAAATGATATCTCATTACTCTTATAATAATTTTACAAATAATTATAAATTTATTGTTCTCGTTGATATGTTTCAGTCCGTGATGAATTAGTTGATGGTTCTGTAACAAAGAAAATAAGATATGATTATAATATTGATAAGATATCATTTTCGAAGAGGAAAAATACGTTATAAGTTTTACTGTTAAGCGTTCATCTTTCTCTTTTTGTACATCAGTTTTTCGTACATCAGCCTTAGTCATATGCCAAGTCTTATAGCTAAGCTTCACTTACTTCAATAAAAACTGTTGTCGTTCTTGTAATGAAAAAAAATGTTTTAAAATTTATATTTAACTTTCGCTTCATGTCGATTTGTTAAATGTAGTATCTGTTAAAGGATATAAAGTTCGTTCAGAAATATATACATGTATCAAGTATTTTATTTTATAAACAGTGTTACCAGTAAAATGGAAGAAAACCCTAGGATTCTAGCCTTTGGCACGAATGTCTCAACGGACTCAATATTTAAACATTTTTTATAACACTTAAACATAAGAATCACAATAATTTTTACTTTGAAGTGAATGATTAGGTTATATCATCGCAAGAAATTCGGCGATGTGTCCATTCATTAATTACCTCTAAGGAATCATTTATAATCCAGTTATCCAGGTTATAATCTATTTAGGAACGATCCGGAAAATTAGGTAATGAGTAATAAAATTTAACATAGTTTGGTTATTAAAATAACAAACGCTAATTAATACTAAAAAAACATTAATTATTTTATCTTAAATATATAAAATCTTAAATAATTATTGGACGTGCACTCTCAGAGCGTGAAAGACAACTGCTAATGAAACTCGATGTCTCTGTCTACGACTTGTGCATTTACCTAATTGATAATTGATTCAGACTTGTTCCTGCAATTGAGGAAAATTTATTAATTTATAATTTCATCGATTTGTCAACAGAAAATGACTGGCATTAACGATTAACGATGTAAAACAACAATGTTTTAAACATCAATTCCCTTAATAGCATTAGGTAATAAACTTTCAATGCTTATGACTGATATTTTTTTTTTCATTTTTACACTCATTTGTTTGACCTAGATCCGTCGATAGCAATGAGGTGCGGGTTTTGTTGTCATCAAACATTATTATCTATAGGCGAAGATAAATTGTTAGTAGAATCTAACAATTTATTTATCAATAATTTTGTGTACTGTCGTACTTAGGTTTTTCAATACTCTGTATGTACATAAATCGATAAAGATAAGGAGAATTGTTGTACAAATAAATCTAATAATATTGTTGCTTCATCTTCTTCAAACTAAATATATATATATATATTTACAATCTGGTATATATTTCTTTTTGTGACAACTTATGGCAATGAGCAGAAAGGTTTTTTAAAATTTATAAATACTTTTTTAACGGCTAGCTAAGTAGAAGTGACGTTTAACAAGGCACATGTAATATTATGTCAGCATCATGAGCTTTATAACTATACGACTAAATAATAAATTAGATAAATAAATGTAAGATAAATATCTTAAATCATTAATATAATAAAAGCGTGTTTTTGATAACCTATGACTATTACAATATATATCAGTACTTTGTTAATTGGCTGCTATTTATATTACATATAAAGTACTTATTAGCGTTACTTGTACAGCGTAATGTATACATAAATGTCTAATCTAAACGAGAATTGTCTGTTTTGTGTAAAGACGGAAACAAATAATCTAAATGAGGGAAGACTGTTTGCAGATATAAAACTTCATTTTTGAATATGGTTAGGTGTACCATTAGTCATAATATATAAAATAATTAATAATTAATGTAAAAAGCGTAACGTAATCTTTTACCCAATATTATTAAAGATATATTTTATCGTAGATTTTATTATTTGTCATTGATACAAATTGAGTTTTAGTTACTGTCGTTTGGAAACTGCCGTATGATAGATACATCTATTAGAATAACATATTATGTAGTAGCAGTTTCTAATCGGGCGGTTTGTTAACCTTACAGTGTTCTTTAAATCTCTGTAAGTTGATTGAACAAGAAAGGATAAAAAGGCGTATTAATAATCCAATCTAAATATTTTCACCATCCTTTGAGCTGTAAACAAAAATTACTAAATCAAATATTTAAAATCAATAGCAGAGCCAATCGATCAACAAAATCTTAAGCAATTAGCTTAAAAGCGTAACCAAGGTTGTTTCTTTGGCTGCCGTTTTTTTAAATAGCAATTAACTTTTAAATAACCAACCGCCCCAAAGATTAGTAATTATGACTTTTATGCTTAGCATTATGCTAGTAAATAGTAAATAGTAATTAATCATCTACGTAATACATTTGTAATAATAAATTCACTTTATGTATGTGATTTCAATTATTTAACTATGATAATTATATTAATTGATAATAATACATGAGTAGTCGTGTATTATGTAGTTTAATATATTTAAAAGTGGGATCGAGTTTGTCAAAGGTCATAGCCGAAAGCGAGAATCGTAGAGAGGTGTCGCCAACAATGTTCCACTCACCAGAGCGTGACAAGCAGTTTCACCGGCATTGGCTTCGGATATCTTACCTAACTTTACTTATCGAAACTTTTTTTTATCATACAACTCTTGCCTATTAAGACTACTATTGCAATGCAAATTCGGAACCGAAAATCTGTTTCAAACTAATCATTGTTTGTGAAATGAAGTTAACGATAATCAATATTTATTACTCTTTGTGTAACCTTTTTAATATCGATTGAAACTGATTTTTTTTTCAGATAAAAGATTGTTTCTGTTTCGGAACAGGATTTAGATTCAAATTTCATTAGAATTTAAGAAAAAACTATAATTTTCGAATAGCTGACTTCAATACATGGTAATAAAAGTAATTACGATTCGTCATATACTTTAAATTTCAAATAAAATTAGGTAACCAACCATTAAAGCTTTTACAGAAAAGCTACACTAGAAACTTAGCATTATTTTCTGTAAATTATACTCTTATAGTTATTGGTGGTAAAGTTCACAGGTCATCGTCGTTTCAGACCTTAGACATCTACTGCAAGGCAATGGCCTCCCCAACGGTAATTAAAAGAGGATATGCCTTAATCGCGACTCATGGCAAGCGGGATGGCGATCGCAATGTCGAATTGTGGCACGCAAAGGATACTGCTGTTCATTCTATGGAAATTTGTTTGTGAGCAGTGGCTGTTCTGTAATGCACAAACTGTGAATTATATAAGATTGCATCCCGGGAATCAAACGCGCAACCTACTCGTTGGAGATGTGAAGTTTATAGGTATACTATATATATTCCAAACGGTTTTAATGGAAGTCTATGGGGGAGGCCCATGTCTTGCTGTGGACGTCATACATCTGAAATAATGATGGTGAGAATGATATATCCCAAGGAGTAATAAAAAAAGATATCGTTGAGCAGTTACAAAGACTAAATTACTCTAAAAATACAAAATAGTCAATGTTAACAAAGTATGTGGAAGCACAATAATTAATAAGCTAGTTTTTAGTAAAATAAAAATAGCATTATTAAAAACAAAACTTTATTTACTGACAATATAGCACAGCATACCGTTTTGACTATGGCCCTTTTTTCGTTACAAATTTGCTAGAAATTAAAACTTTGTTACAAAATAAAAGATGTATTAGGCGGCCTACCAATCCAGTAAAATGACTTAAACAAATTGAGTCATAGCATACGAGGGAGCTCTTGAATTTATTAATTAAATGTTAAAGCCTTGCGTTCTTCCTAAAGCTTGGTGTAGCTATATCAGCTAAAACTGCCAATAGAAAAAAAAACAGAATTTATCCTTCTAGTCCAAAGATAAAAGATTTGTATAAATAATGATTTCATTATACGCAACGCACCTATCAGCATTTTACACCCTGTTTTATTATTGCAAGTCCAGCGCCATACGAGAATATTAAGTAGGCTGCGTTGGCTGGTCGGAGCTTTGCTCTCACGGGGCTGACGCGTATAGATTCGCATCAGCACGACCCTGAAAGTGACTTCCTCCTTCCGGACACTCTTCGCCAATATCAATAGCATGCTCAATGTAAATATATCTCAATCTGAGTAATATATTTATAAATAAACTATTACAAAATTTTAACCACCATCAAAGTCCTTATTAGAGTACTGATACATTTTGAAGTTGTTATTGCTCATAAGTCATGCACAGTTTTTATGCTTAAAGTATCTTTTATCTTAATATTTAAGCACAAACTTTTTCGCACAAGTTTTTAATTTTTTCAACGTCTTTCTTCAAATTTTCTATGAAACCTTGTTGAAAGGTAATTTAATTACAGGCTTGTTAATAGGTGGCATTGACGAAAGAAAACGTTTATGCACTAGCGTATCATTTGTCAATGATTCACGCTATGCTTTCATTTTGATAGAATACATCAGGCCACCCAAAGAGCTTTGCGAAAAAGACTACGTACCTATAAAACAAGTAATTATTGATTCTATAAAAATTAAAAATTTCTTTATTCCGAATTTGAATTTCCTTTAAATTTTTTTCATCAGCAGTTTGAACGTTATAATTGCAATTCCAATTTGAAAACTTGAAAATTGTTTAATCAATTTCAATCAACTTTTGATTGACAAGGACTTTTTGATCAACAAGGCGCCTTCAAAAGCAATTGTATACTGCTAGTGTAAGAAGTCTAAGTACGGTCTGTTAAATTTATAGAAAAAGGAAGAAGTGATAGTTATCCTTCGATTTCTGTTACGGAAGAAAATGTCCTAACAAGTTGTAGATTTGAATAAAAAATACGGCGAATCTCATACGAGATTACCGATTGCTTGATCTGCTTATTTCATAGAAAAGTATCCAAGATTTTGTACACACACATTTGCATTAGAGGGATTGTTTGCAAGGTATCGCACGACCTCTACACTCCCGAGCACTCCGCAAAGAAAAATAGGAAATTCCTACACATTATATGTGAACTTTTAACTCATTCGTCTTGATTTGGTACCGTGTCACTTGTATACCCTAGATGCGCTTACTGCATTTGGGAAAGTCGTTGACAAAGTACTTACTGCAGACTGGAAAATTTACCATAAATATTGCACGAAACTTTATAAATCCTGGGGAAGAGAGTTTTTTGAAAAGATGAAATAAATATGTGTCATTTATAGAACAATACTATACTTTCTTAAAACTTCGGAATGTCCAATAATAACAAGAAAGTGGAGAAAAAACACACTAAATTAAAATGATTATATACAATTTTAAATGGAAGGTATTCCACCGTAAAATTTTAAAGTAGTTAACTAGAGAATAGTGTATAGGTTTGTTATTTACACAAAATTTATTTCCTTAAGTATTACGTATGCGACCATGACTCAAAACCATATTCAATGTGTAAGTGTCATATGTTTATTTCATTTGACCTTTACATAAAAAAAACTAACATATGTGATTCGCACTAAATTTATAATTAATAAAAAGAATATTGATTAAAAAATTATATTTTTTGGGAACATACGTGTACATCCGGAATATTATTTCAAAATGTCACAGCATGGTCGGCGTAATTTTGTAATGTTTGTTCAATGTACTTTTTTTTTAATTACTATTATAAAACTTAACGTAAAGTGTTAAGTGTCCTTTCGAGTTTCGCAAGAAATTCTTACTACGATACATGTAAGATCAAACCTTATCAGCATGATAACATTTATCGGCTTTATCCACCGAATTTATCTGATAACAGTGTTCACGATGCTATGTTCTACTTCGTGAAACAATTATCTATCAGGTTTTAAAATTGTACCACCAATTGCCCTTTTGTAACACAAAACAAACTTTATACTGTTATTTGTTAAAATTATACGTATGAAACAATAAATCGGTAATTTATATTACCTATTATTTATTCCGTTCGTGTAAGAAAGGCAACTGACCTGCGAGCACGTTATTTTAATACTCTTAACATGACCACCCGAGTGTGGTGCATGCATTTAAGTTGTAATGGAACAACCGTAAGGAATTTCAATTCACTATATTTGTCGCCAAAGAAGTGACGAAGGTGTTGCGATTTATTTAACGACAGTTACATTCAACATATAGCGAATGTAAACAAAATACCTTGTATGAGTTTAAGAGTTAACTTTGAACAATTTCAGTTTACAAGTGAAGTGATCTAAAATTAGGAATTCGAGATTTTAATAAAGTCAGGATTCTCTGGACATATTTAAGACACTAGATTAAAACTTTGATCAACAAAGGTTTAAACAATTTTTTTATTCTCTTAGCTTTCTTTATCGAAACAGTTGGTTGTTATTAATCATCAAAAGAATAATTAAAAACTAATATTAATAAGTCATTTGAAGGATTTTTTACTTGCCTTGGATAATGTCCTAGCGAAGTCCACTCAATCCTTACTTCACGTGTTTTCCATAAGTCCGATTAAGCAGAGAAAGTTCTATAACAAACTATGTTAAATGGCTTGAAAAACAACACAACGCACTAAGGCACCGAAAAGTTACGCGATATTCACTTTTTTCTTTGCAATTACACGAAATTTCAAAGAAAACGTGCGTGTCGCGTGGCGGGAAACTGCGGCTGCGATCGAGGCGCCGTGGGCACGACCTACCGCAGTCCGCGACTTTGGCTGAGTGTGCAGTACGAAGCGCGCCCTCATATTTAAAAGCGAGTTGGCCGCCGCCCGCCGCCCGCCGTCCGCTGCTTGCTGCCGTCCACCGACACGAAGCCTCCACTCGCCCCTTTACTCAACAAAACTTTAACTTACTGCGAAGCTCCAATTACTTCGACGAAAGGACTATTTTCCTCTATTTATTTTATTCTACGAAATGTTTTTTGTCACATTTATCATTTGATCAAACCCGAGAAATGTTTCAATGCGTAAAATAAATAAAGATGACGATGAGTGATTAGGTTCGTTATTTTCTTTATATTTCAAATAGATATTTTACCACTCATAAAGAGAGATTCTTCCTATAATGTTATCGAAGCAATAACGTAAGACATCAAAGAATGGTACTTAAACACAAAAAGGACTTTTAAAAAAAAAGGACTTACGTAAAAATATTTACGTATGTAAAAATATCCTTTAAACTATTATCCATAGATCCAATAATAAATATGATATCATTTATATTAATTGATCATTAAAGGATCATTTTTATTTTCATTTATTTGCATTAAAATTTATCACATAATATAAAAAAATACATCGCTAACTTTAATGAAAATAGTCTTTTAAAATTTTGAAGGTAATTTATTTATATATATTTGAAAAAACAAAAAAGGCTCACTTATAACAATGTGTTGCTGTTCAATGTTTTTTAATATTTATTTTTAATATAAAAAAGTATCTCTAACAACATGTGAAATTTTAAAAGTAGCGCTAGCGCTTTGTATAGCGGGAAGAATTAACGCAGCATTAGTTCTTACAAAGATCGCTTTTCGCAGAAGGAATTTATATATTAGGCGTGCGTCTTACCATCTTTTATGTATATCGTGATCTACTCGTTATTTATTACTTAATGTCTTTTTTTATCTATATTATGTAAGAAAAGCATACACACAAATAGTTTTAAAAATCTTATGAGCAACATTTCATAAGCTAATTTACAAGCGTTTACAAATACTTTTACCACATATGTACCAAAAACAGTATAACACAAAATAAATGCATTACTGTTTTAACTAAATACTTTAAATGTATTAAAACTTGCAAGTAAAGGCTTAGTAGGTTTAAATCATTAGCATTTTTAAAATTATAAAAATGTTCACTTAGCTTAAGTTTCACCAGAGAATTACTCTAGCAAAATTAGTCTGATCAAATTTATTGTTGGCACATAGTAAGAAAAATTTGTGCTTATAACTATTTTTAGCAAATATAGGTTGTAGCACGAAAAGCAATGTTAACGCAAGTTGATTTATATATCCTATTTTAAACAGAAGTTAAGAGTAATGAATGTGACCATTAGAAATTCTGTATAAGTAACATGTATATTACGCCTGAGACGCAGTGATAATATGGTGTAATATTTGTAGGGCCGTTATTATTTAAAGTAATATCATGTTAACGCAATATTAAAAATTAAACTGAAGTAATCCTTTTCATAACAAAATTTTCCATGAAAAGTAAGAAAAAAATTCACGTCCTTGCTTTTCTGGTTATCGTTAGAAATCATGCTCATTCCTAACAAAGCGTTGCGGTAAAATAACGTCGAGTGACGATGTGTCGTGTGGTGTATCGGTGTAACCTTCGCGGGACCTTCCGACAACACCATGACAATGCTATTGTCTGTGATGACTAAACAAGAGGGTGGTTCCTGAACTCGGTGTTGGTGGTATTTTGTTGTGGTGAAATCATTCATAAGGGGCCCCGGTCAAGGACGCCTTTGTTACCCGCCGTCGTAGCACATACTACATGAGAAGAGGAATATTTATTATAACAGTCATTTGCATATTCGATTTTCAAACCAACTTACAACAAACTTATACATATACTCCAATATTATTAATTTTATCAAGATGCTGCTTTATTTTAAAAAGCTGCCAATACTGATGGTATTAGCAGCATCACAACACATGATTACATAGAAACAGAATTTTTAAGGAATCCTTTTCTTTTAACTTTTTAATGAGGCATAGCTTAAGTCCTTAATTTCTAAATAAGGAAATAAAACTTCCACGTAATAGTATAACTATCTCATTCTTGAAAATTTCCGTTTTCCTGCTTTGTAAATTTCCATTAAACATACAGACAAGAACCTATTATTTATATGCATAGAGCTTTAACTATAGTTTACTTAAAAATGCATCGCTAAAGTTGTGCGTTGGCAGACAAATTAAAACCATAATATTTGCATAAAATTTATTTGACATTATAAAATAATTTATATTTATTATTACACAAAAGCTCCGTTTATTGTTAACCTTACTACGAGTATAATATTCCTTTTAAATAGATTTCCCTCACTTTATCTCTTTTTTCAAATATTATAATATCATCAATAAGCCTTTACTCAGAAATACATTTTCGATACAAAATTTCATCGTGTATGACCACACAAATTAGTTTCGAGTAAAAGCTATAATGACTACATTGAATTCCTAAAAACGATTTCTTTTTAATGATGTTCACAAATTTTACCTTTGCTAAGATTCGAATAAAAAACGAAATAGAAAAAATATATGTAAAAATGGGTATAACAGGTCTTATAACATGTAATCATCCGTAATTGATTGCGCATATTCTATACGACATTGACACACTGGCTGATTCGTTATAAGCGTTAAAGGGGTGAATGTATAGATAATTTGTCAGCAAAAAACTTTGAAGCTTTCACACTTATTTCCAATAAAATAATATGTAATCTGTAACAAACATCCTGTAAAGCAATCACTGAAATTTTTAACGCTATTTTATTGGAACATATAACTTCTGGCTGTAACAAGCCTGCAGGGACAGATATTGAACAATAATTATTTTAATATTAATCCGAATTTTGAAAACAATTTTCTTTACTACATTATCATTATTAATTGTGTTTGAAATCATTAATTTTTGGATATTATGTACCGTAATTAAAGGCAAATGAGCTGTATAATCAAGCCTTTCAAGTTTATACACATATAACTTTTGTATTAAATATTTTACAAAACAGTTACATAGACCCGTGTGATACAGCCGTGAAAAAGATTTAAAAGAGACCGCATCCTTTCTATCAATATGTTCAATACTTTATTTATGTGACAGTCTGACTATTTTATATTTGGCTTAGTGTGTGAAGAAGACTAAGAGAAAGGAGCCCATAAACAAATAAAACTCTTAAACTCAAAGTTATTATGTTATGTATATATTCTTTGAGGTTAATAATTATTCGATTAAAGATGAAAATGTTTTGGCCTTAAAAAAAGAATTCACATAAAACACGTTATTCGGTAAATTTTATTGCGTGTATGTTAATAGATAAAAGTCTAAAATCAATATTTAATAGCATTGAAACAGGCAGTGACCTGTAAGTAATGACCTATGTGCTTAACAACAAATATCACGGAATGTGAACTTTCAATGAGTTCGTTACGTCCTTCACGTAAATAATAAAACCTTACGATAATATTTTAAAATGTTACTTGTATTGTTTGTATGCAAGTGAAGTTCTAACTTTGCAAAAAATTGAACAGACCGGACATGCAGCCTTCAACACCATCATCGTTATTTAAGCCATGTCCACAGCTGGACTTAATCCTCTTTCAGGGAATTCCAATAGGACTTGTTGAAAGCGGTTTTCGTTTGTTCACCTTATAGGAGGTCGGTCTAGTGGTCTCCACACCAGAACCTTAAAGCCCCAGTGGTCATCTGTTCTACTAGATGTGTCCTGACCACTGCTTCTTCACACTTCTTCGCACTTCTTGCCAATCCGCTGAGCTATGTAGGTTACTTTCGGTCTTTTACAGATGTCCTCCTTTCTGATTCGAACTCGTAAAGAAATTCTAAACTTGCCTCTATCCAGCTTAACTATTGAATAAAATAGAAGGCGGCCTCTGTTCTACCTCCCACTTTTCATGTATTTTGAGCATGGATGGACTTAATTTTATAGTTTATCCACCACCAAACGTTGAGTATTTAGTTACTGTATTACAAAAGCTTCGAGGTTTACCATGAACTTTTTTAATCTTTTAATCACATCTATTTTATATCTTGTATAAGCTAATAAATATTACACGAAAAATTTTAAAATGATTTAATACATTTGTCCATAAATCAAAAATCATAAAAATTCCTCAAAATAAAGTTTCGTTTTTCATTTAAGGAATTTACACGAAAATATAATAGATTTAGAATATTTCTAAAGTTATGAAAATTTTGTACATGCAACTAACGATGTTGAACCTTTAGTCTCAAGGCCTCTTCTAAATACGAACAAAACTTTAAAAGATCTCTAGTTACATCTGGTAGGGTCGTTTTTTTATCTGACTTTCAAAGAGGAATAATCTTTTAAAAAAAATTTACATGGTTTTTGTACATAACCTAAATGAACTTTAACAAATTTTAAAATGTGAAAACAGAAACAGATAAATATAGACTAGAGTTTTTTTTCACTTTTTTTTCATTCATTTCAATATTTTTTTCAGCTTCTGACTTCAAGACATTTGATTTGGGACGCTTCAATTTCAAATGCAGTTTTAGTGCAGTTTCTATTTCAAAAGCCATCATATTTTTTAATGCAATGGCTTTAAGCTTGGACTGAAAAAGATTCGCTACGTTGTCATTAATCAATTGCCATGTTTATAAGCTTCTTTTGACAATTACTCGACAAACTCATGTTAAAAATTATTAGAGTTGTTAGTATATTTTTAAAAACAATGTTCACATAGGAAAAGTATTTCCCCAACCAGTTTAATAAAATTATAATACGCAGCTGTAATAATTCTTACTTATTTTTCGAACAAAATACTTTGGTTCGATGTATTCACGAGAATCCAAATTATAACATGAAGGGCTATATGTTCACATTTAATTCTAGGGATCTGCCTGCCAGTTTTTTTAATGACTGAAATTTTTGGGCAAACATATAACATTTTGGATTTATCTCATTAATTTTTTTATGCTTTTAAGAATGCTCTGTTTTCAATTGATAAGTTTGAAGTAACAGATTTCGGAATCGGATTACGGAATCTATCCATTGTAATTCTGCTTAGCCTCAGAGGACGTTTTTTGCTCGAAGTCATAATTTTGTTAAAATTATTGCCGAACTGCTATGTAGATTAAAATGACTTTCCGAAGTCAAAAATCCCGACGATTTTAATGTAAAATTAAGAACTATTTTCAATAATTGTTCAAAAGTTCAATAACCTCAGCGCAGTGATGCGCAATAACAGCGACTGCGTTTTTTTTTACACGCGACATTCAAATAGAATACTGGAAAAGATTTTGAGTAAGTTACGAAATTTTAATTTATAATAATTTATTCGACGTTGAACTTTGAAACTATATTACTTTGTGAATACATTGCATAATGTTGGTAAGATTCTTTTTAATTTTTGGTACCGTGAAATATAAATAAAGCTTAACAAAATATCAATCATTGATGTACTAGATTAATAGCCATACGGTGCAGTGAAAATAAATTTGATAGCATTAGTTATGCGTCATGCACAATTCTCCTGCGGTTCATTGTCCTAATTCTTACTATATATACCTATTGTATACCTGTACATTGATGGCTAAAATTATATATGTAATTGTATATGTATATATATACATATAAATATTTATTACTATATATATATATTTATATATATATATATATATATATATATATATATATATATATATATATATATATTAATATATATATATATACATATTTATCAAAGCTCCGATTATAGAATGGTATAAGGAAATAATTTAATGCGCAAAAAAATAAAAATAATATGTAGTCTTGTTAATAACACAGCCATCGCTGAACACATCGTTAACAACTAGTTGCATTATTAACTTAGAATTTAATTAACTCTTCTATGTATCGCACAAAGCTCTAATATAAATGATTCCTATATAGCGAAGATATTTCTCCAATAGTTTTTCTTTTCCTTATGGAGTATACTCCAAACTCCATGTGTTTTATTATATTTACAGCCCGCCAATGGGTCAATTAAAAACTCCATGCGAAACAATTGAACTTATTGACCAGGAAGAATTATGCGCCTTGCAAACATTCTTGCATGCGCATGATTAGGTATAAACGTTGGAGTCATTTAAGCGTTGAGTCAGACCTGAGAACTCGTTTAGGAGTAAACATGAAAAAAATTGTCCGAAACAATAGATATCACGAGCCCCGCGTACGCGCAGCCGGTCGTCGGTCGAGTAGAGACAAAAAAAATGCTACCGAATTCCATCACGATCCGAGGTTTTTCAACTCGATGCTGCTGACCGCGCCCTCTACACTTCTACTGGACCTTTTCTTAGTATTTTCAGAATGCGCACTGTTAAATACTACATATAAATTACGCAATTCCTCCTCATGAAGAGACGGTGGTTGGTTTCCTAGAGAGCAAGCAGCTATTGCGGTACAATTTTTTGAATTCGTATAGTTGTTATTGTACTATACAGTATTTTCCCTAAAGCACCCAACAAACAATTCATCCAAACATTTTATAGCATTGTGAATTTCTGATTGGGTCATAAACCGAACGATTGTAGTAAATACATACATTGGCGAACGATTCGAATTTTAATCGACGTGTGCAGTGAATGCGTGAAACCCTATGGAGTTCAAGAAGGCAGAGATATTTTAAATCATTATTCCAGTAGCCATAAATCCAATGGAACATTAAAATAAATCGCGTTACATTTAACAGTGTCTACAGTAAATCGTGTTCGCAGGCGCCGGCGCTGAGCTAGGTAGGCGCCTAAAAGACAGCTTTTGTTTCAATGCTCACACAAAAACATTTTTATTGAAATATCCGAAGAGTCGTCAATCTCTCTCGTACTCCTTAGTATTTGCAGCATCGCTGTTGTTTACTAGTTTTGAACAATTACGGTGGTCATGGCAGGAATTTAAATTTCCCACAAAGACGATCAACATGCGATGATATAAACTATAAAATAATTTGTTGAGCAATCTACTTACCTGTGATATAAATTTTTCTACCAATTCCACACGTCCACATTCTTATTACCATTATCACTTAACATTATTTATTTTATACCTAAATTCATACAAACGACTAGGCCTCTAGTTTTATTATTGTCTTAGAATATCAATTTTATTTATAAAATATTTATACATTGTAGTCATGATTTTAATTTACAGAAAAATATCTTAGACATTATAAGCGTACATTTCTTCTTATGCAAATGATTCACGTTTCCACCAAGCACAACGGAAGTACAAATAAATATTATCTAATTATTTCTTTATATGTACATACAATCGTTATCGTATGTATATCTGTGTTTTGTGCCAGTATTCTGGTACTACTGCCAAGGTATTCTCCACAATTTTAACTTGAATAGTAATCGATGTCTATTATATTTGTATGAATAAGTCACAAAAGAATGTGATACCACTATCACATGTTTGAGAAAAATAACATAAATAACAGCTCGGCAGACCAAAATATAAATTTGTTTTGCCATGACTCAGCTCTGTCTGACTAACGGCAATCATTACCAATTACCTCGGAACACTTGGTGATTTACACTGATGGTCCATCTTTGACAAGTCGCGGAAGGGGACGGTCATGATCTAAGTCGCAAGACAATTGTTTTCATAGAAGTTAAAGATTGCGTGCGTACATTTCCGATAAATCGAACGTTTTCCATTGTCGTTATTAAATAAGCATAAGTACACTAGTTACGAGTTTATAAACAATATATGTTTTATTAAACCACGTGCGATTAATTCGACACGTGTATCCTATAAGTGGTTCCTAATCGATTGTTGCGATTGTTTGTTAATAGAAATGCCTTCACAAATAGTTTTAATATTATCTATAATTATTAAAGTCACTTCATTGTAATTCCATCACTTTATACAAATAAACCATAAAAAGCGACACCGGTGATTTTTTTTATTTATGACACTACTCGGAATTTAAAAGCTTCGGACATGCTTTAATATTACGTACAGCAGTAGTTATTAAATATCAAACACTTAACAATAGATTAAACAAAATGAATTTAATTATTACTATTCGGTCGCGGGATGCAGGCAGCGCAATATCGGTCATCGTGGCCTAGGCCTTACAGATGACATCCACCAGATGTATGAAATTTTTTAAAAATAACAATGGTATATTGTTCAGTGCAATCTCATAACCGCAATTAATATTAAATTTTGAAAAAAAAATAAACATGAAAATAAGAATCAAGACAGTTTTCGGACAAAAAACTATATGAAAACAACTACACCGTTCCTCGTAAACGTGCTAAAATAATATACAATAATCTGGCCCCGATACAGCAACAATGGTGGTGTTGTATCGTTGTTTTCAGCATTTGAATAACTGAAACAAAGGAGTTCGTGCTTATTACGCTTTAACTTACAACTGTAAATTTTGTAACAGTTGGGTTATATAAAGCCGCGGATAATAGCTCTCTGTGGGCCACTCGGTGACTCACTCAAAGCCGTTAACAAAATTTGGCACAACTGTATCGTTCGTAATGGATAACTTAAGTGATTTTCAATTCAATTTTATTGCATCTTCTTAACGCCTTTAATATTCAGTTCAATTGTCAGCATCAATATTTGATATAAACTCATCCTTACACAAAGCTCTTTATTTCCTAATACTCACAATTTTATCCTTAGTTACAATAAAATTTATGTTTTCATTGACGTATTATTCTGAATCATAACAATAGGAAAAATGTGTTGCTTATTTGCAATAACAGCAATGTGTATACGCTACCAAATTTTTGATAGTTACTATAAAATGGTTCCTATATAAAGCATAGTAATAATTATAATACATAGGTAAGTGTGAAAAAAGTACTCATAAGCTGTCTATACCTGTACAATAGTATTTTAGCGTAAAGCGTGAAAATTTACACAAAAAAAAATATAAATGTTTCAAAGAAGGACAAAGTATAGAAAAAACAGGTTTTCTAATGCCGATAATGTACTAAAGTAATTAGTATCCTCAGAGATCTATTGCTGGAATAACATTATAAATAACAAACGCCGTTAATTAATTTCATTAGCGCAGTAATTAATGAAATTGTAATAATATATTCTTGTTCTTTTCAGCTGGTGGACGCCCGCTGCTAGACATTGGCCTCCACCAAAGATCGCCGAGCACTTGAGCACTCCTGCGCAGCTCGCATCCAGCGACTTCACGCGATCTTATCTATGTTGTCGGTCCACATAGTGGGGGACCTGCCCATGCCGCTTCTATCGGCTCGTGATCGCGACTCGAGAACCTTTGCTATAATATATAACTTATAACATATCATACATTTAAATTTTACTTTTAGCTTTTTGTTATAAATTTAACATTGGTTAACAAATAATATGATATTGCGAATATTAGAATACAATTTAGTGGATAGTTAGACATATTTATCGTTATCCATCTTCATTATCATTTCAGTTTCAGAACGTCTACTGCTGGACATAGACCACCCCCATATCCCCCTTGAATAGGAAATCTATTCGATAGGACTGGACTAGCGTTTTCCGACGTCATGACATCAGTAACATTTACCTACATACCTTGGATGAAAGTCCTACGATACGTTTTCCGGTCCATTGTCTTCACTCAAAAACTTTAAAATTCCAATAGCCATCTGTTCTGCGCGCTATATAGCCTGCCTATTGCCACTTCAACTAGCTTTACCTTGATATATAAAAATAAACAACTGTCAAAGTTTTAATGAAAATATTGAAGAAACCAGTACGAGATTGTCTTTATAGCATGAAATATTGTCAAATCATTTATTTCAAACGGAATGAGTACAAGGGTTGCCCCTTGCGACAATTCAAACAATGACAGTTCGATGATTCACTTTGACCGTATGTCACTAAAAGTGCGTTATATGAATCGTTGTTTCCTGGATGTAACCGCAAAAACCCCATGTCAGTAATAAAGTTTTCTGGTTGGTAAATAAATTCGGTTGCATACGACGAATTTTACAATGAAACATGAACTTTTTTATCTTCATGAAGTGATTCCACGCAACGGTTCAATTTATTTATTTTAAATTATAATAAATAATTCTAGTACGTCGTTCGCAGTTACACTAGTCTACACTAGATTACAGCAGTCGACGTCCTTCTCTTTAAATATCGAAATAATTAAATAATAAGAATTAATTAAGAAATCTACGTAGATTAGTAAATATAATTTAAGCAAGTGTACGCGTTCTTACAAAAAAGGTAATTAAGAAAATTTAGTTTTAGTAATTCCTATTATTTATCTGGGCTAATTAATCAGAAGTGAATAAATAAGCCTCAAACTGAACTAAAATAAACAAAAGTTCTCCGCACTACGGTGTCATAGTATATTGTAATAAATTTGAGGAAATTCTAATTTTTATATTCTAATAAATGAAAATAAATAATTTAAATGTAAGAAATTACTTAAAAAAATTAATAAAATAATTATGTATTTCCTATACGTTCCTATTAAAAATTTTTTACACAAAAAAAAGACTATTACTATTAAATATTTATAGTTTTTACACAATCTATTTAATATTTTTTACACAAAAAAAAGACTTTTAAAACGTTTAGTCATCGGGAGTTTAAAAATAGGTCGATTTAGACTCAAGACAACTCACGCAGGCCTTCTTTGAAGTAAGATAAATTAGAGTATGCCATGTGGTCACTGCCAAATCATCTATTCGTCCTACATATAGTTTAACAAAGCCATAAAGTACGTCATTAGGATAGGAAAGTTCTGTGTCAAGCTTTATGAGTAATGTACTGAATCATTATAATGGATCCCCGTTAAACAATAATCGAAAGAGTTTTCCGAACAGCATGGTATAATCTACCATGCAGTTTTTATATCCTTATCTTGATTTATTGACTTAGGTACTGAGAATCGGTTTTATAGTGATCGCCTTATTATTATAGTACAAGATTTGTAAATAGATACAAGATAAAAGGAAAATCTGAGAAACATACAAAAAGCTTGTGAAGATTCAATTGACGCAACTTGTTCTGATTACGTTAGTTGTTTACTAATAAGACAGATAACACGAAAAGTTTTATGTGTAGTAAATATATAGCAGTTTGTAAATATTAAAGAGTTTAATTTATTTTTGTCAGGTTTGTACTGTTTGATTACACGCTTCCTATTAACGAGAGTCAAATGTTATGTATCTTTCGAATATTCAGGGCTGGTTTTCTTCTATCTTTCCTTCATCAATTCGGAGCTATGGCGATCGCATTATTAATATAATATAATTCTAAAAAAGATAAGTTAAAATTCATTTATTTATTGATTAAACAACTTTATTTTTGAGCCTATTTTATGTTTGACTTTACTCTGCTTCGCTAGGTGTTATGGTTATGGAGAAAAAGTATGTAGACACTCTGCAACAACACATCTGTCACAAAAGTTTAACAATACATAATTATGCATAATTATATTTGCACATACACTTTCCATCAGATATATCCTAAATGAAAACAAAATAATTAAGCGACATCATTGCCGAGAATTCTAGACATTCAAATATTCGTTAATTATATGTTATATTAATGTTGATAATGTCACTCAACAGCCGATAAGCTCCTTTTGCAATGCATAGGCTTTCCCCAAATATATCTATAGGAGGATATACCATAATCGCCGCATTAAGCAGGCGAGTTGATGATCGCAGTGTAGTATTACGGTACGCAGAGGATGCTGCTGTCCATCTTCTGGAACCTTTCCGCAATGGCAATCCTAAATAATCAGTGCACAGTGTTAATTATATAAGATTGTATCCCAGGAAAAGAACCCGCGACCGCCGACCAACCAATGCTCTTCTTATAGTATGCTTATTAAATTTTATAAATCGTAGTTTAATTATTGTTTCCAATATACGTTGTGCGGAATTTTATTAAATCTGATTCCGTTTGTTACAAATTAATACCATTTTTTTTGCAGATACAATTTTGATATTTTACAAACGCCAGTTTTTCACGGTGCCCACTACACTGTGGACACCATCTATTTTCCCTTAATTAATCAAAGTATTCGCAAGTTTGATTTCCAATAGATGCGACGCCGTTTATCCAACTTTTATTATTTATTACTTAAATGAAAACATTGTTTTAACGACGCCTTAAAAACCTTATGAATAAATAATAAATTTTATATAACTAAATATTCTAAGCCTTTAAGGCTTATTTATTTATGTCCACCATCGGCAGTTACGTATCAAACACAGATGACTAATAACATTAGATATTGTGTTATTTCGCACAATAATATATATATAAACCTAAAACTTACGATAATTATTTATTTAATATTTTTCATGCTATTTTTATAATAAAAAAGAAAAGATAAAAAGGGATTTAAATAAAATTAAAACAATTAACAGGATCTTATACGTTATAATGTATGATTTCAATATCTTTAGTAAAATAAAAATTCAAGGTCGATTCAATGCGTATAATGAGACCGCGGCAGCGCGTTGAACGAGCAGCGGTAATGAATCGACGTGATTCATGCTTTGAATTAACATGTGTGTACAAACGATTTACCAAACTTCATACCGTTACGCTTAGAATATAAGTATGCTATAAGTATATTTTTATTCAGCTTAATATTTTTTATCCAAATATTACGATCTTACGACGTTTCTTCTTTCTTAAACAATTTCATCTTAAACACATCAATGGATCCCGTAAAATAAATAAACAAATACCACGCTTCAGTAATAGTATAATAAAATATTACTTTTGCCAGAATAATTAATACAATTTTACAGTTATACAACAAGTGGCACAAAGTAATGTCATTATGTGAATATACTTCAAATCTTTACAAATAGCGCCAATTGTCATCATATTAAGGTACAGCCTTAATATTTGGTTGAAAATACTAAGATTGATTACATTGATTAGTCGAAAAATTTTCAAAGAAGTCCGAACGATGTCCATTGTCGAATGTTCCTCCTCGTAGATTTCCACAAGGACTGGTATGAAGCGGCCTGCTTCCAGCGTCTTCAGACGACTTTAAAAATACCGTCTGCCCACTCTATAGGTGAACGTCCTGTGCTTCGCTTGCTGGTCCGTGGTCTCGATTATGCTATAATTAGTTTTAAACCTAATCAAAATTTTAATAATACACTTGTTTTGAACCAGAAATAAGAGATTACATAATGACAACAGTTTTTATTGTTGAAGACAATAATTTCAAGGGTTTATTCGTATGTGTCTATCTGTTATCAAACTTTACAGGGCATGTACCTACTACCAACATAGTATTGCAGATATAATACATAATAATATTTTAATAAGGTAACTATTTTATCTTCTTAGTAATTCAGCTATAGTGAATACAATTGTCAGGTACTCCCAATGAGAGCCCGTGTACCCTTAAGTTTAGATAAAAATTTTAACAAACACGGCATAGTTAAAAATAAAGGGATATTTTTTCATCTATGGTGCGTTTAAAATTTTTCATCTAATATCGGATATATAAGTCACTTACGCAATTATTTACAACACTCGTTAAAATTAATTAAGGTATATAATAATGTTGTTGCTTCTATTAACGGTTAACTCGGTGTATTGTTTTGGTCGAATCCAAATTTGATTATTTTTGCAGTCATGATCCGGTTCAAATATTGCGTTGTTTACAATGATAATCAAGACGTACTTTCCATCCTTAAGCACATCTAACAGGTTATACAATGAAATCATGAAGCAAGGTCGTTCAATAACTTCTAAAATATGTGGACAAACGTGTTAGAATTAAATTCTTGATTAATAAATTACTAATTTTTTCCTGACAGCATTAAACACATTTTATGTTGTTATTCATTCATTTACTTAATCATTTATTCACATTATCATTAAAAAATGGTATCAATAAATGTGACCACTAATATACGTCATGCTGAGTGCTGAAAGAGCCAAATTTAATACACACCAAAATCAGATTGAGCTTCTCTATAATGGCATCCTTAAAACTAAAGGTAAGGGGGTTCCAAATAGGCCCTTATCTTGGAACAGCCCGTAAGAAACAGAATACTGTCATTGAATTGTTCAATAACACACACGGCTTTTATGTCTTTCTATACGAAATTGTATAGAGTATTATCGACTTATAAAACAAGACAAGTTCTGTTTTGAATTAAATAAAAAAAAAAAAAAAAACAATTGGTTATAAAGAAATATTAATTTAAAGTAATGAATTTTTCATTTATTCACGTTTACTGAACTTTGAAAACTTGTAAGTTGATTTATAATTATGTTTATAAATAGATTACATAATATAACAAACTAGATATTTTAAATATATGTGTTCTTTAACACATAGATTTAGACATACATAAAGAGATTTAAATAACTACGCAATATCAAAACGGTCGCATGGACTAAACTTTGTACAACGTATCTCGTTAGATGTTTTCCGTGAGATTGGGGGCAAGGAATTCCAGAGTTGTGTAGGTTAAAAGCAATTCGAAATTAAACACGTTTACCACATACCTTAACGTTTATTTACAACAGATACATTTCTCACATTTCATTGGCAAACTCATTCTCATCCAACTAGCCAGAGGTCCTCCCCAATTACTGGCAATTTCTCTACGAGGTCGGATCAAGGATACATCGTCCGTAGACAAGCGAAATTATCCGACGTAACCTAGTGGGTTAGCAAGTCGAAACGATAATGCGCAGGCTACTTAGCGCACAGAACATGGCCACTAGGACCTTAATTGTTCTAGAGTGGCGCTGATATATGAATATCGCGTTAAAACGGGGACCGACAACTACAGCGAAAGACGTCCACCCGCAATGTTGCAGGTCGCTGCAATTTGCTCCTTTTGTTAATCAATAGGGGAGGTCTATGTCCAGTAGCGTATCAAGTTGAAATATTGATGTCTTATTTCTTAATATCATCTTAATAGCCAAGGAAATTTTATTATCAGGGCTCTCTTTGTATGTATAATTTCATTTCATCATCGTATGATGTTACAGCAATTTGTGGTCTGTTAAAATAATAAAGAGTAACATTTTTCACAAACAACTAAAAATACACAACGGTAAAACTAAATAGAAACGAACGCGAGTCGTTAGTATAAGGAAACAGGATTTAAAAAAATAATAACGAACAATTGATAGAGGCATTAAACTTTTTGGAACTTTAATTAAGTGGACGAAAAACTAATTTTTACTACGGTAAATGTTTGCTTGTAATATCAGAAAAAAAAAGTATATTCCTTCGGTTTCACGCATGTAAAATAAAAAATAATATTTATTATTAAAAATTATTAATTAACAATAATAAAATACGGATTAATTTCATCCAGGCGCTAAAAATATATTGACTAAAGTATTTGAATAATAGTGTATTAGAATATTATCTCGGTTTTTAGGTGCGTTCTTACATCGCACCACGCCTTCTTTGTTATAGTTTACGTGATGTAGTAATATGGAGAAACTATTGTAGATCATTCGTTCTTTTATAGTTTTTATTCTACAAGAGTTCGTATTTTCTAGACTTTTTTCAAATTAAGTAAAATAAAATAATACAAGATAGTTACAAGATAGTCCTTTAGCCTTATACATTTTTAATCAATTTGTAAGAAAATTAAATGAACAGGTTACAGTAGCAAAGCAGTAGTAAACTTTGTTTTATAGTTTTTAAATAAATAGAACCGTACAACGGCTTCTTTAATTTTGACACTTCCTTTGTCACCACGATGCATATATAACAACGTTTACTAAGCGCTGTGAATATCCAATGGTGTAACAGGCCATGGCGATACATGCAGAATATTATAAGTAATTAGTGTCATTTCCGTAATTTACCTCCGGCCTTATGTGTAAAATTAAGTACTTTGCCGAAGGCCATTTAACCACAACTTACCGTCATTTTGTTCTAACGAGAATATCATTAAATTCAAGAATTCATTTTTATACTCATCACATTTGTACATGCAAATACCTTTACTTATCTTATATGGTAGTATATAAAAATTCCATAATTAATAATCATACGATGGTGCTATCTATTTATTGCTTTTGGAACAGTGCCAGGGATAGGGAAGGGCTAGGCACTATTCCAGCGCTTCCTAGTACACTGACTGAATTACCTTCACATATTTGCGAAATACCTAGTGCCTTAGTGCAGTTCGGCTACGTACACTCATCACGTCGCGAATTCACATTCCGACCTCTTCTACGAAATGTATCAGTGCCGTTGACCCTACGAGATACTTAGCGCGCAAAACAAGAAATATCAAAGTCCACGAGGAAAATAGATTATACCTTTGCCTCCATTACATTTTTAATTAAGTAGTCTGCTGTCAAAATATTTTTTCTCGTCAGCCAGTAGATGTACGCTTGGAATACGAATTGAAGTTTATTATGAAAATTCGATTAAAATTCATGAATGTCGAGGGCAAGTAAAATAAGTACGAACAAGTCTGTATCGTTCTGTGAAGCAGGAAGCACGGCGTTGTCGCTGGGAGCCTGTATCAATTTTGTTGCGCAGCTTCTCGGATGTCGCGCTAATTCCGCGCGCTCGTGTGGAATCACTAATCAACAGACACTAACGCTCTCATCCATCAGTATTCTGCCAGCACCCGATGCCCAGTACGCGATAGCAAATCGCTAAAAATACGAGATACTACAACAAGGGCGTCTCATGGCCGACATGACCTTACACGAATCACATAAACTCAGTCTAAAATTCGTTCCTGTTTTACAATTCAATATTTTTAGCTCGATGTTGAAAATCAAATAAAATTGACGCCGTAGCTCGACAAATGTAATAATATTTTTTAATTGTATTCTATCACAAATTCTACATTGCTTTTCAGCCTTAATTCTAATCAGGAAGGTTATATAGTTTATAACTATATCGCTGGCTATAAAATTACAACACATTACAAAGCCGTAAATATACATTGGACAGTTTTATACTGGTCAAGTAGAAACGCTTACGACTTATACTAATTGCTTTCATAAAATACAATACCTAAGTAAAGCTTATGGAATACATATGTGCGTGTCTTTGGAAGACTAGAATAAGTAATTCATTTAATTTTGGCAATTCAAGCTTCTAACACCTGCAATATCGACGAAGCCTCTTTGGAAAACGTCCAAATCGGAGTTTTCACGTATCCGTTCGACCAGGGCCTTTTCTTGAGCGAGTGGGTGCCAGGCTCCTAGAGTGCATGCGGTATCGGCGCGTGGAGCGTGATAATGACATCGCCGCGTGGCCCGAGTCGAAGGCACGTATTCAAACACGCGAACACGGTTGCACCGATGCATCGCAAACCATATTCCTGAAACGCAAGTATTTTATATAATTTTAATTAAAAAAATCATAATATTATAAGCACTAGTTGACTTATGTACAGCGTGATGGAAACAGACGGTAAAAGCTTGAATGGGATAAATTATAGTTTAGTTTTTGTCAATAGTTTCAGAAATGACAAATGACCTAATGATAAGATAGAAAAAGCGTTTTCAAAATTCTCATTCTTTTTCTGCTTATCAGCTGATAGACGTCACGAGGCCACCTCCAAATATCGCTACTATAACCGGTTTTACGCTGACTGCATAGAGACTTCTCGCCACCTTAACTATGTCATCGGTCCGCCTAGTAGGCCGGCCTAACCACGCCGTGTCTAATTGTGTAAGGTGTCAAATTCAGATTACGAAATATTAAATATCATTATTGTTTATATCTGTCCCTGCACTCTTTGTATTGCCAGAAGTTATGGGCCTATCGCATTTTAATACAGTTTCAGAATGATCACTTTATACAGACATGTTAGAAATAGGCATAAATACTTAAACCCTCTCCACTTTAAAGCTGTACCAGTTTAAAGCACTAACAAAATCAGCCTTTATATTCCTTTATATACTTTGCACTAACATACTCAAAGTATAAAAACAATACGTATATAAAACATTTGTTCAATAATCATCCATAAAGTAAGTTTTTTAATTATTTAGCTATTTTAGAAAAAGTATTAGAAATGGCAGTTTGTATTGCGAATATAACATGGGCTTTTACTTACTTATAATAGAACCCAAATCAAATTTTGTTTACGTCAAGTAAAACAAAATGACACCGTATGCTTTATTTTATACAGGATTACAAGTTTAGTATAACTGGACTATCTAAATGTACTAGCAGTGGTAGTCATACGCAGAAATGATAGTGGTTATGATACAATAATATATTTTTTTTAATAACATAAAACTAGAACAATTTTTTACCGATGAAACCTGAAGAAGGGGGATTTCTTTTTAGGCGATACGGTGACGAATCTTGAAGCAGAGTCCATAAGCTCCATAAAACTTTAGGATGAAGCAAATGTACGTCTGCTCCTGGCATTATTTCAAGTAATCTGCGAAATTTAAACACAAATATTATTCGAGGAAAAACAAACAAAACGTTCGACGGCAAATATTTCCTGAACATACCTTTTGTAAACAGGAAAAAGAGGAAAGTCTGAGTGATGAAACCATTCGTCTAAAGTCGCAGTATAGTTGGCAGGGTCCCATATTAATATTGAAACTTCTTTATACAATGGATCATTTAAGAAATTAAATTCTGGCTTTGTCACCACCTACAACCAAGTACATGAAATGTTATTTGTAAAAAGACTCAAAAAACTATTCATGTATATATATAGAGTTATTATAAATTTTTTTGTACAGAATGTTAAATCAAACACCCAAGTAATAATAACAATAAACGGTAATGTTTTAAACTATGTAGACTTTACGGCTTTCCTAGCTGTCACAATCGATTCTAAACTTCAATGTAGGCCTCACATAGACTCTCTTTTGATCAAGCTAAGTGTTACAGCTTATGACGTTAGACGTTATTCCAGATGAATTAATAGTGCCTCGCCTTGGCAAATAGCACATATGAATAGTCGTTGCCCATAAAGCTAAATTTTATACGTCCGTGAGATACATTAATTCATATATGTTCATTTTTGAAAGAGTAAAGTTAAAAAGCGTAATGGTATTCATTGAGTTATCGAGAAAGTCCGTGCTGCGGTATAAACTCCGCTGCTTCCTAAAACTGCTTATCAGAACAATGGAAATAACCTTCGCATATAATATCGTAAATCGTAAAACATTTTAAGTGTACAAAATTTTCTACAATGCCTGCAAACCAGACAACTATAAAAACTGCGAATAAATGCGCGGATAGTTTTATAGGTTTTAAACTGATGATAATAAGGATAAAAAAGAAATTAATGTCCTTATAAAAAATAATATACATAATTCGAAACATGGTACGTTAAGATTTGTAGTCATTTTATTTGAACATCTCAGAGTGCATAAAATTTATTGATATTTTCAATGGCACCAAAGTCTTAATGTTTTTTAATTAATTAGGTTGCCTGTCCTAGGTTGTGACGAAACCCGGATAGTAAAATAAAAAAATTGTCACATATGTGGTACATCATCCGATCATGCGAATTCGGCTTGACGTTGATTTATGGCAAGTACTATAGGAATACAAGGTTGATTCAAAATGCGCCTTTGGTTCTCTGATGTAGCACATGTCAACGAGAAAATGACTGAAAATAAAATATTTAACCATGGGCACAAGTTGGTATGAAAACGATAGTATTATTGTGAACCTGGTGAATATTTGTCAAATATTCATCGTTAGATTAATTGACGAAACTTTGCATCAGTGAAATACTTAATTTTACGCGAGTTATTCGAATCAACCCCCTGTGAAAAAAGGATCATCGTGCTTTCGCAGAATACCCGCTTGAAATACCATTTTAATATTAATGACACGTAAGTAAACAATACATATTATGTACGTGAGGTATTTTTTTTAATTCATTCTCACGGTATGGTGATGTAATCGAACTTTTCATTCCAATATACTAAAGTTAACACACAGTCTATATAAGTTTCAATATTCTATGAGAGTGATAAAAGTTAACTTGTATACTTGTAAAGTTTATTGAGAACTATTATCCTATTAAAACACAGGAATTATAAAAAATATTATTTTTATTACTCTTGTCAAGTTTCAACACTTACAACATAGGCCTCTGTATTGAAAAAAGATCGTGCCATAAATCAGGACAGATAGGTAGTCGCTGCTTTCTTTTAGGTTTTTGGTCCGAGAATACATTACTACCGAATACTAGACATTCATTTTATATGTTATATTGTTATAAACATTATTTAACCAAATTTAGCGATATACTTTGAAGAAAAAGTTTGCACTGTATTGCGTATTAACACATTTCCTACTTTGACAAAACGTTGAAGAATCCTTTGTAATAGACATCCTAAAAAGCCAGAAGCTAGATAGCAATCAATTAAGCAACAAAATAAATTTTAAAACATCACAAGCTTGACATTCAATGTTTAAATGAAAACTCAACAAAAATTCTACGACGCACCCAGGCCTGCTCTAGTATAGAGAATACGTGAGCATACATATGTACCAAGTACGAATTTGGGGATTGTGTTTAACCTTCGTTTTTTTATTTCTGAGATACAATTTCCTATTAAAGTTGTTTTTACGTGAGTTGTGACTCTAGAGAGTAATAACTCTCAAGTAGTAAAAACAACTGTGGTTTTGTTATTCACGCAAATTGTACAGCTGTTAGGGATCGAACCCCAACTAATAATCGTAAATCACAGTTTTCAACTAACATTACGTTTCTTATAAACTAAACTGACTATGGTGTGTAAATAAATGTAATTTATATGCAAAGAGATAAGATTCTGACAATTTTATTTGATATATCTTAATTACCTGGGAGTTTAAGATACGAAAAGTTGTCTTCGAACCCACGTCTTCCGTGTAATTGTCAGTGGGGGCGTTGTTGAATCTCAGTACCATATCATGAGAATCTGTGAACAACGCAAAAGGAATTTAAGATCACTTCTGTTGAATTTTTCTTAAAATATTAGTACTGCAGCGTCAAAATAAACAAAGCGTTATGATGGATGTTCTTGATGACTACAAATCTGTACTTTTCTAATTGTTATTCATTTTACACTGTGTAAACGGCGGATATAAATTCATACTGCAACGGCCTCAATCCAACTTTATCTCACTGTATTGCAAAAATATTTAATTATTAAAATTTTGTTAGTTATTGTCTGTTCTAAATTAATCAAAATAATTTTGAAAAAGGTCATCTTGCGCTTTAGATGAACTGAAATGTCAAACAGCACGCAGACCCAAGCGATGACGGAACAAATCTTGGTGTTTTAGACAAGTCACCAAAAAAAACCAGGAGACCGTGACACATGGAAACATGATCCTCATCTTTAAGACGTCAATCTAAAATTCAGTCTTGAAAATAAAGATGTACATGTATTCATTATGTACGTAAATGCATACAGAGGGATTGATTACAGATGTAAAACTTTAAAGGAGTGAATTTACAGCTTGTTCTAAATTAATGTGTGATATGGCCTATCCAAAAATTCAGATATAATAATTACGCCTAGTAGAAAAAAGCGTTTTCAAAATTTCGTTTTCAACGTATCAAAATTGACTAATGTACATGCAGATTTTGTACTGCTAAAAATTATTGGTCCGATGCATAACAATAAAAAAATTGAAGTGATTTCATAAATAATTAATATTTCAAAATGTCAATCACTTTATATAAAATGATTGGAAATAGGTGTAAAAGATTTAAAGCTTTTTACTGACAAATAAGCTATGATTTTACCCCTTTAAAGCTTTTTCACAAATAAACATTTACCATGTATAATCAGTATTATATCTTAAATAACATTCGCAATTTTTGTTTAAACCATAATAAAAATAGATGAGAAAATACATAAAGATACATAACATCCTTCCGGCCCTCGATAATTCATTGCTAAGGAGTCATTTATAATAACCCTCATATGTGGGCCGCGGCCGTGATCAGGAATGTGCCGGAACACTTGTAAATAAAACAAGAAATGGAAATTATTATTTATCTGCCAATTACCGGTAACTAGTCAATCATTAATGCAAATCTACTATGCTTTTAAAACACAGAATATAACTAGCAATATATATCATTATGTTACATAAAATTTGAAATTCTTATGTGTTACGCTCGGCAAATAAAAATTGCTTAATTTTAAGATGTCATTAAACGCGCAACGTTTCAAATAAAGAATTTGTTTAAAAAAAAATTTTTTTTCTTAATCGGTAGTTAACTTTTGTCAATGTTACTGGCACATATTTAAAAAAATTGTTTTGAGAATATAAATCTAAAACCAACTGCGATTTATTTTTATAATGTAAGTCTAACTTAATTTATGTATAATTCATAATATCATATATTAAAACTATGATCAAAAACAAAACCATCGAAGTAACGATGGTATATGGACGTCGAACAACTTGATCCTACCCGTATCAACGAGTGCTACAATATCGTGACGTAATCACATAGTCTTCATCGTCGCCACAACTGGACCTGGGCCTCCACCATAGATTCCTAAGAGGACAGTTTGAATGCGACCTGTAACCAGTAAGTGACTGGGTGGATAGTTTTTTTATGGCTTTCATTATCGGGGGCCTCTCGTTACCCTATGTTATTTTTGGGACAGGGATATATTTTACAATAGATTTTTCACAATCTTTCCTATTTTCACATTCTCTCTCTCTCTCTCTCTCTTATTCTCCACAATTTCTTTCTTTCTTTTTTCTTTCATCCTTCATATTTTCAATCATTCGAATAGCATTCATTTATATTACATTCACGCAACGCTACCGATCCTTCGCCACTTTTCTAGAAATTTTAATTATTTATGTTTCCAATTGACTATTTTCATTTTTATTTCCTTCTTTTTTTCTATTTTGTTTTATTTTATACAATACTATCATAACTTTCTCATTTTCTACATAACAATTTCTTCTCAATATTATAAATAAATCAATATATTACACTGTCTTCTCCTTACACAGTTTTGTTGCGCTTAATTACATCACTTATTATTTTAAAATAATACCGCAAGAAAGTGTGGTGGCTCTCTTCTACTTGCATTATGGGGTGGATAGTTGGGTCCTTCTGAAAATTCTTAGCACCCCTTGCTTTGCTAATGCCATAGCTGCTGCCGCCGCCATAAATAGCCTAGCTACCAGGTACTGTGAACCTTTTTTTTTCTATATTTGCTCAATATATGTGTCAATTTTCACCGCGCTTGGCATACATGCTCAGGAGATCTCCTGAACATATTACGACGGATGATGGATGAAAATGACTTATAATCAACTCTTACAGCACCCACAAGAAGGAGGGTCAGGACTACTCTATTCGCCAGTAATACCAAGGCTGATTGTAGTACGCATAGTGTACTACATATAGTAGTATAGTGTAGTTACATTATGTAGCCCTGTTTACAAACGGTTAACTAAAATTAACGAAAATTTACGAATCATAAACCTATCTATCTACATAAACTAGGTCCGAGTGTTAAATAGGGACATACTGAGAGATTCATGTCCCAGCAGTGACAATATTACATGGCAAATACAAATAAAAATTATTTTTTTCATAGCAAATACGAATTCTCTTAGTCAAGTTTTAATAAGATGATCAAAGAGTATAAATTATTTCAGCATTCTAGACACACATATGTTATCCTCGTCTTAACATTGATTTGAGTTTTATCTTGTTTAACTTGAAATGGGCCTTTCAAATTTTAACACTCACGTCACTGATTAATAATCAAAGAGTCTTTGTCAAAAGTTACCAAACCTTGAAAACTATAACTTATAACATTTTCCGCTCCACTTGAACAAATTTTGAAATATCGGTCGAAGAAATAGGAGAAATCTTTGCTATTGATTGTGGTCGCAAACCTAATATGTTAAGAAATATAAAACCGTAATTGAATATCAAACGAAATACGTTAAAGAAATGAATACACCACGAAATCGATTAGAATATCAATAGAAGTTTCTTGAATACCAAAAACTTCTCGTTTTTCAATAAAAAAAAAACTGTCGTTTATTATTGACTTAGTTATAAATTTCTCATACTTTTTTACAAGGGCAACTTTTTGAGAGAAGCAGTTATAGGAGTAAATTAATAAAACTCTGAATTTAGTTCTTGAAACGAATCGCCCTCATCTCTCTGTAGCCTCCAATCCGCCTAAACTGTAATAACTAATGCAAAAAATGACTTTCGGTAACAAAAAGGTATTTCATCATCATCATTTCAGTCGAAGGACGTCCTCTCCTATATAGAGGCCTCTTCCATACGACCGGCTCAGATCCAGCATCTTCCAAAGACCTGTGCTGTTCTTGTCAATCCATGGTCTCCAATCCATAACACCCATCAATCATCAGTTTCACGCGCTTTGTGGCCCGTCTATTGCCACTTCAACTTTCTTATCCGCTGGCCTATGTCGTCTACATTTGTTCGTCTACGGATCGCCCCATTCCTGATTCAATCTCGTTGAAAATTTCCAAGCATGTCCCTCAAACGTTGCTAATAATTTGTAAAAATATTTTTAGTTACATATTGTATTTACATGTGTGAGAGTTAAAGAATTGACCATGAAAATTCTACATAACAAAATCGAAAATAAAACTGTTCAATAATGTATGTGCATTAACATCGAGTGCAGACACGCTTCTTCTATTGTTTGTATTCAGCTACAGCGTGTTGCGAAATTAACATGTCATTTTTATTACGAAATCGATTCCGTTGCCTTGATAAATAACTAGATAATACCACCGTTAACTAGATACTCGTTATTCCATTGTCACAATTATAAAATTCATTGTTTTAAAAATATTTACGTTCACTCGTATCTTAGGTAGAAAGTACTAATTTGTTACCGAAACATAAAAAAATCAAACACCATTATGTTAACAGCACATTTGCTTTTATTAGCCATAAATTCCACGTAAAAGCTGAGTATATCTGTAAGAATTTTTTTTTAAAAAATATTTATAAACGATAAATAACGATAAAGATTCAAATATTATTAGTTATCGCATCTAATAATCATATCCAGATAAAAAACTCTTTACACAAAAGTCATCTATAATTATGTATTAGGTTATTCATTTAAACAATTAATAATACAATAAAATACAATAACATCTAGCCTGGCTATCCCAAGCCCGCTTCGCAAACTTAATGAACACCTTGAATTTCGTAATATCTAGCTGAACTCTACTCGGTCTTAGTTCCAGATATACTTTGTGATATCAGTGAATAGGTGGAAAGCTGAAAACTGTTACATATACATATGGAGAAATCGTTACAATACACACATTAAATTATGTATATAATTTGATAGAATAAGTGTTTTACGTATGAGTACATTTAAAATGAATTTCAAATGTTATTTATTATGAACCAGTCTTCAATTTTTTAATCATTGAATAGTTATTGTGACCGAGTAATATATATAATAATTAAAGAAATGTCTAATACTATCTATAACACTAATCTATAACACTTAATTTAAATTAGCGTTATATGTACCACGAATTAAATGAAAGTGCAGAGAAAAATCAATATAAAATACTATTCTATGGAGACATAATACTTCCTCAAACGAGCTGACTTAATCTTAAAACATGCCTAGACTACGATTACAGTAAATGTTGTATTTTCATGATATTGTATGCAGAGACAGTCTTAAGCGCAGTTGATTTAATGCGTGCTTTGTACAACAATAATCAAAATATTATTCAAATACGGTCATCATTAGTATATTCAATGCGTATATTAATCTAACCTACTTGCATAACCATTGCACGTGTTAATGGTAAACAAGCAAGGAAATTTCGTTCCGCACTAGTTTAAAATATTTATATAAAATGCGCAGTTGCGCAGAACTGTAGGACGGTTCAGAAGTCGCAAATACAATGGTCCATGCGCATGAATTATGCAGACCCATTGCACGTGCGGGTTGATGACACGGCTCGCCACTACGATGTAAACAATGCACGAACGACGCCCTCTCATCATCTCACATTCAATTAGCGCTACAGCTTAATGAGACTACTAAATGTTAGTAGGTATACTGTCGAATACAACTGTGATTTCTTTGTTATTGGCAAATGTTATTTGCCCTTTGGCATTTATATCTCTACGAAACGTGATACGACATGGTGCTGAGGGAGCTTGACTTACATCTTTTTACATTAATAAAGCTCAAGGACTACTTGGACATATTTATTAACATTAGATATTGCTCGGGATGTAGAGCCACCAAGCTTTTAAGGCGGAGAAGGCTTCAAGTGATTCGAGTAGAGTCCTTTCTTCTAGCCACAAGACACAAAAAAAACATTTTGTTTCATTTTCGCGATTTACTATCGGATTCCACATTAAATTAAAATGAGCACAATGTACGTATAAATTATAAAGTTATGTAAAGTATATATGTAAAGTTTTATAGTTAATTTCTAATTTTAAAAGGATTAAAAAATGATATTTGCTTCATAATTTGACCTTTCGGGAAATAAAATTGTAATTTATTTCAAGTTTACAGAAGCGCCCGCTATTTGATTTTTAAATAATAAAACTAAAATAAAAAGCTGTTCAAGCGTCAATTTAAAAGGAAATATATGACTTACACTTGGCTATAGTTTGTCATTTACTCGCTCAATAAGGAAAAATAAAGTGAAATATATAAATATTTACATGTATTGATAACATTAATAGGAAGAAGTTTAAAAATAATCTACAAATTGCAAAAAAAGTTGCCACTGACAAGTCACTAAGTGACATCCTGCCAATTGTCTGTTACACGTCTAGGCCATAAACTTATCACATTTTCGAGAAAGGACAAAGACACAACTTGCGGTTAACACATGACTAATTCTTTATAATAATATGATTTGTGTAATGAATCACGCGATGCAATTTCACACAACTAAGGAAGCAAACACATATGTTAGTGAGTGTAAAAATAAAGATGGCTGTCGTAAATGTTCTCTAGTCATAGATATGAGAAAACACACTACAATAACGTAATATTTTTCTGTTTGTTTTTTGTAAATACCAAAAATAGATGCTGTTAAACAACCTCAATATAAAAGAGAGAAGTGTTAATGGGTTCTGCTATATTTTTAAAGCTAAAAAGCCGTCAGTTTAACTACAAAAATCACAACCGATCTACTCCAATATAAAAAAAATACCGCTTATCTATTACATTAAACTTATGAAATAAAACAATGTGTTTGTTACCTACAATGCTTCGATATAGTTAGTGCGAACTTTATGAGTCTATGTCTGTTTATAGATTCTTTTAAGAATGTATATCTTACGATCTTAAATATGTGTTGATGCAAATAGCTTTCCGATAAGAATTTTTACTAAGTACTAGTTGGATTTTCCGATGCGAACGCGAAGGTTTTATAGAGCGTTCGTAGTCCGGCGTCGGGCGTCGGGCGCCAGTGTTTGTTTTCAACGGCCGCCGCATCAGCATATCGGCTCGTCTCGCATATCTCGAGTTAGATTGTTGTTCGATCATGAATAAATCAACACCAAACATCGATTTGTACGAGCTTATTAGAATTATCTCTAAAAGCAAAGTTATCACGTTCCTATTCACCATTCTACATTATTGTATCCGTTATTAACATGGAATAAGAATTACTTAACATTTTTAATAACAAAAATTGGTGATCTTCATTTCAATACTTTTTCGTGAAACTTATACACTTTTTTTTTAGAAACCTATTAATATAAATATAATATCATTTGATGATTCGAACTTACCCCATTGATATTAATTTATTAATAAATAAAAAAAATTGACGCATATTTTGCTTTTACTAAACATATTTGGTACACTTGCTCTAGAAAATGACAAAAAAAATCAATCGTGGAATTTCAGAGAATTTATTTTTGCATTTAGTTGTCCACAGTGACATGTTATTTACTATAAAGTTCCATAACAAGCAGAGTGGTTACTGATACGAAATCAATACATGCCATTTATACTATTACATTAATATTATGAATTCGTTATTTTAAAATACTATTTAAATATCAAGTACAACTTTAGCACCAATTTTTCGTATAAAACGCTGTAACCTACTAAAGAAAAGACTACGAGAAATATCTTAAAATATTTCTAGAGATTCCATTTTCGTAGAATTTAGGTTATTAATATTGTGAACATAATATAATGGGTACATCATGTATAATAGATTGAGAAGATCAGAACGAAAGACCGACGTAGGTCAAAGGATTGACAAGTTGAAGTGAAGTGGGCTGACCACATAGGGCAAAGAACAGAAGGATGCTAGGCGTTAAAGTTCCAGAGTAGTGAACCCCACAAGGCGTCACAACAAGTAAACCGTGTAGATTATTCGGTATGTTCAATATTTCAATTAGGAGAAATAAATAAACTTTCCAAGCTGAGGTTCACGGTGGAGCCCTCGAACTCAATTAATGTAAACAGGTCGAGGCCAAGCTGTTTGCCACCTCAAGTTCAGGCTGTAAATACCAACGAACAAAGATCATTTGTTAATAAAACATGAAACTAATCATAGTGAAACTTCTAACATATATGTATATATATACATATACATATATTTATACACATATATATATATACATTTATGTATATATATACACATATATATATATATGTATATATAATGAAATTTATTTATATTTTAATATAAGCAAACTATGATCATTGCAATGTTTTCAAGATCATAAAGTGGCATTATGTAGACGCGGTAACGACATCGATCTTGCAGTTGTTTGTTTCCCTTCAGATAAATAATAGTGAGGTTCTATTAAAGTAAAATTGAAAGGTGGGAATGTCAGTAATCGTATGTGGATCCAGGCATTTATAGATTTTTTGTTGCATTTCAAAGCGTATGCGGGGAGAAGAGAAACAGTTTTAGTATTCACGTCGGGTACAAATATAGCACGGGAATATTCTTTGTAGATATGATAATAAGCTGATTGTTGTATTAAAGTTCGAATAGTAGTGTTGGCGGGTGATCGACCGTGTATTGTGCAGCTATCGAATCGGATCTTTTTCTTTGTGGACACATTGTCATGCGCGGAGGGCTTCCTTCGTCGAACGTCCCAAATCGTATGCGAATTACGTGAATTACTATTGTTCACGGGGCTTTACTGATTACTCACAGACACAAATCAAAGGTGTAGACAACTAGGTACCGACACAAAGTGCCGACTATTTATTATCGACTGAAGGAAAAGTGTACGTACAACGCGTGTTGCATTCCAACCTGAAATTTGCAGAATTTGGTTTGCGAAGGATGATTAATATTGGCATTATATTTTGCATTATTCTTTTTATTTGATGCTAAAGATAAAACACAATACTTGAAAATAATATATGATATACATATAATTCGAATTCTGAAAACGATTGTATCTAATTTAATGTTATAAATGCATTAATTCTTCCAACAAGGTTCGTTTAGCTCACACACTAACAACAGCTTGTTTAAATAAGGTCAAGGTTCTAGCCCATACATCACAGTAATATCTTGGACAGGGAGATTTATGTCTTTGAAGGAGTCAATTTGTAGTAAATGGGGTGTTCTTCTATTTCGGGATACCTTGTGAGTTCTGAAAATTCTACGATCCCGATGTTTAACTCGGTTTGAAGGGACATCTAGGGCAATATTTCGGTCATTGTTGTGGGAAGCTTTCTGTTGTAGTGCGTAGTTAAAATATTCGCACACCTATCGAACACAGAACTTCAAAGTGTGATCGGTCAGGAGGGAAGGCACACATATAGTGGTTAGTCGTTGCCATTCATAACTAGCCAGCAGTCTGCATTCTTTCGCATCTTTCAACGTTCTTCTAAATTTATTTCCAGGAGTCTTATCAATATCAGAATACCATGTGCCTCAGGATCAGTAAAATAAAATATATATTGTTCCACACGGGCGTTTTATGTTCATCATCTAGTATAAATTAATTCAGTATAATATATACCGTTATACGACATAACATTATAAGAAGACAAAAACTGTTGCATGACACTAGTAGAACTTTTTCTATTTTTAATTTGGATCAGTTAACCGACTTTTTTTAACACTCTCACGTGTCAGCAACGCGCTCGTTTTGGGTTATTGCCCTGAACAAAATAAGAATAGTTAAAATTAGTAACTAGAAAGCATTTAGGACACTAACTGTAAAAATAATATCGTATACATCATGAAAGTCGCGATATGGCTCTTATAATTGAGTAAGTAAATCTCGTTCGAATTCAAAATATCTTCATTCGAGTAGGAATTTACATGAGCTTTTGAATCGTCGATTATTTACCATTATATGTAATAAGCTTCTGCCGGCTCGGAACGCGGATCTGTACAGAAGAGCCGGTCAAAAAGTTAACAGTTGCGTTTAAATGAATTTTAACAATTTTTCAAGTCAATAAACCAAGCTTCACATATTAATTTAAGGGCATACTTTTAATTTTATATTAGAAACTAGGAAACGGAAGGCCTAAGACAGATTTATTATTCAAAATCAATTTCAAAACAATGTTTTTAGGTGGAAAACATTTTATACGCAGTAGCATTTGTTTTTACAACGCAGGATCGTAGACGGTAAGAGAGAAGAAAAATCCTGCTTGTAATTGGGACGCTGGAGAAGAATGTAAACTTACGCTAATCGTATGTCTCTATTCTCCAAGATCACAAGATCAAGCTAATAATCAGGGCAATCGCTTACCCTTAAATTTTAAAACACATAAATTAGCGAAAATCGAGGAGGGAGAAATGAGGCGACTATGGTTTACTAGTCTTAAAGTAATAAGCACAGTTAAAATAATACACAATCCATCTATGGTTTAGTAAACATTTTTATTATGGACAAATACTGTTTGCTTGTTGTCAATTACAACTTCCAGTAGCATTGCGCGAAAGGCGATTATACTAAACCTTTTTACAACTTTTCAAAGGCACTGGACCATATATTCTATTAAAGTTTATAATTAAGGGCATAACGAACAAATTTTCCTTTTTTTAACTTATACTATCTTTTTACAAAATGATAAATGTTTTATGCAGGGTGCTATATTTAAAAATATTTATGTATGACGTTGTTGACAACACTATCTGCTATATGCGCTTTTTAGAGATTTCGATACTCTACCTAGTCTTCGAATTTTCCGTATAAAAAGTTATATTTTATTTATAAATATTTATGACTCTAAGCACCATAGAATAAACACAGCTAAAGTTAATTAAAACAATATGTTATGAACAACATGATTATTTTAAAATTTAGGAGAACGTTTCTATTTCATTTTTTTGTATTGAAGCCTCCTAGTTATACCCTTTGTAGCAGATATTAATATGATAGGTAAATAAATGATCGCATTAATTATTATAAACACAATTACAAGTAATGATGCTCACCTATAAAATCGCCTAAATGAGATCCCAACAATGAGCCTGCACTAGTTACAACGGCGCATGTATTGAAAGTGCGATGTCCTAGCAGGGGCTCGGTAGGAATGGGATAGTTTAGACGCTTGAAGGGTTCATCATTTGCAGTCACCGTTTTCACTGAAATGCCGCTCAAAGCACATTCGATATCCCTCTTTGTCGTTTCCTTCCACTGCCCCCTTTCATACTGCACGTCGTAAGTATTTTGTGAGTTTAACCCCGATGTAAAAACTTTACTATCGCTCATCAAAACCCGGTGAAATTCTTTCAATAGTAATGTTTTAAATTCCGCTGTCCGTATTTCACAATCCGTCGTCAAATAATCGTTGCACGCATATTTATCGCTATCAAACTCTAATATCGGTTTGTGTATGTTTGGAAACCGGGGACTTCCATTGCTCTTTCTTACTATATTTGTCGAAGGCCGGGCCTGTGTTCCAGGAGACTGATACAGTTTACCACTATTTTTCATAGACACGACAGATCTTTTATTCATGTGCCCACTTTGGTCTTTACTAATTGATTTAGTGTATACAGAGTTTGTATTGTATTTTTCAGAATAAAAATTCTCCTGATATGTTATATCCTGACCATTATTGACACGCTGCGGACTGACCGGTGTTTTGTTGAACAGCCTTTGTCTTTCAATATTCATCCAATACTGTGACCATATCAAGTACAAATAACCACACATACCGAAACAGAGAAGGTTTATAAAAACCCACACAGACATTGCTGCTGCTTTCATTATTACTTAATCCCTATTGAGCATTGATTTTTTGTAAAATCACTTTAAAATAGTCAACTTTCAATCGCTTAAACAAAATCATTTAATTTGTATAATGATTGTCTTATTACTTGTATAAAGATTATAAGTCACAACCATGACTAAAATAAACAAAGCTTCTTGGGCAGTTCACGACTGTTAAGGGTGGAGTAAAATCAGCTGGTCGGGCTTACAATGCGCATGCGAATAGATAAGAACACAGACTTGATACAGAGTATTCAATATTTGATTACAAAAAATTAAATTAAGTTCAAATTTTCAGACACAAATGATTCATTTTAATACAAATTTCAGTCAAGATTTAAATGACTTGCGAAAAGTTTAAAGAAAACTAGCGTTACATACAAAATCAACAAAACTATTGATTATCAGATTAACTGCTACACCTTAAGATCGATATTCTTTGTAAGTCTTTTAAAGTGTTAATTATTCTTGTCTGTTTTAAACATAAGGTGCGCGATGTCGATCCCAGAAATAGGTAAAATACGATAGAAAAAATGCATTCATTGTAATTTTACTGAATAATAGTCACCGTTAGGAATTACGTAGTATTTTTTGTATTTACTTTTATAGTATACTTAAGAGGCCTTAGTGTAATTTCTCTCACGAAGCTACGACGAGTAATTTCAGATTCGGACAAATTAAAACTCCGCCATGTTCGTTCTCCATCGATGTTAGACCGGACCTTAGGTACGCATCCTAATTCAGTGAAAATAAATCTTTCATCGAAGTGACCATATAGATTCTTCTTTTTTTAGTCGACAGACGCGAATTGGCAAGGCATAGGCTTCCACGATGAACGGTCTAGCAGTTCCCGCATCCAGAGACTTTGCGCCACCTTAATGTCGCCGGTTCACTTAGTGAAGGTCTGCTGGATTAGCTAAATGAAAATCAATGTCAAGAACAAAAACAAGGTGCTACAACTTTAAAATTTCTGATTATATACTTCATACCTACAATTGGCATATATTAACATTTAAATCATTAAATTAACTTGCTTATACTATCATTGAAGATTTTTTTTATATGTAAAAGTTTATAACGCCAAAAATTTTATACTTACTTATTTTACATAAAGAGAAACATTTATTTACTGAAGATCCACAGTCAGCGAGTAAAAACTGCGATACTTTAGAATATAATGTGTTCAAACAAAACCAGACGGAAAAAAAAACTTTATACAGTATAATCTTTTATTTGAATTCTATATTTTAAGCAAGTGAAAAATTTATCAGTGTTGATTAGTTAAACATTTGTTTATTAAGTTTACTACAGTGATATTATTCGAGTATTATTTTTTAACCTTATCATTTTAAGTTTCAGACGTATTTTAAATATAAAATGGATATACATATTTTGTTTAAAATATCATTTTTATTGATAATGTACTTTATTTTATCTGGATAAAAGTTTAATACAAAAGGTTCGAGCGTATTTATGAAAAACTATATATAGTAAACTCTTATATCTAAATAACTAATTATTAGAATGACTAGATTGTATTACATTTATGTTATGATAAATATAGTTCTAATAAAACAACCATTTTTTAGGAATATAATTTTTCAGGTGTATGTTCATTTTAAAATATTTAAAATGTTTATCGAAATCATATTTTAAATACATGTGCATTTTTCTATTTATCACATACATTAACAAATTATACCTTTTATCTCCTAAGCCAGCCATCGCCTGTCGTCAATATATTAAAATTGGTGGCAGGTATAAATATTTTATTTTGAAATACAGGTTCCTAAGTTTTTTATTACAAGACATAATATAATATACTCTAAATTTCTAAATATTGCGCGTATTCAATTATCTAATTGTCATTTTTTTAATTAACTATCAGGCTTCATATCAATATTGATACCACAATATTACTATATATCAAATAATAAAGACTTATGAAAAGCAAAGAACTTTTAAAATTAGTAATATATCTGTTAAAAATATAAATAAAACAGCACTAAGTTTTCATCCTAGAGAATAAAATTTTACATTATCTAAGATTAAAGGAATCAACTGAAATAAATGTAAAAAATAACTAAATTTGGTGATCATTTCTAAAATCTGTAATGAATATGTTTAGTGTATAATTTTTGTTACACCTGTACTCAAATTTTACATATTTCAGTATACAATCCTATTAATTCCTATTTTGCAATCATTTGTTTTTTTTTTTTATTTTCACCCATATAGATTTAATTGTGCATACTCAATGTCAAATCGATTCATAATCTCAAAAGTTTTCAACGAAATTGCTACCTTCATTGAAAAAACTAATTTACCTCTACATAAAAATAACCTAAATTGTATACATTGCAAATAGATTGAAATATAATTTTATGATAAGTAATGACAGCATAGAAGCATATATCTATCAAATTATTACAAAATAAGTACAGTCTACTCATAGGTAGATATTTAGTTAGGAATTCTGAGATTACCTCATATAAGCTTTTTTATACTGAACGTGCATGACTAAATAAGTGAAATTATAATAAATTATGAATTAAATCTATTTAAATTACATATGACAATGTTCCCCATTCATGTATTTACACATTTTTTATCCAAAAATATATTTAATACTTCTATAGGAAGTACATTTTGGATTTTGGCACATGGTGATGGCAACACATTTGTAGGTAGCCAAACTTTTTGATATGTATTTTTATAAAGAAAAAAAATTAATACTTCTATTCAACATTAATCAATACAATTTCTTTTATTTGTTGTAATTATTTATACAGTACATTCGGATATATGTCAAATAAGGTTAACATGGCAGCAATTAAAAAGCCTGATTCAATAATCTTTTCCACTATTTCTTTACTAAACGATTCTCAAAGGACTCATGTAATACCTACAGCCACATCTTCGAAAATAATAAACACATATAATAAAGCCATGAATGACACGCTGAACATCTCCGACAACATTGGCGGAGGCGTTGGTCAGCGGTCATCTCTCCAACGTGTGTACCCTGACTCCGGGGGCAGTTCGTGACGAGCGAGCAGGGTAGAATAATGAACCAAAGGTAGTAGCGCTCCGCCCATGACCATTGCCCCAAAGATCGGTTTGTGGATCAACCTGGAAAAATTTTAACTATTTAAACATAAAATCTTCTAAATAATCCCTCAACACCTTACATTGGTACATCTCTCAAAGAGATGTTTGCTAATAAAAAAAATTGTCAATACATACTCAAAACGAAACTAGGGCAGGATGTGTATTAACCTCTTTAAACAATCGTATTAATTATTTTATTTTTAATTTATTTTATATTATTTTTTATTTTCAATTATTGAATATTAAAAAATAGCGATAATAAATCCTTTTTGTTACATAAACTAAATTTCATGGCACATCAAAAAAATCTAGTGTCTTTAATTATTGCTTTGATTAGTACAAACGTCTTTTACATGTGCACATATATAGTAAAGAATGTACAAAATTAATTTGATGGACACATAAGGTTCATAAAATAAAATAACTATAAATGTCTATAATAGATGGCTGAATTTTTTACACACCTGTAAAATGTCTCTGAATTATAAAGTAATAAATCAAAAAACTTTACCAAACTAACAAAAATTGTTGCATTAAGCATACAGGGTGTTTGGTTACAGATGTAAAAGTTTCAGAATTAATAAATACGATGTTTACGTTATTTATTATTTCTGAATTTTGAAAACACTGTCTTGCGTTATTACAAAGATAAAATAGTTAGAAAAAAGTTTAAAATTCTGGTTACTATATAATAAAATGAATGATTGTTTTTATCTGCCCTTGCAGATTTTGTATTTTAAATAATGTAGTAAGAATGAAAAACTGAACCCAATACATAATAAGTTTGTAGTAATGTTCGATTATAACAAATGTTTTCCAGATTGACATATACATTATCAAATTATCTTACCAGGGCATTGATATTATAAACATTGTATAGGAGAATGACAGGACTAGATTAACCCACACCCGTGAACAACGTCTTAGGCTGCTGGATACCCATTTGCACTGCAAAACTGAAATTATGAAAAATATTTAATTAATGTTATGTAACGGTAATCTACCAAAATATAGTAAATCATAGATCTATCAATATTATAGGTTTCTTAACGAACCAAAACAATATTAGAACTGAAATCAGTTTGCATACCACATATTTCGGCGACCTTAACAAGGCCATCTCGGTGGACACCTTGTGCTATGCTTGGTGGTCCATGATCTGTACTCCAGAACTTTAAGGCCTTCTGTTTCATTTCTTTCTTCTTCACCTGATCATTTGGGCTCTGCCTGATACTTTAGGTTATCTATCTCCCCATTACTGATTCGAGCTCATGAAGAAATCCAGACCATAACCCTTTACATTACGTTATGCGGCTGTGAGCATATCAATGAGGCCATGGTTTAATTATTTTGTAAAAACTTACACAATGTGATCCAGTCAGGATGTAGAGTCATTGCTGAAGCAAAGACTTGAATTAACCCCAGCATCCGGTACTTCCAAGTGTGAATGTTAGCATCTCTCTTCTCCAAATCATAGAGCTGCTTTAGACTGTAGGAACCCTTGCGAAAAAGTGATATGGGGTCTGCTGATTTAAAGTTTACTGAGGTGTATGGCTGGAGGATTCCTCTTTCTACAATTCCAACTGCAGTATACTGTAAATAAGTAATTACATAGCAATGTCTATTATCAAACTCCTCAATTGATTTATTTATACAAAAAAATGTGGTGTTTTTCTATATAAAAATGTTTACTTAAGTATTTCAAGTCACCATGAAAATAATATGCTACATACCCATATAGTGTGTCTAAATGTTCCTAATTTCAGTAAGATGAGTAATAGTTTTACGCATATTTTAGATTACATAGAGACAAAATTTTTCTTCATATCTGACAGTGACCAACAGCATTTTAAATAAAACATTTCTGTATTTATTTTTAACAACTAGTAATTTATTTTTGCACATTACAAAAATAAGACAAATTTTTTGTCTATTATCATTACAATTGCAATTAATAATTAGAACTGCTGAATGCTTTTAACTAATAAGGCAATATCTGCCTTGTGCACCTAGTTTTATATCTCATTAATAACAACCTAAAAACAATTTACTGCTAATTATTGCAATTCCAGGTCCAATTACTTATTCTTATCTAATTAAATGAAAAACTAACATTTGTTATAATAACAAAAAAACAAAAGTAATACCAAAAAGTCTTTAAGGTAACTGATCTCGCAAAATTTAATACTATTATATAATATTAACATATTAAAATGATACTCACAATGTCATCTTCTCGTCCAGCATATGAGAAGTGTATACGTAGATCACCAACTTCATGCTCTAATGCACTCGCCCCGTGGTAATAGAAACCCGAGTGCAACTTAATGTCACTCCGTTCTGGTCTGGAGTCAGACCATATTTCATAGTAGTCGTTCACTTTCCGCTTTACCTCTAAACCTGAAAAATTATAACTATTAATATAAATTAGATTAAAACTGATTCACTTCGAAATCACTTGATAATAATGTGACACTAAATAATATTCAACTGATGGACAGTTTTATAAATTATTATTTGGTATCCAGTACTTTTCTTTAAACACAAATCTCATTTAAATAATGTCAGGCCAAGCTAGAGACCTGTATTATTATTAGAGACTATATATCAGTAAAGGCATACACAAAATACGAATTAGATACTGGAGTTCATTGTCATGGAAGAAATTCTGCAGCTATTTGGAAACTCTAGACTAAGCAAACCAGTTTCGTCACCAAGATAGTATGCACAAATTCTCAGCCTTAGAAACTCAATGTTTACTGCTGGAAATGCACTTTTTCCCTAGTAATAGGACACCTGGCTTACAATAAGCTGGAGAAGCATACACATTAACAGCAGGCGCAATGCTGATGAGATTGGACTGAAAAACTCATATGAGCTTTGAGCAGTTTTCTTCCATTCAAAGCAGCAGGACCAGTTGGTATTTTTTTTACACTGCTGTAGTGGGGTATAGAAATCACAGTGGACGTCTTGCGTGTCTACAAAGGGACAAGACTGATGCCTACATATTACTATAGTGTTTAGGGGTAGCACCTAACAGGGCTACCCATCCCAGATAAAAAAGGTGTCTTTCCAAGATCGTCTGAGAAATTCGGGATTTTTGGGCTCATTATTTTATTTCATTGCTTTTGGTTAATATCTAACTATTTGACTTAAATATTTACCCAAGAATAACCACCCAATTTTCACACTTTCTGCAATATGTGTTTCACTAAAAATAGGCATTGAAGTTGGATTGTGATGGCCAGGTCTTATGTAAAATAGTGATGAATCCACAACATAATCTCTCCAGTCTTTATGATACCAATAGGTTTTTTGTGACTCTTCGCCTGGTTCACTTAAAAAGTTTTGCTGGTCTCTGTAAAACATATGACACTCATTAAATCATTACTTCTATTAATCATAATAGGTCATAATAGAATTATTTTAAACATAAAATTATGATAAATATTTTAATTTAATTTTGTCATTAATAAATGCCATTTGTCAGTTGACCACCTCAGCATTATTGAGTTTGAGGTGGCTGCTTTAAAGTCACTTAACTTAAACCTCTTTCGTAATTATGGATTCTCTTTTGATCCCTCTGATCAAAATAAATTAGCATTAAATATTTTGCCCTAATAATATTATACAAATTATAGAAAATCATTTTGAAAGGGGTATCATTATGTGAATATATTGGCACTAGCAAGGTCAACAAAGAATGGCCTACATGGTAGACAGTCATCTTTATTTAGGATGTTAGAAAACATTAAATGCGAGCTGATTCTAACTAGTCCAATTGGATATGTGGGGAGGCTGATGTCTAGAAGTAAAAACCCTATCGCTATAATGATGATGGTAATAATAAATACAACCTTACTGTTATCTTACTTACGTTGTCTCTTCTATCCACTGATACATTTGGACTCGCTTCCTCAATTTAACTGCTAACACTTGAATGTTATAATCAGGTTCTGAAATTGGTTCTAATATTCGAAGTGGGCCTGTGATATGAACAATTCGATTTTCATAATGCCCTGCATCATAAGCTGTGTGTACATCAATACTTTCTGCTCCTGATATTAACTCCTCTAACACTAGATTGCTCTCAATTGTTTGGCTCTGAAAAAGGTAGAGGTTCGTTTTATTGATAATAAATGCTTAAAGTATAATACTTTATTAATAAATTAATAAGTATATAATAACAAATATGATTTTCAATAATATTGCTTTAAACAAATTTTTTATCTTCAAACCAATGCTCTTCTAGTTTGTCTTACAAACTAACAAGTTTATAGTAGGTAGGTAGTAGTATGAAACAAATAAATATAATACATGCATATAGAGCATATTTATTATCCTATTGAAATTTAAATAAACTTAATTCTGTTACAAAATTTACCGACATTAATAGACGTTGCCAAAAAAGGTTATTAAAAAATAAGCCCTGTTAATACGTGTATTATTATAAAGAAAATTAAAGCGTAAAGGTTATTTTATTAAAGAAATCTTACCTCTGCCCATACTAAAAAGTAAGTAACTCCTAAAAATAATACTAAGCTAAGCAAGGTCGTTAACCAAGTTTGTTTGAACTGATTACAAAAACTATACCCATCCATATCTGTAAAATATATATTTTATACAATAATATTTCTTTTAAATATAACTCAAAATAACAAAAAATAGTACAAAATATTCTACCTGCAACAATAGATAAGTTTACTGGCAATTTAAAAAAATGTAATACTAATAGTTTAGTATCAGAGACAAATAATATAATAACTAATCACAACACAAAAATAAATACTTATTGCTAATATTTGATAGAACCTAGTAGCTTTTCTCTTTTTGATTACTCAGGCTGCCTATATTACAGGCAAAGAAATAAAGTCCATGCAGCTTATTAATGAAACACAAAATAATAATTGTATAACAATTTTCTCATTTTAGAACCCTGTAAATTAGTCTTTAATTTAAGGCTCTTTATGGCTTATAGATTATATTTTTATATGTTTAGAGATTATACTTTTTATATTTGATTTATGCAATTACAATCTTTGTATATAGTTAGGATACGATAAGTTTTCTTTAAATAGATAAATAAAAATGAAAATGAGATCGTATATTCGTTACATTCTGCTTTTCCCTTCACGAAGAATTTTTACAAAACTACTATTATCTGTTTGAATGAAAATCAAATGACATGTGTCAAAATTGTTTCGATTACAAAATAAGACTTGTTGATATTAGAATAATAAAGGAAATAATGTATAGATTAACACACCTGTAAATAAAATGCAAATTAAATACACCACTATCATATTGGCGAGATATAGAAGCAATTTACTATCAATTATTTTTGATAAAGGTTTAAAAAAATGGTATCATAACATGCCTTTCATTAACTTTTATGAAAAAGTTACAGGTATATAGTATTATTAGTGAAATACCTTAAAGTGAGAGATTATTTTAAAAAATTATAATTATATAACGTTTACAGGAGAACCTATATCAAATGACACGCTGCGTATTTTAAGAACTCGGCATCCAAATCTCGAAAAAGTCAGCCAAACCCACATAGATTATGTTCTTCAGGTCTTAAAAAAATTCGGTCTAACAGCAATAGATGCATGCAAAGATCCTCACGTGTTTTGCATGAATGCAATTAGTATGGAAAATTATGCAGAAATTTTGAAAGAATGCAGTTTTGTGAAAATTATTCCTAAATATATCATTAAGTATGTTATTTTTTATATTGTATACCTTCTTTATTCCTTCATAACTATTGAGTTTCAAATGTAATAATTTAAATTTCGCAGGTATCACTCAATTGTAAGATCCAAAACTATAGCTAGTTTAAAAGAAGAGGGTCTTTTAAAACCAAACCTGGACTTAGAGAGAAAATTACTACAGTGTTTTAATGATTGGCCTGAAAAGGAAAAACATTTAAGTAATTTCCCAGATTCGAGTACTTCTATATGTATGTATCTTAATTGATTCCACACCGTTCTGATAAATATTCATTTTCTCTAGAGATTCCAAGAGATGGATTTAGATATAGACTTTATAACTATTATGGATACCTTTTTGTGTTTGAATACAAAAAGGAAAATAATTTTTGGTTTAAATTCTTTATTTTGTTTTTTATTGTAAACAGGTGTCTTATAAGTTAAAAATTGATGTCATGTTATTTAAAAAAAAATTGCCATATTATTCCTATTACCAGACTATAATTTTTTTTTCAAAAAAAAAACTATAAATCCTAAAACAGGAGGCACAAATTCATACTGGGGTGACAACATTGAATTAAAATAGATATTGTTGAAAAAAAAAACCTATTATTGATTTTCTGGGTTTCGCCACTATCTTTGCTATAAGTTAATTTTGATGTGACATTCATTTATCAAAAACTGTGTATTAAATAAAGGTTGAAAGATTAATATAGGTTGTAGAATATTTATGGTATTTAATATCTAAAAAACTTTTTACTTATACTATATTTACCAACTTGTCACTTTATATTTTTAATCTAATTCTATTTTAACAAAATTTTTCAGTAACCTTGAGGACAAGTGTACTTGAGAAATATCTGAGATGGAGACTTCTGGTGTCTGAAGACGAGTTCAAAAGTTATTGTAGTAAATATTTACCACTTCGACATAGACCTATGTGTGACATTATAGAAGCTATAGATATAGCACAAAATGATATCAAATTTAACACGGACACAATTAGAAGAAATGGTTTCATTATTTCGTCAGATCCAGTGAATACTAAATTAATTATTGAAAATGTGGACACATTAGCAGGTTATGATATTAGAGAGGCTATAAGAAATAACCCTGGAATTTTAAAAAATAACTACAAGGCTTTATTGGAAATAAAAAATATATTGCAGGTAAGTCAAACTCACAAAATTCATAGCACTTCATTATGTAATTAATAATCAATATACTATTTCAATGTTAATTGAACATGGTTTAAAAATGATAAATCTTAAGATAAAATGTATTTTTTTAAATCACATTTTATTTTACAAATGTAAAAAAATAAATTATAACAAATTCTGGTGAATTTATTAATGTAAAGATTGCCTTTTTTTAATTAGCGATTGTTAGTGATTCTATTCTTATAATATTTGTACAATGCTATACCACTTCTACTATCAAGATGTTTGTTTTGTAAGCAATCATTTTTCCAATATCCTCTTGTGTTATAGTAAAAGCTTTAAGGAGGTGAATAGCTCAATTACTGTTTAATAATTTATAGTACACCATATCCAAAAATCAAAGGTTTCAAAAATAGTTAAGAATGTAATAATAATATAGCAAGAAAAGTTTTAAAATTCTGGTTATTACATTAAAATTGATTATTGTGTACTATTCCCTGTAGGCTTTGTATTGCCAGCTTAAAGCTTTTACATCTATAACTAATTATTCTGTAAATTAATCATATTTAAAATGTTATTGTTTGATAAAAATTAATAAGCTACATTATAAATCACTTTACCAAAAAAACTCTCAGTATATTTAACAACTAACATTAACATTTTGTTTTATAATATTTATGTATATATGAGGAATGGCAAAATAAAATGTAAAAACTCCTCTTTTAGTGAAAAAAATTAGCAATCACTTTCAACACAATACCATAAAATTATGTCACCCATTAGACTGGTTTTAGTTTGAATTTAAAAATTTTAAGCAATTTGCCTTGCCTATTTGGCCTATTGACATTTTTAAACATTTCCATGTTTAAAAATATCAATAGACCAAATAGGAACGAAATTGATACATTTCGTATGTTTCTGGCACGCAGTACTTTCAAATCTTGATATCTCATAACAGTTTTGTGCGAATTATAATTTTGTCGATGGTCAATCATAACATTTTATTCTAATTTTTTACCTGAGAATAAATACTTAATTTTATATGAAAATATAACAAAAAACGTGCTTATTACGCGTTTTTACTTATGTATTCATTAGAACCCATATTTTTTAACTGCACATAAGCAAACTTGTTCATGCCAATTTTTGAACTTTGGTGAAATCATGGAAATATCATATTTTGTTCTGTCACTCCTCATTAAAATAACTCATATAATCCTACCCTCAATGTTTAATATAAAATGACACATTTCATATAATATCAGATATAGCACATTTTTTCAAAATAGTTCCTATTTTTTTTGTAGAAATATGACATCAGTGAAGATGCTCAAAGACGTTGTTTCAGAGTGTACTGTATGAACCCTCAAAGTGTCCAGGAAAGGCTGGATCAATTAAAAGAGTTAAAAGAGTACCAGATACTATCAACAAATCCTAGGGTAATGTTGAATTATTATTACAATTTTTTTATTTCACAAGTTTATCAAATTTGAATATACTGGTGTAAGATCTGATGAATAAATAAAAAGCACTTAATAAGTTAAGTATTACAATTTTTTTAGGACAATATTAATAATTATAATAATCTTTATTTGGTACAATAACATACATCAAAATAGATGCCGTTAACTTTCTTTTATTAGGGCATGTAGTCGTCAAAGGTGCTGCATTCTATGACTATGCGTCCTTACTCTGGGGATACAATCTCAAACAGAGAAACACCCTATACCTAACTTACACCCAAACCTATAAACAGGGACAGGTTCAAGGACGCTCGCCATCCACGAGGTTCAGGGGCTAAAGAGCAAGGCATCGTTGTTAGTCGAACAACAGATAGCCTCGCGCTGCAAACATTGGCCATCATACGGTGGTAGCATTTCACGTCACACAAACTCGTGCGTGTATTACACGGACGAGACACAAGATGTGATCGCAAGCTTTATTGATGAGGCGAATACGGCAACCACCGCAAAAACACTGGCTGTATACAACCTGGGAATGGCAATATGTAATAAGAATAATAAAAACTGGAAATTTTTAGTGTGTTGTTAAAATAGATTAAAAAGTATTATCTAATAGATTCAGGCTTAACTTTGTGGAGTTCATCCTAAGTAAGAAAGGGACTAAAATATAGCTACTTACGCTATGTAGCAGTAGTCGTGCAATAAAGTGCACCGCCCGCCAGCCCGCTGATAAATTACACAACTACCACCGTTAATTCACTCAACACACGTTTCACCCCTCTACTTGGCATCCTCAGGAGTAATATTACACCGACCAGTGCCAAACACCGAGTGCCAAAGAAAAAAGTATTAGTAAACACTGTAACATCCAAAAATGTGAGCCAAAAAATTTCGGAAATATTAAACGTAAATATAAAAACATAGACACGGACGCTAATGTGTGTTGAATCTACATCCTAATAATAATAACAAAAAACTTATTTTTATTGACTAAAGCTGTTATTATCATTGTTTTAGTAAACATCTCTCAGCTCACAAGAAGATAGTTTCAAAATCTTTAAGAATACATAGTAAAACATATTAAGTGAGAAATAAAATCATATATTGAAACGGATATAATAATTAGTAATAATGAAATGTATAAGTATTTGCGAGTATGTATGTGTATGTTTATTCAATTAAGGATTTTTTCATTATTAATTTTAAAATCTTCATCGGGTTCAATGTAAAAGAAAGTAAATATTATGATAATGACAAATATTTAGTACTGGCTAATGCAGAAAGTTTTTCGAACTGGAAATTTCAAACCATCTTGAATTAAGAGGTGTATGTAAGATCACAATATGTGATGTGTAGTCTTTAGAATATGATATAATATACGAATAAACGGCACTGTAATAAATATCACTTGCTACGATGAAAATTATTTTACTTATACAAAATTGTAAAATTTTGTCCATATTGATCAACTTACAAACCTATGATTTATACTTTTTTCTCACAATTTTTTTTATTTAACAGTTCTAATAATAAATTTTTCGTCATCATCTGTATCATTTCAGTCGTGAGACATCCACCGCTGGACATAAACTTATCTCCACAGATTTCCAATAGAACTGGTTGAAAACAACAGGCATCCAGCGTCTTCCAAAACAAGGTTGTCTTTGGTTTTATGGTCGTTCATCTCTTCTATATGCCATATATATTTAATTGACATTTTAAATTTATGGCTATAATACATGTCTGCCTATTAGCATAAAGAATATATGAGATGTTTTATTAGGTTTTATCATTGGTGGTGCACAAAAGAAAAATGTTATCACGTCTAGAAAAAATTCAATCCACAACCAAGCAATGTTACAGCCTGAACCAACTAGTGTCTTCTAGAAACGTCTTTAATAAGTAAGTACCTTATTTTAATTCATTTTGCTTATATAGAACATTGCTCAATTATTAATAAAATATAAAAATAGAATTTACATTATTTTTTATTTCTTTTGAGAAAATGGTTCTTTGCAATGAACAAAATCTTTCTAAAAGTTTGCTATGTAAGTAGATACTTATTCAATTTATTCATATTATCTGCATAGGATAATTTACGTTGGCTCCTTGTGAACATTATGTAAAGATTGCCTGAAAAAACCAAATTTAGTAAAACACTAGAATAGATCTGACACCAGCCCACAAAAAACTCAAAGGGGTTTTATGCTTTTCGGACGCTTTTGTGTAATTAACTCCTTAAATTTATTACGTATTGTGATACAGAGCTGCCCAGCAGTACCTTCCTTCCTGTGCTATTTAGTATAACTTTTCTTTTACTACTCTTTCAAACTAACTTTTAAAAATTAGTAAGCATTTTACCAACTTAGCGCTCATAGTGCTACTGAAACTACTGTACCGCAATTCATTTATTGTAGGTGACGCCACCTGTAATACAATTACTCTCTTACATACAAACGCCAAATTTTCCTGAGACCGAGAAACGTACCCGAGTTTCCGAAAGACGCGTCGTCAATAAGTCAAACAACATACACTGCACACCTTCAATGTCGTAATTCGATAACTAATCGATTTCGTCGGTAATTAGGCCGAATTGTATATCACAGAGAATGCCCATCCTCATCATACTAGATAGAAGCGTTGCTAAAGTTTGTTACGCTACTTCCTCTTCCAGCACTAACGCTTTCCGAAGTGGAAATAGTGATATTAGCTAGGCACTAGCAACCAATCAAGCCGAAGTTTTGCACTCTCGGGCGCCTTTGTATCGGAATGCTAAGTGGTTATTATATACGAGTCACAGCCCAAGCCAGGGTCTCCTTGTTGCGGCGCTTGAGCCTGGTCACTCCATAGAGCGTCCGCCGAAACGATCAGTTAAGCGTCCTCCCAATCCAGGTCTTAGGCTAGGCTAGGCCATTTGCGCTTTGTCACCTCAAACCCGCGGAATCTGCTAATAGCATTTGCAACGACAGTCCGGTCCAAAAAAAATGAACTGCGCCATAAGAAAGCGCGGCGAGTTGGAAGTCGAGGATAAAAGAAGCATGAGCGCCACCGCCGCGAACGTTAACAGAAGCAACGAAGCGACCGAAACACCACCCCGTACCTCGCTTTCCCGCCATACTTAAGACGCAGTACAAAAGTTTTTGTAGCACAATATTTTGATGGTTCAATTCGAACTACATATTGTAAAAATATAAAACACTATACATTAAAATAATAGTTTAAATAAGTTAACAATTTTGACTTCTTGTTATTTCCGCTATTACAAATATAATTTTCGCTTAACCTTAACCTTAATACGAGTAGACACGACTTGTACCATTAAATTGACTATTGGTGACCTTTTTTAAAAAAAGATTTTCAAATTAAGTTCGTGCACTAACTCGATCATTAATTTTAACTAAACATTTTAAACTTTATGTAATAAGTTTGTTATAATTCTGTTTGTTAAAATTTTCAGTTACATCAATGGTTTCGGTAATAAAGTTTGTGGGAGAGATATGGCAATATTAATAACGAATTCTATTCAAACCGCGCAAAAAGATAAAGGTAGCAACACTTTGCATTCAAATGAAAACGAGAAATCGAATTTGACGAAGCTTGTGCTAAATAATCTAAAGAAACATAAATACTGGCTACACTCTTCGCTTTATATAATCAATGAGAATATTCAATACTTGAAGAAGATATTTTATGGTGACGTTATCTTGAATAATTGTCAGATACTTTTATATCCACTGTAAGTATATTACTTTTTATTTTAAAATATTATTTTTTACTTTTTGAATATATAATTTAATAACATTAAATGAAATTTGAATTAACAATCAGCAAAATCTCTGGGAGTATTCTGGGATATTTCGAGTCTTGTACCGTCGACCACTATATACTACCTAATAATAATACTAACACTAAATTGAAAGAAATTATATAACAATATCCCTCACGATATTGCGGCGACATTTACTAGCCTGGACTTATTCTTATATTGAAAAACATGGAAACGTGTAGTATTAATATAGAAACAATGTCCCTTACGATATGGCGTTTTCGGATATTTGGGCGAAAGTTTTTTGTCGAAATAATTACTATATGATGCTAATAGGGGAGTTAGAAGAATAGTCATATCTACCTTTATGTTCCATATGTCAACTAGACTTTTAGTAACTTGTTGAAACCGCTTTCTTAAGTTTAATTTAAAAATAACTTACAAATATCCAACTACCCGATGTTCGGCTATAACAATTTTTTTAATTTTGCTTAATATTCGTTGTTTTTTTCTTTATATAATGTTTTTTTTTTTAAATCTTCTAATATATAAAATTCTCGTGTCACGGTGTTCGAACTTGAACTCCTCCGAAATGGCTTGACCGATTTTTACCAAATTTCACATGCGTATTCAGCATGTCTGAGAATCGGCTACTATCTATTTTCCATACCCCTAAGTGATGAGGGTGGTCCACCCCTAAATTTTATTTTTAATTTTTTAGACATTTTTTTAGTTTTTATTTTATTATGATACAGCATACAAAAATACATACAAACCTAAATTTTCACCCCTCTACGATCAACCCTTATTTTTAAATTGAAAATTAAAAATATTTTTTTTGCAAAACAACGTTTGCGGGATCAGCTAGTATATGTATAAAAGTATTATTATCTTTTTCTAGTATTGAAAGCAAAAAGTATTTTGAGTATTTCTTAAAGAAACGGAGTCGTGGGATCGTAACGAAGGATATTGATTTAGGCTTGGATGGAAACTACAATAGCATCAATTATGAAAACTTAACCGATGAACAAATATTAAGCCTGGTGATATATGAAATCGAAAAGAAATACTATTTCAGCGGTGACGGTATCTGGAGTAAACAAGAAACTGCGAGGGAGACGTCGCCTCATAATGATAACACAACTGGCACATACGAAATAAATAAAAGTAATAACTAATGAAAACTATGTTGTATTACAATAAAGAATTAAGAAATTAGTCAAATGTTTAAAAAATTCGACCAATATTAAATTAATCTCCAACACTGGAATATTCTTTTACTAGTTTAATGTTAGTGTATATTTTTTAAGTGAATAATTTGTATATATACCTTTCAGTTAAATAAAAATTGTATTCTACTTTTCAACACTCTTTTATTTATAAAACAATGAATACATTTTACTATCGGCAAATTATTGCTTTTTGACGGTTACCTTTAGTTCATTGGTGTTTTAATTTAAAATAATGTCAATTTTTTGCAAGTACAAAATGAAACAGCTTAAATTACTTATATCATGTAATGTATACAGCCAGCTTGGAAACTTAATATTTACGTTTCTATAAAAGCGATACGGAGCATTATTCTTAATAAAAAGCTTTAATAACAAACACTATTAATTAATTATAGACAAAACAATAGTAAAAATATTAAAAACCTATCACTATGAATAGAACAATAAAAAAATCAAATTACAGTTAACTTGGCACGATATTCACGTTAGGTTTTAAACTATATACAAATAATTACTGATAGGTATTCGACATCACATTTTATATTTACAAAATCAGCGTATAATACTTTTCTATGTATAATAAATTATAAAATAAAAGAAAAGATCTCATAAGAAAGCCTATGTGTCTCATAAGAAATACTATGTTATCTATCAAAACTTCAATATTTTCCACTGTCCCACTTTTTTGAAAACACTTTGGCCTAATGTCGAGTCCACACGCTTAGTATTTTTAATCAAACGTCGCCATCAAAACGCCTGCGAATGTATGTTGTGAGGAGGCAAAATGAATATCAACTTTTGATATTTATTTGAGTTTTTTTTTCAATTTGCCTTTCATTTGTTATAGTAAACTGACACCAGGTCTGATCGATAGCAAATGCTTGCAAACCAAATCAAACACGTCTGAAATTATAACGGTTTGGTAAATTTTCATAAGATTGTGAACGGCTTAAACAAGCATTTTTATGGAAAAGTTAAAAAGCAATAAAAATGTAATTAGCTATTATGAAAGTAGGGAATTATTTAACAAGATTTTAAAAACACACTTTTAACTACATAAAATCCCAGAGAAGAGAACACAGTAACCTATAAAAAATATTCTTTTTCTTATCTATTTTATTCGCTAGAAATGCCAAAGTTTAAAACTCAAAACTGTTATACTAATTACAACTAATTAAAATATTTTAAATAATAAGGCACAAGGAATGCACATGACAATTTAGCAACAGACTTCGCATTTGCAAGTCTACATTTTGTATCTTCCAGATAAGACATATATCTTGGAAAAGAAATTTTCTACAAATTAACACGAGAAGAATATTTAATAGTAAAAAATATACTTATTATTAATAAAGTTTCGTAAATATTTTGCATTAATATTGTTCATAACTTTATGAGCTTCTTGCATAATAAAATGCTATTTACAAAACTTTATAACAAAAAAAAAATACACGATTACGCTAAAATGTCAAATTTTATAGCAATTGAATAAATGACTACATTAAGTTGATTATAGCTTCTTTGTGTACATAAGAAAGAAAAAAAACTTGAAAGTCCTTCGTTTGTTTTTTTTTAATAAGTTTTCTTGGACCGTGTTTTCATGTTATAAAATGAAATAAACCCTTGTTTATTAAACCTATTAATATTATTATATTCCGGTCTTCTATAATTTAAAAAAAAGTTATTATTTGTCGTTCCGAATACTCCTTTTCGAAATTACTCCTGGCCTTGGGTTAATTTCGAAAAGGAGTATTTCAATTCAAAAAAGGGGGCAACGATGTGTAGGCTTGACCAGAGTTAGGTTCCATTTTGACAACTACGGGAGGGGCCAGTTCAGAGTGTCGATCCATTTCGTAGTGCTTGTCGTGCGGTACCATGCCACATTTTTCATAATCCTCAGAAGGTGCTACATAGCGTGGTGGCTCCTCTTGCAGTGAACACGCTGAATATTTGTCCTCGTGTTCGTGGCCGCGGTAATCCAATTTGTCGTCATGTCCATGACTTTCCATTTGTGGAGAGTGAGCTGCTATCATAGGATAATCTCGCACACCTAAAGGAGGCGGACTACCCTCTCCGTACTCATAGGTATGTCTTGGTGCAAACATTTGTCCGTCGTGACCGTTAAGAACAGTTGTGTAAGAGTACGCCGCGGGTTGAGAATTAAATCCTGGATAGCCACTACCACCAGATGATAAGAGGTGATGGGAGGATAGCTCATATGAATGTTGGTACGACCATGAATCAGCTGGAGCCGATAAACCATTCTGTGGAAATGCTGGTAAATTACCACCAATAGTAGAAAATCCGCCGCCTAATGTAGTCGAACTCGGAGAACTGGAACCAATGTACCCGGTTTTTCTTGGAGGTTCACGCTTTCTCCATTTCGCTCTTCGATTTTGGAACCATACCTGTTAAAAAACATTATTCACATCTTACAGTCACAAAAATTAATCAAATTAGAATTTGCTAATAGAATTCACGTACCTGAACTCGTGATTCCGACAAATTTAATTTAAGAGCTAATTCTTCTCTCGCGAATACATCAGGGTAAGGAGCTCGTTCAAATGCACGTTCTAACTCCTCTAGCTGGTATGCAGTAAAAGTAGTCCTGCAAGTTAAAGTTTTAAAAATCCTTTTCTTGTTCACAAATCATATTTAATCTTTAATTAATTTATTTAAAATTACTGAGCGATACCAAAAAATAAAAGCAAACATCATTTTTTTAAATTATATTTGAATAATGTTTATAAATACAAATTATATGTAAATTGTTTTTATCAATTGGCGGTGCATCAAACATCTGACGCGTGCAATATGGCTGCGGGCGCGCGCGCAGAAATTGATTGAGCGTGAAACGAAATTCACCCCTGACGTGTGCCAGTTCTAATTGCCTACCAATTGACAGTACTTACAACGCGTGGTGGAATGCAATAGTGTAGTGCTTACCATACTACGCTTCAAATGTTTATGAAAACTATAATTTATAATATTTTAAAATTGCATGTGTTTCATTGGGCAAAAATATATATTATTTATTTCCGGTTTATTTGCGTTCCTATGTTTTATGTGCTTACTTAATTAAAATTTTTCGTTATAAACTTTTTATTGCGTTTTGTATTAATTATTATTATTAATACCAAAACAAAACTTCACTGGTTGTTCTCATTACCAAAATAAACTATGCTTTAATTATGATAAGTTTTAATCGACTATTAATACCTACATAAAATTAAGTGCTATACTAAGTTGGGAATATAACGCTATTGCAATGTTATACAAGAAATAAGAGTATTTTTAAACAATATAAAAAATACATTCCAACATTCAAATTAATAGGTGTAATAAGATCTTTTACGCCTTACGAGTATTGGAATAAATAGATGATGCGATAAGTCAATTGACTCCCTGCGGACATGCGGGTAATTAACTTCAACCCAATGTGACGTGCCCGGTAATTTAAAATGCAGTTTTTATGACATCCATAACACTTGTTATTAAAAAAATTAAACATTTTATAATTTCGTAAAGAAAGTAAATTAATTTAGACAAAAGATGTGTAAAATGGATACATAATATTCAATTTATTATAACTCCCACGGACATAAGATTATTAAAAAAAAGTACTTAAAAGTATTGTTAATTTACTATGAATTTCTTTTCGTATCATTTTCTTTATTATAGAAATAAAAAGTTAAACTGCTACGCCATATGTCATTATCGTTTTCAGATACTCATCGTATTAGTTATGCAATAAAGAGAAAGAGGGGTGTCAATTTTTATGTACAATATTTTAAGTTCAACGTTAGTTCTGTTTACAGTCAATAGTTATACGTAGTTGTTTAAAACACAAAATCAGTAGCAAGACTGAAGCTTGAAGTTTAGATAAACAATAAGCAGGAAATTATATAGTTTCGAAATACGCTAAAAATATTTTGTCAACAATAAAATGTCAAGCAAAACAAATATTTTCAATAACAATTAGTTGAACAAAAATTCAAATTACAGGCATTGAATTCATATCGTGTACATGGTTAAATAATAAAGATTTTTATTCACATCATGCGTTTGTCTAATCCTAGTATACAGGTTGATTGGTTATTGGTGTAAAAACCATAAAAGGAGAATGTATAACTCATTTTTCAGCAAAAGGATGCAAAAATTTTATAACTATCATTCTGTTTATCGACTTATTTGAAATATTTCCATTTTCTATTTTGGGACAATGGTAATCTTAAAATTCTATCATTAATTAGTTTTTAACTTATAAATTTCCCTTACAATAATCTAGAATAGAATCAGTAATAATTCTGACCAAACGTAGTAATTTCACATAATTGGTTCTACGACGTAGAAACCGTAGACTCATAAGTTAATATAAAACTAGATTAGCTTGTAAGCTCGCGAAAATTTAAAAAATAATGTATAGTTTTGTTTTTAGTCATAATCAGTATATAACGCACACAGATAAATTCAGGTATATAATTTCCATAGACTTGAACTGTTTGATTATCATTATTAATAATATACATCTATAATAAACACAAGTCAATAACTGGACTCTATTACTGTTGCTTTGAGGAAAGGTGCTGTAAAAAGAAGTCAGCATCGATTCCGTCAGGGCGATTCAAGACGAACACGATCTACAGAAACGACTGAGAAGCAGACAAGAAAAAAAATGTAAATGAATTTAAATGTAGTTCTACTCAAATTCTTACCTGGTTTTCTTCTTCTTAATGCCATTATTATCGTTTTTTTTCTTTTCACTCTTTTTGGTTGTAGGCGGCGCAGGAGGCGGCGCAGGATGCGGCGGGTGTGTCGAATGTTGAGGTTGTGCGGTCTCGACGGATTGCAGCAGCAGTGGTTCTTCTTTCCTCTTTTGATCAGCAGCCGCTGCGAAAACTGGTAGCTCGTCACGATACTGAAGTTCGCCGCCCGCACCCACTACAACCTGAACGTGGCGTTCTTTGCTGAAGTCGCTGAATATATGCTCTTCGAAGGTAGGCTGGTCCATGCCAGGAGGGCCGGCTGTTTCGAAGGTGCATTCGTAGCGCGCGGCTCCGGAGCCGGCGCTGTCCCCGCACACGTACATGTAGCCTTCGGCGGCGGGCGAGTGCGCGCCCGCTACCACCGCGCCCACCTCGCTTGGCTCCGTCGCGGCGGCCACGCGCTCCTCTTAGGCGTCACCCAACCGCTACCTCCACCAGCGCGGACTTATGTTTCAACGCCGATATTAAACAATTTAGCTCATCAACGAACACTGGGGATCGTCGTTCGAGCCGTTAGTATCCTCGTGTCCGTCCCGGTTAAATGGCTTTAATCAACTTTAACGAACTAACCGAATTTGCTCTACGGTTGGTCAATTTATATTACCATAATACTACTGGCGACGAATGACTTGAACCAATGATTGCGGCGCTCGAGCTCGTCGAGAGCAGACGCTACAATGATAATTTCGTTCGTAGCGGGAGGGCAGACGTGAGATATTACGTCGGGTATGGCGGGCGCTTAGGACTATGACACGGAGCCCCGGCCGAGCCAATAGCGAGGCGAGGCGGCCACTCCCATCGGCTCGGAGCCCCCGACGTCGACTCGCCGCCGCCGCTATCTGCGGGTCGGAGCTACACCGACCGCATAGCCTCTGAATGCATATCATGCGGGATTCCCACAAACTCTCCTGACAATCTGTTTGTTTCATATTATAGGGTGCAAACACCCACATCATTATTTTCCACGTCCAAAAGCTTTATTGTAAATCCGTGTCAATGCTACTTGTATGTCCGACTCATGATTTATATTCGTGGGAAATCACGTGTCGAAAAGAGTCCACCTAAAAGATATCGCTTAATCATAAACAAATAAATAGTCGAATTTAAGAAATGAAAAGAAGTAGCGTAACGAAAACAATTTTTTAGTTTTTAAGAAAACTGCTGTAGAACAAGTTGAACATCGCGAGAGACACACGCATACTGGCGTTGTCGATCGACGCGCCCATCGCTTAATTATTAATTAACAGTTATTGCTGGGGATTATTAATAAAACATTCGCCCTGACTATTGGCACTTAGATTAGCGTTGAGGGAGTAATGGCGCATTTCAACAATTTCGGTTGTTATTTAATTGAAGTCAATTTAGATGATCAGAGTCTATTTAGGTTGGTGCTGGCGCTCGCCAGCGGGATCTCTGCTTCATTGGGTTTATTGGTGACTTTCAGACAACACGAATTGCACTCGCTGATGCACTTCTCAACGCATCTGCAGCTTGTACTAACGCAAAAAAATTGGGTCATTACAATGCGTATAAACATTAGTGAAATATTGTGAAAGGTAGCAAACCCCTAACTTGAATTCTTGTTATATCTTCTACTTGAGTGATGTATATGGCTGCATGATGGCAGCGTAAAAAGTGTTTGTGTAACGAAGAATATTCACAGGATATACATGTATATATAAGTGCAGTTTAACACCCGAAGGAATGTGATTAACGCAGATAAAGCTCCGCGAACGCTTTACTGGAACAGTTTCTACAAACATTGTAAGCTTTTTAAAATAATTTTCTTTACTGTTTTCACATTCAAAGATTTCAAATTTACTTGAGAAATTAAATATAACATTGAAACTTGTATCTAGCATCAAATAGTTTTGTTATACAGTTATATAGTTTTGTTATAATATGTTATATTAAAGAGCAACTTCAGCCTGACTTCAACCATACCACAACCAATAAAAGCAGTGATTTTAAAAAATATATTCTACATATTAGTAGTGGATATTAGAAATTGTAATAATATTTATCGGAAAATTAAACGTAAACAGATCTGGTTTAACGCTTTTATCTTAAACTTAAGTGTGTACATAATATAAATGCATTAGAAATAACAATACAGTTCACCAAGTTGGCCTGTGGTAAAAAGTATGAAAGTGGCTTTGTAGTTTATCTTTTAATTCTTCATTTCATTGCAAATTTCTGATTAAAATCTAAGCCAAAAGTAGTGATAATATGCTGATGTAACTGGCTATAATAACGTGTAACTAGCTAGCTCGCAAGCAATTTCATTTCTTATGAAGAGGTTACTTGCTATTTCAAACCTTAATAAAACTTCGATCCATTATTACAATTTCAATAAAGGTTTTTTTTTTGTATATTCGATTGTTAACATAATCCATCTAAAGTTGATCAAACTTCATATCCATCAAACAAATGGTTCTGGTTATTGTTACAATAGCGTTAGTAGGGAGTTGTTAAATATTACTGCCTTTCTACAATATAGTTAAAAAATTGTCTTTTATACATGTAAATGCTTTAATGAGCTTATTAATTATAATTTTAAGCTAATTGTGTTTATATTTAAACTGTATATAAATTTTGTGCTAAAAATAAAATTCTTGCTCAGTTACTCAAAATTAATTGTTAATATTTTACTAAACCGTTCTTGCCATAAATGGCAATATACGACGCTTGCTTTTTTAAGTGTCAGAAGCAAAATTTCGTGAAAAAAAAAATGAAAGAAAACTCGAAATAAACTGTCAATTTTGTTCACGTTTGCAATTATCGTCTAATCTAGATCTCAACATTGGCTTTCATAATATTAAATTAAGAACATAGGATTCTATTATTTTTGTATATGTAAATATTTATAATATAATAAAATTAAATGCTGTAATTAGTATTGAATGTATAATAAAATCCAATCTGCAGATTGGAGATTTTTTAAAACAGGAAAGTGATACCTCTTGTTCCTGATAATGTAAAGCTCTTTTAGGTTTTAACAATAATACAAAATAATAGATTATCCTTCTGAAAAGATCATTCAGGTTTAACCTCGAAAGTGTGAAATTCTAAATTCTTTTAAATAACCCGCAGTTAAAAGTTAAAATGTTAATATGAAAGGGAGGTGTCGTAATTAAAAATATTAAAACATTTCAATAGTATCCTACCTAGTTAAAAAAGAGGGTTATCATATGTAAATCATATCGTTGTGTGATTTTAAGGAAAATAAAGTTATAAAGTTACATTATACGTTATTACCTTTATAATAAAAGTTCCACTGCTACTATAATATTATATCTAAACAATTCAGTTCGTAGTCTCAATTGTAGCAAAATCAAGTAATCATAAGAATGACAAAGTTTTTTTTTTCAATTTCAAAACTAATACTTTCCTTATATAAAGTTTAATTTATAATTTACCACTAGATTTGTTTCGATACGTTCGAATTTGTCATAAGACAATGGTGACAATCGGAAGGTGGTTAAAAAAGAAATATAGTCAATTGCTTCAAATTTTTAATGGGTCTGTAATAGCCAGCAATCAAGATGAGTTTTTTCTTGTGTATGTCGTATCATCGTATTTTTTTATTTTAATAACATTTTTATTTTCATTACCATAAAAATATATGCATAATACAAAAATCATAATAATAATTATATTTAATGGTGAAAGGAAGTAAATTACATTTATGTATAATACAATATTCATAACAATGGTACGTTGTAATTTAGTAGTGTGTGAGGACACAAATGTAATGATAATAATAAGCAAAAGTTTTCGGCTGTAATAACAAAAAGATAAACTGTTATTTTATATTAGAAATATTTTTTTACTTATTAATCAATTTATCTTCTTATCAATTAATTTAATTAATATTATTATACACATCAAAGTATAATATAAATCTATAAAAACATATTTAATTAAGAAAACGACTCTTTTTTGAGGCGTTTAATTTAGAATGTTATAATGTATGATTACTGTTTATCTTTGCACTAGGCTCGTAGGCATTGTATGCGGAGATCATTAACCTGTGAAAAATCGCCATGTGAACACTTTCGAGATTTAATTTTTATATATTGTGTAGATCCATGATCAACATAGACTTAAATAATAGACTTTATTGTGAGTGCACCCAATTATAAAATATGAGAAATATAAAGTCATATGTTCAAAAAACTAACCTTAAATTTGTACATTTATATAGGTATACATAATAAAAAGTTTAATATGCTGTAATTTATATAAAACGGCACGAGTGTAAGGACATAAGTAGAAATTCAAAATTTCCTTCATAAGCGTTAGGTATTAAGCATGAATCATGTGACTCCACGCGTAGGCGCTTCACATAAAATCTCACTGGCGACGGCAGGCCGACGCAGAATCTGCCGCTCGCTCAATTGGGCTCAATTGCTTTAATTGACTTCAATTGAAATGACCTCGCGCACCGGCTCCCGCTTCTCTAGCCTGACACTTTTACATCTATCTTTTTCGGAGCTGACATAAAAGCGCTAGTTATGATATATCATTGACCCTAATCAACTACCCACAGATAGATTAAGATGCATCAATGAAGGAAGTATATTTTATAAAAATAAAAATATATTTTTTATGAATTACAAACATGTTTTACATACAGTGAATATAATAATTTAAACGCGTATTTATACGTGTAAATATTACCCAAATTCGGGCCTAATCAGCAATCTCCCAGTCGAAATTTCTCTAGGAGGTTAAATTACAATTAAGGCGAGATACAGACAAAGCCTAACGGATTGGCAAGTTGAAAAGGCTGTGAACAGGCCTCATAGCGTGCGGAACAGATGGCCACGAGGGCCTTAAGATTCTGGAGTGGATACCACGGACTGGCAAGGACAGCGTAGTACATCGACCGCGTGAAAAATGAAATTATTAAGAAGTTGGACGCAGGCTGCTTCCTATCGATTCTATTGGAAATCTATAGCGAAACTTATGTACAGCAATGAACGAATTACGGCTAAAACGGTGAAATAGCCTTAGATGTTTCTGACGATGAAATATTTCATCATTTTATTTAATTTTAGATGTTTTTATTGCCAAACCGCTTATGGTGGTACCCCCCTACCAAAGTCAGTAACAGCCAGCTAGTAATTTCTGTAAAAAAAAACGATGCCTTTTGATGCAAAAAACTAATCAAAGTTTTGTATTTAGCTTTTGCCGGTGAACTATGTATACACTTACTATAGGATATGCAGATAGATTAATGCCCTAAGTGATGTTTAAGAATAAAAATTTACTGTACTGAACATCGGTTGAAATCGCATATATAAATCTCTGAAACTCTCATCACGATATCGCTGAAACTATAAGGCTCCATCATCATTATAATATAAGCCATAGACCTTCAACAGCTGGATATAGGCCTCCCCCATAGGTTTTCAATAGGACTAACCGTAACAGTCTTCATTCAGCCTCTTCCAAAGATTTTAACAAATTTGGTTAGAACATCGCGTTTGCCAAGTTAAAAACTGCTAAGAACGTATTTTATGAAATTCTACCTGAAAAGGTGCGCTGATTATTATGAAAATGCAGCAGTAGTGGCAACGGACAGACTATATTGCTTTCTGGGTGACGGTGGAGATTTCGTAATATTTATTAATATTCAGAAGACAATTAATTGTTATAAATACCAAAGTAATTAAAAATATAAAATGACAGTTAGATTTGTTAATTCTTTTTTAATATATACATGTATCCAGGGTGATAAGTCCCAAAAATCTTATTTACTAAAACTAAAATTAAAAATATTTTCTGCAGGAAGCTTAATATTTATAATACAATATTGAAATTGTGCGAAAGCTGCAAATACTAAAGTATAAACGTTTTATGGTGAATAAACATCTTTTAAAAAAACACGGCACATATTTCGGCACGTGTTCTATCCGGCGTTCAATTGACGTTAATTAGGAAATAGCATTGCGCAGCGAAGTTGAGCATTGTGATCTTCTTTGGTTATGATGGATGTTTTACAAGTTTTTGTATATATAATTGTATTCCACGTCATATAAGTATTTTCAAATTATTTCAATCATTTTCGTATTTTATTATAAATTATCTATGAATCATTCTTCATCAGAAATACCGATGAAAGTAATAATTCTAAATAAATCATACGTGATAAGTTTCGCGTATAATCTATTCTTTTTTTACAATTTACGTAATTTAGTATAATCTCCATAGAGCGTATTTAGTTATGAAGAATGTGTCGCTCATTTGTTAATAAAAAGCTTTAAAGTTTTTATAACTATTTTCAATCGGCCCGTAATCATAGTGAAATGCGACAGGCCAATGACTTCTGGCAGTACAAAATCTGCAGGGACACATAATAAACAATAATTAATTTTAATTTATAATCATCAGATATTTTAAAATGAATTTTGGAAACGAAAACGGATTTTTGGTTAGACTGTCCTTTACAATAATTGGCAACAAATGAAATATATATTTACACTTTTATAGTTTTTTATAAATATAACCATTCAGCCCCGTATTCGTATCAAATTTAAACCTATATTTTGACATAACACAAGAACTCTAGAACCATAGAAAGACTTGAATTTGGTAAGAATGTTTCTTACGCCAAGTGGAAGTCAGCTAAGAACGGGTTTTACGAAATTACAGCCGCGGGGAGCGTCGAGGACAAATTTGTTTTAAAATAACTATATTCATACTATAGCTCTTAAAAGTATAAAAGTGACTGAATTTTAAAAAAAAATTACACACAAAAGGCAGTGCCACGCGATATAGGCGGGAAACAATTAGTTATTAAATTATAGGGATTATACGTTTCAATTAGCCTAAACCGTATAGGTTCTCCAGTTGACGTTGCAGGTTTTCATGCAGGCGGTAACAAGTCCTAAGGCAAATGAAGAGCATCCTAAAACGCCTCAATTTATTATAAAATTATTTATCTAGCAGACACAAACCTAAGAGTAAACAAACATAAACAACATAATATAAAAAAATGAAATTTAAACCTAATGGAAATGAATTTTCATGTTAAGTGGTGGTAATCCATAACAGTTTCAACTTATAGCCTAGATGATTTGATAATTAAAGCATAAAGAGCGTTGAGGATACAAGTATATTAATACAGTATTGAACAATAAATATAGAAAGAATTAATGCTGAAAATTGATAAAAGCAGTTCTTTGATATTTTAATTACTACTTAAAACTTGTCACTTTGGAACTATGCAGGCCGCTTCTAACCTATCCTGTTTAAAATTTATGAGGGAGGCATCTACCAATAGCGAAATGCAGCTGAAAATAATGTCAAATTACGGTATTTGAATCTCAAAATAAGGTGTTCTTTGTCTATTTCTAACATAGCTGTCGACTGTAGCAAAGGTTATAGGTAAATTGTCACTGTAGTAGTTCGTCGTACAGAAAGATTACATTCTACATGCCATAATTGAAACTTAATGTGGCGTAAAAATTAAAAGGAATAAAGTAGTTTGTAGTTTATTAACAATAAATTATTTCAGAAAAATAAGTTTTTATCGTTAATGCTTCTTTTTTTTAGACTTGGTACCTTTCCAGAACCGCATAAATTCTCTACCAGAACTGCTTGCCTGCAGCTGTGTATCGTCGACAGACGAAAATCGTAATTTTTCAGTTCCAAGAACTACCTGGGTTTTACTATTATTTTCTACTCCGTCAGAAATATCGTCTTCCGTATGTACAGAAGGTATTGTAGTTGCTTCTTCATCAAAACGCAAACGTTTCTGATGTAGAGATTCAAGTTTTTCGGAACGAATATCACCTACTGTTTCAACTTTATGACGACGATGTTTGCGGACATTAGCACTTTGTGTTTCATATACGGTACTCAACAATTCCTTTTCTTCATCCGCTTTAAAATGTATATTTTTTTCACCATTATCAATAGTGTTAAAACTTTGGTTTACTGGTACTGATTCGATTGATTCAGATCTACACTGTCTTAAAAATTTTAAAATATTCAACTCATCCTCTCTTTTCTTATCTTTTTCGGTTTTGAGTCTTTTGTCTTCGTCCGAACTCAATATCGTTTTAATTTCTTGCTTTTTTATTTCATTGATATATGCCTCTTCCAAACTGTCGTTAGTTTGTACGCAAACATCAATAGCTCTTTTAGAAGCTATTTTACTTAGTTCTAATTCCGCGAAAGAATATAATCGTTTCACAGGTTGGTAATTCAAATTTGAACTTTGCGATGTATCGTCATCGTTTAAGTCCTTTACACGTGATTTCTTTGTTACTTTACAAGCTAAACAAAATTTCCATATTTTCCTGATGAAATTTTCTTCAGTTTTTTCTTCATTTTCAATTTCTAGACCCTCATCATAAATCGGACCGCCGTATAGCATTTTTGAACCATTATCATCTTCATGTGGACTTTGCATTACAGTTTCAAGATTTAAACTGAAAAAAAAAACCAGCACCTATTACAAAAAAGTTGTAACATCTTTTACAACTAAATAATGCTATTATAACTTTACTCTTAACCCAGCAAAATATTTGAAAATATCATGTATAAGTCAAGGATTGACAACTTAAAGTAGTAATGGAGAGGCTATGCGTTAAGGTCGTCAAAAGTCATTGGATTCAGACCACTTTCTACCAGTTCACTTAGAAATCTATGAGGGAGACCTATGTCTAACAGTGATCGTTCTGTGGCTGAAATGATGAATACTAAGTCACGGATATATCGTAAGAAGGAGTTTTACAAACGTGACGTATACTATAATACTTAGCCAATGTAGAATTAAATACGTTAATATATAAGCTCAGTAATATATCTCTAAATCGGAACACAGTAATATATAATAGTAATACAATTATAGATAATACAATAATATAACTATAATAGTAATATATTTATCCATCTAACCTGAGATAGAAATATACATACAGAACTAATGAAGATATTCCAATAAATATTCTTAGAGATAATAAACCTATTAAACGAATCTTACATGTTTTCAGATCGATCGGTGTATACAAAAAAGGCTCCGGAAACTCTGGGCACGCAGCGTTTCAACCAATAATGTACAATATATAGTAGTGTAAGAAGTACGGCCATAAATGTGCAAGCGGCGAGGTACACGTTGTGTCGGATATTAGAAACCATACCACATAAAAGACGATCTTCATCATAAATATCTGAAATAAAATAGATTCTTTATTAATATAATAAAAAGATATGTAAAATCAAAATAAAAGTTTCTTCTTTTCTATCCCCAAATTCTTCACCACAAAAATCATAAATTAACCGCAAATTTAACACACATACAACGTTTACACTTAGTCTGACCATAAATACGGTTACAATTTTAAAACCACCATGATGTTTCATTTCAATTTGGACTTTTGTTTGGACTTGTTTTCTTTTCGCGCCAATTAGTTTTATATTTCTTTTTTATATTAAAATGGAGTAGGGTAATAAGGCAAACTGAATTGCTTAAATAGCATTAAGCAGAACAAAACAACAAAGCTCAAGGTAAATTTTGAAAGACTCCATTCTGTGATGTGAACAAATTATTAAATTTCATTTAAAAAAGCAACTGTTGAGTTTCTGGCCGGCTCTTCTCAACAGATTAGTGCTCCGAGCCGGCGGTAACTAACTATTTACAATTTTAAAATAATTAACGATTCCAAAGCGTATTTTCAATTAAGTTTTTAATTTTTGAAATACCAAGATTTTATTTCGGAAAATTAAAAAGCATCTGGAACCATGACACGTATTTTAAAAAATGACTTGGGACTTGCAGTTAATAAGAAATGCATTGATCAATACTTAACTAATATATAAGTAATAAATGATAAAGTTGTAATATCAAAACTAATCTTTAAGCACAGGAAAATTGCAGAATTTTTTTTATACAAACAAGAAAATTTTTGTTCAAAGCTCTATAGGCGTTTCCTGATTAACCAACTGAGTACAAAGCTGATATTATCCAGTTTAAGTGACGGTTTAGTGGGGTATTATCACTCAAGGAGTCACTGTGTACGAAAATTCTTGAGGAGGTGGTTATGTCTCTTGATATTGTTAAATGTACCATGAACCGTAAGCAGAAATAGTCCTTTCAGCAGAACTCAGCACCGGGTCTTTATGACCCGGCGATCGATCCACCCAAAACGTGGTTGGAGACGAATATCCGGATTTTATCGTAACTAAAAGTTTTACAGAAGTCTGGTCGTCCTTTGAACACGATCTTAATACGTTTTATTATGATCAGTGGTACTTATGTATAATACTTATTGTGAGTTTTAGAGATAATGATAATAAATAATAATATTAAATGATTTATGTATTAGAAAAAATTATATTTCTATTGTAGCAATATTTATGACTTCTAGCCTTATATGTAGACCTTATATACTTCTTCATCTCAGGACGTTTCACTCACTACTAGGGATCATGGCGACACCTTTTGGCTCTAAAAGCCAATTGTCTCCGTTGCAAGTAAGCAAAATTTAGAAGAATTTTTCTAACCATATGCCCCACAGTTGGGCACTCCATCGCAAGCGCTCATGGCGTCGATACATACACGAGCACCCGAAATCTGGCACTCGATGTGTGCCATTGGACAATTTGTTTCTTTGCTTTTCAGAACTCGAGCTGGTGTCATTACTAAAGTCATTTTTTCTAACTAAAACAAACAAGTTTTTTCGTTATAAAAATAATATCGGCTCTTAAATGTAAACGGCTAAACGTAACTTAAAACATTTATGACGTTATGTTATATATTTAAAAAAAATTATCGGAAGATATTAAACTACCACAGTGTGTTATTTATACCTTTAATTACAAAAAGGAATAAAATTTTTATGACTATAATTTGAGATTAGAGTATTTCTATTTCTTACAGACCAACAATGTGGAAACAGACGAAGAACAAGTAGCGGGTAGTCGACATTTACATATATTGTACGAGGTAGGTTATATATAAACATTACAATATTAAATATATAATGTTGTCGAAAGACCAATACACGTATAACTGCTATAAATACTTTAGTTTGTGTTTCATGTTTCATTACATTTATTAAATACATTAAAATACCTAATTCTGTTATTAATCATATTAATTATTCATAATATTATACAACAAATAAAAAAAACATCAAAAATCAACTTAGATGATGGGACATTGCTTAACGTGGTAAGAAGAAATTTTCTTTCTATCATTTATTAAAAATAATCGTATCGGAATTTAAATCTAAAATTTGCACATAATCATCTTACAATATTGTATAATACTTTTTAGGTATTAAAAAATAATCGCACAAACCGTAAAATTGCTGACTGAAATTACTATTCTGGATGTATTAAAAAGGTAAACATGGCGAATTTTTGGATCATCGTAGTTGCAAATATTGAACAGTGTTGAACCCACGTAATTTCGCATATATCTTAGAGCAACTCGACCGTGCACCTTGAAATAAAAAATATTTCTATAGAAAATTCAATGTTAAAAAAATGAAAAAATTCATTCTTTAAAATATAGACTCTTTCTTAAACACACTACTCTTCAATACTCTTAATTCGACAATTAACAATAGAAACGCTGCCTCCGTTCAACTACGTTCAAGTCGTTAGTAAATAGTGGCTGTTTATTAAAAAGTCGCTAAGAAAAAACTAACGATCTGTACATTCATTCCGCTTAAGAGCAGATAAATAAGGTTATTTCAGATATTCAAATTCTATGTACCCTTTTAAATATTTTTAGGGGAGTCCTAAGCTTTGCAGTGAGCGTCTATGGGCTAAAACGACAATGATCTGCAACTAACGCGACATTGTTTATGCATATAGATGAATAAATATTTTTATTGTCAACAATTCTTTAGTAATATGTATGCCTTGTTTAATCGACCATCTTCAACCTGCCGTTTGACCGAAGGTAATGGAAGAATCGCCAAAATTCAGACTGTATTATTAGTTTTTAAGCTACGTAAGATAATAATAGATAAGCTTCGTTCATTCATTCTTCGTTCGGTACCATCATCATAACTCGTTAAGGTAAACAATAATTTTGTCATAAAAATATTAATGAAATATATCCGATTACAATAAAGAAAAGCATGACGAATCATCATACACGAATGAAGTATAAAATCGACCTTAAACTCATAGTGTCAAAATCTTTAAATATTCAGATATTATTGCGTGAGTAATTAGACTTGTTACAGTATCCTTCAAATCGAAATCTATTTATGCTCATGCACATGCTTGATGGCTGATATTTTTGCCAATATTAGATGAACCAAAAAGTATGCAAACAGATTAGAGAACTTTTTTTAGGCATTAACAATCGGATCAATCGAAAATTTGGTAATAGTAAAGAAAACCACCAATGAATATGGCGCTCATCAGTAAGCACCTTTCATCATCATCATTTAAACCAAAGAACTTCCACTGCTGAATATAGGTCCACTGCTGAACGATCACTGCCACCTAAAATTTCCAGATCAGACTCTGCCTGCCTGTCTCCAGTGTCTTCTGACGATCTTAACAAGAGAGACAATCCGCCTTGTGGGTGAACGTTTTACGTTACACTTGCCGGTCCGTGGCCTTCAGTAAATAAATACTTACAACTTAAATAACACAAACACGGCTTACATACACGATTGAGATAAAATTAAATATTTTAGCGGTTGTTATTGAGACTTTTCGGATGTATTAGCCTTGCTATAATAACGAGGTATATCGGTGAATCTTCGGCGCAGCAGTTTATTTCTACTTTGCTGGGAGTTGAGTTAAATTTTTCAAAATAGAAGGTGTAATAGTATCTATCGAGACAGCCTCTTACAAGAAAAACTTGAATCAACACTAAAGTAAAACTAAAATCAAGAGTAAAACCTTGCGCATCGCCGTTTTTATGCTCAGTAATTTAAGAAAAGCCTTTACGTCTTTCTTAAGCTTAGGCGTGATTTAAACCGAAACGCAGACATTTTAATCACATTTAAGCGCTCTCGTATCTTCTTCATTGTTTAGGCGCCCACTGCAAGGCATAGGTCTCCCTCTTCTATCGCCACAAAGACCTGTCCTGCGCTGCCCGCATCCAGCGACTTACTGCTGATCCTGTCGTAGGTCCACCTAGTGGGTAGGCCACGTCGTGTCTACCAGCTCGTGGTCACTTGAGAATCTTTTGGGCAACGCGACCGTAGGCTACACGAGCGATATGCCCTGCCTCTATGACTTCAGACGAACAATTCCTCCAGCTACGGCTGATATAACTTTGGTCCTTCTGCGGATTTCCCCATTTCTAATTTGATCTCGCAGCGAAACTCCCAGCATAGCCTCTCTCTATGGATGACTTTGAACCTTCTTATGAGGCCCATCGTTGACGCTCTCGTATACCTTACTCAAAACATATATTATTACAACTGTGTTATGACAGCAGTTTACATACTGTCTGAGTTACCAGAATAATGTAGAAGTAATAACACAACACCTTTTTGTTTTATCCCAGCATATGAATATCTCAGAATATGAATTACAATAATCATAATACAAAAAATCGATTGAATTTTTTACCTCATCATCTTTCAGTTCTACTAAATGAGATATATCTTGCACATCAACAAAATCTTCATTACTTTTTTCCGTAATAAAGGGATCTTTAGTAGAAGTTAAAACACGAGGAATTGCATTTTTTATTTGTAATGGCTGAATGTATCGCTTATTACGGTTTTTCAGTTTGTAACTGGAAAAAAATCATAAAATATAAAGTACATATAACAGTTTTAAGACATTATTACGTCAAAATTAGGCGTATCATCGCTTTTTCGCTACACATTCATACAACGTGGAATTTTATAAGATAAATAATTATAGGTTTACTACACCTGGCTTTAAAAGGGTCAATGTCAAGCTCATTTGTCGCCATTTAATTTTTGGTACACCCTTTCTACTAATTAGCTTTTACTACTAACTACTACTTATTTCTCATATTACTACATACATATTTAAATTAATTATCGTGTACTAACTACAGACAGCTCTGCCATACGGTATTGACGCATCGCATTCAAATAGAAAAAAAATATATTAATGTAATACATTTCAGAGTGATCACTTTTCCTGAAAATGAGCTATACATTCATCCTTGTAAAACGTTTACACCTATAACCAGCCACCGTGTAAAGAGCGTATACTGTTATACTCGTATTTAATTACATGTACTGAAAAATCCAGTTTAATAATTAATAAAGTAAGCGTAAAGTGTATTTATAATTATTACTTTAGTAAAGTAGTTCTGAAGAAAAATGACGATCATGGGAGAGCATAACCTAACCATTACTCGTTATCAAGGCTACTTACGGACTGGTCGATTTTCCTTGTTTGGTTGTGTTATTTTTATAACTGCGTCTATGTTCGGGTGAAAGTTCTTGCGGTGAAGTTTGATTTAAAAGTACAGCCATCACTGGTGCTACTTGCACAACATTTTCCCAAGACTCGTGGTTGACCATAGAACCTGTTACTAGCTCTGAACTAGAAATTATTTAAACAATCATGTTATATCACCCTTTATGCATTAATTACTTTTACTTTATTAGTTATATTTAAATTATTATAGGAAAATGATTCTGTGATTTGTACGCTCAAAATTTAATTAATATTTTCACAAATCACGAAACCTCAAATACCTTATTGTTCATATTTTTTAGACATTTTTAATTTTAAAAACTCGCAACAAGTGTGAATTGTTTTAAACAATGTTCAGTTCAGTCTACATTTTGATTAGTTGTTTTTTTTTCTAATGCTTATGCTTTAGTATCTTTAAGTATTTCATGTAAAATATTCGATTATCACTCCTGGTCATTTTACGATAAGAAATTTCTAGTACGGTAAAAATTTCGTGGAGATACATATGTACACATTTAAAAATTTCAATACGTAACTCTTACCTAGTCGACGATTTAGTCTTAATTTTTGTATAATTACTGTGTACTTCGTTTTCCAGATTGTACGTGGTTGCTTTCGAATAACGTAAATCTAAAATCAAATACTCCTTTTATTCAACTTTGAAAATAATAATAATTTGGATGCAGTAGTGTACATGTATGGCATCTACACGTATTTTTAACTGTCCTTAAACCGCAGGCACTTGAATTGCCTGTAAATACATTTTTAATAAGCTTAAATTTATATAGAAGACAACAATAGTATAAAAATTGTTACAAGAGATGACAACTCTCAATTATTATAGAGAAAAGCGTTGTCGAGCTACCTGCGCCACTTCTTTACACACTAACGCTAATGTTAGCCAGAAATAGCAATCCACCAAATCGTAATAATAAACAAGGTTTTAGCCCCAGCCGAGATCCCTCCAAGAGCTCGGCGGTCTGCCAATCCAGCAATAAAGTAGTATGTGTCGTGTGTCCTGAATATGACCTGGAGCTTTGTAACCGAAAACTGGATTTTGGTTATGTGCAATCTGCGCCATTCATCCTCAAGTCTCGGAGTATATAAATGCCAATGTCTTGCTCTATGCAATGCTAAACAACCGTCATAAAAATAGTTTACCACTAAGTTTGTTATCTCGGTCGAGTAATGTAGTTGTAATTATAAAATCAATGTCAGAAGTATGTAATGGAGGTTCCTGATAAATCTGACTGGACTCTGTTACGATTGACATCTTTTCTTCCACCGTCCTTGTTTTATAAGCGCTCAAATTATACGGTATTGGTGATAGTGAAAAGCTTCCTGCAGCGGCAAAATCATCAATGCTAAAATAATTAAGATGAAATATTTTAATTTTTCTAATATATATATATATATATATATATATATATACAACAAAATATATTTTAGTATACTAAGTCTAGTACTACTAAATGAAAAATATTTACGTAAATATATATTCAAAAAGATATTTATTATAAAGTACCTCTTGGTATCGTTTACATTATTAGTCAGATTAATAAAGTTTATGACACTGTCTTCGATAACATACGTTTGCGAACTTTTGTTTTGTAAAATCGATGACACGGGCATCAAATACACTGAAACCAATATTTTGTGCGAAATCACTATACACTATATATACAGGTTGATTGGGCATAGGTTTTAAAACTTTAAAAGGGTAAATTTATAGCACATTTATCAGAAAAATCTTTGAAATGCTCTAAAATATATTACTAATTTTTAATGCGACTAGCCAACGAATTCTGGTTTTATAAAGTCTGCAGAGACAGATTGTAATTAATAACTAAAATAATATATATTATCATTACGTAAATTATTAATTCTGAAACCATTGATTTTTAAGGAGAACACTCTTTAAGGTTTTTTTTACACCTGACCAATCATTCTGTATACAAAAGAAATCCATTTGTCACTACCCCTTATCACGATATCTCTTGAACTAAAACTTTTAGACTTAAAATTTGGTAGAAATGTCTTTTTCCTCGAGTAGTTTTATTAAATTCCATGCGAAGCAAGCAACAACGAATTTATCAATAACAACATTTTAACCGAAAACATAAAAAAGCAATAAACAGAAACTATTCTTTTAAACATTTGCCGAACGAACGGCAGGGGAGTGAAACGTCATAAAATTCGTAAAAATATAATAAAACACTATCTAGATATTTTTACAATAATCAGGATAAAACACCATACGGGCGCATTTTACGTAAATATTGTGAAATTAATAAATGCGTGAAATAGGGGACTTTTCAAATCCCCAAAAGATTTAAAGATATTTTTTAATGGGACGTTACTTTCGTCATCTAATAGTTCTACTTATTTTAAGTAATTAATATTTACTTTATGTGAAATATTTTATATTTTCTTTTTGAATACTTACAACTGGAATTCTGTTGAGAATCTAAAAATTTCTGTATATTAATATTTGGAGCTCTTAAGGCGATTGATGAATTATTCTTTTGATTTAACGAATTCATTATTTGATTTATAACTTCTTTAGGTTTAGTTATACGCTGGTTAAAATAGAGAGCTGAAGAACCGTTCTGCTTTGTAGATCTTGTACACCATAAAAATAAGGTATTTAATACGAAATGTTCAAAAATGTTAGTTTTGCATGAATATTATATAAAGTATGGATAAATATTCAATACATGCTTACTTTTTCCTTTGTGTTGCAGTTTTAACTTCCGTAATAAAAGTTGGTAACCTCTTTTTAAAATAATGTCGTCTATTAGAAAATCCTTTACGTTTATTATACATCTTTTTATTAATCGTCCTAAATAGAAGCCTATAAAATAATTATTAGGTGAAGGTTATAATATTTTGTAACATATTTTTACATTTTTCTCGGTGAAACTATAACAATAAAAAATTTAAATATACCGAGAGTCTGGCGTGTAAAGTCCTGGATGGTACTCCGATATAAATCTCAACTTTTCAGTAGTAATATCATTATTGATAGCATCTTGCGTCAACATAGAAAACTGAAGTAACGGTACTACACTTGTGTCATAACTTACTCCTTTCCTGTATTAAAATGAATCGACAATATATTTTTTGTAAACGCTTGAGATATCTCTTCGTCATCAAATGAAAAATAATAAGGTACGTATAGGAACAAAAGAAACAGATATAGCCCACCGGATTGACATATTAAAGTGGCAATGAGAAGACTAGACTAGACGAAGACTTTTCTGCGCGCTATGCGCAGAAAAGATAGCTGCCAGGGCTGTAAGGTTCTGGTACTAGGTCCTCGGCTCGGAGCAGCGTAGGTACTCCTACCATTAGGTGAACAGGCGACCTTGTTAAGTTCGCGGGAACGCAATGAATGCTGGCCGCTTGCAATTGGAAATTTATGGAGCAGGTCTTAGTATAACAGTGGACGACCAACGACTAAAATGATGATGATAATGATAAAAACACAATTAAATTAAAAAATTCAAAGATCAATTTAAATACTAATAACAGCCATCCTCTTTATCTTTCTGTTATACCTATAGAGGTATAACAGAAAGATAAAGAGAATGAATAGTAATAGTACTATTTATTATTATCATTATTAATTGATTTATATTTTAACGAGCGTAATGTTGATCTGAAGGTAAGTTAAAAAGTCCTAAAATAACACTGCCGTATAGTCCGACAGTTTTGATAAGGGTGCTGGAAAACGTTAGGCGGAGGCTGCTTTCAACCGGTTCTGTTTGAAATCTGTAGAGGAACCCTATTACCAGCAGTGGGCGTCCTATCGATGAAATTTTGGAGACTTTTAACTTTATTTTTATTTAATACGTCATCATTTCTACTCTTTAAAAATACATTCATCAGAGTCATTACTGTGATAATCGGGCAACTACTAGGGCGCGGCAAAACTATTCTGACTAAAACTCCTTTTTTAATTTAATTAATATATAAGCCTACAAAAGTGTATTTCTTCTGTAAGGTATTTGGAATATTATAAATAAGGTAAAACGACATCCATAACACCACAATTTCCATCGATACTCAGCGCAATATTGACTAAGTTTTGCCTGTGAACGAAACTGTCTTTAATATACACTTAATGAATTGCAATTTACAATGATTTAAATATTGATTCTTAAATACATGTTCTATGTCTTACTATGTTTATTTTACATTGATTTTATTATTGTTATTGTTTGTAATGATCCATGTTGTAAGGCATAAACCTGCTGATAGCACATACATGCTTACTCAAATAATTCAGGAAATCATTTTTATTTATACCTCGGCGTGACGTCATTAATCATTTCTAACAAATCATCGACACGTTCGGGCCGCACACCATCCAATATGAAATTACCAGAAACATTAAGCAGCGGCACATCCATTTCAATGTAATCACCGCCAGTATTCATATTTGTACTATGTGATAACTTTGTAGTTTCTTCTTCAGAGTCTTCATCATAACTTGTATAGTCAGAGCTTAAAACAAAATCGAACCTATCAAATATATCTATAACATTAAAACAATAAATAATACCGTATCGAATAGTATCGTATGATTTAATTAAAAAAAATTATGCATTATTTCGAACTGTTTTTGACTTGCACTATCTTCTTCTCTAAATAATTGTTAAAGACATTGCTCGTGTATCCGACGACTGGTGGGACCGAAAGATTCTCGAGGATATGTCCGTCAGTAGCCCTGACACATTTTGGCGATCTTTTGAAGATGCCTGTGCCTTGCAGTGGGCGTCTGTCGGCTAATATGATATTTATAATAAGCAAATCGGATCCTACCATACTTTTGCATGAGGCCTATGTTTTGCAGTTTTCGTCTATAGTCTGAAACGGCGACGAAGACGACATCGGTTATTTATTTCGATTTTGCTTACCGTGGTAATAATTACTTTTACCTATAATAAATCGAGGTGTTCCTTCACTGCCTTAGCTTGTTACTCCTTTTCTCAATATAATAATCATTTATAAGACCACGATTCAGAAGCTGAGACTATTGACTGACAAGCACAGCGAGGGACGTCTACCCACAAATTGGACAGACGACCTCTATAACATGGTCTGAAGACGCTGAATACAGGCCGCTTGCAAGTAATTACATTAAAATCCTTAGAGGAGGCATGTGTTCAGTAGTGGACGTGCTATGGTTGAGATAAGGAACCCGACAATGATTTATAAGACCAGTTGCTTTCGATAAAAAACGATAATGTGTAAATATATAAGGCTTTACATATTTTATATAAATATACACAAACCTGTTATCAATAGTGGTTGTTTGTTGAGTAGCTTGTAATGTATAAAACTGGGTAAAATTTTGGACTTCTTGCCGCATAATGGAATCCGGTAAAGGTCCCCAATACCCGCCGAATGTTTCCCCTATCTCGTACACTAACAATTGATCGTTATTTTCCGTACAAGAACTTAATAGACTATATTCGGATAATAATTGTATAACTAAAATTATATTACTTCCAGATTCGGCCCTACGGAAAAAAATTTTGGTTGTTAGCTGCATTTGTTAAAATAATAGATAATATTATAAAGAATAAGGGTATTTTTTCATTAGCCGGGCGCTACCGAAAAATTATTCACAATATGCATATATGTGTGTGTGTATAGGAATGTAGGAACTATTAAAATAATAAGCTTCGAAAAATAACGAGAGTAACAAAATTTTTGAAGGTCACATTAGATTGTTAAAGTCATGGGAGAAAAGAGAAGATAAATTCCAATTAGTTTCAGATAATTTGAAGCAGACGATGAATTAATGTGATCGAAAATCATTATCATACATAACACACGACGTATTCAAGGGTTGCGTGAACAACTTATACGGACGGACTATCCAAAATAGCGCAGAGCGAAAGAATGCAGCAAAAAAGTTTCCAATTGAGTTAGCGGAAACGCGAGGAGGTTTTAATGAATAGAAACCCCATATATTAGGTTAATGGAACATCATTGAATCTTGAAACATAGGGTAGGTTAAGTTAGTGTTAGTCGGTGATATTCGCGCCTGGCTAAATAAAAAGTACAACAAACCAAGAAATTAAAAACATTAATTATTAACATTAACATTAACTATTTGCATTACAGTTAACTCCATTGTGGTGTCCCGCATTTTCCTTCCCACTTCAATTAAAAATTACAGAGCAAACTGATATATAATGATATTAACTTGGTTATGACTGATACTATTTGAAATTACGAAATTACCTTATGTTGATCCTAAATACAATAGCATTTTTAAATACTATTTTAAAAATAAATTAAGTCAGTGTATACGTCATACATGATGATGGGAAATAATTCTAAAAGTCATAAAGAGGTAGGTATGCTGGAAAATGGTGAACATTTTCTAGAAACAATCAGTTTCCGAAATAACATAATAACAACATAATAAGGAAAAACGATTTCATAAATCGGATAATCATATTAAAATTAATTATTGATTACTATCTATAAAAGTAGACTTTGTACTATCAAAAGTTATGGCCTCTCGCAATCCAAGAGAAAGAAATAAATTACATATCTCACTACATATATCACTTTATACACGGTGATTAGAAATAAATGTTAAAGCTTTAAAGCTTTTGCTGCCAACATTAATCACCGTGTAAACAATGTATACTTTAAAGAAAGATCTCGCGGAAATAGTGACGTAAAGAGTTTTTTATTTCAAAACTTATATAGCACATCATTATTATGAGTAGATCGTATTATAAAGGCATCGCGAGTTACCCACCTAACACTAATAGAACAACTATAAGGCAACTCCAATCTCGAAAAGTGTAAAACATGAGAGTTGGCATCTAAAACATGTCTGCCGAGAAAAACCGAGGGCAGTACCCGTCGCTTACAATACTCTGATACATCTTTCTGATGGGTATACTTATGGCGAGCCATTGTTCCTTTTACATCCTGTTTCACTATTAATAAATACACTAAAGTAATGTAATAAAGATTCTTCATGGCATTCGTTTGATTTCATGACCATGTAGACATTAAGTAGTTATCCAAACAGATAATCAATTATTAATAAAAATTTAATGGACTGCTATAATCATTTTTTTTTGTTTATAGTACATATTTATATTATGTAGCACAAAACGGAGCGTAAAAAATTATTTAAGAGAATTAAAAATGAAACATTACACTGTTCAAGATTCGATTATATGATTATTTTGCTACGAAGACCCTTTAAAAATATTACACATCGTTAGTCAAAAATATATAGATATAATGAAAATAATACGTACAATAAAGTGCATACTTGAACAATAAATTAAAAAGATTTTACGTCAGACGTCCATGATAGGGGTCGCGTGACCCGCACCATACGACATGAAACAGGGAGAGGTAATATTGAAAACACGAAACGACGTAACCGACATAATAAAAACGATAACAAAAATATAGAGTAAATATCAGATGCAAAGATAATCATCGGTTCAAGGTTTACTGCCTGTTTCATTTGTACAAAATTTGTAAGTTATAAGATTCCTACGAGATACTTTAAAAATAATAATATTAGGTTTATATAATATAAATATTCTTAATTCAACCGAAGTAACTGTACGTTAGATGGGTAATGAAGTTCTTTCGGTTTTTGTATAAATTTATTTACATTTCACTATAATAATATAATGTATAGGTTTCATTTTGTTCGATGATTTTTTATTATTATATATAAGGTAATATCACGGTTCTATTTCTGTAGAAACTTTGGATGTTTTAATAAAAGAGCGACAATTAGAAAGAACCTGATACCGCTTAAAAATTTTTAAAGACACTGAAACAGGTAAATATTTTAAGTTGCACGGACAGGGCTATATGATGCATACATTATTACCTCTCAGCTTAACGCTCTTAATTTTTGATAAATGGCTAAGGATGCGTAAAGACCATATCTCTTTCGTTGATTAATGTCGCCTGTTTTCTACTTCTTGCTTTAATCTCATCATCAGTTGTTGGCAGTAAAGATCCGAATCGAAGTTTCTGCCCGGCGGTTTTTCCGCCTCAATAAACAACGACCTTCCAATTCTACCATACACACGGCATCACCCTATTGCGGGTTAACCCTGGTTTTGCCGCGTCTTGTGAAATCCGGTCGATCAACATTTCATCAGCAATTATCAATCGGTGCAAAAACTGATTGATATCACTATGTATCAACAAAAAATTATAAATGAGTACAGGGTCGTTCGGTTTCTTCCAGTGAGCTCGGGTGGTACTCAAATATCAAATTCTTTTGTATACGTTTTTACAAATGAGTCAAAATTGTTTTGTGGTCAATTTTTAACTCTTCAGTCTCGTTGTTAGTACTTATACGTAAATTTTACGCACTTCATACCACGATATTTTAAACTGTGTCGTAGACCCCTTGCCATGTTTTTCCGTGTTGGGTAGACCCACTACTTACCTAATATTGATTTCCTGTAAATTTCTAACTGTAGTGAAGTTTAGTGTATGTTCAAAATGTATTGCGCCTCGTGCTTCTGTGAACCGAGCGTGGACCAGACCGTGATCCACTTGATAGCAGAATGTCCCGCATTTGGAGGGCTCCGGTAAGACCGAATGCCGGATAGGAAAAAAGATTGAGGAGGCCACACTCGCCTCCATTATAATGGAAAAGTATGCAAGAGAGCCCGACCTCAAATTCTTCAGGAGAGTTGCACAATATGTAATTAATAGGAATAAAACATAGTTAAACATAAAATCTTGTAAGTCTTATTAGACATTTAATCTTATTAAGATCGATTTATTGAAATTAAAATAAAAAATTTAAAATATCAATTTTAAATTTTGTACATGAGAAAAATAAATAAACTAAATAAAGCTTCACAGCTTTATTTAGTTTACTTATTTTACTGCAATAGAAAATACAAAAAATATAATACAAAATATAAATATATAAAATTAAAAAATAGTTAAGAAATGAAAAACCCTGTTCTCGACAAAATAGGGGTGGAAGGAGAGGTCCCAACAAAAAAAATGTATTGCGACCACAAAGCGAATACCAACATCCTACAACTTACACAATTTTATAAACATATATAATAATGTAATGTAATGTAAATGTTTTGATATTATAAGATAGTATGATGTAAGTAAATAGGTACTATCAATGTATGTGTTGAGATCCACTATCGTGGACCCCCATTTTCATTTCATGAACCCCCAAAATTTTTTTCGCTGACGTAGACCTCTTGCAGGTTGTCATAGACCCCTAGGGGTTGATATAAACCACTTTGGGAATCACTGGTTTAAATTGTCTTGGTCTCGCATAGCATCGTCTTGAAAATATCAATGTAGTTTATTAAGACCAGGAAATAAAAGAGATTTTTGTACATCGTACTGCTTTTATTTTTTTTTTAAATAATTTACAGAATATGTAGTAATGGAAAATAAGGACATGATCATAGAACTTACTGTTTGTTATGTTAATGTCAAAGTGACATTGACATAATTAATAGTAGGTTATAAAAATATGTAACAGAATTACGATAAATAATAATCATTTTGTGTAATAACTTTATTGTATAACCATGCCAATTACTGAGTACATAGCATCGTTGTCACAAAACCCTTATTTCGGTGCAGGTTTCGGTTTATTTGGAGTAGGAGCTGCAGCCGCTGTACTGAGAAAGGGATTACAGGCATCAGTTGTTTTATTTCGAAGACAATGTATGATTACTCTTGAGGTACCTTGTCGCGACAAATCGTACCAATGGTTATTACAATGGATCACACAAAAAGGTGCGAAGCACACACAACATTTGAGTGTTGAAACTTCTTTTCTGCAAAAGGACACAGGGCAGATTAAAACAAAATATGATTTTATACCAAGTGTCGGACAACATTTTTTTAGGTTTGTTAAATAAATCACGTGCAAAATATCTTATAGAATCATTTAATATAAACATTTTTGTATATTACAGGTATGGCGGAACTTGGATAAGAGTGGATAGAACACGAGAACAACAGACAATAGACTTGCACATGGGAATACCTTTCGAAACTGTAACTCTTACAGCATTTGGACGCGACAAACAAGTTTACTATAACATCCTTGAAGAAGGTTATAATGCTTATTAATTTTCAATGCACCTTCTTTAATACTTGCTTTTAAAAACAGTAGGCATTAATATATTGCAATTTCAATTCCAAATAGACTATGAGCAGTAAATTTAAAGAAATGCTAGCAGCATATCTTAGAATTTTTAAAAATGTTTCAAAATTAAATATGGTAAATATATAAAAACTTATCTGGTCTTCTGTAACAAATTATGAAGGTTACCTGCCCAATATATGCTGCTCTTGACATAAAATAGCAATAAATAGGATTTATTACTATTTTATTTCAAAAGCATTAATATAAAATAAAAGTAAGTAGATGATAAACATATTTGCTGATTTATCTACTATTTATTATTAATTAGTGATTTAAATCAGTGCAATTAACAATATTTGAGTTTTAAGACAAATCTTAGCAGAATCACAAAAACTTCTTTATATTTCTCAAATATATAGTGTGTATTTATATTTCATTTCATTCAAATTTTTTAGCAAGAACAATGGCATTGAAGCAACATGAGGGCATGACGGTTATGTATACTGCAATGGGCTCTGAGTGGCGCCCTTTCGGACATCCTCGACGTAGACGTCCACTGAGCAGTGTTATTCTACGAGGGGGATTGGGGGAGAAAATTCTTACAGATTGCTTAGATTTTATTGATAACCCTCAATGGTATACAGAACGAGGAATTCCTTACAGAAGAGGTACAAACATTTTGATGCATAATAAATTATAACCTTACTTCTTCAAGTTAAGGTTGAGATGACTATATGGAAATTGCTGTTACTATATCCTGCAATCCTTAATCTTTCTATTAATATGTCTTCTGTACCAAAAATGAGCAGGTAAAATGATTCTCCTTGCAAATGTTTATAGGCTTAATACAAATAAATATTTATATAAAGGTTGTGGGTATAGGTGTATAGATGCTGATTTTTGGAACAACCTGGCCTAAAAAATTAATTTTATAATAATCTCATCTTTATTCAGGTTACCTACTATATGGCCCACCGGGTTGTGGAAAATCTTCATTTATAATGGCATTAGCTGGTGAATTAGAATATAATATTTGCGTTCTCAACTTGTCAGAACGAGGACTTACAGATGACAGACTTAATCATCTTCTTAGGTAGGTAAATATTGTAAATTTAATAAACCTACATATAACTAAGAAAGTAAAGATACCACATACTTCTTTCTTTCTTTCTTTTTAATTTTTTCTTATTTTTTTCTTTTTTCTTTCTAATTCATTTGGGTACACACAGAAGCTAAATCAATTTTGATAGAAATAGTAAAAAGTTTTAACAATTGCAGTGTAGCCCCACAACAATCAATCATACTATTAGAAGATATAGATGCTGCCTTTGTATCTCGGGAGGACACACCCACACAAAAAGCAGCATATGAAGGACTAAATAGAGTTACATTCAGTGGACTACTCAATTGCTTAGATGGAGTGGCGTCTACAGAAGCACGAATAGTATTTATGACTACAAACTATTTGGAAAGGTAACATATTAAAGGAAGTTAAATTCAACCTTTTGTTATCCAACAATAAAATTTTTAAAAAACATTTATTTGATAGTAAGCTAAATGCAAGAATCAAAAATCTTGTATGGTACTAAAATACTAGAAAATATGTCTATTTCAAACATATTATATCACACTTATAAAATTCAGGTACTTGATTGATTGGATTTCTGAAATACACATACAATATATACCTAGTTAATAATAATATATATAATATGTAAATGTAGTATATGTCTGAATTAACTAAACATTATTGCTGAGATATCGAATCATGAATGAGGAGATTTGGAGAAAAACCATGGTTACCAATGTAGGTTAAAAAATAGCCTTTGAACCGAAAAGTTCTCGCGTGGCGACCACGAACCCGCAGCGAAACGTGCGTAGGCCCCCACTAGGATCGCGAAAATTCACTGAATGCAAGACAAGTCATCGTAACGATCTTTGGGGAGGCCTACGCCTTGCAGTGGGCGTCTATCGACTGAAAAAGATAAGATTCCAATATTAATTTAGAATATTTGGATTCCTATTATTATATTATTAAAATTAGACATTGGCACTATGAATATTATTTATATACAAGTGAAATTTTGAATAACCACAATGATTTTGTGTTACTTTTTAGGTTAGATCCGGCTTTAATTAGGCCAGGCCGAGTGGATATGAAAGAATATGTTGGATATTGTGATCAACAACAAGTAGAACTTATGTTTCTTAGGTTTTATAAAGATGCTCAAGCTGCTAAAACATTTGGTGAAAAGTAAGTAATTTCTCTTATACATAATAATTCATTAATTATCATTCCTATTAATATTTGAGTAATATTCATGTAAAGTATAGTTTATGTTGCAGTTTATATGCCGTGATTTCTAATCATGAAAAACTACTACTTATAAAAAAATTTTAAAATGTTATTCATAAGTTGAAATAATAAATAAACACAGCTTATTTAGAGTTATTGTAATTTTTTCAGGGTACTTGCAAAAAAGAAAAACGTTAGTCCTGCTCAGATTCAAGGATATTTTATGTTTCATAAGCATTCAAGCCCAGTAGAAGTTTTAGCAGATATAAATTCAATTTGGACTCTTGGATGATCACGTTGACTTGCTAAAAATAGTGTAAATAATATTTATATAGGTTTTAGTGTCGTTTTAATATAAATAAATATATATATGTGCTATTCATGTTGTTTTTCTCTTAAAAACACAAATCTAAGAAACTTACCATTTTGCTCAGTTGTCTCTATTGAATGACAAAATATAAATCAATGTTTCATTGACATTAACTGCTTATTAGCTATCAATCGAAACCCACATACTTTCAAAAAGCGGTATAGCTAATTTGGACATTATCTTATAAAATAAGATATAAAACCTAATCTAACATATAAAATAATGTTTTTTTTTTATTTATAATCCCCAAAATTTATAAGACTTAAAACAATCAAAATTAAAATACAATAGATTACGCTTTAGTGTTTAATGTAGCAGATTTTTATTTAAAAATCGAACTTTTTTTGAATGAACGCTAATTAAAAACACTAATTATGTTTTAAAATACCCACACCAATACAAAAACGGAAAATCGACAACATATTTGCACGCTCACGCGCAAATAAAAACTTGTACTAAAATGACTTGATATCTGGAAGCGCAGCAGCTCTGTACAGTTATCAAACAATAAACACAACCATTAAAGCATTTTTGTATAGAGAACCTTAAGATTAAAGAGAGATTCTCTATCCTAATTAAAATACAAGGATATTGTGTGAAGTAAACCACATGATTGTTCCATACGGAAAACTATTACGCAATGTTTTCTCGGCGTCTGTAGCTTATTGCTAAGGGCTTCTCGATGACCCACCCTCTCTCGATGATCACCGCAACCTCCGTCTATGTGGGCACCACCAGTACCGAGTTGTGCAGATAAACCTGCAAAGATTTAAGCATGCTAAAGCCATGCTAATATGCGAAGCGCCGAGAAACTAGGTGCTTATACGAGGTGTGTTCAAAAAGTATCGCGAATTTTGAATTTTCGCGGGTTACGTATATTCGAATTTCGTGGCGTTATGTAGGTACATATGTCTCTCACTTATGCTGACAAGTTCGGCCATTTTCAATGTTCAGTTAATTGTTGACATCTGCTTTGCTTGCACGTGTTTTGGTTCGATTTTTACCTATTTAAAAAAATGGAACAAAAAACCTGTATTGAATTTTGTTTGAAAAACGAAATGAAGTGCGCGGATGCATTTCGAATGTTGGCTGTGGCATACAGAGAAGCTACTTTGGACAAAAGCAACGTTTATCGGTGGTACAAAATGTTTTTAGAAGACCGAGAAGATGTGAACGACGAAAAGCGAGCCTGACGCCCGAGCACTTCAACAACAGACGAAAAAATTGATGAAGTGAAGAAAATGGTATTGGCCAATCGTAGAATCACCGTTAAAGAAATTGCCGAGGATCTATGCATGCCGATTGGCTCGTGCCATTCGATTTTAATCGATAATTTGGGCATGAGACGGGTCGCCGCTAAGTTCGTACCAAAATTGCTCAACTTCGATCAAAAACAGCATCACGTGAACATTGCTAATGAGATGTTAGAATCTGTCCGCGACGACCCGAATTTGCTCCAGATGGTCATAACTGGTGACGAATCGTAGGTTTATGATTATAACGTGGAAACCAAAGCACAATCATCTCAATGAAAGCTGCCGCACGGACACAGACCGAAAAAAGCACGCCAAATTCGGTCGAATGTGTAAGTTTTGCTTACAGTTTTCTTCGTTTGCAGGGGCGTGGTGCATCATGAGTTCTTGCCACAGGATAGAACGGTGAATAAGGAATATTACCTGCAAGTTATGCGCAATTTGCGCGAAGCAATCCGCCAGAAACGCCCGAATTTGTGGAAAAACAAAAATTGGCTTTTGCACCACGATAACGCCCTTGCTCACACATCGCTGTTTGTACGCTACTTCTTGACCAAAATCAACACACTGATGATACCGCAGCCACCGTATTCCCCAGATCTGACACCCTGTGACTTTTTTTTGTTTTCGAAACTGAAGGGACCCATGAAAGGACGACGCTACGCCACGATTGACGAGATTAAGACGGCATCGAAGGAGGAGCTGAACAAGATACAAAAAAAAAATATTTTTTGAAGTGCTTCGAACATTGGAAAAAAACGTTGGCACCAGTGGATAATATCCCAGGGGGATTACTTTGAAGGGGACAAAATAGATATTCACGAATAAATAAATAATTTTTGAAAATAGGTACACAAAATTCGCGATACTTTTTGAACACACCTCGTATTTGTCCAGGTGCTGTATATCGGCGTTATTGGCGAGATGGGGGCAATCCCTTGAAAAAGAGAGGTACAAAACGTCAACCGGGACAACAGGGAGGTTGCTAAGACGGCTATTGTGCTATTCGACGATATCATCAATATCATTCAATGTCCCTAACTTAGCTCTGACAACCAAGCCGTAGCCAGGCATCAATGCTCAAAAGTTAATGCTCAGAACACTTGGTCAGACTAGGACGAGTTGCATCAAACTGTCGCTGGCTGCTATCAGAGCGGTCTCTGACGCCTATCGAAGTGAATAATATCACCGAAAAGGGGGCGTTGGACAGTATAGTCAACCGGTATGTTAAAACCGTGGGAGAAGCCTGCGAAAAGCGGAAGAAGACAAAGTTGCTCTGGTGGTCCAAACAGCTCTCTCTCCTCAAGGCGGATCTTGAGAAAGAAGGGAAGAATCAAGGCGGCGAGACTAGCCTGTAAAGAGCGGGTTTTGTTCGACTTTCTCGGCGCAAAGGAAGCTTTCCGTCTCGAGACAAGGCGTGCTCAACCCCATAGCTAGAGGCGGTTCTACAGGAGGCACGATCGCAAGACCATGTGGGAAGCGGTTTATCGCGTAATTCGCCGCACGGAGGTAAAGCAAGAGGACGTCCCCCTTGTCCAGTCAGGGAAAGTGCTGAACGCAGCGGGATCCAAGTCGGGACAAGGTCTTGGAGATGAAGGTCCGTGGGATCCAGTGATACAGCGCGCCTTATATCAGTTGCCACCAATACGCCTTTATGCCATAGAGATGTATAGAAGTCTGTATGACCTAATCCAGAATCTAGGTACTCGGTTAAAGAAGAGGATGGTCAAAGTGCAGGTCTCACTAGACATAGAGGGAGCGTTCGATACCGCCTGGTGGCCTGCTATAAAATGCAGACTCTGGAGAGGAACCTTCTTTAGCGACCGCAAGGTTTCTGTACGATACGCAGTGGCAGCGTGGGCCAGAGTGCCCACCGATGGGTGCAGGTATCCGTAGGCAGCCCAACGTTCTGGATCCTGCCTATCAGCCCTCCTCAGGGATAGGTGGTAGAGACCGGGGTACACAGCCAGGCGGTCGAAGATAATGTCGTACCGGTCTTCTCGGAGCAGAAGGCACAGGACATCTTAAGTAAAACAATGAGGTTCTCGACAATATCCATGAATGAGATGTCAGAAACAAGCTAAGATGATGATGCTAGCCAATAAGCTGAAGTACGACAACTCATTAGTGAGTATGGACGACGAGCCACTTGATCAAACTAGGGAGGTTCGTATATTAGACGTCACAGTTGTTTGCTCACGTTCAATAGTCACATCAAGAACGTGAACAGGAAGGCCCAGGGTAATGGTTTTTGATGTTTCTTGAGACGACAGACGACTAGTATCTGCAGTTTTGCTTCTTAATGTGGCCAACTAAGTGAACACGAGCCTAATCGCTCCAAAAATGGGATTTAGAGTACAAAAACACTCCAAAATAGTTTGACAAAAAAATTGTAAAAGTCTCTTTCAGTTTTCGAACAATTTTAAAAGTATGGATCTTCAGATCCTTTTTACAAATTTCATTAGTAATCGTTCTTGGAAGTCCAAGTGAAGCTGCTTTTTTCGTATTGAACGTTCTGGATTTTCAAGTAAACTAATTTCAACCAATTCAATGTTTTCGAAAGTCTGAAAGTCGACTGGGACTGTGGAGTGTTCCTAGCTGAAGCGCCCAGGAACGAATTAAATTTACACTCGATCCGTAACTTAACCGTCCAATATAGAAGTGTGAAAAAGCGGTTTTTCACACGAAAGAATCATTTCTCAAGGTTCAATTTTCATTGTGACAATTTATGACCCGACTAGAGAGAGAGATAAGGTCAAGCAAAGCAAAATACTAAAAAATAGATTTATCTCTCAGAACCCTCAAATATCAGTTTAAAAATATGAATATTTTGAAATAATGAACTAATAAAAAAGGTAATGGGAAAGCATACATGATTCATTAAAAAATGTGATAATAGTATTTTATATATATATATATATTTTAATCACAACTAATCTGTTCTGCATTTAGATTATGAAAATAATAGCTAATGGCTACTTCCAATGTTTATTGTGTACACCATTCAAATTGCTTTGACACAATATCTTAGTAACGTGGGAAAAAATACAAATATTATCTGAATTTTTAATTTTACAATGCCATTAAGCACATTTAATAAAAAAAAAACTTAATAGAAACTCTTCATTTATTTAAAAAATGTCATTTTATTTACAAATCTAATTTTTCAATTTCACGAGTAGTAATGGAGGTGGTAAAAACAGTTGATTAAATTTCCTGATCCCGGAACTGAATTGATTTTAACAAACATAGAAGTTTATATGTGTTGTAATTAACTTCAGGGCTAATTTTTCGAGCATTTTCCAATAGCCTTGTAACAACATCACCTGTGTAAACCTTAAGTATTTCCCATTGCCAATTTGGTGACAACTGTGATATATTAATATCTTTTTGGTTCACGTCTTTAACTCTTATACAAAATCGGCTTTCCGAATAAAACAATGCTAACCATAATGCCACAGGTACATTGGATTCTTGCTGAAACACTAATTTAAACTTTAATATATTAATAAAGTCTGGGGTCATAACATCATTTGCTTCTAATAAGATAAGGTTATTCAATTGCAATAAATCCTTTAAATAGTTAAAAGGAGAGTTTGTTAATTTAGATGGTAAATCTACACTATCCATGACAGCATACCCTCTTTGGTCATTAGTTTTTGTAACTAAAACATTTTCCCTTTGAGACAATTCTGGGTACATTTCAAGCATAGATGTCATACTGTTTTGAAAACTGTTTAAATTATTTAATAGAGACAACGGCTGTACATTCGTTTCATACACAGCATTTGTAGTATTTGGATAATTTACACTTGAGTTTGGACTTTGTGGGAATACAGCATTTTGTTGCTTGTATTGGTTAATCATAGTATCCAAAGCTCTTTCTGACATTAACTCAGCAACTGGTTTTACCTTTATTCTTGGAAATTTATTACTTGAATCTAACTGAGAACTTGAATTTTCAGTTACTTTATTACTTTGTAAATCTATTGATTCTGTAATGTTGCATTGTTCTGATAATAATGGACTTGATTCTCTTTCTAAATTTTTTTCTTCTGCATTTACAGCTGGTGCTAAAGACATAGTGGATGTTATAACAGGCATTTGTGGAACAACATTTGTGCTTTCGACTTTCTCCATATCTACTTTAACTGTCTGATCCTTTTTAGGCGTTTTTTTCTTTTTTAAATTATTGTCCTTTAAAACTTCAGCCAGCAGTGCTTTTCTTGGAAGTTGTTTAGGGTTTGCTACAGGATTTTCATTCAGCAGTGTTCTTAGACATTTATAATCAGTTTTAGTTTTAACTTTTATTTTATCCTTTGCAGGTTTATTTAAATTTGCCATGCTTACAGCAATCTCTTTTCCATTCATTTCAGCTGTACTACAAGACAAATCCGTAGTTTCAATTAAAGGTTCTTTCTGTATTTGTTTATCATTGTAATCCAGATTTACTATTTTCTTGTTTCCATTTTCATAGTCTACATCTTCTAATTTTTTCCATCCAGAATCACGGGAATCAATGTCTTCGCTTTTTTTTAATTTCATCATTATTCTTATGTTATCTGGTTTTTTATTAATATTTGACACAGTTCTAGACCTCCACACAATTTCTAGATTTCGATATTCCAAATATTTTAATATCGGGCTACAACTTAGTTCTGGATTATTAATCACCTTTCTTCCCATACTTAGAACTTTATGTTTAATAAAGTAATCCACTTTAGGTGCTTGTTTTTCTACAAAATGACAAGGCAGTTCACTTTCAATACATTCTAACCTTTTCAAGTATTTTTTAGAACATATTGATACTATGTTTTGTATTGTTTTAAATTCAGCATTTCTTAAAGATAGTAAAAAATCACTGTTAGTATCATTTTCCTCCAAGTTAGGAACTTTAGATGACTCTGAATCAGTTGAATCACTAATATCTATACATTCATTAGGTTTGGAAGTATAAGAATTTAAAGATATATATATGACTCCATTCTTATTGTTCACATCTAACTTGCTAATTTCTTTTTCATTCTTATTTTCGACAACAACAGTGTCTTTGGAACTTCTGGAACCTGGTCCCTTGTCTCTTTTCTTTTTACATTTTTTTATACTTGATCTACTGTCACTAGATTGTTTGCAAGAAGCTTTATCTAATTGCGGAAGATTCTCAAATACTGATGATGAACTTTCACTAAAATTGTCAAATAGCTGTTTTGGTCTGTAAATAATATAATAAAAATCGTTCTTAGATTTGATGTATCTGTCACTAGCGTGCACAACAATTCTTTCAGAATTGCAAATATTTGGTTTATTGTCTACTTTATTTAAATCAACGTAGCAACTACGTTTTATACAACTTAAATACATGGAAAGTAGGGACCTATGTGTATTAATGTGCCTGAGAATTGCTGACTTATGTTTACAACATTTATTACAGAACTTGCAAATAAACCATTTATCATAATCGCTTTCACATAAGTCTGTCATTTGCTTTTTTTTACGCTTATGTGCAATTTTTTTGCTGACAACTTCAGTGTTTAAGAAATTATCCGTATCAGCATTGTCTGATGTATCACTATCTAAAACGAATAATTTTTTTCTTTTTTTATTTCTCTTTTCATTACACTGTTGAGTTGAACTAACAGCCTCCAATTCTTCTTCTTGTTGTACTACCGCTGTATTAGATGATGTTGCCTAAAAAAAGAAAAAAGTAAAATAAAAAGATAGTTACCTCTTAAATGTTTTGGAATGTAATTCAACATTATACAAGAAACTTTCCTCCAAGAAGTAGCATAGCGCAAAAGATGAGACAAACTGCTAATAAGCAGTATTTAGCAGTATTTTTCAATGAACCAAGTGCAAACATAAATGTTTTGTATATAAATGTTGCAATGTTTGTTTTAAACGAACAATTTGTGTGCAAAAGTGGAAATGCTGTAAAAACTTTTGGCTAACACTGGTTGTCCTGTAAAAAGGATTATTAACCCGACTTGAGGATGTCCAAGTAACAAATTATGGCTCCATGAGTTGCTATTACTGGATTATTGGGGGATTACTGTATCAATAATTACTAACACTTCAAATTTTATTACAAGAAATAGTGTTGGAAAGAGAAACAGCTGAAGAAACCATAATGTTAATGTTAGTTAATGCTAGATTAGCATGATAAAACGCATGGTGTGTAGTAGTATTACCATTGGGTTAAGGAAGACTACAGAACTAGTCTGCAGACTACTATCAGAGTAAGAACTAAAGTGCGGTGAGAAATAACTGTTAGCTAATGTGCAATTCTCTCATAAGCAGCAACAGAATGGAATGATTTTGGGGGCATCTTGAAAATTGTAGAGGAATGGAAAGCATCCATTAGGATATCCTATAAAATGCTACCAAAGACCTAATAAAGAATTTGTATTGCAAAGAATTGTCACAAGAAAATAGGAACTCTCCCCATGAGTTCACATTTCATAAAAGGGGTTGGTTTAGGAAAATTTTTCTGCTTTTGATACTAAAGTATTAGTAGTATTAGCTTGATTCCACCTATCAATGTAGGCAGATATGAAATATAAAATACACATAAAATTTGATGTCTTAGCTTTGGTAATTAATGATATCTTTATATAATAATAAAATGAGCTTGTTCTCTTTTTCATTATTGTGCAATATAGTAGGTAGCACATTTTAGTGCAATTTACAAAGCAATTGAAATTAATTAATATTTCTTACTCTTTTAAATTTTTAAAACTTGTTATAAAATATATGATTTATAATGTTATCTTAACTTTTAAAATGATACAATTAGTTCAAAGTATACCTTCCTTAAGTACAATATTAATAAATGACATCCAATACAAATTTATAACCTATCTTCCCTACATGCATTTCTAATATATAAAATTCTTATATCACAGTGTGCGTGATTGAACTCCTCCGAAATGGCTCGACTGATTTTCGTGAATCTTAGCATGCATGTCGGCCAGGGTGGAAGATCAGACAATATCTATTTTTCATCCGCCTGAATGTTAAGGGTGGTCCACCCACATTTTTTTTGGACAACATTTTTTGTTTTTAATTTTTTATGATACGGCATACAAAAATATATACAATCCAACTCTAAATTTTCACCCCTCTACGATCAACCCTAATTTTTAATTTGCTAATTAAAAACTTTAATTTTCTTTTTTGCAATACAACATTTGCAGGATCAGCTAGTAGTAATATAAATAAACAAAATTACAAATCAGCTGAATTAGGAATGCCAATAATTTCTCGCCATAACTTTGGTGATGATATTTTAATAGATCCAGGGAAGCCTTTGTTCTCAGCCTGATATCTTATTCATACTTTGATATAGCAGGCAAATAAAAGTAGATTTAAGGATGAATAAATCATATATCTAACCTGTGGCTTCCACAAATATTATATGAACAAATATATTCAGTTGATTTCATAAGTAGGTATAAACAATAAGTTTAAAACATCTTAATCTTATTTTTCACTATCCCCCCAATCCAACTTTAACTTATAATTTTAAATCAGGGAAAATGGTTTCTGGAATTCAACATACAGCCTCCTGAACCAATGGCTAAGCCCCATGATGCAACATGGTACGATCATTTGCTAAAATCTATATCTCAACAAAGTGATGTAACAAATAAAATAATACCAGCAAGTGTTTCAACCACATGCTAACCAAACAACAACCATAAGTTATGGTAACAGGAAAAGTGAAATGGGCTCCATCCATCCTGGAGGTAAGTCCAATTGTAAATTTTACACTATCTTTGTCTGCTGTCTGTATTAATGTATAGTATAAAGTAAGCAACAAGGAAATCGGTTTGAAATAATAAATGAAAACTATTGTGATACTTACGATTTTACAGTGTAACCCATCTTTTAACGTTTTTTGCTTTTCCAGGTAAGTGCTTTTGACTTTAGCATATTCACTTAATGTTGACTCACATTTTTTGCAAATTAATTGTGGCAGACCATCAAACGGCTCTACCTAAAAATGAAAGAAATAAATAGGAAAAGACACATAAAACGAATTTTTACCAATGGTTAAGTTACTACACATTTTTTGTAACAAATCTCATCTGAAACATGTTTTGGTGACAACTGATGACTTTTTATACAATTTGTTCTTACCTCAATGTCATAACAAAACTTTATCTGCTCCTTCACAGAAGGCACAATCTGGTAAACACCCATATTATCTAAACAAAGTCTACAAGTAACAAAAAGTTTAGGATCTATTTCGATCATTATGTCAATTTCTGAGATTCTTTATTAACTTGTGGAATTAATAAATTATGTGTGTACGACTTATTTCAGTGTAATAACATTACACTTAAATTCTATCGTTTCTTTATTATAAACTAACATCACACTAACAGATACAACTGTCTTTAGATATTAAAACGGAAAACAATTCGGGAAATGGCAGTTGACATTACGATAAATGTATAAATAACATGCAGTTAACGCTTACTGTTAACTGACAATAGCGCGATCTGTCGGCGGGTAGTGTAACTTTTGTTTATTACAATTTTATGCCATCTAACACAAGTATTTGTAACTAGGAACAATTTCGATTTTGTTTTATATTATATTGATCGATTTAAGTCGATTTATTTATAGATAGTTCGTTAGTTAGTTAGCTCGAGGGGTTTTCTTATTAGGTCGTCACTTATCAATAACACTTATTCATTTATCTGGCTTAAATACGTCCGAGAGGGCCGTTTGTCAATTGCTATTAATTGCTGTTTAACATTTGTTTTTAGATCACATTATTACCACTTCAACAACGCTTGTATCGAGAATGCAGATCATTTGGGTTGGCGACTCCTTTGATACACAAGCCAACTTTAATTGCGACATAGCCTGTTAGTATTCGAACGCTTGTGAAACGTTTTGTACGATGCCTGTTTTAAGGTCTGAAGACTTGAGCAAATGTCTCGGTCTCAGGACGACGCGGTGTCTAAATATGCTGGGTGTGATTGTTTTGAAGGTGGCGGTACCTACAAACGACGAATTTGTGTGTAAGTGAGAGTCAAAGTATTGAATTCATGTCTGTTTTAATAACTGGGCGATCGTTGGCATTTCCAAATTCACGTCAAGGTCTACGTTACGCGCAGCCACGGTACTGCGCATGATCTTTTTGGTGACTGTAAGAATGATTGGAGGATTTACATGCGCGAAGCAAAAACCTGCGCATAAGTAGGCGGATCTCATTATAGCTTTATTAACCATAGCCAGAAAGAGGTGGCCGAGAACGCTTTAATTAATTTTGATTCTCAGAAGATTTGCTGGACACAAGATTGCGAGGACCCACAGGACCGCATTCTTAAACTAGGACCTTATACTTGCCGTGTTGCTTCCGCTAGGCCTTTGTTTCTACCAAACTATTTATTTGAAATAAAACGTGGTCAATCCCAGCAGATGATAAGGGACCGGTATCTGGAAGTACCGGCTAGCTACTTGGCAGTCTTTGCCACACCCGTCTGATCCCTTTTGTGTGGAGTTATCCTGTCTGGTGGAAAGCGAGGAGGATATCCAACTAACAGCTACCGTGGCTGCCAAATTGTCGATTTACGCAGACGGCAGCCGCATTGAAGATGACGAGGGTACGGTGTTCGACGTTATGCAGTGCGCCGCACAGTTGTTCTGTAAAAACACTCAAGATGCAGGCAAAATTTAACAGTTTGATTTCGTATCATTTCATCCCAACACACACTTAGCAAAAGCCTTTTGATATTAGGACAACACGTCGACTCTGCGCTCTCGTGAAAGAGGGTGGCGTCAGGGGTGTCTTTGGTGCCCCTAGATAGCCATAGTAATTGGCTGTTTTTTAGTAGATGCAGGTCAGCGCCTGTAGGCCGGAAGAAGAATTTTGTCCTGTAGACAAAGGCAATTGTGAGTGCTGTGATGGCCAAGAATCTTGACACATCTTGGGCGAATATTGTTTCTGTAATAGTGGCTACATAGGAGGCACTTATGGCGTTGTGCTTGGAAGGCTTCTTTGACAGATGGTGCAACTGTAAGTCTATTAAAATCATAGATTTTACGGAGTCAGAAGATCTTGCTCTGGGAGTCTTGTCTAGGGTGACTTGGACAAAGTTAGGCAAGGCGCACTTTTGTTGGTTCGTTAATCGCAAGATATTGATAAGAATGGTTCCTAGCTCTTTGAACGTCAGAGTAATCTCTTCTACTTTGATATTTTATTTCACTTCCATGAGGAAGACGCTATCTTCTGGAAGGACAAACGAATGAACTTTTTCGTACATGAAATGTACGAGTACCCTGAAATCTTTGGACGTTTCAGACTCGAACTTGATGCTCTGGCTTGTGGATGTGGCAATGTGTTTATATTTTACCCCATTGCGCAATAAAAAAAGGACAGTTTTTCCACCGTACGGTTATAAATAGATTCTAATTGCTTCTTAAAGGTTCGAAGGGAACTTTTAGCTATGGGAGCAGCTGGGGATTTAGACTTCAGCGTGGTGCGTATTGGGATAGTTTTACCAATTGGCTAGCCTTTGATGACGCTGTGATCTCCGACTTATGCGTCTATATTATTAAAATGTTTTTTTTTCTGTGTATTCCTTATTTTATCTGCGATCAGTGCCAGGACTCTCTCTCTCTCTTCTCCTCGGCGGGAGACACTCCTAGTTCACCATCGAGCGTCTAGTCTCTGGATGTCATGGCGTTTAAGACGTTTCCTGCAAGTCAATTCGGAAGCCAAGTTATTAGGGAGTTTGTCTAGCCGATTTTTGTAATTAGTAGATGACTGTTGGATCTCCTCCTTTACTGTTTTGATCTCCAGAGCTTCGTGGGTTTCATAGTTCATGAGGAACCATGAAGCGTTTGTTAGGGTGCGCAGTATGCCATTTTGCAGCCTTTGTATGATAGTTACGTTGGAGTTACAAGCGCTTCCCCAGAGTTGGATCCCGTACATCCACACAGGTTTGAGTATCATTTTGTAGATAAGGAGCTTGTTGTCCACCGATCGTTTAGAGTTACGAGCCAACAGCCAGTACATAGACCGGATCCGTATGTGTACCTCGACACGCTTCTTTTTAATGTGGTGTTTCAATGTAAGTCTTCTGTCCAGGTGTATTCCAAGGTACTTCACTGAGTCACTATGGGGTAAGGTGTTGTTACCCAATTGTACGGGTGAGCAGTTTCCTTTTCTAAGCGTGAAAATAATGTGGGTCGATTTAGAGGCACTTGCCTTAATGCGCCACTTCTGCAGCCAGTCATCTACTTTGTTGAGGCTTTCTTGAATAATGTTTGAAGCGATCTGGGGATTTTTGCTACTTGCCAACAGTGCAGTTTCGTCAGCGAATGTAGCATTCATCACTTGTGATGTCTGTGGTAGGTCTGCTGTATACAGGGTGTATAGGATTGGGCCAAGAACGGAGCCCTGGGGTACTCTAGCCAAGATCTCATAGACATTAGATACGTCTCCACTTTCCCGTACCTGAAACATGCGATTCGACAAGTAGGAATTCATCAAGGTATAGTAGGTGTGTGGTAGTAGCTTTTTTGTTTTGGAGAGTAGGCCCTTACGCCACACTTTGTCGAACGCCTGTTGGATGTCGAGAAACACAGCAGAGCAATATTCCTTAGCTTCGAGGGAATGTCGTATCTTATCATAGACTCGATGTACTTGCTCTATAGTCGAGTGTTGATTCCTAAACCCAAATTGATGTTCAGGGATTGCTTCATTTTCCTCTAGCAGTGGCAGTATTCTGTTCAGTAGAATTCAGACAGACAGGACAGGTAATAAACATATCGGTCTGTATAAAGTAACATCATTTTGGGGTTTTCCAGGCTTGTGTATCATTGTGATGACTGATACCTTCCACATGCTTGGGAAATGTTGGACCCTAAGGACACCATTGAGAAGCGTATTGATGAACATCAAAGCTTTTCTAGGAAGTTGCATTAAGATTTCCTTGGTGATTAGATCAAAGCCAGGAGCTTTGTTATTTTTTATTCTTTTTATGGTCCATGCCAGCTCACGCACCGTTATTGGCCTCGATGGCAATGACAGTTGAAGGTCCTGCTGCAGGTGTTCGTCTACTTCCCTCTCAAATTCCTCGATTGGTTAGATGTTTTGCAAATGTTTCTGCCTTATCTCTGCCTGTCTTAGCCCAGTCTTAGCTATTTTTTCTTATGGCAGACTTAAATTGTTGTGGTCTGTTGACTGTTTTGGTGAATTTCCAGATCGCATATTCCGATGATGCGGTAGCCGAGATTTTGCAGCTTACTTTGCAGAGTTGCGTTGTTCATGCTATCCAGCATTTTCTTTAATTCTTTAATGGCTTCGTTTAAGGCGGTCTTGTCAGATTTGAGTCTAGATTGATGCCAGACCCTTCTCAACTTTCTTTTTTTAGTACTTTTTCTTTATTTTCGAGAGGAATGTTAGCAACGGGAGCCCCTTTCTTTTTGGTTGGGGTGGTTTGGTTTAACCAGCACGCGTTTTGTATTAGGCTAGTGATGCTTGTAGCATCTTTTATCTCCTCTAGTGTCTTTAAGGATACATATTATTAATAAGTAAATATCAATCCTAATGAAAGTATAGCAATGATCTTTTTGTAGCACAATCACTTCGTTGTGACCAGACCCATCACGCTCAGGGACAATCCAGTTAATGATCTAACCAAGTTCGTTACTTAGGTGTTTTTACAAAAAATGCTGCTTACGTTCTCGATAACTTATACACTATTACTCAACAGTTGCGCTGCTTCTAGGGTTTTAAACGAGTCAGACAAAACAAAATTTTAAGCCATTTACATAGGAATATACACATTTACATTCAATTTAAAATATATTAAAAAAAACATTAAAACAAGTCTTAAAATCTTCATTTCAGTCCTGCAGTATTATTAAAGGGGTCGTTGTCATGCCCCAGATGGTTCTGGGGCCCTGCTGATATCGCTACGTGTCGCCCTGTAGTAATAATAATTGCACAATCTTGTTGGACAGCGTTCACGGGATCGCTTGCATTTCACTTACAGAACCAAATGTTCCATTAAACCCTTATTACAGGTTACATGTTTGTACAGTCTACGATAACCTTCCTTTTACATTGAGTTCTTTGAGGATTTAAACGGTGCGTCGTCCACAAGATTCTGAGCATCCGTCTCCAGCACCATATTCCTAAGACATCAATTTTCTGACGATGCAGAATCCTCGGCATCTAGGCCTCGGCTCCATATAGAAAGATTAAAAAGACCAGGTTTCTCATAAGTTTAAACTTTTTTTATAAGGATCTGGTCATGACGCAACGTCTCTGTACTTCATATTCGCAGTGTTGTGACAGTGAAAACCAGATATACGCTTTTAACTACTTCGCACCCTATGATTTGGACGTCCTGATGGTTATTAATCATCACTTTGGTTTTGTCATATTTGATTGCGAGTCCAAACTCCAACGCTGAGGTGTCCAGTCAGCAAAGGAAAGTTTCGATGTCATCTTTTTTGACGCTAGGAGAATACTATCATCCGGGGATCTCTAATTCGATATCTTCCTACCACCCACGGATATTCCCCTATCCCAATCTTCGAGAACTAACCGCATGATGTAATCCAAGTAGATATTGAACAGCAAGGGAGATAATATACAGCCCTGTTAAACTCCTGAGTAGGTTTTAAAAAGTTCAGAGTCAGTGCCATCAACTGGAACTGCGGCGGTACCACCTTCGTACAGATATTTAATAAATTGTACCCGGTGATGCGTTACACCTATCTTGTTCAGAACCAGTCACATTGTCCCCTACTTGACAGTATCTAACGCCTTTATAAAGTCAACAAAACGCATATGGAGAGCGATGTTGGATTTTTGAGCCTCTTTCATCAAAAGACGAATTAGTAATAGCTGCTTATTCCTCGACCCTTGACAAAGCCAGCTTATTCGAGTGTGATCTCTTTGAACATATACGTCTGGAGTCTTGTATTAACAATACGGAGCATGAATTTACTGGCATGGGATATAAGAAAAATAGGCCCGTAGTTACAACACTTTTTTGTCGATCGTATGACCAATCTCTTAATCAAATTTCAGTGGTTCATATCCGGCAATATATGTTGTGCAATATGTACTCCGATTTCTGTCATAGCTCCTATTGTCTTAATCAGAATTTCGTCGAAAGCTACGGCCTAATTCTGCTTCAGATGCTTGATAGCAGCACTCACTTCGTATTTTAGTGGTATTGGGTCTTGCTCAGCTATTCTGTCTGTGATAGGAAACTTATACTTTAGAAGTCTTTTCAAATGCCAACTATCCATTACCAGTCGTAAAATCATATAAAAGTAAAAAAATATATAACAATATATTTGTCGAAACGCTGTTACTTCGTACGGCGCCGATAGATAGCGCTAGTAACAGAATGCCTCGCGTCATCGTTTATGGGTAGTCGTATATAAAGGCAGCACTCAGTTGCGTCAAATGATAATACCCTCATTTACTCACAAATGTGTGCAAGATATGATATAGCATTATGATACTAGCAAGATCTACCGGCCCTCGGAAAAATTCCACACGAGCATTTGAAGACTTAGTTATGCTATTGTACTCGTGTGACATACAAGATATTTTATAATGCTTTTAATAAAAAAAAATCAATTACTTAGTTAACTATTTTTTTTAATTATGTAAGGGAAATGTTAGACTAATTTAATTGTACATGTCGACGACCCTCAAAATTTCGTGTCCCGCCGCGTGCCCGCCTTATTACCCGACACTTCAACAATCCCAGTAAAATGTGCGATTTGAAAAATATTAACTATTGAACAATAGATGGTGTTCATACTAAATATAATAAGACTAATAGGTAGCGCCACTATCGATTTGAAATGTTCTAGAACATTGTAGAACTTTTTGGTTGGTTTGAAGTACTATAAATTTGCAGTGATATTAAAAAGTTATTACCATACGTTATTAAAAATTACTTATATAAAATCGGGTGCATTACTGTAAAATAATCGCATTCTTCATTTACGTGAATTTTATGAACGCCATCTAGAGGTGAGTAAGTAAACTACCTAACCGGACATCTTTGAAAAGGAAAATAATGTTACTTTAATAAGGGCCTTGGCTGTATATTTGATATAGCTGTATATACATTACTACACATATAAATTGATGCATGACATATTTGTGTCCGGCTTTATTTATTATATTTATCCACGTTTTTTATTGTACCTTTTTTATCTTTCATCAGTCTCCATCCACTCACATAGGCCTGTCTCTATAACTTATATCGCCTTAGAGACAATTTATCGTTCCACCCCGTCGTACTTTTTTAGTTCCCCACAATCCTCTAAATTATTCTTGAGAAGCATTTTCCAACCATACACCATCCTTAAAGTTGCCTTTAGTTGAGTATAAATCGATATTGTATATTTTTTATATAAAACCAAATATGTGCACAATAACTACTTTTGATTGTACTAATAAATGTATAATTAGTAATTACGTAACATTACTCATTTTAATCAAATAATATATGACTATTAAAAAATGTACATAACACTGCTTCGTAGCTGCCACACTTAAAACTATATGCATGTACAATCATCCAACTGTTAATCCGTGTGTCCACCAACAGTACATATTAGCAAAAAGAGAACAACCGTCTTGTTCACAGTCTTTTTACATCAAATCGCCACAACGAGCAATGGCTTGTATGATTGCATATACCACGCGACTTTTATGCTATTATTTCTGTGGGTGGACAAAAAGCCATGTTATAATAGTTAGGATCTTTACCCTCTCCTGTAGTGGTGACCCCGACGAAATACTAGCTATGATAAATCATTAACCCAACGTACTTCAAAAGCTTTATTGTATGAGGGCTTACTTCTGTACATGTTCCAAAACCGCAATCGCCTGGTACGGACAAGACTTGCAGCGTGATAAACTGTGGTTGAAAAATTATTGATACAAGGGCAAAAGCTGAAACACTGTAAGGGTAGTCGATAATAAGAATTAAAAAACCAATTTCCCTTCTGTAAATTATATCCAATTACAAAGTATGTAATTATAATTTTAATCATAGATATAAATATAATTGCAATGGTAATTTGTGATTGTGTTTGTAATTAATAAATAATATTTCGTAGTCTATTTATGGTTAGAATTGTTGGTACGATGTATTTATATTATTGTTTTAATAAATTATCATGTAAGTTATTGTTCGTGTTAACATTTTAATTTTGCACCACGGCCTGTTTCTTGTATTTATTTCTAGTAAACTTGGTAATTAGTAATGGTGATAAGATATTAAATAGATTAATGCGAATTATGTGCATATCTTTAAAAAATATAAATGCTAATTAATAATGATATAAAAGTGTAGTTAATATAAACGAAAGTGTATATTTTTGACACGCGTTATAAATAAATAATCATCTTCAAAGATTTCTATCAATATGTGTGAGACACATTTTTATATATATATATATAGATAGATTTTTATTTTTATTTTTAAAAATATTATACTTTTCTTGATAAAAGGTCCATTACTCTGTTACAAGCAGTGTAAGCCCATTATTTACTCGTATATAGATTTTTACATTTACAAACCTGCATACTTATATCTGCACCACTCTAGGCTGAACGGTAGAGAATGCCTGTACGGTATTAAGTCCGCCTTAAGGTACGGTACGTTCCGAGACGGCGGTGGCGAGACGGACCGTGTGCTCGAGGCGGTCAGATGGCAGGAACGGCGCAGGGCGCTCGCGACGTGGCGCGCTAAGCTCTCGGAAGAGCGCTATGCGCGCAGACGCGTCGTTGGAGCGATCCTGCCCGTCTTCGAGGCCTGGATACAGTGACGAGACGGAAGGCTCACCTACAGTCTTACGCAGATGATCACCGGGCACGGTTGTTTCGGTGATTACCTGTGTAGGATTGGACGCGAAGCGATGGCGAACTGCTTCCACTGCGGAGGGGCCGCCCAGGATTTCGCATTGCACACGTTTACGGTTTGCCCGGCGTGGCAGTCGGAGCGGCGGATTCTGGCGGACGAGATCGGACAGGACCTTTCCTTGCCAGCAGTCGTGTCGGCGATGCTGGGTGGGTCATCGGCGTGGAGGGCCGTGGCCTCTTTTTGTGAGACCGTCATGGGCTAGAAGGAGGCAGCCGAACGGGATCGGCAGAGGACAGGTGCTCCCCTACCATTAACGGGGCCTTCGGAGTCGCGGAAGTTTAGGGTGGGGGCCCTAAACTCCCACTAGCTTCGGCGACTCTGAGGCGGACGATGGTTCGACGTGGTCTCGAACCATCGTAATAACACCACGAGGGTTTCGGGGGTAGCGTATCTACGCATACCCCGGAACGGGCTATCGAAAAATAGTACAGCGCGAGGGAAGACCGCGTGGCGATCCCTGACCGGGAGATACCGCGGTCCCCCGTTTAGCGCAGAGGGCGACCACCGGGGGGGGGGGGTTAGTGGGTAGGAATCCAACATACCCCTGTCCTCCCCCCAAAGGCAGGGCATCTTGAATACCGGAAGATTTCACCCACCGAAAAAAAAAAAACGATACGTTGTGAAAAGTTGGTACGCAAAAATTTACCTGTAACCCACTACCCAGGGAAAGGTATATTCCTAATTTTAAATTCTCTAAGCCTTATTGGTTCCAGAGATATCGTGAGAAGTTTATAAGTGGAAATCTCATGTATTTATATATAATTAAATGAGATTTTTTTTGTTTAACATGTACACTACTCGCTTTAAGATTTTTTATACCATTTTATTCTAACTGTTATGGATCTTATTCTAAATAAAAAGGTTTTAAAACTAGGTCATTAACAAAAAACGGAAGAATATATAATTCTCTTTATTAAAGGAAGGAAATTATGAAGATAAAATAAATCTAAGAAAAGATAATATTACAAATTGAACAATTAGAAGTGTAATATTTATAAGGAGATTCAAATCTGTGCTCCATGTACTTGACATATATAATATGAAATAGATAAAGGTAAAGATAGCTCGAAATCAACGGTAATGAAATCCTTACAAGAAAGTTGTGACTAGCTCTAACTCAATTTTATATTTTCATCCCCTGTGGTCTGTACTGGTTCACACATTTTACTGGGAATTTTGTTTCAACAGTCAATGTTACGTCAATAATTCTATATAGAAACCAGTGTACGATAGTGTGACCCCTTGTCTTCCTAATTATCAAAAAAGATCTTCAATTACAAAATCAAACAACTTTGAGTTCTTAAATCATAATTATTCACAATTAACACTTAACAGACTTCAAGGAATAAACACATTATACAATTCACTATAAAAAATTAAAACATTGTTTAGTCAACTTGTATCTACTTAACTCTTATAATACACAACAAAATTGCAAAATGCATGTCATCATTGTATAATGTGTACGGTTAAATTATTCAATAACCATTATAATCTATTTCCATCACAAAATATTACTCCTTATGGATGAGTAAACAATATTTGAAGACAATTTTTGCATGAAGTTACCACGCAGCAATTAATTTATCACAGCACTTGTAAAGATTGCGTTGTCAATAGACGAAATTATTTACACAATTAAGCAAATTTTACATAGATGGCCCAATGCTTCAAATCCTCGAGTACATTATTTTATTATGTCACTTACTACAATACTACTTAACACTAAAGTAAATTCAATAATCAATAAGTTTACCTACGCAGACGACGTTTCTTCTTATTGCGAGCCTGGTTTGTACTCTGAGAATTTTCGTTTGAAGTCGATGGTCCATTTGTTAAATTGGTTTGCGTTTGATAATTTGGTATTACCTGTTGTTCCGTGGTGTTCGCACGAATAGGACAGTTTTGTCTCACAGGTGCATGTTGCTGGCTTTGTGTTTGGGTGTGAGGCACGGGAAGGGACGGAAGTGGGGGCTGCGTTGCTTGTAATGCTGTGCGCAATCTCTGACGCATGCGTCTACGCGCATTGCGAGATAGCGGTTGACTCTCTTGATTACCTGACTGGACTTGAGATTCAGTTTCAACTGTTGCAACTGTGTTTTGTTCTGTGACTTGATTATCTTCGGGAGCGGTGTCAATTATAGAACGAATTTCAGTTTCGGAACGCATAGCACTTGCTTCTAAAGTAGCAAAAGCTTGCGAAAGCCGCGCCACATTGTTCTGCAAATCTTGTAGCACGTTTTCTCTGGCATTACCGCGTGTGGCAACTCTCATTACAGCCCGTGGTTGTGTTTGATGTGCCAACTGATCTGCAGGTGTGCGACGCAAACATAATTTGGCGCTAATAGACGTAAGAGTTGTTAATGCCCTTGCATCTAAGCCATTGACAACTAAGCAATGACCTCTCTTTTTTAAAGAGCCTTCACAAGATCTTACAGACCATACCTAAAAAAAAAGAAAATTGAAAGCCATCTAAAAAAAAGTCATCCCAAATCAGTAAAAAATGTCATATTATATATATATATGTATACATACGCAGTCAGAGAATATGGCTTCACGGTCATTACCAGAAATGGTGACTGAATAAGAATATTCATTAGCCACCCATGGAGACGAAGCCATGGTCAACCAAGAATAAACACAAGCATCTGAAAAAAAAAGAGTAAACAGAATGAATAACAAGGAAAAATTATTAAGCAAAGCTATGTCAAATACAAATCTGGAAACACAATTTTTTAATTCTTACCGGTAATTTCAATAATCAAAAAGAAAATGCCCATATCTGAAACACGGACAGCAGTTACTATTCTGCCAATTGTAGTAGGAAATTGCCAAGCCTGTAAGTACTCCCCATTGTCAGACTGACCCTAAAATTATAGAAACATTAGTTATTATTTCAGAGGATAATGTTTACAATAAACGAATTTAAATAAAGCATTACATACCTCAATAAGATCAGGAGAATGAAAATAACGAAGGTGGTTCAGTAAACGTGCTGCAGGCAAACGCTCAGCATTTCCATTTTTACAACAAAGGCAACGAAATAATCCTTTGCATGCTTGAGGTGCCCGCAAAATTCTTTCCTGAAAATGTAAACAACACTTAATTTGTCTATACACTTATTTTAATTACATTATTAATTATACCCACATGTGAAGTGTTAGTTAACAACCTCTAATTTAATTAACAATGATGAAAATATAAAATAACATTTTTTAGTTATGGTTGGAAATAAAACTATCATTTTTTCAAACTGTAGCTGCATATTAAGAGCTGTATAATATTTTAGTTAAGCCAATATACAATAATGCACAAACGTCTTTAACAACGATTGGATTATTAATTATATAAGGATCCTGCGGTAAAAAAATTATAATATTTGTGATACAATTTTTTATACATAGTAGTCAATCGCTAAAACCATATTGGCATATTTCTTTTCACGTTTGTGTTAATGCTTGAGAATGTTTGTAATGAAGAAATTGTACAAAAAATTTAAAAACTTTTCTTAAGAACTATGAATGAATGGAACTTTTGACAGTACAAATTCACGCAAGTGGGACACATGTTTGTTGGGTTCTGTGATCTATATATAAAAAAACCAAAAATACTTCATCATCATTTCAACTGTCATCCAATGCTAGGCTATGGCCTCGCCCATAAAGTTAGAGTTCTATTAGAACCAAAAGGCAGCGGCCTGCATTCAGCATCATCCCACAACTTTAACAAGATTCTCAGTCCATCCCATGATGCCAATAGGCCACACGTAGTGCACCAAAGGTGCACCAGGTTCCGAAATGGAGAAAAAATACTTACAATTGGTACATTAACATTATTTTCCTCTTCTTCACCTGTATCATTTTCAGTATCTCCTGTGTCACGAGCCGGTGTACTACTCTCTGAAGAGCCTGAACCTGTGGTGAGTTTGCCGCCCAGTTTCTGTATTAAAAAAATTGTCTCTTATATACAGTAAATCCTAATACTCATGCAGTTTCCATCTAAAACTGTTCTGAAGGATTCTCTTAAACATCTTGTAGATTTGATATTAGAAAATCACCACTACACAGCCACAACCCGGTAATACCTACACTCAAGTTATGCTTCAGACAACAACACTTAACAAGGTGTATTAATATGTTGTTTGTGACAGGATAAGACAATTCTTTGAAAAAAAAATAATGCTCAGCTGTATTTTCAGATATCCAGGCATATTTGGATAAGTGATTTGATAAGCACAAAAGTCTTCTATTTAAAATGAAGACTTTCCTACACATATGTTACTACCTCTTCACTTTAACAACTAAAATGCCATGATTTCAAAAACTTGGTGACAGCTGGCGAAGCATAAGATATTTCCTGCTGAGGAGCACCTGAAAAGTGGCAAAAAGGACAAGAAACAAATCTTCTTATAGCTTGAGACTGACTGCAAATAAGCAGAGAAAAGTAAATGTAATTCTGTACAAAATGCATATTTATGTGTTGACCTTCATCACCAACACTTGCCAGAGAAAAACATTTTATACAAATAAAGATGCTTTATTCTGTTTATCACTATATGTTAATTTATGATGATTTGTAGTTTTGAATTTATCACATGGTATTAAGGTGGTTTTTCAATTTTCATACTTAATGGTACAATCGGCTGCCTTGTTATTTTTTGTTTGATGCCAGTTTAACAGCTTAATATTTACATTAAAACTATAATGCATAAACTCTTAATACTTCTGTATTAATTTTAATAATTTTTTGAAGTACCAAAAACTTTACTTACAAATGAGCGTAATTTTCTGAAATTGGCTATTAGTTCTTCCATAGCATAATTGCGTGTGCCAAAGAAAAGTGCTCTGCATACAGGACACACATCAAGGCGAGCTTTGCATCGCCCACACACATGATGACCTTCATTACATTGAAATATCTGCCCAGTAGGAATTTCATAACATACTGGACATTGTAGCAAATCATCTAAATTCAGTAGTGAATCAGGCTGAAATAAAAATAAATTACATATGAATTTTTTTATTTACACATTTATTGTAATGCTTTTCTAAACTGTTGACGAGTCCTACATATATAAAAAATAAAGTGCAAAATTATTAAAACCTGTACATATTATAACAAACTTAAAATCCAATCATTAACAAAAATATAGAAATAGCTGGATAACGTTTTTTATTGTTCATCAGTATCAAAATGCTATATCATTATTAAGCAAATATATCATAAAGGACTTGAATGGCTGTGAAGATAGCCCTTTATCTTACCCATTTTTGAGCTTACAGTGTAACTAAAATATGAAGTTGCTAATAGCTTCTGAAACAAGAGTCTAAATATCTAAGAGACAACTTCACATCTTTTGAATAATCTTTAATTTCTCAGTACTTGTGATGTGATACCAGGCTTTGAATTTGGCTTTGGCTAGTAATCATATTGAATTATTCTTTAAACTGTACAACACATACTTTACAATGCATTCGCAATAGATAAAAGCACTTGTAAAATTAAAGGCTCAAAGTGATTTACGCAACATAGAAAATATTGATAGAACTTAAAGAGTTCTTTATATGGATTGATTGTCCTGTTAGCAATAGATATTAACTTGTGCAACAAAACAAGTTAATGTCTTAATTATGAAGTGTTTTGAAATGATGGAATTGAATGTAGTTAAGAAGTAAAATGTAACAAAAAAGCATTACTTTAGTACATATGATAAAATTTGTGTTCAATGGCCAACTTGCATCTAAGGCTACATAAATAGTATTGTGGTTGGTTAGTTTCTACATAAGAATGTGATTTTAAAACTTCTTCTAAGGCTAGCTTTGTAACATTGAGGATACTGGTATTATTTTTAATTTTAAAAAGATCGGGGTTTCACATTAACTATAAACCATTATGAGACATGTGGGTCCAGTTCCACACTGTAAGAGGGTAATACAATAATTTTAAAAGAAAGTGATGTATGTTGATATAGAAATAACTAATGTAATATTAAACCCAATATTCAGATTTCAAAAGACAATTCAAATTCATTATGTTTTATAGACAACTATTTTTGCAAGGAAAAAAAATAAAAAGGATGTGAAATATACGAAAAACATAAATAAAAACTTCTAAAAAAAAGTTAAGTTTAAGTTGCTACATAACTTTATATCTGTTATAGTAATGTAAGTAGAACTTTTTGCTATTTCCCTACCCTCTTAATTTGCTTAAAAATTCATAGATGAAGTTCTTTTAAAATCGCACTTGCTGCAATAATGTAATTTTTCATTTAAACTTAACAAATTTACTATGCTACAAAATAACACGTTGAATAAAACGTTCAATGAAAATATCGACCAACCGACAAGGTTGAACAATGGAAATTTTACAATTTGTTGCTTTTCTACAGCCTTACCTGCACCTCCATCTTTTCGACCATTTATAAGGTCTTAAAAAAATAAAGACCAAAATAAATATGTATTTATATATATGTCTTTGTCCGTGTTGCCCCAGGCGAATTTAGCTAATAAAATGAAACAGCTGTAGTTTTAAAAATGGACGACGCCCGACAGTAAACCAAAAAATGTTGCCAAAAGATAACACATCCATAGACGATTTCACATGTTTTAAAAAAATTACCTATATTAATTAATAAACATAATGTGTTATTACACAAAATTCAGTGTAATTATATAATAATACTAAAAGGTTAAAACAAAAAGTTTTAAATTCATTTAGTTATTGATTAATTACAGATTATTACGAAAATAACTGAATGTTAACAATATATTGTTAAAAGTTTCTGCCGCTATGTGCAAAGGATCTAAAAGTGTATTTTGCCGTGGATTGGTTTAAGGGTACGATGGGTTTTTGTAAAATTTTTGCGTTTGTTTGTTTGATGTGACCGATATAAAATATGTTTTAAATCATGTAAAAAGTGTGTTCAGTAAATACTTTATTATTGTTTATGGATTTATAAATATAAATTATATTAAATTACAATACACACATAAATACAAGACAATTTCATTTAAATAATATATTTTTTTTAAATGATGTTTTTAAATTGTTGAAAAATAAGTCCCCTCAATCATTTCACCAAATACTGTCACTGTAGGCAGTTTGCAAGATTGATTAAGTGACACTTCATGTTTGTTACATTATGTCGTCAACAGTTGTTATTCTAACTTAAAAGAGATTTTCTTTACTGATTCTAAAAAATATTTAATGATTTTTTTTTAGAAAGTAAGGTAATTATGGCGTACAAATATCATCTTTTAGTGTGTTGTATTTTCTTAAATATTACGTGTAAGTCAAATTTTATTATAGTACCGTTTCTTTATTCTTAGATTAACTTTTTAATAAATATTGTTTAACTTCCAGTGTCACAATGTGATCGACTGCAAGATCAAATATATTCATCTATTGAAGGTAGTGCACCATGTTTTAAAAGGTTGAATGCAACACATCAAGTTGGTTGTTCATGTAAGTTTACTTACACTTGTGTAGTTTTCAATATTTACCTTTCTACTTATGTTATTGTTGATGATATTGAAGATTGAAAAAAAAATGTTTAAACTTTTTACACTATTTGATCATTTACTATGAATAGAAGTTGTGTACCAAAATTAGATATGACAAAATGGAATTCATTCCTTTTTTTGTTACTTACTATAGGTTTTTAATATCTATTTAATGTTGCTAATTCATAACATCTGTCATTACTACACCTATTTGGTTACCACCTACTGCTGACACCTTTTTATTGCAAATAGCTTTTGATATTTTATATATATATATAGAGTTGATTTTCATTTTATTAAGATATTAATTACTTTCTGAAAAGCAATATCATTTATAATTAAAAAAAAAATGTAATTGGCAAAATAATAACTTCTAAATTGAGATTAAAACAGGTAAGACTAATTTGATATCTTGGGGCCGTATAATAGGAGAACAATAAAGGTAGAATATGCTCATATTAACTATACAAAAGATAATGTAATGACCAACTAAGCATAATCTATGATTGCTTAGAAATGTAGATAATACTTGCAAATGGAAATATTTGTATATTCTCTTGACAAGTGGATACTTTCAGCTTCAAACAATGGTGATGTGGGAGTTGTGCACATGATATATGAGTCATCTGATGCTGAATGGTTGGTTTACAATGGCACTGCTGGACCATACATGGCTGTTATGAGCACTTTCTTATTTCATGAGGTGATTGAACTACTAATGTCTCACACAGATAATGTTGCTGGTATACTTATTTACGAGAACATAACAATGAGGTAAAATATTTTGATAATTACAGTATAAAAATTTCACTCACTAAAATCTTAAAATGATTTAAATTTTTACAGGCCTACATCTTTTACTCAAGAATCTAGATGCCCAAATGAATATTCCTCTGATGCTGGTAGTCAATGTTCTTCTAACCCTAGTAATGGTATTGTATGGAATATGAATGGTACAGGTTTAATAAGAAGAGATATTCCATATCCAGTTTTCTATCTTCCTGATGCCCATATAGATGAAATTGAAAAAATTGAAAAGTGCTACAAAAGGTAACGAAAACTACACAATAACTAAGAGAAGAAAAAGTTCATGTATTCTCTGCTTTTAGATTTGATGTCTTTTCTATAAAGAAAAAGTTTTAGTTTAGTAAGCAGCATTTTTAGTAACATTTATATTAAAATAACATTACATGTGTATTCAAATGTATTTTAATTTAATATTATTTATTTAAATGCTAGGGTACATCTGAATAGTTTCATAATAATAACAAAGTAGGACAATGAGTGGTTTTATCATATGAGGCAATTTCTTTCGGACAACCATAGTATAGAAACAGTAGAAGTGTAAATAATGGGTAGTAGTTAACACATTAGGTACATAAACAAAAACTTACAAATACAAACATTTACATATGTATATAGCATATGTACTGATAATAAATAAGGTATAATACATATTATAAATATAATACAATAATAAATTAAAAATGTATTTGTTTTTGCTGGAAAAAATGTAAAGCCTACACAGGGTAATCTGTAACAGGTGTAAAACATTTAAAGAGGTGAATGTATAGCTCATTTTCTGTCTATCAATGTGTATGGTACACCCTATCCAAAAATCAATGGCAGAAATAGTTAACAAAGTGATGATAATATAATAAGGAAAAGAATTTTTAATGTTCAGATTACTGCAAGTTCTTTATTCCTCCAGACTGTACTGTCATAAGTTCTTTAAGAGTTCAATTTATTAACATTGCTTATTCAGAATTATTACTTTATACAGGATATTGGAAATAGGTGTAATAAGTTTTTATTACAAATGAGCTATACATTCACACTTTTAAAGCTTTTGCACATATAACCAATTAACCTATATAACTTGTTTTACTTAATAAAAACTAGTGAAAGTTAAGTATATATGAGCAAGTGATGCCAAAAAGAAATCAAAACAATTGAATTTATTGCATTTTTGTCATAATATACATAAGTAATCTTTATGGATGTTCAAACATGGATTATAATCCATATGAATTTATAAGTGAATAATATTTATTTAGTAGTAATTGCAATAAACTGTTCTAATATAATTTTTAAATTCAGGTACAATCTTGACCGGCATAATCAAAATGGCAGACCTTTATGCTCAGTTCAATTGAATTCATTTATGTTTGCTGCTGTGAGCAGTGCAGTATGTTTACGAAGGTGACTATTAGTCTTCAGCATATATTAAAAATATATAAAATATGTATCAATTATTCATAGTCAATATTATGGATATGTTGGTGAAATTATATTCAGCTATAAATTTGTTTATATGTATTTTTCAGGTCAGCAATGTCAGCTCTTACACCCACCAAATTTTGTGATCCTTTAGGCGATCAAAACGTGTATTATTCTCTATTCCCTCGTGGAAAGGTAAAAAAAAAATTATAGTAATATTAAGTTCTTAAAATAAAAATTGCTGTTTGCCATTATATCGAAATAATTGTGCATGGGTCGTGTCTTCAGATGAAAATTTTATTAACAGGAATGTTTGAACTAAAATGGATTTGTTATTAATTCCCTGACCAGTATTTTCAGTACGGATTTCTTGCTCATTTAACAATTACCGGGCATATTAATATTTCCGTTACTGCAAACAAAATGATGTTGGAATAAAATGGAATGACGCTAAGAAAAAAAATAACTAATTTCCGATCTGAAATACCTAATACAGTTTTGTGTAAAATAAATTTAAATTTGGAACTCCATACTAAAATGTCAGATATTTTAAATTCAAACTGCCTGATCAGAAAATTAGATTTATCGTAGGTTAGTACCAAACATATTTTATTTTTAAATATATTTACACAATTTTTCAGAAAGTTGAAAAACCTACAAAACCTGTCACTTTAGTTACAGCTAGAATTGACAGCGCCTCCTTGTTTGACGGTAAGTCGAAGCAAATTTTATGTAACATAATAGATAAATGAAACTTTTTTTCAATTTGTTAACTACCTATGCACTTTGTAATAAAAATTAACATTTTTATCTCTATGTTAATTCATGAAATTGGCTCTATGAAAATCGCTATTATTTTATTTCAGATTATGTTCACTATGAAGATGTTTGTAGATGTTATTTTTTAATTTCGAGCATATTTTTTTAATTCAATCATTAAAAAGATAGGAACCCCAGCCAGATTCTTGTTTGTTCTTCTCAGTTGTTAACGCGTTACGAAGTAATCTACTCGCGTTAAATTTTAAGCGGACGTTAATAAATGATTGTAATGCTTTATGAATTGTAGGTGTTGCACCTGGGGCAGCCAGTTCAGTTGTTGGAATGGTTTCTTTGATTATGACTGCTGCCACTTTGGCAAAAATGGTACCTGTTTCTGATGCATCATTGTATGGTGAGAATTTCTAACTTTATTCAATTTATATCAATTATATTAGTAAATTGAGAGATTTAAGATAAAAAGTTATTATATATATAAATACTATTAGTCGATACTTGTTATTGTGAAAAAAGTAATTGTATATTTGAGTTTTTGTTTTAATGTGTCTTGTGTGATTGTTTCTAACCCAGATAGTAACGTATTGTGGACATTATTCAATGGCGAAGCGTTCGACTATATTGGATCGCAGCGAGTCGCCTTTGATCTGCGCAATGAAGTTTGGCCCCCATTAGCACCACTGTCTCCAAAAGATGTAAAACTACATGTAGAACTTGGACAAATTGGAGGATCTTTACAATCTTACAGTATGGATACTGCTTGGCCGCTTTATGCATATGCAGCTGATAAATTTACTGAGGTAAGTCTTTTGTTAGATAAAATGTCTTTCCTTCATTATAATTATTAATGAACGTTTTTAAAAATTACATAGACACTCCTAAAGGAGTAGTAGTATAATGCAGAAAAGTAGTAGTAATATTTATAACATAACTTTTAATCAAGTATTTTTGAAAGTCGCCTTTCGGTAATTTGACTATCCTTAAAGGGAAAATTCGTCAAACATAATAATTGGAAATTGAAATCTGTTTTACTTTTTCTTCAGCATTTATTTTTACTTAATTTATTTACTTTATTGTTAGATTACATTTGTTATACTACCTATATGTTTTTTAACATATAAATATGTATAAAAAAGTATGGTAATACTTTCATATAAATTAAACTTAGTGGTCAAAACAACAACATTTTTGTAATTTTTTATGGCCTTTCTGTACACATTTTGCTAGTTTTTGTAGTTCTATAGTTGTTATAAATTCCTCTCTGACACTTATATGTACAACAAAATAAGCAAGAACAGCTTTTAACAATTGCCAACTTTTAAGGATTGGTTTTGAGATGCAGGTTTTTGAATCATGTGGATGAATTATTGTGTAATAACAAATTTGATAGAAATTTCCTGTAATTTTTGTAAATTTTCACCAACATTGTGTTTTCAACATCATCATCATTTTTGCCATAGGATGTCCACTGCTGGACATTGGCCTCACCCATAGATTTCTAATTGGATCAGTTGGAAGCGGGTCTGCCCACGTTTGCGTTGCGTTAAGCTTTAATTAAATATTCATCATGTCAACAGTCGATCTAATAGTAATTACAATAACTTAATGCCATGCAGGTAACGAAATTTTTTGATGAATATTCACAAAACGCTAAAGACTACAACATGACCATATCGTTAGAAATCACGAAGAATCTGCCGCCATCTTCTCTGCATTCCTTTCGAAGAGAACTCCAAAATGAGACACAGAGCGGTGACTTGCCCGAAATATTATTAGTTGATTACAAGGACACATTCACAAATGCTTACTATCAATCAGTTTTAGATGATGAAGAAAATATTGGGTTTATTTATCATAATATAACTATTGGTCCTAATGGAGAATGTGAGTATGTTTATATTAATAAATAACCCCCTTATTACAATAGTCTTGTTAGATCCTTATTATAATACCAGTTAGCCCGCACATCTGATGAAATGTGACGGATCATTCCGAGGTACTGTAGAAAGTTTAGTCTCTGAGTTCCCATAATGGTCGAGACCAGGTGACCACGGAAGACACGCTGGATATCTACGTAGGAGTGACCGAAAAACAGGAGGTTCACAATTTGTAAGCGGGGGTGGACTCCCTCGAAAGTTGGATGGAATCACTTTAATTACTATAAGTATGTAGTATATAGTATAGTATATGTATATAGTAATTTGTGGTTGAAACCTAGCAGCAAAGGAAATTACCATAGTTTGGTTGAATCTTCACTGTTTTTGTCGATTTTTGAGAATATGGTTGAAATATAGCTCCTGGAGGTCCCCCTGGATTCAGTTGTTTTATGAAAGTGGACTATGAGAAGAAAAATTTGGAAATCTGAATGGAATGGTGTTCTGTCTACATTAAACAAATAAATTTATAATTGCCATATTGGTTAATAGCCTATTTTACAATGTTTAAATATTTATTCATGCCATTGAAAATATGATATTTATGTAGTAAAATTTAGAATATGGAGCTAATTGATAATATGAGAAACATTTGTAAGTGATATGTGAGTGACATTATAATTGACTGGTCTAAAAATCAACAGAGAACTATTAATTTGTGTTGGGACAATATCTATCCTAAATTTTCAATCAAACACAGTTGTTGAAGTTAACATGGAAGCAATTCTCAAGCTATATCTTATTTCTGTTGTCCTAATTTAAGTACAAATCCTCATTATTCAATTTTTCTTTAACTTTGTTCCGATGTATTTATTTTTTGACAGTTGTATCAACCGATGAACTGTTGGCCAATGGCACCATGATAGAATTCGAAGTCCAGGTAAAAATGTCGCGACTAGCCACTGTATTGGCGAGAACACTGTACCAGAGGCTCACAGGCAAACCCTACGTCGGTGATATTTCTGCTTCAGCACATTTAGTGAGTTTTTTTGCAATTCATACTCAAATTCATATTCATATTCAAAATATCTTTATTCAAGTAGGGTAGGTTACCTACACACATTTGAATTATATATTGAATTAGTAGTAAGCTAGTGTCGGCTCAGAATGCTGATCTGCAGAGAAGAGTGGGACTGAAACTTAACAGTTGCTTTTTTTAAATGAAGTGTAACAAAGATTACATTATAATAAACCATGTAAATTAGTCAACAAACAAATTTGAATTCTGTAATTATTAATTTATTTTTTTACTTTATCAAAATTAGCAGATTTAATTAACATTTAAAATTTATTTGTACGAAGCTCAAATTCATTATTTTAAAAATCATCATTTTGGTGTACAGGCTGATGAAATGCTGTACTGCTTTTTAACAAGCCAGGCGTGTAAACTTCTATTGGCTGCTGATTACGCAACTAGTAGTGAGGGAATGCCGAAACCACAAGCGCCATCATTATACGTGGGGGTCACTTCTTGGCCCAACACGCCCGCAGTTTTCGCAGGCCACCTGCTTGCACTTCTTGCTGGAACTCATATGCCCCTAAATCGAACAGCATGCGATGCCCTCGATCAGCCCGTAAGTTATTATATTAACTTTTTTAAGTAAATATTAGGTGATTAATTCGCATCCTAACGTACGTTAGTGGTATCATATAATATTATTCTTCTTTCACTAATTTAGACACATACACAACGGGCCTATAGAAGATGAGCTTGTCGCGACCAGCCGTCATGTACTGAATAGGTACATACGGAGCTTGCATACACACACGCACACACACGCGAACACATATGTAAATATTTAATGGAATCAAGCGTTACCTTGCGGAAGTCCATCCTAAGTAAGAAATAAATCGCTAATAAAAGAAATAATCGCTAAATATTGGTCCTTTTCTTACATATGTAAACTCACGGATACATGCGGACATTGTTCCGTTCAAGAAAACTAAGTTATGTTAACTTGAATATTTCTTTCCTTTATAATTTTGTGTGTATTTATACTACTTTTTTGTTTACACTTAGACTAGTTACTTAACCCTTTCGCTGTGGAGCGCCTAAAAATGAATTACTCTCTCAGCCATTTATCCATGATAGAGCCAAATTTGATGTTATTGGTTTGTATTTGGTTATGCGACAAAATATCCGTACAGGAAGCGTATGCAGCTATCGCGTTGATAACAAACAATAATAATGACCATGATCATGCAATTATTGACACGATAATGTAAAGCAAATATACGCTATTCGCCGAGAGAAAGCTTCTATAGTCGAGCGCCAAAAGGCGCTGATCGCTGAGAAAAAGTGTCGTATATAGTCGACCGCCATAAGGCGCTGTTCGTAGCGAAAGAGTTAACTAATACTTTCAAAAGTTAAGGGAATTTGGTACAAAACATTACAGCAAGAGTCTCTGGCCACAGACTCTCTTAATTGTAGGGTTTGTGAGAGAGGGAGAGGGGAGGGGGGAATATTCAAATAATCAAAGTAAGAGAGAATTACTCCTGTCTAACCTAGACAACAAGCTTAGTTCCGGTTGAAGTGGATGCTGTTAACCCGGGGGCTTTTATAGCTTCATCGGAACTGAGTTCACCGAGCGGAAGGGTCCGTGGACTTAAAATGTTACCGAGCCACTATTACTGTTGGCACCGTGCAATTGATTTTGTAAAAAGCAGCTAAACGATAATGGCAAACATTTATGATAGTCATAATGAAGTTAACTTGTTCAATCTTGGATAAAACTGGAACTTAATATTAAAGATCGTAAAAAAACTAATACTTTAGTTGTTCCGTTTCATTTTTCTTGTTAATTCATATTATTATTTCTTCTTTTTATACATCGTGTGCATTAAAGATAATATTATTATTACGTAACGAATTGCAAAGATGTTATAACGTGTAGTGCGCACAAGTTGGAAATGAAACATGTCCACAGTCATAAGTATGTATTGCATATCTTAATGAATCTTTATACAAATTTGAATTATAACCTGTAGAAAGTACTTTCCGGTCCAAAAGGATTAATAAATCAAAGGATCTGATTACATAATATATTGCATATTTAATTATGTTAAGGCGTAAAAAATAGATGAAATAGAATAAAATGTTCAAGCATGTTTTTGATATTGATGATATATTCTTATTTCTCTTAGTAAAAAAACGCTTTGTTGTCTTCTACAACAACATCATCATCATTTCTGCTGAACATCGTATTACACATTCACTGCTGCACATAGACGTCTCTTAATGTGGTTTTAAATAATTGGATCTACTTAGCAAGTCACTTTACAATAATTATTTTTATTTATGGTATTTTAATGTATCATTTAAAGTAGCTGCGTACACCTATAATAGGCATGTATGTTTAAAATTGTGCAATATTATATGTAATTTACGATAATGTGCATTATACATAACATGTATGTATATGTATATAACATTGTTTGTAATATATTTAGAATAAACATATTATGGTGCCGGTCGAAAGCGGCCTGCATACAGTCTTGTGTTGTTTGAACGACTATAAGCTTGCCAATGAATCCCGAAGGGGGAATAAACACTAAAGTATTTTTTTGGATACACATCCCAAGAACATAAATTGGAAAAGTTCATTTCTTTTACCATTCTTATGTTATTAACGTTTTGTGACAGGGTTACTCGCATTATTGGCTGAGGGGCTGGAATCACAGTGGCGTGTGTATTCAAACTACAATGAACTTTACACTGGCCACAAGTCCCGCCTTTGTTATACCAGGTAAGTGGATCTAACTGAGGAGTGAGAGAACAATACAAGAGTATTTCCACATTTTGTAAAAAAAATAACTATGACTTTCGACAGAATACCATAAAATTACGTTGTGCGTTAGGCTGGTGTGGTTCTAATTGTGCTTTCAGATTCCTGTAGTAAATATAGCCTCTGAAGTTGAAAGTTTGACGCAGTTCGTGATATTCCGATGTTTAAAAATTATAATAAAAACACAATCAGAACAAAACATGATATATTTCATACATATCTGTTACGCAGTATTTTTCAGTGTGATGTTTCGAAACAATTTGGTTATGTACCAATTTTTATTATTTTTCTGAGATCTGATCAGAACTTGATATTTTCATTTTTATATTAGAATGGATGTACAATTTGAATTAAAAAAAAAAACACTTAATGACCTTTTTGTTTTGTTCTGTCATTGTTTAATTGACTTGGAGACGAAATCAGTATCTTTTGCGGCACATCGGAAAGAGCAATGCCACAGAAATAAAATTCTAATTAATTTCTAAAGGCGTTATTTTGCGGAAGTCCATCCTAAGTAAGAAAAGGACCAATATTTAGTCACTTCCGTACATGCAGTGGTAGTCGTGCAACAAAGTGCACCGCCCGCTAGCCCGCTGATAAATGCGCATGCGGCAAACAATGCGAATTACACAACTACCGCCGTTAAATCACTTGGAGTGACTACCACTGCATGTGCGAAAGTGGCTAAATATTGGTCCTTTTTTTACATATAATTCTTTGTCTCGGTATTATGGAAACCTCATTACGTCATATTCAGCGGCGCGTCGAAAAATGGGAATTCCACAGAAATATTGGGGAGACCGGAAAGTAATGTCACTTAAGTGTGTGTCACACGACTACATTATTCACAAGTTTTTATTTCTAATCAACAATATATTCATTCACCTTCGGTATCAACAACCTTTTGCCACTTTGTATACAAATTTTCAATACCGGAGCAGTAAAAATCGATCGGTTTTTCTGTAAAATATGTCGTCAGGAACGACATTACTTTGCGGTCCCCCTAATAAAATTGTTCATTTACGTCGATATAAATACCTGCGAAACTCGAATATAAAGTGTGTATATTAGACTTCTACTTCGTACTTCGTGTTGTTGTTGTTGTTACTACGTCAAGACCAACCGTCTTGAAAGAATCCCACTTTAATCCCACCAGTTTCAGATATGAAATTGATAGATGACGTTGTACATTGAAATTCATGGTTTCTTATAACATCTTAACGTATATATAATCCAATGATTGCGAGCAGCCTCGAATGCTGTCATATAGAGTGGCAGCAGAACTAAAGTTCCATTATTTAGAGATCCTTGCGTCAATTCATTCTATTGTGTGTCCGTCATGCTATTTTTTCTTCAGCCCCTACTTTGCCGTGCTTTTCCAAGGCGCGGTTTCGGTAGCGTGATATCGACTCGAAGCATCCCTCAGTTACTGTTAAATGGAAATGGAGTCCAATGCTCTAAGCCTCCGACATCTAGACTCGTCATGTATGGGTCATAATGATAAACTGGTAAAAGGTATAGACTAAACATAGCGTTCCAACTAAATACTAAAGCTATGTAAACTAACGGGCATATATATTTAACATGTTTTTGTGTTAAATCAAATTTGGAATATAACGTTTCAGATTACGACATGTCATCGGGCATGTATTCAACGTGGACGGAGTCAGTTTGGGCGACGATTTCGGCGCGTGTGTTCGTGTCAGCGGGTGGTGGAGGCGCCCGAGTGGCAGCGATAGCAGGCGTAGCTACCACTATACTGGCCACAGTCCTTACGTACTGGCTGAGAAAGCACGCTAACACACTTTTCGGACAAACATCAGCTGGCGCTGTTGTTAATGACGCTGCCTCTGGGTAAGCGTAGTAATCTAACGCTACTAAAATACCTCTTATATATCCTTTTATATGTATATATATATATATATATATACATGTATATATATGTATATATATATACATACAGACAGACGCTGCAAGGCATAGGCTCCCATCCAAAGATATCTATAATTAGAGGATATGCCATAATCGCCACGCTTGGCAGGTGGGTCGATGATCGCAATGCGATATTATGGAACGCAGAGAACAGTGCTGTCCATGTGCAGAAAACTTGTTTAAGAGCACTGGCAATCTTATATAATAATGCATAAAGTGTGGACTATGTAAGCTCATATCTAAGGAAAAGAATTCGCGACCTATGATCGCAAGTCGCAGTGCTGTAAAACTCAGTTGCGACAGCTCAGTATCATAATCATATACGCCCAATCTTTAAAAATTGTATCATGTAGCGACATAAGCTGAGGCGTTCTAGGAAGCCATCAAACTTCGCTAACTTAAGAGAGTTTTTAAAGCAAAGCGTCCTTTACGCCCTGCCTTTTCATATCCGCGGGATCTGCAAATGCCACATGTATTGCAAAGTAAGACAGGCCAAAGAAATAATTATACGTAAACAAGGTTTATTTAAGTACACCGGCGACAGTTACTAGTCATTGTGAACAAATACGATATGTAATCAAGAAATATGTGCATCAATATAAGTGGATACAGATGTACAAAAATATAATCATAGAAAACGTGAATTAAGTTAAAATTACATATTATGTAACTATCTGTGATACTAGGAGCAACATAAAAACGTGACCGAGCTATAAATGGGATAGACACGTATCGTTTCGAATAATCGTAAATTATAAGAAAATTCACAGAGAGCACATTATTTATCAAAGAATATGTGATTTGTTAATCAAAACAAGTTGAAGTTTGTTCGTTTTAAAGCAATTAATTTTTTTATTTCCTTTATATAAGGTTACTTTGTCACTAGGAAGATTCATTATTTATGGTTTATTGTATAAATTGACATCATAAGTAATGTTTTTTTCTCATTCTAGTGATTGTATTAAAAAAAAACAATTTTAGAAAAACTTTCAAACTTTGCAAAATAGTATACTGTTTTCACTGAGTAAAATAGGCTATCTAGAATATTGAAAAAAATTACCTTCACGTATACACATATGTATTATCGTCATCGCCTCATCAGCCGATAGGCGTCCACTACAAGGCCTTTGCCTCCTCCAAATACCGCCAAGATGGCTGGTCTTGCACCGTCCGCATCCAGCGACTTGCCGCGACCTTCACTATGTCATTTAGTGCGGGCTTACCACGCCGAGTCTACCGGCTCGTGATTGACACTAAAGAACCTTCCAGCCTCAACAGCTGTCGGTGCAACCGATATGCCCCGCCCACTATCCTCTTCAGTCGAGCGATACTTCGAGCTATGTCGGTGACCTTGGTTCCTTTGTGTCCTCATTTCTGACCCGATCTTGCAGCAAAACTCCGGGCATAGATCTTCCCTAGCTCTCTGGGTGACTGCCACTTCAGACATATGTACATGCAGATATTCTAGACAGACACCTTTTTTTTTTATTAATATTGCATATTTCTTATTCTTATTATATTATATATATTGTTTTCTTTCAGAATACTTCGAACTGTTAATTGCTGAAGGTGATTAGAACTAGAAAAATATTGTTACTAATATTATTCAATGACTGGTTATAACTTGAATAGCTTTAATTCATTGCTGACTGTTATTAATTTGCTATTTAATATTATTTGGCTATAAATCCTTATAAAACTCAATTAGAAATTTTTGGTGTAAATTAAATTCGCCGGCATTATTTTGTTTACCCAATGTAATTTAAGATATTTCTTTATTATTGTATGTAATTTTTTACCATTAGATTAATTATGTGCAATCAATTAACGGGAAATCACATTTAAAAATGTTACAACCTTCGAACTTTTAAATATGTGTACATGTAAAGTTAATTAGTACATGTTCGCTCACGCCTTTTAACATTTTGGTCAGATAACTGTTTACGTAACACCATCATAGTGGATGCTTATGGATGTACCGGACAATTTGCCAATTTGCTGGACTCTATATACTTTACTTTAGTTCATTTATGTATCTCTTCATCCTTGATTCGCTGGTTCTTATCTGAAGTTATTTACAAATAATATTTAATATTCGAGTAGTGGTCCTTGATGCTTTTGTTTGAAAAAATTAGTAACTTTTTTCCCAATGACTAGATGAAGATATACTAATACCTTGGATTGTACCTTCTTGGCCGTGAGCTCCTGGCAAACTATAGTGCTTCCGAAACTGCAGTATTGCGGTCGGGGAAAACACAGCATGGTGGGAGCCGAAGAAAAATCTGGCGGAACAGAGCGGCGACTAGTACTATAAATTCCAGTAAAGTTTATGCTTTACACAGTAATGTTAAAAGAACCTTCCTCTTCAACAAAAAAATTGTTTTACTTATAGTTTAAATTTGTAAAAATATTTCTTAGAGGTTTAAGTAAATGTGTAATTTTTTATAGAAAGATAGTTCTGTGAACTTTATTCCACTTAACAATTAATGAATGAATAAATTTAAAATTTTCAAAAAACCATATTCAAAATTAATAAGATCAATTATTTACATGGCTAGACTGATGTGTTTTTTGATTGTTGAATATAATTTATTATCCTATTCCTGACAAATATAAATCCATTACCATTTAATGTTTGTAATGTTTTAAATATGTATAAAGAGTAATGTACTTTGCTATGATTATTTTACAAATTAATTTAAGCTATAACCCAATGAAATTAATCTCTGGCTTATGATTAATTAAGTAAAGTATTATTCATAAATCATCAATACTGATATGCATCCTTGTAACATTCAGAAATTTGATAATAATTTGATATTGTCTACATTACCTATAATAGTTTTCCTTAAATTCGAAATCTTATTTTAAATTTTATCTCAATATGCATATAAAATCTTATGCAATAAAAGCATTTTACATGCAGAGATTTTAAAAATTTAAATATCCTTGTTTTCATTTTTATTTGTAAATTAATTGCCAAGTTACACATTATTTAATGTGCGAAATAAAAGTGATGTGAAACGAATAAAGAATAACGAAACGATTCCACGTGTTTAATTGTAAATTTTAATAAGATTAAAATGTCTAGGTATTCATTTTACCTGAAGTCACAAAACGTTTATAGTTACATTGAAATTTAACCACAAATGTGCAGGTGGTATATACCGAAATATAAATGCTAACCATAAAAAATTGAGAATATTATACAAGTAATAAACAAATTATCTAATATAACGGTAAACAATGCGAAACACAACTACCACAGTTAATCTACACGTGTTTCACGCGACATCCTCAGAAGATGTTAGACCCACCAGTGTCAAACACCGAGTGAGCTACTGGGCTCAACGCACGTGCATTTATCAGCGGGACTTTATTGCATGACTACTGCTGCATAGCAGAAGTAGCTATATATTCCTTTATAATTCCTTTCTTAGTTGAGAAACAAAAAACCATCAATGTCTGGTGATGATTTTAGAGTATTTAAAAAAAAATGTAATCTATTTGCAACTGTTACAGGCCACTAAAATCATGTATATCTTCCATCCAAAGCTATTAATATATCCCGTATATGAATCATGAGTAAGACTTTTTCTAGTTAGCAAAAGCTTGTTTTAATCCGCTCTTTATCAACATACAAGTACTAAACTAGCGTGCGTTCGAAAAAAATCGTGACGGTAGAGATAAATATTCAACATAGTGTTGCAAACGAGCCGTAATGATTTGACGTTTCTTATTCCATTTGTATTTTGTGATAAATTAAAAATTTAAATAAAAACGATGACTATTAACAAATCTGAATTTTGTCTAGAACAGGAGTGGCCTAACTCTTTGATAGTGTGAGCTATTTTTCAAAATTTTAATTATTTTGCGAGCCGCAATTGAATACGCATTTAAAACACACAAAAGAATGTTTTTTTTTTCACAAATATCATAAATATTGACATTATTTAAACAAAAGCACAAAATATTCGTTGAAGTTAGATATAATGGCACATATATATATCAGCACTCCAAATAATACTTAAGAGCAATCGGAGCAAAAAAGTAATCATTCAAAGAGCGTCCAAATAATTACATTATATTACGTATACACTAACTAAAGCGCCCTCAAATCAGAATAATGTTTCCAACAACTAACGGTAAACGAAGTCAACCCGGATTATTTGTATAGACAGATTTTTGCAATAGAAATCAATTAGCAGTACGTTTATTGAAAGAATACTAAAAAAATTATTTACATTTTTATGTTTTATATAATATCTATAATTATTTATGTTAAAAATCTATTTAATAATACCAATGTTTTAACATCTTTTTTTATATTTTAGGCCTCTTTAAATTTTTACTCTTTATGAACAATATTTAAAATAACATTATACCAGTTATTACATTGTCCCACACAAATAACTTAACACTCTGAAATGTTATTTTTTTCAGTTTTCATCAACTTTATTTGTAAATGATATGAAATGACATAGTATCTGAAAAAGCAAATCAAAGCAATTTTAACTTTAATGCTGCTTGGATCTGAAAATTATTCTATTAATAAGAGTTATTCTATTTTATATTTTAGTACTGTCAATTTGATCACGAAAAGTGTCCCTTTATTTAAAAAAGTAATTCTAGTAATCGACTAACAAATCGAATTGGACATCACTGGTCACTAGTATAAAACAAGGTCGTAAGATATGTTGATTAAAACAACATTTAGGACTTGTCGTTCAGCCATTTTGCCATATTTGCCGGGAAGGAGTAGTACATTGACTGTATATAAATTCCGCCCATTAAATTTTTTGCATATATTTTATTCTACAACATTACAACAAATTCCAAAAATAATGGCAAGTAAAACATTACCGCAACTTTTTCAATTTGTGGATCAGAATGTAGATTCCTACAAGCAACTTCTTAAAGAAGCAGTTGCTATTCCTTCAGTTTCTTGTGATGTTAAATATAGGAAAGATTGTGTGAGTATGGTAAAATGGATGCAAGAAAAGTTAAAAGAAGTAGGAGCAAGTACAGAACTTCGAGATGTAGGCTTTCAAACAATAGAGGGCATAGAAGTTGAATTGCCTCCTGTGTTAATTGGAACTCTAGGAAATGTAAGTATTCTTTATTTATTTATGAAAAGGAGGTGTAATTATTATTTATTACTATTAAACTAATCAATGTAAAATAACAAGATAACTGATAGAATTCATATAAAGCTTTATGGCTTTTAAACTATTTGCATATTTTTCAAATTTATCTAAGACAACATTTAGCACGAACAGGATTTTCATCATAAGGACACACAAATGTAGATACTTAAGTCAAATTGCATGTCTTTAAATGTTTTATAATTTTTATTGCATTATTATTTTTTGTTATTACTTTTTTCACTAGAAGTATATTAAAGTATTTGAAAGTGTCAATGAACTGATGATGGTTCTGGTTATTTTTTCTTCGAGTGATAATATCCTCATAAATATTAATAATTAAATGTTAATAATCTAAGAAGGTTCTAATTTTTCAGTTCATGGCTAATTTTACTACAAATCTAACAATAAATTTAAAAATTCTTATAATTTAGACTAAAGTTAGGCAAATTATATTTATTCTTACATATTTTGACTGTTTAAATTGAAAAACAAATGTTGTAATTCTGGTTGCAACATTCTATCCATTGTATAATTTATTTATTACTAAACTGATTTACTACAAACCTAATTGGTAATGAATAAATATATTATTATTATTACATTTAATTATATTTTTATCGGAAGTTTGGTCTTTTCTTTTTAAGGATGCTAAAAAGAATACCATTTGTATTTATGGGCATTTAGATGTACAACCAGCTTTGAAATCAGATGGTTGGGATTCAGAGCCTTTTGAGTTGCAAGAACGTGATGGAAAGTTGTTTGGACGTGGCTCAACTGATGACAAGGCCCCAGTTCTAGGGTGGCTTCACGCTATTAATGCGTATAAAGGTATTGGTGAAGAAGTATGTATGTTGATCAAATATCTTTATCTATGTGCATAAGTAACTAATGTTTAACTTTATTCAAACATTATAATACAAACAAGTTATTTATATTTAAATGTTATCTATGTGTTTCATTTCAATTGTTTTCTTTTAGCTCCCTGTAAATCTAAAATTTATATTTGAATGTATGGAAGAATCTGGTTCTGAAGGCTTAGATGAGTTGCTAATGGAACAATTGAAACCTGAAGGGTTTTTTAATGATGTTGATTATGTTTGTATTTCTGATAACTATTGGTTAGGCACCACCAAACCTTGTATCACATATGGTCTCAGAGGAATTAGTTACTATTTCTTAGAAGTAGAGTGTGCAAAAAATGATCTTCACAGTGGTGTATATGGAGGAACAGTTCCTGAAGGTATGTTCATTTTGTATATAATTATATCATAGCAAATTAAATATATGATCTAAAATGAAGTTTAAATTTATTTTTAGCTATGACTGATCTTATATATCTAATGAATGAATTGGTTGACAAAGATGGAAAGATCCTGATAACAGACATGTATAAATCTGTTGCCCCATTGACTGAGAATGAGAAACAGCTTTACAACACAATTGATTTCGATCCCGAGGCTTACAGGTAAATAAAATATAGCAGTTGTTATTATAATAAAATTGTTACATTTTCATCATCAATGAGGGCAAATATTTTGCTGAAAACCATCCATCTAGGCAATGGTGGCCATTCTTTTATTGGTCAATAAGTTTTGCTTTCAGAGAAATGTGTCACAATAATATAATATTTTATAATATTTTCTTATCTATTTAATATTCTTTATTGTACACACCAGGATACATTTAAATAAATTTATAATAATTAACAAAAGAGTACAATGAACGGTCTTATCACACAGGCCAATCTCTTACAGACAATGGTACATACTCTTATACATAGTATGGATGTCAGTATGTATGATGATAAAAATTGACCACAACAAATTATTCTATTTAAATGTTAATAATAATGCTGCAGAGTTAAAATATACTTAATATAAATAATGTACAGTTATTTTATTTACAATGTAATAATTTTTATGACAAGATTATTAAAAGATAATGAATGCATGTAGTTAATATCATGTTTTATCACTCACATTGATTATGACTGATAATAATTACTGGTTATGTAATAAAGGAATGTAATGTGATAATTTTTATTTTAAAACTGTTTAAAAAATCCAATAATATACTTGTGTAATGTATTTTTATTGTTAATGAGTCTTAAAATTTTAAGAGGTTGTACATAATGAGGTATTACAACACTGAAATTTTTAAGATGTTTTTGGGTATTTCCATGCATGTGCTAGGGCAGATGTGGTGGTTTAAAGATTTGTTTTAGATATATAAATGGATATACTTAAAGGGATTGTCCTGATTATTTGATTAGTTAAAAAATAAAAGTAACTATATAGGAATATCTGGCCTAACCTCCTAAATCAAGAAAATAACATTTGTTAATTTCGTTTTTATTATGAATAAATTAGGAAAGTATACATGAACATAAAATAGAATTTTTGTTCATAAATTCACAATTAATTTCTAAAACTTTTCATAGACATTAGTGTATTTTATTCTCTATTTTACTAATATTGGGATGCTAGGTAATCAGAATATATTACATGTTAATATGATGTTAAGGCTTTAATTGACCTAGCCATTTATTGCTTCTAGAACCTCAATAAACGCCTACAAATTGCTACACAATGGTGTCAAAGAGCAGATATTAATGCACCGTTGGAGATATCCCAGTCTTTCATTGCATGGTATTGAAGGTAGGTACATTTTTATAAAATATTATACTTACATGTTATCTGTTCCTAATTTGTTATGTAATGTATATTATTTATACTTTATTTATGTTGAGCTACTGTAGACGTAACAAAAAAGCCATCAATAATCTAAATTTACGCACCTAAAGTACAAGTTATGGAACGTAAAGTTTTTAACACCGTAGCAAAATCATATTTTTTATTCTTGCCTTGTAAATAATAAAATACAAATGCAATTCATAATTGTTTAATTGCTGGCATTTAAAGTTTAACTAGTTAGACTTTGTAGTTTTGTATAGCAGTTTAAATACAGCTTAAACCTCTATACAGAAATTAAACTTGCTAATTCACGTAATTGAGAGGCGGTCTTAAGCGGTTGCTTCGAGTTTTTGGGCACAAGGGCCTCCGAGTTCGATGACCTTTTTACATCTTTGAGATCTTATAGAAATTTACGTAATTTTGTTATATTATATTTTTATTATATTATTATATTTTTATTTAAAGTTTTCGATAATCACCTGTATAGTGAGGTGTATATATATGTTCTTAGACATATTTCAAAGATTGTAACGCTGTCCTATATTTTAAGTTGCTATTTTTCATACTACTGTTGTTCTTGGGTGTAATAATGCCTTTTCAGATTTCGATTACAGTAAGTAGTATTTAATGTAAGCGTCGTAAAATATAATAATTTAGTCATTTTAACAACCGAGTGTACAAATCAATACGTTCAATTTTGCAGCGGAAATTTCCAATTAATATTTCTATTAATACCATGTATAGTAATTATTGAGGTTTTCTATGATTTCGAAGGTTGCGGTTTTCGAACCGCAATGTATCGAAGATAAGAAACCATATTTTAATCAGTATTGTTTTCACCGTGTAGTAAGTATTGATAAATCTTAAAATTCCTAGGAGCTGCCTTCCAACCGGGAGCAAAGACAGTAATTCCAGGAAAGGTTATTGGAAAGTTTTCAATACGCATTGTCCCCAACCAAGAACCGGAGGAAGTCGAGAAACTAGTCTTTGACTACGTTAATAAAAAAGTAAGTTAACGTTTTTTATAATTGTATAAATATGTATGATTGTTACTAACAAAATGATTTACAACTGGTTTCATTTTTGTCGAGTAACAGTACAGAGGGATCGCGCGACGGGTGTGTAAAGCGATAATGGGCGATATCTCTTTAACATTCCAATGAACACAAGTCCCTGTGCCTCATATCATGCTATTGTAAAATTATAAATTGAATCGTGTTATGTTACGTTATAGTTAAAGAATTATTGATCATTTTTCATTCAAAATATATTTATGTCTTCATTTGAATTAGTTAACGTTTGAAACGTTCTTATAAAAGAATCTCTTAGATATATTTTAAAATATGGCTTTTTTACAGGAAAGGTAATTTGTTGTAATTTATTTCTTAATTATGTCATCTAAATGACGACCATTTCGATTTATTCACTATTTTATGCGAGTGCGGAAACTTTGAAAACCTCGTCGGAGAGACCGCTACATCGCCGACTAGTATTCGCTGATTTTTTTAATGTAACGTGTTTGGTTTATGGATGCAAACACGGCAGTTTAAATAATGCCATAAAAAGAAGTCTGCCGAGAATAGATCTGGTATTCAGCTTTTCTGGAAACATTTCTTTGACCATCGGTAGGGACTTTTTGGATGTGTGACAAGTGGCTCCTTGCTGAAATCTTGTGTTATGATTGTAGCCAACAAATTCCAGTATCGGTACCGAGAACTCGTTGCTTGGGGCGTGACATTAGTGAATTAACATTTAGTTTACGAATTCTTGGTCCATCCTGAATTTTTTTCCACCTTATTTTGTTTTAAGCAACCATTTTTGGCCATTGACCTGTTTTAAATACGCACTTCGTACACATATTTTTAACTTTTAATCATGTTTTGGTTGTAGATACCTAAATAAGATTTAAGAAGCATTATTAGTGTAATCTAATTAGCCTTTAATAAACAATTTTAACTAACTATAATAGGTGGAGTTTAGTATTTGGTACTTTGTGATACAAATCTTTTGATATAAAGTAATATAAGTCGATTAGAAGAGTTTTTATTAGATAACACGGGCATATTGCCCTTCAATCAACAAGGTCAGTTCGATGAACTTGCAAATGAATTTGTTGTCGACTGTTAGGTTCACTTTAGGACATTGTAAAATATCATTTCAATTTGTTCAAGTGGTTACAATTGTGTATTTGTTGTTTATTAAATCTATTATAAACTCATTGTAAATGATTAGATATTGATAGAGAGTTGTTGTAATGTACTATTTTTTTTACTTCAGTAACAAATATGTTCAATAAAGCTTGATTCTTAAAAACTCTTCGATAAAATTGAGTTAGTAAATCTTTCTATAGACAATATTTATTTTTACGTTTTTACAATAGAATCCCTGATAATGATCACAAAACTTCTATTGACATGTTTTTAAAAAATTGGCTAAGAATGTTATTGTGCTAAAATTACTTTTAGTTAGCATTACTCGGGAACAATGAGTTTGCCTTCAGTTCATTCCAATGTCAATTAAATGTATGATATATTTAATTTATATACATTAAAAAGTGCATATAGTTTTTAATTTGTTTCGCGTGTTCTTTTAGTATTTGAAGTCTGAGGTATTTCTCATCCGAACAGGCGGTGGCAAGTTGAATACTTGACGTCTATCGTATGTTAAATCGAGAATTTATCAATTTGAATATAACATACTTATATTCGCAATTTGTATCTATTGATAAGCGGCGTGAATGTCGAATGATGATGGTAATGTTGGCACATTGTTGTAATAATATACAACGAAAAATCTCCTTACAGTGGGCGGAACGCGGCTCTCCAAACAGGATGCGTATAACTGCTCAGAGCGGCCGCGCATGGACCGAGAACCCTGATCATCCCCACTACCAGGCCGCTGCGAGGGCAACTAAACTTATATACCAGGTAATGTATTGACTTTTTAATATTTTCTATCCAGGAGCTCTGATAAGATTGTAGCAGTAGTTTATTATTAAGACTAAATTGTTATTTTTTTCTCGGCCAGTATTACAGCCAGTTGTCTAATGAAACTGTTATAATCAATTAGATTGAACTTTAAAGAGTTTTAATTGGATTATTTGGTTAAAGAGTTTATAAACCACACTAGGCTATAATTAATCAGCTACATAATAGTCGAAAGGCCGTTGAGGCCGAAAGATTCTGGAGTGGAAATTACGAGCTGGTTGATGCGCCGGTAGAATCAAGATAGCGGGAAGTCGTTGGATACGCGCAGCGCAAGACCAGGTGTTGTGGCGATCTTTGGAGGCGGCATAAGCTGATGTTTCAGAGTAAAATTTTTGGTTTCCATGTTACCTCGTTTAATATTGGGCTGTGCCTGCAGACGGATCCGGACATGTCTCGCGAGGGCGGGTCCATCCCGGTGACCATCACACTGCAAGAAGCCAGCGGGCGCAACGTATTGCTGCTGCCCATGGGTGCCGGCGACGACATGGCGCACTCGCAGAATGAGAAGATTAATGTTCGCAACTACATCGAGGGCGTAAGTACAACTGAGATTTTTTATACTAATTTTGCTTTTCCTTTGAAGTGTTGCTGAAGTTTCTTTCGCTTCTTTATCTCCCCTGCTAAAGCTTATAAAAGTGGTATCGATGTTCGTTGTAGTAATGCTCTCAAAATTCCAATAATGGCAACCAGGAGAGCCGCCAAATGCATTAGTACTTGTTTCAAGCAAAAAAAAACGAAAATAGGTTACACCAGAAAAACAGTCCATTTATTGTCTATTGTTATCAACGTTTATATGGAAACAAGCACTGTCACCAAAAGTTTGCAGTTTAAGGGTTATACACATATGGAGTAACAATTGAGTAGAGCAAGTTAAGATTCCCTCTAGAAGACCATTGTCCCCAATTACAACAGAGCATCTCACATAAACTAACAGCCTTGTGGCCTCTCAATTCAGAAGGCCACCCGGATCGCGGCATTCAGGCAGTCATTGAGATTAGTCCATGATAGATTTATGCCAAAAGCACCAAGCACTGATCCACTTAAAACCTGGAAAAACTAAAAAAATATCTCAAATTTTAAATGGTCATAGTGTGTTCGTAATTGTCCCAAACGCTGCAACGTTTTTAGTTAATTACTATCGCAATGTACTACTATACTAGGCAGTATAAACATTGCATTCAGTAATTGTATTTTGAATGTTTTCTAAAGTAGAGGTATATTCAAACTGTTTTGGAGAAAGAGATTCAATTACCTTTTTCAAAATGAACCGATAATATGGTCTGTATTATATAAAACATAGAGATAGGAATTTAGGTCCAAAGTTTAATTTTTTTTTCCTATTACAAAATATTTATAAATTTAAAAACGTACGTTATGCTATGTTAATGTTTATTTTAACTTAGTCTTTCATATAACAATTTAGTACGTAACACTGTATTTTGAAAGTTTGTAATAAGAATATGATCATTAATAATGCTCGATTTTTAGACGTTATTGATCCCCAAAAAGAGTTTTCTCTCTTATGTCGGTCCTACGGCCCCTGGATAACGTAATATAGCGAATTATTTTGTTTGGAATAGCCTTAATATAAACTATGACATAAAAATAAATGGATTGATTCATAACTAAACACAATAATATCCATAGGTTTCTGTTTGTGAACCATTCAATCAATATTTATAAAATGAGTCAACTTCGAACAGAATATAAACGCAATAGAAATGTATTTGTTTTGATTTAAATCGTTTTCTTTCAGATCAAATTGTTTGCGGCTTATCTCTTCGAGGTCGGCAAACTTGCCAAGTAGATGTATACATCATACATATACTCACACTTATGTCGCATAATAGTGTATAATATGACATCTTGTTTAGATATCGCAAAGGTTTTGTACATCGAGCGTCTCCGTTTATAATGATAATAAGAGAATGTCAATTATCAGAGCATTCCTTTTTAAGTACAACTGTATAACACATAATTCATCATTGCATAATATTACTTTTTTAATTACATTTTACTGTCTACCTATGTTTTCTTTGAGTTACTAAACAGTATAGTACATATTTAGCCATAGTTTATGGTATGGCGGCAAATAATTTTTGTAAGATATGTTCTGTATGTTGAACTAAAACTTTTCATGTTTATTATGTTGTTTTGACATAAATATTGTTTTATGAATAAAATATCTTATGTTATTTGGTTTTTATTTTCTACGCTTCACTGTTTTCAACCCTTTTCTTTGATTTTACATTAGATTTTTGGTTGCTTTCGAGTTATTTATTAAAGAAAATCGAGTTCAATTTGAACCTTTAAACCATATATAGATTTTGTAATTTATTATCAAGTTCAAAACTTTATTGTTATTATTAAAACCACGGAATGTTTGTTTAGAACTATTTATAGTCAAAATGTACGATTCTGTTTTCCATAATACAGACGGGTAAACTTTGACCAGATATGTGTAATATATCCTATGTCTATTGATATTAATGCTGCTAGCCCGAAGTTTTTCAGTTTCTTCGGAAGAGAGTTCGCGGAACTGAAGGGTCCACCAACTTAACAGAATGAAACTAGCCCAATTCCACTAGTTGAATAAAGACGTTTCCACGAAGGCATTGGGTAGGGAGAAAGTATTGATGGGCCGAGAAATACCTCAACACCTGATACCACTCATTAAATCCCTAAATGACAAGAGTTACGGTATGGCGCAAAATGACTCAACACTTACAAAGCCCTTCAGCTTTCTAAAAGGTGTTAAAAGAAGGCTTCATCCTGTCGCTTATACACGGGTGTCCAAAATTAAATAAATCGTGATTGGCTGTGAAGGGAGGATTAGTGTGGATGGTGTTAAGATAACTAACTTGCGGTGCGTAGATACCACCTCTGTAGCAGCCTCGGAAGTCAAAATAAAATGGTTGTTGCATCGGTTGGAGCATATCAGTAACGATCTAGGCCTCCAAATCAATAAGGGCAAGGCATAGGTGATTACAGCCGACTCGTTGACGAACATATGAATATGCTGAACCTTACTAGAACATTCAACTTTGAAATCGTAAACGGTTTTATATATCTGGTTCCCAGCACATTAGAAGCAGAATAGGAATAGCCAGACAGCATGGGTTCATTAGATTGGATATGGGAGGACATTAAATTCGTACCACTCTTAACAGTAAAGTTTATGATGTTCACTTAGCTCACAACCATAACCGACGGATTTGTCAAGAAGAAAGTGATACCCATGGTCTCCACCCGAGACAGTCTCGAGGAGGACTGAAGAAAAATTATTATCTATAATAGAAAAATTATTATCTATAATATTCAATTATCGATTGATTTTGTTTTATCCACATGCTATTATTTACTATTTTTGCAAAACATTTACTACAGAAGACTCATGCCATTAATTAATCTTCTGCATTCCATAATCGTCTAGAAGTGCTGGATACTAATTGGTATACGAATTCCCTGCTTGTTACTATTAGTGTCCCAGAATTAGGTAAGGCGTACCGCTAAGAGAAATAAACGGAATGACCTATTTAAATGGTTTGTACGTTGATGTGGCCTGGTTATGCACGGTAAAGCCGATATCCTTTCTACAAAGACTGCAGAGCAGAGTCTCTGAACCTGCAGCCTAGGTGAATGGAGAGGATTGTCGGTATTACGATGCGCCTTTTTCCCTACCCAACGAGACTTAGCGGAGTCGCTTTGCGGATGTGGCCTCTTTGGGGCTGTAGGAGATAATCACCCTTGAGTGTCATAAGAAAACAACCCTGTTACATACGAAAGACAAATTATTTTAATCAGTTGTCAAGTCAAAAACTTGTCAAAGATAATATTTCTAATTTGTATATATTAAAATAACATATTAACTGACAAAGTAAGCGGCATTCCATCTTTCTTTTTAAATTATTCGATGAAACGAAACACCTGTGGTCGTTTAAAAATAATGGTTTGGCATTTTATATTTATCGCACTTTTCAATAATTAAATTTGAGAAGCCAAGAAATTTTTAAGTATCCGCTATTGCAAAGTTCGTGGCCTCGTCTTATTTTTTATCATTGGATTCAGCCCAAATCACTTTGAAGGATGTTTTGTGTTTCAAACGATTCTCGATTGGTCCATGTAATACTGCATTGGTTCTTCGCGACTTTTTTACTAAAAACTCGACTCATATCCTCCATAACCACTCTACTCGGCTAATTTGGTTCCGTGCGACTTTTGACTATTTAGCAAACGCAACAGGCCGTTTTGATACGACTGAGGAAATAAAAACCGAATTGATTCTTCACTGCCAATTGTATGGAAAAACTGACACTCTAAATTTTAATGCAGTGGATTAAAATCCTGAATAGATGACGCTCAGTCTTCAGTGCTGATGAATTCCGGAACGTTCCGAAACTTCAGTCTGCAGGAACAAATAGTTATCAATACGGTACTTCGAATTTTGAAATTACTTTTCTACTATAATATTATTAGGTTATTAATTATTTCTCGATTGCTTTTTGGAAAGCGTGTACTAAACAAATTCATCGCTACTAAAATTTTAGGCATATAACCAATGGTCTTGTGTATTGTACCATCTGACACATAAAACCTTACAGAATTTAGGTTGGTAGGTGAGGAGTATAAACTTTTAGGAGTAAAGATGTTGGTAATTGTAACAGAAATGAAACACAGTTATATAATGCATGTGTTGATGAGATTACTTGGCTATTTATACACTTGCGGGAATAATATCTCAAAGGGTTTTCGCAGCCGAGCGGTGTATAGAATGGCACGCTGTTTTCTTGACGTTACTTGTGCCTCTATCCAAGTAGCATTTCCAAGTTCCACGGAGAAAGTGGCGACGTTTGTCGACTCGTTGTTTTGTTTCGATGGTGTTATTCGAATTCGCGTCGTCCGTTGCGGAGGCGTTCTTGAAGACGAGTCGCATTTCTAACAAGACGGCTGTTGTCTCTTCACTCAAAGCGTACCGTCGGTAGTGGCCCGCGGATTAATAGTTTAGCCTATATATGTGCTGATATGAAACTGTTGGCTAACAGAAGGTTTACGACTGTTATCGTCGGTTACGGTTACGATAATAAACAATCAAAGGGAAGTTTAACCAGGGGCCTATTAGCTGTTGTTGAATGTGGAAAGTGGCGTGACGAACACAATAGGAGACAGTTTTTAGTAGTTATCGTTGTACAGTAATTGTTTCGGCAAATTGTTATGTCAGTTAAAACAGTTGACGATAATTTGAAAAAGTTTTATTCCTACAATAGTCCATTACGTAGAAGCTTAAATCTGATTATATTTAATTATACAGGATGATTGGTTATCGGTGTTAAAGCTTTAAAGGGATGAATGTAGATCTAAATCTTTTGCTTCCAATAAATTTATGGTACACCCTATTTAATAAAACAAGTTTTGGTAATAATAAATAACATAATGATTATAGAAAGAAAAAGTATAATAGTTAAAAAATACGCATATCAAAAATAATTATTGTTTACTATCTGTTTGCAGGCTTCATATAGATTTTGTAACAAAAAGTACGTATGAACATAAACGCAAAGAAAGTTTTATGATAATAGCGTTTTGTGATTTTATCACTCATCCAACTAAACAAAAAGTAAAGAGCAATAGGTCTCAGTTTGTTGTCATTGGCAGTTTCCGGAGAGTATTGTCAAAATTTTTAGATAAAGAAACTTGCATGCACATACCCAAAGAGATTATTGTGTGCAAATAAAAATCAATTAAAATTTTTCCCGAAATCTTTTTACGTAGTCTTAAAAAAAACTACACCAAAAACCGCTGAATAAAAAACAGATAACATACAGATAAATTATAAAACACTTGTCAATAATTCGCTTTAAATAAAAATTGAATATTTACTGTATTTCTTTTTTGTTTCCAACTAGAAGGAATAATGAATTGACGTATAACAAGTATAGAAACTTAGCAGTAGCAGCCCAGCGGTAGAGAAGTGAAACTTGCGATCTTAGGACCCGGGTTCGATTCCCGGTATAGAATCTTAAATAATTTACATTTTGTGCATTAATTGTACATAATTGCCAATGCTGTCAAAATAAGTTTCCAGAAGCCATCCTCTGGAAACTTATTTGCCCATACGGCAGCTTCCTCTGCGTACCATAACGCTGCCATCCCGCCTCTTATCCGTGGCGATTATGGTATACCCTTTACAGATTCTCTTGATCTTTGGGGAGGTCTTATGCCTTGCAGTGGGCGTCTATGGGCTGAAACAACGAAAACAGTTATGAAGGTAGTATAGTTAAAATTGTTATGTATTTTAAAGCCAATTGAAAAACTCCGTGTTTATTCTTTTTTTAATAATTTTAATTTTAATATAGCAATAGAATATTTACAAATTTATTTACGTTTTATTGTTCATACATTATCTCGTTCGTTTGATTTAAAATATGTATTTATTTTTAAATATTAACAGTGAAATATTAGAAACGTTTGTTAGCATACCATGCACATATTTGCATATATAATTAATAGCTATTTTTCCACGGTAAAAAAGTTGCCTTATAATTTACGGTTATGTTGGCGTGATATATTGATATTGGTCATGTAATTTTATTCTTATCTGTAAAAAGAAAACCCATGGAAAAAACTACACTGATTATGCATGCATGGTACTAATTTTAGCTATTAAAACTTATGAGTGGTTTAGAATACCGCCATTATTGTTTGTGGAATTCGGTTTTATTACTAGGAAAAGTATCGGTGGAAAGAATTACGTGTTTAAGCTTTTACTCGTTTCTTTGGTTTATTAACAATTTTTGATGCTAGTTTTAAAACTAGTTTTTCTAATTGTCCCACGATCGATAATAATATCCAGTTTAGAGTAAAAAGTTTTCTTTCCACATGGTACAAATATGTTAATATTTAAACGATTAAAGGTGAAACTTAACATATATTAGTTGATTTATAGAGAAAACATAGGTTTAGCTATGAATATTTATGAGTACACAACTTTGAATGGACGACAGGAATGCCTATCTAGTCTGCTGAAAAACAATGTTTTCATTTCTTCTTGTTAAGACATTACAAGAAGAAATGAAAACATTGTAAACCGAAAACTTACAATGAAAGTTACAGTTTTATTTTATTACTAAGAAACTATTAATATTAGAAAAAAATATGTTGGTAGCAAGGCCCTCATTAAAGTTTGTTAAAGACTTCCCCCATAGATCTGAAAGGACTTTGACTTTGTATGGTTAAGTTATAAGGCTGCTACTCCGTGGTCTCCACTGCAAGACTTTAGGGCCCTGCATTGACTCGTTCTGCACGCTATGTGGGCCGGCTACCGCTCTTTCAACTTGCTAACCCGTTGAGCTATATTGTTACTTTCGTTCGTCTACAGATTTCCTCACTCCTAATTCTAACTCGTAGAGAAGACCCGAGCATAGCTCTCTCCGTCGTTTGTTGAGAGACCGTTAGCTTGGCAAGTAGTGAACTATCGTTATTCTTGTACGAAAGTCGGTGTCAGTGGGTGCCAAAATGACATGATTATTAACTTTAACAGAATAAGTAATGAACTCAGTGCTCACAAAGTGAGTAACAGTTAGGTTAGCATTACATAGTAATTAGCGGGGTGAATCGCCGTGCGTTAAGGATGCCGTGACACGTTCACGATCTCCTGGATGAAGTGATGGCCTAATGCATGCATGCAACACTGCCACGTACCAGTAACGGGGGAACGTTAATGATGGAAGCGAAGCTGGATTTCTTATGCCACTCTTTTTTACTCTGTTCAAGGTTATAATGGTAGTAATATTAAAATTAGACGTTTCCCGATAAATCGATAATAGTAACCGACGAACCTGAGAAGACACCCACGAATCGGAATGCTGAGTGCGATTCGCGTACACATCACATTAGAAGCACTAGGTTTCCCCCCGGAAGCCTTCTCACCAGCTAACTTCACAAAGCGTCCGCTTGTGTGACCTAAAAGTCGAGTTAAATTACTGTAACAACGTCTAGGTTAAGAATCCTGATGCCACACCTGGTAACAACAAGTGACAATGAAATCGGTCATCGTACTAGATTCACTATTAACATGGCTTCGTGATAATTTTTTTATTATTATTATTTAACTATACAATAATAATTCCGTATATATATTTAATCGCAAGAACTTCACACTGAATTTGAGTTTCCTTCTCCATTCATCAAAGATAATTCGTTACTTTAAAACATCCGCTTGAAAAGTCAATCGTCAGTATCAATTTTATTTCATTTTGGCATGGAAAATACTTATTATTTTAATTTATATTTATCCCGAGTGACTAACACTACTATTATTAATCATAAAAATCTACCATCATTCTTTGAATTGTGGAAATCCGCTATAAGTTTCAGGTTTAATTTAAGGAAAATATGCGTTTAACATTTGTTAAGCCTTCCTCATATATTTATTCATTCTTCTTATATATATCATTATTTAGACCTTACTTTTTTGCCAATAAAAACGTTAAATCTAGACCAGTCACGATTTTTTAAATACTGTAGTATTAATTATGAATATTATCGTAATATTTTACTATACTATGTTCACCAGATAAACCAGAAAATGAATAACTTATTCTAATAAAGTTAAGGAAACGTTTATATGCATCTATTATTTTCTCAGTGAGTTCGCGTTCTTCTCTCTCGTTCGCTTTTATGTATATTATTCCTGTATATCGTAGGACTATTAGTATATTTGGATTGATATATATTGATATATATCTTTAGCTTGTACTAACATAGCTTCCACTTTAATCTGCGATTGAAAAAATTAACCGCATGTAAACAAATCTTTAAATTTCACTATTTTCACTTCAATCACCTATTACTTTTAGAAAAGTTATTGATAGAGTGCCTTCTCTTATAAAACCAGTAGTTTTGATCACAGCGGAAGTTAATTTAAAGTAGCTTGCTCGCACTGCTTTATGTTGCACCTGCTGACCTCATAACATAGGTCCTTGGTGAAGTTGGGGAAACTTCGTGCATAGTTATCAACCTTTACATGTTCAGGATAAACGCCATTAGGACTATGCCACCTTAAACCGGTTGAATCTGTATATGCAAACAGGCAAACAGCATTGTTCTTAACAAAACAAGCAAATAAGCAAAAAAAATTTACAAACATATTTTTTGAAATCGTTTAGGTAGTTTCATGTTTATAATTGGTCGCTGGGGCGGATACCATAGACCGACAAGCGCAGCGTAGACAGGTAGGACATCCTCCCACAAGGTGGATGACTTCCTCAAGGTCGTCAGATGATGCAGGATGCAAGCCGCTTTCTATCGGTCCTATTGGACAAGCAATAGACATCTTATGATTGAAATGAAGGTATTAAATGATTAGGATGTGCTAGCATATCATCGCTAATAAACTACTGGATTAACGAAACGTATTCTTTTACGATGAAGATGAATGCAATTGCGACGCTAGGCCAGATTGTATATTCCTTTAGTAATATATATCTATCATATTTTAATTTTTAAAATATCTTATTTATAATATAAAAAATTACGAAGAAAATTATTATTCTTTGTAAATATTTTGATTTTAGTTTGTTAGTACAATTCTTCATTGTTTTTGAAATTATATTTATTAGGATAGTAAGGATTCAATGACTAATTTTGCAAATAATAAATAGATTTAATGTTTTTTTTAATTTATATCATCTAATGATTTTTCAATTCTAAAATTTCAAGAAGGCAAAATATAAAGAGACCATCAGATATTTAATATAAATAATCAATTTTATACGTAATATTGTTTTATTTAATTGCCGCATTTGAAGTACACTTTTATCCGATAATACCGTGTCTGTACGGCTGTACCGTTAACTGCTTAACGTTACCTTTATTAAGTTTATGTGGGGATATCGCATTTAGCAACCTTTTGACTTCTATAGCATGTGGGCGACAAAATTAAGGTGTTTTCATTTTCCTCGATTTCTGTTGACACTGGCGATCGTGCTGTGCAGGCGCATACCAGTTTACAACAGCAACATAAAAAAGAGGATAGCGGCTAGCCCTCATTCAGTGTGTCTCTGCGCTTCGCCACGGAATAACGTTACGTTCGGACGAATTGTTAATACATTACAAACAAATATAAAATTTACAAAGTTTATAAATCAAAATTAAATATTGTGTTTTTGGCATAAATTAAGGAGATAACAATTTAAGATTTAATTCTGGAAGCATATTTGAAGAATCTATTGCAGAAAAAGGACATCTTGCAGTCGGTGAGTCCGGAATTTTAAAATTATTTATGGAATATCATCAATAAAGCTACACTTGATTTTACTATACAATTTTCTCACTAATTGAAATAAAAATATTTTGTTCATTATGAGTCGTCGGGTATAATAGTTGTCGAGTGTGTTATTTGACATGTAGCAATTTGAGTAAGCTAATAACTTGACGTATATATACAATTGTTGAACAAATACACTTGAGAATTAGGTCTTAATTGTGTAAATACTGTTTTTATCAATGCATCGGTCGATAACGTTTGGTGCTGATTTGTTATGTACGCTTTCTAATTTACTATGACGAATCCATGAACGTAAGCGCACTCAGTAATGACACATAAATCGTTGCGGCCTGCACATATGATCTGTAATAACTGTGGTATTGTTTTTATTAGCTAACACTTATAATATTTTAGTTCCAAGTTATAGGACGTAATATTTTTTAATACTACATGATAAGTTTGCATTGTGCATCCATCTTTATGATATTGTTTTACATGCGTCATTTGTTTTTGTTATTCCATGTTAAGGAAATGCGTTTCTGTTGTTCTATAATACAGAAGATAATGTTTATATTTTAGGTAAATAACTTCCTGTGGCTAGTGTACTTATATGACCGAACTCCATTACCAACAGCATTTACCTAAGTTAAAGATGATCAGTTCTGTAATGATAAGTGTCAAAGTTTCTAGTAATTGGGCGCACAGATATTTTATATATCATAACGGATATTGATTTTATAATAATACTTTTTAAAAAATCATCCCAATCAAAATTTAAGTAAAAACAAGATTAGCATAACATAAATGTTTAACGCAGATATAATATATACATGTAACATATATATAATATAACATATGGCGTAACTTTCATACATTAATAGAAATAACATAACATAAGCAATGCTTGTATTTAATTTTTTTCTATTTATCTTAAACTAAAATGTTTGAAAAATACCGGCAACTTAGATACGTGACAAATTTGGTAAATAAAATAAAATTACAATATAAGATTTTCCATGACAATGACAAAAAAGCCAGGTAAAGCTTTTCTTGTATTAATCTGATGTAATCATGGTTTTAGTGACACATATCAGCAAATAGCAATTTACTAAGTGTGTACATATTACATTTTTCATTATTTTCGCGTGAAGATTTATTTATAGTACTTTAAAAATGATGTTATGTTAGAGTAATAAATAATGTATACAGTTAAATATTGTTTAAAGTGTTTTAATGGCAATAATTATAAAATCTAAAAAGGTACGCTGCAATTTTCTGTGTGAATGATATAATGGTTGTGGGTTTTCAAGTCAATGTCAACATAAAAGTGTTTATTTCCGTTGAGCAGATATCAGATCGACCATTGTGAGGCGAGTTTATTTGATTTTCAAGATTTTTGTTAGCGGCCGGGCATGAGATGCACTTGAGCCTCAGGCGGTTGCATTTATGGAGATTCCGTTAGGTCTCTGTAAGGTCAAGACAGGCAAATTTAGTTTATAGCATTCTTATTATTCAAGTATCTTTTACTTCGTTTTAAAACAGGATTTGACAAAAATTACCGTGAATTATCATTGACCATAACAATTTAAACTAATGTCATGTAATTATATACGATATAATTTCATAAATGTTGTTTGTACGTTTTGATAGTAATTCTTATTGCCCTTCGTCACGCCATAACTTGAGAGTAAATCCATTAATTCCCATTTAATTTTTTCTTTTTAAGTTTCCTAAAATTTTGTAAAATGGTCTTACAGAAAAAAATTGAAATTGCATAAAATGTAGAATATTTCCAGGTATTTGAATAATTTTTTAAATTGTGCATTAGACAGTTTGGTACGTACTTCGTGCGTTTGCCAGTTCGCTTAGATTTGATTTATAATAGTTAAGACAGGACAAGGTCTGTCAGGTTAGCTATATTACGAAATTAAGATGCATTTCTCTTCACATAGTGTTGGTTTAGTAACTCTATTCGAACAAAATCTCTTAAAAGAAATATTTATAGAGTTAAATAATTAAAAATACTAAAACAAAAGAAGAAGATATCGTTTAGATTTATTTGCATTATTGTTCTTAAAAATGTAATATATGAAAATTTGTATACGACTTCTCCTTCAAGATTAGTCATACATTATATTGATTCCAGTATCTTATTGTTATTCATTGGTATTGTTGTATTAAATATTTTAAAGTAAATCATTCTTGAATATTATAGTTACTAAAACATAAAAATTACTATTCGTTTTTGTGATCAGTATTCTAGCATCGTATTGCTTGACGGTGAACTGCTTATGCAAACGTTACGTGAGTTAGAGCCTGCTTGGCCTCGATGTGAATGTAAAGACATACAAACGAGAGACGAGGCCGAAAGAAATACAATCAGAGTCAACCCGATATGTTATAAACAGGATATCGTCGCAAAGAAACAAAAACATAGTAACCGATAAAGATGATATTATTCACTAGAGCTAAAAAAAACTTTTTTAATTTTATGAGCAGTGGGAATATTGTAACTTTGGATAATGATGTTTCCGAAATAACAAAAATATAACTTAAAACTTTACTTGTGAATATCTTAAAAACGTTAAGAAGTCATCGCAGAGCCTTGGGACTTACACCATTCTTCGCAGAAAAATTAAGTTGATTATATTGTATCATATATATAGAAAAGCAATCTGGCTGAAAAGGTTTTCTTGCTAAGATACGTTTTTTCCCACTGTATATACTCTTGGAAAAGACGGTTTATGTAAATATTCCCTGTGATTTTAACCTGAAGACAGGGTATTCATATATAAGATTAACTGTTGAATGTGTTCACAATGAAATAATTTAAAAAGTCTGTAGCATAAATAGATCAATTTTTAATAATTCAAAGTCTATAATTTTTTTAAACGGTTGCTAAGATTATCAAATAATTACGCTTTTTTGTGACGAACTCAATCAACGACTTAAAGATTGTCTGTATCTGTTTTGTCTACAGTTCGAAAAGGACGTAACAAAAGAAAACTTTATTAATTACATTACACAGAACACCTACGTCGAATACATTAAAAACGAAGCACGAATATGTAAAAATATACTTACAATGAACCCTCAATATACTAAACTACAAATTTCTTTGCGTTCAGTCAATAAAATTCGGTTCAAAATTGCACCGGTCGTCTACGAGTTATAAAATATTTAATGAAAAACCAATAACTACGTCTGTAATATTAGGATTATTTTAATCTCTAATATTAATACAGAAATATATATATCATTAAAAATAACAATAAAATATGTGAAGTTTTCAAATTAAGTTGATGAATTGTTACAATTACTAACTAGATAAATAATTAGCCTATTTAGGGCTTCGCAGTATCTATTTACAATTATTTCATTTAAATGCGGCCATGTCTATTACTGCTAATGGCTAATTTGTAACTTAAAGATGTTGGAACATGTCTCGTAGTTTTTCCGTATATATACTTTATTTGTGACAAACAATTTTCTATATTTTTTCCCAAATTGCGTAGATGTTCTGTTGGGCTGAATTTTTTACAGATAAAATCTATACCAGCTGCCCCTTGTATTAAAATTAAACTGAAATCGGTTGATAGGCCAATTAGGTGTAGATCCTAGAAAATATTATTAATAATATGTATGTAGCTTAATTTTGAGCAAATTATTTATTAAAACTTTCATCTCTCGCTCAAACAAGGATTACTAATATGCAAAAGAAATCCAAAAGTTAGAGATTTGTACTCGTAAAAGTAAAAAAAGCGCAAAAAATGTATTTGCTTTGTTGAATAATTTGCCTTTATTTTAAAAATACTTGATTTAGATTTTATTATACAGGGCGAATGGTAGAAGGTGTAAAAGTTATAATGAATGTGTAAACCCTTTCCATAAATCAATCTGTCCCTGACAGACTGGGAGAAAAATAATTAAAGCATCATATCTCCAAGTTTTACTTTATACTGAGTGATTGAAAAAGGTGTTGGCTTTTGTCAATAATAAAAATACAAATTCACTCATTTAAAAGCTTTTATATTTATAACCTCTGTATATTTCCAGACTCCAACTTAACGTTGATTTATGAGATATCCTTTATGTGCATCACATACGCAGATATTAATGACAGAAAATAAACAATATAATATAAACATTAATAATAACAGTTGTAAAGTATCCCAAGTATAGTATTTCTTTTACATTAAAATAATTTCATATAGTGACATTTTAAATAATGAAACATTTAAAGTGGAATAAAGTTTATCAAGGTTCACACGAGGAAATTGTCAAATTTGTTCGTGAATATTATAATTGCAAGTTTTCGTACGCTTTATATTGTGTTAATTATAAAAAAGTTTTCATAACACGATAGAATATATATTATAAATAGAATAAATAAATACTAATAACCTAAGAGGTTACCTGCCTCGTGAATTAATAAAAGTCGATTGCGGACGACATCTTCAACTTTAAGACGCCTTATTATTCTGGTCCATGAACGTCTGTTCAAAAAAGAAAAAAAAAAACAATTTATATCTTTTATCGCCGTTTCGATCGACATATTGTTAAAACCAGATCCAGGTGACCGATTTATTTCCAATGTTTTTAGTTTACTGCAATATACAAGTGATTGGTTACAAGTTTAAAAGTTGAATAAGAACGAATGTTTAGTTCATTTGTGGTCAATTATTGTATGGTACATCTAATCCAAAAATCAATGGTTTCTAAATTATTAACTTAATGATAATATAATAAGAAAAAGTGATTTTTGATTCAGATTACTACATATTACTGTTAAGTATTTGTCTACGCAGAGTTTGTACTGCCAAAAGTAGTTATGTGTTAGTATGTTTATTATATTATTACGCCTAAAAATAGTTATTTTAGAGTGACCAACCGTGACTTTATACTAGGTGATTGGTAATAAGTGTGTATATATATATATATATACATATATATATATATATATGTATATATATAAATATATTTATATGTATATATATATATATATATATTTATTTTTATATATATATAATAGCTACTTTAACACACAAAGCAATCATCATTGTGCATTAGATTTAAATTAATCAACATCCGTATCGTTCGGGCGTTATTAAGGTCGAGCGAGAAATGAATAGCGATTGCTTTCTGTTGGCCTCGTTTTTGAAAAAAGTCGACTTGTGTTTTTTTTTCACAATGTGCGATTTTTTCACAATGGAAGAGATACGGACCAGACAAAAGCTTGCTTTTAGTATTTGGAAAGCTTTTAAACGTTTTTTTTACTAAGCTACATTTTGAAAACGGCACTTTATAAAAAGAGCGTAAAACTATATTTAGAGAAATAGTTTCACTCCTCCAGGTGATTTTAAAATTTTAATACATAACGTTGGTATTGACACGGTTTACCGATCCGGCTGTTGTGTAATAAAAGAGTCCGCGGTGACGCGTTGTTGACTTTCTCTGAAGCAGCACAGTTAAATCTTACAAAGCGTGAATGGAAGGGAAATCCATGCATTATGCCCACATGTCTCATTATATGCAGAGAACCAATTGGTAACGTGGTCAGCGCAGTGAGATCGGGAATCCCCGTGACGTTCGTAACATTTAAATTCGCACAAAGCCAACGCGGCACGATTCGCTACACTGTTGTCTCATGTTTCACTGGTTCTTTTAAATTCGCAATTTATAACTGTTAAAGGTAATTGTTTTATGTTTTTAAATATGCCAAATGGTGCAAATAAAACAGAATACGTATCCAATATTTTACAGTTCGGGCTGTAAAAGATTGATTACTCTGGGTACTAAATCGTGCCATTACTGACTTTATGACCGTAAAAGTAAATGCAGTGCTGGTAATTTAAAAAAAACGCCTGCCCATTTGGGATTTCCCACACGTTATTGGAGCTGTGATGAATTGAGTCAGGGGCAGCTGCCTATCGCTAGAAAACATTCGTGACAAATCGCCGTAACATTTAGTTGAACATGTAAAAGCTAGGCGTGTGAACGTATTATTAAATCACACACATCGTACATCGAGTTGTGACAAATGAAAGGAAATCTTAATTAGTTTCTGTAACGGTATCGATGCAATGTATTTAATATCAATAACATAAATTTAATTTGTATTATAATATGAAAAATAATTAGTCAACGTTTGTAATGGTAAAAAAACAACAGTTTTAATTTTAATGTGAACGTGATCTAGAGAGCTATCTAAATAAATGAGTGTACTATTTTATTGGACTTTCTCCCCTCCACTCGTTTATCTACCGCAAACTCGACCTTTGCGACTCAACCGCAACGAGAGAAAGCAGTGTTTCTATATAATTGTTCACTGCCACTACAGTTGAATTCTTCTAACTATCTTTTTTTGTGTGAATCATTACGATACTATAATTTTATTTAAAGGTAGGTCAGACGTTAACGAGTTTCAAATTATAAAAAGATAATTCAACTTATTTTCATCGAAAATTGACAGTTTGAAGCTTATTAACAAATTCATTGTATTTAATTATTTGTTTAATACTGGTATATTTTAAGACGCTACAACAACAGAAACTTATAACAATGCTACAGGATGTTTTTACTATCGCAATATTGATATTATTCTGAATAAATTTATTGTTTTTAGGCTTGCTTTCATTTACACTTTTATTCGTATTTTGTACTTCTATTATAATTTACGTTGATCTAAATAATTGTGAAAAATGGTCTTTACATATTACACTAAAGATAAAACATTGTTGTTTCAGATTAAAGATGCTGAAATCATTGGTGCTAATATTTTTAATATCAACGACGTTAGTAAGCAGTCAGTGCTTTTACAAAGATGACTCCTCTAAGAAATTGGATTCACAGTCGCGTGAATTGTTGTACAAAGGACAACTGGAATTCACTTTGCATCTCTTTAATGAGATAAATAAACTCGTACCCGATGACAACATTTTCTTCTCGCCATTCTCTGTGTACCATTCCCTGTTATTAGCGTACTTCGCTGCAGGTGGACAAACTGAGCAATCATTAAAACATTCCTTAAAAATAGCTGATAAATTGGTGAGTTGATTTTTTATTTTTAAACCGTTTATGTACCATTTTTATTTACACAGCACAAATTCAGAATCTAAAGCATAGTTTACAAAACGTGTAATAATAGTATAAGATACCTGCATAATATTAATACCATAGTTTTTTTTATTTATTATTATAACAAGTACGGATAGGCAACTTTAAAACAAAAAATTTTTAACAACTTTTAAACAAAATATTTGCATCAACTCTAAAGAAAAAACATTATTTCTTAAAATTTCAAGAACCGTGTTAATAAATATTTTGTGGAAGTTATTACAAACTTTCCTTCATTTTTCATTGAATTGCTCTTATATTTTGTTCCTTACAAGTATTTAGAAGACATTGGTAAAGCAAAAGGGTACAGGTGCTGTGTTGGGATATACAGTACGCTTTACTTAGCAAAAGTTATGTGTGAGATATAAGATTATTATATTCGTTAGACGTACCATCTTATATCATGTTCTAAAGAAAATACTATATTAGTGATTTCTGTTTATAAAAGTAATGACGTTTCTTTTTATTTCTTTTCAGGATAAAATAAATTTAATGACGGCTTACAAGGTAGATAAGAGGTCACGGGTAATGAATAACAACAGCGATAGCTACGAGTTCACCAGCGCGAATAAAATGTTCGTAGACAGAGGACTCAACGTTCGCCAGTGCTTATTGGAACTGCTCTCCGAAGAACTGGATGCTTTGGTACGAAACATTATTTATTAATAATATAAAATATATAATAACGCATGTTTATCTTGTATAGGTAGAGCTTCTAAAACCTCTTCTATATTAAACGATTTTAAGAGAAAAAGGAGATATGTTGTTTGTTGTCTTGTAAACGCCTACTAGTGTGTGGGAATGATAGAGCGAGACTGTGTGTGGTATTTTTATTGCAGCATTGTTGCAATGAATAAAATGTCTTTGATGTCCTCAAAATAAATATGTTTGACACATATTTATTTTGAGAACATAACTAAAAACGGACGTAAATGTATTTCGAGGAAAATCACGACATCCTACGGCTTGTCGTTGTATAGAACAGTGCGTCGCGGGATCCTTTAATGAGTTCTCCGATACCGAATCAAGAATTTCCTTTTGATTGTACACATTCAATTTAAGACTAATAAAAATTAAACTATAATCTTTTGAATTATAAAAGATGACAGGTTTTGAATGCTAAAATGTGTGCTAGCTCTCATAAAAAAGTCTGGAAAACTGGAGAGCCTGTAGACATCCGTAAAAAAAGCAGTGACCAAATTAGACATGAATATAGTGCGTGCAGTAATTGATGAATAGTCACATAGACAACAGTAATGTATCCAAAATAGAGGTGCACATTATGGATACACTTCGACTTAAATCAATCTTACTATATTTTTTTAGCGTAAAAAAAACCTTAAAAAAGCCTTAGTTTTAATTTTATAGGTGACAATACTTAAAGACCCGCTATGCATAATAACTATAATATTTTTTTATGAAAGCATTCAAAATGATTTCAGTTGTATTGTATTACAACAACATACAAAGGTTTATAATTGTTAAGAAAAGGTTATTTATATTTTACGAGGGATATTAAAAACAGTTTTACAATATTCCTCATAAAATGTATTATAATTCTTATAAAACCGTTACTCAATTTATCATTGACCGAGTATGCCAACATATCAAACGTGTTCAGTTACAAATTCAGCGTTATGACATGACATGATTATTGATATCAACGGTGAATTGGTCATACAAATAACTAACTTTTTATAGCTTGCAGTAATTACATGAATTTAGTTAACCTATTAATTTTCAACAGGGAGACGCGATGATACGATCCTTGTGCCAAGTGCCTAGTCCCTTAATGGTATAAAAGGAACCATTTTATTGAAACATAAGTTATTGTGTTTAAAAATTACTCGTGGATTAGTATTTATCTAAAGTCGATGTTCGCTTATTATGAAAAGCGCTTTTATAACCATTTCATAATGAGACAACGAACTACACATGCGTATTTGTAACTAGGATTCCGAAAACTGTTCCTTTTTTTAATTTGTTAACTGTCCCCGCTTCGATTTCGTTAAAAATACATTCGAACCGTAAATAGACAAAATTTTAGTCTTTTTGAGATACTTCTTTTTATTTACTGAATAAAAAAAAATATTACGGAAAATTGTCCACAAAGAAATTTGCTACATAATAGCCAAAGCTCGATTAAATTTTAAATTCAAAAACGTTTTGCTAAATTGCAGGTATCTTCGTTCAGATGTGTACGGATTTACTTTGAATTGGTACATCTCCTTGATGATGATGATCTCCAAAATTTAAAAACTTTGAGTCTGTGTGACTGAAATAATATAAATAAATAAAAAGTCGCTTGTGCTTAATAATTTGACAAATTTGTCTGAAGTTTTTCAATGAGTAGTTTAACTCACTACTTTTGTTTTAAAAAAAGGTTGCAGTCCGTTAAGAATTTTCTAGTCAAAAAATATTATAAAAAAAATTAGAGTATTAACATAATTATATCGAAGTTGACCTTTTGTTGACCACAATTTTTTATACAATCTGCAAATCATTTAAAAGATGTCTCATAGCATTGAGTAGTGTATTTATTCGTATGTTATGTATTATCTCAAAACTTTGTACTACACAAAGAATGTGTCATAGTTAGAAATCTGTGATTTTTTTTTATAAAATGCTTAACATAACATCATGTATAATATATTATAATATAATACATTATTAATTATTTATACTATTTTATTTCAGAATTTCCACGATAATCCATTCGAATCACGTGATTACATCAACGAATGGGTGGCGCGGGTTACAAAGAACAACATTAAAGATTTATTGCCAAAAGACGCAATTACTCGGGCTACAAAATTAGTCCTAGCCAACGCTGCTTATTTCAAAGGAGTTTGGGCTTCGAAATTTCCGTCAGAAAGGACTAAGAAGGAACCCTTCTTCGTATCTGAAACGCGACAAACGCTCGTACACTTTATGAAACAAAAAGGAACTTTCCATTACAGTTAGTACTCTTATTATTTATATCTTATTATTCTTTTAAGCATAATATGTGTTTATGTAAAACTAGTAAGATATTAAAACTAAAAAACATAGGATAAAAAGTAAAATATTTATAATAATGTTTTGTTTGTCCGCAAAAACACTCGAAATTATTTAAAAAAACAGTAATGGAAACGGTGTTAATACAAGGAATAAAATAAGCAGATTTCAAAAATTAACTAGATCATTTATGGTACAGGGTACGTATGTACTATAAAAGTCCATAAAAGATTTCAGATCTGCCACTGGAGAAATTTAAAACCAATATTACAAACATAATGTTAAAAAAGTATATTTTTATATCCAAGAATACTGTATTGATGCTAAAGGGTGGATATTAATATTGTTGATGCTCTCCTAGGAAGCTAATTGTTGCCATGGGCTCATTGTACAACCATATTTGTTAAGAGCTAGTGTTACGTTTCTTGTCGGCTTTCGCTTAAAAAATAAATAACTGTTTTTTATAAATGTATTTTTGTTTTAGTGGTGAACGATGATCTCGGTGCTCAAATATTAGAACTACCATACAAGGGCAATGATATGAGCATGTACATTTTCCTGCCTCCCTACTCTATGAAAGAAGGTACCCATGAATTTTGGATTAATAATGTATTTCTTTTATTAATTAACTACGAATTACATTAGTTTACACTTCTTGTTATTAGGTAAATTTCAACTAAAATATTGTTAAGCATAGATTGTTAAATTATTGTCACATAGTTCAAATGTATTACAATGTCTTTTAAACACGTTTGATTTCAGGTGTAACCAATATTATTGCGAATCTTACTCCGGAGCGGCTAGCTTCAGTTGTTGAGGAGAACTATATGGGCCGTGAAGTTGTTGTCGAGATTCCCAAATTTACAATTGAACGTAGTCTATCTATTAAAAGGGTAAGAATTTCTTTTTAATTAATAAAAATTTAATAATAAATAAATTAATTAAATAATAAATAAAGTTAGAAGACTTAATAATAGAAGAAAAATAGTCGTAACTTCAGACTAATTGTGTACTATACAGTATATGTAAATGTGTACTTTATATCTACATTATAATGTCTCCTATTTGCGTTTACTTGTTATGACTATTCAATGTTTTGTATAATTCTTTTATCACGTTTACACACCTGCATACTTCTGTCTTGCACCACTCTAGGTTTACTGGGAGATGCTTTTAAGAAAAAAAATGAGGCTCTGTCAAAATTTATGACGTTGATAATGAAGAAAAAAGTGTCACTCTTTAACAAAAAGTGGCCGTGGGCGAGAGGCCTTTAACTCAATAAATAGCAAACCAGTAATAATTACTTAGGTTTTGTTTTATTTTTGGCACTTTTAAATATTTCATGGGATTAGAGCTAGAAATTATTCCTTAATTTAATATATAAATGAAATAAAACCCGTGATGGGTTGAAATGATAGTACGTACTCTTACGCATCTAATCACGATCTTTTTTATAACACTTATTTAAAGATGAAGTGTCTTTAAAATAAGTGTAATAAAATTACAACAATAGAATAATATGATGCATAATGGGATATAAATGGGATGGGACACTGGTTAATTTATATCCATTTTGTGGTTCTAAAACGAGTAATGGACTTATTAAATGTGAAATTTATTAATCGTAAAGTTATGTGTTTTGATTAGGATAAACGCTAACATTATTAAACTATGTTATTTGTTGTTACTACTATATTTTAATATTATATACTACTATACATATTCTGAATTGTTTCAGGTTTTAGAAGCTCTGGACGTGGGCGACTTGTTTAACGTAACTGCCGACTTTAGCACGTTGACTGAAGACCACGGCGTTCTGTTTGACGACGCCGTACACAAAGCTAAGATCCAAATTGACGAAGAAGGTGAGATCATAATATAACATTAAAAGATATGATAAAATAGGAAATTTAGTGTCCCGTTACATTTATATCCATGTTACATACTGATGAAGTTTTTTTAGAGTAAAATTTGCGTTCAATGATCTTAAGTTTTTATGTTTAGTTAGCCGAGTAGCCTGAATTATAGCCTGAAAAATAAATATATTTTTATAGTACTTGTTTGTTCTTTACGTATACATTAATCGGATTTTCGTTGAAAAGATAATCCGATTAATGTATAATTTTCTGATAAAGTTAACTTCTAAATATATTATATAACAAATAAAAGGAATTACTTTTATAGAAATATTAATTCTCTTGTAGGAACCGTAGCGGCAGCTGCCACAGCAATCTTCGGCTTCAGATCATCCCGGCCAGTGGATCCCAGCGTGTTTATTGCCAATTTCCCCTTCGTTTATATCATTTACGAACGTCCTACAAACTCTGTACTCTTCATGGGCGTTTACAGAGATCCCAAAAAGTAGACGATATCATGTCAAGTTTTAGAAATATGTATTTGTAACCGCCGTAATATTTATTTTTATTTAGAAAAAGACACTGTGTTAAGAATTTTAAAACGGTCTTATCGATTCAAATATGACTAAATAGACCATTTTAATTTATTAAAATAAAAATTACACAAACAAAATTTGTATAGTTTTTGACTCCATTATTTTATAGTCACTACATTAATTCTGTCACATTTGTTATTGCTTGTTTGTTTCACGTTAGAGTATCGCAGCTCTCAAATTAAAATTAAGGTTAATTTAAGTAAGCAGTTTATATGTAAGCAATCTGCGTAATCTGTAATATTAAAAATAATATAATTTTATTAGATGTTTTTATTAAACCTTGATTTCACTACCATTTACAAAATTTAAAAGGCATATTAGAAATAAATTGACGGAAAAAGCATATTATTCAATAATTCGATTGTTTAAATAAAAAAGTTTCTAACTCATTTGTAATAAACGGAAGCAGATTTTGAAATAAAATTTCGTAACAATTTTTTACATAAAGTGAACTACTTTATGTAAAACATAAACTTTTAATAATAATAATAAACCTTAAAACCTTTTACAAAGTACAAAATAAATTGACGAAAAGAGTAAAAGGCCAAAAATAAATAAATAAACGAATATTTAGATGTTAAGAACCCATGGAAATGATGACGTCTGATTATTTTGATTTCATTTAGGTTATATCCCACAAAGCGTATTTGTATAATTCTGTTTATTAAAAAAACTTTATTAAAAATGATTTGTTATGGAGTTTCTTCATTTCCTGCTTCCTCTCCACACCTTGCGAAGCAGAGTCAAAAAAAATTGGTTTAAAAAACTCAATAAATAATAAGTTGACAATCAATAAGAGTTCTGTTAAAAGTTCCAATGTTGAATAAACTAATATTATCTTATCTTTATCTTTTGTTAATGGTGGACCATACAAAAGAAGGAATTGCAATGATAAGCATTACATGCGTTAATTATTTTTTAAAAGAGTTTTGTGTTTTTTTTATATTAAAATATTTTAATAGTGAATAATCAATGTCATTAAAAAGAAATTTGATGTTTGAAAATTTGAAAGTTGCTTTAATTTTGAATATTAGGAATAGTATTTTGAAAATTAAATTTATCTTTGATAGGTAATCATTTTAAATTTATTAATGTAGATTATTAGGTTATTGCTATAATTGTTGTGCAAAATATTTTGCCATCAAAATCAAAAACTCATCAAGTTGTAGAGTCATAATTTAACATTTTCCTTATATCCTAAATCTTAAATACATATTATTGCTGTCATTATAGTTAACCGGAGTAATCTACTCTTGTTGCATATAGCAATAATATTGATTATTATTAAGCAATATTAAATCTCACAAACCGATAAAGAGTATTTAACATCTTGTCTAGCTGAACGTCATAAGAAAAAATGGATAATAATAAAATGTATAATTCTTCGCCGCGAGATCGAAAAAAGAGAGAAATCCCCAGAAGAGCCAGTCCTCCCAGAGCTCGAAAAATTGCTTTTGTAAGTGCGTCGGTACAGGGAGTAAGTGACCGTCCTCTACCCCATTTACTTTTAACATAACTGACAACTATAAGGTTCTTCAGATATTCTAAGCTCTTCCGTGCCAGGCTGAAGTATTTGAGGATTTCCAAGACAGTAGGGTACTATGGCGCGCCGGCAAGGGACTTTTTAACATTGGGCTTCCACAATACACTTTAAATGCGTCAAATAAGTAAAGGACTTTGAACAAGGCTTAGGAATTTATGTTTCGGATTAGTACAGAAAAAGATGAAAAAGTTGGTAATTGTTAGTTAGCGTAAATATTAGTTTGTAAAATAAACGTCGGATTGGTAATGTAGCCAGGACTATGTATGCATAATACCTGTCTGGGATTGCTTTTTTTAATTTTACACATTCATTTAATACTATAATTCTTCTAGACGAATACCTTGGTTCGCGTATCGTGTCAGGGCATTTATCATCAACAAAGTAATGAAGATGCACCGCTTTCATGGTAAGCATACAGACGGTCTATTCTTAAGCATATAGATAAAAAAGGAAAATATTATACAGTTTAAGAAAACATTACAAAGTTTAAGACTAAGCAATATTTATTTCACAAGTGGACAATCAATTTTATAATATGAACTCAATGATCATAGTCGTAGTTGTCGGATCTTAATTGTCAGGGACAGTGATAAGGAGATAGTAACTAGAACACTCCTAATTATTTTTTGCAGCAACACGTAATAGTTACAACACTACACGACCTATGTAGCCTGTACCGATCTGTACTCTTGAGTGGCGATAAATTTAAATATAATCGCTCAGTGCGGGTTGGGGAAGAAACGCTCTAGAGGGCATGGTCTCATACAGGGTCGATTTTAGAGTGCAGAGCGTTCCGGGCAAAACGAAATATGGCGCTGGTTCATATTTACCAGAAAATAACAAAAATGAAAATCCGGTACCTCTTATGTCAAAAAGTTAATGTGTATTTAATGTTTGTCATTAAAAGGAAACGTTTAAAAGAGGCCATGGTGGCCGAAGCGAAAGCCGCTGAAGACTAGCACAGGTGGCGCGACATAATGCGTCACAAACATTACATGGAAGGTCACGATCCTCAGTTGTGAGGCTTACAACGCATGAAACAGGAGATAGAATGTAAAAAAATCTTTTGTTTTTATATCGACGCTCCTTAAAATTTGGGTCCCAGGCAGTCGATCGTAATGCCCGCGACTTTATTCGTCGCTGGTCTTACACATTTGTTTACAATAAATACGGCAATTCTATAGCTTACCTTCATCATATGTATTGCTTATGATCATCATACATGTAGCATACCAGAATAGACCGCTCGGTCTATTTTAGTTGGCGAAGTGAGGCGTATCGAGCATTTTATGCAACTGAAACGTTTCTATGACGGTGATGAGATAGTATGTTACCGTGGGGCCTTCAATAAGCAATACTCGTAGTAAAATCACCAGATCGTTGAAAGATTATTGAAGAGATGAAATCTATTTTTGGAAGCTTTATAGAGGTAAACGAATGTTTTGGAAGTCTTGTTGAGGATATAAATAACAATATATCAGCGACACAAAAATTGACGTTCGAATCTCGTAAGATGTTTATTGTCTATTACTGGAATATAAGTATATTGTTTGAAACTGTAGAAGTCGTGAAAAAGAGTAATCATAAAAATGATAGCTATGTCAGCAGTTACTCTCTAAGTTTTTTCCACTCCGTTATATATATTGTATGTTTATACATAAATACGTATTTTACAGGCAAGTTGGATTAAAACTATTAAATTAAATATTTTCTCTTAATTTTATTTTAGATAAATGTATGTGTGTATTATTTCTCGGCATAAAATTTTAAAGCTTTTACACCTATTTTCATTCACCTTCCATAAAGTTATCACTATAAAATCTGTTACATTAATGTTTTTTCCATTGGAATGCGACGGGCTAATAAATTTTCGTAGTACTAAGTCCGCACGGACAGGTAGTAAACAATAATTAACTTTAATATGTAGTAATAAGAATATCAAAAATGCTTTATCTAACTATATCTAATTATTTCTGAAACCATTGGAGGTGGATCATAGGGCAAGGTGTACCATACATTAATTGACAGCAAATGAACTGTACATACACCCCTTTATAGGTTTTCCATCTAAAACCAATTACCCTGTACAAATAACTGTAATAACCAACTGCAACAACAAACAAGTTTAAAGAGTAAACTAATAATTACCGTTAAATATTCTTAACCAATGGATTTTTGTAAAATTACGTCATTTATATTCACATACATTTTATGAGGCTCATTTCGTTAAGTTGATATGATTAATATAAATTTGAAATTTATATTTATGACTCTAACAAAGTTTGATTTTCGTCATAAATAATAAAATATTACACTTTGACACTGTATGCAATTTGTGTATAGACATTTAATAACTTCAAAATGACGCTTAAACACAAAGTAAAATATGTATGAAGATATTTGTTTAATTTTTCATGTATAAACTGCAATTTATTTACAAATTAATTTAAATATTCTAAGTCAACATTTCATTATGTATTTTATATGACAATAAGCTTTGCTTATATAACTACAGTTTCAATGTACTTTATTTCTGTAACCAAATTGATAATATAATATCGATACTATGTTTCAGTTGAAGTATAATAATTTGAAATTTACCCGATTAATGTTTCGCCTTATAGTTTAAGTGTAATCCTGAAAGTGGAGAGAGAAAAATTATGGTATTGGCAAGTTTCTTAGCAAGTAATTTAAACCATTATTTATGGAAAGACTAATGTATTATTTATTACTTTGATTATAATTGATTTTAATTATGTATAAGTATTTTAATCCGGAGGGGATATTATTGGAATTGAGGTACAAATGAGTGTACTATTTACAGGTGTAGTACTTTTTGTCAAAGAAAAGGAAAAACGAGAGGAAGTATGGTATAGGCAGCTTTCAAGGAAAGTTAACTTTAAACATTAATTATGAAATGTTAAACGTCTATTAAATGTTTAAATCCCCTGGAGAAACTTGTAATAAATAATCAGAAAAATATCAATGTGTTGATAATTTTTTTGTAAAGGAAAAGTAACCTTTTTATAACATATACATCGTGTTGCAGACAGCTAATATCTCTTCAAAAGATAAATATGTAACATGTTATTGGAAGTAGCCTACTTTTTAGATAAGGACCGTTATTCCGCACAAAAAATGTCTACCTTATTACCGACGATACGAGGAAAGTATAAACGGCCTTTGTTTATTATGGGTAAGTATATCGCAATATGTATAGAAGAGTAAATTTTATACGTATTACATGTCACGCCAAATGATTAGTAGAAAATTGCTTCTTGTGATAATTGGCGTCCCATCAGGTTTAGAAAGTCTGCGTGCCTTCTTGATGTACACCACGTTTGCTTGAGACTTGTAAGTGTTTGTGTTTGCTTTTCTTATAAGCGAAGTACACTTTTCAATTCATTTAATGGCCATCTGATGGTAAGTTTAACTTTTACTTTCTTAGAAAATATTTGAAATCGTTCCATACATTTTTATGTTAATTTAACTATATTATTTATAACGAAATTCCTTTATAACAAAATAACGAAATCTAGTCTTTTTATCCTTAGTCTCTAGTTTGCCTGAGCTGTTATCGAAACACTCCATTACAGTCCTCCGTCATTTCTCTCACCGAGACATTTCGTATGCACTGATATCAATGAAGGTTTTCTTGTAATCATAAGGGATCCTCTGGATATTGACCGCTTCATATTACTCATTCTTACTCCTCTTATTTACCACGTCTTTAGACTGTAAAATCGCACTTTCAACACTAATAATTTTACCAGGAGATTCTTTGTTGCTTTTGTATTGTTATGATAATTCAATATTTTGGATTGATTTCCTCTAATGTATTGTAGGTTGTAGTTAGCAGCAATCGGGAAACTACAAAACATTTTCTTTTCCATTATCCTCCGATCCAAATGCATTATCACTGAAAAAAGCGTTTATAGCAGTCCTTCCTCTTAAGAAAATGAAATAAATGCCTTTATTCAGTGAAATTTACGGCACTGAAACGTGGTCTCTCACTTCAGACTTCATTGACAAATTCATAGTAGTTCAAAGAACAGTGGAGAGGACTATGCTCGGGATTTCATTACGAGTTGACTAGCCTTGACTAGCCACATAGAATATTTGTCGCTGTGGCTTCGAGGACCTGTAGTGGAGACCACGGAGGCAGGCGCAGCGTAGAATAATAGTAATAGAATATTTGTCCACCTATTTATGATTGTCGAAAGACACTGGATGCAGACGCTTCCTATTGGAAATCGGAGTGGAGAGTTAAGTCTAGCATATCTAATAGATTCAGGCGTTACTTTGTGGAAGTCCATCCTTAGTAATGTGTATTTATCAGCGGGCTGGCGGGCGGTGCACTTCATTGCACGACTACTGCTACATAGCGGAAGTAGCTATATATTAGTCCTTTTCTTACTTAAGTCTAGCAATAGAAGACCTCCAGCTGAAATGATGATGATGATGTTAGTACGGTTAAGAGACTTTATGTCGTAGATGGGTTCAGGTGTGATCTTGTTTGTGGGCGTACCTGCTTTGCTTACTACTCGTAGATTGGTGAAATAGTCCTATTGTTTTGTCGGCTTATCTAATAAAAGGATATTTTGGCCATAGCCTTTATTACTATTAATGCAATAACTGGTTGTAAACAGATAGACACTGACAGATAAATCTCGGTCTTGTAATCTCTTGCTTCGCTCTCGTTCTCGATTATATTATCAGATTAATGTCTTCCGAGTAAACATTTTGAGTATTAGTTGTAATAACGATAATCTCTTGTACGCATCACGAGAAAACGAATGTAATGATTCTGGAGTCTGTTTTTGGGCGCGTCAACTATACAATCTGGTTATACTGGAGAATAATCATATTAACACCATTCGACTCTAATATCGAGAAAGTTCTAAAGTTACGAATTAATGTTCATTATGTGAAGGTCTTTTAAAAATTGTTTTCTCCTGTTCTTATATGTAAAAAAATAGTTATTAATATATTTGACTTTTTAAATAAACATTGAAGCTCTATAAAATATTCCTGATAAATATTTATCCTTAATATGGTCTTAAGTTATGTTTATATAGTATGTGTGAATAATTTTATATGGTAAAATTGTGCTCACAAATTATATACAAGCGGCATAAACATCACATCGATAGTTGCTTCAAGAATTAGCTTTCTAAGCTTAAGGTCTAAAGTTCAGATTCCGACATATTGATTTAATATATGTAATATATAATTAACTGTAATATAATTAACTGCAAAATAATTAACATTACATAAACATTTATTCGGGTGTCATTTTGCATTTAAAATTGTTTATTGCTTTTTATAAAACTTAGTATCAATCAACCGTGACATCTTTTGAATTTTTGCGTGAGAACGTACCAGCACGTGTGTTGTGAACGTAAGTGTGTGCCACAATACAATACTCGAATAGGTCATGTTTACATAAATTATATGTGAAGAATAATATTTTTATCGTAAAAATTAATGTAAATAAAAGACTACAGAAAATTAAAATACTTGTTAAAAAATAAGCAACAGTGTTTGTTTTATTTGTAGAAATTTTTTTCGCGCTTATGAAGGTGGTAATGGACATCATATTTTATGTCTGTTACTTCCTCTTTCGATGTTTGTAAAAATATTTAAAAAATACGTTATTTGTAAAATAAGTTATAGTAGTATTAATATTCAATAGTATACATGATTGGAAGAAGGTGTAAAAACTTTTAAACGTATAACCAATCTTCCCATATACACCTGACAAGTGTAGTATAGTATTTATGACATACACGGCCAACACAGCTGTTTTAACCAGCTGATTTTAGTAAGCAGAAGAATAAACTTGAGAAGAAATGGTTGTAGTGGTCGACAGCGATTTTGAAGAAATGTAAAGGTGCATTAACACTTAGATAATTTTTTTAAAGGTGCGCTAGCAACATTATATATTTTATAATCATAATAGCTTTTGTTCTTTTAATTCAATAATAAAATATTTAGTAATAGTTTCTTTGTATCTCTTTTCTATGACTTCGATTACCTATTTCAACCATAGCTTAAATAGAAATCAGTCTGAGACAATGAACTTGCAGTGTACCATCGACAGATGTTTGCACTGCCATTATGCTCCTTTGTAAACGCATCTTTAGCTCGTTATTTTGTTTACCAATGTGATATATTAGTTCTGGGTTTCTTGTATTATCTGTCTGGCGAATGCAGCACAGAATTAGAGAAAACTTGCTATTGACACAATCAAATTACAGGTAATGACGAAATTAAAATTGGACAACATTTTAATAATCTTAAATAAAATTGAATGTTCGATGTCTTCGTCAATGAATCCTTTGTATATCCTTATTGAGCTTCATATATATATATATATATATATATATATATATATATATATATATATATTTGACATACGGGAAATACGTATAATTTGTTCGATTAAACTTGCTGCTTGAAACAATGAGTGGAAAGCAGATTGTTTAACGTAAATCCATCGGAAGCGTTAGTCGATAGAATCGCTTCACTCACAATGGAACTAATTGCCACGTATAGGCCGACGCAGCGACCGGAACAGGCGGCGGAACAATGCGTCTTAAAGATGGACCTCGGTGTCTACTGTACATGCAGCTTTTGTTTTCTTGTCTTACATTTATTACAGCGGGTACACTTTACATCGTTAAAAATTCAGACAATTGTTAAAAATATTTCGCCCGCCAGCACTGTTCCAAAGTAACTTGTTAATACAATTTACTTTTCGCGATTTCATTTTATAAAGGGTAGTCGGTTCTCGATGAAAAAGCTTTAAAGGTGCGAATCTACAGCTCATTTTTCAGCAAAAAGCTTAAAAGCTTTTTAAACTATTTCCTATCTTCCCATGTTAAGTAATCTTTCCAATTTATTTACATTAATTTACTTTTTTAACTAATAACTTCTGGCAATACAGTATGCAGAGAGAAATTAAAAAAAAAATAATATCAATGCAAAATTTTAACCAAATCTTTTCTTCTTTTCTTATCTATTCTAACTATATTATCGTTATTTTATTTATTATTTCTAAAACCATTGATTTCTGTACAGGATGTACCATAATAAGCTATAACATTTACGCCTTTAAAGTTGAGCCTATTACTTATCAACCTGTTGATGGATTGTAAAATTTTAAATTCCTTATTAAAGTTACATATTTCCAGTGATTCGTAATAAGCAAAATTCTCATCTATGAACATAATCACAATATGCTATTAACGTTCGATGTCATTGCCGCCCTTGATTACTAAAATGGAATGTCGTTTTGATTATTTACTTATGTTAAAGTAAAATAAATGATTATATTACGGTGTTTTATTCGTTTTTTTTTTCATATAGTATAGATTCATTGACAGGTAGTATACTTTACATGTACGGTAAATATTATTAGCGTAAAAAAGATTTTAAGAAGAAAAATCTTTCTAACAGAGTCATCTCGTTACACCTAGTAAAACATTAAAAACATTCATACCCAGACTACAATCAACATTACATAAAGTTATTGTTGGCCATGTAAGCATAAAATTAATCATTTTATTCTGAATGCCTAGTTAATTTATTTTTTCATTAATATTTTATCAACAATAATGATAAAGAATTCACGCTTATTATGTCTAATATTTTATTACCTAACGTAACATGTTTCTTATTTTATTAAAATACATAAAATCTTTTATATTTGTAAATAGAAATATGTACCTCTCTTTCACTTTTGTAAATCTTTTTGTGTACTTAAAATAATAATACTCGGATAACTAGATGATTGACGTAGGTAATGAATATTCCCATATAGTTGAATTTTGCAAACAAAAGATAATATAATAAACGTCACATAATGGTTTACTTTTTTAGGTCGGATTTCCTTCTAGATTCTTCTTTACATACTGATAATTTAATTTCGTTGATGTCTTTAAAAACAATGTTTGTGTCATATGTTGGAATGAAGCATTACAGATTAGAATTTTAATTGAACACAGACGTTTCTCGTAATGTTTAGTAAATATTTTTTCACTTTGGTCTAATAGGTATTCATATATAATTTTTATACATGGTAAATATTCCTTAATGAGATTTCGCAACAAATTTACAATAACGATTGTAACTAATGAGGTGTTTGTAAATCTTTTCAATTATTTAATTTTTTTATACACGACTGTGTTTTTATATATAGTACTTTTACCTTTTTACAGATATTAAGTAATAATTCACACAAAAAATACTTTTTTTCTTTTTGCTATATCGTTATGTAATAATTTTATAAAAGACAGTTTTATTTTTCTTAAATGGCAACACCACTCGACCCCGTCACTTTTTTGTGACAACTTCTGGTAAAAAGATTGAGAGTGGTAAGGTTGAAACAGCGTTTTAAATATTGAGTTGGGAGCTCTGTCACTCGTTCGATAACCAGCAAAATGATAAGTTGTCTAGTGGAAGCTATGCTAGTTGGCCTATAAGAGTATTAAAAGTGGAATAAAAGTATTTACTGTGCTGTGAATTGGAGTTTTTCTGATAGTTATGTAAAGCAGCGGTAGCTCAGCGATAGAGGAATGAGAATTGTGATCATTTTATACTTTATCCAATTACATAGAACGGCCACTGCTCACTAATAAGTTTCCAGAGAAAATGGGCAGCAGCGTCCTCTGCGTACCATAATACCTTACTGCAATCGCCATCCCAGCTGGCAAGATTGATGAATATGGTATATCACTCGAGGACATCTTTGGGGGAGGCATAAGCTTTGCAGTGTGCATCTATGGGCTGAAACGGCAATGCTGTTATACAAGTTCGTTAAAATAGCTATATCATTGGTAGGTAGCTGGAATATAAATAAAAGACATTATTATTATAAAAACATTTAATTAGCAAACTTAAGTAGGAAAGTAAAAAATATAAGAAAATCAATACAAAACTGTAAACGATGTAAAAATTATGGTAGCTAAATGATACAAAACTTACTATAAGTATTTGATACTGATAAATGTGACCAGATTGAATCTGACAGGCAAAAGTCTTCATTTCCACGTGATACTTTTGAATATTAAAAGTCTGTGTACCGATATTTATATATAAACTTTATTTAATGTTTATAAAATTGCTTCAGACTGTAAACATTCAGATTAAAAACGATTTATCACTCATTATTTAAAATTTTAAAGCGCTGTAACAGAAATTGCAGATCTCCCCAAATATTTTAATTTTTCATTTTGTTAAAATTTTGAAAATATTAAATGTACATTACACAAGAAAGATGTAAAAAAGGTAACTGCATATATTTTGGCTTATGTTAGAATGTTAATCTATTAACTATTTTATTTTATTTTTTACTTTTTTTATCTAATAAAGCAGCTTATGTGCTTAGCTTATATATATATAGTATTTTCAGAAACACATTATTAGTTCTTGAATAAATATTTTAATCAATAAAATTAGTTTTAAATAATTTCAATGAAATTTATACCAAATTGGAAATTTGTAGAAGACATTTTGTTAATGATAGAACATTTTCATGAGAACAAATTTATATGATCCCAAAAAATATCAGGTCATTTATTATAAAAAAAAACAAGAATCATGATAATGACCGATGCTCAGGTATTTTAGGACTCATCACTTAGGTAACTTATTATTAGCCTCATTAATAGCGTTATTGTATAAGAAAGTAACAATTAAATAGGTAAGTTCATATTTCACACCAAGCAAAAGTATCACGTGGGACAGAACAATTTGGAAGACTTCAGAGTTCCGGGACCAGTGCCAACTAACCAAGTACCTGTACGGTTCTCTAAGATTTACAATTCGATGTGTTTCAATGACACTGCGCCTATAGCGTATAAACGTAAGCAAAATCACAGCTCGGGTTAATCAAAACAAAATAACTTTTTGTTGTTTTCTTTTGCCAACTTAACCATAACTCTATAAATAAATAATGGAAATATTGTACAGGACGGTCTCTGCTTAAGGATGAAGTGGACAATTCTATGCAAAATTTCACCCGCCTCTCACGTATTGAGCAACACTAAACAAATCGTAATAAATAGCAAAATATTTACAAAACTAATTCCATGACGCCAAATGTTAACGAATTAAAGTCATCCACGTCGTCCTTAAATCTACACAGGATCTACACAAACATTAAATTACTCATGCATGATTTACTCATTAATTCTTAAAAAAAACATATTATAATCGATAAAATCTATTAATCAATTCAGGAACAAATGCAATAATAATCAATCAATATTAATAAATCATTCTTTTTGAAATAGCTCCTCAAAAACCAACATCAACTTAATATATTACAAGAATATATTAACAACCATTTATGCGAACGCATACTATATTAAGGTAGCCATAGTTACTTACAACTAATTGGTAAATCTCTCAAAAAGTTACTTATTGCTTATAAAATCTATAAATTCGCTAACTTTCAAAATACCATCTAATGAGATACAAGTGGTAGAATATAAATTTACGTCACAATTATTTTCCTTAAATCTCTCAATTATACATATTTACAAATAATGAGTATTGTTAAAGGATTTCTATAGCGGGCTTATCAATACCAAATAATAATAATCACTGTAAAAACTCCGCCAAAGATACTGTTCAGATTTGCCTCAATGAAGTACATATATAATAAAGAGTACATTAAGTAAATGTCACGATATTCTTTCAGATTGTTGCTACTGAGTAAGGCATTAATAAAATTTTTTGATTGGGCATTAATAAAAATTTAATTACATGTTTTACAGTCAAAAAGAGTGTTCAATTTAAATACAACAATTATAAATATGTACAAACATGTGTGGTTTGCATTACTTTAATTTACTTTCTTAGTAAATTATAATTAAAGACAGTTACTTCTTTAACCATAAATTACTTCTTTCGTTTTACACAACGATTGTAATTTTTTTTACACATATTAATAATAACTAAAACGAACAAGTCTTATGATTACTATTGAATATCATGTTATGTTTAGGGTTCCATAACATTTTGCAAAAAAAAATTGTACTGACTGAGTTATTATTAATATAAGGCAGTTTTGTAAGAGGAATTTTGGCAAGAATTATATTGGATATGATAATAAAATGTAGATCAAAAAGTAAATTATTTGATTATCTTAGCACACCTACTCTCTGATAGTGATATTTATCTTATCTTATTTATCATAAGCATAACGATGACTACATCTGAAAATGCGCACTTGTAGTCTGCTTTCAATAGTTAAAGTAGATTCTATGCACTAACTCTATTTAGTTTTTTTGTAATCGAATTTAATTAACCATAACAAATTGCAAATCAATTTAACAATTGTGGTGGAAAAAAATGGAGCGTGCCAAGCCTGTCTCAATCACAGTACTTACTGAAATTAAGGGCAGTGTCTTTGTTTGAATGAAAAGATAAATTATCAGTAAAATTGTTCTAATGTTAAAACCATCGTAAGAGTGTAGAATAAGAGCTACCTTACGAGTTAAGAGATATCAAAATTAAGTATATATTATCTGGTGGCACACTGGAGAGACTAGGCTAGCCAAAATTCGATTAATTAGTTGCATAAAAGTTAAAATTTTAAGCAAATTAATTATACTCTGAGCTAAATGTCAATTAAAATACTAAACAGAAATGTTTCTGTTAAAATTGTTCAGTTCAATACGACATTTAGAGAAAGTTTATTTTTATAACTCAGAACCCTAATACAGTATCCTCACAATGATAAAAGAATGAAAGTCAGACGGACAATAATTAAAAATTTCTTTGATATAATTGTACCTACACTTCATTACTATCAATATTCTTGTAAACAATCATTTCCGTAATAAAGTAAGTAAAGTGAAATTTAATGATGATGTTACACGTATAAAACAAAGAAAGGCCAATTTCTTCGATGAGAATGGGAGTACCATTTTAAACACCACAGTTACGATACTACATCTGTTTCAAATTTATAGCAATCTGAAAGTAATCACGCCTCTCCTATAAAATGAAAGATGTAATATAAGGAGTAAGTTGCCCTTCACTGAAGAGATATTAAGAAATCTACAGTGAAATTAGAAAGTTGAATAAACAATATAATAAAAATCGTTATTAAAAACCCCTGGTTATTTGTTACAGTGTGTATGTTTGAAAAAAATAGCTCGGTAGATTGACCTAAGAAGAACATTACGTATAGATACGATAGTCGAGCGGTGAAAGATGGTGGGTACTGAACGTTCATTCTTTTGCTCCGTTTTTTTTTATCATTTTTTAGAAAGTTTAGTCGGCCGCTCTGCGGGAGAAATTACAACGGCGGCAACTTGTAGATAATCCTAAAGCTGCACTTTATTATTGGCAACTAATCTGATAACTTTTTACTCTTATAATACAAGGAAAAAAAATAAAAATTAACTCTTTTTACCGTTCTGCTAAGGTTTAACATTTGAGTATTATTAGTTAATAATGAAGATCATTACACTATACATGCGATCGTCACATGAGCGTATAAAAATAGATTACAATATGTTGCAGTTTAATGCAAACATGATAGGGAACAAAGATGTAAAGAATCTCATAAAAAATCACTTAACTGTATTTGTTCTTAGCTAAAACTAGCTAAAGCTAAAAGTTTTCGGTAACGGACGGAATTACGTACAAATTAACAAATATTTTTACGGCTTTGAATATCCGACAAATGTATCACCATTTATAACAGCTTCACTTCTCTATAACTAGTAGGTTATTTAGCACCGTACCAATTCTCCTGTGATATGTCAGCCTTTAGGTATTTGTTAAGAAAAATACACACTTACTGCAATAAAGTCTCTTTTGACTATCTTTCGAAGACCACCGAACGCTTAAAAGAGGTGCTACGGTTACCTCTGCTTGCTAGATTTAGCTGAGCCATTGGCGGCTGCACTCTTCTGAGCAATATGAGTTTGATAATGCTTAGCAAGATGCGCTTTTTGTCGAAAGCTTTTACCACATAGCGAGCAAGAGAAAGGTTTTTCTCCAGTATGTGTTCTAACGTGTACATTCACAGAGTATTTATCTTTGAAACCCTTGGAACAAATCGAACAATAATGAAGAGACCTTTCTTTTCGAACACCGTTTGACGTTGAAGTAGCTGCTTGTATAGCAGTTCCTGACGACGACTGTGTTGTCGGAGGAGAGTTTTTGTTTTGAATTCTTTTATATTTCTTACTAACAGATTTCGTACTGGTCACTGTCGGTGATGTAGTCACGATTTGTAAGTGTTGTGGTATTTGCACTTCGCTTGCAGGTATCATTGTTACTAGTTCGCCATTTACGTGATGGATATTGTACACATTTCGTACTGGGTCGATTGGCTCAACAGTGCAAAACGGCTGTACAGATTCACCCAACTCTGTCGCGATTCGTTTTAGTTTCTCGTAGTCGTCGGGGTAGGTAGCGTCTAATTGTGATAATAAGATGTCGTCGACGCTTTGTGTTGATGATGGATTCTCTCCATTTGAAATGACGGTTGCAGTTGGGTCTTCTAGCAATATTGATATATTCACATTTCTGTTTTGTGGTGCGATGGCCATTAAAAGTTCTGTTTCACTGTCTTTATTATCTTGGTACATTGAAGGAACGTCAGCTTTATTATTGTTGTTATTTATGATAACCCTTTTCAACTCGCTCTCTGCGTCAAGTTTTGATGTATTACTCTTTTGTATTGTACTATACCTAATAAAAGCTTTCCCTTGAAGTGCGCTTCTAAGTAGGGACTCGTTAGATTCTGTATTTTGATCAGTTAATTTCCAATCATTATTATTATTGTTAAATTCACCTTGACTTTCTAAAATATTCGGTGTGCCAATAAGAGAACTACAGGAATCATCTTTTTTATCATTATTTTGAAAGTCATTTTCATCATAACTAAACGGTTCAACTTTAACCAAGTTATTTGTACCCATATCTGCACTGGGGTTTTCGGATTCACCATCGTCATAGCTGAAATTTTCAACTTTTGGAAGTATATTCGTAGTCAAAGAATCTTGATTGAAGTCGTTTGGAAATCCGTTCATATTTAATATTGACTCGAGGTCTAAAGAAGATTGTTGTTCTATGTCAGTAGGACTTGACATAGAGACGTCTTCTTCTTTTCCCCAATAACGGTTAGGATTCGGTTCAACCATGTCTTGATTAAGCACGGTAAGTGTGTAAATTTGGCCGTCTGTATTGTTACTAATAAGCTTGTTAGAGATGGCAGTATCGGTGCAAGGGTGATTACCGTTTATTTCACTATCTTGATTCCAATAAAACTTGTTAAGGTCTTCCAACATAGCCGTCTCCAAACGATCTCGATCACGGTCCACGTTCCAAATGGAATCAAAACTTTGTAAAGTGTTTGAGGTTGTGGCTGTGGCCATGCTGTTACCAACCGTAGATTGTCCTCCCGCCACACTGAGTAAACTATTATTGTTTTGCTCCTTTGGTTCCTCTGATAACAAAGGATTCGATCTCGAATCTGGTGATTCCATGAACACATTAACAGAACGCATTTGTTGTTTATATTGCGCATCAGTAACTTCGTTCGACGTCACAAAGTCAAAGAAATCTGACTTAGACAATTCTGGTGCAGTGGCCGTCATGACTACTGTTAAAATTTGTAACCGAGAACCACGGCTCGGTTTGTTCTTTATCATTAGCTAACTGGCTTTATTTATTTTCAATTATCTTTTGTACTAAAATAAATAAATCTAAATGTAAATAATTGAATAATGTATAACCCGATTATGACTTGTACTTTATTGGCAGCCGCTTGAGCGTCGGTAACTGATAGTGCGTAAGTGGGGGCGTGGGTTGGGGTGCTAGTCAGACCTACCCAACTTGTTCAAATCAATAGGCGGACCAATGGAATGTGCGAACTTGATCCGGACGTGTCTTTTTCCCATTATTCACCCCAACCCCGTGCACTGTTTGACAAGAACTCAGCACGACAAACTTTCAGCAGCGTACAATCGATGTAGTGGTTGTGCCATGGTCTTGATGATAAGTAGATGTGTACTGAGGAGATGTATCTGAAAAGAAAAAAATATTTGTGATTATTGTTCGTAAAGTGTAAAAATAATATTTGCTTTGTTCGCATACGTTTGTATACCCTAAAGTAGAAATATTACGCTACTGCTTTGTGTTTAGATCCTGTATTAAATCAGGGCGAACTAGTCACGCACTATCTGTACGAACATCATGTAACTCTTGTATTTAAACTTAAGATCAATAATGAAAAGTTATTTTATAAATGTAATTCAATCACTCTACTTTTGTGCTATTGTGCTCGTACTATATTTCCTTCAATTCAGTTGAACGATTTGTTTTAAAGTTTGTTGTATTAAAATTAGTTATCGATTATTTTTTTACTAGGTTTAACTAATTCTGTTTACTGCAGACCTTGGTTTACTCATTGACATCAAATAAACTAGCGTCCTCTGGAGGATGTCTAAAGATAGCAGATGCATTGTCAACTTGAATGTAGATTTTTGCAACAATGAAGATCGTCTTCTATTAATATTAATTAATATTCGAGATGTATTGACTTTAAAAAATAAGAGTCGTTCCCTGCAAATCAATTTGATCTCAAATGGTTGTCCATTTGCGAATGAAAAATTTTGCGTGTTTTCACTAAACTCTTTTATAAATATATTTTAATATATGTCTTTATTGGAACAAAACCTTAGACTTAGTATATTCTTTTGTTTTCTGTCCAAATCGTCCTACTTAGGGATAAACTTCTATTTGAAATAAGTGAGTCAGTAAATAATAATATGTTTAAGACAAGACAAGTATTTATTTTATTACATATTTTTTTAATAAACTTTAAATTTTTAATCCTAATTTTTTGTGAAAATTTATAATAAAATAAAAGGTATAATATATGTTTGACACACCTTAATAGATAAGGTAAAAGCAATGTTATTAAATTTCACTTGCTTTTCATTATCATAAACAAAAAAAAATTGGAAATAAAAAAAAACCTTATAAAACGATATTTTAATATTTTCGAATCAAGTTAATCTTATTTGCGTTGCTATTTGACTTTGTGCATGTTATTTTAATAATGGATATTTTTTTAGTATATTATATTTACTAATCGAGCAGTGGATCGTAGGTCGCGTGCCAACTGCCGGGATACAATCTTTAAAATACACCTTTTGTGTATTAATCGTATAGGATTGCCACTGCTCACAAACAAGTTTTCAGAGTAAGAAAAGGAACAATATTTAGCCACTTCTGCACATGCAGTGGTAGTCGTGCAACAGAGTGCACCGCTCGCCAGTCCACTGACAAATGCGTATACGGCAAACAATGCGATTCACACACCGCCAAATTACTCAACACGTGTTTCACCCCTCCACGGGGCATCTTCAGTAGTTATGTTACATCGATTAGTGCTAAACACAGAGTGTCCTTTTCTTACTTAGGATGGACTTCCGCAAGGTAACGTCTGATTCCATTAAAAATAAGTTTTCAGAGGATTGGTAGGAGCGTCCTCTGCGTACCATAAAACCTCTCTACGATCGCCAATCAGCGTTCCAAGCATGGTGATTATGATATATTCCCCCCATAGATATTATTGTATTTATCATACCGTCGTTAATATTTTGTTAGTGTTTATCATACTGTTTTTCGAATTTTGTTATAATGAAGCCATATTTCAAAAGTTTCTTATGAAGTAAAATATATTATTATTTCGTTCCTCCATGACTGATTCAATACACGTAAAATGAGAAAGGTCTGTCAAATGACACGATGAATTGGAGCAGACTCGCAGGACCGAAACACGTCGTATAGTGTTTCATCTGTCAGGTGATACAATGATAACTTGTTGAAATTTGACGAAATATTGTTTAAATAAATATAATCTGTAAACAAGATATCCATTCGTAATATATATTTTAAATACGCCTATGTATGTTAAATTTGAGGACAATAATTAAAAAGAAATACCTCAAATAGTATAATTCCAAATAATTGATAAGCAATACGTTGCAAGAAATTTTTAAAAATAAGATTTTTAACATTTAAGCATGTATTATTTTTTGTACGATTTTGTATGTGTTACATCGATATACAGGATGATTGGTAATAAGCGTACAAAACTTATGACTTAAAAGTATAGGTCATTTGCCGAAAAATAATCTCAAAACACCTTATCAAAAAATTAATGGTTTCAGAAAAAATAAATAACGTAATGACAATATATTAAGGAAATTTGTTTTCTAAATTCGAGTTACATTATGTAAAAAATGATTGTTTTTCACTATATTACCCTGCAGACTTTGTAATACCGGATGTTATTTACCTGTTCCACTCGGATAGGAAAAAAATAATTAACGTAATATACTTCAAACAAATCACTTCATACAGAGTGATTCTAAACAGACGAAAAATCTTTTTGAATAATGAGCTATATATACATTAGCCTTGTTAAAGCTTTTACATCTAGAACCAATCACCAATTTATTATTTTTATGATAATTTGTATATATAATGACAAAACTTTTTTAAAAAATATTTATATAACCTATAATATTACTGTAACACAATGCAATGTGGTAGTTTTTATCTTTCTCCTCGCATCGTTTTCCTCATTGCTAATGGTTGTGGTCCCTTTTGTTTTCACGTACATAAATAACCTTAACTAAAAATCAAAATCGAGCATATAGCGCTGTTCCCTACTAGATACGTTTAAATTTAAAATACAAAGTTTTCACATAGAACAGTGCATAAATATTACTTTCTTAAAATAGTTTCGAAATCCTTTTCAGGTAAACTCGTTATAGATCATAAATATATATTTACTCTTAAATTTTAACTACCGACTGAGCATCGATAAAATTTAAAATCGACGATCCATAAAATTCAAAATTCAATCAGTGCTTAACGTCATTGCTTCACGTGTATATTTAAACATTGTTCATGCCTGTACTGGTTTATTGCTTGTAGCGATTTGCAGTAATAGAACCCGTTGCGGACATAGACCTTGCGAACCAAAGATTACCTTCCCATTTTTCATATAAAATAGAAAGTTAAAGAACAAAAAATAAAGAAATTTTAAAAATATGACGACTCTTTAATCTAAGTATTTTTTCCCATGAATCAAGTAAGAAGATTGTACAATTCATTTCATTTGAAAGAAACGAATTTAAAATGTCAAAAAGATGCGGTTGCTAGAATTCTTACATACCATTTTTATGACATTTTTTAAAAATAATATCTGATATATTAAAACAATAAACAAGAAATACGAGAGTTAAAAAGAATGTGTAATATTAATTGAAGCACTATTTTTTAATTAACCTTTTTATAGTTATAATTCCAAAATACGCCAGCTTTACAGTTTTTACATCTATTTCAAGTCAACCTGTACAAAGTGAACACTCTAAAATATGATGATTTCTATTGGAGTGCGATAGGCCCACAACTTCTGGCAGTACAAAGTCTGCAGAGATAAATAGTAAACCACTATTTATTTTTAATTACTACTTAGCAATCAGGTTTGTTTTAAAAAGCTTTTCTTATTATATTATCATTATTTGTTTATTATCTATGATCATTGATTTTGGATAGAGTGCATCAAATATAACTGACAGTAATTAAGCGAAACCTTCACTGTATAATAAAATCTTAATCAAGTATTGTTAAAAATTTGTTACTATTAAAAAAGCAAATAAATTCTATGATCCTCTAATGCTTGATGTTTTGTTGTTTCGACACCACCAAAAATAGATTTTTCAATTTTTTAATAACTTTCATGTTAACGTGAGTGTATACCTTATATAAACGTCAGAAAAAAATATACTGTGAAGTAACACACATTCATCCTGTATACGTTTCATTTAACCTAATTGAAAGTTTTGCAAAAATAGGTGTTGACATAGAACAATATAATTGTTGAGAGAGTTTCGTGGTTTTTTAAGTGCGAATGAGTAAGGATGTGAACCTGATGAGTTTGACTGAGCGAGTGGAGGTGGCGCATGTGGGTTAACGAGCTGGTTGCGCCACGTCCCGCAAGCCGCGACGAGGCACGCCCGCCGACCGTCCGACACAATGCCTAGCTATCCGATCACGAAGGCACGCATTCTTGCCCTCACGATTCAAAGTTTTATTCGCGACGCTTACTCCTTTATCTTAAGATAAGATGGAGAAAGGTATATCTCCGAAGTGATAATATTATTCAAAATATTATTAGGAATAACGGTATATTAAAACAAGACTAAACTAATTATGAAATGTCTTCCAATAAAAAGAATATATCTATTTATCGTAACAATGAATTAAAATACAGAGTGATTGGTTATATGTTAAGAGCTTTCGGAGGGGTGAATGTATAGCACGTTGGTCAGTGAAAATCTTCAAAGATTTTCACTTATTTCCAATCATATTTTATAAAGTGATCATTCTAGATTTTTTTTATATATAAAATACAAAAAATAATATGGAATCTGCAATGACATCTATAATATCAATTTGAATTTTAAAACGCTTTTTCCTTTAAAGTTTATATTCAATCTTTTATAATCAACTAGGTGCAACATTTGTGATAACATTTAAAATCCTTAATTTCTTACTTTTCTGTGACAGGTGTACGATTTAAAGAAATGCTAATTAAAACACATGCCTACTTTACAAATAAAAGACTGAACAAAAACTAAGTTATTAATATAAACTACTTAAATTATATGGTCCCTATGCTTATATTCTCGCAGACAAATTGTTAATATTACAATATAAACTTGTTACGTTAAGAAAATTTGATATTACATGTATTTATTGCGAAGATAAAAGTGATAATAGTAGAGAGATCTAATAATGGCTCAAGTAACGAGATGGTAATCTCGACAGAACATTAACGACAAAGAGATGCTTTTAATTGGCGACGTTACATAGACGTGCTTTATAATGATTTGACTTGTTCGTTGGCAACACGGGGCCTGGTACGCAGGTGCACTGACAATCCGATTGCCGACTAACCATTCAGATATCACATTGACTGATAGATATAGTGCAAATAGCGCTTCTATTTCCTAAGCTCTCATTGTACATTTAATAATAAAAAAGATAAAGTGTACCATAGAATGTATGTATATATTTAAAGTAAATTGTAATAAGCAATTGTTCATTAAATTGAAGTACTATGTTAAAATATAGAAGTTTTATTTGTCAGGATAGTAATAGGTCAGTGTTATGAGCAGACACATAATCAAAAGGTAAATAGATAGAATGTTGCGGAACAGCTTATACGTGTAAAAGGTAGACGGTTTTAGTTGTAAATGCCTTTTTTGTATACGATAGATGCTAGCTGATCGAAAATGGAGCGGTAACGCATACCAGAACATCGCCGCGTCACTAGCGCGCTCACTGCACTCACCTCTGGCATTTTGTAAAGATGACCGTTTGCTTCGCTCAGCCTTTGATCTCTCTCTTATGAATGCCTGTTGCAATTTTATGTTAAATTATTATCGGTTACATAAGTACCATAAAATTGTTTAACATTAACGTTTGATAGAAAATCAAAATGCTAATGTTATTTCTACTTCCCTTATGGTAACGGTTACGTTAACTTTACGACGCCTTTTTATTTCTCTATTAACAAAGTGTCCGCTTACGCTGTACGTACTGTAAACAAAGCGCAACTAATAAAATAGACCTAACAAATGTATAGTACATTTAAGTCGAGATATACATTAGATTTTTGTCGTGACTAGACGCTGGGCCCAAGGTTATACTTAAGAATTTATAAGAGGAATATCTATATTATAAAACAACACACGAAACAAGTCATCTTCCTTTGAATAAATATAGTGTAAAATCCCATTTTAAATATACAAATGTAATAAAACTGCAGCGTCTTTTAAGCTATACGAATAATTTATGCAATCAATTTTACGAGGCTGCGTAAATTAATTTACTGACCTAGTAAAGGCATTGCTAGTAGCAAATTGATTATATTGGCTATAGATATAACATTGTAGTGTGAATTATCAGAGGCAAGAGAACGCCGATACTTGGCCAAGATGCACAATCTAGTCGTGACATTAATACTGCAGATTACTTACGCGCCCGCACAGACTAGACTGCGTCGAATTCTATCTTAAAATATGAACAGGCTTATTCCACGGTACTTGCATGCTCAAGTTTCCCACGCAGATAACCGGTGTCTTGTCGCTGGCGTATATTTAAACTCAGGTCCACGCTGTTATACATTAAATGTAGGTTACTAAACATTTCGTTATAAATGTACATTCCGTTTAAGAGTTGCTGTTTCGCGATGTCTAAAACTGTTGTGTGATGTCTTAAATTTTCCCAAACGAATCCCTGTTTATACTCGTACAATAATAATATTTAACTCTTATGAAATTAGTTCTTAAAGTTAGACCAAATTACCTTTTATTTTATTTTTGAAGCTCATAGTCGAAAATATAACGTAATACTATTTTTTATCAAAAAGGAATTAGTCGATCAGAGCGTTCACCTGTGACTACAATTTGTAAATAATTTAATATACGTTTTTGATTTACAAAATGAAGCAATACTTGCGTTTATTAACCTAAAGTATTATGCCTTATTAGACCAGATTTTTACTGTTTATTTTATTTTACTTGAATTGAGTAATCCCAAACACATGTGCTCTTTGTTGGAACAAATATACTACGCACTTTTGCAAAACTATCTTCAGGTTTTTGCTTGTTATTTTCACATACGTTAAAAAGAAATTCAATTTACTGATCAATTATTTAAATTGATGTAAAGTATTGTTGTAACTGATGATTTAAAAGGTCATTGAGAAATACATAAATTTTAGGAATAAATTCTAAATGAAATTCTAAATTATAGGAAAGGTATGAGCCTGATAAAAGTTAATAATCATTAAAATAAAAAAATCTTTACGCTCATTTGCGACTACTTGCATACACACATTCATTGGCAATACATTAATGAACCTGGGAACAGTATTTGAATAATGAATGATCTTTGTACATGAGAATAAAGCAGCGGTGTCAATTATTAAAAATAATTACCGAACGTCGACCCACAAAATTATGAATATTTATGAATTCAATCGGAAGAAATTTAACGAATTAATCTACAGCGCATTTAAGCGTACGACTTTTTACCATTTTTTAACATACCATTTATTTATAATAGTTAACAGTAAAATTACCTGAGCAAGTACCTTTTGTCTAATATAATATAATGAACATTTTTTAAAAGTTTGATAATTTTTTTTTGTAATGTTACATTACTTATTTTGTGATCTATACGATTTTGTTTCTTTGATACTAGATTATTGGTGCAGCCCGAGATGATGATTGTGTACAAGATGTTACGAGTATGTATTAGCTTGATTTTAACGACTGACTGTTCAAGAGCTAGAAATAACAACATCTGTAGGAATGAAAAATCAACTTAACTTATATAGACGTAAAAATTTTTTACTAATATTAACCTCTTGTTCTATATGCTCGTCGAACCTTTGTGACTTTGAATAAATTTTCACATTAACTATGAATGAGATTTAATATCGTATAGCGCAACCATATGCGAAATTTATTGTTCGCAAAGGTCAGGAAGAGATTCGCTTAAATAATCTAAAAGAAACCGGTATTTTGTCTTTATCTTTTAAATACGTTAGAACAAGTTAGTAAGGGACGTGTTCTAAGAACTTTGAGCTTTAAAAGCCACTGGCGGGCCAGTGCCGGGTGACAATATCCTTGTCCAGTTTTTGTGTGACGTAAAAAACGTAAACTTGCGAACTGAAAATATCTCTATGAGACTATGGTTAATAATGTAGTACTTTATAATAATTTTGTATTGTAGCAAAAAAAAAACAAACTGTGTTACTACAGCGCACTAAAGAAAATCTTATTATCGACATAAGGGGGCGATATTCGAGACGTCGATGTGCTCCAGTTACAGAAAACGCTCCCTCCGATTTGGATCCGGTTTGATTTCGTTTCGTGTAAACTTACATTCACTCTTTTAAGGCTTTAAACCATTTTGATTCTTCTGCAAAAGTAATAGTTTTTTTTAATGTTCAATTATGTTTAACTATGTAGTTATAAAATAATTTTCTGTACTTATGAAAAATAACAATAAGGCTAAGACAGCCCTATGTTAATTTTGTCACCTTTAGCGATTATTTATGTACTACCTTTATATAAATATTTGTTTGAAACGATTCAATTTCAAATCTGCATGCTTTCAGCTATCGTTTCAGTTTCGTCTATTTATGTTATGTAATTGAGTTTACAGTTTACTATTTACTTGAATTATTATTAAAACTAAATTAATAAACATTGGTAGAAGCCGAAAGAAATACATTAATAGGTGTTTATTTAAAATGTTTTTGTACATACAAAAACTTATATTCGTTGTGTGTTTTCTGTCGAAGTTTAAATCATTAAAAATGAGAAATAAATGATTTTAAGTAGCTTTTTTATGTTGTTTCAAGTCTACTTGACGTGAAACTGAAAAGTACAAATAATTTACTAGTACATTTATGCTACAACAGTTATTAAAGTAGTATTAAAATCTGTACTACTGTACTACTCTGAAAATTTTAAAAGTTGTTTTTTAATAAATACTAGTCTCATATCTGGTTTTCTTTGTAAAAGTTTATTACAGACAGTTTGTTTAATATTATTTAATTCCCAGTCCAAGTAAAGCAAAGAAATTGTTTTAATTAAAATAATACCGCAAGTAAATGATTTCTATAATTAATTTGACATAGATATGATTTTAACCAATAGGTTCATTTTGTAATGTATATTATATCATTCACAACATAAACCGTGAGATCTCTTTAGAAAACTAATATATAAATGTGTATCTAGTAGATGAAAGTAAATATCATCAAAGTATTAACGGTTGTGGCTCACCTGTCCATATTATTTTATTATACTCAGGAGGGCTATTTATCATAGATCCTATATAGTAAAATCGTAGATCTATACTTTCGAAGAGAATATTTAGATGGAATAATAAACAATAATTGTATGAACACAGCATAGTACGATAATAGTACAAAATATGGTAGCAAAGATCGTTGTTGTTTTTTAACCAATTACTAAATTTAAACGCTCTCTAGTACGCAGGAATGTAAATAGGTTATGTTTTTATAAACGTGCAAAAAATAACCACGGTTCCGTATTTACTTCCATGAAACAGCCAATGTAACTATTTTCCTTTTAGTGTTGTAACTGCCTCAACGCATATTTTTGGTTACAAATTTTATACACCAGATTTGTCTCTAATAAAAAAGCAGTCGTGTTTAAAATTCAAAACCAAAAGAATCTTCTTTCGTTGTTAATATTCAATAAAAGACTTAATTTACCAATACTTGCTATAGTATTGATTGCTTTCGTATATATTATCTAAGATTGATTGAGCCCGGACATTTAAATAAATACAAAATTAAGTTGGATGTCCTTGAAAAGTTGGCAGTGTTTTATTGTCTCGAATATTTACATATCTTCTTAATTATCTTTTAAAGTTCAACATAAATTTAACTAGTTTGTTTAAAAATTTTAAATTATATAAAACATGGCACAGTATAAGTTATAATTCATGTAATTGTAATAATGTATATTAATAATATATTTATCTTAGAAACTATTGTCATACTATTAAACCATGTTTCAATAATACATAAAAAGTTGCAAATGAAATAAGCCTGTTGGTGTATCAATCTATCCATGTAAAATTTAATTTCTCACATTTTGCGTAGTTTGGATGTGTACAATTTTTAAGCATTACGCATTAGTTTACGCAAGAATACATTTTATTTAAATGCATAAAAATGAAATAATTACCAATTTACAATTACATGTAATTACATACAATAACTCAGCAAAATCGAATATGACACCAATTTGCACCATGCGTGATTGACGTATGTTATTGGTCTTTTGACGGACGTGATGATTTGTTTAGTAGTATACCTTTATAAAAACATCATCAAAAAATATTGCTACTTTAGAAATTTTTGTGAACAAATTTAATATTTTTTTTCAAATACGTATTCGGATGTGTTTATTTTAATTCTATAAAAGAGCAAAGAAAAGTAGTGAAAGACTTTACAAACAAATACTACGAAACATGTTGGAAGTGATTATAAATCTCTTCGGTTATATTAAACTTATAAAGTTCAACGGAAAGTAGATGTATAAGTTATTATTTCCCTTTATAAGGTAAAAATAATAGAATAGACCACAGATATTGTTTTCAAATCCGAGAGTAACGTTTAGGAGAAAAGGTACTCGCCCAAAAGCTCCTGGAAAATGCGCATTTACTTTTATGATTTTTTAAAAATAGTTTCCGATCAGTTGAATGATATTAATTTAATCTATAGTAAGAAAATGTATGAATGTTTACTGTCATTTGCTTAAATCTAAATGTGAATGAATTTAAGGTAGTTATTTTTCGAAAAGCAATGTAGCAATCAGCAATTTAGATTTGTAATATGATGCAATATATCGTAGAAAGCGGGGTGATTTAGAAATGCGTACATAATGTCTTTTACGTACATATTAAATAAGGGTTAAGGGCCAATACATGTAGAAAGCTAAATTTTATGTTGGCTCAATTTGATTTCGCATTATAACAAATCAATTTCTAGTATAACGTAAAATATTCATCTTAGTTGCCATTAAAACGTTATGATTAAGAAAACTTGATCTTGCAGACATAAACTCCGATAGCAATTTACTCGATTTACAATAAAATTATACAGCGATGATCGCTGATGAAACATACCAATGTGCCGTACTTAATTATATAATCTCTAAAAAATATACTAAACATAAATTATATTTTTTAAGACAATAATAAAAATATTATTTGGAAATATAATTTTTCATAGATTTGTTCAATAATGTAGCGTGTTTTAGCATTTCAGCATAATATACCTGAGACTAATATATTATTAATGAATAGGAAACGCTAATAAAAATTTATAAATGTAAATGCGGATTACTTCATATCTTTTAAAGAAATGTAAATCATTACTTCATAACACATAAAATAAAAGCAAAAAGTTAAAATGTTTATAAACTACAACGCTTCTTTAATCATCATAAAAGTAAGGTAATGCGGTCCCTTAACTCCGATAATAGCTGCAACCAATAATTTCGAAGTCGTGATCTCACACCATCAGCTTATTTCGCCATTAACAGTTTGTCCTTATTTATAGGTATTATCTCGTCTATCTGTTCGTAATATTTCGTAACATGACGCCGTAAAATCATTTGCATATTCCGTGATGGTGTCGATGCTGTTGCCGGTGAGACGGCTTCAGTGCGTGAACAGTTTTCCAATCCACAATGTGACAACAAGCACCGGTCGTAATGGATGGCCAGACGTTAGTAAAATAGTATGACAAGCTCTCGCTTAAGTTCGACTTGCTGAATAATTTTTAATCTTTATTGTATGTATTTGTGGTTTCTGTGATGATCCAGATTCACATCGAGTCCTTTCACCGAGTACAGCCTTGAGCACGCTGCCAGCGACCGACCACTGGCCATTACCGATGTGTCGTTGTTAATGTCCCGGTGTAACGATTAACATAGATCGGTACTAAAAGATATACCGCGCTCCAACCAAGTATGATCTAATTGTGTTTCACTCGCCGACATTTATATTCTGAACCTATTTCAATTATTCAAATTAAATTCTATACACCATTGTGAAACAAGAGTTTTTTATATACTTAATTTTATACGAAATCACTAACTAAATTAAATGTGAAAATTGCGGAGGAAAAATTATTAATAGTATATTAATATATAAACTTTTTTTTATAATGTGGATTTGCGTTAGGCCTAGAATTATTAATTATAGTGATTACACACTTGCATATCCAAACTTTGCAAAGCAACGACGCAGCGAACAGCAACGTTCTTTTTTTAAACTGCATTTTCTTTAAATTATTTTATTTTTATAGTAATTACCAGGTGTTTAACCACTACCATGCCCTCAATCACGGAAGATATTAAAAAGTCAACGGGACACCAGGCCCAGAGATGGCAATTTATATATTTCTTAAACTTCTTAATTAATCAATAATCTTGACCATTATTTTTATCGGTAATGGATTTAATTAGCCTGTATTTTATATCTGTACTGAGGTCACATGATTTCTTCTCCTTGCTGTATGAGTGTACAAATATACAAATACATATACTAATGTCATTCTAAAATTAACTGTAACACTTTTAAGTTGTTGCATAATATTTTTTCAAGATTCTCGGACCAGTGCTTTTTGTTTTTGGTTATCTTAACAATATAACTAAACATGTCTTAAACGAATCGACAAACAATAATTTGAGATTAAGTACAAAATTAGTTTCTTTTTGCTATTGTCAGTGGAGCAATTGTTTTTTTCCGTTTCTACTAAGACTATGTATCAAATACAATATATGCTTACATGTTTGTATTTAGAATGTGAAAATATTTTCACGTGGAATGTATTTTTACACGCGTTGACTATAGACTACGAAGATAGGACATGTGACCCGTATGCGCAACATTAAATTCTAATCAGCAGCTGCTGAAATTGCATAAGAAATTATTTTCGACACTTGGTGTTAAGATATTCGTTAAATAATAGTCTTAAAATAATGTAAATTGACATTTTATACATTGTATTAAATTAGTTAATAGGTACATTATCAAGTACACATTACTCAACTAAAACTGGAAATTTAACATTGAATTTCCAAAAAGTACATACTTTTTAACCAAAAAATATATTAGTTTTGCTTCATTATACACACGCGGAGCAAGTTATTTTAAAATCGTTCTGCACATTAAAGGGGTTGAATTTTAGAACTAACTATAGTAATAAAACCATCAATTGAAGTGATAGTACTTTTATTGGAAAATTCAATTCAATTCAGGCATTGGCCTGTTATAACCGATTAGGTCAAAACTTAAGTAAACACTATTTAATTTGACAAGGAAAGCAGCGTTAAAATATTCGCAACTACGAGGCATTTTTGTCTTCGCATAATTCAGTCATTAGTTTCTCTTAAGAAATATAGTCAATGAGACTATTGTATAATTTATTAAATATTTCAAATTCATACGAAGTTGCAGTATAACTTGTTCTATGTGGTATTCGTATTAACTATTAGTTAATATGAAATAGAATATTACTTATTTGTACTACAATAATGTGAACAATTAATTTATAAATTCCAGATGTGTTTAACCCATCTCGATATGCCAATCTCTTCATATACGTGTTTTGTCATCTGCTACTAATTACAAATTCTGATAAATTAATGATTTGTTTACTTGTATATGATAAATATAGTATTTATTACTTTTATACCTGCGATTCATTAATATGACAACTTCTATTCATATACTATATATAAATCAACAAAACAATTGATATAAATGGAAATAAAAAAAAACTTTTAGCAAATGATCGCTGACAAACAAAAATAAGTTTTCATACTTAAATCTCATTGAAAATAATGAACGTGGAAAAGCTTACGTTTTAACACGAAACCGGTATATTCTTGTTTTAATTGAAGGGTTCCTTACTTTAGGCTGTTTTGTGAAGGTAATTGCGACTGGCTTTAAGTGAAAACATTTTATTTATAAACTTTCCTTTGGTTGCTCCAATTACTGACATTTACTTAAAGCGGAACATATTAATTATGACTGCGCAGGTAAACTCAAAACTTGATTGAGCGGTTTGCTGTAAATATAATTTGGTCATTTATTATTGTGGCTTACTATACACCATTTATTACAGTGTAAATATTGTGTAGTTATTGGATAAAAACCTACAAAAATAGACGAAAATATAATTTTATTAGCAACGTATACGGACATTTGATCATCGACGTTCTTTGTTTCATAATGGAAAGAAGCCGCGAAGAATTTTAATGGCATTGTTTAAGTTGATAATCAATCTTAAACTATCCGTATTTTATCTATGACTATTTAATATTCATTCGCAGTATTTATTTTATTATATATATATATATATATATATATATATAATAAAAATATATGTATGTATATATATATTTGTTATTTTATTAGGTTCTCGAATTTTATTTTCATGCAAGTTACGTTATATTTAAAGTAAGAGTATAATATCACCGTGAAGCAGACATTTTAAAACATATATAGTATGTTTTGTGGTTTTATGCATTACACTAATCATTTCACGTCGTCGAAAGCAAGCTTGTGCCTCTGCAGAAAAATTTAGTTCTTATAGTTAGTAAAATAAGAATTGTACATAACATTATTGCACATTTTTTTAAGAAACTTGGAAATTATCATCGATATTTTTAAACTTTTCTCAGAGACTCAATGTTTGAGTAATATATTTTGGAATTGACGTAATCTATTACTCAAAATTTCTGCGTTTAATAAGGAAGAGTCTAGTCAAAATGTCTAATACTCGTTACAAAATGTTTTTTTTTAAATTCTTTTAAATATTTAATAAAAGAGAGGGAGACACTTGAAATAATAGAAAGACGCACTCAAAAAAGTGCCTGGTGAAGAACCGATGAGAACAGCAAGCTAAAGAAGAATATGAAAAAGTGGAAAAGCCTTTGGTAAGGATAAGCTGTCGATTGAAAAATCGATCGTCAATAAAATGTACATGTAAATATGTATATATAAACAACTTAAATATATATTATATTAAGACCAACTTAGTATAGGGACGATAAACCAATTGAAAATTATTTAACATGTGTATGATTGTCAACAGCAATAAAGGATTATTATATTTTATTTATTTTAATGATTCAATAATTTTTAGAAAAATTTTGGAGACTGATGTTTACTATGGTAATAATCTAAATCAAGATTTATTAGGAGTTTTAACATTGATTTCATCATTTTGTTGATGCATTGAATGCTTTTATATGCTCTATGTAAACATTAATCTAAAACCTGATGGCATAAATAACCTTAACCGAGTTAGAATATTTTCATTTTTTGCCCACCATTTTGACAACTAAGTCCCAAGCTGGTTAAGATAATTCATTATCTGGCTATTGATATTTAACTAAACTTAACTTCGTTACAACACAGAAAAACATATCTTTTCTGAAAAATATAATCTTTTATAGTCTATACAACGTGTATGATGATTGTTACTTTGTTAGAATATAAAGTTTAGAGTTGCTTTGAGTAATTCCGTTAAAATAACTCTGCAGTAGTATCTTTGAACGTAAGTGTGATGAACTGATTAAAGTTTGCATGAAAATTAATGCATTTTTGAGTGTAAGTGATTCGCTCGTGATTTATACAGTTGAGCAGGTACTCGCAGCCCGTAGGCGACTTACTCATAAACATAATGCATTCCTATTTCTAGTTGCGTTGATGCGCATTTGCAATAAATTTGATACGGCACACTTGAGAGCCAATCTTGCTGCACGGTAATCGGTTTTACGAAACTCTCGTCTACGTAGATCGTTACAGTATTATATAGCAACAATTTACTCTGTCATGTACTAAAATTATTTTAGAAATAATTTGAAAATAATCCAATGAAGTAATATCTTATGATCATCATCATTTCAGCTGTAAGGTGTCCATAGCTGGAAAAAGACCTCCCGAAGATTATTCAAATTAGATTTGTTGGAAGTAACTTTCATTCATTTTCTTCCGAAGACCTAAATTGTTTCATCTTTCCACATTGGATTGAATATCCCACACTGCGCTTGCTGATCCGTGGCCTGCTCTCCTGAATCTTATGGTTCCGGCGACCACCTGTTCTGCGTCCTATGTGGCTTGCCCACTGCAAATTCAACTTGAAAATTCGCTGTGTTACGTTGGTTAATTTTATCCGTTTACGAATTTCCTTATTCCAGATTTCATTTCACAGAGAAACCCTTAGACCTCTCCATGGGTCGTTGAACGATCGTGAGCTTGCAAATGGGAGACTACGTATTATATTTTATAAAAGCAGTAATTAACTTTAAAATATTTTTCTACAAAATAAGGCAAATCAGGGAAATTTACTTACAGGAAATAATCACCATGAAGCTCAAAGTACATATAAATTTAGTTAAAAATAAACAGAAGTAGGTTTAAGTTAATTGGTGCTAATCAGTTTATATTCTCATAAATAGACATATTTTCTAGTTTAAGACGTGTTGATTAACCTTTATCGCCCAAAAGAGTTCCGTTAGTACCGATTAAGAAGGTTGTGATAAGTCATCTACGACGTAGAAGTGAATGACAGCTTGAAGCGATTTTAATCTTTTTTATGCAGCCTTGTAAAAATATACCACGACGCTCCTTTTCACTTATGATTAATTAGCTTGAAACCACGACGAAGATTGAGTATTTCACTGTGATGTTCCATTTATCAAAATGAAATTCGTATGAAAGAATAAATTTTTGAAATAACAGAAAATTTATTCTAGATTTGTTTGTTTATTTAAGTGCTATATGTTAATAGTAATACCATAGATTTGTCCCTCTTAGTGGTTATACTTTCCTCGAGAAATTATTAAAAAGTACGAAGTTATTATTATCATAATTTCTTCCGGAGGACTTCACTACTATGCTTATGTTATTCCCTTACTAGCCTATGTTTTCCCCATAGATTTCCAATTGATTAAGAGAGGTCCGTATCTAGTCCGTCTTCTCATGACCTTAACAAGGTCCTCTGCCCTGCTTGAGTATAGATATCATACGCTGCGCTTGCGGGTCCATGATCTTCAGAAACTTAAGGCTCTAGCAGTCATCTTATCTGGTCGTGGCTTGCAATTTCAAATGAATTTTCGGTGCAAAAATGCAATCTAATTTAAGTGGCCTTGCATAGCCCCTTTGTTAATTTTATTACAAATATTTAAAAAACAAACTTTTGGGCAAAAATTTATAAAAGTTCGTTTTAGTTTACTATTCAAACCCATACACGTGTTTTTCAGAATAAATATGTACATTTTTTTTCATTACTGAGAACTATTTAAGAAAAACTTTAAAAATACCTTGGCAGCAACATCGATTTGACACTATTACTTATAATGTACACAATTATGTTATGTTGTTTTACATTTTACATCGACTTTAAAGTATAGACACGTTTAGGTAAACTTAACAGCGACTAAAAGTTTATTCCTTGTCGGATTTTTATACTCTCTAAATATCATACCAAATATTGAAAAAAAAAATAGAAAATGTTCGTCATACGCATGAGGAATTTCTACTTTTTTCATTCAATGAGGTATTATAAATCAATCATGTGGCATGTAGTATTTCATATTAAACATCCGTGGACAGATTGTCACAACAATAATAACATAACGCACCAAGCCCTTAGTAACTAATAAATACCAATAGGCACGAATCGACGCTGTTCAACGCTTATAGTTGTCATTCAGTAGCTATGCTAGTAATTAAGTCTGCGGTTTTATTCAATATCTAAGTGAAATACGTAGGTTATTTATTTTTAACATAGAAGAATTGTGTGAATGTGGAAAATTAGATTTTAATAAGTACATTAATATAAATATTGTTTATAATTTCTATGTTAGTGTATTTATATTTTTAGGTTTCTTTTATTTCAATGTTAATTTTTAAAGTAATATGTATCAGTGTGTTACATAAGTGGCATTATTGTGGTGTTTTGAGATAATTATTTTAAAAGCGTATAACCAACTCTTTTGTAACCGTTAGGGAAATGTGTTTCGTATGTTAGCGTAAAAGTAATGTAATAAACTACAGTTTACAATAAAAAAATAATAGACGTAAATGTTCAGATGGTATGTAAGTTCATGTTTTTATCTTCAAAATTTAAACGTTATAGATAGAGATGTAGATAAAAATAGCCATTAATAAAGGTAATTTATGAGTTATATTTGGTGATAAATAAACAATGATGCAAATGTAAGAATATACAAAGTTATTCTTTTTAGGTCTCTAATTTTTATTCGTATTTGTTGTAGTTCAGTTTCAATCTCAAAGGAAAAATATTTCGTTCGAGGCAAAAAAATATTATTCGCATAGTTAATGTGATATCCGTCATGTGTTTATATTTTCATGCATTGCAATGCACACTTGTAAGTACGATTTTTAAATTATTTTGTATCAATTATATCTTTGTAGGTAGATATTTATTAAAAAGAAAAAAATATCTTTGTAAATAATGCTTATTTAAAAAGAACTTTAATGTAAAATAACATTTTGACGAATACTACTCATGCCGTGTATACTGGCTCGTGATTGTCATTTGAAAACTTTTTGGCCCCAGCGGCAATCGGTTACACAAACGATGTAATTCGATCGCTGCCACTTCAGACGTGCAATTCTTTGAATTACGTCTACCTTGGTTGTTCCGCTAACCTGTGCATGTTTTTCAACTTTAAAAAAATCAGGATTTTTAATCATTCTCATATTACGATAAACGTAGACATAATAGAAAAGTGAAATTGATCTTTACGAGTCTTGAGACATGTTTGACAAATGTATCAAATTTGTAATAAAACATTTTGGCAAAAACTACTGTAGAACTGACATCCCGTGCTAAGCGGTCGTCGACACGGCTGTTCGTCATGTTTTCCAGCCGTCATCACTCATAGCATCATTTAATTATGCAAACACTACTTCAATATGCGTCTGCACCGCATTAGATGCTTATATAACACTATGCTCCATACCCACGCTCGGAAGAAAGTTTAACTTTCCTTTGCCGTTATTTCTAAAATCAAGTTTTCATGTCATAATACGATATTTATACCTTTCGAAATTATTGTTATTTTTTACAAATATTATTTGTTATACAGAAATTGTGAAATATTTTCATGATGTTGCAATGTATGCAATGCAATTTCAATATGAAGTTTCTAAACTATTGAAAAGTTTTTTCTAAATCTTTCTAATTAACGTCTTGATATTTATTTTATGTAGTGGTCAAAAACTATTACATTATTCATTTAAATTAAAAGGCTTGGTCTTGTAAAAAACACAACCGAAGACAAAGCGTGTAACGAACATGCAGTGCGGACTCGTTGAAGTCTTTTGCAGTAGCAATTACAATTGAACTAGAATAAACGTTACAAAAAAGATACATAACTAAATTCGTTCGTAAGTGGTATACGGAAACAGTTGTGACATACGTAATACAATTGGAAAAACCTAAGTGGTTTATTTCTTGCGTTTAATTAAATATCAAAGTTGAATAAAGATTTTATTGTCGACCGACCGAAGATCTATATAATAAACGTTGATACCTGGAACTTGCATATGCTGAAGGTAGTTCCGTGTCGATTGACGTCCGGCAAACCTTCGACATTTCCGAACAAAACAGTGTTGGCGATGGGGGAGGGCTTGCGGTGTGCGGGGAGAGGGCAGGCGGCGTGTTCGCACGCCGCGAGGTCGCTGTCTTTTTACTCGCATTACCTCCTGACATTCGAACTTAATGGAGTTGCTTTATTGAAATTTAAGCACAACAACCGCCGACGTAATGGAATAAAATTAGGTTATCGTAACAACAAAACGGTCCTCAAGTGGCCATCTTTAAGCTCACGGCGGTCCAATAAGAATTCGAAACATTCGTGAGGTTGTAATATGCGCACATATGGCTATCTCACTCCGGCTATTACTACGAACCGGTAACGCAAAAGGAATAGATATAGGAATTCACTTCTATCGACAAATAGTCATTGTTCTTGGTCGTTATGGAACAAAATAAAGACAGAGCAGCGGTATTCGTGACTGCGAGACAAAACTATTGCATTGGCCGCGTGCGAGAAGGACGGCGTATAAGGTTTTTAGGTCGATGTCCGGGCAAAGGAACTTAAAACTGAATTTTGTAAAAATATATCAATTTAAGATAAATATATCTAATAATATAAACAATTAAAAATACTCAGATAAGAACTTTTTTATGTTTTTTTATTTAATACATAAACCATAAAATTATTATTTACACTGGAATCGAATCAAAATGTTATTACTGCAAGTGAACTTTAGTTTACACGTGACTAAGGAGTATAATATTTTTTTGTTGATAATAAAAATCTTCTGTGATATATATGCAATATTTCCTAAAATGACATTAAAATTCTACAGAAATTATTTACAATTTAAAATGCGCAGGTCAGGATCTCTAATGCGCATATAAATATTAAAGGTCACAAAACGTAATCCTGTGACGTAACAGTTGCCAGGACATTGCTCCCTCTCCCCCTTGCCTTTATCCGGACGGTGACCGTTCCCCACCGTGGACCGTTACGCCGGCGTCCTTGGCTGAGTTCTGTCTTGCGCGGGCGCAGCAGGTCGCTCTCGACTCGTTCCACGCCGCTGCCGCCGCGCACGTGTGTGTGCACGTCTCGGCGTACGCAGCACGAGCGCACGCAGGCATGTGCATGTGTTTGTAAATTGGATTACTCCTAACGGATATTACGGAATTCATTAAATAAATGCCACGAATATAGAGTAAAAATACTCGCATTTTAACGTTAGTGCGTTTATAATAAGGCTTGAATATGTTTTGTTATCAGTATAACACTATGCGTAGCTGGTATGATATTATTCATTAAACAAAGATTAACTTTCAAATATTATTTTTTGAAATGACAAAAATATCTTTCATTTATAGCACAATGTATTGGTAACACCTCGATTTTGTTTTTTTAAATCTTTTAATATATGTTCGGTTCTGCACATATAACAAGATTCATGAGGTTTGAAAAGCAGATGCGGTAAGATCAAATTAAATACAATTTTTGTGTTAAGCTTTTTTTAAAATTTGGGTATTAACTTAGCGTTAAAAGTAGATTCCGGGTATTGGCAATATGAAATAGATCAAACTCATTACATTTATCGGACGTCATAATAGCATTTGTCTATGAACGGGGCGGCCTTGCGCCAATGTATTTGTTGCCAACAATGCACTCACGTGTTCAATAGGTATAACAATTTCGAAACCGTAACTATTAAAGGTCAGTAATCAGAAGCGAAGTCTCGTGTGCGCGGCGCCAACAAAACACCACTTTAAATAATTCCAGTCCTTAATTACTTCTTATTCTGATTTTTTTTCTTTAATTTTATATCTGTACTCAAATGCTTTTAATATGATGGCGATAATATAACAGCTCAGTTATTGAGCAAGTGAACAAGGACAAATGCCGATCATTGGATCGCGGCTCGCAGTTAGCCACTTACTAGCTGTAGGATTTTTGATTTTCCAAAGTAAAATATACATTTTTATGTTTGTAAAACTAAAAACCTACAATTAAGTGCCTTACACTTATTTAATAAATGAAATATCGTCGTATATTTACATTTTTTTATTTATTTATCAGACGTGTAACTAGCTTTCTTAAGTAAAAGATCGTGTCCACAGTCCCAAGAAATTCCATGAATTAGATTAATCTATGCACTGGTAATAGTCACAATATACTTGTATTAGTCGCACACAAGCAGATCTTGCATGTCAGTACACGAACAAAATTGTAAGTATTCTTATTAAGACCGGAGACCTGTGTGCGTGCACACACATACAACCCGCGGGAGGTTCAACGTACCAGTTGCCAACTACGCGAGTTCCTTGTTCCACTTTAACACTGACACTATATTATTATCATTACAACAATGTTTAAGAAGTTAGAAAAACTTTACTGGGCTCTGTTTAATATGTTATAGAAGAAAGAAAATAAGTAATCATAATGTACGATAATAAGTTTTGTCAAAATACTTAAAGAGAAATGGTAAATAATTAAGGTTATTGCAAATAATAGAAGCAAAGAATATATATCAAATAAATACATATTTATATGGAATTCCGCCATGCGCTCATATAAAAGACTTAAACGCACATTTTACTTTTGACCTTTTCAAGTTTCCTATTGTTTTCTACGTAATAACTGAACTCTGTTCATATATTTATTGTGATTAAATACGATTCTTACTTTCATTTGTGCTTCTGTAAACTAATAGAATATTTATTATTATTTATATTATTTGTGTATAAATGTGTAGTTATATACATTACATACATTAACAAAACATATTTCTAATATTCGTGAAATTCTATGATGTTGTTCCAAGGATTTTACACTAAAGAACAACAGTCTGATTCTAGATTAAGTTTATATTAAGTTTTTTAGTTTAGTTATTTTCATACAGCCGATATTTAGGAGGACATAAAATAATTTTATTCAATTAGTATTTGCTAATTATAAATTTGATTAAATTTTAGTGATAATAAATCTTTAATATCACATGTATTTTATTATTACAGTTATTATTTACATTGTTTAAATAACGTTTGTGCTTAAACGAAAATATATTACTATTTTAATATCTTAAGATATATGCATTACTGGTGTGTTTTTATCCTAATTGAATTAATATTTTATTCTAATTGAAGAAATGTATTACTTAGTGCTATACAAAACCTAAAGCTCTGTTAAAACTTTACTGGAATAAAACAAAATCATTAAATTTATTACTTATTACAGATTTTCAATTTCTATGCACAGATAATAATAATACTAGCATTTATTAAAAAAGTGTTAACTATTTCTGAGAATAAGTTTATTTACTTTATCGAGACTATCTACTAACTGATAAAATATTTTTAAAAATGTTCAGTCCAAGGAAAGTGATACTTAACCCTCATAAGGGAATTGTACATAAATCAACAAATTTATGTGCCACACTTTTGTCAATCATTACCAACCGCTACGTGGCCAGCAAAATTTTGGATCGATTAGTAATTACGACAATAAACACTTGTGATATTATTTTTAGGTAACTCAGAAAAAGAAAGTAAATATGATAAAACAAATGTACATCACGACTGGTAGAGAATGCCTAAAGGCATTAATTTCGCCTGTACAAAGATTGTAAAAAGGGTTAGTAAATAAATAAACAAAGTATTAAAGATGTGGTCAAATATAAAGTTTTTTTTTCTAATAATATGAACGTAAGAACATAAATTGTAAGAATGAAACCATAAAATGACCTACACAATATAGATTATAAGTGGGCGCAGCGCAACGCTACTCGACGCGGAAGCGAAAATATCACGGCGTCAAGTCATGAACCAACAGCGGTACATCAATAGCACAAAAAGTAAATTAACAGCCAGTAGATATACGATACTGATAGGCTTTGTAATCTTTTACTTTTTTCATCAGCAATACCAAGAGTCCTATCCGTAATAGTAACATTTCAGAGTGTTAAAGAAGTATTGACGTTTTAGATATAAATAAAGCTTGTAATGTAAATAACTTAAAAGGTACTTTGATTGTTTTCGTTACTGTTAACTCTGTTAGCACAAATATAAACGTGAATGATTTCTTTACATCTTCTCAAAAATTATGACCCTTCTTTATAATGTTATTTAAATGAAATAAATTTAAAAACTATCGAATACATTTAACTATATCCAGCACCTTTAATTAGTTCCGGAGAAAAAATTACTTATGTCTGCATAGTTTATTGCTTCCTATACACGTAGGGAACCTTATGTAATATTATAAATATAAGATGTACGTAAGTTCGTTCAGATTACCTACAAATCATAGTTGGAAACCTTAAACCACTATACGAATTTTTATGTTTGTTATTTTTTTACATAGTAACGTATCATTACTATATCTCATGTTTGCTTGATTTTTTGCTTGATATGACAAAACGAAAATGATTTAAAACAGTGTCTTACTTAAAACAGATATTATAAGTATAAAGTTTAAAATCCATGCGTTACGGTTAAAAAGAAATCGATACTTTTAATGTATATTTTTATTTAGTGCACTAAAAACCGCGAAGCCCTTCCGTGTCGTTAACGCGATCAAAATGACCGTGATACAAAATATCTCCTTGCAAGGAGTTTAAGATAAATATGACGTATGTTCAGTTAAAAACATCTAGGTTGACCATACTTTCGCTGGCAGAAAGCATTTATTTTTTACCAAGATTTTATTCAGGTTATAATTATATTGATGTTTAGCAAACTCTAGTATCCGCATTAATAAGTTAATTGTTATCTTAACGTCACGAACGAGACTCAAAATATTCTCAAATAACACAATCTATAAAGTTCAGATTAAATTCTATTCTAGGATAAACCTTTCCAAATACGTATGTATAGTGCTAATAATATATTATACTCAAAAGATTTAAACTAGAACTTACACGAAAACAATTAACATTGTACAATCCGGAAAAAATTGTGTATGTCAGAAATATCAGTATTAATAAATAAGTATAAAGCCTTTTATTTATTTATTTATTAAATATTATATTATAAAATATACATTATTATTATAAAATATATGATACTATATTATAATATATTTATTATTAAATATTATATTATATCAAAATATTAATATCAAAAATTTTAACAATTTATGCGTGTTGTTGTTAGAAGATTTTAATAAAGAATTGATTTTAATTTGTAATATTTTGTATACGTTGGCTTAGACATTTTTAAGTCCTGTATTGTGTATTTTAAATGACAGTATATGAATTTATTCAAACTAATGATTTCACGGGTAATAAATTCCAAGTGTGGAATTTTTTAGCAAAATGAACAGTTTATTTATCTTTATCTAAATGTTAAGACTTTTTTGACCTCTAATGTCTATATTAAAAGGTAATGATCGTAGTAGATAATCAAATTATTCCTAAATTTCTACCGGTTTTCATAAACTTTTATTTTGCTCAAAAACTGCACGCTTTCTCTGTTTAATGTTAATCCGACTTAATTTCTATTTATTTTTATACAGTAACCGAGTTTATGCAGGAAGCAAAGATAAAAAACGTTCTTAATACATTTAGAGTTTTGTTACAACGCTTACTTATTTATAATTTATGCAATTTGCACATATTTAAGCTCGGCCGAACATGCAAATGTAAACGCTTTAAATAAAAAATGTCTATGAGTGAGAAGGCTACTCGTGCACTTGATGGAAACTGGTGCAAAGCGAAGTGGTGCAAACCGTAGAACCAGTCCCGCGACAGGAAGCGGCCTCGAGAGCCGACGCCCCCCTCCCCCGCGCGTCGCCCTGCCCCCTCCTGTCGCCGGTTCCCCGCACTACTGCGGGGCCACCTGATCCAGACAAAGCGTGTCCTTCATATCATTCTCATGACGCATATAAGTACATTGCACTATTTATTACACGTCTCCATTGACGTAAATTATATTGCCAGAAAAAAGACCAAATATTGTCACAAACTTTTACAAGCCTAGTATTTTATGTATTTTAATGGTGTAGCATAAAATTCTTTAAAAAATATTTGTAACTTTTAAGTTCAGACAAAGGTGTAAGACGAAGTATTTAAAAATAAAATCGTGGCTGAATAATATTCAAGTGACAATTTACGACGAATTAAGAAAGGACGGTAGCACAACGCACCGAGTGACACGCAAAGCAACGTGCACAAAGATCCGGCGCCACGTCACAGGCGAACCCGCCAGTCTCATCGGACCGCCCAAAGAAACGATCTCATAGAAAGTAGAGCAACTCATTTATTTATTCAGTGCAGCGGCGGGTGCGAGCGAGACGATGCCGCGAAACTGGCTCATTAAAATAAAAATCCGATTTCAGAGTGCAACTCGCGCGGAGCGAAATAAAAGTTTCCGACGAAATTTGCTCGAGTTATTCCAAAAAAGGTGCACGAAACGCCTCTGCAACAAGATCAGATACAAGTGAAGAGAAACCGACCGCGATAGCCTCCGCGCATGCGCAGACTCGCTGCCAGATGCTTTCGATCATGTTTGCACTTATACATTTTGATATTATAATTAACCGCGAAATCTGCATTTACTGCTGGCAATTCCACCATTAAGGCATGGAAAATTTTAAAGTGTCTTTAACATTAGAATCCATAATCGTTCCTTTTCCGCATTGAAGTGTACACTGTTTTCACTGCACAGCCGTGCCATTGTTAGAACATTACGCAGATACAGCGTTGCATTATTGGCACGATGGTAAGCAGCTCTATAATCATCGTCGCGAGTCACGTTATCTGCTCGAGCATTTGCTATGTAAATACCGCCATGCACGACATTGCTTTATGCTACGCCTAAATGTAAATTGTTTCAATAAATTTACATCGGATAATACATGGTCTAAGTTTCGACAATCCATATAATGATAATCATATTCCGCTTTATTTTTTTTTTTGCATTAACTGTGCATTGATGATAGTAATTTTTTTTCTTTTACTGTATTAATTCTTCGAGCTATAATTGCAAGTAGCATTAATTAAACTAAATTAAGGAATAGAGCTGGACAATACTTAACGCGAAAAAAAGCGAAGCTGCCTTTCACCGCAAGAGTCCTTTCTAGCTTAAATGTCTGAATTGATTTCGTAATTTATGTAGTCCTTGTAAACGTAATTGCCTATAAAAATATTATTAACAAAATTTATTAATGTTAATAATGTTTTTGTATATTAATTAAGGTTAATCTTTCGTTTTGCACAACAAATAAAATTTTATTAGTTTTTACTTCAATTTATTTTTGTTAACATCTATTCATTAAAGTTTTTATAATATTTTATAAAATAACAAAAGAGCATGTACAAACTGTATGAAATGATTGTAATCGTGTAATTAAATATTTCATGACGTAATTAAATAAAGTTCAAGTAAACAACACTATTGACACTATAAAATGTTCATAATTTCGTTTAAAGTCTTGTATATTACAATATAATTTATTATGTCTAATCGAAAATATAATAAGATATAAAGTTCAATTGGTAACTCTTTATGTTTTATAGGCATAGAGTCGAACCCTATAACTTTAGTCATAATGGATACTATTCCCACCGGAGTTATATATTTCATGGCAACTATATATTTCATGGCAACTATATGTAAAATCCCTAATATTAACGATACATTATTAATTTATGAAATAAAATTGAAAGAAGTCTAGTCTATTACCATCAATGTTCCTCTAGATAGACCACAGGATTCAAATACCAAGGCTTGAACAATAAAATGTATTGAAAGAAATTTATTAAAAAAAATAGACCCAGAAGGAAACACTACGAAAAATCGATATCTAATACGGACACAATTTACCTGGTGTTTGAAGTCATCATCATCATTTCTACAGTTGGACGACCACTGTTGTGTATAGGCCTACTCCAAAGATTTGCAATAAGACCGGTTTTTTTATATGGTCCGTGCTTGGGAGATCTTTCTTTCCTCTGCCACATGTGGGACAGGGACGTTACATATTCGGTTAAATAAGTTTTTTCTGTTGAAATTTATATTTCTCATTTTCCTTCTATTCTTCACGTATTCTTTCATGCTTTCCTTTCATACTTCACAGTATCTATCTTCGCATCGCTTACATATCATCTGCCTTTCATCATCTTCTTCCCCCATCTTCGCTCTTAGATTATAGTTTGAATTACAGGTAACTTTAGTATCATAGTATCAATTCATATTTATTTAATTTATTTACATTTATTTTCATTTTTTTTTAATTTTTAGCTAGCACCATTGTATTTTTCTTTCTTACATTATTTGCTACTTTACTTAATGTACTTAAATTAAAGTCGTGCCCGACTGTTATTTTTATACAATAGGGCCATTTGGAAGCAGACTGTGTATCCTGACGGTGACTTTATGCTACACTTGCTGGTCGTGGTCTCCACTCCAGAACTTCCAGACTCCAGGGACCATGTTTTGTACTTCACCGGACTGGCAAAGCGACGAGTACTTATCTCTCATAGAGTAACGTTCCGCAGAGTAACCGGGTAATAAGACCATCGATTAGGAACCAAAGCTTGGGCTATAGCTTGAGACGCGTTTTAAATTTTTTTGTTGGGATTAGACCTGGCCTGCCAAATCGCCCGATTTAGGCTAAAAGTATGTCAACACTATATCGGTTTGAAGTGTACCGTAGCCAGTAAAATAAAGAAGATAAAGGACCTATAATAAAGAGATAAATAAAGAAGATAAAGGACCTAAAATAAAGAAGATATAGGACATAGAGGCGTTTCACTGAGTATCTGTATTACTAAAGCCAAGCCCGTGCAATTAATCTTTCCATAAGAAGCTACATAAAATCTTAGATTTTATATGTTTGTACGGCCAGAAGTAATAAATTTAACGCGTAAATGCATTGGACTCTTAAATATTTAAAGTAAATTATTAAGTATAAACTTTTCTTACCTGTTTAGTGACAAACACAATATTTATGTGATTATTTGATGTTATAGAATAGTTAGCCTACTTCGAAAAATAATAATGACTCGACAATCTACATTATTTTATTACACGAAAAAAATTTTTTAACAATCATTAGAAAGTGGCATTAGGTAAACATATTTAGAGATAATTTGATACAATTTAGTTCAACACAATCGATTTAAAACAAAAGACGCGTTATTCTACGAATAAAATTATACTAGTTGTAATACTCAAAATTAAAAAAAAAGAACGCTTAGTCCCGAACTTATAACTACGATGACTAATCAACATTATGCTCGACGGTAGAGCAGACTTATGTAGTGAGAGTATCGCGTCAATCATTTATAGAAACTACTCTACGAAGTTCGTTTTTTTTTTTCATTCATTACTTATTTTCGCTTTAAAATTAGTATTCGTGACTTTTGACAAATTAGCTTATACAGTACATTAATGTAATCAAAAAAGAGGTTTACCAATGTGATATATGTAAAGAATTTGTCTATATGCTAAAACAAAAGTGATTATTATCTTTATAAATATAATTTACAGATAATAAATATGTGCACAGATAGTACTATTTTTTCAATTTATGAAGTCCATAGATATCAATACATCCAAATCAGTTGGGATAATATTTGAGATAGATAAATAATATTCTACATTGAGAGATATCTAATTGTGTTAATATGAATATTTGAGACCAAACAGCTAATTTTATATTCAAACTATTCGCTTTGTTATATAACATCATTGATTGTATTTATATACAGGATGATTGCTTGATGGTGTAAAAATTTTAAAAGGCTAAATGTGCAGCTCACTTGTTAACAAAAAGATTTAAAGCTATTTTCAATTATTCTGTACAAAATGATCATTCTGAAATATGTTACATTAATTTTTGTAAGTACAAAGCCTCCTGGAATACATAGCAAACTATAATTAATTTTAACTTGTAATTATCCGAATTTTAAGATGCTTTTTCTTACTATATAATTATAACGTTATTTAGTATTTCGGAAAATGTAGTTTTTTGAATAGAGTGTACTGTCCATTTATTGACAGCAAATTACTTATACGTTCACTCTTTTTAAAGCTATTACAAATAGAACCAATCACTCCGTATAAAAAAATCGTTAAAAACATTAACATGCTATGACTAAGTTCCTTTTCACGTGTCTTCTTTGTTTTTTAAGAAAGAGAATAGGCCTATTAAGGCTTTACATGATTTAGCGCATAGCTACCATCAACACCGGAATACACCAGCCACACCTGTTGATTGCCGCACGTTTCTAGAAGATTGGAAATCAAGCGTCTCTCCATGCGAGATAGTTATGTACGCGAGTTTATTAAAGTATGCAATAACGTAAAACCATTATGTAAGCATTTTTGACCGCTTTGTAAAAATTCAAGCATATAAGAATAGAAATTTGTACGTACTATATTTTCCGTAATATCTGGTTAAACATATATTTTATAATTTTATTACCGAATCTATATAAATGAAAATAAATTGCTAAATGCGTTGCTAGGTACACCATTCGGAGACCGCTGTACCTATTTTACTAATTATTTGGCATATTTTTGATGCCACGATTCATACAACATTTGATGTCAATCTAAATCCAAAACGAACGAGGTAATTAAACAAAATATATCATACCATTAAGCCTTACAATGAAAATATAAAACACATTATTACTACACGTTTGCAATATCAGACATTAAATTAGTAGATATTGAAATAATTTTAAATAACATTATATTTATATACTTTGAAGTATGACTGCGAAATTCCAACACTTTTTTGGCAATATAACGTATATTGAGGCACCAACTAATGTACAGTAAATCTATTGATTAAGTGCTAAAATTTATGAAATTCAATTAAATTTATAATTAAAGAAATACTGTTACTACTTTTAAAAGTTTAGTAATTACATATAATTCAGTGTGGCCAGTAACATTAAAAAGGTTCGTAATTTTTAAACATAGGTATGTAAGACATTTCCATATTAGATTATATATTTAGTTAGAAACGACAGTTATTTTATACATGCAAATGATACTCCGCTGCTTTGTCTTCTTAGAACCATGTATAAAAATAGTATTAATAGCCGGTCGTTAATTCGAGAGAACTAGACAAGTAACTTATAAAATACAAATATACTTATCATTGTCCCAGGTCCGGCTCGTTGCATAATTGAACCGGTACCTACGACCACAACAATTTACTTGTCATCTACTGACATCGTGTCTATAGTAGTATTACCTATAAAAATATTGGAATCAATAATTCGCTAAAACTTATGATATGAAAATCTATTAACATTATCAATATCGTTAATTTATCGTTGCTAGCGCATTAAGCCAATAAATTATTTCAATGCGCATACGTACATACATTCTTTACCTTTACGGCGTTCTTGGCAAGAATGTTGATATTTATTTACCCTGCAACCTTTTCTAGAGTTCCGTGAAAAAAGGAAACTGTATTTAAAAATCTCTTTAAGCCATCAGGAAGTTATAAAAAAAATGTGACATCTAAAGCTTTGGTTTTTTAATTAGTAAAACATTAAAGCAATACTCATAAAAGTTAGCAAGAATATTATTTTATATATTCTTAATGTGGTAATTTTAGAACTAAAGATTTAAACCAATAATTAATCAATCTCAATTTATAGTCTTCATTACATCACATTTATATAATTCATATGGTTTATGCAGCCTTCGTAATATTGCAGCTTAATCATCATTGTGATAATAAATAAATTCGAAAAACGTTTGCCAGTATTTTATTAAAAAATTAAAAGAAATAATCCGATTCTTAATTGCATTTCATAAAACTGCTATACTCTTTTAATCTTACTAAAATTTACTATAATTTCACATTGAGAAAACAATCACAGTTTTATTTTAACTTAAAGTTCGTAAAAATTGAAACGTTTATAAAGTAAAACCGGGAGCTTTTAATGTATCCACGAGGCCGGCGCCGCAACCGGATATCCCTCGGAGATGTACAATCACTAACACAAGCTCTCACGAATTTTTCTCCCAACACTTTCTCGGCTTCCACTAATTATTATCCACTTTATCGGGCATCTTCAATTTGATTTACGTCTAACTCTTATACACCTCAATTGGTACACTTTTTCTTTTCGGCAAGGTAATTTAAATGAAAGAGTATAACACAATTACGAACGATGCCGCATAAACTTCCTCGACCTCAACGCGTCCGCAATTATAGCTAGCCGCAAATATCACCTATTAATTTAGTACCGCCTGACAGCCAGACGTCTCTCATTTTGTTATTTAATTAGGGACATTTATAATTTGTTAGCTTAATTACCGATTGTAATGCATAAACATTAAAGTTACGCATCAAACCACTTTTTTATTTTGCATGGTTAATTGCACTGTAAAACACATCAACGCGTAGAGAATGTCAACGAATCTTCAAAATTTACACATAAGATTTAATATAATATATCTGACCACAAGTGCATCTAGAACAGATGTTGCATCAGTGATGACAAGTGTCAACGAAGAAAGTGGTTTTGCTTATCTATTCTATTAGCAGCTCAACCACAATGCCGGAGTTTATTTCAAACTATTAGATATTTGACTCATAGCATTTTTATAAAATGAAACTATTTAACTTCTCATCCCTTTAATAAAGTATTTTCCATAGATCGATAAAGGTAATGTTGTTGTGTAATACAATGCTAACCTAAACTTAAAGTGTTGGCCGATTACAGAATACACTTGTATAGAAATTTCATTACACGAATAGGAAAATGAGACGGATGACTTACGGTACCCGCTCATTATAAAAATAGTTCCTTTTGTTAATATCATAATTATCACCATAACAGCCGTAAGACTTCTCTGCCTATTAAACGTAGGCTGGATTTTCAATAAGTTAAGTTAATCTATGCATTAAAAAATTATTGAAGCCTCTTCCATAATTTCTAAAGAAAATAACATATACTTTATTTATAGGTATAAATAAAAATACATCGCAAAATTCGATTTCTAATGGATCTTTGTAAACAGTTCACAAGCACATGTCATATGAGGAAAATTGCAAGTAGAATATTAGAAAGTAATTAAAGATCACAGTATAATTCTGGATTATATTCATTTATATTATTATAAACAGGTAGAGCTGCAATAATACAAACAATTTAAATCATTGATTATTATTCTATATTACAATAATAATTATAATAGTATAATGAACAGATTTCTTAGCCTTCTATTTTTTATCAATATTTTCCGACAAGGATGAAAAAAAGAATGGATTTCGTAGTCAGTGTATGTAATAGCAATATATCTTGTAATATCATGTAAGTCTATTCTCCATGTAAATTAATACATGAGTTTCTTTTCAAATACTCTAATTGTATGTTGATTAGAATAGGGTGTAGTGATTATTGGCTCGTCACTGTATTCATAATGGCAAAGTAGCGTGTTTGGATCCAATTGAATCCATCATTTTTATTGTTATTTTACATTGAGCATTTTTATTTGGGACACAATTGCTCAGTTCACAAATGAGTAGTAGCGAATTACTGATTAATACTTAAATAAAACTTTGGTAATAAAAACAAGCTTTGTTATAATTCTTCAAAGATTTTCTAATGACTGGGTTTTAATTTAAACCCAAAAAAAAATTTCGTACACTATTAACCGAATGTGGAATATATTAATAACAAATGAAAATTAAATCTAAATTTTAGACATGATTGTAACAGTTTATTGATTATCTCTGTCATAATACAAAAAAAGCTAAACAAATTACATCTCGAGGTCAGATGGTCAATCAATAATGATGATGCATTGACAAGCGATGGGCAGGCGCGATGAAAGTGTACGCAAATCAACACTTAATGCCGGAGTGACTTGAACATTAGAATGAGATGTGTACGTTTAATATAATCAGAATTAGTGACGTGTAGTTCATCGAACTTAGAGCATTTTTATAACATTTACAGAAATCATCCATAACGCGTATTCGAAGGGCTTCCTACTTCGATCTTTATCAAAACAGATGTATATATAAATGTTGTGAAATATCATTAGGTATACCTTTCAACCAGTAAATAAATAAATATGTAGCCATTTCCTATTCCTTGCTATATACTTTTACCATTCTTAGAGTTATAAATATGTTAGCTCGTGTGCCAAAAAATCTATAATGTTTTTATATTGTTTGTACTTGTTGTGGTTGGTGGGAATGGCTGCGTGTTGCAAGACAGCGTATTAACCGTAATACCGAAACATGGGCACGCCAATAGGCTGCCACTGGCCCGCCACGCAGTCGCGAATAAGTCACGAGGGCTCACATCGATGTGAGAGCTACGTCGGGCAGATCGTGATGTGTCTAGATAATAGAAGAGTTCTACTTCGCTTGCTTGACCTGAACCGCGACCGGATTATTTTGTAGCCTTTTTTTACTTTTCTTTTCGATTTACAAAGACGCAGACGCTTTATCTCTTTAATATTTTTTTATTGTTTAATAATTCGAGGAATTCATTAGAAATTTCACCATAAACCTCATTGAAACGCTTTAAAGGTTTAAAAATTTTTAGCTTTTAAACTTACTAATAAACGTTAGAATTGCTTGATTTTTTTAATTACAATGACAAAACACAATTACAACTATATATCGTTTTAATTGTGTTTTGTCTATGTATCTATGTAGTTCGAATCGATTTATTATTCAAGAGTATATATAAGAATATAAACTAATTAAGCTAACAACATTTCAGAAATTGTTCCCATTTATTCCCTATTTCTATATAATCTGCATTTAGTGTTATTATAACAATTCATTTATTTTTTCATTAATCGATTTTCACATCTTAACAAATACCTAATAAATAGATTTAAAATTTAAAAAAATATATAAAACAACTTCAATCGAATTTATCGACTTTTATCTGCGTTATGAGCAACGGATCCACTAATAGATTAATTTGAACTTTTTCCTTATACTTAACAAAAAACCGCGAACCGAATTGTGTAAAGTATCCATTTTGTTATATCTAACGATCTTAAGCAAACGCAACTCGTAACTGTTCTCGCGGAAATCACAAGTGCCTCTTGACCAACATTTTTCCAAATGTCAAATATAGTTTTAAATTAACCGTGAATACTTCTTGTAGTTAGGAACAAGTACAGAATGCTAGTATATGGGTCTAATAAGTATCAAACATACGCCTTACGCTTAAGCATTTTATTTGATTTACTATTTTACAATGTTTATATTTGATCGTAAATTCGATAAATTTTGCCGAATGTCCGAGGTATGATTGAGTAAATTTATAAACTTGACCATCGCAGACCAACAGTCTGTACTTGTTCAAAACGTTCAGCGGAGCCTTCGATTTACAACAAAGGCCAGCAAATAATTGAACGTAGTGGCGAGCGATCATTTCGGCTTGATAAAAGAGCATAGCAAGGCGTGGGTGCGAGCTCAGAGTCGACGCGAACCGGATCTAAATTCGCGATAAATCATGCCTAGTATAAACCGCACACAGCGCCTTCTCGCAATGTCCGACTCTCTGTGACTTATTTTAAATACCGCGTGCTCAGACCATTATGATTTTTATTAATTATTTCATAGAGATTTTGACTATTACTTAAAATTATGATCACTTGTGTGTTTTCATTTCATATTATAAATTATAATTTAACTAGGATAAGTTACATACTATATATAACGTTTTTGGTAAGCAAGAAAAAGTAAATTTTTCACAATATCTCTTCTCTCATATCACCTGGACTGTACGAAAGTTAATCTTTTATTCTACCGGTGACTTTCCTTATCAACAAATGGCAAATTAGATTCAGTTGCTATCATAATTACTGTTACATAAGGTGTTCTTTTGCTACCCAAATATTATGAATGAAGTTGCATTTCTGTTTAAAAAAAAATCATAACCTTAGACTATAAAAACACATCATCAAACAAAAACTACGAAATAGAACTTCGGTTATATTCAGATATACTATTATTTCAAATATATTATAATTCTTTGATCTATCTTGATATGTTCTAGTGTGTAGATAAATGTTAAGACAAACAGAACAAAGACAAAGTATATACCATTATCAATATAACGAGAATGAGCTTTTAAAATATTATTAATACTTGAGTTATTTTAATACTCGCGTCATCGACCATAAAAGGAATAAGATGAAATGAGTCAATGGCAGGGAGGCATCTATTCGTTATAAGATATACCGCTAAATCTACATTACATGCTAACGCATGTTGACGTGCGAATTCTTTACTATAGGAACCGGCACAACAAGAGCAACGAATGTATTATTCACGGTTGAGTGACGTCATGGCGTCTAGTAGGATTGAAATAAATAACTACAATACAGGACATAAAACAAACTTCAAATGATCTGTTTAATACCTTTGAATATAAACACATTTTATTAGTATGGTCCATGACGTGTTAAAAAAGTAATGAACTGAATTATAAGTTAGTAATATTAAATTTATTTCAAACGAATCTTTAATGCGCTTAATATGAACAATATTATATGTGAATAGTCCACTTGTCGTTTATATAGATGGCAACACTATCGCTGCGCCGCGCCCGCTGCGGCCACTGCACTCGCTTCGATTTCACTTTTATTAGCAATCCACTTAATTGGATACCACTGTTGCGGCTTTATTCATTTTGCAGATTCATCTCGACCGATATTTGGAAGGCAAGAAATACCAAATGAAATCTATTTATTGTCAATTTAATATAACGTACTATCAAAAAGCTCAAATGTCTTTGGTTACACATTCCAACATTACGTTATACATGCCAGCAGTACTGCATAAATAGTCAAAAATTGCGTATACGAAAATTACTTGTTTTTAAAGTTTTCCTATGATTATCTTAGCTTAGTAATTAAAATATAAAAAGGCGAATACAATAACAGGATAACAAAAGAACTATTCATTATGTACAGTATATGCTATGTGTCTAGTTTTCACTGATATTTACGTGTATTATATAATACCATTTAAAAGTCAAATTAAACTACAATTAAAGAAATAAAATGGCTTTTTGATGATTTAGTACAAGCATAATATATAAATATAGATACTTTAGAGCAGTGTAGCTTACACCGATCCAAAAATAAATGTAAACAGAACTGTCGTTTCTGCATAAATAAAATGTAATCATTTTGTTTTTACACTGTTTTGCGCATTAAAGAAGGAACCAAATCAGTGCCAATAATTGCAAAATAACTTCCGCTATATCGCATTAAAACTGGAAATATCACGTTTACAACTGGAGCATAAAGTAACAAGTCGTTTAATCTTTAGCGCAAGTTTTTCTGAACAACATTTTAATCTTGTATAAAATTTATAACTCTTAAGTAACCTACCTCGTTTTCGTCAAAATCAGTTCATTGTAAACAAATACGTATATGGTAACTAAAATGAAAACGTCTGTAGGTAAATTAAATAAATGTCTATTTACCTGAACAGGCCTCCTTGACAAATGTTCCGGCTATACGCTAAAAGCTGAAGGTCACTTGAATTACTGGAAAAGTACGAGACAAATTAAAGTTTAATTTGTACCTAAATTGTAAACGCAATCCCATCCACGAGAACTCGATCAAAACACATTAATGGACTTTTTATCATTGTTTAGTTATTCATTACCGGTGACTTGGTCTTCGGTAGTTTGCGATAAATATCCTAAAAATAAGGATGTCGCCGGAAATTTCAGTTCATTTTTTAGTATATTTTATTTCATTGACAGGTTATGAAAAGTCTTAAAATTAATACACAGCTCTTAATAGCATTTTACACGATATCCCAATGAATAGTTTTTTTGTTTAGATCATCAATCTTTCTGTTATCCGTTCAACATTTACTTCATTATGTTCAAAATGTTCCAGAATGCGAAACCTTTCTTTAGAACAAATTTCACTTGTCATAATAAACATAAATGATTGCATATATGCTTTTAATATGAAGTTGAGAAAAGTAATCAAACACCAGAGCAGGATAAATAATAAGATGTTTGTATTGTACGTAGTTATAGAAAATAGCTTAACAAATTTACAATAATTGAAACCTAGTCTGGCAAACACGACTTGTCGGTTGCTTACGGAATGTAGGTAGTAATTTAGTCATTTAATTTCCGCATCGAATTCTCGATGAAGGACATTAGATGTCGTTATCAAAGTCAGGCGCTTGTTGAAAAACACTTTATATTTTTTTAAGTATTTACATACGCTCTGAAGATCGAATAGAAAACCAAAACGGGACTGTATATAACATGTACGCCAATCATGACTTTCACTTGCACTCTATCATCGAATATTTCAACAACAAACCAGTTCTTAATTTGAAGACTAGTTTGCATTGCCAACTTTTCTTGATGAACAACACTTTTACGTTTATTATTATACGTTAAAATCATTAATAATACGGTGTATAAGGATAATTATAAAAATTCATTAAATCACTACAATAACTCAAAATCGTAAAATGGATTAAATATATATAGGGAAAAGTGAAATTATTTCAAATACGCGCCGAATTGTATTTTTTTAAGAATGAAACTTTTTTAATTAATATTGCCTGCAAACACATTACAACTTAATACATTAAACAGACAATATAATTTCATGTATGAGCATAAATACTTTCACATTTTTGTGGATGAATTTGAAATGTAAACTGTAATGGTAGTACCGCCGGCATTAATTGTAATTTTACGCATTTCTTTTAAAAACAACACATTAGCCTTCGTAATTTATACCAGTTCAATATAACGTCGCGTAATCGGCAATCTCGTGCGTATGTGTTTGTAAAGACGGTCAAAATATTGTTCAATACATAATACATATTATTTATATACATATTAATACTACAGCCAAAGCTCTATGTTATTTGAGATTCTTCTGATTACTAGAGAAATTAAACTCCGCGCGCGCACTCGAAATATTGGAAGTAGGCCCTTCATTTTTCTATTTTCTAAGAGCCGTCTAGGTAACAACAACTGCGGGGTCTACTATATCGGTCGCCAAGAAGTAGTAAATTATGTTACGTTTCAGTTACTATCTTAGACCTAAAGAAGATGAGAGCAGGTAAATGTTTAACAATATTTTGGAAAACAAAACCCTTTGTGAACTATTTAGAAGAATTAAATATATTTACATTCGTTATAATTTTCTAAAAAAAAGATAAGGCGTACACACTTATTTCCAAGTTTCGCATCAAATTAAAATTAAAAATGAACTAAAAAACTGTTAATATACATGTATGTGGGGTACAAGAATATCACGGTAATTTATTTCAATTGTATACTAGCAATTTGGACGGAATTCAATCAGGTTGACAATTTAGAATATTGCAACAAAAACGATGACAGAATCCTCGAACCTACTGCGTTCGACAAATATTAACCGGCCTTATAACTTCCAATCTGGTTATCCTTATGTTTATGCAGTCAGAAATAACAAAAAACATAATAGGACATATCTTCGATACAGTAGTAGATTTTTAAACATTTGTTTGTAGGTTTTAATCTGTTATTTCCGTCGCATGTTCTAAAGTTTAGCAGTATATTTTACAATATCATTATTTATATCGATACATCGTTTGTTAAAATCTTTGACAGTGATTATTGAAAAATATGAACATATATATGCGAGAAAATTGTAATATCGGTAAATATTTATTGCAATTAATACAATTAGTAATTTGTATTTTTCCATATAAGTTTCATTCAAATTCAACTTTTTCATCTAATTTACTACTCTCTAGATACTTGCCAATTATGCTGAAATTTATTACTCTTGTGTTTATAGTTATATTATTTTTGTAATAATTAAATTTTATTATTTTTCACTACTTATTCTACAATTTTAAAATAATGTAGTGTATTTGAGTTGTTAATGATTTTGAGTGTTCAAGTGTAATTAATTGTAATGACATGTAGAGAAATAAAATTTTAAAAAATATGTTATTGAGCCTAAAAAAATAATTGTCTTTATGGACATACTTACGTTAAATACGTTGATGATCCATTAAATGAATAAAAATGCTGCGCTAACATACATAGCAGAAGAATTTAAATAAACTTATTAAAAATATGCATTATTTTTAGGGTACAAGGCCAAAGCATTTATATTAAAAAACAGAGGAAAACCACAGTTGAACGTTTGGAAAACAAACCACCACGAATGACCTTATGTCGTCACTTAATATAGTATTTGTATTAAAACTGTATACAGTGTTACCGAGTTACTATGAATAAGCAAACATTATTAACATGAATTTAGCAAAATTCATTTAAATAGATATTTATATAAAAGTCTATTAAAAATTGTGTTTAATACTTAGACACAGTGTAACTTAATTCCTCTTTCAAGTCGTGTTTAGTTCTGGAAAGCTTTTTCCAAGTTTCTTTTTCTAATGTACAATTTCTCAGATTATTGTTTGTAATTGTCGATAGTATGAATTGAAAATAAAATGAACATCAAATTGTTTCAGTATTTTTTTCAAACGGTTTCCTGCATTAATTTAAAACGTGGGATGATATATGTACCATGATAATATAAATATTTTTACTACATGTAAAATATGAAAATTTACTTTACTACCTTTGCAGCAAGAAGGTTACGATAATAATTTTCAACAATGGTGTTGAGCTAAAAACCGTTTACCAGTATCATATCCACAAATAGCTAAGAAACATTTATCGTAAAAATTACTAAATATAAAATGTAGTTGTACCGAATACATGTTAATTTGTTGCGGAATCTGAGAGCAATAACCGACGGCGGTGCTAGCGGTATTCGGCGGTTTCTTCGAGTCTAATATTCGACAAAAACAGCCAAGAGGTCTATATGTGTGAGTGCATACGTATTTATGAATAAGGTATGTTTGTACGTTAGTTTAAGTAACTTTTTCATATTAAGGTCTAATGTTGAGATTAATCACGACTCAGTTTTTTAATTTCGAACCGCCTTTCGTTTGACTTAACGTTTGTTTAATGTTTATTCTCTTTTTTTTACGTTATTAATAAACTATCTTTTATATATTAATTTTTCATAACTAGTAATGCATTTCCTTTTACTTCAAATATTTCTAATTTAGACAATTTACATAATTTTTAATCATGTAATACCTATTTTGCTAAAGTATTCATTGTTTTTATCGATTCAAAAAATATTTGATATCCTCTTATCCTATCTTAAATAATATTATCATATTTTATTCTGTTTCATAACTCAAATAACATTTTTTTCGATGCATGTTAGAAATATAGTAAATTTTCACCACGCCTTTCCATAGAACGTCCGCTTAAGTGATCTAAAAGCTTCAATATGGCGATCAGGCGAAGTTCTACAGAGAGCCCCCAGGATCGTAACTATAAAGAAGTTTTGGTTTAGCCACACGCCCTCAGCGCTATGCTGATTTATACCTAGTGAAGTTATATCCCGAAATTAAATAGCGCTTTTTCATTCGTTTTCTGTAAAAATGTATACCAACGAAATATTTTGTACGTACGCCTAACAATGTTGATTATATCAGCATTCGTATAATACCTACGAGCATAGCAAATGTACGTATACTTAAAAATCATTTCTAAATTGTTAATATTGGTAAATAGATTAGGTCCATAGACAAATGAAAGTAACAACATTGTCATGCAACATGGTCAGCAGATTGGCAAGCAGAGGTGGTAGAGAGCAAGCCACATAATACGCAGGACATTTGGCCACTGGGGCCTTGAGGTTCTGGAATGGGAATCATAGACAGGCAACTCAGGACATCCATAAAACATACAGATAATCAGAAATTCGCTTCATTCAGGCCGTTTCCGACCTAGTTTATTAAAAATTTAAGAACGAAGCCTACTTTCTGTGGTAATGATGATGATAAAATATTGTTAATATTTAAAGACGCCTAAGTTTTAAATTTATATTTACGGAAAATAAATTTAATGTACATTAACAATTTCAAGGACTTAATGGTATTAACATGATTTTATATGAATGTCATGTTACGAACGAATGATAATTAATTAGTGTGAGGAATTCCTTAGTTAAATATACAGAATTTGGATACAGCGGCGTTTAATTTTATTTATAAACTTGTAAATCAACGTTAAGCCTGATCTGGCGATATGGCTGTTAGTAGTTAACCCCAGAAAATTAATTGAAAAAGTGTACATCATATACTGTTAAAATTATTTCCGTTTAAAATAGCAAATTAATTCTTAACACCTAATTATGTTCTTTCTATTGTTACATATCTGTACTTTTAAATTTTGTTTTCCTGTTCACACATGATACAAATGGACAAAATCACTGCAATCGCCCGATATTGAAATACCACATATTGTACATGTCATATAGTCAAAAGTGTTACTGCATCAAATTAAAAAAAAATACATAGATTTTTATTATAATTTTCTGAGGTTAGCCACTACCTGCCGTATAACCCGATTTGGACTTGACATTGATTTATGGGACATATCTGCATATACAGAAATACATATGTACTGTAGTTTTATAAAGGCTTGGCAAAAGCCAAGTTTCTTGTGGCATTTCTTCTCGACAGGTCATTTCGCGTCGTAGCGCTGGCAGGATAAAAAATTACGTGTTACGTGATTTCCCCTGCACCAATTAACAGAAATAAATACGATTTCTGACTTGTAGTGTTTTTAACTTATTGGGTGATATTCCTTATAATATTTAAAAGATGCAATTATAATGCTTTTTAGAGAAGATTACTAAATATACATATTTCAATGAACACCCTCCTAAGTCGTTGACGGTCAACCGCGTTTATGGTAATTTGTACAACTAGTCCTGTTATAATCAAGTGTATATAATGTGGGTATAGATTATTAAACTATGAAAAATGGACAGAATTAATAATTATAAACAAAAATATTCCAAAGCACCACAAGATATCGAATAAACAACATTATAAGATCATAGCAAAATCTACCTTTAGTTTTGTTTATTCCTTTTTGTTTTGAAGTTTATAAATTGTCTGATATTATATAAAGAGGAATTAAACCGCTAAAGTAATAAAACATATGTAAATATGCAACAATGTTGCATATGTATTTATACTGTTGATATCATATGCATTTGTCTTAAGAAACATGAACAAAGCTTTTTTAAGGGAAACAAGTGCTATTAGTTTTCTTTTTATGTAACCGTGCCTAAATCTTTTATTAAAATTAAAACTATGACAGTTGATATTACTTACCCTATGTCAGTTAAAATAATTATCTATATACAAACCAATTCTATGAACGATCGAAAATTGAAGTTAATTTCACATTGTAATTGATGGAAGGAGGATTGATTTATTAATTTTTATCAAAAATGTTGGTTTCATTTAATAGAATGGTAATAGTATTTCATATCATTTATGAAAAAGTATTATTAATATATTATAATAGTAGTACTACGGTAACAAAAGTTGGAATATATTGACTTATATATAACTTGTATAATGACTATATTTATCATAATGATTGCAAATATATTTTTTTTTCATCTCAAGAAACATACATTTAATTGCTAATGTTATTACAAAGGTTTTTGAATTGATACTAATTACATTTAACAAATTTTTGTGTTAAATTATGTAATTAATACATATTGAAATAAGGTCTATATTTCCATAATTGAAAAATACTCGGATAAAATGTCGTTATATAACAGTAGGAAGATTCATTAACCGTAAACACATTTCTATTGAATGCTCGCGTCGAGTGATCTGTATGTGTCGTGTACTACATTAATACTTTCACTGTAAGGAATGTTTAATATATATAGTACAGTAACGTTAATTTTCTAACTAAACTTTGTTCAATTTGGCTAAGGAATATTTATAACATCTTACCATAAAGTTTAAACTAGTGCTAGTGACAATTTTCTCGCAAAAATTATATTTTAAGACCACGATTTTCAATAGCGTTAAAATTATGTTTAAGTATAAATAATTTATTTTTGTTAATAGTATAAATATTGTAGATAAATGATTCTATCATTAAAATAGTTAAAATTACACAAAAAAAGTATACTAACCAGAACCGACAATGATTATATTTTTATTGACATCAAAACAATACAGTCAGAATTCTTTGCGTATCTATTTTTGACCTTTCATAACTCTATTTTAATATCTAGTAATAAAAACGATTCTTGTTTTTGCTTACAACGTCCAAGTTTATTTATAATATAATTATGAAAATTGAAATACGAGGAAAACATTTAATAACTTTAATACAAACAATTTTACTAATTTCACTGAAATATAGAAAGACACATGTTAGAAAGAATTCGGGATGAATTATTGAATATTAGTAAATATACTCAAAATGCGCACAATTTATCAAAGCAACAAAGTATAACAGGACAATCAAAAAGTAAAACTTCAGGGCCAAAGGTTAAACATAATGGGAGAGCAAGGACAAACACTTTCTGCGTAGGAGTGTGTCTCGCTTGGCTGAACACAAATCTTCCGCCTAGTGCCTCGTCAGTATTACCTAGAAAGGGTCAAGGTGTCAAACACCGGTCATTCGGTTTTGGTTACATGAAAAAAATAGAAGCTTTGTTTGCAGAAAAAACGTTCTGCCAAAGGACAAAGTTTAATCATCGATTATTTGTGAATTGATATCGTTGATTATATACAAATTCGGGTGCTTAACACGATACATGCAATAAATCGCTTATCGCTTTCTTTAATCTATAAACATTAATATTTCTTGTGATATATAATAAACTGGTATCATATATATTTTTAAAATCACGTATATTATTCTTTTACCCTACTCGATTACGTATTAAGCACATTTTTCTAACTCTATGTACATAGTTCAATAAGTATATTATGGGAACAATAATGAGAACACTATTATTATAATCATTATTTATATTATGACTCATATAATTCTAATATATGAAATTTTAATAATGGTACATAATTTACAAAATATTCCTTTTAGAATGACTCATTGAATCTTCTTCTATAAACTGTCCGTAGACCTCAAGTGGAAACTCACAATCAATATTCATTAAATTCGGTTTGATCCTATTAATTTAAATAACATCTTTATAAAATAACTGTTTTTAAAAAGGTTACAAAAAAATCATGGACTCTTAAGTATGACCAATCTCTTAAAGCACTGAATAACTTTATAACCTACGTATCAAATTTATTTTAATTGAGACATGACCTCAATTATTAGCAAGCTATAAAATATCTTAGTACAGCTGATAGATATAATTAACGAATATTAAATATACTTTACAACCTAACCATATTCTGAAACCGAAATAATTTACTTTTAATCAATATCTTATTTTACAATATAACACTTACTACTCACACATGTTGTTCTAAAAAAAAATAAGCTTTAAAATTTATTTAATTAAAATAAAACGGAACATTATCAAAATTTTTGATAGAACACTTTTCTGTATTTTATGTATGCCTCATTTTATGCGAACTTTAAGCACTATGCTTGCTTAAAATTATTCATTTCCGCTATGATCTAAATTAAAAAAGAAACTGAACAATTTTCGGTATCCTATATTCCAATATGTTGTCAAAAACATTTATTGAATTGATATAATCAAAGAGTTGTAATTATACCAACAACACTACGTGTGCGTGATGCATGCAAGTAACGGCAGCATTGGAATTAACGTAATAAATGTCGAAACAAGTGATTTTGGTAAATCTGGACTGTGGCTCAAATTGCCGGGGTTTTAATTGTATCGCATATGTTCGCTTCAAAGAAATTAACACGTTATTCTTAATAAATAAAGATATTATATTAGCTAATTGGTGTTACCAAATATAGGTGTTTATATATTTTTACTAGTACTCACAAAATGAATATTGATATATAACAGATTAAGTTGGATAGAGTTATTATTTTTATAGGGTGGTTTTCTAAAGTCCAAAATGTCGTTAATAATATGTATAAATGTCACTTTACATATTAATACACGCATCTTATTATATTTTTGCTAGTCGAGCCGCTATACATTAGTAACAATGAATGATACTGAATTTATATGTACAGTAAATTCTTTAGGTAACTCTATAAAGAGCGTTTTTTAAATATTTATACTGAAAAATTCAGCAGCTAAAATATGAATCCTCAAAACAAGGTAACAGACTTATGTACATACTATTAATAATTTCAATTGCATATGAAAATTCATCTGTTTTCTTCGAAATATAGACAGTACATAATTTCATCAACTTGGTATGAAGTAAAGACATCAACGCATCAAAAACAAAAGAAAATAATGATGTTTTCTGTTAAAAATAGGGCTGTTTTCAAACAATAAATCAGACTGCTTATATTAAAATAAAAATAGAAGCTCTTACATACTAATAGCGTAGTAGTTTACCGCTAGCTATAACTTGGGAGTCTTCAAGTCAAGACTGAATAGGTATCTTTTAGGCAAGCGTATACCACCGTAGACCTCGTCAACGCTTAACATCAGACAAGACAGAGATCATTTATTTTACGTTTATGCACAAATTCCTTAAAACTTCTGTACTTATTGCTGTAGCACATTGGAACAAGTAAACCTTAGGAGTTAAAATTAAAACCGATATAATTATTGCTACCAAAAACTGTAGTAATAGAGTTATTTACCCAAAAATAACAATTAAATAGCGTATAGACCTTTGAAAACGATTTAAGGGTACATACATACATATGATTAATTTACCTTTTTTATTTGTTCAACTAAAATAAGCAAGAAGACATGACCCTCCTGATATATTTGCATTACCAGACTAAAGAGATAAATAACGATTTTGTGATAATTGCCAAAATTTGATAAGTTAAATGATTGTTGGTAACCTTCACGTTAACAAGCAACGTGCCATTGTTATCGACGACCCTGTGTTCTGTCTTTGGTATCTTTAGATTTATGAAATCAGCCATTACAAATAATAAATATATGAAAAATGGCAATATTTATAAGGGTAGCACTAGAAATAAAGACAATTTCGATACCTTTTTCCGTGCTAAATTCAATTAGTAACTCTTTACTCTCCCTACTGGGTTCTTTTAAATTAAACTCCAGTACACAATATATTTAAATTATCGTGTAATAAATTAAAGTGTAAATGATTTTTCAGTGCTAGTATAACTCGGGAATGAATTGCTTTAACTATTGTTTTAAGGATGTTTGTAAAAATGGTCAAACGAAAGAACCCGACTAAATTAGATATGGACTTTTCTTAGATCATGGCGCGCTTGCAACCCCCACATATTTAAATTTTAGAATGCTCTCATATGGGAATTGAAATAAATTCTAGATTCTTGTAAATTGAGTACTATTAACATATTTCCCATTACATATATAAATGATCGATAAAAAATAAGCAAAATGGTAACCATATCAATATAAAATTTAACGAATGAAAAGAAGTAAATTACATGGAAACTAAAAGTTAATCCCTAATGAACTAGATAGCAGCTAAAAACGAAATATTTCCTTCAAAAGTCAGTTTTTATTCAGGCCCACTAGCGATTCTGATTTTTTTGCAAATAATATATCATGTATGTAATATTTACTCGCATACCAAAGATAAATAGACGAAAGTTAGTACAATTTTCTGTTGACTTTTGAAACTTAAAATGAGATGTCATTTAAAAAAAAAAACACTTCAAACATGTCTTTTGAAATAAAAGTAAGCAGGAAATAAGCTATGGATCATGACATAACTCTGGCATCTTTATTGTTCACTTATTAAAGCAATTAGACGAATATCGTTATTAGCAGTTGCAGGCCGCTGCGCTTGAAAATATTACCTTAATTAAAACAAAAAAATAATTGAAGGTAGTCAAGTAGAGTGTATTTTTCAGTGTGTTTAAATAAATAAACATATAAACAATTGGATGTAGTCTTAAAACCAATCATTATCAATACACAGTATTGTGAATTCTCATAATAAAGTCTTGGATTTGCCCAGAAGTTTTATTCACTTTGTATTCGAGTCCGGGTTTTGTGAGTCAGAAACAACGCTGTCTTAGTCGACAAGCCACGCGTTCGATGTTTAGGATGAAGTCATTAAAAAAGTAATCGAAGCATAAAATAATTATATAAAAATGCTTCATATAAGAGGGAATAGTATTTATAAGTTGATTCTTTCATGCAAAAAGCAATAGTTCATATACAATAAGCCGCATAATCACAATGATCCAAATAAAATAAAAAATCTATCCTATATAACGACACTAACAAAAATGAAACATTTAACATATTGGTAAGAAAAATATACTTAATATCCGTTATATCTGTTTCACAAATCAACAGCAGTGTCCAATATATTGTATGGATTTAAAGTTACAATTTTTTCTTATGATTTGGCTTTGTATTTGTTTTTTGAAGTTATTCCAAATTTCCCATACTAAAAACTAGGAGCTCTATCTTTAATAGACACTATTATTTTCATTGTTAATGCTAATGGTTCTAAATTCTCAACAGGTAATATCAATACATATCATTTCATTCGTACATATATCGATATGATCTTTGCATCTGAATTAATTTAAAACTTGATTAACACAAAGATCTCTTCTATTTTTCCTATAAATTTGGAGCTGTATAAAATAACTTTTATTTTTAAAATATATCATATGCGAGCTTTTGTACAAATAACCATAAAAATAAAGAAATGTATATAAATACAATTTAGTTTAATTAGTAATTTACGGGTTTTTCATATACAAACGATATGTTTTAGATTAATTATAAAGTTTCAATACTAAGAATATGAAACTTACCTTGGTCAGAGAAAAAGCGATCCAAAAAAGAAAAAGAAATCGGATTAGCACTTTAGTGAAATAAGCACGAGTTGCAGCACTTCGTCTCTACGTTAGAGAACAAGACTTGAATATAAAGTTTGTCAGCAGCCCGTTGTGAACACAGCGGTTAAACTCAAGAGTCCTGGTTTGTGAACCAGGGTAGTGGGGGCGTTGGTTGCGGCTGTGGGGTGCAAGCCGAAGCTTCAGTGCTAGGGGTGCCGGCGGCGCGCGGGTGACGGTCCAGCGTCCGGCCGCACAACGCGCCTCGCAACGGTAAACTGGCTGCCCGCGCCAACACAGCCTCTCCCTCGCCTGTATGAGTGCCACGAACCTCCCTCCAAACAAATAGTACCGTACGTCGCACTTCTGTCTTGGTAACTTTTATTATACTTTTATTAGTGTTGTCTCGAGCATGCATCTGTGTGTTCTATTCAACGAATAAATGAACGCTAGCGACGTGGCGAAGACGTGTGGGTGGCGAAGTTGGTAAAGTACCTATGCGTGCTTTGATCTTACGATTCGGTATACACGGCCGCGCCGCAGCACGTAGCAGCGCGCCTGTACTTTACTTCTATAATATCTACTCAATAATTTTAGTTTGGTATTTGTGCAATAACATACGTCGTACGGCGCGTAAAATAACTAGACTCAAAACCGGTACCGAACAGCTCTGCTTCCTTGGAAAATATTTTACTCCCTTTATACTTCCACATTATTACAAATTACGTCTCTTGTTTTGGCTTTTAAGACCCTTTTTAAATATAAAGGACTTGTTTTTTTATACCAATTAAGAGACATATCAAGGCACACATATATATTAGTATTAAAAATAAGAAAAACAACATTTTTATTCTAAGTAACATTTATTACTATTAGTGTAATACATTAAAATAAAACCATTACGGTCATATGAAGCTTATTCTAAGTGGTCACCATTGTCTGCAATACAGTCCTTTAAACGTTGAGGCTTATTATCAATAGCAGCACGCACTCTTTCTATGGGAATTTTTTTCCCTGCCAATCTTATGGATTGTTATATGGACTCTCTTAAAACTGACTATAAGAGAAGTCTTAATCTTAAACTGACCATAAATCATAATCCAGTGGATTAAGATCAGGACTAGATAAGGGCCCGTCTTCAGCTCCGATAAAGTCCGGAACTTTCGCTTCTATCAAAGATTGTGAGGATCGAGCTTGATGACCCGGCGCAGAGTCTTGTAGAAAATACCATTCTTGAGTATTGAACGTGGTATTGTTAAGAGGCTTAACTACCTTCTTGTGAATGGGATCTTGATACTCTTGTGCCGATGTTTTGATATCTTTTTCACAAAAATTAGGCACAATCATTTCTTCACAGATAAACCCAGCTGCCTTTCATACAATTCGGATAATACCAACGTTGTACTCTGTAAGCAATTAGGAAGCTTCTTTAAAGCTTTTAACATAAATACAGACATTTTGTTATTTAAAATATAGCTTAATTGTAAAACTATCCTCATCCGTATACGAAAATTTTCTGTGACTTCAGTTGCGTACCGTTAAGTAGTTATTTTTTATTTTACCACCATATTCTTCTTTAAATTATCAGTTATGAAATGACCAATGCGTCTCTTATAGGCTGCAAGTCCTCAGTCATCCTAAAAATACGCGACTTGGTGCTATCTTCATCCCTCGAGATAAAATCTTTCGCTTTCGAAAAAGATTTTTTCGGATTATTTGTGTTACTGCTTTGATTTCCTTTTTCTTATGAACACTATGTGGATGGCCAGATCTTTTTCTGTCACAAATAGATGAGGTTTCATTGTACATTTTAATAGACACAAACATTTGATTAGCACCAAGCGAATGGAGGATTTTAAAATTATTTTAATATCTCCATTTGCTAAAATATTACAAAATATGTTACAACACATGGCGCAAAACTAGAAACACAATGAACAGTCATACAACAATGAGATTCCAAATTCAAAGTAATATTTTGTTTATTTTTAATTTTAACAGTATACCAATATCAATTTTTACGTAATAAATGAGTTCATTTGTGTGATAAATTCGACAAAACGACTTTAACTTCAGGTGCTTAATTACACATCCTCAATTTAACAATAAGATTGTTAAATTGAGGATGATGATTTAAGAAAGTAAAATATAAATACGTGTTCGTTTCTTAGTTTTCTTATAATTTTTAATTAAATGCACTGATAAACCAGAAGAAATCATATAATTAAAACTTAGACAGACGGTGTACGTTGCATTTTAAAGTTATATAAAGTTATGCAAAATGTTATTTAAAAATTATGCTAATGCAATATTATCAAACTTTCGAAATATGTATTTGGATAAAAAAATATTAATTTTACTTATAAAACAGCACAGTGCATGGCTTATCTTTTATTTTAATAAAATAATAAAAACTTTGATGTGATTCTGTCATAGTCAACAACTGCTGTTATTACTCTAACGACTACAGTTCTACCGGCCCTATATTCACATATTAAATTTTATTGTATTAAATTAAGATTAATTACTGTATTAAATTAAGATTAATTATATATTGTATTAAATTAAGATTATTATTTTTAGTAAGTATGTTACTTTTTCAAAACAGGTATCACTTCCAATAATCTATCACTAAATTTCAAGCCATACATATAGCTTTAGTCCATAAAATCCGAGGCAGTTTATCTAGAAACCCATTTTCCGTGTATAAAAGCCTTACTTAATTGTAAAAAAAAATAAGGTAAAACTACACTCTTTTTAGCCAATGGATATCCACTGCAGAGCTTCCTCCAAAGATATCTAATGGGGGATTTACCATAACCACCACGCTAGGCCAGCGGGTTGGCAATCGCAGTGTGAATTATGTAATATTGCATCCCGAGAATCTAACCCGTGGCCTACTATCGCAAAACTGAGTCCTCTACGCTAAATTAAAATTATTTCTATCGATTTTAGACAATTTTCTGATTACCATTACAGATTGCTCTGCATCACTTGGATTTTTTCCTTTCTTTACATAACTTTTTTTTCCTTTTTGTGCATTAATAATCTTAAGCGTCAGTCTAAATTCTCCATTCTAAACATTATTAAGGTGATAAACCAGGAATGTTTGGAGAGTTATATATAAAGGAACGTTTCAGTATCGCTTCGAAGGGGTCTGGTCATAGCCACGTCACATCGTCCTTCGAACCAACTCCAAATACGGTCTACACTAACGACCTTTCACGCATCAAGAGAGTAGAGTTCGCCCTATTCGCAGACACACCTTACACTTTACACCACCAGTTGTTGCCAACAGCATCATCAATAAATGCCTCTAGACCGCAACCAACGTCTTAGAACGATGGTTCTTTAAATAAAATATCGAAATTATTATTGCGAAAATGCTCTTTTTTAAGCACAACATCTCCAACCACATTCATTGAGAGTCTAGTGCAGTATTTCTCAATTTTTATTTGTCATACCCCACTTAAAAATTCTTGCAACCAACAACCCAATGCAAAAAAATGTTATTTAAATTAATGCGAAAATTAAAGTTAAAGTCGTGCCATGTCTATTTTAGAATTTCCCCCGTTAACAACCAATCTGCCTTCCTGTGGGAAGTGGCCCCCGCGTTGGAAAACATTAGTCTAATGTCCTGAATGAGTCAATCCCGTTATCTAGTTGTCGTCCTGAATGACAAGCTCAATTTCAGTCCTGTTCAGACCCAAACCTTGTACTAGGCGTGTTCCTCAAATTCCAGATCGTACAAAAAAGTTCATGCCACGTATATGCTCAGGGCACGCCATGGTATGTCCATAATGATAGTTTGCATGTCGACCTGGAACTGTCAACAATCGCCTAATTCTTAAAACAGGCATCGATTCACCATTTTGACTCTGCCGCCCAATACACAATATTCACTGATAGTAGGTGTCGACAGCTACAATACAATCACACCCGGTACATTCCATTACCGCATTATCTTGACAAAGAAACATATATTGGAGTTTCTGGATGACGCGACGCACACGCATATGTACACAAGCCATGTTCACACCGTCGTTCGGCTCCGTTTGCGTATCGTTCTTCGTATGCGTTCGTATATTTGTATAACAGGTGACGCCATTCTCCATTCTAGATATATTACTGAAGTTTTTTCCACTAATTCTTCTCCTGGTGGTAACATACTCCGAAGTGGTAGTAGTGTTATTACTAGCCAGGCAATATCATCTTACAAAGTCAAGATGCTTTCTTGGGCGCCCCTGTTTCGGAATGCAAAATGGGTATTTTCGACGTGTCACTCGTCCAAGCCTATCACTTCGAGGGGGCCCATGGGCTTAGTTGCTCCACGAAGCGCTAGCCAAGGTTGTTTAAGAGCTCAGTGGTCACCGTCATCCGGTGAAATAGTAGTACGTAGTGACCCAATCCTCCCCGAAGCTCCCCCGGGAACCTTCGAGATTTTCTATTTTAACAGAGGTCTTGTGCTAGACGTCCTCAACGCTCTGCGGCTTCGAACCCGCGGAATCTGCAAATTCTACTATGGCTGTAGTGAAAGTCCTTTAAAAAAAAAACAGATTATGCAAAGGAAAGTAACTGCCGTTTTAATTTCTGATGATATTAACATTAAGATTTTTGCATTCATTATATTCCTTATATTCGCATATCTCTGACTGGGCTAATAAAGCATTTCAGTGGACTGCAGCTATCACAATCAAAAGTGCTATTAGCAAGACGTAGTAAAGTCAAAATTTATAATAAAAGTAGGAAATTTCTTGAAAAACTTTTTATTTTTTATAAATATATTAAACACCTTGTTAATATATTTATAAATTAAACAAATATATTTATAATATAATAACATATATTTTAAAATCCATAAACAAGAATTTGATGAAGATTTACTCTATGATGATTTGGTATTGATGATTTGGTGTAGGTAAATGACCAGGCCTCCCTTACGTCCGGCCTCATAAGAAGGCTCAAGGTCACCTAGAGAGCAATGGAGAGAGCTATGCTCGGAGTTTCGCTGCGAGATCGAATCACAAACAAGGAGGCCGCAAAATAATTAAGATCAACGACATGACTCGGAGAATTGCTCGCTTGAAGTAGACAGTGGCAATGGACGGGTCATCGCTTATGCAGTTGATGGCCGTTGGGGCCGAAAGGTTCTCGAGTGGCGACTACGAGCCGATAGCCGCAGCATGAATGGGCCGCCCACTAAGTGGACCGACGACATAATTCAGGTTGCAAACAGCGTAGGACCGGTCATTTTGGCGATCTTTGGGTGAGGCCTATGCATTGCAGGAGGCGTCCATCGGCTGAAAACAAGAAATGGCCAGACTAAAGCTTCGTTTGCCTTAACTGGATTTAATCTGCACTTTTTTCATAATTTTGTTTAAGTCATGTATACTCCTACATCATCTGCTAGCCCTTCATATTTATGTAGCGTGATGTTTGTGGTTACTATTACAAAAGTTATTCAGATGATTTTAAAGTAAACTCTTCTTAATAATTCACACAAATTTCAGCGATCAGAATATTTTTATAAAATGTAATTTAACCAATATTGTACATATTCCCATAACGTATCATCACATTTACTGACGTTATTAAAATTCCACAAACTTAATTTTTTCTCTATTTTAAATTTTAGTGCAAAGAAAATTGTTAAATTTTAAATTTTGAGTTACAGAATTCTTCTCAATATGGTTTGCTAAGCCAAGCGATAACAATATCAAATAATACTTACTGGTCTATAGACGAACAATTGTTTGCTCCTATAACATTTTTATACTGCGACAGTGCATTAAATTTGCTAAAATATTTTGAAAATATGACATCCTTATTTTAGGAGGGATACTTTGGAATAATTTCTTCCGTTTGTTTTTGGGTATTGTTTATTGCTTATGTATTACTATTAAACTTATTCTCCTCAAAAAAAGTCACTTTTTTGAATCCTTAAAGTATATCTTTATCTTTAATCCTCACGGTAAGTAGGTATTTGTTATGTTGAACTGTAAAAGTTATTCTAATTTATCTAACTGTAATAAGAATATTAAGCAAACAAGAGTATTGTGCAACATAAATTTATTTAACATTTTTGAATAAATAATTGATTAAGTATGTTAAAACATATTTCTTTCATAGCATGCACTATCTGCTGCTTGTTTCACTTTCCTATAATATTGTCACTGGCACAATAGAATTAGATTATCTTGTTCATTTTGTACGATGGAGTGGACACTTAAAGAGGACCGAGTAGCAGTAATTGATTTACACGGTCGTGATCACTTATCAACTAAGAATTTCGACTAGCAGAAAAATTTAAATATCGCACAAAGATTTGATTGTGTATTAAGAATTATATTGAAGTGCTTAAACTGAAGAGAGGATTTGCCAGCCCTCGATTTGTTCAGATACTAGCAATTATAATTAATTATAATTAAATAGGTCACCACCCAGCATTTGTAGACAATAATGATGAAATTTATCAGAGTATTATTGAAACAGCACGCCAGTGATAGACAACAAATCCTATTTAAAGATGGAAAAATTTTCCATATCGTAGAATCTCCAATCTTTCAATCTCCAAAACGCACTACACTATTCCCAAAAGTTAGGGTGGTCGTCACTCGTCATCAGTGACGATTTGGTTAGTGATCTAAGTAGTGTACTAAGGGGCTACTGCACTCCATGAATTAGGTACAAACTAAAATTTATCAACAAACGGTTTTGGAAGGTTTTGGAAGACCTGTCTCGCACCTTCTTTCGACGGAGGCCTTAGGCAATTCAGCAGGACTCTACACCGACACTCGAGGCTGAGACTACCCAGGCTTGATTTGAACTTTAAATGACTGACTCCATCAGAAATGAAGATTGGCTCTCCTTCAGTCCAGACCTTTTTCGGTTACAACATATGTCAGGATTTGTGGGCTAAAGTGTGCACTATACCTCGTAAAACTCTGATGTCATCCTGGAGAAAACCAGCGATCGAAATAGAGCTGAACGTACAGCGTACAGCAATTGTTACGACTAAGGAAATGTGTTAAAAAAGAGACCTATATTTGAAATAAATTTAAACTTAAAATAAATCTTATGTTAATACATATTTTAGTAAAGGAAGGATTTAAAAAAGCCTTACTACTAGTGTTTAAGGACAGATTATGTAAAGCACTAATGGGGAATGAAGAATGGGGACTAATTCGAGGATCTAGAATAAAAATAAGAATGGGGACTAATTCGATCTTGCATAACACTATTTGTCCAACACTTGATACACCTTACAATCGGGAATTTATTAGTGTTGTCCTAAATTTTAATCCTTTATATTAATCCATTATTATTATCCCCTTCGAAATGCAAAAAAATAAATGTATCGCTAATTCTATGTCATTGCCTGCAATTACAGGTGTTTTGTCGCCAAAAAATGACTCGTTGAAAACAGTTAATGTAAAAGAAAACTTTTTAAAAAAACATTTTCATTTACAAGAAAATATGTTCATCATCAATATTTTACTTGACTTTAGACTTAAACGAGTTAAAAAAAACATGACAGATAAAGGATTATTTATATGTAAAAAACTTAACACCTTCATCGCTTTGTTCAATTTACAATACTTAAAAAAACACGTAATAATTGGATGAAAAGGAAATTTCACGTAATGGAAAGGTAACATTAGGCGATGGGTAATTTCTACTGAAATTGTGATTCGATTATCATGAAAGTGTGTGTATACGTTTTATAAACAGCTTCATAAATAAATTGTCATTTATTTGTCAACTTAAGTGTATAGAAGTTATAGTAACATTAATAATAGCATGTATAAACATGTTTGATGTAATTTCTTATAGTAATTAGTGTTAAAATCTATAAATATTACCAAGGCAGAAGGTACGTCAATTCGTGTCTACTTAGAAAAAATGCCAATAACCATCTTATTGAATAATTTAACTGTTATAAATAAAATATATAAGTACGTGTTGGTCGTTAAGATAAACCAGGGAAGAAATAGACGTTCATAGAATACTTTGGTATCAGCAGTTTTTTTTCCGTTACTTGGGTAACTGAAAAGACATGGGCGTATTGTGAATAATATATTTTACATAATACTTCAAAAGAAAGTGCGGACTGAATTGTTCATCAGCTTCTTTTATTACCTAAATTAAGGTACCCTTAAAGTATGGATAGCTCTAAAGACAATACGAAAAATAAATTATAATATTACCGTTACTATACCCGATAATCATCCACGTGTAATTAAACCAAATATTATTTTAGATTCCGTCATATATATCAAGAATTCTTAAGCCCACCGTGTTAAAAAATATTTCTCTACTAATTATTAATCGAGTTTAATAATAATTGGAATCAAATTGTTAGCCAAAAGTGGTTCGGTTACTTGTGTATAGAATTATACATTTTCTCTAAAACGATGTACAACTTTAAAATTCTGTGGTAGAAAGTATTAAACATTACCATTCAAAATATTCTGATATGTAGACCCGTAACTGTAGAAATTTATTTTCTTTAGTGGTATCCCCCGCCGGGTGTGTGTGCGGTACATAGATTGTGTATCTATAATTTACTGTAATTTTAATAATAAACAATGTGTTTTATAAATTATTTGATCATTCAATAGCTAAATATTAATAATCGATACGCCAATGTAACAATTTAAGAGTTTTTATACAATTTTTATATTGATGTGAGGTTCTCGTGCTTTGTCTTCGTGTGTGACAATATACTCAAAATGGCGCATCAACTGGCACCGTCTGTAAATTGTTCATTAGACGACATTGACCTCGGTGCTTTAAAGGTATTTTTTTACTAATAAGCAGCTTTAATAAAATATACACAAATTTTGTAGAATACCTTTTCTCAAAAAATATCACAAAGGGCAATGATCTCACAGGGCGTGAATCATTAAAGGTTCACTATTAAGGATTATAATTAGCTTTCGATTCTTATTCTCTGTTTTAATTTATGTTTTTATCTTTAGGACCCTGCCGGAATATTTGAGCTTATTGAAGTTGTGGGAAATGGAACTTATGGCCAAGTGTACAAGGTATGTATGAGTTAAACATATATATAGCAATTGCATTATGTGCTCATAGCTAACTAAAATATTACATACATCATTTAAAAAAAAAGATAAAAATGTTTTTTTTAACATTCGGCGGCGGAGAAATATCAACATTAAAACTTGTAATTGGTGGACCTTATGCACTGTTCAATTCAAGATTGGACTATTAATTTTAATGAATGGAATTAAAGTCAATCATACTGTAACTATTCATAAAATGAAAGTGACCTCTTTATGAACATATATTTAAGTAAATGTAGAATGACTTTTTTACTTATAAATTACATTACATTTAATAATAAACAATTAATATTAAAGCATCTTTTTAATTTAATTTTAATAACATTATATCAATTATAAAATCATTTGTTTGTTAAAGGGTCGGCACACAAAAACAGGTCAACTTGCGGCCATTAAAGTTATGGATGTCACACAAGATGAAGAAGAAGAGATAAAGCTTGAAATCAATGTATTAAAGAAATATTCAAATCACCGCAACATTGCTACATATTATGGTGCATTTATCAAAAAAACGCCATCAGGAAAAGATGACCAATTGTGGTTGGTGATGGAGTATTGTGGTGCTGGTGTGTATCACATTCCATGAGTATAATAATCCATAAATTATTTTTTTGTGGTTAACCTGTCAGCTTCCAATTTTAAATATAGCATAGATATGTTTTAAAAACACAATGTTAATAAAGAATTTTTTTTTCTAAACTATCATATTTCATGTATGCCTAAATCTTTGAAATATATTGATATTTAAACTTTATCTTTGGGAGTATTCTTTACTCATTAAATGACTAAAAAAATTATAGGCACATTAATTATATGTACTAATAATTATTGACATACAGATATCTGCTATGTAAAATTTATGGAGATTTTAACTTTTAACTATTGCCACCTGTATATAATAAGAAAAAGATTTGACTTAATAGTATTCATTGCTACTTATATATGCTATGTAAGGGTTTTTATTTGGAATGTTCTGAAGATTTTTTTTGATTTCTTTCAATATCTAAGTTTATAATTTTTACACATTGCTGGTATTAGTTTATCAATAATGATATAGATTAGATTTTTTATACTCTTATGTAATTATAAATAGGACAAACAAACAAATAAATCATCTTATAACTGATTTTATAGGATATCTTGATTATAGTATTTTTTCCCTTTTATCATATTTACTTATTTCACCTATCTTTATTAGTTTATCCCTTCACTGTTCAAAAGTTAGACCATAGTGACTTTGATATTAATTTCACATTTATGTTTAGTATAGTATAATACTATATAAATATATATTCATATTGTTTTAAAAAAAAATGGTGTAATTTTAAACAACAAATACTACTTCAATCCAATTATAATAGTCCATATTAATCAAATTATAATAAATATATATTTTTAAACAGTTTACCTACAAGTATGCATTTAATGTAATGTTTATGATTATTATTTTAGAAATCTGTTAACTTCTATTTAAATTTTATAAATATATGCTTGAATTTAGCTATTATTTATGTTTATATCATATAAATAATTGCATTCAAAGAAATAACTATTAATATTGGTGATTAAATTTTTCTATCAAAACTTTTATTAGTTTATTTGGTAATTGTTAAAATATTTTTTTTAGGATCTGTTACTGACTTAGTTAAATCAACTAAAGGGCAATCATTAAAAGAAGAATGGATCTCATACATTTGCAGGGAGATTTTGAGAGGTCTTAGCTATTTACACTCTAACAAAGTGATTCATCGTGATATTAAAGGGCAGAATGTCTTACTTACTGATAATGCTGAAGTAAAACTTGGTAAGACAAACATAATGAGTATCATTATTATAAGTAAAATAAACTACTGCTAGTAACTTTAACAACTATCAAATTATTTCTGTTTTTCAATAGTTGACTTTGGTGTGTCAGCACAACTAGACCGAACTATTGGTAGGAGGAACACATTCATTGGTACCCCATATTGGATGGCACCTGAAGTAATTGCATGTGATGAGAACCCTGATGCAACATATGATAATCGCTCCGACTTGTGGTCTCTTGGTATCACTGCACTTGAAATGGCAGAAAGTCAACCTCCTCTTTGTGATCTCCACCCTATGAGAGCACTTTTCCTTATTCCAAGGTATAGTTTATTGACTTTGTTTACAATTTTAATATAATATATTTACTAATTTGGTGTTTATCTTTCACATTTGTTTTCAATTTTCAGGAATCCACCACCACGCTTAAAATCCAAAAAGTGGGCTAAGAAGTTCCATAGTTTTATTGAAACTGTTCTAGTAAAAGATTACCATCAGCGACCCTACACTGAACAACTTCTTAAGCATTCTTTTATTAGGTAAACTTTAAAGTATGGTACAATTTTCATTTTATTTTTTAATTAAAAGCAAACATTGTACTGAATGCATTTTCAGTTTTTCTGGGATTTCTGTCTGCCACCTTATTTAAACCCAGTGGGTTCACTTGTGTCACAATGGGGGTCATTAAAACACTTGAGAAGCAGTATGAGGGGTATATTATTTTTATCCGTTTACTAAATCGCCGTATTTTATGTTCATTTGAGTTTTTTGCCTTTATTTATTTTTACGTTACGTTATTCTTTAGTAATAAACACATACTTATATTTTTATATCTTTTTTCAGAGATCAACCAACCGAGAGACAAGTAAGAATACAGCTAAAAGATCATATAGACAGATGTAAAAAGAGAAAGCAAGACAACTCAGTACGAGAAGAATACAAATATTCGGGTTCGGAAGGAGAAGAGGAAGACAATGCTGTGGCTGGGGAACCGTCATCTATTGTCCATAATGCTGCTTCTCATCAAAGTAGTGATACATTGCGTCGCAATTTCCAACAAATTCAAGAAGGAGGGTTAGTAAATTTTAAAGTTCTTTTATCCATGTATGATATTCATTCATGGTGCCTTAAAATTGTGTTTATATGTGAAAATAGCTTTTACTATTTATCAGATTTGAAATAAAATATGTAAGGTCATCTTCCATTTCAAATTTGTAGTGCTGGTCCAGAAGGTCAGCCCCAGCCTCCACCGAAACGTAACAGTAAACGTGAAGAACGAGAAGAAATTCCAGGTAACACAAATAGTAACAATACACATGCAAATAATAAATATTTCGAAAATTATTAATGAACTGAATTTTTTATTGCTTTTGCAGAACCTGGGCCTCCAGCAAGGCCATCCATTCCACAAAGACTGATTGTCGTGCCAGACCCACAGGCACAACAGCCTAATAGATACAGGTATTTTGTTGTTTTTTTAGACAACATACTTAACTACTCTATAAAAATGTTCTTCAGACACAGGTTCTTATTATTTTATGGACTGTATGGTACATTTTTATAAAATAATTAATTTATTTAATTACTCCATTATAATAAGATTAACATTTTAGTTGGCCATAAAATGTTTTCTCATAAAAAGAAAGATATTTTATCATTCTAAATTCATTCAGACTCATGTTGATGAAATTTAATTTCTTATTCGCATAGTATTTAGTCAATAGTTTAGAAAAATACCTATGACCATTTCAAAAATAACTGATAATTTACATTTATTATTCATACTTGTATCCACAGGCCTCTACCCCCTACACCCAAATCATCAGGCTCATCAAACAGCTCTGGTTCCAACAATGGTACTCCACCTGCTAGTGGACCACAGCCACCACAGCGTGGTTCACATCACATGTTTAAACCTATGGTATGTACAATTTTTAAATTACATTCACTTGTTAAAACATATGTTTGCTTCTAGAGATTTTTTTTTTATTCAGCAGTAATCTTGTCTCATCTTTTTTCGATTTGTTATAATGGTTTACAAATGTTTCCTTAAATATGAAATGTTTCATTTGTTTTAAATGTAGTAATTGTATTGAAGTTGATAATTGAAATAAATTAAGTTGGTTTTGATATATGTGTAGTATTATTGTTTTTCATGTTTTGCTTTATTTTTTATTTTCATGTCACGCCGTTAACTTTATTTGCACTTCCAATAATGTAAACTTCCGCTGCAGCTTCCACCACGAAGACCAGAGGTTTGTCTCATCTCTTTTTAACGCAATATATTATTTTAAAATAAATGTATAGTCTTGTCTTGTCTCAGTGGGCTGATTTCCGCAGTCTAGCTGCACTGCGCTCATTTTGCATCGGAATTGGCTTTTCTCAAGCCATCCCAATGTAGTCTATAAATAGATGAATTTTTATATAAATGTGAAACAAATTTTATCAATTAATTGCTTTTTATGTCAATAATTTAATTAATGAATATTCAATTCACAGGACTTGGACAAATTGGCAGCGCAACTTAACGAACTCGGAGTAGTGTCTGGAAATGAACCGCCTAATCGACCTCCACGCGCTCCTACAAATGGACAAGGTTTAGATAAAAAGTTTCTTGCTTAAACTTACTATAATTTTTCTTAGAGAATATATATATTCATATTAATTATTGTGAGAAACAACCAGGTCTTTCTGTTTTATATATAGCAGTGGATTCAAGAAGAATTGATTTCTTTAAGTTATATTTGATTTAATATTATGTTTACGTAAAAAAATTTAACACTATATAAAAAATAAATGCTCTAATTCGTGGATAAATTGTTTCATAGTTCCTAAATTACGACCTCCTGCCTTCTAAGGTCTCTTAAGCTGTATGTCCACTTTTATTCTGTTGCCATGCTTTTGAAAATATCTATTAAACCGGTAATTGATCTATGTTCTTTTGTCTACTTCTGTGAGACTCTTCATATTGGTATACCTAGTTAATAAGCCATTAACTGGTCGCAATCAACATTAAAATTTTAAGTATAGCCTTTGTGTGTTGTTTGTGATCCATTTAATCTGATTTTACGAAATTTTTATTCAGGGCCCCCAATGGAAAGAAATCCTCCGGAGCCTCCATTTGACGATTCTGACAGTGATTCTGATGCCGAGGAAAGTGGAGGAAGAGTCCGCAACGATGGTACTTTGCTTGCCAGCGATCCACCTAAGCCACTGTAAGTACAGATCAAATTTACTATCATTTTCGAATCATGCATGTTTAGTCATTAGAAATATCTACATACTATAATTTTTCATATTTTTTTATACTTGTATAACATGAGTGTCTAATTATTGACTTTATTTAAGACATTTTGCTAATAAAACCATTTCATTTCATTGATTTGTTGCCAATTACTTTTCATTCGACCTCATTTTTTTTGCCCTCTCCCTTCCTTTTTTGTTTTTGTTTGGCTTGTTAGCCCCGAGTTCTGCTACAGGCCGGGTCTTGCCGCGGTCTCTGAAGACGGCGCTGCGTCGGGCGGAGCGCCAACTCGCCCTCTACCACCCACCCCTGACGACGACGACACACATCCTGACCGTACGCTGGTCATGAAGCGAGTAAGTAACCATATACGTAATATGTCAACATCTTATTCTACCACCAACTGCTACTGCTGTTGTATGTATATAACAATTTGAACTTATTTGGATGTGTAACGAGCAAAAACGTAAAATGTGTCATATAAATGCTTTGTTAATAAACATTTTCTTATTAACATGCAATTAAAATTAAGAAAGCTTTGTTTTGAACGTAAAGCAGTTTGCGGTAAAATTTAATTTGAACTGCCCTTTGTTCTAATATCATAGCTATTTAAAAATACCATTGCATACCTTCGAAACTACCTCTACAAGATGTCATCTCAATGATTGCTTCGCTGCTATGTTGTGATCAGATATCAACATCATCATGAAATTTTCAAATTAAATATCGATTTCTCTTTAGTACAAATATTTGACCAGAGAGGTTAAAGCTAGGATACTTTTAGCTCATACTCATAAACCTAGAGCTTATGACAGAGATGCTATCAAAAACTTTAATCAGAAATAGGACGCTTCATAGACAGGTAGATATACAAAATAGAATTGTACAAATATTAAGTATTTGCTGTTCTATACTTTGTATTTGGGATTATTGGCAGTTTAGATAACATTTACTATGAATCTACACCTCTAAAGTGTGTTGGTACAGTACATGTCTTTTCACGCCAAAGTAAGATCAGTGAGCAAATTTTGACATTAATAGCAGTTTATTGTTTATTTCTTTAAGTTATTCCTTATTATTTATGTTTATTTTTGCATCGGTTCTTACCTAAAAAAGCAGAAGGAGATTGCTGAAAGCGATAAACGGCAATCCGACCTTGACGAAGCTGTTCTTCTGAAGGATTGGGACTTTGCCAGATTTTTCCCTTCAAAAACTGTGAATAAAGAAGAAAAACAAGATCAATCGAAAGAAAGTGAGCAAAAACGACCTCATCTACAACGCCAATCTAGAATCGAATTAGAAGATGCATGGTCTAAATACAAAGGAGTTGCAACGCCGCCATCCCGTCACAAACAAATGTTCCACAGGTCCACCGAAAAATCGCCCCAAGAGAAACTTGCCGATATGTTAAAGTACAAAAAGGAACAAGAGACAGAGTTAAATACTCCAAACAGATTCTTTAGAGGTTTCAGAAGAGAAAATTCTGATCTCTTTCCTCTACCCAGCACTCGGCACTCTGCTATATACTTCCCAAAGCATGACAACCAAGTAGGAGTGAACAAACAGATGAGATCAAGTGGCATATTTAATCACTCGCGTAAACAAGGAAAGCCAGCTGCATCGGGAGAACCAATACTTACAGAATTCATAAAAATGAATGACAGTCTCAGAAAGTCTGTGCAAATGGAAACTAAAAAAAATCCAAGTAAGAAGGCCTCAGTCAACAGTCCCATTGAAGCACTGAAAAATGTGGCCGTCTTAATCAGACAAGACAGCGAAAACAACGGAACCAGTCGTCAGAGCAGCATCAATAGTGACTCTCCAGCAACCAGCATTTGCTTCAGCAGTAGCACGTCGTTCGAACAAGCCGGCACTCTCGACCTTACGGCGGACACGCTTGAACATGTATCGCACGACAAGCTTCACGACATGAACAACGTCGTCAAACCTCGAAGAGAAAAGACCGAATCGGACATTGTGTTCCGTAGGAATTGCCACTATAACCAGTACACGGGCGTTATGGGGAGTTGTGGGCAGGAAGCGGTACTCGCACAGGATCAGGTAATTGCTCACTGCTCGGGATAGTTTGTTTAATATCTATACACTTAATCCTGGTTGGGTACAATTCGTCTAACATATAAACTAACATCAGTAATGCTATTTATATTTCTGTTTATGAGGATCTATACAGAGTTTTTATGTAGCTATTGGTGTGGCGGTTTTATGGTATATATGTGTGGGAATGAAAACAAGTAACTATGATTAATAAGCATTTATTAGAAACCTTTTTAACAACTATTTGATATCTAGGAATGTAGCCATTGCTCACACGTCTTACTTTTTGGCGTGACAGTTTATTATCCTTGTTGTAACTTATTATTATATTGAGTAGTTCGTCTGCTGTAGATTTTTAAAAATATTTTATCTAGATTAGATATATCACATAGAATTACGTTATACAAGGGTTCAATCTTTTAAATATTCAAATTTAACCATTAAATTTAACATATGCTGCATTAACACCTAACAATTATCACGTCAGTAACTTCTAATTATACTAACAATGTTATTTACCATCTGTGCGTGAATACCGTCTTCCTGCCGGAAACTGGAGAAACGCTGAGTGACCATTAGGACGTCTATGCCATTAAAATTTTAAGATATTTAACATTACATGGGAATGAACGCCTAACGAAATCACACAGGAGCTGAAAGAAAAACAGTACTTGTATTGTGAATGTGTCAACTGCATGTCTTTGCTATCGTGTTTGTGTTTGCCGCGCTCGCAACTTTTGCACAACACCAATGTAATATTTGCTAGTAAGAGTTTAACACTCAAAGCCAACACGCTGCCAAACAGCCATTCTTAATATACCTTTCGTTATTTGTAATATTTGTTGTTGTAATTCAAATTTTGTCAGCGTTTTGACTTAATTGATTCTCAAAGATATTTTGTTAAAGAAAAACTGTGTATATTTTTTATATGTAATCTGTAATAAGGTGAAGTAAATTTGTGTTATTTTATTTTTGTCATAATATATAACATTTTAAAACATATGAATACCCCCAGTAAACTATTTGTAATCCCGTAGGAATTTCAAAATTCTTTTGAATTCAAAATACCTTTCAAAATTAAATTTCTAATTATATCTACAAAAAGTTGTTACATTACTACTGTCCACATAGTACATTAATTGTTATCTCACAATACATGTTTGACGGGGTTTTTATCGCAATTATTATTTCATTATTAAATATCGCAAAGTTATGCGTTCTTTGTATGACTAGTAAGTAATAAAACATTTCAGGGCCGATCAAGTGGCGCAAACGAAGGTAGCGGATCCCGCACTAGCTCCGTGCTTCCGGATTTGCTTAGTCAAGCCGGACAACCCTCTACTCCACCGCGTCATGACAAATCAACCAGCGAAGAGGTAAACGTTCTTGTTAATAATGATTTAGCTTCAACAATATATTAAAAATTCCTTACTGACCCTTTTATAATATGCTAGACATACAGCAGTTTTACGCCGCCAATAGATGCGCTGTTAGACACATTTGAAATTTATATCAATGTGATTAAATTTAAATGCATTTATTTCTTAAAATATTTTAAGTATTACATAGTATTTAATGATATTTTATTCACCATACAGCTTAATAAATAATTAAAGTCAAGCTAGAATTCATTTGTAACTGATAATGACATTTCGTTACATAACATCCTAATGGGACTTCCAACACCAGTTTATGAATAAAAAATGTTTTTAATATTTAAAATATTCCTCGATATAAGAATATTAAAATGTAATATAATCTTATATTCACTAGTGTAAACACTATGTATCGTAAATATGTTTTAAATATAGTAGATACATTGATTGGGATGTGTTGCTGGTCCTGCTTAGATCACTTTGTTCATGTGGAGCTATTAGTACATAGTATTAATGTGATAATGGTTGTCGATCATGCAAACACCCTGGAGCCACGGTCAGCGACCGGTTTGCAGACAGCTGTTAACACTGCGTAAGTACGAAACGAATTGATGCAAGACGCAGAGAAACGCTTCCGTAAAGTTACTTTATAGGCTGTTGTTTGTTTCGATAGTAATCACTTCTCTCTTGTGCATTACATAGAATTTTTGCTTTTATTATACCACCATCTGTAAAGTTATGTATACATCAAATATTTATCACTCATGTAAATCATTCGCTTTCAGTGCTAATACGAAATCAGTAAAAGGTATTTTTGTCCAACTAATAATTACAATTTATACTCTAAAACTCTTTTTATTAAAGCTCTTAAAATGTATACCATCAATTAGTCCAATGTATTTGTGAATATTTGTTGGTTTATAAACCTTAATGTACCATGTATACACTTATATACACAGACAAAATTTGAGATCTACTCATGCAACGCGTTTTGTCTGTAGAAATCACAATTACAGTTTGTTTTTGTTCATATATTATAAATATTAGATAAATTTAGCTTAATACTATATATGTTTTTTATTATGCAAATTTAAGTACTACAATCTCAGACAGTATACACTATATACTTTATGTTGCCTTTCAACAATAAACGAAAAATAATTATGAGAAGTTCTCCACTCGTATTAAATTGTTTTTGCATTTTATAACTTCGTGAAACATTCCATTACTCTTATGACTACGCCGTTCCCAATTACGGACAAAACCTTTAAATAACAACCACAAACCTATTCACCACTCTACATAAACATGACTTTAATTGTAATTGGTTTGTGTCATTGCCTGCTGAATTCCATTCCTATCAAGTTCTGCCAAAGCGACGTTGTAGATAATAAAAGCCATTAATAACTTTCCGAACATAGAAATGAAGACTAACAGGGAGATGGAATTATTTGACTAACAAATCACCATTTAAGTAAAATACCTTGCTACCTCATTAAATACCTTCAGATAATCAACATTAAAAAAAATTGTAATGGAATCATAAATACAGCGCAACTTACCGAAAACTATCATTTTTCTTACAGTACAGGCAGGCCATTGCTGGAGGCACGCCTGCCCCCCACCATCATCACCACCCACTACCTTCCTCTGTCCAATCTACACCATCTAAATCTTTTGTTTCCGGAGCGGCTTCTCCGCATCCTCTTCAACACTCTCCGTCTAATTCCTCTGTGGGATCACAACAACAATTCCTTCCCTTACAACAGAAGCAGCGTTCGTTTCTTACATTCGGATTCGGCGCGGGCTCTACCGGAAGCGGAACGGGGGGCTCCGGCGGTAACGCATCGCGTAGAGAAAGTCACGTCAACGTTAACGTCACTCCCACTGGTCACGATCTATCTTCGGACACGCCCGAAATACGCAAATATAAAAAACGATTTAACTCTGAAATACTCTGTGCTGCTTTATGGGGTAAGTTTAAACAAAATGTAATTCCGCGCTAGTACTTGTTTATTCGAAATGCTACCTCTTATTAATCTAGCAATAATCTCACATGTTAGAGTTGCCGGCCCTTCGAACAATATTTTTTTACTGTCACTGCACCAACAAATATATGATATCCAGTTTGTGCAATATATACTACTACTTAGAACTTTTAAGCACAAACTTTATCACAACAGTACACACTACTAGTTATTTTAGCAGTCTTTTTTTAAGTAAATAAAAATTAATAATTTTACTCTATAACTTGTTTCAGGAGTGAATCTACTTATTGGAACGGAAAATGGTTTAATGCTACTTGATCGCTCTGGTCAAGGGAAAGTGTATCAGTTGATCTCACGACGCCGCTTCCAACAAATGGAAGTTTTAGAAGGACAAAACATTCTAGTTACTGTATCTGGAAAGAAAAATAGAGTACGAGTGTATTATCTTAGTTGGCTTAAGTCTAAAATTTTGCGCACCGACGGTCTCAGCGAAGTAAGAGAATTTTTTATATTCCCTTTTTCTTATTTATATTTCTTATTTTTTATATTCCTTATTTTCAATTTTTTAGCAAGTAGAGAGGAGAAACGGCTGGATAAATGTGGGAGAATTACAGGGTGCTGTACATTTCCGAATCGTGAAATATGAACGAATTAAATTTCTGGTGATCGCTCTTAAAGATTCCATTGAAATTTATGCATGGGCGCCGAAACCTTATCACAAATTTATGGCGTTTAAAAGTTTTGGCGACCTGCAGCATAGGTAAGGCAAACTAATAATAACTGTTAATATGTTAAATGAAATATATTATATAACGGAATTTTTTAAAAAAAAAAAGGAATAACAAGGTCTATTGTAAAATAATCTATGTACCCACTTACTTTATCTCTAAAAAAAAATTAGACTGTAAGTAACATTAATTAATCATAATTATGGAAAATAAAATCAAAATATGCAATTTGATTGTTTGTTACTTAGTCACTATAAAGAATATTCTCTATGTATAGGGCGAATGCTTATTTTTTTACAAATTGCAGTAGTTGACCTATACTTTAATCTGCAAACATTAAAATATAAAATTATTTCCTGATGTATATTTTAGGCCTTTACTAGTTGATCTTACAATTGAAGAAGGCACAAGACTGAAAGTTATCTATGGATCAGCTGATGGATTCCATGCTGTTGATCTTGACACTGCCAGTGTTTATGATATCTATATTCCTAAACATGTAAGTATTAATATTATATAAAAACATATACACATTCTCTCAATACACTCACCACATTCTTTAAATCTAACTGAACCTAATTTATTAATTACAAAACTGCAATATATATATAAAATATATATATGCTTTAAAATGTTTTTCAATGTTACGGATACATGCCACAGAAAAGTAATAAATAGTAAGTGTACACTTAAAATTTTTATTGCATATTACAAACCCATTTTACCATTGGCTCTGTTATCAAGTGGTGCACCAATAGGTAAAAAGTATAGCATAAGTATGCATTATTATGTACTTACCTGGAGTAATAGCAAAGGTTTATTGTGCATAAATAATGTGTGTGTGCATAAATAAATATTAATGAGTGACTGATTAAGAATTTTTTGTAGCTTTATTGGAAATTTACTAAGAATCTTCGGTTGCTCTTCTCTATAATCGTAATAATATTTCTTTCAGACACAAGGAGCTATAATTCCTCATTGCATTGTTCCACTACCAAATTCAAATGGTGTTCAACTATTACTTTGTTATGACAATGAAGGCGTATATGTAAACACTAATGGACGAATTAGCAAAAATATAGTTCTTCAGGTAAGTGTATTTATAACTTTTTAAAAATGTAATCTGAAAAATATTCCATTGATGAGATTTACCATTAATTTTTTTTTATTTCAGTGGGGTGAAATGCCAACATCGGTAGCTTATATTGGTACGGGACAAATAATGGGATGGGGCAATAAGGCGATAGAAATACGTTCAGTTGAGAGTGGTCATTTGGACGGTGTATTCATGCACAAAAAAGCACAACGACTCAAATTTCTGTGTGAGCGTAATGACAAAGTATTTTTCTCATCTGCCAAGGGAGGGTCATCTTGTCAAATATACTTTATGACTCTTAACAAACCTGGAATGGCCAATTGGTAGTTGAATGTTTAACCAGGCGTCGAAACGCCACTATGATCTGTGATGCAACACAGTTTTGAATGTATATGCTAATAAATCAGTCAGCATAACAAAACTATGTGCTTTGGCCATTCTGATTTTAAAGACTTGTGATAATGACAGATTATAATATGTGCTCAAAAGACAATCCACAAAATTACTATTGACTGTTTGAGGACATTTATCTTTATCATATGTGGCATTTTGTACTGAATAATATAATTTCAATACACAAGCTACAGCATATATTTAAGCAATAACCTATAGGATAAATGTTTTGATATTGACAATTATTCATAAGTAAGTTAATACTGCTTAGTTTTTATGTTGCAGTTGTTTATTTTCCAATGAAAATGTAATTCAAATCAATTAATTCATATTATGCCATATTATATATATATTGTTTATTATTAAGTTACAACTAACAAAGGTGACGATCAAAAGAATTTCTTTACAAATATTTTCTGACAAAATTAACAAAAATTATGGCCATATATAAGGTAATTAATGACATGTAAAAAATTGTTTGTATTTTAAAGTTGCTGGTTTATCCCGTTTCTATAGAAATGTTTTCTTCCACAAATTGGAATTACACAAGCTGTGTATCATAAGACACTAAAATGCAATAATTTAAAAAATGGATGAATCCTTAAATTTGGGAGTATTTATTATTTATTTGTTATGTACCATATTATTTACATGTATAAAGATGTAACTGTGCATATTGAAAATTATATATTTGATGATTTTTTATTTGAAAATACCTTAGCCCAATAAAAAATTATGAAAATTTTTTTTCTTTAAATTTATTTAGTCATGTAGGATATCTTACATTTAAATAGGGTTATTTTTTTGAACTACCAATTTTTCAAAAGTTCAATGAAGTTTGGTAACCTTGGAAATCTGTTGCAGTTGAAATATTGTTTTTAATAAATAAAAAGCCATAGCCAGGATTTTTTAAAAGTTTGCTATACCGTAAGTACAGTAGTTTTCAAACAATTATTCAACTGTGCAAAACTTAACATATGAAAATTTTAGTGAAATACCTGGAACAACATTATATATTCTTTTTAAAGACAATACTAACTAGTACAACACTAACATCCAAGTTTCTTATCCTGTTAAATCTACCAACAAACTGCAATGTGATCATTGATTAACACTGAGATATTATAAGATTGTTAAGTCTTCCTTAAAACACTAAAGTCAATATAAAGAAAGCGTAAAAGTTGGTCCTTTTCATTGTAAAATAACCTATAGTGACACTTGGGGAGTGATTTAACATGTTCAAGATAGAAAGCCAATATAAATGTTTAGAGCACTTTTATTGCACATATAAGAAATAGTTTTAACATTTTAGTTTACTATAGAAAATCTTAATTATTTTTAAATCAAGTTCTTGATTTACTTTATCAATATACAACCACACAACTATAGACTGGTTTTTTTGCGGTTTCAGTATCATGTTTTCACTTAAATATATAGGACATGTCGACTTAAATGTAGGAGTCAGAAGCCAACTTTTTTGTAGTTTAAAAACGATTCAAATTTTATTAAGTACTATTTACACATATAGGGTAATTAAAATGAAATATAAAATATAGAACATCAGGCATTGTCACTGCAAAAGGAATTATCAGTGCCAAGTTATGCATTTTCTGGTAAGTGGCTGACCCTTTCTCATACTCTAATATTGCAGTTGCAACAAAAAAATATATAAAAGAAACTAAAAGCCAATAGTTTTACCAGTGATGTCACAACATTCAAGTGCAGTGCACACATGCTAGCATGTTACTTTGCACAATGCCTGTGCTGTACTGACTCATAAAAGTTGGTCAGTTGGCATCTTGCACCAGCACAAGTCCGGTCCCTCACCATACACCTCATGTCTCGTTTTACCTTATGTCAACAATAAACCATAGCACCCTTAACTTTGTGACTCAAATAACCACTAACACAAGTTATTGTTTGTTAAACTAGTGAAATAAATTTTAAATCCATCCAACTCTTTTGATAGCAATGTATCATCCAGTACTTTCATTGGTTCACAATAAGATTTAAAAAACTTTTAATACTTATCCAGCCTGCATAAGACATTCGAATATTTAAAAACGACACATTAGTAACTATTGAGCCAACGAAGGGAAATATTCACACAGTGGAAGTTTTTTAATATCAAAATAAAATAATCAACTTACAGTTTGATAAAACTGCAATAATTAAGTAACGTTTTTATTAACAGAATTTTAATCAAGAAATTAAATTATTTTGTCTTAGACTAAGAGAATAAACCTGCTGAAGATAAACCTTGAATTTCTGTATGTGACATGGGCACTAACATTAATCCAGGAACGGGTGGTTGCATTTCTAAATCCCTCAAGTTATTTATTTTAACTCGGAGATCTGACTTTAACTTATTAATTTCAATATTCAATTGTTTTTGATCAGCTTCTAAAAGGGATTTACTTGTAACCAGGTTATTTTTGATCAAAACCGATCCTACAGTAATCCAACACTTAGATTCTGAAGACTTCGTTAACTCTCGCAGTGCTTCTCGATTATCATTCCTTCTTTTATCCAACAAAATTATTTCCCGTCTATCACATAAAATCTCTTCGGCTAGCTTTTCAACCGCAACAAGATATTTTAAAGTTTTCGCTTGATCATCCATTTCGAAATTAGATGAGTAAATATTATAAGATAATTTATTTACTTGGAATAAATTGACATCTGTCTGAGGATGTTATTGTTACCTCATTTACCAGAATTTATTGACCATAGATGATGTTTAAATACATTTAATTTAATGTGATACCACAAAACCAAGATTATATACACGATATTATACAGCCAAGGCACAAATCGCTATCGTATTTTAAATATATCTTAAAATCGACATCATTTAAAATCGATAATAAAAAAGAGTTAAGGATTATGGAGTATAAAATGAAAATATTGCTTTAAAAGAAACCATAAGATTATAGGTTGGAGCAATTGGTATTAATTCACATTTTCAAGATTTTAACGATAATTTATTTATAATTTGGTTACATCTTTTTAGTATTTATCCCATAGTGTTTTTGTACACAATCTATTTAAAGAAAGTTGTTTGTTTCGAAGAGTAAGCAGCTTCGCTATGTTAATAAAAACGTAATTTACAAGTTGACAGATTATAAAACGTACGAGGTACAACATTTTTAAAAGAATACTTTTGCCTAGATTTTATTTATTTTTTGTTATTATTTCCAAACTGACTAGTTCTGAAAACTCTGTGTCATAAATATTTTAGTGTTCCTTAAGTATATACATAAAAACACTATACAAAAAAAAAATGTTTCTTTTCCTTTTTATAACATAATTGAAATTAACTCCTTATTAACTATCCTATACAAATTGTTTTGATTCATATTAATTTCTTAAGTTTTTTTTGGATCACTATGTTATAAATATTTTTTTTCTTTTAAGAGTTATAATAATTCATTTATCATTAAATTTTGTCTTTACCGTAAAACCGGGCTTTCATGGGCTGACATCATTATCCACGCGATTTTTGTGTCTTTCCGGTTCCGTCTGTGCGGTAAAGTACAACGCCATTTTGATCTAAACTAAGTGATACAGGAATGAGCATTTTAAATTTTTGAAATAAAATCTGTTAATAATAGGAATAAATCATAACATCATTTAAAAGGTTTGATAAACAAGTCTAAGCCATATTTTATTAATAATGGATGGACCTATGCGTGGAGGATTTCGGGGTGGCGGTCGCGGTGGCCCTCTAGGTCTTAGAGGACGCGGTGGATTTGATATGTTTGGTCGGTAAGAATAAACTTTTTATTGTTTTATTTAATTCAATCAGAATATTAATGAAAATTTTTTTAGCCAATCAAAAATAACAAATCTCAACACAAAGTGGTCTGTGAGGAACGATTTTGATTTATCTTTTATAGGTTATCGGTTTATAAATAAGTTAACATTAGTATCAGTATCAAGTTGCAAAAAAATTATTTCTTTGAAATAGTGGAGGACCTGGTATGAGAGGTCGTGGCGGTCCTTTACGCGGCGGACTTGGACCACGTGGAGGTCTCCGCGGTTTTAGAGGAGGACCAATGCGTGGCGGAGGCGGTGACAGAGGTGGTCGCTTCCCATTAGGGCCACAAGGACCTGGCCCACATCCTGTACCGACAATAGAAACAAGAGGTCCACCACAAAGTATGTACCACATGTATATAACATTTTTATATGAAATACGTTTTCTCAATGAAATGAAGATTGTATAATAATAATATTTCTTAACTTTAGGAGGTGGATTCAATAACAACCGGGGTGGGCCTGGCGGAATGAGGGGCCGAGGAGGCAGAGGGCGCGGCGACTTTGGGCCTCGCAACGATAGAGGTGGTAGAGGCATGCCTATGAGAGGTCAGTGTAATGCAACAATTTTTTATTAAATTATGAAATTACCTGTCTGTTAAAACTTCTTAATGAAAGTTTTGTTCATATAAATGTTTTTATTATAAACCTTTATTAATAGGGCGAGTTGGAAGAGCTGGTCCTGGAGCTCCTATGAATCCTTTGCCTGGTGGTCCACCACCGCATCCAGGCCCTCATGGGCCACCAGCTCCAATTCCTAGTGGACTTCCAAATCTCCCTCCAAGGGGAGCCCCTGCACCTCATCCAGCGATTGGAGCACCATCAAATCAGTCACAAGGACCTCCATACAAACGTGGCGGTGGCCCACCACACGGAGGAGGGGGTCCACCTAAAAGAGGAAGGTCTGTAGCAATAATATAATTAATGAGATAACTTGTACAATTATTTAGATATTGAAAAATTAGTAGTCTAAATTCAATATAAAGCAATTAAAAAATTGTAAACTTTTTCTTTATAGCCCAGTCTTTCATTTGTAAGATAAAAACAAGAATAAAATAATTTTTCCCTTAAGTTTCTACTTAATAGCAAAATTACATGATTACATCTACATTAATACTATTGTGTGGTAATAGTCAATTATATTAGTTTTACACGGATGACTATAAGATTTGCTTGATTAAATAAATTTTATTATAGTATTAATTTTTTTGAAAACTTGTGTGTGTGAAATTGATCTAATTGATTTTGTAGCATTAATCATTTTATAAGTTGATTATTAATTACAGATTGTTCTTTACTTCTCCATAATTTTTTTTTAAATAGTCTACAATTTTCCTCAACCTTGAAAGTACACATTTACATTTGATAAAATTGTTCCATTGTCTGAGATTATATTATATTATTTTATTTTCCAGATTTGATGGACCAAGGGGCGGTAGCAATGCTAGACCTCCTCCTGGAGGTTATCAAGCTCCACCAGCACATAATCCACCACAACCTAATGGTTATGGACCACCAGTGTAAGTGACTTGCAAACCAATTCACCATCATGGTGTTGATTTTCTTGAATTGATTATTGTCGTGGTTGATTTAATTTTAATCTGCTTGTAATAGATATATTTTATAAGGTGATGATTCTTGGTTATTAATCCAACAAATATTAGTTTGTCATTAGATAACAAGTATAGCTACACATTGAAAAGTGCTAGTTGTGTATGGTGTTCTAGCTTTATATTCATCTTTATTAATGTCTGTTGTTGGTTGTTAACTTACAACTATCAGAAAACATTTTAAAATGTGTTTCTTTGTCCATTCTTTTTTTTATAAAAATATAGGCGTCATTAGCGTAGTATGGTTAAATTCTTTCTTAAATTTGCAGAAAACATATTAATTTTGTTTTACATAGTGAAACTTGTAGTTACCTTGGACTCCCCGATTGCTTCCATATTGCCCTTGTCTTAAGCCAAGCATGTTCATATTGGCCCTGAAACTCTTCTCTTCATAGACCATTGACAAGTTCTAAATTTATGGAGGTGTTAATCTGTAAACATCCATATTTGAGGTGCATAAATAAGTTTAGGGTGGAAGCATATGTTAGAGTTAACAGTTATGTTCTAATAAATAAGTATTATCTAATGATGATGATGATTTAATTTTACCACTTATCATCCCAATGTATTGCTCTATAATTGTAGTTCCTCTAAGTCAAAATTAAACTGTGTTGTTACATATTATATGTGTTTATAATTTCTATGATGATCCATGATTTTGATAGGAATGTGCCGTCTGATACATATATGACGCTAATTTGTAATCTGAAATAAAATTATATTTATTTAAATTGTGATGTGATAGTATATTTCTTAAAGAAGATTTTTGAACAGGCACACGGGCTACCAGCCTTATGAGCAGCCATCAGCAGAGCCATTTACACCACCAGCCTATAATGCACCTAGGTAATTATATTATATATATATATATTTAAAAGATTATATAAATATATATATATTGAACATTACTGTAAAGTTATTCTTTAAATCTAAGAGTTGTTTTAAAAAACTTAGAAATACCTACCTCTGAAATGACAATAAAATATTTCCCTTTGTTTATTTTCTTTGTGATGATACTATTAAAGATAGGAATTGCCATCTGATACTTAGATGCAGATATTTAAATTTCTGACTATTATAAGAGAATAAATTATTTATAGTGTATACAACAGTTTGTTAATACACTGTCTTGTTACAGTTCATATCAAAGTGGCAACTATACCACACCAGCACAAGCCCCTGCAAGTTCCTATTCAAGTGGTTATGGATCAAATTATGGATATTCCACTGGCGGTCAAAGTTATGAAAATAATGGATACAGGTTAGTTGTCACTGGTTTGATGAAGCTGTTAATAAATAGATGTGGTTTTATGTGTCATTTTTAAGTTTGGACATTAATTACCAAATATTAGAAATCTTACACTTTGTGTAATCAGAAATATTTGTAATGTGTTCTATATTTAAAATATTTTTGCTATCACACTTGACCATACAATGCTTAGTAGTTTCGATCTATTCATACTAAACTTTGGTTAGTGAATATATCAGAAATTGATTTGTACAGTGAATATATATAATAATCATTCTGCTAATGTATAGTTTTACACTTTACATTTATGATTGTTATTGCCAAACAATCAAGGTGCAATCTATAGACATATTGCATTTGATTAGTACAATGCATAAAATAATTGATAAAAAAAGGGTTATGTTTATTGTTATATGGTAGTGCGGGAGCAGTGGGCGGTGCGGGTGACGCTGGTTACGGTGCCGCAGAACCTGCTTACGGTGGCCCTGCACCCGCCTATGACTCGTATGCTCAACCCGCATACACATCTTACCAGCAACCACAGCCGCAGTACACAAACACATATGGTAACTATTAAAACTTTCCACTGCCATATTTTATACTTGCAATTTTTATGACCTAGTTTTTAAGTTATATCATTAGCAAGACTATTGTTGCGGTTCAGTTACTTTGCAATATTAGCTCAACTTTATAGAGTATTTTTACAATTTTTGAAAACTGGAAAGCAAGTTACATTTTATAGAAGTATTGTTAGCTTAAGCGGATGATGTAATCAAATAACAGTTGCAATTTAAACAAAGAAAATAGTTACAATTTAGACATGAACTGATTATACAATTATTCTTTATAAATAGTCTATGATATTGCAGTCTTTTTCTTTCTTAAATAAAATTGGTCAAGATTACAAATGAGTGAAACATTGATTTGTTTAATTGATATAAAAATTTAGGGTTAAGTTAAAAAATTGATAGATAACAAGATTAAGAATACATCTAACAATATCATTGCAATATAGGGTCTAACGTATGGTATGTAGCTAAGATACATAAGGTTTGGTTAGGGTAAGCAGATGTTGCTATAAATATATATTTAAGAAATAGTAAAACGGTCTAAACATAATTTACAATACCCTACTGTTATTATTAGAGGATAACATTTAATTCATAAGTGTGTCCGTGATGCAATACATTCATAGTGCCAGTTGGTTGCGGAAACCAGCCCGGCAGAGACGTGTGTCTAAAAGTAATATTTATTAATATATTACACAATAACAAAATTGAGCCAATGGAAAACCATGTATAATTGTGACAAAATTAAAGTAATACGCTTACTCTATAGTAAATTAATAATTATTTGATTTCAGAAGATACTTCTAATCTTGTTTAAAACTGAAAGACTTCCTCTATTTTGTTAAGCATCTGTCTCATTGTTTGCATTACAGGCAGTTGGTGATCTGTTTGACTATAACAGAAAATATTTGCGTCTTTTTGCCACATGAAATAAAAAGTAGCTGGATCAAATGTTTGAAGCTTTGGATTCACTTAGTAGTTTTTCATAAATGTACCTTAAGTGTTAGGTAAGATTATTGCAGGATTAATAAATAATTAGAAGACTTGACAAATCTAGAAAAGTGTAGAATTTGATTAACATTTCCAACAAAATTATGCATTATGAAGAAAATATTTGTTATAAAAGAATTATTTTTATATAAGTTATGTTAATCTCAATATGTTTTTTCTTTTTGATTTTTGTGTCAGTGACCCTCAATTATATTAGGAAAGTAACATACCATAATGTAAATTATGACATTCTTATTTTAGTGCTGGTATAGTGGTATGCACATACCATTGTGGACTAGATTTTAAGAACGTAATTCGTAATAAAATTATGAAAGACAATCTGTGTAATTCATTTATATAAAAAGTGTTTAAGGTTATTTATTTTCTAAGAAAATGTGGTATGATGCTATTTATAACAGGTAATTTTAAAGTAATCCTAAAGGGTCACTAAAGTTATTAATGCTCAAATAGGAATTTAAACTTCGAAAATTAATTGTAAGCAATAAAGTGAGGTATGCATTAAGATAAAATTATTTTAAAAAGTCACAGAAAATTACATGGCATTCATTGACGTGAATAGTGATTATGGAATGGTGGCATGTGTTGATAAAAAAGCGAGAATATAACTGAAGGCAAGGAGTTATGACTAAAGAAAATTATTAGAGTATGATGCTGTCTTATAAAATATAAACAGTTATGGCAAAAATATTAATTTAAGAATAAATCTAAATTATATTACCCTAATATATAATACACGTTTTTTAAAAAAATATTATATCTAGCTTAAGAATAATATTAAAAAAGGTTTGAATATGTGCAATTTGCATAGGACATAATAGTAAATAGCTTTTGAATCAAGTATTACTTAAACTAGTAATTAAAAGCATAGTTAATAATATAATAAAAAATCAAACCAATATAGATTTGATTAATTTAGGTATACCTATGTCGTTAATGACTCGAATTCTTGGAGTTTGAAATAAGAGCATGAATATTGAAGGGTATTGATTTATCAATAATCTGTAAGTGATTTTACTGTTTTTTATCATATAAAATTACAATAATACTAAATATCATGAGATTTTTTAACTCCTAACAATTTAACAGAGCATTAAAATTGATGACCAATTGGAACAAAAAAAAATATTAATGACTAGACTTGATGGTTTAGGTCTAATTGTATATATAAGTAGCATATAAAAATGGAAGATGATTTATTATTTTGATTATGACTAAAAGATAACTTAGTTACAAGCAGTAGAGAAAAATATTAGAGCCGGTTAAAAAGATAAGTTGGTTTTACAACGCTTTATAACAGCAGCTTGTGAGACGTAAGTAAAAAAAAATATTTTAGCTTGTTATTTCTATAATTATAGTGAGGATACAATGATTGGTAATGAATCTTGCAAAATACCTTTATGCTTAATTTTAAATAAAGAGTGTGTGACAAAATCTGACTTATATATAAGACAAATCAAAATTTATGTCAGTTGCGATTTAACGTGATGAAAAATACATTTACTAGTCTTACGTAAAGTTCAGAAACTAAACTAAATAAAAAAGCACAACTCGTTTTGAACTGTTTTTAATATTAAAATCTTATGATAATGAAAACCTTGTGTATCCTATATCGGTACAGTAAATATATTATTTAAGAATATCAAGTATTATATTTCGATTGAGCAAAAAATTGCATACATATTACCAAAGAAACTTGTTAACATAAACCCTAATTTCAATGTATTAATTGGGCATTTTTGTCATAAAATGGCTTCTCACAATGGGAATAAAAGATGTATTAAATCCTATTTCAATGATAGAACAACTTGAACCCTTTCAAACTGTAAAACTTTATACAAAAGGAAGCCAAGTCAGAATTAAATATTCTTCTAGATATCAGTACGTGCTTTGAAGATATAATTTTTATAAATATTACAGGTAAATGGCTCTTGACTATTTTTAATATTAGATAGTTTTAAAGTGCGTTTATAGATTAGATATATGGAATGTAAGATCTCAACTATTTGAACAAATTGTCGTGAGATGAGAATAAGCTCAAATTTTCAAGTTCATGTAAACATCTTATGTACACAATGTTATACACATATTCTGGTACAATTATTTAAACTTTCAATAGTATGTGGCGCCGAAAAATATATAAACTAAATCTGTATGAATTTAATTTCGTTAATTGCAAACATTGCATTACATTACAAGCTTTGACCATTTTTTGTGCCGAACAACAAACAAGACAAATTGAGTCTAAATGTTTTAGTTATAATAGTCGTTGAATCAATTAGTTTAGTTTTGTAAGAGAAATTTTATATTATAATGAAGGTATAATTTTTTTGTACAGGTATATTTAAATCTTTTTAATGCTTTTAATTAATGCCATTTGTAGACTCGGTTTGGCAAAATTTTATGTAAGTTGGAGCCCAAATTAATTTGTTTTTATTTTTAGGCTACGGATGATTAAAGGAAAACAGTAAATGTTACTGCACATGATCCAATAATTTCGAAAGGGACATGAGAAGAATTAATACAACTATTTCAATCATAAAGGTATGTATGAACTTTATGACCAGTTCAAGTTCAGTATAAATCCTTGTAGATTCAAGTATTAATTAATACCAGAGATTGAATATTGGAATGATACATATTTACTTAAAATAATGATAGCTTGTTATGGATGGCATTTTTGTATATAAAAACCCAGATTGAATGAGCAGGTGAGACAGCCAACAGCAACTTCTTGAGAGCAAGGTTAAACTGCATAAATTAAAATCTACTTGATCTTATCTTTTAATGGAACCCCTCGCATTTCTGAGCATAAAAAACTAGGTAAAAATGCATCCGATTGATTAGTTACTATATACTATTTACGTAAGTGCTTAACAAATGAAAGTTGTGTGTTATGTCCTGGCCGGCCTCCCAGTGCCCTCTGTTTCGGCGGCAGTAAGACTAGATTTGTCTTTTCTTTCGATTTAATTAAATAACACTGAATTTTTGTCTCTTAATGATTTTTACAATGTTGACTAAATTGTCTTAAAACTTTAAAAAATTGCAATAATTACTACAGATCGGATATTCAAATGTAAATTTATTAAAAATTGAAGTGTTGGTGTATTATGGAAAGCACTATTGTATCCAAAATTTACAGTGGTCGAATGAAGGAATAAGGTGACAATCAGCTTAGTACGGGGAGAGACTCCGCATAATACCTTTTTATTTATTAGAAACTCATTGGAGCCGCCTCCATAATTCCTAGGAAAAAGAATTTTTCTGTCTTAGCTGTTCATGTGAAAAAAAGTATAATGATTCTTACAAACTTTTCACAATTTAAAATAATTGATTTGTTTTATTTTATTACAGAGATTAATGGACGTGCGGGGCTACAACATTCGCAAGTGTTAGTTTCATGAAGTTCACAACAATCTTAAATGCATCAGTGTCCACATAATCGACCTTAATGTAGGGGGCAATAAAATTTAATCTTGAATACTGTTTTTTTATCATTTAATCTATTAATGATTTCATTCATACCTAATAATAATGATTTCACTTAACAAAGATTGTCCCGTGATTGTCTGCAGACAGCAGCAATCACTTAGGATGATTTTTTTTGTATGGTAGCAATGTATAAAACACCCTGAGCTTTTATTACATAATCAAAACTAAGTGACATGATCATAAAAAAGGTTAATAGATATCTCATTTTATGTTCACTATAGAACATAATTACTTTTTTTCAACTATTTCTGGTAAATTAGTAGTTAAAGAACTGCTACATACAACTGCAAGTCTCAGATTTGTTTACCGACAGGCGTGCACTTTGCGGACGATTTAAACTGGCAGATGATAAAATATAATATTATATAAAAGTGTTAACACTGCCGTCCGCACGTTTCGTAAGAATTTATTCGCTTGGCGCCGGCAGCGCTAATTCGGATTACTCGGCTTGCTGTCGGCCGTTTTTGACATTATCGGGAAATTATGAATTGTAGTTTTAATCAACTCTGTTTCCTTACTTTCATGAAATTTCGAAGATATACATACGTAAATAAATACAAAATTTGTTATATGTTTGTTTTATATATTTGTTTATTTCCATTCTCTTTGGTTTTCAGTGTTTTTCTTTCGTATGGTATGAAGCAAAACAGTCTCCAAGATGCAACGCAACTCCACAAGATTTGCACATTAAATTTGTTATCCTTCTTTTCTTGTTTTTAGAACATACGTGGCAGTTCCTTCTTTTCCATTTATTCGTTTCTGATATACGTATTAATTCGTGTTGCTTGATGTGAACGCGATGTTGTGACAACCTCCAAGTTTTCCTCAGGAGCCGGAAGATGGTTTTTTATCCACGAATTAGAAACTTTCAATAAAAAATTGAGAAATCGGAGACTCTTCTGTTCGGTATTGAAATATTGACATGTACGAAATGCATTAAATAATGCGCAATAAAATAGGTACATGCAAACTTTTTTCGACCATTTTATGGTTTTCTATATATAGGGTAAAAACTCAAATATTGTTCTGCCCGGTCCCGGTGCCCCTTTCATGTATTTGTTTTAGTCCAATACACTTTGGTTTTTTTTTATTGTGGAATTGGTTTTTCTACATTTTCTTTGAGTGTTAGTCAATGTGGCGTTATGAATTGTAGAGATCATTCGTATCGATTTAGTTTTCGAGGCTCTCCATACCTGTGCGAGTACTTCGCCTTTTCGTTGATGGCAAGTTTCAAATACAATGACATTTGCGCGCTTTAATTTTTCCGGAAATCCTCTATTTTGCCGTATCGTTCCGCAAACTTGAATCTTCTTTTCAAGCAAATTCCCTGCAAACTACACTGTTGTAATAATTATCCATGTAGAGTTGATGCCACTTTCCATAAGACGATGCCAATAGTTCCATTACTGTCTTTGGTATAGGCTGTCCAACGCCGGAATATTTCTTGAATGAAGAAATGTATTCCGTAACCGAATCACATAGCCTCCGAATGAGTATCCCATATTTCGTAATTTTCGACGGATTGTAAACCTTAAAATTTAACCGTCCACGCCACGGTATCATTCCTTCAGCGATTGAGATATTTTGACTTAGATTAAAATTGTCTATAAGCTTCTTTGAAAAATAATCAATTATGAATTGCGCTTTGAAAAGCCGGTCGGCATTATCCGGTTTATTGTTGTTGTCGGAAAAATGTAAGAATGACAATATTTGACTGAATCGGTTGCGGGTCATCGTCTTGCGAAATATCGGTGTATCTATCAATGGATTCGTCGACTAATAATCATCGATCCTTGCCTTTTTTACATAAGGATAGCAAGCCCAAATCATTTTCTAAGTTCTGGTGCCGTAATATCCACAAATTTGGCATTTTTTTATCCAGGGGAAATATGTTTGAACCCGGGGATCCTTCAAATTTATTATTGGTCCTCGGTAAATCAAAGTCTGACCACTGTGCACTATTTTCTTCGTCTGACTCATCCAAATCAGTTGGTAACCGTAACGTTCGTCGAATTCGCCTTGTAAAGATTTCACTATATTCCGACGATTCTGCTCCGCTTTCACTTTTTCATCTCCAATGTCTTCTTCCGAATCGGCCAAATCGTCCGGAACGTCAGGCAAGATGTCCGCGCATTCGTTAGCACAAGCACTTATGAAAACAAAAAACTTTTTGACGTGTGTAACTTATTGTTACCTAAACAAAACACCAACAGCAACAGATCTCAAAAGATACTGAAGCGCCGAGCACTGAGCGATACTTTTTTGCGCGCGATACTACTGTGGTGTCGCCGGCTCTTATGCGCACGACACTACTGTGGTGTCGCCGGACGGCATAGGAATTACACTATGCCTTTTTTTATTAATTTTTCTACTACCACTACCTGCTACTTGATAAAGCCGCCATCATCCAAACTTCAAAGTCTGCCATCGCTTTACTTCAAAGAAATGCCTATGCCGTCCTTTGTTTTTTTTCGAATTGAGAGAAATAACAAGAAATTAAAATACACCTACATTTGATTTCTTATCTAGTGGCATAAAAGAAGGCTGAAGCTTGTCCAAGTTAAGCCTCAGAGAAAGTAAACTAGCGTATTCACAGCGGAAAAAACAATTTGATATAGCCTAAGCTCATTTGGCAATATTTACCGACATCCTTTTTAATTGCTGCAGTAATTCAAACGAAGAGCCTAAGTCTTCTGAGATGTTTGATGAGAATATATATTATTTCATACCGAAACATCGTCCACTAATCATCTATAAATATGATTTACTTTTTATGTAAAACCTTGTTCCTATTAATATTTTTTTCTTATTAACGTCTAAAGCTAAAAAAATCTATTTGGTTGTTATTTCTATGACTATTTAACTTCATCGAAATTTGGACTGTTGAAGCATCTCTATGCACCTTGAAGTAATATTTTTTTACAAACTATTCATTATATAAGCCTTAGGGCGTCCAAATAGGCCTACCCCACAAATTTTCCTTAAGACTGATTGGAACTAGTCTGCATCTAGTGTAGTGTCCAATGTGAAAATCTTTGTGCTCTTTTATTTCAAACAAATTAAGCCGATTTCACTTTAATGTAGTAATATTATCAAATTGTTTACTTTAGGGAATTTATGAGAACACAACACCATTAATCTCAATTTCATATGCCAATTATCTAAAGGATAGAATAGACGTTAATTATAACTGAAAATAAGTAAGGGATTTTTTAAATGTGTATTAAATAATAAGACATGATAATAGTCTAAAGTTTTATTCAAGCGGTAGCTTCAGGTAGAGTTGTAATAATGTCTGAATCTCCTGGATCGGTAATAGCCAGTGTACATACTCTATAGTATTTACCACAAGCTGTTCCCAATTCAATGTTGTTCCCGCTGTAGTGGTGAACTCCAGTTTTCGCCAAAAGTGCATAGTATTCAATCTCAGATCTCCTGTAAAAATAAGGAATAATTTTAGAACAAAGTTAATATACAGAAGTTAAATCTCAATCTAAAGGCCTTCATTGACTTTTATGACTACCATTTACAAATACTCTAGTAATTTCAACAGGAACAAAATATACATAATTTCAATGAAAGACCATTATATAATTATTTTAAGTAAACAGTATTAAATTTACATATGAAAGAATTGAAGTTGTATTGATTTAAGATCAAATATTATTACATACATAAAATAATATGTAATCAAAAATAACAACCAAACATGTTGCTAAGCACAAAACTTGAAGACAGCTTAACAAATTAAACTTTTTTTAATAATTTTTATTAAACTATGTAGAACATTTTCAGAGAAAAAATTGTTTGGAAATACACTTTCTACATATACAAACAACAGAGTAAATCAAAACACCTGTCCCTACTCACAATCATTACTGAGCATTTTAATTATAATCATTACAACTTTAAGACATTAAAATATAAAGATAATTAAGACAAATCAATAAAACAATTAAAACACAATTTCTTTCTTTTAAAAGATGACAAAATCTTTTTTTTTTTTTAATAAAATAAATGTTTTGAATTAAAAAATTGTTCTTAGTAATACTCACCTGTCAGTGAGCACATATGCTTGGACTACTCCATAGGGTTCCCATTCTGTTTGACTCAGCAAAATTAACAGCACACAGTACTTGTGTAATTATAATTTAAACAACATAATTTTTGCTAGAGCCAACATAACGTGGAAACCATACTTCTTTGTCCTAAAACTCCATATGCTTTCCTTTGATTGGTAAAAATGGAAACTCTACTTCTCAGTAGTCTCACCTTAGTGGAGGAGCATTTTTGGCAATGATTACCAATTTAGCTTTTCCTTGACGAAGTGTTTTAAGAGTCTGCTTGTAGCCAAGGCAGTATTTTCCAGATTTCATTACCAAAGCCAATCTTGAGTTAATAGACTCGATTGACTTTTTCTGCCAACAAATAAATATAATCAATATCTAAGATTAATTTGTAAAATCAGAAACTTGCTAAAGACGACAAGCAACTACCAGCTTAAGAATTTTGTTAATGTTAAAGGATGTCATATTGTTAACAATACTTTTTAACGGGAATCTAATTGAAAATAAATAAATTTAAAACAGTGCTCATACAACTAAGAGAACTGGAGTCTGCATAAGACGCTCAAATTTGAGAAATAACTAAGAATTTTACACCTTATGGATAGCTTATTATATATAACGTTTTCTTGTAAGCGCAATTTAATCCCGAACTAATTATTTTTACTTTAAGTATATAAAGATTTTTTAATTTAAATTTTTAAATATCACGTGTATAACCTAAAATTTGTATGAAGCGTTCTCAACCCCGCAATTCATTGAAATAGCGAGCCTATCGTGCAACAATTAATATTGGACTAATGATAGGAGGTCAATTTACAAATCGTAATTAACCATGCCATAAGTCCTAATAATTAAAACGTGGAAAATTTGCTTACTTGTTTCTTTGCCGCAACCATTTTGTCGGTTTACAGTAATTAATACTGAAAAATAAAAAAAGATTTTATGAAAGTAGAAAAAGTATTATAATTATTGACAAGATTACGAATTTCATGTTAAAATAACAAAATTATTACAACATGTAGAATAGAAACACATTGACGTACCTGGCGATGCAAACGTAAAAGAAAGAAGACCAATATATTACACGGGCATCAAGACACTTCCGACACTTCGATAGTATTGCCACAGTCCGTAAGGAATTTTGTTTTATTTTAATGAATAACTGTAGGAGTTATTAAAATCATTGGAATTAGATAACCAAAACTTTATTAGGATCGTAGCACTGTAAATTTAAGGAGTAGATAAAATCACTTTACACAAAACTGTACAGTAATAAATTGGTAACGGCAAAGTAATAATATAAATTGATTTACGGTTCTAACTTACTGTGCTTCAATAAGTATTTTAACACATAACTTATAAAATTGTTTTTTAATAATTTTTAACATTAAAATTATTTAAAAAAGTCACGTCATCTACTCAAATACTTAATTGAAATTAGAGGTGATAAGTTCGGAAAGAAATAATAATTATCAACTTTTTTGAATGTCGTTATTGGTTAATTTGAAATCTTAACATACTTAATAATGGTATTATGCAATCCCAATATCAACCCTATTTGCTTCAAACGTAGAGTCAAAATATTGTAACAATTAACTGCCATGATGAACTCTAACCGCCCATAGGCCTTAAGAAATTTTAATATTCAAGTAAACGAGTGCTTCTAATGCGAGGTTTTGCGCTTGAATTATTTTTCAAATTATGCACTTTAGCTAATGTTTTTCCGATTGATGGGTAAGTATTTTTTTTATAAATCGATTAAATTTACTTTTGAAAAACCCCGACGTTTGTGTTTTACATTTTATCGTTTAAAACTATTTTATGTAAATTTTTTGAAATATTGGTTTAATATTAGGCATTATATATATTTTTACAAAATATGTAAAGGCATAAGAAAGAATCATTATCAACATAAGAATATAATAATGAGAAATCACAGTGTCAACGTGTTTAATCGTAGTCGTAGTACATCACTAATCTAAAAAAGGTCCATACAAGTCAAATTTTATTTGTCAATTCATACATTGATGTCTGTCGCTGATAACTTATACTCAGTTTAATTAACTTTATTTTTTATTGTTTTACAACTTGTGATAAACCATTTTAAAATGCCTGAAAAAAATACAATTACAGTACCATCGTCTTCAGGAAAATTATATCTTTTGTTATATAACACTATTCAGTCCATAGGGTATGTGGTATACATTTAAAAAATTAAAAAAGTAAAATATTCTTTTTGCCAATAATTAAAAAAAAATTAATGTTTATAAAGTTAATCTAAATTTTGTTATTTTATGTATTTTTCTATATTATAGGTGGTTTTACTTATTATGGCAGTCTTTAGTTCACTTTTTAAATCGAGGTACTCTCGAAACTTTTTGGGATGAAATAAAATGGACTGTAATCATCTTTCAAAATGCTGCAATATTAGAGGTATGTTTAATTTTAAGCACATTAATATCTACATTACAACTATAGATTGAAACAATTTTTTAAAACTATGTTACAGTTTTAAATTCTAATTATGAGGATTTTAGATTAGATTAAAAAGTTATCGATTATATGTAAGCTTTACAGTTTTGGCATAAACAAACAAATTGTTCCACCTATTTATTATTGTTATTTTATGTGTTGTAAATCAAAAGTTATAAATACTTTTCTTATTAATGAATGTAATACTAACTTAAGTACTTTTAGTAATAAAACATGGTTAAAAGATGAGCTAACAACTTTAAAACAATTGCAGTCAACTGTCAAAGGTAAAAGGTGTTTAAAACAATGCTGTATATGTATAATATATTTAAATATTTTTTCAATTGAATTAATGGCCTTAATAACTTATCATATAGACTCTTTTGTAGTGAAAGTTTGTAAATAATTAAATATTATTAGATCATTGAGTTTCATAAAAAATCATGAAATATTACCTTAGTACAATCTGAGTTTTTCGTAGGATGTGCATATATATAAAGTCATTTATAAGTGTTGTGAACATTTTCCTGTTATAGCCAGCCCTACTAGTCTCCAGAGATCATAGTCCATCCTTATTTTTAGTTTTTTGCATTTTGTTAGCATCCTTTTTGTAGTTTAAATGAGTCTTTATAATATAATTTGCTATTATAAACACCAATAATATTGTTATTATTTTTAACATCATCATAAACCAGTAAGTCACAATTTTAATTAATTTTCATGTGTTAAGCTAAAGAATATTGTATAAGATAATAATCTTCATTGAATTTTTGAAATAGCTTTTAAAATTTGGTGAAAAACAGTTTTACAATATTTATTGCTCTGGGTTTGTTGGTCTGTTTGAACTGGTCCTAAATTCATCCAAACTTTTCATAGAAATTGTCATTAACGTCGCCGAAATTTGGCGATATTTATGAGAAATTATTTATTTTGTTGAAATGTAGGTATTAAGTTGTTAGCAAGAACTTTTTCACAAACTTTTTTATTTAAATGTCGTTTTAATTATAATGATGTATTAGGATTATTGTAAAAGATTAATTCACATTACTACTTAAATACACAAACTCTTGTCATATAAAGCAAATAACATTACTTTATAATGTAGTCTTATCTATAATTTATTCATGTGAACTTTCTGAACTCTGCATTTATAAAGCGAGCATGAATTGGATGTGATATATGCATCATTAACCAAGGTCCATGTTATTTGAAGGTATCCAGCACTTTTGTATACTAATATATATATATATATATATATATGTATAACGTGTATATATATTTATATATATATATGTTTCCTCCAGTATTTAGTAGTTTCCGTATAGGCTATGAAATATACAACATGTAATAAAAATATGGTAGCTAATTTTATTGCGATCAATGTATTAAGATTACATCAAACTTCAAAGAACTCTTCTTGGCTAGCAAAGTTATCCCAACGTTGATTTCACAATTGGGAGAACTTTCTAAAATGCTTTTGGATGGCTCTTCAGCTGCACTCTGTCATAGCTCTTTCATGTCCGGGAATAGTGTCAAAACAGTTTCCTTTGAGCAAAGTTTTTATTTTAGGGAAGAATCAGAAATTGCATGGTGCTAAAGCTGGAGAGTAAGGGGGGTGTGGACAGATATTCATATATTGGCAAAAACTCACAAATCAGTATTCAAGTCTGGGAATGAATTTCTCACTGACTCATCTCATTTGCAAATTATCAGTTAGAAAGTTGTACACGGACACATGCGAGATGTTGAGTCACATGACAAGCTCCCCTAACATCAGTCGCCTGTTTGACCGAACCATTTTTTCTACAATTTAAAGTTTTCGTCAATTTTTGAGGTAGATGGACGCACAACCTTTGCTCATCCTTAACCGATTCAATGACGCTTTTGAATCGCTTGTAAACAATCTTCAAAGTCACTACATTATCACCATGCACTATATCTAATATTTCATAAGTTTCTTTGGCACTTTTTTGCAACGTAAAACAAAATTTTATGTTAACGCGTTATTCTCAATTCATGATGTGCGACTAATACAGGAAATATGACCCCATTCTTCCAGCTGTGGAAAGCTGGTAGAGACGTCGCAACTTGTTTAAATTTGCTACAGACGATCTAAACCAATCAGACTGTGGAACACATTCATTCAAATTGACGTAGAGAATTTTTATAGTAGTTCTTATTACAAAAATTTATTCACCGTATATTTTATCACACCTCGTACGAACGATTACATCTGTACACATAATTATTTGATGTATCATCATCAAACACTTAGCAGCTAAGCGTAGCAAACCTGATTTAAAATTTACTGCTTACTAAAACATGTTACGTAAAATGTTTACAATGCCTCAATCTGGCTACTATTTTGCGACTAACTGTAAGACTTCATATAAGTACTCGTAACATTTTTGAAAATAAAATTCAGATCCAATCTTTTTTTGTACAGTTCTAAGTATAATTCTATTTTCCCATGCCACTTTCCGTTTTTTATGTTTTGTAGTTCTTATTTTATACTCATTATTGCATGTTTCATCGTTATACCATCAATTCAAATTACTTAATTACATGAGAATAAAATTGCTCAACCAATTTCTCAAATTAGCCTCTCATGACTAAATATGTTTTAATTAAACCGACTATATTTTAATTTCAAATCGTGCAAACACAAGTGTATGTTTCGTGAATATCTTTACGATGTACGTGGAGTTATTGGTGTATATTATAGTTCTTTAGGCTATAAAATAGATAATTCTTTACAGATTGTCCATGCGGCGTTGGGGTTGGTTCCATCTGGTGTGATTGTTGTTTTTATGCAAGTGTACTCTCGCATATTTATGGTGTGTGGAATTTTATTAGCCGTTCCTAGTTCTACTATAAGTCCTGGGTTGCCTATATGCGTACTTGCATGGTCGATTACTGAAACAATACGTTATGGCTACTATGCACTCAATATAGTCGGAACGGTCCCGCCGCCCCTTCTTTTTGTAAGGTATTACAATTTTCACACCACTAACTTTTTCTTTTTTAAAAATTGAATGTGCCTTAATAACAATTATTTTTGTTTTCACAGATACTCGACATTTTTGATATTGTATCCTCTTGGGATAACTGGCGAACTACTTTGCATGTACCATTCCTTAGATGAAATTGCAGAAAAAAAGTTGTTCACTGTTTTAATGCCTAACTCGTGGAATTTTGTTTTTAATTATTATTATTTCGTCATATTCTACATGCTTCTTTACATTCCATTGTTTCCAGTGTTATTTGGACATATGTTAAAACAAAGAAATAAAATGCTATACAGTCATAAAGTAATTAAGAAGGTAAAATAATTGTATAGTCAATACATTTCCTTATTTATTAAGATTTATTAACATAAGGTGAAATATTTTTTGTATTTAATATAACTTAGAATTTTGTACTTGGCTAGGTAATTTTCACGGTTGTGAACAAATTTGTTTGAGTGAAAAGTTTTAAAACGAAGAAAGAAAATATTACATTATATAATTTTATGTAATTTATATTATATTCAATTTACACGTCCATTTTTTACGAAGAAAATTGTTCAAAGAAATTTGCTACATGGTAAAAAAAATATAGGAATCTCTGTGTAACTTAATAACAATGGTAACATTTAATTAATTTATATTGTACATAGTATACTTATTATATGTTTTATATTAAAATATGTTTACATGTAACCTTATATTTATCCGGGTTTATGGCTATGATTTTAAAATGGAATATGGTCTCGTGATGATGTCTTTTTTGTTTGATTATTAACTAGCTTTACCTTTTCCCCGTTAACTGTCTCATCCTGATCCTCCTCAATGTCAGAATCAATGTCATTACATAATGCTTATAATATTTCGACACAAAATTATAATAGCGAAGATACCTCCGTTAAAAAAGTATATACACTTCCTAGTGTGATTACATTGTATACATTTGTGTAACTTGACCACTGTTAATAATTTCACGAATTACTGAGCACGAGTAGTGTTTGTGATTTTAGTACGAACATTATTTAACATAATGACGAGTTGCGTCATCCATAGAAATCAGGTAATCATCCAGGTCGTAAAGTACAGATTCATGCGTATGGCAACTAGTGCGCCGTGGTACGTACGCAGTGAAGAGCTGTATGCTGACATGGAACTGCCAACAATCGCCCAATTTCTTAATAGTTTGACTGCCGATCAATGAAGGGCTCCGCTGGTTGGGAGCCCTTTAAGTTTTTTTGTCTTTTCATCAATTCTTATGAAAAAGATTTTTTTTTTTAAATTTCACGCCTTAGAGCGGGAAAGGCGTTGGGATGGAACTTTCTATTTGTCTGCCTGTCTGGCCTTGGGGCGACATGAAGTTATCTAGAAATTTTAATTATTTATTATAAAATAAACTTTAAAAATCAACAACAGCGAACAAGAACATAGAACTCACAACGCCGCGAACCCGCCTCAAGGCAAGACGGGCGTTCGGCGCTTTCCCTCCCTTCCCGCCTTAAGGTGAGAACGGCATTCAAACTGTTAAAAGGGCATCAATTCATTAGTTTGATTCTGCCGCTCAACACTAATATATTGTAGGTGTCGCCACCCATAATACATTCAAACACCGCACCATCCCGAGATCGAAACAGGTCCAAGTTTCATAGTCGCCAGCGGATAACCAACCGGTCTCGTCGGAAATGAGGTCGGATCGTCTATCACAGGGGACGCCAACCCCGATCATACTAAATAGCAGCGTAGGTGGAGTTGCTTCCACCACTTCTCCCAGCGCTAACGCTTTTCGAAGTGGTAGTAATAATCTTAGTTAGGCAGTAGCCACAGGTTAAGCTCCAAGTTCACCAAAGCAATCTAAAAGTTAGCGTTGGCCTCCAAATCTGGTAAAATAGTAGTGTGTGGCGGCTCGAGTCGGGGATTTCTTTGAAGCTTACGAACTTCGCTACTTTAAAAGAGGTCTTAGGCTAGGCGCCCTCTGCACATGTGACAGTCCAGCCCAAAAAACAATGACGAGTCACACACGTGATCCGCAAGTTAGAGGAGAAATACTATACATTAATACATTATTAATACATTTTTGGAAAATGTGAGGGGTTAAAGATATTCGGGGCGTTAATAGGTGTTTAGAACTATTGCATGATTTCTTATGAACTCAATACTTCGAACGATACCTCGGCTTGGACAGTTACTAGTGCCTGGTTAATACCACCACTACCACTTCCCGCACTACTGCAGGGAAAAGTAGTGATGGAATTAACACCAGCAACGCTTCTATCAGGTATGATCGAGATTTGGCGTCTGATCTTATCTGTCTCTCTAAGTTTCTCGCAATGTACGTGGCTTGTTTTAATGTTGTCTTGTCGTGCGGTAACTCCAGTACGTGTCTCATTTTCAAGTCTGCAGGGCTTGAACGTACAGGGTGTGATTGTCTTTTAGTAGCGGCATCTACAATCAGTTCGTGTGTTTCGCTACAAAGATGCCAGTTTTAATAATTGAGCGATCGTTGACAGATATGTTTCAACCCCATCATATATGTATATGACGGGGTTGGCTGAGGCCGCTACGAAGACGCGCGCGGTTGCTGGCATGAACAAAGGCCGACGCCGTATTACCTCAACGCCGCTATGTGCGCCCGAGCGCCCACCCAAGTCAGTCTAAGCTGTACTTTACTTCGGAGCGCACGCAACTCTAATAAATTTTATTTTTTTTATCTGTTTTATTAACACCCCAACTTGATAACGCCATGATGATGTGCCAACTGAAGTCCAAACGAAATCCCCAAGTCCAGGTACATATGCATAAAACCATAAGTAGTATTGTGGTCCCGTTTGCAGTAAATAGTTCGTAGTTAGTTTTAGGTTCAGCTTGTCGTAATGCGGACATACAGAAAACACAGACATCGCTGTCAGTGTCGACGAGAGATAGCGTTTTGGTTTGATCTTAATGCGTAATGGTCAGTCGCCATTACCAAACGCCCTGATAATATTCTTGCACATGATTTGATAGATGTTCGAACCTTATTGCCAAATTTCTCGTGGTAACAACAATTCGAAAACTTTCTATAATTTGAATCAGAGCGAACGTTACTGCGCTGCCTGTTGCGGCTACGCCGGTCTTTTCTTTTCTCGAACGCAATCTTTTGCCATGATGCTGCATTGTAAGTGCTTCAACTTGCTTTGTAAGACTAGCGATCTGCTTGGCTATTACATCAAAGGCTGATTCAGAAGCAAAAGAGGAAGGAGTGACTTGAGGGTTAGTAAAAACGATGCCTATCACTTCATCTACCAAGTCAGCTAGATTATTCAGGTTGCTGCTGGGTTACGACACAATAACTGTCTGTATGTGACACGTAGGTAGATAGGTGACCGGTTCAAATTGTCTCCAAAAATTCTTCTAAAACATTTGGCTCTGCCAGCTGCTGAAGATGCCGAAGAAGTTATGATGGACGGTCACCTATCTCTTCATGAGTAAGTAACTGTGTAAGGCTTACAATCTTTTGAGTAATTCAGCCTCGATTGTGTCGTAGTTTTTTGTGGCTGGAGGTGATATGATTATATTTTCCAATTTTACCGCATAACCATAATTTAGCTGCGCCACGAAGTAGTAAAGTTTTATGGTGTCATCGGTCATCGGCAAAATGTCAAGTAGAAACTTGTGCCAACCATAATGAAGGTTTTCGGGCCAATATGGTTGTATGCGCTTACTCACTAGAAAAATATCGGAAGGTGTTGTCCACAAGGTGTTTTTCCGATGGCGAAAGTTTTATGTCACCGTCATTTGTACTTGTCATACTCGAAATACTTTTCAGCTTACTCTGCTGTATAAGAACTTCAAATATCTATGATAATAAATACACCTGATAGAAAAAAAATAAATTCATTAGAATCGCAGCAGCAAAGTTCGGTGTAGACTGACGTGACGGAGCGCGCGGTTTCGCCGTGTTCAGACAACATGATGTCAGTTTTTGTCCTCGCTAGCAATCGCGCGCGTCTCCTGCGTCTTCGGCGTCTATTTGATGAAACTAAATTTAACACCAATCAATCCCATTATTTTACAGGATTCGACACACAGGTCTATTTAACGTACAAACTACGGCACCTCCCTGGCATCAACCTGTTTTTAACGACTGGGAGTCTGTGAATGACATGCGCGTTAATAAGATTTTGTGTGTGTGGTAAAGGGTCTGATTATAGCTTTATAGAGTCTAACTATGTTCGACATTGACATCTAACTCTATCTGTTTAACAATGGATGGAGGCGGTGGAGCACGAAGGCTAGCGGACGGCTTTTTTCGCGCGATGACAACGAGCGCACTAAGGTGAGTTTGTTATGCAAGGCGAAATCTTAATAATGGGTTTGAGTTACCCATGGCCAATGCCATGTCAGTCCAATGATTGTTTATGGATGTAATCGGAGCTGGTAGACAGGAGCGGTTGCGCTTAAAACATTAGCATTGCTCCGTTTTTGTTGGAATTATTATCGATCCTCCATGCCCGGAACCTTTGTCGTAAGACGTCGATTGCGGTCTGTAGACATTTGGTTATGGTGCTGGTGACGAAACCAGAAGTGTAAACGTGCTGTACACCCTTGACACGTGGAATATTGTTGGCGTAGTGCTTGCATATAACTGGCACAAGGACTATCGAGGATGCCCTCGATGGCCCTCCACTGACACTTTCTATGGCTCAAAAAGTCTTGTTTCATGCATACGGGACGGTTCGGCCTACCAAAACTGTATAGCTTGTGTATGAGCCCGTTAAGCCAGACCGCTTTAGCTACGTTGTGATGGCTTCCGTGTTGGATACCTTCATCCGTTTAGCGAGTGTGTGCTCCGTGATATGGTATGGTACTTGATGGGTGAGTTTGATTTTCACAAGGACTCCAGGTGAAATTTGTGAAAATCAAACTTTTTGAGGAAATAGTATTTTTCTGTCACCATGAATCTCCTAATTCGGGCCAGTATTAATCTTGCTTAAATTTTCCCTAATGTCTATAGTATACTTATTGGTACGGTAAAGTGTGGAGATGGTAGATAGTTATGTACACTAATTACGTCTTAGTTTGTTGAATATGAATACGTTTTTTTTGTTATATTTATTTAGTCGAGGATAATGTCAATATCGCAAAGTTACAAAGACTCGTAAAAAAAGATGAATATTTTAATTTAAATTTATTTTGGATTATTTACAAACGTATCAGTTTTAATTGTGATCTATATCTCAAACGTAATCAAAGTCGGTAAAATATAGTTTGTGATAACGAGCTTTAAACAATTATCGGTCAATCAAAGTTTTATATAAAGTAAAATCAATACTAAGATCTATCAGTGTTATTTGGGTATGTTTGAAACAATGAAGAACGAACTAACCATTGCGGTGATTACAGTGTTGTCTCTTGTGACGCCTGGTGCAAAAGGGGTAAATGTTCTATTAGACGGGTATGCTTTTTTTCTATTTTATTTTATATATGCTTTATTACAAGCAGTGAAGGAAGTATGCCTTTTGTTAAAATTTCTTAGCAAAAAAATGTTGTTATAGCGTCTTGTCTTTGTTTGTCCACTGCAGATGGGAAGGTTGCGTGTTCAAATCACGTCGAGGTCACCAGTTGTGGTGGAGTTTAACAGGTTCGGTAGGCAATATTAGAGACAACACCAAACGAGCTGGAGCACAAAAATAAAAATGTTTAGATAAAAGATAGACATAGATTATTTAAAAGTCATCCGCCTACAACTTCAGATACACCAACTCCGTAATAAATTATTGGTCATGCGAACGAAATAATTTTCACATGAAACTTTCACCACTCATTTGTAAATGTTAAACATTGATTTAAAACTGATATAAGATAGTATTTAATTCCATATTCCATCACAGCAGTTGGGCTACGTCGGTTATTTTTGCTCGTCTACAGATCTCGCTCATGTTGAGAAATTTAAAGCTATCCCTCTCTATAGCTTGTTGAGCGACTGTGAGTTAACTGATGATGCTAGAGGAGAGACCATGTTTCGGTATGGTAAATCATTACTAGTATAAAGACTAAGAAATATAAAACCAATGTGTGTTACATTGGTTTTATATTTCTTAGTCTTTTAGCAGTGAGGGATGTAACTATATAATGTTACGATAGGGTTGAACCATGTGAAAGTTTATTAATTTCGTGCACTGATTACACGATTATGTATTTTTTATCCACGTAGCAACGGGTAAAAACCAATCTGTTAATTTCGAATCTCTTTGTTTACTACCTCAAGATGCCACAAATTCTGAAACTTCTGCGGCTTCTTCGACATGGTGAGTGGTGTATATAGCTGTTTTTGTAAAGAGGCAATTATTACGATACCAATTAATTTCATTTCACTTGCCATTCGCCTTATGGATAATGCCACACAAGACATTTTCCTGTCGATAGTGTTACTTTAGCCGAGATAATGCACAGTACCGTGTACTGTTAGATAGAGCTTTATTGGGAAAACTAAACATAAACACAGAATTAAATAAACAACAATCTTAATAGTTACTTCAGATATTTTTATTAATGTCTATCAGTCTTAATAAATATGAAATAATTACCTCCTTTAAGTCATTAAATGTAAATAATCCGGTGCGGAAATCATTTGTTTTTCATATGAACCTGTTTTTGTAATTACAGATAAGTCTTTTTTATTTGTCAGACTTCCCTAAATACTGTTACTTTATAGTAAGTCGGAGTCTATACTTTTAGATCAAAATGGGGACACGGACAGACCGCAAACATCAACGATTACGTCGACAAAACTATCAACATGCTCGTTCCTTTCATTCAAAGTAATGGTCTCGATCCTATGAGTTTACCTGACGTCGTTGAAGGGTTTGAAGTGGTTAGTACTATTACAATAATAAATAAGAAACAATCAAAAATATTTCATCTTAGTATACATGACATAGGATATTGTCTTATTATTGTGCCTGAGTGTTACGTGACGCGTTTATTATTAGCTTTTGAAAATCATACACAATCTTTTTGATATAGAAAACATCTAATAAATATAATAATAAATACATATATAATATTTTTCAATCGTTTGCAAAACTGGCCATTAATTATTTATTTACTTTTTACATTAGAATTGCACTATAATTTAAAAAATAAGATTTGTTGTTTTGATCTTTATCATTTACCTATGCAGTTGGTAAGTTGTATAAAAAAATTAGACGATCTTTTAGATTAGGAACTAATACTTATTGAAATTTCAACACGCATATTTCAAATCAAAAAATTTTTAATTTTTGTAGATTAATTCATAATTTTTCTCATGTATGTTTTACTAAAGACTCGTTTTGAAATATTTATACATAATAAGTTTGTTTTGACGTAGAAAAAATATAATTTCGATAACGAATTGAAGGACATTACATCTGATTTCGAAACTTTACGATCTGCCTTGCGATAAGATAATGGATTTTGTATATTAAATGATAAACAATGACTAGTTCAATGATGTTTTATTTAACCTTCATTTTTTAATCGGACCATTTATTTCTGTAATTACTTGGATTGAATTTTTTGGTTTAATTACTTTCTGGTGATTGTGAAGATACTTTCTTAAACTTATTTTTTTTTTCCAATCAAACAGAAGGGACTTGTATTTTGGTTACTATTAAAAATTCACCATCCTCTACGTATTGTTATGTCAAATACTATAGATATAATTTGGTGATAATTACATCAATGCTTCTGATTGTGTAATAAACAAGAAGGAGTCTCTTAAAGAGACTATATTCTAGCCCGCTGCTCCAAGGCGGATTGTTGGATAACACATACCTAAGTTTTAGATCAGAGGTTTCCAGACTTTTTCTCCCTAAACTTTGAAAAATTAAGCTGGTATCAATGGACTCCCTGCATTCTAACAACTCGACTATTTTGTGCTGATTATGGAATATGCAAGTTTTTGCAATTAACAGTCGCTGAGCTTCTTAAAACATTACCTGTCTACATTGGTAGGTAAAGTCAAGCCAATATTTTAGCTCTTTACTATCGAAAGCAGATAAATTTTCGAACACCCCTGTGGAGTCTACCTTGCATTACTTGGACCCCTTCCTAAACTTACGTTTTAGATTTTTGGTTTTAAGATTCCCTTACAGTGATTCGTTCACATTCAACACTTGGTTACCACAGTTCGTGACTTAATTTTTTTTATTTCACAGAAACCAATATGGATTACATACAGTGCATGGCTAAAGATTCACGATGGTTACATGACGGGCTTGGTGAATCTGTCACGTTCTGGTGATCAAAAAGTCAACTATTTTGCTAAAATGCTGCGCATTAGAGTTCAACTGAAATTTTCAGATCTGACGGTAGTATTTACTGATACTTATTGAAATGAATATTCCTTACTATATTCCAATTGTCGAAGAAATCTTCCAGTAAAAACAATGACGTCAGATATCAATATTAAATACTAGTATACATTTGAATAACAAAACAGTTTGCCATTGTGAGCTCTTATAGCCTTGAACATAACTTGAGAAACAATTAATAAACAAGTCTTTCTTGTGAATCCGACCCGTGGTATTTTAATATAGTTATTTAAACAAATTTTGAATGTCCCGGGCAAAAAAAAATTACTACAAATTAAAAAATTACAAAAAAATTAAGTATCAAAATTACACAATAAAGAAACTTCTTCCGGTATGAAAAAAAATAATGATGATGACTAAAGGTATATATACCTAACTTAGTTTATGATACATCTCTTGTTACACAGTTGTTTAAATTGTTATTTTGTATATGCAATAAAATAATGATAATTGGCTTTAAACCAGTGTTTCCCAACGTGGGACCCATGCCCCACAGGAGAGCAATTCGAATATGAACTCGACACGAATTAAATCCTATCGAATTTTTCGTAAGAATTTCAGAGACGATAAGGTAAGGTATGGCACATGGATGAAAAATTCTGTCTTAGACAATCTGTCCCATTGTTATAATTAAACAAAAATCATAGGATAAAACTGAAACATAACATTTCCATAAATTCATAAAATGGAGTTAGTTTATTAATACATTATTGTATTAGAACACTATTTATATTTAAAACTAATATTTTTATGAAAAACTCAATAGTAGATAAAACATTAAACATTATTAAAAAAAGAATATTCTTGAGTATTTAGTTTACTCTAGGTATTTCACAACGAGGTTATTCATACATCTTTATAGAGTATCTTCAGATTTTTTATTCAATTTTTAGATTAATTACAAATATCTTGTAAAAGTAATGAATTTGGGACCAACCGGTGGAATTATTGGCTCCATAAACCGTCTCGAAGTAGTAGCCGACGTCCTCTTCGATTTCAACAACGATGAAATACAGCTTCAAGAATTTTCTTTAACAGACATTGGGTAAGAAAATTGGCTGATAAATTATTGACAACGAAATGGTGATCATAAAATGGTGTGTGAGTTTTTAGCTTCAATTCACAAATAATATTCAGATGTCCTATTAGACATTAATTGGAAAAAAATACAGGCTGATTGGCTATGGATGTAACAACTTTAAAGGGGGGAATGTATAGCTCATTTGCTGTCAATTTATATGAAGTATATATACATATAAAAATCGTTGGTTTATGTGATAATTAATAACGTAATGATAATTATAATTTTTAATAAGTACATTATAGTAAACAAAAGCGAAATTCGGATTACTAAAAATTAGAATTAATTATTATTTACTATCTTGTCTTGCATACCGATAGAATTTCAGAGCAATCACTTTATATAGGATCTTTGGAAATAGGTGTAAAAGCCAAAAAATGAGCTATGAAATGACCTTTTTAAAGCTTTTATACCTGTAGCTAAGTATCCTGTATAGAAGCATCAATTTCACCTTTTGCAAGTCTACGTCCTTTTGAGTATCACCGTGCCGTTTACTGCTTTCACAATACAACGGTGTAGAAACATAATAGTTCTGGTCATTATGTATTACTATCATTAGTGTAGTTTATTTCAACATATTTCTAATTTCAGACGGCTTCGAGTTCGGTTGACCGGTAACAAACTAGTTGATTGGTTGGTGAATCCTGTGATGAACGTGTTCCTCAGAATATATAACACGATAATTATCGACGTTGTGGAAATAAATATAGTTTCGGCTATACAAAACGGTATCAATTTTATAAACGCAAATCTCCAAGATAGTATCAAATATCTTGAATCATATAATTAATAATTGAATGTTCTTATTTCCATAAATAAATTTTTCAAATAACTTTTATTGCTTGTTTTCATTTAATGACCTCTTGAGAAAATTTCTTGTCGAGTAAACAAGTTTACCGTTACGTAACATTATTAGTTAAAATCAGCATTTATCAAAGTGATAACTCTGTACTATCTTTAAAACCTTAACCGGCTGATACACTGATATATAGAATACGTTTTGATTATGAAAATAGTATTTGCTTTATCTTATTTATTAATATATATAGTCTAAACTGAGTATTGATACTCAAAATTGTTAATTTAGCCAAATATCCTAAAAATGAAACCAGCTTTCTCGTTGGAACGTGTACATTTATTATGCGGTATGCATACAATGCGTCATGAATATCAAACTAGTTCCGGTTTTATATTCACACTCTAGGTTTCTTTTATTAATTCTTTCATTCGCTAGGTTGTTCGTTCCAGACAATTTATATCTCTCTACACATTAAGAGATTTTTTCTACCCATGTATTGTGACTCATCACAATATGTTTTCAAATATAGGAAATAAAGAAATATTCTTTTCGCCGAGTAGAGATTAGTTAAGAACGGATTTTGCCAAATTCCAATTGCAATGGGGGGTTAAGAGGGCGGACATTAAATTAAGGCTTATTATCAAACCATAACTTTTATAGGTATAGAAATTAACCGGAATATTCTCTTGACGTGTTATAAATTACCAAGAATGAATTTCATAAAATTACAACACCCACAAAAAGTAGCGGGCCACGCGAAGCGGGTGGGAGACAACTAATATATCTATTAGAGGGACCGGAAAGTAATTTCGTTTCTGTAGACAAATTTTACACCAAAACCAATTGATTTTTACCGCTCCGGCATTTAAAATTTGTATATTAGATGGCAAAAGGTTGTTGATAACGAGTGTGAATAAATTGTTGATTAGAAATAAAAACTTGTAAAAAATGTAGTCGTGAGAATTTAACTTAAGAAAGCGATATTGCTTTCCGGTGACCCTAATATTACATATATAAACATAAACAAAAGTGTGTTTATTGACGTTTTATATCAGTCATTAATAAAAAATACAAATATATGGTACATTATCTGGAAATTAAATAACAATGTTAATAAAAAATCTTAAGTGTAAGTAAATTGATTTAATTATATATAAAGAGTTGTTGCTATGTCTATGATTTTTTATTTCAATTGTTCGTCGCATAATTTTTGTAATTTTGAGACTAAGCCTCCAAGGAAGCTATAAGGCGTGTTTACTGTAAAGAGGTTTAAATTAAGCACTCGAAATGCTCTAAATGCAAATGAGCTAACGCTCTTGATTTGTTATTAAAAAAAATCGAATAGTCATTTAATGTTTAAACAGATAGAACAGTATTTTACTATTCCTTTGATTAACTTATAAGTAAAAGGAATTTTATTTAATAATTTTTTTATAATAACACTCAGTGTAACATGGACCGTAAAATATTTCAGATCTTTTTTTTTTCTAAATTATAACTGTTTTGGGACAAGACACAAGATTTATTTAACTTATATATCGTTGTTATTGCCAACGTCTGACTGCCAAGTAGTGTGTATTCATTTTCTTGGACGCCATTACGAGTATCGTCGCGTAATCGACCTCGTGTCGTAAGCGCTGCGGTCGTTATAATATATTACGTCAGCAGACCTCATTAAGTGTTGTGTACTTCGTTCATTTATTCCAGATCGCGTTAAAGTCAATAGATCTTAAGGATGCCATTGCAGCAATTGCCAGCCCTTTATTGGTTTAATTGTCAACGACGGGTTATGTCGGACTTGCACCGGCTAAAATTCCTAAGAGGTTCCTCCTTCATCGTTATTTGACAGGACTTCACCTTATGCAGGTAACAGACTCCTACAAGCGCATTACCCAAAAGCCAACGACCAAAGAGCGAGTACATTAATACAACTCGGTCAGGAACAACAAAATTGAGAGAACATGTACATGAACATGTATAAGTAGGTACATGTTCTTCTCAGACCCTGTTTTCTTTGTCAGATCTGATGTTTAGCTCTACCGGAAGTATCTTAATATCGATTGTTCTCCCTTCGCAAATCTCTTTTTCGTCCTTTTTGAGGAAGCTGAGACCTCTGTAGAGGGTATCTTGTAATTGCCTTCCTAGTGAAGCACCAAATAGTTTTTCGGCTATGCGGTTTTGTTATAAAGAAAAAAATATAAATGACTTCAATTTCATATTTAGTAAAAAATCATTAGAATTAGATTTAAAATACTTAACGCCGTCAATGTCTTCTTCCTTACAGTTTCTTTCTTCATAGGTAATCAACTTTTTCAAACGTCACTGTCATCATAATGCGCACTTATAACGAACAGTTCCAGATCATCTAACAGTCTTGTTATCTGTGTTCTTATATTTTTTACATGATCTATACCCTTTCGACAGTTCTTATTGCTAATATTACTTATAATTATTTAGGAGTTAAAAACTTAAAAAAAAGAGAGTTTCTCTAAATAATTAAAATGAAAAATTGTTATGTGAAGTAAACCGCATGACTGTTCCATACGAAACACTATTGCGGAATGTTTTTATTGAGAAAATTAGATGGCTATTTACATACCCGAGGAAATAATATCACGAAGAGTTTCCACAGACATTTAAGAATGAATAAAAAATGGTACCACAATTATAAACAGTTAATAAGAGACGGTTATACATCAGTCATGAACTAAGAAATTAATAGATTTTTCCTTCTTACATTTTTTAAAATACTTTACGTAATGTTTACTTAAATTAACAAATATCATATTAAAAGGTATTTTTAATAGACAGTAAAAGGCTCGATGAAAAACTATTGCTTTTTGAATTGATAGTAATGTCACTGTCAAATTGAGAGTGTTTTATGTCATGTGGTTCTTTTGCAAGCATGCCATGCTTGTTTAGATCGCTGTTTTATTATAATTTATAAATCTAAGTAGTATACGGAACCATTGTGTTTTGTATATATTCATACTATTAGATTACATACATTACTACACAGTAACTTTCGTGCAACATGGGGAAAGCAAAAAAAATGAAACCATCCCAAATTGGGAAAAATATTGCACTGGCTGATCAAATAGAAGCTGTAAATTCGTTGAAAAATAAGAACAGGATTAAACAAAAGAACAGACAAGATGATGACGAGGAGGTTAGTGTCATACCTTATCATATTATTTCAACGTTTTTAAAAAAATCAGTAATAATGTTTCATTATAGTTTGTTAATGCAGATTTATCAAAGAAAATATTAAAAGCAGCAAGAAGACAGCAAGTCGAACTAGGAGATAATGAAGCTGGTGCCTCAAAACAACATGTACTCCCTCTGGAGCTAAATGGTTTTAATAATTTTATAAACATTTTAATCATTTCTCAAATATTTTATAATTGCTTATTGGTAAATTGCTTTTTCAGAAGTCGCATCAGACAATGAAATAGATTCAGAAGGCGATGACTTGGAACCTGACACTTATTACGACCATATTGAAATAAATGAAGAAGATGAAGAGGCTTTAAAAATGTTCATGTCAAGTCGGCCAGAGAAAACTAGAACCTTAGCTGACATTATAAAGGATAAAATTACAGATAAACATACAGAGTTACAAACTCAGTTTTCAGATATAGAAACATTGAAGCTACAAAATATTGATCCAAGGTTTGTGTAAACAAGTAAAAGATTTTTATAAAAAATCGTGCTATTTTATAAAATATTCATTTAATACTTGTATGAAAAGAGATATTTAAAAAAAAATTGTATTGTTTAATTGCTTGGTACAATTAGCAAAATACCTGTAACATTTGTTGCTATAATTTTTTATAATAATTCTTTTATATAGTTCTGTTTAATTTGTTGAATTTTCTACTAAGCAAATAGCATTCAAGAACAGCATTATTTTTAATTTGTGTTTATTTCTCTTTCCACCATTCTGTTTTGATTCTTTTTGAACAGTTACAAAAGATACAATAGAAGGTATCTTATACTGTAGGAATAATGCTATCAAGTTTAAAATAATTTCTTTACATTTATGTTCAATATACCAGTAGAAAATTTATTTCTTAAAAAATGTCTATTTCTAGGATCAAAACAATGTATCAAGGTGTAAGGGATGTATTACAGAAATACCGATCTGGTAAATTGCCTAAAGCTTTTAAAATGATTCCACACCTTCAAAATTGGGAACAAATATTATATTTAACCGAACCCACAACCTGGTCTGCAGCAGCTATGTATCAGGTAATAGTTTTGTCATGACATCAAAATAACAAATGAACAGATTAATGACATAATCTATACTACTTACAGGATTGATTTATAAAAATTTTCAAAAAGAAAACACTGTTGTGTATTTTTAAATTTTTTTACAAAAGCAATATATTTTCTGAGACATTATTGATCTTTTGTTTCAATCACAGTTTTTTTTTGTATTAATGATGTTATTGTTTGTTTCAGGCTACCCGAATATTTGCATCAAACCTTAAGGAAAAAATGGCACAGAGATTCTATAATTTGGTTCTGCTTCCACGTGTGAGAGATGACCTAGCAGAATATAAAAGATTAAATTTTCATTTATATCAAGCCCTGAGAAAAGCTTTATTTAAGCCTGGAGCTTTTATGAAAGGAATTTTATTGCCTTTATTAGAAGTAATTTTCTTAATTATCTTTTTCTGTACTATTTTTTTTTATAAATTATGATTATTCTGTTTTACCACAAGTTCCATATTTTCAAACAATTTGCATGACTGTCTAAAATGTTTGTCATATTATTATAATGTAAAAAACACTGAGAAAATAGATTTAAGGAGACAATATTGTTGGATTCTGGTAAAATGTCTATTGGTTGGGAACCAGTAGTTTACTAGAATATAAATCCCGTTTATTAATTTTAAAAATATTTATTTTACTTTATTTCAGTCCGGCGATTGTACATTACGTGAAGCTATAATAGTGGGCTCAGTATTAGCACGCAATTCTGTGCCTGTGTTACATTCTAGTGCAGCACTGTTAAAAATTGCGGAAATGGATTACACTGGAGCTAATTCAATATTTTTGAGGATATTATTTGATAAAAAATATGCTCTTCCTTATAGGGTAGTGGATTCTGTAGTTTTTCATTTTCTAAGGTATGTTGTATATGTATGACAAAATATTACTTGATTAGTTACTGTTATGTCTAGTAAATAAACTGAAAAGCCTAACTTTCACAAATGCAATAACTTAATATTAATGACTGAGCTGTTCATTTTATTTGGGAGATATAAATTTGTTAGAGATATGTTAAGGTAAAAAGTTATTTTTATGCCTTAAAAAAATCCGCGGTGATATAAAATAATAACATGTGTTTGTGTTGTAATAACTGTAGGGATTATATGACTTGGTTAAACAGAGTAACCACAATCATTACTTTCCAAAAAAATAACTTGGTTCTTGATAATAATTAAAAATATACTGTATAGGGTTTCTTTTTCAGGTTTCAATCAGAAATGCGTACATTACCGGTTTTATGGCATCAAGCACTTTTGACATTTGTACAACGTTACAAAGCTGATATCTCTACAGAACAAAGAGATGCTCTTTTAGAATTATTGCGAAAACAAAGTCATCCTACTATAACACCAGAGGTTAGTATTTTTTTGAACATCTTCAATCTGTCATGCACTTTAGCAAAATGCAGAAATGCAAAATTTGAGAAAGTCTTAGGAATAAAACTTTTATCTCAACAGTTCTAATACTTTATTGAAAACTCTTTGAAAAAAACTGACACATTAAAATGGAATTAATTTCACTGTAACTATTAGTTTGATAATAGCAAGTGGTCAAAATTTTGTAAATTAACAAGCATTGATTAGTTTCCGTAAATTATACCCTATATATGATATAATATAATGGCCTAATTTTTGAAAGAAAATAGCAATTTTTACAAAACTGTAAACTTGATGGAAAAAACAATTAGGATTAGCTGCTGCCTGCTCTAAAAGCCAATTTCAGCTGTATTTTGTTAGGACACCATATATTAATTAACTGATAGTTGCTTGTAGGATTTTTATCATTTTTAACCTTAAAACTGATGGAGGAGGAAGTCAAGTATCTAGTTTATGAAATTTAAAAATGAACAGGAAGTTTTGCTAACAAATTATATTGTATTGCCAGGTTCGCAGGGAGCTGCAGTCCGCGCAGTGCAGGGACATTGAAGTAAATGAAGCAGCATCGAATTGTATGGCAGTAGAGTAGATATTTGTGGTAAAATATTTATTATGTATCGGTATAATAAAGAAATAAATACAAATTATGAGTATTGTATTATTTTACAACACTATAAAATTAAGAGACTACAGGAATTTGTATGTTTAATGCTTATTTCACAATATTTTGATTTTTATTCATCATTATAAAATGTTTTATAAGTTTTTATAAAATTAACAGCGGCTACCTATATATTCCATAAGTTTTGATTCACAATAATGTTGCAAGCACCAAAAATTTGCAATGCAGCCCAATTCAATGCGGTGTTTGTATTTTTTAGTAATAACACCACCTTGTAATATATACATTAATATATATTTTTATAAAGAATAAACAAGGAAAAACCGACATTTCAACAAAAAATAGTATTTCAAAGGTAGGTCAGTCAGCAAATATTTTAAATTGTTAATGTAACAGTCATTAGTCAAGAGTTTTTTTCTGCCATGAATTCTGTCTAAGGAAGGAATGACATCATTTTTTTAGCCTTTTCTTCACCAATCACTAAATTTTGAAGGAACTTGTTTAATGCTAAACTTTTCGTATAGTTCTGTTAGTTCAAAGCCTAATTTGCATGGACTATGAAGTTTATATAATGTAAATATTGAAGTACCACTTATAAATAAAATAATTTTAGCCATTTTTTTGCATAATACAGTGATACTAATTTTTAATTATTAAATTTCCTTGTGTACTATTTTTCAAATTTTTTTTCCTAATCTTTATAGTGTTTTTATTTAAGAATTTTCTACAAAAATCCACTTAATGGATCATGCTGTATTATCACGAAAATAGTTCATCATCATTCTTCATATCATCATGTTGTGTGTTACTGGGAAAGGTCATAGGTTTGCTATTTTTTGAAATTTTAAATACAAATAAATCAGACTAAAACAAAACTAAGTGAAGATTAACTAGTATTTATTGGAGAAGCTAGTGCTAGTATACTCAGAATAGATAAAACAATAACTATAATCCAAGTATACTTAAGTATAATATATGTTGCACTATATTCTTAATTATACTATTTCTTAAATATAAAATAATAATATCTTATATCAACTTCACTAAAAATGTATTTAGTGAGACATTAAGGATAAGTAAATACAGGGAATAAACTTAATGGTAAATAATTGTATGCTTGTTATTTCTTTATTAGCATTGGTATGTCAACTTGGCTGGCTATAAAATGTATCGGAGGTAATATTGAACTTCCACAACTGCATTTTCTACCTGAGATATAATCAAATGATCCAACTTTGCAACCACAATTTTCACAGTGCAATTTGCCCTTCGTCCATTGTTCATTTTCAATCTTTGCTTTAACCCATAGTGGCATTTTTTCTTCAAACAAATAAATGAACATTTTTAAATCATAATTATTGCAAACTTTAACGTCACATGACTGGGGTTGAGGAATAGTATTTACATCTTTCAAAAGAACATGTCGGCATTTATGACACTTGATTGTAACACTATTTCCCTCTTGTTTTTCCATAACAAAAAAGTAAAAAATCTCTAAATATCAACATTTACCACATGTTATATGACAGTTTTATAATGTTTGTAATACAAACGTGCTCGTGTTTACTGGGCAGTAGTCATAGACTTTTTGCCAGTTGATATTACTGTCATAATGCTATAATTCTTTAGTTCATATAATATAATACAGTTATTTATCGTAATAGTCGCAAGTTGGTTATTAATTATGTCAAAAGCGAAGCGATTTTTAAAGTTTTAGTAAAACTTGAGGACGATGTAGATTATCCCTTTTAGTGCCAAAAAGCGCATTTAATGTCAAAGAGCGCGTTGCAATAGCTCTCTTCTTGGCAGACAGCGCGCGCCAATGTTCAAAAAAAGACTGCATGGTTTTTGCGTAGGGAAACAAGTTTGTAAATAAATGTTGTTCATTTTCGATATTCTTTTTTATAATATCCTTGTCAAATGTAAAATATGTAGCATTCATTTTTTGTGTTTTCATTATCATAATATAAAATCTTTTGAAAACAATGTAGGGAAAATTATGAATTTTGGAGTATTATAACCAGAATGTTGAATATTTTTCTTGTACATTTAAATTATTTGTAAAAATGCACTTCTTTACTGATATTTTTAGTATATGTAAAATATGTTTACCACTAAAAGAGTGACATATTTTATTTTATAATTAATCGTGTATGACAGTGACACACCAATAGTCAGTATAATTTGAGGATAATTCGTATTAAGTTAAATTTGAAACAATTTTTTTGCAAATTTTTCTATAGTTTAATATGCTTAGACTTTTACTATGAAATGATGAATGAACAGTCTCATATAATGTCTCATAGAGAATGTCCATATTTTATGTAACCACTTACATGTGTATTTAACAACACAATACTAAATCATCGGTATTTTAGGTTACTTTCATGTTAATATTTACAAGACCGGTATATTCAAAATTTTGTTTGAATTAGATTTCAGTGACATTTTTTTTGCTTGATTTTCAATTAAGGAGTTTAAAAATGTGTTCCAGGTGAATGACATTAGAATAGTTTCACTAATAAAGATAAATAAAACAACCAATCGCATGTGCGTGATATTTTATTTTCATTGATCTTACTTAAATTTTCAACGAGAATGTTGCGCTGTTCATTTAATGCAAAGTTTATTTTACTATATTACTAATGTGCTCTGTTTAGATAAAATGATTTACGTACAAACATCTTGTACGTTACTTAGCACGTATTATGGACTTATTAACTCGTGTAACAATAATGAGCGAACGTTCGGTACTAACGTTGTATAAAAAATTACCCATAAAGCGTTAATTAGTGATATTCTTTCTATTATTATAAGCTGTTATTTTATTATATTTAAGCTTATTTTTTAGTAAGTTTCAGTTTTCAAATTAATTTCAAATGCAACTGTTAAATGAGCAAATAATCGGTAAATTACAATCAATAAATTACTTTAAATAAAAATTACTTAAGTTTACAATGAAAATTGTATTGAAATGTGAGGATATCAAAAATAAACCACATATTTTAATGTTTTTTAAATAAAAAAGCAAAGTTGACTGTCTAATATTACAAAATGTTATCGAGTAGTGAGCAAGCCGCTACACGCTAGGTAATAAGACTTTACTGTAATAATATGACATACTACTTCCACAAACCTTGCATATCTACTTAAACTTCATTTGATGCAAAATCCCAACGTGTTATACTTAAAGGCATACCTAAAGATTTAACTTTGCGCTTATCATCTAATATTTATGCAAATGAGACACCTGCCGCTAAAACACGCAACATGCTTTCGAATGAGATTTTGAGTAACAGAACTTTAATAGTTTGTGTGGGTGAACATTATTTCACAATAATAAAATAAACACAATACGTTTCGTTAAACGACTATCAATCAACATTTAAATATACACTCTGCATTTTCTTATAAATAAAATACGTATAATTAATCAAATGGTTACGAAAAAAATAATAATATTTGTATGCAGAATGTATACATAATAGTAAGCAATGTAACACGTGTTCTGATATTCGCATTATATTCAGCTTAACAATATAAAATTTCGATCACAGACAAAATTACTAATTATTATTATTCTAACGCAAGTCTCTGCGTTAAATGTTGATGAAATATAAAATACTAAACTTATCAATAAAATATTCTAATACAATATAATTACGCTTCTGTTAAAAGCTGAAACAACCAGTTTTTGTGTCAATTACAATTTTATAAAGTATATTTAAGCGACAATTGTGTCTTAAAATAAAATGATATTAGTATAATTTCTGAAAGGATTTATGAGTTTACGCACATAACAATAAAAATCAGAATCAAAATATTTTCTTTTTCGATACAGACACGATTATATTTAGAAGTGCTTACTGTGAGAGTTTTCCAAATATCAGAAAACTATTAAAAATACGGATACAAAGAAAATACAAAAATAATTTCGATTAAAAAAATTATGTAAAAATCTCCATGTATAATAATTTCTAAATTTATATAGAACCTAACTGAAAATCGTGTCTGTATGCTCATTGTAGTATTTCGAATCAGATTTACTATTTTAACTTTATTGAAAACTGAATTTCCAAAAACACATTTACCTAATATGAATAATTTCTTGATTTCGTCGTCTTTGCGTTTAAATTAAAAAAAAACCTGTAAACATTATTTAATAAATGTGAATTAAGGGAAAGATGTGAAAGTTCAGTTAAGTAGAAGTGCGGGCCAGTAATTTAAGCAAGATTTAAAGTTTTATTATATTTATTGAATTTTACCGATTTAAACTTTATTCCCTAGAGAGCTAATAGGTACTATTATTAAATCAAAAACACCCTGTGCTTAGAAGCGCTAAAAAGACTTACCATTATGATGAATCAAATCACGAAGTTAATTCATGTACAATTGAATAGTAGTACGATCCATCGTAATAGTTGGTTACTTGTACCGGTTACAAAGGTAATGTCTGCGTCAAAAGCCGTCCTAAACGGTATTTTGATTGTGCGCTTTACAGCATTACATCAGTATTAGTAAGTAAATTATTTACACTTTTACAGAAACATATGAATAGGTAAATAATTAATCTGTTGATAAATAAAACTATGTTAATATAGAAGTCATACAATTTGTCAGAGTACATATTTCTGGTAAAAAAACAAAATGCAATATCTTAACCAAGACAACAATATTTACAAATTTTGTTGGTAACATAATGATGTAAAATAAGGGGCAGGAATATAATTACAGAATTTAAAATAATTATCATGCCTTTAAAAAAGAATTGTGCATATTTTTAAATCTATAGGAAACCAAATAAACCACTAGCTTTAATTTGCGAGCGAGTTTAATAAAGTTAATATTTATTTTAAATTGTAATATATGGACCTAATTTTATGAATAGGTACAGTTTATAATAATATTAGTACGATTACGAATGGCTACAACTACGAAAGCAAATAACTAGTGTGCTCAGCGTATTATAGTAACTTGTAGCAAAGCAACAAATATTTTATTACATAATTTAAGTATAAAGATTTGAGTTTAGGTGTACTTACTACAACTCGCAATTGACCAAATTACAAAACTATTTCTATATATAATAATCTATAAACTACTCTGCGTATGAAATTAATATTGTGTAATCAAAAGGTGGGTATATAATGTTAATGTTAACCTATTTAAAAATGCAAAATATGAAAATGTCATGCACTTCTTTTAAACAATATGCAGAAGCTATTGATAAAAATTATGATAAGAGCTTTCATAAAAAAAATAACTGAATATTCACATTCAGATCATATTTCAGAAAAGCATGAGACTAAAAAATGAATGGCGTAAATACGTCAGTATTGCATTGACTTCAAATCCGATGAAGCTGTAAATGCCAGCGGGTAGGAAAACAGAGACAATTCATGTAAAAATTTCATGAGGTACAAAAAACCAAATTAGTATTACTTTTTCTCATTCTTGTATAGTATCGAACAAGTTATTTTAAAATTGTAGGAAATTAAAATACATAATGGTGTATTTGATTTTATATATTTTAAATCTTTTTTTGTTATTAACGGAAATATAAAAGAAATGCGTTTATTTATACTCTAGAATTCGCCAGACCAAAGTTGCTTCTTTACTGTCAAAAATTATTTCTTTTATGACTTAAGCTAGTTGAAATGACGGTTTTTGGGGTTTTCCACAGAATCAAATCAAAATAATAAGATAGGAATACTAATTTCATAGTAGACGTCTTAAAATTATAACAATATTATATAAAAGTTGACTAGTCATTATTGCGCATTAGTTTTAATTAAAAAGAATTTATTTCATTTGTGCCTAATGACTTTATCATTTAAGATTTTTATTTTAAATAATGTTTCCTTAGCAAAGCTAGACTTTAGCATATTTTCATTTAATCTTAATAGACAAGCAAAATAAATTTAAAATGTAACTAAAATATTTACGCACGAAGAGTATTAAGAAGGATCTACAAAATAGTGATTTTTATTCAACATCTAAAGTACTCGATACTTAGATTACTGGTAAGCATGAAATGAAGTTGTGTTAGTAGAGTATACTTTGTGTAATAATTTACATCGTACAAATCGATGGAATAGCCATATGTACATTCGAAATTTCGGTCCTTATAAAATGGTAGGTTTCATTATTGCTTACAATGATATATTGGCGAAATTTCTTATTCCGTATCTAGGATATAACAAAGACTGATACTTTTGAGCGACATCTTTAGACGTAGTGTAGGTAATTTGAATTAATTTATCTATAAAGCGAATACTTGAATGCCATTAGATCAGACATTAAAAAATAAATAAATAAACAATTACAAGAATTAAACTAGTATTGACAGTTAAGTGAACTATTGCTGTAATTATTACTTTACTCTTCGATTCAACATTCGATAACAAGTAATATTAAAGGGGTTGAGGAAATTGTCATAAACGCACTTCCACAGGGAGTACTTCAAATTGTTTCTCGATCAGTGTAGTGTTAGATATTACCTAGCTACAATGTAAAGGCAAGGAGCAAGGACGGGTAGAAAGCGTTTTTTGTTTACACCCTTCTGGAAATACAGTTCACGGTTATTACGTAGTGTCTCAGTCTTATAAACTTTATACTGCATAGCTGAGATCAAAATTATCTACATATTTTACTTAAAAAGAAGTTTAATCCCGAATTTGATACATTAAAATAAATAAATAAAAAAGTTCAAAAGTTCTATTGCATATTATAAATTATTCGTTATAATTACCAATAAAAATGTATAAACAGTTTCTTTAGAGAACCTGTAAACTACGAAAAAATTAAAGCACCCAACGTGTCCGATGATTGCCACCAATCTCCTTAATTTATAATAGGCGTTTATTAATGATCGACCTATTTAATCAACGAGTCCGAACGATAGGGCCCCGGACATTCCCTTGCAATACTACAACGATAATATCTCTTGAAGTTTTAACAAATGGACTCAGCGCGAGCGGTAAAGGCTGACCCGCCCGTAAGATCGCGAGGACGTGTTACTTTAGGCATCAACGGAAGTATAAAATTGGTCCATTCGGGTCAAGCCACGTTATAGGAAAGTCCGCGCGTCGGGGTGGACGTGTGCGATACGCCGGCAGAAGTGGAAGCGAGCGGGCGGCGCGGCACGCGTATTGTTGGCGGTGGACGCGGGCGGACTGAGCACGCTCGAGGACCTGCTCACGTATGAACCGCCCGTCGTCGAGTCGCCTGTGAGCGAGCCGCCCGTCTGCGAGCCGCCCGTTAGCGAACAGCTCATCTGTGAGCCGCCCGTCTGCGAGCCACCTGTCAGCGAGCTGCTCGTCTGCGAGCCGCAGGAGGCCGACTCGGCGAGCGAGCGCGTCGAGGGCCGGGAGCGGGGGGCGCTCGTCTCGCCCGCCTCACACTACCTGCAATGTAATACTAATCGTTAATATCTATTAATATTATCCGTTTGAGTCCCAAACTATATACAAAAACCACTGTCGAAGAATCCCAAACAGCATGGCCACGTTTTTAATTTTTTTTTAATTTTGTTATGAAATATATCGAAAATGAATCAGTAAATATCTGAGCACCTGACTTCAACAAACCTTAACGGTTTACTAGACGTAAATTCTGAACTGCGCGATCGTGCTGCTTGGGACTCAAACGGTTATAGAAGTTCACCTCGAACTTCCTCCGGAAAGTAAGAGGATACACGACCTACGGTCCTTCTGTTGTTTCAGAACTATTGTTTTTGAGTTGCCCTGCAAAGGACCCTCTCTAGCCAGTGCCACAAGGTTTACTCGTACTTTAGTGCCCATGCTTTACGCATGCGACAAATGAGTGCCTAAGGACTAAAAATAAGGTGTTCTTAATCTCTCTCGGGCCACTGGCTTGCGGTGGCACCGACTACCATCAGGAACATCAATCCGAGGAGCACTTAGTCAATACTCTACAGTGCCCCAAGGCAATACGAAAATCCTCTTCCTTAGCAATGGTTCCTACACAAATTCCTTGGTTCTGGCAAACTGTACCAATGCTGTTTGCCTTCCTCTCACTAAATTTAGTGAAGTAAAAACTCTATAACCTTGAACAAATGTGCTTTCGCCCCACTGTAGGAAAATCCCGAAACCAATATCCATTTTTTGACTCTTTGAAAGTGCTTGCCAAATCCTGTTCGAAAGAATAAATATTTGTTTCATTTTTTCTGTATCATTGGAATATTAAAATAAAATGAAGCATCGATGGGTGAGACTGACCTGTAGAAGGAGTGTGAGTGCGGTGGCGGCGGCAGTGCAGGCGGCACGGGCGCGTGCGGTTCGGACGCCGACCGCTGCACTCCCGGCGTTCGCTCTCCGCGCCCGTACCGGCCTACCAACCGCTCGCGATCTCCATTCCAGTTCCACTCCCATTGGTTCTAAACCACCAATCCTTTATTATATCATTGCTGCCTGTACTTATTCATAAAAAACAAAGTAGTTTTTTTTTTGAACGTCCTCCCTTTGTAACAACCTATTAGAGGCACCATAAGTAAGAAAATTGTTAAACACACTCCAACACTTACTGTCCAAGCCAGCGCTTGGACCTGAAGAAGTAAAGAGTAGGAGGGGAAAGAGAAAAGGCAAGACGCATTTTACATTTATGTTATTAGATCTCCTATACTTACGCTACTGCTTAACACCGCCTGACTTTAGTATGTAACTTCGTTACACTTGCAAGTTGCGAATAATTCAAAACACAAGTCCGATAACGCTGTGGAAGAGGTAAAGTTTAACAGTACGAACATCGAAATGTTTTACTAAGAACTATTTCACAATATTAAGTTAACTATCATTCAACCCAAATAAAAAATAACATTTAATTTAAGTACCAATAGTAACTATTGGGACAAAAGGGGACTTTTGAAATTGATCGCAATTAATTTTTGATTATATTGTTAAGAAATTTGAAGTAGCGATAGTATGTGGTGTGAAATCGTATCAATATTATGTTTAACTGCGCTCTTGTACAGTGGTGACAGAATATTTACCGAACACTGTTTAAATATTGAGCCCATACAAATAATTACTTCAACGCAATTCCATATTTGGAACGTCGATATTATGATAAGCAATTGACAAGTGTACGTACATCATTTTGAGGGACAGAAAGCGAAGCTTTTGGTAGAGGCTGGGAAGGTGTGTGAGCTGGCTGCGAGTTGTGGGTGGCGGCCGGCTCGCGGGCCTGCAGTAGTTGCAGAATGCGTCGCACATCGGCCGTCAGTCCACTTTCGAGTAAAGCCACTCGTCTGCTCAATTCTTCTAGTCTTGTTAAAACAGTCGCTACCGAAGCCGCAGTTGCCGCGGAGCCCACGTTCTGATATTGCGGTGATATGACATCCTGAAAATCAATGTATTATTTTATCTCTAAGTAGTTATTAAAATATAACATGTATGAAAAAAAAAAGATATTTACTACAGTGTTATTTATATAATAACACTAAGCGGATAGAGATTGAGAGTTGTGCTTGGAGCTACACTGCGAGATCGGATTGCAAATGTGGAGATCCGCGGAAGAAACAAGGTTGTCAACATAGCTCGTAGAATTACTCGTCAGAAATAGCAATAGCCGGGGCACTTCGCTCGTGTAACTGTCGGCCGTTGGTTAGACACGGCTCTAGTATGTGGACCGATGACATAGTCAAGTTCGGGAAGTCGCAGAATGGCGGCAGCACAAGACCGGTAATTACGGCTATCTTTAGAGGGTGCTTATGCCTTGTAGTGAACGTCTACCGGTTAATAAATAAGAAGCCGGTACAATTGCACTCGAACTGGTTCCTTAACGAGACAGATGTGCAAAATCCTTAACTGATGATAAGCAATCCACGTTGGAACAAAGTCATCCACATTAAGGTTTTTGAAATAAAAATCCGTGCAGTACTCTTATTTAGATTAAGTTGAAATAGTTAAATATATTAAGAGTTAGCGTGAAACGTTTGTTAATAAAGACACCATCGGGCATATGTGTACTTTAAAGAACGCGTTGTTGTCAACTTTAATTTAAAGCATGCGTCGTCGCGTCCTAGTTGCCACTATTATATTCTGTTTTGAGTAAGTGTTGTTAATTAAGACGAAACAACTGATATAAATAAAGGCTTTTTGTATATTTTTGATAGTCACGGATTTGTGTTTTTCATTAGTCATTGCTTGATCTATGTATGGTACATATCTATCTATCTTTGGAGAGCTCTAAAAATCTCGGCAAATAAATGAATCATAAAAATGTTGTAGATTAATTGAATATGGTGTAAACACATTAGTTACCTGTGTATTGACAGCATTTTGTGCTCTTTCGACGTTAAAGGGCAGAGCAGTGGGTCGCCCAGCTTGTTGTAGGTTGACGGCAGAATGAGGTGCTGATCGGCACGAAGGAGTGCGTGTAACGGGTGGTTGCGTCGAAGGCGCCAATATGTCATCGCAAGAGACATGGACGGGAGCTGGCGGTGCAGCGGGCGGGCTGGGAGACGCATTAGTATAATAAGAGCTGGGGTTGGTGCTGAGGCTGGAGACAGGCAGCGTGGCGCTGTGAGCAGGCGTACTGACAGCTGGCTCATCAGCCGCGGCTCCGCCAGTCAACGGCGACGTGTCGTTTAAAGGTCCCACCGACGACTGCCGCCTCACACTTGCCCGACCGCGATACGTTTGTGGTGTGGACTGGGCTGAAATTATTAAATCATTTAAGTAATTTCGAGAACCATTACAAAGAGCAAGTAAGAAACTGATGCCAAGAGACTTATTATCGCTATAACCGTAAGACGTCTACTGCAGGACATGGTTTCGCACAGGTTTCCAATTGGATCGGTGCAAAGCGGCCTACATTCAGCGTCTTCCAATAACTTTCACAAATTCGTCTATCCACCTCGTGGGTGTAGACGTACTTCACCGCGCTTAAATGATTCTAACATTTTAAAAATACGTACAAAATACGTAAAAAATAAGTATTTCTTATTTAAGTACCTTCGATATAATTTTTTAAATCAGATTTAGGTGAAAAAATAGATTTATTATTGACCTGATTCTTACTTTCGAAAATTTGTTTTATTTAACCTTACGCAGTTTGAATAGCAATCAGTCATGTATTAAGGTAATTGCATTTTGCTTGTATGGAATGTTAGTATAATAATTTAATTAACAATACTCAATAGATAAAATAATAACAAAGAGCAAGAAATTGATCACAGGAATTGATCATTATTTCAATAGTAGGTTTACATTCACTGTTACACATAGGTCTGGTAGCAGTAAATTTTCAATAGGACCGGTAGGCAGCTACTTGTATCCAGAGTTTTCCAATGACGTTAACAAGGTCGCCTGTTCATCTTGTAGTTAGACGTTCTACGATGCGCTTGACGTTCTGTAGTTTCCTCTCCAGAACTATAAGCCCCCAACGACCTTCTGTTTTGCACCCTATCTAGCCTGCTCACAGTTACTTAGACTTGCCGGTTCACAAGCCTATGTCGGTTATTTTTGTGCATCTACGGTTTTGTTTTCTTGATTCGATCTCATAGATAAATATAAAACACAACACTCTGCATGAGATTATAAATAAAATGGATCGTCAAATGTTAATATGCTTAGCGTAAAAGTTTAAAATGGCTCCACCAACCGATTTAATTTGTTTTTTCGTATATTCATCTAGGCACAAGTAAGATTCATTTAGTTCTCATAGAGAGAAGAAATTAAAATTCAACAGATATTTTTAAGCCTTACAAACCACACAGTGCCGACAGATCTCTTTAACTTTCAAATATTTGCATTCGTAAAAAATAATAATCATATTATTACTAAAGTATTGTGTACGTAATGTACGTAGTGTAATAGAACGTAATTTATTTTTTATATTTTATTGTTATAATATATTATGTAGACATTGAATCTGAAAACTCGACCATTTTAAAATATGTTTACTTTTATATTTTTTTTATGGCCTGCGACAGTTGGTATTTACAGTACGAAGTCTATTAGGGCAACTAGTAAACTAATTTTATTATTTTATTACATATTACTGGTTGTAAAACATCACAGACATTTTTAACAGGGCATCACGTAAGTAAATCGGTATATTTTATTAATTATAAAGTATAGATCATGCACTAAAAGTTCAATAATTACTTACAGTATTTGTTGTGTAGCGGCTGATGCGTTTTATGGTGGTAGAGGTCTGGGAAGCTCCTTTTAAGTTGCGCTAGCATGCCTGCACACAAGGGCTGCGCTCAGAGCGGGACGACGGCAACGCGCAACAGCGGAGCGGGTTATGACTATATTCTTTGGCTAATATATCGTTAACATGTCGTTAACATTTCTATATTTAATTATTAGAATTTGTCGCCAAAAGTAAACATAACGCACTTGCTCGCGTTAGCCGGAAAGGAAAAATTAAATAATACCAGGGAACAAGCAAAATACATGCTGGCAATTGGTAAAATGGATTAGGTCTGAATTATTTGTAGAAACAAAAGCTTCATATTCTTCAACAAACAACAATAAAAAAACATAGTTGATGCATTCGTATTGTCCGTGTGCAATTTAAGAATGCTTTATAAATCAAGTATAATTAGTAGCAGTGGCGTAGCTAGGGGGTGGCGAGCGGGGCGGCTGCACCAGGCACCACAAGCAGGGGGGCACCAAAGTTGAAAATATTTTTTTTGAATTTTTTTTTTGAATGATGAGTAATGAAATTTTAAAAGAAAAATGAAAACCATAATTTAAAGTAAATAACATAAAAAGAATATCGAATTTTACTATTTTTGTGCTGAAAGTTGTTAAATAATATGAACATTAAAAAAAGTACCAAAAAATCACCACCATTAAAAAAAGTCACCAAACCCCAATCTGCCCCAGGCCCCAAATACTATAGCTACGCCACTGATTAGTAGTAATACAATACTGGGACATATTTCAATTAATTGTGTGCAATTTATATATATTTATGGAATATAATTAACTTCACATTCGCATCGTACTTTTACTTTGATAAAGTGTCACATTAGCATTTATATTTGAATGTATGATGAAAGCAATTGACGGATAGCCGGCGTGTCTCTTGAATAAGAAAACTTAGAAATAAAATTAAGTAAATGTAAGCTTTCATATGTCGTTTCGGCTGGTATATTTCGTGTGGACCGCAATCTATAGTCGAATAATTTTTTTCAAATGCATTTGGGAAATCAGTTTCTTATTGTAAACTTCAGATGATAGAAATTCCATGTGAGAAAATTGACAATAGCGTGAAGACCAATTTGCCTTACTTAAAGAAAATTTCAGGAACGCGTGGTAAAAGCGTATTAAAAATGTGTGAAATGCTTCATTTATACTATGTTCTTTGCTCATTATAGAAAAAAAAATGTAGTGGTAAGAAGTAGACAAGATAAAAATAATCATTACTTTCAATTGGTATACATTTGTATCGAGAAATTATTATAAATTTCAGAAGCTTTTATTTTTACTACCGTTACTTAAAATTAGGAGAAGAATAGAATAAGGTTTATGATTATTTCCTAACGATATATTAAAAGGTAAATTGGTAAAATAAAAGGATAAAATGAAGAAATAAACAAAGGTAACCTAAAGGTCCTCTAATTGCTTATTATATACTTGTAAGATTTAATTGAATGTCATAAATATAAAGTTTATTTAAATCTACCTTATAACATGTGGCCATAATTCTTACATACGTTTAGGTATATCTAAAGAGTAGATACAAAATTATTTTACCGGGAGAGGACATATTTAGAGGGATTTGCACAGAATATGTCAAGTTGTATGTGCGTCTAGTCTATTTACATACGTTTAATTTTACTTAGTACGTACCAAGCACAAACTGATATCCAATATTTAGGAAAATTACTACTTATTATTAATTGTTATCTCTTCAATACCCTTTTTAGTAGGATATATTTTTTACGTTTACTCAAAAATATCTACGTAAGATAAAGTTTTTAATTTTTAAAAGGGAACCAGTGTAATGCTTGGTTGAATTAAATAAATATTAAATATAAAAAAATGGTGTTTTACTTTACAATTTAAAATTTAATAAACTTATGTTTCCATTCCGTATTTGTAGTTTATTATTACTTACCAGTTATTGAATTAAGAGTAGTGGAGCGTTGCTTGCTGAAATTAAAGTTTAGTGGAGTAACATCTTGTCCAGCTTTATCTGCCGAAAATTCTAGAATGCCGCGGCTAGCCGGAGATTCAGTATCTTCATCACTGCATTGAGAATCCTGAAAGTAATTGAATAACAATGTGATGTGATGGAATAGGAAAATTCATAATTAAATTCACTAATATTTTACTAAAAATCAAAAGTAACGTTAAAGTAGCGAGTTGTACCTTGTATTGAACTGTGATTTTATTTATTTATGTACTCTATGTAGTACCCCAAAAAGGATATAAAAAGAAATCAGATGAAATACGAAGAAAATGAAGTACAAATGGCGGTCTTATCGCAATGGTGACTTTTTTCTGAAGACCTTTCAACATATTATATGATATATACCTTCATTCACTACAACTATGTACAACAACATACCACAATGTTTATTTTTATTTTTATGTCGTTGTCAATCTCAATTAACCAAAGAATTAAAACCAACAATTTTACAAATTTTAACCGTTATTATTCAAAGATTCAAAACGTTCGTTTCTGTTACATGAAAAACAACAAATTCAAGTTTCTAAGGCCATTAACCTTGATATGGGAAAATATCATGCTTTGGTATATTAAGTTATTACAAATCTATAACAATAATTTAAAAAAGAAACGTCTTAGCACCATAAACCTTGATTTTTCTAGAAGTTTTAAAGCAGAAATTAAAACTAATTCAGCCAGCAACTCTTGGTTTAAACTTACTTAATAATGAAATTAACCAAAATGTTAATTTCATTATTAAGTAAGTCGCAAGAGTCAGGTCAGAACATGTATTGTTATCAAACGCATGAAATCCCGTGTCACCTTGAGCGTTATGATACCTTGAATACCTCAGAAAAGTTTATCTGATCATTTTTTCGGATGATACTTTAATAGACAAAAAATTAGACTTATTTTGGTTTAAACGGTAGATAAAGTGATTAATAATACCACATAAATCTGATGACGTAGTCGTAGTATGCTATATAGAAAATGATAAAATTGTCGAGCGTTGATATCAATATTTTCATACGTGATATACAAAAGATAAATACAGTATTATTTTATCATTACGCTTATTTTTAATAATTAGCCAAGAACAGTGAAAACCATATATCTTTCAAGACTGTCTCCTTTTTTATTTAAACATTGGTATGGATAGGTAAGTAGTGACATATTGTTAAATAATAAAAACACATGTATAAGTATTTAATAAATATATATAATTAGTATTTTTTTTAAAATCTTTTAAAAATTAAGTATTAATGCTAAATGGTTTTGCGTAAGTTTTTAAGGTGAACAAATTGATTTTATGTTTACTTTTTTTTCAGCCAATAGATGCCCACTGCAAGGCAGGCATATAGGCCTTCCCCAACAGACTCTACAATTATCGATTTTGTGCTGGCTGCGTCCAGCGACTTGATTATGTCGTTGGTCTACCTAGTGGAGGCCTAGCCACGCCGCGTCTACCAGTTCGTGGATGCCACAGCGGCCTTCGGTTGCACAAGCGAATTTATGTTCATTATTAAACAAATTTAATTAGGAGTAAGAGGATAATAGATGATAATAGGCTCTGCTGTAGTTTGTGTTTTTCACAAGAATAAACACGTTACTCTATTAAAAAATAAAACATTTGTAAATTTTATCGGTAACTATCAAAAATTGCACTAAACAGACATAATACGGAAGATAAGACATAAGACAGACATAATCAAATTAAGATTCTATATAAAATTATAACAATTGTAATACATTTTAATTAGTAATTTATTTTTATCAAAACTCTAATAAATACTAAAAAATCAGAAAAGAAACAATACAATCCTTTTTTTCTTAACTTAACAGAGTCCTGAATATTTATGGTAAAAAATTATTACAATTATAGAGTATGGCAAAATGGATAATCTCGCTCACTTATCAGGAGACTGAACCATGAATAACACACACATGCATGCGCACACATACACGTGTACTAATTATAATAAAAATGACATAATTGCTGAACATTATTTAAAATACTCGTATATTGATTTGATCTAAATTAATAATTTCTTAAAGTATATGTTGATTTTTATTTAGAAGCAAAACGAAATGTATTAGTTATTTAAGAGCGCAATGTCCTTATACAGGTTAGGGGCTTAAGTGGAGCCGCCATTTCAGCGAAAGGTTTGTAAACAAAACCTTAAAAAAATATTACTAATTTATTTAATCCTATACTCGCTTGTCGTATAGTTACAAAAAATAGAATTATAAATTACCTTATCAGCAAATGTTTCTGTATGTGGGCGGCGCGTCGTACGAGCGTAAGCTTCTCGCAACAGCCGAGCGTCGTACGGGTTTTCATAACGCATGCGACGCCGTGGTTCTATGCCACCCAGTTCTTCCTACAACGTGAAAACATATATTATTTACAATCTGTATATCCTGTTTAATAGAATAAGTACTATTTTAGCAGTGAGATTGATAATAGTTATAATAAGGGGTGAATTTATAACTCGTCTGCTGTCAATTTATGCGTGGTAAACCCTACAAAGATATTAATGGTTACAGAAACTATAAAAAACGTTATGATGACTTAATAAAAAACATCGATTTTGTAGTATTCATTTACGAGTAATCTACATATTAAAATTAATTATTGTTTACTGTCTGTCCCGGCAGACTTTTTACCGCCAGAAGCTTATGACCAGTCGTATTCTAGTAGAAAAAATAAATTAATGTAATATGTTTCAAAGTCATCACTTTATTCACGGTAAATGGAAATATGTGTAAAAGCTTTTAATCATTTTTTTGATAAATGAGTTGTACATTCACCCCTATAAAGTTTAAGCTAAATTTTGAATTTGAAATGGTTTTTTATTCTATGATGGAAAAAAACAAATATTGTTTATTTGTTTAATAATTGTAAAAAAAATTGTGGTAGTTGTACTAACATCCCGCATGTTGTACGTGATTTCTAAGTTGTTAACGAAGGTTGAACGAAATTCAGGATAGATGTCGAGAACATCGAGCAGGTCATCGCGATGTACCCGGTGTAAATCACAGTACGTAAGTGCCCGAACTCTGCAATTACTCCGACCAACACTTGAATAAATGCAAGGATTTTCTCCAAATATGTCGTCTTTACCTGTAAATACATATTTTTTTATTAAAATCAGCAACTTTTTTAACCGGAAAAAATAGAGAAGTAATTACAGCTAATATTCTTAATTAAATTATTTTCGGTGGATTCTACATCGACGAAGTTATTCATTAGACTTTAATATAAAGGAAACTCACCTAATATAGCCATAACGATATCGTCCTTTAAAATTTCAATGGATCCACGAGATATAAAGTAGAGAGAAGTTAGGACGTCACCACGGTGGACGAGAGTTTCTCCAGGGGGCGCGTGGGTGGTTTTAAATCTCAAAGAAAGCGCTCTGTAAATTAAAAAATACTGAAGACGTAGCATCTTTTAAAAGTATTTTTAAGAAAATGTGTGTTTAGTAAGATAATGTTCTTATTTATCCTTATAATTTACATCTGGCATGTATCTGCTACCCCGGAATAAGAAAAAAACTTTAATAAATATGATAAATTATAAAAATAGTTAATGCACGTGGTAGCGAATATCGCTACCCAATTTTTTTTTAAAACCTGATTATATGCTTCAAGCAACTGTTAGCTAATCACAACTAAAAATGTTTTGAATTGATAAATATCTTGATAGCCGAAAGTAGAAAAATTTTGTATTAAATATCAAACAACGTAAAATTCGTTTGGGGACTGAATAGATCCATTACGCGGGCCATAAGTTGAATATTTCTTTTTTGAATAATGATTTAAATTACTCAACTATTATGTTATAAATAAATAATAATTATAATGTTTAATGCGATTCTTGTAGATTATGTATTAAAATTTTAAAAGGTCGTTTTGTGAGGACTGAGATAGGAAAACACGTTCGTTGAATTTGGGTTATTATAGCAATAAGACTAACATGGATATCGATGTCATTTAAGTAGATATTCGCCGTTATTTTATGTTAAAATTCTAGCGATGGATTCTCTAACTTACTATGTATATCAGCATATTTATATATACCTCAAACAGCCCGGGCTTGCACCTTCGAAAGCAGCACAATTTGCTAACAGGTTGCGATTTAGATGCAGACAAATATCAGCTTGGAGACATTCAGGAAATCCTTTTAATACGCTGGACGTGTCGATTCCATTCGTATAGCTCCACGCATGTTGAAAATATTCTTCTAGTCTTTGCCGTAATGGATTCGCTATCTGTATTTAAAAATGAATTTTATCACCATTAGGACATTAAATATTACTTAAAAGAATTTGTTCAACTTTGTACGTAAACATATTGTGTTTTACCTGGTGAAATCTTATGAATTCTCGGACTCTTAAGATCTGCGTATGATATCGCGCAGTGCCAGAATATAGACGTTGTATTATTGCTGAGACGTTACCGAAAATGCTAGCGTACATAAGTGCTGCGAACGGAAAAGCGCAGTTTAGATTTGGTATTTAATTTATATTTCTACATTCACATATAACAACGTAAAATTTTGGGAAATGTCAAACTACAACTAATTTAATTAAAAGTAGCATTTGAGTCAATAATATTGTGGGCTAATTTCTTTTACAAATTATTAAATTTGGGGACGTGCTTCGAAAATGAAAGGTGAATAGCAGGTGTCGGATAAATATCTATGATAAACTATTAAGGCTAAAAGTTTATAAACAACTATTTTAAAGCATTTAGTACTTTGTGATACTAACATCCAAGAAGCATGACAAATATCGTAAATCCTTTTTCCATATCTGTATTAGGCGCCACGTTACCAAAACCCACACTGGTTAGAGAGGTGCAAGTAAAATATAGAGCTGTGATGTAACGTGACCTGAAATTAAAATTATGTTAACCTTAACAGTATCTAAACGAACTTTAAAGATGATTCGCAAAGTGCATATGGTAATGGTCAAATAAAGCCTTTAGCCACTAGACTTAAAATAAAAAATTCGTTAATTACTTAATAAAAACTTTCGATTACTATTTAAATTACTAGTTCCACAACGTTAAAGGTAGTTCAATTAGCTAGGATTTAATTAGTTCGATAAAACGCATTGCTGCTTTCTAATAGCGTATTCTTAGAATGCTAAACAAAAAAGAAATTCAATACTAAATCTTAGTTAATAAATCTAAATCCATATAAATAGGAATAGAAACTAAGGGTAATTGCGGTTATAATAATAATAGGATTCTTTAGCTAACTATGATGTATAATATGTTGTTGGATATATTAAAGAAATTTTAAATATACGATAAGGAATACCTCATCGACGGTCCAGTAGAGTTTTCGTATGTTGCTTGCACATCATTAGCAAGAGCATCCAACCAGCCAATAGGAGCTTGTAGTTGAGGTCTCTCCCAGTTTCCAATAGCGTACCTAGAGAGTGGATTAAAATAATGATCTATTAACGTTGTTTTTGTTGTAAGCTTCACAATTTTCGTGTGTTGGGTAAGCCTCGTGAATTGTGGTGAGTATTACGAGGGTCCTGGGATATTCCGGTTACCTCCTTTAACGCTTCTTGGCAGCAACAATTAAACGTAATTTATGTAAAGAACACGTCTGTTAAAGATTCATTTGTTCTCTCCAATTCTTACTTACTCATTACAGCGCTTATCACTAAGAAATTTATTCATTTCATGTTATTATTTAAATATTGCGTGGTAAAACATTCTGTACGGAAATATTTTTATTAAATTTACTAACAAATTTTTATGTAATTTTGAATACAACGCATTTGTATCGAAGCGTTTCATCGTGTTTCGCTACGCGCTAAAAAAGGTTTTAGATTAAGTGCCCTCTGCGCTCTGCTCTCTCAAACCTTCGGAATCTGCAAATATCAATTGGGCAGCAGTGTAAGCCAGGTAAAAAGAACGCATTTTGAAATAATCTTTATTTTATTTCCAAGCCATCGTAGCTTTCCAAATCTTGCCAAATGTTTTTCTTAAAGTAATCTATTTAGAATTAAAATTAATCGCCAAATATATTGCAAGGGCTGACTAGAGTAGTACGCCCAATTTCGCTATTTTGTTTCATATTTTCAATCAAGTACAAAAAATGTTCTTACGGTGAGAAATAATTGCAACAATGCGAGCAAAGTAGTATTTCATTTCATATTAAAATATGTGTACCATGTAGTATTGCAATATAATATAATCACATTATTACTAACCTCTAACACTATATGAAATAAAAATCTTATTTTTTATATTACGACATTCAAACAATAAAAAAAAAATTATTACCCTAAAAACATTTAACTTTTTTTTCACTGCGCTTTAAATATATGCACCGCCGGTGTAACTAGCTATTTATTGAATGGTATATTTAATAAACTTACCAAATACACGCAAGCCAATGGGCAAAAAGGACGAATGTAGCCATAAGGAGGAGAAGGACGGCAGTGCCATATTCAGAGTATCTATCAATTTTTCGCGCGACACGCACCAGTCGTAGCAACCGAGCTGTTTTCAACAAACCGATGAGCGTAGTGGTCTGCGGACGGAAAATAAGTTTAGAAAGTTGAATTTGTACCTACCACTGTCTGCGCAAATCGAAATAAAGCTTCGGATGATTATTCGCTTATGATTAAGTAGCATTAATGAGGCTTCGCAGCGAATCACGCTAACCAAGCAAAACTTTCTAGTTTGTTTACTATGCGAGCGAATTCTGTACTCAGCCAAACTGAGATAAACTTTGCAATAAAAGCATTTATTCCGTACAATGAAATCAGCTAGCTTCGTTATATATTGCAGTGCATGTAATAATCCAAGTAATATATATATATAAATCGAAAATTTTTTGGTTTTGACCTTTTCAAGCTGTTACATATTCTGTTAAATAACCTAATGAAAGTTCTATAATGATTTTCTAGCTCTATACTTTACTGTCTTTTTTAACCGTCTTCAAAAGCACTGTAATTATTGTCTGCATATATATATAACCATAAAAATATGAAGTTTTGATTCCTTTACATTATATTGTTAGTTCTTATATTTATGTTTTCGATTAACGTCTATTTATAACAGACTATATTTCAATTTTCGCAGTCAACTAAAAATTAAAGTAATACTATTCCTACTTAAAACCGCGTTTAATCTAACAAGAATAAAAACTATATTAAACTATTATCTGGTATAAGTTATTAACATTTTTTGAGATTACACCATTGTTACGGATCTAATATTATAACAAGAGCGTAAAGATAGATGCGTAAAAAGTAAGAGACGCGGCAGCATTTTTAAGATAATATATTTAAGTAATTTTTGTATAAGTAAAATAAATGTACATGAAATGAACAAAATTGTATAATTTCAAGTTTCTTTGTTGATTTTCCCTTACGGAAGGACCATTTCATGTCAATAATATTTGGAAAAACACAGTATTTAAATTGGTTAATTGGTAACAGGCTTACGCCACATTTTTTAATAATTCTAATTATGTATATCTATTTATTTTCGCAGACCCAAAAGCTATCGAAAATTATTTTCTCATTATTTAATAACTTTTATTATCATTGTTATCATTTAAATTATAAACCAGATTATATATTCAATGTTATGCTCTTTAAAATAAGAAAATTTGTCTAATTCCGATTATAAAACGTAATAAGGAAAACGAGGTTTCTTATACGAACAATTTAGTTACAATGTAAAATAAAACTAATAATGAACACATGTATGAAAAACTCTTCTTAATGTAAGGTGGGTGCCATAATATTATTATGTTCAGGATTTGTTTGTGCTATTAAATGTAGTGAAAGGCAATTCGTTGTTTTGTACAAGATTTTATAGTCTGGGAAGTGTGAGCATATCGGTTACCAAGCTCTGTGCGCTTTGTGACACTTGCACTCAACTATGGAAGAAGCTCATGAATATGACTCAGTGATTAGAGACATCCGAATTTCCCGACAATGTAGGCTACAAAAATTTATAAAATAATGTTCTACGCTTTTCTTAGTATCTACATCATATTTTTACTCTATTCCTAATCAAACTGTTCTAAAATATAAAAAAAAGATTTTGAACTTTTCCAAGAGAAGTAAAAAAATTTTTACCTTGTGTAAATTTCTGAAGTCATTTTAATTATAAAAATATCTTTGCATATCGCTTGGTTCACATTTGTGTTGATACTTCGAGATTGCTTTCTGAACAAGCAACTATGGGATAGAAATACCGTGACAATGATAACGGACAAATCAATCAAATAATGTTTTTTTACTGTAGCTAAGCTCGTGATTGCAGCGAGTGAGCGCTCCGTAAAATTTACCGCGGTGTTATATCTTGAACAAAGTATATTTTTGCTCAAGGGAAGCTTTTATTTCTTCCATTATGCATTCACTTAGTGGTTTAACAGCTAGTGGAAAATTAACGAATCAAAATATAAAAACTAAAGTTTAAGAAAATATAGTGGCAGCAACAAAAAATAGTTCACAAAGATGGTATACCTCATCACTTTCCAGCCCCTGCTGTAACAAGAAATGTTATTACAGATTCAGTATGCACCCACCTTGGGTTCTTTCTTCAAACCATGTGATGGTATTAGAAAATAAAGTACGAGAAACAAAAGTAGTAAATGCGCATTAAAATAATACTGAACAACATGGATTTGAGCAGAGGTTATGTTTATAAAATATTGGTGTTTTAGGACATATATTAATGAGTTTCTGACATTTATTTAATTTCTTAAAAAATAAAATTAAGAAGCCAATTTAAAATGGGGCGTATTCGTGATCGGCATATAATCTGTCATTCGAATTTGTGGTTTAGAAGTTAACAGTGTCAATTGCAATATTTGCATTCCGCTACTGTACGTGATTGGGCTAACAATGTCCAGAACTTCATTTGTCCGAAAAGTCTGTGTTTTATTTAACAAATCTCTTGTTCAAATATAACTAAAGGTTTAACTTATTACATACTTAGTATTGGAATGACCGCTGAGAATGTACTTGACCTACTTTTCATTAAACTGACCTATTTTTTGCCGCAAACGAAATGTGACGTGCTCTGCCACTAATTTATATGTGGTTAAAGAACGTACTGTTTCATATCTACTGTAATATAGTCAGTATTATATGTAAAAAGATGATTTGTTTGTATGTTAATGTAATAGTATGTGGCATCTATTTGTTTTTTTTTTTAATTTCGGACAATTGATCATCTGGCTTTTATTTTTCACTAAATGTCAGGCATTTATTTTTCGTATATCTATTACTAATGTTATTTATATGTGTTTATGTGGAATGAAATTGAATGAGATGTTTATATGAGACGCGATTTTAAAGCAGCTCACTTCGTCAGTGTTGGTGCCGAAGAGGAGAAGGTCGAAGGGAATGGCGGCTACGAGGTCAATGATGAACCACCCTCGCAAGTAGTGCATGGCAATCTTCGCTGGATCCGATTCAACTTCGTCCGCCGCGTTAACGTACGTTGTACGGAAATTTATAAGGATGTCAATTATAAAAGTCACGTCCACTGGAAATAATTTTATTAATTAATATTCATGATTTGCTAAATCAATAATATTAGATGTAATTGTAGCTTCACAAGGACACGAAAGAAAACTTTTCAAATTTTATTTATGACATTTTTCATTTAAGCTTTGAAATTTGGGTATTTCATTCTTTAATTATTTAACAGTTGAAATCATTTACCGTTATTTTCAAATAATTTCTTTGCTGGACAAAATTCGAAAGAACTAAATTGAGGAATGGGTTACGTAAAAATTTTATTACCTATCATATCAATGACAACTATCGGATCTTCGCCGAAGCTGCGCGATCTTTTGTCAAAATCTGGCTCGTTTAATTGAAATGCAGCTACGTATGGTGTAAATATCGCAGTGTAGATAACCAATATTAGAATCAACCAATCCCAAGCGGCCTGAAAATATTAAGAAAAAAAAGGTAAATTTTTAACTTACTAGAGTTCGCCACGCTAAAACACGTAAAATATACTTTCATTGTATTTTTAGTCACAGGATTTCTTGAATTGGGCTTTAGGCTTTTTTATTGAAGAAAAAAGTTATTGACTTATCACTATGGCAACTTATCGAAGTGAATACGTTTACTTTTTTATTTAAGTATAATACATTGTATTGTAATGAATGTAATACAGAAACGCCTAATATTTATTTAATTTTACAGAATTGTTCTTTAGATGGAATGAGCAATCATTGTTAGGAAACAGTTGTTAAAGCAATAACGACAAGACGTTTTAAGAGTACTTCCCTGATCCATGCAAGGCCTGGTTTCTTTTTGTGAAAGTGTGTCAGGTGTCCATGAAAGAGAGTCTGTTTTGTACACAGTGAAATTTCTTTTTGGATGCCATGCTTTTCAAATGTTTTCTAGGCGTTATATTTTTTCTATTTGTGTAAAAACTAAATCATTGTTTAATACTGTCTAAGAAGACAGTATTTTATGAAATATGTTAGTTTTGGTTTTCTTTGAAGTGAAGCATTTGTTATAATCACATTTCTCGAGAAAAAAATGTATTAAGTATCTATTTACATTTCCATAAAATAAAGGTGGTATCTTGAAAGCAATAGTACATTGCAATGTATATACAATGGTTTTGTAATATGACCATTGATGGTTATAAAAACTTGTTAGGTCTTGTTATCTACTATTATATAATTCTCTATTAACGTTACTAAAACGTAATTATTAATATTTTTAAATGTACGTAAAAATGAAAAACTTAATTACCAATAATAAAACCACTATCTAAGGTACGACACTGCAGAACTTTATTTTGACTCGTCATCATGAATGAACATGTTCCCGATAATTTAATCGCTAAACTTTACGTGACGATTGACTTTTAGTGCTAATAAATTATTAAAAGTATTAGTTGTACACGTCATATGCTATGAACATTCCAGTCGTTAAAGATATAATTATCATTTAGATATTCTAAAGATAATTCTTATCATATGACTAAGCCTTTAGGAGATTCCTTAAAATCATATATTTAAATCCTATATTTGAATATCTCGAAAACATTGCATTAAGGAAATTGAAGTTGGTAACTAAACCTTGTACCGATTACATTTATGAGGTATAATTTTTATGGACATTTTTGCGTTTAGCTAGTAATGTAATAATTTTGCCTTTGTTAAAATATTTATTTGTTTTGCGATTTCATAAAATCTATTCTTGTAATTTTTTTACGTGTCAAAAAAGTTTGAAATCATACATTTATTTACGAAGGCTGTCTTTTCCCCTTTGCAGGTAGAACTTCGTAAAATGTGTTTTTAGCTGACCTCTACTCGGCGATAGAAATATTTGTAACAAATTTAATATCGTGATGAGTCAGTAGAAAAGTCAGGGGGAAATCTCTTGTATATAAATGTATAAAGGCGAACTTTATTTTGATTTATTGTCAAATTATCCCTTTATTCGTCAAAGCTGATCCACTCGCGTTGAAATGTACCTATATGAACACAATTACACATGAAAGTAGTCTTTGTTTTATTTTTGTAGTTTGCGAGAAACCATGAAAAATGAAGAATTTTATTCACGTACATTTTCTATTATTTTTAAAGTTTACTTTAGATAAAAATAAGGTATGTGTTTGTGTTAAATACATCTTTTTACCTTATAAGGAGAATGGTGGAGGATTGTCCAGGGGTGTGATGGTTGCGTGGTTCCCTTGTGGCCGCCCGTCGCGCCAAGTGATAATACCTGAGGACAATGAAAAAATTAAAGTATTAAAAACTAGTATTAAAAATATTTACGTCGTCGATTTTTTTTTTACAATAAAGTACTCATTGACTATAAAGTTTATCATATATGTTGTTTGTGTAAAAAGTATATATTCAAATGTAATAACGTTTCTTGCATAGGCTATCTTTGATTCTAAATGCATAAATAGGAGTTAATAAACAAATACAAAAAAATGGAAAGAAAATAACTTTTTTAGATCTTAATTAAAAATAAGTTTATTATAACCAAACAATGTTATAATTAGCTTCCTGACGTTTTCCTTTACGCACATGAACCTATTAAAACAGAGCTAAATTAAATGAAATATTAATGCAATTAAAATAATAATAAAAATACGAGAAATTATCATATTCTTACACTTAATATTTTCTTATGAGGTTATTTGAACTAAAAAGGTATTAGATATTATTTAAAAAAATCGCCTTAAGATTAACCTTTTCCTGAAATATCATTGAAGAACCAACAAATGTTAACTATTTTAATTAATAATAAGAAAAAAATATTAGAATTAAAATAACATGCATATTGTAAACATACTAAAACTTCGTTAGTAAAAATGTATAAATTAATAAATAAAATGTTTATTTATTGATATTAACATTATATAAAGATGAATCGAATTAATGCCTACACTATTTACCTACCAAGGCCTTTAAGGCGTTTTGATTAATATTATCTTGTGCTTGAAACACTTGTTATAAAATGATTCAATGCGGTATTCTTACTCGAGTTACGTGACAACGCTAGGTATTAAATTGAAGATGTATTCAAGATCTCATATTCATTTAGTTTCTTGTTATATGTTACACATGGTCTCCGTTATTAACTGTATTAAAAAAAGTTAACTATCGTTAGTATTCGGCCAAATAGCCGCCGAATGTTAAGATTCTAGTGGACAGTGCCTCATAATTATTCAGAAAACAAAAACAAAAGCCTATCTCAAGTACATCGGCCACATGGGTGCTTGGAAAATCAAAAGAGGCTTATAGTTATAGGCAACGTAAGTAAAAGGGCTACAGGACGGTCACCGACTCGCTGGACTGACGAAGTTACAAAAGCGTGCACACAGTTACATAAAACTATCAGAAAATAAACATTCTGGATGTTTGGGCACGATCCTCAGTCATGAGAAAACAACTAAGAAGTAGAAAATGACAGTTATACATTTATAATAAAAACATGTTATTTAGCATCAATTTTAAGTTTAAAACGTAAAGGTATGTTTATAAATTTGTATATATTCATACATATTGTAAGAAAGATATCTTTGTAAAAAAAAGTGCGCTATCTTATGGCTGATCCATTTACGGCGGATCTTAGTAATCTATTGAAAATATTTGCTACAAAAATGTTATTTATTAGAAAATTATTTCATGCATTCCACTTAATTAAAATGCATGTTGTTAAGAATCATTATCAAGTGAAGTGCCCTCGAGGCCTTCGTAGAGTAGACCACTAGTGTATTAAATGATCCTCCAATTAATGAATACTTCAAGTCTAGATTTAGGAAGACCACAATAGCGCCACCTGAAATTTGACATTTCGTGTACTCAACCACCTAAATTTATCGTCGTTAATGATGTTATTATAGTGACGTAACGATTTTCAAAACCTTAAACTTAATTCTAAACTACTTTGAAAGTTAACAGATTGAAATTATATGTGATGACCGTTTAGATGACTAAATGTTCTGTTTAGTTTAGTTTAGTTTAGGTTTTGTGGAAGATATATTTCATAGACACATGTTCACACTACATCAAAGATTTCCAAACTATAATGTGCAAGAAACCACTATTACAAAGGAAATAGGTACTCTATAGTCAAATGACCATAAAAACTTTTCCCTAATTTTTATTCCGTTGGTATAATATACTTATTTATCATCATTACTATGTCAGTTGATAGTCGTCCACTACAAGGCAGGGGACTCTCAAATATTTAACAATAAAGAATTTTTGTAATAGAAAAACATTTAACTAAAATAAAACCAACACATTATCAACACAAGTAAAATTGGTTGTGTAGCACATCACGCGATTTCTTACAGATGCGGAATCTTATAGCCAATCAATTAGATTTGTCAACCAATTCGAAAATAAGAAAAGTTTTTAATGTAATATAGAAAGAAAATTGACATATGCACTAAAGTTATATTAAATACGGTTCATTATATATTTCATAAACAATAATTAACTTTCTCTAAATATATAAAAAAAATAAAAATATATAAAAAAATAAAGATACTATTCTCGGGCCGTGATAAATACACTATCGCCTTTTGAAAGTCTAAAGAAATTTAGGCCTTCTAATCGATACAGGTAACTCCTTTCACAGACTAGCAGAATATACAATGATCGTTTTGTTGAGAAACTGTAGCATTTTTGGAATTTCTAGCTGGAGATTCTCAAATGGTGGATTATGTGCAGCATACGAAGTGAAAGCGCTTTTTATAAATAACGAGGTGAAAACAGGAGAAATAACATGCATTAAAGCAGTGTTAGAATTATTTATTATTATATGACATCATGTTTGTATAATCCGAATATAAATCGAATACGATAGTGTTATAAGTGATAAAGCTTTTCAAACTAGGCTTCAGTGTGATCTAAGTAAAAGGCATATGCATAATCAAGAAAAGGGAACAATGACATTGTACAAGCGCAGTTTTCAAGGAGACGAGACCGAAATAACTAAGCCGTCGTAGAGATCCAGCCGCTGCAAAGAGTTTTTAGCTTACTTCTTGGCTTTGTGGGCTAACAGACAAGTTTTTGTTAATAAGCACTCTTAAGTTATTAACTCTGTCTATAAGAAATATTATGTAACTATCAAAAAGGTCGTGGAGAATACTGTTAATATCAATTTAAAATTATGAGGCCAACAAAAATAATGATTTGGGTTTTGGAATGAATTCATTATTAGATCGATAGCTTCTTCCTTTTGTCGATCTGAGCTAGAATCTGAGACAGAAATAGAATGATATTTGGAAAAAGATAAAGGTTTAGGGTGTTAAGGTAGAGGAGAAATTATTTGAAAGGGCATTTATCTATACAAATATACATCGCGAACCGAAGGAAAGAAATGTGGGAGGCGACTTATGCAATAATTTTCAACTTCAATAGAATCAAGATAGAATGCTCTTTTTAACGACAGAACTGGTAAATTGTTCCACTACAAAACAAACAAACTCGTGGTTTGGGCGTCATGATTTTTAATGTAAAAGATTCAGTGGAATTTTTAAAATTTGGTAGAGCAGCGAAGTGATAATTAGTTTAGATTGAGATTGATATTAGAAGAATATATATTTAATGTCACTAAAAATAAAGTGCGTTTGCCATTGGCACCACCTTGCTCTTAAAAAGAGATGAAGTTGTTACTAAGAATTGTTGTTTTCGAGTCAAATTTGATAGAAGCGTAGCGAAACTATACTGTTAAACAAGTAACTTTTCTTATGTACACTTGTATCTGAATTTATAAAAGATTGCTTTTCCACAATAACAATTTTTTCTGATACAGATTTTTATTAATTCCTTTGTTGAATAAATTTATAAGGTAATGTTTAAATACAGTTGACATAAAGAAAATTCATATTCATCTGTTATTTTAATAGATAAGTTAAAGGGGATTTTTTTCGATACACAAGATAATCGGTAATTGGAGTTCCGACGCGTTGATGTTTAAGCCCGAGGTTTTTAATGTCCAGTTCAATCCTTGGGTGTTGGACATATAAATTAAAAAAATGTGTGTGTGATATAGTGATATTTGTTAAGATAAAAGTTTATTTTATAACTTAGGCTCTAGAACCACATTGTCAAAATAAGAAAAAAAAAGGTTGTAAGTTATAAAAGAAGGGGAAGATAATGCAAAAATCTATTTTGGTTAAAGGAAATCTTTATTTAATTTTTTTTGTAATGCTGATAACTTCCGCAGCAGGTAACTTAGGTTAGAATCACTTAGGTGTTTTTTGTGCCACCTAAAAGCACTGCATAAGCTTTTTAGGTAGGATACGGAAGTGAGACGTGATCATTTATGAGTGATGGGCCTTATAAGAAGGCTCAAGTTCACCAAGAGAGCAATGGAGAGGACTATGCTTGGAGTTTCGCAGCGAGGTCGAATCAAAAATGAGGAGATCCGCAGAAGAACCAGGATCACCGACGTAGCTCGAAGAATACCTCATCTGAAGTGACGGTGGACAGGGAGGGGCAAATTGCTAGAGCAACCGATAGCCGTTGGAGCCGAAAAGATCTCATGTAGCGACCACGAGCCGGTAGACCCGGCGCGGGTAGCCCCCCACTAGGTAAACCGATGATGTAGTTAAGATTGCGGGAAGTCGCTGGATGCGGGCAGCACAAGACCGGACATCGTGGCGATCTTTGAAGGAAGCCTCTGCCTTACAATAGGCGTTCATCGGTTCAAAAGAAGAATCATTTTAGTGCTCTAATTGAAAGACATATAGGTTCCATATAGATTGGTCAATTCTGAGCTACATACTGGGTTAAACGAGTCATCTATTATGATATCCTTAAGATTCTGTTTTTCATACACTTGGTTATGATTAATGCCGTGCTCGCCATGTCTAGATCTAATAACTATAGTTGTAATTTTTTAAGTATTATGGCACAAAAGAAATTAAAGGCCTTTTCATGTTAATTTTGCGACATAATGAGAAATTAAAATTTATGATAGTTATTGAAAAGTCATCGTTTTAAACCAATAATAATATGGTATTGACAAAAATATCTATAATACTAAGGGTTAAGAATTTTTTTGTAATATAGCATGTACCACTCGGATTTGTCGGTTTTAATTCGAGGATATATTTTTGTACATTTCGTAAATATTAGAAGTAATTATTAAGATTTCATCCTCGTGTAACCTTAAAATAATTTATTTATTGACTTCATATTTAATATCGATACTTCGCCGTCCACATAAAATATTTCTTAAAGTGGTCGCAGAAATTTATTGATGTATAACAATTACAGACGGTGTTAATCTGTAATGAGATGGTTTTACAGTGTTTCGGTTTGAAGTAAAGAAGGGGATAAAGGAGAATTACTAGCCTTATGGGAGTCGTGTCATCTGTTATATCAATGCCTCGAGCACCGACGTAAAAACTCAATGTAGCATCGCATTGGTTTGTGTGTGTGTCGCTTGTTACAAACGGAAAGTGATTTTATAAAAACAATAATTAAAAAAAAGTTAGCGGTTTTCACTCAATCCATAAACGCTTAATATCAGGAGTATCAGTAATGATATTCATTAATTTAATGACAGATACGATTCTGTAAATAATTATGATAACGATTTTGAAAACCGAATTTTTAAATTAAACATACAAAGTTACTTAATTAATATGCGTTTAGTTTTCTGTATTTATTTTTGAGTAAAAGTGAAATAATTGCATATATTATATCTGTTTACAGTGATAACAATTTTTTGATGCATTTTGGTGACTTTTATACAGTAGTAAGTTTTTTTCATTTTAATAAAAATATATTTTATGTTCATAAAAATTTGGTGCTTGTCAAGATAATACATTTAAAAAAACCCACGCTAGCAGCAGGCTGTTATCAAAACATATGTAACTCATTTATCAAGTGACTTCCTCACTATTTTACGAAAATCTTTTTATCTAGAGGCTTTAATCAGGACAACTAATATATTTTTTTAAATTTTGTATTTAAATTACTTTTTTATATTTATTAACAGGTAAATTAAAAATCCTCTTCCAACAAATTAAAAAAAATTGTTTTAATATTTATCTTATTTCAACGTAAAATAAAATTCTAACTCTTAAATTTAGATTTAGGTTAATTTTCAGAACAAAGAAGAGTTTCATGTTATTATACCACACAGATTTAACATTAAAATGTAAACATTTTACTTAAACAAAACTGTTATATTAAATACTACTAAAACATACATTAACGTCGTGAAAAACCATGAATACCGTTAAAAAAGTATTTAAGAAATAATTTTCATGTAAGAATGACAAGCAATTTTTAAAATGTATGCTTAAAACATTGTTAAAGATAATATTTAAAGGGATACCGAATGCCTCGTTGATCAATGGAAAGAATTTTTAAATTGTATTAAAACGGTAAAATCGTAATTGGTGGTCATATAATACAAGCTTTACGATGTAGAATAACCGCAGCATCACTATTGAACATAATAGATAACGTTTAACCAAATTGTTTACAATTTTTTTACATTTTGTTTCAATATTGTAATGATTTAAAGGGGTATGTGTGTAAAGAGCAATAGAGAGTGCTATGATCAGAACTTCGCTGCGAGATTGAACGAGAAATAAGGAGATCCGAAGAAGAACCGAAGTCACCGACGAAGCTTCAAGAATTCATCGTCTTAAGTAACAGTGGGCGAACAACATCGTTCCTTCTGCCGATGGCCGTTAAGGCAAAAAGATTCTCGTGTCGTGACCACGAGTCATTAGGCGCGGAGATCTAGAGATTGTGGCGATCTTTGGAAGATGCCAATGTGTGCATCTAGCGGCTGACTTATATAAAGCTCATTTTCTTTCAATTAATACTTGGCCTACCTACTGGTCCTTGGCCCTACTGGTACCTTATTCAAAATTAAATGGTTTCTGAAATAATAAATAACGTAATGACAATAAAGTAAAAAAAGCGTTTTCAAAATCCGGGTTACTACTGATTAAAATTAGTTATTGAAGTTTAGCTTATGGCATTTCAACAGTAAAAGTAAATTTATATAACATTTTCAAAGTGATCACTTTATACAGAATCAATGACAATAGGTGTAAAAGCTTTAAAGAATTTGCCGACAAATGAGCTACTCACCAATTTCAAGCTTTTACACCTATAAACAATCGCCCTGTATGTTCTGCAATACAATATATCGTTTGTTATCACAAATTTATCAGTGACCTAGTTATGCCATTGGTTTAAAATAAACTTTAAAAAAACATCAAAAAACATTTTACAATCTTTTTTTAAACTTTCGGAATTTCCTTTTTATAATTTTTTGGATATAATGCATTCTGAATAAAAGTACGGTTATTATAAATTATATGTAAAACTTTTATTCAAATGTGTTTATTTTGAAATCGTTGAAAATACTTTTCATTTAAATTTTAATTGAATTACATTTGAAAAAGTAAACATATTCATAATAAGTACCGTGTTTTTATTTCAATTTCGAAATATATCATCATTATCCATTATTTCGAACTTAAGACGTCTACTGCTCAACATAGGCCTCCCTCCTAGATTTTCAAAACAAATAATAGAAAGCCTGCCAAATTATATATGTAACGTATTATTCAATAAATTTAAAAAAAATATATATGGTTTTTATAAAAGTTAATAATAGTATTTGCAACATTTTTTCAAGTTTTTTATTGTTTCCATTTTTCTCATGGTACTCCTATAAAACGAACTTACTTTAAATACTATTACAGTATTACAGGAATGTCGTTTGTAAAATACAGCGGCTGCGGTAACAAGTAATGCGATTGCACAATGATTAAATGATTTCATATAGACAATTGTAAATATATGTTTAAGGAAGATAATAAGAAAAGTCGAAAAATGTTCGAATCTCTAAAAAGATATCCATCAGGTTAATAATCGCGGCGGTGAATTAAATTAGTGTAAATTTGGAGTGTTGAGCACATCATAGATTAAGATAATGATGTAAAGATTTTTATAAACAATAATTTACGCTTATCGAGTATATTACATTTTTTTTTAATTTGATGAGGCGGAAAAATCTTCAATATAACTCGAATTTACGAAGAATCATTCTGATTGACCAATTTTATGATTTCTTTTATTGGAAACATGTTATCGCATTGATTTTGAGAGATTAGATAAGAGTGAAAAACAATGTTTTCATACAAGCAAATGATCAAGCGAATTTAATATGTAGTACAGACTTTGTTTACATTCAATCGATATTTGATGTTATGTACTATATCTTTAGGACTATATTCACAGTAATATTAGACGACGAAAGAAAGATATTACTTTGTGTTCCTTTAAAATGTTGCTATGTTAACAATAAAGGTTTAATATTGTGAAATAACTAACAACGACTGTTTGATTGTGTTCTAGAACAATAGTCGTAAAGAGTTCATATACTGAATAAAATGTAGTAAAAAATAAATATATTAGTTTAGTACACAGATAAGCGAAAGTAATTGTTTCTTAAAAAATATCCTTGATACAAATTAATTAACTTTGTTAGACGAAGTTAAGATACGGATAAAAATGAGGCTCATTACGTTATTGTTATATGCTCTCTAATATTTTATTGATCATAATGTTAAATAATAAAAACTTTTAAAACAATAGTGACTGAATAGGAAAGCTATATCCAAACATGGGCCATATCAAGCACTAGATGCGCACTAAAATAATATACTATCAATAGCTTAAGTATACTTACTAACAATTTCTGAAATGTGATTTGGAAATATGGAATAAAAAGGGTCAATTATTATTAGTGACTGAATATATTTTTAGCATCCCGGGGCTACATTCGAAAAATTTGAAATAATCAGCCACTGAACGTCAATTACCTCCTTGCCGATGGCGGGCAACCCGTTGAGGCCATTACACGGTGGTTCGAGGCGTACGACGCTTTTGCGGGAGCCGCGAAAACCGGTGTCGCGGACGCGCACCGAAGAGCGCCAGGTGGAAAGGGGCTCGTCGCGGGAGCCGCGGGCAGAGGCTACACGGCGCGTGGTGAGCGCCGCGGGGCCCGCGCCCGGCGGGGTCACGATCAGCGGTACGTCGGGGGGCCCGCGCTCTTCCATGCCGCCGCCGCGCCAACGCTCTCACCGGAACCCCCCGTGCTCTGATGCTTCCAAGTGCTCACATTCCAGCACGGCCCTCTCGAACGCCGACGCCGTCTCCAGAAGGGTGATTGCCGTGTTTTGCATAGATGCTCGCTTTATCCCCGCCGATGCCTCTGATTCCGATTTCGATTCACGTTAATTTACTAATTGTATCGGTATCGTTTGATGGATACGATATGTTTACTATGGTATGGTTTTAGGTAAAACAAAAAAGACTGTACTAGGAATTCAGGCTATCTGGTCCAACGGATCCTAAGACTTAAGTTGCCTAGAAAAGACTTATACATAGAGTTATACTTATGCACCGCAGTACTAAACGTTAAGAACTAGGCCGCGTGTTATTCAACAGCGTGTCGCCGTGTGGCTGGTTTTTTCATCTTCATTTGCTGCTTTTACTTGTATTTCTATACAAAATTTCTCACGTTATTTTTCATATTTTCCTAGTGCAACTAAGCATTAATCGTTTTAACTTTATGTCGATAATTAATCTGTATGTGTAAATTGTCTAAATAACAAATTATTAGTACAAAAAATCAAGAAATTCATAAAATTTTTGTTAACATATACTAACAAAAAAGAAGACAAAAAGAGTCAGTACTGACATCAATGGTCTGTGGTACTTCAATTGGTTTATTTTCAAATAAAATAAAAGCTTACAGGGACCTATACACACGCCTGTAAAGAACTCGATAATTTACTTAGACCGAGAGTAGACAGTAGTAAAATACTCAAACAAATTTAAATAGAAATTCATTATATATTTACAGATATATTAAAAATAAAATTTGACGTGATAGGTTTTTTAATATTCTTTTGATATTGTTTCTTTTATTTATATCATATAATTAGATTTACGTGGTAAAATTGGTAATGATATTCTGCAATACCAAATGAACAATACTTAATTATTTATTTTTAATGATTAAGGGGAATCAAGAGAGCTTTCTATATGTATAAGCATCATTAAAGCATTAAACTTAAATCTAAAGTCACGGTTTCGACACTAAAAATAATATTAAAATCAAATTTGTATCTATGTACTTTTTACCGACTTTCTTTACGTAATTAGCCTAGGATTTTTTAAATATGTAAGAATACTCCGGTAAAACAGTTTGTTGAGGCGGCGGAAAAGTTACATTGTTCGAGGAAAACAGGTCAGGTCGCAATAAATACAGGTGTAACAATGGAAATTTTATATTTACTGTGAGTAGCGGACCATTAAAATAAAATATCAATAAAAGTCATTCAAAATTTACAAAGTATTTGTAAGTGTTAATGGATTCCAATGAAATGAAAAAGAACTCTTCGTTAATTTTAATTTTTTATCATCGAGTCACTGTAGAACTTTACGATTTTACATTTTTAAAGTGAGCCATGCAGTAGGTTCGAGGACTAGATGTTTTAATTTAAATTAGGTGTTGCGTGTTATTATAGCTAGGCGTGTGCTCTACGTACGTAATTATGTTATTAATAATTCTACTTTAGAAACTAAAGCTGTCTGAATGTACGCCTAGAAGTCCGCAGTGTGATATTTTGGATAAGTTTGTGTAAGTCTTGAAATGATGTACACTGTTACATAACATATGTAAGGAAAATTTGGGCCAAGATGCATTAACATGCATCGTTATTCGCAATATTTTATACTGGCGAAGTAATCCAATACTTTACTTCAGTGTTTTAAAGTAATGCACTACAATCTACTGCTGCTATGATCTTTAACCTACATGATTCATAAAGCTTTGGATCGGTTACATAAACCCAGAATTATCACTTCTGGGTTTAAACAAGTTAAGTGTGGGACAAAACTAGCAGTACGTAATTCTAAAATGATTCAACTTGAGCTTAATGATTACAATACGCTACTTTCGTTCACTAAAAAGAAAGAGTACTTAATGTAGACAAAGGAAACCATACCATGGTAGTCATAACTCCAAGCATGGATCGCGTTTTTTTCCACAATAATAGCAAATTAATGCGAAAGGAATGTAAGAAATAAAAAATGCTTAAGCTCGCAACCGAATGAACAATAAAACACCTCTCGAGATTCTGACGCACTGTTCACTGAAGAACTAAGCACAGGACGGCACCACTCTTTTCAATTAATTGAAATACGCACAAGCTTTTTTCTCGATCACTTTTTATAAATACGTAATAAAAAAGCTCGGAAGCCCAATCGCAGCGCAAAAAATCAGTAAAAGTCGCCTGCAAAACGATAAAAACAGTTTTAACTTTTTAATGCAGTCGATCGATTAAGCAAGCACTCCACTCATTTTTTGAATGTTTGCTCATTTTATTGAAAGCCTTAACGTATTACGATGCGCTTTTCGTGTGGTAAGCGTTTTGGGAATAAAACGCGTGAACGTTCACTAAAGGCAAGGGCCCAGGAACGGTATTTAGATAACGATTCTTTGGCAGTGTGGAAGGCGGTAGAGTCCGCAGCGTGTTTGCTGGACTAAACGCGAAGGGCGGTGTATGGCGCACGCAAGAGGTCGCTGTGCGCGCGCCGAGCCTGTGCGGCGCCCGCCGGTTGCGGCCGGAGGTTCCCGAACGCTAGGCGTGACCTCGTACAACCTCCCCCTTCTACTCATCGAACGTTTCAGCTGAAACGCATTGTCGCCGTGTCGCCATGCCGTGCCGCTGACGGCACTCACGTGACAATGCTGTGTTAAAAATATAATTTATTCAACCCTAAAATAATTGGCCCCAACAATGACTCCCGTGAATTTATAAGTGATTTATTTCATTGCAGAGGCAATGCCTGTCTTATCAAACTGCACATCGCGCGATATTACTTCTTTAAAGCGTTGTGTAATAGTTAAAATATATTACGAAAAAAATATGAATCAAGTGTATTTCTTCAAATATTTCTTATGTTACTTACTTTTGATAGTTTAGTCACAAAATTTAATAGCGTATATTTAATATTGATTTAATCATTGTTTTTCGTCCAAAACAACGTATATTTTTTTAAAACTACACTGTGTCATTATTTTGACTTAAGGAGGTATAGGTTCCCACTTCATATTCGTTTGTTTTATTATTTGGACAACTCAAGCTTTCCAAAAAATTTCAACGCAACATTTTCTATTTATTATTTATTTTAAAACAATTTGATAATAAAACTGTTGTCAGGTGTTTGACAACCGCTTACTTTGAGTAGGATTTTGAGAACCGTTATCGTTAATGAGCTACCGAATTTTGTCGGACATCTCAGATTTCCATATATTATTGTAAACTACAGGCTTATTATTTGCTATTATCAACGGTTGCCAGAAGTAACAATTTTTTTTACTGTTAAGGAAAGATCTGTTTTAAATTATTCTAATGTAATTATTAGACATGATTTGAATGATATAATTATTCATTTTTAACTTGTCTTTAGAGGTTATGTAAAGAGTATTTTTATTTTTGACAGAAAAAATATGAGTGTATAATTTCAAATAAAATGTTTTATCTACTTTTCACTGTTCATTTTTCGTATTATATTCTTATTACACCGTACCATTTTGAAATCAATGAATCCCTATCAAAGTTTAGTACACAGTCATTAGAGAAGCTAATTTACGCCGTAACCTCCTATGTAAGAGGGGTTTTAACCCTCGCAGAAGCACTTCCGTGTGGTCTCTTTATTATTACAGGAGTTGGTGTGGACGTAGTACATTTTTATGATTCAACCCATTAACATACGAAGTCTTTTATATATACGTTTTCCCATATGATTTTAAATGATTATACATTTGTTAATTTTTTTTCTTTATTGGTTACCTGCTACCTAAATGTACTAATTAAATTATCTTTTAAAGTTTTTATTTGGGTGAAACTATTTAATGTATACTATAAATTTAATACAGATGCGTAAAACACTAAATTAGGAGTAAGGAGATCCGTAGAGGAACAAAAGTAACCGACATAACTTAGCGGATTGACAATTTAAAGTGACAGTAGGCAGGCCACGTAGGGCTCTGAGGCCTTGAGTTCCTGGAGAAGAAGAGATCACAGACTAAAATTGTAATACTTCTTTAAAGAAACTGGTTCAGTGAAGTCGTCGAAAAATAATTTTGTTATCTGAGTAGAAAATATTGTCTAAAGAATTTAGTACTGGCCAAGTAATTTGGCATTCACGGAATATGGCTACGAATATAGAATTAATTTTTATATGAAAGTTTTGGCCGTATCGCGGATAACGATAGGGATTTTGTAATAATTTTTATTTTTAACAACCTATGGAAAAATATTCTCACATTTGATAAACAATAACTCTTTATATATAAAAGATTTTTAACTAACTGTCACCAGAAACATGTAAAGGCACTGTATATTTTTTATTACTTGTCATACATCCTAATATCTTATTATTATTAATATAGAAACATTATAATAACAATACAGATTTACGTTTGGCGGCCTTATCGCTTTCCGATATCTCTTCTTTGGATTTTGATGGATGGGTTGCACAATGTTGTAATTTAATATAATCAACTGATACAAAAACTGAAAAAATTGTGTAATGTATAAAGAATTATACACACGTAGTTTATATGATGTGGATTAAAATCTTTTCAATTAATTTTATTAGAAAAAATAAATAGAACGAATACGTCAAATGTCGATGCAAGATTCGTCGGACATTGAATCATGTAAGATTGTATTACGGGAATTGAACCCGCGAACTACGATCGCATGTCCCAGTCCTTAACCGTTGGGCTTCCAATGCCATATGTATATAACAAGGCATAGACTATGAAGAATGATGCTACTATAGTTCTGAAGTACAGTATTTGCTTCTTACTGTTGGGGACATTTTCGTAGCAACTATCTTTAACCAAAACAGGATGTATTATCAAGTATCAGTGCGTCGAAGTATTCTTTTTATTTGTATACTCTTAACAGTCAATATCTGTCACGCTTTAATTTTTTCAGACACTCACATCCAGACAGTGCCTTGCTTTTCGTCAATTATTTCAATAAAAGAGATAAGATTTTAATCACCTGTGTAAAAGTGGTAACCGGTGTAAGACTGGTGGTAAAAGTGACCGGTCTTATTAACCGATGTTACCTGTTTTGTTAAGGGTTTGGTGCTAAAATAAGTGTAGTCTCTCACTGTTGAATTAAATAAATTAAATGTTAAGTGTTTTTCTCCAAAAAAATCAAACTATACTGTGATGCGTGGGCATTAAAATAAGATAATGTTAGCGGTAAGCGGAGCGGAATTGGAATCGGGTACAGTCAGGTACGAGGCTACTTTTCTTTACGACCTTTAAACAATAGTTTCTTGATAACCAAATTTTAAGCAATAGCATTGCTACATTGATACACATCTGTTAGACAAAATAATATCACACCTAAATATTTACACTCAATAATCTCGTTTACAATAGGACCACAGCTGTGCAATAACCTATCTTCTTTCGTTTTAGTTTAATAATCAGAAATGCACTGTATCATAGACGTTTAGTTTCAAATCAACTAAAAGACCTTAAATTTTCCGCCGATTAAAAGTACTCACTAAGCACAACATACATTCTACAGAAATGAAAAACAACAGCTGCATGGCAAGTAAATAATGTATTATAAAAAACACCCCTGATTACGACAAAGGCTATGAAATCAGCCGCGAATACTGCCCTTATTTGGATATTAAAATACTTCAAGTTTTTTCCTTTTAGCCATATTTACGTGTGATACGAATAATGAATAATTATATTTTTTTCATAATACAATCATATCATTTATAACTTTATACAATATTTTTTTAGTAAGTTTAACAAAATAAATATTTAAATTACAAACTAAATGTTATTCTCTCTTAAAATATTCAATTAAATTTCTGCATAACGATCATGAAAGTATTGTAGTTTGGCGAACAAGGGGAACGATGAACGTGAATAAATTATAACTGGTATACGATCCAAGAAGTCATTATACGTGTCTGTCGCTTGCCTACTATGAACTTATAGACATAAAAAATTGTAGTTTCTGTCTTTATATATTTTGTAATCTACTTTGATTATATTCACAACACAAACATATTTTTTCATTTAAACGATTACAGGCCATTCACTGAGAGGAAGTTAATTTGAAATAATAAACGTAAAAAGAACAATACTGCAACAAATGTTTTAAAATTTCCAAAATGTACTGTAAATTTCGAAACATTCTGATTTCAATTTACTAGATTCTAGTGCTGGTTAAAACATTATACGTTCTAGTGCTCTTGAAACGTCAGCTTAGCGTATGCATAAGTATTAATTTCTTTAAAAAATTATAATTTTAGTGAACTTTTTTGCACTGAATGTTCTATAATTTGTATTGTTTTGCTTGATGCTTAGGCATAAATAATGGTTTTGTAATTATTTTTTTAAACGAGAAAGTGACAGTAGAAGTAAGAAGTTCACTATAAACGACATGTCCACACCGCACATTCAATCCGCACATTTTCTCCAAAATATGCGCTTTTTGCCTTTTTATTTGTCTGGAACGTCTAGCCAAAATATGATATTACAGGCAGTTGGCAAACAGATATTATAATAATAATAATCTATTGTGACAAAGAGGTGTTTAAGTATTGATTTCCTTTTAACGGATGTAAATATATGTCTATATACATATTTTTTGTTCTCTTCTTTTTGATCATTAATAATTAATTTATTTTATCTTATGGTTCGATGTGTTCTGCTTACGCATAGATTAGATAGGAACCTAATTTATTTCCGTAAGCGAGAACTGATTGAGCTTTTTGAGCCATAATTTTTTACTATTAGAAATAAATTTCACTAAGTTTTTCACATTCTAGATAAATAAATAAATACATAAGATGGGCACGTGAGAATAACATAAAAAATTATATTATTATTAACACATAATATTTTTTTAATCCACTAGTAATTAACAACTTAAGTGTAAAACAAAATGTCAATTTCTAATAAAAAGCCATTATATTTCCTCAAAAATTAAAATAATGTTTTTATTATTTGTGCATATTTGTTCTAACCGAAGTAACAGCTATAAACAAGCTTAAAGATAATGATAAATTATTACTGCGACTTAAGATTATTAGAGACCTTGATAAAAATCAATAAGGTGTTTAAGAATAAGCGTTGTAGTTAAAATGATACCAGAGTTGACATTTCATGTCCGTATGATTTCTTTTACGAAAATTAAAAACTGACGTTTCTCAACACCAATTTTTTATCTGTGCTTGGTTAATAACTATGGACATTTTAAGGCCTTTTTAGTTTAACTTAAAAAGATGCGTTGGCGTTTATCTATAGTTTTAGGAAAGAATTACACAATATGTAATGACTTACATGATAATTTTAAAAATAATAGCAACTATGGTAAATATTCTTTTACAACTTAAACATGAGTTTATAACATGACTGTTTTCCTACAGTTTTACTAATGTTGTTCAAATCTTTTTTGGAGGTTTTGGAATCTTTTGTCACTTCTTGATTTTATTTCGATAAAAATTAGTAACCTCGGCAGAAGATCTTCTTTCTTGATAACACTATATTGAGTAATAGTGCTTCGTCATATTTTTACATTTGGCCATGTTCTATAATGAGAGTTTTTTATACTATAGAAAGGGTAATCTTTTTTATCAGTTTATTACATAATTGTTTAATTAAAAAGAATTTTCTCTTGACAAATTGTTATTATCTTTTATCTAAATGTTTAAAAAATACTTACCACTTTTTCTTCGATGATTTCGTTATTGTTGTTGTTGCTCCCATATTTTAAGGCACCGTTTTCCATGACCACGACTAATAGCCAGGTTTAATATATTTTTCTTTATTTAATAATTATTTTTGTTCATTAATTATAACTCATTTTATTAGTAATCTATGTCTATTTATTAAAATTCATGTAGATCTTAAATTATTTCAACAAATATTGTATATACTTCGACGAAATCTTTAAAAAATTATTTTACAAATTTCAGTAATAAAAGTTTTAATTATAACTGAGCCAAAGTATATGTGCAAACCTCATTAGAAATAATATCTATGTTTTCAATAAGAGAAAAATTAAAAGGAAAGTTATGGACATTCGAAATCAAAACTTATCGTAAGGGTTAAGTAGTCACATCTTTTCATTGCAATCATATGCGAGGAGATCTTTTTGATTTAGTAATAAATAAAAGAATCCAAGTTATTAATCTTTTTAATTCTTAAATTAGAATTTTAAATCATAACAAAATTATTATGATTTTCATCAGAAATAATAGGCATATTTTACAAAGTTTTATTTATTTAATTTAGGTTACGTGTAGGTGATTTTTATCTGCGTCTTAGAGTTTTATTAATGATATTATGTTAAGGGCAAAAAATTATGATTTTTAGTTATATTTATTTCCGATAAAGAATTCGATAATTTATTTTCGGTTGCTAAGATACTTTTTATTGTAAACAACATTAAATTTAAGACATTGAAACCATTAAATCGATATGGTTGAAAAAATTTACTTAATCAAATTCTTAATGGGACTTTTTCGTTACTTTTTCACAAACATTGTCGAGTCACTGGCACTAATTAAAAATATAACAGATTAGCTACTGATATTGCTTGCAAAGGCACTTTAAATGTGTTAATAGGACACATGATAATATATCATCATTAGGTTTAAAATAAATGTGTTAATTGGAGATGTATCGAGTCAGTTGGGAGCCGCGCAGGGCGGCACGGGACGGGCGGTCGGCGGGCCGCGTCATACTGCGGCTCGCGCGCTGCCGCCGCATTCGCGCACTACACCGCTACCACCAAACACCATCGCCGCGGAACGCACCATCATTTATACCTGACCTTGGACTACATACCGATTTTTCCACCATACCATGCTTCAAGGCATCAATAGGTCAACAGAGTATTTCCTATTATTTCACACATTTTTCTCTCGGTTTCGTAGCAGGTTATTTAGGATTGTGAACCATAGGTTGTACAGTAATTTTTTTCAGATTAACGAAGTAAATACTTTGTAATTTCTTCGATGAATTTTAACTTTTTTGGAATTTTAAGCTTATTCCAAATTCTCAAATTCTAGTTACTTAAAATTTTATTGAGTGTCATATATAGTAATAAAACGTTTTTACTTAATATTCTGATCGATAAATATTTAACTTGAACATGGCCATGTTCAATGTTTACATTAAAGAATAAATGCATAACAAATCCAGTATAATATAAAACAAACCAAACTAAATTACATTTAGTCTAATCAGGGCTTTTTGAAGTCTATGCTGATAAACTGCGAAAATATCCAGATAATATAAAAAGATGAAAATAAGCCGAGGAACAGTTTGAGTAACAGTTTTGTATATTCGTAACGATAATATACTTATATGTCATTAATATTTTAACGGGGATAAGGTGTATTAATTTTAATTTCCAGGATAACTGAGCACAATCAATATTTTGATTAAATTTTTAATGAAACCATTAGGTATAATGTATTTTTACGATTCTCTTGACTAATCCTATTAAATTTACTCAACCTGTCTTTATAAGATTGATTTATTTTAGATTGCACAGTGTACTCATATGATATTTGTTGCATAGCGTGATTGCAAAACTAAGGTTTTGAATTTGGGTATTCTTTGCACTATAGTGCTGCATATAATGACTTTTGTGGCTGCAAACTTAAATTGTTTTGTATTACGAATCACAAATCACTTTTTGTATGGTTTATTTATGATCTTATTATTATAGGGAAACAAATGTTTTTTGTCAAACAAGATGTGCAGATCTTTTATTGTACAGTATAGTATGCGGAACTATATAACTATACCATTGGCGGTTAATTTTTTTCTGTTTATAGTATATATATGTTCTCGACACACTTGTAGTAATTATTGAAACTCTAAAGTATTCTTATTATTTCGGAAGACAATATGCGTGCTTTTTTATTCAAGCTATTTTTAATTACTAAAGACTTATTAGTCCCAGATGATGAACACAAATAATATTTTTAAATCAAATTAAAAAAATACGTTCCTTATATAAATTAATTTAAGAATATAACTTTTGGCTGACCAACAAACATTCAGAATTATTAATGCATTTAAAATATTTGATTTTAAATATGATGAAAGTGCTTGTTTATCTCTTGGATTTGTTATGGATATAACTGCACTGCAGTGTTGCAGGTCTTCAGTTTTAATAATACTATTGCGGTTAAACTATACAATAGTTTTGCGTGGCCAACAAACACGCAATCATCATAATAAACGTTTCTTTTGTTTCATATCTTTTATTCAATCTTTTAGCTATAAACCTTTTGTAAATAAACAACCAATTATTCTTCACTGAATTAACAATTCAGCGAAAGTTTAAGCTAAAAGACGAATTTTATGTAAACAAAAAAATATATACTTTAATTTATGCTAAGTTCATTTCAGCTGCAGCAATAGTAAGTTAATATTGGTCAAACTAAACACTTAAGTTTTCACAAATTTAAATGTGTAGTAAAAAACGCAGCTCCTAAAAACTATTTACTTCTATAACCCATGTATTACGTACATTCAAATTAATTCGAACGGTGTATACCTAGCGGTAAGTAGTTCAAGGTAAAGGTTTGAAAAACTTGAGTCGCATCTTCAGCTAGTGCTGTAGACACATTGTAAATAGCGTACTTTCTTCACTTCTTACTGTTCTTACCATGCCTGTATAAACCTTTACTGTAGCTTTGTTTTTTGGTTCAAATTTTGCTAACACACGGAGTAATAATTTTGTACTTGATAACATTAGTCGCTCTAAATAGGTTTTCGACTAATTTAGAATAAGAATTCTTTACGCGTTTACGTCGTAAGGTTCCAATTTAAATCTTCATTTATAAGTTTTATACCTTAAAACTATAGATGTTATTCTTCGATGTTATATTATACCTAACACAACGGTTAAGCCCGTGCAAAAAACATTATTCATTGTTAAAATCAATGCAACGAGTTTAATTATTATTATAGTAAGGCAATATTTATTATACTATACAGCACGACCACAGAGTCGTGCTGTATAGTATAGTGTGGGAAGTTGAACACCTTGCCGTGTTGGCGATGTTATAGTAGTAAGTCGAAGTATTCGCTCGCTTAATAATGAAGTCTGGGATGCTTTAGCTTTATTCTAAAGACCTACGAACACTGGCATGGAATGTAGAAATTACTTATTTTTTACCAAAGCATTTTAAGATTTATGAATATTATATTATATGAATACGACTTAACTTGTAAAATTAAAATTGATTTTTCTCGAAACCTCAATATTCCGAACATGTATATTATGCTGAAAATAAGTCTAAAACCACTATGTATAATGTACATTACATCAATATTTTGACTTTTTGATGATATTTAGCAAAGCTTTTAGAAAGAATAAATATTTGTTTCATTCTGTGTCATCGAAAGACATTTCTTAAGACGGTATTGGAGAGCGCTTAGTGATCCCGCGTGGATATGTCGCAACACGTAGCTGCAAGCAAAATCAGACCATGGTATGCAGTGCGAAGTAATGCAAACGATCCAACTAAACGCAACTTATAACTGTCAGCAGCTGCTGTTCAGACGTACTTGGGCGTTTTGTGGGATAACTTGATAGTCCACTGGAAGGGTAGTGTCCTTGCGGCTAGTTATGGTATTTTGGTTGGACCAGCGTTGTTAAAACAACAGTACTTCGAATTTATACCCGTAGTTTTGACAGTGTACGTCAAAAGGTGACCCCCACATACTGGCATTCATTGAACGAATATAAAATGTAGGGGTTCCCCACTGGAAAAAAGTATTTTGTAGTTCGGCGAATGTATGAACCATCCACGATTATTTTCCACTTCAAATACCGTACATAGATATGTATTGTCACAATATAACTCATTGTAGACTAATCGGTTAATGTTACCATGAGTACTTTAGATTATCGTATGTGTTGTTGCATCAAAGAATATTCATCTTATTTAAGATATGATTAATTATATTTAGCCAGTAAAACATAATTATAGAATTAGTTCCACTTTTATGTATTCATGCTTTAAGTAGGTAACGGGATCACAGGTGTGTTGAGATTCGTAGACGAACAAAAGTAATCAACATAGCCCGGTGGATTAGCAAGTTGAAGTGGCAGTGAACAGGCGACTTAGCGCGCAGAGCTAATGGCTGCTGGACCTTAAGATTCTGGTGTAGAGGTAGAAGTACATATGTGTGTATGACAAGGCGGACAAATAACTTTGTTAAAGTTGCGAGGCTGAATGACGAACGTTTTTACGAAATATACGAGGGAAGTCCATCTCTAGTGGAAGTCTTACGGCTGAAATGATGATAATATTGTGGATCTTCGTCCGAATATCAGCATGGCAATGATCATAAATTATAAAATTTAAACGTATAATAACATTATACTTTCCTGCACAAATATGGATGATATTTCACTGTGTGTTATGTCTGTGTGTTATGTCTTATAATGAAAATACATTAATATATCCGTTTTGTTTGGTTTTATCATGGCGTAACAATTTTATCGTGATTAGTGGTATCATATCGCTATCAGAAGTGCGTAACTTCGAAAATGAGATTTCTGTGTACTCACTGCTACGGAAACCTTTCGCCAAACAACTAAACTTTTTTATTCGGGCTTAGAAAAAATAAAAACAAAACGAAGGTTTCCATGTCGTTTTTATTAAGTTGGTTTTGTCTACAATGTATCATTTACAAATAATAAATTATAACATGTATTTTTAACTAAATATATGGTGACAAATTTTTAAAGCTACAATTCGAGGCTGCAATATTAAAAAAGCTGTCGTTGCAATCTAAGTGAGCTGGTTATTATGACGCTTATCGTTATGTTCAGAACGAGTTAAATGCTATGTAAATATATTTCACACTTGTTAAAGGTGGACTAGTTATTTTATACCAATCGTTGTTTGCAATTTACGTTTTGTATAAGATATACATAAACAGGAACCGGCCAACCCACACAGCACATGTAATGATTCATATAATTTTAATTTTTGTTCTTATAACTATTTCACTTATGTCTTTACTCTGCAAAGATCTCTTTAATCAATTTTTACTTGATTTTTTAAATTCATAAAATGATTTCAGTGTGCCGCACTGTTTTTATTAAAGATCATCGTCTACAAAAATTTGACCCGTAAATCTGTCTGAAAAATTGTGAAACCAAACGAAACCGGTGCTATATAGATAATAAAAAAGTCAGTTAAAACTCGATTCTGTAAGTATCACGTACAGACGTAAGTCGCCATATTTATTTATTCATTGCGATAAAATAATTAATTTATATGTATCGAGACCTTACTTGTTTCTGTAGAAGTTTCCATTATCGTTCATGTATGTATATTAGTAGTTAGTTTTATTCTAAAAACGATTAGTCATGGTTGCTACTACAAAGACATTTTAACAATCATAAATGATACAGTCTAACATATGCCGATCAGGTAATAATAGTGTGCGTTGCAACGATCCGAGCAGAGGTTCCCTGTGGAATATAAGCCTCCTCCACAGATTTTCAATAAGACTGGTTGAAGCGGCCTGCATCTAGCGTCTTTCGATGATCTTAATAAAGTGGTCAGTTTACATGGTGGAAATTTTACACTACGCTCGCTGGTCTGTGGTTTATATTCCAGAATCCTAAGGCACCAGCAGTCATCTGTTCTGTGTGTTATTTGACCGGCCTACTATAACTTCAAGTGACCAATTCGCTGGGCTAAGTCATATATATCATATAAGTCATATTTTCATTTGTCAATGGATAGCCTCATTTCTGATTCAAACTCTCACTGAAATCACGAGCATAGGCCTCCAATTGTATATAGCCTCCATTGCACGCATGTAATGTAACAAACAGTATATAACAAAGTGATATATTAATTGAACTATCTTACAAAACCCGATCGCAAAAATTTCCATTTATTAGATATGCAAAACCAGTTAGTGCTTGCGATATTCATGCCCTCAATAAAACACCAATGAATTTAAATCGACATTGCTATTCCTGTGTGTTACCTATTTTCTAAGTGGAAATCTATTTTAAATAAGAAGACTTTTTGAAAGAGTCCAATGTCCACGAAACACTATAGTTTTATACTGGAACTAAGTATATAAATGCTTTTACACGTGGTTATCGAAAATGTAAAAATGTGGGATGGTCTATTTCTGAATGTAGCAACACCGCATTATCATAACTTTCAGGCCTCTTTAGACATCAAAAACCCTCTTAAAACCTAAAAGATTTTGCTTACTTAAGAGTTAATTCATATTACTAAGTATTCTGTCGATTTTACTTTTGAATATACAAATTATACTTTTTCCTAAATTATTATTGCATAATATTACAATTTTTTCTAATGTGTTCAATATTTATTTGCACTATGCTCCTCCAAAAACTTTTCCTTATATACTCCCTTGTCGTATGTGACAACTCGAATTGATAACGTTGACAGTTTGTTGGTACGACCTTGATTTATTTTAAATTTTGGTAGCGAAATGTCATCGAAAAAAATGTATTGTGTATTTTTAAGGCTATCCTAAAAACATTTTTTTAATGCTCGAAAGCGATTAAATGAACTACGTATTCACTAAATTGCAAGCAAGTAAAGTTTCCGTAAAAGAAAATGTATAATAAATTATACATGGCGGTTTTAAACAGATAAAAAAGCTTTAAAGATGCGCTACTAATGTACACTCTATTCAAAAATCAATGGTTTCATTAATGATTTAATTCACGGTATATAGTCAGAAACAGAATTTTCAAAATACGATTAACTACATATTAAAATTTATAATATATTTTGTACCTGTTCCCGCAGACTTTATACTGCTATAAATTATTGGTTTGTTGCATTATAATAGAAAAAGTAAATAATGTAACAAATTTCGCTGTGTTCATTTTTATCCCCTATAAAAATTATTAGAAATAGATGTAAAAGCTTTTAAAGCTTGTTGCTATGAAATTTTCAAATGTTCATTGAAGCTATATATTAACCCTTTTAAAACATTTACACCTATAACCTATCGCCATGTGTGTGTATAAAATGATAACACGGTCACGTTTGTCATTTTTCGGTATCAAATGCCGAGTCTTATTTCCCTAGAAATTTCATCAGTTCTTTCATAAACAAGAACACATAATCGCTTGTCAACTATTTATTATATGTCACACAAAATAGACTTAAATTTAACTATCCAGTCAGGTTGTAAAAAAGCGTAACAAGAATGAAAATAAAGAAAATATTTTGGTTGTTCAATTATTCAAAAAGACAATAAAAATAATATTTTTAAACTTTATAAAATAAATATCACGATTAAAAGAATAAACTCGCTGTAATAACAACTCCCGAGGCACATTTAAATGAATACTATGTGCGTAAGCACTGCCCTAAGCATTGTTGCATAAGGTTTCTTCAGTGTTATCAATACTCTTGAGAGTCGCTCACACCCAAAACCTGTTCACTGATAATAAAGCAATTACCTTCGACTTCATGTAATAGAGCGGTCTAATCACTTTCTGTTAATGGCGAATAAATGGACCTTAGACATTACACATCGATTGTACTACGTATACTCAATTCAATTCTTTTTTAATAAATTTTTAAATTTAACACTATTATACATCTAATCTGGCAAGACTGGCGGCCGCTGGACTTTTCAGGTTCTGGAGTGGAGACCATGGAACGGCAAGTGCAGCATAAGACATAACCATAAGATGGATTTGGTCATCGGATGACCTTGGATTCTAGTTGTTTTGCAAACGATTTATTGGGAATTCATCGGGAAAGATTACATCTAGCAGTGGGCATCCTACGGCTGTAATGAGGATGATGACACATGAAATCGTTAAATCATGGTAACAAATTTGTAAAATTGATATGATTCGTTAGTCTGACCGTATCAGCAAAAAATAACGTTGTCATTAAAAATAAGAAAATACCAATTATAAAAATATAACACATTCTGGTCAAATTTAGATATTGTAAATGTACATTAGTTTAGTTGATGTTATTGATGTGTGGGTTGATGAGTTGTTTTTTTAAATCCCATAGATGGTATTGATTATGTAAATAGAGGTAGTAATTACTACAGAAACACTTAATCCAAAGACAATTTTTTTTTAAATTTGCTCGCCGTACGTCACTGTATCTTACTTATTTATATTATTTAATATTTACCTTTTCACGACCTGTTTACTTAAACTTTTTTCTGATATACTCGTCTCATTTAAAATGTTATAGCAATAAATTTTCTAGTTCTATAATTTATTTAAACCTTTAATTTGCACTAGAAGTAGTTTACAAAAGCGTAGTAAAAATTTTCGAACGTGTATTTTTTAAAGAATAAATTATACAAAACGTTCGATTTTCTTTCACCCCGTATATTAGTGTTCAAATAAAGTAGAACTTAAAACTACAAGAATAATTAATTATGTTTAAATAAAATGTATCTAAAAGGAATCTATGCGGACGAGGTTACTAACAAAATCGACTACAACTTCACAAAGCGGTAAATAGATAACGATAAACCATTTAATTTTTTTGATATAACCTGTGTAATGTTCCATCTATCAGGTATCAGCCAATGAAGATTATGCCGTGGAAATATATATAAAGTGAGTAAAACAAACGTGTTGCAATAAAATTTTGTTTTAATAGTTGTCTGAATGTGATGCAGATCGCACGCGCGCTCCGACCTGTAACAATTATTTTTTAAACCTGATTAAAATAAGTTAACTTTAATTTTCAGTAACGTATAAAAAGACATTCTGTGATCGATATGGGCAGTGAGAAAAAGAATTATGTGAAGAAAGAAGAAAAAATGAAGAAGCAACCGACGGCTAAAGAATCTCCAGGAGTAATTCAGCGGTTGTTCTTCTTTTGGACATTTCCCTATTTTTATAATGGAAATCGTCGAGATTTAGAAGAATATGATTTAGTGCCGGCGAAGTCTAAATATAATTCTAAGATTGTTGGTGACAAATTGGAAAGGTTAGTGGTTTTTAATTATTTTAAAAAGTGTAATAATAGGTTTTCTTCTACATCTCGTTACTTATAGATATGACGGTTATTATAAAAAATCTAGAATACTTTCTTCAACAATATATAACAAAAAATTGTTATTTTTAATTTAAAACTTGATAATAGCTGGATTGAAACCAAAAGTTCCATCACGCATATCCTACATTGAAAGAGTTTAACTATTTTTGAGTTTAAATCATTTTAAAATAATTTTAATAGACAAATTTTCATTGTTCATAGTATATTTGCAATTTCAATTTTTTATATCTATCTATATAGTTAGTTATATGGGTAAAACATTTTAAACTCCACGATAGATTTTATAAATATAAGTGTATTTATATATGCTCCAGTGGGAAATTGTTTTGATTTAGTAAAATTTTAATTTTTATTGTTATTTTTTTATTTCTACACATATAATCAATTTTTATTATGTTTTAATAATGAATCATTTTTTCGAATTAAAATTGCCAAAAATTTTATTTTATATTGTTAAGCGATTTTATTCTACTTTAAAATTAGGTAATAAATATAATGAACTAAACAAATAACGAAAAGAAATCTGTTCATAATCGGTTAGCAAATTTTATTTAATAAAGTGAGTCAGATACTCTTTAATAGTTGGTGTCTTGTTGAGTATGCCGTTCTAAAAACTCATTAATCCAATTTTTTGTTATATTACGTTGTTATAAAACGACGCGTATTTTAATGACAATCAAATCTTTAAGTCATTACTAATAAAATTATACGTGGATTTCCTATATATCAAATATTATTAAATAAATATACACGATATTTATTTTGCTTCGTTAAATAATAAAAGAAAAGCATATACTTAAATACAGTCACTATCACTGTAAACGAGATTTCTATGGTTTTGCATTTAAATAATGCAAGACCATAGAAATCTCGTAATAAAAATAATAATTTAAATAATTAATGCTCAATTAATTCATTAATAACATTCAAACAATAACAGATTACTATGATGCGTAAGCACGTATCTCAATATTTACATTGTACTTGTTACCTTCCCGGCAAAAAAGGTAGTATTATCAAAATAGAAATACTGAATTAAGTCCTGTCGTGTTTTTTTTTATTAAAAAATGCAATTGACTTTAGTTGTAAAGCTTTATTACTCACAAAGATATTAAAAACATGTGTACTTATGGTTCTAGTATGACTGTTGAAAATGTGGCACGAAATTTGTAACATACTTTTTTATTTAATTTTGAAAAAAATGTAGACGTTAATGAATAAAATTATTTTAGGGTCATACCTCAAGACTCTTAAAAAAAGTTTTTGATGATTGACCTTAATTCGGTTTTAGTTTCCTATATTTTTTACTATTCGATTTCTATTTAAGTTTAATTATTTTCATTCTAATAAATTTAATAATAACTAAATTAATAAAAATATTCCGTGTTAGAGAAAACAGTTCATAATACCTTTTTATGGAGAGAACTGAAAATAAAATTTTAGTTTGTTTTAACAATTTAAATGACTTCTAACATTTAAATTGTACAAAATGAGCAACTGTCTTATATTTATTTATCGCGATGTGTGACTGTAGAATTTGTTTTAAATAAAAATATTGTTCTTAACGGTTTTAGTTCACAGCTGAATAAATATACAATTTTTATTAATGTCAAAGAATTCTCGGCGTAATGTATGAATGTCCAACGAACTATAAATTATATTTTCTAATATAAGCTATTGTATTGTGACATTTGTTTAAGCAGAATAATTGAGCATGCGTGTTAAATTGTAATTGTCTTAATATATTATGAGCGTTCCATATATTTGATTATATATTGGGCGTTGCATAAAAACGCGTCAAGATAAATGCCATTAATATTTTTCATTAAAAAATAGCCTAAAACATGGTGCTAATTTCTTTCAACAATAAGTACTTTTTTTCTTTTTAGCCAATAGATGCCTACTACAAGGCATAAGTCTCCCCCAAAGATTGTTACTACGTTAGTTAACTTAGAACAATATGAAGTTTTACGACTTTTAAAAGATTGTTATCATAGTCATTTCATAAAAAAAATATTCTTAATGACAAATGTCTAATTTAATAATTGCTTTTCTAAAAAATATGTCGTTCTATACAGGGTTTTAATTAGAAAGTTAAGTAGTATCATGAGTTTTTATTTACATTATCATAATTTTTTTTATTATGTTAGTTCAATTACGAAAATTTGAAAAATAGAAAGTGAATAGCATAACTTAGAAGATATTTATGTTTAAAATTTAAATCTCGTTTCATTAATTAGGCACTTACTTCATGCTCTGTGCTTTCACAAAATTAATAAAACTTAACTTTTTACGCAATGTTATCATGATACTGCTGAATTTTAAAAATAGATAGAAAATATTACTTCACCAGATAACAAGTACAATATTTAAAGTGAACATTTTCTTATTGTTACAATTATAATATAGTATTCGTCACGACTCAACAATAGCTACGAAACAATATCATGACCGGCAGCAATGAATACATACTACATTTTTATATACAAGCCTGTATTAAAGTTAGATTTTCGTACTTTTAAATTAAGAATTGTATTAACTTGTATTGAGAATTTGTACTGAAGGGTAAAAGATATTCAATTATTTTGATGTTTTACGCAAATTAAATATACATGCACGTCTTTGAGACTGTGTCGATGGGATCACGGATTCAACGATTTTGATTTATTAGGCGGTACCCCGTAATAACCAAAGATTGGATAGTTATGTATCAATAAAAATAAATTGTAGATTTATGGTTTTTTCGTTCTAGTAGGAATTACTTTAGTAGTTTATCTACATTGTAGTTCTACACATAAAAGAGTTTACAACAATAATTCGTGGTTGTTATAAAGATAAGAACTCTTAAAAGTTCGTTCTTTGTGACATGTTTTTAATTAAACACATTTACTATTGCAAATATCTATGTTAATACTTTTCCGCCCGCCACGTGTTAAGCTTAACGGCATTAATTCAATTAAAATTGTATTCTTCATCATTATTATAGCAACTGTAGAACGTTCATAGCAGGAAAAATCTTCCTCCATATATTTCATATAGGACCTGTTCGAAATGTCGTGTCTCAGGCGCATTCCGACGGTCGTACTTACGGTAGTCAGTTTGTCAGATGGAGGTTTCTACTCCAGACCTTAAGGTACTTAAGGCCATCTGTTCTGTGGGTCTTATGACTTGCCAACCGTCACTTCAATGACGTAGTTAAAGAATTTAAAAACCATTAAAAAATTATAATAGACCGGAATTTCTAATGTATCAGTGGGATGAAGTGTGAAGGTTTATTAATATTTTCTAATTAAAATTTCCTTATCTTAACCTCTCTCTCAAAATTTAGTAAGTATTTAATAAGTATGAGAAGATAAAAGTCTCTTTAAGAATGATAAATTGTAGACGCGCGTACATGTTATTTCCGATAAATAATATATTTTTGCAATTAGTTTCTTTACATTGACCCAAATATTCAATGTCTTTTTTTTATTATTTATACTCCTTTTACTCTGAGTGATAACGTGAGTAGGATGTTAAACTAATGATAATTTTATCTAAGTACAACTTACAACTTAGTTCCTTCGGGTTTTAAATAACAATAACAAACGCAGCGTCGAGAATACTATTTGGAGATGTAGTTCGTCTCCTAGGCGCAGTAATTGATTATTGTTTACTCGCTATGGCAATAGAATAAAAAAATTGTTTGTATTTTTAATTGAAGATATATAATGTATTCCTTTCCACAAAAATAACGAATAGACCTAACGTCAGATGAAATATACCGCCGAATTATGTAATAATAAGAATTATGTACGCTAAAAAAATGTTCTGTCAAAATTATGGTGGTAATCTATTTGTTCTTTTAATTTTACTAACTTTTTATATAAACGTGTGCATGATTTTTATTATTAAACAAATTGTTACATGGTTATGAACTAAGGGAGATTGCCGCCATTTATATATACAGAGACTAGCTGTACCCTGTGAACGAATGTATTCTCGCCAAGTTTTATATCTATACGTGTTATAATTGCTTCTTTATTATTAATTTTCTAATTCTTTATTATATTTTCAATAATGATGATGATGATGAAAAGCTACTGTTTGAAAATATTTTTTGATGAACACTTCGTAAATCTTCCTTGCGGGTGGAAATTCGGAAAATCCTTTCTTAGTTGATCTGTGTTTGGCAAAAGAATATCCCTACCAACTTTCTAGTTTCTAAACCTTATGTTATATATATATATATATATATATATATATATATATATATATATATATATATATATATATATATATATATATATATATAAAAGGTTCACCCCTTAAAATATTCTTAATTCATTACATGTTTAATTACTTATGGTTATTTAATTATATTAAAAATAAGTTGTGTAGATTTTTTTTCATTAAAGTCGATAAACGATATTTTATTAAAAAAAATAGGCTTCTGAATCTGGTGATAGAGCATGTATTTGTCTAACCTCAAAAAAAATTAAATGTAATAATATACGTATTTTTAATATAAGCTTTGAAAATTTCGCCGTTATTCAAATTATTTAAGAAGTAGTACTTAAGTTTGAGGATAATGTTATCTGCTGTTAAACTAAGATATAATTTTGAGAGTAGTCTGTTAAATAATCTCGGTTGAAGATAGGAGGCGGTCCGCACGGTGTACGTAATATTATCAATCAGTACGTTATATTCTGAATAAGCGTATAAAGTTTTAAGATGGCCACCAAAATTGACATACTCCCAAAAAAGTATATGACATCATTATAATATTTCTTTAAGATAAACTCCTAATCTTGATAATAATTGGTCTGCAGTCTATCGTTCTTTAACAAGTTTTTTTTTAAGATTATAACACTAACCATTATTTCGGCCCATTATTTATTTATCTGATGTAACCATTGGTTTAACTAACTGCAGTTTTATTTTATATTGACAAATGTTATTTTAGAATTCTATTTTAAAATCCTCGATAATGTTTTCAAGTTATAAAAAAATGTAACCTTACTTTTCGCGTCTAATACAATTAAAAGATACACATTTGCTTAATACGTTCTCATTGTACTTTTTTTAGAAATTGGTTACTAGAAGAGGCGGCTGCGAAGGCTGCCGGCAGAAAGCCATCCTTTATCAAAACTCTTGTGAAGACCTTTTTTTGGTCATTTATGCCAGGCGGAATCATACAGTTGTTGTCTGCAGCTATTAAGTAAGTAACTTTTATTGATTCTTTTCCAAATTTATTTCCTTAATCGCATTCCAGGACAATGTCGTTATTTTAATTAATACGAGCGTTTGAGTAGCCGTGAAGCATAGAAAATTATAATAATGTTAATTAGACGCTGATAACATTTTTTTTCTTTACGTATGAAGAAAATGTAGCTTATTTTTTATAGCATGACTACGATATTTTATGCTATTTTAAAATAGCTATGTACGGGGAAGTGTAGCACTCACGGAAAATAATTTGTATTTTTATTGTTTAAAACCGGAGTAAATTCTTAGAAATCCAGAGTATTATTCAAAGTGTTATAATATTTATAAAATTATTTATGTTCTTGAATTTTTTATGTTAACACAGGACTGGGACGCCCTTGTTGTTCTCCGAATTGCTTTCGTACTGGTCAGTAAATTCAACGACCACGCGACTAACTGCTACCTACTACGCTCTTGGAATGATCATAGGCAACTGGATAGCAGCCTTTTTGGGACATCATGGCAATTTCTTGTGTCAACAATTTGGAATGAAGCTGAGAATCGCTATCAGTTCTCTTATGTTCAGAAAGGTTATACACTTATAAATATTCTATCTTGTATTCATAACATGCTCGAAATGTCTTTTGGTAAAACAGTCGTAATAGTTAAAATACCTCTTCTACAGTTATAATTAATAGGTATATTTTTTTTGCAATATTGCAGGTAATTTTAATAAATTTAGTTTGAAGTTAAAAAGTTTTTTTACATAAAGCTTCAAATTTACTAATTAACTATAAATATGTATATGTAGAAGTTATATATTACGTAATAAATGTAGCCTGCATTGTATTCTTACAATATTTCATATGCATTACGTGTAAAAAATAGCTTTATACTGACTTATTGTTTCAATAGTTTATCAGTATAACTATCGTGGAATGTTCCATTGCTTTGAATTAACTTTGAGTTTATTGCAGATAATGCGGATGAATAACGGAGCGTTGGGCGAGACGACGGCTGGAAAAGTTGTGAACATTCTTTCAAATGACCTGCAGCGTTTTGATTTGGCATTTCTCTTCCTCCATTATGTTTGGATAATTCCGCTGCAACTTGCTGCAGTCTGCTATCTCGGTTACCTGCAAGCCGGCATTGCGGCTATAATTGGGTTGGCGGCTTTACTTATCATCGCGCTGCCTATTCAAGGTTATTAAAAATATATAAATACATGTTCTAGCGAAAACAATCGAGGATTAAGAATGTACAATGTACATCATCAGATATAGTCTATTTTATCATGTGTATGTAACCTACATAGGTAATAATTTATCTACGTCGTAACGTAATCTATAATTGTTAAACCGCTATTAATGATATTAATAATTAAATACATATTATACTTTGAAAGTAGTGTTACAACCTAACAATTTTAATGCATTCATTTAAGGTCTACTCTACTTTTAAAAGATGTAACTTGATTTGATGTACTATTCGTTAACTTGTGAAAATTTAATATTCTTAAAATGCCGGAAATATATTATATTTGGACTTTCAACAACATCATATGTTTAAGTAACCATTGACATTTCACCGCAAAAGTAAAAACATGTTAACAAAGTAAACATTTTTTTAAAGGTGGTCTTGGAAGATATCTTGGTACAATAAGATTCCGTACAGCAGAAAAAACAGATGATCGTATCAAAATAATGAGTGAGGTTATTAATGGAATACAGGTAAAAAAGTATTATATCGTAGTATATATTATTAAGTAGTATATATTGTTTTCTGTAACATATAACTTAGGCTCTATTAAAATAAATTGACTACACGATATAAACTCCACAAAAATATTTAAATTTATTATTAAACGTTTTCAATTTAAAATTATAAAACTTTAGAACCTTGTATTTGATTTTTTTCAGGTTATTAAAATGTACGCATGGGAAATTCCTTTCCAAAAAGTTGTCGGTCAGAAACGAAAGGACGAATTGAAAGAAATTAAAATAGCTTCAATCCTGAGAGTGATTTTCCTCGGATTCATGATTTTTACTGAAAAAGCGGCACTTTTTATAACAGTACTTGCTCTAATTTTATTCGGAAATGTTTTGACCGCAAACACCGTAAGTGTATTTTTTGAGCGTAATCATTTAAAATATTTTATAAAAACCGTAAAAAAGTCAACGCACTTACAAACACATTATTACTGATCTATTTTTCACAGATATTTAGACAAGCCATAAATATAGATTAGGATATGGTTATCATAACACAAACGTATTTTTCCTATCATAAAATGACGAGGTATCATCCGTTCACTTGGTCCCAATTTAAAACAGCCACTGCAGTATAACAACATTTTTAAATCAACATTACATTTAATATCTCAATTAGGCATTTATAATTATTTCTTTTCTATTGAATCAGCAATATCGTCCGTATCTCTGCTTGCTATTCGAGTTTTTATTAAAAACTTGTGGCAAATGAGAATCGTTATATTCTATAGTTATTTAATTAATAGCTACAGCATTCGTTTTCATGCATCATTATTATTTTCCCGCTTCTCCCAAAGTGATCTAATGAAGTTGGTCAGGACCGGCTTGTGACTAGCCTCTTTCGACGACTTTAATCAAGGTCCTCTGTCGTCGAGAGATCATCCTTGCCATAATAGGCTAAACAAACATTTAGAAATTAAAGAAAAAAACAATTTAGTTATACAACTACTTGGAGGTGTAAATTTTTTTAATTTTTTATTCCAGATATATCCATTACAACAATTTATGAATGCCGCTGAATTTAATATTACGTTAGTACTACCTTTAGTGTTAACTTTCGTTGCGGAATTAATGGTCTCATTAAAAAGAGTCCAAGAGTTTCTTGCTTTAGGTAAGTTAACGGATTACTTATGTTATATATTTTAATGCTTAGCAAGCATTTTTTATAGCATCGAATTTCGAAAAACTGTTTTACCAGTAATAACCATCAGAAAATACAATTTGAAACACGTGGTAATAATTATATATGTATAGTGTTAAATTTGAGATATGTATAAACAATTGTAAAACATTTTAGAAAATAATCAATGTGTTTTGCAGAGGATCGGGTTGATTTAATTGCTAACACAGATCTACAACACAATCTGTTTCAAAACGTCGCTGGAAGCTTTAGAAAATTCAAAGAGCCCGCAGTCAAACCTATTTCGTATCAATTAAAATCAGAACTGTATTCAAGTAACGGTAAGAAGTATTTTTTGTTTCCTTTCACAAGATCTTATTACATTTTTTCTTAAGTATATACTATTAATTCTATTCAAACATAACATAGGCTTACGATATATAGATATTATAGTTTGGCTAAAATTGAGGTCACTTGAAGATTTCGCACGATAACATGTCATTAACTTTGCTCATAGATAACCTAATAAGGCATTCTAGTTCTAGTGTTTCGGTTTCAAGGGTGCCATATCCGGCAAATTTTCAAAGCTACATATATAGTATACAAGGTGATTGATTGTAGATGTGAAGGTGTTAATGTATAGCTCTTTTGATGTCAATGAATGTATGGCTTATGCTAAAAAAATTCAATGGTTTCAGAAATATTAAATAAAAACAATACTAAGAAATTCGTATTACTAAACTTTAAAATTAATTATTGTTTACTAAATGTCCTAACAAATTTTAAACTGCATTAAGTTATTGCTGCTGTGGGATTCCAAAAGAAAAAAAAAATGGTACATATTTCAGAGTGATCAATTCATACAGAATGGTCGGAAATAGGTCTAAAAACTTTAAAGCTTTTTTCTTAAAAATAAGCTTTGCATTCACTCCTTAAAATCTTTTACACCTATAAACAATAACCTTGTGTATTTCAATGTAGCTATCTGAAAGAAAAGATTAACAATTATGTTTTCATCATTTTGGGTAATATAAGAATCAGGTAGGTAAATGAAGGAAGGTAGCTACGATTACAAACTGTGCTACAATGATTTCTTAAATTGGTGTAATGTATCTTTCATTCGTAAGTAATGTAAAAGATCTACCTGTATCCGGGTTGTAAATATATCCTTTGTTCTATAATACTATAAACAAATCAAATGTTCTATCTAAATAACTTTCAAAAATTTCAATTATCAAAGTTTATAAAATTTGAGGATTCTAATTAATAACTTTATGAAATGATTGAAAAACAAGTGAAATTAATAATAAAGCTTTTATTTTCTTAGGTTTTACACCAGCGCCGAGGCAACTTCGTAGAAGCCAATCGCAGCCGAACTATGACATGGCAGTGGAACTGCGGGACGTTAGCGCCAGTTGGACTGGCGACCCGAATTTCTTGGCACTCAAGAATATATCTGCACGCATACGCAAAGGGAAGTTTTACGCAATCATAGGAGCTGTGGGGTCGGGGAAGGTACGAACAAAGCTTTTTTTCTTGTTTTTTTTTTTGGTTACTCTGTTACATAACAATTAAATAATTTGATTACTTAACAACTCTGAAAACTAAGACATATTTTAATTGACTTTTTATCACACACACTTCTTATGCCTGCCTTTACTGCGTTGGCGCGTTTGCAGAGAATAATCAATGACGCCCGCTGAACCCCTTTTGGCAATGGTAGCTACATATTCTTGATAGTACGACGTATAGGTCATTAATATTCATACAACAAATACGCTGCTTAGTAACTTAATTATAGGTTTTATTTAGAACAATGGCAAAATTAAAATAGGTCTTTTCGATTGGAAAATTTCAGTTCAGTTGCATAAGTAATTCTAAAGAAATTTGTATAAATTTGAATATCTAATTTAGATCTGTGCATAGCATATACTTATTTCGATATTATATAACAAAACTATACGGGATTTATTAATCAATTTAGGATAATTTTATGTAAAAAAACTTAGAAGTCTATGTTGCTCAACAAAGAATAAATTAAAATCAAAGTTTAATTAATACCTTGTAATATTTTTTAGTCCTCGTTATTGCAACTTCTACTGAAGGAATTGCCCGCAGCTACTGGTAGCGTTTCAGTCTTCGGCAAAATTTCATACGCAAGTCAAGAGGCGTGGCTTTTCCCGAGTACGGTTAGAGAAAATATTTTATTCGGCCTGCCGTTCATCAAGGAAAAATACCGCAATGTACGTAATAACAATTGTTTTAGTGTACTTATAAAACATATCGCTTTGTGTAAACAACGTGGTAAGAATTATTGTGCAATATTGTGTTATCAATATAAACGTAAATAAAGTTGCTGTATTCACTACTAAATATGTTTATACTTTACGTTGTTAATAACAACATGGATATTAAAACGTGAATTAACAATATCAAAGAGTTGTATTTTTTAATTTTTGCTTTAATTTAGTTAGGTAAGTTTTTTTTTTAATTGTAGTAAGAGTAATTTGGCGTAATTTAAAATGAACGGCAAATATAATCTGATTAATTTTTACAGGTATGTCGTGTTTGCGCTTTGGAGAAAGACTTCAAACAATTTCCTTACGGCGATCAAACCCTAGTTGGTGAAAGGGGTGTATCTCTCTCGGGGGGTCAGCGAGCTAGAATCAATTTGGCTCGCGCCGTCTACAGAGAAGTAATTGATTTTTTATTTGTACAACTACAAGCAATCTTTTTCAGAGCACACTTTACTCCCAAAATAAAATTAAACCCTGTTCTATGTATCATTAAAACTTTTGTGCTAAGTGTTTTGAAAGCTCCTAAAAGTCAATAATTGATTTATTAAACGTAATAACAAAATAGAAAAAGTTTCAAAACTACATTTAATGCAAATGTTATTAAATAAAAAACATAAGTTTTAATATTATTTTTTTACATTTAGTCTACGTAATATTCCTTTTTATTTGTGAGTGAAATTTTTCAGACATATACATTACAAGCTTGTGATTACTGGAGATGAACATTTTCTAAGGAACGTTCACTATAATTATTTAATCTAATCATTCACAAATACATTTAACAGGCAGATATTTATTTACTGGATGATCCATTGTCGGCTGTGGACGCAAACGTGGGCCGACATCTGTTTGAAGGTTGCATAAATGGCTATTTACGGGGGAGCACAAGAATCTTAGTTACACATCAAATTCACTTCCTGAAAGCCGCTGACTTTATTATTGTTCTAAGCGAGGTTTGTTTTTGAAGTTATATTATTCCAATAACTTTCGTACAAGCTTGTTTTTGTTTCTGACAAAAAATTCCTTCCCTTTTATTGATATTTTCAGACAAACAAGTTTCCTTTCTTTTTACGTTTAATTATATTCCAGGGTGGTATTGAAAACATGGGAACTTTCGATGAACTGGTGTCATCGGGTAAGGAGTTTGCAATGATGTTGGCTTCTTTACAAGAGGGGAAAGAAAAAGACAATGAAAACAACACAGCTGGGGTGAGTACTTGAAACTGCTTCCAAGGTAACTTTAATATTAAGAAGCTTTGGAAACCATTTAAAGTTTAATTTACAACAAATGGAAAAATAGTTTTCAAAAATAGGTCCTGCAAAATATTTAGCCTGTCAGGAATATTCCCTTTCAGATATTTCCATTTCATATGCATATATGTATATATTTTGTTATATACATATTTTGGTAAGGTTTTAAATATGGTGTTTATGAGAACTAGCTGTGAAAATGTTTGAAACTAGAACGAGTCTGTAAGAACAAAGCTCCTCGAGTTTGCCGAACTCGAAATGCCGTTTTAAAATTCAATAGTGGAGCAATGTCGTCTTACAGGTTTCAACATATCAGTTGCTAATTTATATACGTTTTTGCTTATCGTGTTATTTATTATAACATGTGCTATTTTACTGACTCACAATTAGTTGGCAATTTTTAATCAATGCTACGTAAAAAAACAAAATCTATAAAAATCCTTGAAAAGTCAGTTTAATTTTTGATTAAAACGCTGTACATACCTGTTCTCTCATTAATATTGTAACTACTTTTATTTGCTTGAACGACTTGATTATATAATATATATAAGAGATATATATAAGAGCCAAGATACCATACCAAGATCTCATCTTGGTATGGTCGTTTCAGCCCATAGACGCCCACTGGAAGACATAGACCTCCCCCAAAAAAAAAACCTAGGGGAATATACCATAATCTCCACCCTTAGCAGGCAAATTCAAGATTACAGTGTGGTATTATAGTACGCAGGAGATACTGCTGCCCATTCTCTGGAAAATTGTTTATGAGCAATTCTATAAAAAAAAATTATATACAAAAGTGTTAATGATATATAAGACTGAGGCGACCTACGATTGCAACTTTTAGTCCTGCTTTTTGTTACTTTGTTATGGGAAGAAATGCAAATATGTTAATTAACATTATCTATTTATCAAATCGGTCAATCGAATGCACATACATGTGTATTAATATATGAAGTTAATACAATTACTATTTGCTAGGTGTGGTCGTAGTAAATGAAAATAAATAAATAATATTATAATTAATTATTCTATTATTAATTGCAATAAATAACGGGAAGAAGGTAATAATAGAATGGTTTTAAATATGACAAAAGTACAAAATAGTGAAAATTGTTACATGTTTTTGGGTGTCAAGCGCTCGTTTCTATTTGTGACCGATTTGATTGTGATAAATTTCTGATATTTGCAACATACATTGCAACTTGTAATTATCAGAAAATTATAGAGAAAACACTTTCAATTTTAATGAAAACTTAATAATTCTTTGTAAATTTTTTTGCAATCACAGGAGACGAGGTATGTACTCGAACGTTATTGAAATTGTTTTAAGTTTTCTACATTTATCATCAACAACGCATATCAAATTTATGTTAATAAAAACTTTTTCAAATGATATATTTGTATATTTATGATTGAAATACTTTTTTAAAGTATATCCTGACGTTATTGTCCTTATTGAATCAAAAGAAAAATTAAGTTCATCCGTGCATAGCGTATATATAGTATGTAAGTTACTACTGATAGCCGATAATTATTATTATAAAGCAGTAGATTGGACTGCGTTAAAGTAGATATACAAACACATAAATAATTGTACCAAGGCAAATAACAGCAGTCTTTGTATAAAACAACCAAGTATTTAACAATCACTAAGGGGAATGTTAATTTAATGAAAACAATTTGAATATAAATACGTTGTTAACCCTGTGATACAAGTGTAATTCTTGACTTTGATATTGTCTTTTAATAGATTTTATTCATTAAACAACTGACCATTTTAATAACAATGTTATATATTACAATATTATAGGACAGCAGAACGATTTTCTGACTTCAGTTTTTATAATTACATAACTACTATAAAGCCCTGCCATTTTTTTAAATTTATTTACCAAACCAGTTGTAGTGTATGCGTTTTGATGCCTTTTCTTGGAGGAATGCAGAAGTTATTTAAATAGGTTTCAGTTTGTCACTATTACATAATACTCATTGTTTACCGTCGGGTAGGATTATTATAAAGTTCTTATGCAATAAACGGAAAAAGGTTTGATCAAAGAAATAGTTTTATACAAACTAATAAGCGTATTATGTTAATGTTTAATATTTATTACATTATTTCAATCATTTCTTTTTGTTTCAGAAAGTGGATGAAAAAGAAAGGCCAATGACAATGAGAACAACATCAATCAACGAAGGAGATGAGCCAACTCAATTTGAGGAGCAGAAAATGGCTGCCGAAGAAAGGCAGTCAGGAAATCTTCGTTGGGAAGTTGTTGCTACATACTTTAAGTCTGGTGGAAATATTGGCTTTATCCTCTTTACAATATTCGTTGTATTGATGTCATCTGCCTCAGCTGGCGTTGTCGATTACTGGGTTAGCTTTTGGTAAGTTAAGATGATATTAATGTAGATCAATACCCAATAACTTTTAAAACTTGATAAGAAATGTCAAAGTCAAAACATATTTTTTGTTCATAATAACATCAATAAAATATACATAAATTCTTTAATTACCTTAACATTTTAGGTCTAATCAAATGGCGACTTACGAAAAAGAAACAGGAGGAGATGACATGGGTAAGCATGCAATTATTGGATATGTTGTATATGATATACATATATGTATGTATGTTATATATGATTTATATTTATATATATATATATATATATATATATATATATATATATATTTGATATGAAATCACAAATAACTTGTAAGCTTTTTAAATTGAATAGTTAGCATATAAATTTCCTTGTTTGAAAATTTTGTTTATTGTATTGTTTAGTGTATTGATCGACAGAAAATAATAATAAAAAAGAAAAGAAAATAATCGATTTTTGGAAAAAGCACAAGTCATAACATATTACACGTATTAATTTTTTAATTTCAGAACCTGGTTTAGATGTGCAAGTTGGTCCCTTAACCACGGGACAGTACTTAATCATACACGGCTGCCTTGTGCTGATATCGATTTTAATTACAAACTTCCGAGCGATACCATTTGTTCAATTATGCATCAATGCATCAAGAAGGTTACACAATCTTATGTTCTCGACTATGTTAAAAGGCATTATGCGGTTCTTTGATACCAGTTCATCAGGTAATATTTTTACTTTTCATTATTATAACGCGACTTCAAAAAACTCATTTTTAACATATTTGCAATTATATACTTAATACTTACATAAAACTTATTCATACACAAAAATAATTAAATTATTTGAATGCACGTCTAGTGAAGTATTAAATTTCAAACGAAGTGTTTGAAATATATTTCAAATATGCTTAAAAATTGCTCTCGTAATCTATATCAGGACGCTATTTGTCGCAACAAACTAAATGTTATTAACAACAATTTTTCGAAGAAAATTATTGAGTCTAAAGTCCTTGTTTAAAATAAATATTTAGTACGTCTCATTAGCGTCCCTAATAATACAAGAAATACTTTTAAAAATGTGTTTAATTTAATTTAGTTGAAAAGCGTCATTTTACATTTTTTTAATTTTAGGTCGAATCCTCAATCGTTTCACTAAAGACATAGGTGCGGTGGATGAGATATTACCAAGAACTTTATTGGATGTGCTACAAATATACGGAAATTTAGCTGTTATACTAATACTGAATGCCGTGGCCTTGTACTGGACGTTGATACCATCAGCTGTACTTCTTATTTTGTTTTTCCTTTTCGTGAAGATATATACTAAAGCTGCTCAAGGAGTTAAGCGACTCGAGAGTGTCAGTAAGTTAAACATTGTAATACACATACACACACGCACTGAATTTTGAGATGGAACCGCTATTGTTAAATATACAGTACAACATGAAATAATAACAAAGTTGTAATAATTATGTATTTGATTTTTCTTTTAATTAACTTCTTACAACAAATCTTACTTTCAGCTAAGAGTCCCGTGTTTGGAATGGTGACGTCGTCACTAAATGGTATCGCTACAATAAGATGTTGTGAAGCCCAAGACCGTCTCATTGATGACTTCGACACACATCAGGTCAGTATTCATACTAGTATAAAAATAGTTGTCCCAGGCCCTCTGTGAAAACCATTTGAACGCCCCCGTCAATCACCCTAGGGGTGAAATTTCGACAAGTTTTGGCTGATCTCTACTCGGCGAAAGGAATTTTCGAACTAAAGTACCTTTTAGATCTTTAAACCTTGTTCCGAGATATCGTGATGAATAGAGCTGTTCCAGAGATATCTTGATGGTTTTGAACTATTTAATGAAGATTTGTATGAAGTAGTTCCGTAAAATATCCCTAAGTCGTTGTGTTTAGGGCGCATACGGCATTCGCACATTATTTACAAACCTTGGACTTGTCGCAAAGATAACCTTTTTTTCTCTCGTAGGGAAATCCCTGATTATAAAATATATACCTATTCATTGTGAGGGCGATTAAACTGTAATACTGGACTCTTACTTCCTAAAACCTCACGGCCGTCTTTAACCCTTTTGTCAAAATTATGGGAACGTTTTAATATACCACCGAAATTTCACGGCAGTGGTCTAGTGCCTCAACCTCGTATCGTACAGCTGTAGCCCGTTACCTGCTTCTAGGGGTACTAAGTAGTACTGGGTATCTTTCACTATCCTATATCAATCTCCTAAAAATAATTAAACTACGCATTAAATAGTTATTTTTTTCAATTGATTTAACTTACTTTTTAATTTGTAATGTATTTATCTGCAAATTATGCACCATACTTATTGTATTTAAACAGTTTTGTGATTTTTCTTTTACTTAGATAATATTTAAATAAGCTGGGGTGTATTGTTACGCACAATAGACTAAAAATATTATATGTTTTATATTCAATTTTAATAATTTATAAAAACGCTATTTGCTTTTAGCTGGAATATATTTACGGTTTCGTCGATTCATCTGAGACAGGTTTCACAGAAAAAAAATTTAATTCCTTTTAACGTTTTTTTAGGATTTACATACTTCGGCATGGTACGGATATTTAGGAGGCGGGTGTACATTTGGATTTTATTTAGATACAATGTGTCTAATTTACATAACGACTGTCATCTTCGTATTCCTGTATCTTGATTTTGGTAAGATATAACTTTAATAATTTTTAATTTATAAAGATAGAAACAATGTCTTCTGTGACTGGCTTATTTTATTTATTATCTTATATTTGTACAAAAAATAATAAGGGACATAGTTTTCTCTATTCGTTATATCCAATTTCGGAGAGTTCTAGAACTAATATAATTCAAATTGTCATCTACTCAAAAGGCGATAAATATCTATTTTTTTTTAAATAAAATGTTTTATGTTAATTAAACATACAAATGACGCTTCTTTTAAAAACCGAAACTAAGCCAAGGATTAAATAAACTCATTTGATTTTTTAATGATTATTTAGATGACGTTTCTAAATTTGTGTTTTTCTTAGAGGGAGTAACCTAATATTTATCCGGTGTATATTTCAGGTGATCTGATTGCCGTGGGGAGTGTCGGGCTTGCTGTAACTCAAAGCAACACACTGACTGCCATGTTGCAGCACGGTGCTCGGATGTTGGTGGAATATGTCGCCCAGCTTACCAGCGTCGAACGTGTGTTAGACTATACCCGAGTTGAAAGTGAACAAAATCTTTTTGAAGGACGTAAGTAGTTAATATTAAGTAATCCATGTCGACATTCAGTTTTTTTGACCTTCCTTGTTCTTTTTCTTACCGGGTCTTATCATTAATATATGGTTAATTTTCGGAATTTAATCTCTCGTTTTCTCCCGTGGATCTTTTTCAAACGTTTCGTGTAATCGTTCATTTGACTGAAAAATTGTTATAAGTTAAAATCTTGAATTACGAGTGAATAATAAATAACCGCTTGTTAATACCACTTATGAATTTATAAGTTTATATTTAATATACAATATCAAATCAAAGTCAGTTTGTATATATACAAATAATACATCATGACATATTTTGTAAGGGGTGGGGAAGAAGGCCAGACAGCAACATTATGGGCTTATTTTATTTCTTGTGTTAGCTGTACATATATATTCACTTTGCTTTTCCTTTGAGAAATGTGTTTATAACAAATTTAATCTTAACGGCCTAGTTGACAAAAGAAAAGATTTATGTTCATTTAGAACTCTAAAATTGTAAATTGAAATCTTATTTTTTATCTGCGTGATTTTTTTTCACTTCTTTTTTTTTCACTCTTCACACACACACAATTTATTTTTCACTAATAATATGTGTCATCACATTTTTAATTAACGAAGTTATTTAAATTCTATTTATTAATCATTTCATTGTTGACAAAAAATTTACATAGGTATTATTTTAGACACTACAAAAAGCCCTTTTGTAAACAACTTGTAGTATTCAAAGGGGAAGCCAACTGCCGACGTTGCGAGAGTATTCTAAGTCAAGGGTTTAAGTAAGAAAGCTTTAATTTTAGGTCAAGGATGTAGTGTGTTACACGTGGCTCAAAAACATTGTATAAATGCAAACATACCATAGAGAAATATTTATATTTTTAGAACGTAACATTCTAAAAATAATTTTGGAATGCCAGAAACTATGCCCCATTTTAATTTACTTTTTGTACCTTGTATGTTTTTCCGCACAATTTCGAAGCACTGGTAGACACGGTTTATCATATTTAAGATGATAACATGGATTTATAATTTATTTACGCGAATATTGTGAAGTTTTTAGTAAAATACAATAGACTAGTGAACAGGGAATTTTTTAAAGTATTCTTATTATAATTATAGCTACACCGATTCCTCCAACTTGGCCCTCCGAAGGAAGAATTGTCTTCCAAGATGTGAGCTTACGATACGCTCTTGATGAAGCCCCAGTACTGAAGAATCTAAACTTAGTAATAGAAAGCGGTTGGAAGGTAAATTAAAACTATAAGACTAATATTATAATATAATAATAATTGAAACATATTAATATAATTAATTACTTGAAGTTTCAACAAAGGACATATTTAAAAATATATCTATAAATCGAAATATATATATATTATATATATATATATATATATATATATATATATATCGTGTTATTCGCTGCAGCAATTAAAGTCTTTTGTTGTAAAACGCCTGATTTCAATCCTTTGAACCATGAATTTTATCTCTTTGATGTAAACTATATGTTACTTTTCATATAATACACTGGCTGTATATTTTATGACAAAAAATATCATAAATATATTTAAATTTTAATACCCTGTGAAAATAACTTTATAATAAACAATAAATATTCTTTGACATGCTATTATATGCATCTCTGGTTAGTAATCAGTTGTAGCATAAATTACAATAATTTTTTTCAGGTCGGCATCGTGGGCAGGACTGGGGCCGGTAAATCTTCCTTAATATCAGCTTTGTTTAGATTTTCCTTTTTAGATGGCACTATATCAATTGACGGAATCGATACATCTATGGTTGGAAAACAGGTAATTGTCTTTATAGATATTAATTTTATTACAATTTATTATAAATCGTTGCGTTTATCAACACCTGTTATTTTTTCAACACGACTATTACTGACTTGTTTAACAAGCTAATTAGGTTATTAGTACTTTCTATCTTTATCATTAAACAAAAATAACTGGTCCCATAAACAATTTATTATCTCCATTAATAAACATTTTTTCATAATTTCTTTGTAGCTACAGATAGTTTAGTACTGTCGCAAATGTAATAAACCAATTGAAATTTTTTCCAGGGATTACGTTCAAAAATTTCCATCATACCACAGGAACCAGTCTTGTTTTCAGCTACAATTAGATACAATCTTGATCCGTTTAATATATACAGCGATGACGATCTCTGGAGAGCTCTGGAACAGGTAAAAATCAATAAATATAATAATTCGTTAAATTCCATAACTATTCACCAGTATACATTAATGTTTGATTTTACAGGTGGATATGAAATCGGCCGTCCCGTCTTTAGATTTTAAGGTAACTGAAGGTGGTTCTAACTTTTCGGTCGGTCAACGACAACTCATGTGTCTCGCGCGTGCGGTTCTCCGCTCAAATAAAATATTAATAATGGATGAAGCCACAGCAAATGTTGATCCACAGTAAGTTTTTGAAAAATGATATTTAAAATGTATTATTTTTTTCTTGTGGTACAATAATGTTTCATTATTTACAGGACCGATAATTTCATTCAACAAACTATACGGCGTCAGTTTGCATCGTGCACTGTTCTTACAATAGCTCACCGTTTGAACACTATCATGGATTCTGACCGTGTCCTCGTGATGAGTAGCGGTAGAATTGCAGAATTTGATCACCCGTACATTCTCCTATCAGATCCCAACAGTAGTTTTTCGAGCATGGTACGAGAAACTGGAGACAAGAGCAGTCGGCAGCTGTTACAAATTGCCCAAGAGGCGTATTTAAAAAATAATCTGAAAGAGAATATAACATGAAATTGAATATGTAAATGTAAATGAGCCCAAAGATATTTTGTACGCGAAGACGTTTCTTCTTTATAAAACAAAATATAAATAATATTTTTAAAAATAATTTGTGGAATTGAATCATATATCTCAATAAAATACTGCCATTACCATAAGTACCTATAAAATTCAAAAAGTTGTATAACTTTATTGAAATAAATGTAACGCTGCAATAAATCATATTAAAACAAACATTAGTTTCGGGCGTCAATTTAAGATCATTTCTATTACACATTGTTTTATAAGGAAATATTAGCTTTATAGCTGTTATTCCGTTAATAATAGTTATTTATCCTTTAATCACAATCTCTCAACCTAACTTTAATGCCCCGCTATTTCTAGGTAATTCAGATTTATATTTTTGTTTAAGTTAATCATACTGTCTATACTAAAACAACAATTTATGAAGCAAATTAAAAGGGACATGTATATAGTGCATGAATGAAATTAAAATAATTGTGTCAAATATTAGATTGGTAAAGTTATAATAAATCGTTTAAGTCATTATAAAGTAATTTAGAATATAGAATTTTACATCGGAATATTATCTTGGTGCCAAAGAACAAGGTGTAGTCATTGTATGTATTAAAATAACCTCAAATTTGTGCCGTACGGATATGTACAAATGCAATGTACCTTGATATGTTTAATTTGAAACTTTTTATGTGAGAAAGGTGTGAATGAAAATTTATGTCTCAGTAATAAAGAATCCCAGAATAAACATGTTATTTTCCTTCACCAACAAAGCAATCTCCTTCTTGGATGATAACACCGAAAGAGACGATATGCCAAAAATACTATCAAAAAAACCAACGTAAAGAACAACCAAAAGATTTTATTCTGGACTAATATATCTGTCCATTCGGCACCACATCCTTTGCAACACGAATACTGATTCATGACTTAGCTTAATTTGTCATTTTAAAGCTTTATTAGCTTCTAATAATAGATTTTACGTTGCTTTTGAAATTCTTTAAAAGACATTAATGACATCACAAACTACAAACAGCAGAATAAAAAGTTTTAATATATTGTCTATAGAATTAATATCGATAACCAATGTTACTTCGAAAAAATTTGAAAAATAAGGAGTCACGATTAGCGTTGATTGAACTTAGGCAAATTTTCACAATAATCCATATCTTTTATGTAGGCTTAATATTATATCATTTTTTGATATTTTTTATCTTTAGCAATGTAAGTTCTGGATTCATTTTTGATAAGCGTATAGAGCCATAGTCTTCTTTAGATAACTAATTCTTAAAAATATTAAATCTGAAATTGCCATAATGTTACCTCTAGTGTACGAATAAACCAAGACACTTCTTTTCAATTTATTTTCTTATATGTTCTAGGAGTGCATCAACAGTAATTATAATTTTTTGCCACAAATAAGCTCATAAATCACACGTAGTTGGCCATCATGAACGGTTGAACAGAACTACAAAGTTTTAAGCACACCTTTTGCAATAAATAATCATGTTAAATTCTTCATTAGGAGTTTAAGTGCAACCTCTTACTTGTCTACAGTAATGACACCGATACAAAGACCACGCCAAATAAAGGATCACCAACAATAAAAAACCTGCTCCAAAGTAAACATAAGGATTGCGGGTTTCAATTGAATCACAACAAGGTTTGTCACCGCAACAACCCATTGTTAAAACTGTAGGGGATTGTTACAAGTCTATTTATATCTCACTGCAATACGGAAAATATGACATTTTTGTTATTTTAGGCTTACATTTTGTAATTTTATATTTTACCGTTTCATGACATGTATTGAATATCAATAAACATGTGACATTTTTAATCAAGAAAGGGTTATCAGTATGCAAAATCTTTCTCGGAAGCTGAAATTTTTGTTTATTTGTAATTGTTATCATTTTAAAGAAAATATTATGCATATGACAATTTTTATGCCAAAAATTATCATGCGGCATCCAAAGTGTTCATTTTTTAAAGCAATATAAGTAATCATTTGAGATGAAAATAAAAATACTATAATTTAGCAACACAGTATTACTATAATTGTCAAAATTGAATTACAGATTTTGATGAAATTAGTCATGTATATTTGTTTAATTTTACTTTGTTTCCAATCGCTAATCGCCTCTGATTTTCCTTTGATAAAATATACGCCATTAGCGGGCGGAGGTGAGCTACCGCCCGAGCACGCTGGCGAAGAAGATGATAAACAAGTATTATCGAAGAAGGTGTATTCGCAAAAAATATTAACAATTTTCACGACCCAAAAACAGCACTGAACACATCACTAATGGCGACATAATTGAAATCGACGTTCGTATTTAATTTCGAACGCCCGAGAATGATTTTGCATAAAAGTAATATGGCCATAGTTGCCAGCAATACAGAGCATAAACGCTAATAGTTATCCAATTAGCGAAATTGATGATGGTTTTAAATTAATTCTTTATACTGTAACAAAAACTTTGATAGACTCCGTGTAGTAAATGTAAAGTAATCTTTCGACATTGCAAAGGATACAACGGATACAGTTATAACCTTTTATAAACTAGAAATATAGAGACTAGTGATGAAAGGAGACAACAAAAGTATACACTGTTTATTAAATAAAACTTAATATGAATTCAAAACTTTATTAGTTTTTAAATATTCTTAAATCACAAACATGTACTACATACATTATTTTCTAACATATATGTGCAACCGGTGAACAAAACATCTTATTTAAAATATTTTAACTAAGCTTACTATTTAACAAAGACTTAATTTTACAAAAAAAAACTTACAGGGCCAAGGTCATATTATCAGCATCAGAATCTTTATATTCAAATAATGGATGGAGTTACTTTTAATGTTAGAACTTGATAAACTAATGAGGAATATTGATTTTCGCCATTTTTGGCTATCACTATAATAAGAAACTTTCGTTACTAAGTCGACACACAAGTATCCTTTACTACAAATTACTTGTCGGGATTCAGCTCAAAATATTTCGCTTTAGCGATTTCGAACAACGTGTTCTTCATTTTATCTCCGGTTTCATTGACCATGGAACTAAATTTACTATTAGGATTTAATAAAAGACGGTAGGGATAATCGAATTCAATCACTTGGCCTTTATCCATTACGAGTACTCGGTCTGAATCCATGATAGTATTGAGACGGTGCGCGATAGTCAGCACTGTGCACGTCGCAAATTCACGCCGAATCGTCTTTTGAATTAATACGTCGGTTCTGAAATATTAATGTGTACTATCATCACGACAAATAATGAAAAACAGAAATAACGGTATAGTCACTATGTATTTTTTGCTATTAATATACAATGATTGGTTATAAGTATAATGGCTTTGGGTTAATATAAAGCTCGCTTGATGTTAATAATGTACTGTACACCTTATCCAAAAAACATTGGTTTCAGGATTAATAAATAACCTTTTGAAAATATAGTAATAAAAAGCGTTTTCTTACTACATTATCGGATAAATTCGGATTACTGAATATTGAAATTAATTATTATTTATTACTTGTTCCTACAGACTTTGCCAGAAGTTATTTGCACAGAAGTTTTTTTGCTGACAAAATAAAGTACAAAGTACATATCGGATACGATGTTCTTCTTCAGAAATTATATGCAGTGACGGTATCATGCAATTTACACAAAATGTTTGTCTGTCGGGATTTTAACCCGCGATACGATGTACGCTATGTAACACAAATGGATTTGTAACGCCTAACGGAGGAGATTTTTAATTTTTGATGTCCAGAAATTTCTTCGTGTCAGTGTTTACAAAGTGAATTGATTGTGTAATTGATTGTAGATAGTTATTATAAAGCTTATTATTAGACACTCACTGAGGATCAACGTTGGCCGTTGCTTCGTCCATAACGAGGAGATTATTGGAACGTAAAATAGCTCTCGCTAAACACACCAGCTGTCGTTGACCAACGGAGAAATTTGCACCACCTTCGGAAACTTTGAAATCCAAAGCAGGAATTGCATCTTTTAGTTCAATCTAAAATTAAAGAAAAAAAATCTGTATAAAATATTACTTATTAGCGATACATAGAAATAGAACAGTGTAAATAAGTTATGAATTCTTGCTGGGAAATACTTATGTATATTTAAAAATTTTCTTAAACGTATAAATGCAGCGTAGGGCGACCCACATGGTGGAGCAGACGACCTTGTTAAGGTCAAGACGCTGGATGTAGGCCGCTTTCCATCGTTCATTTCATTGGAAATCTACGTGGGGGGCCCTATGTCCAATAGTGAAGGTTTTACCGCTGAAATGATGATGATGATAGTATAAAATTGCAATGTATCATAACTATCCATAAATAATGAAATAGCTGGAATGGTGAAACACACCTTTTTCTGATTTAAAATAATAATGAATTGTCAAAGTTAATCTTTAAAACAATTAATGACCATTTTTACAGTGTTTTGGAGCGTATTGTGTAACAAATCTTTGTGGGATTTCGCAAAGATTTGTTGCACTGTTATGAGCAGAACATATTACATACAAATCAGATGAGAGCAATATTAAGTTCTTAATTCCGTACTATTAAAAACTATGTAATTTGTTAACTTAAATTCCATCATAAATAGCAAGAGACTCCGCTAACTTTCAATTGAATAACGTATTTAAAATAACAAGTAATAATTTTTGTCATATATTTTTTCAAACCTGCTCTAGAGCTTTCCATATTTCATCGTCAGAATAAAGATCAAAAGGATCCAAGTTGTATCTCAACGTCGCAGAAAAAAGAACGGGTTCTTGTGGAATGATCGAAATCTTTGATCTGAAAACCTGAAACATACATTAAGTTAAATTCGCCTGAAGAGAAAGTAAATACGAGTGAACGTAAAAATTCATTTAGTCACAAATACAAGGTCTTGCTGTTTATTTTTAATCATTACATTTAGAGTATCCAAATGTATTTCAAGAACTTCAAAAATTAGTGTAGACAATGTGTGTTAGACACTGTTTTCCAGAATTACAGCATCCGAAATAAGAATAACTTGCAACTTACAAGCAGGAAGATAAACTAAAAATATTTCGGATTATCATAGGGGAACATAAAGAATAAAAACTATTATGCAAGAATTTGATAAGAATCGTGTATAAAAAAGATCTCATATATAATAGGAAAATATTCCATTGAAGGCTATTCAGATTAATATGTTCATTTAAAATATATTGAATAAATTAAATCAAAAGTTTACCGATTTTCCTATTCCACTGGTGTCAAGTCCATCGATTTTAATATTTCCATCGATTTTTGATAAACGAAACAGAGCTGCTATGAGCGACGATTTACCGGCACCAGTTCTTCCAACTACTCCAACCTGTAAAACCGGCTTGTTTAGTATCTTCCAAAATTAAAATAACGATGATGTTTGGTAATAAATATCACGAACTTTCCAACCGCTTTCTATTTCGAAGTTCAAATCTCTCAAAACGAAGGGGCCGTCGTCATCGTACTTCATGCTAACATTTTCAAATTTCACTGCTCCTTTCGATGGCCAATCTTTGGGGGGATTGATAGCTAATAAAAATACAAAATAATATTACACATTTCTATAGTGATTTACTAATTAAATAAATCTTAAGAATAACTAAAGGTATGTAATCTGTGCAAAAAAAAAACAAATATTTTTTAAATTCAAATTACTCACGTCCTTCCTCCATATTCTCCTCGGATGGTAATCTTGAATATTCAAGTACTCTCTCCACGGAAGTCATTTGCCCTAAAAGATCGGCAGTCATTCGCGCGGCCATTTGCAAAAGCATCGTGAGAACCATCGATTGGCTTACCGCCAAACCAATGCTCCCAACGGGAATCGCATCACCTAAAATTATTATTTATTTTATACCTAAACATATTTATGCAAAAATTCAAAGAGGCATTTGGAATAACCAAAATACTACATTTTTAAATATTTATTAATGTGTTTTATAATAAGCAATCCAAAAACACGTTTAATTTCCCAAGCTCTAAAAAAATTATTGTACTTACCGAAGTCAAAGAGGAGAAAGATTGTTATAATGATTCCTAAATAAACAAGGCATAACACGTCTAAATATAAACCAAAGGCTGTAGAACCTCCCAAAAACGTAAAAAATGCACTTGTATTAATATCCTAAAATACAATACGAAATTAAATAAAACAGTCGGAAGTGTTATTATAAATATCATGTACAACATTTACCTGTACTTTATCGAAAATAGCGAGTAACCTATTTTGTGAATTCGAGCTTCTAATGGTTGATAGTCCAGCAATTGTTGAATTAATCATGCTGAAAACGGGACTTTTAGCTGTAATTAAAAAAAAGTATTTGTTTATTTCCTTCCAACTTAGTGCCGATGACATTCTCTAGCAGACAAACGTTCCGCCGATGTAGGTGAACTAATTATGTAAATATCATGAAAAAGAAAGAAAATAAAAATCAAAATGAAAACAATAATAATAACGAAGATAAAAAAGTCATAATATACTAATGACGTCCCCTCACTGTAATGGTACATAAATATAATATAATACATATAATAATAAATTCCAATTATATCAGAACAGTTTATAAACCTTTGATTTGGATAAGCAATGATTCCTAATCATCTTAATATCGAGATGGAGGTCGTTTGAATGAAGAACAAATTGTATTGCAAAGGAGGAGAAATTCAGGGATATCAAGTCTATCTGTGGGACATTTAAATAAACTATAGTTAGAGGACCGAAGAGTTTTTTTATATGTACAGACTACGAATAGAATTGAGATGGTAGGAAGGAAGAAAATAGGAAGATGAAGTGGGAGAAAAGAGTTAAGAGAAAAGTGTAATTAGTGCACGCAGGAACGGCGCTGTCGGATAGGTGGACATTTTATCTTCCTAAAATATGGTCGATTTTGTGAAGATTGAAAATGAATCGAATTCATTCAGAAGGCGGTCCAGTTTATTCAGTAGATCTGCTTTCAAATCAAAATAGCATAATCACCATAGTCAATTATTTTTATTTCTGCAATTTTTAAAAGTAATTATTAATTATTGTGCAAAATTTTCAAAAAAAATTTATACCATGTTTGAACTGTAGCTTATTAATTTTAAGTAATAAATATTTTTACAGATTATTTATACGTTTCTTTAGTTTTTTTGTTATATTAGACTGAGCGTGTCTGCAATAACACCTATTGTTGATTTTTCTATTTCTTTGTTTCTTGATCACAATCCTCTAGTAATAGTCAATTCACGCTTCTCTCATAGACACCCACGTTTTATTTAAATGAAAACATTGATGCAACAATCGTCGAAAAAATGTAACTATTCCACTCCTTTGGTGTATACATTAGAAACGACAAAGTAAATCGTCTTAGTTAGCATGCAAGGAATGTTTCTAATAATAGGTTAGATTGCCATCTTATTCTGATAAGAAAAGAGAACGGAGGAACTGAATCATGAAAATCTCAGGCCTTCTTCCAAAAAAGCAATCTGTAATTCACTGGAAGCTTGGGTAAACATCGTCTCTGGCTGTACGTCTTGTTTACCATCTTGTGCCTTGCATCACCATCATTTCTGCTGATAGATACACACTGCAAGACATAGGCCTTCCCTAAATCCAGCAACTTTCCGTGAACTTGATGTAGTCGGTCCACCTAGTGCGTCCATATCTACCCGCTTTACGCTATGCCTAAAATCTATCCTAATAAAACTAGAACAAATACTACCACTAAGTAGTGCTCTTTCATTATAATTGCTTTATTTCAAATGATTTATTAATAATGTTTATTTATTTTAAATACTTACTGGTGCCCTCTAGTCTTTTAACAGCTTGTGAGGCTTCTAAATATGCTTTTAGTAGAAACATGAACAAAAGGAATAGGACTAAAGTGGGTATTAGGGTCCACGACAGAGCTATAGCATTCAATACAAGTATACTTGTTACTGATAAATACATCTGTAGTGTTTCCAAAAGACTTCGAGGCAATAACTCGTCCATAGCGCCCATATCTTTTGAAAATCTGTTTAAAATTCGCCCTGTAAAAAATTATATTAAAAGATTCATTTTGACAGACTTCTTTTCAATCAAAGCAAATTTAAAAAGTTATATATATAAGCGTAAAAGTGCGTAATTATATATATTCTACAAATCTTTTACAGACAATGCAATAGATGTATATCAGTTTAGTCCATAGCCTACGAAAATAACAATAATACTTCATTACTCGTCTATTACACATCTGCCTTGAGATTCTATTATGGGTAACGTACTACTTAGGTATCACTTTAAACTAAAGCCTATGAAAAAAATATAATTTTTCCATCACGTTCTGATATCAAATATCAATTTATTAGATTTGCAGATCAGATATTTCACATTAAAATGTAATAAAGTTCTTAGCATTAATTGTATAAAGTAAGAAAACATTAATGAAACCTACCTGAAGAGTTTGTATTGAAGAACCGCATTACCGCATTAATTAAATTTTTAAACACTGTGTTATGAAGATTCTTTGAAGCACGGGTAGTCATAGTAACAAAAGTTATTATCCTTATATGGGTTATTACAATAATGAACAATATAATACAGCCGTAAATCAATAAATATTGTCCGGTAGTCAAATTTCCAACTTGAGTGTCCAAACTTGGGTCTGAGTGGGAAATAAAAATATTTTAAATTTATTTAAATCTTTGAAACAAACTTCTATGCAAATAAAAGGTATAGATAGTAATAAATTTAAGAAAGTGTGTTGAAATTTGATTAATCATTAAAAGGCATTTTTATTGATCATATATATATATATATATATATGATCTTTGAATAGTAAACATATGAAATTTACCTGGAATCGAATCCACGGGCAAAGATTGCTCATATAAATCAACTCGGTTCGTCCTGTAATTGAATTTTTTGGTAAATTTTGATACAGCACAGTGTTCTAAGCAAATTTATAATTGCTGGGACTTTATTATAATTCCATAGTATCATCTGATAAGTTCTAAGGCACTCTTAAATCGTAATACTTAATGAGTGACAGTTCAAGCCGAGGGCTCGCCTTTAAGCGATCGCTTTACGAGCTCACAGCGACATTTCGATACGGTGAGGTAAAAAATGTAAAATATTTTAGCGCCTCCAATATTCTGCCCAGTAAAATTATAAATTCCAACGACCGAACAGGACTTATCGATGTTTAAATTAATTGACTTCATGTCGCTACGAATTGAAATTTTTACGGACGTACGCCGTAGTCATATTTAAAAATTTAATAAAAAAAGTACGCTAAGAGCATTTCTGTACCTTTAATTATTACATTATTGCTAGCAGACTTTAAAAACTATAAATCAGAACGTAGTAGCGACAAAAAGTAGCATACCAAAAACTCAACCAATAATCCGCTGTTGTAGCTGAAGCCTGCGTCAATAGCAGGGTAAAAAGTGCTAAAACAAGGGCCCAAACAGAGTTGACTGAACGGAAATAGTTTGTAACGACAGCCCATTTTAAACTGCCTTTAGCCCTTTCTTCTGCCTCTTGTATTTGTTTCGTTTCATTTTCATCACCTTCTTCACTTTTTACAGAAACTTTGGATACTTCTCGTTTTACCAATGGTCGAGTAACCTATTTGATAACTTAAGTTTAGTACTCAAAATAATTGATAAATTTATGATAGTATTACTTGTACATGTGCTGTGATCACAAATAGAAAACAAAACGATTATCTTTTATCTAATGATACAAGAAACCAGTGGCGTAGCTAGGGGGTGGCGAGCGGGGCGGCCGCACCAGGCACCACAAGTAGGGGGGGCACCAAAGTTGAAAATAATTTTTTTGAATTTTTTTTTGAATGATGAAAATGAAATGTTAGAAGAAAAATGAAAACCATAAATTAAAGTAAATAACATAAAAAGAATATCGAATTTTACTATTTTTATGCTAAAAAAGTTGTTAAATAATATGAACACTAAAAAAAATAAACGGTTACGAATTATAATATACACAGTGTTTAAGCCTTTTCATTTACAAAACACATAGTGTTTTTTAAAAGGGCCCTAAATGACAAAATAATAAATTATTACATTATTGCAAGATTATTTAATGATAAATAGATTAAATAATCTTGCAATAATGTCAATAGAACATGAACTAGACGACACTATTGATTTTGAAATGTGATTAATGACTTTGCAGGCCAAAAAGCGAGTAATGTTCGTTTATAAATTTTTATTAAGATCTAATGTTATTTTATATATATTTATTATTATTTTGAACCAAAAAAAGATATATTAACAACATTTTGTTCTGAATTTTGAAATTATTTAGACTCTTTAGGGGGGGGGGGGGGGGGGGGCACCAAGCCCCAAATACCATAGCTACGCCACTGCAAGGAACTACTATAAGCATAAATTTCATAATGTCGATAAGAAAGCAAATATTAACAAATCGAATTGATTTTTTTGAAAAATTAATATGTGTAATTACCTTTGCAGAACCATCTTCATCATTACTCGATTCGCTTAGACTTTTTAATAGCAATGAAAACTCTTTTTCCGATTTAACCAATTCATTGTAAGTACCCATGTTTTCAATTGAACCCTAAAACATATTTGTCCATAAGTTGAAGGACACTGTACTCGAATTTATAATATTAAGTATACTAACCTCGTTAAGCACCACAATGTAATCCGCGGCTTTAAGAAAATGAATTTGATGCGTGACCAGGATACGCGTGCGACCGCGTAGATATCCGTTGATACATTGGTCAAACAACTGCCGCCCAACATTAGCATCAACCGCTGACAAAGGATCATCAAGTAAATAAATATCAGCCTAAAAATAAAACAATTATGAATTATTAGTTACATTAAACGACGTATTTGAAAGCTGTCGATGAGTCTCAAAACTTACTTCTCTATATACGGCTCTAGCTAAATTAATTCTTGCTTTTTGTCCTCCAGAAAGAGATACACCGCGTTCTCCAACTAGAGACTGATCACCATACGGAAACTGTTTGAAATCCGGTAACAGGCAACAAATCTTACAAACCTATTAACATAAAAAATTAACAACTAAAATGGTTATACATTTTATTTTTCTCAGAATATAAATAAAAGGTTAATATACAATAATTATTTTAACTTACCTCCTTGTACTTGAGCGCATCATATGGTAATCCAAAGAGAATATTTTCACGAACTGTTGCCGGAAACAACCACGACTCTTGACAAGCATAAGATAATCTTCCATCCACGGTAAAGTTGCCGTTGCTAATTGGAAACTCTTTTAATAGCACTTGCATTAAAGATGACTAAAATCAAGAAAAAATGTTTAGTTTCTGTAAGACTGATGATACCACAATCATACACAATTTAATTATATTCTTATCCTTTTGTACCGACATATAGCAATTTTTATGATGAACATTATCGATAATAAAAGCATCTTTCACAAAAATATTGTATTTATGCAAAAATATATATAAAAAAATTCCAGACCCAAAACGTATTCACCATTTTATTAAACTTAGATTTAGGGTTTATTGCATTCATTTGTTAGACAAATTTATTTACAATATTCTGTTGATAGCTAAATTAGCAATAGAGTACTAAATAACCAGATATACTTCATTATACTTAATAGAAAGAATAAATCTCACTTTTCCACTTCCAACGGATCCAATTATAGCGCATAGTTTTCCTTTACGTAATCGCATTGATATGTTCTTAAGGGTCATTTTTTCGTTAGAATCACTCCACGAAGCACTGATTCCATTCAAAACCACAGCGTGTTCATTGGACGCGGAGATTTGAGAGTCGTGTTCTGAATTGTAATTAAATCAATTATATTAAAAACATGAAGCGCGAAACGATGACGCTAGATTTTGAACTTTGATCTGTAATTCTCTTTAGATTTTGATAATATTTCTTAATGACTTCCTTTAAATTTTATGTAATAAAGTGCCAAATAACATTAATATCCAATATAAACAAAATTTTATGTTAAGGATTACTGACCTAAATTTTTACAATGATTAACTTTATTTTTAAAGTCACAATCAAAGAAAAAAGATATTCTTAGTATTAATTATTTTCTTGCTATCTTGCATATACTAATAAATGCTAAATATGTAGTGAAATAAACTTACCGGCAGCAGAAATTGTTGATGTGTTATTGTTAATTGATAAATATTTCTTTCCAATAACGTGATCATTCATTTTCATAACGTTATCCCCATTGAATGTTACTGGATTGATATTGCCTTTAGTATTTTTCAATTGCTTTACATCATCCCTCTCTTCTGTACATCAAGAAACATAAAAAATCACCATCATTATCGAGTAATGCAAAATTTTATAAATGAAATCATCGTTTCATATTAAAACAACGATTTAAGGAACGCGACTTAAAGGTTTTCATATAGCGTAATATGTCAAGCATAGATGCTTGACATTTGCTCGAGTCCGGCTTTAATATGGAGAGGTTTCTGACGAACACATCATCAATATAAACTTCTGATGATGGACAACATGTTAGCCCTTTTACCGAAAATATTTATAGGTAACTCTTAGACATCGGTGGCAGCCCAGCGGTAGAGTACTGGGACATGCGTAGGTTGCATCGTAGGTTGCCGGGTCGATTGTCGGGATATAATTTTACATAATTCGCAGCTTGTGCAATAACTATAAAGGATTGTCACTGCTCACAAACAAGTCCAGAGGATGGGCAGCAATTTTCTCTACGTACTATAATACCAAACTACGATCGCCTAGGCCTATGCCCTATAGTGGGCGCTTATGGACAGAAATGACGATGGCGACTCTTAGTTAGTTTAGGTTTTCATTTACAATAATAATTAATACCTACTGCAAGGATGCTAAAAGCAAGTAAGATATATAACTATATATAAAAGTAAGATAGATAGGCATATGAATAAACAGCATGAATATTAAAAAAAGCAAATAATTATTTATAAACTGTCATCAAATAGTCACTGTAACTGCATTTGTTGTCCATTTATATAGATAACGGCCTAATAGCCGTGAATATGATGTGAGTGTACCAATCTCGCCACATCTAACGTCTAGACATTTCATAAATGTCAACCCAAGTAAGAACTACTCTTTGTGCTTTTCTTTGACTTTATAATAGCGCATAGACGATGCTAGTAGACTATTACAAATATTACGTCACTTACCCATCATTAAAACTTCCTGAATACGTTCCAAAGATACAAACATTTCCGACAAACTTGCTATAGCTATAGGAAGAATAAAATTCAAGTTCATTTGTACTATACTGAAAAATTGTTGAATTGGATATATCTGCAAATAAGAAAATAAAACTGTAGTAAATATTGTATATCTAATAACAAATACGGGATGCCCACTGCAAGACATTGGCCTCTTCCAAACATATACCATAATAAGGGGATATACCATAATCACAATGTTTAGCCGACGGGTTGGCGATCGTAGTGTGGTATTACGGCACATAGAGGACGCTGCTGCTCATCCTCTGGAAACTTATTTGCGACCAGTGGCAATCCTATATAATTAATGCAGAAAGTGTATAATATTATAATACGTACCACTGTAGCAGTAAGCATTGAGCCAGTGAGGACTATGGTAAGTGACGTAAGAAACAATGTACTTCTTTCTGTAAATAACATAAAACCCACAAAAACGCTGCGGATGAAAATAGATTTTTTCAATACTTTTAATTCATTAATTCTGGCCGCGTTAACTATAAACTGGAACGGTTTCTCCCATGCGTACATTTTTATAACCTATAAAAGCAAAAAAAAATTGAGACATCTTAATAATATTAACATAAATATTAATAAGCAGTGACCAAAGTACTCCAACGATTTTAAAACAGATATTTAACAAGTTAAACAATCGAAATTGTACTATCGGTTATAATTTAATTTGATTCATAAAATTCAATATACTTTTTATAGTGTTAACAAGGTAATTTTGAAAACAATATATATATAAGATTGGGATTTGATACCGAGGCTAAAGGTTCTCTTGTCGATGATCTTCGATAAAGGATATTGTTACCTTTAAGGACTTTACGTTTAATGCCTGATTATCAAAAATCGGTTCTCCGTTATTCTTAACTCACCCCAAAAACACAGCAGTCGTAAATTATGAATGATCAATGAAGTAAACAGCAGCTTACGCAATAAAATCAAATAATTTAATATTAAATAATATATATTTCGAAAAATAACACTAAAAGTCGTTTTAAAACAATCATTATAATTATCATTTCAGCCGTAGGACATCTAGAGCTAGACCCATAAAATAATATTTCCAATAAAGCAGCTTGCATCCAACATCTAACGATGACCTTTAAACGGTGGGCGCACGTCTTACGCTGCTCTTGCCGGTCCATGATCTCCACTCCTTAAGTCTCCAGCAGCCATCTATTCTGAATGCTTTGTCGCCTGCCCATTGCCATTTCAACTTGTACCACAATAGTACACAATTTTAAAAAAATAGACTATTGTTATCTTTAACGTACGTACCTGAATTCCGTTTATGAATTCCGTCATTAATTTTATTCTCTTGTCAGTACGCTGAGCAGTCTGTCGTCTTATGACTGATGTAAGTTTAGTTAAACCGACTAAAATAAATAAATAGTATTTAATTTTTAAAAGTACAATATAATTCCATGCGATTTTTTTAAATTATTAGTATTATCTTACCTTGAATGGGAAGTACAAGTAAAAAGACACCGAAGAGTCCTACGTATGGCGCAAATCCAGCCGTGTAGTAGAGCAATACCATAACAGCACATAACTGGATAGGCACCAGCCAGAAGTAATGTAAGAACATAAATGCGAAATCAAACCTGGCCACATCGTTCGATAGAAGATTTACTAATTTTCCTGCAGCTACTTCACCCAGAGACGTTTGACTCATTCTCAGTACCTATAAAAATTATACATATATAGTAAGAAGACTGTTTAATACAGATCTGTTCAGCGCTATATTTGCTTACGATGATTTTCATTAAAATTGCGCGCAGTATTCATGTTTTTATAAACAATTAATACGCCTTACTTTTAACGATATCACTTACAAGTATATTATTCATTTTTTATCATTTTACTTTGTATGTCATTAATTATTTTAAGGTTATCGAGATAGTCTTTATACATATTGTTAATGCAAAATTATTTTACACTTCAATAGTATTGTACAATAGTAGAAGTTTTTCCTTCCTTCTGTTCGCCAGAAAATATTTTTTGTGATTATAACTTAATTGTAAATGTGGACATAAAAATATAAATGAAAATTTATTTTAACATCATCGTTACATTGTTTATATTTAACAAATATAGATAATACTAAAGTGTCTTATACTTTTTGATGTATACTTATGTGTCGAATAGGATTTTACATTGCCAACAAATGAATGAATACCATTGTACAAAACAATATAAAATTATATATTATTATGAGTTATCTATTATAAATTTGTATATAGTATGGTGAAGTAAATCCGGATTAAGGTTGAGAGGCAAGTAACACTAAATCGTATATTTAAGGGGAGGCTGTCCGCGTACTGTGCCTCTCATAGAAAATTCATTTCTTTTTATCATTTCTTATTGATAACTCATTAGTCACTGATAATAATTTGATATAATAATGTCATACCTTTCTATAAATTATGGATGACGTTGCAACTTTAATTCTTAAACTGAACGTATTGACAAATAACGAGTTATGGTGCTGACTTAAGACTCCTATAAAGTTGAGACCCAACATTCCAACAGCATAGTAACTAGCCTCTTCAATACTTATCGTAGATTCTGCAGACCAGTAAGATAGCAGTTGAGTAAATAGTAACGGTTGTATAGTTCTGCAAAAAAATCATACCGACAATTACTCATTACGTATTCGTTAAAGTATTTTATAATTTCTTAGTTATTTTCATTATTGTTACTATTGTAGAATAAATAGTGTATCGCGGCTAATAAATACGGTTACGTATACTAAATCGTAGCAGTTATGCATTTTATATATTTATATATATATACTCGTTGAATTTACGTTACAATAGCTGACGCCAAAATAACAGTAAATTTTTAATACACAAATTTAAATTACTTATTGAAAATACCAAAAACTTTACGTAATATACACTTGCAGACAAGAATATAGGTCATTAGGAAAAAAAGCACTTAAAGCTTCGCGATTTTTTTAAACCAACTAAAAAAACGCAACCTAAGTTTTTTTACGCCGACATGTTTACTAAGGACTTTTTCACATACATTTTACGTACCAGTTTCTATAGTGATTAACACCATATCACTTAACGAGGTTTTAAACTATAACAGCCATAACCATACGAAACCTTTTCCTCGGAACAAGTTAAAATTAAAATTTTCAATGGCTGCCCTTAAACTTTTCGCCACCCATCATCTACATACAATATAATTTTTGATTCCGCTCGTTCCTTTTCACCCCATTCTTAGTCAATGTACGCGCGTGAAACGTAATCTTTTAAGTTTTGAACCATTCGCCGGTGTGAGATCAAATGAACTTAGCCGCCTTACAGTCTGCTCCCTTTCGATATGTCCACAAATCTTCAGATCTTTCAAGAATTATTATACTATGACGTTATGAACGCCTTTTAAGGTTTTGATTTGATAGCTTAAATACAAAAGTGTTAAAGCAAAGGAAAAAGAAAAACATATTAAAATATGTTTTTAAATTGAAGATATTAAAGTTTTAACTTTGTTGTTACATACATTTTAAATAATTTAAACTTTTATCACATACAACAATTAAAATATAAAATGCTGTTAATTTAATACGTTGTATATTTATAAGTTACTGGTTTTTTAATGACACGCATTATTTGACCGCAAGTCTAAAATTAAAAAGTAAACTTTTGAAAATTACTTCATAGTTATATTGAAATAATTATTATTTATTCTAACCTTATAAAATAAATTATTACAAGAACTGTATTAAAAAAGAATTATAACATCAACAGATATTTGTTGTAAAAAATTTGAAAAGTATCATAAAAGATCACATTACTTGCGATAAAATCAGATTAATTTTGAACAATAGTCCAGTCCCACACTGAAGAGGAAGCACTTTACCGCGAGATATGATAAAATTCACAAACCGGAAGCACACCCAGCCTCGAAATAAATAATAAATGTGCCCTCGCTACTCGGACCCACTCACTGGTAATAGTGATACTCTATTTATAGTTTAAGAAAAATTGCTAATCTTAAAATGTGAAAATGAAAATCATAATAATTTTAAGATTCTGTAAATTAGTCGAAACTGTAATTTTTTATAACAAACAAAAAAAAAATCTTCGTAATATGTATTTTATATAAGTATAACAAAGTTATAATTTATTGTGATATTGAAAAAATAGTTAAAATCTCAGATAACTTACCTTGCACTTGTGTTTATTAACAAAAGTATTGCTCCTGGCATATATTCCAACCAAAACGAGCGTACTAATGATCTCCATAATGAAGGTTTACGGTTCTTCAGTTTTGCTTGGTCTAATTCTTCCAACCAATACCTAATAGAGAAACAAAATGGTTACAGAATAAATAAATCAATGTATTATCTACAAATACAAAAAAATACAAATTATATAAAAGAAAATATGTTTTTCTATTTTTTGTCTTTGTTATTACTCTCATATATCATTATATGATATATGGTACAAAAACGTATATAAAAAATAAATGAAATGGTAATACATTCGTACCAAAAGCTCTGTTACTTCCTTATGGAATTAAAATTTAAAGTACTGTGCATAAATATTAAAACTGCAAAAATATTTTGTCGTAATATAAACTGTTACAATATTAAATATTAAAAAGATAGTTATATTGCTGCATTTCAAAAATATAATAAATGCGAAAAATACGCTGCAATGACGCTGAGCGGATACAGTGCCATTTCAGCTGAAATCTGAAGAGTTTTGATAATTTTGAAAATAACGCGTTCGTTGTTATTCATGTGTTACGCTGCTAAAAATTGTTAAAGATTCGTTCTTTAAAGACCTTAATACTCCTCTTACGGCCTTGGACTTGGTAAGCGTCCAGAATCTAACTAGACCCCGTACATATAAAATTGCCATTAAATTAAGCGTATCATTAAATTAAGTGCAAGATCATCAACAAACAGATTCGGTAAGAACCCAAGCTTTTGCAATAATCCTGTTATGCGATTACTTTGAAATATACATTAATATAAAAATAATCTTTATTACATACGCTAGTTATTTTTTTCTATTTGATAGCGACTGGCCACCAATTTCTGACAGTTCAAAGTCTATTAGGACAGATAATAAATAGTAACTTATACTTAATATTTACGTTATCTATTATTTTTGAAATGACTGACTTTTTGATAAGATATTCCATACATACACGTAAATGATTTATACATTCATCCCTTTAAAATCAATAATTAACAACACTGCTTAAAAAACACGATTTTTCAGTCGTAAAATTTAACGCCATAACTTTTTATTAGAAGTTATCGTAAACTAAAATAAAACATAATTTCTTTGACCTACATTAATAAAAAACTCGCCATAAAATAAGAAGTAAGTAAACAAGCGAATAGGCTTATTCCTAGGTTATTTTGTAGTTTTTTCTTTAACAAGTAGTTGAGTATCAAAATACTGCTTTACTTGAGTATCACCCAAAATTGAATTATCAATCACAAAATTAATAACAATTGACGTATGGCCCTCGATTACCAAAGTTTAAATTCGTCGTATTTTTTTACAGCGCGAAAAGTTAAAAGGTGGACACTGCTATCGACGAAATGGAAAGGACTTATAAGCGATAAAAAATGTTGGTCGACCATATTATAAGATTAAGAGAAGATATTTCGCAAATCGCAGGAAGGGACTGGGTGAACAAGGCAAAATATTACATACATACATAACATATTTTATGCGTATTTTTATTTTTTTATTTCGTGCCTATATTTCGTAATAATATAAAACATGTACGTACACGTATGATATCACGCGACAGCGCTAGGACCGTAACGTTATGAGGTTACGAAATATATTAGCTGTGTGTATTAATTATATTATTTTAATATAATAACATGAAAATATAAAATTATTACAATAACTCATAAACTAACAAAAAAATTAATTACTTGTTTATATACAAATTCACGATTTTTTGCAAAAGATAAAATTTTTTATAATACACTTGGCTGTCCATGTTAGATTGCTTATACCTTTATTTCTGATATTAACTTGGTGGTAAGTTTTGCAAAAAGATTCTTAGATGCTTTTGTCGCAATTCGCCACCATTCTATATGCAAGCATTATTGTAGTCCTACCGAAACCGTTGTACCGCGACACAGGAAAGCGCGGCGAGGTGAGCTCCAGAAAAAAAGAGTATGAACCCCATCCCCACTTTTTTCCATTGTTTCTATTTTATTTTCGTTCTCCTCTCTCATCCTTCACAATTTCTATTGCTACATCCTCTTTCATTCACTTTCTTTTGGTTTCTTTCTTTCATTCACAATATTTACACACATCGCCTCTCTTCTTTCACCAAATTCCTTGGTCCTATTTTTTTTTAATTTAACTTTTTCCACTTAATTTATGTGACCTTATATTTTTTTAAACTAATCTTTATTTATTTTTATAACCTCCTCGACAATTTTCCTACAATAATCTAGAAATTTGCGGCGGCATTCTAATCTGCTATTAGAAAGGCGATGGTGCAACTTTCCACCCGTTATTTCAACTCTACTTCACACTCATATCTTTCTATTGCGAATACGGGACAGCTGGTTATTACGTGCACCAAGGTCTGGTCCACAACTGGATCACAGATGCACGAGCGACTCTCCCTAAGTTTGGTTATATATAGGTACTCAGCGAATCCGTGCCCCAAGAATTTTTCGGCCAGAACCGTGTCCAGCTCCACAGTGCACAGTACGCGGTAGGCGTCCGGGAAGAACTTCTTCGCTGTCGAAGTCATCTCGCCTTCCACATACCTCCTATTCCACTAGTCAAGCGTATTCAGCATTAACTGTGGTTGGACCGATGAAACGAGAGATTTCTCTTATTCTGGTCTTCTTTTTCTTTTTGGGGCCCCGTTCTTGGCCAGCTGATCCGCTCTCTCATTTCTAACTAATATGTGCTATTTTATAAAATTGTAAATACCCTATATTTACAATTACACCGGGTTATCACTTTCAAAACCAAAAATAAACGTAAAAATAAAGGGCACAATAACAATAGCTTTGACTAAAGATGCAGCAAGCATTAGAAATTATGTCAAGATTTGGTAACTATGTCATGTTACATTTCATTATTCTTTATTACATGCACTTTTTGCTTGTTTTCTTATAAATGAAAATCATTCTGTCTAAATACAATTAAAACAAAAGAAACCAGGAAATAAAATTGCAACTACGGGAAATTAAAGAAATATTGCGAGTACGATTTTCATAACCAATATCTTTTCTTGGATTCACATTTTGAGTGAAAAATAATTGAAGCCTATCAAAGGCATTATTACTTCTTGTTATTACAAGGTGAAATACATTAAAACGTTTTTATGTAAGGTAAAGTTAGAATGGTTACAGTTAAAGTAACCAACAGGATAATCGATATCGAATTAGCGCAGTGATTACGGAAATAAAAAAGTTTATAGGTGAATCCATTTTAATTTTTTTCTTAAGCATTAACTTAAAATTAGGATTCTCTCTCTTGTCTATACAGACGTATTTAATTATAATTTTAATTCTGTATCGTTCTAAGACATCTTAATTAAATTATTTTATAAATTCATCCTTTCAATCTCACTGCAAGGCATCGGACTTTCCCAAAGATATCTATGGGGGGTATACCATAATCACCACGTTTGGCAGGCGATAGTAGTGTGGTATTATGGTGCACAGAGGACGCTGCTACCCATCCTATGGAAACTCGTTTTTACTTTACTCGTAATTACTATGTAATTAATGCATGATGTGAATTACGTAACATTGTACCCTGGAAATCGAACCCGCGAGATACGATCGCAAGTGTCACTCCTCTACCGCTGGGCTATCACTGCTCGCTACCCGCATAGCTACTATTCAAGAGATTATTTACATTTATTATCTTAAATAAAAAGATTGAATATTTAGAACTAACACTTTATTTGGACACCTTTATTAGAAATTCGTTTTTAGCTAAAACTTACATCTTCACGCGTTACTTTGTCACACAGAATACATTATATTCTTGTTATTTTAGTATAATTTCTCAAGTAAACCCTGTGTAATATTCACATTTACCTCTTGGGATCTAAATAGAATGCAAGTGGTGTCTATACAACTAGCCTTCTAAGTGAATATAAATTTACCCTACACGTAAATATTATAATATAAAATAAAAATATAGTCGATAAATTGAAGTTTAATTAAACAAAAGTAAACTGAAACATCGTAAGCAGTAACATTCGAATTATATTCAAATTAAAATTGTATTAAAGATTCATTATCATTATCAGAAAAGTTCTACTCTTCTTATTTTCGTACTGTCATTTACTTTTTTTATAAAGCGATAGTAAACATTACTTAAAAGAAACGTAAGATAATAAATGAACAGAAATTCAACGAGGTCACATTAAAGGAACCTGTGTTCGAATGTTATCGCACACACTTATAAACTACATCCTGCATGTGACATATATCGTGTAATCTTTATTATTGTTTACTTCAATATAAGACTACTTTCAATTATAATTAAAATGAAGTATCAACTCATAAATGATTTCTAGTTTTTTTTTGAAGACCCCTTGTTAATATACACATTTGAGCTTTAAGGACCCACTCCGTCTCTTTAGAACCGAGTGAACTGACGCGTTATCTTCAATGAATGACTCTGGTGCATAGATATTGTTCACGAAATTTGTCTAAAAGAGCAGGCAAACAAATTTTTTTTTACTGTTTATATTGTTCACGTGAACAATTGCTGCATAGCTTGTCTGACCAAAGAACAAGGCGTTTATCTCTTACTCTATGCTTTTTCCTCTCTTAATTTATTGCAATCCTTATTAATGAAAAACCCACTGTAACGATTAACTCTTGGTTTCAGGAACATAACAGATATAAAAGATCCAATTTCCGACACGATTAACAATTTCAAATACAAATTTCAATACCATTTAAGGCAATAAAAAGCCACAGTATTTGAAATTCGGTTAAAATATGTGGAACTCATCTAATATAAAGCTTCCTGATGCCAAAAAAACTGTGCAAAATATTAGTTATAGTAGTTTCTTCGTTGAAGAACATTCCTCACGCAGATCATAACTGAGATAACTACTTTTAGACTGGTTAAAACATAAGTAAAAACAAGCAAGTTTTATTTGAACAAGTGAACGATTCTAAAATTACTTTATTGCTGGCTAAGAAGTCGTATCAAAATCATGCAACAAAAATGTTCACGTGTTAAATCCATAATGAAGCTGAAACGTAACGTTAAATTTGACTGCAATTTGTGGAATAAAATGACGGAATAAGTTACGTAAATAGGCTTAATTATCTATTTTCAAATTTTTAAAAATTTTTTTGCCTGATATTTTATTTAAACTGGCGGTCACAGTTTTTAATAAGCGCAAAAAAAGGACGTAGATGAAATAAAGTTAACACATTTGGTTCAAAGACGAATCAGTGATTTTTAATGTTTCCTATCCACTTCTTATTATCTGTATAATTCTTCATGTTTAAATAGTCGCTGACTATTTAAATATACTTCTAAGAAAGCCCGCATAATACAGAATAATGTTAATAAAATAAAAAATGACATTCTGTATTATATTAACATATTTTGACAGAAACATACTTTGTGAACAATTAAAGCCACAACTGAAAAAATGTATACTTACTTCTCGGCTTATATATATTATGTCTCTAGATATATTAACCGCATTTTATTTATACATTTTTAATAATAGCGTTATATTCATTTACGTGGATAAAAAACTATTTTAATCCCATTAAAAAATTTATTAAAATACCTTAAAAAGTTATTTTGACGAAAACTCTTATAGGAAAAAACTTGCCGTTATATTTTTATAACATAAAGACCAAAAAATATATTTGGTAACAAATATTACTGAAACTGACTCAAACAGACCAAATCAAAAAAAATGCATTGCTAAAAATATTCGAAAACTCCATGTCACGGTTTTTAAGTTTGAAAAAATATGAATTAGACGTCACAACGCATGATATCTTGTTAAACAAAGAAATAATTCATAAGCCGATTCTAATATTGACTTCACAAATATCAAGAAAACGTTACAGCAATACAGCGATAAATTATAAACTTTGAGGAGATACAGAACAAAACGCACTATCATCCATATGCGCACTTTAAAGTTATGTACGTAGTAATATTTTCTTAAAAAGTAAATTATTATTTACTGCCTAACACCAATATCTTCATCAAATACTTACAATTAATACTTTTAACTTTTTACTAATCGTTTAAACGTAAATTCTAAATTAGGTTTAAAAAAATAAATTCGCATGTAAACCTAAAATCTAATATATAAAATTCTCGTGCCACGGTGTGCGTGATTGAACTCCTCCTAAACGGCTCGACCGATTTTCGTGAATCATCGCGTGAATATTGGCCAGGGTGGAGAATCGGCCAACTTCTATTTTCATCCCCCTAAATGTTAAGGGTGGTCTACCCCTATTTTTTGACAAATTTGTTTTTATTTTTTATGGCATAGCATACAAAAATATAAACAACCCTAAATTTTCACGCTACTACGTTCAACCCTTATTTTTTATTTGTTTATTAAAAACTTTGATTTTTTTTGCAAAACAACGTTTGCGGGATCAGCTAGAATACCTACAAAATTTTAAACTTTTAACTTATCTTTATTAATCCTGAAAAAAAGCACTTTGGTCTCTTTGTCATATAGTAAAACGATAAAGATAATGAACATATTTCTTTCGCCGACTTATATCAACAAGTGAAATACAATAAATCTATACCAAAGAAAAATTCCTAAGATTTTTACTTCACTATGTTTATAATGGTTTTAGTAACATTCACTACTTTAAGATTAAAATAAGAAAATAAATGAAATAACCATCTTATGGCAATTCTATAAAAACAGGTCACAAAATCAACATTGTTTTTAAATTTATTTAGTTTAGAGAATAACATTAATATTAGGAAATCGCTAGTTGTTACGGTGCACGCAAGATCATTAAAGTTCATTGTCGTAATGATTGTTTTTTTAATTTAATTTAACGAAAAAAATCCTAACAAACAAGATAAAAAAACTTTATTTAGATAATCCTTACCTTTCAAACTTTTCACCGAGGTAATCTGAGTCGTATTTCTTTTTAGGAACTATTAAATCACTTTCTTCTACGTCTCTTATATTACCTCTATACAACACAGGAAGCACCCAACAAAGAAAAAGTCTCGAAATTATATTCGGATTATTCCTTTTTCTTTTCAACTTTTCATCACTGTTATCCATTTTTGTAAATAAGAATTACTTATCATTTACTTACAATAATTATTATTTGCTACCGAACGGCTCCAAGCATGAAGGAGTATTGCTCTTTAGCTGATTAAACACAAACGCATATATATACCTATTAATCGCTTAGACCCAATTCGTAAAAGATATCAACAATAATCAGGCGCTAGTGATTACTGTTGATAAGTGTCGCAATACATTGAATTACAGTCAACGTTTATTTTTATTTATTTTTTTAGTTTCTGGCGTGTAGTAGAATTGTCTTTGGATTGCGTTTTTCGGTAACTTTTTTAATTCGTGTCGGGTATATTAATTAATTATATACCATTATGTATTAGAAAATATCTATTTTTTAACTTTTACACGCTATTTAATTTTGTACAAGGTCATGTAAACAAAAAATAATACAAATATAAGCAATGCTGACAAAAATGTGTTAGTACTATTTCTGTCAAATGTTTTCCATTATAACTTAAAATTCCTTAATTTTTAGTGTTTTTACGTTACAATAGATTAATGTAATTTGTTACATAAATTACCAAATAACGCTCAACTTGCAATCCTTTCATCAATATTAAAGTATTTTTATCAGGACTAAAGCTTTCGTTAACGAAGAGTAACATCTAAACATATTAGTATTAGATATAATGAGTCGCAATTAAAGCGAAATTTATTTTAAATACAATGAAGAAGTGTTGGAGCAAGCAATTCATGGTAAATGATACGCCCTGTACAGAACAATAGACCATCAGTAGTCAACACACATCAAGACGTGAGCAGAAATCCGGTAAATTAAATATTACATATTATTTATTTACTTTTTTTTCTGAAAAAAATAAATATTTCTTTAGTATTTCAATGCTAGTATTTAACATAATTTCGTACTTGTAATATTAGAACTATAAACTCTACTCCAATCTCAAAACCCTTCCTAGAGTATGCTAAGTATCAAATTTTAAAAAATAAACATCTTTAACTATAGATCTCAGAAAAGAATGAAAATTCAATTTAATATAAAAGGTGTATTTATTACCAAAATGTTCCATAAGTAGTTTTTACAAAAAAAAACTTTAAAGTTATATTGACTAAAAATGGACTGGACACACGTTGGGATTTAATGAATCACAAGTACACTTTGAATTCTCTAATTGCCGGCCTATATTATCAATTAACATTTTAACATGACAAATTGGAACCATTTCACAAGTACAACTTTGAGTTTTAATATCACTCATTAAAGCATCGTCGCTATCTGTTAGCGTTCTACTTTTTTCTATAGGTAAATGTAATGAGTCAAATAGTTTTTCTTTATTAGAACAAGCTTCTTTTAAATTTGGACAAAACGATGATTCACAATCATCCCAATCATCGTAACTTAAATAGTCTACGTCGTCATAGATATAGATGTGGGACGTATTAGTAAAATTATGAACTGCATTTTCTAAATTATGATTAGATGGTTTAAGCTTGATTTCATCTTCATTTTTGTTTGTATCCATTTCTTTATTACATGAAATCTTATTTGCCTCTTGCAAAAAAGAGTCAACGGTTTTCAAATCACTGGAATTACCTTCTACGACGCTTTGCATGATGTAAGACATATTTTTGTTTGCTTTAATTTTCCAAATATTATCAGTCTTAGCTTTGCTGTTCGCTAAGACAGACTTTGCGCAAACGCATGGACCTAACATTTTATCACACGGACAATCTAAAGTATAACCGATGTACGGAATAGAATTTTTTTTAATTTTAACTTCTTTACTAGTATAATTAACATTTTCATTATCTTCTGGAAAAATTGACATGAACACTTTTTCGTCGAGTATGTTATTCAAACTAACTGTGAATTGACTTGCTATATTTTTGGTATCTAAAAGTAACTTATCATTGTAGAAGGAACTATTTGCACTTGCTCCCTCAATTTTTGCCAAAGTAGCTTGTTCATTTTTGTCTTCGAATTTCACAAAATTTATCGACGCATTTTCTGTATTTGCATGATTCTTCAATGCATCGTAAACAAATATTCTCTTCGTATTACTGTTAATTTCGTTTGAATGCAAATCACTACTAGCTTGAATCTTTTGAGTTTGTTTTCCCTTTAAAGATTTTTGTTCCTTTTTCAGAATATTTTTGTTATAATACGTATCCTTTAATTGTTTAAAATCATTTTCTATCAATTGACATACTTTTTCTAGCATTTCAGGCAAAACAATGTTAGAATTTTTCATTGTAACCGAACAAGAACATTGAATTCGTTTAATTTTAATCCGTAAATACTCTTGTAAAAGACTGCACGCACGTTTCCAACTTGCATCAATATCGTCATTTTTACTGTTTTCACAACATTTACATGCTAATTCATTATTCATTTCTAGAATTATTTGTTTTACTTTTTTAAGTATTTCATTATACATACGCTCTTCTTCATGGGGTGCAACACTCGACTTACACATGGAGGACTTAAATTCTTCAACCTTTTTTTGTAGATACTCAGTTAACAACTCAAAGGTATTAAGTTCTAAATCATTATTTTCTTCACCTTCATTACAACAAATGCAATCATTTTTTTGAGTGAGTATACACATATTTTTGTAAGATACTTTCTTCAATTTTTCTGTTTTTAATTCGTCTATATTATTTTTCGGTTCTTTTTGGCTTTCTTGTCCAGTACACTGACACGCGTCAAGAAGCAGACGATGAGAAGTTACATTTTTCAAAATTCGGTTATTGCAGGGGTTATTACTATCATTATTACTTAAAGTCACTCCCAAAAATTCGACGTTACAATTAGAATTGAGGGGAATCTTAGAATTATCTACTATATAATTTGCTAATAAATTAAAATTATCCCGTTTGCCTTGGAGTAAAAGGCTTTGCACACTGGTCGGCATATTACAATAATTTTTTTCTATGCTTGTATATTTACAGCATTGATCATATGTTAGATTGTCCTGTTTATAAATAAATCTATTATTTATAAAATTTAAATAACGTTTGTTATAATTTTCTGTGGTTGTTTCATCGATGCCTAGTTTTTTATAGTATTCTCTGTCATATACACCTGTTTCCACGTTTTTGCAACTAATATTTTCAGTATTTTTAACATCCTTCTCTTCCTTACACATTTTTGAAATAACGTTAAATTGTTCAGAAAAATTAGAAGGATTTTTAAAATGACTACCGTCAACAAAAGTTTCCACACATTTATACGATTTACATTCATCCAATGTATTTGTAAACACGTCTTGACATGCTTTAACGTGATTTTCGACCTTGGGTTTACAATCGGAAATGTTTTCTTTATTAAGTAGATGGTTTAATTTAAGCTCTCCATGGAGCAAAGTATCTAATAATTTATTGAGCGATGTATTTGATGGTGTTTTATTTAAACATAAACAATCTTTGGAGCAAGGGATATCTTGAAATGTTTTTAGGTTTGTCTTCGAAATATGTAAAGGTAATGTAAAAAGATTATCTATCTCACTACAAGGAAAGGAAACTTTGTTTACGCCTTCTATTTCACTATTACTTTGTTCCTGAATACTAGAAGTGTCTACCACGTTTTTAGGTAATGGGTCTTTTATATTTTCATCCTTTTGAGGCTCACATAAACATAAATTAACTGCGTATGACTGTGTCTGTCTCTTAAAATTTTTTCCACTGTATTTAACAGAAATATCCGGGTTTATACTATTTTTCTTTGCATATTCATTTAAGGAGTTACGTTCAGTCTTATAGCTTTTGGGGCTGTCCAATGATATAGTAAAAGTGTCATTTCTGTCCGTGCTGACAGCCCTGTTATTAAATTTTTGGTTGATGCCAAATCCCTTTGGTTTTTTGGATTCAAGTAAGGTACTATTACCAGGGCCCTATAACAAAAAAATAGTAGTTAAAACAAAGAGTACAATTTAGATTAAAAATGCAAAATAATGTTAAAATTCTAAATTACATATGATCGTTGAACCTTATTATTGTTTCGATCTTTTGTAGATTTTGAAAGGTTTTTCTTCGGTAGTTTCTGTAAGAGTAAATTTCATTATATTAAAATTAAATAATATATGATGGCGAAAGTTTTCTAAACTGATAAAGTACCATTTTTCGCTCGACCGTCGGAACGTGTACTTGCATGACTTGATTTTTATTATTTCTTTCAACTATTGGGCTAATATTTTCTTCAGTACTCTTTCCTACATGAAGTTTATTCATGTGTGTGTTAATTATACATGGGTATGTAGAAGCTGTTAAGTACAAAAGGAACATTTTTAGTAATGAATGAATAAAAAATACGTTTTTAATTATGAATATGTACTAACACTGTAAAACCGAACATATTATGTCTAGTTTTTCCTACGAATTTATATATTCTTATTATATTTACATATTCTATAAAATTAAAATAGACTTACGTGTCGGAGGGTTTCCACATTGACAAGGCGGTGGTGTTCCGGCTAAGATACCTTTAGCCTTTTCTATTAATTGATCAGCTTTTTCTTGGAACAACTGTTCGGCTAATTGTTTTGCTAGTTTCTGGGCTTTATTTTCTAAAGCCTGTTGCTGCCATTCTTCTACTTCAACGTCATTTGGAATCCTCGAAGTCTCGTCCACACATGATGTTCCAACCCACTAAATTATGACATGGTTTAATTTAGAAGGATATTATTTTTATGAATCGACTACAAACTAGACTGTAAAGTTTTTTACCTTAACGTGGTATTTTTCGATCGAAGAAGCTATTGCAATATCAAGCTCTCCGACGAGCAATTTCGAAAAGAAACTTCCAAGATTCGACTTAACTGGAGTGGAGCGGTCCCAGCTATGTTTGTCTTCCAAACATTTTAACAATTGACAAGGCATTATGGATCCATTGTCACCTAACTCTGATTGCAATCCTCCAAAAAGATCTTTAAGCAAATTCGATAGAAGACTACTACGTAAAGATGTACAAGAACATGAATCCTGGAAATGAAAAGAGTATTATAGGAGACAAGAAAAAATAATGTTTACCAAAAATCTTACTATAGCAAAACGTCGTACCTGAATGTTATCTTCAGACGAACATCGACATATAGCAGCGAGCGAAGGGGTTCGTTTCACTTCCACGCAGGTGTCTTGTGGGAGTTTACAACGGCATTCCAAAAGTTTTTCTTTTATATCAGCAAGCTCATCTGTTTTTTTCTTTATTTCCGCTATTTGCCCTTGCATATGATGATCGCACATTATTTTACAAGCATCAAGATCTTCTAAAATATTTGATTTATTTACGCGTAACTCATCCAGCTAAAAATAATCCGATTCAATTTATTGAACAAAATTGTCTCTAATTTTTTACTCATAAATATTAAAAGTAAAATAATACATTTATATCTGATCTGATTTAATGATAAAGAAACCTGTTCATACGATACACTATTTTTTTTTTCATATTTAAGTGAAATAATAATGTCGCAAACCAGTTTCCACACAACACAAATACCACACTTGTTTGACAGATAAATAATTTAGGTAACATTTAATAACACGTAAAATCCTATGTTCTTTTTTTGCAGCAGTAAACAAAAAAAATATTTTATGAATAATTCTTCCAAAGCATGTGAAAAATAAAAGATTACCATAATATCTGCAGGAATGCAAGAAACTAGTTATTTTGCCATTATACAATAAAGATCATAAGAGATGTTTATGTACAATAACTATATAACTTCAACGTTAAAATAAGGTATTGAAATTCTATTCGAAATAGAAACAAATTAAAACCGCAAAAAAGTGGAATCGTGTTTAATTAAACAGTGTTTTACTGAGTGAACGAACTTCACTAAATTTGTCAAGATACTTCTTGCCCGTGGGATGGGTTTTTATACGATTTACTTTGAAATTTGCACACCTTATTTGGAACGCAACGACTATTTGCTCACCAGAAGGCTTTAAAGTTATTGTTTTATTTTTCCATATTTCGTTGAGTTTTATCTATAATATGTAAATCTATAATATGTTGTTTCTATATGCTGTCTTGTCAGTTATTATTAATTCAGAGGTCACTTCATAACGTTACCATGTTTGCACAAACGTTTTACTCCCAGTTTTGTGTAATATTTATTGGGGATATTATCACGATAAGCTCATCTGTTTTATAATATATGTATGTATATATATGCGAATATTATGTTTGTTAGGTCACTATAAAATCATCTTTAATTTTTGTAATTTAAAAAGTCGAGATGATCAAGGCGCACGTACAACGGACTGTAAATGTTACGTCATGCCGTAACAGTATATATACACTCACGCTATACATTATCACGGCTATAGTTTTTTCTACTCTAATAGTTTTGAGAATATCACAAATTGAACTAAGTATTAACTTAAATATGATTATATTTAGTATTGACTCGTTTTTCAAAATAGCCACCTCGACAAAATTTATGAACACTTTTGTGACGTACAACCATGAAGACAATCAATAGGTTCACTCTTCTTTGAAAGACTTTTCCACGAAGTTTTTAGATGCAGTCACCACTTATTCGATAGTTGGAAACCGTACTACATAAAGTTTATTTTTTATTTTTTGTAATAAACATAATTAGCAAGGTGTAAGGTCGTGACTGCAAAAAGGATGACCCAACGACGCCAAAACTGCCGTAATTTGGTTGTTTATTTGGCCAAATTCGTTGATTTTCGAGAATAATTGTTCACCTATATGGCCGAAGAATTTTGAAGCGGCCAAAGCAGTGATCTTTTCCTTACGCTTCTTCCTGTTTGATCTAGGTAATTCTAAAGACCATTGTAAAATTTGTCTTGGTTTAAGCATCATAACTGTGCAAAATATTTTGAATTTAACTTATACGGATGCCCAAGTTTGCGCGAATATACAGGTGCATAACTCTCTTGCCAGGCTTTGCCATGTGCCGCATAACTTCAAAGTGAATTTCATTAGCCGCTCTCGAAGGAAGTCTCTCACATCGATCCTCAATCCGCGACCACATTTTAATTCGTTAAAACAGTTAGTAGTACAGTAGCGCGAAATAGAGCTTCAAAAATTAAAATTTTCACTTGTGATACCGAAAGGTATTTTAAGTTCCCGTATATTTGAGATTGACACCAAACTACACGCACGACAACAACGTACATGCACGTCTCGTTAGGACAGTAGTTTCAGTAAGTCAAGATAATAAACTATAAAGGCAGTATGGATTTTAAGCAATAGCAACAGTATTACGGGCCTTTTACTAAGTGACGTAGAAGTAGAGTAATATATGAAAGAGATATTATTATATTACTCTTTATATATTTATGATATATTCGAGATATTTTAAGAACTATCAAATTGACAAAACAAATATACCAGTTGGACTTTTTTTAAACGTTTGCATTACAATCTCTAGAAGTGTTATCTCCTACATTGTATTCAAGTTTTATTTTTACATAATAGTGTAATTCATATACAAAAATGTTGTTTAATTACATATACTCGTTAGAAATAATATATCACTTATGTGTATATTCTATCTTACTTTTAAACGTCAAAGAACGCAGACTGAATGGTTGGGCGAAGTTAACATTTAACTTTAATTCGAAACAAAAAATTTTAATGGGTAATAATATTATTTTAATGATATTATTTAAAACTTCTTCCGCTATATTCTCCAAAAGTACCGGTAGCTAAGTAATCTTAAATCATTTTAATTTTTCGGGAAAAGTTTACAGGTCATTCTTATTTGTGCACAGCTCACAATTATAACCAATTCGTATGTACATCAACATACGAATTGTTCATTTAATAGATTATAAAAAAACACTATTTGTAGTGCTCTCATTTGTGTAAAGCCTAAGAAACGGTCGCCTCTTAGGAACGGATTCTTGCATGTGATACCTGTACTATTTTAACAAAAATACATTTGTACGTGTAATATATTTTTTATCCATGAATAAATAACAGATATAGTGATTACTACCAATTTACGAAATATAATAAAAGCTATATTATATATATATATATATGAAAACATCAAATGATACTCAAAAAATGAAATCTAGGACTAATTACTAGTATATTACAAGAGTAATTATACTTAGCAAAACATCACATCAAACTACCAAATATCACATATTAGTAAGAATCAATTATGGTAAATGGTAAATATCGTCTGATAATTCATTCTTTAAGAGTATGAGATGAAAAGATTCGATAAGCAGAATAACTGAGCGATTTTAATAAATTTTTTTAATATTACAGATTAAATCACAAATTTTTAACCTCGTTCCTGATATTTGACGATTCTGCTTCTTCCATTAAAAGGCGTTTTGATATCTTTGCAACTTGATCTTTTAAGGCTCCTAATTCGTTACGTAAAGCCCTTTCAGCCTCACATCTAAGTCCACGAAGCGACTCAGCAGTGTCTTCTAAATTTTTTACCTTCCTACGGACTTGCTCTTCTTTAAACTTAAAAGAAATATATTTATTGTTATTTACATAATTCCTCAATTACTTGAAATTGATTATACAACAGTTTTAAAAACAATTGTACAAAAGGCGATAGTGATACTAGGGAGCGTTTTTTGCCAGACTATATATGTGCTGAGCAGTAAATAACACACATGACATTTACAAACACTTGGTAAAATATTTGAAATCTTTAATAATACGGACAAAATTGATAGAGGGTAATTGATTTAGTTAAGATACTGTTAAACTTGGATTTGACTTCGAGGTTATCGACCATTTATCATAATTAACAAGTCGTGTTTTTCTTTGCTTAACTCGGCTTTGAGGTTTACTAACCCGAAGGTCTCTTTCTATCTGCGCCGCGCGACATTGATGTTGCGCAAGACAGGACTCGGAACATGCCATATCCTCTGTTATCTTAAACTTCTTCCTCGCCCTCTCACAAACTTCTGCCTCCACTTTCTTTAAACTTTCACCTTCCTTCTGCACAACCGCTCCTCTTTCTTCTAGCTGTTTTGATAAGACTCCACAAACGCTCTTGTAATCATTTCGTTCTTCAATAGAATTCTTTATCTAAAATTGAATTTAATCAATGTGACATTCATTAAATTATAATTTACGATTATTGTTGTACGTGTAACCTTGCAACGTGCAATTAAAATCATGCAAAAAGTAATTCAACAACTTGGTAATAGTTCCGTTTAAATTTAACTCTTCGTCGTAAAATTATTTTTATGTTTATAATTAATAAGGATTATATTTTATATTGCAAAGCGTATTTTTTGGTCTACGTTACATTCTAGAATCATCACAACGTTATATCATCAGACGCATATGGTCGGTGGCAGCAACTTTTAATGTAACACAGCACGGCTCAATATCCCAACGTCACTGGATACGCGCCCTTCAAAATTAAACACAATAACATTTAAATCTACGTAATCACCGAGACTATCGCTATATAATTATATATAAGAAAACTTGAACATGTAGAAAATATTTTCTTACACAATATTGATTCAAGTGTAAAATGTCTTCGCCGACGCAACTTCGACCGCTTCCCGAAATTTCGAAATTTCAACGTATTTAATACTTTAAACTTCTTTGGATATTGTAGTTAAATATCACAACTATCGAGAATACGATAAATATCGTTGTCGTGTGGTACATTGCTAATTGATTTATTGGTCAAGTAAAATTATAGCAAATGGAATTTTAATTATAAAAATTCGTGATCATACTTTGTCTTATTGAAATTTATAGGATATTGCAAATTTGTTTATTTGCAAGCAATAATGTTTCGACATCTAATAATATAATAGGAATCGGCTACGAAAAATTTTGACGTAAATATGTCGTGTAATGATGATAAACAACTTAATAAAGAACGATCTAATGCGATAAGCGATATTAGCTATTACAGTTCCGGAATTAAATCCTCTACTTTTTACTAAGAAAAAAGCACAACGGTATATACCGATTTTATATAAAGACCATAGCTTTGCGCGTAGTGTAAATAAATCTTACGACTCCATTACTAGAAATTTGAAATAATCTTTTAAAATAAATGACTAATGAAAAGAATGAACAGCCTTTAAGTCGTTTTTTTTTTACTTCAGGCATCATATTTTGTTTACAACAATGAGATTTTGTTAGAAAAGTAATCTTGATAGCTATTGTTAGAAGTGAAGAGCAGTGGCAGCCCAACGGTAGAGGACAGAGACTTGCGTTTCGTCCCGGGTTCGATTCCTGGAACACAAACTTATTTAATTTACACTTTGTGCATTAATTACATAGGATTGCCTCTGCTTAACAAGTTTCCAGAGGATGGGCAGCAGTTTCCACTGTGTACCATAATACGACACTGTGATCGCCAACTCGCCTGCCAAGCGTGACGATTATGGTATATCCATCTTGAAAAAAAAGGATAATAGTTCAACAACTTTGAAGGAGGCCTTGCGACAAGGGTCTATGGCAGAAACGATGACGACGAGACGACGACGAATGAAAGAAAGTAATTTTAATCTTGCTTATTACTTTTTTCTGTTGTCTATTTTCCGTATATAGATAGGATATCTTTATACCTGTTTAGATATATCTTCTTCCTTTTCTTCAGCAAGCTTAAGGCGACGAATGTAATTATTTTCCAAGTCTCTCCAAGAAGTCTCAGCGCGTGTTAACAATTTCTGACGTTCCTCCTCGCGCTTAGCCAGCTGTTGAAGTCGTTTTTTGAGTTCACAAGTAGACGCATCCATTTCAGCTAGACGTTGTTTGCACGCGGACTTAACGCAACATGGCTAAAATTAGGCAGCAATAGGTTATATTTTACCTACATAAAATTTGTTAACCACTAAATATAAAATTAGTTTGTAATGAAAGAGTAAAATGTTTTTGATTTTCGCAGGCTATTGCATAAAAACTGATACGAATTACACATTTATATTTTATACACAAATTTTAGATATAAATTAGCTTTTCCAAAATAAATTATAGTGCATAAACGATACAATATATATAAGCTAAAGGTCACAACTTTTATAGTATTGAGATATACGGTAATTTCTAAACTATATTTAATGAGTAAAAATTACAGTCATATCTACAATATTGATTAATAATTAATTAACATATGTATATATACTAACACTATAATTTCCTAATATGGTTTCCCTGTACTTAAGTAAATATAATTAATAACAATTAACAAAACCAACACTTTAAAAATATATTACTAACAATAAATTTATAGGAATTATAAATATTAATGTGTTCCATTCGATGTATATAACAAGAAATTACGATTAACTAAGCACTTAATAGTACAGATTTAATTTACATTAACACCGCTTAGGGGAATCGTGTTATGACGGAGGTGCATATATCGACTTCTATAATAGCACTTACATAATCAATACATAATAAAAATATACTATTTACGTATTGTATTACAAAGGCATAACATCATAGCAAGGTACTCGTTCTAGATTATTCTTAATAACTAAAATACGCAATGAATTCTTCAAGATCAATAAAATATACATTCGATTTGAATCATTAATTGCATAGCAGAATAATATCATTCGTTTAAAGCGAATCGATACATAAATCATTTCAGACGTTTCGTACTGTTATCTAAGAAAAAGAAATATTATCTTTATCAAAAAAATACCTTTAGGTACATATATAATACATCAAAGTATCTCAGCTTTTTATCCTCAAGAATTATCTAATAAAAATTAGAAAGAAATACATGTACGGTGCATTAAAGACTAAAATCGTTTACCGATATGCAATATTGCAGTTGCGATCTGTTTTAAAATAAGAATAAGACGTTTTCTAGAAATTATAATACACATATACATAGAAATTATAATATACATATACAATGGAAAATATATACATAAACATATTAATAAACATGAATACGAATTAAGTTCCCTACTTTCGCTTGTAATTGAAATTAAAACTAAACTGTAAATTAAAACATGCCATAGTTTCTGCATAAAACCCGCCAAAATTTTTAATTTTTTTACGTACTGTTCCAATTTAAAATACAAAATTTTATTTACCCAGTTAAGAACCTTAGATGAATAAGAATTAAGATTTTACGCAAACAAAATAGCAGGCAGCACCTAGTTAAATATAATTAGTCCGCATATGCATAAACTTATCTATTTTAAAATCTTCCGTATGTAACGAGCAACTGAATTGCAAGCAGAAAATATTCGGAATAATCATGACGTTTCTACCGGATAATGTAAACCTAGTTAAATTTAAACACAATTTTAAAATATAAAGATCACGTCTTTGTTTTAAATATTATGAAATTAATAGTATGACACATTTTTTATCTCTCTACAAAAATATTAAATAAAGCATATATGAACTATCAAATCAGTTAAATGTTTGTCTGCTATTCATAAAAAATTGCGAAACTAATGAGTTCAATGTACAAGTAATACCTTGTTTTAAATTACATTACTACGTTTTATTATTTTCCTTGTGTCGTTAGTGCGACGAAATAACTTATACGATATCCGTGATTTTACATAAAGCGTAACTAACCGTCTCTCCTTTTTTCTTTGAGTCAGTATTTGCAGGCTTTGACGGTTTGGGCTTACACATGTCACAACGCATAACAATTTTCGTTTCAACAGGCATTTTCATGAAAGGTCTTAATTTCAAGCACTGTTCTGAATCAGGTGATTCAATCTTATTAAAAAGTTCTGAGTCTTGTTGTCCAACATTTGGCACGTAGGTAATTTTATCAGTACTAACAACATAATTAACCTCTGTGACTAATGTTTCACTGTGTTTTGCATAAACTCTGTCCAAATTAGTTTGTATAAAACTGGAATAAAAAGTATATAACAATTACGAACTACAAAAAACTCTTTAGCATAAAACAACGCACAACCCGGTAACGCAAAATCTAATAACGTTTCTAATACCATAGGTATAAGACTAAAGGTATAAAGAACATTAAGATATTCTATGAAAGATAATTAAATTGACGTAATAAGAAAGAACTGGTGTATACAAGTATAAAATGTAAAAAAACTTCATATTTAAATGTAAAGAATTTCAGAACAAAGTTTTCAATTGAGAGGTGAATATAATGTAAATATCTTACATAACCTAAGATAAGGTTAGCATACCAAAGATAAGGTTTGTCGATTAAATAAAATTCGTTTCTGCCAACCTCTTTCCTTTAACCTTACATGTAGGATTATGTTAAACGTTATGCACTGTCATTATTGTAATGGGAACAGAACCCGCATCAATTTCACTCGAAAATGGACCGCGCATAATGTTCCCTTGTAGAGGTCATATGTAATAAACAAACATACTGGTACAAACTGTTTGTGTCCCCATGGCCCATCTGCTGCCACGCCAAGAGAGCACACGCCAAATATCGCTTGTCAGGATAGTTGGATATCACAGAGTTCACATCCCACAAATTTGATTCCAATTGCTCTTGCATTGCTGTTATTTCTAACTATAAAACACTGAATTATTGTTACATCATAACGTAATAAAATTAAAAAAAATTCCTTATGTTCTATGATATATTATTCACAAAGGTCATTTACGTGTAAATAAAACACTTTAATGTACACGTAAATGACCGTTTTGCTTATCATTTTATACTATGTATAACGTGCTTCTATATTTTATTAAAACATTTTAAAATATTCTTGGAGAATCATTAAATGCAAAGTAGGATAAAAGAAACGTTCCTGAAAAGTGATCGTTACCTTCAAATCTATGTTTGGATTGCTTCTCAAAACTTTAGAAACGTTCCAAGCTATTAGCGAACCCATCGATTGATATTTCTCATCTACTTCTCCGGCGTCAAGTTTTTCGATTCGCGTACATTTCTTGAACAACTACATAGTGTCAACATTGGATTGGCTCTTATTTATATAAGATAAATCTCTTATTTATATAATATAAACATCACATACCTTTTTACATGAAATTTCTTTGTTGTCCATACTGTAACAGTACTTTTTGTAATTAAATAATTTATAGATAATTGTTTCTGCCCTCTGGTCACTTTATAATTTTACAATTTTTATAAATTATTCAGTTAATACAAACATACATTTTGAAGCAAAATTTACATTTATGGTTTTGCCAAATTAATTATAAATATATGACGTGTGTCCAATTACTCGTTCTATCATTTGTGACGTTATTTTTTAATGTATTCTTCTTACTGTCTGGTCACAACGATTTATTTAAAATGTTCTATGTATTTTTTCAACTATAACTACAAAAATAAAAATTCAAGTTTAAATCTGTTTCAAGCTATCTATTTTAAAGACGAAATATCCAAGTTTTCTCATATGTAAATCAAATCTAAGTTTTAAGAAAAAAAATCTAATTGTTTCACCAGCAAGTTATAAATATAAGTATTTTTGCTGGTTAGGGATATACATTAATCTTCTAAGCTTTTTTTAATTTTGTCTTAGAAAAACCTATTTTCTGCTGTGGAACCGTGCAAATTACGTAAAATAATTATGCCATTCAAAGCGCTCTCGTTGGAAGTCATCAGGTCTTCGTCTTCCACATATCGAATAATATCTTCTTTCAGTTACTCAGTTTATTCTTTTATCTATATTTCTAAGTTTGTACTTTCTTACTGCCTTTTGTTACTGTTTATATCCAATAAAGTTAATAAGTATAAAGGGCAAGGGAGTCTTTAATACTTATAAAATATCAATGATCTATTATTTAAATTTAATTTACTGTTAATGATGCGTCTAACGACTATAGTTTTAATCTATAATTGACCGTGAGTATTTAGTGATAAAATATCTGTTATCAAGACTAGTAAATGATAAACTGCAATTCTGGTTTAAGGAAATTTTTTATATGGACGTTTAACAAAATCGAATCACTGTGCCGAGAAAATTACTTAGCTATTATACAATTATAGAAGCGTGGAGTTTACTCTGATAAAATATTACGTTATATTTGTTACAGTAAACATTGATATCATTTCAGTTATCGTAACAGTATTACAAAACATTTATCCCCGTGTGTACACATCAAACTACTCCCACTGAGTAGTTATCGGCGATATATGTCGCACTGAAAGATCAGATGAAAGAACTAATAATTATAATGACTTCTTATGAAAATACTATTGACAGTCAGAATGACGAGCAAAAAAGCTTTATTAAATCCAATAAAGATAAAGTTATGTGTATCGAAGTTTTCTTGTTAAATGTTAAAATACACTGAATAATTGTGGCAATAACAAAATAATAATTACTGGCCGACGTCATTAAAAATGACAAAAATATATTTTTCATATTTTGATTAAAATGTGAAATATAAAACATTACTTGCCATATTTTGTGAAAAAACTTGTACGATTGTGATGATTTACATTTTTTGTGCTATTTTATTCCAGATCTTTCGCATAAATAAATGATAATGAAAAAAATTACAACACTTAAATTTATTAAGTATTACACCCAGTATTATTATTATCTAGTCAAGGAAATTTGTTACTTGTGAAAACAGTTTTACTTATCATCAATTACATATTTTGTTCCTGAATATACCATAAAGCTGTAAACGACAAACTTGCCCGGGTCAGTGCTTCGGTCATAATTTTTTTTGTGAGATAAATAAAATATGTTCTTCTCAACTACTCACATAGTAGACTAGCTATTTCAACATCGCCACTTGAAGATAAACTATAGTCAGTACTCGACTTTTAGCTTACATTACTGAATGTAAAGAGAAAAGTCGCTTACATAAGTGTAAAAGATTAACAATGCGAATTTCATTTTTGTAATGGTTCACATATCCGTCTAAATACCGAGTAAGCTTTCAAATAATTAATATTATTACAAAACAGGCTAGTCTAAGAGTCTTTTACACTTGCCGCCATAGGCACCAACCATTGAACCATTATAACGGCATTTTAATCCGTTTTAAAGAACAAATAATCATATTATCTACTGTGTCTTGAAGTCGCTCGATTTTTCTTTTGTAACAACGCGTATTCATATTACTGATTAAAAACGGACTTTTTTTAATAATAATGCACGACCGTGTGAAGACACATGGCACTAACATGTTTTTTTATTTTTCGGGCTTCATTGGAAAGCTTACTGTCACTGTGTCTATAACCGCAAAAAAAGTTATTCTCTAACTTTCTTTACGAGATCGAACCAGGAATGAGGAAGTTCGTAGACGAACGAAAGTAACCAAAAGATAAGTGTAGCGTTGAACATCCACCCAGAAAGTGTACAAACGAGCTTTTTAAAATCGTCGGAAGGTACTGAAGGTGCAAGACGGTTCCTACCGGGATTATTGTAAATCTGTGGTGAAAGCCCATGCCCAGTAGCGGACATCTTACGGTTTAACTGATATGTTGATGAAATAAAATCAATATTTTTACGAAAAGTAACGGATTTTTGGGATTATTCGGATTAACAGTAATGACATCGCAACTTAAGTTAAAGTACGCCCACTGTTAGTTTTAAATTCAAGGAAAAAATTCCTGAAAATAGGTATTATACGTAAAAAATACAACAAGTTTGGCTATTATATCTACATATTTTCAGATCATCAATTTTGTTAACATTTTATAAAATTAAAATAATAAAATAGATTATTAATTTTAACGTTCATTTCTCGACATAATATAATAATAATGAATAAAAATGACGGTGCGAACGATTTCGACTACTGCGTTTGCAATAGTGGTAAGGTTATGGAATATTTTTCGTATCAACCCAGGCATCAAAATGAACTGCACATTAATTTGAGTGCGCCACTAAGTACACCGGTAAATGTTCGGTGGGCTGCCAATACCCCGCAAAAAGTTGAGATATGACCTCAATATTCTTTTATAACGGGTAAAACGTTTCGTTTTGAGTTGTGATACCACTTTCGATTTCATGGGGAATGCGATGTCTTGAATTGCGTCTTGAGGGCGCCAGCCAGTTCTACAGACCTAATTTCTTGATAAGCTTCATTTGAATCTCTTTAATGCGGTTATAATTCGCATTTCAACGTATCAAAATTATTAGATCGATTAAATTACATGTTATGTTTGATGACACCTATGAACAGACAAACAACAAATATAATCATTCTTTATTTATTTATCTATTTACGTCATCTTAATTACTTTTGAATTTTTTTTTTAATTCAAAACACTTTCGGTCACTGCAAAAATAACAACAATGTTTCAATAAGTATTTGCAAATATGTTACAAAAAATAAATCACTGGCAACTTCATAAGAAATAAGTAACGCAACGATGATTCATCATGTATAACGTAAGTACGTTGGCATGTACAGGCACCCTTTAAAAATAAAAAGAGTGAAGGGTCGATACTCCTGGCCGGCGTCGGCGCCAACAGCCGGTTCCCACTGCTAACGGTCCAAGCCTTCCAAGTATAGCCAGCATTAGCTCGATGTAGGTACTATTTTTAGCACAGCCTCCATGTCAACGAGATCGTTGCTTTTGTGCGTCATGTGATGTGAGAGGAGATGCCCGCTCTACAATGCCTATTTTAATTGAACTACTCCGTGCTTAATTAAGCTTTAATCTAAGCTTTATTCGATTGTATTACCTTGATTTTTTGGGATTTTATACAATCTACTCAACAATCTATTAAACAATCATTTTTGTACTTAAAAATCAATATTTTATTAACCTTACATAAGTATTTTAAAGATATGATTATTTAGAAACATTACTTAAATTGTAGAGTCATATGTAGATATGAATATACTTGTAAATTTTACAGAGGCATTAACATCTTAGTGGAATAAAACAAAACAAATTCAAACATCAGGAAACTAAGTCGCAATCTTGTCAGTGTGTTTAAGAATTAAATAACTTCTTCCTTTAGTAGCGTAGCGTTGTTAGATAACATATTATCCTTATCATTCAGAAGTTAAAAATCATCGTGCTGTAGTAATTAAAGAGATTTGCTTCAATTTAACCTTCTAATAAAAAAATATGACGAAATAATAATACGCTTAGTTATTAATTTCTGTAGATATGACTGTCGGGTGAAATTAAGGCGCGACTACGGCGAAAATAATTTGTAGTAACTTTTATAACTCGCCTGCCGACTATTCGAATAATGCAAAACCTCAATAAGTTGTATATACAGATACATTTTTGGACGATAAAATGCTTTGGGACATTGATAATTACTAATAAAAAGTAAAAAAAATAAAGACATTTTTTTACTTTTTATTTAAATCAGTAGAAGTCACGCTGGATAAACGTAGTAATTCCACCTTGTTACAGGGATTCCCAGAATCAATCTGTGTTACGTAAATATTTGCGCCGTATAAGAATCATCTCGTCTTGCTGCATACACTTAAATGTTTGCATCAAATTAGTACCAAAATCATTAAAAAAGGATTGTTTTCAAAGGCATCGTAAAAGAATATTAAATTTTTTTGACTGCAGCAAACATTTCATTTATTTCACTACTTCAACTGACATCATAAGCACATTCTATTTTAGGGTAAAAGTTAATACTACCAGTAACTAACTTAATGGGGAAATAATTGACCTCTATATGTTCAAAATTATTCATCGTTACAAAGCCGCCATGTTGTATATTATTTATTGCCACTGTTATTAAAAACGCTTCAGAAGAGCCTTTAAGTAAAGCGGAGGTTCCTTAGACTGTAGAGATCCAAAGTAGCGACTACTATTAGGTCATAAACAGATGTTACTTATAAACAATTTAATAAAGTATAAAAAATATATTTTGTTTGGTGCTTAATAAAGGGCGTTTAACATATCGAGTGCCTAACAATTCTATATCAGCTTCTATCTTCTCTCATAAAAGACAACCACGCTTATTTTTGGTTTCTCAAGTCGCAGGTTTGAAACCGGTCGGTATAATCCTAGTTTTTTAGCGCGGGCCCATAATAGATGAACAGAACCCACGCGCTTAAAGTATGCTAACGCCGTGTTGATGGGAGGAAACTGTTTATTAAATAAAGAAGTAGAAGAAGAGCAAGTTTCAAAAGTCATTTGATTAATATTTGTGCGAGTAGTTAAAAATATTCATCATCTACTTATATAACAATTATTTTAACTTCTCGTACTATGTATTAATAAATAATAACAATTTTTAACCTCTATCATGTAATAAATCTTATTCCAAATTCCTATAAGTAGAAATTCACATACAGTAAATAAAATTGTTTAAAAATAAATTTTCTATACGTGTACGCTCAAACTGTAGAATTAAAACAAATTGTTTCTCACTCGGTTGAGTCAAATCAATTTCAACACACAGCTTCTAAGGTACATTGACGGCTAAATTTTTATTTCGTTGTTGTATGTACCGGGCAAATTATGTTATAGAGTTTCGTAAAATTTTGATAACATATTTTTAAAAAATTCGTGTGAAATTAACAAAGATCTTGCCAACACAATGTTTGTACTAATTTAGGGTCGAAACATAAGGTTGTAGAAATAGTATATTAATTTTGCCTGATTGCCCCAACAGTACTGGCAAAATAAACATTTAATGTTAAGCAATAAAAGAAAGTTAAAAATTTTCACTCTTGCAATCAAAGTTAAAACAAAATAGTCAAATAGGTCTTTAACAGCTCTTTTCATTATGTTAATATTTTAATTTTGTATACAATTATGTAGTGCCACACGTGGAAACTAGCGACGTCTTAATAATAGAAATATAAGTTAAACACATTAAATTACTGTGTGAATTTTACAGAATAGAATGTATTTGCAAATTAAATCTCGCTGCGTGCCATCTACGTCACTAGAGGAACACAATGTATTCGCCATACTTTTGATCTTATATTCTATGTCTAGAAAAAGAAATATATTTAATTCATCACAAATAATGCATTTATTTTTTGTATCTGAGAGGGACATATGTAAATGATTCAATCGATTCCTTTTTCTTTCTTAACGTTCCTGAAATGACGTCGAAGTACTTATACGCATTTTTTGCCATATTGGTGTAATAAAAAAGAAAAAAACATATCGGGTGTAAAACCAGATTATAGCAAAATTTTAAGAACCGGCAAGTAATATTAGAGTTAAGATAATTACGAAACACAAAACTTCTGCGTTATATCTTTCTATTAAATAAAGTAAAAAATTGCTTACTGTTTAAACATAACGTAACGATATTATAAGTATAATGCTATGCATACCGTAATATAAATGAAACAAGAATCGTATGTAATTGTAACAAATCGAAACCGGTTTCTCTATTCTTATAGCCATCGAATATGTTTATAATTTCCACTAAGATCATAAATTGCATTATACATAAGCTAAAACCGTGAGCAATTCTAACTCGCAATAATCATATTTGCCTAGTGGAGCAAGTTAGATCCTCACGCTAGCTCCTTGCAATAAACTCACTATTTTGCATAAAAAATTAGGGAGGTTTTTTCGGATAGTGATTCAATTTATGTTAAATAAGCGTTGCTGAAGAATATCACCTAATAACACAATGTAAATATATATTGTGTTATATTTATTTGTAAATACCATTATCTAGTTCATAATTTTGTGAATATGCGTTCATTAATACAATACAAACATTAATAAATAGTTTTCGTATGACATAAATTTTCTTCAATTGAGCAGGTAGGAAAAGAAAAAATTAAATTTTATAAAATTACCAATATTCCCTAACAAGTTTATCATAACTAACATAAACTCATTTGGGAACGTAGAAATTTTATGTCCGTGATTTAAAACTATTAAAAATAAAAAAGAAACAATTCTGTCAATTTATAAATATCGATTGGATGAACTTGTCGTTCGCGTACGAAGCTGGGTCCGTTAGTTTATTATGAATGATTACCAGTATTGGGTCTCGGTTTTTTCCAGTTTGATTGTATGAAGCAATACCTACACGTGTGGGTAAACGCACCGGACAAAGTATTGCGCCTGCGCAATTGCTAAACTGATTAGATGGCTGCAGAAAATACATATTACTTTTCATAATTATTATCTTTAAAACTACATGTTACTTAAAAATTGTACATGAAAAAAGACACGGTAAAAATTATATTGATCATAGATGTAATATCACTTAAATTCAAATTTGCTAACGTAAGCGGCCTGTATATTTTTTATTTACATAAAAAATTCTTGTTACTGGTTTTCCGGTTTGGTGATTTACCTTTGCCATACTTGAAACCTTTATTATGTTTAACAATTTGCACTGTAGTACTATATGTTTTAGCAATCAAGTCTTTACGCTTGTCATTGACAGATATTCATTGTTTTGTCTTATTTGAATGTTATATATTATAAATTGATAAACTAATACATCGCTAGACATGGCTTTCCTCATAAGGAAATAAAATTAAAAAGCCTTTTAATTCCATGTCGTTATTTTTACATTACAATGTTGGTAATACTCTTAAGGAAACCTATCGGTTAATATATTTATTTTGGTTACGGACCACTCTTTGAACGAAGGTTTCCTTCATCGTCTTCCATGTCTCTGTCGTTCTGGCTAGCTAGCCTTTCTCTGGTTAATTGATTATGTTATCAGTCCACTATCTACTTGGTCTGTCTATATTTCTTGTTACCACTGATCGCTTCCATATTGAAGCTTGTATAGTCTACCATGGCTTTTAAACTTTAGTTTTAAAGTTCACAAGGTAATTTAATGTTTTGCCTACTCAGTTCGCTTTTAATTTTGTGTATTTTTCTCAGAAAAAAATATGCATCACGCCATACTTCTTTGTGTCGTTCGAATTTTACTTAACTAAATAATGCTATTTGTAGACTCGTGTCCAGTTGCCATACAAAGCAATGAAATATTTTTTTTAAACTTATTCGATATTTTCATTTAAAAAGTCCTTTTAAGTCATCAAAATTTATTGCAGGCTGTGTTTGCTCTTCGTTTAATTTCGTCTGTATTGCTTTGTTTGCTAATTGATAACAATTTGCCTAAATATACATATTTTTGGTTTTAGTTATGTTCATGTCTGTGTACTTTCTTGCTCTTGAGAACTTGATAAATACAAAATAATAAATATTATTAACTCTAAAATATCATTAGTAAATCTGCGATGGGTTTTAACACAATGATTAATTTTTAGGTATTGTTTCTGCAAATTACGTTCTGAAATATACTTTCCCATACTACAATAAACAATTATGGCTACCCTTGTCTAACGTCTCTTTCTATTTTTATCGCTTTTTCTCTTTTTTTTATTTTAAGTTTTCATCTGCTCACAGCGCACACTTTCTTTATGACATTTACATATTTATTTCTGTTTTAAGGCTTAGATCATTTCAGATACATGTGACTTATTCTATCAATGCAATTAGTCATCACGGCCACTATAGATTTTCATTAGACCAGTTAGAAGCGGCCTAAATCTAACCAGCTTCCGTCAATTATAGTATACCTTGTGGGTGAATGTCTTACAAAGCTGCGATGTAGTTACTAATTAAAGTGGATAACATTAGTAAAAATATTGATTTTCAATCGTTTGTCTTCATTTCAAGGCGTATTTTCGTGAAAGGCGTCATCATCATCGTTTCAGCTGTACGACATCCACTATACGCAACACACAGGCCTTCTCAATAGATTTCAAATAAGACAACCCAGCGGCTTCCGATAACCTTAACAAGATCTTCTATAGACCTTTACCGGTTTAAGCTCAAGGAGGACCCCTCGTGCTTCTGTGAACCGGGCGTAGAACAGACCGTGGTCCACCTGGTAGCCCACTGTCCCGCATTCGGAGGACTCCGGGTCGACTCCGAATGCCGGTTGAACGTAAAAATAAATGAGGGAAACATCGCCTCTATGTTAGAAGATGCCAGAAGTAGGTAATAGTTTCTAAGTTTTTGTAAAGTAATAGTTAAACATGTTACAAAAATAAACAAGTAAAACAGTGTAAGCATAAAACTTATAAAAATATGAAATAATGTAAACAAAATTGTAAAATAGAGAAATAATAAGGCGATGTATGATGTATGAGATAGCAAAGTGCACAAATTAGAACGAAAGATAAAGATAGAATAAATTGTAGAAAGAAAGAATGGAACTATTGATTATGTAAAGAATGATAGTAGAGAATGAAAATAAAAAGGACAGTGAAAAAAAAATTAGACAAAAAACGACCCTGTCCTTCCCAAAAAAGGGAAACGAGAGGCCCCCAATGGTGGGGAACATTTAAAAAAATAAAAAAGAATCTTCTGTTCACTTTGTGGGTGGACGACGTCCGCTGCGCGCTGGTCTTATTCTCCTCTCCAGAAACTTAAAACTCTAGCGACCATCTGTTCTGCGCGCTTTTAGGCCGAGCACTGCTGCTTTAATTTGCCAATCCGCTGAGCTATGCCGGTTACTTTCATTCATCTACGAACCTTCTCATTCCATTAGCTAACTAACCTAAAACCAGAGAAATATATTTTAAGCCGGTTCGTAAACTTCTTTATTTGGATTTTTCAATTTTTTCTGCTTTACTGAACATCATATAACTAAACTATTTATACTACTAACTATTTATACGAAAATATTTATTATAACAGACTATCTGTTATAATAAATATTTTCATAAATATTATCTCCTTTAACACAAATCTTATTATTGTCGATAACCCTCTATACTTGAGGGTGTAAATAAATATTTTTTCCATAGATAGACATTAAAAGTAATAATATTTTAAGAATTTTTAATAGATAATCATATCAAAGAAAACGTAAAATCAAGATAACGTTTACTAGTTATGCCGAGGGACTCACGGGTTACACCGAACGTCGCACGAGATATCAATAAAATTATATTGTACTTGCTTTGTAGTTGGCGCTTTGTAGTCGCTTCGTATGATGACCCCATTGCATTACAATAACTATTCAATGCGGTAGTCTGCAATCACATGACGCCGGAACCACCTAAACTCGTTCCTAAACTAAATCAAAATATTACTCAAGATATTTATGTTTTATTTGATGAAGATGAATTTTTAAGGCTCCTCGGGTAGTTAAAGTACTCCAAAACTCGCTAACAAAACTTTAATCCAGTGATGTAAAAAATTACTGCGCGAAACAAGGGAACCAAAAAGTTAAATAAAGCGATCTGAACTGAATGCTATATGCGCTCTGCCACCTCAAACATGGTAAAGCTATAAATGCCAACGGGCAAACAGAATTTCTTAATAAAAAAATAATAATGTACAATCATCGATCTCTCAATACACGAACGGATAAAGCGTATCCTACGTGAAATGCGGAAACAGGGTTTAACATGTTTTTGAGCTAAGCTAGGCCTGGTGTTTAGATGTATCATATTTTTGGACTCTTTGGTGGCTAATACCTTTAAAAGAAGTTGGAAACTTATGACAATATTGCCATGATATATTATAATGGTTGCTTATATTCCATTACCTTTTACACTCCACACCATGCAAAAACTTATGCAGTATGTAATAAATATATGTTGCGAATAATCAATTTAGATTGCTTATGCTTCAATCGTCGCTTTATATGGACTGTGGAAATGAAATTGAATAAAAAACTGTTCCACATGAATATTTTTTTAATTTAATCTAAAAATAAAGGAGTATTTAATATATATAAAACATCAATTAATATTTTTAGAAACAACAACATTCTGTATGAATAGTAATATTGATATAATCGTAAGACATATTCAGACGACTTAAAACGACCAAAATAAATTATTTTTGGCAATATATATATTATTCGGCAGATAAAAGTGGTATTTAATGGAACAAAGAAAATATTAAATCAAGTTTAGTTCTTCGAGAATGTAGTCTAGACGCGATTGATAATAATTTACAACACAGCAATACAACTTACTAAGGTTGTCTAACACATTTTTACCTTCTCCGTCTAAAGAATGCTTGCAAAACAAATAAGATCAAAACGAAGTAGAAATGCATAATGATTAAATAATAAAAAGCATAAGCAGTCATTTTAAGTCCAGCGATCCTTCAACAACAGGCTTCGATGAAATCAGTATGCATATATTCTTTTGTTTTTTCTGTTTCGTTTTTTTTTGTTAGTTCTGTGTGTATCAAGTGTATGTTAACAAAACTGATAATTTATTTAACAGCATCACATGTTCTTTATTATAAAAAGCAATTTAATAAAATAGAATATCACAGAATTCGTTAACATTTTAGCTATCGAATCATTTTCCCTTCAGTTCCAAGGAAAATTCACCATAGAAAACAGGTGATATAATATATATACTTGCGACATTTTTAAGTTTGCACAGATGTAAGCCAAATCCTCCGACGATATTTGCCTTATTGAATTATTGTGTTACTCATCTGTATTGTTACGTTTCTCTCATTCAACAGAAGGTTGTATGCTAACCCATGTTTTACTCTCATTGCACATGCAATTGAGTTTCCAATCTGTTTCTGTCAATACAGAGAACAGTGTAACTTCTTTTTCATTCCTAATAATAACAATTCAAAACGACTCTGTAGCAACAAGATCTCAAATTGTTTTTTTTTTTATTTTCTTGGACGTAATATTAAAGGAACCACACAAGAAGACATCTTTATATATTTTAAGCTTTACATAATCTCGAAAGAATTATTTGACCATAGAATGAACTACAGATCACAAACCTTTACCAAATTGAATGTAAAGGTAATCCCAGTCATTCCCCTACAGTTTGTGTCTCAAATATCTTGAGAAATATTTTTTCTAACTTCTCTATATAAAAGGTCATTTGACTTTTTGCAAGCACCTGAACACTAGTTTATTCTCTTTTACGAAATATCAAGGTCAAAATATTATTCTATTACTAAACGCAATTTAAAGTTCTTGTTTTGTGCATATAATAAACAGTGACAAAAAACCAAATTGGATTACTAATACGAAAAGTGATTGATAAATAACTATTATGAATAACTTTTACTGAAAATGTACTAATTATTGATGCTATTATTATAACAAAGTAAGCCAAACAATCTCGTTCCAGGTTATCTTGTTATTTGCAGGTTGAAGATAAAATAGTAATTGAGGAGAGCTACAAAAGCTCTCCGACTAGTGTTAATGAGGCTGTGAAGAGTAAAATACGTCATCATCAAAGAAGACACTGGCGCCACTCAAACTGTATTCATATAAACGTGAAGGTAGCGCGCGCGCCAGTCAGTGGAAAAAAGGTTGGCGTTCCGTCCGCGTCGTCAATTGTCAGGCGCTGTGCGTATGCGCATCCCGGCCCCGGCGCCAGCGACGCGACATATTATTGTATTCAACAAAAAAAATGCTGCATCTCACGCAGCACTAACTTCGAAGCATAGGAAGCTCGGACATAAGATTTAATTAAATAAATTTTCGTTTCCTTTGTTCATTTGAGACAAAGCATTGAAAAAAAAATAAAAATGGTCAGTGGCAACAAAGACCCCAGCGATCCCATGAAAATACCACCGAAAAATCGTGAAAAGAAGACCAATAATTATAAACGGGCAAATGTTCTGTCACGGGCATGGTTCGTTTGGATGATGCCAACGTTCTGGCGTGGATACAAAAGAGACCTCTACGATTCCGATCTTACTAAACCAAAAGACAATCACTTATCGGACAAACTTGGCGACCGCTTGGAAAAGTAAGTATTTGTTTTAATTTTTATTTTCTTTTAAATTCAGTCCTCTTTTAAATTAAACTTGTTATTTAATTTTAAATGTAATGTAATGTAATTTAATTTAAAAAAAAACTTGCAGTATCGTCAATTCATTTTAAATTCATAATTTGATGATGACAATTAAACGTTTCGCAATATTTGTTTAAAAAAAACATTTAAACATTATCATAAATAATTTATATTTACATTTATGTTATCAAAATTGGTTAGATCGGTTTAACTTAAATGAAAAATATTTCCTATTACTTTATTTATTTAAAGAACTCTTCGAACCAAATTATTTTTTATTATCCACTTGATACAATAAAACGATTTTCATAACACGTCGAATACTGACTGTATAATGTAACATATTCCCTTGTTGTAGTTTTTGTTTAAAAACTTATTTACGCATGCCATTTACTCCAAACACACCAATTAACAAGTAAAACTAGTTGTACGTTCAGTTCGCTATCGTAGAATCTAAATAACAATTGTATTACATGATATCCACAGTGTTTTTACGCTTAAATTTTCATTTAAGAAGTAAATAAAAATAATGTGAAATTTTACATCATGACTTTCTTCAAATTTTTACGGAAAGATGTCGCAAACTGGTCGATTATTTCCTAAAACATCATTTTGTCAAGAAATTCATGTTTTACTTAATTAAAAAAATTTATTTACATAGAGCAAAAATTTAATTATATAATACCGGAATTACAAAAAATCCTTTAATTATAGCTCGCATAAACTTTGTTTAAAAATTGCTCTTTATAAAAATACATTAAGCTCATTAAGTAACCATAGTCTCTTTTTCTGACAACATTTTTTTGTTAAATCTTTTCACTGTACGTTAAATATTATTATTATTATTATTGAGACTTAACAATATATATTTAATTTATTACATTAACAAAAAAACTTTAACAATACGTTAACGAAACCGGATCATGCCAATTTAAAATACGAACCAAAAGAAACTTGCGAATCTCCAAAAAAAAGTTAAATCAACTTTAAACAACTACTTACTTAAATAATTAAACAATGAAAAACTAATAAAATTTAAATATTTTGAAATTCTTTAATCAAATAAAACAACAAACAGTTGGTTTTTTTCACTATAACACTAATTAAATATATGAACCATGTTCACTGTTCATAAATATTATTTGCGTAGTAAAGTAACAATGTTCACAAAGTTACTATAAGGTTATTTTAGGAACCTTTTCCATGTGCAAAATGAACTATCACCGTTACACTAAGATACTTTTGGTATTTTCAATAGACATTTTTTTTAATCCGCTTTTCTTAGTACAAAACATTGTTAGTCGACTCCGTTTTTAATTTTTTTTTGTAATACATCCTTCCAGAAACTTTCAGCATCGTAATTAACTTAATTTGTATAAATAGTTTTTTTTCAATGTACAGCTATACCACAAAAAACTAATTGCGTCTTATATAATAAATTTGCATCTTTGTCTTAAATAATTGCGCCAGCTTAAGCATGAAAATAATATGTACGTATTCATTCTTTAAAATTTTATCATTCGCCGTAATTCTCTGTGTGAAAAAATATGATTATTTATTTATCATTTAATATGGTTAAATATATAGACGTTTTCTACATTCGTGAAGAAGTTATAATATGTAATAAGCCAATATGTCTAAATTCTCGTCACTAAATATTATAATTGCTTATTATTTTTAAATCGCTTATTGAATAGATTAGTTTATTTGTCAAATGCTCACTGCGAGACAGAATTAAGGAGAGGTTTGCCCTCCAAATTTTAACATTCCTTTTGAAAAATATTATTATTAACAAGTGACTAACTAGCCTCAATTGTTTATGTTATGTTGTAGTAGTTAAGTATAGTACCTTATCATTAAAAGTTCGTCAACAAAAACTATATCAATCTACATCGTAAAACTCATCACCATATGTTTAACTGGTATCTTCTTGCCTGTTACCTGAAACCTGTTATAAATATAACTTGAAATTTTTATGCAGCCCTTATAAATCCACTAACCGCGATACGATAAAGAAAAAACTATAACGAATTCCTTTCTCCCTGGTCTATTTATAAACGGACTACGATTACATTACTCCCGTCGAGGTGCATTTACCTTAAGGATGCACGTTTTTATAACATAATGTTAGGTACATGCTTTATTTAGCTTGCCCATCAACGGAGAACAGGTCTGCGATATTTTTTACAGACTTAGAACCGTGCCTTTTTTTGCTTTATCAAGTTTTAAACTTTAACTACGCTTCGTTGTGTTAAAGTTAGAGAAGCAATTCTGCTCTTTATTAACTAACAATTAATTTAAAAGAAAGTAGAACTTATATTATTGTAAACATTTATTAAGTAAATTTGCTGTAAAATTGCTCAATAGACAAATGTTAGGTAAACTTCTTTGTTATGCTATGTAAATATGAGCGTAAATAAGCTTGAGATTTACGCGCAGTATTTGACGCATTAGTATAAAATTAATGTTAATCAACAAGTAAAACATATGACATTATTTTTCCTTCTGAAGCATTACTGGGAAGTACGGAAAATGTTCCATTAGGTACGTTCGAATTAGTTTTACCCGGCAATTACTTACAAAATGATAAAGCAAATATTGTTCTCAAAAGTCCTCATGAAGATGTTAAACATTTATAAATGTTCTTAGTAATAAAGATTTTTGTGGCATCGCAAATTACTTTTTATAATTATATTAACATTCTTAATGGTTGTTTCACAATTAATATGATTCAACAAATTTGAAAATAAACATTAACAACTTTATTTAGATTTCGTACAGGAGTAGTAAAATTGAAAATAAGTTAGAATTATTTCGTTTTGCGTTGAACCTACACATGTACTCTGTTTAATTTAAACTTCTTACTATTAGTTAGTAATCGTTTATACTTTTATATATTGCAGGACATTGTTTCAATTCGTACAATTGGTTTTAAAGTATAATTTATTTAAATTTAAAAGGTGTGGAGTGGACAAGGTAATTAAATAGAAATTTGTATAAATATCTTTACTGCATCTTCACAGTGTATTTTGTTATTCAAATAGCTAATAAACCAATTTCCTGTTTAATTTACCGCATTTGGGGTAATTGTGATAACATACCTTCCTATTGGCTAATGTCGACGATGACAACGGCAGTTCGATAACTATCTCGTACGCGACAGGAACCGGCCCGTCATTAACCAATTCCAGATGGTACTTTGGACCCGTTTAGTTAAAAGCATCTCAAATATGTAAAGATAACAGGTTCTCCACTACTTCCGAAAGCAACTCTGCACTTCACTCATTATTAATTATTTATTATTACTTAATTATGTGCATAACGAAAAGATTAGCTATTAATTATACAACAAAACTGGTTACGATTGTTCTGTTATAATTTGTTATTTAAAAACTGTTTGAAAAAAATTATAACTTTTTTTCATTAACTTACAATGCTTCAACAGGTTATTATTGATTTACTTATTTATTGTTTCTAATTGATCCTAATATTTTTTTTTAATAACTTAGTATTTCAGTTAGGCCAACATCTCTATCGTAACATCTTGTGTAATTTACTTTAATAATTTTTGTGTTATTGATCCACAAAGTATTAATTACTTTAGATTTAAAAAAGCAAATACGAGAATAACCTATATGATAATAACCTGCTTATTAATAAATAATGTCACCAAAATAATAAAAAAAAATGACCAATCTATTATTATTGTAATTATTGTATTTTGGTTTTAGGTCTCATACTTTCCTCGTTATCCGCCCATAGAAGGAGGCAGAATTAAAGTTATTATGCTTGGTACCTAGATTAATAAAATATATCTTAATAATAAATAAGATTAACTAATAATAAATGTATCCCTCGTGGTTTTACTCCCCACCTACTGTAACTGTACTAACTACACAAAAAATATATACAAATATCTCCGGTAATCAAATCATTTTTTATGATAACTTAGTGCGACTGTGGTAATTACATAACGATACTGTTTAATTTATCAATTACGATTCGAAATTAAACTAATTTATTAGAAGAAATAGTCTTCTTGTCAAATTCATGTTTAGGACAAAATTTAATATCATTTTATTTAGATACTATTACTTTGTAAATTTTTTTATTTTGTCGATTTCTTATTGTGTTTCCAATAATAAATTATATTATTTCTTTTTTAAATCTATGTTATTCTGTTAAACTGTTTTGTTCATGGTTGTCTATTAAATCATTTTATTTCCACTTATTGGCTGTTTACTCGGTACCGTCCAGAGTAAACTACAGTTACCGTTGTGTCAATCGAGAAGCCGGCCACCGGGGACGGTTGGTTCACGGGAGGCGAACAATACACAAAGGCCTAGAATCTGTGAGAATGGGAAGTATTAATCAAGGAGAGTCGCGACTTGTTAACGCGTTACATGGCAAATATAACATAATACAATCAGAAGCTTAGTCACCACGAGTGACATACAGCGGCGTGCCATGCGCGGTCGCCAGTACCAATTACTAAATACCAAAGGCCAAGTACGCATTGCGGCAGATCAAGTTCGATCCAAGTATACATTACAGTTGTTATAGTTTATTATTATAGAAACTGTTGGGACATATGTATAGGGATTTTTGGTTTGAACCTTAAATTAAACGAAATTCGGGTGAAGAACAAATTTACATTTGTATTTTACGTCTAGTCCACAGCGATAAAATCGTGTTAAACTACTTATATTGAATGTTAATGCTAGTCGTGTTATATTTAAACATTAGTCAGTCACCTTTATTAAACTGAACTATTTTATACTAAGCTCACGTGAGAGAATCATTCTGGTCATTACGTAAGAAACTACAACGAAAACTGGGTACAAGACTACTCAGAGAAATAAAATATAGCAGATATATTATTTTCCGCTTCATCTGTAAAAACTATTGATAATTTTCAATTACAAAAAAAATAATCGCTTAAATATTGTAATCTTGTTTGTAGTCAAGTGTGCCTTGAATGAGTCACATTGTTCCCTGAAGACCAAGATGTTGTGTCTTCGTGACAACAATTGGGTATCACGCCACATTTAGTACACGTAACAAAACAGCAATACCCAGTAATCTTTAATCACACCACTGATTTTATTTATGCGTGATTATAAATAATATTATTTTTTTTACATTAAAATAAATTATCTAGAATATTTAAAGTGCCACCACAAATCTGTGTAACACGCAAAAACAGTTATTAGCGCGGCAACAACTTAACTACAGCTTTGAAAGTTAGTTTTCATTATCACCAATAATACAGACTATACAATAAACATTAAATTAAAACCAAAATAAAGTCACTGGGATCGTTTACGTCTTCTATTATTTCATGGTTGATCAAGCTTTTAATAAAGCAATTTATTAAGCTATTTATCCTGATCCAAGGTGATTTGTGGCAGAAGTTGCATCATCTAATCAAAGTCAACAACTTGCTGCAAACAATCCTGACGGCGATGCTGCAACGTCGCGTGAGCACGTGAACGGGCAAAACACCGTTCAATATCGTCGCCATTGATTTCAAAATTTCCTTATTGCTATAACTTAATAGTTTTATAGAATTATAATATTGTCATGACTTTAAATTTTAAATAGCAAGAAGTTGCTATGGGTTGCTTACAATGTATACAAGATATTATACTCTGAAACCTAGTCAAATACTTAAATTGTACAATATTCGGTACTAAATATTGGCTTTGATTTTTTTATGTAATAACTAGTATATACGAAATACAAATTGTACAAATTTGTAGTACAAAGGCCAAACGTGAGTGAACAATGCAAGCGAAGGTTACTAGTTTTATGGTTTCATACCATTTTGATACTTTCTGTACCAAAATATATAGGATTAAGGTTCCTAAATTAAAAACAGGAAAACCATGAAATATTAAAAATATGCCATAGAACTGATCTATTCTTTGCACGAAATATTTTCTTAGTATTTGTAACAGAAGGCGACCGTTTACTTTTTGGTTATCAAATGTGAATGTAATACACCATTTGATTGCTGTTAATTTACATAATACAATATTTGCATACTAACAGCTTAAATATACGGGCGTTCTACTTTAACACTTTTCTCTACATAAAAAGTACACAAATGTTTTTTTTTTAATCAATGCACATGACGTAGGTACTTATTGCTCGGACCATATAATTATTATACACTGTTTCAATATGTACAATAGACCACGTGTTATACTATAAACAAACTTGATCACATTTACATTTAACTCGGTGTTACGAATAAATTCTTTACTAGCAGTTGATACAGGAAAAACGTAGAGGTGGAATTTATTGATAGATTATAATAAAAAAATTATTGTTGTTACATTTTAAATTAAATCATTTAATAGTAATATTACAGGAAAATAACACGTATCAAATGGTGTGGAGAATTATCAGCATGCGGTAGACGGTACATAAACACCCGTATTTGTACTCAAAGATAGATTATAAGAAAAAGTATACAGATAATAATGTTCATCGGCGCCTTTCCCAAGCGATTCATTCTAGCATGTACGTACAGTGACATCCGCGGATATTACCAATGAGAACATTATTTAAGTATCCTGTCGGTCACTTAACTATGTATCTACTTTTTATTCTTCCAATTGTCACTTATATGACTCACGTTTGTATGACACGAACTTTGTAATTATACAAAGTAAAATGTAACACGTATATAAAGTCATTCATGGATTGTTTGGGTACAGACGGAGAATTTTTAAACTTTTAACAATTATTGTATGCTTATTCTCCTTTTTTGCTATCGGTGATATTTTCCGCTTTTATTAGCAATAGCTAATTGATTTAATTCGGAGAACAAAATTTCCATTTTTCCGATAACTCCCTAAACATCCTTTTAAATGTGTGATTGAAAAAGGCATCTTGTAAAAACTCTGAAAGTTATTAGCGTTGGATATCATCCAATATATACAAAAATATATATTACATTGTAACAAGCAAACAAAACGTTCCTGTGATTATAAATGGTGGAAGTGCTTATCCCACAAAATTTACTTACAACATAACCTCATATAAACAACTAGCAACCAGATATATAGGTACAAAATATTTTCACAAACAACAATGAAAATTGTTACATATTTTTTTTAATTTTCTACATTATCTTTGAAATAACAATACTTTAATATACATTAAGTTATAGAAGTTACTATTATTTAATCTTATTAATTAACTGAATATTCTTTATTTAAATAGTAATTTCTTTGTTGTAATTATAACGGTTAATTGCAAAGAATTTCAACCACTTACGGTTAACCGACAAAGAGACAGTCTTCCAAGACTTGAACTATTTACATCCTCGTCTTTATAAAAAATATTCTAACAAGTCAGGTCAACAAGGTCAACGTTGACCGAAATTATTGCACAATTTTTAATAACAAAGATAACATGTAATAAAAATTAAGCCATTTAGAAAAAATTTCCATAAATTATTTCGTCCAATCTTTAGCGTCCTTCGCAGATTAAACATAATAACCGGTTCAGTTCACTTTCATGTATAATATTAGCATTTTCGAAGATTAAATATTATTCACACATTTGTACTTATTCATTATTCAAAAATAATAATTTAAATTGAGGTGGAATCAATAATGAAATGATGTAATAAGTCACCTTAGCATCAGGTTTCTGGATTCGGTCATATTTATGGTGTAACTCACGAAACTAGAGGAATTTCCTTTACTAGACCTAGAGATAAGAAATTGTATCTCTCCTTATTTCGATTCACCACATGCGCATTGCAAAGAAAATATATTACACATCGATTCGAACGAGATCCACGCCGTAGGGTCTGCAGTCTCTCTTTGAAATAATTGACTTAACGGCAGGAATACTACTAATAAACGAATATACAATATATTTATATTCTAACATAAAATCATCTTCTTCGTTGATGACACAGAAAGTTTTTAGAATTGTCCAGTTTAAAAAAAACACTTAAAAATATTTTTTAAAAAAGAACTGTTGAATAATCTTTCACGTACATTTATTTTCATAAACGTGCAGAAAGTTAAAAATCACGTTTCAGTGTCATTATGAATTTACACGTAAATAACACACAAATTTTGATTGTATATTTTTTTTACGATTTTCGTTGCGGTATCACTCAACTACATTTTACAACTAAATTTTGCTGATAAAGCATCATCTCGTGCTAATAACAAATGGTTTCACGAGTTTAAACGTGACCGTACAAATCGTATGGTAATCGTACGTGATGTCTTGCTTGAGGGAAAACCGTCAACACCTTCTACCGAAACTAACACCTAAATTCTGCAGTACATGATAAAGTCTAATAATAGAATTACCTACCAGTAAATTCGAATAAGCTTGGGCAACTGCATGCTTCAAAATCAAAAAATATTTTGCACAATCATTTAGGCGTTAAGTAGTGTTATAACAGATACCTAATATCTTGACCAAAATTTTAAAATACTTTCGCATTTAAATATGCTGTTTGATATTGTCAAAGGTGACGTAACATTGATATTTAGGTATTATTCATAAACCAAAAGATAATCTTCACGGTGGATGTTTGCTTTAAAAGAATTGTCTGCAAAAATTAAGAGAGGAATAAGCATTGGGAAAAGGTCATGGCCTCTTTTTTAGCAGGTCAAACTATAACACAATAATTGGTCTAGAAGATAAGAAAATAGTAACAGCATTACACCAGCATTTGTTTGTCTCTACTGTAAACAATGTCCACGAATAAAGTCCTTTTTTATGAAAACAAAAGCGTCTGTACATCCGAGTATTTGACTATGGCAGGTGTGAAGTTGTAGGAACATCCATCCTTACAATCCCGAGCTTGTACCGTGCAACTCAAACTTATTTCCAAAAATTAAAGAAAAACTTTGGGTAGCATGAGAAGCGGTGACTGCATTCTAAAACGCGATGGGAAAGACACTTAAAGAGGAATGGGCCACTACCTTTCTCAACTGCTAATAAATTGCAACAATTTGTAAATTTATCAACGGTACTATTTTGAAAAACAATACATCATTTATAAGTCAATACTTAGTTCAATTTGTGGTATTACTTGGTAACTATTCAAATGTATCCTAACGTCTACAATAAAGAACATTAAATAAAAATTAAAAAATGATTTATAAAAACTTTCGGTATAACTTCTGTTGCATAAATAACAGAACCTAAACAAAATATCAACATTGCTATTGCTAAATAATTTAATACCACTAATTTAAAATAAAAATAGGCAATATTCTATACTAGACACAATTATGTTAATGTCCAGACGTTAAACGAGAATAAGATAAACCTTTTGAAGTGTTTATACATTAAAACTATTTTTAGTTTTAAATATTTAATTAAAATATCCTACAAAAATACCGTTTTAAAACACAGACGTTAAAGCACGATACCGACGTCTTGTGATAGTAATTATTAACAATTACGGATTGCGAAAAGGCAAAGCGTCAAACCAAAATAAGGACAAGGCAAAACATCTATCAATCTAAGTATCACAGATAATTTAACAACAGCCTCACAATTTGACATATTACACTTATGTTAGTCCAGTATAAACGACTATCGCGTATGGTCAGCAAAACCTAGTTTTACAAAGTTTATTTATTTAATCTTTTGTAGAATATTTGGGATTAAAAAGTTTTCAAAAGCGATAACTATGACATAAATAATGAACATAATGAAATAATGATAAATTCGTAATTATTTTCAAAATTATTTTATTAGTTTCGACCACCATAATCGACCTGAATAAACTCAACTGTCTAAAAATAAATAATGGAAAACTTGCAATTTGTTTATCTTTCAGCTTGATATTTGTTTAACAAAGTATTTTAACTGCTCTGTGGTTAACGTTTAACGTGACCAACGCCGCTTCAATCTAGTGTTTAAGAAAACATAAAGAATGAGCTGACAGTGAATAAATACATAATTAATGAAAAGGTCTTTGTTTTACATTTTTATTGATTTTAATTAACGGAACCAAATTTTGGTTCCGATAATTAAAATTGATAATTAGTTCCGTTTGGTAACGCAACCACAAATTAAATAGCAAAATGAATTGAGTGAAATTTAATGGTAGTGGATAAAATAATGCTACATGGATGGTGCAGCAAAAATAATGCTAGATCCACATTGTTACCTTGTTTGGAAATTAACATCACATTCGATATTAGCATAGTCTCACTACGCATAAAAAAATCAAAAACTTTTTCATGTACGTTACTTTACACTACCAGTTAACGTAAACATAAGTCTTAATTATATAGTTTTTTTTCTTGTAATTAAAATTTTAAGTATTTCCGTTGAATCGGATAGATAAACATATTTAAGGTAAAGAATGTAAATGTATGTATCAACTGAAATGTGGATGTACTAATACGTTCCATATCGAAATCCGTTAAATCCACATGGCAGACCTTTAAATTGTAGTATCAAGCAATACTAATTATTTAAATAATTTACAATTAAGCTACTCAATTAGCCAATCGTTTTATAATGTTAAAGATACAACTTTTTTCTATAAAGGCTGAAGGTCGTACACCCAGTGATTTAAAATTAAAATCCTAAAATGCTGCGTAATCGTGGAAAAACCATGCGTCTGAGGATGCCATGTACGAACATTAATGTTAACCATTCAGAATCAATTCACAACTATAGTTTGTCATGGTGAACAAAAAAAATATTTAACTACCAGCGATAGACCATTAAACCCATTTGAGTTTTTTTGCACTTTCTTTTTAAAAAAATTGTTTATACCACGTAAGGATGTTTGAAAAACAACCGAGCGTATACTGTTGTTCTCGTTTAAAATTATGTAGTTATATCTGATAAATTGACCATAAAATTGATTTAAAAAACAAAAAAACTAAAATTTGGAATAAAAACTTTTACATTAATCAATCAAAATTTAATTTGGATTCTTTATCGAATTTTTAACTAATATTCCTACCTCTTTAAATATAAATAATCAACTTACTTTAAAACGATACCTTATTAGTAAATTAACAAATAAACTAAAAAATCAAATGATACAGACATATTTGTGGATCTGCGTTTTAAAAAAATGTATCGGTTGTAAAAAATTCAAAACTAAAACATTACAATGACATGAGTGTCATGTATACTCAACGTTTAGAAATGATAACATTAATATCGGTCACTAGTTTGAGACGAGAGGTCCATATTTGCTTAAAACGGGGCCAAAATTTAAATACTTCATGTACTTGCTACATTAACGGATCTCTTCATCACTGTTAATTAAATATACATTGTTCATAAAAGTTTATTTCTAAAAATATTTTATCTCGAACTTTCATATTTGCATAGCTACCTGTATAAGGTGATCACTTCGAAATACATTCATGTTTTTTTCTTTGAATTTCTTTTTCATGAATTTTGACGCTTTTTCTTACTATGTTATCATTACGCTTTTTAATTTTTTTTTGAAACTATAGTTAGAGTGTACCATAAAATAATTATCAACAAATAAGCTATACATTCAACTTTTGAAAGCTTTTACACCTATAGCCTCACCCTGTATACGAGTATAAATATTGTAAATCACAACAACATAAACTACTGCCAAGATTATCGAAATCATTAAAATTAAAAAAATACACTAAATAATCACAAAATATTGTAATTCCTGGTGGAATAGGATAAAAAACTATATAGCGCTTCAAGTTTTAACATGTGGTTTTTTGAGTTAAATTCACAAGCAAAACAACAAGTAATGTTCTATTTCAGCTTTGGCAGCACAGTATACGCATACTAGCCTTGAGGTATCCGAATGTTATAAATAATTATTATGTTAAAATTTAATACGATTAAAGATGTTTAAAAATTTTTTTAGCCTTATAACTTTTAAGCAGACACATTTATTATAATGAATAGTTTTATACAACGAAAACACACGCGCAAAAATAAAAAAAATAGCGAGAGTTTAGGAGCTATGATTTGATTCAATCGAATTACTTTATTTAAATATTACGGAATACTAATGAACATGCACTGAAAACGCTTTCACTTTATATGTCGTTCACTATTTTTATGTACTCTAATTAACCATTACCATAACTCTAATTTACCATTCGAATAAATTTAACATTTAAATATTAGGATTAAATAATTCTTTAATTATTTTTTCAAAACTTTAATAAAATAAATGCTAAAACATAGTCCTGAAAGTTGTAAAGTCCGTCATACTGGTACATATACAATTTAAATCTATCTATAATTGAATTCATGTCAGTCAGAAGATGAATATGTGAAGAATGTTTGTATTTTTATTTGGTTATCGTTGTAGATAAAACTGTTTTGTTTTATTTCTCTATAAATTATTTATACAATGTCAAAGCAGACAAATTACTATTCTTTTAAATCTAACATATTTATGTATGATATAGTGTATAAACTGCTGAAGAACGCACGTAACAGATCACATGATGGCATCAATCGCCGTGACATAAAAACCTGCTTAGCTTTAGCACGGTTTCATTTTTTTTTCAAACTATTCGTCCTCGCTATCGCACTTGATCTTGAAAGGAATCTTCAATCAGTATGTTAAGAGATGTTCAACCGCCATATTTGATTCAATACATTATACAAATTAGTACTATTACTTTCAAATAACTTATGAAAAAATAACGCAAAATTTCGTTTAAATCCTTAACCATGTAGATGAATTTTATACATGAACAATGCATCTAAAATCCTACACCGAAACTTTACTCAAAATGAAGAATAGACACAAATTTAAAGTAACAAATTCGAAATTCATGCACAAGGAAATTGTCTTATGTTTGAATATTCCATGCGTAAATCGACAGTTGCAAATATGAACTCTATGCTTCTCTTTTGTTTAAAAGTGATAAAATGATAATAATCGTAAACTTTACAGACTACAAAATTAGTTTTTTGTAACTTTTTATTTTGATTTGATATTTATTACTATTACAACCAGTCCTATTGGAAATCTACGAAGGTGGTCTATTGTTTTACGGCTGAAATGATGATGATAATGGAACATAACCTTTTTACTATTAAAATGCACCAATTAACAATTACTTCATTGATAAATGTTTAGTTCATTTTAATCTGCTCAATACAAGTCATTTACACATTGATATTCCGTAAACGGCGTAGTTACATTTTTGTAACCTTTACAGCATATTAAGATTTGTACAAGTTGCCAACACAGTATAATAAACGCGAAAACTGTGACAATGACACAACGCACCGGACGCACATAGCGTCAGACGTATATTATTTCATTTAGCACTATTAACTCTTACTTGTCAATCTTTGACTTGTACGAAACTTGAACAAAATACTAAATTATATGATATCTAGATTCAAAACAATGAGCATCAACGTGTTCACATGTGATGATCACTTGCCAAAGTCATGATACTTAAAAGTCAAAGATTAAATGTCTCATAATTAGCATATTTAATGTCGGAGACATTTAAATAAAGTAATCAAAAATAACAAAAAAAAAACACGCTACTAAAATAAATAGGCAAGAACATTTATCTTTCGAAATTAAATATTTTTATTACTTGCTCTGATGACCGATTCCTTTAACAAAATGCATCAACCTAAATTTAATGTTTTATTTGTTCTGTATGCTTTTGATTTAACATTTGTTTTATTATGAATACTAAATGCGTATTGTAATAATGGCTTTTATCGTCATTTTGAAAAACTGAGATTATTAAACTTTTTTGCAAATTTCACTCTTTACAACTTTTAACCTTAATACAATAATATACATATTTAATGCAAAAAAACTGTTTCAAACATATTAATAATTTAGCACATATTTGTTTACAGGAAATGGTTGGAAGAAATCGCACTGGCGAGCAAACAAAGCCGGAAACCATCGCTGCTTCGTGCGATGACCAAGGCGTTCTGGTTAAGCTACGCTCCTTCCGGCATCATGTTTCTTATTCAGGCTCTCATCCTCAAGTAATATTTAATTTAGTATTTACTTAAGTCATTTTTCTAAGTAATTGAATACATGGTTCTTGGCATTTGAATTGGCACGTCGGAAATATCTTTCATCGTATTTAACCACTTTTTATTTAAGAAAATTTACTAGATGCTTCGCAAGACCGGTCATCGTGGCGATCTTTGGGTGAGGTCTGTGCCCTGCAGAGAGCGCGTACCGGCTGACATAAGGCCATAGTTGCATGTAGCAATTGTGCTTATAAAAAAAAGACTCTGACGTGACAAATCAAATGGGCACTAAATCTTCGTAATTATTATAGTGCATCTAATGTCTAATAATAGTATTTAATAACACCATACAAATTGATAAATTTGATACAATCCCAACCCAACGACACTGCGTTCATCAAATCTCTTTACCCTATTGTATTGCGGATACATCAGCTAAAGGAAAGCAATATCATACCACCCAGTTAACAAATGAAAACACGTCGCTGACATTTCAATGGATTCTGGTATCTAATAAAATTATACAAATGAAGGAAGATATGATATTTCCGTTTAATGTCATGGTATAAAACGACTACGCAAATAATGACAAACAATAAAATCTTAAGCGTTATAGGTAATTATTCTGATCTAAAATTATCACATTGCTGTTATTAAAGAAATTATATTATTTATTAATAATATTTCGTACATTTTTTATTATTGATTCATGAAATCGTGGGAAACAAAAGTTGTGTATTATATACTAACGAAATTCTCTTTTCGAGCTGACCAAGTAAAGATCATCATCAACGTTTCAAACGTAGAATGTTTACTGCTGGACATAGCAATAGCAGGCCTGCGTGCTTTTCTTACGATACGAGCGCACAGACGACCTTCGTCTCTGCACCGACTGTCCGTGTAAACATTAATAATAATTAAGATTTTAATCTGTTCGATGTAAGCTAACCTTAAGGAAATTTATTTTCACATAAAAATATCTTCATACTCTAATGGTAATAACAAATATATATGATCTTTCTTTCGTATGAATGAGTGTAAATATTATAGTTAATGTAACATTCACTATTTCATATATTACCAGTTTTGTTATGATCTAATAAGACGAGTATATCTCTTGTCTCTTCTATAATAATTAATTCTAAAATAATTAATATTATGCGACTCAAAAATTTAAAAAAGTATATTATGATACATTTGTATCTGTTAATAAACATCTAAAAATTTTATACATTATTATGGATAAAACGTATCACCAACCATATAATGTCCATCTTATATTTTCGTGACTACATTATATATATAAAACTCATATATCCACGGTAATCTATAAATTACATATTTTTATTCTATAGTGATTATTTCTTTATCAGACCCTTCCAACCTGTAGCGTTAAGCATGCTATTGGCGTACTGGGAACCAGGTTCGAACATGACCTACGAGCAGGCGGTGTATTGCGCCGCTGCAGTCATATTGATGTCTCTACTCATTGCGTTCCTTAACCATCACGGCACATACTCCACCCAGCAATTTGGTATGAAGGTCCGCATTGCGGCGTGTTCCCTTATATACCGAAAGGTAAGCAACTTTTGACATTTTATTTTCGATTTTTTTATTATTGCGGAATATGTAATGTAATATTCCGCAATAATAAAAAAATCTATTTGTTAATAATTTCAGTATCAAATTTAGAAGAAAGCAAAAATCTTGTTAAATACTCTATCTTACAATACCCGTGACCGTCATTCACTTATCAAGAGATCTTTATTATGTGTACGTCAGTAGCAAACGTAATAAAAGCAATTATAATAAAAATATAAACATTTCAGCAACTGGAATCGCAAAGTTTATTTTACAAAATTATATATACCGATGAACTTAAATCACAAACCATGAATGTTTTAAAAAAATAAGTTGAAAAAATGTCAATTAAAATATTTTAGATTTTAATTCGTAAACGATAAACCGTTAACACACTGCATACATAATAAGGAGTGTATTAAAATACCGTACGTAGTTATTTATATGTATAATTCACTATTAAATATACTTTCAAGGAAAGAAATAATGTAAATTAAATTAATATAAATAAAATACTATTATATTGCTTTTCTTATTTTCTATCGAATAAATTTAAATTTAAGCTAAATAACAAAGACCTTTAGTATTGTATTTTTCATAGGAATAATAAAATAAGGTTTTACTGGTAAAAAACATATATTTTAACGCGGTATCTCTAAAATGAGTTAACATTTTATCCTAATTCTTATATATTTATGTTATACTGCATGCACGACTTCGAGCTAAAGACACCTTAAATTATATACTGCATACTCATTCTTTTCATGTAATTATCACGTGCTAAGTATATGTCACAAAGGTAATTAAAAGACTCTTGTTTGTTTTAAAAGGTGATGCGAATGAGTTCCGGGGCTCTTGCGCAGACAACGGCGGGACAAGTTGTAAATCTTCTATCCAATGACGTGAATCGCTTCGATTACGCGTTTATCTACACACATTTTATCTGGTTACTGCCTCTGCAAGTCATCGTTGTTTGCTTCCTAATCTACGCAAAGATCGGATATGCTGCCATCATCGGCGTGGTCGGAATAGTCTTGCAAACGATTCCCGTTCAATGTAAATATAATAAGCCTTTTTTATCATTACTCAAAAGAAAATTTGCTTCTTTAAATAACACCTACGATATTTGCGCTCATATGATAATTTAATTTTACGGGTTGTATATTTAAGATAATTTAATTTAAATAATTGCCAATTACTTACATAAACGACGAAGAAAAAATGAAAGACCAACTGTTAACAGTTAATTTATATTGCAGCTTACATGAGTAAAATAGCAGCTCATTTGCGAATGAGAACAGCATGTAAAACTGATGAACGAGTACGCATTATGGATGAAATAATTAATGGGATGCAGGTATGGATTTAGTAACACGCATAAAAGTTAAGATCTTCAAATCCAAATAGCATACTATATTCTTTTATATTTAGGGAATTTTAACAAATCGACAACTCTCTTTTTTCTCTCGTTTCGAATAGATAATATGAAATGATCTGTAAACATTTGAGTATCGTTTTTATAAGCTTCTTAACACAGTATATATTTTTTTACTAAACAAATTTCAAACACAAATTTGTAAAAAAAATGATTAAAAAACCTTCCAATTTTAGGTCATTAAAATGTACGCATGGGAGAAACCGTTTGAAAAAGTAGTGGCGTTGGCTCGTAAAAACGAAATTAAGTGCATTACATCCGCATCATATCTTCGCGGTGTCTACCTGAGCTTCATGGTCTTCACGGAAAGGCTAACACTTTATATTACATTAACGTCGTACTCCTTATTCGGCTATCAAGTTACTGCTGACATCGTAAGTGTATTTTTATTTAGGAATAATGTTAATTAAATTCAAAAATGGATTTTGGTCAGTTTTGTGTATTCGATTAAATAATTATGTAAATTACAGGTTTTTCCTTTGGCGCAATTTTACAACACACTACAAGGAACCCTATCAATTATAATGTCAAACGCTGTGTCCTTCTTGGCGGAAGCGCTGATTTCAGTGCAGCGCCTTGAAGCTTTTATGTTATTTGGTACGTGAGACCACTGGTCTCTGCTTGGCATGCATGAAACTCGTATACTTTTGGCCTTCTAATTTATTACGAGTCTCAAATATGACATTGACTCGGACACTGTATATAATTATAGATATTTCTGTAGATAGAATTACTAAATTAATCAAAGCGTCTTGATGCACGCCGATGTAACAAACTTTCGCCAAATTTATTTAATTAAGCCTTAAATAATTTTATGTAGACACAGTTGCGTGTAAGTCAACTACATATAAGAAGAATTAGATATTATGAACGTAAACAAGGCGTTGGTTTCCACAGGCGTTCCCGTTGGCTCAAATGTTCAACATTCTACAAGCAACTGTAGCCATCCTCATGCCGATGACACTTTCACAATCAATGGAGGCCTATACTTCTGTACTTCGTATAGAGGCTCTTTTACTATTGGGTACGATTGTAAAAAATGATTGTCGTGTGAAGCGTCTTAAAGTGTCGTCGGTTTTGTTTGATGTTTAAAAATTTAATACCTGTCTGCTATGTATTAACAATGCTGCGATTCTGTCTTGATTATCAAACACTAACACCTTCTGCGTGGGAATTGTAACAACATACGGAACTTTCAACGGTCTCTCACTAGTAACAAAATTTATCCTTATTGCTTTTATTGTGTGATAATTTTTTTTTAATTCCTTTTTAACAAATAAATTTTTTTACCCAAACAGCTTGAAACATGTATTTTGTTGTTAGGTTAATGTATGTAAACCATTCATAATTTCTTTTATTTAAAGACATTTTTATTTTCTTTTAATTTTTTTACTGACTGTTTAAATATCCTATAGATGAACGCGAGGATCTGCGAAGTGTTCCTGATGTAGATATTGCGAAACTGGTACAACGAGTGGAGAAGAAAAAAATTAAAAATTTGAGTGAAATCGACCTATGTCCTGACACATTTAAAAGCATTGATGAAGATGGAATTTATAATCCCGGTGAGAATATTTTCTTTAATTCCATGAACGGATTCACAGGGGATTACTTTTAATTTTACTTTTTGTCAAATTAAAAATAAATTATCTCACTGTCTCAATAGATTCAACTGTGTTTACGGACAAATATTCGTTAACATTCTTACAACAAAACTCTTTGACTAACAATCCTCTTAGTTATATATTTAATATTATTAGCTGCTCTGCTCGCAAATAAATATACTCTTTGTTTTACAAATCAAAACTTCTCTTTTACAATTTAACAAATTTAAATTTAGAGGGATCCGACATTGCGCGATTTAGTTATTTATTCTGTGTGCTATTCCACTCGATTATACATTCGTCGCGACGAGTCGTTCTGTCTGGTGATTACACGTTGAAGCCTATGCAAGCTAAATCTTTCCAAACGTTATTTATAGATGACAACAACCGCTTAATAATGATGAATGAAAATAAATAAATAATTCAATAAAACAGGAACAAATTACGCTGTTCAAACTAATAAAAAATATATCACTCTCACTGATCTTATAAATTACAATCACGTTTAAACTTTAAACATGCTTCGCTCGATGTGGAAAGCGATTGAATCTCTCGTTTTCACACCAAGCATTTAAGTCACGGGTCCATTGACCCCGTCTTTTATACAAATATAAATTATTCATTATCATTTAACCGATATATATTAACGATTTATATATTATATATTAAAGGAGAAAAATATAACTTTTCAAGTTTTACTAATTAACAATTACGAAGTAAATCGTAAGATTTAGACACAATATCCAAACATTTTCCTATTACATATTATATTACATTGAGTCACGACAATCGACAGCCAGTGATGGTAAGTATTTACACAAACACAGCGAACGTTTGTATAAGTATTTACAACAGAATAATATACACTATGAACTTAATACTGATATTTGTGGCAATACTAGTAGATAATACTTAAGTAATATGCTTCAATAAGTTTAAAAAGGCAAGTAATATATCCAATTTAATTATTAATAAGCAAACAAGAAGTATAAAATTATAATTAAGGTAAAGCGATAAATTTGTAATTAAAATTAAAAAATGGACTAAAGGTATAAAATTTCTTAGACGTCATTTAGCCAATATTCAAACTAAAAATAAACGATGTTAATTATAGTAGCAATTCTAACATTTTTTAATAAAATTTAGGTACTGTCATTTTTTATTTTTAGTATTGATTATAATTATGTTATTTTAATAATTTTAAAATGATTTATTTTTAATACTACTGATTTACATCTACTTACTCTACAAATTAACATATTACTACATATGTTTAATTAATTTACATGAAAATTATAAAGGATGTAATCAAACTGTTTTGTAAATTACACGGAAAAACTTAAAAATCATCATAATTAATAATAAATGGTTTAAGAGTTTTCAAAATAATATTATTCCTACTTTTAATTTTAGGATTCGAATACAACGAGAAAGGGTTAATGAAGCAAGCGCTGTCCACCGTACCTCCGTGCCCAGATGTAGGAATACTCCTGCAAGACGTAAGTGCTAATTGGACTGAGGGAGGACCAATAACCCTACACAATATCAATTTAACAGTGCCGAAAGGTAAACTCTGCGCTATCATAGGCTCCGTTGGATCCGGCAAGGTATGTGAATTTTTAAACTTTTAAGATATTAGAAAATTTCTATTTATAGTTTCGATGACGTACTATTAAAAATCTTTAATTTCAGAGCTCAATTCTTCAACTGCTCCTCAATGAACTTCGTCCTACTCGAGGACGTATACATCTCTCCGGTCCATTGTCTTACGCAAGCCAGGAACCATGGCTTTTTGTGGCTACTGTACGTCAAAACATACTGTTTGGCCTGCCATACCATCCCAAAAAATATAAAGAGGTAAGTTGTAATTCGAGAACCATTATTACATAGATTACTACATACATATAATTCGATAAATCGCATGTAAGCAGCACTCTCAAACCAGCAAAATAATGCAATAATTTTTTCAATCATTTTTTAAATTTTCTTTTTTTTATTAGATATAAGTTAAATGTTCGTTTCAATAGATTTAACAATCTCGCAGTCTTCTGAAGGTCTTCTGAAAAGACATAAATATTTAATTACACATGTCTGCAAATTAAAGTACCATTTAATCTCAATTTGTGCCATCTAATGAATTGCAGGTTGTTAAAGTCTGTGCTTTGCAAAAAGATTTTCAACAATTTCCTCATGGAGATCAGACCTTGGTTGGTGAAAGAGGTGCTTCCCTATCAGGTGGACAACGTGCAAGAATTAATCTCGCCAGAGCGGTCTACAGACAAGTAAGTTAATATTTAAATTGAGAAATATATTCTGAAAGTAAGTCAGATAAATAAAATATGTATAAATTTTGTTACATAAAACGCGATAACCGATATCGGAGTATTCAAATTACAATAATGCATTTTCGTAACAAGCCAATTAATTATTTTCTCCCTTTGGACTAATTTTATGTTTGCTAAATTAACTTAAATAAAATTAAATATAAAAAGAAATCCCACTGATAGAGCGAGCTCTACGCTCTAATATTATGAATTTGTAAAAATTTTTATGCAGTATTCAGGCAAAGTAATTTTAATTCATTTTTGAGCATCTTTTGTGATGTTGATTAATATCACAAATGATACTCGCGATAAAGTTATTGACTTTACATAAAATCTTCATCATTAACAAAAAACCGTTTTTTCACAGGCCGATATATATCTTCTAGATGATCCTTTGTCTGCAGTCGATGCTCACGTGGGCAAACAATTATTTAACGAATGTATCAATGGTTATCTGCGTCACACCACACGCATCCTCGTTACTCACCAGCTGCATTACCTTAAAGCTGCCGACTACATCGCAATCGTGAATAATGTATGTTATTGCACACATTTACCTCATTATTATTTAATCATGTCGATTTACTTCTCTTTGGAATTGCAGTGTTCTCATGTTTTGACCCACCTGGAAATATTTAAAAGACGCAAGAGTCTGTTAGATGAATAGTTAACAACTGTAACCAATATCATTGTGGATTTTTATATATCATTTATATAAACTTTTAATTCTTACCTTTGATTTACTATTTACAGGGTTCTATCGAAGCTAAAGGCACATACGATGAATTGATAGTTTCGGGAAAAGACTTCGCTAAACTGCTTTCTTCCACTCAAGACGAAAACGACACTAACGAAAATGAAAAACCTGCCCCAATGTCTCGAAGAACTTCTGCCCGAGTAAGTATGAAAGACAAGAAAAGATAGGCCTACAAGTAGTGCCAATAATTTATTTTCGTAGCTTTGAATAAGTGTTATTCTTGTAAAAAATAACATTACGTTATTTCGTTGAATACGTGAGAAGTCACATTCTTTCAAATTTTTCAATTAGTTATAATTTTCTACACCATGTGAAATTGTAAAATTCTCATTCAACAATCATTCTCGATCTATCTTGTATATATTTATTTACTATCTTCACACATTTTGCAATTACGGACTTAACGCCTTATAGACTTTCTCTACTTGTCCGTCAATCGTGGACTCGCCAAATGAATATCAGGAAAACAAAACAACTGTTAAAAAATGTGCACACACAAGTGTATTGCATATAATGTACAGAATAAATGCACGGAAACTGCAATCGACTTCATCGATAAAATTTCGCGCTGTACAAACGTCTATCCAGTGAATGTGTAAAAATTAATAGCGTTTATTGGCAATTTGATTCTTATATTAATAATTTCTATTCATGTTCATTGAAGCGAAAAATATCTTATTTGTAAAAAAAAACATTTAAAAATTAATCTTATTTTTAGTACCTTACAACTACAGATGTTTACGTACGGACGTAATGTTTTCTTTTTTCTGGTAACTGAATTGTTGTTAAAAAATGTTAAATCCTTTTATTGCATTGTGTTGCTAGACGAAACATATTTTATAATATAAATTAAAATAGTAAGGATTGAAGTGTAATTTTTCTCTTACTTTATTTTTAATCTTAATAGCTTTCGACAACTCGTCGGCCGTCTTTAGCGGAATCTACCACGGGTTGCGAGATACCTGCACAGGAAATGGAAGAAGAACAACGTGAATCTGGCTCTATGGGATGGCATGTCTACGGTGCATACTTACGAGCCGGAGGGAAGACTCCTAGATTAATATTTATGGTCTTACTTTTGGTGATCGGACAATTATCTGCAACGCTTTGCGATTACTGGGTTACCTTTTGGTATGTTTACCTTTATTTTTTAACCTTTTGTACTTGTTTATTTTACCAACTTAATCATATTCCACGATTAATCATCACGGAATCTGAATTTCTTATACTGCCTGTTATTTACAACGTTTTACTTATAAATTAATCCAAATTTCTTTACTACTTATTTGCAATTATTATTTATATACATAGAAGCAATTAGACACGTGCCCACTAACTGACGATATGTTTTTTAAAGATAATGTAAACAATTCATGTAAATTAATTATGAAATAATCCATAAAATAAAACTGCTGATATGTTCTTACCGTTTAATGCATGAAGAAAAATTACTTGTTATCAATAATTGCAATTGCAATGTCGAGGCCAGCCCCTCATGTCTTATTATTTATTAAAACACTTCATCTATTCCTGTTTTTTACCTTTAAATATACATTTTGGAATAATTTACAAAACTTAATTATTATTACAGGACAAACGAAGTAACTCGGCAAAAGGAAAGAGAGACCAACAATACTATGATTGACTATGACCGTGTACCAGAAACTACAAACAGTACATTTAGTATTTTAGACTACTTCTCTGGAATTGAAATTCAACCAGGTTAAATTTTAAATCAATGTTTTTTATTAATTTTTTCTTGACTTCTGATCAACTGTCTTACCAAACATAATGACATAGAGATATAGATAAAACCTATTCTCACTGGAATAACTAAACTCTAATTGTTCTTGATAAATTTTCTTAATAATAAATTTAATTATAATATGAAACATCATAAAGCCTTATTTTAATTCATATAGTCAATGTAAATTGCTTTAATAGTTATTTAATTCCAGATCTTAACCTTCACGCGTACATCGGGCCACTTGATACATCTCACTACCTGTATGTGTATTCTGCACTTATTTTATGCTGTATATTCTTCATTACTGCGCGCGCTTTCATGTTCTTCAAAGTTTGTATGACTGCATCAAGGAATCTCCACAACGACATGTTCCATTCCATGCTTCGGGGAGTGATGCGATTCTTTGATACCAACTCGTCAGGTAACTTGCTTAAATTTTCATAAACAAATACATAATAATAAATTTATTTAAACTTTTAATGTTTAAATCATTTTAATACATCTTAGTGCACACACAAGCGAGATTGTTCGAAATCTAATAAAATATTTGTATCTTTTAGGTCGTATCTTGAATCGTTTCTCAAAGGACATTGGTGCTTTAGACGAACTTCTGCCGCGTTTCTTGTTAGAATGTATTCAAATATATTTGGTAATGTTCAGCATCTTAGCTCTGAACGCAGCTGCCTTAGTATGGACATTGTTACCAACGACAATCATTCTACTCTTGTTCTACACAATTCTACAGATTTACCTGAAATCTGCGCAATCCATAAAGCGACTAGAAGGCACAAGTAAGAATTCAATAATTATTGTTATACATTCGTGTAAATTATCTTATTTTGCATTAAAATTGTTTTTGGGAAATTTCAGCGAGAAGCCCTGTTTTCTCCCACATGTCAGCAACACTTAACGGCATAAGCACAATCAGATCTGCTGGAGCACAACAGAGATTGATTCAAGAGTTTGATCGTTTCCAGGTAACACATAATAACTGACACACCCTTTCATTCGGCAAAGTATTTGACACAAAGACTATGCCTGTAAATTAACTCATATCATCATCATTTCACTGACACCTCCACTGCTGGATACAGACCTTCCCTATAGATTTTCAATAAAACCAGACTCTTTTCACCTAATATGTCTCAGCGGCTACGAAGGTTTAAAATTTGTATTACCAGTAATTACTAACGTTAGAGAAACGTCTTTCTCGGCTGGGCTCATTAGGAAGGTCACAATCGCTCACAGACCCGTAGACAGGACTGTCTTTCGGATTTCTCTACTAGATCAAAACAGGAATGTGGATTTTCAAAGTAACCGGCATGGCATTCGCTGGGAATTGGCAAGTTGAAGTAGCAGTGGGAGGCCACGTAGCGCACAGAACTGAAAGCCGCTGGGTTTATGTTAATGAGTAGAGATAACGGTTCGGTAAGCGCAGCACAGGAAGACGCTGGATGCTTGCTTCCATCTGGTCTATTTGGAACTGATATATTTTAAATTATTCTTGTCACAAAATTGAAAAGATAAATAATAGATACAATGTGATACAATTAAAAAAAAAAACAAGTAGCAAAATAAACCTGTTCTTCTTGCAGGACATCCACACGTCGACTTGGAGCAGCTACTTAGCCAGCGGTGTCACCCTCGGCTTTTGGCTTGATTTCATTTGCGTCATATATCTGACTATTGTTATCGTAGCATTCCTCGTTATCGACAGCAGTAAGTATTATGTTATAGTTAAATTTAATTTTATTGAAATCGAATTCATTAATAAAAATTATTTTACTATTTTTTTTTACGGATAATAACTGTTTGTCATCATGACATTTCCAGTTTTCGCTGATAGAGAATGGTACATACAGCACTTAGTGTTAACTTATAATGAATTCACTAAGTTCAAGGGCTCTTTTAGTAACGCGGCACAGGCCATGACAAACATATTTCACTAGATTAAGAGGCCGCTAAGCCCTTAGGCCGCTTGGGCAGACGGCAGACTAACTAAGCGAAGGACACTGGTCCTTTGTTGTGTATTGACACATTTAGCATTCTGATTTAAGAATGCTCGTTCGATGTAATATTTAATCTACCGTGTACCTAAAATTAAATAAACAGAATTTTTAATAACATTAAGGTGCATAGAATAACACCCTATAATTTTTCCTTGCATTCTGTAGATCAAAGCTATGTGCTTTTGTAACAAAAAAGGAAATTAAATAAAAAAGTAAAGTTCCCTCTATTATAAACGACAGCTATGAACACCAATACGCGATTATTCATCTCTTACCCTATATAATTTAATTTTTTCTCAGAAACAATATTTTCCGGAAACGTTGGCTTGGCGATTTCCCAAACACTCATTTTAACTGGTATGCTTCAATTCGGCGTGCGCCAGACCGCCGAAGTCATTTCACAAATGACCAGCGTTGAGCGTATTTTGCAATACACTCATATCGAACGTGAAGCGCAATGGGATAAAGGAGGTAAATCATAATCAAACAATACATTAATTCATTCATGTCAGCAGGTATATGCCCACCACAAGGCGTAGGTCTCCCCCAAAGATGTCTACGATGACCGATCTTGTGCTCGCATCCAGCGACTTCCCGCGACCTTGATCATGTCATCGTTCCACTTAATGAGGAACCACTTAGTCGAAAACCTTTCGGTAAATTTCGGTTAATTTAAAGTTTTATACAGATCAGGAATATTTAATTGTATTAATCTCTCTGTTGTAGCAAAAGAAACGCCTAAAGGATGGCCATGGCAAGGGCGTATTGAATTCCGCAATTGCTATATGAAATACACGCCAGAAGACTTGCCAGTTTTGAAAAACCTTAATCTAGTTATAGAAAAAGGCTGGAAGGTATGAAAATTTTGTGCTTCTAATTATATTTTTACAGAAGTAATATGTATCTTATTACATAAAAATCTCTATTTTTCACTTCTGCAACAAATAGTCATTACACGTCTTTAAGGAGGATCCGATCTATGAAGCCTTACAGTTCATGTTATAACGATAATACTTACTATAACTGGCTTCACAGTGCATGACTAATCTAGCAACAGAATATGAAATTGCCGTCTTATGTAGCCGTCGAAGAAGTTATAATATAATGGCTTTTTCCTTAGATAAATACCTAGCTTAAAAGCGATACTAAAATGTATAAGCTAAAATGACTTTTATGACTGAATTTAGTCTAATGACATATATACATAACTTAGAAAAATGCAACTAAGCAGATTTATTTAAATTTAAATTATAATTATAATTAGTATTTTTATATAATATGTTTATCGCACACCATATTAATATACTATTTAGCTTATAGTAGTTGTAGACGCGAAAAATATGTGTTCGTGTATGTTGTGTTTTTGTGTGTATATGTGCAAGAACAATCACAAGATCATGTTTTTCTTTTATTTTCAGGTGGGCGTAGTAGGACGTACTGGGGCTGGCAAATCATCTCTTATATCTTCCCTGTTTCGATTAGCAATTGTCGAAGGTGAAGTACTTATTGATGATGTTGACACAAGCTATCTGTCACTACAGGTAAAGTACAAAATTACTTTTATTCTCCATAAAAAGAGACTGTCTTTAACTAAATTATATCTATAAACAAAATTAAATTTATTATCCATTCATTTATATTATTATTCACACAGGACCATTCATTGTAACCACTTGTGTACGTCAAGAGAAGAATGCCAAAATAGCTTAATTTGACAAAAACTAAAATCAGATTGAACTCTCCTAAATTCGCCCTTTTCTGAGAAAAGCCCGCAACAAACTAAACCGTTTTTTGTGGTTACAACATGCTTAATACAGTAGTAAAGCAATTCCTTTATGATCACTTTAAAATTTCTTTACTATAAAAAAAATTCTAACTTTTGTGTTATGAACTTTTTAAATTCAATACAAGATAACTTAAGAGACATTAGACTTGAGTGTATTGTAATATCGTCCACAATTTTTATTGTTTTTCATATTAATTAACTTACTCTTACAGGAACTGCGGTCTAAAATCTCTATAATTCCACAAGAACCCGTCCTTTTCTCGGCTACTGTACGATACAATTTGGATCCATTTAATAATTATGAAGATGAACAACTATGGAAAGCTCTTGAAGCGGTAAATTATATATTCTATAATGAACTTAATTCTAAGCATTTCTATTTCCTAGGCATTTTGATTTACTTAAATATATTTTTAGGTGGATTTAAAGGAAGCAATCCCGGCACTAGACTTTAAAGTGTCTGAAGGCGGATCAAACTTCTCACTGGGTCAACGGCAACTTGTATGTCTTGCTCGAGCTATATTGCGAGAAAATCGTATTCTTGTACTCGACGAAGCCACAGCAAACGTTGATCCAAAGTAAGTATTCTTAGACATAAAAACATAACCTCACAGAAAAATATTATCATTATCTACAATAACCGTCAACAAATTATTAAATTAACGTAATTAAAAAAAAAATACTGGTATAATCACAAGCAATTCCATGTAAACATTCTAATATGGCTATAACTTTATGCTATTCACGATGGGTACATATTTTAAAACCAACGACTATAAAACTTTTTAAGCCTATACATATCATTTTTTCTGACCTCACCAGAGGTAGTCTATGTAGGACCAGATAACCATATTACACTCATTTTTATAAGTATTTATACATGTATTCATATTAACATTCACAGGCGTTTTCATGTATTAGGCAAAAGTTTTATGAACTGAAATAAAAAAATAAATCAATACTTTTGCAAACTTTTTCTCGCGGCTTATTTGATTAACATAATTAGACTACAAACAATATGTAACAGATGAATGTTTTTTCATATTAGGTACAATCCTTTCGGGTAATTTTAAAAAGGTCTGGAAGGAAAGCTCAACCCGAGCATCCTTCGCGGAGACAAAGCTAAGCCAATCCTGGATCGCCTCTTTGCTCAATTTAATAGGAAATATAACAGCCTAACCCTAATATTTATAATAATAAAAATGTTATTTACTGGAATTACTTGCTACTTTACTCATTCATTATATTTTTTATTGCAGAACTGATGAATTTATTCAAAATACGATAAGAAAAAAATTCGCTGACTGCACAGTGTTGACTGTCGCGCATCGCCTCAATACAATTATGGATTCGGACAGAGTTATGGTAATGGACTCTGGTAGATTAGTAGAATTCGATCATCCTTACCATTTACTCAACAATCCAGAAGGGCACTTTACCAAAATGGTAAAAGAAACTAACGAGAAAATGTCGGCACAGCTTTATCAAATCGCGAAAAACACTTTCCTCAACAATGGTGGAGTGATTGAGTAAAATTTAATTTTACATATATTTAGTTATAATAGTAATTCATTCGAGTAATGTAATTATATTCAAATTATGCTTTAAATTTTTAATTTACGTACAATTTGTAACATAATTTGTCATTTGCTTCTAATAGAAAAGACTACGGTTTTAATCGTAATATTAACTGTTATTTAATAAGCTGCTAGGAAAAAATCATTATATAATAATTTTCATTCTCACCTTTGCGCTAATATATAATAATAATTAAAATTAATATTGCCAAAAAATCACCAACACTATTTATAAAGTTCGAATATTAAATAAAAGATTTAAACAATCGACATAAATCTTAACCGAATTAATTGACTCCTTCATTTTCAAGATTCTTGTTAATAAAATTAATATCAAAATTAAACTGATATAAACTAAAGTAAATATAAACATGTAGAAGAAAATATTTTTTATTTGTCGATAATTTAACTAATTAAATTATAAACAAATAAATAAATCTAGGATTAAGGTTTACTTTTTAGAGTATTTAATTATAAGTAAATAAGTGTTTGATTGCTGTAAATAGAAATTTGTTTTTAATGTCTGCTCTTAAATTTAGATTAAATTAGTGATTGAAACAAACTATTTTTCATTAGGCATAGTAATATAAAATCTTATGTTATTTAATTTATTACTATTACCATTAATTACATTTATATAATAGATATGTACTGAATATTATCGTTGTGATTTACTGCAGGATTAACCTCAGATAAAATAAAAACTATCCTTGAATAGTTATTTTATTTCCAACTTTTATTATTACTTTTTCTATTTTATAAACAGTTTAAGAAAAAAATCATACAAACCCTGAAAATTGTAATTATTTGACCCTTTAATTACTTCCTCATTCTAAATTCATAGCACTGGGAACTATGGATTTAGAATGAGAAAGTAATTAGATTGTCCAGGTGGACCCTCAGGGGTTCCTAGGAGACTTAATGATGGTCTAGGTTGGCATGATAAAAAATTGGGGTTCACAAATCAAGGGCCTACAAAAATTTATCAGCAATCAATGGTGAAGAACTAAAATCTAGGCTTAATATCATCTAGGCAAATATTTTAAGTAGCTCACCCACTGTTACTTGTAACTACTTGAATATTCTACATTTAATATGTGCTGTGACTTACGCTGCCACAAACACAATTTCAATGATATGGTAGACAGCTAGCCGCAGGAGGTCCACCAGAATCAGTAAAATTTTGATAGTAGTTTATAAGCAAAAAGGTCTAAGAATCTCTGTTCTAAATAATATCTTCCTATAATATGAAGGTACCGCTTTTCCACAGACAAATAACTACTTTTAGTATTTGTTGCAGTTTACTGTACATAAATAAATATTTTGGGAATATTTTTCAGTTTTACTTCCAAATGCATGTATTTTAATTCAGTTAAATACTTCCTCCGATGTTAAACATTGAATGAAGATAGTATTTATTTCCAGATTATGCACAAGCTCAGTGAGATTTTCTGTTCTATTAATATCTTTTCCTTATTCTCACGTATTTTATATATTATTATATTACATTGAATAAAATTATAATGTGTTTTAATGTTACAGGTGACAAAATATTATGAATAAAGTACTATGAAAATATTAAATATTTATAACCTACATATTTCCAAATTACTTGTTAAAAACAATACAATTAGTTGTCATTAAGACTAACATAGAAAACTATTTATTAGTAATACAACTTTTTTACACATTCTTACCATAAAGCATGCACATGATTTTTCCCATATAAGATAGTAAATAGAACAAAAACATACTCAGTCATCCTAAATAAAGGAATACCTAATTTATAAACAAAATTTAAGATATAGAAAACAAATCATAACTTTTTTCATAACAGTAAACCATTTAAACAATTGAAGACAAATACCAGTATATAGCAAGGATAATAAAAAGAAACAAGTATGTTTATGTACTTTCTTTATTAAAGATCAATGTGTTGGTTTCATTAAAGCAATACATCAGGTATGCAGTAAGACATGTCAGCATATACTTAGGATTCACTCAGGTAGCCTATAAAACCATGATAAAAGTCATAGAACATAAAATTTCTTATGATTACATTACTCACTAAAATATAACCAAAACCAACAAAATGATAGATTTTATTGAGGGAATGTGCCCATGTTAATCATCTTAGTCACACACATTTGTTAAGGCTGGAAAACAGATTTATAAAAATTTTAAATGCAAGCTAGTAAAAACTTCTAAAACCAATTTTTAAACTCGAGTACCTCACATACATTACTTGTAAAACAGGTGGTACTTTAAGGGTGCAAATAACTGCCTATTCTTAATAAAAGCTACCATAACATACTTGATATAAAAAGCACATTACAATAAATTTATTGTTCCAATGGGTTATCTAGCCAGTGGAAATGAACACCAAACTTTACTCAATATCTGGAAGATCTTCTTCTTCCCCAGAGCTTGAGTCATTTTTTTCGATGTCCTCATCAAAATCTGAGTGATTTCGACATTGTTTATTTGAAAACATGTCATTCATGGAGTCCAGATCATCTCCGCTTTCATCTTCATCTTGCCATCTATTGAAGTCAACCTTGAGCCAATGGTGTTTCTTTTTATCGCTTGTTAAGGACGGCCAAAATGGCTCATCAGTCTTTTCTTTGATAAGAACAACTTCGATGAGTCTTCCTTTATTAACATGTGTACTTTTTTCGGGGTCTATTTCAGCAAATAGAGGTATTTCAACTTGATTCAGTTTTTGTTCCGGAGCGCAAATACCTTTGAATGACACTGTTGTTTTGGCTAATTTTATGTCGGGTTTATCACACTCCACGTTAAAAGTCAAATACACACGAGCACTGCTTTGTGCCCATGATACCGATGGAGGCGTTGCAATTTCTGTACTCATTTTACTAATAGTTAGTGTAAAAACAGCACAATAAGGCAACAAGTTAAAATTAATTAACAAGAACGTACACCGGTTACTTTAAAACAATATTTCCTAACAAACGCAAATTCACGCCGAACGCGTTTCAAGTTAATTATAATAATTTGTAAATCCGGGCCTTTGTCAAATAGAACAAGTTGGGTTGCCAGTGACGTGACGAAATGCTCATATTGAATTTTGAAATAAAATATTAGATTGATATTTTAATCTTTCTCTTGCATTTATTAATTATGACTTTTTAATGTAGAAAGGCTGACGCGTCTGTAGTTAATATTTTCTATTTAAAATTTATTTCAAACTTCGATGATATACTAATTTAAACATAATCTGAGTTACAGTCTATAGTTTAAACAAAAATTCGGTTACAAACCGGGTAATAATCACTAATAAATATAGAAAAATATTAATTCATTAACAAAAACTTCACTCATATTAAATTAATTTATTATATTATTCAGTGATATAAAATAAATTAATCCTTAAGAGACTGAAGAGGATTTAAATAAAACTCCTCTTTTAACTAAGCCACATAATAGTTAAATGATGGCCCTGCAAAAAAATATTCCCTTTTTTTAAATCAATTGACAAACATTTTAATTGTTTGCAAATTAGAAGGTATTTTTTTATGATTACACATTTATCAGCGGGCTAGCGGGCGGTGCACTTTGTTGCATGACTACCACTGCATATGCGGAAGTGGCTAAATATTGGTCCTTTTCTTAATTGCTCTCTATTCTCCATTTCCGGAACCATTATCTTATGAATTTCGCTGCGACTTCGGCAATACCCTCCTATAAGGCCATCATTATGGTTATATTCTCTGAGATCGGAGCTTGAGGGGGTGCATCACGTGCGGACAGTCTGTCTCACCTAGAATGGATTATCTCGAAAACGCCTTTATATTTTCAATCCACCATCAGGAGATGGCTTGGGTCTTCAGGTATTTAGTCACTTCAGTAGTCCTCCAGACTGTCGATTATGGTCTGGGCGTAAGAGAGGAGGAATGATTGCCTCTCCTTTGAGTGATTTGGGAATCTGCCTTAAGGCGACATTAATTTCTGGGAAAGCGGTATTCAATTTCTCATTAAAAACTTGGGCATACTTTCTCGCGCCTCGTGTAGTTTATGCGTGAGCTTGCGGTTGGAGTCGAAGAAAAACCAGTCATGCGTACGCATAGCCGCGTTCTTGCATCGATCAATCCTCGACGACTGATTGTAAATGCCTTCTGAGAGAACCGATTTGCATAATCGCACCATAATTAGTGGATGTGTTGACAAGGATAGCATCGTTGAATTGTTATATAGTGTTGTACAAACTTTGTACCCATTATCTGCTTATTTTCGTAGCCGGATAACCCAGAGCCGTTTTGAAGTAGTACTGGTATCGACCAGGCCTACCATGGCTCAGATCATCGTATCTGACTGTAGCTCATGCTTTACCGCGATGTTGACATTCGACAAGAGTACTTGAGTACAGGGAGATTTATACCTTTGTAAGGGGAAATATCTAATAAATAGGTAAGTGCCCTTAGTTTAATCGGTCTGAGAGAGCATTTAGTAGTTTGTACTAAACAATGTTTCGTCTGGTGTTTGTCAAAGTCGCCAACCAGAATTAGCGCATCTCCTATCCAAACAGTGCTTCAAACTTCGAACTGACTGAAAGAAGTATGGGATTGTGTTTATTTAATTATTTAACATTTACCATTTTCTATATCAGTAATAGCATTTTCTATTTTCTGCGTATTATCGGTGTTACATATAATTATCCATATTATATCTTTCATTACTTGTCTATGTCGATGAATATTGCAAAACATTTATTATCCAGTAATAATATCATCATATTGAAGTAGTAAACACGTTTCTGAACTGTTATTTTGAGATTCTTAGATAAGATAAAAAAAATATGAGGAAAGAAGACAACCATGGACATCATTGGATATATGAGCGTTGATAGTGCCCGAAAATATCACTCTAATTTATCACAATTGAAAATTTTAAGAGAAATTCGTTTAGGAGAAAGTTACTTTGACTTAAACCACAACATAAAAGCTGCTGACAAACGAACTACCGATAATAACAATGAGATGATAAGTCTTTTATTACAATTCCTTCAGGATAAAAACTCTTACTTGCTATTGTAAACCAAAAACATAGATTTTATTTGTTATAGAAGAGTTTTGATAAGTGTAATGTGTAACGCTTTTGATGCAGTTGAGCCCGTACTAATTTCAGCTTGTTTATACAAAGGTTCTGTATATTCATGTTCACTAGAAACTTCCCAAAAAATATTGAAAAGCCGGAATCAACAATATGTGTTGTCAGGTAGTATTTTAATCAAGGTCACAAAGATTTAAAAAAGTTTAAAAAATCCAGCTATCTAAGTATAGTTTTTCTGAATACTGGCATATCTCCATTTTAAGGAAAGAAACTAATAGAATAAGAATTTTGAAGTAGTAATTTAATAACCAATTGGTTATGTATAGACAGTTTTGCCCTTTTCTAATCATTCTTTCCTTCATGAGTATGACTACTGGGGCTTTAACAAAATGAATTTAGTATATTTCTTTGAAAAATTGGTTTATTGGTTTCTTTTAGATTACTTACAATAAATGATTTAATTACTAAAAGTACATCAAACTGTATCTGTACATAATGGTGAAAAAAATAAATAAAACAACATAAATCATTGAAATTAATAACCTAATTCAAATTTAATATACTGTTACTTGGAATGTAGAACGAATTTCTGTACACCGAGAGGCAGTACGTACGTAGTACAGTTATATGTCCGAAGGTCCTTGCACACGTCAGCGTGCAAATAAAATGCCTTAAAAACCAAGTTGTGTGTACTGTTTACCTTTAACTACCTAGAGATTTATTACAACCATATCTTGTAATCACAGAATGATATATAAAAAAGTTTTGTACACGTTAACTACCCATTATTTATACTTTTACCTTTTCCAAACTATGGTTATCTGTAAGAGATTGCCGTGTGTGGTAAAACCGTCCCTTTTACTTTTTTGTTTATTATCATAAAACTATTTAAATGTATCCTAGCGTGAACAAAAAAGAATGTTAAACAAATAAATCCAACGTCCTGACATCAATAGCCTTCGTATTGGCTTTGTACTTAGGGGTAATAGAATATTTATATTTTACAAATATATTATTATCCTCAAGTGTTAAATTTAATTTACGGCCAATAAGAATCGCAAAAGATTATGTGAAAATATCCATCAAGATATGTATTATTCTCGGTGTATCTCCTAGATGTCGCCATATAAACAAGCAACCTTACGAATGATATTTGATAATAAATGTAAAAGAAAAATTGACACAACTGTCATCTATCGATTTGTATGAAATTTTTAATTTTTAAAGAATTTAGTAGGTCTAAATCTTTAAAATGCATAAACGGTACTCATAAAGAAATAAAATGGATTCTTCCAGTATAAATCAAATACCTTTAATGAAGTCATTCAGTGATAAACAGTCATGTTAATTTTTACTTTATTGTCCAAAAGAGAATGTGGAAGTTTTAGAGTACCTTTTCATACTTCCTGTTCAGGAACCGACCCTGTACATGCAAGAACTGAAATGGGCAAGAATATACCTGCTCGATCAAGTTCCAGCAAAATAAAAGAGTTGAAAGAGTCGATAAGTTTTTCCGATCCAAAAGTTCAAGGAGTGTTGTTAATTGGACTTTTAGTTGTACTTTCTTTGGCACTTTGGTTCGGTTTTACACACGGTTGTTTATCACGTCGTCGTAGAAGACGATCCGTCTGTCGTAGGTAAGTTGCGTTGACTTTTAATGGTAAAATATATATAGCGGGCTGTATGCCTATATTAAAGACCGCTATTATGTTATATGCATAAGGCCAAAGTCCCCCAAAGTATAGCTTTACTTAATGATGTAATAAAATTGTTATAAACAGACTTCTAGTGATAACATATTTAGGTTGACTTATTTACATTGTTTTGGGAACATTGAATTTTGTTAACCTTAAGGTTAAATTTTATCAAGTGTCTTAAATCACTATCGCTCTATCTGTTGCTAACTCATGGTAATTACTTAGGGTCAACCATTAGGAACAGGCCTCCGCTATTGAAGTGCTCCCAGTGAGCTAAAGCCTTAAGATTTCAAAAACTATGTGTGCCATCTATGTTGTGATGAACATGATGTTCGACCCAGGCCAGGCTTATACAACGTTGTCAAGCAAATTAGTTAGATTTAAAAAGTTTATTAATTTTGTCTATAAGTTTTTTTTTAACATATTTCTCCCTTAACTCACGTTTTGTCTCTCCATGAGGAGGTTATGAGGCGGCATATATTTTGATGTCATATAGGAGAAAATAGTCCGACATTAACAGCATGTCAAAGAACTGGAAAAGTCTTACTGATGCTGTTGATCATAGAGAACACAAAACTCCTGGCGACCCAACAATTGCTTATTTTTGATAATATTTGCAACAATCCATCATAACCCTAAACTCTAATTATTATAAAGTACCAGTCTTTCGAGCAAATTTCAATGAAGCAAAAAAACACTGCTTTCTCTCTACATTAAACAACAAAAGTACTTAATTGGTACAGTTAATACCATGTTATAATTTTAAATATTTATTAACTACATATATGCAATGTCATAGAGGAATAATTTATACTGGCACACACAACAGTACAACAACAACAATTACTTGACTATAACCTGGATTTTAAACATTAAAAGTAAATGCAAAGAAATACATCTTGAATCTCAGTTTTAAATATGTATTTTTTTAAAGTTAAATAAATTAAATAAACATGCTTCTTTTGAATTTCAGGTAATGAATCAATATCAATCTTAAAGCCAAAGCTCGACAAATAAAGCTTTCACTAGTACCATGGAAAAAATACTTTTATTAAATAAAATATAACACCTCTATCAAAATAATTTAACCAGGCAACATCAAAGCAGTTCATAATTTGCAGGTAAAATAAAAGCTTTGTGTACTTATATATACTTTATTTAATGGAATAAACTTTGACAACCTTGTATATAATGAAATTATTGACGTAGTATCGCCTTATGTAGATATGAAATAAGTATGTACTAAAAACAGTAGCACACTATTAAATGTATCTGAAACAAACAATGAAGGATGAAAGATACAAAAGCAATCTTATATTTGTTAAAATAAAAATTGTGAGTTTTTTTGTCTTGTCAGTCTATAATTCAATGTTAATTAAATTCATTCTATTATATTTAAGTTCAACTGTATGTGTACACATATTAACAGAAATTTCCTCAGTAACGACATTTGGCATGTATTTTCAAGCTTTGCATGAAAACAGGAACCTATTGATTGAAAAATTAAAAAAAAATTGACAAGTCACTTTGGAAAAACATTGTCTGAAGCAGTGATTCCCAAAGTGGTCTATATCGACCCTTAAGGGTCTACGTCAGCGAAAAAAAATTTGAGGGTCCATGAAATGAAAATGGGGGTCCACAATAGTGGATCTCAACGCATACACTGATAGTACCTATTTACTTACATCATACTATCTTATAATATCAAAATATTTACATTATTTATAAAAGTACCTATGAAGTAAAAAATTATGTTTATTTAATGTTACGTATATTTTACATAACATATACAAAATTTTATCTTGAGTCGTTTTAATTTAAATTCAATTAATAAATGTATAAATTAACATGTGTTTTTACTAAGTTAACACTAAACTTCACTACAGTTAGAAATTTACAGGAAATCAATATCAGGTAAGTAGGGGGTCTACCCAACACGGAAAAACACGGCAAGGGGTCTACGACACAAAAAAGTTTGGGGAACTCTGGTCTAGAGCATGGATGCACAGACCGCGGCCCGCCGGTCGAATACTGGTGGCCCGCCGACAGCAAAAATAATACTCTCGTACATTCAAAAATTATTGAATTCTAATTATTATCAATTCTTTATTGTCTTTAATTACCTATACTTCTGGCGGCCGGCCCGCCATCAGTTCATGATTTGCCCGAGTGGCCCCTAGTCTTAATAAGTCTGTACAATCATGGTCTAGAGCAATGTGGAATAGAACACTAAGAAAATAAAACAGTTGTCATAATTCTGTAATTTCCAAAATTGCTGCCATGGTCCATATTTAACACCTTGTGCAGAGAATACTTATCAGTACAAATAATAATAAAAATTATTAAAAGCTAGGGTGAGAGCATATAATAAAATCTATCTTGGAAACAAAAAGGTTAGTAATATTATTACGATCTTTGTAATATTTCCTTAACTGGGATGTGAACCTATATCTTTACTATTAGTTTATATATATTAAAAATACCATTACCATTAGATAGTTTCAGGTTCATCCCATGTGCCACTTCCATTACCCCAATCAAAATCCTCTTCTTCTTGGCTGCCAGTCGTCTCACCTTTCTCTTCTTCCCCAACTTCCATCTCAGCAGATTCCTCTGTATTGTCATTTCCTTCTCCTGTTTAGATACAAAACGTTAAGTAAAATTGCAAAATAATTACTAAATATTTCTATTTCCATTTAAATACCTTTCTCACCACCATCCTCCTTGATGTTTCCTTTGTCTGGAACTATAATAGTTGATTGTAATTTTTAAATAAACAACATATATAACAAGAAATAAAGACCCAAGAGATAAATACCTTCTTTGCTTCCACCCTTCATCATTTTTAGAATATGTTGCTTCTCCTTTGACAAATGTCGTTTTCCATTTAAGTGCATGGTCATTTGCTCCGAGCAGGTAACAGATGTCTGAAAAACGTTTAGGAATAGGTTAGTGGTTTCAAAAATCACGTTTGATGTGTTTAAATATATCTACATATTTAAACACATCAAATTTGCTATAGATCTTTGCATTAAAAACACTGTGGCCTCTAGATTAACATAGTGTTTAAGAGCATGGCATATTCTTTAGTTCAGCAAAATGCTTCTTATCAAAATTAATAAAACAAAAAACTGTGATCAAGGATTCTGATAGTCCTCTAACAGCAGTGCAATGATGCTAAAATTTTACAATTGAAGTGTTTGCACAATATTCCTTTGGCTATAAACAAAAATAGCAGCACCTTTAAATAATAGTGATCTACAATAATAATATATTTTATTGTAGCAGACCGTGTCACCACTAACGCTGAGTTAAATCGTTTTAAATCTATATTTTGTTTCAAATACCTGTTCATTCACAGTTTATAGCCTAAGTTATCAGTATGTATAATGTTAATTTTAAGGTCCTTAGTATGGAAATTCTATGTCAAACAAACGAAATGCAAGTTGTTTTGACGCAGAGTATGAACATACCTTGCATATCATACAATATAGATCTGGTTGTGAAGCTTTAAGCTCTTCTAGCTCCACCCCTTTTTCCTCATCTTCAACGGGCTTCAAATTTTTCTTCTCTCGCCGGATAAGCTGTTCCCTAAATTAAAACATTTACTTATTATTTGTAAAATTTAAATGAATAAGATTTATTCAGGACCAAGTTCCGTCAGTTTTAATTTTTTTTAGCCATATATCAAAATGAAAAAGCAACTTATTATTATAATTAAATTGTTCTATATATTGGATAGTTCGTTATTCGAATCGACGACTGCCTATGAGCTTTGATGATTTGCTTTTAAAATTAAGCAAGCATTTTTTTAACTTTTTTACTCAAATATAAGGCATACTTAATTTTATGTAGAATGCAGTGTGTGAAACCTTGTTGCATGAGATGCAGAGAGCTAATACAAAAAAAAGGGTTCTAAAGCATTACTATAAATGTATGTATTAGGGGAATCGGAAAGTAATGTTGCCTTCCTAAATTAAATTCACAGGATTACAGTTTTAACAAGTTTTTATCTCTAATCCACAATATTCACCTTCGTTGTCGACAACCTTTTGCCATCTAGTATACAAATTTTCAATGCAGGAGTGGTAAAAATCAATCGGTTTTTCTGTAAAATATGTTGGGATAGCATTTTGGACATCATCAAAATTTTCGAATTTTTTGCCACTAAGACAATGTTGCAGTGATCAGAATAAATGGTAATCCGAGGAGGGAGGGATTAGTCCAGGTTTTAACATTTCAAAGTGAACCACTCCGTGTGTATTCCACCAAATACACAGAAGTGGCTTTTTGGGATGTAAATCCGGGTTTGCAGTAGTTCGTGGTAATTAATTTCGGCTGAGTCACTGCCTTTTGCGTTTCGGATTGTCGTACATAAGCCGTTTTTCGTCTCTAGTGATCAAGCGATTAAAAAACGTTGCTCGACACACACACCGTGGCTCGACATAGACTACCTAGAAGCAGTACGAAACACTTGTTTTCAGGTCACGGAGACGAACTCGGTCAACGAGACGACTGATTGACTCCTCTAAAAATACACACACGCACCTTAAACTAGAACTATTGCAGGCGTTGCCTATTTATTATGCAGGAATTGGGTGTTCCCATTCTGACAGGGCGTACCTCAATGTGCTGTGGGCGACACAGGCCCCGAAGAGAGGAATAATCGTGTTCCTCTTCCAACAATTTGAAAGTGATGTGCACGTGGTTCGCAAATCTTCTTGATACGGTCGTAAATTAGTTTAAGGACAAAACCGCGAGGAAAACTCTTATAACTAAACTGCCTCCGTTGGCGACCGTCTCAAGTGCCGGTACATGCCATGGAATACCTAATACGCATCAGATCTATCGGCTCGTGCGTGCCTATATAAAGCTTTGGCTACAAGTACGGTAAAGGACATACATACATTTTGCAACACTGTATCTTTTGGCCAGCAAGCCTCGCCGCGGTTATAGAACTTCATACAGTGTTGTACGTACAAAGGATTTGCACATTTCTCATCACGTTATAGCAAAACCGTGTTATAGGATGCCGTTTTGAAGAAGGATTTTCGCAATTAGCAAACAGTGTTATACGATACCGTGTTGTATGTGGGCTACCGGTATATATATAATTATATGAAACGTATTTATACATTTATGTCAAATATTTTGCTAACTTTGGAAAATTTACGACCTATAAGCTTCGACAGTATAAAGTTCTAGGACTGCTATTATATGAGAATATAACTGCTGTAACATGCTATTCATTTCAGAATATATTTATCAAAATACAAATTTATAATTCAAATTGTAACTTTTAAATTAAAAAAAATTAGAACTATACTTACAAACGCGAAGCCATATTTTTTTGCAACAAAGCTGGATTGCGAGGCATTTTGCGCCCTTCTACGATACTGTAAATAAAGAATGCAAAAGTTTTATTAAAAATCTAATTTTCAATCTAAATCAAATTTAAAAATAAATTTAAGCTTAAATTTATATTTTACCTATATACTATCAATATACGCACACTAAAAAAAAATTAAATTAGTGCGATTAATTAGTACTTTGCATAGCGATGTATTGTACATGATCTAAAATTAATAAACCTGCATAGAAGTTTTGCTTGTTACAAGATAATATATATTATCAACACAATTATTTGGCTATATACGCCTAGTGGTATGTCCATGAAAACAACCACATTGTAATCTAACTTGTGGGGCCTAACTATCAATCGTTAATACTTTTCAACCAAGAACATAGCTATCTCTGGGATAGTATGGCCAATCCAATTAAAATTTTTGACGCATAAATAATTTTTATATAAGTTTTAGTACTTTTAAATTTTCATACAATTTTTCTCACAATATATTTCGGTTTGTGTCTTAAGAAGATTTGAAGGGAAGTTTTACTAAAGTTATTTCATCATGTTCTTGGAAAAGTAGCCAAAAAAAGCAGAATAATTATAAGTTTTTTGTAACTTATGAAAGGATTCAAAAATGCGTGTAAATGCCTACTGAGATAAAGATATTTTTTAATTTGAATGAAAATGTTACAAAAATTTAACCATTTTATTCAGGGCAGAAACGTTTTTTTATCTTTAGTTTGTGAACGTATTGTTAATTGCAAGGGGTCAAAATTTGGATCACATATCTTCAATTACTCTGTTTGCGTTATTGATTAACTTTAATTATTATACTTAGTAATAATTAGTATATTAGTTAAAACTCCCACAGTAATGTAAGTTCTGTTAATCTTTTTCCACGCCAAATTAAGAACTGTTGTTAATATTAATATTAGTTATATAGCAACGAATTATTAACACAATCTTTTTGAACACAATCTGCCTTACTTACAGAAGACTGTGTTATTTTTAGAAAACACGGCAAGAACTATTATAATTACTTACGCACGATGCGGCTTTCCTGCGTAATGGGAGTCAGCATGTGCTTTAGATGTAATATGTACATCACACAATTCGCAATATAAGTCGCGCGACTTAAATGGTATCTGGAAACAAAATTTGATTGCATTGTTATCTACAATGAAGCAAGTAATTTATCCCTAAAATAATATGTTTGACTTTTGACCACATAGGTTCCCAACAGTGACGGTACCGCCCCTTATCGGGCCTTAGGATTTTTTTAGCGGACGGTTGTGTGGTCATAACAAATGCAAATTAAAAATATATTTTACCCCCAAAATGCTCGTCTTATAATGGCGTAACTATTTTGTAAATGAAGGAGTTGGAATTTTTCTGGGGGGGGGGGGGGTTTAGTCCAAAAAAAGTTGGGAATCTATGACCTATCATTTGAGTAAAGTAATTATCAATGAATAACTATCATAGGCATTACTCACATAAAGTGATACAAAGACTTGCAAAATCATATGGATACACTCATGCAGGCTGTTTCTTTTGAATATACTGACAGTACAACAACACTTCGGTATATTCTCAGAACAGTGCAGAGTCATGTATTAAAAAACCAAACGTTAACATAACGTGTGGCCAGACAATTTGTTGCAATGTAAGCTTCAGTTTCATCAACAGTGTTCACATAAGCTTCACTTGGTATTTGACTGTCAACAATATGATTGACAAAGTGGACAGCAATGCAAGTGATCAATGAATATTCACTAAATATAGTCCCATAAACTTGTTTGTTTGGAGTGTGAGTTTCATTCCTGTATTATGTGAACCAAATAGTCAATAAAACTCCTAAGGAAACATTACATTGACAAATTGTCCAATTACCTCTCTATTTTGCTGAAATCCTGGATCAGAATGTTGTGTTAACCATTTTTTCTGATTCTTGAGATGATTTTTGGAAACATAATGTGTGCGAGCTGCAAGAATATGGAATAAAGTTATAAATGAATCTAAATATGATGAGACTTACCAATTTTTTAACTAAACATTAAATGACTAACTTACATATAGCAAAAGAATTGAAATTCTGTCCGCATAAGCCACAACTTTCTGGCTCCATTAATTGCAACAATGACTTAGGTAAATTTTTCAAATTCTCTTTTAGAACTCCACAACCTATAGAAAAATGGACCTACATTTTAACATATGCTGTTAATTGTTCAAATTTAAATGATGATAACATACTGTTCGACAATTTGATATTAAAACATATACTCTTTATCACAACTAATAAAACATAAATACTTACGTATTAAATAATTAACTGTCTTGTTATCCATATTATTCTTTTTAAATTTATTCGGACCTCGGGGGCCAAATCCTCTACCCATCATAAAAGGAACTTCTCCAGGTGAGAATAAAGCTCTTGGACCAGGTCCAGGACCAAAGTTTCTGGGTCCGAAATGTCTCGGTCCCATATTTGGTGGTCCAAAACCACCACCATTCATTGGTCCAAATCCTCCTGCATTCATTGGTCCAAATCCTCCACCATTCATTGGACCAATAACACCCCCACCAGTATTCATTGGTCCATATCCCCCTCTATAATTACCATAGGCATTACTATAGCGATCTTTCCTAAAACAGAATGTAAATCATCTCATTTTTCGACAATAAATGGTGGCCTATAAGCTAGTATTAATTATAAAACTAAGTTTTGCAACAAAAACTGGATTCTAAATTGAAATAAAAAACAATTTATAGAAGAACTCTCCAACTTTTTATACTATTGGAAATAGAAAGGTTTGACAATTATAAATGAAAAGTAATGAATGAGCAGGGTTATGCATTATGCAATCAGGCATGCAGCTACAAAATTTCTGTCTTGCTTTTACACAGGGGGACTAATCGTTGACATAGCACTACAGTAAATAATCTAGTAATATTTAATTACTTGATTATGTATGAATTAAAGCAGAAATTCACACAACCACCAATTTTCTTTGCAATAAATCATTGTTTAGAATGCTGAGTGACATAAAGTGACCACCTCTGTATGATCAATAGGCCAAAATTTAGATAATAGTATTTCTCAATCTTCTTTTCAGCTGCAGGATGCCCACTGCAAGGCATAGGCTTCCCCCAAAGACCGTCACGATGACCGGTCTTGCGCTGCCTATATCCAGCGACTTCCAAGAGACAACAACTATGTCGTCCCCACGGCGCGTCTACCAGCTCGTGGTCACCACTCGAGAACCTTCCGGCCAACTGCCACTTCAGACGAGCAATTCTTCGAGCTACATCGGTGATCTTGGTTCTTTTGCGGATCTCCTCATTTCTGATTCGATTTCGCAGCGAAACTTCGAGGAAAGCCCTCTCCATTGCTCTCTGGGTAACCTTGAGCATTCTTATGAAGCCTGTCGTAAGTGACCACGTCTCTATTTCCTATGTCATACCTGGCAACACACATTGGTCAAAGACCTATGTCTTCAAACATTGCGGTATTTTGGACAAGAATAGGTTTCGGAGCTGAATGCTGCACATCCGAGTTGGATTCGGCGAGTTGTCTCTTTCTCGAAGTTGATCTTACCAAGCTGGATGTTTTATCCCAGGTACATATAGCCCTCTACAATAAAGAATTAATACAACTTCGAGTGTAGCACCTCCGACAACTACTTAAGTAGGCAAGACATGATTATTAGACATCATTTTCTTCTTATTTTACGGTCTACTTGTCCAGAGACTCTAAGAAGATAATCGAACATTGTACCCAGGTCCTCTATGGTCTCAGCCATTAAGAAATATCATCGGCAAACCAAAAGTGAGTGAAGAACACATCATTTATGTTGATACAGAGCCCACTCCAGTCCATGAGCTTGAAGACATTTTCCAGCACAGTGGTGAAATATTTCGGAGAGATAATGTCTCCTTGTCTAACACCTCTCTGCAACTGGATTGGTTTCGAGCTCTGGTTCTGTAAGCTGGGTGGTTTTCATACTAGCACTTCAACATTTCAACATAGTCAACCAGGCATGTTTGGAGGGACTGCAGCACTGCCTAAGTTTTGACCGAATCGAAGGCTTTGTCATAAACCAGAAACAACAAGCATAGTGGCCAATTATACTAATTTATCTTCTGTGTAATCTGCCGCAGTGTATATATGTCATCTGAGGTGTTAAAACCTTTACAGAAACAGGCTAGTCCCAGAGGCTGGGAGTCATCAAATCTGCATGCAAGACAATTCATAATGACTCTCAAAGACAACTTTTAGACATGGCACAGAATTGAAATGTGTCTATAATTCTTCAGCATATATATCACCTCCTTTTTTGAAAACAGCAATACCATACTCCTGCTCTACGTCTGTGGTGTCTTGCCTTTGTGAAGGATGGTGTTAAACAGGTCCTGAAGGCGTTTCAACACTAGTTGTCCACCTATCTTCAGAAGCTCACCCACAATCCATCCTCAACATCCTTGTTGTTTTTTAACTGCTTAAAGGCTATACTAATCAAGCAGACTGATGTCCAATTCTTAATAAAATTCCCAATAGCATAATATATTCCCTATAAACCAACTCCAAACCACATACTTCACAAAATAATTGATAGTTGTTATATCCACAAAAATATTCTTCCAGAATGAATTAAATGTTCCTCCTCTTAAATTTATACACTAGTTATACTATGTAAGGTATGAAAGCCAAAATCATTGCCCAAATTTTGGAAAAGTTACAATATTTCTCACCACTTTATGGCAGGCTTCAGTTTTTTGATTAAATTCTTAATACTTAGGGAGACACTTAGATAAGCAAAAAATACTATGAATTTTAATTAAAGGAGCTATTAAATGTATACTCAAATAATACTTCCAGATCATCACAGTCTCATTTTTTCTTAAAAACACCCTGATGAATAGATTAGATAATTATGGAATTAAAAGCAAATATAGGTATTGTAAATAGTTATAGTAACCCAATCAGCAGCAGCAATAAGACCCATCTAAGAAACCAGAATGGAAAAGAAGTGCAATCACTCAGATCAATTCACTGACACAATTAATGTAATAATTCCAAAATTGACTGCAGCATGCAAAGCTTTCATTGTTCATATAATTTTATGAATTTTGTAGACTGACTTAAAATCAAATTTTTAAAAATTTAACATACCTAAAATTACCAAAGTTAGGGCCAGAGTAGAAATTATTCCACCCATCATCTGGGCCATTATTAAAATTAAAATTTCTTCCTCGCATAGAATTCATAGCTGAAAATAAAAATAGAAATTTATTTAAAATGTAACCTACTCATTTTTGAAATCGGGGATTATAATCCTTTAAAATTTTCATAACTTCTAAATAGAAAGAATTTAGGCTTTAAAATAACGCCTTTGGGCATGATTAAAAGAAATAGAACAATGAATAAAAAATTTACAAATATTAATGTTAAAAATTAATCGATTAAACAATTAAGAAGATATTATTTCGACCAGCCATTGCAGTAATGTATAAAATGGTAGCGTTAAATGTTATTGTAAAAAGCTCAAAAACAGTGAAATTATTTTATACCAAGTTCTTCGGCTTACTACAAAATTGTTTAATGCTTTTAAGTTGTATTAATGATTACAATATACTAAATAATTCTTCTGACATTGTCAAACTTTTCAGATTTATATATTCATTGCATTAACTACAAGTAATAAAAATCATAAAAAGCATTTACCTTTTTGATATTATTTTAGATATTTAGATACGCTTTATACGTCAACGATTTAGATACAATATATTTGCGAGATAACTTTTCAAAAATTATTTCTTTGGCCAAGTCACCTTACCCCGGCGTCTTAGTGATGTACGTTTTTCGTACATTCATTAAACTTATGACATCTTATTCATTCTGATAACCATAACTTAAATATTCATCATAATATTATTCTTTTAACTTTCGACTTTGTATAGAAATACATTTAATAAAAATTGCACTTAAGTTAGTTCTGTACGCAAATCAGCCTCCATGTATAACATATTTGTTTTACTGTCTGTATTGTAGTCCACGTGTAAGTCATTATAAAAAAATGAGATTAAGAAATTTCATTTAAAATATTAAATGTATGATTAGGGACATTTAAAGATAATATAATAAAATACTTAGATAAAAGTAATAGTTTCTTTAACCAAACCACCTTAATTCGGACCACCTACTTTCCGGACATTCTTAAATTTTCCATATTTTATTTGCGGAAAAGCTTAAATAATTTGAATTTTGTTCTAACAGGCTTATTTTTAAAGCTTGAATTATCTTTAAAATAAAATACTTTTTCTACAGGTTGCAATAAAGTTATTTCGATAATGCATTAAAAATTTGCTTGTTTAATGCATATAAGTTGTATTTATTTGAAATATACAGTAAAGTTAACATTGATTAAGAAAGTATTGCCTAAAATAGTAAAACGGTTACTGAATATTTAAATAATGCAATCACCACCGTGTTATCAAGTTGATATTATTCCGACAAGGTAGAAGTTATCTATGGTTTTTTTCAGTATGGTATCATAAATTAAAAGAAATTCAATGGGTACGTATTACAATCTATATTTTAGAAGAGCGTGCTTTATTTACTACAACCTCATAAAAAATATTAGTGTATGAAATGGTTTTAGTTCTATTTTAAGGTTATTTAATAATTACGGGAAGACTTAACTCATTTAAAAAATATTTATGATTTCATTGCAGATAATTATACCATTTTTTAAAAAATTAAAGAAATAAAATGAGTTGTTCAAGAGGAAATACTAACAGAACAAGAGGCCAAAAACACCAAAACAGGACTGCTTTCAAAAACGATCTTCATGATTCAAGTAGAAAGACTAAATTTTTAAATTCATTAGATGTTACTGGCGTATGTGCACGATGCAAAGAAATTATAGAATGGAAAATTAAGTATAAGAAATATAAACCACTTGATGCTCCTAGAAAATGTGTCGGATGTGAACAGAAAACTGTGAAATTTGCTTATCATGTGCTCTGCGTTAATTGTGCATCGGTGAAGAAAGTTTGCGCTAAATGCTGTAAAGATAACAAAGTGAGTAACCTACAGCAAATTAGTAATAAACAACTAGGTAACATTGATTTCAAATCCCTACTTAATTATTGTTGTTATATCAATTTATTAATTACAGGAAATTGAAATGGAAGCTAAAGAAAATGTAAATCAGGATAAGATAAAATTAATGTTAAAAACATTGCCAGAAAGAAAACGTCGTACTTTATTAAGGTATCATCATTATTTATCAAAAAAACATTAAACCTTAAATTAACAATCAGTATTTTTTAAATACAATTTTATTAGATAGGAAACTGATGTGACTATAATTCAGATAAAAGTATATTTGTCTAAAACTATATTTTCTCTTAGAAATTAAGGAGGATAATTCAATGAACTATTAATACAAAAAATAAAATAAAGAACTATATTGTTCATTGCATTTGATTAAGTGGGTATAGTCACTGACCAATAATAATTCCAGAATATTTTGATAGTAAAATGCTTTCTGTATTTCGCAAATCTTCAATAAACATGCATCCAAATATCTGATTTATTTTGCATACATGTTATATTTTGGTCATGTATATTGCCAGTTCACTTAATAATAATAACTAGTTTAGCATAATACATAAGTATTAATCAGTCTGAGGTACACAGTTCATTACTTCACTGTACAGTCATGTGTTTTTAACAAAGGTCTGAAAATGAACTTTATGTAACAATCTGATGCGAGCATTTGATTTCTGAGATTCACCAAATCTTTTTTTTTAACCTAGCCTTTCTCATCCAGGTGTTTGCTAAACTTTTTAAAGCACATATCCCTGGGCACCCTTGGATCCCTCAGATACCATGCCTGGAGCAGTGGCGTACCTAGGGGGGGGGCGGTGGGTGCGGTCCGCACCGGGCGGCACTTACCTTGGGGCGGCATTTTTTATATTTGCTTATGGTTGTAAAAAGCAACTTTTTCATTTCAAATTTATTTTCTTTCTTGAATAATAAATGATTATTATAAGTTTAATATTTGATTTATATAAATTATGATTAACTTTATGATTTCGAATATTATTCCTCGGTGTATATAAATGCATTTTAGTGTAAATTTTGCATTCTAATTCAAGAACAAGATAATAATTTTATTTTATTGTATTCATTAAAATTCGTTGAATTCGTAAAAGGATCTTTACGACTTTGTTCGGCAATTTTTCCTAAAATTTTTTGATGTCAGTTTATAAATGTCATTTCTTTTGAAAAGTTTATATGATTACTTTGAAGTAATATATCAATATTTTTTTAAATCAAAAACCACTATTTGATTGACATATAATAGAAAGGGTAGCAAACTGGAGATCGCCCCGGGCGGCAAAAGTTCTAGGTACGCCACTGGCCTTGAGAAATGTTACTAGTCTACATAAGTTATGAAGATTTTGCTTAGTATAATTAGGAATGGATTAACTCACAGAAGTCATGTACACTTATCTAGAGAGTATTTTATTAAAGTACACATTTACCCAGACTGATCATGACAATATTAATACAATAATAAGCTTTTGTTTACTGTTTTGGCAAAGTGATTATTCTAACTAATGTGGATACAAGTTTATGAGTCCCTCATAACACAATAATGTCAATAAAAATGATTATAGTGTTAATTATAAAACCTATTTCTGTATTGTAGAGTGTAATAGGTTGTTTGACTGACTATAATAATGACAAAAAACTACAAATATTTCAATATCTTATTTGTTAAATATCAATTTTCTTTGTTGCTCAGTATAACTTTCAATTGATCATTGTAATAGTCGACACCATGTCAAACAAGCGCAAATAATTCATAGTGGAGAGTGGTCTGGTTGGACACTAGACTTTAGATAGCTATTAATTTGTATAATCCAGGACCATTGACAATGTACCTGAAGATTGCAAGTGGTAGCAAAGTGTAGAGTATTTTTATAATTAAATTCATCTGATAGCAACTGAAATCTGGAAAACCAAAACTTAATTGACCTAAAATATCAAATGTAAATAATGTTTATAATGCCAGAAATAAAAATCAATAAAATAGCAAAATATATGCACACACTGAGTGTAGAAAGATGTATGCTGATGGTGATTAGATGTTTTATTAAAAGCAGCTAAAGTGTTAGTATTCATTTTCACACACTGTATCAAAATAAGTAAACTTTTTTTATAGAATTAAAAAAGTTACCTTTTATTTTCAAAAATTTTTGGCAAGAATTGTTAAGGATAGGGTATTGGAAAACCCTTTCCTTTTAGATAATTTCCTTTAATTATCAATTAATAATTTAATGTAAATTGTATCAAATATATTTCTAATTTAAGAAAAATTTCAGATTTTTAAAAAAGGAAGAAACTGTGAATGGCGACACATCGCTGCGTATTGAAGATTTATTATTGAAAATGGATAACATGAACATGGATGATGATTCTCTCAGTCTTTCCAGTTTTGAAGAAAATGTTTCCATAGACGACAAAAATCAATAAAAAAAATTTTACTAGATATAAATATTGTATCTTTGATAATAATTTTTTATTAAAATTTTATGAGCTGTTAATACTTATGTTAAGGGATGGGCTTACCCTTAAGCTTTAAATGTGCATAGATCATTGTCATAACCAATGAGTCCATTTTGCATAACAACTTTCTACTACCTATCTACAAATTATTTTATTGAGTAATTATAATTACAATATAATTAATTTGGTGCATAAATTCAGATAACGTCATGAAGTCAGATGTAGGCTTGTTTTTAAGCCTGGCCATACTATACTAATAACTTGTTTTTAAATGAACCACCTTTCAATCCTTTTCACACATAACTAAGTAAAATGCCGTTTATAGAATCTATTCTTCTGTATCCTTTTTACAATACACAGCAACATACAATAGCACATGGTTATATTTTTAAAAATGCAGTGTTTGGATACATATTTGAATTTGTTAAATATGCACAAACAAAAACTTTCTTATAAAACATCTAATAATTTAAAAATAAATATTTAAGTGAAAAAATCAAGTTTTTCTCATGTTTAGTTCCATGTTATTATGTTCGCTTTGTTTTATTATAATTGTTTTGATGTGTTACATCTTTCTTCTGTTTTGTTGTTGCTGGATATGTTATTAGGCAGTGATGTGAAAAGTGACAAAAATGTGTTACAAGAAATTGGGGAAGCACGGGCTATTTGATTTGACTAATGAGGGTGGCACAATGACTGAAATAGTGCCAACCCTTTGCTTCAAGTTGTACCACGATATACTATATCCCAATATAATGTATGCGTGACTTGTGCGCGCCGAAATATATAATTATATATCATTCAAGTTGAGACTATATTCCACCAATCATGTTACGAATAAATTGGCTTCATATGTGTTTTTTTTAAGTTCGACACCACATGCGACTACTGTAAGCTGCTTTTTATTACATAATTCACGATTAAGTTAAAAGGAATCTACATGGCTTGCGCGAGACAGCTGCTCATTGTCGGCATTTCAGAGGTAAGAAGGTGAGCAGCGAATTTAAGCAGAGTACTTTTGCTTCTACAACGGATTCGAAGTGAACTTAGTGTCGGTATTGCATTGCGCTGCTCTTGCTAGTCTTACCGACTTTGTGGATACGGTAGCTGTAGGGAGATTAATTTTCCTTTACGGCCGATTGCCTATGGAGTAAAAGACCGGATCACCTATAGAGGGATGGACACCAGCTTACTTGGTCCTCTGGGTAACAGACGAGTGACGTGCGCAACTTTCCCTATAGAAAGTGCATGTTTATCTACCCTCAGATGCCTGGCCGGCCATCACGGACGCACCTGGATTTGTGTAAAAATGTTAACGTTTACATATAATGTTATGCTTGTAAGATATTGGATGAAAAAATCGGTTTAATAAAATCAAAAATATAACTAATGTTTACTTCTTTGGTTAACATTACCATATATTACTTATTAAACTAAAAACAATAAATTCGATCAGATATTATACATATAAAAGTAAGAATTCAATTTCTTTCTGGGTAGTGATATTCCTTATAATACAGATAGCTGTTATGTTTTGGTACTGTTTCTTGCTGACCAGGATTCCCAGAAAATTGAAAAGGTATTTTGTTACCTCCTTTAGTATTCCAGGTATTATCTGTGTCCGGATTTTCTTTCCGTTCAGTTATGCTTTGCTCAAAAGACGATACATGTACATCTTCGCTACATTGTAGGTGAAATAAAGTCGTCGCTGCTCTAGTTGCTCATTTTGGAGACAAAAATTGTAATTTACAGAACATTTGTGAAAAATTGTATATTAACGCACTTGAAATTCTTACGTTGCATTGTACTTATTTAATAAGAACCGCCGACACTTGGTAAGACATGCAGTGTCACACACTTTTTGGGGTTTGATACAGCAAGGTGAAGATCACCAAAAATTCAAAGTTACTGCGCTGCCTACTTTTTTTAATCCATAAATCCACTTTTTGACTTATGTCTTTACCCCTTTAAGATTAACATCTAAAAAAGGTTATCATCGCACATAAATAAGTTCAAATTGCGAACTGGTGTACTTTTTCAACCAATGCTTACGAGGATGCATGACTTCATCTGAAACAGTTTATATATTCCATTTGTTTCATTTCAGCATAGCCTTAAAATATTCTAAAGATATTAAAATTTGAGAATTAGTTTGGTTTTTCTCATAAATTACAATTTAAATAGCTAATGATCTACATTCCTGACGAGTTTAATCGTCCATACACAAAATTTTACTACATCTCCATGACGAGTACACTCTTCAAAAACAGTTGCTGGTTAATATACAATTTTATAGTAAACTGCTTCTGAAAAATTTTTGTGTAGTCAACTTGTTTCAATTAAAAGTACTCGGGACAACAGCTAGTAAATACTAAATTTTGTAATGCTTTACTCATTACGGTTTATGAAATTTCATTGTATATTATATTGTAAAGATAACGCTAGTGCGTTATCTTTACAAAATCTTTTTAAAATTTACATTAATTTATGAGACGCCTAACCTAATAATATTTAAAACAAAAAAAATCTGAATTATCTAATGCCATGTACTCGATCTCAATCAGTGACCGAGAAATATTAATGGTAGTATAATTTAGGATTTTGTACAGAGAAAGACTATTTCTTAGAAAATTTATTTGTAACATTAAAATTACATTTGAATAAATTTATTTTCAGAAATAATTAAAAATGACGTCACATACCGGGCTTATAATTTATAATAAACAAACAACGCGACGTAAAAATTCCTAAAAAGAAATGTTACAATAGTTGTTAAAATGGAAATGTTCGATTTGGGCGGAAAATTTTCAACTAGTATACAAAACAACATATTAACAGTCAACTGCATATATCTAATTAACAACTATTTGCAGTATTTAACTATTTCATAAATAAATGTTTTTTATTTCACTAATATATTATAATTAATATACAAAATAAATTACATTAATTAGTACCTCTAACTCAATTTATTTACAAATGTGACATAAAATTATTTGTATATATTATATGACTGTGTTTACACAATTGCTTTAGGCGCGCTGATCTCAATTATTCTGTTGTCAATTAACATATTGCAATATGTATGTATTAGGTTTTATTCAATTAGAAACATATTTATATACAATAATCTAGAAATAAATGTTTAAGTAAAATCATTCTATAACTGAAAATACTTAGGCTATTTTTCATCAGTAAAAATATGCATTTAAATATTGCAACTTATAACCCTAAAGAATCACTAAGTTATTATTAATAAATACAAATAAAATGTTCCCGTTATCTGAAAATTATATAATATGACGCTATTATAATTAAATTTTAACGCTATTATATTTCCAAAGGTCGATTAAATATTGCACATCGACCTTTGGAAGGAGACAGTCGGCTAATTTCGGCTTCGTAGAGCGTTATCTCTGTCGCACGAAATACAAACAGTGTAGTATCTATTAGGAGCTGTAATACAAGTATCATTTGCTTCTTTTGATAATTATTTTTATTCTTTATATAGAATAGACCAATTTTTCTATAAGTGGTGGCTTTAGGTTGGGATAAAATAAAATAAAAAAAATTTTCACATTATGTTTACGTATTTAATTATTTAAGAAAATTACAACGGTTCATAATAAACACCATTGTACCTATTGTCGAGACATTGTAATAAAAATAATAATAATTCTAATTCTCAGTTACTTCCATTTCACTATCAGTGCTCTCAAAGAGGTCAATATCACTAAATCAGTATAGTTTATAATTAGTGTTTATTATGTACAGTTGTAATTTTCGTAAATAATTAAATAGGTAAACGTAATGTGAATATGTTTTTTTACTTTATTTTACCCCAACCTAATGCCACCACTTATAGAATAATTAACAAAAGAAGCAAATAATACTTGTTTTAACAGCTTGAAATAGATACCGGACTGTTTGTGTTCCGTGCGACAGAGATAAGGCTCTACGAAGCCGAAATTAGCCGACTGTCTCCTTCCAAAGGTCGATGTGCAATATTTATTCGCCGGGTACTATAGATGATAATAGAACTTGAAAAATGGCTTACATTTTGTGGTAAATAATTAGGTACCATTATGTAAAGCTGTAAAATATTTATCGTTGCTAGTTATATGCCTAACTAAGATTAAACAAAAGGTTCTTGGTGCCAAAACGACAATCTTATGAAAAAAGCAATCCCTTGATATTCATATGTAAATGTTAAATAGTAACCAAATATGTTCCATTTCTTGTAATGCAAAAGTAAAAGTAGTGCACCAGCCATCTCTGTAAATTATTAACAGCAATAAAATACTGTTAATACACTCCTTTAAATATTAATCATCATTTTAGGCCCAGCTGTCCCAACTGAAAAACGGAAGTTAAATAAAAATCAGAACCCACCAGTTCACTATTTTACTTACTTTATAAATTTACTTACAACACCTTGCCTTTCCTTTTCTTTTTGCAAAACAAGTTCAGTTTGTGCTTCATTAAATTTTACTACTGCTGATAAAACTTTTGCCAAAGTTAATGAGTGTGTCCCCGAACCAGTTAAATATTCATACAAAATATTTCTCAGATACTCCAACTCTGTGTTTTCTTGGAGTGAATGTAAGTGCCTCAAACTCACAAGGGCTTCATCTAATCTTCTACCTAATTTATCATTTGCAAGCCTCAATTTTTCATTATTATCTTGCATTTGTTGCATGTTAGTGGTAACAGATGAATTAATATATTCTAATTCATTAATTTTTTTTTCTAAATTTTTTTTACTTACTAAAATATTGTTGTATCTTTCATGGATGTTATTATCATCTTTGTCTTTATAAACTACTTCATCAGGGTGTACTGGTTTATTGAAACTTTGAAAACGAATTTGATCTTTAAGTTCTAAGTTTTCTTCTACAAGCAAAGTGTTCTCCCTGATTAAGTTATCAATTTTATCTTTTCCTGATCGTATTTCATTTTTCAATGTTTGCATGTCATATTGGGAACTTTCACATTGTTCTGTGAAATTATCATTTGATGTTATAACCTCTCTCAATTTATCATTTAAATGGCTATTTTCTTTAGATATTTTAGTCAAGTAGGTTTGAAGGCCTTCAACATCAGAACGTAGTCGCCGGTTTTCTTCTTTTAATGAGGCATATTCATCAGAAGTGGTTTCAATAAAACTTTGATGTTGATTGCCACCATTAGTTTGAGTACCTTTAGCAATTAAATCTTGTGATGTTAATTTGTTCAGCACGTTTTTGTGATCCATGTTTTGCATACTAATGTTGTCAGAAATATTAATGTCAGCCTCACAAATATTTTCAAAATTAGGCAATATGGCACTGAAAGTATCTTTTACTTCCCTTATTTCAATACATGAGTCATCTGCCGAGAGGGTTTTGGTTTCTAACTCTTTCACTTTATTGGAAATATCTGTACAGTGATTTTTCAATAACATATTCTCTGCTTTTAATTCTTCTAATTCTTTTTCCAATTCGTTACAATGTAATAAGTTCAAATCATAATCTTCAACTTTTTTCTGCAAATCAGAATTTTTATTTTTAATTTCTTCTAGTGCTGTTGCATCATCTTCATTTTGCATTTTTATAATATTGACTTTTTCTTGTAAGTAGATATTACTGTCTTTTATTACATGTAATTCCTTTAAATTAAAATTATTTTCAGATTCAAGAACAGAATTTTGTTCTAAAATATCTTTTAATTTGTTTTGTAATTCCTGATTCTCAGTTACTAGAGCTGAATTACTAGTTTTTAATTCGAAAATTTCATTTTTTAATTTCTTGTTATCTGCTTCTATTTCAATCTTCTGGTCTTGCAATGTTGTTATTTTTTCATTTAAAATATCTAGTTCATTTTGTTTATGGTTCGTGGATTCCATTTCAGAATTTATATCTTTAAGATTTTTAATTTGATCATGCAATTTTTCGTTTTCGGTTTTTAAATGGTTGATCTGATCAACAATCTCATTAAATTTCTTTTCTAAATTTTGGTTCCTTGAATTAAGATCATTATTTTTCTCTTCAATATCTTTATTTTTCTGTAGTAAATGTGCATTTCCTATTTCCAAATTAATTTTATCTTTTTTATGTTCTTCAATAATATCCTCTAGATACTGTTTATTCTTTTCTGCAGTTGTTTTGATATCCTCCATATGTTTAAGTTGGCTCATAAATTCTTCATTCTCTTTTTTTATTTTTATGTTATTATCTCTAAAATCATTAAGTTTTTGTATTAGTTCGGTCTTTTCTCTTTCAAATCTATTAATATTTTCTAATGCGTCCTTTTTCATTTCAATTTCTTGTTGTAGTATTACAGACAACCGCTGATTTTCATCTTTTAAATTCGTCATTTCTCTGAGCAAAATATCATGGGTTTCTACATTCTTATTTAAAGTTTCTTTTAAAGCTTCAAGATCCCTTGTTTCCTGTTGTCGTAAAGATTGTATTTCTTCATTTTGTCTAATTTGTTCATTTAAAGTAGTTTGGTTACTTTGATATAAATCAGTAACATTTTTCAAATCATTTTTTAATGTGTCTACTTTTGACTCAATATTATTTTCTCTTTCTTCTGCTTGTTTTAATACATTGTTAACTATAATATGTAGTCTATCTCTTATAAAATCCCTCATTTCACTACTAACTTCTTCCAATATGAATTTTATTTCTTGTTTTATAGCTTGTACATTCTGTTGCAATGTGTTCACTCTTTCAAATAAGGTTTTGCATAAAAGGTTTAATTTTTCATTATCACTTTTTACTACTTTACTATTCCTATTAAGTTCAATAATTTCAGCATGCAATTTTTTGTTTTCAGTCTGCACAGATTCATAATTGAACAGTAGTTTTTCAATTTCCGTTTGCAATTTAACCAATTCATCTCGTTCTTCTTGGATTTCAGATTGTAATTTAATGTACTTTGTTTTCCATGTATTTAATTCTGTGACTAATGACATATTTTCGGAAGGCGAGTCAGTTTGTGATTCTTGGCTGTCTTTAAGCAATTTAATATCAGTTTCTAATTTGTTTATTTGTGTATTCTTCTTTAAACAATCTTCAGACAACTGTGTATTCCTATTTTCTAAATAACTATTTCTGTCTTTCATTGCTAGCTTCTCTGCTGTTTCTTGCTTTAGCTGTAATTCTAAGCATTTGTATTCTTCATCTAATTTCACTTTACAGTTTTCAACTGATTGACATTTATTGCCTAGATCTTCAAGTTGTAATTCTAGTTCTTTAATTCTATATTGAGCTTTATTTAGTTCATTAACACTTTGGCTCAGTTTAGATTGTTCTTCTTCTAGTAAAGAAATATTATTTTTGTAATTACTAATTACATTATTAAGTGATTGAATTTCATTTTGACCAACTGTTAAACTATCTTTTAATGATTTTATTTCTGCTTCTTTAGATTCGAGTTCTTTATGTATACGTAATTTATTTTCTGCTAAAGAAATAGCATATTCTTCTTCTCTCTTGCTTAGACCTTCAATCCTGTTGTTTAATTTTAATATTTCTTCCTGTCCCTGCTCAAGATCCTGTTTAAGTACTGTTATTTCTTTATTTTTCGAAAATTCTAGTGAATTATAATCATTTTGTATCTTTTCAATTAGACCATTCAGCTCATCTACTTTTTGTTGAGTTTCTATTAATTTTGAGTTATTTGCCTTTAAATGTTCATTTTCTTTGTTTTTGCTCTCTAAATCTGTTGACAAAATTTGCATCTCCGCAGTCAACTGCGCATTTTTTTCTTTACTAACTTTTAGGGATTCTTTATACTTGTTCAATAGTTGCTCCATTTTTGTGACTTTATTATTCAAAGCTGTAATTTCTGAGTTTAATGGTTCTTTTGTAATTTCTTGTTTTTCATCAGAACTTAAATCAATTAGTTGTGCATTATTATCATTTTCATTTTGATTTGCTGAATCTTTAATAATGTTGTCATCTTTGTTCTCTTGCAAAAATTTTAGTTTCATATTTAATGTATCTATTTTCAAATTTTTTTCTTCTATTTCTACACGGAGAGCTTTTTCAAGATGTGCCTGTATAAGATCATTTATTAGTTAGTGTCTTTATCAGCATTGACAATGTATTTTCGTTTAGAAATATACCATAAGTTACAATGAGTTTACTACTTTTAAAGAATAATAAAGAAGACTTTTTTCTTCAAAAGTGACATTCTTATGTGTTGTTTAAAAGGCACTTTTATGTCGTAAATAACACGGATTATGAAAAAAAAACAGCAAAATATTTACCTTCGCACTTTGTTCTAATGAGCATTGTTCTTTCAATTCTGATATTCTTCTTAAAGCTTTATCTTGAGTTTCTACTAACACATTCTGAAAAATAAACATTATTCTTATAAATGATCTTTAATGATGATTATGAACTCTTTATACTTTATTGAAAAACTCTTCAAGAGATTTTTAATAATATGCATTTTCAATGCAAATCTTTGCTGTGTGGCCAGTATGACCATTGAGTAATATGTTACTTATTTCCATAATTATCAAATTATCCACAATATTTCTTACACTAAAGTTACTAAATTTTAGCAAGAGAGCTCCCTCGGGAACTTCTATTTTGTTACATTAGATATTACCAGATTAGGAGGTGGCTGAATGCTCAACTCACTTTATCGGATTTTTCATGTTAAGTAGTAAAGTCCTTCAAGAAATAATTTAGGCAGTCATCCACTTCTGAGCTCCATTTAGTATTGTGTTAGAAGGAAACTAGAGGGGCCTTAACCTCCGCTCAATCGAGTGCTACATATGTTATATAATAGATAAGAGTAATAAAAAAGTACTATTATGTCAAGACGCAAATGTTTTCTTTAATATAAATTTCATGTTTACAGCTAAAATAAATGCAAAATTTAGATTTAAGTTAATCTTTTCGTTACGTAAAACGTGCCAGTAATGTAACAGCTTGTATGAAAAATAATTTATTATCCATGTGCATGCATAGATAAGGACATTGTGCATTCATGTATATATGGTTTACGCCAAACCCGTGTTGATTTAAGCTATAAAATTTTTTTTAACAGCACCATTAATAACAAACTGTGAAGCAATATATTGGAATAAAATCAAAACATGCTAAATTTTAAAATTAAAAAAAATTGTTGTACCCTCCAATTCAGACTAAACCTTACTACCACCATCATGCATTACCACCCAAAAATATTTTTTCAAGAGAATAATATGGATTCATTAAAAAATTAATAGTGACGCAACAACAGGGTAACATAATACAAATATTAAAACACTTGAAAGTTAAATAAAATACTTACCCTTGCTTTAGCATTTTCCCTTTCAAGAAGCTTATAATGTCGTGCTAAATCTGCATATTGGGTTTTGAATTTTGTGCATCGATCTTGAGTCCGCCTATAGGCAAAATACAGCTGTTCCTTTGTAACTCTATCTAAGTTAACAGTACCACTGCTGAAACCTTTTTCATCTGTTTCACTAGCAGAAACATCCATGTCTGACTAAAATGAAAAAATGGTGGGAGATTGGGTACAATAAAATTGTTTGGGCCTTGGAAGGGTTCTGAACCATTCATTTTATCTATTAAAATGTATTGCTTCCAACAGAAAAAATATTGTTTTGGAAGTCTTTCTCAAGCTGATTATTTAAATTTTATATAGCAAAATTTAGTTTCAAATAAAAAAAATATAAATTGCTATGTCATATAAAAGATAATTTGTTCAGAGAAGTCATAAGCCTTTTTTTTTCAAAATGGACACATTTTCATAGTAATATATGTAAATTTGTCTATAATTGAGTGCATTTCTGATAAAGTGTCAGGGATACATATCCAATTCAATGCCTGGCAGTATACATTTTGTGTTAATTACATCATTACAACTGCTCAAATATTGTTAAGGAACACATAGTGAGAAAACTGCTAAGTTCTAAGATTAAAAATCTCAAAATATACCAGTTTGTGTTAATTAAATAACACAGTAAATTAGGCTAAATGATGTACAAAGATATAATATAAAGATAGTATTATAAAAATAAAAACAGATTGTTTTTGATAATTGTATTCAGAATAGTAACCTATTTTTTATATGATTTTTCTACATAAGAACCAAACTGAACCTGTGAAAATCTCAAATGTATTATTATAAGAAAATAATGTTATTTATCCATTTTAAATGAACATATTTTGTAGGCATACCTGAAGATGGTACATTGAAGGACTTTCATATGTGGGTAATCTGAAAGATATGTCACTGGCTAAAGAACTGTTAGACAACCGTCTTTCCCTTGAAGTCTCCTAAAGAAGAAATATTTTTTTTATTAAAAAAGATAATAAAGACTAATAGAATATAAGTTTAACTATTTTACTAATTTATGTTATGTTTGAAAGTTCAAGGTCTAAGTGCACCTTTTCTATTTCTTTCGTAATAAATTTAGCCATCAGATAAATTTAGTATTTTTAAATAAAGTGAAAAAAGTCCACTATAAGTTACTGAAAAATTGATTTTTTACTCTAACATATCCATAACTGGCTATTTAAAAGTTGTTGACATCAAATAAAATTTGATGATTTTTTTTGCAAACTAAGTCATTCAAATTATGTAACTTTCTTTTTTAAAATAAGTAAACTATTATCTTTTTAATTCTTTTTCCTATCATATCATATATATGTATAATAAACAATGACTATCATTTAATAGTTAAAAAATAAAGCTTTCTTTATTTATTTTACCTCTTGATTAAAGGTGTCCACATTTTCTGAGCTTGTATGTAACATTTGCTGCTGGCCAAGTGAAATTTCATGGAATGAATTTTTGTGTTTAGCTGTTGAAACAGGACTTCTATTGTTTGGGTCTGAAAAAAGATAATTATTGCTCCCAATATTGTATTACTTTATGTAGGTCTCTTTTTCAATAAGCTATCAAGGTGAATGCAACTAAGAATAAATGTGTATAACAGTGTTCAGATAAGAATCGTAATTTACTGTACTAATGAGATTCAACTATCTCATATCTAATCATCACATCTACAACAAAATTAATGCTTTGAACACTTTTCATATCAAAGCTATGTAACCGCTTTGCAGTTATGAGACGGTTGTATTATTTACTATCAAATCCTAACCTTATCATTTCATATTCCAAAAATCACTTATGTATTTGTTGTTAACATATGATTATAATGTATACTAATTAGGTGTGAACTAATAATGAAAAAAGTATCAAAAAATATTCAAAAGTTAATTATTGTTAATGATTTTTTCACTTTAAATATTGTACAACATACCATTATCTCCAATTGAAAAAAGGTCATTATTTGTAATATCCGAAATGCTGCTGGATGCTGATGTTACAACAGCCTACAAAAAGAAGGAATATATATAAATAGTTTGTTCTTAGGAATAATATTGCAGTAAGGGTTCTGGTTTCTTTAACGTCAAATAAAGTGTTGGCTTGCTTAAGTTCGAACTGTCCGACGTATTAGAATGATTTATTATGTTATAGAAATGGTTAGATAGGTGATCCATTGTTTTACTTTAAAATTTATAATATGATAACAATAAAACATTTTTTCCAATGTACCTGAGCAGCTTGAGCGAACTGTTGGATTCTCTGTGGAGAAGATTTTACTTCTTCAGTAATCTTATCTTTGAACTTTTTAAACATTTTGTAAAACAATCAAATAGACAGTAGTAAAAGTTCAAATAACACAATTAGTCATATATTATCATAATTTTCAATTAGACATTTACTTATAGTGAATAAACTTGTACATAGTACTTCGACAAGTTGTCAAAATTCATCAAACAGCTACATCACACCACAGCCTAAAAATATTAAGTAGTAAATTAAATAATTTAATACTGTTTACATAAATGGATTCATTTTCGGTCCATATATATGTCGTAAGTGGTATAAATATAGGCCATACATTTTTTGTAGTTGGAGAGAGGCGACTTACCAGTCTTAATAATTTAAAAATCTACCTACATGGTCGAGGTATAGCGTATAGCAAATATTAGTTTTAGTTGGGGCGATTATGATTCACGACTATAAACTATCAGTACAATATGTTAAAATAACACAAAAAACTTAAAGGTTAAGTCAAGATGTGTAGTATAGGTTGTTTTATAATGAAATATCTCGCGGATTTCGTGTTGAGGTAATGAATTCCTTATAATTAGTAATCTAAGTTCGTTTCATATATACGATTTTGGGTAAAACTTGCTGGAAGAGTGGTGATGGTAATTGTCTTCACTTGCCATATACTTTGCAGTAAATTCCTGATATAGCTTAGTTTAAAAGCTTTATGCGCCACGGAGTCCTTAGGGAACGTGTAATTATTAGTATATTGTGTTAATTATGTTAATTAGCCCTAGTTCTTAGAGAAAATTATTCTCAGTGATAACATATCCCTCGCGAAGAAGAGATAATAACAATTGTAAATATAAATAAATTAAAACGATAAAGTTTAAATATGAAATGATTATTTTAAAAGTACAAAATATTTAACGTTCAGAGATGTTAGCTCATTTAAAATAAAATTTAAATTATTGAATTGATGTTCTGGTTATTTACGTTTTCGTAATTATTTTCTGTTTACAGGTGTTATATATGCAGTAAACGTCAGAGCCGTTAAGTATCTTGCCATTATCTACTGAACGTATATAACATCTTTAGCGAGTACTATATTTCAAAATGCCCGTCGCTACGAGTACTTTAGTAAAAATTGCAGGTTGGGGTGGTCTTGTTGTTAGCGCAACTGGTTTTTACTTACAAAACAAACTTATCGACAGGTATAGAAATTTTGAATACTACAAAGAGGCCTTAAGAAAATTACGAAATCATTCTGGTGCTGTTCTTTATCTCGGAGAACCCATTAAAGATAGAAGGTTTAAAATAAGTGATCGTGAAAATAATTTTTCTGATCAAACATCGGCCCGATTTCGTATTCCAATACACGGACCTAAAGATAAAGGATATTATTATTTCTGGGCAAAGAAAGACGGAGAAAATTGGTTGCTCGTCAAAGCTGAAATGGAATTAAATTCAAAACCCGGTGAACGTTTAGTCATAATAAAAGAGAACAAAAATTGAAATAATCACGTTAAAATCTGCCATGTAAGTTTTAAGGATTGTAGATTGCTTACCATAAATATGTTGTATTATAAAATGTATTTATGAAATATATCTATATACACTGTACTAAAATTTTGTTGTAATTGTTAAACATTTTTTATATCATTAAATACTTGTGAATGGATTTATATTGAATGGATAATAAATTAATTTTAAATAGCATCTGTTTCTCAATAGTTAAGCTTTTTCTTTTGAAGATAACTTTTTTCTATCCTTTTTTAAATCCTTTACTAATGGTGATAAATATTAATGATTACATTCAATAATTGGAAGAATTTTTACGCAAAAAGCAAAATTTAGTTATAAATAATTATTTATGTAGTCTATGAATAATTGGTAATTTAAGCAGTAATGTTATTTAGGACTAACAAGAAAGTAATTATAAATTTGTGCCTTACAGTGCTACTATTTTTTTTTCTCTAGCTTTATTTTCAAGTTATATAATAAGATTGTGATTAAAATTTACATTGTGTCTATGTAAAGATGAAGCACTTATGAAATTGAGTTTTGGAACCATTTATCATATAATGTAGGTATTACTGTCCGACATTCACTACTCTGTTTTGCATTATTTTTTTATTTCACAATAACTAAGAAAAACCTCTTAAGTAGTTTCTGAAAACTTTGTTAAATATTAAAAATATAGGTTCTCTAGAAAATCAACTTCAAACTTATTTTTGAAATTATTATTATTCATTAATGTGGATTAATTTTATGCACCCTATGGTGTTCTTTCTAATATATCTATAAAAACTATTTTTCTTATTTTTTCCTTTCATGTAACAGTGCTCTAAATAACAGACAAAATTCATACTACTGTAGTCAGATTTTGGGCGAAAATTGCCCTTTTTATCAAATCGTGAACTTAAAATTATTACTATATTTAACTTTAACAATTGTATCTCATGATACAGATTACCATTGTGTATAAGAAATCAAATGCAAAAAAAATAATATCAATGTCATTCCTTACATAATAATAAATAATTATCAAAATGTAATATTCTTTATTATACATTTCAGCAACCAACATGAGTTCACCATTTGTAAAACGTGAGCCATTCATTGGAACTTCAAAAGAAAAGTTTCATTTTCACAATACATTATTATGCTTGGTTAAATCTCTTCAAGGACAAACAATTACTGTAGATCTGCGTAATGACACTTATGTGTGTGGAGTTGTTCTTTTAGTGGATGGGTAAGTGGTTTGAATTTAAATATGAAAAATCTTATTAATGAATACAAGCAGTTAACTTGACAGATTCATAAGGTAGTTTTAGATTTCTTCTTATTTTACATTACAACAAATTTTAATATTTTTAACTTAATTTATTAGTAAGGATTATTGTTTGTTTAAAAGATACATAATTTTGAAACTCCACAGATATATGAATATTTCATTTTCCAATGCTGTATATTGTGATCCACAAGGAAACGAATTCTCATTTGAGAATCTTTTTATTCAATCACGTAATATTAGATACATACATATTCCTGAAAATGTAAGTATCCTATTTTATAAATTTTATTCCTCTGAGTTCCTCTTATCACTTTACTATTAAAAACATTTAATATTTGAAATTGGAATTATAATCACTTACTGCCAATAAGTTATTGGCATAGAAGATCAACTTAAAATAATGCTCATGTTTTTCTGTAAATTATAAGATAATGTACAGTATTGATCATGTCTTTTGACAAATTGTTTGTTTAATTTGGCAATTAAATACTTTACATACACATTTATCATGATGTATGTTTCTGTTTTGATTTGAAAGGCATCATACACAGAAATAATAAGCCTTTTAAGACTTACAATATTAATACTAGCTTTATTGAATTATGTTTAACACTCAATTGTATTAAATAATGTAAATTAATCAAAAAAATTAAATTATTTAATGAACATTTTACATTATTGAAATTTGAGATTGTACCCAATTAAAATAAAAATGCACTATTCTAAATAAAAATTAATTCAATGTTCAGGTTTCTGTACTAGCTAATATAAAAAAGGAAGTGAGTAAAGAGAATAAGACAAAATCATCAGGCAAACCAACAGAAAAGTCCAGAAAGGCTAAGAAGGCTCTTCAGCGGCACTTGGAGACTGTAGCATCTTTGGGAGTTCATAAGCAATAAAATATATTTATATTAGATTTAAAATAATAAAACTTATATAGTAATACTTTCAACTTTTTTACTTTAATTTTAATTTAAACATATTTTTACACAAGTAACAGTTATTTCACATTTATTGACACTAACAAAATTTTATGTATAAAACATTTACTTATCAGGTGACCCTTTATCCGTATGTTCAGGATATACATTCCCTGTGGATGTAATCATATTTTGTAACTTTTTTTTATCTGTAGAATTTAATGTAGATTCGTGCTTGAGCATGTTAGGAATATATTGAATAGAAGTATCATTTTCCAATTGCATCTGATTCTCAGTATATGCTGGCAAGTAAAACTCTGGTTTATTATCCACAAAACTAGTGATCTGCACTTTTTGTGGTGATCCCTCATTTTTAAGTGATTGCTGGTGTGGGAAGATTTCTTGTTCATACTGATGTTCACTATTATTTATTACTAAATTCTTTAAATCATAATTTTGTTGCTTACTTGAATTCAAATCGCATGATATTTCTAATTGACTATTTATATATTTGTCTGGAATTTGTTGACACTTTGGTAAATCCGACGTAGTGTTTGAGTTTTGTGCTTGTACAATTACGATTTGTTTAAAAGAGTGCTTAGACTCGCGTACGATGTTGTTATTTGGGCGTAGAAATATCTCGGAAACTTCTTTAAATGTCGGCGGAGGCGGTATTGAAGGTGACGAGTCTGGACCCTGACTACATAAGTAATTCGATTGATTTATACTTGTAATTATAGATGTAGGGCTAGGCGATGATTGCATTGTGTTGGGTCGGGCAACAACTTGAGGATTTAACAAATCTGAAACACAATAAAAGTATAAAAAAATCAGAAGTATAAAGTTAAAGGTTTTGATGTAAATTAATAAAATGATAGTGTAGAAATTGGTTATTAGCAAAACTACTAAGTGCATAGAATTTATAGCAAGCTTGATTAAGTTGTAATTAAGCCTTGAAGACGAAACAAATTCTTAGTTAATTGATCTAATGGACGTGGTGAATACTGATGTCATTTTAAATTACTTAAGTGTTAAAAAGTAGAAATCAAATATATAGTATATTGTTGTTGTTTACTTTATGTAAACTTTAAATGTTACTAAAGAGCTTCGAGGCGTGGGTAGGCCCTCACTAGGTAGACCGACGACGCAGTGAGGTCGCGGAAAGTCGATGGATGAGAGCAACGTAAGATCGGACGTCATGGCTATCTTTTTTTTTATCGTCACCCCTTATTTGATGTGGGACAATTTCATAACATAATTACAATTTCATTATACAAGTTACAATTTCGGATAATAAGTTTTTCACATATATTTTTTTTATCATGTCTTTCTTCCTCCACAGTATCTTTCATGTCCACTCCATTAGCATTATTGTCAGTCAATCATCGCTTTTCATCATTCTTCTCCATTTCCATGGCATTACAGTATATATATCACATTATTGTTTCCTAGTTTTGTGTTTTAACTCTTGTATCTTACATTTTACAAGTAATTTATTATTATTCATCTTTAGTACATTTTTATCTATTCTTAAATATTTCTACATTCCTTTGGTCATACCCGACTTCATGGCTATCTGTGAGAGGCTTAAAAAAAGAGCTTTAATTGGGGTTTTCCTCTAAAAACTTACCATGAGGTTTGAACTTTGCGAGCTGCGCATAGACTTGTTTTATACGTTCGATGTTCATTTGCGAAGCCTTCGCGTGATCGACCATAGGCATTGGATAGTCGCGTCCAACAACGCAGCGCGCCGACTGCTGAACTGACTCGGGCGCCACCCACGGTTCATGGATGTACCGTGTCGGCATATTTTTTAATGCAGGAATGTACTTTCTACAAAACGATATGGATTTCTTTTAATTATATAGGTATATAAGTTCAAATTTTCAAAATTTTAATTTTTTTTTATCAAAGAGTACAAAAGTCCACAGTGCCTTAAAAGGAAGGTTTACGACCAATGTGAATTAACAGTGAAAATTTATAGCACAGAAACATTGACCCTCGCTTCGACCCTTATTGGTAGGCTCGCAATCGTGCTATGCGAAAAACTTCACTACAAGATCGAAAGAGGAGATCTATAGAGAAACACAATTTACCGAAGTAGCACATCGGATTGGGAAATTGAAAGGGTAGTGGACTAGCCACATTGTTCATTTATTTGTTCATAGAGGTAATCTATTCTGCGCGCTATAGGCCAAGCCCTAGGTAAAAGATGGTCTCAGAAGCCTAAAGGTAAGGAGTATCGACCACGGATCGAGAAACGCAGAGTAGGATGTCCACCCACAAAGTGGTCAGACGATTTTGATAAGGTCGATGGAACACTGCACAGCAAAAAATAACTAGACAATTAATTAATTCGAATAACACTAGAAAAAGTAAAGTAATAGCATACCTAATAAAATCACCGTTAGGATCAGTTTTTCGTCCAAAACGAACGGGACAGTAGCAATGGAAGAACTGCTGGAAAAACGATGAACATGATAGCCACATCCACATTCCTGCATTAACTGACCAGTCAGCGTCCAATAATAATTCATCAAATACCTGCCGATAAAATTACACATCATTATTATATTTTGAAACAAAATAACAATATTTTAAATTAGTTTTTATTTATCTAACTGTTTATATATACATTTAATGGATTCAGGCGTTACATTGCGGGAGTCCATCCCAAATAAGAAAGGACCAATATGTAGCCACTTCCGCACATGCAGTGGTTGTCGTGCATGAAAGTGCACCGCCCGCCAGCCCGCTCGTAAATGCGCATGCGACGGACAATGCCAACTACACAACCGCCACCGTAAATTCACTCAACACGTGCTTCACCCCTCCACTGGGCATCTTCAGGAGTTGTTACACCGGTATCGGTATCGGAAGTGGCTACATATTGGTCCTTTCTTATTTGTTTATATATACATAAATACAGTTTTAAATATGTATTAATTATTCTTTAATTACCATGGAATTAGCAATGTAAACTTCATCAAATTGATTAAATCAATGAAATAGTACATATTTATTTACATATTATGATAATTTTTATCAAAAATTATATATTATAATTTTGAACAAAAGTATTAAAAACTTGAGGAATGTTTTCATCGATGCTCATCAGGATAGTAAAAACAGGATGAGATACAATAGATTTTAAAGAACTAATGTAATTGAAGACTTCTCAATAAATATATTGAAAATTGATTATTAAACAAATAACCTTTTCTTTCTGTTATAATATTAATATCAGAAAATGTGAATGGGAGAGTGAGAAGGATATTTGTAAGCAAAACAAAAACATTTGCATTTATGCAGATGAAAACTCTGATAAAAATTCCTTTTGTTAATTTATCCATTAGAAAATCTTTAACCTTTAGCAAATATGTATCCTATTATACTTTCTCTTTGCTATTACATTTTGAAACTAGTGTTGGCCATAATAAAGTTCACTTTTATTTTTATAGTAATTTTTTGTAACCATAAGCATTAAGAGTTCAATATGTACAACTCCATCACTTAGTTTCAGCAGGACGAGGCTAATTGTCTTACAATAAATGCCATCATAGAGGTCGTGTGAGGAATGTTCTCAAGAAAAGTCACGATTCACATTATTGATTTGTCTCCAAATACTTGGCAATGATTCCAATAGCGACATGCAGGCGTTGTTTTGAAAAGCTTCAGTGTCGTTTAAAAGAATGTTGTCGAAGATCTGGAGGACATCCTACATTTTTTATTAAAAATATATTAATCAAAGCACGAACAAGACTCTCCCCGGAGTTCTCGAGCTTAGGATACTTTAATAAGTGGTCTTAGGATACGCCCCTCTTGGTGTCCTGTCACCTCAAACCTGCAGAAACTGAATTCTATTCGAGCAGCAGTGACAGTCTGGTCCAACAAAATCAAAGCACGTAGGTGGTGTTCGCTGAGTACGTGTATTTTTTTTATAATTTTCAAATGTGAACTATATTAAGACCAACCTTTATTTAATGTAAGGATAAAATATGTAAATAGCACAAAAAATAATAATACTTTACTAAACACTTCTACACTGACAGTCGCTTATGAAATCGATTCTTGCCTTCATTCCTTCTTCCCAAGATATCCATAGGTCACCTCTAGTTAGGAAACATGCGACGGCATGTCTTGCCAAGTGGTGTATCCAACCTTCCTCTCTAAGTTGTATCATTATAGAATCTATCCAGGGGTAGCCTGTCTGGCCCTGAAAATAATTTTTTAGCTGTTATATCAACTTCTCCAATATATATTCTATCGACTATATATATTTAAATTTCTCTTTTATTAGTTTAAAAACAATAAATCTATTTTTATTTTATTACAAGAAGTATGTAGTCAAGTTTCATAAATCTGAGATCTCTTTTTTAAAAAATTTATACAAAAATATAGAGCTTATTATATTGTCTAACTTATCTAAGAGTCAATTTGGAGGCTGTGAGTCTGAGCTAATAGTACTCTAGTGAGCAACGATTCCCCTGAAGCCTAAGCCAGAACTGACGCTATGACCATCCGATATCCCTCAAGTTCTTGAGTTTCTTGGAAAGGACGCCGGATGTTTACATAGTTTTGCAGACAAACTTATTTGGCAAATGGAAGTCTAGGAAATAGACATAACTTCTTCCCTAGTTTGAGAATTATTCTGCTTTTATAACTATGTATACAATTATAATATTTCCTATTATTGTTTTTACAATCATTTAAAAATATTTTATCTTACATTCGCCCATTTAGCGAGAGCATCCTGGTTTTTTTCCCAGGGTATTTGCACACATATAGGATTGCCTTCCATTCGATCGAAATTAGGATTTCGAGTGGCGGCGCAGTAGAAGAATTCCCTCCAGAGTATTTGTCCGTGCAAAGACAACGGTGGCCTTACACGTTTTACTCTCTTGTATAGTTCCGTTAGTTGATAATAGAATAATCGCGTGGATAAACATCCGAACCTAAAACAAAAAAGTCATGTTTGTAGGTTACTACGGGAAAATACACAGCAACACTTTTTTAAATTCATCAAAATGGCGACCAATAACTAGCGGTATTTAAAGAGGTTTAGTAGTGATTTGCTATTCTGTCCCTTTTCGGAGAACGTTGTAGAGCTATATATGAAATAAGTATTTATAATAATAACTAAGTTAAAGTGATTTTATGACATAGCGCGGCCAACAGCGTTTTTTGGCGCTCGACTATAGACACTCTCAGCGTACAGCGTCTTCTGGCGCATGGCTAGACAATTTTTCTCAGCGAAAAGCATCTTCTGATGCTCGACTATAGACACTCAGCGTACAGCGTCTTCTGGCGCACGGCTAGACAATTTTTCTCAGCGAAAAGCATCTTCTGATGCTCGACTATAGACACTCAGCGTACAGCGTCTTTTGGCGCACGGCTAGACAATTTTTCTCAACGAAAAGCATCTTCTGATGCTCGGCTATAGACACTATTTCTCAGCGAACATTTGTTTTACATTATCGTGTCAATAATTGCATGATGACGGTCATTAATTTGTGTGTTACTAACGCGGTAGCTGCATATGCTTCCTGTGCGGATATTTTGTCATACAATTATTCCTTAATTTTGCCTCTATCATGGATAAATGGCTGAGAGACTAATTAATCTTTAGGTGCTCCGCAGCGAAAGGGGTAATAACAGTGTAATACTAACAGTAATGCATATTTGTTCCACGCCGGTTAACCTACGCATTATTTATACCGAAGAGATTATATGTTTATCTATACTCAACAAAAATTTTTTTGATATCACACTTTTTAGTTAAAATTAGATATTTTTTGATTACATTACAACAAATACATATGCATTTAGCTCTTTAATTACTAATTAATACAATGCATCAGCTAATAAACTGCTGATATTTTCAGTTGGTTCAGAATATTAAATTTTGATTTAGAATGTTAACTTTGGGTTTTTTAGTGTTGTGTGGGAAGAATGTCTAGGTCAGGAGTCTAATCTACGACCAGCTAGTCATATGCGACACTTTGAAGGATTGTTTGTGGCTCTTGATAAATGTAACCTAATTCACTTTTCATTTTTGTATGTTTATATTTAAAAACAATAATATCGATCCGTATACGTTTCAAAACTTCTTTTAAATTGCTGCACTATTTAATTTTAAATACATATTTTGAAGTTACGTAAAAAGAGTTTATACATTTTTTTATTCCTTTGAAATAAGGTATTTATGTAGTAAATTAGGACACGCGTAAAGTTTAAAATTTTGTAAAATGGCTCTGACTACCAAGGTGCTAGTCCATGCAGAGATCCACGATGAAATTGAAAGGTCCAATTGGCAAAAGAGAAGTTGGTCGGCCAAACAAGACACGCAGAAAGGGATCAAGTGAATAAGGCAAAAGCCTGTCTTTTGCCTTATTCACTTGATCCCTTTCTGATGCATGAAATATGTCTAGCAAGTGGGTGTATCCGAAAATGGGTGCAAATCAGAGAAACAAAAATTACTGACAATACTAAAAACTACCATTAAGGAAACTAAACATTACCAAAGTTACTGAAAATGTAATTTTTGGAACTAAATGACTATTCATTCATGCATCGAACAGTGGTAGCATTGCGGAAGACGACTGAAACTTGCGATCGTTAGTCATGGATTCGATTTCAGGGATACAGTCTTATATATAATTCATGCTTTAATATACAATTGCTACTGCTCACTAATAAATTTCTAGAGGACAGGCAGCAGCGTTTTCTGTGTAACCATAATACCACACTGCGATTGCCAAACCACATGCCGAGCGCGGCGACTGTTATATCCCCCCCGTTAATATCTTTGGGGAGGCCTAAGCGTTGTAGTGGGAGTCTGATACATTTCATATGTCACCATACCTTAAATATGGCGACAGCCCTGTAGGACTCGCCAAAAGAGATTGTGGTGTCATTTTAGGTCTTCCAAATGAAGCCACCCAAGCTTTACGTTCCAAATGCCTTTCTAGTCTCGCTAGCGCTTCGCTTTCGCCTCCAATCCATATAGGCGGCTTTAGACCTTCCGTTTCGAAACCTGAAACAATTTTACTCATTAGCCATCAACCACACTGAAAACTTATCTTAAAATATACAATTATAATCGACGACATGATGCGATGCTGGGTGTAGTCAACATTGCATTGGAGACGTTATTTGAGGTAAAGAACTAAATGTTTATTAATTATACCTAGAAGTGTGCACTCGGGATATCAAGTATCATAGTAAAAATGTTATCGTTTACCAAATTAAATAGATTAAATATAATTCATTTTATTTAGTAAACGTGTTTGTAGAGCACGACAAACGTTGTTAGTCTGCGGCAGTATTAAGCGTTTGTTTCATTTAGATTTATCTTTTAATTAAACGCATGTTGTTTTATTTATTTTTTCTTATAATATTAGATGATTCATATACAAGTACTGTAGTCACTTTCAATGCTAAGTTAGAAAAAACATGTGAATAAATTTGACTGGACGCACCTATCCGATAAGCAAATATCATATTTTGTCATTATATACAAATAACAATAGATATTACCGAAGTAATGTAAGAAAGTCACGTTTATATTTTAGTAATCTTTTTCTACTGAATTAGTTAAAAGTACATTAAGGCAATAACTCCTATTATTTCAACCTATCCTATTATATCAACTGTACGTTATTTTCCAAAATATATAGCGCTCTTTGATTCGCACTTTTGTAAGCAATTACAGGAAAAAACAGGAGGAACATTTCATAAACAGATTATAATAAATTTAAAAACGTGTTTGCAAGAATCTCCTTTCTTATTCTTCATTTTTATTATAATTTTTTTATAATCCATATACAAGTTTATGAAATGTTTTTAATGTACATACCACCGTTGTCCGAGAAACACGTTAAGGCATAGATGAAACAATAATCACTGCAAAAACTTTTAAAATCGCAATGTAAACATGAGTGATCAACGTAAAATCAACGCAATTAGCTCCGAAGACAAAAAAAATCAAATATTAATAACGAAATTCCCTCAAATTTCTTAAAATCATAATAGGAATGTTCATTAAACATTCAGAATAAAGAATATTTTTTTCATAAGCCTTAGTTTTTTATGTATATTGATAATTTTGGCTTTAGCTAGAAATTAAAAAAATCCAGTTAAAGAGTTCAACATGCGATCAGAATTATTAAGTAAGATAACACAGTTATTAATAAATTCTAAACAAAACAGTTTTACCCAAAAAATAATGCTTATTGTAACGCCAAGGGTCTTAGGACTAGGGACAAGCTAGTTTTTGGTTCACTGCTTGAAACATTTGCGCCCGATTAACGAAAAAGCAGACAAGTTGCGAATTTTGTGATACTAACTCTATATAGAGTGTCATTCTAAATGACGCTATTGTACTAAATATAAATCTCTTGTAATAAAAAATTCAGATTATACTAAATTGGTTTCAAAATATCTTTTAAACTCTGGATTGTTTGCAGAAAATAATATCATTTTAATAATAACATATTATTATTCCAGTAGTTACAGTGATGAATTAAAATAGGTCGCATAAAAACAATGGTAAACTGTAACACAGACGTATGGTAATTTTATAGATTAATACAATTTAAATATGGCTTCAAACAAAATTGTGGGATTTAATAGTTTTAATCATTATCGTTAGTGATGTTTATTTAAAATAAATAATACCAGCGTTCATTCTAATTAAAAGATCCACGATTGATAGTTGTATCAATAAACGTAGAAAAAGTGTGTGTGTGTGTAACACTGACCCAATTCCTCAAGCGTGGGCACTCCGAATCGATCGTTGTGGTCATCGGTCAAAGGAGTGGTGGCGCCGTTGAGGGTCTGAGCAGTAATTGCGGCCTCCGCTGGTGGTGGAGGTGGCATGCTGGCAATTAGTGCTTGGAACTGGTGGTAGGTCAACGGAGCTTTGCCGCCATTACGCTCTATAATCCTGTACAAATATAGTACGATACTATCTTACAAACAATTTCAGAATACTAGCTCAAAATAATCAGCTTCGCCGGCAATGATGGCCTATTGTATACTCGGCGATATCACTACGTCATCATTATTTCAGCTGTAGGACGTACCGCTGCATATAGACCTGCCCCAGAGATAGACCGACTGATGATTTCTTCTTTTTTCCTAACGCTAGTGTTTCGAAGAAGAACAGAGATTCAGATCTTTCAATGGGAATCGGATCCGAGATACTTATGGCATCGGGAGCTACAGTGTCCAGTCGTTCCGTGGAGATTCCGCCTAAGCAACCGTTGGTCCTAAGGTTTTTTAGTAATAACAAAAAGGTCTCTGCCTACAGACTCAGTAAAGTTGTAATAGGTAATCAGCATTTTGGTTTATGACAAAAATTTTCTTAATAACCAAAAATAATAATTATTTAATAACATTGTTGTAAAGGTTACAAATGTATCGATTATTTTTAAATAGTAGGTATTCGTGGAATACCGGACTCAAATAACACTGCACTAGTTATGAACGCTTGTATTTCGACAGCTCATAGTTCGTATTGCGATCGTTGACAATTAGTAAAAGGAATGCTTATGTTCGCATTTTGAAATGAAACGTTTAACCAAACAAAAATAACGCAATTTTGTGGACGTTTTTTTCTGGATAGGCATTCACGTAAAAAAATGGAAATCAACTTTTAACTTTAGTTAACATATCTAGATTTCATAAAACCCAATTCCAACAATGAAATATTAAAATTTCCGTTCACGTTTTCAAGTGCGACTTTCGAGTCAACTTGTTCAACGAAGGGCCATAAAAAAAAACTTAAATTTATGAGATGTGCCAATTCATTTAAAACAAAAAACGGATAAATATTTGTTACTGTTTAACTTACTTGTCCAACTTATAAAGTGTATGCGAAACCCGCGAGTTTACGCTGATTCCGACCTCCCGACATTTCGTCATAATATTATGGTCCCGAACTTTGCCATAGGGCTCGGGATCTTCTTCGAACGTCAGCGCAGTGGTTCCCCATTCGCGAAACAACTTTGGTAAAGCATCTGCCGGTTGTCCGCGCACGACAAACAACCGAGAATTTAGCTTTCGTAAGCTGTTGTCTAAATCTTCTAGACATTGTAGAAGAAACCTACCGAACAAAAAACATACATGTACACATAAATAAACATCATCGAAGGTTATTAAATCATCTTTCAAGCAACCGAGATATTTGCAAATATGTCACATACCAGTCTTGTATGTAATATATAGATATTATTAATCGTTACATTGTTATATGAAATCGTATTCCTTTTAGTTTGCGAAACTAGCTTTCATTTTAATAGTCATAAGCTAATTCTTTCAACTCACCTCCACTTATTTATACCAACATTAGATGAGCTAGCGAACCAGGGATCGATAATAAAAACGCATCGAAATGTGACAGCGTCGACGAGGCCATCGCGTAGAGACGGGTTGTCATGAAGACGTAACCCCTTCCGGAACCAATGCACAATATGTTTGCCGGGCCTAGTGGGCGGGGCAGCAGGCGCAGGCGGGGCAGGCGGGGCCGCCAGGGGCGCGGGGATAACGGTTGCCGAGGCTTCGGAAGGCGTGCTCGGTGCCGGCAGAGTTTCAGCAGCCGCTGACATCGCTAAGTTACCCACATTACATATTCGACGACAAATTCTAATTCTTATTTCTCATTTAATGAGTTCGGTCTTCTGTCACTCATTAAAGACTTTTGAGATTTAAATGTCTTGAAAAATAAATTGATATTTACGATATGTAAATCTGAAATAAAAATTATGATATATTTATAAATATGTAGTATATAAACCAAGGCGAATGGAGAATTTATAAAATAGTATAAACAATAATAATTTTTTTGCAGCTTTCTACATCAAAATGAAGGAACACTAAGAAAATAGCTACAGGTTCTGTAATATCCTAGTTTAAAACAAATTTGAGTTTTTTATGTTAATTTTGAGATTGATTTTGTATAAGCTATAATATTTTGTTGAAAACATAAAAGGAAAGAGGTGTGGTTATGCAGCCTTTTCCAAAATTTGAAAGTAACATAAATTAAATCATAGATCCATCTTTGTTTAGTCAAATGATTATGTGAATTTTTAATCTTGGAAGTTTTGAGTTTAAAAGGAATGCCCTCATTTTATGGATGACTTATGACATCATAAAACAAGTCAGAGGTCTACAAGCAGAAGTCTTTTTGAGCAGAACTATGGTCAAGAGTATTAAACTAAGAATAGACAACAGGTAATGGAAGATAAACAGCAATCAAGTTAAAGCACTCTTAAGCTTCAGAGAGCTGTTATCTCTAGGTTTGTATAGGCAGTATTGAATAAATTTAAAGAAACCTTTAGACATCAATGATAAGTTATGTGGAAAGAAATAAGTACCAAAACTTCACTAAAGATTTAATGAAAATTCCCATAACACTAAGTAAACAAAAGGCATATCTCGTGAATCCAATAAGAGGTAGCAGTTAATATATTATCATAGTTACAAATATTATGGTTCTTAATGTTAATTTTAAAACAGGGTAGCTATGTTGACTAAACAAAAAGTAGGACATTTATATAAATTTCAACCAGCTTGTAATCATTTTAAAAAAGGTTATACTAGACAACAATTTCATTACCACCATTTCAGGTATAAGACATCACATGCTGGACAAAGTTTCTCTAAGATATTTCCGACAGTTTACTGTAGCTTCAATCCAAGATGGATAAATATATATGGAATAAATGTCTATGAATTAGTTAATAACTTTTAAAAAAAAAAGTCAGGTACACAAACATCTACAGCATAATTGAACTTAACAGTAGCCTTCAGCAGTGCAATTTTCAAAAATCCAAAGAGTTCATTAAAGTTAGTGTTTTTAGGTATGAACAATGTTCTTATATCAAGCTTATCAATAGTTCAGTAGTATGGATATTATTATGACTATCCTATTATAAATATTCCATCTATAATTATAAATAAGGCAAACTGCTAGTGGGGAAGAGACATTGTGGTGTAGACTGATGTGGAATGTAGTCTGTTGTAGCAAGCAAGCCTATTGGCTTGTTGTATTGTTACCTATATCATAATATATTTAACAAACAAAAGTGTACATTACAGCTTCTTAGAAGATAACATTAACTACAAAACTGTGTTGGTAATGCCATCATTAGTGAAAATTACTTCCTGATTTAGCTTCTTAATGTTATAATATTAATAGTATAAAAAGCAAAAAAAGCAACTAAAACTTAAACTCGATAAATGATTGTTTTTTCTCTAATGGTTTGAAGCTCTAAATCATACCTAATTAGATATCAATTAGTTTCACAAATTTGGCAATTGTTTTAGTAAAATATAACACAATTTCAGTCATAATTTAACCTGAAAACTCTTTTTGTTTACTGAGCAAAAATTACAAACAACTCTTGAAAAACGTTAAAGAACTAAGTAGGCTATTATTTTAAGTTTACTTTTCTTTTGATTTAAGACATAATATGCAATGATATATTTAATTTCATATTTTTTTTCTTATTAATTATTTATACTTATTTTATACTTACTTATAAATCTCATTTTAATTATTTTGTATTTTTTATTTCTCAATCAAATGTTCAAATCTATAATACTTTTATTATAACAGATTTTTAACTTTTGGTAACTAATAACAAAAAAACACATTGCATTACGTTCTAATTACAACTTCATTATGAAATTCGAGTTCAAAATATACGCTTTTTTATTATTTAATAGTAACAAACATTTTATTTAATACAACTTACCTGCAATCTTTGTTTTCGCGAAGATACTAACGAAAAAACATATAACTTTGTGAGAAATTACTACTTGGATATTAAGTATTTAACTAATAGCTTAAATTTTATGTAGTAAATTGACGTAACACTAAACATAAACAGTCCTGGTTTTCGTTAACTTCGTAGTAATGGAAAACAATAATCGAGGTAATAATTTGGTAATTTATATTGTACCCGTAACAATTTATTATAATTCACATAAATACATAAACATTCATCTTAATAAATTGTGAACGTTTGTAATTTTTTAAATATTACTTAATGGATAATGAAAGAAATTATTAACTCAAGCGTCACAGACAGATTATTGTTAGGTATACAGAATTGACAGAATCAGAAGTCGTCCACGCCGCTTGCAACGTGACCATTATATTATATATAAGGAAAATCATAAATGTACTGTGTTTTCTACGCAATAAGCATGTGTTTTAGTTCGAGGTGACCATCGTAGTTAGAGCTAATACATACTAATTTCCTCTTTTGAAGCGCTCTTATTCTCAGAGGTATAACGGCTACAGTTACATAAAATGTAAAATGATAGGAAAGGTAGTATTGAACTCCTATTTTTTATGGCTATAAACATAAACTTTTCGCCAGAGTTTTTTATCTATAAAATGTTATATACTATATTTATTTATAAGTATGTATGTACCTACCGCTTTTATTAACTAATTTTCTAAGTCTTCCGCAAAATAAAGTATAGCATTTTTAAAATCAATCCTTGCTCAGATGTACTACATTGGATTTTGGTTTCTTTTCGCATCTGTGATTTTCTAGTATTTTCTATAAATCAGAAGTTTAATAATAATAGCTTTTTTATTTAAGCAAGTCTAAAATGGTTGAAGCTTATAGTTGGGTGGTAAAATTAATTCGGTTTTAAAAATCAAAATAAAAGGTCTTATTTACTTAAAAATAAACTACTACTACAACGCGTAAGTTTCATTTCTTGTATCAAGCGAAAGTTTGACTCTTCTAATAAAAATATAGTGGCCGAGATATTTTTTTAAATTATAATTGTATGATATGAAAAAATTTTAAAGTAAACATAAATGGTTTCAAAATTCAGATCAAAGCAACTCCACAAAGTTTTTAACGTTGAGTTTGTAGTTTAGTCATCTAATGATTTTTCAAAAGTCATCTTTTGTCTAAATGCGTTAATGTAAAAAAGTAGATTATTTTTAATATGTGAGATTACCACCAGAGAGTTTTAAAACCAAAATTAAAAAAGTGTTATTATAAAAATATATTATTCTATCTAAGAATATTATATTGATGGTAATGTTTGGAATTAAAATGTTGTTGATGCTCACGCAGGAAGCTAATTATTATCAATCTCTCTTTGTAAAACTATATTTGTAAAGAGAAACTATTGAGTTTTTCGCCGGCTCTTCTCAGCAAAACGGCTTTCCGTTCCGGTGGTGGCTTGACGATTCGAAAATTCTTGTAACAACCTATTCGAATAGAGAAAAATTATATTATTCTGTGTAATTGTTTTTTTTTTATTCTGGTATGTTTGAAGCGCGCACTTTTACAGTGGTCCTACACACAACTAATATTGATGTAATGCTCTAACTTTTGTAGGTCTCTCTTTTGTAACAATATTATTACATATTTTGATAAATTCGAAATTGTTGATAAAATACTGTACAAAATGCATAGACTTTGTAGAATAAATTTTACAAAAATGACGCAATGCTTCATCAGATCCCAAGATGTAATTTAATTGAATTACTTAATGTAAATTATAAATATGTAAATAAATTCATTTTATTGTACTAACATAATACTATGTTGATATAGTTTAAAAAATAATATTGAAATATCGATTAAATTTGAAGTGGGCAGCCCTAGCGTTTTCGCATTGAAGTAGAATTGTTATCTGTGCTCGTTCTTTGAAATTTTCTTTCAAAAGTGTCCCTCTTAGTAAACGTACGTAATTATTTCACAAATAATATTATCCGTTGTGATCTTAATATTTTACATTAATTTTGACTATTTAATATTTAAAAATAAATTGAATTGGTGTCAACATGTTAAATAGTTCTTTATTTGTAAAATACATTATTATTCTCATGTTGTTTTTAGCTAAGGTTCAGGGGACCTGACAATGGGTCGTGTGATTCGTGCTCAACGTAAAGGTGCCGGTTCGGTCTTCGTATCGCACACAAAGAAAAGGAAAGGAGCTCCTAAACTTCGTTCTCTAGATTATGCAGAACGTCATGGTTATATTAAAGGTGTCGTGAAGGTAAATAAATAGTTTGAGGTTAATAATCATCATTGAAACTTCTCCTAATTTCTAGTATTTTATGCGTTTTTTTATGCACAGGACATCATCCATGATCCCGGTAGAGGTGCACCACTCGCCGTTGTACACTTCAGAGATCCCTACAAGTTCAAGACTCGCAAGGAACTTTTTATCGCACCTGAGGGACTATACACCGGTCAGTTTGTGTACTGTGGAAAAAAAGCTACCCTTGAAGTCGGTAAGTGTTGGTGTTTTGAGTTCTTTTTTCCTTAGGTACTTATCTATATTCTCATTAATAATTTAAACAATAATGTAATAAGTGTATAACATGGTAATAGTAATATTTGCTATGGTAAGGTGTTAAAATTCTTTAATTAGGAACAGTAACAATGTTTGTTAACATAAACACAAGTCTTATAGATTTATGATTTTAAAAAGTCAATTACACTTTTTTGTCAGCTTTAATGTTTAATATACCAGAGTAAGGCTCCCATCTGGCACTGCTTAATTAATTACTTAAGTCTTGTCCTCAAGCAGGGATTGTTTTGTATGTTATTTTATAACATTAAACTGAAACTTACATTCCTTATAGATTACTCTGTTTTCAGCTAATATTTTGATAGGCTAAATTAAATTTTATTATTCATTAAATGATGACTTTCACTTACCTACTCTGATAAACAATGATTACACAGAGGCTCTTTCTGACAATCCATTAATTTTATTTTCTCTAAGTTTTCATTAGTTTATTGTACTCTAAAAATATTTTATTCTCTTTTTTCAGGAAATGTTATGCCTGTGGGCATCATGCCTGAGGGCACAATTGTGTGCAACTTGGAAGAGAAGATGGGTGACCGAGGTCGGCTAGCTCGTGCATCTGGCAACTTTGCTACTGTAATTGGCCATAATCCTGATGCTAAACGTACCAGAGTCAAGCTTCCATCTGGCGCAAAGAAAGTACTGCCCTCAAGCAATAGGGGCATGGTTGGTATGTTATTTTATAACATTAAAATTGATACTAATACATTTAAGCTAAAATGTGCAGTTGTAAGCAAATAAATATTTTTCTCACCTTGTTATAGGGGGTTGTAATAGTAATGATGATTTTCACTTACCTACTCTGATAGACAATGATTACACAGAGGCTCTTTCTGAAAACCTGATTAATTAAATTTTTCATAAACATGTAAAAAGTGTTACTACAATATTCATTAATCTTCAGGTATTGTTGCTGGAGGTGGTCGTATTGACAAACCTATCTTGAAAGCTGGTCGTGCTTACCATAAATACAAGGTTAAGCGTAACTGCTGGCCATATGTGCGTGGTGTGAGCATGAACCCTGTTGAACATCCACACGGTGGTGGTAACCACCAACATATTGGTAAGTAACATTCATTATGTTGAATGGTATCTTTTATTAAATAGGAGATTTTACACAAATTGCATATCTCTTATCTTTGCATGGTTTTATATAAAATATAACTGAAATGGTGTTTTATTTTGTAGGTAAGGCTTCTACTGTGAAGAGAGGAACATCAGCTGGTCGCAAGGTTGGTCTTATTGCTGCTCGCAGAACTGGCAGAATTCGTGGTGGCAAGACCGACACAAAGAAAGAAACATAAAAGTGTTTATACTTGAAATAAAAGTTTTAAATCCCAATACAGCTTTTTTATATTTGGACTCAAATGGCTTCTTATTACTCATTAATTGTTGATATGGTGATCATAGATTACAGAAGGATTACCAACTATCTTAGGAAGCTTATTAGTCATTCAAGAAAAATATAAGGTTCTGAATTTAATAGATAAGGTTTTAGTGAATTTTCCCTATTAGTCATATTTCCATTTCATTATGATGAGAATAAAATATAGATGTGAATAAGTTTCATCAATATATAGTATACTTAATAATAGTTGTAGCATATTTAAGAATATGTTTGAAGAAGTTTGCTTTCAATCTATAAATATAAACAAAATATTAAATTCTGATAAGAATAACTAGGATCATTATAACTACAACTGGGAGATCTAGTTTGTAATAAATGGTAGAACCAAAAATAGATAAGTCGATAAGTAAATTTAAAGTAATTTAAGAGTTGAAAATGTTTTTGAAAACTATTTTGCAAATATATCAGTTAAAGTAACTTTTTAAAATTATCTCCATCAGTTGTAAGTCAGTTAAATTTTAGTCTTAATGTAAAAATAAACTAGTGACTGGGGTATGTCTGTAAAGCTACTGAAGTCATATTGCATGTCAGCATTTATGTTCAATAAATGTGTTGAATGTATTTTCCTTGATATTATGAAAAATAATAAAGGAGTGCCATTATTTAAAAGAGAAGAAAATAACTATTCTAACAACTGCACACCTGTATCTGTACTGCCATCACAGTAAAATTTTTTAAAAATTTATCTAATCACATTACATACAATAAAACTAAAAAGCACAGTATGGTTTTACTCGACACAGATTCAGGAGTTGCGCTCCTACATATTTAATACTTAAGAGAAGCCACAGCATGCAATCGCAGATACATACAGCACATATGGAGTATTTTGAAAGGTTCAAAATGAACTTGTCTTGACAAATTTTAGACCTCGACCCCCAAAAAAAGTTTTCGTTTATGTTGACATCTGGGAAACCGATTCTGCCTCAAGAAGTCGATACCGATCTTATGTTAAGGAATCTCCGCTGTTGATTAATAAAAACTTTGGTAGCATAAATATTGGAAGGATTTTTATTATTTATCCCAAAAATTAAGATTAACTTTGTGTTCACCTTGTGGTAAGTCATAAATATGACCCACTCAAAATCTAGTATTCTTAAAAAGTACGACATTAATATGGTGGTAGATATATCAATAAATTAAAGGCAATAAAAATTGTAATACATTTATTTTATTAATTATTAAATCTTAAAATAATATTGACTTAAAACGACATGTTCTTAAAGTTCTCATTTCTGGCTACTAATTCAGAGATGTCAATTTCGCTGTTATCTTTATCTGCAATATTTTTAAATTTTACGAACGCTGTGTGCTTTTCTCGCATCTCACTTTCAGAATCATCAAGAATTGAGCTTCCTAGGCTTGTATTGCTTCCACCTAGGCTTGCTACTTTTGTTGTTGGCCCTTTTATGATGTCCACTCCTCCTACTGGGATAGTAGAAAGAGTTTGATTACGTTTCGTTAGTTGCGATTCGATACTTTGCTTTAATTCTGCAATTTTCGGGCTCGTACGAGTACTGAGTTTTATTGTTTTCTCTTCGTTTTGTGGCTCGATTTCAATGCTATAATTAAAAAAAAAACAAAGTTTATTAAGTTTATAAAGCTTTGTAACTAGTATTACCACATAAGGTTCCATCAAACACATCAACATGGGAAATATGATTTATAATCTGGGCAATGATCAAAAGGATATAGGGTTAATGTTAGTATGTACAACGTAATATAGGTATAGGAAAAGAATAAAATAGTTTGTTTGTTTGTTTATAATTAAATTTAAAATGTGTTTGTGATCATTAACAGTCTCTCATACAGAATCGCAATCAAGCCCTAGTATGTCTTGATTAAATATGGTTTTTGCAGTGTATTAGAGATACTTACTGTCTGTGAAGGCGTACTTTATTAAATATCCTCTTGTAGTAAATTGGCGTGGTTAAACTGTAATATTTTTGGGACCGACAAACGAAAAAAACCTGTTAGGGTAAAATTCGCAGTGAACTTGGAAACATCTCTCGAAATATTGGTCTATTATTCAAGGGGTTTTTGGAATTATGGGTGATGAGAATGAAGGCTCTAAACTAACGAAACCATTCAATAAATATGTTTATAAAAACTTTAGCGTTAAAAAGGATTTTCACTTGCCTACCTTTTAGTCTGAACGTTGAATGGTATAGGTAATTTATAAAAAAATAAAACATTCAATATTCGCATTTTTCAACAAAAAATGGAATCAAAACTAATTTAATATATACCTCGATATGTCCCATTCATCTGTGGGATTTATTCCTAGTCCATTGGAATGATTAACTTTTATTTCATGATTTTGAACTGTGTTACTATTTTCGTTGATACTTAGTGAAGGAGATGCGCTCACTGATTTCATTTGTATTGCATCCAAGTCAAATATTACTTTTTTTTTATATAAGGAAGACATCGAAGAAGCGTTTTTCAATACTCCCTTTGCTTTTTTTGGACTAACAATGTTTTCATCAGAAAGGGCGTTTCTTAATTCATGTTCCGTTGTTAATTCCACATTATTCTCGGTGTAGTTATCATAATTTGTTAATTCCAATTTATGAATTTCGGTGTTTGGTTTTTTAGTCCTTTCAAAGGCATTTGAAATTTTTTTTGGTGACTCTCTTTCATCGCTTTCTGATGTGTTTTGGTCATACGATTTATAAAAATCGCTGCGTGGGGAAGAAAGTACATTTCGTGATTTAGTTGTATCCTTTGTTGATTTCCCAGGTGATCCCCCTTTGTTAGTAGATTGAGTAGGTAGTTGAAAACTTCCAGTTGTATTTGTATCAGAATCATCACTAACTTCATAAACTCTCTTCATTTTACCTATACTACTTTTAATTTGTTTAGGTGCATGTTTATCGTGGTTAGGTTGGTTTTTTAATAGCTCAGTTTTTACAGGCGAATGACGAACATAATTGTGTTTGCTTACGTTAGGGCTTGATGTAATGGACTCTGGTGGTGTTTTCAACAAAGACAACGTCTTCTTCGTAATGGTATCATTTGCGACACTGTTATCTTTTCTCAAATCCTGATTTGACTTTACTAATGCCAAAGCTTTAGATTTTACATTAGATATAACTGAAGTTAAGCTAAACGCTTTTGAAGTTCTATTAGGAGAAACATATCTGTCATTTTCATAACTCTTACTTTTTGTATTTGAAGATTTATTATCCAAATAAGACATTATAGAATGATGGACTTTTTCGCGTTCGGGATTTTTCTAAAAAAATATAATTGTATAATTATTTATCACTAATTACTAGATGTAAAGTATTAATTTCATTACTAAAATTTTTTTCTCATTTTGGTTAAGGTTATGTTTATTGAATCTATGATGTTTATTGTTATGCATTCCAATAAGAGAAATATGTGAAGGGCTACATGAGTCTATAACTTTTAGTATATTAGAATTAGAAAACAGTTAATGAGGAAATTACTTTTATTGAGTAACAATTAAAAATAGCAAAAGTTAATATGGAATAAAAAAAATGTTGACAATTAGTAATAAAATTACCTTTGCTTTTATTTCACTTTTCTCTTGAAGCTGTAATCTGTATTTTTGAAAAATATCACGCGGCAAACTTTTTTTCAATGGATCAATTCCGAGTAATACAAGCCGTTGATTAACTTCTTCGGTTAATTTAGCTCTTATTACTTTTATGGGACTACAAAAGAAAATATTAGAAATTATAATAAAATTTAATTCATTTATTATATAGACTCTCATTATAAGGTATTGGCTTACACCAAAGATCGCCACAATGACCGGTCTTGCGCTGCCCGCGACTTTGACTATGTCGTCGGTTTGTTTAGTGAGGGCCTACCCATTCCTCGTCTTTTCGGAATTAGGAATACTTTGGAAATTGGGAATAGTGCTTACCTTTCTTGAACTTTCGTGTATTCGCTGTCTTTTTTAGACAAAGGTCCGTGTTTGATTGACTTTTTGAGCTGAGCATTTGTGTTAACTTGTAGTACATTGTGATTAGATTTTAGATTACCATTTTTCATTCTTTTTATCTTATCAGCGTTTATTTCAATTTTTTTCTTTTTTTTGCTTTTACTGCTTATAGTTTTCAGTTTTTCATTTGACGAATGAACCTTATTGTCACTTGTGTTTGAAGTATCGGACGTGGATATCGATTGATTAAGTAGCTCTTGTGCCCTTCTGTGAAGTTTTTCTAGTGTCTTACAATCAGGCACTGGATTTGAGATTTTATTGGCTTTAATGTTAACGTTTAAAATATTTTCAGTATCTTTAATGTTTTTCTCTATCTGAAACGATATTCTACATTCATTATTCCTGTTTAGTTACTTAAATCTACTTAATAAAAAATGAACTTACCCCTGTTTCAATTTCTAAGTTATGGTTATTTATACGTGGTTCAGAATTGATGTTTTTTTCCAATAATTGTTGTAATTTAGTAGCTCGTTTTTTTTCAAGTTCAGCTTGTTCACGTGACTCCTGTGCTTGTTTCGTGATTAATTCTAAGTTTTGTAGCAGTTGTTTATACTCTTCAGATTGATCTTTAGTTCGTTGCACCCAAAATGCAATTTGTGCTTCTGTCTCTCTCTTTTTTTCTGATTCTTCTTTTTGAGATTTAAGTCTCTAAAACGACAAAGTAATTCCACATAAGTAATATGCAGTGAAAGCTAAGAATTTTTTAAAAATACAGTATAATTTTGCTTGGACACTTTATGCTGCTGATTATCATTAAAGAACGTCAAAAAGTAATACTGAACGAGATAACTATTTAGTATTTGGAATTTTATGTGGAATTTTGGCATAATCCAAGCATCGATTGGTCAAATACTTCTTAAGAATTAATAATAGTTGTTGATCATATGTGTCAAAATGTAGCAAACGTTTTTTTGGGGAGTTTAAAATTAAAGAGACAAAAAAATTGGGTCGAACGTCTAAACTGTTATGAAATAATTTGCGTTTGTGGAAACTATGATTGCACATTACGCAAATGAAAAATTACATAACTATTTGTATGTATACGTGTTTATCTACATACCGAAGAAGTTAACTCCTCCTTCAAGGATGCTATTTCCGCACTTTGTTGTTTTATCGTTTCATGGAGTTCTTCCATGATTTTATTATTATTTACCTCCGCTTTCAATTTGTCAGTATTATTGTAACTATCCACTATGCCAGTGATTTGTGCTCGCAATAAACTAATTTCCTTATTGTATTTCTCATGTTCTTCTTTTTTCCATTTCTCTAATTTTTCTAAAATATTATCTTCACTTTCGGTAGCAATTTCAGCATCTTTCATCATCTTTGCTTCATTTTTAGAACAGTAATTGGTTGTTGTTGCATTTATGTCTTCTTTTAAAACATTCGAATCATTAATTACAACGGTGTTCGTGTGGTTAATATCCGATTTTGGATCATTATTTTGGCTGTTGAAAGCTTTAATAAATTGTTCTAATTCTCTCACCTTTAACTTAAGTTCTGTAATTTCATTTTGATCTTTCGTCTCTTGGTTATTGCTTTGTTGAATTTTGTTTTCCTCCACATCCCTTTGTGGAATTTCTAAGACATTACTATGTCTCCGTGATAAGTGACTTCTTAAATATAGTTGATTCATAAATACTTTGTCACAATAAGTACATTTATTGTAATGAACGTTTTCATTTTGAGCCGCATTCGTAAATATTTCACTTTTGTTTGCTAAAGTTTGTAAAATTATACTAGCAATATTATCATTACCATACGGGAGTGGATTGCGAAAGCTATACTTATTTTTTCTTTTATACTTTCTTATTTCATCTTCTTTTTCCCTAATGGTTTTCTTAGCAAAGTCAAGTTCCTGGATAACAGTTAAAGCATTGTAACATTCATAGGTACTCCTAGCGTACTTATTAAAGGAGACGAGACAAATTATTAGACAGACAAGCTATAACACAAACATAATTAATGTATATAAAAAAATAATTATCCATATCACTTATAATTCAAATTAATTATGTCCACTATTAGAAAGACATAACAGATTTATATACTTTAATAAAATTATGAAACCCTAGAGAACTCTCTTATTTTAAAATAACACATTTTAAATCGTTTTAAAATAATGAAACGTCTTAGTAAAAAACAATAGTAGCAAAATTTTGAAAATGTTGCTATATTTTAATAAATGCTTAATTTAACCACTAATCAACACTTAATTACGTAAAAAATACAAATAAACGTTACCTGTGCTAAAGTAGTTATTTCTTCTCGTAAAACGTAGACGCTACGATCAAGATAATGTCTACAGAATTGTTGGTACTCAACAGCCAGTTGTGCTAAACGGAATATTTTCAAAACCCCTTCGTCAAGAATTCTTACGTCAAATTCTGATTCCAAAACACAATCTAAAATCTAAAAATAAAATTTCCAAGAAGACAGAATATATAGAGTCACGATTAAGAAAACAATGTGATGTATATGAAAGATTATCACCAAAATGTGTTAGCTTTTCAGGATATTTCTAAAACAAAACTCAGAGACTTGAAATCTGGTAGGAATATTTCTTTTTTACGAGCTTTTCTTTATAGGTTTTGATTTATAATAACTAATATTTAATGTTCATTTTCAGTCAACTTAATGATACGATTGTAAATTTGGGATTATTATTAGATAATAAACTTATTCTTACATCATTTAAATGCTGTTCAATTATTACAAACTTTCTGTCACGTATTAAATTATCAAGATCAATTAAACCTGAAACAGTAAATCATTTTAAATCTTTAGCATAGTACCTAATAAAAAATTATGTCACTGGTTAGTTTAACTGAACTATTTACTTACGGATTTTGTTCCATTCAATATGGACCCGAGGTTTATGTGTATTAAATGTAAAACCGGACTCTTCTGCAATTTTCGGAAAGTTGTGGTGAAGTTCAAATGACGTTTTGCAGGCCATTATAGTGTTATTTATTTCCTTAAAAATTTTTGTAAAGTGAATTCACTGCTGACAAGGAGTCTACGTATTCTGTTTGTATAATGGTTGCTTAGTAACGGTAATGTAGACAGAGTATTAATTTTGCAAGCAGTTATTATAAATGGATTACCAAGTATACGAAATGTGATATGATAATGTATATGATGTTCAATGTAAATGTAATGGAACAAGACTGCTTAAAGAATTAAGTTATTGTAGTTAAAAACTTCTATAATTTATGTTACGTTATAACTATGTAAATCAGTTTCTTATTTGAATAATTTGTAAGCCAATCCCGACATAATATTAAATAAAATAATATCTAGCTTTTTTTACTTTGTCCAATGGTTATCACCAGCGTTTTTACTGAAGTTTAATTGGTTCAAATTAATTTGAATTTTTTTTTGTTTTATGTTTCATGTATCAAAATTTCTTGATCTTGTGTTATCACTACTTCTACTTTTACTATTAAAGTATTATCAAAAGATTGTAATGGTTTCATCATCTTATAAAAAATATGTGTAGCTGAAGATAGTAGTTATGGTATAAGGCTGTAGTTAACAAAAAATAAGTAATTTTTATGTGGTACTTTCTAAGAAACAAAATAGTTGTTAGTTTTAATTTATTATGACTTTAAAATTTTCTCAATTATTCGACCTTTATTATAAATTCTGTGTGTTCTAAAACTAAATAAATTTGATGATCGGGGGATGATGTAAAAATAAAAATTCAAATGTTTTGTAACCGTCGTGCTGTTTATTTGTTTCATTTGTCCGAGGTACACAGCTTATTTCATCGCAATTATCCGTCGTTCTTATTTACTAGAAGGAGCAGTCTCTTAGGTTATTGGAGTGGCCCGACGATCTGTTGTTAGGTTAATATTTTTTTGGTATTTTTAATCGTCAGCCGATGCATATAAACGAAAAATATTAATTGTGTGCAACGCCGAACTTGACACATTAAGCATGAAGCCGAAACTTGTTGAAATTGACAGTTATTACTTTGATTACATTGATCTGTTTTGGCTCGAGCTATGTGTTCAAGTTTTACATTTTGTATAGTAGTAAATGTTTTTTGTATAAAAATAATAAATAACGTATTGCATTGGCAGAATCAGTCCAAAATACAGCGGCGGGTCGGTCTTTGTTGTTAGTTGTCGATCGGTTGGAGAAGACTCATGCGGATGGTTTTTCTTCGCAGGCAGTTGTAGCCCCAGAAGCCACGGAACCAGATTCTTCAGGCGATGGTTGGCACGCTAGCGATGGGAACTTCTGGTACAGTGCAGCTCGGTATTTAGGGTGGCTGTAAAAGAAATTTGTACCGTTAACTGTTAATATATCCATTTTTACTAAACTTTATTTCATCAAGTTAGTATTATTAGTACGTCATATTCAGCAATATATTGTAAAAATATATTGCTGAAATAATTCTTATTTTGAGTATAAAAGTACTAACCTGATACCATATACAATAGGATTGTAGACGGCGTTGGCCTTAGCAAAAACTGATCCCCAGATGGTGGCGAGAGGGCTGATAGAGGCGTTCTCGAACACTCCGGCGTAGTTGATCACCAAGTATGGTGTCCACGCCATGAACCATAGCGAAATAGTCATCAGTGCAACCTGAACAAGGACAGTTTATTTTGAGCAACTGATTTTGATAATTATTATGTATTACAATATAATGTCTTTAATTTAAACAAAAATGATTCATACTTTGGCTAGTTTACATTCAGCGCTAGTGTTGGCTGCTTCGGAAGATCGCAGAGAAGCAACGTTCATTTTCTTGGCCTGTTCCCTCATCGCCCTCTCGTGAGCTGCTACAGCCTAAAAAATTTCATAGCAATTAAATATTTATTTTTATTACAGATCTGTAATATGTATTGTATTTTACTGACCTGTACAATGAAGAAGTAAGAGTAGATGATAAGAAGAAGAGGCATGTAGTACACGAAAATGGAATAAACAAGGATGTAGCTGCGGCTGAGCCAACTCTTGTTCAGGTAGTCAGTTCCACACGCGGTCATGTTTCCCTCAGGCACGTACCTACACAAAGTTTATATTAATATTTGATAGCAAATAATCACCCATGAATTTGACAGTTATTCAGTTATTATCAGACAGTTATTTTGATCTTACCTGTTCCATCCTAGGAAAGGAGCAACAGTCCACGCAAGAGAAAACAGCCAAATTCCAAGAATACGCAATAGTGCTCCATTGATAGTCATTGGTTTAGCGGCAATACCTTTGACAATCACATTGTAACGGTCAAAAGCGATCATTGTCATCGTCCATATCGAAACGCAGCCGTATAGTGAACCAGCGCATGCATACAGCTCACAAGCTAACGGACCTGATGAATTAATAAATAATTGTTAAATTATGTGCACAAAAATATTTCACGAGTTGTTATTTAACTTTGGAATTCATATACGGTACGTACCGAATACCCATGTTTCGTAATAACAATTAATGACCATCGGTGGAGCCATGCAGAGCATCATTAAAAAGTCGGAGAAAGCCAAATTTACAACGAGTAAGTTTGATGGTGTTTTGAGGCTCTGTAAACATTGTACATCGTTTAATAATCTCAAAACATAAATAATTCAAATAACTATAATTAACAAAAGAATACCTTTGTGGATGTGAAGATATAGACGACCATTCCATTGCCCGTAATTGAAATGAAACCTAAGACACCGATGGTGAAGCCCAATAAACCGTGCCACATGGGGTTCATAGGTGGAAATTGGTACCTGTAATAAAAAATGAGGAAATTATTTTTTTTTGATGGTAAGTATCATAAGATCTATTATTTTGGCCTATGTTTAAACATTTGGTCAAGTAAATTTTTCTGAAGATGAAATTTAAAAATATATTGCTTGTCATATCTTCAATAAAGGATATGAAATAAAAAAATAATTGAATGGACTTACCAGTGTGGGTCGATAAGATGCAGCATGTCCGGGGAGACTTTATCGACAACGGTCTGGTTGGAGCCGAATGCTGCAACCTGGCCACCCCATGGTTCCGATGGTACTGATTCAAGGCTGGCAATCGCCATTGTGTATTAATTGTTTATGTATGGATATCTGTAATAGAAAAAAAAAAATACTTTTTAAAATTTAACAAAATTTATGTGGTAATTTTAAAGGGATGCAATTTAGTTATAAACGATAAATGAAGGATTTATTTAGTAAGTAATTTTATTTAACTACTAAGTAGTTATTTTCTATGCGGACTTACAAAAAAAGGGAAGGGAATGTGGGCCTGAGATGGTTGATAACAAAAATACTGAAGAAAATCGTTATACGAACTACTCCAGTCTTTAGTGTGCTATAAACCAATCTCCGGCTGGGATGCCGAGGCTGTGTTGCGGAGGCTACTCGTCTTCTGCTTTGCTGTCGGCCCCTTTTATACTCATCGCCCGTACTGCACAGTATGGGCACTCAAAATCGATATTCATAATTAGATATAGGTAACGTCTTAGAAATAAACTCCCGCCTTATACTTCGTTCGATACAGGGAGGACTTGCTATTCACAATAATTTTAGAAACATGAAACATCGCTCATGTTCTTACGGGGAAAAAAAGAAGGAACAGAGTGTTTCTTTTTATTTCTCCATCAACGCAAAAACTTGATTTCTCTGTAACCGAAAAAAATAGACATAGATATTTCCGTGAAATAGAAATTTTGAGTTAATACTTTTATTAATATGCTACAATAAGTGTAACTTTCTTATAAATAAAACAGCTTAAATTTACCTAATTACTTGTAAGTCGAAGTCTTGTTCGAATCAGGAATGAGAGATCCGTAATCGAACGAAAATAACCCAACGGACTGACTTGTTGAAGTGGCGGTGAAAGGGCCTCATGGCAGGCCTTATGGACCTGGAGTGAAGACCACAAACCGGCAAGCGCAGCATCAGACGTTCACCCACAACACCTTAACAATGTAGGAAGTCCACTCCCACATTGTTAAGGTGTTGTGGGTGGCGGAAGATGATGCAGACTGCATCGAACGGGTCTTATTGAAAATCTTTGGGGGAAGGCCATTGTTCAGCAACGTTCTACAGCTAAAATAACGATGGCGATGATCATTTGTACTTTATGCGTATATTTGGATAAAAAATAAAGCGAACTCTTTCATCAGTTGGACTTTGGCCTGCATACAGGTTTAGGTTTTTGAAATATTTATGAAGAACTAGATTAGTCAACCTTCATCTGTAAATATGCTTCACTTTGTTTAAAATGTGTGTATTAACTTTTAAGGATTTACTTTTTGAGCCTTTATCTGATAATAGCTTACCTCCCATAGCATCACGTTGTACATGGGACTTTTAAAACATGGGACAATAAAATATATGAATACATACCTACACGATCCGCTCGAATATTCAGCGATCCTCTTCATCCAAAGTCCGGAATCAAGGAGATATAAAAGTAAGTGTCCATATACCGTTACAGGCTTTTGCGGCGAATCGAATTTTAGTTCTGTCATAACCATAAATAGCCGTGGAGGATATACTTATCCCAAGCAGCCACATCGCCGCCGAATTCGCGGCGCGAGAATATCGCAGAGTAAACAAAATACAGCGCTTCGTCATCACACATTCCTCTCAGGCCGCGGTTACTTTTTCTTAAGAGTCCGAAAGCCTAAAATGTCTGCATTCTGTAAGTTGAATTGCTATTCTCTTAGTTATATTTTAAATTACACATTTATATTGATTTTGTAACGTTTGATACATTTATAATTTTAAACTATAAAGCAGATAAAGGTAGTAATAGCGCTTCTAAGTTTACGTGTATAACTTCTTGAAGACTCTTGTTCTCAAACTACAGTTGACTATTTTGATAACATCAAATAAAAATGGCAGCAATACTTTTTCTTTCAATTTTAATATATAAAGAACAGTTGAAAGATTTGGTAGTCAGTATCTTGTACTAACTAGTCACAAAAATCGACCTAGGTTATATTTGTGCTATCAGTGCACTTGAGAATTAATTTAAAGTTTTAGAGAAACTTTATTATCTATTATAAAAAATACATCCCTGTTTTTCCATAAATAAGCAGGTTAATGCAGTTACGCCTTAAGACCGCGGTAAGTGGAACTAAAGAATAAAAATATCGATACTAAGTGGATTATAGTATACTTGCTACATACATAATAATGTTATTATAGATAAATGCATTTTTAACGTCCTTATTATTAGAACAATTTTACAGTTTGGAAGCAGTATATGTTGCAGGGCGCTTTGAGTTTGCTGCCTTGTTATAAGCAATATTATCAATTAAAATTATTAATAATAAGAATTAAGCCTTTTTATTCCAACATCTACATGCTCGACATTTCATATGTTTGTTAGTTATGTTAGCACAAATAATTATTCAGTTATAATTGATTAGCAATTGCTTATGCTCATGATATGATAAGCATTCTGTGTTCAGTTTACCTAGTCCCTAGCCTATGCTTACCATCTAAACCGTTACTTTATTTTAACTCGATGAATTTGGTTATACCAACAAACAAAACGTAAAAGTTGACAATATTATCAATATTTTCCAATAGCCTGAAGAAGGCTGGTATGTAGCAAAAAAGTTTTTTTTTAAACCGTAGGGCATGGGGGAGAAACGGACCTAGTTAAAGTGGTTGAAAGACAACGGACGCAGGCCGCTTCCAACCGATCGTACTGGAAATCCATAGCATTCCTATGATTATAAATATTTTTCCGGATTACATACAATGAACATCGAATGATTGGTTGATTTATTGATATACAATTCATAATAATCGCCTACAAATAGAAATCAAACTGACTTTAGGTTTTGAAGTCAAAGTTCATCATGGCACCATTAAGCGTCGTTGTGAACTTGGCGCAGGAAATCTCTCGTTTGTGAGGCCAGCTCATATTAGGGATATTTTGGATTTTATATCGTAAACGTTCTGCATAAATAACTTTCTTGAGCACATAGCATTCACCATTATCTAAATGCTTTGATTCATTAGGTTTTAAAAAAATAGCATAAAAAAAGTATTCGCCCAAAAATATGTTGGATTACAAACAAAATAAATTTATATCCATTTAAATAAATAAATAATTTAAAGCAGACATTATACTAAAGAATAAACAAATTTTACCTTCATTAATCACTCCTGAAATTATCATCGATCATTAAATGTTGGCGCTTTGCTTAAATTATTACATTTTTTTTTTCAAATAAATAATTTAAATTAATGTCAATATCGACATTCTCTTGAAACACATATTGGAAATATTTATGTTCTTGCTATTGTGATATCACTGTACACTCGGGATCTCTAGTTATGAAATGCAAACAGAAGTCATTTCTACGCTCTTTGAATGTAAATAAGCTTAGCAAATACTTTAAATTTCCAGACGTAATTCCTTTCAAGTGCGAATTCCAAGACAATTAACTTATTGCTTTGTGAATAATACTAACCACTTAAACTAGTAACATTCATACATGATCTTACGTAATTATTTCTTTATTAAGAAAATCTTGTTTTTTGGTCATTGTTACATTGGTTTCCAATCCGAAGGAGTATGTGACATAACCGAGGTTTCCGGGAAAGCCCTCGAGCTTAATTGCCGTGAAGATTAAATAATATCAAATTGAAAACATTACTAACCCGTGGTATAAAAGTTGACTTCGTTATATAGTTTGTCTAGGAAAAAAATACTTATTACTATTTTTACGTAGAAATTTTGGATTGTAAAATTACTTACCTACTAAGTAAGTAGGAGAATCGTTTTCTATAACGATAGAAACGATAAAGATTAAAAATACTACAGCAACGGCGTTTATGTCCATTGGTCCGAGACTCATTGCTAAGATTCAGTAAAAAGCATACGGCCCGGTGCAATAAGTCACCGTTCACGAACACAGAGTTCCATATTTTATTAACATGCAAAAGTATCGAATCCTATTTAATAAGCCGCTTTTTGTAGCCCCAAGCCTATGGAGCTGCTGGTAACGAAGACAAAATCACGGTTGTGTATTTTTTTAGCCTATAGGAATGTAAAGTATGCAACAATGGGTGGTAGTTTAGCCTTAATCTTAAACTAGATAGAGAGACGAGAATTGTTCGCGCCAAGCACGCAGTGAGGAAGCTCAGCTCGCGTCTTCGGTATTATTTCTACCTAGCTTATACTGCTGCCCAAAAAGGCATTTGTATATACTTCGGGTCGTGGGGTGTCTTGGTATAGGCGATTTTCGGACGTGCGAATAGTGCGTTTAATTGTATTAAACCTCTTTTGTGACCCGAACAATGCGTTGTCTCTTTGCTATGTTTTATGACATGTTAGGTCAACTTTGGAAAAATAGAGACCGAACGAGAGAAAACGACATGCGTTTGGTAGGCATATGTTGGAGCACGGAGTGCGCGTGCGGATTACAAAAGTGGAGCCATGTGAGAAAGTTATGCTGTGACCGATAAGTGAGACGGTCAAAGGCCTTACATGGTCAAGTTCTTGCACGATGACGATTGGTTAGTACTTACCCTTGGTCCGGATAAGATGCACAAACCATTTTTATATTAACTGTTGTTTTATGGTGATGTATATCGAGAGATAGCTTATAGACCGTATTAAGACGAAGGTGATCGTGATGGATCTGTAGGGGCGAGTGCGGAGACCCTTTACGTACCAGTGGTCCGGCTTTGTTGTGCCAGTAGCGAATGACGGAGGGCCTACCTGTTTTACATAGGCGCCGTGACTGGAGTTCTGGAACTTCTAAGTTGATCGATGTTTCACGATCGGTGTTACTCTGTGGTGATGTGAATCGGTAGACGTTAGTGGCTGGAACGCATTTGGCAACGGGCGTGCCCGTCTTGTGAGTGCCGTATATTGTTTGGTGGCTCCCGGGTGCGTGTTAATGCGGATTTAGTTATATATGTTTACATTGTTGGGTCTGGATTTCTCGGTATACATCAATGTATTTTGCCTTTGTTACCCAATTATTTTTCATTTGAACCTAAACTTAATATGCGAAGTAGATTGTAGTTTACACTATTTATGACGGTAGTCTTAGTGTAGTTTTCTAATATGGTACAATATGTAGAGCAGCGACAGGGAGCAGGGCGCAAAGGGTGCTTAGCCTAAAACCTCTTAAGGTTAAGCTTAAGCTCGAGAGCTTTCTGGGGATAATAGCAATAATTAAATGGTTTCATATAGTTTCACTGGGAGACCACAAAGCTCTTAGATCGGTTAGGTGGACGCTCCACGGAATAACTTGGCACATGGACTTTTGTCTGGAATCATGATTACACAAAGAACTCACAGTCATTAAAATTAGGAAACAGTGACTATGGCGTGCGATTAAATTTTGAATCAGAATTCACACGTCAAGACAGAAATTAGTGTTCCTAACTCAGAAAGATGCCTAGTGCGAAAGTAAGCCCTTATGTGTTAGCGCGAATATTGAAATCAGTTGGCAACTTCGTAATTCTTAGTCGGTTGCTATAAGCGATGATCGGGAAACAGAAAAGAGGGTTATTAATTCAAGTAATGCTAGCAACGACAATGGCACCATAAACATCGAATACAGGATTATGTCGCGAAGGTTTCTTGTAATAACAGAGTGGTACAAGTTGCTCATCGAAAAACAGGAATCCACTAGCACGTAATGGTTTCGCAGAAATAAATTATTGTATATGTTAAGTATTGTTTAATTATAAAAAATAGAAAAGGTACGACACAGTTACGTAATCTTTAAATAATGTACATATACCTGAATGAACGACTTTTTTATTTATCATGTAAGTGAAGGTTTTCTGAAATTGAGAGTCACTGTGCACGTAGAAACAGGCTAGCCAGTCTTAAGTAATTTATTGTTGCAATATATTTTAATAATAGTGAAATTAGAATTTTCTGTTATTATAATTTATCGGTACAGTAATTTAAAGTTAGGTTTGTGAACAATGTTTCGATTAGTACATCATATAGGAATTGTGATACATTATTTGCTATTTTTTAGAATGTATTGGTAGAACATGCCTATCAGTATCAGACTCGTGAAGTCGGCGGTTTTGGGGAGCACCTCGGTGATTTGAGATGGGTAGCTCTATAGGATCTACCCTTATACAAAAAAATAGTACGAGAGCAGCATTCTAATCCTCTTGCAGGCATGCCTTGCATAGAGGGCTATCCGTAACACCTAAAATAACCAGATGTTCGTTAAAAAAACCATGACCAGTAAAGATCCATGCCACCAGACGCAGTCGGGGTCGCATCAGCCGAAGCAAGGTATTGGAGAGCCGGCAGCTCATAGTAGGCAATGTCTCTTAAGCTTGTTGGCATTCTCCATGGTTTATCCGTTGCTCAATGTTTTGACTTCTATTAAGCTCCCGTATTGGATTCTGACCTTATTGATTCTCTCGCCTTGAGGGAATATTGTTTCATCTAAACGAGCTCGTTTAGCGGCACTTTATCATTTTTGCTGATTCAGTTTGTCGTCTTACTCGCACTGCTAGGATATGCCGCGGCAATAACAGTTCTACTAGCAGTGGGTCCTGCCACAGTACTCTCACGCGTCAGAAGATCAGCACCTGCCTGCTTACCCAAGTGTGGTTTGGCTGATCCTTTGAGACAAGCCTAACATGGTGCGGAAGAGGTAACAAGTTTGCGTGTAGCCACCGCCATAACAGAGTCCCGTATTGCGTTGAACGCTTGGCAGATAGGACTTTTTATTACTTCTTTTTATAAGACCTGTTGGCCATGTCTACTCAATAATTGTTTTGTTTCTATACAAATTACATGTAAACGCTTTTTTGTCCAATTACTGTAACAGTATAAAAAAATTTTGAAACTTTATTTAATTGTATATTTATTGCATAGCGTAGAAACGTCCAATAATGACAATATAAAAACACAAAAAGAAATTGTTGATCATTGCTACAGTAGTTTTTTGAATAAGAGTAGGCAATAATCGTAGAATATACCAATTTTCAACTGATTATGATATTGGCATTCCTTATATCTAATACTTGTTATAAGATTGTTATAACTTAAATTTTAAATTATATCAATTGATGAACAAAGAAGATTAAATGTTAAACTAAATAAATTACAAAACCGTTTATTAATAAATATATTTTATTATTTGTGGATTTATGTAAAAAAAATTCAAACTTGTTCATTAAATAACGTAAATTTTTTTGTGTCTTTAGTTTTAATTACTGAGAATAATTAAAGTTGTAAATGAAATAAATTATTAATAACTGTAAATTTTATTTTTATTTTACGATAAAGGTATTTCATATCAAGTTATTATTGTGTTATGAAACGGAACGGTGTTACTATTTTCATTCGCTGACATTGACAATTGCTGCTATTGTGTACCCAAAACATTTTCTAATATTTTTGTTATTTTATTTTTATTTATATTAGTTTTAACCTTTTACTTCAGTTTATGTAGTTTTTGTTTTCTCTCTCTGAATTTTTTATGTACGTATTAGTAATGCTAAGTAAATAAAATAACATGGAATATGACAACATAGATTTGAGTGACGATGAAGAAGAAATTACCGCCCAAGCAGTGCTGAGAATTTTACAAAATTCTTGGCAAAATGAACGATTGGCACCAGAAATTCTTCCCCATCAAAATGATATGGTCGAATGTATGCTCGGACAAATACAACATATGGAAAGAAACATAAACAAACTGTCTAAAACTGATATTCGCACATGGATTCATAAAATGGAGTTGAGTAGAATAAAATTTATTATTTGCAATTATCTTAAAACTAGGTTGGATAAAATAGAAAAGTTCTGTATATCCATATTAAATGATGAAAAACTACGACTGGAATCTAGGACAAATTATTTGACTCCTTCAGAGTACAAATATGCTCAAGAATATTTATCAAACATGGAAAGTCATTTAAAAACAGCAGCTTTAAATCATGTTCCGGGCAATATGCAAACTTTTGACTTGGATAAAATAGCCATTTATCCTAATTTACACTCTTATGTATTTCTTAAAACGAATGAGACTATTATGGGAATTGTTTTGGAAGACCTAATGGGTGACCAGGATGAAGAAATAGATTTAGAAGGTAAATGTTTTATTCAAAATTTCTCCTCAGTTCTCTTTTTTTAAAATACTTAATAATTATCTTTTTTTCAGAGGGATCACAACATATCTTACAATACAAACCTGTTGCAGATCTACTAAAAAATGGAAAAGTACAACTCGTGTGAATTTGTGTAAAATATTTCATTTATAATCAAATTTAATCTTGTAATAAATTCTTTTTTTGAAATTTTCTTCCTAAAGCCTTTTTTATTATAACCAAAACCCATGCAAATACATTAACAAGAAAATTAATTAAAGGCAGTCTGGCTCTTTTATTTACTCTGCACAGGTTAATAATAATTTGCAACAAAGAAAAAAGTGTATGTACAGTCAATCTAACTTGTTGAGTATATATAGGCTCTATTATCTAATACCAATTTCTTCTTTCATAAATTTTATATAGGAATTGAGATTAGTTTTGATTGACACATTTGTCAAGACAATATAAACAAATCTCACATATATTAAAATACATGTAAACTACCAACAGTAAGGTTACATACATTTTAATATATGTAATATACAAAATATTTAACAAATATAATTTTATTTCAAAATCAAGCTTAATGTTGCTTTTTGCAGCTGTTTTCTGGTTCCTGGAAAAAATGTGCATTTATTAAGGAAATTGGGTATAATAATTAAAAAAAAAATCAATGACAAATACAATATAATTATGTGTTACACACTGAAACATTTTTTCAAATACACAATCATACATTTAAAATCTGGACATGCAATTTAAAAATATATTGAAGTACACAATTAAGTAGAAGGCAATTTGTAGCACCTTGTCTCTTATTAAATTTGTAACACTGTGTTTAATATTTTTATTTGTGTCAAATTACTCAACATTTTATTACAAACAGTAGCCTTTGTGCTCAACTTTGTCATTAAAGCAGAGATTAACAAGACCAAATGAAGTAATATATGATTTTTAAAATGGTATTATTTTTCGCATAACAAAATTTACTATTTGAATTACTGTGATCACTTCTTGTATCTGTATAAATTTATAATAGAACTTTTTCTGAGGTGAATCTTTGCTTTATCTACATCATTAGTCTGGTTTTTTATGATTTAGCTGTGTGCCTGTGAGATGTTCGTTTGATCATTACATTTTCATTATGCTTTCATAACTTTTTGGACATGAGATATTTTTATTGCAATTTTTTTGTTTGATTTTTGATCCATTGATATTTTGAAATATCGAAATGTGTTAACAAATACGACAGACTTGCAAAAGATAATCATAGCTTAACTAAGGCTGGAAATTATCGAACTCAATTAACTAAATTCTAATCGAAAATTTATATTAGCAAGCACTTTAAAACCGGTAATGAAATTACTTAAAAAACTATAAAAATGTAAGTTGTCACTCCAGCAATGTCTGTTATATTAACCTACACAAATTTAAACAATGTTGCCATAACCCACACGAAGCATCCATACTTCTAATAATTTGGTCTTTGTCTTTCACCAAACATGAGTCAGGAAGCAAGTGTACATTAATTATATTTTTTTTAAATATATTATATATATAGATTACATATATGTCACAAAATGACAAGCAAAAATAGTGCAGCACATGAGCCAAATTATGCCAAAAGCTGTTGTATTATACAAATGTATACCCATCCTAGACCTGAAAAATCTTATCTTGTGGCTTATAAAAGATTTAATCTTATATATTATATATAATACACAAGTTTATATTGGCGCAATATCAGCAAAATGATTTACATTTTACTTAGAAAATTATAATTCAATAACGTCTAAAATAAATTCTAGATAGGCCCTGTAAAGTTTTAAAATCTTAGTATCAAAACATATTTTTTTTATTCGAACAAATAACATATTTTATTTGGAACATTTGTTTAAAGTTTATTTTTTGCTTAAAACTTTAGTTGGAGGTTTTAATATTATAGAGTTTAAACATTTCAAAATTATTACTATATAATACATATAGTCATTTTACGTAGAGGTTTTGAGTATATCACATAGAATAATTTAAATTACATATATTAAGTACCTATATCTATTACTATAAAACTGCGTAAATAGGTGTTTTGTGTTTATAATGAGAAAGAACCATTAGAAAACTTTATAGGAATTTTGTATTTTTAAATATTTGAGGTACCTGTAAAATTCGTTTATGTTACACATCTTAAATGAATAATTTTTTGTAAAATGGTTTCAAAATTTAAATAGTTAAATACTATTCCATTTCATCTTGTTATTAGCGCTTATTTATGTAACAGAATTGCGAAGTCAATAAGTACATTCAGCACAACCATTTTATTTAATATAGGATGTAATGTTAATAATTAAGTTTCTTTTCTGACTGAAATTGAAAATGATTAGAAATTTATCAACTTATTATGAATGTTCATCATCGGAGCTTTAAGAATAAATGCAAGTGTGATCAAGTAAAGATTAAGAATGTAGCCTATAAATCTACAAAAATTGTAACACTTGTTAGGAATTTTTCACATCAGTATACAAGAAATACTTTACATAATATTTGGGGAATAGTTAACTGCGCCCTGAGTAGACTATGACGATCATCTGTTTTCAGACAATGAGTCTTAGTGAGAAAATAAATATAAGTAGTATGTACCTCAGCACACCATGTAAGAACAAACAATTTACTAAACCCTACTTGCTACTGCAAAATGGTATAAGTTTATGCAATAGCACCATGGAGATACATTAAATTTAAGATCACGGCACTGGACATGAAGTTTGCATTTAAGTAACAAAACAAGATAAACTATCATTGAATACAAAAGTAAATTCACTATATGAGGCTAATTAATTAAATTATTCAATGGTATTAAATTGGAGTTAAATGCGTCTTGGTTTGTCATGGGTATCACCCAGAGCTCTAACCACTATATGGTTACAATTTAAGTACTAGCTTGTGTTTGATCATCTGCATCTACATATCGTATATGCTCCGCATAAGCTTTGCTAGCAAGTTCTCGCAGGCTCTGTTCAGACGCGGGACTCAGTTGCTTGACCATACGGGTGAAGTGTCCCTCGTTGTTCTGCAGCAACTCGTGAGGGTGACCTGATTCAACTATTTGACCCGCCTCCATTACCTGTTATTGGTTAAAAATAAAATGTTCAAGTTTAAATAGTTATGTTAAAAATATTCTTATTATTTCCTCTTTTCTGTAAAGTGCTTTGCCTGGAAGAAATAACCGTTTGCGATTTGACGGCCGTTAGTAATTCTTCTAAAACCTAATTTCTAAGATTTATTTTGTTTTCCTGTGTCTTAATGAATATGAAAATAAAAATTTTGTTATGATTAAATATCATTTCGAAAAAGATATATGTCAATATAAATCTTCAGCTTATGTATCAATCATAAATATAATTAAGCTTGTCATGATTTTTGATAGGTACATGAATAGATGTTTTATCTATATTTTAATCAATTAATGTTAGTTATTTATATTGATCTCATTGAAATGGGAAATGTTAATAATAAAAATTTGGTGATAGCACTTGTGAATACAAAATTAACTAATGACCTAACGTAAATAATAATTCAATAGTTGTTAAAGTTGAAGCTCACTAAAATGTATTGTCTAAACAATCGATGAGCCTAGTTGTAAAAGTAATACGATAAAAATACTAAAAGTTTTTTAGTGTTGAATGTTTTGCATTATTTCCAAGTTACTTACAATCACGCGGTCGGAATCCGCTACGGTGTGCAAACGATGTGCCACTGTGATGACGGTACAGTCGGCAAAGTGTGTGCGGATTGACTTCTGGATTAAGGCGTCAGTACTGCAAAATAAGTTATATCAAATACTTGCTGTTTAGCTATCCGTATGTCTCGGAATCCTTTTACTCTAGAATATTGTCTCAGTTATATATGCTTATTCTTATGTCTTATGTTACGTTAATATGAATGGTTTTTTTTTATTAGAAAAGTGCTATTTTAGTTTAGTCCTATTATCAGTTATCCAAAATGTTAAAAATTGAAAAACTGTCCGACATCCCATTAATCGCGTCTAAAGATAAGATAGCCTTAATTTTTATGGGTCCGTTGCTCACTAAACAGTCTCGAAGCATGGGATATGGATCAACATCGATTCGAAACGAAGGTCGTACCTTCCTTTGTATACTTGAAAATTTTAGTCAGATGTAATTAGTCGAAATCAAGCAACCTTTAACAATTACTTCATAACCTTTCGATCATAACTTTTCGAAAGCAACAAAACCCGCTTTGTGAGATCGTTAATGTCTCCAGTGCTGCTTTACATGGTATAGAGACAAGGATGAAAGGAGAAATAGGAAGGAAACAAATCAATGTTTTGAATATGTTGTCCTGGAGAAGAATGTTGGGGATATCACTTAGCAGTATACTAATATCTCATTCACCAGGAGTTAAAGTTTTTTGGCAATCTTTCACTTACGTATTAAAACACACTAGCCACTTTATTCGAAAGAAAGTGAATGGTTTAAGAGAGCCATTTAGGCCTCAGTGAGAATGACTGTTGAAAGACCCTAATGACCATGACTGGATTGCCAAGAGTATATAGCTGAGACGCCATAGTGTAGGTCTTTAAACCTAGATGCAGTATAACACTTGAGCGACCTGGGACCTTAAGATTCTAAAGGGGAGATCATGGACTGCCGGGTTCTACGAGAACATTTGTTCACACACGACCTAAAAGTCATCCGAAGACGTATAACGCAAGTCGCCATCAACCAGTTCTATTGGAAATCTAGGATGATAATATTCTTTTTTTGATTCAGCTAAAGGAGGAGGTCCTATTTAATACGAAAGAGTTTACATTATAATTTTACCTAGATTTGTTAAATTTCTCATGTTTCTTCAAAAAAAAAAAAAAGGATTTTTTGGGTGCTTGGGAATAATTTATGTAATTATAGGAATTGGTCTCTTGGGTTTTATTAAATCATATATGTAAAGATAGTAGGAATATTTATACTCGAGCTTATTTCACCTCAGCTATTATAATTATTTATATACCATCAAGGATTGAAATGTTTAGTTGTTTGAACAGACACTGAATATGCTACGACTGAAATAATGAATTATGACGCGTCGACTTTGTGGATGATAGTGCACGTACTTGGGGTCCACATTGGCCGTGGCCTCGTCGAGAACGAGCAGGCGGTTGCGTGCGAGAGCGGCGCGTGCCAGGCACACCAGCTGCCTCTGCCCTGCGCTCAAGTTGCTACCGCCGGCAGCGACTTCCGTCGACAGCGACGGTGCGATTTGCTTCAACTCCACCTGTGACAAACTACTATTAATACCAACATTTTATGATAGAAGTTTAATGCAATTATTTAGCAATTTTTTATCTAAAACCTCGAGTACCTGATGTTGCCATAGAACGGCACGACTGTTTGCTATTACTGGATCGCTTAATGTTCATGCAATGCAATCTTCAAGTACGAGGGTTCTAAACACGCTATGATCTGAGAAAATCTCACAATAAAGACAGAGATATTTTTTGTTGCCGTCTCCTTTACAACATTCTTAATAAAGTAATAAAGCTATTTATTCCCAAGCTTAATTATCACTAAAAATTATTATCAATGTAATTCTATTTTTTTAATTTATTGAAAATAAGGGATGGTCAAATATTTTACTAAGCGCATAACTAAATCAATAAATGTTGTAATTACTTTTAAATACATTTTACTTATTTAATTTTTTCTATTGAACTGCGACAGGCTTATAACAAAGTCAGTAAAAATCTGTAAGGGCATTTAGAAGTTCATAAAAAATCATACAGTATACCAAAATAAAAAGATGATAATCTCTCCTATATTTAATTTATATAATTATAATCAACCTTATCTCTGATTTTATCTAAAATTGAATTAAAATGTGTGCTACTTTATGACTAATTAAAAGAGAAGATAAAAACAGTTTTCTCGTTGCTAGATACTAGAAAAAATTTCTTACTCTAATATTAACAAAAAGTATGAAGAACGCTTTTATATTACCTGTTCTAATGCCTTCCAAATATCCGCATCAGTGTATTTGTCAAACGGATCCATGTTATACCGCAAGCTGGCAGAGAATAGTACTGGTTCCTGAGGAATGATAGCTATCTTCGATCTCAATTCCTGCAAACAATTTGAAAAATACAAATACCCTCAATGAAAATCGTGAACCAGTATTACAAGTATGTACTTCACAATCATTCGGTTATAGTACATTGTGTAAACTATTGCATAATATTAAATCGAGAAGTTCCTAGACTTTTTCTCATACTATACCATATTCCCAAAACTTGGATAAAATGTAAAGATTTGATCTAAATTTGTATTGCTGCTGAGTTCTACGAGTTAATAGTTTCTTTTAGTGGGAATCATTTAATTAATGATTCGATCAATTGAGTGGATGATGCCTTCTTAAAATATTGTCTAGCTACATTTATAAGCGAGGAAGTCAACATTTTAGTGCTTTATCATGAAAAGTAGACATTTTTGCCGACCCCGCTAACGCGTTGTGAATCCTTATTTTTATCAAAAATAGTTACACATCGATATCTAGTTATAGCAATTGATATTAAAATTAATTAATTCTTTATGCAATATGGGATGGATTATCTATCTATCTGTTTATATTTTTTATTATTTACTAACTATAAAACGGTGTTAAATTACATATTTTATAAACATTGGAATAACTTGGAGTTAAACATATCATTCCCAAGATGGTGATATCTTCTATGAAGTAATTTAAATGAAGTAATTTAAAAATGTAGTAAACAAGTTAAACAAAACACAGTTCCAATATTACTTTGCAGCTTATAAAGTGAAGCAAAATAAAATTAATACCTTAAGGGCGATACTGCCCGTTTCAACATCATCGATGTACACGTTGCCATCAATCGGTGCGAGGCGGAACAGAGCCGATATGAGCGATGACTTGCCCGCTCCTGTGCGCCCCACCACACCGACCTGCGTTTGTTTTTACACATTAATGGTCATACATCAGATTACTCCTGTCTTTAAACAATATAATAATTTTTTTAAAAATAATTTTTGACAGTACCAAATCAATCGGGAAAAGTCGAAAAAGAATAAAAATCGATTGCTTACCTTCCAGCCACTTTCGATAACTACATTCAGATTCTTGAGTACTGGTTCTGCTTCTTTGTCGTATCGTAGATACAGGTCCTTGAAGACAAGGCGAGCACGTTGTGGCCAGCCGCGAGGTGGAGACGGTCCTTCGGTGTTCTCTTGCGGAAGCGACGTGAATTGAACCACACGTTCTACGCTCGTCATCTGGGATATTACTTCGGTCGCTTGCTTTATACCGTACTGTACCATGTTCACTAAAATCAAGCCTTGTGACAACGCCAAGCCTACATTTCCAGACATTGTCGAACCTGAAAATAATTGTTTTTTAAAATTTGAGAATTTATCAAAATAAGCTTAGCATATTGTGTAAAAAATAGTTAACAAAATGAAATACCTAAATTAATAATATTTTACATTACAATAATTAAATTGTGGGTGAAATAGAAACTATAATAAGCTATAAACATATACATTGAATTTTTTTTTTAATTTTATGACGTAATTACAATAGTATTATTAATCTCTTATAATCTATGCCAATATCCAAAAAACAGAAAGTAAGATTCTTGCAGAATAACGCTTACCATCATCTAAGAGCAGGAATGTATAGGCGACGACAACGACGTAAGAGGCAGATATAAGACTTAACCAAAGTGAAAAAGCTGTATTCGTTATCAGAGTCAGATACCTGAAAGTAATAAGAAAATAATAACAACAGATTACCAGTAATATTTTGTGAAAAAAGTAAAATAATAATTTATTGATTATAAAATAGCTTATCAATAATCACAGTACAGATCGGAATTTACAGGTACGGCTTTATTAAGTTATTAATAGATAAATTAATAAAAAAATCTTTTTTTCGCAATCTGTCTATCGCAAACGCTTGCTTAACTTCTCACACGCACATTAGCACGCTGCATTTTACTTTAGATAAATGTACGAGGGTGAATCAAAAAGTTCTTAGAAGTGCATATATATGAAACCTTTTTAGATCAAGTTCGATATTCAAATTAAAGAGTGTCTATCACACTATATTTATGCAGACTGTCACTTGTTTTTGTCAGTTTGTTCGCATGTAATAAATTTTTTTGTGCAACGAGTTGCTAAAAGTCAAAATTATGGATAAAAGTGAGTTACGTGCGGTGATAAAATATCTCAGTTTAAAAAAAAATGTCTACGAAGGAAATTTTTTTGGACATTCAGCAGATATTAGGGGGTGATGCTGTACCCTATTCTACGGTTGCGTACTGGGTGGCTGAATTTAAAAGAGGTAGATCAAACTGTAAAGATGACCCGCGTTCTGGGCGGCCTTCAACCTCCGTTACAGAAGAAAATGTCAAAAAGGTTGAGAATCTGGTTTTGGAAGACAGAAGAATGACTATAAAACATATAGCTGAGATCCTAAAGATATCTTTTGGTAGCGTTCAATCCATTTTAATTGATTCACTGGGGTTCAAAAAAGTGTCTGCAAGATGGGTGCCACGAATGTTAACCGACGAAAACAAAAAGCGACGTTTGGAAATTTCCAAGAGTAATCTCGAAATGTTCCAGCGTGATTCAGATAATTTTTGCCGCCGTCTTGTCACCATGGATGAAACGTGGGTCCACCATTTTTATCCTGAAACTAAAAGACAAAGCATGTCTTGGAAATGACCATCCTCTCCATCCAATAAGAAATTTCGAGTTGCTCCTACCGCTGGCAAAGTTATGGCCTCTGTGTTCTGGGATAGTGAAGGAATCCTTTTTATTGATTACATGCCAAAAGGCCAGACGATTACTGGACCCTATTATGCAAATTTAATTCCGAAAGTGCGTGAAGCGATTAAAGAAAAACGTCGTGGAAAACTGTCGTTGGGCGTGTTGTTCCTTTAAGATAACGCTCCTGCTCATCGATCGGAAGTTGCGCTCAACGCAATCCGCTGTGCTGGCTTCAATCTCCTTGACCACCCACCATATTCTCCGGACTTAGCCCCAAGTGATTTTCACTTATTTCCAAAATTAAAAGAGGAAATTCGTGGAACAAAATTTCACGATAATGACGCGGTTACAGCTGCCGTAGAGGACTTTTTCGAGAGTCAAGAAAATAATTTTTTTTCACGAGGAATAAGGAAGTTAGAAACGCGTTATTCTAAATGCATTGCATTGGAGGGAGATTATGTAGAAAAATAAAATATTATTATTTAAATCTTTGCATTTTTTAATATTGATTCCAAGAATTTTTTGATTCACCCTCGTACTACCAAAGATCCGACATCTTGTAATATTTTTTAAAAAATAAATTACACATAAAACTTGAAAATGTAAGCTATGTTTGAATAGTAAGAAAATATAGAAGCATAGTTTAAATGGACTCCCTTTTTTCGATCACAACAAATTTTTAAATTCTGTGGCTGTGTTATACAATAGAAAGACGACGCTGGAGAGACTTTTAGTCACAATTTCGTGATAAACGTAAAAGTGAAAGCTTTGTTTCTGTGCGAATTCCTCTATTAGAGACAGACAGATCAGGAAATTAAAAAGAGAACACTAAAGTTGATTGTGAAAGGAATAGTTTACCAGGCGGCAGTGTGTACGTCCTGTTTCTCATCAAATTGTATTCGTAGCATTTCCTCGGCGTTGCACGCGCGCACTGTTGTTAGACCGGCCATGCTGGCTGACACATGAGAGAACACCGGACTGCGAGACACGCCTTCCACTCTAAAAACAAAATTTATTTATTAACTGTTACAAAAACAATGTCATAATTTTTTTTATTTTATATTTTATTTAAGTCTATTTACTATTGAAGCTTATGTTTATATATTGGATATTTAAAAATTTGTCTAAAGTTGAAAAACGCTAATTTACATTAACGAAAATGACGAAATTGTTTCTTTTTATTATTTTCATCATCATCATTTCTGCTAAAGAAAGTTCACTACTACACATTGGCGTCTACCAAAGATTTTTTATTTCTAATCAACAATATATTAACTTTCGTTGTCAACAACCTTTTGCCATCTAGTATACAAATTTTCAATGCCGGAACGATAAAAATCAATCAGTTATTCTGTAAAATATGTCGACAGAAATAACATTACTTTCCGGCTTTAATAGTAATACATGTTTTAAATTACCTTTTTATATCTTGTGCTGTACTGAGGTATATGATTGTCCATAAATACATGAATATACCGCATCCGGCAGTCGTCAGCAACATGTACGGATTAACAATTGCCACCATGACCAAAATCCCAATCATCACCATAAATACCTGTAATCATAAAAAGATGAAATATGCATCATTTATCGATCAATTATGAATTTTTAAGTGTATACTTTATTTAAATAATTTATTGTAAAAAATATTTTACACCTATGCTATATGCAGTTGTTTTTATTGGTCTCTTTAGTAGTTGACATGAAAAACGATTTCTATCAAGGACTATCGCTAGCAGGTAAATATACCTCGTCTAATTCTTTATACCACGACAAGTTACTCCCTAAGTTTCTGTTTTTCTACAATAACTTTTAATGTTTTTTAATCTAAGATTATTACACGTGGCCTTTCTGATCATTTTATGTGTATAATAATCAGAAATTGAAAATTCAGATGAGTTCAATCATTCATGTTCCCAAACTGACTGACCGGTCTTGCGCTGCCCGCATCCAGGGACAACACAACCTACGCTGTGTTTACAGCCGTAGGTAGGCGTAATTTATTAGTTACTAATGAGAAATTAATAAAACAACTATTTTCGCCGACTCTATTTCTATTTTGTTGTTTTTCTCGCGCAAACAGGTATAGTTTGCAATAATCCTTTCGAAACCGCTGTACCGCGTTTTAGGAAAGCGTAGTAAGGTGAGGGCTGAGGAAAAAAGTGTGGTAGCTGCTGTTGCAAATGTTAACTTCGGACTGATAAAAGGGAGCAAATATAAGGCGCGGTTTATATCGATCTATATCTCTATGGCCTTTTTGTACCCCGGGAATTTATCAATACTCAGTGCTTTCCAAAATAGTCCAATAACATTAAAAATTCAGTTAAATTGACATACAAATACCCAATTTCTGATAGTAATACACGTTACGAACATTATGAAGCATCAAAATAATTTTGAATATTACTTTAACGAATAAAAAGTAAAAACCTGCATGCTGTCTAAGATCATTCTCGGAAGGATTTCATCGACGATACCCATGTCCTTAGAGAAACGATTAAGAATGCGACCGGAGGGATTCGTGTCGAAGAAACGCATCGTAGCCGCCAAAATGTTACTAAACATCGAGTTATGTAACTTTATTGAACTGCGCATGCACACCCATAAGAACAGCAGTGACCTGAAATAAAAATGTTTACTTAATTCGGTTAAGCTTTTAATCGTGCAGTTAACACGTTTATGTTCTTAAGCCATGTGTATCTAAAACGCAATTAGCTTGCTATATTTTCTTTATTTTTTTTTATTACTGTCAAACGACACGACTATGTGAACTTGATATAAGTCAAGTGACACAAGTCAAAATAGCTTGAGATACTTAAAATTGTTTAGAATCGTCAGTTTAGTGTACGAACTAACAAGCAATTCAGCGGGGTTTTGTAATTTTTTTTCTTTTCATAAAATTAATTAATAAGATAGGTTATTATTAAGGATTTTAATCAATTGTTCTGCAAGTTAAACTTATACAAAATCATTTCACAGATACTAAATAAATCAATGATCTTATTAGACATTGATTGATCTATTTTTAACTGTTACTAAGGCTATGTTAACAAAAGGTTTTGTATAAATATAATTTCTTTATGTAATTTTATCTTTTTGTCTCCGATGCTTCTTTTTTATCTTGACAACATTAAACAAGAGCGAAAATCCTTAGAGATAAAAGTAATTTATTATTTTTGGCTTTAGTTGTAGGTACATGTACAAAATATCTATACTAAAGAATTTACGACATCGAATAAATTGCAGTTTCAAAATTAAAACAATAACTTAGAACTTAAATTATTTTTAATTGTTAAGTTTTTCCATACGTATTGAAAATAAATTGCAATGTGTCGATCTGTTAAGAATCTGTACAATTAGAAATAAATTGGAAAATGTGTTTTTCATATTTTCTTTAAAACACCAGATTCAAATGACTTATGATATTTTCCAAATAAAATGGATGTTAGCGTATAAACATAATTAATATATTGTATATAATAAAGCATAAAAAAGATAATATAATCACATGTTGCCATGTGCGAAATAGATAAGATATTTTTTGAAATTTCTCTTTGTTATTGAGACATTAAACCTTTAAATAAAGTGATCATAATAAAATATGTTTTATGTTTTTTTTTTATTTGAACATCACAGGGTAATTTTTAAAGAACGAAGTCTGTCAAAGCAACTGTCTTTTTTGGTCCTAGCACTGCTGCCCAAGTGGAATTTGCAGATACCGCTTTTCACTTTACGCTATCCCATATGTAAGAATTAGTCTGATTACAGCTTTATTATAGAGGGTCACTTTATTTACCAGTGACAGTACTCCGACTGTTAAGTAATAGATAGAGGCGGCCGAGAATGAAAGTCGCCTCTCGCGTTAGCGTCGTGCACACTAAAGTTTAGTTTGGCATCCAAGACAAAACCTAGATAATGGACTTGACAAAGGCAACTAGTAGTAGTAAATAGATTTATACCTTTCAGTTGTTAGCACGATGCATCCGAGTATGGTGACCGCCCAGATGTAAATGTAAAATGAATGGTCCATTTCATCCTCTTCAATTGAAGTTAAATTCTGCATGGCGAGCGCAGTTTTCATCATAGTACCGATAACGCTAACATTTGCATTCACTGTAGAGTCGGATGCGTCTAAGGATTCTGTTTCGTTTAACGAATCGGTGAAATTGTTTGGACTTGATAAACTTGTATAATTTAATTCGTTTAACATATTTGAATGCTTTGCTTCAACATTGTTCATCCTACAAAAAAACATTAAAATAAACTCGAGTAAAATTCTTCTTATATGTATCGATTCATATTTCAATTTGAAATTCAAAATTTCTTTATTCAAGAAAGCATTTTAACATGGTAAATAAAAAGCTACCACTGGCTCGGAATGCTGATCTGCTGAGAAGAGCCAGCGAGAAACTGAACAGTGACATATTTTTTAAAATTGTTATATCTAACATATGAAGGAGTCAACGCAACACTCACATTTCGATCAACGAAAAATTCTTGAATAAGATTTAATTAATAATATACTTTTCATTTTGGATTTAGAAGATATCTTAGAACTCGTACAACTTTATTATACATGCGTATATTCAGACCAATAAAAGATTTTGTAACTATTTACTATTTAAATAAATGTACATATAATAAAGTAAGGAATGGCTCAAAATCTCACCAGTGGGTGACCCAGAGATCGCTAACAGAGGTAATGACTTGCGCTAGTATGATTGAAAGCAGTGTAAAAAAGAGCAAAGCCCAGCTGCCACCTGCGCGGAAATATTTCAGGTAAACGGAGCCCGATACACGACCTGGAAAAGTTTTAATTAGTTGTCATATATTAGTATGTCGCACACAATTATTTACCTATAAAGAAAATGTAAAAATTATTTTCAATACAAAACTTTTATTTAAAACACTCATCGATGTACACGTTACTATTTGAAGTATATATTATAATTGAGAATAAGTTGTCGCAACAATAAAGCATGTATTATGCGTGTTAACATGCATGATAAGAACTTCGTGTTTTTATTTGATACATTCAATTATATTATTGTTACATTATAAATGTACAAGGTTTTGATTATTCCTTTATTACCCAGAAGAACGTAATAAGTGATTTAATTAGATATTAGTGAAAATTTAAATCTATGAAAATAGCAAGTTTTTTATATACTAATTAAAGATCTTTAAATCAATTAGATCTAGTATTATTTATAAACTCTGCATTCATTTACGCATGTATATGAATTACAGTAAGTGATACACCCACAAACACAGACACACACACACTTATATATATATATATATATATATATATATATATATATATATATATATTTGTATAAGAATATATGTGTGGAAACATGAAAATGTATGTGAAAAATTCGTGACACTTTTGGTGCTGAAGTGTTTGTGCTAAATCTTCTACTTCGAGTTTATATTTGGGACATTTCAAGCGCCATTGACTTCATACATACATATTATTATGCTAAGAATAATATCTTACAAAAATTAAACATAAATACAAAAAATATTACATTTTGATATTACATTTTTTTATCTTTCATTTAACAACCAACTGTGGCAGTTAGAATTGACAAATATTAAAATAAGGACATCTTTATCTTTGCGTCACAGGGTGGCAATTACTGACAGATCTTGCGTTTGCGTTAATTAAACTTATTTTTATCTACATAAAAAGTTTCATATTATTTTTTATATATTGTTTTAAATATTATAAAAGGTATTATGTGACAAACATTATTTATTACTTATTGTGACATGTAATTGTTTCCGCAGGTCTTAACAATATTACATAACTATCTACTTTTTTAATAGTTTATACCTTTTTCCATAAGCTCAGCAGTTTCTTCAGGTTCGTCAGCGTTTGCGTCAACAACTTCTGCTGCCGTGCTCGTGCTAGTGTGCGACTGTGTAATAATATAAAATTTAATAAAAAGCAGATAATAATATATATCACACAAGTTAACACTATTTTTAAAGTACCATTAAAATGAAATTCTAAAAATAAATACGATTTATTTTTAGAATGACAATGTGAATCTACTTTTTATTTAGTTTTTAATCCAGTGTATAATAAGTAGATTTTTTCTTGTGAATGGTCTGTATAGCTGTCTCTTTCTATAAAAGTATCTATATGTTGTTTATGCTATTGTGTATGCACGTCCTTTTATCGCGTAACAATGGCTTAGCGGGTTGACGTCATTGTTTTACGACATTACACGGACAAAGCAATGAGAGACAAAAACAATTATTTCTTTCCATTATATTATCTTGTCCACTTCGAGATAGCAGTTGCTCCCATTCACTAATGTTGTTCACGTGTTTCTATCAAGTTATGTTACGTTAATGTTAGACAACAAAGCGTCGTACTCTTCGAGCTTTCAATGCGAGTTTGGAAATTACCTAAAGATACTTTTATACAAGCTAAAGGATTATATGTTAGATTCTATTTTAGTGCGAAGACCTTCACCGAATTATATTGACTAATCTGCATGTCCCTGATCTCGGGTAAACTTTAAAAAATCACTTTATTTCTGTCTTACTTTATAACTGATAAACTTTTTAATTCAATTTAGGTTTTACAGAAATTTGTTAAAACAACAGATTATATTAAATTTTGCAACAATACAGATAAAAAAATCAATATTTGTATTATATTAATTCACTTAAAACTTACACAAATATAGTTTTTATTGCGTAGTAGAAGCGTTAAAATCGTAGTTATTTAATTATAATTAATGCGGAGTAAATAGCATAAAATACGTATGTCCTGTTTGTAGCGGTCCGCGTCGAGACTCCCCAAAGAGCCCCCGAGTTGCGCTAACATAACAAAGGCTTTAGGCTAAGCACCTTCTGCACCCTGTCCCCTGGAACCTACGTAATCAAATGCAAATGCCACATGGGCAGCTGTAAAACACGTAAAATAAGAGTATGTCCTTGGGTATTATGGGTTTACCTGTATGGATAAAGTACGTTGACGCATAAGATCCGTACGTGTTTTAGAAGCCACATTATCTTGCTGTTCCGGCTGTTCATCTTCTTCAAGTAGTTCTTTAAATAGCGGGGAACGTGACACCTCTTCGAAGTTTCCTTGTGATTCAATTTCGCCCTAAAAATAAATATTCTTGAACTAATTTATTGAAATACTTTGTGTATTTAATTTATATTATCGATATAGCCTTTACATATATCCACATATCCCGATGCCGTCATATATTAGGGAGGTTAATTTTCAATTAAAAGAGGTGCTGTAGTTTTTTCGCTCAACTTTTTTCATAGCAGTTACGCATTCCAAAATGATAGCAAAGTTTGCTGCAGAGCCTGTTAATTCGATGCTAATTGCGTATAAAGTGGCAGTTTAAGCTGAGGTCTCCTTGAAGGGGTACTTGACCCTGGAACGTTCCGTCCGTAACCGTACATAGAGCACAACAACCTACGACGACGCAAGATGCTAAGCACGGCAAAGACTAAGCATACATGCACTGCCCGTCTCATCGTGCGCTCTAAAAGATATTTAACAAAAAAGAAAACATTTATCATCCTAAGGTAAAAAAAAGAAAATTGGTAACGTCATAATGAAGACGCAGATCGAATGGAATTTCAAAACCACATAAAGCGATCTTAATGTAAATTAAATGTAATTAAGTATTATATATTATTATATTACGTGTTATATTTTTAATTATTTCATAATTACTATCCTCTGCCCCAAGCGCAAGGAGACAAAGAGAGAAAGAGTTAAGTTTATTTTCAGTGATTATTAAAAGATACTAATTGCCTTTATTATTTAATTATTTTGTAAAATTAATATTTTTATTGTAAAGTAAAATAAGTCATTAAAAGGTTGGCAAACTATGTTTCGTCTACATCGTCGTATACATCGTCATTGTACATAAACAAGTGTTGACATCTAACAGTGGTTGTCTGGGAGTTATCGCGTTTTTTGTACCCTATATACTTCATTTTTTGGCCATTACATTTGAACTTTTTATGTCCTGTTAATATTACAATGAAGTGCAAATACAATAAACAAGTATTCTAACCTATATATCCCAGTTCCGACAAGTTATTGATGCTCAAGAAAGAGTTTTATTTGTGGTATATTCACATAGATATAACGAAATCTATGTTAGATTTTTATATGATCATTATACGTTATGTTGTACTTATATTTTCAACTAAAACATTCTTGTTGTATTTTATCTTTTGTTCGCGGTATCGAACGCAACCAGCGCAAGATATACCTTTGTTTTAACGAAACAATAGCCGACAACGTCCGATTCTAACTAATAAATGCAATCATCAAGTGATAAGAATTCTGAACAAAGAGTAGAAATAATAATTATTGCAGGCATAATGTAGACACTTTTGACTAATTATAAGATTTTATGTCATCGTCATAATTATTATATCAGGCGATGCGTCAAAGATCGCCACGATGATTTTGCATGTTCTCTGTGATTTAGAAGTAAGATGAAATTGTCATTTAAAACTCCCGAGCAATAAGAAGGCGGGTACATTTTTGTACCAGGTTGGTAATAGACTGTCTATAACAATTGCCGAGCGTCTTTTTTTTAAAAGTTGTAATATGATTCGGCTCATAGACTTTCCCGTAGATTTACAATAAGACCGGATGGAAGTGATCTACATCCAGCGTCTTTCTCAACAAGGTGGTCTTTTTACCTTATAAGTAGAAGTTCTAAGACTGCACTTTGCGGTCTATGGTGTATGTACTCTAGAAACTTTAGACTCCAGCGACCATCTTTTGCCAATGTAGCCCGCTCATTGCCACTTCAACTTGCCAATCCGCTGGGTTGGCACATTCGTTCGTTGAATATTGTTCGATCGTTGAATGACCGTGAGCTAATGTTAAATGTCTCCGCCTCAGTCGTATTCACACATAACTACTCATATATTATCGTTACAATGAAAATGCAAAAATATAGTTGTAGTGTTGACCTTTAATTATGCAGACATAAAGACAAGATGGTTAAATTTATATATTACTTATTTACTATTATTTATTACTTATTTACTATTAGACAATTATTATTAGCCAGGATTTAAAAATAAAATTTACCATAAATTATCAATGACTTTCCTTAATTTCACGTAGGTTAAATAGGTTTGAAAAGATATTTGATTAATTTATTTAATCAAAATTATTTAGAACATTTATTGATAATTGATCAAGTTATGTTCTATTAATTATTATTATCGGATGATATTTGTAGATAAAATGCATATTCTGCATTTCATTCTACATATGGACATTAATTACGGACAAAGCGTCTATGTATGTGAAGGTATGGGCGTCATACTTTTGTAATTACATACCTATCATGAATAGACGATGCAGGTATATGTTTATATAAATATATTTTTACATTTCTGGCTATGCAGACGACGGACATTTCTCCAATACGTGTACATTTAAATGGAAATAAAAGATAGTTACGTAATTGGTAATAAACTTTGGCATAAAATTTCTTAGTCTTTCATCAGCCGTCATAATTGTTTTGTCTGCAAAAATCACACAACATAAAATAAATGTCTTGTCATTGTTTTATTCTTTACGGTTATCTCTGAATCCAGACTTTGAGCGATGACAATTCATTTTGTTTTTTTTTATACTTAGTCTTGCCATAAATATTGTTATAAAGAAAAGCACGATTTTTTTTTTATACGTAACATTTATTCCTTTCATAGTGAGTTAGTTTAATACATCAATATATAACTATTAAAAATATACAATGTTTATTCGAAGTGGTCTCCATTGGCTGCAATACAGTCTTTTAAACGTTGAGGCCAGTTATCAATAGCAGCACGAACTCTTTCTAGAGGAAAATTCTTCACTGCCAACCGAATGGATCGTTTTAGGGACTCCAAATTATCATGGCGTTTAGAGCAAGCCTTACTCTCTAAAACTGACCATAAATCATAATCCAATGGATTTAGGTCAGGACTTGACGACGGCCAGTTTTCAGTGCTGATAAAGTCCGGAACGTTAGTTTTCAACCAAGATTGGGTGGATCGAGCTCTATGACCCGGTGCCGAGTCTTGTTGAAAGCACCATTCTTTGTTATTGAACATGGTGTTAGTTAAAGGCTTAACTACCGTCTCAAGAATGGTATTTTGATAAACTTGTGCCGACGTTTTAATACCTTTTTCACAAAAATATGGCTCAGTCACCCCTTCATAGCTAACACCCCACCAAACCATCACTGAAGTGGGATAATGCCCACGTTGTACTCTGTTTACTAATTGCGAAGCTTCTTTAGAGCTTCCAGCATAAATACGGTCATTTTGTTTATTAAAATACTGCTCAATTGTAAAAATTTTCTCATCCGTAAACAAAATTTTTTTGTGACCTCCCTTTGCGTACCGCTTAAGTAGTTGTTTGGATTTTACCACCCTATTCTTCTTTAAATTATCAGTTAAGAAGTGACCAGTACGTCTCTTATAGGCTGCAAGTCCTAAGTCATCTTTTAATATACGCGACATGGTTCTAGGAGCTATCTTCATCTCCCGAGATAAAATCTTTTGCTTACGGACAGGATTTCTTCGAATTCTTTCCCTAACTGCTTTAATCACCTTTTTCACACGAACGGTACGTGGACGGCCAGATCTTTTTCTGTCACAAACAGAGGAGGTATCATTGTACCTATCAATAGCCCGGTAAACAAACATTTGACTAATACCAAGCGGGTGGAGGGTTTTAAAAATTGCACTTTTCTCCATACCTACTTTATGTAAGGCAATCACAGCGATTCGGTTCTCTTTATCACCCCACTCCATTTTAATATAACAAAATATTTAACAATATGATGGCGCGAAAATAAGAAAACACATCAAGCAATCATATAAAAATGACAGATTCCAAATTCAAACGTAATATTTTCTTTTTTTGAATAGTAACAGTATTTATGGCCAGACTAAGTATACATATAATGTGTTTAATATATATACTACGTAAGGCTGTCAAGTGACAGATTTATCGTTTTGAATTTTAATAAAAATTGGAGTTTTATATTAAAAGAACTGATTTAGTTGTGTGTCATCCTAATGTCTTTTTAAACATTATTTAACAAAAATGATTGCGTGAAATTTAGTCACTTTCTTACAGTTCTTCAACAATTTGAGTTTTAAAGGGTTAAAACTTCAAATACTTTTTAAATGAGAGTCTGCCCTTATCCATATTGTAAGTCGAGGATTTTTACGTAAGCTTTAAACCAGTATGACGTTTTCGAGAGTTCTCGAAGATCGACTAGACCCTGGCTTTGGGGAGATCATAGCCAAAGCACCCAGAAATGAATTAAATTTACACTCAATCCATCACCGTCGAATACTAAATTGTGAACAAAATTATCCACGAGCAAGTAACGTAAGAATCATTACTCTTAAAAATGTCACCGTTTATTACTTTTTCAAATAATCGTATTAAAAAACATAAAATAAGAAAGAAAAACATAAGACAGGCACTATATCGGTCGATTACAGGAGCCTTGAGCTTTATTTTGGAGGTCAATTACGGGTGCCTTGAGAACGAGGTTGGAGGTCGGATGCAACAGCCTGAAGTTGAAGGTCGTTCGCGGTGATATCGGTTCTCGAGTGAGTTGTATTATAAGATAATATGGCGCACATCAGACACATTTATATTTAAACAAAATATTAAGGGTTTATTTGTGTACACATACATTCAAGCGAACACTATAACAATTAAAAAGATCCACAAAAATTATGTTTGGCCTCAATAGTAATTCCAAATGAAACAAGCGAATCGCACAACACAAATATCTAGTCGCTAAGTGCAGGTGATAATCACCATTGTAAACTACAGTAAAATATCGTTGGTGCTTTAATCTGGAATCCCGTGTAAATAGCTCACGTAATATTATAAAATAAAAAGCAAGCACTAGAATACAGCAACCTCGGCGGCAATAAAACGCTTTATCATATTAAATGGTATTAAACATTGACTTAAGATTGTATCTTTATTATTGTCTATTTTATACTGTACTTCATAAATACAAAGACATGTATGACCACGAATAAGTCTGTGTTAGTCTTATTTATAGGATGTATGCCAAGAACAAACTGCATTTATCGCGGTTCACGTTTAAAGTCCCAAGAGCAAATTTTATTCCCTTATCAATGGATTACTGCGATGTATCTCATCTATGTAAGTAGGATATGTCTCGTTATTACTTCTTATCTTTAGAAAAATATTTACATATTTATATACTCGCGCGAATTGCGATATTGCAGTAATACAATATGAAATGCAAGAGTTTGTGAACCATCTAAAGGATTTATCTACTTGTTTATTGTGCGATATGGATACGAATGTCAAGAAATAAAGTAACGTTATAAATAAAAAAGGTTATTTAGTTTGAAAGTAAATTCAAATTTAAGTAAGATAAATTAAAAGAAAAAAATAATAACAATAGTCATAAAAACGGATCGAATGATGTCTTAGAAGATAATAAGAACTTCATGTAGTGAAAAGAAATAAATACAAAGTTCCGAGCGCTTGGCGCTGGCGGCGAGATTTCCAGAAAAATCCTGTACAATAATGTGGAACAAGATTTCCCAGAAATTCGATAGTAGCGACCTGCCAAGCTGCGATTCGATTGTCTCGGGACTTTCTTGATTGGGAATACATAATCTATATCAAGCCATTGCGCCCGGTATGCGGCGTCATGTAGCGTCCGCCTAGGCGAAGAGTTTAAGGTCTTTCCAATGAAATATCTGATGTAACGGCCCGAGCCGAGGCTCCCCAAGAAGCCCCAACTTATTATAAGAATGTCTAGGGTAAGCGTATATAGCGGTCTGTCAGGTCAAAGCCGATAAAGTAAATGCACACTGGCAAACGGCATTTTAATAAGAAACGAAAAAATTTTAAACAAAACTGTAACTTCACTTCTGTACAAATTTACGAGGGTACTTTTTTAATTTAGAATGTTATCGTTTCGAGACAAAAGCATGAAAAATCACACTGTCGGATATACGTCCTGTTTATGTGTTTAGCGAGCGCTTAATTAAAATTCGCTGATAAGCGTCGGTTTGTACATGTGTGCTTTAATTTTATTCCGAATTTTTTTTTCCGTATTTATTTGTAATATGAATAAATAAAAGGAGCAATAAAAGACATTGTAATGTAATTTTTTATTTGTATTTATAGGTTATGATGTTAAATAATAAAAATTGTTACGTAATTTAGCGTCCGTTACACGAGTAGGTCTATAAAAAATTAATTCGCATTGCAACTCTAAACAACAACTCGTGTAATTAATAAATAAATAAAACGTGTGAGTTTAATTTATTATTTAAAGTGTAAAATACAAGTAACGATACAGAAAATCTGTTTGGTTTGTTTTGGTGTAATAATGACACATGAATTTGCTTCCAATGTGACATATCATGTTCCATGACAAAGACAATTTCAAGTACTAACGTATAGAACGCAATTTATTGGAAATTTTTATTTGAAGGTTACTAAATTACGCAATGAGTATAGTCGGATAATTGACTTTAATTGTCATTTTTATTTTAGTTTCATCATTTTTACCTTGAACCACCTCTAGTAAGTGTTAAGTATATATAGCAAAGGTTAACCCATTTTTTATAGAGGAACGTTTAAACACGCATGTATAATAAAGTTCCACAAGATATCACAGACCTTCCTTTTCTTACTTTTATAATAAAAGTGAAATTATAAATCCCATTATTCAGCACTCAAATAGTTTTTAATGTGTTGAAATAACATATATCGACAAATTAGAAACACTTGTTCATTGAGTCATTAACAGTTTTGATATTATAAAATTACACATCAAACATCGTTAAATTTCTTTTTAAAAGAGCAACAGTTAAGTTTCTCCTCTTGTCAACAGATCAGCGTTCTCAGCCAGTGATAGTTTACAGCTTATTATAGTAAAATAATTGAGGGTTCTAAAGTATTTACCCGCACTTTACACGACTACTGAAATAAAGATATTTTAAATAAAAAAATACATTAGAATGAACACTCAGTTGCATAAATAGTGTCTAAGTCGATTGAGCAAATTTTAGCAATAGTATAAAACACTGAACGAAGGAAATAGCGATTCATTATTTCGTTTCTCATGTCATATTTTAAAATATATAGTATAGATATCAATATAAATTGACGGTATATGTAGTCGTGTTTGAACACATGGAGGACTTATAGAGGATTATAAAAATATTTGTAAAGTTAATGTGGGAACGCGCGTTTAATTTTATGATACGCGTCGTCGATGTTTCACACTTCCAAAGACATATATAGAGGGATAAACTTAAAAATGGGCAGCTGCGTCCTCTACGCACCATAATACCAAACTGCGCTAGCCCAACGTTGCGATTATGATCTGTTCCCCCATAAATATCTTTAGAGAAGGCCTATGCTTTGCAATGGGCATTTATGGGCTGGAACGTTGACGGTCAGCAACCAAAAAAAACCCGTCTGCGTTGGTTGTGAGTTCTTCTCAAATCAGAGTGCGTTTCGAATCTTCGTACTTTTAAATCGAAACATTATATATAAAAAAAATAGAGCTCTTCTCTTTCACAAGTAGTAAATAAATAAGTCTCAATCGTTAATCACCAGGTATATCACATTATTTTTCTGTACATTAGTTCGACTTTACGTTGGCTATAATGCCTACATCGACACCCAACTGTAAACATGATCAATAATTCACGTAACGTCCGCCGATAACGGTAGTACCATACATTAGCAGAAAGGTTACCAGTTGCGATAAAATTGAGGACGTCAAACATCTGCTGATCAATCCGCACAAAATCGATAAAAAAATACATTTGTGTCAATTCATCTAAGCCAGCCTTATAGTGTAGCGTTACGCAAGATTTTATTTCATAAAAACATATGCAGCGTCAGGTCACCTTTGTACATCGACATGTCATGTGCTTATTTACAAATCTATTGCATAAATATTCTTGTCTGTTTCTCATGTTTACTTTTAAAATTCGAACATATTATTTTAAATTGCTCAAGCACCTCTTAAGCGCATTAGAAAAAAATCCTTACTTTTATTCGAAGACTTTTAACATGAAAATCAAACACTAGACACAAGGTTTCTTAAAGCTATACTGTATGTTTTACAAAATTTAAATTTCAGATACTTATTACTATAGTGCTATCGTAACTGCCGTAGATATGTACGCGGCGGAACAGAAGAGAGGATTAATTTCCATACATCTTTACCGTGAACATAACCTGAAATAGAGTAATATGCCTTTTGGCAGTGTATGCTTAATAAATTTCTTGAATTTACTAATAGATAAATTTAGAGCGTAAAAGTATAAGTACTTTTACGTAAGCCGTACTAAGGAAATGTTCAGAAGACTACGATTTTTTTAAATTGGAATAAAACTAAACATCGTTTTAGCGCGGATTTCAGTACTTATTTTTATTTTTTCTTTTAACATAGTTATTGTGGTCTTACAGTAAACGATGTAACCGACAAATAAACATATGGCAATAAAAAAATATTATACTTAGAAAAACTTAAGTTTTAAATGACAATTTTATTTTAAAATAACGCTAAAGGCACGTTGACGTTTTGTTGACCGCAAAAATGACGACACCAGTAAATGCATACAAAATACTCGTTTTATCAAAACTTACTACAGATCATAAAATGTAAGGTGTGTCTGAATTTATTTTTGTTCTAAAATATGGGGCCTACACCAATCGACGCTATATTTTTTCTCAATTAAATAAACAACATTTTTTGGGTTTATTTTGTAATAAAATTAATAAAGATATATATTACACATAAGGAAAATGTGCTATTACGTTCCTTAGGATAAGTGAAATTTTACAATTAAGTAAGCCCAAAATTCAGGAATGGCTACAGAAAAAAAAATGAAAATTTGCAATGAAAACAGTGAAAACTTCTTTTTCCACACAAACCACAAAGTAAAATAAAACTCTTACTCTTGCGGCCAAATTTGGCTTCAAAAGATAAAAAGTCGTGTTAGAATGTAATTTAGCGCGAAATATCATATATAAGCATATTATTACGGAAGCCTTAACAGTGTATGAAATAGAAAAATATGTTGTTTATTATTAAGACAATTAAATGGACGTAGTGATTACGGGCGCAGAGAATAGTCCCAACCATTTCCTCCTGTGGTTGCTGTAAGATCCGACTAGGGAAAATATTCACGGACGATGGGTAGCAGCTTCTTCCGAATATACGCAGAATAAAAAAATCTATGACGGAGGGCGTTCAAGAGTGAACAGTAGGCTGTAGTGATGTTGGTGATGAAATAAATAAATAATAATATCACTGTAAAATACGGTTAATTATTTTTTTCTTTTCGAAAATGACGGAAAGGCGAAAAACTTTTGACAATACGAATGTCGAATTTGCTAGCTAGATACAAGTGTGTATTTGTAAAAAAATAATGTACTTACATTACGCAGGATAATAATGTTGTCTGCCGCTTTGAGATGATGAAGCTGATGCGTGACGAGAATTCGCGTGGAATGTTTAAGTAGGCCAGTTACACATTCAGACATAAGATGCTTGCCCACGTGAGTGTCCACCGCCGATAAGGGATCGTCCAATAGGTAGATATCGGCCTGTTAAAATTAGCATTTTTTTACATTATAATCCATCTTCATATAAAAAAGTGCCGGTGACGTTTGGTAGAATAAAGTTAAGACTGATAATATAATGTTGGTAAACAATACCTTGATCACCAATTACGTAGCAAACATAATAGCTACATATTTCAAAAGTTATCTGGCCACTACATATATAATGTCCTATAAATCTACACCAAGCCGAAATTGCACATAGGGCAAGTACTGGCTAACCGCTAAATTGAAAAAAAATCTACGTAATGTATTTTGAAAGTTTCGTTTTCAGAAAAGTACCAAAATGTTTGTAACGTCGCATGGTTGCGGAAACCAGCCCGTTGAAACAAGAAAAGACATTACAAGAAGGTAAAGATTTGTCTTGATAACAATAGAGGCAATGATAATTGTTTTAATTTTAAAACGAAACATAGATTTTTTTAAAATATTTTCTGGTTTTTGTCACAACCCGCCCTATCCAATTTACAAAACTTCAGCTTGATGTTAAATCATGGGACAATCTGTATACACACTTAATACATTTACAAAAAAATAAAGGCGCACGCAGAATCAAAGAGAACCAAGTATACAATAAAGAATGACTTGAATATTAAATTTTGTTGTAAAATAAACGTCATTCTTAATTATATTATTCAGACGTCATCACGATATATATTCTGTCAAGGTCATTTTAACTGGAATACCATTTTCCTTTAAAGATAACTTTTCGTATAAAAAACATAGTGACTCATCGTCGTCTCAACCACGCCCCTTGACCAATAAGAAAGTGTTCATATTGATCAGTTGAAGTACGTCCTTTAGAAAGTACGAACGCGTCTCTATAATTTACTGTAATCAAATTTGTACTAAAGTTATTATTATGGACCGTAAATATTAATGATAATTTTTTAATTTCCAATTTTTTTAAGAACGGAACAGCAATGTCAATATTATCACAAAAAATTAATTTACTTCAATAAACAAATATTTTCTATATCTACCTCTATCCTAAACTAGGACATTAAAAGGTACCTAAAAGCTAATATGAACTAAGAATGTTCTTTCTTTCAGTAAAGCCAAGTTGTTTGTTAAAGATGTCGTTTCTACAATTTCAGTTTAGGTAAATACACTTGATAAAAAATGGTAAAAAATTAATTTGCATTACTTTTGTTACATTTATTTGTTGGTTATACAGCGGGAATTGCGAAACGAAGTTTAATGAAACATATATTTAATTTGCAAAGTTACAAAAAGTTAACGTTACATTCCTGTGGTAATTTTTTGAATGAAGCTTTCAAGTTCATCACAATCATCATCATTTTATCCGTAGGACGTCCACTACAGAATAAAGGCCTCCCAAGTCGATTTCCATTAGATCCGTGGTCTCTACGACAAAACTTTAAGGTCCCAAAGGTCATGTGGTCTGCGCGTATTTATTGGGCATTCTTCCTATTCCATGAGCTTTTCAAGTAGTCATTATAAACGATCCAATGTGGATAATGTTATGAATAAATAAATGAATATGTGGCCTCCTGCCTACTGCCACTTTGACTTGCCTATCAGCTGGACTACGTCTTACTTTCGTCGGTCAACGGATCTCGAGTATAGCTTTCTCTATAGCTAGTTGAGAGATTGTAAGCTTGCCAATAAAGTAAAAGACCTCGTTTCTGTGCCGTAAGTAAACGTTGGAAATGACGTTAGAGAAGCGTACATTATTTTTCAAATGTTAAATATTTTACATCAAAGTTAGTAACAAACCTGTCTGTAGCAGGCTCGAGCCAAACCGATGCGAGCACGCTGTCCACCACTGAGACTAATACCACGTTCTCCCACCAACGTCGCATCACCGGCCGGTAGCAGCTCAAAATCACGAACTAATGCACACGCTGTGACGACCTGTACTCGCACATTTTTTTTATATTAGTTACGTAAACACTACACTAGCGACGTATTTCTGAAAGGTCAATCAAAGAAACAATCACGTAACATTATGTTAAAGATGTACTGTTAAAATCTTGATGAAAGGTACGTTCAAGATAAATTACCTAATCACTTTTTAACATAAGATTCAATATTTTAGTTTTGTCTTATATTAACGTGTATTACTATGACTATTAAATATTATGTACCTTTGATAGCAATGATCTAAGAATATTACTTTTAGAAACTTGATTTCCTTTTTATCGTCCGCTAATCTGTGATTATTACTAAATCAAAATCAACGCAATGTTCAGGCGTTCTATCAATCCAAAACATACTTAACGTCTTACAAGAGATTAATCATAAACTAAAAATAATTGACCGTTCAGAAACAGGCGTCTGTGTTTACATAAATTATCTTGATTCTTAAATTTCTATATTTGAACTGGGTTGATAATAAAAGTGATTCATAAATTTGCTTTAATTATTTCATCGTACTAACACCTGTATAAATACTGGTTAATTTTAAATGAAATTATCATCATTCGTCATCCGATGCCCGATAACACTACTTTTAATGAACACAAAGTATTAAATACAGATAATAAATGAATGAAAGATCTTTCTATATTGAACTAAAATACACAAGTTCCTTATCAGGTATTAAATTGATTAACTAAACATCATAAACCGCTATTTATACAATGAAATAAGCTATTTAACAGATAAAGTTCAAATATCTGGATTATTCCAAATGTAACATCGATTACGTCATTTTCACTTCCGCTATCTAAAACAATTTTACAATCCAGTCATTGACCTTGTTCAATGACTGGATTGTAAATACGGAGGAGCTATTTTAAATAGAAAATGTTTACCTTTGCCATGCGCTGTTAAGTAAATAGTCTGATTATTATTAGTTTATACGTAATTGTAGAATTGTAATTAGCAGGTTGTAATGTACAGCCTTGACCAAAAGTATAATGGGCCCCCGTAATACACATGCACCTAAACAAATCGATGAGGGTTTTTAGGAATCCATAAAACATTTGGCCAGTAAAATTGTGAGAACGATGTTTTAGGAATATTAATACGATATTTTTGTCAGTTTTGCTTTGATTCTATTGATTGAATAGAGACAATCTGTGATAAAAAATGATGATGTAAATCAACAGTATTAACTTCGGTAATTTTAAAAGTGAACTGGAAGCGAAATGCAAGTTGTTGCGACACGTAGCGATCAATAAAAGCGACTCGTTTTCGTATGACCGGGTTACCTTCTTATACCGCACGCGATCGTATGGCAGTCCGAACAGAATGTTTTGTCTCACTGAGGCAACGAATAGCCATGGCTCTTGGCTAGCGTAAGAAATTCGACCACCGCCTAGAGACACGGTTCCGTGCGATGGTTCCAATTCACCCAATATCAATTGCAAAAGGGAAGACTGAAAATAAAATGCAATTTATAGAACTGTAAATAATTTCTCTGAGCGCTTTAACGCTATTAAATTCAAATTAATGTATTAGCATATCCATATTTGAATACAAATTAAACGTTTAATGAACTGTACATTTTTTTACTACGTTCGGTTACGTGTTTTAGGCCTCTATCTGATACTCGCTTATAAAAGAGTATGTTTAAATATAGGATACATATAAATACACTCTTTTGTAATTATCAATGTGTATTAGTGACAAAGTAATGTATAAATAAAAACAAATCAACAAAAAATTTTCTTGTTGTACTTTATTATGCTTATGTTAAAGACAGAGAATTACCTTTCCTGATCCAACAAGGCCGGCCACACCTAAAAACTCTCCATGTTTTATACTTAGTGTAATATTCCTTAAAGTTTCCACGATCGGGTTCTCTTGCCAACTGGCACTGACATTAGCTAGCGTCAGACCTGTTGGCTGGGATTTTTCTTTTTCAATTTGTTTCTCCTTGTCCACACCATTGGTAATGAACCCGTGTGAATTTAGTGCTAGTGAATAAATTTCCTTTGCTTTTATAGATTCCAGTTCGGGTAATAATAAAAATTCCTGAAAACGTCATTTTAATTTAAAAAATGTCCCCATTTTATATTCAAATAAAATATATTTAGAAATAATGTTCACTGATGAGTGAGCAAAACATTTTTAAAGGCAAACATCCAACAAAAAAAGATTTCTTTGTCAATTAGATGGGGTTGTAAAGATTTGGTGTACTTTGAGCTGTTTCCAAGGAACAAAACCGTTATTTCGGAGATCTACTGTCGGCAAGCACGCGTCAAGGATAAGCGACCAGAATTAGTCAATCGTAAGCGTCTAATTTTCTTCCTTTTCTTTCCTTTCTTTTTCCACTCGGCAAAAATTGATCGATATCGGCCGGTAATTGAAGTTGCACCCACCATATAGCCCTGACCTCGCGTCATCGGATTACCACTAAGTTTGATCCCTGAACAAATTCCTTCATGGTAAAACTTTCAATACTGTTGATGGTCTAAAATCTCTCTTAACTTAGTGTCGGCCGAAAAAATGATCGTGTATTTTTCAAGTTGTCATAAAGACAGCACAAGGCCATCGAGTAAAATTAAAAATACATCCTATATTAAAGTTCATTTAAATTAAAAAGATATCTCGTCTATATCATTGTACAAATCAGCAATTAGTTAGTCACCAATCCGATAAATGAACAAGTTTAATCCGGTTTTTATCTTCAATATTTACATTACGATAGAAGACTTAATACAGTCTAGCAACTGGTATCAATTCAACGTGATAAAGAGAATATTTTTTTACCTCTAATCTTCGCACAGATACCATAGATTCAGCCAGAAGTGATAATGCCAATGGGAAAAATATGTTGCAAGCCAGTTGCAATAGGTTAAAATATTGTACTAAGGAGAAAGTGATTTCCGCCCGTACGTCTCCGCCCATAACCACGAAAGCCACAATGGCCGCAAACAAGATAAAACGCTCCGTGAACACGCTGAGAGCAGTCGAAAAACCCTTTATTAGAGAAGTTTTTAAGATGAAGCTCACTTCCATTCTGAAAATAAACAATATATTCAAGCGATTGATGTTTTTTTGTTTTTATACTATTAAGCTTTTATACATTTTGGTATATTAAATAAATAACTCTTAGGTGTGAAGCAAAACAACACCTATTAATGAAATACGTTATTGATTAATATAAAATTAAAAATAATGTCATGTCTAAACATGAATAATTTAAATAAAAAACAATTAGTTACAATTCAGAAAAAAATATTTTTAATAAAATTTCATCAATGGCTTTTCAAGTTCTGTGCAAAGTAATAAACGTCAGGCAAATTTAATTTCGTAACCACTTGAGTACATGAAAGCTAATGAACATTTTTATTACGGGCGCTGTTGATTGCTTTGTTCAATTATTTACATTTATTTCTTTTTACAATGTTGTACAATAATGTACATTAACATTTTTACAAAGCAATCGTCCTTTATTTATAATAAAAAGGTAAATATTTAATAAACTAGTGGGCCATGACATTATTTGGAATTAAGTTATTACTGTTGTGAAAAGAAAAGAAGAAAATATTTTATAGTAACTTGATGTTTTAAACGACTCCTGTTTTCACTAACCTTCGTAATTTGTCTACCAATTTCTCAAAAGGCTTCTCCCAGGCATACATTTTGATGACCTGCACTCCGTTAACAAGTTCGCTCATAACTTTAACCCTCTCATCCGTTCGCTGTGCAATCTTTCCGCGATATTTTCCTTGCAGATTACTTAAATATGCTAAAAATTTAAACAGATGTACATAAAATTTACGATAACAATTTCAATGTCAACACATTATTATATTAATAGTTTATACAATATACACTTGCTTGACGTGAGAAAATGATAGTTGCACTACGTTTTAGTATCAACTTCTCTGCAAAAAATTAATAACATTGTTTCAAAAGGTGAATGATGTGAACAAGAAACCCGTTTACTGGCATTGGCATGTTCCGATTTGCGAATCCAGATTTATAAATATCTTTAACATGGGAAATTAAAAAATCGAGCGAGCTTCGCATAAGCTTTACTAACCTGTGGTAATATATATATATGTTCTGTGAAACATGTATCCTATATAGATTGTGCGAAAGACAATGAGAGAATACTAGACAGTTTTGCTTTAGACCAGTGTTTCAACGTGGAGACCATTTCGCACATGGAGGCAATTAAAAAATGGACTCGAAACGAATTTAACCCTTTCGCTTTAATATAAAAATTATGTATGTTACATAAGAGGGCGTAAGGGTTTAAGAAAGGCAGTGGGGCATGGCACAAAAAAAAAGATGGGAAACACTGAACTAGAGTTTTTGAAGAGCGAAGTGAAAGATAAAAATCGGAACGAAGTAGAAAAATAAAAAAAAGACTATTTAAATTCCTGGCGTAATTTCTTGTAAAAAAAAATAAAAAAATTAAATAATATAAACACATTAATTTATTATTGTTAAAAGAAATAAACCTATTTTCATTAACTCTGACACTTTAAAACACGAGGAAACTTACATTTAATAAGAAACAACATGTTTACAACTACAGTATTTTTTATTAACAAAAAGTGATTGTTGTTTGGCTTAGTAATCGAGATAACTTGAATTTAAAATCGAAAAATAAATATTCAAAATTGTATCATCAAACCTCAGACATCAACAATCAAATACATAAGGCATTTTCTGCGAGGTTTAGACTTTAAATTTCGCCTTGTTTATATCGCCAAAGAAAGTTGTAGCGTGTTATAAAAACATTGGTCTGAGGCTAAATCTTTCCACGTGTTCAATTATATTGAAATATTTTTCTATAATTGTGACATTCCAACAATTTTGTAAATAATAGAGATGCTTAATAGAAATCGGTGGTACCTTGAACGACAACGGTCTGTACGAATATAACAGCTAGAGCTGCCAGTGTAGCCCAGCCCACGTGTTGCCATACTAAATACGATACGACAGGAACCACTATCGGCATAACCCATATGTAATTCAAGAAAACCGCGGCCAAATCAAATCTATTCACATCGTTGGACATTAAATTTATTACTTGACCAGGTTCAGTTTTACCCAACGCCCTGCGGTTAAGTTTTAAAATCTAAAAAATAAATTTTAATTATATTATTACCATAATAATTACATTTTTAATTTTACCTGTTGTAAAAACAAATTACCAACCTTTCTGTATACTATCGAACAGCAAGCGATCCTAACTCTCATTCCAACGCGGCCTTGAATCAAATGTAAATGAGGTAATATGAGGGCTGTAGTGATGCTTAATAAATTCATAAGAAAATTATGAATATGGGCATTTCTATAATTTTCCGGAGTTTTTTCTCCAGAAAAGTACCCAATGAACAGTGCTAGTGTATAAGGAACTAAAGGCCTAAAATAAAACAAATATAGTTATATTTCTGAATTAATAATAACTTAGATATTTCAAATACTATTTATATACTCACCATAAAATTATAAACAAAATTCCAACAAGGAATCCACATATCATATATTCGAACCAAAAGGATCTAAAGATAGCCCTTGATAAGGAGGGCTTTGAGCCATTGCGGTTAGCATTTTCGAGCTCTTTCTGCCACGCTTCTTCCAAGCGGTCGCCAAGGCGTCCCGATTGGTCTCCGGAGCGAGCTTGAAACAAGTCTTCCAATGTTAGACCACGCTTATAGCCTTTGCGAAACAAGGAGAAGCTCCACCTGTTAAAAACGATAAAGAATAAGCAACCAGATGAAATTTTTTAAAATATACCATAATGAATTCACTAAACATTATTAAATTCCATTTAAAAATAACAACTGTTTAGTTGCTGGCCTGCACATCTCATCAGGATTCCGAACCGCTGGTAGCTGGTAGCTTACTACTTGATTACTTCAAATAGCCTTTAATTTGTAAAACACGTAATTTCTTATTTGTATCTCTAAACGAATAAAAGAAATTTATAGTTACATCTCCGTCGGTTGCAACACATTTTATGCGTATATTATATGTTCATACTGCATAACATAATAAAGTCATAACTATTAACGATCGTGTCAGGCTAGTTACTGTCAGATTATCGTATTTATGTAATTATCATTAACCTCATATATATAAATATCAGGTTAATCGATCTATAGACAATAAAAATTAGATCTATCGTTGGGCACTGATTTTATTATACTGAATAAACTAAGCTAGAGTGCTATTTTTAGACAGAATGAAATGTTTCGACATCATCATTTCAGCTGTATGACGTGCACTGCTGAACACAGGCCTTCTTAAAAGATTTTGAATAAGACTAGTTAGACATGGCCTGCATCCACCGTCTTTCTTAACAATGTCGTCTATTCACCTTATAAGTGAACGTTCTACCCTGCGCTTGCCTGTCTGTCGTCTGCCCTCCAGAACCTTAAGACTAGCGGCCATCTGCTTTGCACGCTAAGTGGTCTACCTACTGCCACAATGCATACAACGCAATGTGGCAGTTATAATTCTAAGTACAATTTAATTGCTAATTAGCAATAGTTTTCACACACGTATATTGTACTTTGGCGTTTCACTGGAATAAGCTAAATCAAGAGTAGTTGCAGCCCAGCGGTAGAGGCCTGAGACTTGAGATCCTAGGTCGCGAGTGGAATTCCCGGAACGTAATCTTACTCATATTTGACCGAACTCCCCTGTTGCGAACGGGTCAGATCTGCCCGAAATAAATTAGGCTACATTACATCGAATCGCCTTAAAAATACAGTTTGCTCTAGATGTGCTACAGACCACAGGATCATAAACAATAATAATTCATTAAAAAAAATGACAGGCGCCATGTTCCGGCACACGAAGGATTAATTATATTATAACCTAAATTTATTTACAATAACAAAGCTCGAACCCTCTTGCAGGAATATCGGCTTGAATGAAACGTTTTTCCGAATTTCGAAGCCGCCAAGTATGACTGAGAACGGCACCCGAGAGAGAATTGTTTAGGTAATCTCCAAACAATCGGATTACTAAGAGACGTATTGCGTATAATAAAGTTAACAAATTAAAATTCTTTTAACAAGCTTAGTGCTGATTTCATTAATAAAATATTTGCTTAATAATAAATTATCGCAAGTTTGCAGACTTTATTCTACACAAAGAAACTAAAGCAAATTTGTTGTATAGACATACGGTACATCATACGGTATCTTTGAACGCGGTTATTGTTGGTAAAAAAGCTTAGTTTATCTAAATATTTGTCATAATTTTTCTTTGCCGTAGAATAACGATACATCTACATCCCCATTCTTGACTACGCTGACGCGTGCTACCTGGATGCCACTGAGGAGCTTCTAAACAAACTAGAGCGTCTCCAAAATGTATGTATTAGATTTATTTTCGGTTTACGTAAGTACGATCATATTTCCCAGTTCCGATCGCAACTCAAGTGGCTTCCAATTCGTCACCGCGGGAACGCTCATGTTCTTTCTACTCTCTATAACATCCTATACAATCCCTCTGCTCCTTCTTATCTCCGTAACCTCTTCCACTTCTCCCGGGCCCAGGACAAACCTTGTCGTTCGAACGTAAGGACGTCACTGGCCATCCCCACCCATCACTCTGATTTCTTTTCCTATTCCTTCACTGTCCATGCCGCAAGATTATGGAACGCTCTCCCCTACGAAGTACGTGATTGTCCATCATTACCTGTATTTAAAAAGCGAGTCAAAGAGCACTATTTATCGCTAGTTGTCTAGTATATATAATATTTTTAGTTATATATGTTATATATGTATTTATGCTTATATTATGTATATATATTATTTATTATGCTTATTTATGTAAGTATATAATATGTAAGTATACATTTATGTTCATGTTAAGTATGTAATTATGGTCAAAAGTCGTATCTATTGTAAATATTTCAATTTAATTATTGTGCACGTTGTGTCTGCCTTACTTTTTATGAATCTCCTTCCGTAGGCCTACTGGAAGAAATTTCTGGTTAGAAATAAGTAGTGCCTGTTGTGTCAGTTATATTTGTATTGTTACTTTAGTGTTTTTATTGTGTACAATAAACTGTTAAATAAAAAATAAAAATAAATCTATCTATATTATTTTTAAATTGAAAAACTTTAGACGTAATTAAAACATACCATTAATGTATAAGTTATACACATGAGACGCATGTTTTAAGGTATATTCTATATTTTATTATTATTAAGTTATATTATTGTTATTGTTTATTGATATTTTATCAGATTCTAATTATTTAATTTTAACTTTACATGCTTTTTAACTAATCTGAAAAAAATAACAATATACCAGTAATTTTATAGCAGTAGTGACATCGATACGAGATTACAACGTCGAGGATCATTTCAGTCGTTGAACCCAAAATGACATTTTTAAAAATACTTCTGCACACGTTGACGTCATTATGAACAAAAAGATAGCAGTTATATTACTTACACTTTATAATACAACTGGTATATATATATAGTGTATACATAAGTACACATTTTGAAAGTAATTATTTTGTAACTTAATCAAATGATTTCACTTCCGTTGATACTATAATAACATTTTTAACATGATACTTGTGGAGTTAAACTTTTATCATTTATGTTATTGTAGACTAAACGTTAATTGGTATAATAACATCATAAAATATAATTATTTGTATTTAGGAAGACAACTATTTATGCCACGTGTTTCGCGGATAACCTCAAAAAAGAGCACCACTTTATGAAACATTGTTGGTTAAATCTTTGTTTTTTACGCATACAAAATATAACTTATAATAAATTGATACCAATAAATGAGAGTGACAAAATTTTGTTTCAATATTTTCGATACTAGATATTCCTGCGATGGTAAATTTACAGTGCTATCAATGTCACTAACTATTTCCCACATAAATATTGCTACACTAGGTTGTTTGTTCAACAGTCTTAATTAAAGCAATTGAAATAGATGAAGTTCTTAATATCAATTGTCAAGATGCTTCAATGGAAACAAATAAGTGCTATATAACTATTATAAAGTATATTTATTTTTGTTTAAAACGAGCATAAAATGATTTGCTTATGATTCACATAATTATTCATGAGAAATCAATATTCTATTCTTCATTTCATAGTCAAAGCGTCAAATTAACCTTTACATAATAGGAAATAATGTAGAAATGTATTACCAAACGCAAATTTTAAATGTAATGTTAGGTTATAATTTAAAACCTCAATTTTTCAAAGGTTGTGACATTTTTTAAACCTAGAATCACTATTTTTAATAAAATACGTTACAATTTTTAGCGCTAACTTTATTTACTGCCATTTGGTGACTCATTTTAAGGTTTTTTCTCTGCAGACTCATAAGTAAGCATCTATGGCAATAACATATACCTATATTATATTTACGCAATTGCCTATGATGAAGTAGGCATTCAAAATTATTTAATCTACTATTGTGATATAATAATAATCTAATAATCTCATACATTTTTATCCATTGAATGGAACTCTAACTAGATCATTCCAAAAATTGAAGACCACAGTAGTTTATTATTAAAACTGTTTCAAAGAAAAATATACATCGCCAGTGGAAGGTACGCTTCTAACGTAAACTTATACACGAGTTGCCTCTATTACATTGATGTCGGTGGCCAGAAATAACATCGGATCTTTTAATACTTCTCACGAAGCACTTTAATAAAAAATAAAATTAAAACGAGAAAAATAGAAACAGATCAACAGTTAACTGTGAACTATTCTGATAAGAAATTACACGCATGTTGCGCGTGATGTTTTGTTACATATAATAAACACGCGATGACTAGCAGTCATCAACTATTAACACGAGTCAATGAAACAGAATGTACTCAACTAGTGTAGAATGCGGGCTTGGCTCTTATTCAAATCTTATATAAGCACATATTATCAACCCAACTTAAGTATATTTGAAAAGACTATGGATAATTTTTTTATTAGCTGTAAAACAACTGCCAACAAATGTTAGTGACGTTTGGTTTCCTAAATTAAATCTGATGCACTTGCACATGACCAAACACATTACTTTTAAGAACATATATATATATATATATATATATAGATATGTAAATATTTATAAGTAATTTTGAATATATACCATAGTCGGAAAAAATATATGATTATAAGTATCGCATCGGCAAGATATATTGTTTTGTAACGTAAACAAAATCAGGGCTCAACCGTGACATTAACACTAACATTTTAAAGTACTGGAAAAGGACTTGTGTTAATGATTTTGAAACTATATATACATTTTGTCCTTGATTTTTGTAACCGGTCGTCGATCGGGTTATAGCCTGACCATGCATGAATTTCGTAAACCAGACTTTAAACAGTCGTACGGGTACGACTGTATGAATTATTAACCAGGTATAACATTTCTTTTTGTATAGCAAATTTATTTAATACAGACTGCTTTAAATTAAAAGATTTTTTTACGAAATTCTTTAATAAACTTAGCATTTCTTGCTATTTTATCTTTTTTAATATAGATAGCCGGCAAAAACTAGTGAAAATCCTTTTTACTAACGAAATATTTCATGTATGTACATATGACATTTAAAGCTTATTTTGCATAACTACGCTATTATTTACGGAAGGTTTTTGTTGCTTTACTGACATTTACAACGGGCTTGAGCGCGCAGAGCACAGGAGCTGAGCCCAGACCTCATTTTATACAAGCAAGGCTCCAGGCTTCCCACGGTAGCTCCAGTTCGACCGTAATTTATTACTTTCATAACCGGGTTGGTAGATCGCGAAGCTCTTAGTTCTATTGAGCCGATGCTCTATGGTGTCTTATCGTAAGAGCTCCCAAGTGGGACCTCAGCTTGGGCTGTCATTGAGTTCACGTATAGCATTCTGATTAAAGAGCGCCCCTGAGTGTCGGACCTAGGCTTGGTCAGTTGCTATTGCCTGCCTACCATTACTACCACTTCGAAAAACGATACCGTCGGAGGAAGTGGAAACTACAATAACGCTTCTATCTAGGATGGTCGGTTTTCACCTCTTATACTTCCATAACTGTCATCACTGACGACATCGATCGTTAAAAAATATATTTTGTTGTTTTTGTTTGTCATGGCAGAGTCAAAACCATGACTATATCGGGGACATTTTACCAGTTCTTCAAATTAGGCTACAGATTAGGTCCACCTGGGAGTCTTCATCACAAATAAACCACGATGCTTCCGTATTTTTTACGACCTGGAAGTCTGTGAATGACACCCGGTTTAGCATGCGTGAATAACTGTGTAAGTATGGATCAGCTTACTGTTTTACAATTTATGACTTTAATTTGACAGTGACATTTTATTCTCGTTGTTTAGTAATGGATAGAAGCGCCTATGGGCGAAGGCTGCCTTATTTTCAAGACTAATGACGTGCACACGAAAATTGAGACTGTCATCCGGTTGATACCTAGATACATATATATAAAACTTGTTTAACCTATGGATTCGGACTGTTCATATACGTAATGAAACTGGGGAAGCCGAGATTAAGCTTGAAGAAGAGCATTTATGACCTTTTAGACGGGTTCATCTCTATCCTTCATATCAGAAACCAGAATATAGTTATTCGGCTGTTTATATATATTTTATTTGATGTTCTTTCTTGATTTATTTCTTTATAAGTGTTCTGATTAATAATTAACAGTCGTGAATTTTTATTTTGAGGTTTTTTATTTTTCTATTTTAATGTAAGCACATTAAATATTTCATGAAGTATTATTCTGAGCTTTTTCGTAAAGCCTTCCACATATAGCGAGGAACGACATGTGCGTACATTCCCATGAAGTAAAACAAAATTTATGACGGTACACATTACAAATTGACAAATATTGCAATTAAAGTGCATATATCAAACATGTTTTAACCAACTAATATCACTTAAGCTTTTTTGTAGTATTTTAATGTTCTACTACGGCTGAACCTAGATTTAAATGGATGTTGACAAGATTTTTCTCCTTGAGTAATGTAAAATATTATATAAATAACATTGCAAGTTTAATTCCATTTTTAATTTTGCGTTCATTCAATATTTTTTTCTGAATACGTATTTAACTATGTGTGTAAAGTAAGCAACTATTTTCTTTAAAAATGTTTTCGCAAAACCGTTCCGTGAACGTGAAATCCGTGAAAAACGTTTCCGTGTTTTTTATTAAGACCATCGATTCTACGAGATTAAGTTTGATTACATCATTTTGTGCGTGGCCTCGTCGTTGGCACCGTTTCACCATTCCCCATGAATATTGTCGCCAACCAAGACATAAGTGTGCCAGTCAAAGATCTCTTCGCGTATTTTAATTAATATATTGCATCGAAATTAATGATTTTGATAATATCGTCAAAAATTTGCATTATAACATAATCTCACCAAATCGATACTTTAAATAAAACAAATGGAAAACATTTAATTGGAAAATTAAAAATTGTAACGTTTATTATATTTTTCGGAAGGACCTTAATAGAAATCTTTTACTACAATCTATAAAAGTTGTTTGACCTTAAAGCGTAATAATTATCTACTTCAAAAGTAAACAATAATTGATAAGTGAAGACCTATAAAGATAACATGATTTACACGCACAAGATTAGTTCAGTCATATGCCTAATGAGAAACGTGGATCTGGGATTTTATCTCAAATCAAATGCATCTTCATCATTTCAGCCGTCGAACGTCCACAGCTGGACACAGGTCTCACTATTACGTAGGTTAATATGGATTTTTTGTAGTATACGAAAAATTAAATATATAGCATCGATTAATTTACAATCAATACTTTGACTTTTATTTAAATATGCGTTTTAACATGGAAATTGATTTATCATATATCAAGGTATTTAAATTCTTCGGCAGAATTGCATAATAATACGCATACGTAATAATAAATAGTATTTGATGTATCCGCAGAACATCGAAAAAACGTATTTTGCATACTTGAGCATAAAATATTACTATTTCGATTAGCTGACGACTTAAGTTTTTAAAACAAAAGTAGTGTCTTTCTATACCATACACGAGTATTTTGATGCATTTGCTTGCTTCGTTACTAACGCAAACTAATGCATTATCTTGCGGTCAGCAAAACAACAATGCGAGATAATTCGTCATGGTCTAAAGTCTATTTAGTGTTTAGGTCCAATAAAAATAATGTCATTAAAAGCATTCTAAATTCCTAAGGATAATAGAAACATTTTTTTATTTATTATGTATCATAGGTAAAATATACTAAAATTCTTATTTTGTGGCTGCAATACATAGGTTTTCTTACATCGATATATATGCAAAATATAGATGATGTATAGAAACAAGATTATATTTTACACATTTTCGAAAAACCTTTATTATGCTTATATAGCATCTACCAGTCATGTACTATTTATTTCAATTTAGCTTTTATTTTGTGTAATATTTATCTATTGACTCGATTTGACAAAACCATGGATTTAAATTTAAAAAAAAACGGCTACAATTAATACACAATATGTGATAGTAGTAATTTTCAGAAGATGGGAAATAGGTATCGGATATTCAAAAGCACCTAAAGTAATTTTGTAGGCCAAAAATGATTGAGGCGACTTCAACTAGTTACTTATAAAATAATTACCGAAAGGAACTTTTTAGGAGTCTACCTACGCAAACACACAAGCAGGTATAGTTATGCGCTTCACTCGCGTATTAGCCCTGCCGTCATTTTCACAATACAAAATTCTATTTCATAACAAAACTTTCCGAACTGGCAATAATGTCAGCCAGACGATAGCAAGTTACCAAGTCGGGAGAGTACAATGCTACGCAGTAAACCGGTCGTGGCGGAGGGCCGCTCTTAGCCTCTGCCATATGGATGTCATATTCACCTTCAAGTCGTCATGTCTGGGTCATATTGAAATAAAACCGACCAAGTTGGGTTCCGGCCCTTTGGACCGCCTTCAGTTGTAATACTAAACGGGTATACTCTATGGAACGCCCGCCTTGGCCATCTAAGTGCTCGACGGCAATCCCAATCCGGTATAATAGTAGAATTCAGCATAGCCGGGACTCCCAAACTTTGCTACCCATAAGAAAAGTTTTCTTTGATATTTTGATTTAGGCTAAACGCCATTTGCACCTTGCCCCCTGGAAACTGCAAATGTCACCTGCGCACTACGTTAGTCCAGTCCAAAAAAAATTTAATAAGCCAACTATTCAACTTTACAAAAATACGCATCCGAATATCCAATCTCTGATTGATTTCTTTGATTACAAGCAAAAAATTTTCGTCATTTTCATAAGCTAGCGCTTAAGCACAATAGCTTATGGATTAAGTTGTAATACTTCAAATTACATATTATTTATTACTATATACCAAGTCAACTAATCTCGAACATACATAACTTTAACAGTACAAATGATAACAGCGTTTAGCGATAACCTAGAGAATTTATAGCGAATTACACAATGGAATCGAGATTTAAGCACGCTGTTGTTTATAAAATAAGTAATACAGCATTTCTCGCATTGCTAATCGCTGAAAGAATAAAGCCATACTAATTATAATCATTATGTTTTCTACGTTCTAAATAAAAATTGAAAAAAAATTACAATAAAAAATCCTTGGTAATGGATATATGTATTAAGTTATGAACACATTTTTATTTAAAAAGTATCACCCAAAAATTTTAACGTCGTAATCTGAAAAAAATAGAATTTGGCGAAATATTGTCTATCGACAATCAAACCTATGGCCTACGGTCATACGAATAAGTTGTATGTTCATTATCTTCATTTAATATACACAAGCTGTCCTGATAGGATTTGTACTGTCAAAAGTGATTAATCTGTTGCAATCCAATAGAAAAACTGAATGAATAAAACCAATTCCAAAATGATTCATTTATTGCTTTAATAGTATACAACTATTTCTTACAAAAATTACTTTTCTATTTTGTTACTTAATATATTAATGTGATTATAATTTCGTTGTAGCGGTTTCATCCTAACACGCCTTTTTGGTTTAATTTCAATTAAACAGGCTTTATTTACTCGCACATTCGCTTTTTCCTTCCACGAGCCTTAATGTCAATACGAAAAAATCAGCCAAATCCGCCGTTTAGGAGTTTTTCGCTCTACACCACATTAGGCGATATTTTTTATAGATAATGAAATACTATTATTTGAAAGAGCGACTTTTATATTTATTTTACTGTCTTGAAACTATAGACAGAAAATTTCATCTTCATCAGCTTTGTGTTTTTAAAAACGCTTCGAATAACCTGAGCAAAGAGCGCTATGGATTTGGAGGCGGCGGTGACACTAGTTCCACACGTTTATTAGAAAAGGTAGTAAATAGTTGCATGTTAAGTTTTAGGTACATTTTCAATAATATTACAAAACGATATCTATTGGAATAAACATTTACACTTTTACATTGCTTAGTTTATTGGACAAGTTCAAAACTTTCCATGCATTACCAGTCTCTTTATTTTATATTATGTAATGGTAGTAATACCCATATAAAGCTTTCTTAAGTTTAAATTAGGTGAATCTTTGACACAGACGTAATTATTAGAAGACGATGTGTTTCAATGACTCATTTAAAAAAAAAAAAAAAAAAACAAGAAGCATAATTTATACATAAAGACATCCTATGGTACTTGTATAATATTAATACATAGCTTCAACGCACATCACGATCTCTCGATAATGACTATTGTACTGATTTCATTAAGCGTTGTAATAATAATAAAATAATTTTGTTCAATCACGCTTACTATCATTCAGGAAATAAATTTTATCTAATTCTAATTAAAACAATATTATCAATAATGAATAATTTATTTTCCAATGAGTAAATTTTATAAATCTACTCGTTAGTTTACTTGTTATGACATTACAGGTATGAATTTAATTACTTAATATTTTACACTCGTTTTGTATAAGCACTAATTATTTAAATCTTTTTATCATCTCGTGTAACTAAGGTATTTATTGACACTAGTGATCACATTAAACGAAGAAAGGTTAATTAGCGATCGGTAACATGTATGGATGATGTTAAGCCTATCCATACATGAAAAAATGCAATAAGGAAATCTTAAGTAAGCTCAAGTCGATAAAACCGTAAATTGAAATAGTGATGGTGACAACCTTAGATGGAATCTGTTGACGCAAATATTAAAACAGTTCTTGCAACGTATCATTGCAAGAAAAAATAAAATATACTATTAATGAAATAAAACTTAAAAGTCACAAACCCAATTTGCTTTGCCTCGCAAAATATAATCATAAACAGGTAACAACTTCTGTTAAAACAAATTACCGGTTATAACGCTAACGGAAGAAGTAAATACAGTAACTATACAACAAATAATATATAATAGGAAGCGAAGGTTGGTAAACGTCGTCAATAATTTACTATATCACCAAGACCAAATTTCTAGTACTGTTATCTAAATTTCTTAAATTTAACGAACATGTAAATCATTTATACTTCTTGGAGTTACAGTCTTGGAGATACGATAGATGTATGTTCTACCCAATACATGTTATCCTCAATAACCAATTACATCGATTATATAGACAGGTATATAGGCGAAATTATTCTATTGTATTTTAAAAGTTTTCACATATATTTCAAAGGTTTATAGCTTATAACTAAAAATGAAAATAACTAATTTTTTTTAAATAGAATTTTTTAAATATTACTTACAGTAAGAAAACTTTCGATAGAATATTGGCTTTATCGTGAGGATTCTTGTCTTTGAGAATGACTTTTGAATCCATCGCAACTGCTCATATGTTGGTACCACTAAATAAAATTAAATAATTACAAAGTTTACTAATTTAACACATTAAAAGTTTATAACTAGTTAACTCGGGTATTAATTACTACGTTTATAAACTTTATTGCAAAAATTGCACAACAATCTGGCAACTCGGTCTTAACCAGACGCCTCGCGAAATTGTATCCCGTGAATTTTTAGTTTTTACACAACGGTATTGCACGTTTGTTATAGTTTACATAAATATTGATTTCATTTTGACTGCTTTTATTCACGAAATTGCAAAAATATTTTTTTAGTTACAGATTCTTGATAATTGTAAATTTAATCACAGATTTTACGACACAATATTTTATAAAACATGCGCATATTCGTGCACATGCGTCAGAAGCCGATAACGTACTGGCAAAGCAGACTTAGCCCGGCGAAGTGGCTAGGTCGCTCTGTCAATCGTTCATCTGCTACATCGGTTGTAAGCATGTTCCCGTTTCATTATGCTGAATCACTGATACTAAGAATAAATACCATTAAAGAAATCTCCTAAAATATCACATTTTAAATCAATTTAAACTATCATCTTTAATAGTTATGCTTACATTCATACGTGGAAATCGATAACTAGACGTGAGAGACTTCTTTATTTCTGGTTCCACACAGAAATGAAAATTTAATTGAAATTTTATATAAAAAAGGACCTTTTTAGTCAGAATGTAAAACGAAGCTTTTTTTTTAGATACAGCCTGAAATATATCAGGAATTGGAAAATATATATGTGCTGATCGCAACGTAATTGCGGGACCAACATTTTAACAAGCTACAACGTATTTTGTAAAACATCGACTAGATGTCACTAAACATTCTTTAAAATTAAATATTCTTTTCAAAACGATATATAAAACTACTGCCAGTTTTTATTTTTTATTTTTAAGAGAAACTTAATCTATCAAAGAAATCAAGGTATGATTTAAAAGAATTAATTTTAATTTTTATTTTGTTAAAAATAAACAACTTTAATTTCTTTTCAAATTCTCCCATAGTAGTTGCCCTCCCTTAAGGCAAAATTTATTGTTAAAAAATTTTTAAATAAGAATTGCAGCGGCCATCATCAAGAACATGAATGATGAGGAATAATAACGATATTAATTAATAATAAAGATGAAAGTAATAAAGCATGTGCAAGTTGTGTAAATGTGTTTGTCATGATGACAAATTTTAACGTCATTTTATTTATAAATTCAATCAAAGTTGCGAAATCCCCGTCTTAATCTAAGGCATACAACACGTTCCTAAAGTTTTAGCTTTAAAATATTAATATTTGATACCACGCTTTGCTGTGTACCGTATAATCAAGTATAAAATATTAGCGTATAAAATATTGTATAAAAGTTCAAATGCTATTGTTCCCGTGTTGAAAAATTAGATGTGATGCTATTTAAGTCATAAAATTTACAAAAGTTTTTAGAATTTAAAATGAGATTAAGGACCTTTGAGTAAAAAAATTGTATTATGAGCTAATAATTTTTAACCTATTATACAATGTAAACATTTACAATAATAGTATCCATGTAAATAGAGCCTTATTCTTTTCATTGTTAAATTATGTTCATTACAGCGTGTTATTTATGCATAAAGTATTTAAGCTTTACATTGCTAATTAGTTGTACGAAACTTTATTTTACAAGAGTAAAAACTTTTTTTATAATCAGTTAAGTTATCTTAATGATCAGTGTATGAGATAAAAATGGTTTATGGCTATCATTATAATTTTACGCAAATCTGCACGCCCTTCCCATTGTTTTTGTTTCTTCTGTTTAATTTATTTGTTTTAAAAAGATTGTTTTCTATTTAGATTATAACATAGATATTATTTTAAATCAATAAATATTATAAATTAGTTGGTAATGTTGGACATTATTGATTTTTAATTCCGCTTATATCATTATATCAATGAGTTTGAAGTTTGCTTTTAAAATTAACCCTAAAAGTAATAAGCGACGCTACATCGTCCTATTTTTACAGTTTGGGAACCAAGAAGTATGACATATGTTAAACATATATAGCGTATGTTCCAAGGGGAATTTTATATAGGCGGCCGTAAAAATGAAATATATTAAATTATTGATTTATATTAAAAATACACCTATTTATGCATATTATATTATTAGATTTGACTAAGCTCTTTTTTTGCGTAATAATGGTTTAAGTCAATTTTGTGCGATACATAGATAAACAGAAATTAAATTTAAACAAAACTAATTTATTATAAAATAAAATACTAAATAAAGTTGATATTAACACGAGGCCTATACTTAATGTTAAAGTTTCATGAGTTCTGTTTATTTTCCCCATTCTCTGACATGCATTTGACACAGTATTTTTCTTAGATTAAAATTACCTTTAAGTTTTAAAATTAAGCTTCCACTTTTATTTTAGTTTTAATTATTTATACGTTAAACAATCATCTAAGAAATAAAACCAGCCCTTTCTATTATTTTGGTTCAAATTCAATCGATACTTAAATACATCTCACGATTTCTATAGAAAATGAGATATACTACCATGTCATGAGAATATAAGCTCGTTACATTCGAGACTAAACTTTTATAACTTACCTTTCGACTTAATTTATTTTAACACTTTCTTGAGTATGTAAGAATTAATTTTTTTTAATATGGTACATGCATACATGATACGTAATCATGAATTCCTTTTTGTGTTTTAAAAAGTTTGATAACTAATTTTATAATTCTGAAATTTAGATTCATAGTTGATGGACAGTATTGACGTAAAATAACTTACTGTTACGGATCCGAGACATGGTCGCTAGCCTTATAAGGCTCAAGGTCAATTCTTTGTCTTTAGCAATGGAAAAAGCCATGCTCGGAGTTTTTTCGGAGATATTTTAGATAAAAATATTATTTTATGAGTTAAACAAAAATTTTAATAATTAAAAATACATGGCAAGTAAAAATTAAATGGTTCTCGATATGAATGAGAGGTACATTTCACGATTTGTCATTTACGGTTTCTTATTTACAATTTTAGTAGTATCATTTAACAATACGTTTAGGTCTAAAAGGGGTCGTGAGAAATCATTTGGCCTTACGTATGTTTATGACGGAAATAAAGATTTTAAGAAACTCATCAAGATAAAATATCACACGTTGATAAACGGCACTCGATTTTATTCAATGTGTCAAGATGGTTATCATCTATTGTTTTTTTATGTATCTACAACATGTAAATATTCTTTAGGTATATTATACCCATTAATAAAGAAACAACTATAGGTGTTGTACTTTCACAAAACTGAATTAACTTTTGGATTGTTGGATAGATAAAATCAATAACATTTTCTTTTGATTTTAACAACCATATTGTTCTGTTCATTCAATTTAATCTACAGAAATCTTGTTAACAATTTAAAAAAAAATTAATCAACGCTAAGGCAGTTCTACATGTTTAGAAAAATAAAATACAAAACAAGTTTCTCAGTTTATTAATGTCATGTTATAAAAATTGTAGAAACACATTTTTTATGCTATAAGGCTCTTTGTACTTTTCTGACATGTTGGCTTTTAGATTCTTTAATAGCCTGCTCTAACTTATTAGTTAGATGTATCAAATTTGGTAAATCACATTGCAAAAGAAAATGTTTTATTATGTTTTGACATTGGTGTGCAGTCTTCGCATTTTGTATTGTTGAGTTAATTTGTACAGGAGCAATATTATCCAGGGTTAATGTATCTTGCCTGTAATTATAATCCTCTATTTGGCCAAAGCTTTTAGGAATTGTAACCACCAAATTAATAGCAATAAGTGGTTTAATTATTTGATTACACTTTCGAGATGCCATCTGAAACAAAAAAATTGTATTCATGATTTCAATATCAATATGTATATGCATAACACCATTCTTTGAGTTTACTGTTAGTTTAAGCAAGTAGTCATAATCTGTTCAAGTAATATATTTAATAAACAATATAATATGTTCAACATGCAAGATTTAAAGATTTATTAATGTATGAATTTCAAGAATAAAATTCTAACATTTAACTAGCAAAAGCTAATTTTATTTCTAAAAATTAATAATAATTTAGACTTGAAATTTTAGCATTAAAAATTTAATCATTAACTTTTTACCTGAATTTCAAATCTCCATGTGAAATCTAAATATGTAAAATCTCTTTGTTGTAGTTTATTTAAAGCGTTAGATATCTTTTCTTTTTTTGCAATGTACAGTTTAACTAAAACCTGTTGTTGATCATTTGAAAATCCAGCTAATGATAAGGAAAACTTGAAGTCTGTTTCATTTAACTAAAAAAAACATTAAATAATAATATAATAAATAAAATATTTCAACTTAATATAGGATATTATTATTATATATAATTTTAATGATATATCATAATTTAAAAATATCATTAAAATTATATATAATATATTATATATAATTTTAATGATATCAGTTTGGCATGTTGGCATAGATTGTAAATAAATCTTAACGGTTTTACTTTTGCACCATGTACCTTTATGTAGGAGTCCATTGTTTTATTTTAAATTATTCTTTCTGAAGATCAAATAATACTTCTACATGTAATATCCCCAACCTTATTCATATTATTACTTTTGATCAATAATTGCAATCATAAATGCATGTCATTAGAAAAATGCCAGAAAATACTTATTTGATAGAAAATTCAATTAAGTTTAGGTATTCTATAATGTCATCATTATATTATAACCATCTGAAATCTGTAGAGGCCCAAGACAAACTCAGCTTTTTTAGTAATTGCTCACAAATACCTTTAATCCAGTTTTTAGAGCTATTGAAACTCGAGATATACTTTTACTCAAAAAAATCTTTTCTCAGCATAGAAAATGATTTTCAAACTTTTTAAAATTGAGTGCTTGACTGTATAAACAGCATAGACTAAAACAATCTCTTTGTTATTAAAAAAAATTATCAGAAATAACTCTTTGGTTCAATAATTTAAGTCTTACTGCAATTTTTCAGAAGTATTTACTATTATACTTACATTATGTTTACATCCCTCCACTATAAGATAGGCAAGGGCTTGTATTAAATTTTGTATGCTAACTAATGACACATTGAGTTTTTCTGTAAACAGTAATGAAAAAAAGTTAAAAAAAAAGACTATAATTTTGTAATAAAAACTATGTAAATCCTTACCAGCAGCTAAATTGCATCTCTTATCATTACTGCCATGGTCAAGATAATCTATGGTCAGCTTACAAAAGTCAACCAAAACTGAAATAATAAAAAAATTAATATCAAAATTAAATTTATTATAAAAACAGATATTCAGCTAATTGTTAAAACCAATATTACATTTAGGAGCATGATAATGGTACACTGTATAATTGCTTAAGTTATGTATGTACAGTAATTAGAAAACAACAGTCAAAACATCATTTTAATTTAACATAGTTGATATATAAGCTAGTCGCGTTGACCAATGTTATTGCTGGAAAGTAATTTTAATTTTAAGAAATGTTTGTTTGTCAGATAATCTGATTGATATTTAAAAAAGATGTTAATATAAATGGATTATTTAAAAAAAGACTGACAAAGCTAACAGGCATCAATTACAAATTATGTTTACACGTAATAGTAATTTTTAATGTTTCTTCACTAACTACCAACTCAAAAGCGTAAATAAACAAATAACAATTGCTTTACATATATTAACCTTGTGCGGATTGCTTATGCAATAATCCGAGATGTTCTTTTTGCAATTCGCTAAGAAAAATAATCATTTTTCATAATCACAACATGAATAAATATATCTAGATGTGAAGTTTTATATTATGCATTTGTCACTGATAAGAACGAATGTACTGCCAGCTATTAAATAAGTTTTGAAGTTTACTGTTTTAAAATAATATTTCTTCGAACTTCTATTACATTTACTTGTACAAAAATTAAAAAAAGGTATTTGGACAGAAAGGAAAAGCCTCTTTCAACAAAATTTTACTTATAAAATTTAATTCCGAGGAAACAACACAGATCTTTTTATTCATATTACAATAATTTACACGCTTTTAATACTACTCGTTTTCAAAAATAAAACATAAGCACAACATAATTAATAATAAGTCCTCTTTGCAAAATGTTATAATGTGTGGCTTCACCCAAAAGTATTAAATTAAATATGTAGAGTTCAAAGAGAAATCGATATAAGTTAGAGATTAGGAGTTGGAGGATACCAAGTATCTATAGACGAATATTAGTCTCCACCTTTCTTCCTGAGCAACGACGTGAGTGAAATTGAAGCTTGACCCAAAAAAAATTATCCATTAGTATAACTTAAGAAGATAACAAAGTGATAAAAACATATCGGCTTCTTTTCGGTTAAGTAATTATTATGAGTTGATTACATTATTATTGTAATAAAAATTTCTGTTTTTTATCGTATCTATATTTAATTAAAATGCTTTATATTTATAACACACTTGTAAACTTGTGAATATAATAATAGATAAGTTTAAAGAGAATCATTGGTATTTCGTTTTAAAATTTAATTACTGGTTTAACTTCGACATTTAAATTAAGGCTTGCAACACTTCAGGCCAACATTGCAGGGTAGGACTTGAACGAATTGTCATTTATAGTTACAATTCCTTTTGACATCGTTCACAATTTTTCAGTTTACAGTTTTGGTATTCAAGAGACCAAAAGTTTTTCATATAGTGTTATGGTTGCGAAAACAGCATCTTCATCATGGCTTTGAAGAAAGTTAAAGGGAATTTCGAACGGATGTTTGATAAAAATTTAACTGATTTAGTACGCGGAATCAGAAATAACAAAGATAATGAGGTATTATTTGCCGATAGCTCTTAATTTAATTTATTTATTGGAATAATTATGAAGTATAACCATCATTAGTAATTTGGATGTTATATTAAAAATTTTAGGCCAAGTACATAGCCCAGTGTATGGAAGAAATTAAAGTCGAACTAAGACAAGATAATATCGGAGTGAAAGCTAATGCTATTGCTAAATTGACATATGTAAGTAAATATTTTATCAATATTAAAACATGTATTAAAATAATTTCTATACACTCTGTATCTGTTTTTATTGTTGAGATAATTAATTCAAATTTTATTGTTATTATATACCCAATGAATCATAAAAATTTGTTTAATTTTCAGCTTCAAATGTTGGGATATGATATATCATGGGCAATATTCAACATAATTGAAGTTATGAGCTCAAATAAATTTACTTATAAACGTATTGGTTATTTAGCAGCAAGTCAATCATTTCATGCCGATTCAGAGTTGCTTATGCTGACAACAAATATGATTAGAAAGGATCTGAATGCACAAAATCAATATGAAGCTGGTTTGGCGCTCAGTGGATTGAGTTGTTTTATTTCACATGACTTGGCCAGAGATTTGGCAAATGATATTATGACATTAGTAAGTAATTTTTTATATAAAACTAGCTGTTAGGTACCTGCTTTGCATGGCCCATGCTGCTTTATATATAGGTATGCATTTCATGAAATCTATTCTCGCTAATTATTAACATGCAAGAAAAGTATTAAAAGTTATAACTGCCATCGGTATAAAACTTAACTAAAAAAATAACTTTCCAAACTATACTTTGTAAAGTAATTTTTTACTTGACTTTTGGTTCTAGACATATTGTGAAGAGTATATATATATGTGTGTGTGTTTGTTTATACATACATATATGTATATATATATATATATATGCTACACTCATGCGCCTTACCAAAAATGTAAAATTTGCAAACATCTAATTCCCTTTTAATGCTCCATATGAATGGTATAACAATACTTGTAGAATTGCATGTCTGAAGTGGTGGGTGGGCTACATTGTGCAACTGATGGCCTTTGGGACCAAAAGGTTCTCAAGTGATGACTACAAGCCAGTAAATGTGGTGTGGGTAGGCTCCCCTTTGGGTGAACTCGCATGGATGTGGTCCTTGCAAAACTCATGATTGTGGTCATTTTTGGAGGTGGCCTATGCCATGCAGTGGGTGTCTATCGGCTGTAAGAAGAAGTAGACCCAATAATTTAAAGCTTTCCAGGTTATTTAAAGAAATACTTAAAACATTATTTACTTCTTATTTTGCTTATACATTAAGTTTAAGTACATTATTATATTGTCTATTCATTATACTCTACATATTAAATGTTCTAAGATTTTGTGAATGAGTGGCATATATTTGTTCAATTGAATTTTTTTTACTTATTTATAATGATTATGAATATATGTTATAACACATAGCATTTGATTTGGCACATCCAAAATGTTGCTATAAATTTTAACATACAGAGTATAAAGAGCTTAGTAAATAAATAGAGCATGCAATATATTTCAGATGTGTCATCAATGCCTGGGTACTCTAACTGAATTAAATACTATGTATTATTAACAAATATTAAACATTTATTTTTAGATGAGCTCGACAAAACCATACCTGAGAATGAAAGCTGTACTTATGATGTATAAGGTATTTTTAAGATATCCAGAAGCTCTTAGACCCGCTTTTCCAAAATTAAAAGAAAAGTTGGAGGATCCTGATCCTGGTATGTACTAAAAATGTCTTTTATTGACATTATATGAAGACTATGTCTAACTGTAATAATGAAAATAACAATGAGTTAAAACCTAACAAAAACACATTAATTTGTCAAAATAGAATGAGAACATTGAGAAAAACTATGTCATGGATAATTTGTGTAAACAAAGTATTACTTTCATCTTACAGATTATCTACACAAACTGTGGTAGACTAGTAATTATGTACTTGCTTATGATCATCAAGAGCTAGTAAATAAGTGTCATTATTATAACTTTGAGAGAGCATTAAAAAAGCTACTTGTTGTTTAATTCAGGCTCATAACATTGAACTGATGATTAGATAGAGATCTGTCAAACAGCCATGGTATACACCAGGAGTGGCTAAACTGTGGCAAGGTAGCCACATGCACACCGAACAATAATTTGTGGCTGTGATCAATTGTTGAATTATTTCAATATTTAAATTTATATAACCTATGTGCAGCTCCTAAAAATTCGAAACAAATTACCAATGTAAACAATTATTATTATTATTCCACCATAAAATTAATGAAATCAAAACACCGACCATAATTGACTAACTGGCATTTTAAGTATTATTAGGAGTGCTGTCATATACTTGTGCCATTGTATGTAACTGCAATACACATATTATGCACTTTTGTATTTAATAATTCTTGTTAAAAAAAAATTGTTTGCGAGTTTTAAATATGCATTCAATTGCAGCACACAAAAATTTTCAAATTTTGAATAACAGCTCAAACTATCAAATAGCCTCGGCCACCCATGGTGTACATATCTATGAATTATACACAACCAAATCCCACAGCCAATTTCAATGTCTATCAAAGATTAGACAAAGTCATCATGTACACAACAAAAATTCTATTTAACAAAAAGTATTTATTGTGTCTGCTGCAAATAATGCGAATAGAAATATGTAAATTATAACTTTATTATCAGGCAATCTTGTGTTAGAAATGGTACACTAGTAAAGTTTCTTATTAAATTTCATGGGTTTGTGAAAATAAAAACAAAAAGGCAAATTTAAAGGATATTTTCATATTATAATGATAAGTCACTTAAAAATTTGTATACACATCACAGAAATTTTTTTTTTTCAACAAAGACAAATTCTTGCCATTATCCTAGTCACTGCTAATCATATACAAATGTCCTCATTGAGCCCAAGCTGGCCATGTTGGCTATTTAAGTATGTTATCTTTTATAACACTTTCTCATAATATATTGACATTATTCTGATTTTATTTCAGGCGTACAATCAGCAGCAGTAAATGTTGTTTGTGAATTGGCAAGAAAGAACCCTAAAAACTATTTATCATTAGCGCCTGTGTTCTTTAAGTTAATGACAACATCTACAAATAATTGGATGCTGATCAAGATTATAAAGCTGGTATACATTGATATTTGATGCTCAAGCTAGCAATAGTTTGTTAAAATGAATTATACACTCTCCCCTCACACACACAATATACATCAGAGATTGTTGTCATTGTGATTATCATACTGATTGTTTTTTTTTATTTAATTAAAATTATTAATTCTCCACAGTTCGGTTTAATGACACAGTATGAACCAGATATTGGAAGAAAAATTACTCAAAGCCTCATTGACCTAATTTGCAGGTACCAAAAACTTGTGAAACACACAAGTTTGCAAGTTGCTAGAATCGTTAACCATTTTCACCAGTTACAATATTTTGAAGGTTTCATAATACACACAACCACTCAATCACTCACAGTCTGGTTTATTTAAAATTTGCAATTCTAATGATATCAATGATATTACTATTTAACGGGATTACTGTTTCTTTATTTTTGATTTTATTCATTTGCTTCATATCATAAGATTATAAGCAATATATTGAGTTTAAAGTATTTGTACTTCAAATAAATTCTTAAAGAATTATATTGTAATTAGTAAAATAACTTTATTAAATAACAAACATTTGTTATTTTATAAAGTTATTTTGATCATTTTTATGTCAATAAGTTGAGGAAATTGTGTCATGGAAGAATGACATTGCAAATTTTTAATTAATCCTTTATCTGGTAATGATTTATAAGAGAAATCACAAAAAACAGCATGTCCCACCTTTTTTATATATTTTGCTGCGAACAACCAAAATCAATGCAACTTTAGGAATACAAGTAAATCTGTCATTTTAATCAAATTGAAAAGTGAACCAGATGAAAATATGTCATAACTCTACAGTCTTCCATATTTACGCTGTTTCACATAAGCTAGTTTAGTGTCATTGTGTTTGTTCCAGTTTGGTGCCTTAACCCCATTAGAGCCTCGACTTGGCAAGAAACTGATAGAACCATTAACTAATTTAATACATAGGTGAGTTCAAATTATAACGGCACTTAGTTAAAATCTATTGAGTAATTGGTCTCTATGGGGTGAAGGGAATGTAGTGCCTATACAACAGCATTGTATAATTTGACAGATTTCAGTTGGTATTAAGCTATGTTCCGGAGTAGGTAGCTTTCACTGCTTCTTCAAAATTTTGTTTTTAATTTCTCTGCAGATAGCAGCTGCGGCAAATAATTGACATTGAATAGAGTTAATTTAGAATTTTCTGCTTTAAATGGCAGTATGCCATTTGTTTAGATAACACCAGCCTTATGCTTTTATAGTTATTTATCTGATTCCTGAAACTATGTTCACAAGTCACTGTATTTTTAATTCACAGCAAAATATTACATTTATTTTCTTGTTTTGTTTTGATGAAAATAGCTATGATTTTTCGATGATTAATAATCACGATTATGTTATCAGTCAAAGTGTTAGGTGTTTTTACGTTTGTTATTAATAAAGAGAATGTACATTATTCTCTCAATATTCTTAACCGTTAAATCGAGAGAGTTAAAAAACAATAGAGAACAAATCCATAATTAACCGATTAATTTTTTAATGATACATTATTTGTACATAGTAACATACTACTGAGTGTATGAGTAGGTTTTTTTTTACATATTATCATGTACTGTTTTTTCAATCATAAGTTATTTTTAAGAAATAAGTTTATAATAATTTTGTTTTTAACAGCACATCTGCTATGTCTTTGCTGTATGAGTGTATAAACACTGTGATAGCTGTACTGATAAGCATTAGCAGCGGAATGCCGGGTCACGCCGCCTGCGTGCAGCTGTGTGTCCAAAAACTAAGAATACTCATTGAAGACACTGATCAAAACTGTAAGTGCAAAGAAATTAATTCTTTTACGGCCACAGATTGCTTGTCTGGCTTGAAAGTCCAGATGCATTGTTTATTATTTATTTCGCATAAATATTTGCAAAATTAACAAATTGGCGGTAACTTCAAAAAAAACTGCTTCATTCTTACCGGAGCCTTCTGTCTTTTTTTCTTAAAAAAATTGCTCAGTACTGAAAAATCGACACACTAATTTTTAATTATAAATTTCCTGGTACAGAACCATGAATTAGTTAACATTTGAAAAATTTTTGTTAAAAAACCCATAAGATCCATTTTAAAATATGTTTATTAATAGGAAAGGTAATTCGTTGGAATTATTTTTTTTAAAGTTATATTGTTTAAATAACTACCATTTCAATTTTTGCACTCTTCCGAGCGAGTACGAGAATATTCAAATACTCGTGGTAAAGAGACCGCGAGATCGGCCGACATATTTTCTCTGATTATTTCTATCAGGTAAAGTAGCGTGTTTGGTTTATGAATGTTGATATGACTCTTTAATTAACTCCTGGGTCAAGGGATGTCGCCTCCTCTCGAAATCGGCTTTTTTGGAAAACATTTCTTTGACCACATACCAGAACTCGTTGGATGTGGCTCCTGTAGCTTGTAACAACACTCCATCTTAATGAAACCATGTGTTACGATTCCGGCAGCATTGGTGTCAAGAAGTCGTTAGACGTGTTTGCTTGGGACATGAGATTCAAATATTAATAAATTCTTGATCCAACCTGTATAATTTTTTTTAAAGTATAAAATGTAATTAATTATTGCAGTGAAGTATTTGGGATTACTGGCAATGTCTAGGATACTCAAGTCCCACCCTAAGTCTGTTCAAGCACATAAGGATCTAGTCTTAGCGTGTTTAGATGATAAAGATGAATCAATTAGACTGAGAGCTTTGGGTCTTTTGTATGGAATGGTGAGTTAGTTTTGTTAAAATATTTTCATTTAAGTTTATATAGCAATATAGTTAATATTATTATTAGCAGCCGATTTTCTTACTGACAAATTTAGATTAATATTATCAATTGTTTAGAACATATCATGATATATGCCTCGAATAATAATTTATATCAACATATTATTCCAAAAAAACTGGTTTATATATAGAAATAGAGTTTTAATACAATAATGTAGCATACATCTTCTAGGACATAAAAACATTTTTAATCTTAATTACTACTACTCGTACTATGGCTCCTACGATAATTGAATTTTTTTCGTCTATCTCGTTTGATAATTAACATAGTTTCTAAGGTATATAAGATATAATGTCTACTGAATGTAAAAATAAATTTTAAAAATTTCAGGTGTCAAAGAAAAATTTAATGGAAATTGTTAAAAAACTCATGGTCCACATGGAGCGAGCGGAAGGGACAATGTACCGAGACGAACTACTAACTCGGATGATAGAGATCTGTTCGCAGAACAACTACCAACACGTCGTAGATTTTGAGTGGTACGTCACCGTTCTGGCTGAACTCACCGAAATGGAAACAAGTGCGAAACATGGTAAGATTAGCAATATCTAACATTCTATATTCAAATCGCCGGACAGAGTTATTGTGACGCCCTTTTAATCGCACTTTTGTAAACAAACAAAAGAGACAGACAATATCAATAAGTGTAGAGAAATATAAAGATGCTTATACACGCAACTATTTTTAACAAACTAATTAGTTTAAGTTAGTTAAATATTGTCATTTACTGATTGATATCCAGTTTCCGAGTATCTCTTATGTTAATAAAAAAATCTGTATTTGTTTCCAAGTTATAGCCAATGGCGTCCATTTTTGGTTCAACAATCTCCACAAGTTCGATGCAATTTTTCTACTCGACCTGTATAATTTTAAATATTATAGACAACTAGTTTCTGTATCATTTTTTAAATTACGAACTTCACTTCACAAAGAGACTTGGTAAAAATATTCTTCTGACTTTTCATTCAAAGTGTTGAATAGGTGAATATATTTACTTGTGTTTAGGTGATAAACCTATACCCGTTGTATTTTTTCCTGGGCTGGTGTAGACTTACATTTCGCCTCCATTTAAACGCATTCTTACGTCGTTATTACAAGGGAAAAAAGTTATAATGGTGTTATCAACTCGGTAATAAACTGTAGTAATAGAATACATTGTAGTATTTAAAAATGTATGAATATTTATTATTTATAGGGAATAACTACAGTAGAAACTTATTAATATCTAGAGGAGTTAGAGTTTACAATCCGTTCGCGTTATTAATAAAATGGTTCCTAATTAGCCATTGCGTTCGCTAGGCATGCTTTCCTCTCGTCTAATAGAAGTGTGGCACTTGCAGGGTGCATACTGGCGCAACAGCTGACAGAGGTGGGAGCCCGAGTGGCAGGCGTACGGGAGTTCGCGGCGCGCGAGTGTGCGTCCATGTGCGCGCGCGCGGCGGCTTCGCCCCCGGGGCCTGCCTCGCGTGAAGTTCTATACGCCGCTGCCTATGTACTTGCCGAATACTGCACGTTAGTTTCAGAAACATATTTATGCTACTTATTATTACCGCGTTTATATCATATTTTTCAGAGGCTATGTTATATAATGTTAGCTTTATATTTATAATTTGTTGAAGGTTGCATGTCCTTTTGCCAGTTGGCAAAGGCTTAATCTAACTTTTTTCAGTTTTGTTTATCGTCTGCCACTCTATGCGTTAGCATCCCCGACACTTGATTTATATGTGACGGTATTCTTTATTCCGGTTAGAAGGCGGTAGACTGCTTCCCAGACTAACAAACTAGGGTATTCCCTTAATGCATTTAACCCTCATTCAGTACACTTTTCGTTTGCTTTTTTTTCGGAAGTTTTGATTTTACGTGTGACCATTCTCTCCATTTCTCTGAAAGGTTGATTTTTTTCATAATTAACTTGCCATATATGCAATGTTTTCTTTTTTACTTTCTTCTAGATTTGCTTTCCTATCGCGAAAATTTCTTTAGGGCAATGTCCATTTATATACACTCCAGTAGGTAATTCTTTCCCATTATCAATAACAGTTAATTTCTTCTAACTTGAAGTAAGTTGAACTAGAACAAGGCAGGTTAATTTTTTCTAGGTACCTCGACATACTTCTCACTATCAAAAGTTACTAGCTGTCCGCGGTTGTTTTTTTCGTTTTTAATTTTCGCCTACTTAAAAACTTTTTTCTCAAATTTTACGCTTATTAATATATTTAGGAAAAAAATATTCCTATATTTTATAGTAATTAAAAAAAAATTCTTCTAGCTCTGGGCTGATTAGTTAGTAATACAAAATCATAAATATATTGGCATAAATTGAAGTTAATTGGTATAGTTCTTTATATAAATCCTTGGTAAAACAACTGTTAGCCTCCATAATAATAATAGACTGGCAGACCATAGGAATGCGACGAGCTGTCAATATAAAAAGTATAAAAAGCAATTTAAAATATAAAGAGGTCTTAAATGTCCCAGTCAGTCGCCTTATTTGATTACCCCAATTACAGTCTTGCATTGAATAAAAAGAAATTGTTGAATCTATCACAGCATGGAGAGCATTATGCGTGAGTCAATCTCACCGTTGCTGTCGTGCGCGGGCGTGGGCGGTGCGCACATGCGTGCGCGCGCCGTGTGCGTTCACGCTGCACTGAAGCTCTGCGGCCGGCTGCTTTTGAATTACGAAAGGCGTAATGATCTGACTACGGCCCTCGAAGTATGTTTGCACATTGTTCCATTTTCAAATTTATTTCCTGTTAATCCGCCTGTTTATTATTTCATCACTGTGTTTATTGAGAATGAAGAAAATTATTAATGGTAGGTGTTACGAGAGACATTGGCTGGTCTCCGGCCGTTGCTGTGTAGCGATGATATGGAAGTACAGGAGCGGGCGCACAACGCGAGTGCGTTGCTATCCCTCGTACTCGCCCGCCTACGCCCCGATGACCCGGCGCTATTGGTGGACGGACTTGTGATGCCCGTAGCAGATACGAACTTCGTTCACAATCAAATTGCCACATTAGTCGAACATGAGCAAAGGTGACCTTTTTAAATTATGATTTTCTTACTTTATCCGTTAAATAGATCTACTTCATCAATATCATGTCAATCGATAGATGCCCACTGCTAGGTACAAGCCAACCGTGAAGTCTAGCGCTACTCACATTCAACGCCTTCCCGCGATCTTAACTATGTCGTTGGGCCGCCTAGTGGGAGATCTACCCACGCTACGTCATTCTCATGATCGTCACTCGAGAACCTTTCGGTCCCATTAGCCGTTGGTTGCACAAGCGATATCTCAATTAACGTTTGTTTTATTTTATCTAAGACAATATTCTAATGTCCGGCATATGAAAGATTGCACAGTGTGTGCCAGTGTTAAATTAAAAAATGCATAACATGTTTCATTGATCAGTATTAAAGAGAAAATTATGCATTTACAAGCATCAATTGCTGCGGACTCTGTTGTTGTTAGAGTTTGTCATACTATTTAGCGCCTTTTTATTGACCGGTCTCTCACTGCTGCTCAAACAGCATTTACAGATGAATTAAACACAAAAATTTTTTTTGGTTACAGTAATGGTCTACAAGAAGAAATAAACGAGGAATTAAGTAATGGCGAAGGAACAGTTCCTGGCTTCAGTGGTGGTTTGATAGAAGAAATAGCGGGTCTATTTGATGGTGAATTAAAACCCGTCGCACCAAAAGCGCAGAAAAAAGTACCCATGCCAAATGAGTAAGCAATTAAAACCCATTTTGCCGATGAAAGTTCCAGTTTAAAATATTAGTGTTCATACCAATGACTTGGAATAAATAATAAATAAGTACTAAATTCCTACAAGTATCAAAAACAGATTTATTCTTTTATGCAAAATATGGTGGACGCTTTATTAAGTCACTTATTGATAAGTTAAGGAAATAAAGTAATTTCAAGTCTATCTACACATCTGTTAATTTAGTTATCTGTTTTAACATTTGTTTGGTCTGGATTTTATTTTCCACGCATCTAAATTTTAAATAAATATGCAACCAAATATTTAGTCTCTGGAAATCTATGTTATAAAGATTTTATGATGAGGACTGTATTATTTTTAAGTATATTGCTTCAATAAATAAGTATATGCGTGGTAAGAACATAGATTTGATTTTATTTGGTGTATAATGTTATTTCTTTGGTAATCAAGAGAGATGTGGAGGTGACTTGAGGTGAATGTCATGTTTCATTTCAAGTTACTACTACACTAAATAAAATAATCAAAGTATCTATTTTCGGAGTCTGTAACTGTGCACAAGTAAGTGTAGTATGTTGTCACACTTGCTAAAGTAGGAATAGGTTTTTGCCCTCACTCGCCCAAATCATAATCATTACAACTTTGGATTATCCATCTGAATACCTTCTCTGATCTTGAACTATGCGTTTATTTCGCGTACACTTTGATTTTAAATATATATGTTAGATATTTAAATTGTAATTAATTGTCTAAACAAAATATATATTTTTAGTCTAAATTTGGATGATTGGCTGTCCCGTGACCGTTGGTCTTCTGAAAGTTCGAGTTCAGAAGGTGAAGGCGATGAAGCCGCCGTGTTTACTGCACCGCAAGAAGAAACTAGACCTCTTTCACAGTTTACTCCTGAGGAGCTTCACATGGCAAGTTTTTAAAGTATTACTCTCTAATACCACTGTAAGTTGCCTGTTATTTTTAAAATTAAAGTACATATCAAATTTCTGGTCGGGGAATATATGAAAAAAGTAATTTTATTGCCACACATTGATCATCAACATTTCAGCCAAGGATCTTCATTATTGAACATAGGTTTTCAATAGGGCCGGTTTGCAGCAATCTGCAGTCAGCGTCTTTTGAACTACACCGTGGGTCTTATACAGCACTTATCGGTCCGTGGTCTCTAATCCGAAATATTAATGCCCCAACAGCCATTAGTTCTGCACTTTGTCTTGTCCACTGTATGTTTTATACATATTTAAATTCTTATATTTTTTGATGGAACTGCATTCTTGAAACATGTAAAATGCATCTAACAATTTGACCTTGCGAAACATAACGTAAATAATATATAATCATAATATAAATTCATCCTAAATGTGTAATCCTGTATTTGATTTTAAGCAATATCTTTTCGAGATTATGATATTGAGCTATTGAATTTTTGGGATAAAAGGTATTGCCTTGTCAAAGAGAGACATCAACAAAATTATATAATATTGCACTTTTGTTCACCTTCAAATCTATTTTAATTATAATCTACTGCCTCTTCTTATTCTACCTAATTTTAATTAGTTACGTGAGGCGCGAAGACAGGAGCAAGCAAACAATCCACATTACCTGAAGGATGATTCTCCAAGATCTTACCAACAAGACGAGATTCCAGTTGCCGAGCTCGCCTTGGAAGTTCCGTTACAGATACATAGTAAGTAATTGTTGAACGATATTTTTAGTTCTGATCTCTACACATTACAATTCTTAACCGAGATCTTTAAAAAAATAACAATAATTCTTACCATATAAAATGAAAACAACAAATTTATTGTAAAATTATTAACTGGTTATGTCATTATTTTGTGCTGTTTGTGATTTATATCGTTTTTTTTTTCAGCTAAACGATCTGACAAGTACTTAAAGATAAACAATAAAAAGGCAAAGAAAGAAAAGAGACCGACCAAAAAAAAGAAAAGCAAGCAGTCTGAAAAACACTCAACCGAATCGGACAGTGAAGGTAAAATTATTATATTCAAAATATATTTCGTAATTCTTTATAAAATTTTCGTTTTCTATTTAATAATAGAAAACGAAAATATTTATTTCTATTCTAATAAACAGCATTCATTTTTTTCAATTAAAATAATTAATGTTACCATTCTAGCACTTATACTAATTTCTTTTTTATATAAAAGTTCTCTAAATAGCACAACAAGCATGTTAAATCATTATACATTTTTTAACCTATGTGAGGCATGACAGAACGGAACATGACAATTTTATGATGTCTAACTTTTCATAAAAGGTAAAAAACCGGCTACTACTTCGCCTTTGTGCAATTAAAAAAGTATGGGTTCTGATGAATAGAAAATGAAGATGAATGAATATGAATAACGAAAATATTTCTGCCATACTGTTTGGAAATATTATGTTTTGCAAAAGAAATGTTTACCCAAAATGTATGAAATGTTTTTATTCATTTAGATTTTTAAACATATCATGATCTGTGTCGAACTTTCAACTTGAGAAACCATGTATTACATAAATAGGCACAATTTGAACCACACCAGCCTAACGGATGATGTAATTTCTGGCATTTTGCATGAATGTCTTTCCTAATATTTTTTTTTTACTAAAAGTTTTAACCTATATTTGTTCAATCATTCTTCATAGGTACTTCATCACACACACCGGCACAATTAGGGTACACAAAATTAACTTTCTTTTTTTCGACTTATACAAAATAATTACCTCTGCTCAAATTAATAAAAATAATAATTAATTAGGCAACAAAATTTGAAAAGTTATGACGAAATTATGAAAAAATAGCGATTCATAGATTTTTTCTTTTCAGTTATTATCGGTTTTAATTTTAAAATTAACACAAAAAAAATCAATATCGAGTATTGCCCCCGCGAGCCCTTATTAGTGCCTGTATACGATTGCCCATATTCTAAATAAGGTTGTTGATTAATTCTTGAGGCAAATTGTCCCATTCTTCCACCAATGCGTGGTTTAAATCATGAACATTCACGGGGGCTGGATTTCGCTGTCGAACGCTTCCCAGAATGTCCCAGGCATGTTCTATGGGATTCATGTCAGGCGACCGTGCTAGTCAGTTCATTTTAGTAATACCAACCTCATTAAGGTACCTATTCACTTGAGTAATCAGTATGAAGCCGCGTTATCGTGAATAAAAATGAAATTATCGCCAATGAGTGAAGCAAAAGGCATAACATGGGGTTCTAGAATGTTTGTTATATACCTTTGTGCAGTAAGTGATCCATTTTCAATGATCACTAACTCTGTGCGAACTCCCAAACATATGCCACCCCATACCATTACTGACACTCTACCATATGACACAGTTCCGGTAAAAATGGTTTAGTTATAGCGTTCTCCTCGATATTCTCACATCTTTTCGCGTCCATCTACGAAATTGACATAGAAAAGGCTCTCATCGGTGAATAAAACGTGGCTCAACTCAGTTGTCCAGTTACGATGCTCGCGAGCGAACGCTAATCTTGCTACAAGATGAGCTGTCTCGAGTTATGGAGCTTGGCTCATAAGATTTTAGCCCAGCTGCAGTTAGTCGTCTCCTTACCTTACGTTCACTTAAATTTACGTTACGGACTTCTTGCAATCGATTTCGGGTCTAAACAGCAATTTCTCGACGATTCCTTTAAGTCTGCAATGCTATAAAACGGTCCCCTACGTCTCTGGTTGCCCGATTTCTGCCTTGCCCTCGCCTCTAAACGTAAGATCCAGTTGTCCTGTAGCGTCATAGAAAAGATGGTGTATTTTATACAAAGAATAAAAATAATTATCAAAAGAAGCAAATCATACTTGTTATATTAGCTCCTAATAGATACCGGACTGTTTGTATTTCGTGCGACAGAGATAAAGCTCTACGGAGCCGAAATTAGCCGATTGTCTCTTTCCAAAAGTCGATGTGCAATATTTATCGCCAAGTACAAGTGTATAAGTACAAGTGTACAAGTGTTAGTCTTCAATATAAATGAATAAGAATATATTTTTATATGGAGAATATTTTATGTACAGAATTAAACTGGGGTTACTTGAAATTATCAAACGGCATACGTTAAGCTTCTGGTATAGATGATACTTTATTATTACAGAGGAAGAAGAAAGAATTAACCGTCCAGCGGTGGAGGAAGGTGGCGAGCTACCGGAAGGCGCGGCGGTCAGCGACGATGAACCGCCTACGCCCCACGACGACCCACACCGTGCCCTCGACTTGGATCTCGAAATGTAGGCAAAACCTCTTAAACTAGTGTCTTCTTCTAAAATTAGTGACTTCTTAGCTTTGTCTTCCAAAAACTTATATTTTTAAACCATTCTTGTTTAACACAAAATTCGATCCAAGAATCATCAGTGTTTTTTGGCTATGTTAAAAAATATACAAATATTATACAAGGATTCACTAAAATATCCTTTTCTATTGTCTGTGATTATTTTTATTTCCTATCTTTTTGATAGTTAATTAAGTTTTTGCAGTTAATATATATTCATTGAATACAACGCTTTTTTCAGGCCATTACGCGATGAAGAATTACTTTCTTCGAGAATACACCAGTACCCATCACCAAAGACTGGTCTATTGAATAAAAAGAAGGAATCAAAGAAAAATAAAACCAGTGCAAAAGTTTCAACTGAAAAAGTCTCCAAGAAAAAGAGAGAGAAAAAAACCAAAAGAAGTAATAATTTAGACTTAATGATGACTGAGGTAGATAAAAAGAATGTAGAGGAAAATTTGTTAATAGACAACTTAGAACAAGGTAAATGTGAAGATAGTTTGAAGCAGAACTCTATGACCAATGACGAAACTACGGATCGCGGTAAAAATAAGACTGAAAAACATAAGAAATCTAAAAAAGATGGAAAGAAGGATTCAAAGAAAAAGGGTAAAAAAGGTATAATACATTGCTAATGCAGTTTGATGCAATTCATTAAATATATTTATATATTCATCCTTTTTCCAGACAAACACGAAACTAAGCGTGGATATGAAGAAGCCTTGGGTATCTCGACGCCAAGCAAGGAAGTTATTTAGTGTAGAGAAGAATGAGCCACATTCTTCGTAGGAGGAGTCTCAGTGCAATTTTTTCTTGAACAACTACAATATTTTGTTATTAGTATGATATAAATATATAGGCATTGCTTTCATTTGTCATTCTAAGTGAAATGTGTCCATTTAAATGTTATATTTAAATATTTCTATCAGTGTAGAGTAAATTATATGTATAATCGTGTACAGTTTTATTAAGATTGAGATTTATGTAATAAATAACCTTCATTTACTTTATATTGTTCACATTTTTAAAACACATTCACTATTGATCTTAGAATAAATATTATGAGATCATTTTATTTTATTTCGTGGATTCCGCTAAGCGGAACAAAACATTAGTAAATGATACAATATGACATTTGATTCGCTGGTAGTTATCGAGGTTTATCCTGACTTCTGGTGTTATCTAAAATTATACTCTTAAACGTACTTATGGCCGTTTAGGCCTAAAGCTTCTCCAGTAGACTACAAGCGGCGTGCGTAGACCCCTACTAGGTAGACCGATGACAAAATTAAGGTCGCGGCAGGTCGCGTGCTGCGAGGAACATGAGACGACTGGTCATTGTGACGATTTGGGGGATGCTAATGTCTTGCAGTGGCCGTCTAAATCGGGTGAAAAGAAGAAAAAAAAAATAACTATAGTCTAGAACAGTGATTTCCAAAGTGGTCTATATCGACCCCTAGGGGTTTATAACAACCTGCAAGGGGTATACGTCAGCGAAAAAAAATTTGGGGGTCATTGAAATGAAAATGGGGGTCCACGATAGTGGATCTCAACACATACACTAATAGTACCTATTTACTTTCATCATACTATCTTATAATATCAAAACATTTACATCATTTATAAAAGTACCTATAAAGTAAAAAAATTATTATATATGTTTAAAAAATTGTGTAAGTTGTAGGATGTTGGTATTCGCTTTGTGGTCGCAATACATTTTGAACTTGTAAAAACCTGAGAGTCGCAGTCTCAGAGCTTCGCTACCTTGCACTGACTTGTTCAATTCGTCACTCTATAAATACGAATGTGGGACAAACACGTTTATTCGTTTCGTTCGTAAATTTACTGGAAATCAATATCAAGTAAGTAGGGGTTCTACCCAACACGGAAAAACATGGCAAGGGGTCTACGACACAAAAAAGTTTGGGGAACTCTGGTCTAGATTATCAGATAAATATTTGCCCAAATATTTATTGGTTAAAAAATTATGAAACTGGTGAAAAAGCATAAGGTTTATGTACCTTTTTTGGATTAGTTGTCAGTTATCTTTTATCAGGCATTGCTAGTACTAAAATAACATGTCTGAAATCACTCCTACGAAAATACAAATTTTTGACATGTTACCTTAAGAGTCAGTGTTTATCAATAAAACTAAATATAATGTGTTAATGTTTATTTTAGTATAAATATTAAGCAAATATAAATAATTTAAAAAAACAAAGTAAACAGAATTCCTAAATAAATTACGTAAAATGTTCACACTCGGCGTTCCATCCGCGATTATTGTTGTTTTTTAGCGATTCGTTACGATTTCGTAGCGCATAGCGACGATCGTGACGCCTCTAAGTTTTACATAATTGGGAATTAGTGTACACCAGGAGCGTAACTAGTTTGAAGAAATTTTTTTTTATAAAACGAAGTAGTTGCGTAAGAATAAAACTATGTTGGTCTGTTAAGAAACTGTTTTTTAAAATGTTGCCTTTTTTATTTTAATACTGATATTTATTAATATAGATATACGCCACTGGTGCACATTGTCACGTGCTGTTACTTATTTATTTTTAGCTTATTAAGGTTATATTTTTTTGAGGGACGTGACTGCTTTACAGTTTTTTCGAATGAGGCAAAAGAATGCCATAAACAAATCAAGGAAGAAAACTGATACCAGGACGCATCGAGCCAATAACGAGCTAGATGCAATGTACATACGAGCTCTTATGCTGTTATGTACTGCCTCGACTTCTTCTGTTTAAGAGCAAGTTTTTCCACCTCCACCACCGCCTTTCGCTTTGTAAAAGATATTTACCTTTAAAGAGAATTATTTTAACAAGTTAGTATAATCAGTAAGTAAAACTATCAAAAATTTTGTAGATGGTTATTAAAATTTACGCTGTGATGTTGCAACACCAAGCATACATTTCAGTCATAAAAACAATTTTGTGATATGATATTTAAAATACAGATAATAGAATGTACGCAAATTATCGGTACATTATTCCTTCCAAATTATAGAAATTACAGTGTCTACCAAAAATGTTTATGCGATAAGGTAAATAAAGCGTTTAGCGTGGTACAACGCACTTTCCGAACTTGAAAAGAGTTTTTGTAATACAAAATAACTCCTACACAACATGCGTGACAGTTATGTCCTATGCCTTTTTCGCAATTGTAAACAATTACGAACGAATTCATTACGTATCTTTTATTTTTCATCTATACATCTTTATTGTGTCCATTTATTAACATGGAAAATCAATCTTATGAAGGCCAAATTTAAAAGCACGTGATAGGCCAAACAAAATCTCGGCTTTCCGTAGATAAGGATCCTTCTTAAGATGATCAACATTTGGTGATTTAAAACAATTTTCTTTGAGGATATTTCATAATATTGATGAGGACAGTTTAAAAAATTTCCCATCGATGAAATAAACATAATAATATCTGTTAATTACTCTATCTGTGCTAATCATACTATGATAATTTTTCTACCAATTAAAGTCAAAGAAACGAAATTACATCCAAATAGGAATATCTCACCTTTCCTTCATTTCTTACATGTACACTAAACTGTATACAGATAGATGGTTATCTATTATTTGTAGTTGAAACTACTAATACAGATGTGCTAATTTGTTAAGTATAATGTTCATTGCTCAGCCTTTTATCAGAGAATGAATTAGATGTTGTGTTAATGCCTCAAATCACAGGTCATACATACATATCAGTACATAGGATAATTGCAGTCAATTATCCTGTTTTGTTAGGGTGTAATTACAAATAAAAAAACAATTTAATGTAATGTTTTGTCTTTATTGTGAGATAACAACAACCAACCGATAAATTTAAATTACTGATTAAATCCTCAGATATATTGTACTTTTTCACAATAAGTGAGTTTGATAGACTATGTCTATAAATATAGTTTAAAATAAGTATAAATAAACAAATACATACAGCATTGTAATAACAAATATATCAAAAATAAAAATATTGAATTAAGATGGTTACAACAATTACAACTGATATAGTAAACTTTACTACATTACAAGTATTTATAACATTTCAAAATAAATACAATATTCTACAAATTTATCAGTATAGAAAAGGTTATACAAACATTTGACATGATTGTGGATCGGACCGTAAATGGCATAGTAGTACTATAGATATTAGTTCATTTAAACTAACAACCATGGAACTACTCACTTCTAGCTTTAATCACAATAATCATTGACAGAGAACATTTTTACTCGCGTCTAAATAGAATGTTTTCTTTCTAAATTATTGTTTGAAAGCACATTTAGCTTTGAAGAAAGATACCCCAAATGTGTGAAATTAGTTTATAAACGAATTTTTATAACTCCTTCAAAAATTTAATGTTTTTTTTTGTGTTTTTCATGTCAATATTAGGAAACTAATAAACTAAACTGATGAATATCAGTATAGTATTTTATCTACAATTCCAATTTATTAATAAAAAATAAATAATACAACTCACTGAATGTCCTTAATTAAATTATTTAAATTGTAATGATGTAATAAATTACTTGCTTACAAGACTATACAAATGTAATAAAGAGTAATAGTATTCGAAACATTCTAAGTGAGATTAATCATGATAGAAAGTATCAATACTGTCGCTCAAAGCGAATACATTGTAAACACTCAAGAATACATTATAATAAAGTTCAGCACATTTATTAATGCATGATAGGAAATATGCAGTTTAAACAATATTTTTAATGACTTAACGAGAATAAGCAATACAATTGGCAATTCTAGTCGTCTTTATGGATGCGTTTTTTTTTTTTCGGACGTCAGCGCGTAAAATCAACTACAATGTAACAATACTGGTGGGTTTACTTTCATATCTACTTCTCGATCATGTATCTAGGTATGTCAAATTTAACCTCGACGCCGGCCTTTTTAGCAAGTGCGACGATCTCGGAAAGCTGAACTACCAGCTTGGCGGCCTCGTCCAGGTCATCGCGTGGAACAATTCGAAGTCCAGATTCGGCAATCAGTTTTCTCGCTTCGTTTACTTTGGTTCCCTAAGAATAACTCAAATCATGTGATTTCACGGTCATAAATACTAATAGAGGGAATCTAAAGGTTATAGTTTAGTTATTAGAAGGAAAAAATTTTAGGTGATAAATGAGGTCTTTACTTGAAAGAATTACTTGCTTGTAGTGGCAGTAAGCGAGGCACATCGCTCGTGTAACCAATGCCCATAAGAATCGAAAAGTTCTCGTGCGGCGACCACGAGCCGGTAGACGCGTGGTAGGTTACCACCCCACCTCGACGACATAGTTAAGGCAGCGCAAGATCGGTTATTGTGCCGATCTTCGTAGAAGGCCGATGCCTTACAGTGGGCATCAATCGACTGAATAGAGAAGATATCTCTACTAGTTAAAATAGAACCTTCTCTGCAAAGTGTGATCAGAAAATCTTTTTTCTAAGCTTCTCCTGCTTGTTCTCTTTTAAAAATGTTCTTAAATGGTGAGAAAAATTAATAAAATACATAGAAGAATACAGAATTTTATACCTGCAGACGAACAATCACGGGAATTTGTATGTTTAGGTTCTTAGCAGCAGTAATAATGCCCTCGGCAATGACGTCACATCGCATGATTCCTCCAAAGATGTTCACCAATATAGCAGACACATTGGGATCTGACAATATGATTTTAAACGCTTCCTGCAAGATATATATAATTATTTAATCCATGATAGCAAAATATTTATTTCACTTTGCATGTTAATTCTACACCTTTGATTATTTTTTTTTAATCATATACATAATGTTTCCATAAGACGGTTCAGTGGCAAATGCCATCGAAAATGTTTATATCATATATTAAAAACCATTAGAAATTTCAAATACATGTACATGTAAAGTTAGAACAATCAAGTATTTTGTTAAAAGAGGGAAAGGATTTTTTTTAAGATTAAAGCAGTAGTACATGAAAGGAATACTTAAGTCATATGTTAGTCTGCTATTAGCCTGTAGTACATATAGCTAGCTTGTATAAGTTAGCTTTATATTAAAATGACACACATTAAAATTTTTTTATTAATAATTAATTCACCGAAACTGCTTGAGCGGTAGCACCACCTCCAACATCAAGGAAGTTTGCCGGGTCACCACCATACAGCTTGATAATGTCCATAGTAGCCATAGCAAGACCTGCTCCATTTACCATGCATCCAATATTTCCTGTAAAATTACAATTGCATAAACATATTAACTTTATTCTAAATTCACATAATGAGTGATTCAATAGGATTCAGATTTACGATTTCCTAAAGTTGAAGTGTTGACATAGCTAGTCACTGTAAATTTGACTTTCTAATAAGGAACAATTTGATTGGTTACCGGGCCTGACCAATGGATTGCGGGCAAATATGCATCTAATTATTCTAACTATATACAGGACAACTTTCTTAAAATAAATTACTTTTTTCATTTTCAAGTAAGCAAACAAAATTCATAATTTATTTCCTTAATTCCTATTAATATGAGTGCTCACCATCAAGCGCAATATAATTCAGATTAAATTTAGCAGCCTCTATTTCTTTTGGATCCTCTTGAGTGGTATCCCTTAAACCAAAGAGCTCCTTCTGTCTAAAGTCCGCATTATCATCAAAACGAAACTTGGCATCAAGGCAGAAGACTGAAAAAAATTATCATATTAATTAATGTGCAGCTACATGTTTTAGGAATAAATTATGTTGAATATTTTTTTTAGTAATCATTTACATTGGGTTGAATGATACATAATGCATATAAGGCATTAAGTCTGTTATAACACACACAAAGTAAATAAATAAAACAAATGAAGCATTGGTAATATATTTTTGTCCTAAAATATATATATATATATATATATATATATATATATATATATATATATATATATATATATATTCTAATAAAGAAGAGAAAAAGTTTGTGGCAAATGGGCAACACCTATTCTTTACATAATTATAATACAAATACCAACTGTTTCTGTATTTTAATTTTATTGATATGTAACTTAGTAATTTTATCAAGATTTCATACTTACATTTACCAGTTAGTGCATCTTCAGCATAGGGATTCACTTCAATCAAAAGTGCATCTTTCTTTAAGAACAGTTCATACATTTTTTTGATCATGCCAAATGCTTCTTCAGAATGACTCTCGAGACCAATCTGTGAATATCAAATTTAAAAAGTTATCATTGTTATAAATATGCATGCATATGTTATGTTTGAATATGCATAGACTTATTATATACTTTATCAATTGTTTACCTTTTTCACAACTCGACATATCTGGTCATCAGTGATGCCAGTCATAATGTCAATAGGCTCATAAGTAATAGCATCAGGATTTTCTGCAGCCACATCTTCAATGTTCACACCTCCTTGAGATGAAGCAATTATGACAGGTCCCTGTTAAAAATAAAAAAAATATTCAGTATTTTCGAGTAAATTGTAAAACAATTTTTCACAAAAATCTGAACAATAACCTTACAATATAAAAGTATGTTTTATTTATTGCAGTACATTATCCGATATAAAAAATAACTTACTGGTGTGAATGGTGGAATATTTAATTTTTTCTTGTAAAGTTTGTTAGATTAGAAGGTATGTTAATTTAATTTTTATGTTTTTAAATTTAAACTGTCCAATTACAGTTCATGTTGATGTGTCTGTTGGAATGTTCTTAATAAAGTTATAACAATATTATGTGATCCAAGTAAAGGAAAGGCAAATATTCAAATACTGAAGTTGAACATTAGTCATGGCATTGGTCATTATATTACTCAAAACATATTAAAAATTAACAAGAAAATAACTAAATCTTACATTGAAACTGCGTTCCATCATAATGGCAACATAAAACTCTCTACGAGGGAACTTTCTTTCCGTCACCATGACCATATTGCAAATACGACCTGCAGCTCCTGTCTGTTTGGTCACCAAGAATTGCTTCAACATTTTTCCAGCAATTTCACCAGCCAATTCAGGGCTAAAATAAAAAATTAACTTTTAAAATTGGTATACATACATTATTTAAGCTAGTATTGATAACAATACTTTATATTCATATTTTAGATTATAATTATCTCTCATGTACATCAATATGAACTGTTAGAATAGTGAGTTAGGTTTGCTAAATAATACATTTAGAAAACTTAAAATTCTTACGTGTCAACCATGCGAACACCACCTTTTAGACCATTTTTAAATGATCCTCTTCCTCGGCCACCTGCCAGAACCTTTTGACAACATATAATTTAATTAGATATATCAATATAAAATGCTCCTAGGACAAATATAATATTTTAGATAGTGAAAACTTACCTGGGCTTTGAGTACTATGTCTTTGGTATTAAGTTCTTTGGCAAACTTAACTGCCTCATCCTTGGTCTTTGCAACATTAAATTTTGGTACAGGTATACCATGATCTCGCAACAGCGTGTAACTAACATATTCATGGACATTGAGGTGTCTCACTTGTTGTTTGTTAGGAAGGGTACTAGCAGTCGTAGAAGCCAATAGCTAAAATAAAATTTTAAAATTATCCAATCACCAATAATGTCTTTGCATAATGTTTTTGCAAAATAATGTACAAGATAAACATTACAAGCAAACAGGGACTTATTTAATCTACAAATAAAATTATTAAAAAATAAATATTGTTACGTACTAATGACGTAAGGCCTTAGATGAAAAGACAAGGTCAAATATATAAATACACTAGCGATATTGAAATTGTAACCAAAAACAATAAATTCTCTGTATATTTATTTATTAACGACAAATTTCATATTTTGCACTTATCCTTAGGAGAGTATAAGTAATTAGCGAATTTTTTTTTTAATAAATATGATAAAAAATTGCACTTTTTCAACATTCCTCTATTAATACAACTTTAAATTGGTAAAACACTTATAATATGTTACCTTGACTCCATTTTTTAAAAATAAAGTTTCAGCAAGACCAAAAGAACGAGGGAGTAAAGTCGCCATTTTTCGTCCCTAAGAAGTACCAGTCACAGTGTTGCCTTTTTCTAGGCAGACCTTGCCTAGTTCAGCCAGAATAAATTGCTTAGAAAAAAAAATGACAAGATAAAAATAGCACAGAGTAAATACAACAGAATAGAAATAAATTTTTCGAATAAAAAAAATAAAATCTACTCGGGTATTTCGAGTTGGAGAATAATATTGGTTCTTAGTTAATATATCGTAATCCCCCTGATTTAGTAAATTTAACAAATATTTACTGATGAATAAAAGCAAAGAATCGTGTACTTGAATGCACTTATTGTAGAATAATGACAATCTCCTTTCTCAATTCCTATTATTCTTTATTAAAGCAATTAGTATATCTTTGCAGCATGAATACAGACAGAAAAGGAATAAGGTTCAGCTAAACGAATGATAGCAAACAAAATTGTTTGGTTTTCGATCCAGAGAAAAAAATAAATTATAAATTGATAAAGATTCGAAGTAATTACAAAGCAAAACAAAATCTAGACACGGAATATGATCCTATTTTTGAACTAATTTATTTGCACTTTTGAGTTTTTCATTGATGTAAAATGACAAACATTGTTGCAAATAATGTTACAGTGTATGCACACAAGCAGAGCCCTCGAGCGTAAACATTCCAAAAAGATTCAGTAGGGTGAAATGGAATAAGTACAAAGTTTATTATTGACTTTGATCGAAGCAGACAGCAGAAGTAACACGGAATATCGCAATAACATAATGTTACTGTAATTTTTATGCAAGATAGTTTAAAAACATTCGACTTCTAAATTTGCTAAAAGATTTGAATTAATATGATTACAGTAATAAACTATTGCGTTCGAATTAATGCCTTCAACTGGTTACTTTGAGATTGACTTTCAGATAACTTTATCATGTAATAAAAAGTAATGAAGAATATTTAAAACAATCTTTGCAATAACTGTACTGTGAACCGTCATATTTTATCACTTAATTTTCAACCCGAGAGTATCGATCGTAAATAGAAGATAATCTATTTGCTTAAAATTTGACGTCTTGTTGTCGGGCAACAGACTTAAAGTAACGGTAAATCTGTAACAGAACTATAACTCATCCACAGCCCGACCATAGGAAGTCTCAATGATATTATTCCTCCAAGTACATAAATAGCTATATTACTTTGTCAATACAAGCATTTCTTAATTGCGTTCCTTTTGGAATAGTCTCTCTTCCTTCGCCGCACTCTTTTGGTATATCATCATATCACAGTACAATTTTGAATATTATTTAATTCTTTTAATATGGCATTTCGAGTTTTTACAATTTTATTTAATTTTAGAACTCTTACAATTGGTAAATTTTTTCTATAATATTCGCCAAGCGTGCCCAGCCTTGGCTGCCGCTTAACAAATGAAACGAAGGACACGTCCTCGGCCAGCTGATCCGCCTTCGCGTTCCCCTCCGTCCTCGCGTGCGCGTTCGCCAAACACCGCTTAATATTCATTCCTTTCTCACTTTCTTTTATTCTCTACTTCACATTTTCTTTCACTTCCAAAGCTAAGTTCTCACACCTTCCATGGTGTCAGAACTTGCGAACGTGGACCCAAGCTTGCCACCATGTTTTAGTACATGAAGAAATTTATCCCCTTACAAAATAAAATTTGCTCATTTAAGTCTATTTGTACAAGCAAATTAGTCAGGCTATCAAAACATAATATTGTGTTAGGTTTTAAAAATATCTTACATTTATATAGTATTCAAAGGACACTATTAGTAGCTCAAACAACTAAATCAAGCTACATTTGATATTAATGTTAGTAACATACATGGAAACTTCTGATGTAATTAATCTGTTAGTGCCATGAAAAATAATAAAATCCAATAAAATTAAATATTGTTTATTATATATAACATCTCATATCTATATTTTATTTTAAATAATAATTACTTTCATTTTGATCTGCAATTTCACTGTTTTTATTTTTGCTCTCAATCCAAACACCATTTCCGGAAAAATAATGATTTTTTTCTAATAAATATAACATCAAACTTAACTTTTGTGAATTGGTAATTTTAGACAAATCTAAATGGTCAAAAGGGAGGAGTTGGTGCACTTCTTCACTGTTTAAAATATACATCACATCACAAATTTTTTTCCATGGATATAGCAGAATAAAACAATTGTCAAATATATCTTGTGCTGAAAACTTTTTTAATAATAGGTCAGCAACAAATTTCATTTGAATCAGTGGTACATTAATCCAAAATGGATGTTTTTTAAGAGAATTTCTAATATCTCTGGCTGTGTAAGCATTCTGTAGAATTTGATGAATAAAAAAAACTGTGTCCTTTCCTTTTCCAAAACAATCCCCTGGAGCCTTCTGAAATGCTTCATAATGTGAATTGCTGCTTGACAAAACATTCAGACTCACACAATTTTTACGGGAATTATACAAGTTCAACAGCCTCTTTGTAGCAGTTTTGTTATAATAAATAATTTTAAGAAATCGAGGATGCTCAAAGTAAGTAATAAAATCTGGAGTATTTTTAGCTTTCTCTAATCTTTCTCTGATGGTTGCTGGACTCAAGGTATATATCTCAAAACATCTTGTCTGAGCTTCTTTACTTATATTGAATTCTTGTAATATATTTTTTATTTCTAACATTGTTTGATACTTTCTCATAGCTATTCTTGGATGTAGCCTAATAACTTCTTTTATATCAATGCCCCCAATAAATCTAAAATTATAAATTAAATTTCTTAAATTTTCAGAATCTGCATGAATTAAAAATAAATTGGCTTTTATTTTTTGATTAGGCATCATTATCTCCGATTGTAAGATTTTTAGAACTTCATTAATTACTTCAAGTGGGCGGTGTTTTATAGTTGGATATGTTTGCAGACCTCTATTAAACTCATCACTGTTTATATCTAATAGCAGTTCAAGATATCGTTGTATTATTTTCAATCGAAGAGAATACAGTGAAAGTGTATTTACATCACCATATATCAAAGTAGTTAGTGATGTGGGCCACTGTGTCATGAAACTTGCAAGTCTATTTTCTACATTTAGATGACTTGGAATGCACCCATTACTTTTCAATTCTCCTATAGTTTTTCGTTTAATGATATTTATGTAATTTAACAAATTTTCAGGTGTCACAGGTTCCATTCCACATTCTTGTAACACTTTATGCCTAAATTTGATTGTAATAGGTACTAAACTATAAAGTGAAGGGTTTGAAATTAAAACCTTATTGGAATACCCAAGTTCGTTCAAAGTCTCTAATAAACTTTTAATGTTTCTTTCAGTAATTTTGTTAAGAATCGGATGTTTTATTTGCAAATATTTTGCTTCATACTCTTCTATTTTGAGATATTTACATAAAAAGTACAATGTTTTATTAGGATAGGTGGTATTTAATCTTAAATTTCTAATATTTTTAACCGTAATGCTATCCAGGACCATTAATTTTCTTAAAAACATTTTATCATGTTAACTTTATTAACTAGGAAAACTGTTATTTAATAAATATCAAAACAGTAATTGACAAATGATGGATAACTTTTTTATATTTCAGTGAATATACATAAAAACTTTTGGCCGATCCATGTAAAATTGGTGTTTAATTTTATATGTACGCATTTCAGAAAACTGGCAAAAAAACAATAAAGTAGCCCAAAATAGTCAATACATAACTAAAAAAAAATATATGTGCTTACTACTTCGTATGAAGTTCAGTTAAATGATTGGTAGAATTATAATAATTTAAACACGTATATTAATAATAGTTTGTTATCTGAAGACTAATTATAATAATAAAGTATTTTTTTTAAATTACGAACTTCAAACCCTATATCCTAACACAATCTGTGACAATATTTCTTCTGCCTTAGTTGTGTTATGGGCGTTACTAACAGCGTAACAGTTAAATGAATTACAAAAATGGTCACTTCTAAGTCAAAAACAGGATTGTTTGCTTTAGGATTTTACAGTGTAGCCTCTTTGTTTATTATAACAGCATTTGTTAGCCCATTTTGGTTAGTAACGGACGGTAAACTAAAAAATCCGAAATTTCTGAAAATTGGTGAGTATCTAACTCTGAGTTTGATATGTACATAAAAACAACTTTTAAACTATAATCATAAGATTTTCTCTAAAAGAAAACAAAAGTATTAAGTTTTTCCTTTTGTAGCTGTTTATTGTTTAAAAACATTTTCACATGTACAGTTCAATTTTTTAGTGTTTTGTTTATAATTTGCCAATTTCATTTAAATAAGCCAGGTAGTAAGTAATAGTATACTTAACTTAAAAATAGACTTCTATTCACACAGTAGGTTTTAAATGAGACAGTTTAAGCCATTTGAAGACATAGTAATTGAAATTATAAAAACTACAAAAATATTCGGGTTAGTTTCTTTCATGAGGAAATTGATGTTTTAAAAAATCAATTGAGTGAACAAAATGTAGTGTTATCTCAATATTGTCATTTTAATTGAAAAATTTGGACTTAGGCTTTTAATCAGTTAATATGAATGAGATTATTATTAATATGTTGCAGTGCAACATCTTTGTGAAATGTATGTTTTGGCTAAATAAATTTGGAACAAAATTTTGCATTTGCTCTAAAATGTACTTTATTGGTTATAGTAATTTTATGAAGCACAATCCAATAATAACAACGAATAAAACATTCAACCAGCCCTCTCAGATACTTTGACATAAGCATCGAAAACATGTTTTGAATTTCAGCCCAGGCAAAATTTTTTTCTCTTTGTAACTAGTCACACCATTGTGCATCAGTCTCTGGTTGAACATCCTCATAGCATGGTAAAATAAATTATGTATGGCAGGAGCCCAGGCTCCTTGAGGACACCTTTCCTAAAACATTACTTTATTCCTACTTTAAAGAGGTTTAGTCTAACAGTCTAGCTCTCAACAATCCCAACCTGGTAAAACTGTGAAAGGCAGTGGACAAACAATAGTTGATAAAGTCTTCATTAAAGATAGCTTGTTCCTTGTTTTAGATTATGTAAGAAATAATATATTTTTTAATAATACTTTATTCTTGCAGGCCTTTGGGAGGTATGTTTCAATGGTTTTGAAGAAGTGCACCATTGGTATGACACAGTATTCAAAGGATGCTGGTGGATATTTGAAGAAGAATACTACATCATACATGATATTCTTTTACCAGGATTCTTTATAGCAACACAATTCTTCTTCACCATTGCAACTTGTTGCATTCTTGTGTCAATGTTTATGACTTACCTGTACCTTAAGAAAGACAAAGATGATGATAACTATGTTACTCTTTTAGTTACATTGGGTACAGTTCTGGTATTTGGAGGTAAGTTATTATTGCTATATTACTAAGTATATAAAACATAATATATTTGTTTAAAACATGTGGAAAAATGGAAAAAAAAATTGGTTAAATGGGTCAAAGACATTGCTGAATCTTCAGGCAAGATACACCCAGATATAACATCTTCATCAAAATCTTTATAGAAAGATTTGTAGTATATGATTATTTAAATTGAAATTTTCTACTGCAGGTTATTGTTTGGTGTGTAGAGAATACTGATCTACATATGTCATAGCTTAATAAGGGTCATTGAGTTTATAAAATTGAAGAATATCTTGCTTTAAAATAAATAAATTTTAAAATAAATAAATAAAATTGTAGGCATGTAGGAAAAATAATATTTAATTTTTTTACATCTTGTCAACACCGGTTTCAGGATTTGCAGGATTGGTATCCGTAATTACATTCGGAGCTAGAGGAGATGGTCGCGATTGGATGCCGAATTGGGAACATAATGACCTTGGGTGGGCATTTGCTTTAGGTGCAGTTGGAATAATCTTTTTGTTTCCTGCCGGTATTCTATTTCTTATTGAAGCTCGTGTTCAGAAGTACAAAAGGCTACATGAGATGCAGAGCAGAGAACCATCTTCTCACAGCATGCATGAAAGGAAAATTGGATTTTCTGGACACACAGATATTTAAAATTTTTGACTACGTAATTTGTAGCGTATATAGAGAACTTTACCGTCCAAAACATAGTGATTGTATGCATAGAAATATACATCTTTTATATATGTTAAGTGTTTGTACAATGAAGCCAGTTTCTACTAATTGAGAGATTTTCAGCAGTGGTTATAAGAACCTTCTTTTTCTTTATAATTAACAACACTTTGTTTGTTTATTACTGTATTTCTCTCTTGTACTTACAACAATACAGCAGTATATAAAACTATTGTTACTATGCCTAGGTAATTTAAGAAAACTGTATTTTTATATTAACAATTAAAGGTTTTTATTCTACATCTTTATTCCTAAGTCCTTATAATACTTTCGGTATATTATTTTTGCGCCGTCCTTTTTAAATTGTGGGCATTTTTTAACTTTAGATGAGTTGAAATTATGATAAATGGGTAAATTAAAACTATGGTTAAGTTCCAGTAAATATGTTTTAATTGAAATTTTGTGCAAAATTTTTAAACTCCATTTTACTATAAAACATTAAATTTTAAATATTTTATAATTAGATTCTGATAAATTTGGTGGTAATTGGAAATAATTCGGTACAGTATTTTTGGAACGTAAAGCTGTTTTAGCTGCTTCAAACCCTAGGGATACGCATAAAGATTCTTGAAATCCTGATATTATACCATGAATGTAACCACTAGCAAAGCAGTCACCCGCTCCAGAAACATTTTCAATCCTATTAAGTTTTTCAGTTGCGTAGTGATGTATGCTCATAATTTCATTATTTTCGTTGTCATCTCGTTTAATAACAGTAACACCTTTATTACCTAACGTGACAATAAGTACTACAATAAATTGTGTTACTATTTTGGACAAATTAATTATTTCGTTAATGTCTGATTTTTCTTCCACAATGATATTAGGTTCAAGAAATTTTGCCATTGATCTTAGTTCTGACAAATTCGGGCTCGAGTATGTAATTTTATATTCTTTGGAGAAAAGGACTTTCGCAGCTTTTCTTTTGTCGGTAGGTTCGAAAAAAACTGAAACAAAGATATAAGTAGTTAACAACAATTTCTATAGTTATTTCTAATAAGATTAGAACGATTTAGTAAGAATAGAAAGAAGAACTGAAAGTATTCTTTTTAATAAATTAACCGTAACCGAAGTATGAATTGTAAATGAAATCTATACTATGAGACGGGCTTTAATATCTTAATTACGGATCTCAATGTGCAGCTCTAAAATAAATTTATGCATCTAAGTACATTGATGAAATCTGTGCTATACTTTTGGTGACAAAAATATAGCATTATTCAGAAAATGTAAATAGATGGATTTATGGTGATAATTTTCTTTTAAAATAAACTGATATATCACGTTATAAATATAACTATTCTAGTTTGAAAAAAAAGTCAAAGTAGCGAGAGCTTAAACAAAGCTGTGTAGGATTTTGTATTTTTAAACTTTAGATTAATTTCTGGAGAACTGACTTAGAGTCATTAAACAAAATGTATGTATTTAAGCAAAATTAATAAAATTCTAAACATTACCACTAGTAATTAAACAAAATGCTGTAGCCTCCATTGAAAGTTTCATATTTTTTGTTCTCTAGTCCTAAATTATAAACGAAGTTAGCTTTTTATTAAATATATTTAAATCGTAGATTTTACACAAAGCGATTAAAAATATTTTTCGTTTTGTTGAAGAAAAGATAATTTAATAATTTTAATATTGTTATTATTCTGTCTCCCTGTTGGAACCCGTTGCTTAATTATAAAATATTAACAAATTGAACTAATTGTTGTTTTTTTAGATATCTTTACGTATTTTTGTCATCGAGTCATCACTAAATTAAACCTATAGCGTCTTTATTATCTACGGTTAGTATGTTTGAGACAGTTATAGCTGGTAGTTAAGTTTGTTCTCTTTGACTCGGTTGATATTCGTCGCTGTTATTGGACTACGCCCAAGGAATACTTACCAGATATATCTTTTTGACGAATTTTATATGTTTATTTGGAAAGTAGTTTTCTTTTTCCATTATTTATTTTATTAGGTTGAGATAAGCAGTTGAAACGTTGTACCAGTTGTGCAGAAACTTATCCGAAAAAAATGTTGATGTTTGTTTGGAAATAGTTGTTATTTGTTATTTAAAGTATTTATTTGAAAAAAAAAATAAAGTATATAAGGTGCGAAGGTACGCATTAAACTAAAAATTGTACTAGAAAGTATAAAAACTTGGGCTCCAAACTAAGGTAAGTTTTATCAAGTTTGCCATTATACTCTCAAACTATTAGTCTCCTTGTAAACTTGTGTTCAGTTGAGGATTTTAATTCTGAAAAAGTAATATTTTACAAAAATAATCTCTTTTGTATATTTTTTCATGTGTTTTTTAAGGGGAACAGACCCTTGCATCCAAACCAAATTTGTAATAGGTGTTCCAGGTTACATATGATAAATTGAGTATTTTAGTAAATTTTCCCTTGAAATTATGTATTTTTACCATGATCAATTTTTGAGGATATATGTATTGTTTACAAATATACTTTTTGATTTTTAGATTAGTATATTGTTGAAAGAAAACTCCGTGAATTAAAGTGAAATACATTTTAAAAGCATTTTCTACTGTGATTTTCACCAATTTCTAATAAAACCAAGTAGAAATGATAATTATTTATTCTTATAATTCAAAATTAAAAATTCGCCTTTATTTTTTAATGTTATTATTAGAATAGATGTAATCAGGTACAATGTAATATTTGTGTATAAATATTTCTTAAGAAGACCTTAAGATAATGTGTTTCCCACTGACCAAGCTTAGGCGTGTGAATTTTACGGCATTGTGCTTCAGGGTGAATGTAATGGTTGTATATTACATACCAAATATGAATGTCCACTTAGCAGGTATTGCAAAACATACTTCTGTGTTATTCATCAGACCTTGGTCATTGTTAAATGAAGCTTATTGTTTATAGTTTTGTTTTGTATAATCAAGAGTTTATTCAGGAGTTCCTTTCTAATGGTGTAAACTATTTTGAAAAAATAACTATTCTATTCATAGATTTTTTTATTTTATGCTTAATTTACAATTAATAAATATTTCTTAAAAGAAAAGGTGTAATGAAGATTTTTATATCAAATTATTTGAATTTTTATTATGTAAGTGTAACAAAAATAAAATAGTGTTTAATTTCAGAATAAATATAGGTTTAGACCACAGTGAACAAACAATGAAAAACAGAAGTTTGGCGGGTAATTGTGGCATTGCTGTATTTATAATTGCCCTTGTGACAGTGGCATTGGCATTTGGTACGCCCAGTTGGATAGTTAGTGATTCAAGAATAAGAGGAAATCAATTGGAGAGGTAGCTTGAGAATTTTATATATACTATTATTTGATTTTGGACATAGCTATTTTATGTTATTTGTGAAGTAAAAATTGGTTAATACATACTTTTACCAATTGTTATTTTGTAAGTTAGATAGGATAACTCAAAACTCAAAATCCTTTCAAAGAGCTGAAGAGCCCTGAGTCTGACAAAGCTGTAAAAGCTAAAAACAACAGGCTAACAGGGCCTGACAAGAATTGAAAATACCAAAAATAAACCTATTACTAATAAATGTATATAATAAGGACTTATTTAGTGAGATCAGATTAATTACACTCATGCATTATTGTTTTCAGGTTAGGTTTATGGAGTCATTGCTTCAGATCATTACCTGACCCATTAGACCAATACCAAAGGCGTTTCTTCGTAGGCTGTCGATGGGTTTATGATCCATTTACTACTGGATATGATAGGATTCTTGGATATTTACTTCCTGGTAAAATTCATCTACTCTTTCTATATAATTTTAAAATGTAGAGCTTCTGAGTTCTCTTCAATAAATTAGTAGTCAATTTTTATTAATGTTTTAACTGTTCAATTGTCTTGTCTTTTCAAGACTTAAAAATGTATACAACATTTTAGTGTCACAAAGTCTCATGCTTAGTTTTATTATTTCATTTCAGGGTTCATGATAGCAACTCAATTTTTTTTCACAATATGTCTACTCGGAGTGTTAATTTCTGCCATTCTAGTTCTTGTCTTCTTTTTATGTTGTGGTCCAGATCAAAGCAGATTTGTTTTAATTATTCAGAGCATAGGCTACATCATGTTAGTCGCTGGTAAGTAAAGTTTTAATGTATAACTTGCTGCTTAGTTATGATTATTATATGTTGATATATTTTGTAGGTATCAGTGGCTGTATTGCTGTAATAGTGTTTGCCTGTTTTGGGAACACTGAAGGTTGGATGCCAGGTCACCCTAATAATTATCTTGGTGAGTAAATTTCACTAAATTTATATTACAAAAAATGAAAGTTGAATAAATTAGTCAAAATAAAAAGGGGATATATACCTATTTATTTTCAACTTAAGGACAAACAATGGTTATCAACTATATATTAGTCAAGGTAAATTGGGTCACATTGTTAGTATAATACAAGTACATACATAAGAACAGAGAATTCAGAACGGAAGAAACTGAATGCAGGCTGCTTCAAGTGGGTCTAATTGGAAATCTTTAGAGAGGCTTGTCCAAGAGTAGAGCTATGACTGGAATGATATTGACATAAATTGTATGGTTCTTTAATAATAAATGTGTCTTTAATACCATTTATTAAATCATATAGCAGCATTCCTTATCAAAATATACAAAAAAGGAATAAAAAAATATCTTTAAACATATTTTAATTACAGGGTGGTCATTTGGTCTCGGTGTTGTGGGATCTGTTGCATGTATCATCACCGCTGCACTATTTTTAACAGAAGCAAACATACAATCCAAGAAGCGTAATAGGTTGAAAGAGTCACAAGCTCGATTTGAAATGGAACATGAATCTAAGGCATAGGAATAATAGTAAATAAGAAAGTACTAATTGTAGAATAAGACAAACACAAAAATTATATCCATCCTTTAAAGTCCGTCCACTTAGTTATAGGCTGTAAGTTTAAGTTGACAATGAGCTTTAAATATTAATGAATTTTTTTTGAAAGCAAAAGAAAATAATTTTAATTGTTTAAAAACACAAATAATATGATAAAATTTTGTCAGTGCATGAAATTTTTTTATAAATTTAGTCTGTTTTGGACAAATATTTTTTGAAAATCACCATAAATATTATTGAATGTTTTTGAATATTTTTTTATTGAAATATATACTTAATTAAGAAGTAACATTCCGTCCTGCAATTTATTATTATGCATTGGTGATATTTTATTCCATAAAGTATAAAGAACTTCAAAAAAATGGGGTGCAATTTTTTCACTTGATGTAAATGAAGATTTCTATCTAGGAAAAAAACCATGTTTTTGGTAAAGCTTTTTTGTTTTTACATTTTATCCAGCTTTGGATAACACACTGAATTTTACATTTTACTCTATGGAAATCTTTTACTTCTTTCCAAGGATTTATATTGCTATTGTTTTGTTTAAAAACATTATATGCCTTTTGTATTTATAAGTTACATTACTATACTAATAGATTTTTGTGTCAAAAATCAATTTTCTTTTACTTAAGTTGTCGGTATATTTTATTTTATTTCTTACTTTAGGTTACCTAGAAACGAATATGCCATTTGTCGAAATTTAACGTTTGAAGTTGTTGATGCATTAAAGGTCGTTTATATTTCGGTACTTCCGATTGACCCGGTAAGCGAAAAAATTTGTGAATTTAAAAATTATCAGCTCCAATGTATATGCTGTTACACATAAGACAAAAACAATGGTAATGTAATATTCATGACAAGTTCTTAATGTCGGGTAGATGCCCGTTGTTGTGTGTAACACAAAACAGATTGACATTGACCTCTTATTGAGCCATTTAACCTTTCCTTACAATATCACATTTTGTCCTATTGGGTTAATTTCAGTGGCGTAGCTAGGGGGTGGCAAGCGGGGCGGCCGCACCAGGCACCACAAGCAGGGGGGGCACAAAAAGTTAAAAATAATTTTTTTGAATTGTTTTTTTTTTGAATGATGAATAATGAAATGTTAAAAGAAAAATGAAAACCATAATTTAAAGTAAATAACATAGAAAGAGTATCGAATTTTACTATTTTTGTGCTAAAAAAGTTGTTAAATAATATGAACATTAAAAAAAGTAAACGGATACAAATTATAATATACATTGTTTAAGCCTTTCATTCGCAAAACACAAAGTGTTTTTTAAAAGGGCCTAAATCACAAAAACACATCTATGTTTCAAACTAGTCGACACTATTGATTTTGAAAATGTGATTAATGACTTTGCAGGCCAAAAAGCGAGGAATGTTCGTTTTTAAATTTTCCCAATAAATTTTATTAAGATCTAATGTTATTTTATATAAATTTATTATTATTTTGAACCAAAAAAAAAATATATTAACAACATACCGTTCTGAATTTTGAATTTATTTATACTCTTTGGGGGGGGGGGGGGGGGTCACCAAGCCCCAATCTGCCCCAGGCCCCAAATACCATAGCTACGCCACTGGTTAATTATGCTTTTTATTGTCATTCTAACAATTTTCGGTTTAATTATTTTGTTTTTAATAAATTTTTTGTTAAATAAATGATAATTGTGTTCATCTAATATGATATTAAATAAAGATCTGATTACAGCATTAAATACATTTGAATTTTTGTATTTGCATTGAAGGTAATTTCTTTTATTATTTATATTGTTATATTTTAAGTGTAATAAAAGAGTTAATATCAAAAATATATATTATTATTTGAGAATTAGATTAATTTAGAAATTCGTCTATCCTAAAGGCAAATTTTCTTTGTACCGATAAATTATAAAATTGTCTAAGATCTTCTATATCACCCCCAAACTAATTTCCTGTACAAGAAGAAGTAAAAAAAGATATTTTACAGAAACATTAAGATTTTATGGTAAAGTAGGTCGATTTCACATACTGTGTGATTTATTCACCATTTTTTTATTAACCATTATCATGCCTATATGATGCTGGAAATCGGCATATAAAATCAACGACTTGAAGTGTATGACAACCTCAAATCTACACCTCGTCTAATGGTTTATGACTTGCAGAAGATACGAGAAAACTCGAGAAGAGGTTTATGTCTCAATAGATATGAGGCTAATACACTCATTATATCAGTGTTCTTAAAATTGTACCGTTGGGAGTGTACTAATGTTAAGCTGGTTTTACGATTTTTTGAAACGCAAGAATACAAATTGTTTTACAAGTACCGTAGACATTAATATCATAACAAAAAAATATTTAAGAAATATTCACAAAATTCCGATTCAAGTACAAAAAATTCATTTTTTCAGTAACTAAGTTCATTTTGAACTTTATGTAAAGCATGCACAAATTTTGCATCAATTTGTTAATAATGTTAGAGAACTAATATTGTTGACCACGTTATATATCTCGAAAGACGTGGCTAAAATTTGATTTTTAACTTATTTAGCTTAAGCAAATGTTATTACTATTTGACCTAACATTTTCTTTAATAAGTCCAGTAATCTGTTTTTAGATAAAACTTAATTCAGATTCACTTTTAACGCATTAATACTAAATATTTTGAAAGTGAAGTATTAAAATGTAAATTTAAGATTTGTTGGTGACATAGTTAATTTGAATTCTTTACCTAAAACCAAGTTTTTATAACTATAACATTTGAATTAATTATTACGAAATATTCAATTTATTTTTGATTACTTGTTGTCATTTAAAAATTTAAAGTTATAATCGAGTATTTAGTTGGCATTTTTCATCACAATGATTTCTTTGGCTATCTGTACACTTCCCGTTAAATCAAATATTACTAAAAAGAATTGTCAGTGTCAAGAGTAAGTAAATAAAATTCGATGGATTTATATCTCTGAAACAAATATTTCTTGGATAGTTACATTATTGAAAGATCGAAGGATTATTTTAGCAAAATACTGTCTCCATATTTAAACCAAAATGACTGCTAACAATGAATATCCCAAGGCATCAAGTAAGTAAAATTTAGACACGCCCATTAAATATTTGTAAACTTTATATAAACCGTTGCCATCATTTTAAATATTCAAATATCTCAATCTCAAAAATTCATATGCGTATGAGTAAAAACTAGATTGAGAATATAGCTTTTTTTTTCTTAACAATAAATAAGTACATTTGAAATTATTGTTTTTCAGATGCCACTTTGATTGGAGCTAGTATAACATATATAGCAGGCTTATTTCTACTTCTGTCTTTTGCTGGGCCCTACTGGATAGAATCCTATTCAGAAATGTTTTCACCTTTTAAACATATGGGTTTATGGGAATACTGTTTTGACCGTTTTAGATTTCCATCTTTTCAGTATGATAAGCTGTTTCATGGTTGCCACTACATATTTAGCCAGGTAAAACTTTTATATAATTCACGGATAAAGTTACTTTTAGCATTACATACATGCTTTAAAAGTTATAGATCCAGTATGATTAGAGATAGATATTTCCATTCCGTTCGTCTGCTCACATTGTAAATAGAGGTCATCCTTGGGTATTTAAATTAGATCTATTAAGAAGTTATTGCTTCTGTAAACAATTTGTTTCCCTTTTTCTTCTTTTGACATTCTTTTTATGACACAAAAAATGGTCACTACAATTGATCCAAAATTATTAATATATGAATAAATATGTGTATATTATTATTCAGATAGTTTGAAATGATGGTTAATTTAAATAAAATTTTCAGGAGTATTATGTTATCAGGGAATGGCTTCTTCCTGGCTGGTTGATGGCTGTGCAATCTTTTGTCACTATTGCATTAATGTTATCATTGACTGCACAAGTTCTGTTGGTATGTGTGATTGTAAGATGGCCTTTAAGAACTGTCCTACGTTATGAATGGATTTTTGTCACTTCTGCATTTGCAATGGTAGCAATTTCAAGTAAGTTCAAGTAATTGCCATATTTTTTAAAGATATTGTGATATTGTGTTTACTATATAATTTTTCTCTATATACACAAAATTCTATCTCAACCTTTGTTGGTCATACTATAAAATAAAACTGTTAATTATTCTATAAAAATGATGAGTTCCACATCCTTGAAGTTATATTCAACCCGAACAGTAACCTTTAGCATGTTTTTTGTTTTATGGTATTTTTCTGTTTTAAATACTGTTGTAACATTTTAATTTAATGGTGATTTTCAAATGATGTTTTAATTTATTTTAGGTGCATCTCTCTTTTTAGCGGTTGCAATATTTGGAGGAAATTGTTACCGCAGAGATTGGCTGCTTTATCCTTCATTCAATGTGTTGTCATGGTCATATGCATTTGCAGTTATTGCATTTATACTGTTTGGTAAGATTTTATAATTTATACAATAGCTTTTTTTAAAAATGATTTAAAGTTATGAATAGATATACACTAAAGAATATTTACCAAAATAAAAGCTTTAAAGGAGTCAATTTATAGTCCATGCATTTTCAATTAATGTATAATTGTCCCTATCTAAAAATTGTTTTAGGTATAATGTAATGAAGAAAATGTTTTAAAAATTTATTCTTGTTAACTAACCTGCAAACTTTATACTACTAGATGTCATTGGCTTACTGTATTCCAATAGAAAAAAATAAATTGACATTACATATTTCAGAGTGATCACTATATACAAGTTGATGGGAATTAGGTGTGAAAGTTTTGAAGCATTGAACGCCTTAAAGCTATTACATCTATAACTAATCCTGTATGTTAATACGATCAAAAGATGTGATTTGTTGGGGTTAGCTACTATTTCTTTTCTGTTGCCTGATTTGGCTTGAAGTTGAATTACGGGATACTATATATGTCATGCCAACACTTAAATGGTTATGGGACCAGTATCGTCATACAAAAAATATTAATAAAGTTTTTTTGTCTAGGTATTGCAGCTATTCTTCTCTTCTTAGAAGCCCGAAAATTGTATGAGCTGCGTCTGGAGGCCAAGAACTTGGTAGCGCAAATGCAGCACAGCCAACCTGAGCATGCTTTGCATCAACTGCGTGATCAGTTGCAACAACAGCAACAACATCTGACTTACTATAGACATTGATCGTTTTATTTTTGTGGTAAATTTAGGTGTTTTATCATATTCTTTGTAATTTCTCTTAAACCTTATTTTCACCATAACTTTTTGCATAAATAAATTGACACATCAATGATTCTCTTCAAGTGTAATAACATACAGCAGTCAAACAATACAGCAGTCTCTATCACTGTTTTTAAGATCTTATTAGCTTTACTAAAATGTTACAACTAGAATGACAAATTTCCACTAATATTTATGAGTATATTTTATTCACTCAAAAGTGAAAAAAAATAGAATTCTTGTGATAGAGTGGCATCATTATAGTATCTCTTTTGTTTAATATAAAGAATTGAGTTTAAGTGTCTCTAAAAAATGAAGCTTAATGTATTTTTTATACTAAAACATGATACATCTCAATGACTTCTGGTATATTTTGACCTGAAATTTTACAATGTGACTGATTATATTTGAAATTAATTTTAAAGGTTCAATTTATACTAATATTAATAATTAATATTTGATCTGAATGTATTTTGTGTGCCTTTGTATTGATTTGTGATAGTTTTAAGTGGATAAATTAAATGTAATCCGTCCAATTGAAATATAATGTACTTTTAGTGTTAGGTTTAGACCTGTCTTAAGTTCATGACTTATCAATAAAGGTAATTTTTTTTGTAATTTATTTTCTCACATCTACCTACTTTCCAGACATCACAATATTTATGTTTTATATAAACAAAAACAATAAACTTAATTAAAGAATAATAATCATCTACTAACTTTTTAAATAAGATTAAATATGTAGGTAAATAGAAGTGAAATTTATTTTAAAAAATTCTTATTTAGATGTGCTTGTTTGGGTTGCCTATTACTAGAATTTTAATTAACTCCTCTATATTTTAAATTGATTTGTATATAATTTTGATAATTCTTAATATAATAAAATAGCAGTTAAAAAGTTAGATGACTGCAAAAAATAACAATGTAATAACAAATGTCTGATAGTAGATTGACATTACATAATTTGTCTATGATTGAAAATGATCATTAGAAGTTGCTTATGATTATAAGATAGAGACATCTAATAATTATAAGAGTATGGAGTGGTAATTTTACTTACCGGGTTTATCAAATCTGTGACATAGTTGCAGCACGTAGTCCAATGTTTGTTGGGGCACGTTGCCGTCAAGAACAATTAGTGGCGCTTTTTTCAATGTTTCTAAATGTTGATCTACCTAGAAGCAACCATTCAAAAGTAATAATTACTTTGAAATAGTAAAAAGTAATGACAGTTCAATTTTTTTTATAAATGAAAGTATTTAATAAACCGGTGTACATCAATTTCTTAATATTTTTGTAGTTAAAGTAACTAAAGATGCACGCACCTCAAGTTAGATCACCAGAGTAGTCATTGTAAGCAATTATTCATTGTAATTTTTCGTGACAGTTTCTTCAGTTCAAAATTTAATTTAAAAACTCGCCAATACATACGTATTTAAATTTCACAGAAGTGATGTACGTATATGTATATCTGGTGTATATTTTTATTTTTAACAGTCCAGTATACAAACTTTGCGTTGAGTGTCATATAGCAATAAGGTTAATCCGAGGAGCGATTATTGCTAGTTGAAAACAGCTTTTATTGGAGCCCGAATGAAAATTCTGGCTGGCAAAACGGCCGTGCCTGAATTTGATTATTTTGATGATCTCAGCCTGCCTAATGGCTGATTCGCTCTAAACAAAATTGTTAGAGAAAGAAGTTTATAAGATATTACACTATTATAAAACTATTGAATTATAATTGAACTCAAGTCAAATCACAAATGATCAAGAATAATGCTAACGAAAGTAAGTGGAATGGCAGAGGGGAGGCTACATAGCAAGCAGAACCAGATAGCCGCCGGTGCGGTTTAAGTTTTAAGTTTAAGGTTCTGAATTGATGGCACGAGCCGCAAGCTCAGCGTAGCGTAACCGGTATTTTTGATAATCTATGGGGAAGACTTATGTTCAGTTGTGGACTTCTTAAGGCTGTAATCATGACTACGACATCGTAGCTTCTTTCGACACAAATAATATTAACGTTACATAATAATCGTGTTTTTGACCGGATTTGATAGGTAAGTAGTATTAATAGTATGTTTACTTTTTAAATGCCTAGTTGTCATTGATAATATCGTATTATATCAGGTCAAATGAAATTTGGCACGTGACGGTACAAACGAAGGGAACTGCTTTGATTCGCCACATAAACATCGTAAATGTTTTTAATAGTTAAGAAATATTGCAAAGATTTAAAAATAACGTGATTGGTCTTCCTTCTGTGTCCATCTGTTTCATTTTAAGCGAAACAAAACTTGTTATGTATATTATGTTCTCGTCAAAGAGATATAATTGAAAATTAATTCAAATACTCTTAGTACTTAAACTTTAATTAATTTAGGCGATGAAAGAGTTTTTAATTTTTGAATTAATTTGGATAATAAATTGATTACCTTTTTAAATTTGGATTCTTTTTTTAATTATACATGTATTTATTTTGATTATCAAAATACACATATTAAAAGTTTACCAGTTTCGGAGTTATTTGATCATGAATGGTCATGTCCCCTAGACCAAGAAGACATTCGCCTTTTGAGTCGAATATCGCGGAATACATAGAGGTCCGCTGGCCACGAATCATGCAACCTGTAAAGATCAAAATTATTGTTATTTTACGTAGTAAAATTATGTTTTTTTACGTAGTAAAATGTTACACGATTATTAACATCATCATGATCATATCAGCTGATAGACACCCCCTGCAAGGCATCAGCCTCTGCCAAAGATCGCCTAGATGATCGACCCTACGCTACCTGTATCCAGAGACTTCTCTAACCTAACTATACCGTCCACCTAGTGAGAGGACTACCCAAACAACGTCTACCGGATTGTGGCCGCCACTAGAAAATCTTTCGGACCCAACAGCCTGTGGTTTCCCGAGTGATGTGCCCCGTCTATTGTCCACTTTAGAGAAGCGATTCTTCAAGCTACGTCGATGACCTAGGTTCTTTTGCGGAACTCCTCATTTCTCTTCGCACGATTTCCCACTTCTGAACTTCAAAAGAAGTTGTGCAAATGAAAATAATGTCATTTACTAATTTGTGGAGATGAATAAAAATTTGTACCAAAACCTTGGAATTTTGTCTTTATTTAAAGTAATAGAATTTTAAACAACGTGCTTGCTTTGTATGACAGTAGTAATAAATAATGCTAATATTATCACTCACAGGTCTGTAAGTTTTCATAAAAGATGGCCATCCATCCTTAGAAGATTAACAGAGATGTTTTATACGAAACTGTCGTTTATGTTATACATCGTTGTGAATATTTTTCGCATGCGAACAAAACGTTTGGCTTCAACATTTTTAATGCACGGATAATTGTCCCTCCATTGAAAGTTGAGTACGTTGTGTGCGTCAGTTGTTGATGTAGGTTCGTTTAAGAGAGGTAAGAGATAGAATATTTGTATACGTATTTGCCTAAAGTTTTGGTTACAGCTTACTATAGAAACGCATTTGGAGAAAAAAGAACGAAGACGAATAAAATGAATATCTTTAGAGATCACACTGACAAGCGTTTTAGTAAACATAATGTTACTTTAGAATAATATAAACGTAGTGCAAAAATATTACTTTATAAATTAATCACCATCTAATAAAAGTCCTGGAGCTAGGTCGAAAAGGTAGTGCCCGTCCGGATCGTCGCCGACTGCTGTAAGAAGACGAACATTGCCATTTCTCAATCTCCATAGCGCTTCTGCCATATTCCGTCCCACTCCGCCGCCGCAGTATTCCGTAATACATGGATGAGTGCTGCCATCGAGCTAAAAATTAAACAATTTCTATAAATATTACAATTGTCAAATAATTATAACTGAATAACAAATTTTCCTTTTTCCTTATATGTACCAACTTTGAGGAACTTCTTACGTTTTTTGAATTTTTATATGATATAAGCAGAGAGATGATAGTTGGATGTTTATTTAGCTAAACTTTTATATATGCAAAAAAATTATGGCTTCTTATTATTTGATCTGTTTTTCCATTGGCGGTGCACAAGCTGGTACTCTCTCTTGGGTATTCGCAAAATGCTTATAAAACTTCTAAAGTGGTAAAGTATACTTTTGCGGTCGTAGATATTAATGTTTTATTTCTAACTCGTAGACTCACAAAATGCTTGACAACGACGAAAATTTTGACCAAACTAAAGGCGCTAATTTGTTGATCCATAGATGTAAAAAATAGACAATTATTCTTTATAGGTTTGATCAGAAATTAATATTTAAGCATTCAATTCAAATATTTTACAATACAAAAGTGCTTTTCATGTAATCCGAGTATCTTACCTTTCAATACAAACGAGTAACGACGGTTAAACCTACACGTTAAGGTGGGCTAGGTAGTTCTATCGTGTTATGCCATGTGTATTCGTCATCAAAAAATGCGTAAACTGTGTTTTAGTTGAAAGGGTAAAAACGCTGAGCACTGAGCAGATGTACTGTGTTTCTTGTTTTTCTTGTATTTTAAAATGAAATAAGAAAATGCAAACTACGTGTAATAATGAGAGTGAAAGAGGCCAATATTATTCAGTCAACTTTCTTTTGGATATTTGTGTTATATGCCTTGTAAAAATATTTATTAGGGTAGTTGCTACAACCCTCGATCGCGGTATCAAGTTATGTAGATACATACATACGTAACGTAAATAGGACACGGTCAAATAAAATTAGAAATTGGATTCGAACATATTTTTTTTCAAGTAACCTGGATGAAATAGAGACCCTTATTTTTATGTATCATCGATTTCAATAAAATATAGTTATCTCCTCTCCTCCTAGGTATCTCTTATTTAGAGACCAAACTATATATATATATATATGTATGTATAAATATATACATATATATATATATACATACATATATATATATATATATATATATATATATATATATATATATATAGTTTGGTCAACAAATAAAATTACATATACAAAAAAGTATTAGTTGCTGTGGTTAATACAAAATTATTTTGGGATAAAAGATTCCTTTTCCAAAATAAACTGATGATCCGGTCCTCTCCTTGCCAAATTATAATTAAAAATCCTGTAAAATCAAAACAACTTATGTGTTAAGCAAAGGGATGCGGCAGAAAAATTTTATTTACTAAAAATTTCTATACTAGTGACGTTTTAGTGACTGAGCTTATGCTGAAAGGTTTATAGAAACTTCCTAATTAGGTAGATTACTACAATGTTGACATTATCCGCCTTTAAAGAAGGTTTGGTGGAGTGTTAGCTGTCAAGGAGTGACCTAATCTTTTTTGTAAAGGATGACCAAATGTTGCAACAAGTATATCAAGACACAATTCTTGAAAAGGTGGTTAAGTCTTTTAACAATACCATATTCCTCAACTGAGAATGCATCGTTCAGCAAAACTCAGCACCGAGTCATAAAACTCGACCTACCCATGCGTGGATGAAACGAACAGACGAGTGGCTCACTCTCGGCTTGATACGTTACCTTCTTTTCACACGGCTGCTAATTTTAACTCATACTGCTAGGATATATTTTTCTGTGAATATCCTTAATGTTTCTGATAAAGTTCAAGATATATTTAAGTAGACCACTTGTAAAACTTAATACTAGTTATAAAATGCGGGGCTTAACAGTAGCGTTAAGTTCGCTTGAATATAGCGCGGACAAACAAATAGATGACATTTTAAAATGCATTAAGTATGCATGGAAAAACTTACTGTGTCTGTGATCGCATTTTATACATCAAAGTTAGTTATATTTTTGGTAATATAAACAAAAAAAGAGCAATAAATTAATAAAACTAAGGTATAGTTTTCTTTTCAAAGTAGAAAGTATATGGCAGCCTTAAGATTTATTGGAATCTTAATTATATTTTAAATAAAGCAAAGCAAAGATGCAATATACAAGTAAACAAATCGGCGAAAGATTAGTGTTTCGCCAACTGATTATTATTAAAAGGAGTTTTCATTACATTACGTAATAGGTGACCAAACAAAAATAACCACCATTCACGTATAATATTAAAAACTTTAGACATATATTAAAAATTGCATTGTTACAGAAAAAATAACATCCCCTTGCATTTTTTGGCAAGTCAATAATCAATAGATGAAGTTCAAATAGTCCAATAGTGTTTAAGCGTCTTGATATTACATTATAAGCTCTATGATTTATTCTGTAGACAAACTTTTTTTTACAAATTAGTACACTATTCATTACGATTTTATAACTTGAGTTTTTAAGCAAATAGGGAGGAGGTGGAGGACACAGAGTGCAAATCAACCAGTGCCATATTTCCATTTAAAACAATGATTAAAACAAAAGCAATATGATGTTGAAAAAATTATTTTAAGAAAACAAGTTTTGTTATTTAGTAGATGTCTTTTATTAGTAAATTGAAATCGAGCAAGAGAATATATCTTTAGAACTACGTGGGTATTGTTGAGGATCCAAATACATGTCAATGGGCCGTCGAGAATACTTCAACTTCAAACGAACTGTGTGTAATATAATTATTTTTCTTACAGGGAAAGACAGATTTTTTTAAAAACAAAGGTATTGTACAAAATATCTGGCACCGAATTAAGAAACAAAATATTTTTTAAAATACAAAAGTTAGCAAAATATTGAAAATTTATAGTTAAAATTGTAAAATTAAAGTTTGTTAAAATGCAATTACCAAACTGAAGATGAGCATCACACGTAATTAGAACATGCATTGAAAGAGCCCTCTGCTCTCTTGGTAAAGGATTTTAAGCGTCGAGTTACATTTTAACGAGAGCATTCGAAGAATCAAGTGGTGTCATACCCTACTCTAGTATGATTAATGTATTTTATGTAATGACTTTTGAATTGAAAATTGTTGCTACTCGGATAATATTTATAGGAAGGTTAAATATTGCATTTCCTTTAAAGTAATTGTGAATGCTATCAGTGATGAGTTTTCCCTTCGTCTAACTGGTACGATTATTTTATTATATACCAAATGCTGATAACATTCTAAAAACGATGAACTATGTCAACTCCTGTGCATCTTCTATGAAAGTTTTTTGGTTCTCTAGGCCCATAATATTACAGTGATACCGAAATCGCTATACCGCGCCTAAGGTATGTACGCTGCGGATAGTTTTTCCTCTTCTTTCCGTTAATCCTTTTATCCCATGTCGCCGTGCTTTTCTATTACGTGGTCCAGCGGTTTTTGATATAACTGATTATAAGAATCTAGTTAAGATAGTCTGAAAATGTTTTTCCAAATGGTCTTATTGGCAACTTACAAAGAAGGTCTATGTTCAACAATATTTGATATGATGAGACGAAAGAAAGACGACGTTATGGTGAATCTTGTTGACTAGGGCATTGTAAATAGCTCAAGATTCAGAGGTCTTGTCAAGTTTTTTGTAAATTTAAAAATTTAAGGTTTGTGTTCGTGATGAGGAAATTTTCATGCAATCAGTGTGAAAGGCCCTGCAACGTCCCCGTAGTCACGAATACTTTGCTACGAGCGTACAACTAATGAGAAGAAAACTAATAATGTGTCTTCATTTTACACAAAAAGTTCTACAAGAAGTAGGTTCATAGCATTATCATTTAAAAGTTAAATACTGAAACTTTTATAACACAAGTATTTGCTTAGTTCACTAAGCTAGTCGATTACACAAACAATAAGTTATAAATAGAGAAAGTACATGTTAGAAACGAAACTAGATGTACAACTTTCCAGAAAGTATTTATTTTTGCGAAAAAGAGTAAAATAATAATAAGTTATTAGAAATCAAACATTATTGACAGAAGTAATTATTTCGACCTTCCTAGTTTGAATTATTTTGATATTAAAAATTTATTTCCTGAAGCGTATAGGAATATAAAGAATTTCTAAATAAAAATAAAATAACTAAAAAAGACTACTGGTAATTATATTTGGTTTACTATGCAGGTAAGGTAAAAGTCACTCTGTTATGGAGACGGCAATTCGAACGAGGCAGAGTTGAGTTTCATTAGCAAATCAGGGATGTCATGTTAATTATTATTTTAGACGAATAGTATCTGCTACCTTGCGTATGGTTTTGAAAGAAAGTTATTATAAAATGTACAAGTCTATATAGCTACGCAAAATATCTATATAACATCAGTAAAAGTGCACTTTAAATCGTAGTTTTATATAGCACAAAGTAAATTAATAGATAATATCGAATGTAATGCTTTGATAACAAGATCACGTTATTCAAAATCAAGTACCTTTTTTAATGAGAATTTTTTAAATAAATTTTACCGACATTTATATAAATGCTATATCTCTATAGTACAGCGATATTAAAAAGCCGCAAGTCATGAACTGTCTAGTCATGAGGAAGGTTCATTTTTATGGTGTTCGAAATCGCTTACGATATATGCAAGACAGAACAAAGCTCCCCCGTGGGACGTCGCGCCGTAATAAGAATGGCACACGTACACGATGCCTCCAAACGGTGCCAGCCGAAAATTCGCTTCATTAGGTATACTTATTTGAAATCTATTTATAACTAAGTATATTAAAAAGAGCTTTTTTATTGGAACTTACATAATTATTGAGGCTTGATACTCAGCTTAATTGATTATTAGTGAATAGTATTTGGGCAGTAAACACTTGATTTTTTTTCAATGATTTTGCAATGTGGGAGGGCGCTAGGGGGCGGCGGTATCGAGCGTGGGCGCGTCGCCCCATCTCTACGAACAGTCCAGTCTGCTGAGGGACACGAAGCGAGCGCCCGCTACTGCCTGATCCTCTGTGTCGTCGTACGTTGGCCGCTTCAAGTGCACATGATAATATATATCTCCCACGCGACATACGCGCGTCGCCACATAATATGCACGTGAAAGCGTCACCGCCGGCTAACATAAAGGTCGACCGTTAGCGTTTTGTACCGCCATTAGAGAGACTATTTCAAGATTGTAGTGAGCTATAAATTAAAATGATTTGTGACGGTAAAATTGTGTTTATTGAATAAATCTAGCCGGCGGCAGTGAGCCCACATCATGCTACGAGGTAACGTATTATATTATTAAGGACTCTACGAAATCTTATTTAAGATTTTTCGACAAGCGCTTTGTAATTATTTTCAATACTAATAAAATAACTATCTTTTAAATACTATTTTAATATTGTTTATGAAAAATATTTTAAAACTAATCTAATTTTATACCAATTCATATCAGTTTATTTTAAATTTATAAATTAATTTAGATTAGATTTCAATTAATCGATAATTTTCCCAACTAAACAACAAAAGCATATTCGATTTATATTAATGTATGAAAGATAAACAAATTATTTATATTTAAAAATTTATACATAGCTTATATGCCTGTTTTAAAAAGCAATATACTAAATTATTGCACTGATTTAGATGTAATAAGCTATATATGTAAAGACTTAATTTTATTGTTAAAATAATCAAACTTTCCCATCATTAGAAATTAGGTTTAGACATTTGAAATTCCAGAGGATATTTCTTTACTCTTATAATTATATAACTTCTACACGTTTATGTATAGGATGTATATTCCAGGACGACTCATTTCTTTGTTTTCAATTTCGACAAGGATTAAGAAAATGAAGGTTATAGAAAATCGTATCATACAGTACTCGGCATTTGATTTGGCTCTATGGTTCTGGCATGACGGTTTTTAATTCATCTGTATACATATACAATATACATATTGGCTTATATACATAGAATTTACAATTATTTTACCATCGTATCAGAAGGAAGAACTACTCTCGTACTATGCATAAATACATCATAGACTCCTAATTACTTAAAATAGGTTTACTATTTTAATCTTAATGAGTGCGAACGCGCCTTCATTTTAATGTACTATTGATATATCCCTGAGTTACTAGAACTATTTATTCTCTAGTATATAATTGCAATATTATAAAAAATAAAGTATTGTACCTACGGAATGCGTTATTATTGTAATTAAATTATCTACTTAAGTATTAATATACAAAGCTTATACATAAGATGAACTTCAATTTTGGTTAGTAAGTGTCTAGCGTAAACAACAACCTATAGATTGTTTATAAAAAACTTTAACAATTAAATAATATGTAATAACAAGCGTAAAAATTTGGAGCATTTGTGACGTCACGTGTGAGTGACAAATACACTGCCACAACAATGTGGTATTAATTAAGTTTTCAAAAATACGTAATCCATGTCCTTACTCTTAAGAAAAAACGGCGTTCGCGTCCGACTTCTTATGTAAGATATTTCGTCGGGCTAGTAATTTTACTACCTATGGTATTTTTCAAACTGGAACACAGTAACATTTGCATATTAATGCTTGGTTGCAGATACAGGTGTCTTTAGTTGTAACCGCCTAGATGTATCAAACAGATCTACCGGCTTTTGACAATTGAATTTCACAAAAAGCATCTAATTTGCTATTACAATATTATATTTAAAAATCATATTCTTCTGAAATATCATCCAAATTAAAAGAATAATTTTAGATTATTGAAATAAAAACATATTTATTCCAAAAAAAGGATATGATTTTAAAATATTGCTTCACATAAACTATTTATTTTGCACACGATAAGTTAAGTTATCACGGCGGGTATTATATTATTTATTTTTGTGTAACGTTAGAATGTGTGTCTTCAATTATTAACTTAGATTATCTGAGATAGTGAATAATTTATTAGATATAGCAACAATAAGAAGCGAGCGACCTTGTCGAGCCTGTTTTGTGCTCGCAGTGAATGTCGCCCCCGAGGCCTGGCCCGGAACTGCGATCGATGTACAAAGGTTTCGGTCCCTCTAGGGAGCTTCAAATTGTTGTCAATTCCTTTCATTGTTCTAAGGATTACATCATTGTGAAATAGAAAGAGCCTGATGGTATGGGAATTTATGATATACCTCGATTTCGCCCAAATCGTTTTGGGTACGTCGGTAGGTGAAAGGATAATGTCCTTTGCAAACCTGTTACGACCTAATATCATTTATTATTTACTAACTGAACAACGTTGTTTATTTATAAGGATTAAATGATTTTTTTTTAATTCAAGCTCAGTTGTATTAGTTTTTATTATAAAGTGAATTAACCGACGTAGTAAATCGGATTTACAAATTTATGTGGCATTGGGCAGATCTTATTCCCCGCAGAGCACTTTTCTGCTGGGGCCTTTAGGTCCTGGAGTGGTGGAAAGCACGGACAACCTATAACGTAGACAGGACCTTAATAAGGTCACAAGACGCTGGATGTAGGCTGTTTCCATTCGGTCCTATTAACAATCTATAGTGTAAGCTTTTGTCCAGGAATGGACGCCCTGTAGCTAAAAAGACGATGACGATGATGAGGTAAAGAGGCTTAACTTCAAAATGAATAACTGTTTTAGTATATAAGTAAAAAAATTCAGTAATTGTAAATAAAACCTTTAGAGTTACAAATAAAGTGTTTTTGATTTTATAGTGATGAAAAAAGCAATGCGTTTAATGGATGGTTAGTTATACGTTCCATGCATTGTACATAGTGTGATATTATTAAATAAGTATTAAAATATTAAACTGTGTTTGCGATTGCCACGATTGAATTGAGAAGGTAACGTATTATTTGTTTGGAAAATCCACTAGGTACTTATCTAGTAATTTATATTTAGTTACAGAAGTTGCCGAGGTAGCATCTATATAAACGTGAATGTTATTGCGGCATCCGTTTTATTATGTTCGGCCGTCAATGGCGCCAGGATTTTTTTTGGAAAATATTAACATTGGAACTTGTGAATTATGTAACTTAATACATAATTTTGTTAAAACATAAGAAATACTTATTTTTATATTTAAAACTACAGATTCAACGAAAATCACGTACCCAGATTCTAAGTTCTTGTCAGAAATAAAGTTGTGCTATGATAAACATACATATAATCCACAGTCAGTACGTGGTGAGATTGCAAAAGGGTATTTAAAAACGACTTTTTAAATTTATATCATGACATTTAAAACTTTAGTTGTTTAGAGAAACATTTCTATGTTTTCCGTAACATTAGTTTTTCCGCTTGCTTGTTATTTGTTTACTGACTGAATAAACATATAGTTTCTCTTATTTACTTATAACCTTTGCAGAAAATCTTTTATGTGGGGGCTATCGCGTCAACTATTTCTGCAACTGAATAGAAACGTAAACATTTTGTTATCCGATTTGTAGACCGCTATGACTAATGAAATTACTAAGCTCACGGGACGTACGATCTCATTTCTAATAATGCAGACACTTTAGCAAAGCATTATGTGTAGTTTGTTTCGAAGGGTATTTAATTAAGTATCAGTGTTCAATATTTATGTATAACAAATAAAAAGACAATAACAATTTAAATATCTATTTATTTTATTTTTTGTTCATGACTTTATGATTTTCTTTTTACGGATAATTTTGATTTATCGTGTAGGAGAGCTATTATAAAAAAAATGTTAAGGTCCACAACAGTTAAGAAAGCAAGCGGGCGCTTGATGCGTGTCACTCGTAATTTGAATTGCATATATGAAATACGAACTCCATTTCATATTTTGTGAGAAAACGAATGTAGCTGTCTATCAAATTACAATCTATACAAATCTCGTATAACTTTCTCAAAAATTGGTCCATAGAGGACATTTTATATTCCAAAATTTTGCATCAACTAATGAAATTGACTTCACTCGGCATGAAAACTGCCGTTCCTCATTCTCAAATACGTCGGTTTATAAAATATAGTAGCATTTGAAAGAAAGCTTGCAGACTTTTTAGGCATCCTTGTCATCAGCTTCCGATTGATAAAAACCTCGTTCCACCTTCAACAGATGACTGCCTTCTAAGTTAAAGACTTGTATTTTATAAAATCGCGAAGGTAATTTGGATTTAGCATAATAATCTCTGTTTTATACAGTTCCTTCGGGTATATAAATCATCATCACTTTAGCGATAGGAAGTCCTGTGTACGACATAGGCCTCCCTCACAGATTTAGGATTGGACTACTGAAAAGCCGCTACCGTCCAGCGTCTTCGATGGGCTTAACAAAGTTATCAGTCTACCTTGAAAGTGGACGTCTTACTCTTGATGGCCCGTCGTTTACACTCCATGGTTATGAGGCTCCAGAGGTCATCTATTCTACGTGCTATGTGGGCTGTCACTGTCACCTCAACACACCAACTCCCTGGCCTATATCGGATACTTTTGTTTATCTACGGATCTTCTCATTGCTTTCTATCTCGTAGAGAAGCTATAACCTTAAAGCCACATTGGCAGGGATATTAATGTTTATGGTAAAAATAAACATGCGATAATTACTTAAAAAAAAAACGTATATGACGAAACTTATAATGAGACAGGGTGTAGAAAAATAAAATGTAGGCAAAAATGTGGACCAGAATTATATTATAGGAAATGATAAGGATAGATAAACTTCTTGCTTTGTTAAGAAATATTAAGCATCTTATAAATAAAATTAACAAAATGGGCAAAATTAATAAAAATAGAACCTAAATGAAATATTAATTGAATTTTTAGGTAATCGTTATGAAAGACGTGTAAGAACAATTTGAAAATTCATTAGGCAAAAATCTATTTAAGCATGTGGCATTAAAACGTCTACGTCTAGAAGACTAAACGCCTGCTCAGAATTGTTTTCATGGCAACTCGATTATTATTTCATTCTCATATTTTGGCCTATAATAAACGTAGAAATCTCGCTGGCTTATGACGTCACGAAGCTGATAAATACGCGTTTAGTCCGCTAACTTGAAAGGTTGAGCAAAATCATTCAATTTAGTTGCACAGACACAAATATTCTATTGTCTTTGTTCTAAAATACCATATTGTTAGCGCCTTGATTATTAGATATTTTTATAACTTTCTATTGTAATTTAAATTGTAAAAGAAGTTTATTTTCTATTGTATATTGCGGTTTCCTTATGATGTTGTTCTTCACCTAAACGGTGAACGATATGTAATGATTTACGTGTATGCACCTATAGCGGATTGAACCCACCCCGTTTTACGACCGAAGGTTATCTAACCACAAAGCGTTTTTGTTCCTTCGTAATTGCTATGTAAAAAATAGGTTATGAGTTTTAGCAAAGTTTTACACGTACGCAGGAAACACATCTTACTTCTCAGCTTGGTTTTGGCAACTTTCACCGCCAACCGTAATTCGGCTCTTTGCTTCCACTCACCTGCTCTCTGTTGATCCCCTTAACTACGATAAAATGAAAATCTGTTCGGGCGGAACCACAAGGGTATTTCTACCTTGATAAAAAAATATGAAAATAAATTTTAAATAAGTTATTGTACAAAATATATATATACGGTATATACGCACTGGTGTTATAAAAGGTGATTGGCTATAGTAGTGAAAAGGCGTGACTGTTTAGATCTTTTCTGCAAATAGCTTTAAAGCTTTTACACATATTTCCAATAATTGTGTAATAAGTTATATAGATTTAATTTTTCTATTAGATTGCGACAGGCCATAAACCCCTGGCAGGACAAAATCTGCAGAGATATAGTAAACAATTGCTGATTTCAATATGTAGCTATCGGAATTTTGGAAGCCATTTATAATATATTATCATTAAGTTATATTTATGTTTCTGAAACCATTGATTTTTGGATAGGGTATACCGTACAATAATTGCAGAAAATAAGCTATTCATTCAATCCTTTAACCACACACCTATAACCAATTATCTTGTATAATATCTATTGTCTAAAAGAAGTATTGGATCTTGAAAAAGTTGAAAGGTTTTTTCGCTGTGTTATTTTATTGTTACTTGTTTATGGTTCTCGTGGTAGATGGGCGGTTTTATCCGAAACGCCTATCAAGTGCTTATTACTAAAACGTACACATCAAATAAAATCGTGCTCGATGGTAAAGAACGTTACGATAGCAAGTTGTGGTAAATACTGAGTTTAAATTTTCAAAGTACTCATTTACAAGAAGGCTATGCCGTGCGAAGTTTTAATGTAAAAATATCGAGACTGCAGATAGTCCTGGTATGATTTTACTCATAACCTCACTTTAACATTTCAAGTTTCATTGAAATATTTAAAAATTACGTTAACTCATAGTTTGTAATTAATTTACATGTAAATAATAGTTCATTTTTATTAATTTAAATTATCATAACTATAGTTATGACATACATGCGTAAAGTTCAAATGTAATGGACATGTCTCATAAAATAATTACTATCCCGTTAACCGCTCTGGCTTAAAATCGGAAAATTTATGTTGTTACATTTTTTTACTATAATGTTGCATAAATCTTATTTGTACTTTGATTATATTATTTATCATCATGTTATTCCTTAAATAAAATTAAACAACTAACTTCGCTATAAGATTGTAAGCTTTCTTTGCTGACATCTATGTACTCGTGATACCTCGCCAAAGTTTCTTTATAAGTAAAACAAATGTCGTTGGAGTTTCTCCTAGCATTTCTTACCCCCACACTAACACTTTCTGAAGTAGTAATAACTTTTACATTCAAAATTGGAAATAAATAGATGATCCGACAGTATCATATTGATTTTGAAACGGAATACTAATCGTGCAGCTCATGCCAACGTCTCCTCTTGGGGGTACTCGACCACGCCCGGTTACTGAACAGATTGTTCGCCTGAGGGATCTATAACCTTCTACGGACTTATTTATAATAAAAAATGTATATATATATATATATGTATTTAAAAGTCAATACAATAAAATACAATACAGCAAAGAGGAAAAGCGACATAGCCGAAACATAGCGAATTAGTAATTGAAGTGCCAAAGTAGACAAGCCACATAGCGCGCAGAACAGATAGCGGTGAAAGCCTTAAGTTTACTACGTCTACTTACAAAGGCTCATGTAAGGGCTCATGTTTTGATGGTAAAGATAAAGGTCTTGTTTAGGTTGTCGGTACAATGATATGTCTTTTTATAATACTGTATTGTGTTTTAAAAAGTTAAATAATGTAATTTAAACGAAATTCAGTTGAATTAACATTGTTTATAATGATCCTTCATTAAAGTTGGTATTGTGCGACGTTGGCGCTCCGGGGCGTTCGTCCTTTGTTAACGATTTTGAGAAGCTAGCTGTATATTTGTTATATATACATGTACATTACTTGAATGTTGGGTTTGCACTAACTATCTTACATCCATATTTTCATAGTTTCAAATCTAAAATTGAATTTTTCTTGTTAAATAAATGTATGTAATAGCATTCAAGAGTTTTTAATTGATCGTAATGTGTGGAACTTGTTGCTTGAATCATTTACAAGATATTATAATGTATCCAATACATTAATGTTTGTTAAATTTCATTTAAAAAAAGCTACTGTTAATTTTCCTGCTGGCTCTTCTCAGCAGATCAGTATTCCGTGGTAGCTTACTACTTATAGTGTTAAAATAATGGACGATCAAAAGTGTATGTTAATGTCTCCTTGAATAAAGATATTTTGAATTTTTTATTGGATTAACAAGTATAATAAAAGCGCTCTTTCTTTTTCTATCAAACTTGAGATTTGTTCGTTTAGCCATTACAGTTACTCGTTAACGAAGTAACTGTATTCAATATTAGAAATCTACAATTTTGTTCATTAATAAAGTTCAAGGTTACTATAATTTAGTTAAATCAATTTTTTAGTTTATTATACTTTTCTAATGAAATCTAGTTTAATGCTCCTGTAAAGGCAATCCGCACGTGCTGCATGCGGACCGCCTCCAACCGGTCATATTGAAAGTATATAGAGGAAGCTTATTGAACCGTTAGACAAACATATTTATAAATGAAAAGGGTAGCGGCAGTAAAAAAAATTATTTCTACATAAAGGGTAGTGGGTGGAAGGCCTGGTCAGATTTTACACCGCAGATCGGTACTCCCCTGATGTTGGTAGTAAGCAGCGGCGCGATCTCCCAGGCGGTAGTAGGTAGAAGCGAGGAGCGCCGGTAGTTGACAGGATGTATCCGTGTCGGTGCGAGGTACCAAAAGATTTAACCTCAATGACCAAAGGTTATTTTAATTATAAAACTCGCACCCCTTTGGAGCGCGAGGAGACATAAAGATTGTGACGTGATGTTAAAGATGCTTCGAGAATGAAATCGAAGAACCGAGACCAGAATTTATAACGTAGATTTATAGCGTAAATTTGAATTGATCCAGCGCGTGAAACGTCACATAGCTAGTGAACGCGACCGAGACCAGGGTTCTTTTCCCGGGGATCTAAGCTTCTGTGGCTGGCGCGCGGGCGCATTCGGATGTTTGTTATAAAAACAAAGGTCCGCTGAACCAATAGCACGCTCCCACGATCCCACGCCACTTGAGATGTACGGTGCCCCGCCAAGTGTTCAAATATTTTTTACTGTCTTACAATTTATGTGAAATTTCTCGTGTTTATATTTTTTTTGATTAACATTTTATGAAGACGTATGGGACGCTAACATGCAACGTTACACTATTTCCAGCAGTAGACGAACAGCAGCTAAATGACAGTCACTGAGTAATAAAAGGAAAAAATCCTTTTAAAATGTAGAATAATATGATATATTTCTTAAGGTAAGGTATACTAATACAAGTTGGGAATGGATTGTTCTCACTACTGTATTAACGATATCAGGGCGCGTTTAGAAACGTATATAATAGCCACGTATATTTTATATTGAATCATACCGTTACACAGAAGATCTCTTTGATTCTTTTTTATTGGGTTTTTCATTAAATTGGGTACTACGAGCATTAAAAAAATTTAGATGGTATTCGTTTGAAGATGGTAATAGCGAACTCTAGGTAAATCCCTTGGCACAGAATACGTCTGAAATCACAGGTTCTTATGAAACGGAATGTAGTAGCATTTATTTACATAACTAGGTCAAAGTTTGAAAAGCTGTGATTCCGAAACTCCTAGACCTCGGTATTGCGTTATGCTAATAACAGCCTCGTTTGACTCAAGATACGTGCTGCTATCACCAGCAGTGAGATTTTGCGCAGTTGACAACTGTAATGTTGAATATACAATTGTAAAGGATGTTAGTCCTCTTTCTCAAGTTGTCTAGATGTATACCGTCAATCCATCTGTATTTTTCCGCGAAGCATTGATGACAAATTAATACTATAAACTATTATTTAATATTTTTTTAATACTTTGATCGACATCAAAGTCTGCTTAAGTTAAAACTAAGCATGCATTGGATTGAAATCATTCAGATACGAAACGTGGCTATTACTAACACACCTGACGCCTCGATATGAAATAAAGTAAAATTGACATCCAACTGGAAATTCACTGTGAACGCTATGCTTTACTGCGTAGGCCAAAGTAATTCATCACAAAACAACAGTTTTAACTTCATTGTAAGCCGGTACCTTTTTCATAACAAAACTAAACAGGATTTGAAAGTGGTAAATAATGAGCAACAATTAGTTGCGCTCGTCTTAAAGAACAAAAAATAAGGACTTCATGTTAAAATAGTTTTAGTATTCTCAGTTTACTTAATGGATTCTAATATTAGAACTTCAACTGATGGTTGTCTTTCAGATAGTTTTTTAGAAAACGCTGTAAAATGTACTACAATAATTGTTTATACGTTGAGTATATGAAAAACTATAGATGATAAGCGACAAGATTCAAGAGTATTGGAAACATTAAAAGGTATAGGAAATTTGTTGTGCTCACCGAAACTGACCCTCCTCAGTCTGTATTGTATCACCGCCTCCCTTTTGAAGTACTCATAATAATAAAGGTCACTGAAAGACCTTTATAAAGTCAGCTCCGGTTGACTGATTTAATAAAGCATTGCGTTGCAACACTAGCAAGAGTGTAGGTATATATAAATACTATAAAAACTTTATTTTAGTATCCACAATCTATTTTAAATAACGATAAATATTCAAAGAGATATTAAGTATTATTTTATAAGGTGTAAAAAATAAATATGACTTCTAAATATACCTTTTGTCGCTAGGAAGTCATTCAACACCCACGCAAACACTGCGAACGAACCACGCAAGGAATTCTATATAAGTACCTATTTGTTCAGAATGAATATTATTTTTCATAACAAAAATAGAGTCGGTACCTATTTCAAACGTAGAAATTTAAAAGTTTTTCGTCGCGTTCATTTGCTACAACGTTGACTTATATTATGCGACTATGTTAGTTTTGCCTAAATAAAAAAATATATTATATATCTGTTGGTAGCAAAGCTCGAGAGCTCTCTTAGGAGCTTCGGCTTAGGCCGCTATTTACTACTTTATTTTAACTTTAAGCCATCGAGTTCTTAAATAGTTTGGATGGAGGCTCCATCGTGTCACCCGATGTAAGGTACCCTGAGAGGTGACCTTGGCTTGTGCTGTCACATTCCAACTAAAGAGCGCACGAGGGGGCTGATTTGGTTATTTGCTTTTGCCTGGTTATATTACTTCTACTTCATAAAAGTCACTGTGCCGTAATCCAATTTTGTTTTTCGCTTTAGTCAGTTAAGAAAAATAAAGATATAAAAGTATATGTCTATTTAGTTACGTTTGTCTCTTGGAGTGGATGCCGTAAGAGCGAGAGTCGTATTTACTTGCAGAGTAGTGTGGAGTGTGAATGATGAGCTTGTTAACATCTTTGTTCTATGACTGGAGTTTTTTGTAAGAAGTCAAACAAATAAGTATGAACCTTTTGTGTCGTATAGACAGCAAATGAGCTATGTATTTACCCCTTTGAAGCTTTTCCTACCAATTATTACAAAATCACCATGTATAAAGTATGATATAGGATATATTAATTTATTTTCTCTTTTGGAATTTGAGTGGTCAATAACTTCTGCGGTACAAAATCTACAGGGATAGACAGTAAACAATAATTAATTTTAATATTCAGTGTTCCGAATTATGAAAACTCTTTTTCTTACTGTATTTTTTATTATTCCTGAAATCATCGGGAGTACACCTTGTATACATATACATGTGATGGTAGGGAATATGAAATTATTAACTAATTGAAATTATTCAAAAGTAAAATCAATGCTGGAAAGGAAAGTGGTTTATGTATTATGCCGCTCTAAAAATTTTATTAAAAGTAATATATTCACACTTTAATTTCTGTTATTTTATTTGTAAATTTGTATTAGATCGTTATATTTAATCTTAACCATATCATTCTAATTTTTAAACATTATTATCGTTTACGAAATACTACAAATGTCAAGGCTTCTAACGCCTGTTCTTTATATTTATAGAGTTATTACACAGTAATATTGTTGTTAGTGGTGAAAAATATTGTCTCATTGAATAAATATTTTCCAGTATTATCCAACATAATACGCAGTTGCTGTATTCACAACTGTTACTTCGATATTGCTATTTATTCTTTTGTGTCTTCTAAAAGATTTTATGGGAACGAATATTCCCTGCCAAAGCCGTTTGTCGCTTTGCAGTTTGTTATTTTCTGTATTCACAACCATTTGGCTTAGCCGTGCTATTTTAAATGTTTTATTGTCACATTCATTTATTTTTACGAAGTCAAATTGTTACTGAATACATCAGTACATTGTCAGACGTTATATGAAAACATGTATATGAAACACAAACTATAACATTTCTATTTACCTCTGTAATATTGTTGTATGTCGATTGTAATAATATTGAAAAAAATCTACGTAATGAGTTTTGCGGTCGAGGTAGCAAGTCATGACAACCTGAATAGCTTTGTGACCCCACAAACCTAAGGTACCTGTCGCTTGCAGCAACCGAACGTTTATTTGACCCGAGGATAGAGAGTAAACATGCCGCAAACCCGCTTATAAATCTTTGCGAGATTGGTATCAAAGTATTTCACATTTGTTTTTCATTTCGATTTCCTAAATTAATTAAACAAAATAATTATAAAGAAACGTTGATAACTTTAAACATGGAAATGTATTAATTTACTGTCAATTAATGTAAATGGTTTGGAGAAATCAATTTCTGTCTTTATAGGACTTTAATTTTTTTTATTTAATGTGCATTATTGCTAATGAGTATCGGTGTAATAGCTTTGACGGGGCGAATGGTGAATATCTCACTGGCTGTCAATTAATGTATATGTCTAGCCGAAAATCAAAGATTTCAGAAATGATAACGTAATAATAACAGTAAAAAAAAACGTGTTCAAAATTCGGATAACTACATTTTAAAATATTTTTTGTTTACTATTTATACTTGTTTATGTTCTGTCAGAAGTTTAGGGCCCGACGAAATACTTTAGAAAAAATAAATGAATGTAACAAATTTTAGTGTGATCACTTTATGCAGGATGATTGGAAATAAGTGTAAAAGCTCAAAAACTTTTAGGTGATAAATGAGCTAAACATTCACCTATTTAGAGCTTTTATATATATAACCAATTAGACATCAAATATACATTTTCGAAAATGTATTAAATGAAAAATTTAATTTACCTGTTTTACTTTATTGTCATAGACTTTATGACCTATATATTGGTATTTGGTAGGACTAAAAATGTGCTGTATGAAACATGTACATATGTGGTTGGTAAATTAAAAATGTAGGGCTGAACAGAATTACGATTTACAATTTCTATCGGAAAGCCATTAATGCCGATTGAACATTTCATAACCACATTTATTTATATAAATATAATGTAGTGCACTACAGTTATTTTACAACAAAATGTACATAGATTTTTTAATAACAAATTTACTAACAGATGTGTTAAGATTAATAATTATTTCAACAGAATTCCGAATACTTTTTACATTTCGTGTTAAATTATGTAAGCAAATATTCTTTGTGTTGGCAAATTTTACAATTCCTTGTCTGAGTTTATATTGATTTGAACGCCTTGATAAGTTTTAATCATTCTATGGTAAAAAGTATACATTTATACATGCTATGATAAATGTCAACAATGAAAGTTTTATAAGATTTTGTTCTTTTGAAAATAATCATTAATTGTATTTTAAAATATTTCATTCTTAAGAACTTATTGAAAATTATGATTGTTTCTTCTGTGTTTAATTATCATTATCGTCAGTATATAAGAATGGTGTCTACGGCTGGACGTAGGCCTTTCCTATAGATTGCTAAAACGACCTTAAAAAAGTTGTCTACCTTTCTAGTGGATGACGCTGCACTTACCAGGTTGTGGTCTAGACTCCAGAACCTAAGGTTCCGGTAGTAATCTGTTCTAAGCACTATGTAGGACTGTCCATTGCCATCAAATTGCCAATCCGCTGGGCTATGTCAGTTACTTTCGTTTGTCTACGGATCTCTTCTGTTAAAATAAACCTGGATTATTTTCTTCTTTTTAGTAGTGTTCTTCGAGCAGTATGGAGAGGTATATCGTAAACCATACTAATATCGTAACCATATATATAAATATATTAATAAACGTTTCTATTTATATGGTAGAAATCGTGTGCAACAATTTAAACACATTTAGTAAATGGAGGAAGCGGATGGATATTTTATGTATTCATGCTACTGTTATATCTACAACGCGTGGGGAACATTGCTCGAACCCCTGCGCAATCAAATGAACTTATTTTCTTTTATTAATCTTGCATAGTTTTTGATTGGTTGCAGGAGAGAGATACCTGAGTAATTGTTGACGTCTTTTATTTCTCAGTATGTTCTACTAAACATGTTAAAGCTAACAACTTTTTTATATAGTAGTATATACAAAAAACGTTAAATTTATAAGCAATGACTTTCTCTCTTTTTAAGTTAAAAACCCGCGAAATTTAGATCATATGCCTGTTTGGAGGTAATCATACGCGATTGAAGTAAAGATGTGTGCAGAGAATCAACATTTTATGATAAATTCCAATTATAAATTTAAATTACACGGGTTTAATAATACAATCAGATATTATATATTAAATGAGTAGAAGTAAACACTTTATGCAACATTGTGGAATTCAAATTCAAAACATTTTTGCGCTAAAATAAATATTGATTACTGCCCGAGTTCGATATTTTTATATAAAATTACACACCACAGTTGTGTATTCGAGTAAATTGTACCTCTGTTGTGTTTCGAATGCTATGCAGTTTTATATAAAATAGTTCGTTTCATTCATAATGTGTTATTTATGTCTATTCTTCATATGATTGTCCACATCAAAATAACTACTAACTTATATTAAAACATTTTTCTCAGTTAGTGATTATTGTAAACTTATGAGGAATGTTATAATTGATTCTTTAAATTAATATTAAACAAATTGCAGACAGGATATTTCATTAAATGAATTTTCCATGAATTAATTAGTCAAAAATTTAGAATAAAAAGAGAATTTCAATCAATTCCATCATCGACTTTTATGTCTAGATCATTTAACACAGTAAAAGTTCACACTGCATTAAACTCTGACCAAATTTTTGGCACTCGGCCACCTCATTTCCAAGAATTATAGAACCAGAAATTTTTTAGGTGTATATTCAAATATTCATGATTTAAAATGATGAAAGGAAAGTGAGTCTTTTGCAATATTACTATATATTTAATAAATTAAATGAAATTTGCAATTTTTCCTTTCACGATATCATATCATATATCTAATACAGAAATTTTATCGCTTTTATTTACAGCATCTATACTTTAATGTTTACGAGGTAATCATCGCTTTCGAGTCTCCATCCCAGAACCTTCAGGTTATATTACGAGGAATTATTAGAAAAAAATTGTAATTTCTTATTTTTATGCGTGTTTTCTTAGAAGTATCATATATTCGTATAAAGTTCATTTCTAATGCCTTATCGAGGAGAGTGCTAAACCAACTTGTTCTTTTTTTAATGAAAGCCGACAGCAGTGTGTTCAACAGATCACCAATGTTGATTATAAAGTGTTTATGTAAATATGATTTATTTAGAGATATTTTTATGCATCTTAGCGTTGCTGTTGAGCTAACGTAAGTGCAGTCAGGGCAAGTAAAGTGGTACATAGTCGGCGAAGGCGATATGACATTGGTCTGGCGAGCGGCCAAGTCGCCCCGTTGATCGTCTGCGTTGCAATAACCAACCAGCTTTGTTTTGTTTACAAATGCATCTATTTGAGAAATTAAAAAGGGTATCGGTTTAATCGATCTTTTCCTGTGTTTTTAAAAATATTTACTTTGCTTAAAATATCTTTCAAGTTTCTTTTACAAATGTTACATCATAAGAAAATAGCTTTGACACACGGTTTATAGTAAACGACAATGTGTAAAACTTTCCTGATCCCAGTTTATTTTCTTGACGAAGACGATAGATGCAGGTATCCTGTTTAATATGATTATTTAAAATTATTATTAATTATAATGAAATTATTTCTGTTATATATATTTATCATATTAAAATTAAGAACCATGCCACTAAAATTGACGATTTTAATAAGTATAGAAAACAAATAACGAATAATATGTATAATATTGTCCTTAATTTTTATATCATTTTTTTTAAATATACTTAGTTCATACCTTTCGGATTGTCTTCTACAATGGAGGTCTCATAGTATATAAAATATTTATATATTAATAATGTAGTAATAAAAAAATAACTTTAATTACATACACCGCGCCATAGTCATAAAATTGTAGTAAATCGAACCTTTATCTTCATCGTTTTATTGGTCGTAAAATTTAACGATTTCGTATATAAATGAAATAGAATTTAAAATAGGAATTTGCATATGAGTGCGGACGGTTCGAAATCCATTCGAGTTATAATTTGTCTATCAGCAGGTTCGGGTCGAGACTTGATGGCTAGCGATGGGTCATAACAGTGTGGTTTTGCACAATCATGTCGTGTTTTATTACTATTGAGTTCACTGATAGAGAATATCCATAAAGCATTAAATCCACGGATACGCAATGTATAAAGAGAGTAACAAATAAGTATCACAACAAACATGGACATTTTCTAAAAATTTTAAATTGACAGAAATGAAAAGTAATTTTAATGGTTTGTAAAATGGCCCTAATATTTCAATTGTATGAGAATCAAATTAGAGGAAAAAGTAGTACTTAACATGGTAACACATGTGTGCAATTGTTTAAGGTCTTAATTGTAAAACCCACGATTTGTCTCTGAAATATGATGTATAAAATTTTAAAAATTTATTAAAAAATATTAAAAATACTACTGCAAAATAAAAGAATTTTTAAGTGACATAAAGCTTGGGAATGAATTTTTCTAACTAGTGTATTAAGGATAATGTGAAAATGATCATAAAAAATCCGTAAATACGATGTGTGGCCTTTTTCAATCAGGGCGCGTTTGAAACCCCGTAACTTTGTGTTGAAGGATACCATTATAGAGAAACTCAATTTGATTCAAGTTTCTATAAAGCTAGGCTCTTCTGGAATTCTTCTTATGATGTACCCAAGTGATAATTGTAATTGTTTCTTAGTGAATAATGATACGATATGATTAAATTATTAGGTACTAATTGTTGTAAATAAAACACTTAACCGCCAACCAATATATTACTGGCGTAACTTTGAAGAAAAGTAAGTTACCTTTCACTTGGGTATTAAAAGAGTTATGGATAGAAATATTAAATAGTATTGGAGTACACTAGAGTAGTTAAAACTTTTATAAGAGATATAAGTATTCACAGATTTTTTTTTGAATTTGAATGAAAATGTAATTCAATTAGTACTAATGCTTGTTTATTAATGAATTATTTAGCGGCAGATTCAACATGGTTTATTATATTATAAGGTAATTACACAAAAAATTATAATATCTGATTATTAAATAACACCAGTAAAGTTTAATAAGAAAACGCAAAATAAAATACAATAAATTGATGCAAACGATGTTAACAGTTATACAACAATTTTGTTAGTGAAAGCCTGGAATATTGTTCAGTCAGAAATGGGTTAAGACGTGCATTAGTTTAGAATGCGTTTACTTGGGAGCTATTATGATATCTTTAATCTATCAGAACAATACTTTTATTACATCTTATGTAACATAAATTTCGATTAACAACCCCGTTTTCCGTCTTTTACTTTAAAAAAAAAATAGCGTGAAAAAAAAGGAGACATAGAAACTTGGTTATTGCACAAAAATATCAGTTACGTGCTAACTGAGATTATTTAAGTTCAATAAGAAGTTAAAACAATATGCGGATCGACCTTGAAGGCAGATCTCATATGATTTAAGGATGATTAAGATTTCAGCTAGGGCACAACTTTTGGAGGTTTCTAGTGGAAAATTAAAATATTTTAAATGCAAACCCTCGAGTCTAGTGACTGTAAATAGGTCCAGGTTAAGTGCTCCAGCACTCTTCTAGCTTGGTGCTAAACATTAATTGTCAGTGCTAAAAAAAACCAAATCCGCGCTCATCACGGTGAGACTTAAAGTGAAACGTTTCATTACCTTAGTTATTTCGTTTGTTACGACTACGTTGAAATCCAAAAACATTAAGGTCTTGGTAGTAATATCTGTCAGCAGATATAATACGGTCGCCTATCTCGACGGTTTCTTGCAAAAGAACCCAATTACTAGTCAATAATCAACTGCAACTCGAAAAGACATGCTAAGTAATTTGGTCGCTTATTTTCGTATTAAAATTATTGGTCAATGTCAGCTGCCTGTCAGTAATAATGCAATGTCGTTGCAATTTTGTAAATATCACAGTCCGTTATTTTTAATTTCTTTTGACACTTTGAAATAATATCTCCTTGCTGACGTCAATTGATTTTCTCTACCGCCACAAATTTTTGGCACTGGATACTTCTCTGACGCATTAACGCAGTTAATTTATCTCATCTGTATTTAGAGTAATGCAGAATTTTTGCAAAAAACTGCCGCTGTAGGAAAAAATAAAAAAGAAATTAAAATATTTTCTTTAAATAAATTCGGTTATGTATCAGGTAAAATTTTAATATTTAAGGAATATAAAACTATGGTAACGTAAATAAATAATGTACACATTTTCAGAAGTTCCGTTTTCCATGTATATTGCATATGGGCGAAGCAAACGTTTTCATTTATGTCAAATGCGGGGAAATATCACTTGATATATGGCTACCCGTTTTGAAATGTGTGTTTACATTAAGTTAACTTGTCACTGCATTGTTTTCAATTAATACAGCTGTATTATGTAGTTTGCTTTAGCGTATAAATTTAATATGTTCTAAAGGAAATTATGTAAGCATCAAAATGTATTATACTTTTTAGTTTTATTATATTATACTTATAATTTAAATAATTAATTTATAATATATAAATTGTGTTCTAATTTAAAAATAAGTAGCATTTTAATATTTATTTCTCATAGAGTAAGTAGTATAATCTGGTAGATTGACATAAACATATCTATACGGATATAAACGGGACTTTTTTTAAAGAAAGCCCTAAAGATTTGTTGAAGGTCGCCATAATCATTAAAAAATTAAAAATTATTATTTATTTTACACATCATTAAACAGAACAGGAATAGTAGTTACAGGACTGTTATAATTAAATGTTAATTTATATTTTTAGATCTTTTAATTCATCATCATTGTCATCCACATATCAGCCGATAGAATGCAACACCAAAGACTTCCCCAAGGATCGGCAACTTTCCTTGTATTTTAATTAAAACATACATTATTAAAGTAACAAGTTTTTTATTCATTTAAGAACATTTAGAAAACGAAAATTTACTAAAGCGAATATTTCACATTTCGTATAAAAGAAAAGGAACAAATGTGTTTTAAAAACTGATAATAAAACGAACGATACATTAGTTAATGAAACGGGATATCTGGTATCGCGAACGAGAGGATATCCGCCGGAACTATACGGTTTTATTCCTTGTTTCATTACTCTTGAATATATATATAAAATCTGATACTAGAATTGAACATTTCGGATTCGGAACAGTCAATAGCTTATCCATGATCCCTTAGTGACTCAAGACGATGGTCTATGACCAATGTGTTATCAGTGATGACTTGCGGTCTTGCTATATTCGAATGTTGATGCGCGCTGTTAGCCGTTTTGGCTTTTACAGCTTCATTGGACTCAGGGCACGCGGATCCGAAATCCGCGAGCTAATAAACTGAAAATACTGATGAGGACTAGCCCAGAATTCCTCTACGAGATGGAATCAGGAATGGGAAGATCCATAGACGAACGGATGTAACCGATGAAGTCTAGCAGTTACAAGAGTACTAGTTACATAGCGCGCAAAACCGATAGGAGAGTGAGTTTCTGGAGTAGATACTAAAAACCAGTAACCGCAGTGTAGGACGTTCACCCACGAATTCTGTCCACCTCAGTGACAGCTAGACGTCGTACTACGATGTGCAGACCGCCTTTATCTAGTTCAGTAGCGAATGTTCTAAGTGAAATGATGAATTACTGATGGATTCTTTATGAAGCGATAAAATTTAATAGAATTTTTATGTTTAAAACAGTATGATATATAGAGTATTATTAAAAAAATAATTAAAGATTTTAGGATCGTACAACGCATGACAATGAACAGCAATTCTGTGAATGAATGAGTGAAGCGGATGAATGATGGGAGTCAAAGTTCTGAACTATGACTTTGAGATAGTTCTGTATTTTACGAATAAAATTTTGTATCGGTTTTTAAATTTTATTTGAATTCTCAACATAACTATGCAAAAAGCGAGTATGTACAGTTTTGTTAAATTTTGTACTCCTATTTTATTTTTACTGGTAACACGATAGAAAATAAATCAAAGCGATTGTAGTAACACAACTTGGGCATAAAACTAAACTTTAAGACACATTTCACTATGTAATCTGTCTTTGTAGTATACGTAGTTATATGTAAAACTTTTAAGAAAAAAAATTATAAGATCAAGACGAGATCACATCTCAGTATTCTAATGAAACAAATACATCTTTGCTTTGATATTCAAATGAGTAATTTCCTAAAAATGTGAAATAAACAACTTTTTTCTCAAAACATCTTAAAAATATTCTTAAAAGAGAGGTCTGTAAATAAGTCATGAAAATAAACATGTAATTATTTTTACATTTGCTTTTGAGGAATCTACAAATACAGTGCGTAATTAAAACTTATTGAATAAAAATGATCAGATAAAAGGTCTTTATTTTGAGAATATTTGTTTACGAGCGCGATATTATTTAGTTGGACAGTAAGTGTTGTTGCCAAATTTGAGATATTGTTAGCATTTGTGAATACACATCATTTTACTAGAGATGTTTTTACCAAACATCAAATTTCTGATACGTAAGAGACGACTTACGGACTTTTGTGGTAGAATCCCTACAAATATTAAAGTTGTCTATATGCGATAAGGAAATGGTTTCGCTGGTGAATGCATCGGAAATTCCTGCTACGGTAATTATTATGAGCAGCAAAACATTCCAGGCTATGAGGAAGGAAATTAAACGTGTCAACTAGATAATTTTGTTAGGATTACATGACAGGAAATAAAGTTGTTTTATAATACAAATCCAATTTATTTTGCAATTGTCGGCAAGTAAAACCGACCTTCTTTATAAAGGAGTCAAGCGGAATGACCCACTTTCTAAGAATCTCTTCACTATGATCTTGTAAGAAATATTATACAGCACTGAATATGTGCAATTATTTTGTTATAAAGTAAAGTGGCAGTCGCTTGTGCAACTGCTGGCCGTTAGGGCCGAAAGGTTTTTGAGTAGTGTAGTAGCGAAGGACCGGTCATCGTGGTGATATTTGAGGGAGGCCTATGCCTTGCAGCGGGCGTCTATCGCCTAATACGATGAAATCGATTGGCTAATTTTCTTGTATGTTATGACTAATAGAAATATTAGTGCACCTTAGCTCTCATGACGCTTTTAAATATTACCGATGATTAATTATTAGGTGATATGGTTTCCAAATTTGGCAATCTATCGTTCTTGGGCATTAATAGTCTATGAACTTTACTGTATAAACAATAATAGGTTATATATTAAAACATAACGTAGACGATCATATTAGAAATCGCATTCTGTTTTTTATAAAGAAAAAAGTATTATTACTAAATAACGGTTTTCATGTTAATACAACGAAATCATAAACAATACTGGAATGTAATAATAAAATAAAAGAAAATAATTTATAATTACTTTTAAATCATAAAAAAAAAACTGATGAGCATGTCGAGTGATACTAAAAGTTAATCAAAAGTATAACGTTGTGTAAGTCATGTGTTTTGTTCTTACTTGTACCCTTAAGTGTAGCCACCGGATTGCGTGTTAACTTATCGTCAACTTACATTTTGTGACTATAAAACAAATTGAAAATTTTAAAATTGAAAATTTGGGAGAACTTTTTTTCTAAGTCTTGTATATTATCATTGCTATATTACTTAAATTGACTTTAAAGTAGAAATTTCTATATATATACATATAAATCTTTTTATCTGAATTTGTGAAAGACTATCTTTACTATTCTGTGTAAGTATGATAATTAAGGGGCCGTGATTGGAATTCTGCACAAAGCACAATAAATCGTTAACCTTTTCAATGTCGCGATAAATTTCAATCAATGGACTGGACAGCTATTGCATCATTAGTTATAGACCAAGAAAGTTGTACTGTGATGTAATTGGCATATCCATTAATATTCGTTACATCGGCTTTTTCTTCTGTAGTAACAATTGTATTTATTTTAGAAATAATAGATTAAAGGAAGTAATATAAATAAAGCAAATATTGTACTTTATGTGAGGTCCCTGTGTGTTTTTGTAGTAGAAGGTTATTCCTCCATATGGCTATCTCCAGTATATTAAAGACTATTAAGTTTTGGTCGTTATGCTGTCCAGATATCTATTCAAAGGTAAACAGAGAGTAACAAAAATATTTAAAAAAGAATTTTACAAATATTTTACACACTACAAAAACCTAACCTTTAGAGATAACTATAACAAGTTTGCTAGTCGTTAGTAAGTATAAAGCAAATTCAATCAGAAAACCGTTTCATTGTAAAACAATCCTTCTTTATTTATAAATAATGACTTTTTTAGAAATTGTTGTCAAGTATTTTTGTTCCTGTTTTATCTGTGGTAAAGGCTAACAGTTATATCAACGGAGGATAGCAATAGCTATAAATAGATACTTCAAAACAAACATTAATCAGTCCCGTGAAAACGGAGATCAATATAAGTATCTTCTTATTAAAATTCTCTTCATTTCTTAGATACGTTTTTTTAATATATCAGCAAATAAGCTTTGCAAGTTCTCTGTTTGTAGATATTAAAGGTCAGCGACTTTATTTGTGTCTTTATCATTTAATTAAATCAGTTTTCACAGCTGTAGGAAGATGTTTACTTAAAATGAACAAAGAGTAAGGTATGTTACAAGATTCAAAAAATATTGATTAAAAATATACGTTATATAAAAACTCTAAATTATATACCGTTATTTAAAATTATATAAAACTGCAAAAATACGCTCGCAAGTTTTACCAGGTAGATAACAAGGAGAGGCATATATCTTGGGCGACCAAAATAAGAATTTCGTAATTTCTGAATTGTGCTAGTTAAAATTATCGTAGAGAATATGTAAAGCTAAAAAAACATTTGTTTAAATACCGTATTAAGAGCGTTTATTATAATGGCATTAATATAATCGAAATTAATACTTTGCAACTAAGACTTTATTATTTTCAAGGCATAAATTAAGCAATTTTTGATCAAATGTGACTTGACTCTTGTAAATTGCGCATTATGGAAAAAAGTAACTTTTACACAAATCAATAATTTGATCACTCTTATTTTAACAGGACAAGTAAAAGAGGCGCAAATGTGTTAAGTTGTAATTTATTATTTGTCATCTTGCATAGTTTAATCTGAGGTAAAATAGAACTAAAATAACAAAAATATATTTTTTTATTCTATATATTACATTATTAATATTTATTACAATACATAATATTTCATTATATCGATCAGCGAGGTATTGCTATTTTCAAGCTAGTTAGCGATAACAATGGAATGCTTCGCTTCAAACTTTATACGAAGCTGTTAGATTAGAATGAAATTGTTTCGTGAACCAAGTACACATTTGGAATTCAATTTGAATATTCGCAAGTTACAGCTCTTAATTAATATGTATTTAATTTAAATCAAATATGATTTAAGCAAATAAAAACATATTATTCATAAATATTAAATATTTCATAACGTCATCATCATTTTATGACACCATTCTCTTTTTTTAGTTTAAATCTGTTTCAATCTATGTCATAAATATTGTAAATATTTCCTTGTCGCCTTTTTTACACTTGATTGTATGCAACGAAACAATAATAAAAAGTATAATCGTGTTTAAATATATAAAAACTTTGAAAATATTCATGTTAGTAAAATATATTTGTAGGAATAGTATAATTTCATTATGCAAACTATTGAAATGATTTAAAGTAAATGATTTATATAACTATAGTAACTGCAGTATTGAATAAAAACAATAAAAGTATATTGCAGGCAAGTTGGGAAGATTCTGTGTAAATATTCAATGAGTGTTGGTGCTCAGTTAATTTCGCACGTCATTGTCAGTGACAATGCTGTTGCCGGCGTGGGCGGCAGCTCGTACTAGAAACGTGACATTCAACAACGAGAACTCATTGTTTTTAAATTTTAATGAAATAATTTTATATGTTTGCAATTTCGTTAAAACAAATGGAATGAAACATTACCATATATTGCTTGCTGCCGTCGCAGTAAATCTCTCGACCTTTTGTCCTAAATGTCTCGTAAACGCTCATAAAGTGCACCAAATATTAAACCAATGATCTCTGTAAAAGCGCAATTATTACTTTGCTGGTTTCAATTGATATATATAAAGGTGATGTGCTAGATTTTGTTTTTCAAAATATTGTGCCATACAAAACTTTTATGTGCCGCTCGCTTCAATTACTTTCAATTAAATACGTTTCAATCTCTTTCTCATCACTATTCGAGCAATATGTTTTTTATAGGACCGGTTGGAAGCGGTCTGCATGCAGCGTCCCCCAGCGACCATGAAAAGAGCGTATGTCAATTTTGTGAATTGGAATTCATCTTATCCTTGATTATCGTAGAGAAATCCGGAACACAGCCCTCTATGGCTCTGCTTGCCAATGAGGTCCGAAGTGAGAAACCATCATTTTTTATCAAATTATAAATTATATTAATTTTTGTTATACTTAAAGTTTTATTAAAAGCATTAATTCAGCCAGTCATACGTCATTTTAAGTGACTGTTTTATGTAGATACTATTAAACTCAAATTAAAGTCACAAATTTTTCTATTTAAAAAAAAAAAAAGAATGGAATATTTCTATGTCCTCACTAATAAATAGACTTTTCGCTGATAGTCATATCAAGAATCCAACGCTGGGCTCTACTTATAAATAAAGTAAAGAAAAATTAAATGAATTATATATAACCATTAAAAATCTTTAAATTTTTTAATAAATGATTTTTAAATTTTTTTAATAGTACAATCCAAACAATTTAAAAGTGAACCGTAAATACTACAGCATTTTCAGAGTACTCATTTTGAATTAAAACATAACACAAGCGCTTTCGCGTAGCGAATGGTGTAACGGGCTACGAGAACCGTAGGTGGTGATTAGATTATGTTAGTTTAGATAATAAATAACAATATTTTTAAATTACAACAAACCGACAATATTTAAGTTCAATAAAGTAAAATCAAACTTACAAAACTTTATAATTAGAGTAAGTGTATACTTTTATAATATTATGCCTTGATATTTTGTTTCATACAGATATCAGGTTTTTAGAAATGGTTGTCGTAGATATAAGCTTTCCTTAAATATATATCATTCCGTATCTCAATTTTGTCTTATTTCGTTACATGGTGGTGAATTGTAAAAACCGTGCTATTTTGTGGTTGAATTATGTATGTTAAATATATCATTAATGATTCAACTACAAAACGTAATAAACGTAGACATACCGTGTCGACATTGGAACATAGCAGTAACTCTTTATTAGCACATTAAACAAATGATTCTTGAGATGTGAAAGGATCATCGCTATTTGATTTGAATACTGGACATTATCTCATTTTGATACGGATAATAGTCCTCAAATGACAATTTTGTGACACATTTATCATTTTACTCTTTTTTGCCAAAACAAAATAGATGCGTATTTTTGTTAAAATTAATTTCTTTTTTGAGCAACACAATTGTTTTCGTGTTGTTTTATATGCATGAATCATGTTATAAAAGCAACACTAAAAGAGAGCCTAAATTTTTTAAAGAAAATAGATTTAAAACCGACTGTCTTTGCTAAGTGCTCTGCAAATACGTAGAGTAAAAAGAAATTCCATGATGTACATCTCAACACAGTCCCCCGAGCAAAAAAACTTTCCTTTCCACAAGTATCCTTATCTGAAGAAGTTTGTAAGTTTCTTGTATCATGTACATTTTTCTCTGGAAACACTTTTTCGTACTTCTGTTTACCCATCAAGATAAAAGTCAGTGTTATCTTGAATTATTTTTACCTTGATATAGTTAACGTATACCTGACTGATGCAAGACCCTTGCTTTATTGCAGAGGTTGTTTGAAACAAGTTGTCAATGTCATTTTTACAGTGGTGAAATGTTAAAACCTTTTATTTTTTAATTATACAGCTAATTTAGCATAATGTCTTTTGAAACATATTTATACATAATTTAGTCTTCTGCTAAAGGCACAAATTATTTCATATTTGGACAGATATACAAGATATATACACAGCTTTCAGTTGTACAATTTAACGCTTTAGTTATATTGATTGAAAACGACTTGAAATTACTTTGTTTGTACGAAATATTCTTTGTACAATCTCGAAAATGCATATAACATGCAATCATCATTAAATGTAAAGTAATGATTACAAATTTACGTTTAAATTATATCATTTTGTGTTACGAATTATATGTGAAACATCACGTTCAATGACAATTATTCAATTATAGTTTATTTTTATAATAGATCTTTCTTTCGTAATTTACAGCAGTTTATAGCTCGTATCACCAGCGAATACTGCATTTGTTCTACCGGGGAGAGCATGGCCTAATGAGCGGTTTAGCTGCCGTCGATGCTTAGTGGCTATGTGGTTTACTTGTTTAATATAACTTTTATAAAATGTTTTATACATATGTTCGTACTAGGTTGACTGTAGAGTAATATTAATAATAATAAAGTAATAAGGAATTAAGTTCGCCATTGCACCAACTGTAAAAAGAATTAATAAACAATACGTATTACTCGTGGATAGAAGAAAATGTATCATACAACTAATAAGTTACCTGACTTGATTTTCTAAAGATTGTCTAATATTCTTGTTGTTCATTACAAATATATTTGTTTTTCTATGATGGTTTTATACCTATATTAGATTAAATAATCCAGACTTTCAGTTTATTTAATAAAGTATGAAAGAAAGTTTATTTATAGAATGTAAAATATAAATTTTCACCATAGTCAAATCTCCTATTACCTCTCTGTGTTTCTATTTTTTTAAATTTTTGTTTTACCGATTACAAGATTATTTTAATAATTTTTGATTAAAACTATTTTTCTGTCGGATTTATTAATCTCTCTGTGAGTGGTATGAACTCCATGCTAGCATTTTTTCTTCATAAATGTTTATAAAAATATGTAGTTTTATTTCTAGCAAGTTGAAAAAGCTGAAATGAGTTTTTGTAAGTAGATTTTTAGTCACGAAGACACGGTATCTTGATAAATGATACCATGCAACTTTACGTTTTTTTTTTCATTCTTAAATTCGAGAACAGACACTTTAAAAATTGTGGCCACTTTGTTACGGGTACCTGATATAAATCTTGAAGCTTAAGAGTTGTTCAAATACACCGTCTACTGTTTAAAAGTTTGTTTTTGCTTATATATTGATCGCTGTTTTCTTTAGTAACATATACATGTACACTATGTGCATATTTTACGTGTAGTGGAAAATAATGTTATGTAAATGAATGTTTTGCTAGTTTAATTATTATAACCATTAGCAATATTTTAAAAAGAAGAAAACTGACACAAGCTGTATTTCCTTATAAAAATCATTCAAAAATACTTACGTGCTAGAGCATGCAAATTTTTTATTTTTATAGTCTTACATAAGACACAATTTCAAAATTTTGTAAATGTAATCGAACAAGTTTTTTGCATTAAACACTGCACAAAATATATGAGATGGATGTTTTACTCTATTTATCTCCTATAACATATTAAAGCTATTTTATTTTTCAAAATAAATGACTTAATAATTATTATACTGCGTAATATACGTATGAAATTACGTTAATGAATTAATTACTGACTAATTAATTTACAGATTCATAAGCAGAGAGAGAATTTTTGATCAATGTTAATCACAAATATAAAAAAGTTTTAAAAATGCCTATGATGCTAATTAGTGTAAAGTAGCAGGGGGTTTGAAGTAAACTAAATAATAAATATTAATTCACACTGAAACTGTGTACAGAGTAATAATTTATTTCGTTAAAAATAAGGCAAACTTTTATCTATACTATCAAAAACTTATATAATCTAAACCGGCAGTGTCTATTTATTAAGCCAAATTTAACTGTAGCCTGTAGTTTTGAACACATTTGTTTACTTTTAATAAAATACCTAACGATGTTTCGGTGCATAATAACTAAAGTATAAAATTAAAAATTGGCAAATGGTCCTATGTGTTCATGATTTTTTCTAAAAATATTTTATTAAATATTATGCCAAAGAGCAATTAAAACATCTATCTTCCTCTTCATATATGATGGCTGAGTATAAGATATAGGTTATGGTTTAAATGAGTAGATATTTTTATCTTTAGAAATGGATTATGCCAAACATTGATAATACCTATATATTGGTTAAAGACAATAGCATTTTCACTTCAAATAGAGTATAACATAGTTCATTAGGAATCGAGGAACACTTTCCAATTTATACTTTATTAGAACTATCAATACTATATATGATTGATTATCAATAAATTTATTATAATATTTATAATTAACAAACATAAGTTAATTACACGTTTTGAAAATTTCGCGTAACCGTTGAAATAACAATTATATGTTGTTTGCTGAATCTATTAGTCTGATTAATAACGAATGACTAATGCCGGCCATTAAATATCAAACAAGTACATGTCTGTTATTACTGTTGTAAAATCTGTAAAAGCAAAAAAAGAATGGATTTAAATTTTTTTTATTTATTTATTGCGCTTCCTTGCAGGCGCAGAATCGAAGTAATAAATATGAAATAAATTTCAATATACATAGAAGAAGATAAGCAAAAAATTATGTATTATGAATTTAGTTTATGATACACCTATCCCTGAATTTTATCCAGGAAAAATAATTCTATTTTGATACAATGTATTAATATTATATTTTAAATTAATAAAAGAAATGTGAAAACTTTGAATTGTTTACTTATTGTGCAAATAAAAGCGTTTGTAATATTTTTTATTATCCATTATCAATTATGACTGTCGGTAGGAAAGGTTTTAATTTTTTGTGGGTAATTTTAAATTATTACTGCACATTCGTGCGTTACTAATGCTGCTATTTTATATAAGACATGTATAGTTTACTAAAGAAAATGTTCTATATAGTGGAAAAGAAAGAAGCATTGTATATTTTTAACTACTTTGTGTAAATAATTAAATTTAATTAGTATATCATTATACAATAATCCTAAACAACGCAGCAGACATTAATAAACTTATTATATATTGTTATGGATAATTAAGTATTTAAATATATTTATAATTAATATATACTTATAAATAATAAATTGCACGCATATTTGACTTAAGAGAATATGTGTGATATTTGGAACTATTTCGTACAATGTATGTACATGTCGACTACCCGTTTCTTGTCATTCTTATATTTTCATACTATGGTTGTCTGTAAGAACAGCCTCGAGTGATAAGACCGCCTATTGTTCTTTTTTAATACTCTGTTTTCTTTCTGATGTTACGTGTACAATAAAGACTATCGAATTAAATACTATTCAGGTTGATGTGTTAATATTACAATTTTAGTAAATATTATTTCGTTGTACGTTTGATGAAAAAGTCCGGTAATTTTTTAGGTTATTAAACTGATAATTATCGTAATTAATTATTTATTAATAATTTAGATAGTGTTACAGAACATAACTTGTAATGTTACTGTAAATACGACTACAATACCCGGCGATAAATATTGCACATCGACCTTTGGAAAAAGACAATCGGCCAATTTCGGCTTCGTAGAGCGTTATTTCTGTCGCAAGAAATACAACAACTGAAAAAATGTCACATCGGTAGTGTGGGACAGAGATAGTGCTCTATGAAGCCGAAATAAGCTGATTGTCTCTTTCCAAAGGTCGATGTACAATATTTATCGCCGGGTACTATAATTTTATATTTTTAAATCAATATTAATTTATTATTATAAATAATTTATTATAAATAACACACGTCGCAGTTCTCATATTTACATATGACGTTATAATGATATGTAAAAAAGTTATCAAACCATTAATTACTGGAAACTTATTTACATAGTTTATAAATTGACATTTCTTTTCAGAAAGAAACTCTTCCCATCGAACTATTGTTTTCCGGCAATGAAGATATTAAGAATTCACCAGAACAGGGAGAAAAAACTACGAGGTATTTTAATCTAGCGAAAAAAATTAAAGCAGATTACCTTTCATACCTTATTAAAAATTTTCAATTTATTATTCATTGCAAAAGAAGAGATAATCACGACTCGGTGTATAAGAGTCTGTTGTTTCTGCACAGTTAGCGAATTTTGTTCGGAAACAATCCAATTGTTGTCCGGTTTCGTTTGCTACTATCATATTTCATTTTTAAATTGTGAATGTGGATTTTGGCAGACATGAATATGTAAACTTAAGTGCAAAGACAATTTTATTAAATATATTTCTTCTAATGACTCATAATGACATTGAAATCCGTTTGGAAATGTCAATGTTATATTTTATAGGTTCGACTACATCGATTTATTAAATTTTCGATAATATTTAATAATTTAAATATTATAAAGAATAGGTCGATTTAGATAATGGTCGGATAGCTCCTATTGCCATATAATTTCATAGAAGATAACACCTTGGGAATTATGTATTCTTCTCTGGGCCAATTTTTTATTCTTTAAATTAAATATGTAGTAGGACTGAGTTTCTTTCGCTGAAATTTACAGAAATCAATAAGAGATGTAAGCCGTCGTATATTGAATAAGGATTTTTGAATGTGAATTTGTAACTATTGTTAGCGCAATTTTTGCTCAAGTATATAAATAACCAAATCAACTTTTTATACCTACTAAATATGAAGATATTAATATTTTAAAAGTTGAGATACTTGTAACAATACGGTTTAGTTGTAATAATATTTCTTGCGACACGTGCCTTCGTGTAGACCCACAAGCGTGCTTTAGTTTTCTAGGTTAACGACTAGTGCTATTGAGGTGTGGAAAAACAAATCTAACACAGGATAAATTACGACTTCCCACCGCCATGAATTTTATTCCCTTTCGTAATATATCGTAAGCGTTACGGAATATATATATATTATACATATATATATTTATATATATATGCAAAACGAATTTTTTATAACTATTCATAATTTTTTTTTGAAAATGGATCAAGCTGTCTGTTATTTTTAAATATGGTGGACATCATAGACTGATAGGCGCAACGTAGGAAGTCCTTATGAAGACATCTGTAACATCGAGTTTCAGATGGTCATCACGGGATCTAACCAAACGCCTTGAAAGAATCGCATAAAAAAGAACAAAATAATTCTTTCTTCAATAGGAGTGGCAGTGGGTATGGTATATAGCGCGTAGAATAGTTGGCCACTGGGGCCTTACCGTGCTGAAGTAGAGACTACGGTCCGACAAAAACAGCGTGAGACCTCAATCCATAATATCCAATAGATTCAGACGTTACTTTGCGGAAGTTCACCCTAAGTGAGAAAAGGACTAATATATAGCTACTTCCACTATGCAACAGTAGTCGTGAATGAAGTGCTCGACAGCCCGCTCGACAGCCCGCTGATAAATGCGCATACAGCAAACAATGTGAATTACACAACTACCATCGTTATTTCACTCAACACGTGTTTCACCCTTCCACTGGGCATCCTCAGGAGTAATGTTACACCGACTAGTGCCACACACCGAGTCTCCAATCCATAAGGTGGATCGACGACTTTGTTAAGATCGTCGGTAGATGTTGGGTGTAGGCGGCTTCTAACCGGTCCTATTGATACGAATACTATAGGAAAGGCGACTGTAGTGATGATGACGAAGATAATGTAGAAACATTTTTTCGAGTAAATACTACTAATAGGAATTAAAAAAACTACAGATTCTTTCACAATGTTTTAACTTTTTTGCCCTTAGTATAATATTATATTACTTTTAGAATGTATGTCCTCATCAAGATAGTAAACTGAGTAAATATAATCAAAATAAAAAAAAAACTAAAAATGAATATGCAAAACTTTAAACAAAGTTTAGCAAACAAAAAAATATTTATCAACAAAAAAGTAATAGCTCACTTTATAAGTATATTACAAATTCATTTAAAAATAAAAAATAACGCAGTACTTCAAAGCGGGCGTAAACTAATATGCGCATAAAGAGAGGTTCAGCTCGACTGTTGCCTATAGCGTGAACAAGAGTTTTTTAAGCTTTCTCATCGAGAAATTCATTAGAGGTTTGCAAAGGTGTGGTTATTAGAATGACAAAGGGTCGTTTAGCCGAAACTGTGAAGTAGACGCAGCGCGGGTTACGATGTCGATAAGGCACGGGCTCTACTATCGGTGAGATTGCTTTTTATCCAGGGGTCTCGACCTCGTCGGTTTAAGCGCGCTTACCTACATTCGTGTTACTAAATCCTACCAATACATAAAAGTGTCTATTGAATTTAGGTGACAATAAATCCTCTATATCCTTATTCAAAAAACATTAATATATGCGGACAGAATTCTAAAGAGTTACCATAACACGGAATCTATCCAGTGCAGCACCTGTTTTGTGTTTGTGGTCGCCATCTCGAAATAACAAAATTTTTTGTTAATAAATTAATTAACTGCTTGTGGTGCCACGATAATCGAGATGGAGTTTTTTAATACGCTCACTAAATACTCCAAAAAGGTATCAAATTGTTTCTACCTTAGTCATCCTCATTTCTAAAACAACCTATAAATACTTTTTTTCTACGTAAGTAATACACGTAATTTCGTAAATACAACACGAAATTGCCTAAATAAAAGCACTAAAAAATCCCATTTTGCTCGTGTTTTTATATTGGTCTTGTTTGCATTCAGAGAAACAAATTGGCGACGTTTTATTTTTAATACGTTTTAAACTAGGGCTTTCATTCGGCGTCTATAAAATGCTGACGAGTCGACTGTAGCTCTGTTGAAGCTGGAAGCAAATTGGATTAAGTGCTTTTCAGTAGATTATCAATGTTTGAAGTTTGTTTCAATTTTTAAACATTTATTCATTGAAACGATACTAGTTTTACTTGTAACTATTAATAAAATTAATATAATAGTTATATCTTAGTCATCATTTTTACGATTTATCTTTACAATAGTTATGTTACAAAAATAAGTATTCTATATTATAATTGAAATAGGATAAAACTATGTTAAGGTAAAAAAAGCAAAATATTTATAACCCGAGAATGGAAAATTTCACATACAAGAAAAAAAATTCTTTATTTTTCACAGCTTATAATTTACATGATTATATATATGGTTTATTATATATATGGTTTGATTTAGAAGTGCGTAATGATTTCATAAGCTTTGTTAACTATGATATATACGTAATGAACTGTTTATGACAAAGAAATGATATCGTAGAAGATTTATTGATGTTTTGGCCTATTAAATAGTGGTGCTATTGCAAAAAAAAAACACAATTAATTGATTATGATTTATTGATATAATAATACACATGTTGTACTTGTGCGTCTCTGGGAATTATATTTGAGTAGAGTGAAATTTATTTTCGACATAATTATATTACCTTGCAAGCAAAATATATCAATTCTCTCGCAACGTTTATTTATTATACGAATTAATTTAACGGTAATACTTGATTGTAAATAACAATTGTTTTTAATATTTATTACTGCTATAAAAGTTAAGCGGCAATGCGCGGTAGCAGCAAAATTGATGCGCCAACAATATTTAATTTTCCAGCTATTTATTCATTAAAAAATTCATAATTTTTAATTCAACACGTTGGGGCTTACGGCTATTAAAATTTGATAGTTTTTGATATAAATTAAAATTAAGGTTAAAACAGCAGTGTTCAAATAAAAAGGTAACGAGCGATGTATGTAATAAGAGCTGCGATGGATCGATTTCTGAGATGGATCACATTTTTGTGAATTATTATATAATACATACATAATAAAATATAGAATATAGTATGCAGCATAACATAATCTAGTATACAAAGGGTAAAAGAAAACATTGTGTAGAATTGGGACGTACATGAACCAAAATTCGATGTCCATCCGTCGAATCTCCATTAGGCCACTACGCTGACTCTTCGCGTAAAAGAAGGCTTGTGTTTTTAAAGTGGAGTTATAAAACTTCATAAACAAAAAACGGGAATATGTAATCATTATTTTTAAAGGAAATGAGTATCAAATATATAATTTTTATATTGGCCTATTTATTCAGAAACGTCCCTATAATGTTTATAATTTATTATCTATTAGAGAGAAGCATAATCAATGACACGAAACCCTTAACAAGTGACCATTTGACCTGTTTTTATTATAGGAGCTGCGATGGCGTTTTCGCACGGTGTTCTCATAAATTATTTTTAATTAGGATTTTTGTTGTCTACTTATATGATTAGAAAATTTTGCAGAAGTTTAAAAAAAAATTACCCAATGAAACGATATTAAAAAAAGTAATTTAAAAACAATTTTAATGCGATTGAAAGGCTATTAGATGGATTTGTTGAAAACCGACATTAAGCTTCTATATTGCTACGTTACAAGTAGTTTTATTTGAAATAGTGGTTGCGGATCGCGTGTCAAATGCTAGCTTAGCGATTGTGGCAGTGCTGTTGGTGGTATGGCGTGCTGGGCGGCACTATCTGTGGAAGCACGCGAACATTGCACAAGGCATTGTGCAGTGTTACCGTTTATGCGCCACAACTCAGTCCTACGTCACTCCGGTATCGCGCTTCCGGCATTTGCAGCGAACACGTTACTTCGCCTATGAACTAACGTAAATATGCTAAACGGGGGTGAATAACCTTTAGAACGATTTTCAGCATTGATTTTGCACATAGCACTTATGCGCGTTCAATTCGTAGCGTAGAAAAAACAATCATAAGTTACTATATTTTGTAAGACATAGGTATGGATTATCATTAACATATTGCTACATCGCAAGTAATAATTAAAATTGTAATTAGAAAGTTTTAATAGGAATAATAATTTTGAAAATAAATAGGTCTTGATACAAAATTATTTTTACGGAAACTTTAATTATAAAAGTAGATATAGCATTATCGTACAATAGATAACTTATTACTTATTAAAAAATCTTGATTGGATTGTATATGTTGTTTGGTATCCTGTAAATTTGCACTCGTTTGCGTAATGTCAACAAGTCTACATTCACTGTGCACATATTCATCGAACGGAGATTATTCGAACCCGGCTTTACTCAAAGAGTGTTATGTAAACAGCTAATCACATTATAATATCCCTTTAGGCATTGTGAAGCAGTAAGCGGATCAAGTGACCCGTGACTTGACATATAACGAAATTAATCAACGCTTAGATTAAATTATAGTCAGTTCTTGGACATTCATGACTAATTTTGATTTTATTGTTACTTTTTTATTTTTAGATTTTTTTCTTCTGCGACATTTTTAAGGGAGCAGACGAGAATAGCATTTTGGGAGATTTACTTTTTAAATATGATGTTTTATTAAAATGCTGTGTGAATTTGTACTACCTTTTGGCGACCGATAACTTGGAGAAGCTAATAGTCACTGGAAAATAGAGTGCAATAGAGCATGAGACGCAGCCCAATATGGTGATGTGATCAGATCTGTATTACACTGGACACCGTACTATATAACGCCTTACAGAATAGAGAACAAAGCAAGGAGGCGAAGCAAATTTTTGAAAAAAGGCACTTATATTTATAATGTCGATAAAGCTTGATCTGGGTTGCGAAATATTTATTCGAATCAACTCTGTATAAAATAAAAAACAAAATCGTATCTGCATAGAAAATAGCTTGAAATTTTTTCTTCTTTGAAAATAATAAAGAAGTTACATTTAAAAGCTCTTATTAATGATGTTATTTAAATTTTAATATTTTCAATTGTTTGTGTTTGAACAAAATATAATTCGATGAGAAGATACTTTATTACGGTATTGTAAGATAATTTATTATGAGGCAATTTTAATTAAATCTGAAGATAAACATATCCAGAATAATAACATTTACTGACTTAGCAACATAATTTAAATCAGAATATTAGTAACAGTTTGTAAATCTAAAACAAGTTTATGTATTTATTTCAGGTTTGCGCAGACGGAATCTATTTTTAATCCGTAAAATTCCACCAAATACGATGTAATTCCATTGCGTATTGCGAAACGGAACATTGTAACGTCATTGTAACATTATTGTCGTTTGACATTTAAACAGAAGCCGTAGCAGTTTACACGCAACGGCTCAAGGAGTGGTAATTTTTGTTAATTTATTTACTCTTTGTATATAAATCCTTACCCTTGTTACTATTACTAATTTGGAACATCAGAGAGCAATGGCATTAGCGTACGACATTATCGAAGTGCGGATCGTTAGATATCTTTCGGATTTTGGATATCACAATGTTTTGCTTTGAGATTTTTGTATATTATATATATAATATACAATCAGTCATGATGTGTCAATATATTACTAAAACACACATACATTCGTACTTAATATTTTAAAAAACTGTATCTTCATGAAAAACTCTGGACAAATTAATTATTCTCTAATTTTTTGCGGGCATTTAAATTTAATGCATATTGCCAATTTGTGTTTCCTCTTAAAATTATGTTATGAATGTATTATTAGTAGATAAAAAAGTACAATTACATCAATTACACAAAAAATATGTATGTATATTAGGAGAGTTAACACTTCGAAATCGATTTTAAATAAAGAATGCAACAATAAACTAGTTCGTGTTTCATATTACGGAGGTTAAATAAATTCGTCCCTGGGATTTGTGAAAACTTACGGCTGACGTGTCGCTTACGTGACTTAAAGCAGCGAAGCCGCGGTTTGTTATCAGTAAAAACAGACTTTAAGACGCATAGTAAAGTTATTACAGCTGTACAATATCCATGTATGAATAAAATCACATTACAAAAATATGGTTCGCGTAAAAACTTTTTTTTAAGAGAAATCGCGATGAAAGAGTCATGCGCTTAAATAAGGTGGTATTTAAAACATTCATTACACTTTTTTTTCCTAAAAAGTGACTTCATATGTTATAAACATAAGTTATGGAATTTCAGTATGAATATACTTAAAATATAAGTTATTTTACAACGGTCTCAAATAACACTGTCTTGTAAATGTGACCGTATATCCACGGATAATGGGAACATTTTTTTTATCTGGAAAGCATCTCGTTGACAGAATGATACCAAGGTGCCAAAGTAAGTACAGGTCCTATAGTACAGATAACGTTTCAAGATTTTGAATGCTTTAATTCTATGCCAAAATTTTAATATTCAAGTTGACGTAGCATCTTACGCTGGATGAGCTTATAATTATTAAAAAGAAATAGTTGAATCGTGATAAAAGTATGTAGCATGTGACTTATAGCTTATAGCGTGTTATTTCGTTATCGTCGCTAATTCATTAGCGAATTTTATTTAAAATGGTGTCCATGTTGTTGTTATCATATTACTTAAAATACTCTATAATTAATTTTTTTTAGCCAGTTTAACATTTATTAATTTAGTCTGTCTGAACAGTTGTTAATAAGCCAAAAGTTTTTTTTACCATGCAACTAAATAAAGGCAGAATAATTTTAAAGAACAATATGCTATTCAAGGCATTATCTTTTTCCCACCGTTTATATATTATTTTAATTAATAATATTTGTAAACTTTTTGATTTGTACAAAGAATCACGAATAGTTTCTAAACCATCATGTGTAATAATAAAAAAATATTTTTATTAATATAGTAAAAAGAAAATATATGAGTAAACAGCAGTGACTCTGGGGCTAAATTTAATTTGTTTCACGGAGAGTGGCTCTTAGGCTTCGCTCTAAAGCTTACTCTACGGACTGTGGGTATTTTTCCTTTAAATCCGTGCCCGATTATATTTTTGCGATTGCCAAAAAAAATGCAAATACGTTAAGTGTAATAAGAATTAAAATACTTTATTTATCAATGGATAACTATTGACAATAACATTTAATTAGAAAAAAATGTATATATAACGTAATGTAGTCCGTTTGATTAACTTATAATTATAAAAAAAATAATGAAAATACTTTGAATTATGTGTTATTAGCTAACATTATTAATATATTAAAATAACATTTTATTTAGAGTAAACAAAGTAACAAATTAAAGTTTAAAATTTGCTGTAATTTCCGGCAGAAACAGAATAGAATATATTCCGAAGAGCACAAAAGCAATTAGTGGAATAGTTTAGACGTAACGATAGTAAAAGCGACGATGCGCTTTTGTTTGCAACTTTTTCGAGTGAAATTTCATTATAATGTTAATACAGTGCACGATTTTGTATTAGCGACGAGTGTCAGCCTAAGCAAAGGTCCTCTTGTTAGGGGCCCTGAACCTTATCACACCATGTAGCGTCCTCCTAAGCAATGTAAGATCTCGACGGTTATTTCCATACGGTGAAATAGTGGTGTATATCGACTTGATCCGAGGCTCTACAAGCACAAATTTGGTACCTCAAAAACAACTTAATATGTTATTTCTTAGCATGAACTATGTATTTATTAAAATACATAGAAAAAGTTTAAGAAGTTTCGTAATTATGTATGAGTACAGTTGTGAGCATGACTATCATTAGTACGCGGTACTCCTTCGATAGACAAAAAACCTGCCTCCCTAACATCGCATGCCAGTTAGATGTTTAGTTATCATTGTCGAGTAATACGCTATAAAATCTATTATATAATTTTTCTTTATTACTTCTAGGAAGTCTTTCAAACAAAACCAACTTTGCATGACAACTACCTAAATAGACACATAACTTTCAAATAGTCATCGCAAATATTATACAATTTTCTATAAAAGGACATGGGGATTTCCATAGTTTTAAAGAATTAAAATTAAAATTTAACACACTTTTAAAAAAGAGTTTTGTATTACAAGTTCTGTATTGTACCTCACTGGTATAGCATATATTAGGGGGACCTGAAAGTAATGTCGTTTCTGTCGAAATTTTTTACAGACAAACCGATTGAGTTTTACTGCTCCGGAATTGAAAATTTGTATACTAGATGGCCAGTAGATGTAGTCGTTTAAATTTAACTTATGAATGCAACATTACTATAAGATTTGCTTTTATTGAATCAATTGTAGAAATTTACAGAATTTTGATTTGAATGATTTTTTTATGTTTTTGCCCTTATTTCACGCAGGCAATCGTCAAAGACTAAATCACCATATTTGCAATCGCATTGCGTTGTTTTACGTAGAGCATTTCTCAAATGGGAGGTGAACCCTCCCATAATAAAGCAACACACATATCAAGGCAATACCTCCAACAACACTTGGAGTAGAAATAACGTAACCAAGCCGCGTAAATGCGTCTATAACATCCAAGTGTTATAAAAAGGGGGTAGGACAGTCAATAGGAGGTCAATATTTTAGCTCGTTTCCCGAGTCCGACGAGGCTGTAACAGCAATCAAACCGAAACCAAGCAAGCAGCATTTTCGATATTTTTTTTAACACGCGATGCGCTTCGGCTACAATTTTCTTTGAATAAAATAAGAATGTCGCTCTTTCTCTCTTAGCATTTTTATATGTCTAAAAGTAAATGACGAATTAAGTTGTGCATCCTAATGGATGTTCACGTTAGTTATATTCAACCATATCGTTTATTTCATCGCTTTCTTTCATAATACAAAAAATTATTAAATTAAATTCAATTTTAATTACACGTATAAAAAGGGACTAAAAAATTATCAAAAAATGTCACGGTATAAAGCCGCAACTTTTTGAGCTCTGAAGTGATCATTTCTGTTATAGCACTGCGCTTCTATTAAAGACCTGTTGCCCGCTTTGAGGTCTAAGCGGCGTGCTCGGCCTTTTCATAACAGGCGTGTAAACATTTTACAAACGAACTATGCGCTGCATGTACATACTTTGGGGTCTTTGACTGCAAGACTTGTTTGTAAATCACCAAACTTGTTCACATGTAGACAGACAACAAACACAAAGTTTCTCTCATTTCAGTGATAACAAACAAGTCTCACATGTTTCCATTACAAACAGAATTGATTGTTTGTTGGCTGAAGATTAATACATTGTTATGATGTATACTGAAGCATATAGTCGAGTTGGACTAATTAACATACTTAATGTCTAATGAAATTATACATAAATAAACAAGATTACAAAGCTTTGCTGATATTTTTAATTGGATTTTTTAGTTCACGTGGTTAATTGCATTTTGCTGTGATCGAAATTTTGTGTCTTTCAACTATGCCACTACTGGTATATAATATGAATCATCTCTAAATTGCTTGAATATGCCGGACAAAGGCCTCCCCCATAGATTTCATGCTTCGCATAGCATTACTAAGTAAGCGTCATTTCTACAATGAAATTTCTATTTTAATTTACCTATGTAACGTTTCGTTTTTTTAAAATCAAAAGTGCAACTTTTAACACGCGAAGTTCAATTATGGATTTCTTATAAAGTATACAACGGTTTTTAAAAGTCTTTGCATATTTTAGAATTATTAATCGTTGTTAATACTTCAGCAATTTGAATATTAAATTGTTGAAATTAGAATTCACTATTTTACTATGTATACTCATTTTAAGTAGGATTATAGTGCAAGGCAAATGATTACTATTGTTATTTAAAAACCCCGATATTATTTCGTTGGAAATGTATGCCGATATAGGTTAGTTATGAAATAAAATTTTGGCAGGGATCAGGTCGAAAGTTATTTTAAACAATTATTATAAATGATTTAATTTTTGTAACTAATCGTAATTTATATCAAGATTCAAAACTTGCGGTAATACGCAACTTAGATATTTGACTGAACAATTTTGATATTCAACTAGTAAATTGAACATCGTGGGGAAATCAATCCGACATGGGAAAACCCTTTCGATGGGTGAGCAATAAAAGGATTACGCCGGACTCTTACCGGGTAAAACCCCGTGGACATTTTGAACGCATTTTATTAAAGCTACGATAACGCTTTTGCATACTTCTGTAGTATTAACAGAGTTGCGATTGGAAAGGGAATTATAAAAAGTTAAAATGTTCTTGAAATGATATCCAAAGAGTCAGCTAAATGACAAATAAAATAAGATTTTTTTTCAAATTTAAAGATATCTGTATCCAAGCAGATGAAGTTTTACGTAGACAACGTCGGTAGTATTGCAATATTCGGTGGGAGACGAAACACTTTGTACAATGGAGACCTGAGCGAGGGTTTTTCAATTGCATATTTAACGAGGAGTAGCAAACTCCCCGACGCGATGCGACGCCAACTGGGGGGACACTCAGTAATTGCTTAAACTATTTTTAGATCTCACCGTATACAACGTTGGAGTTGGATTTTTGATTAATTCATTTTTGCGATAAACTATTGATAAAGTTTAAAAGATGATTGTTTTGTAATGGTTTTAAACGTGTTCGTCTAAATCACGAGTATCCAACGGTGGTATTACTGTCCTCTAGTGAGTGCAAGAAGAAAATTTTTGTTTTCGTGAAAAAAAAATATTTACTGATGATTTAGGATGATTGGTTATAGGTGCAAATGCCTGAAAAGGGTTCATGTATATGTATTATAGCTCATTTGTAATGTGGATAGATATTAAATAATAAATAATTTTAATGTGTTGAGATTCGAATTTTAAAAACGTTTTTAATATTATCATTACGGCATTTGTTATTTCTGTAGTTATCGACTTTATAACATACATTACTTCACAGCAAATAAGCTATACATTCACCCATTTAAAGCTTTCACATATATCTATATCCAACCACCCTGTATACTGATGTATACAATTTTTAAACTACATATTTTGAAAAGATAGTGCTACAATTTTTTTTTGGAAAGGGTCGGGAAACTCTGCTACGATCTACGATATAATACATGCGTTAAATATTTTATATCTATATTCAGTTGTAGAGTAGGCAGCACTTAACGAGCTTTAAAAGCCACTTAACGCTGCCGTTGAACAACGGTAGCGGATCAACAGATAGCCTTAATTGACTTGTAGTGAGTTTCTCTGCCTGCCGCCAGCGATATACTACAGTCTTCGGAACAATTGCAAGGGAAGTGAACGCGACAAGGCAATAACGTATTCATTAACTTTAGACAGAATCACGCTAAACAGAGTAAAGTTAAAGCGTTTCGCAGCTCTGTTTTATGATAAGCAAAGATCCGCAACGTCATTTAAATTTTAATTAAGCCGCCTTAATTTTGAGATTCTTTGAAAGAATATATCTTCGTAAGTGATTAAAGTTTATTTCTATTGTGACATAATGTACTTAATAATATTTTGTGTTTACGTGTTCTACTACCCAATATAACCATGAAAATGTAATTACTATCTCAAATACGTTTTTATTTTATTATTTTTATAAATGTTATTCGCTGCAATTGAAACGGTACAATTAATTTTAAGTATCGTATATTATTATTCAACTATTTGGTAAACAATATTTTTAAATATAAATAAACATAGGTTACAAATTTTACTAAATGAAAATTTACATATTGATGACATAACATGTAGGAAACATCTCGGGTTGTCCCCAATTTCTAGTTAAGTGTTGAACTCTGAAAAGTAATATCAAGTAATAACTCTGGATTACATGATCAGGATTTATAACTGGAGTTATTAAAGTCGAACGAGCCTTGTGATGCTAGATAACTCCTGTCGTCTTCGTAAGACACCAATTAAACTTTGAAACTTGGGGTGAAAAGATGAAATGAAAATCGCAAATTTTTTATGAATTCTTGTTTGCAGAAATATTCTCAAATATTTTGACAGCGCAAACATAAAATCTTGAAAAAATCGAATTATAATGAACTTAACTCTCAATTTTGTTACATTAAAGAATCTTTTTTTTAATATTGACGATTTAACAAAATAAACATTTTAATAATTTTAAAAATAAAGGAAATAATGTTTATATTATAACTACAATAAAATTGTTGTTATAAGACGAATACTGTTTGTTGACAGCAATGTTAGGGTCATTAGCAAAAATAAAAAAGTATTGTCATATTTACACAGTTATTTTTATACACACATTTTACGAGAGTTTTTGATAGATGGTTTACGTCAACGTAAATTTACAAGTTTATTAATAAATAACCCGCACGCTCTCATTTTGTATTTTTTCCATCAGAGTTAATAAATTATCAAGCACCGTGTAATTTATATTTAAAGGCAACTTGTAGAACAGTATTTTTAGCAAAGTCATGTCTGTATTAATATTAAATTTCGTCTATTTATATAATTTCATTATCTCCGGTAAACGCTATAAGAATTTGTACTCAGTATAAAATTATTCATTATACAAAAACGCTTATTTGAAGAATATTTAGATGGCTATGTAATTTACAATAAGCACTTGTACTTCATTCATGCGGCATTATTAAACTGCGTTCCTTGGAAAATACTGCTTATCTTCGTCGATATAAATTATGTCTATAAGGGTGTAAGGGCACCCAACCTCCGCAATATCCCGGCCCACCCGAAGGTTGCAGGGGTCCGCGAGGCCATACAAACGGACCAATCTAATCTATTTTTAACTTAAATGCTTGTACACGTGCTTTCAGTGTCGTAAATATTATTTAGGGCTTGAGTGCGGTTTAAATGCGATCTACAAAAAAGGAATTGCTTTGATTGTATTATATTGGATGGTTTAAAAAGAAAAGGCTAAACGGCTTTTAGGCGAGCTAGTATGTACCGTAAATTTTTTTTAGTGCTCTTTTAAAAATTTATATGTATATCACGTAGAAATTTTGTATTTATGCAAATCACTCGATTTGCGTAAATACTAAATTACTTGTCAACAAAAATATGTTTATGTACACTCATTTATTTATTTACAAATTAATTTCCAGACTTTGGGATTGACATTTAATCAAGCTAAAAATGGAGGTAATTTTGGGTGTCAAAATTCATAATCAGATTTGTTTCAAACTTATATTCACATCTTTTTATACACTTGTTTTCAATATTCAGATGTAACAGATTCAAAATAAAAACTGTTAATCATGGAGTTAAATACATAGTGAGAGTTACATTTATCTCGTTCAAAGAACAAAAGTAATTATGGTATATAGCATTTGAGACACATGTCACTTCTTGAACATATATGAATTTTCCGTTTCTCTTCAATATTATCGTAGATGCTCGTAGATTGTTGAAGAATGGAAATTTTTCAAATAATGTATCCTTTCTACATACCTATATAATTACTAGAAAGGAATTTTACAATAAGTTTATTATTATGCTTTATTTTAGATTTTCTCTTCACAGCTGATAAATGTCCATTGCAAGGCGTAGACCTCCCCCAAGGGTATCAATGGGGGATATACAATAATCGCCACGCTTGGGAAGCGAGTTGTTAGAAGAAGCCGCTGCCCATTTTCTGGAAACCTATTTGTGATCAGTTGCAATCCCATATAATTAATGCACAAAGTGTGAATTATATATGAGACCGTATCCCGGGATTCTAGCCCGCAATCTACGATCACTAATCTCAGTCCTCTACCGCTGAGTTACTACTGCTCATTTCAAACATCATTTGTTAAAACTCGGTACATAAAATTTTCAGTACGTAACTATAAAAATTACTATTTATAAAATAAAACTACATTATGGTTTCAATTTCCTTGGAAGTAAAGGTATTGTCTTAAGCTGTTGTGAAAGGCCGAGATGAATATGTGTTTGGGTTGTTTCAGGCGATACTTATAGCAGATCTCTTTTACGAGAGGTCGTGTAGGGGAATACGGCGTCTATTTCTTCGTAGATATTTTTGATAGGGCTAATAAGATTGTCTAGCATATGTCTTGAGATGATTGGTGGGATTTGTGAAACACTTTTGTTAAGAAAAATTATGACGGACTAAAATATTTCCTTTGTTTTGTTTTAAAACAACAACAAAATTACGAATAATCTTCTTATTCATAAAATATATATTGTAATATACTTACATGATGGAACTCTGAAGAACAGACTTATCACTTTTTTTTCTAAATATTGCCGCAGGGAATCTCCTAATCTAATAATGAGTAATAACCCCTATTTATAATGAAAAATTATTCAATGATAGTTAATATGTTATTGTATCCTAGTATAATAATCACAGTTTATGAGAGCGCCTATTTTAATCAACATGCTGTGATAACAGTTTGGTGATTTTGTATGTGCATATTTTTTGATTAATTTTACACGAAGAAATAAAATAAAAACAAATTAATAATCAGTTATCAAAAGGGAGGAATGTTTTCGTATATTGCGGGGGTATGTACATATTATGTTGGACTTGCAAAGATTAAAAGCCCTCGATGTTCTTCCATCATATGTGTGCCCGAATGTTTTTACAAATTAGCAAACCCGATGCGAAAGCGATGGCCGCTCACGCAGCAGTGTCTCGGGGGAAAAAATTTTCTTTTCTCCTCTCAAGGAATCGAAACCCTGCGCTTTTTACTCTTTGATTTCGGTTGACGGATTCTGGGTAGTCTGATAACCAGAGTTCGAGGAACCAAGAGAGCGAGTACTCACAAGTACTGGTTTTCCGCTGCCTGTCATTACGGCCTCGGCAATAATTATTTCCCACAGCCTTATTGCCGCCGCATTAGCGGTGGGACCCTGTGTATTAACAGAGAGTTGATATCACATGTCGACACTCCTCTCTCTACTGCCTCCACTATGGAAGCATAGACAGACGCTGTGATGCTCTCCAGATAGTGTCCGTAGTGGGCTCGTTAGGGACGTCGGAAGACGCTGGATACACTGGCCGCTTCAAACCGGATGTAATGGCAATCTTTAAGGTAAGCCTATGTCCAACAGTGGACGCCACTCGACTGAAATGATCTTTACCTTCGGTGTGAAAGCGATCTAGTTCTTTTTTTTTCCAGAAATTAATCAAAAATAAAGTAAATAGAATCGAAAGTGCATTAATACCTTGATAAATTGTATGGTACACAAACTACTGTTTAAGTTCGGAATCAAACTGAGGGCTCGACAAGCAGCAGACGTGTGTCGAGTTTACTGCGCCGTCATACCGTCTAAAACGATATTGTGCCTACAGTATTTTTATCGTTTCCTGCTTTTATCGTGCGTTTATTGAGTTTTACCTTATTTAGGTGGTTCCCGAGGAATTGATTTGTTGAAGCATTTCTTTTTTTAGCGCATGTCATAAAATCGCAAATTACTCGGGTGTTAATAAAAGATTCATTTTATTAACGTGTTTGGATTACTTAAACTGAAGTGGGCTATTAGGATTTCTGTTTTGTTTCGAATGTTTCGACGAAAAGGTATAAATATAAAAAAAAGTATTTTGTTACCCAAAAAAGAACTTTTAAAACAAAAAAACCTCTTACAAAAATGCGACAGTTGTATATTTCAACTGCGTAATTTTTAAGTTGCATCTATTTTTAGATAAAGGTGTTGCGATAAAAAGCACTAAAATATTAATTATGCAGAACAAAATAATAAAATTATCAAAATATATAAACTATAAAGTTAAATCAATTTAATATAAATATAAATTACATAACTATTTTCTTCATTCTTAGAATGCCGCCACAAAAGAAAGAATTACGTGCATTTTGTGCATTCGACATAAAATGTTATAATTTAAATTTAAAAGTCAGGTCACATTTACAAACCTTTGATCTATTTTCACCATTGAATAAACATGAATGATTTTGAATATAAATTCAGTCATATCTGTGCAAACTTTTCTTATAAATATTTCATTTATACTATTTGTAAGCCGCTGCATAAAAATTAACAATATAAGTATATATATACGTACCGCAGTTTAAACAATAACTACACTTTTTCATTATAACTTAAATATTATTAGTCCTAACATTATTCCATTGTTAATTATTGTAGATCAAAGATTCGTAGCTACCCTGCCTAATGTAATGTATAATAATACAGCCTCAGCTGGTAAAACTTAATAGCGCATTTAGTTTTCTTTTAAAAGAACTATGCTATATGCAATAGATTTAAATGCGAATGTAAGCAAACTATGGCAATGTTTGCAAACAAAAGTTTACATTACGCATATTCGTAGCGAATATTCAATGCCGGTATGGATTCTTCTACACTAAATAGAAGATAAGACAGAAATATTACATGATTTTGTAATTCGGGTTGTGAAATTAAAACTTAATAAAGAGTTGATGGGGAGGGTGAAATTAAAAGGGTTGTATTTACTCAATCTCAATCAGATATAAAACTCGTGTTTATGCGGCAGTTTTAAAATAACGCAGATTTGAAACATTTGGTATTGTACAACTGGAAATAATTTTTAGCACTTCTTTGTTGTTCTGATAAAACATGAAGTCCATATTTGAGTCTACTATGTGGTAGAGTCGAATATGGTCTAAATATTTGTTTATTATTAAATTTTAATGGAATTGATGTTGATTAAGTTCATATATTAAAATATGTTTTTTCTTGCTTCGTTTGTTTGTATAAGGCTTGTTTGATGTAATCAGGGCATGCGTGTAAACGGTAAGACAAATGTTTTATGAGGCTTAACAACCTGTTTATGTGTAGAACGGTAAGTTTAATTATTCAATAATAATTAGGTACGTATTTTATTTTCTTTATTATTGTGAAAATAGCTATTTCTAATATCACAAAAAAAGTTTATTATCAAGTTTGTGAATTTTAGCCTCGGGGATAGTGTCTATGGTTGTAGAAAAACGTTAAGGATAATGTTAAATTGCTGTAAAAAAAAATTTACCGTTGACTTTATTTATGTAGTCGAAAGAGGGTACCGCAGACATTATTATCGATAATAAGGAGTAACACTTATATTTTGTAGGTAAAGAGATCTTTTGCGTGTTTCTTTATAAATGGAATTCTATGTTTATGTGTGTAGTAAAAACAGGGTTTATAGAACTTGATCTATGAAACTATAACAACATTTTTCGTTTTTGTAAAATTTGCGAAAATCCATCGCGGGCCGAGCCGGACTAATGATCAGATGATGTGGTGTGACTTCCTTTCCGCACGACCATTAGAGACGTCGGCACTAGGACATGTGTACCCGTACAATAGCGTAGGACGCATGGTACTTCCTTTCGGCAAGATTTTTATCGCAATCGTTATGCGAACATCTGGTATGCTTAACAATATATTTACTTTTATTATTTAGTATTTCAATTGAGACATCCTTTTAATTTTTTGTTTTGTAATGTCCGACATATTTAAGTATTAACAAATACGTTTAAAATATTTTTTAAAAAAATACTGCAGTTCCTTCAATATCAAGTGTTGATATTAAATGATGTTAAAATATGTAAGTGATGCTACCAGAAGTTTTTTGATTTTCTCAGGGTTCAATTTATGGTGTTTAAGTATTGAGGTAATTACTTTAGCATTCTAAAACGAATATAATGCACTTGTTGACGGCGGCAATAGGCGATGCAATGATGCGCCTGAGGGTGAAAACTACAACACGGGCTCAATGCATGTTGGACACTGATATTTTAATGACGTATTTTAGTTTATATATTATAATTTCCCCCGTTTATTGTATTTCTGGTGAAAAATAGTTATGTTACGAGTATATCACACAGACTTTGTTAATCATTATCACTAGCCGAGCGTGGCGTCGTGGGGTCCCTCGGGAGTCTGGCTCAGGCAATCACTTTGAGTTTATAATATATTAAATACCACAGAGCCCTTACAATGTTTGTGGGGACCAGGTGTTACTGTCTTTGAGAGTAGTCCAGGTTAGGGCGTCACTTGGTGTGTGAAACTCAGTTTAATTTGTTATTGTTGCGGAGTAGCGCTCGCAAGGTGATTACAGTGGTGTGTTGAGGTCCAAGCCAAGGTTTCTCAGAAAGCCTTCGAATTTTACTACTAAAACGAGTTTTTGGGTACGCCATTCGTCGTCAAATCCGCTGATTCTATAAATATCAAAGCTTCCGAGTGAAAGTTGTTGACTTGAACAAAAAGTAGGGACACGTAAAAGAAAGAATTACCAACATAATGTTATCTTCTTTATAATGATTTGCACGCGATTTTTTTGGTAAACTGTAAATGCCTTTTGAAAAATAGTCATCGATAACTTTAAATTTACAATTAATAAGTTATTATCACAAATTCGACAACTGGATAAATATTTGTAAAGTTATTCTTTCTTAAAACTTTTGGAGGTGGCTTCAATATATTATTAAATATAAACAATATAGATAAATAATAGGTTGTCAAATATCTCCCTTCCGCCTTTTTGTCTTTTGAATTTCGCGGCTATGTACAAAGCGCTACAGAGCTCGTATCTGGAAATACTATACATAATTTGAAAGGTCTTGACATAACCTACAAAACGACGCTATGCATGATTAGTTTGGATATTGCGATCAACAGTTATAGACGTGTAAACATGGAGTTCACTAACGCCGAAATTCGCGCTATTTTAAAGTTTTCCTTCGTTAAAAGCAAATCCGCTAGAGAAACGTTCCGTGAGATTAATGGTGTTTTGGGGGATGGTACTCTATCACTTCGAACCGCGGAGGAATGGTTTCGACGATTCAGAGCCGGCGAAAACGACACCATGGATAAGCCAGCCGGCGGAAGACCTGTGACGACAAATACCGATCAAATCATGGACTACATCGAGTTAGACCGGCATTTGGCATCTCGTGACATCGCCCAGGAGATGGGAGTTAGTCACCAAACCATTTTAAACAATCTGCAGAAGGCTGGATACAAAAAAAAGGTTGATGTTTGGGTGCCGCATGATTTGACGCAAAAAAACCTTCTGGACCGAATCAACGCCTGCGATATGCTGCTGAAACGGAACGAACTCGACCCATTCTTGAAGCAGATGGTGACTGGCGACGAAAAATGGATCACATACGACAATATCAAGTGAAAACGGTCGTGGTCGAAGGCCGGTGAATCGCCCCAAACAGTGGCCAAGCCGGGATTGACGGCCAGGAAGGTTTTGCTGTGTGTTTGGTGGGATTGGAAGGGAATCATCCACTATGAGCTGCTCCCATATGGCCAGACGCTTAATTCTACCATCTACTGCGAACAACTGGACCGCTTGAAGCAGGCGATCGACCAGAAGCGTCCAGAATTGGCCAACAGGAAGGGTGTAGTGTTCCACCAGGACAACGCCAGACCACACACTTCGTTGATGACCCGTCAGAAGCTACGGGAGCTCGGATGGGAGGTTTTATCACATCCACCATATAGCCCGGACATAGCGCCAAGTGATTACCACCTGTTCCTGTCGATGGCGAACGCCCTTGGTGGTGTAAAGTTGAACTCAAAAGAGGTTTGTGAAAAGTGGCTGTCCGAGTTCTTCGCAAATAAGGAGGGAGGCTTCTACGAGGGAGGTATTATGAAGTTGCCGTCTAGATGGAAACAGATTATCGAACAAAACGGCGCATATTTGAACTAAATCCGATCACTGTAACACTTTTTATAAAGCATTGAATAAAGAGCAAAAAAGCGGAAGGGAGATATTTGACAACCTGTTATAAACAAAACTATCTTTCTAAAATAAATCGAAGTATCTACGGGCATATAAGGTGTAGTTCGTATTTTCTCATACCAGCAGTCACTTGCCTCAAAATGCTTTTCAAAATGAGTTCTACTATACTAATACTTCAACTTCAGGGAAAAGTTCGTGCGAATACTCGATATTTAACAATTATTACAAAACAGCTTAATAGCTCAAACGCATTTTGCGGATGCATGTACAAAACCAACCGTGCACGTATTTCTACCGTCTGCATTAGGGAGGGAAATTAAAACAATTTTTGATCGATCTGTTGTAATATTAAAGCGACTATTTACAATAATGATTGACCCAACAAGAGAGGCGCTATCTGATTGACAGCGGGCGAATTTAAATTGTATTAGCAATAATAAATTAAAATTAAAAGAGTTGATAGCTATATATTCCTTGCCACTACTAGTACACCTAGAATATATAGCGTTCTTACTCGAACACCACAGTCTAATACGTTCATGTGCGACTAATTTTACGTAATGTGTTTAAACATTACAATGAAACATCTAATCAAACGTCCACCTGTACCTTCCTTTACTACCAGTTTACAGCACACTAAATGGGTTAGTTAAAATGACGGGGCTTCGTTTTACGACGTCTTTCAGACATATTTACAATGAACGCATAGCTAGGTGTGTTCATCAGCTTAGACCGATCGTAAAACATGGACATGAGAAACCTGATATTGGATGTATAGTTAACAATTTAAATGCATATGTTCATAGAACTTTAATACAAGGTGAAGTAAATATTTACTTGACATTCTAAGTTTTCTATATACACGATGATTGATTATTGATGTCAAGTTTTAAAGGGGATAAATTTATAGAACATGCATATATCAACAAAAAGCTTCAAAGTTTTTACGCCAATTTCCAATCAAACTCTATAAAGTAACAGCTTTAAACTTTATTACGTTTATTTATTATTTCTATTGGAATGCGGCAGTACAGTCTGCAGGTACAGGGAAAAAAATAATTTAATTTAATAATGTGAATTTACAAAACGCTTTTATGTTACGCTTAATATGTTGTCAGTAAGTTTTTTTTATTATTTCTGAAACTCTTGATTTTTGGATAGGGTGTACCATATTCAACAGGACATTATTTCATTCCTTTAAAGCTTTTACACTAATCATCCTGTGTATAAGTGATTTCAATATAATAATAATGTAATGATCGATGGAATTATTTACTTCGATACAAAAAGTGATTTTGGAAATAAGTAACCAAATGATTTAAGCAGTGCTAGTCTAAATACAGAGTAAAAATATTATACAATTTATTATAAATTCAAAATAGTTATTGCATTGTTTTTAGAATTTATTCAGTGTTTTACCTACACAATTTTTTAAATTAAAAACAAGTTCTGCTTTACGTTTGATTTGTAGAAAATTGGACTCATATGAACGATAATCTTACTTACGTTTGCATTCTGTTTCATTACAGGCAATTTCCAGAATTAAAGACTATCTTCCGGATGCCTCCGAAGTAAGCTAAGTAATGTATGCCGTGTTTTGCCGATTTTAAGGGCGATAGGTTTTCAGTAAAATTTATTTTCTGGCTGAGATTTAAGCACATTCCATCAAACATTTTTTTTATTTGATGTAAATTCGGGGTATCTTAATTAAAGTGTATGTGTTGTTGCGGTAAATGCGCATCGCCTACTGATGGAATGTGCCAAGAATCGCAGTAGAAGAGAATTGAGAGAGTAGGATAGAGGCAATTGAAATTTAGTCTGTACGATGTAGGCACTGCGCAATCTATTTTGTCTAAACCCAAGTCGGAAGTGGCTAAATGATTTTGCAGATTGACGGCTTGCCTCTATAACATTATTATATTTTTGAATGTTGCAACAGCGAATTCTTATGCTGGTCACAATGGGGTTGATATGTTCAAACATGGATAAAACCCCATCCTAAAATTAAAGATTAAAAAAGCTAAGTAATAGCGTAGCGATAAAAAATCACGTTTACAAAATCTGCAACGATTTTCTAATTTCTTAGATTTGAATTATTTGAAAATGATATTAACATATTTTCATATTTCTCTTCTACTATAACTCGTTGGCGTACAGAAACATTTTAAAAATAATACTAAAACTTATATGGTCTAACTTTGGAGACGCTCTATAATTTAGAAAAATGTGTAGTAGATTTAGTAAGTGATTTAAATTTTATCCATTGCCGAAATTAAACTTTTCTTAAAATTTAATTTTTAACTTTTTAAGTTTCAATTAGTATACTATGTTTCAAAATACCGATTTAAATGTTTTTTAAAAGTTAGTAAAATCTGTAATGGCTAAATATTTTACGATTCAATAAAGCTAAATCTGAAGCACTTAAGCAAAGTGTTTGGTAATAAAAATAACGTTAAGAGATGTATAGTACGAAATTTACGTAATTTATTATACACGCCTGATATTTGAGGTGATTTGAGTTACGTTATGACATAAATATGAATAAGTAAACACAAATACACACGTTGATTGTAAACATCATTGAAGGGAAATCGATTTACTAAATACGTAAATATAATTTTCTTTAAGAGACAAGTAATGATGCAATTTACAAATAAGAAGGTTGTATTTATTTTATGTAGGCAATGAAAATAATTTTATGAAAATTATAAATAATATCATCATCGACGAGTGATACCTCAAGCCTAGATCGTCTCGTTAGGGGCCTAACCGTATTCACTGCTTGGAGCGTCCGCCGAAGCGAATCTTGGTAGGGGACCGAGCTGGAGCCCCCCAGGAGCCTTCGAACTTCACTACCTTAATAGAAGTCTTAGGCCAGATACTTTCTGACTCTGCCACCTTAAATACATGAAATACGCTAACTCCATTTGAGCATCAGCAAGAATTCTTTTAAGAATTTTTTTTAATTGGTGAATAATACTTATTCAACGTAAATAATACGAAGTATGGACTCTAGCATCAGAAATTCGTTATTTAAGTAATGTATTGGATATTTAGGTAAGGTAATGAAAAGATGTTATGTAAATATTAAATAAATATATATACAATTTCGCGTATATATTCTATATTTATGTAATTAATATTTTAACTTAATTCATAGCGACGTTTCTTCAAAGTGGTAAACAGTATCATAAGAAGTTTTCCGGCTTAGAACATAACGTAATTTGTTAAATTAGTTAATGAGGCACAATATGACGTTTTAAAGTAGAGAGGGTGAAGATATAGCAGTGCTATAGCAGATTTTGCTAATAAAACCTGGTTAAGCTTACTCGAATGGTGATCTCGAGCCAGTAGACGCGATATGGGTAAGGCTCCTATTAGGTGATCCGAAGACATAGTTAAAGGCAGGAGGTTGCTGACGACCATTATGGTCTATTCCGTGCAGTGGGAGCTTATTAGCCGACATGATGATGATAATAAAACGTTACATTATGATACGGTAAATTTCATACCATTAAGTGAACGCTTTGCCCATTTTGCTTTTTTATGAAAATTGTCATAATAAAATTCGTTGGTTTTGTAATAATTATACAAATGGTTTTTTAATATCATATTATTGACTAAACATTGAATAGATTATTTCTACATCAGTATGTTTAAAACGATTTGGCTCGAAGAACTGTAAAATTATTTTATTGCGTGATAAATAAAGGGCAAACTTCAGGCAATTGACCCAATGTTTGCGCGATAATCAATTTGAAAACAGCACGAAATATTTTGCTAGCTAAATTACATTTCAAAGTTGAAAATTATACGTAAGTGTTTTTATAGGTTTGTTTATTATATTATTCTTTGCAAAATTATTTTACGCCTTCATTGCCACATCATTAAAAATAAAGCTTTAATACATATACTCTTTAATGATTTACTTGTTCATCGTACTTTTTATTGTTATTTTAAATAAAAAATTACTTACTAATAACAATATCTAAAAAAATCATACCACTCGGCTTATCCATACATTTTTTTATTATATATAATAAAAATAAAAAGAATTTTTTTCTGTGTCGACTATTTTGTAAATAAATTTTCTTTTTTACTAAATTAGAGTAATTTTTACTGAACTTAATTTTTTATTATTTATATTAATTAAATTTATAACTCAGAGTTAATAAATGTATTAAACTGAGACTTCATTTAACTTATATTCTAACGTAGAGATAGAATTTTACGTATGATCTAGTAATAAATTAAATTCATTTCAAAAAAAGGAATATTCAACGCTCGGTCATCAAGGTAACTCCGGAAAAATATTTCCAGATGAGATTGGTGAATCAATCAATGGAACGTGCCGAGCGGTGTCTATCAGAGATAGCACACATACTAGATCCCGATGATTGCTTTGTGCCGCAGGAAATTAGTTTTCAACTTGAATCCAATTCTCGTATAGATAGAACTAACCAAATTTTTTTGGTTGGTTCGTGAAGACAGGTACATATACGTTTTTTTTCAGTTTAATTAAAATATTCGCTGTACAGGTTGGTTGGTTATAGATGTAAAGGCTTTAGAGGGGTAAATATAAACTTCATTTGTTAGCAAAAAGCTCCAAAGCTTTTACAATTACTTCCTTCTACATTTCAATCATGTATAAAGTGTGCATTCTGAAATATCTTATATTTTTTATTGAAATGCGCAGGTCTATAACGTCTGGCAGTGCAAAGTCTAAAGGGACAGATAATTAAAATAATAAATTTTAAAATGTAATACATCCTTATTTTTAAAAAGCTTTTTCTTTTATATTGCAATGCCACAGGTCAATAAGTTCTGGCGGTACAAAGTTTGTAGAGACAGATAGTAAACTATAAATAATTTTGAAAACGCGTTTTTTCACTTAATTACCTAAACGTGATCTATTATTTCTGAAGCCATTAATTATAAAAGGCTGTACTAAACATTAATTGAAAGCAAATGAGCTACACAAACGACAACACCTTTAAAGCTTTTACATATATAATCAATCACTACGTAAGTTAGCAGGATTTTTCCCGGTCATTACTTCAATTCCGATGACACTTGAAAGCATGCAAGTTTCTTATATCTAAGAATATGTTTATATTAAATTTGATCACATATTTACTTTTGGCAAGTAATTATTCAATATTCTTAGTTACGAGTAGGTATTTAACTTGAATGTATTTACTTAATTGGTAAAGAACTATACATCGCAAAGGAAATAATATCTGACAGTCTTTTTGGCTACAGCATTCCATTGGTTTCAACCCGTCATTATACCTTTATCTTCAAGACCAACTGCTAACAATCTAATGAAAAATAGTTTAATTAATGAGAGTATTTTAGAAATACATAGAAATCAAAATTTACAGAGTTTGAGATTCGGGGAATTATTATCAAACGATTAATATTTATGGAATATAGATAATATTTTCGTTACAACGAACACCCGAATTAAAATCCCGGCCTTATGGTCCTCTTCATTTTAACAAAGTCTATATGGGAATGTAAGGTTATATGGGATCTGAATTATAATAATTTTATGATTCTCCGCATCATTGTTTCTTTGTACGGTTTAATATTTGTTTTTCATTTCCATTTTCCTTTTTATTTTTCTTCGATATTTATAATTTTAGATAACATATTGTATTATTTTTCTTTAATAAGTAAAATTAATTCAAAGATATTCTTTTAAAAAGGATAAACGTGGTTGTGTATCACCTGTTCTGTCAAATCGAGAATTTTTTTTTCAATGTAAAAAATTTAAAGTTTATTAATTAAAAGTTAAGAAATAAAGTTTTATCTGTAATATTGGACTAATCGTGAGAAAAAAAGATATTACTATCAACATAGAAAGAACATTTTGATTCGTTGTTCAGTTTGCACTTGTTTATTTTGTGACGTTGATACACGTGGTTTATCGCAAAAGCGATAACAACTTATAACGAAATTTTATCAGTTTGAGGGCCTCTATAGCCCACCGAAGCTACTAATTAATCACACTATTTTTAGTTTCAAAGGGCGAGTGCTTTGTTTTATTTTTTAGAAAACTTTTAATGAACACCTCCTAAGTATTGTCATCAGCTTTTATCAAAATAGAAATAAAGGAGGGAAAAATTAATAGCATATTCATGGGTCAGCTTTTTGTTTTCTATTTAGTCGTTATGAAAATTGTTAAAGTTTATTAATACTTTATTAAAGCATTTAAGAAAAGTAAATGAGAGCACATCGCCTGTGCAACCGATGGCCGTTGGGGCGTTCTCGAGTGATGACCACGAGTCAGGAGACGCGGCTCGGGTAAGCCCCCCTTAATTTAACAAGCGACATGGTTGAGGTCGACGGAAATCGCTGTATGCGGGGACCGGTCATCGTTGCAATATTTGTTGTGAGGTTTATGCTTGCCAATGGGCGTCAGCGAATACGCTGAAAACAATAAAAAGGACATGCAAGAAACATTTCCTTTTACTTAACGTCGTTATAAATCATTATTTTAAATCTATTTTAGTGAATTATTGACTGCAATATATTGTTTTAAATTAATAAAAAATAAGAAGGATAGCTGCCTGAAATAATTATTATTATCACAGAAGGACGCTTGTGCTTAATCATAAAATTTTAATGATCAGACTGGCGTCTACTGGGCAATGATATCGCAAGTTTTTATCGTGAAGCTATAAAATTTGCCAACGCAACATATTTTTATTAACAATTTCAAATTCGTATCATTGTATTACGTTTCATACCAGCAAACAAAATGGATGTTTTAAGTCAATTTCAATGGGTTTTTCGAGTGTTTAATATTCTAACTCTTTAAAACAAACACATAGTATTTTCATTCGACACACACGTATTGTACCTAAATATATGCAAACATGAAATATACTAGCAAAAGTATTAAAATCGAATATAAATTTAAATATTTTATGAAAGAGATAAAAGATATAAATTCGAATGACTTAATAAACCTATGGCTGCCTGTAGACTTGTTATAAGCATTTACAGCGGAGCACCGCCGGTGGCTAATGGATATTATTCTATTTGGATTAATCTTTATTAGCTGATATTAAATGTATATAAAATTTGCTGGACTTGAAATTTAAATATTAACGTCCTATTTTATTAAATATTACAAATGTCATTGTTAATCATTGAAAGAGGACGCCATAGTGTTCAAGACAAGGCCAAGAGGCTCTTTGGCGGGTAGCCAATCGATTTTATCCTAAAAGATTACTACGATGTTTCCTTGTAACATAAAGGACGAATCTTTCTTTTATTGTATTTCTCGGTATTTCTATTCAAAGTGATGTGTCAATGTGAAGCAAAGTTAGGAATTTATTAGATTACATTTCGTCGATGTGCCCCCGACATACAAGAACCATAATTGGATAACAGGATTTGATATTTTAAGAACGATTTAATTAACTCGATTCACCTTTTAAAACCTGCAACCACTGTGTTTAAAGTAAAAATATTTAAATCCAATCCTGGTGCCTTTAAAAACCTTATTAAACTAGATAATACAATTACAAATTTAAAATATCTTTATTCCACACTTTTAAATCGTTATTTTATTTTAAAATTACTAAAAATCAGTCAGTGAGTGAGCTGCCACCAGCTGGGAACGCTGATCTGATGAGAAGAACTGACCAGAAACTAAATAGTTGCTCGAAACATTGTTAAATTACATTTAAAAATGTAATTTAACAATGTTCGTTGTACACATTATAATGTGTCAATTAATCAAGTTCCTTACATTTCGATTAACTAAAAATGTTGAATGCGTAGACGTTTTTCCGTAAGGATACAGACCGCTTCCAACCGGTTTTATTGGAAATCTATGCATGAAGCATATGGCTAAACTGATTATAATAATGATCCGAAAATAAGAAACTCTGGTATCGCGTATTAACGGCACCGGATCGGTATGAACTGGTTAATATATTGTGTGAAAGTTATAATGATTATAATAAAAGATTTATTTAATAATATACTTTTTATTTTATGTTTAGAACTAATAGTAATGTACTCGTATATAATAACATGTTCTATATTACTGATGTCGTGCTGTGTACATGCATATACGTAATTAAACATTCATCATTCGTTCTAGACTTTAAACTTGTTTAGTGTATAACAAAAAAAAACTATTTGATATTGTATTTTTGCAGTATCCTGTTGTTTGTATAAAAACCTATATATATTATCATATTTTAAATTATTAGAAAAACAACCAGCAAGATTTTTATGTTATGATTTTCAATAATATATATTCACCAATGTTATAATTTACATAACACTAATGAAGAAATGAAAACTTACATAGATATGTGACTAACTTTACGATGTTCTGAAAAGGAGTGACATTATATGGACAGCCCAAGTATATTATACATTAAAGATGAAGGCAGTTAATCTAGAGTCATTAAAAGTTCATATAATTATATAAACAACATCGTTTTGATGAAGCAATTTTTGCAGTTGTCAGTTATTTATAAAAATAAAAGTATTTTTAATGGAACGATTTACAAAGCTCTCGCTTATAAATCAACGGTTCTTATTTTTTATTAATTTATTGTGTCAATGGTTTAATAAAGCATATGTTTTAATTCCGGAACGATGTTAATAGTGACATTGCATGTATTTTTGCTACTTGTATTATGCTGCTATATATGTGTAAAATTCTTTATATATAAATTAATTTATAGTACACCGTATCCAAGAATCAAACAATCAATCAAGTTGCAGAAATAATGTAATGCATAAAAAACTTTTTCAAAATCAAGATTACTACATTTTAAATTAATTATTATTGACTATCTGTCCCTGAAGACTTTGTATTGCCAGACGTTATAGACCTGCGCAGTTTAATAGAAAATGTAACTTATCTCTAAATGGACACTTTATACAGCATGATTGAAAATAGTTGTAAAATATTTAGAACTTTTTGCTCCTTTTAAAGCTTTTGTAGTTATAACTAATCATCCGGTAAACGGAATTGAAACGCGTCAATGCTTAGTGAAATTAATAAAATATCAAATCATTTTTTGCTGCCTGTGAACGTAAATATTTTATCTTACTCTTTTTTACTCTATTATTTTATTTTTGATTTTTGGTACAAATCTATATTGTTACTTGTTTGTATCGTTTTAGGTTATAAAAGAATCAGTGACACAAATTGTCAACATGTTCGTGCGAATGGTGGATGTATGTGAGCAATTTTGAAGGCGCCAGTGGGGCGTTCGCTATTGGCAATACACACCTCACTCGGTCTGAATTAAACAGCGACTAGAATCGATTTTCGATTAGCAACGATTTATAGTTCCGTTGATTTGCGACATTTGATTGAGGCGAATTAGATGATTATAGATAAGGCTCATCTAATGTTTAACGTGATTGCAGCTTTGTAAATATACTAGTGTTTATATTTCTACAAATTACATATAATATAGTCCTTGCAAATATCTAAAACGTCCTTTTCTTAAGTTTGTTCCCATTTTCTTCTTCAATACTTCTGAAATAAAAAAACGTCAAAATTTTATTTTATTAAAACGTAACATAAAAATATTTATGAACTAAATTTAATACTTCTAACAAGTGGGCGGCCAGAGCTAAGTACTTGGTACATTTATCCTCATTCCACGATTGCCACTAACTAAGGCAACCTAAGAGGTTCAAGGATCGTTAACAACACTGTTTTTAGGGTGCCTTTGTATACTCTTATATATTACTTCTCTAACAGACTTATTCTTTTTTACGCGCGTCAGCTTCAGTGCTATGCGCACTGTTTCAATCAAAAATGTTGCTCGACGTAACCAAAGATCGCTACGATGACCGGTCATGCGTTGCCCGTATCAAGCGACTTCGATCACGATTCGACAGCCAATTTTTGCTGTAAGTAATATTAATGATATTAATATGTTTATTGAGCTCAATACGCATCTAGTCAATAAAATTGGATTAATATAAAACAAAACAAAAGTACTAATTAAAGTAATAACAAATCTAGACAAATTATGTACAATTATGATATTTAAGGTATTAATGCCGGGCTACTATTAAACAAATACATTGTTTAAAAATGAAGTAATCTTACTCTTCTGCCTGTTGTGCTAAGGCAGTTGTCGGTAGCATAGTATAAACTATAGTGTTAAGATTGGCATTCATTATATTTTTGTTACCGTTTCGTTTCCATTGCTATTGTGAATACTAACGGTGTTTTATATTGGGGAAAAAGTATTCGCTAATTGCATTCTAAAAGCTGGCAAAGTCATTGAATAATAAACTTTGATAGGTTCTCGGGTGGCGACAACGAGCCCATAGAAGCGGGTTGGGAACCCGCACACGCAGACAGCCGGGATTCTTTGTATGAGGAGCCCTTGTATCGCAGTGTGCGTCTATCGGTTAACATGATCACTATGATGAGTTTGATAAGATGTGTATGGAATTTTCATATAAAAAGCGAAGGAACTTTTTTACCAAACTATTGATAAGCAATATTTTGTATTGTTTATGCTGTACTTGATTTATCTGGTTGTTTTACGAAAATGCCTTCACAAAATAGTACATGAAACATTTCGTTCAGCCAGACAGATTGATTCAAGGTATGTGACATGTACAATACATACAGTATATACCCATGCACGTCATCGACAGGCCTCTAGAGGCAATATTCTGTTCAATTGATTTCAGAGAGATGAACTAAGCTATTGTATATAGAAATGAGCGGTCCTGCACTAAAGCGCCTATGCTATAAAACAAACTAGTGCCAGCCTCCTTGATGTTCATGATTTTATAGCTTCCGTGTACTTAAATTCTGGAATGACTGATCCGTTTCGAATACAAAGTCAAAGTGTGTAACATGGTGATAAGCATTAATCGGTATACTAAATACTACGTAGTACTCATTGATACTTGTCGAGTAACGTAATATAATATTATCTAACACAATATAAAATTAAGAATTGAATTATTAGGAAAACTAATATTTAAAAGCTAAATAGTTGCTTGCCAATTTTTCTATTCTTATCATTAAGAATTTTCTAGTATTTCCTATAATGAAACTAATCTACGTATTGGTATTAAAAAGTAGTAAGCTATGGAATAGTCTCTACCCTCTGTTTCCATGGTTGCCATAAAGTGGCCGGAAAAATATACACGGACGACATACAACAACATCATCTGAACATATTTGAAATTAAAAATAGAGTCGCGGTGAGAATCGGTACGTACTGTATGGTGGACCTTTTATTGGTCTTCTTGGAAATCTATTGAGGAGGTCCATGTCCTGTGGATATAATACAGCTGAAATAGTGATGATGACAGTAATTTTAAAAAGTTATGGCTGCCCATCAGTCTCTTTAACAATTTTCATTGTCATCACGATCAAAATTTCCATTTGATACACGACCGAAAATTGCAATTTACGTTTTGAAATAAATTTTTTGTCTCTTTTAGTCGTCATTAAAACTTCTTAATTCAAATAATGTTCTAAATAAAGTTAACCACGATCGAAATCTAGATTTGTAAAATAGACCTTTTTGGCCTTTACTGTAAACAATAATATTGTGATTCCACTAAATAAATAATAGCTGTACATTGTATCTTAACTAACAAAACCATTTTGTCCCATACTTATAAACATTTAACCATTTTTTATTCCTATTCTATTAATTTTTTTTGTAGACAAAGGGCAAAATATTGCGCCAAAGGCGGAGAAAGACCTTTCACTTATTTAAAAAAACTTTTTTTGGAATTTAATAGTTTTAAATTTTTAATAGTTAAGTTTTCACTTTAAAATAGTTTATATTTTGTAAATATATAAGATGCGGATACATAAATATTATTTTTGATATCTACCTATATAAATGAATGCTTATTTTCTAAAATGTATTTATTTCATTCATGTTATTTATACATTTTGTAATATTCCCGATGTAGATTGCACGGGAATTTCATAAAATATAATATTTATTGAAACTGCGCGTTTGACAGTTCACTATGAATTTCGTTGATTATTTATAGATATCACAGAATTACCTCTGTCAAGTTCGTTAAAATATAAAATCAAATGCAAAGATGATTGTCATCATTTATTCGTCATTAAATTACAAAAAAGCATATCGTATTTTGTTAATAATTATTTTGTATATATTTTGTTGCAGGCCCCGCACCGGTGTGTTAGGCGCATTGATTTCTCTCGCACGTTCCCTTCTGTGACTAACCAGGTTTCGTACGAACGGCACGGGCGGCGGATTGTAAGTGATAAACACTTTTTTTTTTAAATCGAATATTATCTTCAATGATAAAAATACTTACACTCATTCACTAAAAGCGGCATGAGCCTCAGATCATCTACCTGATAATCTAAATCGGCTTTTAACGGAAGAAATTGTTTCATCTAATAATTTAGTAGCACATTTTGATACATAGATCGATTTTAGAAGAGAGAGTCCCACAAAGTTCAGGCTGTTAAATTTGTTAAAAATTACAAATATTTCTGACTTTTAAGTTTGTAACTTAAAAGTCAAAAATAGTGGTTTTATAGGTGGGGCACATAACAGTTTCATTAAAAATTGCCTGAAGAAGAAAAAGTAACGAAACTTATTCAAGATATTTTCACATGTGGTTAGAAATCTTACAAAATACATTAAAATATTTCGAATTAAAATTTAGTGAGACGCGATAATTTCGATCGATTTTATTTAAGGAAAAGAAGATTTCGTAACTTTCGACCAGTTAAAATAATGTTTATGTAATCCTGAAAACTATCAATTCGTTTTGTTGGGGGAATATTACCAGATTTGTAATTCGCACAAATTATTCACGCGTTTCAACAGTATCTTGATTTTTTAAAGTTTTATTTTCTCTAATCTTTAATTAACACGGTAAAGTGAAAATTCTTATAATAATATGAAATATCTCGAAAATAGTAATACATTGAAGTAAATTGAATTTTATCTCTTAACAAAGAATGATAGCTTTAATCTACATAAATAAAAATTAATTGCTAAATGTGTTGTTAAGCGCAAAACGGCAACCATATCGTTTAATTTTTCATGTGAATTAAAAAAAAATTGCAAGAAAAACAATAATAATTGTTATTAAATATAAGCATAAAATTTCCAATTTAATATTAATACTTTTAAAGTCTTACAGTGTACGATACTAAAAAAAATTGTGAGTAACCTTTGTTTATTATAAAACATTAAATAAATTAATGAAGTAATCGCTATAAAATACGACATTTTTTTTTGGTTTCAAACTATTAGAACATAAACATCTGCGCTTAGACAGGACGGTTAATGGAAATCCAAATTAATGCCGCTAAAATGTATGTACCTAAATTATCATTTTCTGGCTTTGCAAGAAGTCATGCACAAGAAATTTGACATTGATGTAGGTCACAAAATTTGTAACGGTTTTCCGTACTACTAGAAAACTGTGTTATTGTTGTGTATAGCGACGTAAAACACGATATTATATAGCAGCAATCTCAGCGGGAAATTTGCTAAATACACAATTTTTAAAAGTATTTGTTTTTTTTAGTATCATATTTTGCACTACCCTTAAACCGCACAGTAACGAATATTTACTCTAAATAAAAACTCTTTACGGTTTTTATTATTTTTAGCGAGGTACGCAGATAGCCTATACCAGTTTTACGAGTGTATTGGCCGCATCGGATAATGTTTTGGATAAGTCTTGTATTATGCTGTACCCATATTTATTTCGTTTCACAAAAAATAAAATTTATTAAAAATTGCACCATATAAACTAAAGCTTATAGCTTATAAATTGGAAGTAAATTTTAAACTTTCATGTAAAAGTTAAATAGTTGTTTTGTGTGTTTGTATTAAACGTGTAGTTTAAATATTTTGTTGAGAAAGTAATTTATTTATTAATGACTCAGGACTCGCGGATGAGGAATCTGCGAGTTAATAAATTAAAAAAATCTACTTCAGACGTGACGTCTGACATATTGTTATGACTGATATCTACTCAACAAATGTGTGAAACACTTGCCGAATACCCTTAGCTGAATCGATATCAAAGTTGGGAGAGGACTGTTTCGAGTCGCGGGTAAGTGTGGCAATACGTCCCACAAGGAGGCAAAGGCCGATTCGTTTTAAAACAGAATCAATTTTTCTCCCCGACTGACATGAATTTATCCGATAGATCATATCAGCCAATAGACATCCACTGCTAGGCATCGGACTCTTACGCTCACAAAGAACGCCACGATGCGTCTTCCCATGAACTTAACTATGACGTCGGTCCAAATATGCGTCTACCGGCTCCTGCTCGCTATTCGCATACTTTTCTTGATGATAATTTATTTTTAGATCACGGTAGTGTTGGGATGTAATGTGGTGTACGGTGGTGTGGTGTTGCAGAGGCGTGGGGCGCGGCGCGTGGCGGCGGCGCGGGCGCGGGCGGCGTCACGATGCGCCCGCCACCATGACGCTGCCGCCGCCCGCGCGCCCCGCGCACTACCCCGCCGCGCACCGAGCAATGCGCTATTACCGCATCTGGATCTACGCGTGCAACGGGGCACTGCTACTGGGCGCGCTCGCCTTCTGCGCGGCGGCGGCCCGAGCGCTCGCCGACTACCGCCGCACGCTGGTGCCCGGTCTCGGCGCAGCGCAACCCGGCTTCCTCTACGGGTACGCCGCTCTGCCCGCCCAAGCCGGTTTACTCCAGCTACTCGGCTGCTTCGCGGCTCTTCGTCTCTCTGAACGAATGCTTAACGCGTACTGGCTCGCACTGCTGGCTCTTTTAGTGGGAGACGCTGCAATCGGTGTCTATTGGGCTTTTCGATTCGAACGCGTTTGCAGGGAGTTGCGACCTCAGCTGCGTTTACGACTCGCAAAAGACTACGACACGGACGTTGATTTCTCAGAGGCTTGGGACCGTTTACAACGGGAGCAGAGGTGTTGCGGTGTAACGGGTCCGGCAGATTTCGCTGCATTCAACCGATCTTCGCTACCACCCAGCTGCTGTCGAATACCGGCGCACACTCCAGCCGTGACACCGGCTACCCTCGCTGCAACATCTGCCACATCGCAGGCGCCTTTTACCCCAGTTCACTGCGCACCACACACGGCTGCGTGTGCAGAAAGATTGCTTTCTTGGCTTCGTCGAACTGCAGATGCATTATTCGTTCTTGGATACTGCGTCATTGCATTTTTGAAATTGTGCTTTCTCGGTATTCTCAGATACGAGATAAAAGAGATGATTCAGAAAATAAGAATATTACGAAGTGAGTTAGGCGCCGGTGAGCTTTTGGATGGTAGTCCCATTCATGGTGGGCCATTGTCTCAAACGGTTGTAGTGAATGCTGTAAACGCAAACGGTGGCGTTCGAGCTCACGGAGGAAGTCCCGAGAGAGCGGGCGAGAGAGAAGCGCTCCTCGGCAGAACCTCGGAACCGTGTTCCCGGCGAAGTATACACGAAGAGTCGTTGGGGCTGAAAACCATAAATGGGAACAACAACTGCGAGATGCGGGAGTTTGCGCGCGGAGACTACCGCCCGCTGGCGGCGGACAACGCGGCTACTCGGATCTGACTAAGATGTTACTTGGAGCGGTTGTTTGGGCGGCGATGGCGCTCATTCCCCGCCGCAGGGTTTGAGGTAGAGCCGCCGATTGGGCGTGGCGCCCCGGTGTGCGTCAGACGCGCCGGGGCACGCGTACGCCTCGACCATCGCCGCCACACTCGCTCCGAATTCGAATTGTAAGACGTTATATTGATTTATACATTGCGTGAAAACTGCAAGCCGATAAACTTTCAGCTGTCATTAAGAAGAATTGTGCGTGTAATGAAGTGAAACGTTACGCAAATACTTTACAGAAGGAATGTCAATACGTGTAAAGATACAAATATATAGGACATTATAAAAACTTGTTTACAAGTGATAAAGTGCAATTTATTTAACATGAATATGAACCCACGAGCAAAGCTTGTGTTTAGTTCCTATGCTTGGCAGGTATAAAACTACAATAATTAAACAATAACATTTCTTTACAATTGGATTAAAAATTTTGTTCTAGAAATAGCTTTTAGTCGCATTGAAAATCTTATTTCTTTAAATAATTTTTGAATCACATTAGATAACGGTTATGTTGTATAAAATCACTTATTTAAGCTGGGTATCTATAAGAATGAATTAAAATAGAAAGTTTAAATATTTGTTTCAGTGTGTTATATAGGTTTAAGGAAAGCTTTCTGATTAATATCTTTAGGATTACAAATCGTAATAAAATGGACCCTGCTATGTCATTGACTGTATCCTTCTATTGTTTGCTTTAGCTACACCGTAAACTTTGTACGTTGTGCTTAAGATTTGTACTTCTAGTTCGATATTGTTTTCGACTGCAACATCGACCAATATGACCGAATTATATTGCAAAAAGATCGTAAAGTATTCCAAAAGTGCCGCAGTATTGCCACAAAAAGTTTTGCCAGCATTCGTATATTGCTTGGCTTGGTACCAAATATAGCACAAAATAAAAATGAACCTTTATACTATTTAAAAAGAAAATTAGTGAATGAAAAGAATGTATTTATCGTGGAAATAACGTAGCCTGTTAAAATCGCAATGAATATTAAATTGTGGTAATACTGTACGGGTACAAATTTCACCAAATAATATCTTATGTAAGTTAAAATAAAAATACAAAACTAGACACAGCTTTCCTTAGCGACCTAGGGTAGTAACACGTCAAGAGGTAAATTTAATTAATCTAATTATTAAATGTTTATGTATTCATTAGAATATTTTATTATCAATTTGTATTGATTATGGGACCAGTGAAGATTTTTATTATACAAGCTTATTTTAAAATATTATTTGCCAATGAAAAGCAATGAATTTTAGCTATTAATAGAGTTGATGGATACATAGAATTAATTAGCTTTGTTTATTTAACGGTAGTTACTATCTTCACTGATCCCTGTTTTCCATATATGTGAATGTAAATAAGTATTGTCATACTGTAACTTGTATGTGTGTACACGTGTAGATTGCGAGTCACTGTATGGACAGACAAAATAGTACTGATATGAGCTTAAACGACGTAGTGCCTACGAATATATGCTTAATACAGTATAAAGCGAAGAACTACATTTAATAACTATTCTTTTTCCAATGCCGAAGGAGGTTTTCATATGACATTTATCAACATTGTTAAAACAGTTGTATGTGTTTAAGATGGTTGGTATCTACGTTGATATCGCGGTAAGGGAAAAGTTTAAATTTTATGGCTGTGTCCAAATAAGGTTAGAAACCTTTTTAAAGTCTTCTATAGTGGTCTCATATGAAAATATAATAAATATTTATTACGTTTGGAAATGAATTATATGAATTCATGTTTCCCGCGTAAGAATCGTACGTCGGCATATAGATTAAAACGAACGAAAATAACATAAAGGCAGTGAAAAACAATAACTTGAATTAAATAACTATTAATATCACTTTGTTAAGTGAAAAAAATTATAACTCAAAAATAAATTAGTGAATGCACTAAACATCGACCACGTTTAAAATAGTTGTCACTGAGTGTCATTAACTAATTTAGGTACATTATATATACTTATCTACATATTTGTACTTATTAACATGTACTTTTTAGATATAATATTGAGTATAAATTAATTACTATGTTCGCTTAGAGTAGGTAAATATGTGAAATTATGCAGAAGAATAGTTTTTTAATATTGTTGTCACATAAATGTACCAATCTTACTAAATTTTGTACCTATGTTCGGAAAGTTGGATAATTTGTAGCTAGGTTTCAATCTAACATCTGCATTTCTTCCAAAAAAACGTTAAATACCATGTGCCTTGGCTTAAAACCGTAACGACTCTTTGAATTAACTACGTTCGAAGGTTATGTTAAAATTTATTTATGTTATCAGAGTAATACAGATGTACTAAATTTTTTTACTCTTCATCCAAGTATATTTATGTGAGTATAAAACATTGATGAAATCATTTTTAGTCTTCATTAAATGCGGATGCAAAATAAAATCGTGGGAATAGTGAAAGAAAACTGTGTATTGTTACACGACGCCGAACAACGTAAGGTACCGTTTTGTTTAATATCAAAAAATAAAATATAAATAACCAAAACATATTTTAACAAAATACACTGTATGTCCATATATAGAGCTTGTAATTATAATTTAATGCTGTAAAATTTATTATGTGTTCAATGTAATTATACATGTAATGAGTGTTTCATAATTGTATTCAGTATTCGTAGTAGAGTTGATACAACTTTCCGAAGGTACGCACTAGGCGACTGAGAGCTAATATTATCATAATAAATGCATCTAATAAAGAGTTTGTTAAATGTTTCCATTTTTATTTAACACTCTAGAATTATATCTGCAAGATACTATATTTTAAAGGCTAACAAAAAGAATAAAACAAAAACGTGTTCTTACTTAAATAAAAAAATCGATTTACAGTATCATCTATCGATTTTCGTAATAATATAACATCACAATATCACTTTTTTCCTAACCTCCAATTTCCTGATTTAAAACCTTGTATTATATTTGACTGACATTTGGCATCCGTCATCAACACATTAAATAAAAAAATAAGCATACGTAATGAACCAACAATTTCACCAAAATGTTGTCTGTTGTAGGGTTTCCAGCGGGTAACAAAATTTATTGCGTAAAGATCATTTGAAGATATCATTAACACTTCCCGATCTAATCTCCTAGTAGATGATTTACAGGTTATATTAAAATTTGTTGTTAAAACTTTTCATCTGTAGTACTTTTTGTATCCATAATAGTAGTCAAAGGATGATTAATTCTGAACCGGCTGCACTTATATTTGTTATGCCAAAAGTACAAAGTTGCTTCAGAAAACGCTTTGTAAGATTTTTTCAAGTTTGTACCCGTAAAAATTATTGTAAGAACATCTCTGACGCAATTCCACTTTTCTTTGACACAATAATATTAAGAATGCTTATGGGTGAGTAGTTATTTAAAGTCGGAACAAACATATTTTTACTTTTAAACCGTCGATTTATCAGAATAAATTTTGATTCACTAGCATTCTATCTAACAAAAACTATTTTCGCAATACTCTCTGAGTACATTGTATTTATGGAAACGATGATTAAAGGAAGAATGTGTACTTTACAATTGTTATTAGGTACAAAGTTCTAGTGAGTTGCGGTAGCTCAGCGGTTGCGGACTGAGACATGCGATCGTAGGTCGCGGGTTCGATTACCAGGATATAATCTTATATTCATACTAATAAACGAGTTTCCAGAGGATAGACAGCAGGGTAATTTACGTATCATAATACCACACTGCGATCGCCAATCCGTCTACCAAGCGTGGGAATTATGTATATCCCCCATAGATGTCTTTGGAGAAGGCCTATGTCTTGCAGTGCACGTTTCTGGACTTGAACGACGGTGACGTCGACAAATTCCTCTGTACAAAGTGTTTGCGCCTTGTTACTGTACTTTATATACCAAATTGTAGGTATTTTCATTACAGGTAATTTACTAGCTATGATGCCGCGCAAGTCGGCACACAATAATACCTTTACATTTTACTGCAGAAAAGTGGGCCGCTCACCCACCTAGACATAGTTGGACTATTGCAAGCGAAACCTATTATAGAATTGAAGCCTTACTGAATAGTATTTACGCAGTGACTAACCGGTCGTCCGTGTAAATGTATTACAAAACTATTACAAATGTTTTACTAACTAACATCCGTTTTTTATCAAAGTTTAGATGAATATCTTGTTACGCCTATTAACATTTTGCTAAATCACGGTCGGGTGCGTGTTAGAAGTTGTAACTCGCCTTAATATGGTAAACAGTTTCTGGTTTGTGATTATGTTACAATGAAAATAAACAAACTAATTTGTTTATTTTCTTTTAGGGCTGTGAAGATATTTGAAAATATTCTAAACGGGTTTTGTTGGTTTTAATTCTAAACTATGAATTACCAAGACACATTACTTGTTGACAGATTCCTCATATCTTTATGATGCTTTAGGAGGGTATAAAAAGTATGAATTTTGCATGAAAAAAGTGTTTTACAGAAAAAGTATGAATCTGTATTCAAGTTATTAATAAACTTTCACTTGATACTATGGAATTAAGAGCATTGGTAACCTAGCGGCAGAGGTCTGAGACTTCGATTGACTGACTGACGTTCGCAGATCGCGGGCTCGATTCCCGGGATACAGTTTTGGGTTGCCACTGCACACGTGCAAGTTTCTAGAGGATGGGCAGCAGCGTCGTCTGCTTACCATAGTAAAATACTGCAATTGTCGACGCGCCTGCTAAACGTGGCAATTAACTTTTAATTGATATCTTTGGTGGATGCCTTTGCCTTGCAGTGTGCGTCTATGGGCTGAAACGAAGATTGGAAGAATGCTGCAATCGTAAAATTGTCTAATTTTACTAACACGTGAAACTCAGACTGCTGTTTTGTTTTTGTAGATAAGAAGAACTCTCATAATAAGAATAGTCGAATAAAAAAGCATCAATGAGAGTTCAATACCATACTAGTTATGCGGACCATATCAAATTCCATCTGACATCTTTCTATTCACATAATCATACTATCAATGCACATAAACATGTATCAATGATTTCAGTAATGGGATAATAACTATTTGGCAATAATTCGCTACATAAGTTCCAAATAGTTAGTTTATAGGATATTATTTTTATTATCCTTACAATATTAATATCATTATTTCGGCCAAAGGGCATCAACTGCTGGATATAGATCTTCCCCACAGCTTTCCAATAGGACCGATCGGATGAATTGCGAACGAATTGCGTCCAGCGTTTTTCGACGACCTCCAAAAGGTCGTCTGTCGACTTTTTGGGTAAAAGAACGTTGCACCTGTTGGTGTGTAGTCTCCGTTCCAGAGCAATAAGACAACAGTTGCCATATATTCTACGCGCTATATGGGCAGCCAACTACCACTTCAACTTGTCAATCCTCTAGGCTTTATCGGTTGCTTTAGTTCGGATTTCCTCATTCATCTCGACCTCGTAAAGAAACCCCGAGCGTAGGCCTCTTAATAGTTCGTTCAGCGAGTATAAAGCTTGCTAACAAGGCTCGGAGTGAGAAACGACCTTTAACGGCAGTAATTACTGGTAACACATATTGGTCGTAAAGTCTATCCTGATAATAACATTATTAAAAAAAATCATACGTTGGTAAAGAATTTACAATTTAAAAAAAATTTTAAAAAATTTAACCAAAACCAATTTAAAATACCTTGTTTGCTTGGCACAATCTAATTCATGTAGAATACACATTACAATAGTTAAAATAAAGCAATTATTGTCCTCCAACAAGGGGAGCAGACGTCCTTGTCGCGGTCGTTGAAAGATGCTAGATGCACACCGCTTCCATCCGGTCCATTTGTAAATCTGTAGGGGAGTTTTATGTCCAGAAGTGGACATCTTACATCTTAAATGATTATGGTGATGGTCAATTATTATTTCGCTACGCGTGTTTGTGCCGATACATCGATTATTAATGCCGATTAATAATCGATGTAGCAAATATTTTTTTAATCCTAAACCTAATAAAAGTGAAATAATAATATAGTCAAATTTTAATTAACACTTTGTGCTAATCAAAATCACTTTTCACAAATTAGGGATATCGGATAACATCTGATATAACGGTAATTAATTAGTTTTTTAATACCATTTAATAGATGCTTTTACCTTAATTAAATTGCTTCACTTGTAATTTTCACTTACCTGCACACGCTCCTCCGTGACTCTGTACGTCCTGTCTACGTTTGCTCCACCGATTACCAATACCGGGTTTTCAGTTGACTGATCTTCAACCTTTGAACTCATCTCCTTATATTTTGAAGAATACAGATTCATATTGCAGGCCGTGTGTAGCTGTCTAGTCCCCGAGTTCTTTGAAACATTAGAGCAATTGTGTGAGTTGTTCACATTTTTCACTTTTTGATATTCAACCGCTATGTCGGCCCCGACTTTTGCATTGTTTTTAATGAGGGCGATGTCTGTCTTGTTGAGGAATTTAAAAATCAGAATTCTCACGCTAAATTTCTGTTTAAATTGAATTTTAATGCAAGACTCCACATATATTATAATTTAATAGAAATAATAATCGTTCATTTCTATGCCATTTGGATATAAACTTATCCAACTAGCATTATTATTTAGGTTTGGGTAAAAACAAGAAATAAATATTTTATTAAAATGTAAAAACGTTAAATATTCAAATGGTTGCAACACATTTAATAGTTTCTTTAGTAACAATTAGCTTAGGTACCGGACTTTTGTTATCTTAAAAGCTGACAGTTTCTCAGGAAATGCTTTTCATAAGAGAGACGTGATTCCTTGTTATGAAGTTTGATTCAAAGGGGCTTTGTCATATTACCTATTATCCGGTAATAAAGGTCTGGTAAGAAATTAGATCTGTTGTGATGTTGCAGAAGGCTGCGGAAAAGGAATAAGAAAGGAAATCAGATTTTCTCATCAGTAATAACCCTGGAATTCGGCGGAGATGTCTATTACATCCTCTATTATAATATCACGTATATCCCCGCGGTGAGCTTGTGAGCTAACACTGCTGATGTCTTTATAATAACAGTTCAGGAGCTCGACCTTAAGACGTCAAGGGACTAGGCCACTGCCGTCGAGACTACGCTAGTTTGAGAAAACGTTTCCGTAATTTTGACAAAAGGCGTCAAAGAAGATCATGAGGTTGAAGCCAGTAGCAGTGCGGCCTAACCTATTCCCAGCAACGGAAGGGTATCCCATGAAAAATTTTATCACAAGTCAAAGAAAAGGGTTGTAACCGTCAAAACTACTGAAAAATATCATCTAATATTTATACAAACAACTTTAGGGTAAACTTTAGGGGTATCTGGCAACGAGCATATATAATGCTCGTTGCCAGATAAGTACTTGGACAATGAACAACATAGTTTCTTATATTCATTATCATCATCATTTTCGTCAAGGTCGTTTGGCCTCCTTGTCGGTAGACGTCCTGCTTACGCTGCCGTATCCAATTTTTAGTCTCCACTCCATAAAAATAACAAAGGTCTGGAGTTCACAGGCGCTTGGACTGTATGAAACTAGAAAAATGATTCATGTAGCATACTATATAAGAATAATAAATATGATGTAATGTTTTAATTTCTCTTGTCATAATTTGAGTCGATTTCTATTTAATTTATTGTAAAAGTAATTGTAAAGGATACTGGTATCGAGAGATGCTCCTCCAGTTGCATCGGACACAGCGGCAAGGATGTACGGTGTAACTTCTTTTCCATGTATTCCTTTTTTCTTTGCTTCCATTAGTGATTTTTGTATTGCGCCTTCAATGACGTTTTCTGTCAAGTCGAAAACAAAATAAAACTTATAAATAAGTCTTAAAAGGGAATATGGTGAATTAATTACAATAAAATTATTGCTGAAATCTTTTCACAGTATACTTTGTTTGTGAAGTATTATGAACGAATTACATACATTGTACTCAAAGTGTGAGAAGTGATTGTCGGAGTATTATGAACGAATTAAGGTAAAAGCAAGATCTTTATTTGTATTTGTAAGCTATATCAAAATTGAGAGTAAATATAGTTTTTAAGTACAATAAAACAGTAATGTCAATAAAGTTATTACATTATAGATTTTTTAATTACTTATACATTTTTCCGCTAGTAAGGTTTAGCCCTAAATGTCACATAATGGGCTATGGGCTGATGTGTCTTTATAAGAGTATCCTGTAACCAGTAATTTTAATGCGTAAGTTGATCACAGTAATATATAAAGTAAACATATATCGAAAATAAAATTATATACAAACAACAGTAAAAATAAACATATCAAAAAATTTGTTTTATATCATTTGCAGTGCACTCATGTGTAAGAATGGTAATCCGCGAGGAAATACAATGTTTACCTTATGTGTTAAACCATTGATAAAACACGATATTTACTTTTTCAAAACTCTTGGGTGTACATTACGATGTTCATGGCGCATCATTTACTAAAACGTGAAAGCTTGGTTTATATAAAACTTAACATTGTAGAAATAACATACTTGACAAATGATTTATTAACAAAAAATGCGACTTTTTACCGTCCATAGCATATTCCTGTGGTATAGGCACGGCGACCAAGATGCCTGACTGCAATCGCAGTTGGCGCGAGGACTGCAGTAGACGTGCAGCATGGGCGGCGTCTGTTGCACGGTGTGGAGCTCGATGGCCCGAGCGTGCAGTGTAAAATGCAGGAAAATCCTCACTGCCACCAAAGGCGCATACTAATACGCCTTGAGTCTCCTGTTATCAATCAACAAGTGACGTCGGAACATCTTTTTTTATTATCATGCGAGTAGTCGACAGTCTATGAGCAGGTATGTTTGAAGATAAAAGGTAAAAGATGATTTCCCATAACAAATATCCATATATTAATTTCTTGTTGCACTTTTTAGATCTTTAAGTGCTCGTGCAATTCTGACTCATGATTCATTCTTAGAAACTAGAAAGCGTTGGACACTTATGGATGAATTTCTGAGATTTCTGAATTATGTCTATGCTGGAGCCTAGTTGAGCCCCAGAGCTGAACTCTTTAAGATCATATATGTTTTATCACTATTTTGTAAATTAAGAAGCTTATTATCTAGAAAGACTGGTGTTTCTTTTGTTGGTTATATTGGTTGTTGATTAATTTTATTCAGATGCTACGTAAAGTTACTTGGTGGTAAAAGTACAATGCCTTACGATCATATATCCACAGTAAAAGTTCCTTTTGGCCTTGTGTGTAAATTACACAAGATTTTCGACTTTGCTATAGAACTATGAGAAAACCATTGTTAGGAAATTTGCATATTCTAAGAGCTAAAATCCAAAACATTTTTTTAACAATAATGACAGCCATTGTGGTTGAACATGTAGAGGCTTGCGTCTCTGCAGTATGACTGTTAAAAAGTAATAATTAAATATAGTAAAAGTTATAATTTATTAAATTAGTTAAAAAGCTAATGAACCTATCCACAATAATCGTTAATTTGAAATCAGGTAATAGGGCATCATCTACATGTATGTCAATCTTAGTTTCTCGAAGTTTCGAGTGCTTGGCAGCACGGGCAGGGCGTTGCGATATAATTAGATAAAAATTAGTTTCATTTTATATTGGACGTCTGTTTACTATTTGGGAGGACGTCATGTGCTGCGTTTGCGTATATGGTCTCCATTCTAAAACCTTAACACCCCAGCGCGTATATATATAATAGATAAATACTTTTTAAACGTAATAATTTATGGTTTTTGAATTATTTTGTTAGTACGTATACTTTGTGATATAAAAGATGATTTAAATTACCAAGTACTCCAAAGTCCTTCCGATATCTAGAATTGATTTAACTCCGCTGCAAACAATTAAAGTACGGCTGCGACCCAATTCAGTTAAGTCGGCGGAGACGTCCATTGTTAATTCACCTTCTCGATGAACTCCGCCTGTACATATTATATTCTACTTATTGAAAAAATATATTAGTTTTCATGTACACGTTTTTAACTTAACATTTTGGAGTAGTCTATACAAAATTTGATTCTATGCAATATGATCATTCGTTTGTTTTCTCATGCACGTTTTTAAAACTTTTACAAATAATAATTATAGAACCTAGGAATAAAGGAAAATGTCTTCTAACATAGCGTACTGGTTGGTATAAATACTCTTATTCCTCTATAGTTTGATGATGACGTCTAATAAAGTTTCAGATGATAAACTGTGTAAATACAAAAAATGGACTTTATAGCGTATGTGAAATATATTACACTAAAGAAAACCATTTTTTATTTTCATATCATATCAGAAGTCGACTTCTAAGATCTTAAAAGCGAATGTATTAGATAGCAAACATTTGTTACAGAGATATTAAACAATTTTGCGATGAAGAGATATACATTGAAATTTGTTCTTTTGGCTATAATTATTTCCATGATAAATAAGGGTTCACACTGGTGCCGGTTTAATTTTGGATTACGTTTTAACAACAACCTCAATTCAATAAATACGTCCCCATGTATTCGTATTACCAATTATGTAACACATTCAGCATATTAAAGGAACATTAAAAGCAAATCAAATAATTTATTAAATTTATTTACGTATTTAATAATTATAATTTACATTTAAACTTTTGAAATTTTCTGATAACACAAAAATTATCTGTCACAAGCAAAGGTTATAATTACGATTTTAATTATAATAAACGTGGACACTTATTACTGTGTGGTAATTTAAATGAGTATTTACTATTCAATTATAATATATATTAAAATAAAAATACATTAACGAATCCTTCACAGTTTTTGTTAAGTTTGGACAAAACAATTTTATGTTTATAATTGAAATGCTTAAAATAAAAGCTACGCAAAAAAGTTTGCGTGCACAACGTTAATGATATTATTAATAAGTCGATATCAGTGTTTCTATTTCTGAAATATGCGTTCAAAATTGCGATAGACTATTCAATAGAGAAAAGAACATATCTATAAAAACCCTTTTAGGTATACACTATATATTACATTAGATGGTTTATTTAATCACGTCATTGCTTCCTGTACACTTTCCCTGGTATTTCGGTAAATTATAATAAGAAGTTTTTTAATAATTCTTTTACAAATTTCATCAGTGCACAACATAACCGCTGGGGGTATACAATCTGTATATGTATCGAATAAAGGCAGCATGAAATTGTTATGGGGACACTGTATAGTTCAATATCTCGATATTGCTATACAATATTACTTTATCAAGCATATATTGTATGATTATTCACATAGGCCCCCTGTGTGCAATGCATGGACGGTTCGTGTTTATTGAAATTGAGCAACAACTCTTGTGCTACATATTGTTAACTTTTGTTATAACTATTTTTCGTATAAGAATAAAGTATTGTGGTTAATTTTATTTATAGAATCAAAATTGCAGAAAGGAATATCACTGCTGACCATACATATATATGGTTTAAAACTGGAAAAGTATCATGTCAAAGTGTTTTAGAATTTGTTTATTATGGTTGTCTTTTAATGTTTACTGATTTTAGTTTATTTGCATTTAGCGCGTTGATATGAGCTCTGATATGACCCGTGCACTTATTTCTTACGAGAGAAAAGAAAGCTAGAAGTGATTGTGGCGGTGTATGTTAGGCATATCGCCGTCGTCGTTTTAGTCTATATACGTCCACTGTAAGACTTAGGTCTCCTCTAAAGATATCTAAAAGAGGATATGCCATAGTCACCATCCTTGGCAAGACGGTTGGTGATATGTTATGGTACACAGATATCAATGTCCTCATTCTTAGGAAACTTATTTCCGGGCTGCGGCTATCCTATATGCATAATGCATAATGTGTGAATTATGTAAGATTGTGTCCCGGGAATCCACGACATACGTAAGTCTCAGTCCTATGGTTACCACTGCTTACACACGATTGTAAATTAATTTAAATTATTATAAATGATCGTGGAATATTAAAATTTCGACACGAATGCAACAGCAGCTACTGTATCACTGATGTCCGAAAACAAATCGGCGCTTAAACATGATTTCGAAAATGCAACAATTATTTATAACTAAAAGATGACAGGTGGCCGTAGTGGCCAGTTTTTTTTATGGAATAGCCGATTTATGTGTGTCGCTACTACTGTCTATTTTTTACTGACTACTAAGTGAGTAAACATTACTGTGTTACATTCTAAGGTGACAATTGTCATGTAATATTATTTACAATTAAATGATTTTTTTAATGTTTCTGGACAAAAGTTGTTTTCCTATTGGCAATTGAATCTTCACTGGTTTTAAAGCAATAGAAGAACGATTTTTTTTATTCCCTGATATTATGGTAGATGACGCAGATATATAAATAATAAATTAAAACTTATTCGCTTACCTATGCCACCAGTAACAAATATATCGATTTCAGCGAGCTCTGATGCCACAATAGTTCCAGCGACGGTTGTGGCCCCGTCGCTACTGGTTGCCATCACAGCAGCAAGGTCCCTCCGAGAGGCTTTAATCACATCCTTAGCTTGAGCTAAGTATTGCAAATTCTCTTTCGTTACACCAATCATCAACTTGCCTTTTATTATTGCTATTGTAGCAGGTGTTGCTCCCTGAAAAAAACAGATGCCGCACTTCGATCTTAGTCAAATGTTGTCTGTGCCCTTAAATTCCTACAACATGGGTTTTTCAAACGATTGGAGGGTGATTTTTTGCACGTATGGTGAGGATTTGCAGTATCGCGTTAGATAATTCTGCACGCTTTTGTCTACGTGTGTGTGTTGAATTGCACCGGCAGCGGGTAAGTATCTAACGAAGGATTTCCATATAGGAAAAAAAGGCTTTTATAAAATATACTTAAACATAAGTAAAATAACTACGTTGGGGGTGAAAGTTTCAAAAATTGCCAATTCTAATTAAAAAAATATAGGTAATAAAAACTGAATCTATTTTAAGACAGAAATCAAGTGGATGTTTTCCTAAGAAGAATTGTCTGCATTAATTAAGAGAGAATGATCGTCTCGATCTTTAATCGGACAGGCTTTTATGCAATAGTTGTTTTCGAAAACAATAAAACAACTACAGAAAGAAAGTAACTACATAGCGGCATACTAGCATTTGTTAGCCTGTCTTTTTGGAAGAGTTGATGCGGCGCGAGCAAGCCTCCTGCTGCCTGTCATTGTAGCGATCTTTAGGGGAGGCCTATGCCATGCAGCCAACCTCTATCGACTGACAGGATGATGATGATGACGATTTTATAATGGAATGATATCGAAGAATGAATGAAAGTGATAAATATATTTTGAATAAGAATAAACTTAGTTGATTAAGACAGTTGTATGTATTATATGTAATTTCAATGGTTACTTTTACCATGACCAGTTACTGTTATTAATGGGGGTGTTAGCCTAACAAATAATGAAGATCGAAGGACATATTCTTATATTAGTCTGTACTTACTCGTTGCCTAATTATATTTTCGACTTCTGTCGCTGTTTCCAAATTCTGCGGGTAAGGCATGCCGTGGGTGATAATAGTTGATTCCAGAGCCACAATAGGTTTGTTATTTAACTTTGCTTGCATTACTTCTTCCGAAAATACTAAAGGTGGCTTAGTATAGTTCAAGGTGTGATTGCGAAGAATAATAGATGGTATGGATTTTTTTGATATACGTGCTAAGAGAAAGGCCATGATTTTCCTGAAAAAATTTCATCTTTTATATATATACATATACGAAAAAGACATAAATGGTTTTCTGTTATTACGTACTATATTAACGTAATATTAACGGTGGTTTAGTATAGTTCAAGGTGTGATTGCGAAGAATAATAGATAGTACGAATTTTTTTGCTATACTTGCTAAAAGAAAGGCTATGATTTTCCTGAAAAAATGTCATCTTTTATTTATATGTACATATACGAAAAAGACATAAATGATTTTATGTTATTACGTAATATATTAATGTAAATAACCTTTTGTATTAAAAACTCTTGAAAACTGCTTGGCTTTGTTTATAAGTTCAACAACACAACGTTGCTAAAAATTTAACGGAAGTGGGAATATTTAGTAAATTTAAAGCGTGATAGTCTAAATATGTGTACAAGATATTATACTGTAAAAAGAAGCTGCATGTATTTCAAAATTCTTTATGTATAATAATAACATGTTTATAATGTGAGAAAAAACATCTTGTGGCTTAACATGCTCGTTGCCATCAATCACTTATTTTATATGCCTATTATTATTCAGTGCGCGCTAAAGATATGACGATGGCATAACTTTCTTTTTTGAATAAAAATATTGGTCGTGTATTGAAAACACACCCTTCGTAATATCACCATAGTTTTTGAAATTCCTTGCTTTTGATTTTTAATACATAACATTTAGATTTGTATGTTTTACTTTAATGTTTTTTATAACAAGTTGTAAAAAAAATATTTAACGATATCGGTAAATACTATAAGTTAAGCTAAGTTCGCATATTTTTTATTTCATTGGCGTGAAAATGAGGAAAAGCCATATATATCCATTTAGTAATGAGAAATTAAAACATGGGTTTATGTTTTTTTATTGTAACGGCATTTATAGATAGACTAAGTATATATTTAAGTTAATAAAAAAGTAACTCGAATATTCTAAGAATAAGCCAAAAAGGGTAAAAAACTACGATGATGTAACTTTATTGGGACGCTACTTTTTGGTACGTTAAGATTTTAATTTAATTCAGCAATTCTTTGACTAAGTAGTTTTAGGTTACGACGTTGACTGTTCAGTTTAAATTTCTAAAAATACTTTCAAAAACATCGCAAATAAAGAGAATTCAAAAGGTTTAAAAAACATTTTTAATTGAAAGTTGTATGTGATAAAATACTATTATTTCGTATAAACAACATGATTATATTTTGTATACCAAAAAATTAACACAAAAAGTACACATAAATTTAATTTAAACATAAAATCTGCTATGCAACTGTTTCTCGCTTTCTGTTAAGCTTGCATATTCGTTATGAACTCGTTAAAAATGGTATCATCAGTAAATATATTGTAGAGATATAGAGCGGTTGGCTTTGATTCAAATGAAGCAGTCCGTTATTAATTAACTTCAGTTAATTTTAACGGTTCGGTTATAGAGTGTCATAAAATTATACAAATATATGAAAATTACATAACATAAAAGATTCATGCATGTCAGGACCATAAAAAAAATTTCAATCAGTACGTGCAGCAAACTTTGTGTCCACCCGAATTAAACCATCTATTCTAGTTATCACTAAGGTATGCGAGCAGTGAGACAGACGAACTTGACAAAATGCACGAAAATATTTGATAATATACGACAACGTGACGAGCACTTGTACGCACTTTATAATAGCTAATGTTCAACTTTAGAAATCATTACAGAAAACACTTAAACATAGAAAATATTTATTTTCAATCTTGTAATTCATAATCGTCTACAAAGAATCCTCGTTCATCTATATATCTTTATGTTACTATTTATTATTATTTTATGTTTCTTACTTTATTCTATTATCGTTACGTACGTTAGGAATTCATAAAAAATATAAGGCATCTTGCTTAAATTTATTTCAAGGATTGCCTAGTTTAATTCTGATTTTAATTTTAATCTGTTAAATTCAATTATATTCGCCAAGAGAATTTTAAAATCCATGATTACAGTTTGTGTTGTTTTGATGAGTTACTGTCACAGATAACTTAAAATATTAACAAACGGAAGATAGTCTCTAATAATTTGAACACGTGCTTGTGTTCTATATCGTTATATATAAGTAGTCAATGTCAATTAATAAAATTGTTAAATAACACGTAATTTTTTTTAATTCATGTGCAAAAATTAACACGTCTGCTTCTGTCATAAATTTCAAAACTCCTATACCAGTTCATCAATTAATCTTCATCAACAGATACACAGATATAGAATACAGATACAGAACAATTTTGATTTTTTTTTTCAATGGTTTTGTGCTGCTATTGGACTTTTAATATTTTCTAAAAATTTTATTTGAAATATAAAATAAAACTCAAATAAAATGAGAAAATCTATTTATTAGCTTAAATCTTATTTACCTAATTTCATTAAAAATTTCATGTGTCAGTAATAGTGTATTAAACGGCCTTTTAGAAGACACTAATAATTGATTTATTACCCAATATTAAAACTTTTCTAACGTTTATTTTTTTCAGTTCATTGCAAACAGTATTGTGCGTTAAAATCTTTCGTAGACTCAAGTGCAGAAGAGAAACTGCAAAAAATTGACAAAAACCATTAATCTCACAGAAATGTTCGCTTCAATTGAAAATTTAAGAAAATATCTCCGTTCGCTGCTAGGTTTTGCCGTAAAGGCCGGCTTTATGGCCGTTTTCGGAAGGGACTAGCTTGCCGATCTATTTAGACACGAGGTGCCATTCTTATCGCTTTGCTTTGTTTTCGTTTCTTGTTAAGTTTGATAGTGCTGTAGCTAGTGATACTACTGGATTCAGCAAACATCAAACTTCCTCATGAGTTTATTATTTTAATTTAATCCACAATATTCTTACCGTTATTGTCTTTTCTTTTGTGAGTATTGTTCATAAAATAATTGACTATTTATTTTTATTACTTGTTTTCACTGTGAAGATCATTTTATTTCATTTCATTCAATTAAAGATTATTTCAATTACTACTCTTAATTATCTATTTTAATTAAAAAGCAGTGTCGATTTTTATCGCATTAATATCGCGTTTCCGTTTAGCAAGGTTAGCATAATATTATTCAAATTAGATTCTACATACATGATAAAAATGTGCGCTGATAACAGCGAATAGAAGCCATTAATAATAATTATTTTTTCTCCTATCTACTTTTAATTAAAATTTCTATTTTACAAAGGTAATTAAATGTTACCTCGAAGAATTGCTAAATTTTGACACGATATTTGCGAATTACAATATTTGATACCCTGACATTGTATACACGGGAAAGCATTTCATCGACAGAAAGAACACCCAAGTGACCTTTTATTAGTAAAGACAATACCAAACTGGAATTTTTAAATACATTTTTTATTTGATTATTTACTTTCTCGAATATAAATATTAATTATGCATTTCTACATTTATTAAAAGTGTTGTTAATTATAACCAATAAAAATAAACCTAGCTTTAGTAACCTACATAAATATATTAGATAAAAATTTAATTCTTCTAATCGTCTGTATAATAAATATCTTTTGATATCACGAAAAGAGTATTAAATTTTTTTTCTAAATACGTATTTGTCACATGTTTATTTCGTAATCGATTTCACCGCTCGATAGTTAATCGATACATTCATGGTAAGTGCTTATGTAGTCTGTGACGCCAGTTGTTTGTTTACTTGGGCTAAGCATTATGCTTTTGTTATAAACATAATTTGTATGGAATATTTGTTTAAAGCGATGTGTTTTTTAGTTTGTGATATATTTATAATATTATTACTCAATAATTAAAACTATGATAATCACCGATTCAGTAAAATGTATCAAAATTATAACATAACCTCAAATACTTGTGATATTTTTAAATGTTTTATTTTACAAAGTGTTTAAGGTATTTTACGTTTGAAAATTGTTGTTTGAAAGCATTTTCTTAGTTTATTGTACATGTATATAGTTCTGAAAGTTACTCACGTTTGTATCAGGTTTTTTAGGGCTAAATATTAACAAGTGTCCACTGATTTGAATAGAGGCAATTACTGTGCCTACCGTCGCTGATTGGCAGCGACGGTAGGCACGTATGAAAGAAAATACTAACATTATATTTATGAGTGTTTAAAGATGAAAAATAAGAAGGTAAAAGATGCACTTTAAAGGATTAATATATTGGATGAAATGGTCAAATTCAATTGTTTTTGTTAAAAATATATTGAATAAGATTAGTATAGCAGCGCTGACCTGTTAGAGAAGAAGTTATTTCGATACATAGTAAACTGATCTATAATAATAAATAAATTGTAAAACTTTATATTATATTCAAATCTTTTCATATATATAATCATTCTAAAGGGTCTCTTGTAGGAATATAACCAAAATTGCGAAGCATTTGCTAGGTAACGACTATTGTTAAATTAATATCGAAATTCTAATGTTGCTATTGACATTGTTGTGTGATTGTTATACGACATACACAGATCATTTCGATGCATTTTAAGTACCTTTTTTATTAATCTATAAATTGAAGTTAATTAAGTTTGTCATCTCAATCGCCTCAGCATTTTGTCGCATTCATCTCTGGGATTTTTCGATATAAAAGTGCTTTACATATTAAACGAAATTTCTGCCTTTTGTAAATATGCAGTTCACCCTCAGACGCTAGCAGCAATTTAAATATGAACATTTAAACCCTAAATCCCTAATAATATAATAATTTATTTAACTATAGAATATTAAGGAATAGTACTTTAAGTAAAATATCCTACCGTTATGCTGTAAATACTTTTACTTCAGAATTTTTTTTTTAAAGGTTTATGGTTATGACTTACTATTGTCACTTTATGTTGCTACAGTAAATCTATTCGCAAGGAATTTAAATAATAAACTACTCCCAGTATTTGTGTGTTTTATTTCAAGAGAATCCAAATAAAATTTTGGTCCCAAAACAGAGCGTGAAATACGTCATAAGTCTAAAATGAAAAAAAGCTGTAATCGCAACGCAAAATGTGCGCAGCAAAGCTGATTGGTTGCGGAAGCCAGGCCGCATAGACAAGACAAGCTGTAATAAGAAATGTCTGATTAACCTCAGATGGTCGCAAGACGTTTTTAACTGGTCCTCATGGAAATCAATGGAGGAGATGTACGTCCATCAGTAAATGTCCTATGGTTTAAAGCATGGTTGCAGACTTATTAGGACTAGGGGCCACTCGTGGAAATCATGAACTGATGGCGGGCCGGCCGCCAGAAGTATAGGTAATTAATTTTTTTTGGTTTTATTCTGGAATAGAATTTAATAATTTTCGAATATACGAGAGTATTATGTTTGCTGTCGGCGGGCCACCAGTATTCGATCTGCGGGCCGCGGTCTGTGCATCCATGGTTTTAAGTGATGATTACAGATAGTTAGCTCGGAAGCTTAGGCTAGAACCGTTTTATTACTTGATTCGGGCAGGCGCTCTATGGAGAGACAACTGAAAGAGACTTTGACCCGAGCTTTAATTTGCTTTCAGATTATATGTAAAATAAGTCTTATTATAAGTCTTATTTCCAACTAACCACAACGATATCTGGTTTTATTGATTTTAATTAGCCACACTCGATGGTATTTGAATTTAAAGAACAACACAATTGACTAATACGAACAGTCATATTTATTTTTTCAAAATTCTGTGCTAATTTTGTATAAATCATATTCAACATGATTGCCGAATTTAAATCATACATTTCCAGTATATTTCATTGTGAATAATGATATATAAAATATATTTTGTTCCAAAATTACATTATTATAGAAAATCTATGTGCAGGCCTATATAATGGCCTATACCTATATACAGCAGTGGAAGTTCTGCGGTTGAACAGACGATAATGATATTATTACATGTGATGATTAAATTTTCGTTGTTGTGTAACTAGTGTAATATAATGCTATTACGCACAGCAGTTGCTTTGATCGATTTTAATTAGAAGGAATAAGTTTGTCACTAACACCGAACCCGACAACCAGAAAAAAATGGTTATATCAAATTTCTTCATCAGACTCACTCATTTTTAGAGGAAAAAAAACTAATAAAAATAGTTCTAAACGATAACAATAATGACAAAAAATAGCTCTAAAAAGAAACAATCTGTTAAAGCTTGTATCTGTTATTCAAATATAGCTATATTAATGTCATCAAAATCAGCCAGATACAAATAGTACCGCCAAAAAAAAAAAAATTATTACAATTTATACATAATTTCGCAAAAAGACTTTTCCCCGAACTTATTGTACTGTTATATATTACCTTGTTAATATTGTTTTGTTTACAAACAAAGTATAATTTAACGCAACCCCATGGGCAAATTAATATTCACAGGGTGCGTAGAGGCAAGAGTAAGTTGTGAATTTGTAATAGCTTGCGTATACGACGTCCTAGTTACGTATTCAATACATTATGAAATAACGGTTTACCGCTGTGTTGCATCATTGTTATAGAATGGATTATGATCGCAAACATAAATAGACAGTTGCTTAAATAACTGAAGGTAGATTGTGTGAGGCGGATCATCGTGAATGGCAGTATCTATAATAATATATGAGACTTGTAAATGTGGAACTTTTTGCAATGTACAATGTTGCAGTATTCAGGTGTATCAATAATATTCTTAATTATTAACACGAAGTATATTGAATAATATTTTAAGTGACAGTGGGCAGACCACATAAGAGGAGCAGGATCATGTGATCCTTAGGGCCCTACAAGTCTGGACCTATCTGGACAATAATACTGACATTTAAATTTCCTTTTCGTTATAAAAGTTAAAAAATTACTTATTTTATTGTTTGTTATTGAATAATTTTATCGTTTTCATTCACTATTTTGTAGCAGTAACCTAATTTTTATATTTATTGCGCTATCGAAGATAGAGTTATTGAATTTGTCGCTAGCTTTTATATGATAAAAGATTATATGTAGATATTTCTACTCATTTTATAGCTGCTTGTATTTGTAAGTACGCAATTTTGCTGTGTGGAAGAGCCGAGGCAGTTTTTATCCAAAGTATTATACGTAATGTATATATCAAAAGTATTTGGATTGTATCTTCTGTCAATCACAGTCACGATATCTGTACAAGCTTAACGCACACAGCGTCGCGCGCCAAGATTAACTGAACTATCTATACTTTTATAGTGCGACTTAGCGTGTCTATTCAGTAAGGTTTCGATGTTATTATTATTTAACGTGACTCTGCGTGGCCTATTCTGGTGAATTTATGTGGTATATATAACATTTATTGGCCGTAAACGACGAAAGCTACATTTAGGTTTATTTTTATCCAGTTTAAAATGAACACAAAAAAATTTCCTTATTTATTCGGTATTATTTAATTAAAGTTAAATGAATGTTTCAGATAAATATAAAATTAGTTAATAAACCGGGAATTTTTAAAAGATTTCTGATTAACATTTATTGCATTTCTTTATTTTTTTCTCTACATTTGTCTTATAGAGTTATAAATTTAAGGATTTTATACGTTCATATCACATTTTTACAGATACAAGTTATTTTTAAATGTATTCAAATAGGGTTTGAAAATATTGCAAGTTAGGAATTTTTATTACACAAAATTCACGGAGATCGTGACCAACGGCAGTAACGCCTTTTAAATTTTATAGCCTTGTCACAACATTGTAAGGGAAAATTTTTTTGGGTCAATCCGTGACTTTCTCGAAGCCGTATAATTTTAATTATCCTTTCAACATATTTTAGTGATACGTTAATTAGTACAAAACGAAATTGTAGTAAGACTTAATAAAGGCTGACATGCGATAAAACAATTCCTTGATACAGTTTCCGGTACAATGCTTAAAAAAAACCGTTATTTTAATATTTGAAAAACGGTATATGAATATTTTACAATAGATGTAAAAATGCTTGGCGTCAATTCTTTTCCGTTTCGCTGTACGAATACACCATGATTCAGTGCCGTATAGGAATACCGGGAATCCCAATATTCTCACGAGTCTCACATTGGTTATTGATGGAGATGTTTCTGTTTTGCCGTATTCTTACGAATTCTAGGTCTGTATGTTCTGTCGTAGGTACGAGGTATCCATTCCAGTTAGTTATGATTACTTAACTAAACCACTAAGCTATTATAAACCTATAAATATATTCCAATTATTATTACTACGGCTCAGAAACCTTGTATTACCGAACTATGTTCTGACCGCCGTTGCTTACAAAGGCCTAGTTATTTGTCTTCAATAGAATTGTCAACATAACAAATGAAGTAGCACGGCGGGCTTTGTTTCATGAATACGAAATATCCCGATTGAACTAAATAACTTTATGGTTAACCTATAGGTCTAGAAGGAATTTACACCTGGTCTCAATAAACATATTTAACAATAGCTTATTACAACGAGAAATTTGTTTAATTGATGATCCCTTTTGTTTTGAATATTACTTTCATATGCATTTGTATTGTTTTAAAGATCATATACCAAAAAACCGCAATGTCTGAAGGCGAAGGTTTACAGCCGGTGAGTCTTCTCGATGATGACTTGCGGATCCGAGACGTGGTAGTTTACAATGGGTCTTATAAGAAGGATTAAGATCACTTAAAGAGCAATGTAAAGTGCTATGCTCAGAGTTTCGTTGCGAGATCTATTCAGAAATGAAGAACTCCTTTGGCCGACGAAGTTCAAAGAATTACTCATCTAAATTAGCAGTGGGTAGGGCACATCGCTAGTGCATCCGATGCCCTTTGGGACCGAAAGGTTATCGATTGACGACTACGAACCGGTAGACGCGGCGTGGGCTTGCCCCTCATTAGGTGAACCGACGACATAGTTAAGGTTGCGAGAAGTCGTTTGATGCGGGAAGCGCGGGATCGGTCATCGTAGCGATCTTAGACGGAGGCTTTGTATTAGGCGTCTGACTTTTGGTATGATGACAACGATGAAAGATAATATAATCACTAAAATTTTTAGGTTCGAAATTAGTTAAAAGAGTGACATTTGTAATGAGAAGTAATCATTAGACATAGCCTCATAAAGGAGAATGTAAGTACTTCTGCGTAAAGAGAAGATACTTTAAAACCAACTGTATTTGAAGAAGAAAAGACATGTGGTTTTAAGACATCTTGTTAATGTATTGCATCAAATCATGAAACTGATAAATACTACATTAAACATAACACATATTTGGTAACATTTTTGATGCGTAACTTTAGCTGGATATTAAATAAACTGAATATTTATGATTTCATATCTAACAACAAAAAAAGAAGGAATCAAAGAAATATTATTCAGTGCGCCGAATAATATCTTAATTTACCTCGACAAAATGAGGTCGAGCAAGTGGACACGTTAAGGGATCGGCTCTTTGACCCAAGCCGGTCGCACACGTGTGCAAAATTCGAATAAATTACTTTCGATTTATTGCTCTCAAGAACTTTCTGTAATATTATTCTTAATTATATTCTTAGTAATAATATTTACTTATTGTGCCTCAGAAATGAAAAAAATTTTTTTTAAAAAATTTCTCTTCTAGATCCTGGTCAAATCTACTCGATATTGATATGAAAAGTGGTCTTTACGTAAGTATAATTTAATAAACAAAGAGTTACATATCTATAATCTTATATGCAACAATTGCTTGCAAGTTGGGTATGTTTAATAAGTTGTATACCAAAAACTACAAAGAAAGTAGAATCAATTATTCACATACAGGCACATATTGTACAAGAACTATTTAGTGCAATGATAGTTTTATAAAAAACTTTATCGAAGTGTGAGATCTTCGGATACAAGCAAAAAATTGTTTAAAATTGCTAAACAAATATTTTTTCATTTTCTTAATAGAATCTAGTTTATTTGTAGATGTTGCTCCACATGTTTATCGCCAACATCATATGTTATTAAATTTTACATTGAAGTTCATAATTGTCACAATGTCTGTAGATTGTTGATTAAACTATTTACTTTTGTAAAAAATTATCAGTTCATACTAAAGTAAAATGCGTTATTCTTTGAAAATTCGGTGATTCGTTCTACGATTTTTCCTTAATCTTTTATGCTCAAATACTCTTTTGTAACTGCATAATACTGACTAGGACAAATCTCAATCCGAGCGATCGTACGATAAATTGGACCTTGCAATCTATCGTTTTGTCGTAAGCAAAGCATCGGGACAATTTGTTGGAATAGATAGCAATGCTGGCTGCCTGCCAAAAAACTCTAACCCTCACACAAAAGTGTTACAGATCGAAGCCGCTCTGCAAACAATTAACTAATTACAGTGCTGATTTGCCGCGTCCAGCTTGGTGAGCAAAAACACACGCTATATATGTAGATTTGATCTTATTGCTTATATTTGATGAAGTAGAAATTATGATAATACCTATATACATATACCGATATATATTTTATCATCGAGTATAACAGTGATAAATAAAAGCGGTATATACGAAGTTAGTACCAGAAATGAAGACAAATTTGTTGTATATTTATCTAGGCTGCATAAAATTTGTAGCTCCGTTGTATGCCACAGTGTACGCTTTTACAATAAACTCCTTTGTAAGACTTTGGAATTATCATAAAATAAATTTAAAATGTTGAAAGCAAATAAAAATACGCTGTAGAAGGATATTCTGCGATCGAAGCCCTCGTAGCTTTATTCAATTTGAAGAGTGACATCGTAGAGGAGTCAGATTTGATTCTATAAAATTGTGTCCTCGCAATCTTCTCTTAACGTGCACAAGTTCTACTTCAATTCTAAGTAAGAAAATAAAAAATAAGATTAATAAAGTAATGAAAATTGCGTGCTGCCGGTGATAAAATATTTAATTTGTCAATGCAAAAAGCTTTTACAGGTCGCGTTACGAAAAGAGAAGGAAGATTTGAAAAAAAATACGCATGATTACATCGTCATCTAAATATGGTTACTTATATTACATATACTATATAAGTTTCCCGAAATAAATGATTTAAAATGCATATTGATTGCTATCGCTAACCGATAACTATATGTCAAGATTCCTTATAAAGTATCCGTAGGTATCTCACAAAGAATAGATATATTAGTTTAATTTTACTAATAATTGACAACATAACTCATGATTAGGCATTTCAGCCGATAGACGCTCACTGCAGGGCATGGGCCTCCTCCACATGTCACTGGAAGATCGGTCTAGTGCTATAATTATTTATTATTAAGTTTCGAAACACGTAAATGTTTTTTGTTCAAAATATTGTGTATACAATTGAAAATACACATAATAGTCTCCCATTACATTGGTTTACAACATGCAAAGGCCACAATATGGTCAGATCTCATTTTGACTGCAAACACTTTCAGAGCTTTGTGAGTTTTCGTTTCAGACATTGACTTTGTACATGCACTGTGCTACAAAATTGCGGGGCTTGCATTTTAAATAGAAACATCCCCAAATATATTATTGTTTTTTTTATTTTTTTATTTATAGCTAGATTCTCATTATGACTTGTTGAGGTTACTCGTTTTTGGTGAAAAAAATAGGAAAAGAAAAGAATGCCAACTTTATTAAATATTAAAAGGACTTTGAAATCTATATCCAAATAAATATTATTTATGATTCGATTTCCATATTATAATTGTATCAGAAAAACTCCAATTCACAGCATAGTAAATACTTTTATTCCACTCTTAATACTCTTACAGGCCAACTAGCATAGTTTTCACTAGACAACTTATCACTTCGATGGTTATCGAACGAGTGACCAAGCTCCCGACTCAATAATCAAAATGCTGTTTCAACCCCACCACTCTCAATCCTTTTACTGGAAGTTGTCACAAAAGTGAAGAAGTCAAAACATGTGGAAGGGAAATAATGACTGTATTTTGAAACAAATAAAGGGACGAACGCTTATGTCTGTGAGATAAACACGCTATAAAAACATCTGTATTTATCATCACATTATATTATTTACATATAATTTACTTATTTACTCCAATATTACAACATGAAACTATTTCAAGTATGAAATAAATATATAGCGCTGTAACAAAGTTTATGTTATTTTAAGGTCTAAACTATAAAGAGAAAATAGGGTAAGTATTGCAAAATAATATTCTGTTATTACTTTGCACCCTGTAAATTAGATTCCTTATAAACTAGGTACATAGCCCGAGCAGTCTTGAACTTTCGAGCACCTTTGATCACTCGTCTGTTGTTCTAAGTACAGTTTAAACTTGTACAGTGTAATTAAAACTGGTTTTGTTACTAGTACGTTGGTTATTAATTACTTCAACTGTAGTTATTAAGGTAAAAGGTTAATAAAGATTAACTAAATTTGTAAGATTTATAATTTGTATTATATTTTACGTTTCATCTTACTTTAATTTATTTATTTCTTCTATTTTGAAAATGTCTTTTAATACAGGGTGATTGGTTATAGATGTAAAAAATCACTATGACATATGTTACATTAATTTATTTGGAATGGACAGGCAATAATCAATTAATAGTTTTTATATGTAGAAATTGAATATTGTAAACATTTTTTCTTACTACATCAATTATTATTTCTAAAACTTGAATTTTGGATAGTGTACCGTGCATTCGGCAGCAAATTGAAAGCAAATGCAAAAAAAGCACAAATATTTACACCTTTTAAATTTATAACCAATCACCTGTATAGATAAAAGACACAATTGCATTTGACAAAAATCTGATGCGATCGCTTGGATCATCATTTTATGAAGAGAATATTTTAAATTTCATGAAGCCTCAATAGCGAATGCTAACGGGATGTAACACGGGTGTTATATTTTGTAATTCTGGGTTGTAACCACAGTATATAATAGATAAATGGTTTGATTGACTTTTTTTGCTGTTTATTATTGTTTATTATTATGTAGAAATTTTATTGCAATTATTCCTTTTTGATATTCACAAAATACAATTTAAAAGTCTTTAATTATAGAATGTAGCGCACTCTTAACTCTTATTATAATTTCATACATGGGACGTCCTGTTGGACTCGTAGGTGTCCAATAAGACGTACTTTGTGGTTATCCAACGTCTTGCTTCAACTTTAACATAGTCCCTTGTCCACCTTGTCGACGATAGATGGCCATACTAGAGTCTAGCCATTAAAAGATATTATAAAGATAATATAATGTTAAAGGTATATAATATAGGAGAATAGACAAATAATGTTAAAATAATCTAGAATCAACCGAATCGAACTTAAAAAAGGAATCTGTCATTCATAATCTTTTTAAGTCCCGAAACATTGGTGCAAAATAGGTTAAAATCATGCGTAATATAGTCAAACTGAGTCCAGACTCTTATTAGGAATGTATAACTGCGATAAATTGAGTTCACAGGCGATATTCAATAATCACGGATTCCTCATAAAGTTGATATGTGTTCGAATCCCCAATCCACATGGAAGCTCCCGACGAACGATCATTAGGTTCGCTAAAGCCAAAACGCGATTAAGATCAGTGACGCATCTCTGATCCAAAACCGTTAGTAATTGATAATTCTTACGGCGACATATACTGGCGTACATAATAATATTTTTTTCCAAAAAATTATTATCAAACTTACTGCTTAACAAAACACTACTCAAGGCTCATCTGTCCCGTATATTGAATTGGGTTAAAATTGAGTTCCGGACTAGCTTCAATGTTATTGAAACAACATTAGGTATTATAACGAAATTTTTCCATTATCTGTTGAAGGACTTAGGCATGCCAAGAACAAACAATAGCTCATTTCTGGAACGGGCATCTAAAGCAGTATAAGCAGAATTATTTAAAAAGGAAGAGTGTCGGTAAAGGTGAATTCCAAGGTATTGGAAGAAGGCCCTCTTAAATCTGGTTTTCGGTTCTGACGAAATTGTCTCCTTTTTACACGAAGAATCCGGCACCCATGCGGTGAATTCATGGAATGCTGAGGACTTACGTCTCCACTGGCTTCGATTATTATAATTTAGAAACTGCAATATTTGAGTATTGTTAGACTTCTAAAGTAATAGAAAGAAAATGATATGGTTACATTAATTTCGACGTATATAAAATAATAAGGTAACTTGCGATGAGACGACTACGTCGCTAGACTTTGTTGCTTCTGTTCAGGACTTAGTTTTAGTTTCACATCAAATATTGTGTAACAATTTGTTGTCTGCAGTGCCGGTATATTTTGTTGTGGTGCTGCTTGCTTAGTACGATGTTTTAATCAAAAATAAGCAATGCGTTGCGATTCTTTTGGTATCTAAAAAGGTACGGTAACCATAACGTAACGTAGTAGTGACAAAAATGTCTAATAGACGATAACAAAATTTAAAAAATAATAAATTTCTTAATCACAATTATTTTTTATGTTATAGCGGATCATTTTTTTCCCAGCATAAACTAAGCAAGGCATTGGTAAGTAACATCTACACTTCACGGATATAAGGAATAAATCAAAATCCTCCTATCTCACGGTATGTATCGTTGCTTCAGCCCATAGATGCCTACTGTATGGCCATATTATATAGGCCTTCCCCAAAAAAAAAATATATATCACCATGCTTGGCAGGCGGGTTGGCCATCGTAGTGTGGTATTACGATACGCAAAGGACGCTGTTGCCTATCCTCTGGAAACTTGTAAGTGACTATTAGCAATCTTATATCATTAATGCACAAAGTTTGCGTTATGTAAGATTGTATTACGGGAATCGAACCTGCGTCGTACGATCCTAGTGATCATTCTTCATCTTAGCCCTCCACCGCTGGGCTACCATTGCTCCTCAGATCATAAGAAAAAATACGTGTGTATGTCTCTTTTAGTATAATACATATTTATCGTGTCCTAAACTATCTCGTACAATGTATACGTCGACTATTGTCTCTGGTGTTAAGACCAACCACTGTACTTTTTTATGTTATTGTATGTTACTGTAATTTTTTTCCATGTTACTTTTACAACAACGAGTAGTAAATAAAAAAAAGATCTGCTACTAAGTAGGTATGAAAGTACACGTACGATGAAATAGTGTAGACACTTTCAAACTGGCAAACATATTATATTTTATATAAGCACAGCACATTTATATAAGCATATTTACATTTAAAAGGCTCTTTGCAAAAGATATCCTTAAATCTAGTCTTTAAATCTGAATTCTAATAATATAATGTTTTCTGTATTTAAAAATAAACTAAAATAGAAGCAAAGATTTTGGTTGCGCAAATTTGTTTGGAGGCTAATTCAGTGTTATAAACGATCACTTGTAAATTTTGAACATTTAAATAATTTCAAAGGATACAAGGTTTAGTGACAATTTCAGTTAAAAAATAAAATTGATTAATTATTATCATCCTTTGATCATACTTGAACGATTTTTGAGTAATCGTTTCTTTAAAACATGAAAAGGACTTAAAAACTCAATTACCGTCGTCACCATTGTATCTAGAGTACTTTTCCGAATGAGATTTATACAAATTAAGTGAACAGAGTTGAATGAAATTTCCAGTGGGTCTATTGTTTATCTCATTTCGTAAGGTTGAATGACGCACTTTTGTGAAGTCATGACAAAAGATAAATTCCGGCGAAAATTAAGTTTGTCTGAGGTTAATTTTTTGATTTGGTTTCAGGTTAGGTTTTTATAAAAGTTAACGGACGTGTTTCTTTTATTTTACATTTATTAAAACCATTTTTTTGAACATTTAGCGCGGATTATTACAATATAGGCTTTATTATATTATTATAAGATAATAGATCCAATCTGCTATTGTAACTTTATTTTAGATGGTCAATAGCTTTGTAAAATGAGGTCGCCTAGTTGCTTGGTTAAAGTTAAGTTCTGTTTTGTCAAGTGAAAAATGAGTATGAGGGTTGAAGTATTGTATAATACTCGTAATTACTATTTTTTGTCAATTACATTTTTATAGGATTAGTATTTTATAGGATTATCTGGTACCTTATTTGTGAACAAAAAAACTTAACACCTAGCGCTGCTATAACAGAATCAGGAATAATCGTGGACGAACGAAAGAAACCGACATAATCTCACGGATTGGCAAGATCAGATGGCCTTCGGGGCCTCAATGTTCTGGTGTGGAGACCACAGGCAGGCAAGCGTAGCGTAGAACATTTACGTAAAAAGTGAATGACCTGTTAAGGTTGTTCGAAAATGCTGGTGCATCCTGCTTCCAACCGCTTTTACTGAAAATCTAAAGAAAGGGTTAGCAGTGGTAATCCTAAGAGTAAAATTATGATGATGACGGTGATTTTTAATAGCCTATTCGTGCACTAATACTAAATAATGTTAATGTCATTTGTTGTCTGTGGATAGATTCAACAAGAAAACAGCTTTTCTTGTTCCTAATTTATGTAAAAAAATGTTTTGCATATTAATGCATACGCTAGTTTTAAGATTTACTGTATTGTTTATGTTGTTGATGTGCCCTACAAAAGAATAAAAAAATCACAAGTAATATTATTATGTGCATTATTCATATTTAAATTCAAAAATAATTATTGCCCGAAATGATGATATCGTTGTATTGAGTTATGTAAAGCAGAACTTTGCGTAATTCAGAAATTTAATAGCGAAATCTGCAGTAAAATAGCCAGGATTTCGAACGGGAGCGATTTGAGCAAAACGAGGTGTTGAATGAGGAATGAAATTATAATGATTTCCGAACGGCAGTCCGAAGCAAGACAGCGTTTGGTAATATTCGAAATATGTGATTTACAGTTCATTCTTGGCTTAAAGCGAGCACTGCGTTGCCAGTAATTAAGCTAGAAATTGTTATGATTTAATACAAAAGTTGAAGTTTAATAAGGAAATGTGTATTTTAACTGGCATTTTTATTTGAATCACACATCTGAGGCGTTGCATATATTAGTTTCTAATATTAATTATTTCCAGTTTGCGCTTTTCGCTCGTGTTTTGTCTTCTTCACAACACGCGTGTTGCAGTGTTTCTATATACATGTGTATTTACTAATACCTAAGTTACTCAAGTTCTTTCTTAAACTATTAGATATCTTTGGGTTTTCTTCAATAAAGTTCTTTTACTATTTACCTTAATAATCTGGTTATTTTTTTCACGTTCACGTTATAAGTTACTTTTTTTAAATTATTTATAGTTTTTCTTGGTTTTTATTAGTCTTGTTTGTTAATTTTTTTACAGTTTTCTTCGGATTCGCGTTCTCATTTTTTTGTTGTTTTATCGAGTTTTGTTTTTTGGATATAGTACTATATTAAACCTTTTCTTAAAATCCAGGAATATTAGTATATTATTTATTAGTTAGGGTCTAACACAAGCTAGTCAAACAATATAAATATACATGCAGGTCTGTCGTTAAAATATAAGTTTCAATATTTTTGAGAAAAATTTAAACAGAATGTAATATTTCAAACTTTATTTATGTATTTATGCCACAAACAGATTCATCATATTTGTTACTAGAAAAACATTGTAGGGATTTGTTGGAATCGTTAACAATTCTTGGCCGCTTGCCAGAAATCTCTAACGCGTGCTCTAAAATGTTCTCTAACGATTCTGTTAGTTATTTAAAATTACAAATTTTTCCTTATACCAAGTTGAATTGTTCAAAGTGAAAAACTATATAGCATTTTCAATCGATTCGATTTTTTCTTACTATACAGTAATGTATATGTATGTAATAATATGTAAATATTAAAACTACCTTTTATAATTTTGTTTTATATACTACAGACTTTCAGAAGATGATGATAGAGATGATAGATGCATGTCGATTCCGACCGGTCCTATTAGAAATCTTTGGGAGTGGCTGATGTCCAGCTGTGGACGTCATGCAGCTCAAATAATAATAATAACGATAAGGAGAATCAAAAACATTATTTAGGTGCGTCATAAGTTCTACCAGCTATGAAGTTTAGATAATATGACCTCAAACCTGATTATTTAATTCTTTGCTGCATAAATCGTTAAAGGCTCCAGGCATATCATATTTATAATTATATTTATTATCATATGCTCTTTTCTTGTCAGCTGTGACAGCCCAGCGGTAGAAGACGATGACTTGCGATCTTAGGTCGTTTGATTCTCGACATATAATTTTATAATTTCAACTTTGTGCACTTATTATACAGGATTGCCGCTACTCGCAAACAAGCTTTCGAAGGATAGCCAGCGGCGTTCTCTACGTACCATCACTCCACACTACGATTGCCAAGCCTCCTGCCGAGCGTAGCGATTATGGTATGCTCCCTTATAGATATCTTTAGCGAAAGCTTATGCCTTAGATTGGGCGTCTATGGGCTAAAACGACAAAGACGATGACGGAGATGCTTTTTTCTTCAATGGGTGTCTTTTTAGATCTCGACACGTGACCGGAGTGTCAGAAATGGCAATTGGTATAAAAAGATCGGTAAACCTTCTGCAAGCTTAATTTTAAACTAGCTTTTAAAATGATTAAGTGACTAAATTAAAATAATAAACCATCAATCATTATCTTTTAAGCGTTGAAAGTAAATATTCGCAGGTTACAAATTCGTTCTTATTTATCTGTTTATAATGATCAAAGGTTAACATCGACGTTAGCAGATGGCTATTTATTGTATATTAGAGAGTGTGTATTTATGTTTATGATAATTTTTTTACGGTGGTGTTCTGGATTCTATCATAGTGAAACAGAAATCGTAAATTTGTACCGTTTACCTTTCGATCTAAAATTCTGAGACATTGTGAGTACGCTATATAATATAAACCTACATTTTACGGGAGAGTTTTTGTAAATTTACTAAAAGCATTTTTACTGTTACCAAACCTGACCGGAAGAAAGGTACGGTAAGCAATTTTAAAACAAGAAAGATTTATAGCACTGTATTTTGTTTTCACTTATTATGTTCATATTATGAATTTATCGATTATGAATAGTGATAGAGTAGTCCTTAACAATTATTATCTATTTCACATAATAACAAAACCCTATCGGAGTTGGATTGAAAAAATCATCAATACACAGTGACAATTTTTATAATAATTTTTGTTCTCGAAACAATACATTCTGAAGTTGTATATTCAACTTGCTGTATAAATTAAAAAAAAATTAATAAAATTGTATGATCTAGAATATAGTTAATTTTATTTACTAATATAGTAGAAGTTTTGATCTTCAATTTTAACGTAGATACAACGAATAAAAATTTTTTGTCTTTAATATGTCATATAAATTTCTCTATAATTATTTGATTGAGATAGTAAATTAAAAATATATACACAGATATAATTCTGTAGAATGTTCAAGGACAGTATATACATATCCTTTATTGACAAAGTCGTGTACGTTATTTCTGCTTTTCCATTTTTATCACATTTACACTACAATGTTTTAAAATTGTTTACCAATACTAAAGTGGCGCCGTCAACATTAAAAAGAAAAATAAAAAGTTATAAAAGAAATCACTATTTAAACGTGCTTTATGCCTAAAAAATAGTATTAACTTAATATTTAGACCATTAATCAAATTATAACTCTATTAAAGAATCTTAGAAACCTGTCATTCAATTATAAAATGAGATACTCGAAAGCCGCCAACCCTTGACAGTGATTATTAATAACCGGTCGGTCTTCATTTCTCTGCGGGGAGTTAAACGACAATACTACGCGGCGTTGCTTATGTTAAAGGTACTTACTTTATTAACGTAATTGAATATAATTTACAGAGCTTTTGGAACAATATTACGGAGAAAATTTTAATACAAATCTATTAAGTTAATGAAGTTAATAAATAATTTTATATGTAAAATTACCTGTCGGTATATTAGCAAGACACAAAGGATTATAAAATGGACAGGACCACGAGGCACCAGAGCGAGAGGCAGACTTTATGCCAGGTGGGCTGATGAGATAGTGGCTACGGCAGGTCACGGATGGCTCCAAGTTGCCAAAGATAGAGAAAAATGGAAAGCTTTTGAGGAGGTCTTTACCCTGAGAGATTCCATACAAACTTAGTACAATAAAAAAATAAAATTACAAATTTAAAGTAATTTGTATGGCATGAAATAAAGCTTTGTCATTATTATTATGTATTAGTATTAAAAGCAAAGATAATCGTCTATTTTTTATTTTTATTAACTAATGATTTGGTTTTGTACTTGGCATTGTTGCGTCTTTTCTTTTGATAAGTCACAGCGCTGAAGGTGTTAAATAACTGCTGTAATATACCTCTCGAAGACTTGTTCGAGCAAAGGGTTCGGGCCGTTAGGTTATTTATTTTACCGGTTTGAGAGGTCGCCTAGCTTTTACCTGAGACACGACTTCATCGAGTTAGCAAATCTTTCTGTAGATAATGTATACAATTTTACAACAGGATTCCAGCTAATACTTGAAAGCTTGCTAGATTTTTTTTAACATATATATAATAAATAATTATATATATATATATATATATATATTTATACGTACGTATACATTTTTGCTAGCGAGACGCTGAGTTTTTTCCGCCTGTTCTTCTCAGGTCTGCGGCATTAATCTGAACAGTTTACTCAATTTGACGTCAATAAGAGATGTAATCAATCGGAAACAGTAATGAAAGCGGGGTCCCGAGAAGGGATCTCGATATGAGTTGTGATTCGAAATTCGCTTAGCATCACAAACAGAAGCTGCTAAAACATGCTAAATCTCGACGCAATTGTCATAAATCGGATTTTTGGGAGAATTTCTACAGACAATTTTACTTCTCTACCACATAAGTTAAATAACCTTAAGTGTGATAGACTATGATAGTCGGTGTACTTTATTGCACGACTACTGCTACATAGCGGAAGTAGCTATATATTAGTCCTTTTCTTACTTCAATGACGATCATCATTTTGGCTGTAAGAAGTTCACTGCTATACAGAGGTCTTCCCCAGAGACTTTCAATAAGACCGTAGGAAATGGCCTGTTTTTTGCGTCTTTTGATGGCCTTATCAATCGACTATTTACTTTGTAAGAGGACACCCTACGCTGCGTTTTCCAGTTCGTGGTCTCCATTCCTGATCTGCGGGATACATGGCTGACGCTGGGCAGTGGTGGTTACCTTCGTTCGTATGCTAATCTCCTTATTTCTGATTCAGTCGTAGGGATATCTCGAATTGTTCTCTCCGTGCTTGCCAATTAGATCCAGAGTGAGAGACTATATTTCAGCATCCTAAGTCATTACTAGTAACACACATTGATCGTGGAATTTTGTCTTTAGGCACAGGTACATTGTACGAAAAAATGTTCCGTAGTTTCTCAAACGCTGCCCTGCCGAGTTGGGTTTGGCGATTCAACTCTTTCTCGAAGTTCAATTTACCTACTTTAGATGTTTTGCCCAGATGTATGTAAAAGTCTATAGTACAACTGATATTGGAGTAGGTACGACATGGGCATATCACATAGTTTTTGCCTTATTAATGCTTAAAGTCCACCTGGTAGTATTTTAACTCTATAAGAAATATTTATAAAATGTTCGAAGAGGACAGGTTTTTTTTTAAAGCGACACATAGAATTTAAATATCTTGTTTAGTCATAAATTTAGTTCCTATTATATTCATTAAAGCGTAAGTGATAATAAATATGATTATTCGCATTGTATTGGTTCGAATCTGTATGATTGGTGTTTAATACTTTTGTCACACATGAATTTTTGTTACTATAGTTCCAAAACTCATAAAAATTCATGTATATTGTGACTACGTAATATTTACTGCTATAATCATTAATAAGGAAAATTGATCTTGGCAAGCGAAAGGTTTTTCGTACTAATAAATATAATAAAAGCTTATCCTCTTTTCGGACCCTACCCAACCCTTTTGCAAAGAGACTGTCTAGTTGGGGACTGCGACCTCTATTTCCGCCTTCATATATCAGTGCGCCATTATTATCGTCTTCCGAGCGGTACTAATAAAATTACTATAATTTCCGACAAAGTTAATACCAATAAATAAAATACATAACTTTACTGGCCGATAAGTAAATAAAGAGGTAGAGAGGCGTTTACATGGGGGTAAACGGTTAATCTCCATCTTTTGTTTGCTAGGTACGGAAGCATTCTCTTGCTTCTGCGGTAATTTTTTCGTTTTTCCATCGATTTGAAGCTTCTATTAATTAATGTATATTTAACCAGTAATAGAAACATTGTGGAGGTCGTAAGACCAAATACAAATGCCTTGGGCCATGACATAAATGATACAGTGACAGTTATCTTTAATAAAATCAGCCACTTATAAACGCATGTATATGATTCTTTTCTATAGCGGCTGCTACAACCATCTCTTCCTTTCAATTGCTGCGGATAAAAGTACTCTTTATTAAATCTTTTTGGCGACTCATTTAATTGTATACTAAGTTATGTTATGTTATGTTAGCGTCACCAAAAATTACAATGTTTAGCAACAACTCCAACTGTAGTATAACATATAAATTCTCCGAGTACATTTTTTTAAAATATTTATAATTAAATCATTGTAACTCTATGTTTTCTTTTATTTTTAAATTATAAATTCTATCAATAAATGTCATGATCCATAACATGTGAATATTGTGTATTATTATCCAACATTAAAAAGGAATACAATTATTTTTAAAAGTAGTTAAAACAGAGCAGATAAAAGAATTTTGGCTGCGTTTTAACAACTGAAGTGGAAGTTACTATTACTCAAACTTTGAACAGCACGTTTCATTGCTTTTTATGCTGTAACATGTTTTGGAGCTTTAAAAAATATGTTTCGGTACTTAAAAGTTCACCGACTAGACGGAATAAATTTGAAAATAATAACAAAAATTTGCTGTACGTCTTTTGTAGTAAATTTTAGCTCTATAATTTATGAAACTCACATAACGATAGTGTGAAAACTAAAAAAAACGGTACTACAACATCGTCGTTTTAGTCCACAGACTTTAAAAGGGAATGTACCATAATCGCCGCCTTTGGCAGGCGGGTTGGCGATCGCAGTGTGATAGTATGGTACGCATAGATCGCAAGTGTCCATTCTCTTAAAACTTGTTCATGAATAACGTTAATCCTGTATATTAATGCGAAATGAGTTATTGTATCTTAGGTATCGAGCTCGTGACCTACGATCGCAAGTTGCAGTCCTCTCCCACTGAGCTACCACTGCTCATTCACTCATATTGGGTTAAATATAGTAATTAAATTTTACCTGATGATGACTTACTGAGTCAAAGGTGGTCTCTTACTTCGCGTCTTATTGGCAAGCTCAAAGTTGCTAAATAAGCAATATGGGCTATGCTCGGGATTTCACTACAAGACCGAATCAATAGTGAGTAGACCCGTAGACGAAAGAAAATAATCGACGAATTGACGTGGCATTGGGCATACCACGTAGTGCGCAGAACAGAGCGCCTTTGGGATCTTAAAGTTCTGGAGGGGGGACCACGGAACGGCAAGGACATCTACCCAGAAAGATAACGCTTCCAACCAGTTTTTAAATAAGTAGGAAATCTATGATGAAGCATGTATATGATGAAGCAGTGGATATTTTATTGTTGAAATGATGACCAAGATGATATTTTATATAGCTACACAGATATATATTTTCAATATGTACAACATTTGCTACTTGAAAAAGCAAAACAGTAAAAGCATATGTATATAGTTTCATAACAAGTACAAAGAAATTACGTTGTCAAAGTATTTCGCTTTGAGTTTAAACATTTTTGAACGTCAAGATATTTTCAATAAAGTGCACTACAAGAAATGTGCTCCGATTTTCTCATTGTATCGATATCATAAGTTTTCCTGGACTTTCCGTCTCCATTCATATGATCTGCGCAGTTAAAGAAATATTCTTTTTTCTTTTTACTGAAGTGTTAAACGGATTTGTATCAGTTGTATTTCCTGAGTTATATTAGATTCATTGCCAGATTTAAAGAAAACTTATGCCCAACTACTGTTATTTATCGTTGGAGTCACTTTGAAAACTTTTTTTAACATTTTTTTAAGACAAATCTAATTTGGAACGATTTAAATATTTATTTGTAAACCGTTTGTTTTTTAACCCTATGCCTCACAGAAGCGAGATTACTGAAAAATTGGCCTACAGTAGAGTTTGGTACTACAATTTGTTGACAGGTGTACCAGGCGACAGTGTGACATGCATACCAGTGAGGTCTATTTTACCTCTGGTGAAAAACCCTACCAAAGATAGTTAAACTCCTAAAAACATTGTGTAGTAAATTAATATTGCAGAGGGATGCTGCGGATAGGAAGAAGAAACATTTGAATTCTCCATTCCCAGGCGGTGATTTTGACATGGAGATGTTTACACTATGCCCTCGTCCATTCTCGATAACATAGCCGTAGAATGCGGGATGACATGTCTGTTGCTGTGGAGGAAGAAGAACAGCGCCAATGAAATATTAGTAATTCATCACCTTCATAATTAAAACCTTTAAACATCCACTCTTGGATATAGAACTCCCCCATAGATTTCGTACAGAACCGGATACAAGCGGCCAACATTTAGCGACGTTATCAACGATCGTCTGTCTAACTTGTGGGTGAATCCTAGGGAATATTAGCACAAATAAAAATAACAAGTATCTATTTGTACCACTATATTATCGAATTGCATCTGTTAAGGTTTTCATATAGAGTATGAACAAAAAAGTTGTTTTGAGTTAATGATTTTATTTATTTAAGAACTGGATTTGTGGTAAGCAAATAATATGTTAAAAATTTCATTTACACAAAAGTTCACCCTTACGCCGTGAATGTTATATAGCAATGCTTTAAATGTAAAGTTACATGTTTCGAGGGTTAGAACAGCGTGTATTTCATATAAATTTTGCAACGGGGAAAAATAAAACGGCTACGAAAATATTATGAAAGTAGTGGGTAATTTTTTAACGAAAAGATTTCGTTATGAAAAATAAATAGTTTTCATTTATTTAATTTCAAGTACAATTACTTTTATTTTATGTATGAATCATGAACTAAATTGTCTGTGTTCAACATTAATGACTTTTATTTAAAATTAATTAAATTATAAAAAACATATTAGTGCGTAATTTAAACTTCGTGTGCATTTAAACCATGAATATTGAGCAATAAAATCAACGAGACAATTATTATGAAATAACTGAATAATTCCCGGGCCAGCGGCCCGTGAAATGAGCATCTGGAAATAATGTAATTATGGTTCACAACGAGTCCGACTACAAAAATATTTCAATACTATTTTCTGAAATTACAAATCTCTTCAATCCCTTTGCTTATTCAATTTCATCGAGGTTTTCCGTCTGATAAAATAACATAAACGTATTAAATTGCGAGTTCGAGTAATGTAAAATTAAAAGGTATTAATCCTATTAAGCTATAATTTATTACTTAATTATTTTTATACAAGTTGATTGGTTACGAACGTAAAAGCTTTAAAGGTATGTTGTTAACAATATAATGATAAAAAGCGTTTGGCCAGTTGTCCAGTCGCATTCCCACACATAAAAATAATGTTCTATACAGTTACTTGTTTAAGCTTTTGTAGCCTGTTTATAGTCAATCCACATATATCACCAGTGTAACCAACGAGCATACGGCTTTGAAGAAATATTTTCTCTTAAGAAAAAGAAGTATTAATTTGCAGCAAATACTAGCAATCCGATTGAGATAAAGAAAATACTAATATGTACAAAAAGTTCCATAATAGTGTCTTGATTTTTGAGCGGTGGGGTACTCCGTAGGTAAATTTGTATTACTTTCGATGATTTTGATTTATCAAATTTCATCAACTGAATAATGAATTTTACGTCCAAATTTATATTTTTCCTAGTTCAATAGGTTGTCATATTTTGTTAGCTACCAAAATTGTTTACATATTTTATAATTGTCATATACGCATGCATTACACTAAACAGTTACTCACCGCCTGTATAGCCTCTCAACAAATGAATGCTGCCAATGCATCTGGAAGAATCGTTCGGGAATAATATGTAAGCTAGCGGACTTGGTTTAGTAAGCTCACATTTGATGAATCTGTAAGAACCACTAGGCTAACATAAGTTATATCATCGGAAACAGTAGTAATCTCTAGTTATTCTGGCGATAATTACAGAGAAGTCAATAGTTGTGAATATAATCGTTATAACCTATTATGTTGTTTTCAACTAGAGGATATTTCGTTTTAATGAAATATTTGAATTCGGAGCTATAAATCTTCAGAGCAATTAACATATTTCTAGGCAAGCTGCGACGAATTATAATTTTTCTTAAGAATTTCTTGTGAAAGTGCACAAGATTTATTAGTCTCAGAAAAATGTGTTTCATTATTATCGAATACAATAAAGATACATTACACGGTTTAAAACTGACAAACTCAATGTACAATTTTACAATGTACAATTAGCAGAAAACTATTGTAACAAATGTGAAAAAAAAGTATTAAACGATTTGGGCGATTTTCCAATTATGTATTATGGAATTCAGTAAAAGTTATATTATTACATTATTCAACCCCTTTGTTAATATAAATTGATTCTGTTATTTATTGTCGAAATACTGTCTAAACCTTGCAAGTTCTGTATTATTTGATGTTACATGGGAATTCTTATTAAACATGTTAATTTGATGTGAGAATAATTTTTCCCAAGCACATTTTTGTGTATTGTATATAAAGAAACACAAAAAGCGTTCACTTGAGTTAAATATTATCACAATGAGAGAAAGGACTACTGTCTCAAAAGAATATTTTCCTTGAACTCGCACTGTACGATAATGTGCAGACAATCTACGGCAAGTAATATACTTTTCAACCCTTGCCAGCGGTTTTCTTGCAATAAATCACATATGATCGATGCTCGTGTTACGCCATGATTTAAAGAATTGCATTTAAATTTTGTTTCTCAAATTTTGCTAAAATAAATTTGCTAAAATGCTAGAATAAAATAATAAAAATAAATGTAAATGGGATGACTTTAAGAGTACATATTATTTTTTTGTATATCCTCATAATTTTTGTCTTATTTTAAGCAGGTTAATTTAACAAGGAATAGTTTTGAGAATTATTTGTTATTTTCTGTTTTAAAAATAATTATTTTAAAACAATGCGTGTTAGATTATTTTTTTTATTTTATATTTGTCATATAGCTAACGAAATTTTCGTTATTGCGTCGTATATTCTCAGTGTATCTAACTCATAATTTAAATATTTTGTGAATAAGGTAATATTAAATTTTTTAAAAGAAAATAAGTTTTTTAAATTAAGCTTGTTAAATGTTAGCATTCATAATTGATAAATAAAACAAGTTATCGCAAATAGGTCGTATAGTATTGTATTTGATTTGACTTTCATCGACTTAATAAATCTCAGGAGAGCATTTCAAATTCTAATCGCCAAGTTAAAATTATGATTTAGAACATAAATAATCGGTTTACTTCACATTTGACGTTGATTGATGTTGAGTGCTTTCACTAAGAAAGTAGTGTTGAGACGATTCCAAAATGATGATATCCATTGTTACTACTGTACTATTGTTAACATATATATTTTGACGCTAAGACTTTTTTTTTACAAATTTAGTCGCAAAGAACTTCTTTTCCTTAATGGGAGCTTTTTGGAATAGCAAAATGTTACAGTTACTTAACGGTGTGAAATGTAGACGGTTCTTTGTATTTTGTTACATATTTTTAACTCATTATTATTTATTATTACACTACCCAACGCCATTGCAAAGGATTAGCTATTTTATTTATATATATTATATTTTTGGCAAATGATGAAAGTTGCACTTATGCATGAAAGGAACCATTTACCTTTAACGGTTCAATAAAATTCTCTTATTAAACACTATATATAGATATCATACCCACAGGGAATTTCTCTCAAAAGATAAGATTAAACACGCATTCATTATTATCCATTTTTAATGAAAGAGAAATTGCAAAGATGACTGAGATTTTAGATATGCCCGTCTCTAATCAAAGAACGCTGAAATTTTCATTAACGATAACAGAAAGCTTATGTGAAATGGGCGCGTAGCTGTTAACTGTTGCAAAATATTTTATCATTGTAGAACGATAAAAAAATATACCCTCAGCATGTCTCACTCATTTTTGCACGCGGGTTCCGGATTTAAGTCCCCGAGTTATGCGTAACCGTAAAAACCGGAAGGGTTGACAGCGCATAATTTAATTCTAAAATAAAAAGCAATTGAAAAATACTAAAGTGTTTATTTTTCAAAAAGAAAGTGTATATAGTATTTGTTTCATAAGTAAACTATTTTAAGGTATGTCATTTATTGTATTCGCAAGAGTGGATCTCTTGAATAATTAGAAAAGGAAATTAATTCTTTGCAAAAAAGCAACCAATTAATCCTGTTCGCATTATAAGGCGTAAGCTCGCTCCATAACATCTTTTCTTTTATTTTATGTTCTGTCCTTGCTGCGACCATCAGTTTCATAAAGTCTTTTATTTCACATATTTGCAGCACAGCCAGCGACAAACGATTTTATAAAAGATTAATCTTTGAGCTACCATAAACAATTTACTAGTTATATTTTTTTCACTTAAACCGCGGATTCCATCAAGTACATACAGAAAGCAAGTAGCCTCTTCTTAGGCCCTTCAGCGGGAACTGGTATATCGCACTATTTTTTTCTGTTTCTGTCTCGTGGTATGAACCCGCTTAGTCACAAAGGGTAAGAAGGTTTGAGCATCGCAATATCTACCTTCATACTTTCATACATTAAGTAGAACGCGAATACGATCCCTTTGCGTTACAAAATGTATCAAAGGGGAGTATGAGGTTTTAGCCGATAAGAGTTCGGAATAATTCATTCATTACTCGTCTAATTATATTACTCGTCAATTAATATTATACGTACAATTACTAAAAACGAGATTTGATTTTATTAATTTCAATAGGCAATGCTCAATATCATTGAATAGTTTGAATCGTAGTCAATATACTCAAAGTTTGTTTTTTTTATGGCCCCCGCTATTGGGGGCCTCTCGTACCCCTAAATTTTTGGGATCAGGGACTTTATAATAATTTTTTTTCAGTCTTTTCCAAAGTTTGACAGTTTTCTTGTTGATGTTTCTGCTGTTAGCCTTGCGGGCTTTCACAGCTTCGTCGGATACAGGGCTCGCGGGTCGAAGACCCGCGATTTCCAAAGTTTGTTGTTCGTCATTTCGACATGTTTCGACTCCACCCGCGTGCTCTGCAGCGACCGCAGCGCCCGCGGTGACGGCACGATACGGAACACTCAAGCGTTTCCATGGTGACCGTTATTTGTTAGATGTATTAATAATATAGGCCGTAGGTGTTGTACCCTTTATACTATTTGTGCAACTCCTAACCACCACTATATCTACACTCTTAAATATGTATATTTTTAATAAATAATAAACTAAACTAATAAGAATACCAAATATTGGTAAACTTTTATTCATACTGGAGTATTTAGAAACTTATCAAGTAATCGCGCTTCTGAGCATAAAATTAACGAAATATCGATTATTTTGATCTACTTATATCGATATTGTTACAATATGTACAGTATCAATACAATCAAGCAGAACAAAAAATATAGTAGTAAACAACCGATATATGTCGTATATATATTTCATTTAGAATAAACCATAGTTTTTGTAACTTTTGTACTATTTACACAATTCTCAACAGCCACAACATATACACACATAAATAAATATGTATATTTTTAATAAATAGAACAGGTAAGTGTACCAAAGATGCGTAAATTTTTTCATACTTTAGTATTTTGAGATTAATGAAGTAATCGTGCTCCTGAGCAAAAATTAACGTAATATCGATAATTTGGATCTACTTATGTCGATATGATAAAATATTGTTACAATGAAATGCAATAAAGAATATAGTTTCTTTAATATTTTTATGTGTTTTAACAAAACTATCGATAGATGTTAAAATTTTTCATTTTAAATCATCGATTTGCAGCATTACAATTTTAAAAATAATTCGATATTTTTAAAGACCTTTTGTTTTTAAATGTTATTTTCATACATACATTTTTTATCCTTTTTATATACCTACACGCAAAGTATAATTTAGTTAATTTTCCACATAATTCTGTACGTTGATCTTTGGGTTTTGTGATAGTGACTGATACAGTTGTAAGTGTAACTCTTTGTGTATAAGTTAACGGTAGCAAGTGGAATTTGAAATGTTGCTTATTTTATAGTTGTGTTAATGACCATCTTTATCTTGTGAAGTATGTTCAATAATATTATTAGGAAAATTAATAACAACGCCATCTGGGACTGGCAATAAACAATACTCGGTATTACGTCAAATAAAAGTTTTTTTACACCAATGGACACATCACGCCGTATCTATAAGTGTTAATAAAAAAACATTATAAATATCATTCGTACACAACAGCCTGAAATAGAAAAAATAAAGAGACAATTGTATGAAAAAATTTATTTTTTATATCATCAATCTATCAAATGTGCTGGTAAAAATGGTAATTCTTTATTTGAGAACTTCTGCAATAATCAGAATATAATTGCGCACATCTTTTAGGTACATAGTTTTTACATAGCATCTTTACTTTTGGCGTTTGTAAAATGAGCGGAAAAAATCGCCACAGCCGGTGCTGCCACTCGTGATGACGATGGATAAGAATAGGCTAATGTGATTACTACAACTGCGATATGTGTCCCTGCATGTTTTTTTCACTCGAAAAGTTTTTTGATTTTTTTTGTTTTTTAATGAACCCTTGATTTTTGTCGACTGATGACGACACCAATATTTCTTTCTTAACCTTTAGATACAATTTATAACCGTCTATAAACGCTTCGTACATTGTATACATGTAATATATGTAAAAGATGCCTTCAGCTCGAAATATTCGATATAAAAAAAAATCAATTTTTTTACATAAGGCAATACCCAACTTTCATAATCTTCCTATAATCCCCGTATTAAACCAAACAATGTTATCATACGTTGTTTTAACGCTCCATTTATTCTTTAGGCTGTGGACTTTAACTTTAAAAAGAGAAAAACCTGCGTCCGGTGTTGCCACATGCTAGCGACAAAACAGTCAAATTTCATTGCTACTACTGTAATACGTAACTCCGTAAAGTTTTTCATTAAAAATATGCTTCCTTCTGGTTTTTATGTTTTTAAAAAAACTTTTTTTTTCGTACGGCAACATTAATTTTTTACTATCGTATACGCCTTGTGAGCGCTGACAATTTCACGAGTATATTAATACTCGTGAAATAATGGCAACAATTTCAAAAAGTCGTTTCAAAAAGTAAAGTTTTTTTTTTCGTATGGCGATACGTACCTTTTGTGTTTTCCTTGTAATTATTGTTCTAAATGGAGCAAATTTGTCATATAATGATTTCACCCCAACTATATTTTCGGCTGTAGGGATCGACATGTGAAAAGTCGAAAAAAAATTCATGCGGCCAGTGTTGCCCTTCGAAAATGGTCAAATATCATTGCTATAATTACTTTTCATTATTTTCTGTACTAGCTGAATTAAAAATATTGCTTCTTTTACTTTTTATATTTTTGAATATAAAGTCCAAAATTTGTATGAATAGACAGTAACAGTTCGCTTGTACTACTAACTTGAAAGCTGATATTTAAAACCTATACTGAGGCCATTTCTCTGATATCTGGCTGATTGATAATTTTACATATTATGTACTAACAGAATTATACATTATTAATAGTAGCAAAAGATTCACTTTAAGATATGTGTAAAATTACAAAACCTTTCTTTAAGTGTATCTTACTCACCGACTCATTATTCAGCAAAAAGCTCTAAAGCTTCATCTAATCATCTTGTATAAAGTTATCACTCTAAAATATAATACTATTTTAATATTGTAATGCGTCGGGCTAATAACTTCCGGCAGTACAAAGTCAGCAGGGTCAGAGTCAACAAAAATTAATGATAATATACAGTAATCCGAATTTAATAGCGATTTTCCTAAGTTATCAATATGCTATTTAATATTTCCATGATTTTTGGATAGGGTGTACCAAACATTAATTAACCGCTAATTTACTATAAATTTACCACTTAAAAGCTTTTGCACCTATAACAAGTTATCATGTATAGGCTGTCCTAGAGGCAGTTTAATTGTGTCAAACTTAAATAAAAATTTTATATTTGACACAGATACATTAAGAGCTTTAAACGATAGAATAGAAAAGTGTGTATCATTTTTTTAAAGAAGAAATCTTCCAACAAGTTGCACACACTGTTCAAAACGAAGCCTACACAAAGTTCTTCCCCACACATTGTAGTAAACTCTGTTTAATTGAACTGATTTAACGATGAAACACATTTTTAATTCACAAGAGTGAGAGGATTGTTAACTTCCTCTTTGAGATTGTCCCAAAAAAAATCCATAGGAGTTTAGCGGAGTGACCTGGTGACCACGAGATATATCCAAAGGGACTGATTAGTTTTAGAGTGTAAGATTGCCAAAGCCAATTCATCAAAACTCTGGCCGCGTGTGCAGTTGCACTATCCTGTTTTTTATTCAACACGGCTTACGTTTTAAAGGACGTCTCGTTCTTCCTGCCATGCGCGAGGTAGGGATTTTACATATTCGGGTAAATCATTTATTCAGTTAAAATTTTTATTCCTCATTCTACTTCTGCTCTTCACAAATTCTTTCGTGCTTTTCTTTCGTTCTTCGCATTATCTATCTTTCTATCGATTATATATCATCTGCCTTTCATCAACTTTCTTCCCTCATTTTTACTCTTACATCCTAATTTGAATCACGGGTAAATTTTGGTATCACAGTATTGAGCTATTTTAATTTAATTTATTTACATTTATTGATGCAATTTTTATGGTTCCCTGTTTTAACTAGCTCCACTTTTATTTTTATTTTTTTCTTTATTTACTAGTTTACTTGCCTCTGGGTCTTGCCAGACCCCTGTACTAACTCTTGAGTCTTGTTTTTATTTATTGCATACTACACTACCTTTCTACAAAAACCTAAACATGATTGGCCCGTCGTCCATTATTATTTTTTGTCCCATCCCTAGCTCGAAATCAGAGCGGAGTTCTCCAAACACAGGACAGACGGCAATAAGGTGCACCACGGTCTGGTCCACTTCCAGTTCATAGATGCACGAGGGAAGCTCCTTGAGCTTAAACCTTTACAAGTACCCAGTAAATCTGAGGGTGTAGGCTTAAGTGTGTAAAGTTGATTGAAAAATCCGCACGGTCAATGATTCCAATAGCACCAGTTTCCTTCCGCATCGTTAATTACTTTTTAAAGTAATCGTATTTAAAAACATAAATCTGCATCCTGCGTTTTTGTTTTGAATCGTATCGTCTCGCCTTAGGAAGCGCTGATATGATGAACGCTCTACTTGTTAAGATATTATTTAGTACACAGATAGTCAATTAAGATTATTAATATATAGACAATAAATTCGTCATCCGGTTGTTCCTTTGAATATCGTACATAAATTTTATGTATGAGATCCAGACACTACTGGATGATGGATATTTAGTGATATATAACTTTAGTTTTTATAGTTTGAAGTTGAAGCTTTACCTTGGGTGGAGGTTTTTTCTCAAATTTCGTAACACACGTATGTAATGAAAATTTGAAGAAAAATACAAACTTGGTTATACAAAGTGTCGAATTAAACAAGTCCGGCTAAGCTGACCTAAATTAGTCTTCGTAAATATATAAAAAACAGAGTTTTAATTTTTTTTAAATAATGTGTATGTTTAATTTAAAGGTAATCTACGTGATAAATCATTTTGTAAAAAAGCTTAATTGATTTATTGAACTTGTCTGTGGTAAATAACGAAACGTGACTAAAACCTTACGTACCGACTTAAGCTTTGTGGTAATTTATTAACTCAGGGTGGCAGTGCGCATTAGATTTTAAATTTACTTGCCGAGTTAAAATTAATATTAAATTTTAACTTTACAATAAATCAAAATATAATTTCTTATTTTTTTATAATCTTATTTTTATAAATGTATGACATAAAGATTGTTATAGCTTTGCTTATACTTTATAAGATTAGTAACTCTTTTGCGGGAAATTGTATACGGTATTACAATATACTATTGTGTAATGTCTCTGCGTTATCATGTAGTAAATGTGTAAAATTGTTTGTGATTAGAATTGAAGAATGAACTGCTCTACTAATTTTTGGAAAACATTACGATAATAACCACAAAAAATGGTCTATGTTAGTTGTAATTTTTTTTCAAATTAAAGCGCGTTTTAAACCATCACAGGTTAATGTTAAAGGATGTTCTGATATCGTATTCTCTCTATGGCATTCTTATAAACTAAATTAACCATCAGTTAATACCAAACTTTTCAATTATACTTAAAAAAAAATGTTGCGCATTATTTAATAAATGGGCCCACAAATTTAAAAAAAATGTTTTTTTTTTAATTTAGTTACCATTGTTATCTTCTTCTATAATCATTTGTACCTTTCATAATATTACTTAATCTTCGAAAAATACTGTACAGAGATTATTCTCACCAAAGTGTAATATTACTGAGCACTGCTTTGCTGTAGAGAAATATTAAAAAATACTTTTGAGCTTTTTGATGAGTGTATAGGACATGCTTAACAATAAGTGTAAAATCGATTTCAAAACGTTTAACTAATTCACAGTTTACTGTTTTAGTTTTAACTAAAACTATTAGGTAATAGATAGATGTTCAGTTAATTTTCATTTTAAACTAAAATGTACTACTAATCCCGTGTGTATATAAAAACATCGCTGAAAAGTGTAACGTGTTTATTATTAACATAGTTTTTTAACTCTCGTGTGCCATTTTCCTTTGAGTGCAACGAGAATAAACGTTTAATTAAAACGATGAATAAAAACAAAACCGGTTCGCACGGAAATTAAAAATGGCGTGAGGTCTTTTTACCTTAGTTAACTGCAATTTTTTTCACTACCTATATGTCTATAGAATATAAATTTCTAAAATATTTTGATAATAATATTACTGGTGGTCGCAAGAGAATATTAACCACTATACAACGTGAAGCTTGTAATACAGAGAACTTGTTGGTAGCATAATTTTATGCGCCTACTTCTTTTTATTATGGCTTGCACGATTTGAATAGATTTCAGTGACATACATCTGTTTTTATTTATGACACAATGCTAAATATTGTACTAATCAGTTTTTATACGAAATGTTAACTTTTGCTCGCTTATTTACAATCAAATGACTGTAACAAACTACAGACGGTAAAGTCGGTATTAAATATAATATCAAGTTTACTCTAAAACAAATTTCTCGATTACTACAGCCTTTAGAAAAACATATGACGGTATAAGATGAAGCTTCAAGAAATTCTAAGTTGGATACGAACACAGTAATTAAGAAATAATTAAGAAGGAATGAATGTTCCTAAAATCTTCTACCGAATACACAACTCTATATTATATGTAGATAAATAAAACAAAACAATGTTGCAAAATTTAATGACCTGCTCTAATCATGTATCTAGAAAACTTAGCATTATTGAAAAACATACTTTCAAAAATTCATCACTATATTCAATAGAAGAGTATCGTTGTATATATGAAAGCAAAAGTCCCTTAAAATGCTTTAATAAAGCATTTTAATGGCCCTGCGCAACCCTCTACATTTCATAATGAATATTATGCAAAACGCTCGTTTCACTTTCATATATGTAAAGTAACATGACATTAAACCCAGATTTTCCTGCCCGAGCGCCAACAGTTTCGTAATAATGTCGCGGAATATGCTTTCAGCGTTAAATATTTTTTTTTGCTATACGGACTTATCAAAGGAAGAACCTTTATTCAAAACGATCGCGAAAATGTTTATGAAAAATGTATTTAATGAAATATCTACGTAGTATGTGTATTTCGTTTTAAATGTCTTTTTTGTAGTATATTTTATTATACCTTTCATTTTGTATTACTTCAATATAACTTTGTTTTATGTTAATACAAATCAAAATATCTCTATTCAAGTAGCCACGCACGCACTTTTGATTTTTAAAATATTTTAATACTACGAGTAGTAAACTACCACTAGCCAGCTACCACTACTAGCTACTAATGCATTATCTCCTGAGAAGAGCCAGCCAGAAACTCAGCAGCTGGTGTTTAAATGAAATCTAACTACGTATCTAGTCATCTAACTAGTCAACTAACCAAGTAAGTTAACAAACTTCGACACATTTCGACTGAACTGAAAATTCTTGGTTGATTGAATAAAGATTGATTTAATAGCATACTTTCAAATTTAACATTTAAACTAAAAAAGGAAGGTCTAATTAAATATAATAAAAATATAATCTGTTGTACATGATGTAAGCATTGTATAGCGGTTTCTGAAAAATTGCGTTAGAATACGTCAAAAATATTATGCCTTTTACCATCAAATATACGCGTTGTACCACTGCTGAAAGAGTTTTTTTTTTATTTTTCAGGTCCTTATACTAAATCTCGGCACTTATACAAATTAATCTTAAAATTAGACGTTAATTATTCCGGACATAATAAATGGTATTTTCATAATCTTATAATACTTTTAGTGAAGTTTCTTGAATAATCACCAAGAAAAGTTAAAGAATTAATAGGTTAATCGTTTAAAAAGTAAAGTTTATTGTATTTAACAAGATTTAACGATTTTCTTTCCTGGTTAACAAATAGCTGCGTGAAAATGGCCGTGAATCAAGAGCTAAATATGAGTTTAGTAGAGCATTGGTAAACCAGTGGCAGGCTGAGATTTACGATCGTAGGTCGCTGATTCGAATCCCGGTATAGAATTTTATGTAAACTACACTTTATGCATTGATTAAAGAAATGCACCTCAACACAAATAAGTTTTCAAAGGGAGGAAAGCAGTGTCCTCTGTGTACCATAATATGACATTGCGATCGTCAACAGGGGGTTTGGCAATCGCAGTGTGATAACATGGAACATGGCGATTATGGCATATACCTCTCTAGATACCTTTGGGGAAGACAAATGCCTTGCAATGGGCGTATAACGACGACGATGAAGTTAGTATCCATTCGTTGTATGGACGAGGGAGATCTCTGGTGGATATCCTACTGCTGAAATGAAGATGATCATCTATTCTTTAAGATAAGCCTCTATCGCAATAGCAGATAAATGACGTAAATAGTATCTGAAATAAAATTAATTATTCCAATGGTTCTTATTAAGCGTCGTCTGTCGAAAAATTGCATGACAAGCAGAACACCGCATTATTGAATTCAATATCTTTTCAGTTTTATTATGAGCAAGTGATCATAAAATTACTGCGCTCCCGAGACGTATTAAATTTTAAATGAAAGAATTAAACCACAATGAATAATTTTTATTCAAGATTTTTTTAACTTAATGTTTAAAAAATACCATAATTGTTGTACAAGTATTATTTAGAATATTTCACCAAGTAATAATAAACATTCGGAACCTTATGTTTTTTATAAATTAAAAAGTGTAATTAATTATTGCTTGTAAAATATGTCGTTTAGAATCATCGCGTTATCTTCCAAAGTCATTTGAATAGATTGTTTCTAGTAGTGCTATAAATATGCACTATTCTGTCTTTAAATATCAGTACTAGTAAAATTAGGCTAAAATGTATATGTTCCTTTAATAGCAAAATTTTAATTTCATTTATTTTTTTGTTTCAGTTTTAAAATGAACTGTAAACAATTAAGGAATACCCGCTCTTGCAATTGCAGCATCATTTCGCTGAAGAATTTACTTAAATTTTTTTGGGAAAAAGAATTTTCTGACTGGGTTACATAGTTAAAACACTAGGTCTATCTTCAACTGTACTGCAAAGAGCACGGCTACGTTTTCGAGTGCTCAAAATTAACATCGGGAGAACAAGAAGTTACAGACTAATTAAAGTTGCAAACTTTACAGTCTTTTGAAATTTATTGTAGGCGAATGCTAAGGGATCGACATATCACATTGCGAATCATAAAATATAATGTGTGTATTGAGAAGTTGCAACGATTAATAGAATGCTATCAATATATAAATTACCGGCGAACAGATACCTTAAAATTTTTAAAGAAGACAAGCCATTACGGTTTGAACTTCACTAAAATGGGCAAATTTAAATTGGTCCAGGTTAATGCTACATAATGCGCTATACTAATACCTTTATTTTTAAGTAAATTAAGTGCAAGCGTTTGCTCACGATTCAGCATATACTTTGGCTAAATATAGACTATTTTTATGCTATCTTTGGCTATATGAGGGACTAGTTGGCCAGGCTTGTAAATGGTTCAAGGTGCAGAAAACGTGCAACTTTATGATAGAAGGATTAAGTGAAAACCTTCAAATAATCGCACTTAAATTTTTGCTTGCGAAACGCATTGATTAGAGTCACATGTGGCGGTCAACGTCCGTGTAATGATCCATTACTACTCTGCCAAGAACACACAACTAAGAAGAAGGTTAATGTTGTTCAATAAGTCTAGATTTTATTAACATATGTACCATATACTGCAATGAAGGAAAAATGCGCACAGACGGTTTTTATTCAATGGATACTCAATATTAGTAAGGGCTGAAAAATTTTCAGGTAATCGTACAGAGTTAGTGGTGATCAGGTATCTAACAGTTCGAAGACACGTGGAGGAGATTCGAAATGAACATTTTAGACCATTCTTGGTAAATTTGCGTAAATTTCTTATTTAATCGAGAGTGATAGGCCGCAAACCAAAATGAAATCCAAACGAATATATATGGGCCGTAATTTTGAGATGTGTTGTGTACGTGTGAGCCATGTCATCGTCTTAATGAAGTTTTACGGTCTCGAAGAGGAAGTACAAAATACAATATAAGACGTAATTCCATGTTTATATTTTAGGTTAATACGCAACATATATTTAATACTTTAGTACCTTTTTTTAGTACTTTTTTTCACAAAATCTTTTTTTTTTTAATAAATAAGCCACCGAAGGTTTATGTATTTATCTCAACAGCCTTTTATTTTGCTGTCCAGTGTATGTTTCACAGCTGCAAAATACCTAACGAAATTGGGATCACTGGGGACTATTAACTGCTGTCTGCCATTTACCTGTCTTGCATGTTGTTCGAAAACCAGCTTATATTTTAACTGAAAAGTTCGGCTTTAATTAAATAAAGTTATTAGTATTGCACTGCTGCGTTCCATTTATTACCAATTACTTTCTGTTAATATTATTTATCTCTGTTTTTGCTACTCGGAACTTCTTACAATTTGCACGGGCGTTAAGTAAAGGGTTTACTTGAAGAATTTTGACTTTTTTACTTTAAAATATAATTTGTTGAGTTTTTTAAATAAGAGTGAAAGATTTGGCAATTATGGTGGGTTTTTAAAAAGATTTATAATCATATTTTAAACGTTCGATTTAATCGCGTCACTAATTTTGACTTTTAGGTCTGTATTCGATTTGATGTATGTGTTTATCCTTTTTCTTTCGTTTTATAACAAAGGATTTTTTTAATATTTTAATTAAATGTGGTAATTTAAGCCAATTTTACTGTCGCAGATATTATTAACATTATCCGAGTTTTGATTTACATTCATTGTTATGTCTCTTTTTGTTCTAAAAGTTAATTTTAAATTATTTTTTGAATTAACAAATGATATTTAAAAAAACACACATTGTTGCAAGACCTTTAGCTTCCCGGAGTAAAACTAATGACATTACGTAAATACGCAAGCTCGACTTAATATAATGTTGCTTCCCTAATTGAAGTCAAACTTACAGCTCAAACATTGCAGACAATAGAGTAATATATCTTGACTCTAATATTCATCAAGTGTTTGACAGACGAGTACCCATTACACAGGTAAAATTACAATTTACAACATTCATAGGCCATTGGCCACGTACGATTCGACTATATATTATAAATCATTTTATAATGTAAGCATTTGAGACCGTTGACTTTAGTTGGTCATCGAGATAACGAAATAGAATCTAGCGTGCAACGATGTACTTATGCAATGTTATAGGTGTCTTGAAATTGTTCCGGTTGCTCCTACAACTATTGGTATTATTTTTATGTGAACGTTACAGTCATTGACACCATTTTGTGAAACATAAATTAACAGTTTTACTAACATTTTCTAAGTCTTTAAATCTATTTGGCTTTTGTTGTATGTATGTTATCGAATGGGATATATTATATTTTAATATAATGCAATTACGTTGTATTACATTCTTTTACATTAAATTAAGTCGCATTATGTTAAGTATTCATTACATAATATTATATAACAGCCCCAAGATGCCCACTGCAAGGCATACATCTCCCCTAAAGGAGATATATAGGATAGATTATAATTTAGCGACTGCAGTGTGGTATTAAGGTACGCAGAGAACGCTGCTGCACGTGTTCTGGAAACTTGCTTATAAGCATTGTCAATCTTATATAATTAATGCATAAAGCGTGAACTGTATGAGATTGTATCCCGAGAATCAAACCCGCGACTTACGATTGCTACTCTCATTCCTAGACTACTGAGCTACCATTGCGCTTACATTACAATATTTCACACTATAATATTCATCGTCATCGGACATCGTGGTAGATTATTCCGGTATTAGCTCGGAGAACACTTTACAACAAGATCCATTTGTCTTTTCTTGATACGCGTACATTATTAAATACACACTTATAAAAACATGTTTAATTTTTCTCAAAAATGCAATAACATTATCTCACTCTATCCTTGATCAGTAGCTTACTTTTTTATCAACTAATAGATTTCAGCTTCTGCTTATAAAAGGTCTCGATCTTCTTTTCCTTGTCTTAGATTTATCTTTGTTCTGCCTCTATATCTAGAGTTTATTATAGTTACTTCAAAGAAATTGTAATCCCGTTATATTAAGGAAAATTCATACCGTTATTCTATGTTCTTCATTAGTTCATTGCTACTTTTATGTTCTTCGAAAATAAAGTAATAAGATAAGTTACATTTGCGAGCGTCACACTAGAAAAATCTAGTAAACTTTTTCGATATTTATACTACAAAAATGAATTTTCTTACAGTATTTCTGTGCTCAAAAAGTAATTTATACTTTAATACTTATTTTATTTTGTTGTTACTTGTTATATTTTTATTTTACATATATACGAATGTTTTCATAGATTCTGCAGCCTAGGTGTTTGTTTTTAAATAAATACATGCAGGCACTCTCATATAAATAAATTTACATTTATGTATTTACACGTACCTTTATGTGTGATATTTTAGCGTACATTATTAAAAAAATCCTATACACAGTAAGAATAATTTCTGTTATAATGAGAAGAATTTTATTTATGTTATTCTAAGTTATCGAAAAATAAGAGCTTAATTGAAAACAATACAATGTGAGGTTTTCAATTCTTTTTAGTATGTGAATTTATTTCACTAAGATCATTATTCGATGACTTGAATGTATCTTCAACATAATTCCTGTCTTAAATCTTATATTAGTCTATCTAATCTAATGTAGAAGAATTCGATGAAAAAACAACATATTAAAATTCTATAGCCCCTAAGTCGTTTGGTCAGTAAGGATAATCGAGGTTAAGATGGGCAGTCGTAAAGTTTAAGAAGCGACATTACGGGATAATTTATGACGGTGCTTGCGTGATGTACCGGTTATTGGAAGACCATCGATTAAACTATTGTAATTTTTACGCATTTTATGACATGTACAATAAAATTTTCAATACTGTTGGTAATATTTTTTGCGAGGTCAACTGAAATAACGACAGAAACTATTTCTGCTTCAGCCAATGACTGTGTACTTCTGTTCGCTGGTTATATCTCTTTGATCTGCATTGCAGCTTGTTATTATCGACGCTCTTGTAGATATCATATACGAAGTTATGTTGTTATCTGGAGAGACTTGATTTTTGAACAGCCTAGGGAAAGGAGCTGCTGAAATAGGGCGGTGGCCGCTGGTGAAAGCCGGTAACTCGGTCGTTCGCTAGCTACCTAATGCTTCTTCCACAATTTCGCCATTTTCACTATTCCACATCATTTCTTCTTTCCTCCGTCTGGCTCGCTCCATATTTACTCTCTTAAATTTCCAACGCTTTGCAAAATGTTTGTGAGCGTGAATGTGAAGAACTCGTATAAATGGTAGTTTACAGCACGAGATTTGTTCTAACAATTAGTAACTGTTGCTAAAGCGTGTTAAATTCCTATATCCTACTAATATAATATCCGATTCCGTAAGTTGCTGAAATTCGCCCCTATTTATCTTATGCTACAAACTTCAGGGCTGCGATGTAAATAATAGATTTACTAATTCAGAGCGCACAATTTTCTTGGCTCTTGCACTTCATGTCCAATTACATTTTAATATATTACATTTTATTTCTTTCATTTCTCTCGCAACAATTTTATTGCAACTTTGTAATTTTCACTTCAATTCATATTTTAATAATGGGCCGTTTCTCTCAACGGGCCTCTTGGTGAAATCCCGTTTATAAATCAAGGTTTTATTGTACAATTAAATAAATGAGATATGAGAGGTTTTACTGAATAGCTTAATCTTCAGGATGCTATTATGTGTTTTTGTTCGCAAATACTTAATTTAGTTAATATCTAAATCATCATCATCATCATCATCTTCATTATCATATCATTAGTAAGACGTCTTTTACTGGATATAGGTCTCCTCTTGATTTCCAATAGAACTAGAAGGAATTGGCCTACATTTAGCCTTCCGATGACCTAGAGAAGGTCGTCTGTCCTACTTTATGAGTACACCTCCTATGCTGTGCTAGCCGATCCGTACTCTCTACTCCAGAGCCATAACGCATCAGCGATCATCTGTTCTGCGTGTTACGTGGCTTCCTACACTGTTATTTAACCTTGACAATCCGTTGGAATATAAGGGTTACTTTCGTTTATTTCTGATCAGATTTCGTAGAGAATTCGCGAGCATTGCCCTATATCTTTATTATCGACTGAGAGCTTGCCAATATGGTTACAAGTGAGAGATTATTTTTCACCACCGTAAGTCTGCATTGGCAACACGGGTTTGTCGTGGACCCTACTACTACCCCTACGTTTTAAGGCACTGAGGGATCAACACTCATCGATATTACTTTATCATTTACATCAACAGGTAGAAGTAATAATATTTGCTACACACATGTACATTTTTTTCATAATTTTATGTATATTTTGCTCATAGAAAAATAAGCAATATTCTTTAAAAAAAATTAAAACCGGTCAATTTTACATTATAAAATTACGTTTCTGTTCAGATTGTTTCATTTACAACTTATGCCTGATGAAATCATAAATTGCTAAGAAATACTGACACAAATAATACGTCATATCCAGAGCTCTAGACGATATATGTTTAACCAGTCCATTACACAAACGAGCTAAACCGCCTTACAGACCAGAATATAGAAATGCGTCCGTATTTTTGCTGAAATGTGCTCTCTTACCGATAAATTTCTTATTCATTATAATTATAAGAGAGATTTTTAACGACAAATATTAGTCTGCCTTTAGAAGAAAAATCTTGGTAATAAAAAGTCAACAAACTTTGAAAAGCGTTCATTCGCCTGATTCGCAAAGTCAAACATCTGTCTCTCTGACAGCCTGGAGCTACATATTTATCTACTTTTTGAATTCGGTAAGGAACCTATATTATATTACATTATATTATATTTAAGGAACCTATAATATACATTTCAATGCAAATTTCGGTATACCGAAGAACTGTATACAGGTTGATTGGTTATAAGTGTAAACGCTATAAAGACTCCCTATACCAAAATCAATAGTTAAAAAATGGTAAATAACGTAATGACAACATAGTTATAAAAAGCCTTTTCGAAACTTGAATTACTGCATATTAATATTGACGGTTTTTTACTATTCGTCCCTGCAGATTTATTGTAGTGTATTTGTACCACCAGAAGTTGTAAGATAAATAAAGGAAATTATTTAAAATAAAATTTTTCAGAGTGATCACTTTATGAGGTTGATTGGATTCTGTAAAAATTTTAAACACAAATAAGCTATACATTTACCTTTTTGCAACTATAATCAAAAACTCAGCACGCAAGTATAACTTTCTTTTATCATATCTCACAGAACATCCACAGTTTCTAACGATTTTTCAGTTCTTCTTCTGTTGATAATTTTCTAGTCGATACTATTATAATATTTAAACACGGTTTTTGATTATATTTAAAGCAGTTAATAACATATTCTTGTTGGGATTAAATTTCAATATTCCTGTCAAATTTATATAAATATCAGTTGACGTAAATACATGTTGAACGAACGCAATAATGCGGAATATCACAAAGCCACAACCGAGGACGCCGCACCAACCACTACGCGGTTTTAGACAATCCAAAGAGCATTTAGTCGCATCCAGGCAATTAAAAAGCTATTAACGAAATATCGATTGTTGTTCGAGCAGTATAACTATATATTTGTTTAACTGTCCTCAACTCAAGAATATTTAGTAAGAGTTAATCCCATCGGCTAAAAACGTAGTAGTTGACAATCGAAAGTTGACATTTTTTGTTTGAGTGATGTACGACTTTGATTTATTACTAGATTATGACGATTTATTGCTTTCAACATTTTAATAACTATTACAATGAGAAATCAAAGCATGCTGGTGGGTGTTGCGACACAGATCAAAAGTGAAAAGATGAAAAAGATAGTGACAATAATGTGTATTCCAATCCGCAGTTGGATATCTGGTAAAGAAAAGGACCAATATATAACTACTTCCGCACATGCAGTAAAGTGCACCGCCCGCCAGCCCGTTAATAAATGCGCATGCGGCAACCAATGCAAATTACACAACTACCACCGCTAAATCACTCAACACTTGTTTCACTCCTCCACAGAGCATCTTCAGGAGTAATGTTACACCGATTAGTGCCAAACACAGAGAGACTCTGTCTGACTAGGATGGCGGGCGGTGCACTTTATTGCACGACTACTGCTGCATGTGCGGAAGTAGATATATATTGGTCCTTTTCTTACTTAGGATAGACTTCCGTAAAATAACGCCTGAATCCATTAGATATGAATATCTGGTTGTCCATAAAATTGGTAGCTCTTTGTGTGAAACAGTATTACAATGCACTCCCGAGATTCCCTGACTATCAAGTAATCGATTTAAGAAGTTTATTCAAAAAAGAAATACTTAAGAAATTCCGCTAACAGTGTTAGAGATTTACTTAAAGGTATATAAAGCTCATGAATGAAGCACTTTACCACACAGGCCAGTGATTAAGAAATATTAACTAGACCCTTGATTACTTATCCTTTAATTATTTTTTTCTCTCTGTTTCTTTATACTTTCTGAGGCTAGAGCGATCCAATTTGGTTTAATGTCTCTATTTATTATGAATGTATATTTTTATAAATGTATGTTTTGTACCCGTTAACTATTCTTAATTTATTTTTCTACTGTTTCTATACTATGGTTGTCAGGAAGATTTTGCCTCGTCAGATAAGAGCTCCCATTGTACTTTTTCTTTACTATTACGAAAATATTTATATATTTTCTAATTTGTAATAAAGAATATTAAATTAAATTAAATTTATTTAAGATATAGTGAAAGTAATCATAAAAGGAACCGTCCGAGTTCATTGTGCACTTTTCTCAAGACAGAGCGCGTTCGGCTTCTCGTAGCGCATCTCGTAGCAACTTTGTAGCGTTAAGTGGAAGGTTGGCATTGTCTTTATAATCTGATTCTAGTTTATACGAAATTGGACCTTTCTTGAATTCTTGACGTATAAAAATGTAAATAAATCGATATCTCTTTGTCTCTCATAATCCTGATGTGATACTTGAGCTGTATGAGAAATTGAGTGCGTGTAGAGTTAACACTTTCTGTTTAGAAGTAGAGTAGAAAGCTCTTACTTCACAATGTATAAATATAAGAGTAGAAATGAAGCATGCAAAAGTCTACTCAAAAGACATTTCCATTTTTACCTCCATTTTAATACATATATCATAATGTATTTGCTTACAAAAAGTAATCTGTTCCTATAATAATTCTAATAATATATAAAAATTCAAATAATATATTTTTGTAGTGATTAAAGTGTCTGCAAACGTATTATATTTTTCACGTAGTAATACGTATATAATGATTTGCATGATCATCTTTTGTAATCCATATAAGACTGTTATTATTTTATATATAAATTTCATTTAAATCAATATCACGTTATATTGAATTAAAATGTATACATCTCGATAGCACTTAAAATATGTCACACATAGTTGCCAAAAATACTATTGAATGCGGTGTCGATATTTCTTTTCCACTTTACAGGTATTGAAAGCAATTTGGCTAAACGATTGTTAGTGTTTACGTAAATTTCCATTCGAATTTTGTGGCTATTTGTAAAAAAAATATATACTTATATAAAAAGATTAAAGATTACAATAGGAATTTTCTATATTTGTAATGTTTGTATCTTATTCTGAATAATATAAAAAATGGATTTACAGGAAATTTTCATAGGGCCATTTATGTAAGTAGATGAACATATAGTCGGGTTATTCTCTCGTGTTAACTCATTAATCACGGCCATTACCTTACCGATCTAACAACCAGTATGCAAATAGAGTGTAGAAAGTTTTTATTAATTTTACTTTAAAAAAATAAACGGTTTTACAATTTATATTCCATGAACTTAAACCAAAAATACATTAAATTAGATACATATGTCGGAGAAATAAACTCAATACTATTTTTCTAAAAGGGTGATGTAAGAAGGTCTTGCATCTATAACATTTCGGTGAATAAGGCAAATTTGCATTACCAAATATCTTTTTATATTAGATAAACAGAGTAACAATATAAATAATTAACATAAAGACATACGAGCGCTCCGACGGTTCAAGGAATAATTTTCTTTGTTCTGCGTCGTGGGTGCGTTTTTACTTCCATTCGTCAACTCTCAATTACTTTTTAATAATAAGCTGCTTATAAAATATGTCTTAAAAATAAATGCTCATGTATAAAATTTACGATTTAAAATAATAATAAACCCGACGTTTATGCTGCTCGTGTAGCAAGAGCCATATGCACCATACTCAGAGTTTATTGGACTTTATAATTTTAGAGTTAGCCGATCGTTTTGGCTGGTATTAAATAATTTAGTATTCCTAAACACACTGACAAATTTCGTTGGCATAGGGCACTTGCCAATTTAGGAAATTTGTAAAAATGAAAAGGTTAATCAACAGTAGAACACAAAACTGATTTCATATTTTTTTCGATTAGATAAAAGAGCAATATATAACCGGTAGCTTTGTTTTTATAACGAAGGAAACGTTTAATAATTGAACTTGCAATAATGAGATTTCGGTAATTACAACACTACAGTGGACATAATAAAGTAATTTTTTGACTGTTTCCGATTAAGAGGTGTTATTTTTGCTTTTCTTGTTATATTTGGAATTTAAAGTTTCAGTTAAAGATTTATAACCTATTTTTATTGTTGAAAGTTTAAAAAGCTCTTTTGGATATTTTATAGATTATAAAACATTTTATTAAGATTTTACGTAATCCTATTTAATATATACATAAATATGTACCTTGCTAGTAATCCGCCGTTGTTTCGCAGAGTTTATTACTTTCAAAAGATCATCATCGCTGGTTTGTCACGACTGGGCCCTACAAAACACATTACATTTAGCTAAACTACATTTTTACAATGACTACATAGATATAATTTTTAAAATGTTATTTACAAAACAATATTATAGATTTCATTCTATATGGTACTTTGTGAGAGGCCTTATTGTGTCTATCGGCTGATATGATTACTATTGCTTGTAAACCACAGCACTATTTACATTTTAATTATGATCTATTTTTGTTTAGTATTAACAATACATTTTTATTTTTGTTTTAAAGAAAACTATAAAAAATGCTGGTAGCGTTTATGTTGGAAACTAAACTACGGTCTTTTTCAACATCTGAATGGATTAGGAATCCATATAAGTTGTATAAAAATAAGTATATAAAGAAAATATAGATTTGTTTTTGTTTACTTATATCGACTAAACGTAATTAATTCGATGAGGAATTGCTCAAACCAAATAATATAACATCCTAAAACAAGACAAACACTGTTTGGAGTAATAATGCTACAATCCCTATGTTGCCGCTTTCTCTTCGTCTTTTGCTTACTTATTTGTTCATGAATTATGCACATATTTACATAGCTTCCTACACATTTTGTCTTTATTTGATATAGTAAAATACATTCATTCCAATTAAACGTTTTAGTTTACACTTTGTACAGGAATTTTTGGTATTACTTGAATAAATCATCACATTGACAAAATACCTTGGAACACTTTAGACACTAAGTATGACAAAATTATAAGAAGGCCATCCTTCAATAATAATAAATAATAAATTTGAATTAGCAGAAAAAGCACAGTACAAACCCATTATACCTATCGTAAAATAAACCATACTAAATTTACCAAATTTCCGCATATAACATTTTTCTTCTATGTTAATTTGCTTTTGGCTAGTGATAAATAATAAATATTATGAAGAATAAAGATTTCAAGGACAAAGGTGACGGCTAGTAGTATGAATATTATATGCGCGTGGTCTGAAATCTTTCGCTGAGCTAAATCCTTGACTTGTCAACAAACACAACTTTATACAAATGAACACATAAGATTTCGTGAATTGAAAAAAAAATTATGTGCAAGGGATCATTACTGCAAATTCATTCTCGTAAAGAAGTTCCAAGCATTACTGTATGCATCAATTATTAAAATTAATAATTAAAAATACCAAGAATTACATTTTTCAAAAATAAATAAATTTTCGTACAGAATATTGTAAGTACGAAAATGACAACTTTACGTGTATTATGTATATAAAATAGCTGTCGTTACAAAAGAAAAATGAAATAAAAGAGGTGTACATATTTTATAAATGGTCCACAAATACTCAAACCACTTTTTCATTTCAGTAACTTCGGTTGTGGACGGACAGCTAACAAAAAAGTTTTACATAAAAACCAGAATACCCAACAAAATAGAATTAACACGTTGAAAACTAAAAATACTGAAATTTTCACGTTGAATTTTTATATTATTTTTATAGCCCTGTTTCATTTAAATTGTTATAACTTATAATCGTTTCAAAGGATTATACGACTTCTTTTTATATAATCAATAATTTAGGTTTATATTATACATATTCATTCGTAACGGAAGTGAATGATTTGTAGCTTATTACCTAAAGAAACTTTTAATATGAAAAAAAAAAACAATTTTAAACGAAATTCGTTATGATTCTTTGATAAAATTATCGTTCGATAAATTCGTTCTATATTTCAAAATGAATTATTTTTAAAAAACAATCTGACGAACCCTTACTGACCTAGTGGTAGACTTTCGACAAGTAAATTCTTTTTGGTGGCTGTTTGTGAAGTTTTTCATAGTATTTAGCTCATCTCAAATATTACACAGAAATAATTCGAATTAACTGAAAATTCTTGAATTCAAATCGGCCTTGTTTTCAGGCACTTGAAACGTCAATTGTATACCTTGTTTTTTTTTTAAATAAATTGGTATATATTTTAAAACGTACACAGTTGACGTTTCAACGCTGTTTCGACCGCAGTGGTTGAGTTTACTAATGCAAATATACATTTATGCGCCGAGTCTTTATTATTGTAAGTAGGCAGAAGCGAAGCCAATTACCCTTATGATGATATATTTGTATTTTACACCAGGAACATCTGCGTATTATGTGCAGGCAACTCAAAGAATTTGGTGTTTTGCTATACGCCTCCTAATACGTATTGGGCGTTTAAGAAGTGACCCTTCTGGGCTATCTTATTTCTAAAGACGGATCAGCCCTTCTTCGGAGAAGATAGAAGCTCTGCAGAGTTTCAGCTTTTCGAAGACTGTTGAGGGACTCAGCAGATTTCTCGCGATGGTTAATTTTTACCGTAGATTTCACCTGAAAGTAGCAGATCTGCACCGCTTATCAAAATCACTTAAGGCAAAGGTAAGAAACCGGTACCTTGGACACCGCTTAGAGAGAGTGTTTAACAATTGTAAGCAGCACTTAGCTAACTTAAATACTCATGCTTATCCTATTGCAGGAGCTTCTCTTGGAACTAGTGCGGGGTCACTTTGGTCATACACACGCTTTGATAACACCAGGCGACAAAGTTATGTAATATCGTGTTCCCAAACTGAAACAATGACTTATATATTTTTTTTAATTTAAAAGCATTAAGTAAGTAAACAAGCAGAGCACATTTTAAAAACCGAGCTCTAGTTTGCCAATCAGAGTTGGAATACGTTTTCATTGTATTGAAAAGGTTTTCCTAGCTGAGCATAGCGGTGAAAAAAGTTGAAACTTTATTTTGGAACGTTCGCTACCGAGCGGAGGCATGTAAACTCACGGAACGCGACTGAGACTTGCAAATGTAATTGAGTAATAATAAGAAACTACGTACGTCAATAGTGATAACATTTTTTTTATGAAAAACATGTTGTATATAACCGATATGACTCTTGCTATTATTCATTGTTAGGCTTCTTAGTAAAACTCACAGGATTAACGAAATAATTCATATTTTAGTAATTTTTATAGTAAAATTACTTAAATTTTAGAGCGTGATTTTTTTTTGTAAAATATGGAATTCTAAAATATTACTTTTTATATATTAAATACTTCGATTAATATTTTTTAAAAGTTGTAATTAAGATTTAAATTTAACTAAAGATTTTGATCTGGGATTTATCAAAATTTTCAATGTTAAATAAAATGAGAAAACATCGTTATCAAATGTTACAACTAGGTATATGGATCTAGGTATGAGCTTCAGTTACAATCTGCTGCGATATTTGTAATCGAAATCAAATTCGTTCAATATTTTTTAGAAGATATTTAAACTATATGGATCATATTATAATTGATATTATAATATTATCGAGAAGCATTCCGCGTATTTTAAAAGACTCGGAGACTTGGGAGGACTTGCAGCCTATAAGAGACGCATTGGTAATTTTAAAATTGATAAGGTAGTAAAATCAAAACAACTATTTAAGCGGCGCGCAAAGGAAAGTCATAAAAGTGAAAATGAGAATTTCCCCATAGAAACAGTTCGTGATGCTAACGATAACTAGCGTCAACTTTAACAATATTGTGTTGCAGCTAATGGAGAGCATTTCATTATTAAATATAACCAACATACTGTAATAGTGGTAAATGTAATCTACAAAAAAATTTTTTTCTTTGTATCAATGTTTATGGCAAGGCCAAGTATTAAAAATTTACTTCATTAACCTATGGTAATAATAATTAATTAAGTTTGACGGCGCAGTTGCTTCGTCGTGCTGTCAGTCAATGTCAAGAGTGTCTTGTCGGTTACTGGCGTCGTGTCGTGGTAGCAGGACTTCTTCGATTTAGACAGTTTTTGATCGAAAGGTTGCCTGCGACCGCGTCACGGATCGCTCAATATTGAATCAATCATTCTGATTTTCTACTTTATTATTATCTGATTGTGTAAAGAAAGTGATTATAGAGAAACCATTGTAATAATTCTAAATCAACCGCGAGATAACTTTTATTTTCAAATTTTCATAACCTTCCACGACCACGCTCTTCTCCCATGGATTCTGATTAAGATCGTCCTGCATTTTCAAGTTTATATCTACATAAACAATAAGTTAAAAAATCCAAATCGATCTATGTTAAATGTACACTACATGCTGTACTAAAATAACATAATAGGTCCCAAAAAGTATCCATTTTACATCAAAGGTGCACTTCGGGTTTAAGTGGCGATTAGATTGCTTTGTAATTTGCCGGACGGTATACAAAGTCTATGTTTACAAAAATTTCTTCAGAGCATGGAAAACGTTCGCAGTCAAAGCAAGATTGGACAGAAAACTGAGCTTTGCCTTATTCGTAAATTTTGAATATTTTTTCCGTAAATTTAATAACTATCAATGTTATACAGTTTCTGAATTAGTCGGTCTTGTCTGGTTTGTATTCGTCGAACTTAATAAGCATTTTTTTAAGATCATGGATGCATTAATAAATGCAAGACGAAACTTAAAGAACTTAGAAAATATGAATTACCAAGAACAAGTTGTGAAAATTTGTCAGACCCGAATCTCTACTATGAGATCCGCAGAAGAGCTAAAGTTAACGACGTACAAATCGTACCGTACGACCGTTCAAAGAATTGCTCGTCAAAAGTGGTGAGGTACATCGCTCGTGCAGCCGATGGCTGTTGGGAACGAAAGGTTCCAAAATAGCGACCAAGGTTGCATTTGATGTATTTAAAGTTATGCTGCTAGCCGATGTAGGCTTTGTGCAGCTTTATCGAAAATGAGGCCGTGAAAACAGATGTCCACGGACTAGAAAATTTTTACGCTGGCGCTCGTACCTCAGTTACAATGAAAACGTGCACACGCAGAGAACTATACCCATGTAGGTGAATAGTGTAGTTAGTAGGTTATAGTGTATGTAGGACGAAGCGAGGACTACTCGGCGGTCGGGAGTGACGCGGGCCTCTCCGGACCGCCCTCGCTTGAACGCGGATTAGGCGGACGCGGCGGCCGAGTCATGTGTATGTGAGTGGTGAATGATTTATGCATCGAGACCTACGGGGCTCGATGTGAGGTACGTATCCTGACCTTGAGACGGGGGAGTGGAGATTATTTAAATTCCGCTTTAATAGCGGCGAGAATGCAGACCTCGTCGAGGACAACATTGGTGAGGTAGAGCGCGAGGGCTTTAAGCTCCTCGGCAGGCGAAAGGGAGTAATCAAGGCGTCAGTAGGTGTATCAACGACAAAGTCAAGGTCACTGAAAGTTGCTGGATGCAGGCAGCCCAAGACAAGTCATTATGGCAATATTGGGGAAGGACTATGCCTTGCTTTGCGCGTTTATCGGCTGCTATATGACAATAATGTATATTTTAAAGAGCATTATTATCATTTGCTATCAAGCACGCAGGGATGAATAAATAATATCGGTCGCAATTTGATTTTGATTGAATATATAATACGTTCGGCTAGCGTTCAGTTGGCCGTTAAATTAGTCGTAATATAATAGCGGCATAAAAGTTTTTTAGTTTTTGAAAGGATATCCTTTCCATAATTGTACGTGTTTCTTCTGTGTATAAAATAAAAACAGATAGTGATAGTGAATATTTCCTAATAAAATTGTTATGTAAATGAAAACAAGGATATAGCGAAATTTATTTTTAACAACACAAAAAAAGGATTCAGTATTATTATAAAATATTTTTCTACAAATTTGCTTAATTTTAAAGCTAAGTATTATTTGCCAGTTGGATATTTGAAAAATAAAAGCTACTTTTACCATATTTTTAAAAGTTCCCAGAAGTTTTAGTTGACATTGTCGAAGCTTCTCTGCATCGTTAACGAAACGAGTCGAATTGCGTTCTTTTAATTATATAATTAGTTAAGATTATCGTCTTCTGGGGTATAAATGAAAAAAGAATATTTGTTATTGGAAATCCTTAAAAAGATGTAAACCTTATTTAAAATATAGCAAATAATTTGGCAAAAGTTATACTATATATTAAAATATTATTCGTTTTTTTAATAATTACACGATTAATTGTAATCTAGTAATGACCTTTTACGTAAAAGTTTAATGTTTAGTCTATATTTAGGGTAATGTCTGAAACGTAAAACACTATTGATCGTTAACAGATGAATAAATTTAGAAAGAAATGCTATTCAAGAAACGAAAGACATTTAAACGGTTCCGAAGAGTCGTGACTGGAATATAAATTAGAGGCGGGTCTAATGATTTAACATTTAAAAACTAATTTAAAAATTTAGACATGATATATGTCAGTACTGTAATCAGAAGTAATTGTTTATGTTGTTAATACTGTTCAAATAATGCTTTATAAATAAATAAAGTATATTATTTAAGAATATCTTGTTTATAAACGAGAGTCTTCAAATTTTAATAACTAATAGATTCATTTAATTAGTGCAAAAGAAAAATAATATCACAATATAAATTATCTGTAAGTTATGAAAAACTTATTATTATATATTTATATATATATAACTTATTATTATATGTCTTTTGAATCCTTTTTCTATTAAATACGCCATCGCTTTCTTTGTTATCAGTTCATCAAAACGCTAATCTTTTATTTTGTCTACTAATATTATTACTGAAAACGTAAGATATTTGTAGTATTCTCTACATTTGACATTTTTCCTATATTAGAAAATACATGTGTTTCAGTAGTGAAAACATTAAAAAAATCATCAAAAATGTGCTTCAAAAATCGAAGAAAATAAAAATGCATTAAAAAATATAATCACAAACCAGTTTAGATATTATATATATGAGTGTGGATGGTTGTATGTGGAGATTAGTTGTAATTAATAACTACTAAACAAATATTAGCAACAATTAGCCCATCGCTTTGGTAAGTGGAAGTAGCAGTAGGCAGGTCATAGCGCTCAAAACAGATGACCACTAAGGCCTTGAGCTTTTGGAGTGGATATCACGGACAGACAAGCGCAGCGTAAGACGTCCACCGAACGTGCATAGATGACTTTTTTAAGGTTGTCGGAAAGCGCTGGTCGCAGGTCTCTTCCTACGGGTCCTATTGAAAAACATGGCGGAGGTCCATTTCTAACAGTAGAGGTACCACGGCTGAAACAATGATAATGTAATAATTATTAAAATACAGTTATTAAAAAAAATTAAATTAGTATTGTGGTACAATGGCCCTGATAGTAAATACAGCAAACACAATAAATACAATTCCTCATATTAAACTCGTGTACGTACGTCGTAACTTTGTTTATTATTTTATGCAAGAGCATTTGAACTTGTGTTATACAAAAATGGCAGCGTCGGCGTCATGACAGAGAGTTTGATACTTTCGCGCCATTCAAGCATTTCGTTTCAAAATAATCTTATACTCAGCAATAATGCTGATATATCTATTAGGTGATATATATTTGACTAAGAATCCTATAAAAACGTACCAAAAAGCAATTCAAAATAATGTTACTAAACTTGTTTCACTCGCGATAATAAAACAAGTAAACAATATTTAGCTACTCTTTATTACTTTACTAATTGTCCATCTTTTAATTATACGAATCGCATGATTCTGAGATGAATTAAAACAACTTACAAAGAGTAACAGAAAGCAAGGGGAGGTTTGCTGGCAAGTAGCCAGATGTCTCTAGCAGTTACGTGAAAATTGCTACTTTGTTTTCTTAACACAGGAAAGATGATTGTGTAATTCGGTACAAAGAATTAAAAAATGTATTGCAACTATAATCGTAAATACTGCATACAATATTTAATCTAATTTAAAGAGTAACTATCGAGTTTCTTACCTTCTTGACTCAGTTATTTTTGATTAAATTAATATTCTGAATACAGAAGTAGTTTATGGTGAATATTGAGACCAATAATACTACGTATAAATACATATTTAGTTGTACAATATTATCTCAATGTCTTGAATTTTCAAATGTTCTCAGCAAAGTCTATTAATAATAAATATATAAAAATTTTTAATCAAATTTTTATTAACTTTAGTACTAGTAGTATAAAATTTAGTACGAAATAAATAATTTTAAGATAACCGTAAATGTTAGCAACATGCCGTGTTATTATATAGTCATTAGACCAGAATTGTAGTCCCCACGCAAAACGATACAATTCCTTTACAACGCTTTTAAGGTGTTAAATCTTAAGAATTTAAAAAATTCTTTTCTTTTTTGTGTGCAGTGCCTTGTCTCATCCAATCAGGTATGGTTGTAAATAGTAAAATATTGTATCTTTAGTTACATGGGAGATATATTATATTAAAAGACAAATAAAGAATGCATATCCCTAAATCGTGCAGGCACTGCTATAAATTGTCATATAAACTGCTTCTTAAGTTTTACGACTGCGGCTGCTTCTCATCTTAATGTGGATAGTCATAAGCCGACTTAGCGAGTGCGTGTAAGTGTTATTGTAAATTTTATAAAAACATAGGAAAAATGCAAACACGTCATTGTCTAGTGATACAAGATTTTTTTACGCATTAGCAATTTGCACGGATTTGAAATGGCAGAATGCCTAAAAACCTAAAACCTGCCGAACTTCAATTAGATCAATTGTTATTGTTGGAATAACGAGATAAAAAGACTACATACTTCGACAACACTGTATCAACACGTGACAAGAGCATGTTTCAAATTTGTTGTTGGTTAATTTTATACGAATTCGTAAAACATGATCGCCAGAGACGGAATTAACTAGTACATCGACATGGAAAAGCTCTATGTTGAACAGTGATTAACTGCAGAAAGCATTGCGGGATTTTAATATATTTTTATACATATGTATGTCTACCAGATTTTGCTAAATTACTAAATGTAATTTGTGAATTCATGTATTCAGTATGTTTAGGTCGACATATGTCTGAGAATAATTTTTTAAATTACGACTAAATTTATACTTATATTCTATGTAAAACGCTTGCTTGTTATTAATGTATTCTTCATTCAGTTGTCATAGTAAAGTTTTCTTTTAAAATATTAAAAAAGAACTCACGTAACGGAGATTGATGAAAGAAAGTTTAATAGCGATATTTTATATGTTAATACATATTTATATAAAACAAACCAGTTTAATATTTTATATTACTGTTTAGGTCAAGCTTAGGTTAAATCAGCGACCAGAACACTCAAGAAACAAATATATTGGTTAGTTTTCTTAAGTCAACAAATGCACTGCTTCAAGGTTTATACGAGTACATTATAAATACGGACAGTATGACATAACGATACGCTCCCACTGTTTTCCAAACGAAGTCTAGAGGATTCTCATGCATTTTAAAACAAATATTAAAATGTCAACTATTGACAATCGAGAAATTCAGCAAAATCATTTATTAATTTAAAATTTAATAGGTTTTCCTTTTTTAAGGATTACAGCATGATGTCCTGAGTTAAGCTGAAGGCAAAATCCTTCTCTTTATGAGGAGGCCAAAGAACGTCTTCCGTTTCACTCTTCATCCATGTACCAACTAGAGGAAAATTTATCCGTGGGAGCCCAGCCAATATGTCAGCCTCTGGTAAAATCTTTGTAACATCTTGGAGTAATTTTACGTCGGCCATCGCGCAGGGCAGTCGCGCATCGTCGGGCACCTGAAAATTTGATAATTTTTTTATATGTTATGCTTCCATATAATATACTATTAATAAGTTTCTAATAATTATAAATAGGTTTTTTTATAACCTCTACAAATGTTACTAGAATAATTACAAGAAAGCAAATTTGTTCTCCGTTGAGTAACGTTTTACGCATAATAAGATAAATCAAGCTTTTTATTCTGTGCGAGATGGACTGACAATTAATGTAAGCTAGTATACGTTCAAATAATAGCTAAAACATGTCCACTGTAACACAATGTATAACAGTCATTTAAATTGTAATAGTTGTTTAACTGTTTGAAAAATATTTTAGTTTAGGTATTATAAATACCTCCTTGCATTGAACGCCGAAAGTGCCGAGGTATCTTGGAGGGCTAGGCTTGGCGCTCTCATCTGCACTACCACCGGCTGTTTGTGCGCTTGGTGCTATTTCGTAAGGACATACATGTTTAGCTCTACGCTCTGCTCTTTCCGCCACTTCATGTACAAACAACTTAACTTTAACTTTAACTTTATATAATAACTTTATATAATGATTATAATTCGAATTAATATTTTTAAATATTTATTTGTTCGATCCCGAAAATATAGAAGTCTACTATACAAAGTCGTTAGTAACTTATCATAACCCTTATTATAATCCCTATGTTAAAAGGTTCCTATTAAAGAGGCTCGACTCTAGCGGTTTTGTCCATAGTCCAACAAATTACGCACACACACACACACATATATATATACATATATATATGTATATATAAACATCTATGTGTACATATACACACACGCACATATATATATATATATTTTAATGTAATTTATTTTTTATTTTTTGTGAACAATTTAGAAAAGTACGTAATGTATATAACATTACGTACTTTTCTAAATTGTTAATTTGTTGTGAATCAAACCAACAGTGATATTGATAAAAAACTACTCAACCACTAGGAGAGTAATGATGCCTTGCTAGGCAGAGCAGAGAAAATATTTAAAGTAAGTTACTCATTCTAAAAAAGTTACGATCTTCAAGATACTCTGAATCTTGACCCGAGTGTCGTGGTTCAGAGTTAGTTGGAGATCACTTACGAAACTACCCTAAACAGGTTCACGTTGTTCCTCAGTCGAAGGTCCACTGAAGCAAACAACTTTCTGTTGATCGTCTCATGCCTTGCCAGATTATTCAACACCGTGAATTTGATAATTAATTACAAGTTTGTCAAAACCATGTAACATATTATAATGTTAAACACACAATACAAATGATCATCATATTAGTGAATATGCCAATCTCATCCCTATCACGGATCCAGGTATTTGGCACAAGTGTGCCAACCACTCGGATCCGAAAGATGATTATTACAATAAAATAATAACAATATAAATTCGTACATATTATGAAACATTTATTCATACTTAATCAAAATTTACGTCAAAAATGTTGGTTCCTGCCTATTATTTTTATTTATTTGAAGAGCGACAATAGAACGTTTCTACTCGAAGGATTGCTATAAAAATATTGTATAAAATATGTACCTATTTGTGCCCTGATGACATCTAACACGACATGTAGTAGAAGTTTTATCTATCTTTGTTATTGATGACATTACAACTACAATTTTTTTTAAAATAAGGCACAATGCAGGCATCAACTTAAAATTTGATATGATTTGATATCAGAAAATTACTATCTATATACGTACACTTGCTAAACGGAGTGACATTTGGAAACAATTTTACGTATCCGTAAATGGTGGTCCTATTTTTGATTTTGCGTAGTAAATCATAAACAGCGAGTCCATCACGTCTTTCCAAAAAAGATTAAATTGTCTGATTATGAGCTGATTACAAATATATTCTAATGCTTTTTGTCACATCCATAGTAACATTCAGAATAACACGTTTAAAAAGGTACATAACCTATGTATGTAAGAATAATAAGTGTGTTAAAGTTATTCGGATCTGAAATAAGGAAATCTGTAAACGAATGAACGTGACAGACACAGAGCCTAGCGGATTAGTCCATTGAAAATTGTACTTTGCAAGAAGCTGCAGTGGGCTGTTCACATAGCGCGCAGAACATTAGCAGACGCTGGATGCAAGCAGCTACCATCCGATCCTATTGGAAATATATGAGAGAGGCCTTTGTATGTCCAGCAGTGGACGTTTTATGACTGAAATGATAAAAATAATGAATTAGATGTTATTAAAATTAGTATGCTATTGTAGCACGATCAGACCTTCCAATAGTAAAACTAAGTATACAATATTTAAACCTGTACAGCGTAGTTCGACTTTAATTTACCCCAAGCTCATCCTTCAAATTGCCCTCTCGCATGTGGTAATTGCGAACGTTGTCGATCACCTCCTGTGGGAATTTCTCGGGATTAGAGCTCATGTACCTATACACGAACAGGTCACAACCGATTATCTTGAAACGATGCTTGAACACGGGTACGATCGCTCCTGTAAAAATATTAGATTGAATTTTACATTTATTAGTTACACAATTAAAAATTTATACTTTTATTTAATCATCACATGTAGAGAAGAGGGATATAACCGCTTTTCAAACGTTCCTGTTTAAAAAGCGTGTTTTGTACACGGGTCAGGAATTACGGGTCGTTAAATAAATTTTTTTCACTGCAGTAAGCTATGAAACATTTGTGAATGTTTTACATTTTATGTACCGATTTATTTATACACACCAATTTATTCGTACCAATATAAAATTTATCTAACATAAAATAAGTCGGGAAGTTCGGACTGGATTTCGGTATTTCCAATAACATAGCTTTTAAGAATTTTCCTTCTTGAAATCCGGAATTTCTTTGCGGAACCTCACCGATTTCAATAGTGCTGTCCGCCAGACCATAAGAAAATACGAATTATCTACTCTTACCTGCTGGATAAATCGAATTCAACATGCAAAGGTATCTATCGTAGACGCTAACGAAAAAATATGTTAAAATTTAAATATTTATTTAGTCTTTAAATAACTAAAAGATTCTTTTGTTAAAAACCCTGCTTATAATATTAAGTTCAAGTTCATATTTGTGGTTTAAGTTTAAATTTTCAGTTAATAGCAGATGTGAAACAACAGGTTTCTAGAATATTAATATAGAAATAAGCTAAATGTCAACCTTTAAACGATTTATTTATTTCTTAATAATCCTCTTGAAAATATATACATCGCCGCTCTTGTAAAACCAAGGCGATACGGCGTTTTCGATGCGGCAACAAAAATAGTAAAAAATTATACTACAATAATTTTCACGGGTTAAATAATGTTATCATAATCATTACCACCATTGTGAAAAATAATTTTTAATTTCCCGCCAATTTGTGATAGTTAATGATAGAATGGGATAATTCTTTGTATTATTCTTAAACTGCCTAATTATAAGATATTTTAGAGCCCTCAGCGTAATTTACTGTAATTCTGAAAAGTTCCGTCCTGTAACATAACATTCACTTTTAAAAAAAAGATCATCGCTATCCCTCTCACCATTTATTATTTATTTATGTAAACATGAGGATTAAATAAATGAATTGTAAGACATCTTATGCAAGTCATGAATAAAGTCTTTCTTGGCGACTTTATGTGTAAAACACGTCAACCTAGATGAAAAATAGACCGTACACACATAGGAAATCAGAATAAAAATGGACATTGTTTACTGGTAAGCTAAATCTTACAAGAACATTAGTATTGCATATAATTTCATGATATGTTTTTATTTTTGTAACATTTAAGAAATAATTGTAAAACAAAGTAGCTGTGAGTGTTGTGAAGTAATTAATACTCGAATTAATGCTGAGAGTTGCATCTTCAATTAATTTCGGAGAAAAAGTCTCAGGTTAAATAAAATTTGGTGAAAAATATGCTATTAATCCATTATTAATTATAATTTTGCATATTTCATATTATAGAAACCTAATCAATTATATACATATTTAATGCTAATCCTTCTATCTAATCTTACTATATAGCTTAATCTATGTTAATTTAAAGCAGATGTGTATACATGTACAGTTTTTATGTAATAAACATAGCCTCCGTGGCGCAATCGGCTAGCGCGTTCGGCTGTTAACCGAAAGGTTGGTGGTTCGAGCCCACCCGGGGGCGTTTTTTTAAATTATTATAATCAACATTGATCTATCATATGATTTCCTTTCTTCCACCGCTACGTCAAATTTGAATTTAAACTAATAAAAAAGACCTTTCCAACAAAAGTTCATCTATCTGTTCGAATATCGCCTTTGGTTGTTTTTCATACGTGTCTATAGATAGCAGTTCCACTTACAACGAATCATGAATTATTAATTTGTTATTATTACATATAGACTTTGACTGTTTTCAATTTCTCAAGATAAAAACATTTTTTTTTAATTATAATTGGCAAAATTAAACATAGAGGTAGCATCTCCTACATCAATTAAATAAGCGCTGTTTCTTTCTACTCATTGTTCTTCTTGATAGAATTAACGTTTCAAATCTGGCAGTACCATATCAAGCAATTAGGCCCAAAGATACTATGTGTCAGTATATATTTAAACTTATATTATATCTTCAATGATATGACGTTTGAAAGTGCAAAGCCTGTTCGAAATTTACCAATTGATAAAAATAACAGAGTTCGTCTAAAAAATAAGGGTCACGCAATGTATACAACAAATCAAATCTTGCTATTAAAAATCGGAAGGGGTCTTACCGGTAGAGTGTCATATCTTCAGTAATAGTAGAAATCATTTAATAGGACATAAATAAATATTACATACACTATTATAAATAAAAACGCTCTTAAGATAACCTAATAATATATAATGTTCATTAAGTAGTTATGGTAAATAAAGTATTTTCAGTTTTGTTAACCTTAGATAACCATTTTACATTACTACTTCTTAACCATCCTCTTACATTACTAAATTTGTTTTATTGCTTTTAAACCATTACAACTTCTAACTTGTAATTTTCACTGTAAAAAAGAGCTATATTACTTTCCTCAATGAAAATAAATCAAATAGTCGTAACGCTACTATATGCTGCGTTATGCAAACGAATGCATGTAAAAACTTATTTTATCGATGAATGAGACCTGGTAAAATTTTAAGGTAACGTGCAACAAACCCGTTTAAACGCAGCGCGCGGTGATCAGTCGTCGCACATCTTTTAACGTGTAAATACGTGACCGAAAACATGGCGCCGTTAACTTTATCAAGTCCGGAGGTACAGTCGTTCTTCGTACATTCAGCAATTTTAGCACTGAAGGTGCTATGCGTTGGAGTTTTAACAATAATTAATCGTATGATACGAAAAGTATTCTCGAATCCAGAAGACGCTAAACTCTTCAGAGGGAATGTTAAGTACGACGACCTCAACGTGGAGCGGATTCGTCGAGCGCATTTGAATGATTTAGAAAATATTCCAGTATTTTGGGTCTTGGGAGCATTATATTTGACTACGGGACCCATTTCTACCTTGGCTATTATGCTATTTCGAGTGTACACAGTATGCCGAATTATTCATACTATTGTTTATGCTGTTATTCCTATGCCACAACCAACACGCGCAATTGCTTTTGCCATTCCGGTTTTGATCAAGTGGTATTTGGGTATCCAAGTTGTATTATATTATATAACCGCTGTGTAATTAAAAAGGTATTTATATAAACTATACATATGTTCTTTATTGTCTATTTATACCTAAAGTGCAAATAAATAAAAAACATGTTGTACTAAAATTACTGTTTTTTGTTATTGTCATATTAAATCTTTTTTTAATTAAACTATTAGGAGTGCTGAGCTTAAAATAAATACTATTATGAAATAATTGATCTCATGTTATTAAATAATTCCTATATTATATAATATTTTGAATTAAAAATTATAAATACCGCTATTTTTATTTATTTAGTAACTGTTAATTCTAGAAGCGTACCGTTACTACGGACGTTATGTTTCACAATCTCGGAGTTTGTGTAATGGCCATGACCAGAACTTACATTCGCTTTTAGGAGAGCTACTTTGTCAACGTTACTTCAAACAATCTCTGAAATTTATTTTTTACATTTAAATCCATTTTGATATACTAAATATACTCTCGTTCGACTAATTCAACTATAGCTTGTAAGGAAATTAACCATTAAACATTAAGAAAAAATATTTTTTTAAAAGGGATACGTTCGCAACTCTGATATCACTTTCATTATTTCGGTTAAAAGAACAAACTTGCAGCACAAATATTTTGTAAGATGAATATTTAAATAATAATTCTGACATTGACGCTACTCATGCAACAAGAGCCGTCTGCACCTTAATCAGAATTTATTGAGCTTTAAAATTTTAGAGTTAACTTTTGATTTTTGCTTGTATGAAACCATTAAGTAATCCTTAACACACTGATCACTTTCATTGGCAAATGGCATTTGAACCAATATAAAAAAATTGTAGAAAATTAAAAGATTTATCTACGGTTGAACACAAAATTGCTTTCATATTTTCTTCGACTAGACGAAAGAGCAATAAATAACCGGTAGCTTAACTTTTATTACGGACGAAGCGTTCAATAATTGAACTTGCAATAACGAGATTTCGATAATTACAACATTGCAGCGGACATAATAAAGAGACTTTCTCTGTTTTTTATGATGTAGTATTTCTATTCGAGGTATATTAAGGATTTTTTAATAATATTTACTTATACATCTATTTCATATTTAACTTGAAAACTTTAACAGGCTCTACTATCTATTATACCGATTGAAAAACATTTACGATTTTTTTAAATATATTATAATTTGCTGGTAAGCAGTCGTTGTTTCACAAGAGATTTATTAATTATAAAAAGTCATCTCCAACTTTATCACAACGAGCCGATGTTATCTAACATTTAGTTATACTTTTTTAAGTTGACAATAATTTAAGTTTTTTTAATTTTTTATACTACTGTGTAAGAAAATGTCATTGTTTTACTTCTGCATGTAAACCGCTGCGCTGGCTACTTTTTAATTTTCAATTATGTAATTGTTATTTTTTTTGTTCAGTTTTACCTTAAAAATATAGTTGGGTTTGAAATTTACCTTGGAAAAAGCCGGGTTGTACAACTTCGGCCTCTCTCTGCAGATTTCGAATGGTTGCTTTATTACATGTTACGTAAATAAGCGTTTCCTTTCTTTTTTGCGCACTTATACATACTTCAACATTATTAACCTGGTGCGGAATTACTCAAAACAAATACAGATTGGAAAAATAATGCTACAATACTTTCGTTGCTTTCTCTTGGTCTTTTTCTCTTATTTGATCATGAATCATGTACTTATTGGTAACCTTCGTACATGTTACGTCTTTATTTGCTACGGTAAAATACATTCTTTTCAATTAAATGTTTAATAATTACATCTTGTACAAACATTTTTGGTATTACTAGGATAAATAACTGAGAACACCTTAGATAGTAAATATGACCAAATTATAAAAATGTCATCTTTCAAATAAATAATTAATTTGAAATAGCAGTAAAAACTTAGTATAATACCGTTAAAATCTTACATAGAACTAACTTTATACAAAGTTCACCAAATTTCCGTACAAAACAAATTTCCGTAGTGATAAATTGTTTTTGGCCGGCGACAATAATAATGACATTAAAAAGATTAAAAATTCAAAGAACGAAATAGATTTAAAAAAGCTAAATCTTTGGCAAGCCAACAAGTTTATTACGTACACAAGCGGTACATACGTATGGGTTATTAACGAATTTTTGTACACAAAGCACTACCATAATTTAAGGTCACACATAATATTTTTACCAAAGGTCGTCGAAAGATGTCGGAAGCAGACCGCTCCACCTTATAGGTAAACGTCTAGCGCTACACTTGCCGTTTCGTGGTCTCAACTCCAAAACCTTACAGCATCGGAATCTACCTCTTTTTTACCCTATATGGCATGCACACTGCTACTTCAACTTGCCAGTCCGCTGGTCTTTATCGATTATATTCTTTCGTCTACATATCTCCTCATTTCTGACAAGTTCTGTTGGGAAATTTATGGAAAAGTCCTATGTAAAGCTGTAAACCTTCTACTGCTGCATTATTGATAAATGATGAATAAACCTATATTTCGACTAGTAGCGCGGCACCACGCGTTAGCCGTACAAAACATGCGGTATAAAAGTTTTTTTTTGTTCTAATGGACTTTATAAAATATAAACAGAATTGGTAGTGAATATATCTTAATAGAATTGTTATATAAATAAAAAACTAGTGAACTGCGAAATTTACTTCAAACACCACACATGTTATCAAAAAAAGAAATAAGCATCCAGTAGTTATAATAGAGTCGTGATAAGAAACTACGAACATCGCCTATCATAATATTTTTTATGAAAACATATGTTGTAAAATTTTGTAAAATATGAGGGATTCTGAAATATTCCTTTTTTTATGTATATGTATGACACTAACAATTAGTTACATTGTAAATAAAATCAGTGTTCTATTATATTAAAAAAACACAGTTTTTACTGAAAGTAGATTTTTTGAGATTTAACTAAATTAAAAACTTTGTTCTTCGATTTATCAAAATTATCAATGTTCAATAAAATGATAGAAGATTGTTATCATACGGAGCGTAGCAGATTGTATTAAGTTTATAGGTCACGTTATCGAAATCACGATAGTTCAATATTTATTAGAAGATATTTTAATTATATGCATTATATTTTAATTAATATTATAATAATTAAGTTGCAAAGGTTATTGAACTACATTTAAAAATATATATTTCTCCATTGAATAACTAGCTTAAAAATCTAAATCAAATCTCTGTGGAATAAACACTACAAGTTTTACTGAAAATAAGGAAATTAGTCTCAAAAAGTATCCATTTTACGTCAAAGGTGTACTTCGAGTTTAATTGGCGAGTGCATTGCCTTGTAATTTGCCGGACGGCATACAAAGTCTATGTCTAGCGGAAATTTCCTCAAAGCACGGAAAATGTTCACAGTCAAAACAAGCTCGGACAGCAAACTGGGCTTTGTTCAATTTGTAAATTCCAAATACATTTTCCGTTAATTTAAAAACTTTCTATAAATGCTAACAGTTCCCCAATTAGTCGCTCAGTCTGGTTTGTATTCGTTGAATTTAATAATTAATTTCTTTGTGATCATTCAATGTTAAATGTAAGACGAAACTTAAAGAATATAATAAGTATTAATTACCAAGAGGAAGTTGTGAAAATGTATGAGACCCGAATTATTATAAGATGATTATTACGCAGACAAACTAAAATAACGACGTAGCTCTTCACATGAGCAATTCTTCATTGCTCTTGTGAAGTGGCAGTGTCAGACTCCGGCCGTCCGCCGTCACCACTAAGTTCTTATTTCGCTTTCGCTTGCTATAGGCAATGGTAAATTAGTACAATAGGAAACGGAGACTCGGTCTCTTGCTGGCTCCATTGGTTGCTTTTATCGGAATACTGACAAACTCAGCACCTAGAAATTACAATTAAGAAAATTATAACATAGCGGATGTCAATTTTTTTCTGTTCATTTATCATTATATTTAGTATCACATTCAATAGTCAGTAATTTTAGATCGGCAACTTAAGATAAAAATGGCTAGCCTCGAGAATATACGGCTTGCATATTTATAAACTAGGAAGTTAAAGTGTGATTGTAGATGATAATCCACCCGTAACCGTAGAAAGACAAAAGTAACATGGCCCACGGAGTTGGTAAGTTGACGTGGCAGTGGAGAGACAACGTAGTGCGGAAACCAGAGGGCCAGTGGGACCTTGGGGTTCTCGAGTGGAAACCACGTACAGGCAAACCAAGCGTAAGATGTCCACCCACAAGATGAACAAACAATCTCGTTAAGATCGTCGGAAGACGCTGGATACAGGCCACATTCAAAAAGTTCTGTTAAAAATTTCTAGAAAAAGCCTATGTCCATCACGTATATTCCGACCAGTACCGCTGCACCACGCGTTAGGTTAGCTGTACCAAAAACGCAATATAATAGTTTTTTTTATAAACGTATGATTTCCATAATTGCGCGTGTTTCTTCAATCGATGTTTATAAAATGTAAACAGACATGTTAGTGAATAGTTAGTGTTTGTCCTCACAGAATTACTATCTGAATGACTACTAGAAAACTGCGAAAAATTTATTTCAAACGCCACACACATTCCTATAAAAAGGCATCTAGTACCATTTTAAAATATTTTTCTATAAAATTGGTTCATGTGAACCCAAGCATTATTTTCAAGTCGGCTATTTGAAAGAGGCTATAGGAAAGCTGCTTAGTCCGTAATTTTACTCTGCATTCTACACAAGACGAGTGTAATCGAGTGGCTTTAATTAACTAGTTAAGATTAGTGTCTTCTGAAGTACATGAAAATAGAGTATTTGTTGAGTATGTGTTTTTAATATTTCCCCGAATAATTATAATTTCTTAATAAACTTTTGTGTAAAAGTCCAATGTTTAGTCTATATTTAGGGTAATGTCTGAAACGCGAAACACTATTGATCGTTAACAGATGAATAAATTTAAAAAGAAAAGCTATTCAAGAAGCGAAAGACATTTAAACGGTTCCGAAGAGTCTTGACTGAAATGTAAATTAGAGGCAAGTCTAATGATTTCACATTTAAAAACTAATTTAAAACATTAGACATAATTTATATCAGTACTGTAATCAGAAGTAATTGCTTTAGTTCTTAATACTATTAAAATAAATCTTTACAAATACATAACGGGTATTATTAAAAAATATCCTGCATATAAATAAAAGTCTGCAGATTTTAATAACTTATCAAATCATTTTATTGGTGCGAAAGAAATCCAATTTCGCAATATAAGTTATCTGCGATGAAGACGTATGAAACTTATTATTATTTATTCCTCGAATATAGTTCATGGCTGAAGTTACATGTGTGATCTTTTAGGTTTTTTTTTCTATCCCCTTATCACCCTGTCTGAACTCTCTTCTCGCAATATTCGCAGGTAAACTCAACTCGGCAGTCTTTGCAGTTAAAATACAACGTAATTAACGGCCGTTAATATGACTGGTCTCGTATATTTTAGTCATTTTCATAACTTTCTCTTTTACGGTATTTCATTAAGGGGCAGTGCCGCTGATATTAACTATACATTATTTTATAAAAAGAATCTGTACGGGCTATTTATTACTTACAAACTAGAGATCCCGTGAATATTTTTAAAGAAATAGGTATTTTAACGGTGGCTTCGCAATACATTTTTAATAACACACCTTTTATGCGCTATAATTTAAAATATTATATAAAAAATTGAGGCAGACATATGATACATGAATACAAGAAATAAACATACAATACCTAAATTTCGTGTTCAAATACTTAACAAATTCGTTATGATGTTGGGTAAAAACATATGAAATAAAGTTTCAAACATATTTTAGACTTCTTTTGTTTTTCAGTTTTAAATCTAAAAGTAAAAGTATGTTAAATGAATCTTATAATACATTCAGGAGTTTTCGGTTGTTCGAAATATGTGGAACTGTTTATGACTCATGTGGACTATTGGTATTTTAATGTACCCATTAAAAATATCAAATTTCATTAAAAAAACACCTATTGAGTTTCTGGCCGGCTCGTCTCAATAGTTCAGCGTTCTGAATCGGTGCTAGCTTATTATTTATAATATTAAAATAATCGTTCATTCAATAGCACATGTAAATTTCTGCTTAAAAAAAGACATTCTGAATTAAATACGCCAATTCTTTCTTTATCGTAACTCTTATCTATTGTATTGTTATTAATTTGTGTATTCATTTTATTACTGAACACTCGATATTATCGTAACATTCGGTACATTTAACATTCTCCTTATCTTAGAGAATACATGTGTCCCAGTAGTGAAAGCATAGGAATCATACTTGTAAAGTCCAAAAATAGGTGTAGCTAAATGTTATAAACAGAATCGAAAAAGATTCGCGATAGGCCTGCGTGCCACTCGAGTAAGATATCCGCGTTGTCGAAGCCGTCATTCCTTTCACATACCTTCTTTTCCATTCGTTGAGTGACTCTAACCTTAGTTGTCGCTTGACAAATGAAACGGGGCATCTCTTATATTCCAGATTTTGGATATTTACCAATCATGTATGATAAATAGTTATAATAAACAGCTAAATTAAACAAATATAAGCAACATGGCTCAGCGGGTTGGTATAGTGGAAGTGGCAAAAAGCAGGTCCCAGCGCGGAGAACAGATGGCCGCTGCGGCCTTAAGTTTCTGTAGCAGAGATCATAGACCAGCACGCATAACGTAGGGTCCATCCAAAAATTGGGTAAATCACCATTTTAAGATCGTCGCAAAGCGCTGGTTGCAGACCTCTTCAAACCGGTCTTATTGGAAATCTATGGGAGTGGTATGTATCAGGCAGTGGAGGTATCACAGCTAAAATGATAATGATGAAACAGTTATTAAAACTGAGTAATTAAAAATATTGAAGTTTGTATTACGGTGTAATTGCTTGCTATTTCTTGAAATAAACAGTAAATACATTTTCAATGTTTTTTTTTTATTTTTTTAAATGGTCCCCGCTGTTGGGGACCTCTCGTTCCCCTATCTCGTGTGGGACAGGGACTTTTTAATTCTAGTAATTTATTTTATTTTGCAATATTATTTATTGTTCAAATATTTAACACGTATTATTCCTTTTATTTCTATATTTTAGTGTCCGTTTTATTTTTACTTATTGCATTTATTACCACCTTCCTGCAGTAGCTGAGGAAGCATTCTCTCTCCCCTTCGTCTTGCATGATGGCCGAGACATTCCTTTCCTCTATCTTTTTGCCCATCCGGCATTCGGAATCTGCGCGCAGTCTTCCGAACGTCGGACAGTGGGCCACAAGGTGGACCACGGTCTGGCCCACGCCCGGTTCACAGAAGCACGAGGGGTCCTCCTTGAGCTTGAACCTGTGAAGGTACTCAGAGAACCCCCCGTGACCCGTGAAGAGCTGGGCCAAGACCGTATCCATCTCGACACTGCGGAACACGCGGTAGGCTGAAATGGCGTCCGGGAAAAATATCCTCGTCTATTTTCAATGGTTATAATAGAGTGATTAGTTTTATAACTGATTATAAAGTATTCTGTGAATATTATGTGATAAAATATTAACTATAAATTTGTGCCGAATACTTGGTAGTTTTCATCTAAATGAAAAACCTTCTAGGTTGACTTAGCTTTGTTTATTATTTTTTGCAAGACCATTTAAACTTGTGTTATACAAAAAATGGCGGCTTCGTGACAGAGGGTTGGACAGATACTTTCGCGCCATTCAAGCATTTCGTTTCCAAATAATTTTGTACTCAGCAATAATGCTGAGATATTTATTAGGTGATATATATTTCACTAAGAATCCTATGAAAACGTGCCAAAAAGCAATTCAAAATATTGTTACTAAACTTGTTTCACTCGCGATAATAAAAAAAGTAAACAATATTTAGCTACTCTTTATAACTTTACTAATTGTCCATCTTTTAATTATACGAATCGCATGTTTCGAAGATGAATTAAAACAACTTACAAAGAGTAACAGAAAGCAAGGGGAGGTTTGCTGGCAAATAGCCAGATGTCTCTAGCAGTTACGTGAAAATTGCTACTTTGTTTTCTTAACACAGGAAGGATGATTGTGTAATTCGGTACAAAGAATTAAAAAAAAACATCGCAACTATAATTGTGTATACTTTACTTCTACTACTACATTATTCATTCTAGGTTAACAATTAAATGTGTGAACAATAAATTGAACAAAAATAGTTGTAACGCTAAACAAAAACTTCAATCCCGCTTTAATAACAAAAAAAATCTAAGACATGTAGTATTAGATTTTTTTTGTAGGAAGTAAAATAAGATTATAACTAGTTTTTGTATGCATAAAAATGATTCATCCTTTTTTGGACAAATTATTAGCTTCTGTAATAGAATCCATGAAGACTCATTTCATTAATCCGCAAAAAATCAAAGCCTATGTTTATAAAGCATATTAGAATAAAAAGTTTAAATAGGAGACAAATATATTAAAAATTACTATCATGCTCATTTTTTATGTGACAAATAGAAAATTTATAAGACGAAAAAAAATTAAAATTGGTGTAAAGGAGTAAATATCGAGTTCCTTCTCAGAATCTTCTTGATGTACAAAATTCCGAACCATAGTATAATAAATTTATATGGAGCCAAGGAGGTCAACAATACTTTGGATAAATACATATTTAGATGTACATTATATTGTCAACGTCAAGACTTTTCAAATGCCCTTATCAAAGCCTATTAGTAATATAGTGTTTCATTATTTTATCAAAGTTTTATTAGTTAAAGGGGGAAATTTACGTAATAAATAACTTTAAGATAACCGTAAATGTTAGCAGTGCGTTTTAATATCTTTAATATTAAATCTACAGAATTGTAACAATGGCATTGCATCCTTTTTTATTTCTGTTCTGTTATCCAATATGGTAATATTAGTAAAATAATAATATATTAACCTTAGTTATATGGGAGTTATATTAAAAAAAACAAGTAAAGAATGCGTATCCCTAAATCTGACAAGCACTGCCATAAATTACCATATAAACTGCTTCTTAAGTTTTACGACTGCGGTTGCTTCTCATCTTAATGTGGATAGTCGTAAGCTGACTTAAATGCGTGGATGTGTTTATTCTAAAATTTATAAATACATAGAAAAAATGGAAATATGTCAAGGTCGAGAAGATTTTTTTACGTATTTATAGTTTACGCGGATTGGAAATGGCAGAACGCCAAGAGCGCTTTGACAATACCTCATTTTCAGTAACTAATCTTGAGAGCACCCTCAAAAGCTTCAATTCGGAGCGTTACTTTAATATTTTACTGGATTGGAAGACCGTCGAACTCGACTTCTTAGGCCATAGCGCCTCCATTTAGAGACCTTAGCTGAGACTGTAAACCAATACACTCCCAGAATTCCGTTTCGAAGGCACACAGTAGGTCCGAACCTCTACTCAATCAGTTGCTATCGTTGAAATAACGTGAATCAGGATTAATTCCTTCCATAAAGTCAAGTTTTTATGTCAGAATAAGGACCGTAAGGACCTTATTTTGCCATTAGACAAAAACATGCTTCAAATCTTTTGCTTTTGCTGGTTAATTTAATTTGAATTAATAAAGCATGTTCGCCAGACGGAATTTACAAGTACATCAATATGGAAAAGCTCTATGTTGAACAGTGGTTAACCGCAGAGAACATTGCAGCAAATATTTTTTATATCAAAGATACGAAACGATATAAGCTTTTGATAAATTACTAAATGCTATTTAAAAATTCGTGTATTCAGTGTATATAGGAAAACAAATAATATTTAAAATTACCACTAATTTATACTCAAGTTCTATGTAATTGTTAAAATTCTACATGTTAATATTAAAATATTTTTTATTCTTTTGTCATAGTAAAGTTTTCATTTAAAATATTTTACAAAAATTCATATAACCCAAATGAAAAAAGGTAGACAGTAGTATTTTTAAAATACGTATCATTATTAAAATAATCCAGCTTGTTTTTGATTATTACTGTTTAGGTTTTTTTGCATTTTTATTATATTATTTAATCATTCACTTGAAACAGATTTCTTTAAAACAATGACGTTAGCCACACTGAAAATTATAACTAGCGTAATACTTCAGGGTTAAAATCAGCGCTAAAAACAATCAAGTAACAAATATGTTGTATTATACATGTATTACATTTTTCTTAAGTCAAAAAAGCGCTTTAAACTTTGAACATTGTAAATACAAACAGCATATCAAATCGATACACTCACACTGTTTTCCAGACGAAAAATAAAAATAAAAATTGACAGTGCTCAAATACATATTAAATAATGCATTTTAAAATAGATGTTAGAATCGCTACCATTGACAGTGAAACGAAAAATCCAGCCAAATTATTTATTCGTACAAAATTTATTCGGATTTTCTCTTTTCAGGGTCACAGCATGGTGCCCCAGGTTCCGCACGTGGACAGCTAAAGGCAACATCCTCCTCTTTGTGAGGAGGGCAGGGAACGACCTCCGTTTTAGTCTCCATACATGTACTAACTGGAGGGAAATCTTCCCGTGGGAGTCCAGCTAATTTTTCAGCTGCTGGTGAAATCTTTGTCACGTCTTGACGTAATTTTTTAACTTTTTCGTACGCATCATGCGGTAGACGCATGTAGTCAGGCACCTGAAAATTTGAATTTTTTTTTAAATGTAATATTATAAATTTCCAATAATTATTAATGTTTTTTTATTTTAAAAAAGCTGATATAAATATTACTTGAATAATTACAAGAAAACTAATTAGTTCTCCGTTGCGAAATGTTTCACACATAATAAGGTCAAGCTTTTTATCCTGTACGAGATGGACTGACAATTAATATAAGCTAGTATACGTTCAAATAACAACTAAAATATGTCGTGTTATAACAATCATTTAAATTGAAATAGATGTTTAACTGTTTGAAGAATATTTTAGTTTAGGTATTATAAATACCTCCTTGCATTGAACGCCGAAAGTGCCGAGGTATCCTGGAGGGCTAGGCTTGGCGCTCTCATCTGCACTACCACCGGCTGTTTGTGCGCTTGGTGCTATTTCGTAAGGACATATATGTTTAGCTCTACGCTCTGCTCTTTCCGCCACATCCTGTAAAAATATTAACATTAGTTATATATGCCCAATGGTTCATTATCGAGACGATAAGCATGAGGCAGTTTTGTGCTTCAGCTGACGAAGCATTATGAGCGATAACCCAAAATACTGACATTTAAATATATATGTCATCATTATAAACTGTTATCAAATCAGCCATAGGACGTTGACTGCAGAACATAGACCTTCCTCATAGATTTTCAATTGGATCAGTTAAGTGCGACTGGCACTTGGGGTTATTCGAGGATCTTAACAAGGTAGTCTAGCCATCTCGCGGCAGAACGTCCTTCGCTGCGCTTGCCAGTTCCTAGTCTCCACGCCAGAATCTTAAGTCCCCAGCGGCCATCTGTTCTGCGCGCTATATGGCTCGTCCACTACAAAATATGTGTAATTTTGCTGTCTTATATTCGTTATCATTTTTAATTTAAAGCGAAGTATAAATCTCAATGTCAAACATATATAATGTTAGTATATTTTATGTTTTTATACGTACGAGTATATTAAGAATAAATTTGTTTGATTTTTTTTTTTCTTATAATATGTAATGGTTTTATTTTAGTCATTCAGTATTTTTGTAGATTTATTTCAAAACTATTAAAAATTTAAAGATATTATGATTGCCTTTAAAAGTGGTATAATAATCATGGTTTCAATACATAGACGACTACTGCAAAGCATGGGCATGTCCTAAAGGTATATATCGGGGAACATCCCATAATCACCACGCTGGGCAGGCAGGTTGCCGATTGCAGTGTGGTATTATGTTAAGTAGAGGACGCCGCTGTTCATCCTCTAGAAACTTTGTTTGTGAGCAATGGCAATCCTATACAATTAATGCACAAAGTGTGAATTATAAGTCTGTATCACGGAAATCGAACCTGCGACATATCAAGTCTCAATTCTGTACCACGCTGGGCTACTACTGATGCTCAGACTAGGTAAATGGGTACAATACTATTGGCCCATCACTGCTGAAGATCCTCCTTCAAAACTAAATAAGAGTGAATAGCCAATGTAGTAAAATATTATATATTTTTTCTAAACCATTTATATGTTCGACCCCGGAAATAAAGAACCTTTGACAGTCGTTAGTAACTAATTATTACCCATATTATAATCCTTATGTAAAAAGATTCCAATTAAAAGATTTCAACTCTAGTGGTTTTGTATAGTCCTAAAAATAACATATTTACGATTCAATCTTTCTTTTATCGTTTGTGAACAGTAAATATATTATGTAATTCTTTTATATTGTTGTTTTGTTTAGTATAAAATCCAACAATGACCGATAATACATATAATTGATACAAAAATATTTAATCACAAGAAGATTAATGCTTTGTGATTTAGAGCAGATAAAATATTGAAATAAATCATTCATTAAATGCAAATCTTACAGATTCCTTGAATTTATCGCAGAAGTTGGGATCTTCATCAAACTCTGAATCCTGACCCGTGGGTCTTGGTTTAGCTTCACGTTGTTGCTCAGTCGAAGGTCCACTGAAGCACACAACTTTCTGATGATCGTCTCGTGCCTCGCCCGATTTCAGTATGCCTTTTAATGGTAGAACGTTGTCGCACGGAGGATTGCTATAAAAATATTACTTATGTAAAAATATTTTACCTATCTGTCACCAAGTAAAATCTAACACGACATGCCGTAGTAGTTGTCTATTTTTGTTATTTATTACGTTACATCCAATTAATAAAGAAGGAACAATGTACACACCACAATGTAACATGATATGACTTGGTACTAGCAATTTAATCGTATACGTACTATTGCTAAATGCAGTGATAATTGGCAAAAAGTTTACATATCCCTAATAGATGGGATCTTTCATTTTGCGTATAAACACATTTGACAACTTACTATAAAAAATACTTATGATGAAAATCCTAATCAATGTGTATTCGGGAAGTAGCTTCGAACTTTAAGGTCATTTTATAATGGAAAAGCCGTCTATAGCGTACATCTTTCTTAATTAATATCGTGTGAAATGTCTTAATGAGATATAATACATCGACGCATTTGCGGTACATAAAATAATCAATGATGAAATAATCACCGGATTAACTAATAATTTCGACAAGAAAATCGATAACAAATCGTTCACAATCTCTATCTAACATAGGAATGTTCAAGTTTTGATTTTTGTTTATTGTTACTTAGACTCTTTATGTGGGAAGTATTTTGTTATGGACTTTTCCTTTCCACCCATCTGTTAAAATTTCAAAGTATAGAAATACTACATACCTCAATCTTGCCGCTCGTAAAGAGTCGTCATATGACATGTGGTCAGTAGTCAAAGGCGGAGTGGCAGGTCGCGGCGGAGACGCGCTGCCTTCGACTACACCAAGTTCGGAAAGACAACGTTCCATGGCATTAGGCTCAGCAACAGCCGCTTGTCCGATCTTAGCCAACTGAGCGCGCATTTCCGCTGCTTCTAAATCTTTCACTGCATCCTGTAAACAATATAATCGTCAATTTTCTTTTTCATTTATTGCCTTATGCCACGAAATTCAGATCAGCACCTTAAGCTGGCGTCTACAACACCAACAAAGATTTGTTTTTTTTTTAATGTTAGCTGGTTACACATTTATTATAATACTTGACATATCCATAATTTAAAAAAATATATAAACAGCAAATTTGTTTTAAAAACTACATAGGTTATCAGAATAATGAGTGTGTTAAGGTTTAAAATGAGAAAATCCGAAAAAAAAACGAAAGTAACCGATACACAGAGTAGTGGATTAGCAAGGTAAAAGTTGAAATTTGCAAACAGAACTGGCAGTGGGCAGACAACATAGCGTGCAGAACGTTAGAAGAGGCTGGATGCAGGTTGCTTCCATCCATTCCGATAGGAAATCTATGAGAGAGGCTTTGTATGTGTCTAACAGTGGACATATTGTACTTAAAACTATACATGTCTCCTAGTTCAAATTTAATTTACCTCAAGCTCATCCTTCAAATTGCCTTCTCGCATGTGGTAATTGCGAACGTTGTCGATCACCTCCTGTGGGAATTTCTCAGGATTAGAGCTCATGTACCTATACACGAAAAGGTCACAACCGATTATCTTGAAACGATGTTTGAACACGGGTACGATGGCTCCTGTAAAAATAATTAATTATGATAAATTAATTTATACATAACATTTTATTTATTAGTAGAACAATTTTCAATTTTTACTTTTATTTAATCATGACATGTAGTAATTAGGGATAGAACCGCTTTTTAAAGGTTCTTGTTTAAAAATCGTCTTTTGTACACGGGTCAGGAATCACGGGTCGTTAAATAAACTCTTTACACTAGAGTAAGTTTTTTAACATCTGTGAATGTTTTACATTTTACGTACCGATTTATACGTACCAATATAAAATTTGTCTGGCGTGAAATAAGTCGGGAAATTCGGATCGGATTCCGGTGTTTCCAGAAGCATAGCTTTTAAGAATTTTCCTTCTCGAAATCCGGAATTTCTTTGAGGAACCTCACCGATTTTGATAGTGCCGTCCGCAAGACTATAAGAAAGTACGAACTTTCTACTCTTATCTTCTGGATGAATCCAATCCAACACGCATAGATAACGTAGATACTAACAAAAAAATATGAAAAAATTAATATATTTCTCCCAGTCATTAGGTAACCAAAAGTTTCTTTTGATAATAACCCTATATATATAAGTAACACTATAACATTAAGTTCAAGTTAATATTCGTTGTTGAAATTTAACACTTCAGTGAAACTTCAGGTTTCTAGAATAATATTATAAAAATAAGCTAAATGTCAACTTTTGAAAGATTTATTGTTTTTCTTAATAATCCTCTTGAAAATTATGCATCGCCGCATCTTGTAAAACCAAGGCGATAAGCAGTAGGCCCATTCTTTTTCGATGCGGCAGCAGTTATCGATAAAAATGATGAAATGAAAATTTTCATGTGTTAAATAACATTTCTATAATAATTATCACCATTGTGAAACAATATTTTATTTTGCTGTCAGTTTGTGAAAATAAGTTATAGAATGAGATAATTATTTATATTATTCTTCTGATAAACTGACCAATTCTAAAATTGTTTAGACATCAGCGTATTTTACCGGATTTTTGCTAAGCTTCGTTCTATAACACATTCACTCGTAGAAAAATAAATAAGATATCACCATCCCTCTCACCACTCATCATTCATTTATAAACATGAGAATTGAATAAATATGAATTGTAGTACATCTTATGCAAGTCGTGAATAAAGTCTTTCTTGGCGACTTTATATATAAAACACGTCAACGTAGATGAAAAATTGCCTGTACAATGATAGGAAACCAGAAGAAAAATGAACATTGTTTACTGCAAAGCTTAATCTTACAGGAATACTCGTAGTATTGCATATAATTCAACGACATAGTTTTTATTTTTGTAATATGTAAGAAAACATTGTAAAACGTAATAGCTGTGAGGATTTCAATAAGGTAATACTCGACTCTGTGCCGAGAGTTGCAACTTCAATTAAGTTTGGAGAAGAAAGTCAAAGTTAAACAAAGGCGTTAACTACATTACCACTCACAAACGTGACAAACCTCTCCGAAATTAACTAAACTTTCTCATGAGTCATACCTCCAAAGTTTCTTGCTTTAATATTGTGTAGACTGTTTTGCATGTCTTCATTATTTTGTTTTTCGGGATTTTTGTTATAACAGCAATAAGCGTCAAGTAAGTTCATATTTACATTTCTTTTATTTTAGAATTTATTACAAAGACGAAAAAAACGAACATTGTTTGAACAAAATTTGTCTATAAAATTCGTTATTATTCTACATTTGTACTAAATTTTGTTTTTGGAAACCTAAGGCATAGTTTAAATGAAAATAAACTCACGAAGTTATGAAGCTTTAATTATGTTCTAATATTTAGGTATTGCGAATAGGTGTTCTACATGGAACGAAACATAGTGCTCAGAGTGTAATTCATATATAGATAGCTATCCAGATTCTTTGATAAAAAATCTATGCAACATAAAGATATTACTAATGTTACCTTATTCGCGTTCAGATTGTATTTAATGACATCCTTATGAGGAGGCTTGGGCATCAAGCCAAAGCAAGAGCCAAGCGAATCTTCTGGCGTCCCAATGCCAATGTGAGGAGGAAACATCTAATACACAAATATACGTTTATTAAAGTATTACAAAATGGTTCATTTTATTAAAATAAGTTTAATGTGCTCCAAGGCAAATGTTTAAATTGCTACGTATTTGAATGAAACAACTCAGAAACAAACCTTAGGGAATTCTTTCATCTTCTTTTGAGGTATTTCCACTCTAGGCGGTTGATCAATGTTTAACATTGTTCTGTGAATAAACGTATGAGTCATGAAATAATTATTTTAATGTTATTTAATGAGAAAAAAACTCATTTCTCCGATAAAATTTGCTTGTTACAAATTATTTATCCCAAATATTAAATCATTTTTCAATATCACTGCTTTGTGTTGTGTATTGTGCCATTAAATTAAAGACACGCTATATTAAATAATTTATTGTTTTTTCATTATTACATATTTTTATTCATTATTCATCAAATTTTTTGCAGCTTGGTTGTGTAGTAGGTAGTTATTTAAAAGATAAATGATTCTCGATCTCACATGAAGATATATTATTTACATTTAAGTTGCTTAGTTCATTAAATATTTTGCATTAACACATCAATAGTAATTGTATACCTTAATGCTAAAAATATCTATCATTTAACAAAAAAAATCCTTAATTTTTATTATTTAACTCTTATTTTCATAGTTTTCGACATTTTGTAAATTGAAGTCATCTTATACGATTCGTTTTACAAAACTGTAGAAATAACCTTGTTTTACATATTTTTTTATATATTAATAATAGATAATAATAAATAGCGACGCGGTGGGGATGGGCCCGTCACCAGTTGAACAGACGACATACTTAAGGGGTCGCGGAAGGTCGTTGAATGAGGGCAGCGGTGCAGAGCCGGTCATCCTGGCGATTTTGGGAGAGGCTTATATACCTTGCAGTGAGCATCTATCAAATGAAAAGAAAAAAAAGAGTGTATGTATATCATAGTTTTTAAATATTGTTTGGTATATTTTTCGATAACTAAATAAAATGATTGTGTTTTAAATTTCCGTCGATAATGATTAGTGTTTTCGTGAATATTTGGTTTTAAATATATTTAGTTGTGAATCTTAATAGGTAAACGTACTTAAAATATTTTCTGGTGAACTGGTCGCAGTCAAAAATCAAAAAACGTCGACCCAACACAAAGATGGTCTCCCCCACGATTAAATCTCGAGGCGAGTAATATTCCGTCACTTCTTCTTCCGTCGTTTCCATTACAATGGAAGGAAAAGATACTGTGGGAATTTTTCTTTTATATTATATATTGTTAGATTTCATTTTAAAGGTTTAAAATAGTTTAATAAATTATAAATATGTATATAATTGTATGTTGTAGAGTTACGAAATTTTTTTCCAGTTTAAACAAGTCTAAAAAAAACAAATTCCCAACAATCAACGGTCCTTGAAATTTCTCTTTGTAAAATATAATTCCGCATCAAGAGTTTCAGTTCCGTATCGAAATAGGAACTTATTTCTTCTCGACGACTTTTCTATGAAATACTTTACTATGTAGGTCGAGAACAACAAGACAAGCAATATACATCCTTCCGGAGCTATTTTAGTTTGTACAGATATTGAATGATCACATTGTCGTTATTACTTGCATCTTGCTTCTGCTAACAATTAACCTAGTAATAAACATTTTTAATTTAAACCTTATTTATTTACTGAAATCTAAGCTCGGAATTTCTCTACGAAATCGAATCTGAAATGATATCCGTAAATGAATGAAAGTAACTGACACTGCCCTGTAGATAATCAAGTTGTAGTCGCAATAGGCAAGTCACATAGCACAAAGAACCGATAGCCGCTGAGGTTTTAAAATTCTGGACCAACAAACATAACGTAGCACGTCCATCCAAAATAAGGACAGACGTCCTTGTTAAGCTTGTCTGAAGACACTGGATACAGACGGCTTCCAGACCTATTCGAAATTTGTGAGGGAGAGGCGTACGTTTGGCAGCGGGTGTCCTCGTATTAAATAATGATGAATATGATTGAGGTTAGAGAGAACATTGAGGTTATAAGTTTTCAATTGTTTCGCGTAACTAAATTTAATTTTCAATTGATTGGTGTTGAGGTGTCCGTTTGAAATAAAGGAGTTTAAAACTCACCTGGTTTTTCCTTCCATTTTTTAGGTAGTTTCATTTTCTTTAACAATAAAGGAAATGGGTCTTTTCCACCTCTTGGATCATGTAGTTCCTGAAAAAGCAAAACACGCAATTTAAAACAATTGGAATGTTTGCGTTATACAATTTTATTTTAATTGAATAAAACTAAGATACTAAAGATTGACTTCGTAGCTGACGTAAATTGACCAACTATAATAATAAATTCTAGCAACAATTGTTGTTGTTTTATTGACTTAATTAACGTTTACCTTGACAGAAATACAGTCGTCTTGCAAAAAATATATCAACTTGTATTCGACAAGTTCACCATTCACAGAGTCTCGATTATCCCACACCACATTGAACCTTAACAGAAGGATTTTATGATCTATTAGCTATTGCCAAAAATGTATATTTGTTTTTAATTATAATATAGATGTAATTATTAAAATGGCCTACATTTTTTCAAAAATTTATGTCAATATGTTTATGATGATATTACTACAAAAATCATTAGTATTGGTATATTTGATTTTTATGTAAAAATATTATTACATTTAAATGAAAGATACTAGCGACTTGTCCTCTGAAACATTCTTATCATAAATTTTTAGATATATCTAAATTTACGGATATATTCACTAACATTGATTTATAAAAAGTTATAGAAAACAAATGTAATGAAAACGAGTCCCTCGTGCAGGGTTAAGCAGCTATTTGGCTCTGATTTATTGAGAAACTCTAGCGGTTCCGGCCCTGTTTATTATCATTGCCGAAGAGTAGGCAAGGACACTTAAATAAATGATCTCTACTTAAAGCTATACGCAGAGATCATAGAAGACGTTTTAGTTAAAATTAACTTTTCGTTGCCCATAATTCAACGACTATTAATATATCAAATGCAACGATTACAAAAACTGATTCTTTATTTCACTATCCAATTCATTTTGTACGTAATAATTTTATTAATCATCTTATTTTGCAATACAAAATAAGCAATAGGGTAAGCACATTCAGTATCGCGATAAAAGATAATTTAACCTGCACAATTTTTTATTTAAAGCATTATATCAAATCATGCTGAGACTTCTTGTGAAAAACACTCTAATCAACAGTCAGATTTATAACACAATTACTTAAAGTATTAAAAGTGAGTTTAACTTTCCATCGAAGTTTAATAATACGTATATCCATAAACAGTGAATAAATATATAGTAAAAAAGACCAATGGAAAAGTAACAAGATAAAATGAAATAATAATCTTAGTTACTCTTTTACTTTTTTACTCTTTTACTAATAAAATACTTTAGTTATTTAATTATTAATGATATTTATAAAGTTTAGTTTAGTATCTATCTACTTTTCTTATCTTTTTTATAACAATTAATTCAACATACATTAAATTGTTGATGTCTTGTTTCGTTATTGTTATTAGAACCATTTAATATGTTTTTTTTTTCAAATAACATTTGCTGTAAATATAAACTAACATGATCATAACCAGAGTTGTGTAAGCTTACAATAAGCTAAGATATACGACCCTGTATTTTGTTAAATGAACCTAATGTTATGTCTTTTTTAAAAGAAATAATTAATAAATAAGTTTAAAGGGTCTACATTAGCATTTAGGGAATAGTATCTTTACGTACATAACATTTAGTATAAAAATGTGCCATAAGGAATTTTCTATGTAACTAAGCGTTTGCCATGTACCACAATAAAATTACAATTTCAAAATTCTAATTTCAAACGATAATAATATGAATATACTTTTTATATATTGGAAACATTTTGGATCGAATTATTTCTTACTACATTATAGACCCCTTTTTTAATTATAATATTTTATTTCTCTATAATTATATATAAGCACGTCTTATAATTTCTGTATTGTCTACAACACCTCAATTTTGTTTCAGGAACTATGAACTTACGCAAGCACTTTTCCATCATATTCTAGAAAACGTCTAAGCGGGTCATCATGAGCGACTGTTCTTCGCGGTGGCTGTATTTTCTTCCATCTTTCTTTTTCCACGTACGGATCGACCGGTATATCTTCTTCCTTAGATAATTCAATTCCCTGTGATTCTAACCATTCCTAAAAAAATTAAGAGATATTATTAACGTCTGAGAATTATTTATTTTATACCAATTTCTCATCATAACATTTGAAGATAAGATATAAAATATTTATTACATAAAATAAATTATCGTATAGTTTATATATATGAGTTTTATTTATAACAATAATGTCTATTAGACAGCAAAATATTGACCAGTAAAAAAACATATTGAAAAAGTTATAAACAATTTTTAAGCAATATGAAAACCCGACACTCTGCTTTTCAAACACACTTCACGTGATATCACATAATTTTAACGCTCTAGTTGCCTTTAGTAACATGTTATTCATGGATTCATACAGTCATTGCGACTAACGATCGAATATCAAAGTGAAGTCATTCGATTATCTCTATATTACACAAGGTGATATATGTACAATCTATAAAGGAGCAAATATATAGTTCTTCTACTGTTATATAGTGTACGGTACATTCTATCCGAAATGGTTTCAGGAATAATAAATAGTAAATTTTGAATAACGGATTAGTAAAAAATAAACGTTTAAAGCATTAAAGCTTTTTGATGGAAAATAAGCTATAAATGAATTATTACAATTCTCAGTGTTTATTAACGTAGAAACCTATTAAATAATATATATTTAATCTATTCCTACTAAGTAGTAAATTAATAAGTATGTATTACTATTAAATCAGATTTGTATACATTTACAATTTTTACATAATAAACATAGCCTCCGTGGCGCAATCGGCTAGCGCGTTCGGCTGTTAACCGAAAGGTTGGTGGTTCGAGCCCACCCGGGGGCGATTTTTTAAATTATTATAATCAACATTGATCTGTCGTATGATTTCCCTTCATCCACCGTAACTTCAAATTTTATTTAATTAACCTTCAGTCGTCATTGGAAACTGACAAGAAAGACAATTTTGCAATAATAGTTTGTATGTATGTATAGCATTGCATCTATTTGTAAACGCCTTTGATGTACATACATATATGTAGATAGCAGTACCACTTAATAACAAAACGTAAATGATGAATTTGTTATTCTCACTTTAGCACTTTAGACTTTTATTGTAAATAAATTACCAATTATTTATAATTATTGTATGCAAAATTTATCATAGGTAATATCTCTCACGTCAATCATCAAATTAAATAAGCGATGATGTTGTTTTATAGTTTATTTATATTCAATACTCTTCTTAAAGGAATCAATATTCCAGATCTGGCAGTAGTACATGGGGAAATTGGGCCCAATGTGTAAATATATGTTTAAATTGTTATTATATCATTGATACTCAGAAAAGCCTATTCAAAATAATAAACATTTGTTTCATTGTTTCAATATTTTTATACTTTTACTGTTAGCGTCCATCTTCATTGAACTCAAGGCCATAAGATTATAAACTCCCATGTAGTGTTGTGCAATATGTCGTAATATTAAAAACTAGTGTACTATCAATTAAACAAATAACAAAACTTGTCACTCCTAATCTAAACGCGCTTATTATTTTATATTGGCATATTAACAAGCAAGTGAAGCCTAACAATCTAATTCTAATGCTGAGAGGTTTGGACGTGTTATTCACAGATTAAAAAATAGTTACTAACTCACTATTAAAGTTTATAATATATGATAGCAACTCATATTTACTAATGAGTTGCTTGTGTAATAATAATATCTTATGAAGCTAGTTCTTAAATAACAGTATAACATCCATTCGTTAATTCATTCATGTCAGCAGATGGAAGCCCATTACAAGGTACAGGTCTCCCACGTGACCGCCACAATGACCTGTCTTGCACTATCCGTATATAACTTGCCTGAAATTAAACCTACTAAAGCTTGAAAATTATATATTTTTAAAATATTCAATAACGAACTAATTAGCAATATTGTATTGCTTATGTTATAAAATTAGCTTGTTATTATACTTTCATGAAATATTAAACCAATGTTAGTTTAATTTACAGTGTGACGCAAATAATTATTTCAAATAAAATGTACTAATTTATTACTAATTTTTTAATTTTCTTATCTATCTTTATGTATGCCTCGATAAGAGAATATTATATTAATGAATTATGAATCCTGACATTTTTAAGCTTTAAGGACGTTTTTCTAAAGTTATCAATTGATAAAAAATATTTAAGTTCGTAGAGAAAATTAAGGGTCACTCATATTACACAATAAACTACAAGACCAAGTAAAGTATCATTTTTAGATAATTAATATAAAAATTGTTTTACAGGGCATAAATAAATAATACATATTCTAATTCACCTCTAATGTAAACAAAAACGCTCTTTAGATAATCTAATAACGTATAATAATGTTCATTAAGAATTAACAGTACATAATAAAGTTATTACTTTCATTTAATATCACTATTACATTACTAAATTTTTCAATTATGTTCAAACCGTTACAGCCTTTAAATTATAATTTTCCCAGATTAACACAAGAAAGACTGCAAAATTTAACTACCCATAAAGGCGGCGGGCGGTCAAATTACTGCAAGTATATCTATTCAGAAAATTATTTATTAAGTTCAAAATAGTAAGTAATAATATAAACAAATTGCGACGTAAATATTCGGTTACTATTTTTATTTGAGAAGAATAACATTACGGGAACTACAAATCGAATTTTTACACCCGTCACATAATTTATTAGTTTTGTTTTTACATTCACATATTTAATATTCCCGTTCTTTTCGATTCTCTAAGACAAATAGATGCGAAGAGTGAGATGGTGAAGGCGTAGGTTCTACAAAAGTAAGATCTGAACCGGGAAGTTTTGGATTAATTTGAGTATTTCTGCTAAGCTCACACGCTAACCCCAAAATTAATTTTCTTAGTTTTATATTATTTTTAGTTAATTTCTTATAAAATAATATATATAATAAATAATATATAGAAATATCCCCTTTCTTTGTAAATTCTGCTTCCTCTTTGCGTTGTTTCTATATGCGGTGTCCATACTATGCCGTCTGTAGTCATGTAGTTATGATTCTGCTCGTGAATAGCACTGTCAAAGTAAAGGCGACCTCTACCTGGCTATTACTGATACATATTGGTAATACGTCGTATGGTAGCAAGTGGTACCTGGTTTTCTGGATCTGAGCATTCACTTTCAAAACTCAAAGTTCCACCCAACTAAAAATTATCGTTTCTGCTAAGTTCTACATTTTCAGATTCACGTTCCGATTGATCTTCTGGTAGGTTTTGGAGAATACGAAGTATTTCGTCGTCTTGAAGTTTTCGAGTCATTTCCATAGTAATAAATTTACAATATTTTAAATAACATTATCAAGCAAGTAAAGATCGTGACTGACAAATGAATAAAAGAAAATAATTCATTTGTAATATATGTATATATATATTAATTTGTTACCATTTATTAAAATAGCTATGTAAAATTTTATTTTTTTTACCAACATTGCTTATCTAGAATCAAAATTAATCAAACAGACACAACACCACTATATACTAGGTTATGCAAACCATTACATTTAAAAGTTATTTTTATCCATGAATGATGACTTGATAAAATTTTAGGTTAACAGGCAACAAACACGTTTAAACGCAGCGCGCAGTAAACAGTCGTCGCACCTCTTTTAACGAGTGAATACGTATTCGAAAACATGGCGCCGTTAACTTTATCAAGCCCGGAAGTACAGTCGTTCTTCGTGTATTCGGCAATATTAGCATTGAAGGTGCTATGTGTTGGAGCTCTAACAGGAATCAATCGTATGATACGAGGAGTATACGCGAATCCAGAAGACGCAAAGTCCTTGAAAGGAAAGGTTAAGCTCGATGACCCCGTCGTGGAGCGACTTCGCCGGGCGCATTTAAATGATCTAGAAAATATTCCAGCGTTCTGGGTCTTGGGGGCGTTGTATTTGACTACGGGACCCGTTGCTGCCTGGGCTACACTGCTATTTCGAGTGTACACAGTAAGCCGAATTATTCATACTATTGTTTACGCTGTGATTCCTATGCCGCAACCAACACGCGCAATTGCATACGCCATTCCGTTTTTCATTAAGTGGTACTTGGGTATCCAAGTTGTATTGTATTATATAACCGCTGTGTAATTAAAAATGTTTTTATGTAAACAATCGATGTTTTTATCGTTTATTTATATGCATGTGACAATAAAAATAAACATGTTTTGCTAAAATTCTTGTTTTTTGTTATTATATAGCCTAAATCTTTTTAATCGCTCTAATAGGGAGTGAGCAGCCTAAAATCAATACTAGTATGAAATTATTTGTCTCATTTTATTAAATGTTTCTAATGATATACCAAATTATGAATTTCCTAATGATTGTTCGAGAATAGTAATTTTGTTTTCTATTCATTTTTTAATTTTGCAAACATTGCAAAGTCTCTCAAAGTATTCTGCAGTCTGAGAGTAATAATAATATTATTACTAACGACAAAAATGAGATTCAAACTTGTTTTAACTTATGTATGTAAACACAAGTGTAGTAGGATACTAAAGGTCATCTACATAAGTCCTCATTTGACACTTATATTATTTACTTTTAAATTATAAATACGGCTTTTTTGTGTGTACTAACTTTTTTAATAATTTTAAATCTAAAATCACAAACACGAACATTGAAAGTTAAGATTCAAAATCTCGGAGTCCGTGTATTGGCCATGACCAGAATATAGTTACTTCAAACAATCTATGTAAATTATTATCATAATCATTCATTTTGATATATTAAAATTACTCACTATCAAACAATCCTATACAGCTTGAAAATAACTATTTTACATTAAGAAAAAGATAGTACATTGTAAGAAATATTAACAACGATTTATTAACATTGACCGCTGTACGTTATATAACACATGCTGTTAACAATATTAATAGCTCATGCCTTGAACTGTGTTTTGTTATTCAGCCATGTTTTCAATTCAAAAAAATAATAACTAAGTTTGTTAACTTGTTAAGAATCTATAAAATATATATGAGAACTGTTCGTAATTGTGGGATTTCAAATATTAATGCTAGCACGAACACATACAACAGACGTATACTTAAGGTTATTGGTATATATACTAAGAAAATTGTTTTAATATTCCATATAAGAGAGAACTCAAAGCACACTTTGGTTATATTTCTATAATATACACATCCGAAAGTTGTTGCTATTGCTTTTCAACAGGTCTTTATTAATAAAGAGCATAAAGTCATAAACTGGAGAAGAGACTTAATATATAAATGTAAATAACATAAATAAATAATATTTGGTAATGTTATACAAAAAACGAATATATATGTTGGTGACATACGTACAAGCATTTTAGAAAAAAAGATATTTAAAAATATGAAATAAATAGATATTGATATAGGGTAACGGCACCAGTAATTGACCACTTAAGAGCGCTGCTAAAATGTTTTTTTATTGACCACATACATTAAAATTTTAGAATATCAGTGGGTGCTTAAAGGAAATTCTTATACCCTTTAGATTAAGTTTTGCTAAGAAGTCTTTCAATTTAACAAATCGTAAACACTTAAATTTTTTTTTGATTCATAGTAAGTTTTTGCTTCAGTAGTTGACCAATCAAAATCTGAAAAAAATTAGTAATTGACCGTATTTAGCATCAGTAGTTGACCATATGAATAAAAACCTACTTTTATGGTAAATAAGACCACACATATGTCAAAACTTAAAATTTTAATTTTCACATAGAAAAAATATACTCGTAATATTTAGTCACGAAATCAAGAAATGAAATAGCACACAAATCTTTAGGAAACTTAATTCCACATGAAATCTAACTCAGGAACAGAGTAAACATTACGTGTTTTACTGGTCTTTTTGGGTTCATTTATGTGGGTTGTCACATTTTTCCATTGGTATTGGCCTTTTTCATAAGCGACCACACTGTATTGATTAATGAAATTGTTGCAGTGTGTTTAGTAACATTAATTATTTTGCCAGGATAATACTTATTATCATATGTGAAATTAACATATTCATTCATTTGTTTTAATAACGGTTTCCCAGAAGGTTTAAAGTTCCTTAAGTTTTCATCATCTGAGCATCCTGAAACCACACTATCTCAAAAAGAAACATTGACACTCGAGTCAGAGCTATCTGAAAAAATCTTTGATACACTTTTGATATCTTTATTTTTTCCCACTTTAACCCTATTTTTCTTTAGTCTTTCATTCTCTTCCTTCTTTCGTTGTCTTTCAGTGGCTCTTTCTATCTTCAATTGCTCAAGATCCTCTTTCTTCTTCTTTTTGGTTTCAAAATATTTTTGGCACAATTCTCGGGAAACAATCGTTGGCATGCTTTCCCTCATTATTCGTTTTTTCTTGTTTTCTTGAAACGCAAGATAAAAGAAATGCCTCTTAAATGGGCTTGGTATCTCCTCTTGTGAAGGGCCTGCAAAGTTGCTGCCCGTGAGACAGTTAAGTTTTGAAAACTCTTTTTGAAATCGAAGTTAAGTCAATTGAATCAACAGTTGACCACGGTCAAAATCTGATACTTTTTGGAAAAAACCATTCAGTAGATGACCACCCCAAACAATAAGACGAAACGTTAAGTTATATTGTTAGAAACTCTTGAACATAAAAGAAAATACTTTTAAAAATATTTTAAAAGTAAATCTTACCAAAAAAAAATATTTATGTGATTTCTATTGCTCCACAAAGACACTTGTTCGCTAGTTAAATCAGATAATAAAATCAAGAAACGTGCCTCACAGTTGAACCCTGTCAAAAACAACTATCGGCTCCTGCTACACACAATGCGCTTTAGTTCTGAGCTTTCCGCAATTGTAAATAGATGAAAGCAGCTACTTACAAATATATTTCTAAATAAGATACGATAAACACAACGCTTATTATTTAAAATTTCATACAAAACGGTCAACTACTAGTACATGGTCAACTACTAGTGTCCTTACCTTACCAGAGCGGTAGACGTAAATACCGCAAGAAATTAGGAAAGTAGTAGAATTACATAAGAAATGAAATATTAAGCAATCACAACTAATACACATTTGTCATTTATGCAGGCACAAAACAAAGTGTTGCTGCATTCTCAGTGAGTTGTTGTTCATGAGTAGCCGATATCTTGCTTTCGCATGTAGAGAGAAAAAATAATGATAACACAATTACTAAGCTGTATGCGTATTTGCAGGAGCGGTCATTCACGCTTCATATAACTCACTGACTACACGCTTTCCGCGTTTAATCTCTTTACAGTAATAAGAATAATAAAACATGGTTTCGGTTGACGACCCAATAGTACAGTCGTACATTTTATATTCGGCTATTCTTGCTTTAAAATTACTTGCTGTAGTAATATTGACAGCGCGAGTACGTTTCACCAAGAAAATTTTCGCTAATGAAGAGGACACTGCACTGGTCACAGGCAAGGTGAAATACGACGATCCAGACGTGGAGAGAGTGAGGCGTGTACATCGCAATGACCTAGAAAACATACCGGCGTTTTGGATTTTGGGGGCATTATACCTATTTACACGGCCCGAAGCAGCTTGCGCCCTGTTTCTATTTCGAGTTTACACGGTTTGTAGAATTTTACACACAATTGTATATGTAGTGAGACCTGTAACGCAACCAATGCGCGCTATTGTCTTCCTTATTTCCTACTTTATTAAATGCTACATGGGTATTAAAGTCGTCTTACACTTCATAACAGCTCTGTAAAATGTATTGTATTTTATTGTACTATGGCATATATGTTCGTTTCATAAATATATAATATTCATTATTTTTATTCAAAATAAATTTTAACTCTTTTTAAATGTTTCGATTAGTTTTAAAACTGTCGAAAAGGCACACAAAAATCTCCTCATTTTTTTATTTTTGGTTAAGGAAAAGTGGATGATACGGCTTAAATAATAATATTTTTATAATACAGTGTTTTTAATCGAAATGTAATTTTTCTGCGTTTTTGTAATCTATTCAATAAATTGTTTTTACTTTGCATCAACCGCTTATTATACATTCCTAACTTTGAGTGTAATAGTTTATTTATCAATTGCTGTCCTTAAAACTAACATAAATTTACTTATTATTATTTATTATTCACATATAAACTTAAAATTTAACAATCAAATTTATACAATTATTAAATTTTCTACAAAAAAAATGTATTAATGTGTACGAAGCATTAATAATTAGTACACTTCTTGCTTTGTTAAAAATATATATAATTAAAAAAAAAAAACAAATTTATAGATGTAATTTGATGAAAATATGATATTAGATTAAAAAAATATTATGCTATAATTCTGTTGGTTCATCATGCAGCGTATCATAAGCTTGTCAGCTTAAAACCCTAACCGTATTTTATCAGATGTACGATGATAGTGCATACCATAATCTAGTACTTTGAAGTTACGTTTTTTATTATTTAATTAGATTTTCTTATAATTTTTACTGAAACTATACCAATAATGAATCAAACTTAAATACATTTATATTAATTTTTATTCTAAGATTTTTTACATGAAATAAATAATAATATTCAAATTAATGTTAATTTTAGACGAACATGGCATCGTTATTATTATAATGTTTAAAATAAAAAAACATTAGATCTTGGAAAGTTAAAACGGAAAATATCGGATAAATATATATAATTAAAAGTGACCGGTGGATTTATCCAGCCATTTATTAGATAACTACGAGTAATAAAAATGACTAAAATAAAAAAAAGACAAATATATATGTATGAAGTGAAAAAAAAATTGTAGTTGAAACATGATCAACATTTACATAATCAAGAGCAAAAGAATCTTATAGCAACAGGTAGTTTTAATTTTAGTAAGGTTTTTATGTTTTATACAAAGAAAAAAATTATTTTACTAAAATCATCAAGCGATCTTCATCTCAATAATCCCAACTCGATTATTTACATTACGTTTCAGTTGTAGTATATAGTGAAGGAGATTCCTTTATTATGTCACGTACATGACCAGGTCTTCGCGTGTATAATTCAACCATATTTGCAGTACAAGCACGTTAAGGAAAACTAAAAAAAAGTATATAACACAGAAGGGAGAAAATCAAGTTTTCAACTTTGTGTTTACAAGCGAAAGGAAAGCTAATGTCTAATTCGTCATTCGGCGTCATCTGGCACTTGACAATGATTGATTGAAACAAAAAGGTCCCAAATACTCCGACAGAGCGATAGATTTGCGAACAGCCTCTCATTCATTTTCTTCGATTAATCTAAATTGTTTGTTTTCATAAACTTCTACTATTTTCTTTCTTGGCATGATGGAGGTGGAAGATAAATGTTGTAATATTTAAAAAAAGAAAGATGTTTTTATATTGCATTTAAAAATTCTGAAAAACATGTTTATACGTTATATTATGTACATAACAACACTTTATAGAAAAGTGTCATTAAAATAGTTACAAGCGCAATATAATTTTTACTACGGAAGGTAAAGCTAGCGTAAAATACACTTGCATATACCTTGTACGGATTTAATATATTTATTATTAGTTGAGCGTTAAACACGTATCTACGGTGCTGCTATCAACATAATTATATTAACACCTGCAGAGCATATTAACCAGATTTACACGGGGTATCAAAACATTTATATTCAAACAACATAGCTATTTTCTTGGGACAGATTTTGTAGTTAAATATTTTTTTTTCTTATTATTATGATCTGATTTATGTTTTAAGGCAATCAAAAAGAACATTATTAAATTTAACTCCAAAATCTTAACAAAAATTTAAAATCTAAAATTAATTTATGAATAATTTTAAAACAGGGTTATTAAATAATATTTTTCAGGGATTCCTGGCGATTGTACAGAATGATTTTTATAGGTGCAAAAGCTTTCAAAGAGTGAATTTATAGCATTCACCTTTTTTATTTATTTTTTTACTATTTTAGTTCATTTGTAAACAAAAGCCTTAAAGCATTTACGCCTATATCATCCCTGTGTAAAGTGATCAGTCTGAAATGTGTAACTAAATAACTTCGGGCAATATAATCTGTAGGAAAAGATAGTAAACTATAATTAATATATAGTAATGTAAATTATGTGTATTATTATAACGATATTTATTATTTCTAAAACAATTTTTGACTGAGTGTACCATAAATTAATTGACATCAAATGAACTATACATTAACTCCTTTAAAACTTTTACACGTGTCACCAATTACTTTATGTGTAGCACAAATAATCAAAGCAGTATTAATTAACAGTTTTATATACGTATTATCTTGTATACTTTAAATTAGTAAACATTGTGATAAAGTATTTTGTGCGATGTATTTCAAATAATTTAGTTTTGATATAAAAACGTCAGTAATTTATAGTAAGAATTTAAAATTTCAACGTATTATCTTTATCGCTACAGACCGAGGTTATCACAAAAGATAGAAATTCACAGTGCGAATCTACCGGGCATTAAATGTAAAGAAAAATGATTGCATTCCCTACTAGAGTAGGTATGTCGAGGTTGCTCACATAAAAGTCAAACAAATATACTCATTTAAGTATCAAGCGTGCAGCCTTTATAATTGTATACCTAATAAGTATGTAATGATTTATGTACAAGGCATAATATCATGGGAATTCAAATAAAGACAGTTATTTAGCATTGTAAATGCGATCTCCACAGATAAATGTACAATATGAGAAGATAAAAAGTATATATTGAAGTACTCGATACTGGAAATGTCTAGAAAAATAGTTAAATAAAATATAACCTCACCATACGGAAATATAATTATCAAAGTCAGAGTTTACTTACTTAACTGTTAATAAATTCATATAAATTTAAAAAATATTGGCAATTGTGAAATTGAGAAAATTGTTCTAAATATATACGTTATTGGATAGTGGGGTAATTATTTGGAAAAAGTGAATAATTTGAAAATATAACACATTGCCTAAAATTTCCCACAAGTAAAAGTTGGCTTCAACTTTGAATATTACATATAACCAACGTCGCGAGCTATCTGCACTACAACCCGTGATAACTTATGAAGGTTCATTCTTCGATAAATTTATCGTATGTTTATTAAAAGCAATCCGATAAAAGATAAACATATAAGTCAAAATTATGTAGAATTGAAAGTTCAATGAAACATTCATTTTTTTTTAATTAGCACATACATTAAAAACCTAGAATTGACTTTTCCTTTGTTTCTATACAAAATCTGAAAAGATTCGGGGCTTACATGAATTCTAAAGATGGGGTAAACAAAAGAGCGAGCATTGCTACTTAATAATACACGGCTTTTCATCACCGAAGAAGCTAAAATCTTGCCAAATTATGTATTTGGTACAACGGAATAAATGCTTCTGTTGCTTTTTGTGTTACTTGCAACTTTTACGGGCTGCAAATTCTTGTTTAAATACCTGATAGGAAATTGCTACAATACCGATGTTATATTTTTGATATTTCAGCAAACATGTAAACATTTATCGACCTCGTTACTTTTGATAACCCTAAATCATTAAGTCAAATTTTCTTAGCGAAGTTTTTCTTTTGAAGTTTTTGTGTCATTGACACACAATAATCTTACCTTTGTAAAGAGATCGCATGACACTGTATGAAAGACTTTTCCGAAAATGCAAATATCTTTTCCATTATCCAAGTCCTTCCAATGCCAGTATTCTCCCATGTCATTTTTCAGTATTTTATCTCGCTTCACCATACGTCCTTGCCATAAACCAGAATTCTGTAACAGTGAATTAACATTAAATCCTAGTTACTTAGCGGCTTATCAGATTTAATTAGGCGAAGTTGCCTAATTAAATCTGATACTTCTATTGAAACCTTAATATTTCTCTTTTTGTGGTTTAAAGTGATATCCCCTTAAAAATACTGAATTATAAGGATGTGTGTTAACGTCTTTTAAACCGGACGTGCTCCTATTTTCAACAACTAAAGTGAACAGATGTTATGACCTAGTCAACGAAATAACTAGGAATAACTTTATTGTGAATTTGTATGAGGTTCTTTAGTACCCGCTGAAGGATTTAGGCATGTAAAGAACTAATCATACAAAGCAGCATTGGTAGGATCATTTTAAAATTTGGTTAGGTATGGGGGAGGTGGATGAAGGTGAACGTCAATGTATGAAGCCTCCTTAAGCCTACTATGAAGTCGTCAGCCACGAGCACCATACTCGGCTTCTATAACATGAACGCATGGGATGCAAAATTTACGTCTCTGAAGAATAATAGTATACAATTTGTAAAAGCAACACTCAATATTATTAACAGTTATCAAAAGCTATAAACCCTTAATAAATTTTTAATTTAAATTGATGAATTATCACGGTTCAAATCGTGGCAAAGTTTTCTATAACGATTTGTTCTTGACGTTTAACATAATTCATCATCATCACCATTTAAGCCATGGGACATCCACTGCTGTAAAAAGTCCTCCGTCATAGATTTCTATTAGAACTGGTTTGAAGCGGTTGAAAGCCTGAACTTTCGTCTTCTGACGACCTAAACAAGGGGTCTATCAACCGTATGCATGGACGTCTTACGTTGCGTTTACCGGACTCTGGCCTCCAATCCAAGAACTTAATAATATAAAAGCAACTGCTATAATGAATTTGGGTTAAATGAATAGCGTTGGTGTTTTTACGTACCCTTGTCCGGGGTTCTATGACGGTGATAGTGTCATCTTCCAAAAAATACACGATGTTGACAATTCGTACTCTGTAGTTTTCATTTGGATTCTCGTAAACCGGCTGTTTGAAGAACGCGGTGAAGTTCAAGCATCGCTTGTCGTAGTGCACCCAATGCGGGATGACCATAGGCAGAGCTGGCTGCTTCACGCGGCCGTACGTAAGGGACGGATCATAACTGTTATATTATTTACGTTACGTTATTTTTGTTTGCAATGCACAAGAAAATTTGACGTATAATATGTAGATCCCCCAAATTTCTTATTTAGGTAACGATTGTTTGACGACATGTGACCATGTTGCAAAGGGGATAGTACTTATGAAAAAAATATTGCATATCTATACATAGCCTCATTTTATTATTATTGTTACAAAATAAGTGGTAATTTATAATATGACATTTAATATATAAAGTATAATAAATTCCTTACAACACAAAAAAGTCAATTATTTATATTAGTTTAAGGAAAAATCAACATAAAATATACAGTTTTAGTGTCGCTGTAACTACGTGTCCACTATGTATTAAAAATAATTAAATATACACATGACAAATTTAGATCAAATGTTTGTGGTAGTGATGGCTTATAGAATTTTAACGGTTTTTTTACATGGATATGACGATAAAATGGAATACCTAGTAGTGACTGGGAAAGAGATAGAAAGGCAGAAATCCTAAACAGAGGTAAAATTACTTTTCGCAGAAACAAGTTACCATTTAGTATAGCTAGACATTGCGCTAGTAGCCGCTGGAATCTTAAGGTTCTGGAATGGATACCACGGTCTGACAAGCGCAGCGTGGGATGTCCCACTAAAAGGTGAAAAAAATGTCCACCTTCCTTCTTCCTCATCGGAAGTCGCTAGCCTATGTCCAGCAGTTAACGTCCGACGGCTGATATAATGACGTTACTCAAAGAAACGCGACGTGTGCACAGCACGTTCAATCAAGATCCACGATTGTTAGCAGTAAGGGATACGAACAGAAGGAAAGTATATAATATTAATTGCTTACTTACTGTATTGCTTGTTACTGTAAACATGTTATTAGGTAAAAGCAAAAATTGTATTTCTGCTTAAGAAATCGAAAAATGCCTTGGTTGCCACTTTCTTGAACAAATGTAGTTCAACGTTATCTACTGTATGCGTTACATCCTGTATACATTTTATTATTACAGAAACGAAATAAGATCAAAATTCGATAAATTCTAAGATTCTCTAGTCTCTATGTATCTAAGATGGTATTGCTACTTTTATTTTGCAAAAATAATATAAAATAGATAAATGGGTAATTGAATAATTCAAGATTATTTTCTTAATTATATTGATATATGAATAAGACAGCTTACAATTTACATTTAAAGAGACATTTAAAGTTCCATAAAAACATACTTGACAGAATCCTCAGGTAAAGCAAATGCGTTGCTTTCAACGTCAGTCGCAGTACCTCCGGGACCCTTCACCAAAGTATCGGGAAATCTGTGACCTTGATAGTATCGCAAAGAAGAACGCATGTGATATCGAGTTTTCGTTGGATCCGAGAACGTTAGTCCAGGAAGTTTTGGCAGGCCCCACGCCATGGTTAATAATCTGTTGTCAAACGGATTAAAATTAAGACATTAATGTACACTTACAATTTATTTAACAGAAATATATATTTAAATTAACTTTTAATATTCCTGAAATAAAGTATTAATATTGTACTTACATAAATCAAAAAGAATTGTACAACAAATAAAATATTGTCACTTTATCAAGTTAATATACTTATTAATACTGTTGCCGTGTAAACAGATGACAACAATAAATAAAACCGTTTCTAGGTAACCATATGTTTTGAGGTTATGAACAACCAATTGGAACTAAATAAACATTTTGTAACAATTTAAATTTTTATAACAAAATGGCATAGGAAGCAATGTAATTTTAGTAATTGTTCAGCCTTTTAACGCATATATTTGTTATTCTTCCATATTTTTAAACTTCATTATTTTATACATACATGATTAGCTAAAGAAATAAAGACTTTAATTTGAACCAATATTTATATATTCGGTGTATGAAATTATCTTGAAATACCAATACAGTTAAAATACTAGTATGTATGACAGGCGACAAACAATACATTAATTTGTGCCGATTAGTTTTTACTTTAATATGTGCCCATAAATAATTAAATCTTGATATTACAAAGTTTACAGTAATGTTAGAGAATGTAAATCATTGTGTCAAATGTTATTCCGTTTAATGTCACTAGTGGTGAGGCGTCTATAATATAAAGCAGAAATTTCCATGAACTTAATTAAAAAAAAAAAAAAAACTTCATTACAATTCTACTTACATCGTCGTCGTTGTTTCAGTCCATAGACGTCCACTACAAGGCATAGGTCTCTCTCGAAGATGGAGGGATCTACCATAATCGCCATGCTTGGCAGGCAGGTTGGCGATCGCAGTGTGGTATTATGATATACAAAGGACGCTGCTGTCCATTCTCTGGAAAACTTGTTTATAAGCAGTGGCATAAAATAATTAATGAACAATATGTAAGAAATATGTAAGTATAATTAATATGTAAGAAAATGTCCCAGGAACCGAACCCGCGACCTACGATCACAAGTTTCAGTCTTCTACCGCTCTAGGCTACCAGTGCTCATTCACCATTATTAATTTTCACTTCTTATATATTAAAAATAAATAAATAGACGGGGCATTGTTTTATGGTATATTCGCCCTGCACATCGTAATATAGCAATCAAATATAAAATACAGAACCTCGCATTTGCTGTCACCACTGTAGGGCAATTGTACCAACATTTCGTCGTTTCTATACATAAGTAATTTCACTATCAAAGGCGCCTGTCAATCCGCAATAGGTATGTCTGCAAACTACCGCGAGGCTAATTATTTCTCTAAGTAGCAGAAACTGGCTGCCTATTACTATTGTTGCAATAGTAACTTTCAGGCAGTATATTATAGACACTGTAACTTCTCTTTAGCCTAATAGAAGATTATCACGTAGTTTATACCGACCAAGAACTTCTTAAAGTTTTTTTATAAAGATCGTAACATCAACAATTTGGTCAAACAGCTGAGACTGAAAGAAAACATATTGTTCTCCCTTATTTGTTTTAAATACACAGTATGTTAAATTATTCTTTATAAATAAATCTGCCAAACGTATTCTTCAGAATTTGAACACCGACGAAAATGATTGGATTCTAGAGAGATTGAATTATACGTAAAAAATAGTGCTCAAACAAAACTAAAATTGAAAAATATACCTCATCAATAAAAATATACCACATGTTAAGGAAATAATTAAAAATAGTGCCTCGTTGTATAATTCCATATTTTTTTCAATTTTTAGTATATACGAGACAAGAAAAATCTTACCACGCTCCTTGGAAAAATTTGTGAAGCTATATTTATTAAATAAAATTTTAACTGAATCTCTTCTTATTATCATTTTTTATTTTTATTTTTATTACATTTCTTATTTTTAAGATGAAAACAAACAATTTTTGCCCTCACAAACATTTCCTGTTTGATAGAAATATTGATAATTTAAGGCTGATCATCAACATTTCAGACAAAGGACGCTGGATATAAGCTACCTCCATAAATTTACAATTTGAAAACATTGTAGGTAAACGTCTTACGCTGCAGCTGTCGGTGCCTGGTTTTCACACGTGAATCTTATCACCCCAGCGTCCATCTGTTCTGTGCATTACGTGACCGTCACGCTTCAACTTAAAAACCCGCTGGATTTATTACATAAAGAAATTATGAACCCACGCATGGCATGTTAAACGTTTGCCAGTGATACCTAGTTTGAAAGAGATAATCGAATAGTAGATTTTAATTTAAAGTTAGTAATAATGATTAAAAATAAAGAAATAAGTAAACTGCAATCTAAACTACAAATGCGTTAGTACAATGAACCTGTAGAATATAATACAGTAGAAGACAATGCGTGGTACATTGTCATATAATCCCTTGATATACTTGATCAAATAGAAATCAATACTAATGTGTTCATTCTTCCAGCATTATACTTTAGCAATGCTTATTAACAAACAAAACTTAATATAGTCTAACCTTTGTTATTATGTTTATTTTAACCTATTATGTTATGTTAACCTTTTCGATAATTTCTCTATTAAACATTCCTTAGCTTGCGTTTAAAGGGATTTTAAATAATGTAATACGTAAAAATGACCCGATAGATTAGAAAGAAAACATTGTATTTTTAGGTTGATTGGTAGAGAATGCCTAAAGGCATTAAGTCCGCCTTTACAAAGATTGTAAACAAAAACTGAAAAATTAAACAAATAAATATATAAATATATAAATATGTTTCGGTAATAGTTATTAGCGATATTACACACACACACACACATATGTATAAATATATATATATATATATATATATATATATATATATATATATATATATATATATATATATATATATATATATATATATATATACTAATTAAGATTAAGAAGATTAAGAATTTTAAAATTACACAAATATTTTCTGGCTACGAATAGTTTATGTAAAATTAATGTAATATTATCAATTGTAAGTAAAACCTTGTAGGTACATAAACAACAAAATACAATAATTGTTTATGACGGCTAGGTAAACCGCATTATTGTTATGAAAACATTATATCCAACAATCAAGAGAAGGTTATACATGGTGTTCAAATATAGTACATTAAAACATACCAACATGTAAACCGATAGTCGCTCGCTGCAGGGCATTGGCCTCTCCCATCGCCACGATGACCGATCTTGCGCTGCCCGTATTCAATGACTTTCTACGACCTTGACTCGGTTCACTCAGTAGGGGGACTACCCGCACCGCGTCAACCGGCTTGTGTTCGTCACTCGAATATCTCACGGCCCCAAGGGTCGTTAGTTAAACACATTGTTACTTGAATTTTTTTGTTAAAGTCGTTGGTTTATACAACTAACTAATCTTGTTGTAAGCTGGCTTTCGTTTATATGAATTCTCATTTTTATTTTTTCTAATACTCACTTTAAAAAAACAAGGCTTATTTTCAAATATCTGACAAAGTTTTTTTTTCGTAATACAGTACATTCTTATACGTCCGACATTGTCAACAGTCAGAGATTTTTTAAGCTTTTATTCATCTGATAGGTTCATTACAAGATAATAATTATAATATTAAAAATACTGAGGATAATCTAGAATTCTAGAATATATAAATCAAAGTTGTAACTATAAACGTTTAGATTTTAAAACACAGGAATAACGAAAGATTATTTTAGTTTTCCAATAACTCCTCATAGTAAATTAAATAATCTGTAGGGCCAGGAGATTTAATAAAGCCTGTAAAAAAATACTGTCTCTCAAAATCAAAATAGCACGTCTATTTTGATTTTGAGAGACAGCTAATTTAAGATATAATGAAAGGAACTTTACATTCTACTCTAAAATAAATAAATACTAAAAGATAATATAATATACTATAACAAATATACACAAAAAATTATTTTGCCATGTAAAAAAATCATTAAATTGCCGTGAATTAAGACGCTGAATACAGGTCGACTTCCAACTGGTCACATTGAAAATCTTGAGGATGCCTGTCTAGCAGTGAACGTCCTGCGGATGAAATGATGGTGATGAATGATGATCTACATATTTTGATGTGTCCTTTTAAGCGTAGTTTTACTTGTGTTGGAAGACGATGCTATTATTTATCCATATTAAATTGGTTATTTTAATCAAGAACCTGCGAAACAGATAAATTGATAAATTTACGCTACATGTGTTGAGTTTGGATGTGTATACATGTTGAGTGTGTGTAACCCCGTGTACTTGTCTGTTTTAACATTTTAGAAGTTAATTTTTAATTATTAAGGCAATTAATTAATTACTCTGCAATGAGTTTTATATATATGTAACTGCCACACATGAACATTATTGCTAATTGACTCCGAGTCCCAACCGACACCAGAATAATTATCTTGTTGACAGACAACAGACTTCGAATAACGGTTAAAGTGCAACAGGACTATAACTCATGCACCGCGGGACTGTGGGAAATATTCATGATATTATTCCCTGAGGTGTATAAATAGCCATGTAACTTTGACAATACAAGCTTTCTATATGAGCGTTCCGTACCGAAGAATCGTGTGGTCTACTTCACAGAAAAGTCTTTTATTTTATTTAGTAAAGAGAATCTTTCCCTCAACTCTTACATATATGTACTTATGACAATAAGTACGTGGTCGCTTATGATAGGCCTTACAGGAAGGCACAAGGTTACCCATAGAGCAATGGAGAGAGCTCTGCTCATAGCGAAATGAGATCGAATTAGAAATAAAGGGATCGGCACAAGAACCAAGATCACCATAGCTCAAGGAATTGCTCGTCTGAAGTGGTGGTGCACATCGTTGATGCAACCGATTGCCGTTGGGGCTGAAAGGTTTTCGAATGGTGACCACGAGGTGGCAGACGCGGTGTTTGTAGGCCCCCTAGTAGATGGGCCGACGATTAAGGTCACCGGAAGTCGCTGGATGCCGCTAGCGATCGGCCACCATAGCTATCATTAGGATAGATCAATGCCTTGCAGTGGGCGTCTGTCGGCTTATGTGATGATAATGACAGTACGAAGTATTTCGCGGTAGCTAATAATATTTAAATTGCGTTTATGTACGGAAACCATTTAACAAGATTTTCAAATCTGTGAGAGCAAACTATGTTCAGAGATAACCTAATCAAGTCTCCAGTTACACTCTGCTGGGAGTGCCGTTAGTAGGATAAGTTCGGACTTCTATACGCGAGGGACCGCCGCTCGTTTGCATAAGCGAGTTACGTTAACTCTTTTAAAATAGTTTAAAAAATATTTCTACATGTATACCTTCAAATGTTTTGTGCTATTCAAAATACATTTAAAAGGTATTCTTGTACTTTAATAATACGTTACATTATTATAATTTTAATTTGTTTTTAATTTGAAAACCGGTTGTTGGACTATTAACCATATTCACCTTGAATCTAACCTTCCTTTTGGCAATATCAAGAAACATGCAAACTTTGCGTGAATACAAATATTTTTTTTCGACATCAAATTTTTAAAACTTGCTCTAAATAAACCAGTTATAAACGTTTATACACTGTGTGTACTAAATAGATTAAATGTTCTTATATTATAGGCTGTCAAAAAGTATTAAATAGAATGATTAGTTACAGGTATAAAGCTTTAAAAGAGTGAATGCAAAGCTCATTTGTCACCTTCAACGCCTCTAAACCTATTTCCTATCATTACGAATAAAGTGATCTCTCGGAAATGTGTCAATTTTTTTTTATTGGAATGCCAGTTCAATAACTTTTGTCAGTACAAAGTCTGCAGGGACAGATAGTAAACAATAATATTTTCAATATGTATTTATTCGAAATTAGAAATCTCTTTTTAACTATTTTACCATTACGTTATATATTACAAGAATTAATATATACAATGTTGTACAACGAACAAATGCAATGTTTAGTAAAGGCTTTGTTACTGTATTCTAGGCATATGTACATAACGGACAGAAAATAAGATCTTCGGTTGGACCACCAATAAAGAATTATCTTGGATATACCACCACGCGACTCCGGCAAAACAATGCAATAGCTTTTTATTAATGCAAGTCGTAGCGTATTACTTCTCGTATAAAGCAGAAAAACAAAGATTTCCATATATGTACTTTGTATCAGTGTTATATAGTCTCATAGTATTATTTTCTGGTAGATAAATATTTCAACATATTGTTTTTTCTAGTTATTATTGTTTTGGTTATTGAGCAATAGTTTTATTGATAATATTTAATGAATTTATTCTGATTAGCAACAAACATAAGTTTTATTTATATACACAGGATTGGTTATAGATATCAAAGCTTTAAAGGCGTGAATGTATATTTGCTGTCAAGTAATGTACCGTAATTATATGCAAAAGCAATTTAATCGCATTCCAATAAAAATTAAAAATTAAAATAAATAAAATATCTAGACTAACGTAAAATTTTAGAGTAATTACTCTTAAATTTTACGATATTTTAGAGAGATCAGTCTGAAATATGGCTAATCGAAAATAGTTCCAAATGCTTTAAAACTTTTTCCTGATAAACGAGTTAAACTTTTACCCTTTTGAAACTCTTAAAGCTATAACCAATCATCCTGTATAAATATATGATTTCATACAGGACATATTTATGTGAACAAGATTCAACCAACTTTATCACTATTAGTTACAATAAGTACCCAAAACCGTCAACCAACTAACACTCCATTATAATCTCCCTAAAAATCAGAACCTTCATCCATTGACCACAAAATTTAACTCCACAGATATTATCAACACGTAAACGTGCGTTTGTTGCGCGGTTCTAACGATTTTCTTATTATTCAGATCGCACATGACATACAGTTAGCAACGCTGTGCTTAAACTTTTTAAACAGTCAACTGTTTTTGTATTAAACCTCCTTACCAAAATTCTTTTTTTGCATTGTTTGTCAGATCTAGTCCAAAAGAACTCTCTTGAACAATAATTGTTAATGGAACACATATACATTTGAAATCAAACATCCTTCAATCGATACAAGATAGGAATCAACAATTGACAATTTTACGCTAATTGAAATATAACAGGTATAGTATATCTATGTTTTTATGTATCAGAAACATGTCTTAATAAACCATTTTATTACATGAAATCCGAAAACTAAATCATTCTTATTTATATTACTGTTTTAAAATACTAATTTTTATGAGCCGCAGGCAGTAAATATTTGTCATTGCATATGTTCAACTTAATATTAATTGCTTATAATGTGTATCGTATTTTTGTTATACACTATGTTACTATGTATATTACTTACACACGGATATATATATGTATATATATATATATATATATATATATATATATATATGTGTGCGTGTGTGTTTGTAAGTATATGTATAGATATAAATATTTATACATATTTATATGTATGCATGTATATATGTATATATATGTAAATATACATATATATATTTATTTATATATGCTATAATTTTGCTTAAACGTTTTAAAATACGGTTAAAAGCTTTGGACTTTTTTAAGTAATAAAAACCAAAATAAAAAAAATGTTGTTAATAAAAAGAACATCACCCGTGATGTCCTTTCTATTTCTATAAAGCTTTACTCTTTTTAATTTTTCGCTTTATTCTGTATACTATTTATCACATTTTAACATGTCATCTTGAGTAAGCTTAACATAAAAATTGATATCACAATGATTTAGGAAGAAATTAGCACTTTTCTTCGAAATATTACCCACTTTTAATTAATTTTCGGGAATGTTCTACTATCTGCTTTAACACCGTCAAATTACTAACGTTGTAACTAATTTTAACGTTGATTAATCGTAGAACCTGTATATCAGTATCAGTATAATAATCATTTTTAGTAAGTATTCAAATGTCCGATTTTAATTAGGTTGTCTAGTCTGATAACTAAATATATCAGTTTCATCATATTCTTGCTAGGAGAATGCAACACCGACAGCAAAAAAAGAAGTTTTTACGGTTTTTGTTGAAAATATCAATTTTCGTTACAATAAACATAATAAAGCGAACAAGTTTTATCGCACAGCTTGGCATACGGGTTTTAATATCCTCACGAAAGTAAAACTTTAGCGTAGATATTAGAAGAACTTTAAAAGAGATCGTGAAGTTTATTTCAAGTTAACATACTATAAGATGAGTTATGATGAAAAGCTAACATAATAAGCTATTTAGGTCGTTGGTATAACCTGGATAAAGGCCGCTTAAAACAGGTCCCATTGGAAATTATACGGGAGGCGTATCTCCAGCTGTGGACATCTGACGGCTGAAATGATCATGATACCAACTAGCAATAGTGTTCATTGGCTATTTTCCTACTGTTCGGTGTAAAAACACTTGTATAAATTATATACATAAAGAATTTTTATTTCCAGTGTTAAAATACTGTAGAGGCACACAATTTTTTAAAAAAATTCATCGTATTTTATAAGAGGCACTTAAGCGCTCAAGCCTTTCGTTTCACTCATCCGTCGAGATGTCTAATTTTATTCATTCAGAAAACACGAAATGAGGAACATAAAGTTTTTGCAACGTTTTTTATTGTCGTAGTAAATAAAAACACAAGTAAATCTAGAAGGAATTGTTAATTTATAAGCTTACACAAAAATAAATAACTTTTACATACTTTTCGACCTTCACACCATATCCCTAGTATATTATTATGTTTATATTAATTACATCCTTAAGTAATTATTTTCTTAATTTTGTATGAACTTTACAATATATATATACACACATACATACATATTTATATATACATATAGTACATACATGTACATATAGTAGTATATTATAAAGTATGATTTATATACATGCATTAGTGTAAAAATGTTGCTGTTGGTTGGTGTACTGTAAAAAAAAAAGTTTATCGTTAGAAAAATATACCAAAAACTAATAGCAAAGGGTGAACATTACAGTTTTTTGATCAATCAAATTTAATAGAGTACTTAGGTATGGTGGTTGTAGGTGCAACAAACAAACAAACAATAGGGAGTTCTATCCACCATAGCCTTCTTTTCTTTAGAAAAAAATAGATTATTCTTGTTCCTCTTCTTTTCAACAAATAAACGGTAACCACGATAAGCGGTCATGCTTGCATCCAGCGACTTCCCCCGACTTTAACTATGTCGTTGGTTCACCTAGCCCACTAAGTCTATTCACGTCGCATCTACCGACTTGTGTTCGCCATTCGAGAACTTTTGTTCCCAACAGACATCGGTTGCTTGAGCCATGAGCCCCGCCCACTGTCCCTTTAGACCAGCAATTCTTTGAGCTATCTATTGTGAATTACTTTGTGTCGTAGATATCAAACAATGATATATTATAATTTAACGTTTGACGACAATATATCTGGCCTGTATTTTATACTTTTAATTCCTGTATTTTTTGTTCAAATCTTCTCAGATAATTATCTTATTTTTCATGCGTCTAAACCTATTTTGCACAAGACATGCAAATAAATTTAAAATAACCAGTTCTAATTTCAAAAATATTTACAAAACATATGCACAGAAATTAAAGTTGTATTTTAAGAAATGTGAAGTAATACATGACATTTACAAGTTTTGAATGCCTATAGTGGAAAGTACTGAGATGACTTTACTCCATTTTCCTGGAAAACAGAAACCGCGAGTTGTCAAGTAAGTAGTTAAACTTTACAAACTTCTTAACGTCTCTCACTATCTTTCAGATCTAAAAAGTTGTTATATTTCCACATTACATTTAATAATTTTCCTTTGCCTATTTGTTTTAATAACGACACGTTTGTGAGATATAACTTTTAATAATATTAAGGTTTTCTTATAATTTTTGACACCTGCGCAATTTATTACGTAATTTGACTGTTTATTACGTTTTAATTTCATAGATAGGCTCTTAATTCACCAGATAATGAATAACGCCCGCGTTAGTAAAATTTAGAATAGGTGCACTAGTGAAAAGATATTCGTAATGCCTCTAGTGTTCGGTACAATATCTCTGTTATTTTCGACAGTTCGACCAATTCGACCAGCTGTTCATGTTTTTGTCAACGGATGAAAATAATTTCTCTAGAAAAAAATAAAACAATTACAACTAATATAGTGAAAACCACACTTTCTCATAAAACGACAGTAAATTAAAAAACCTGCTTCAAGCAGTCAAGTATTTGAAGTTAATCAAAATACATTAAATATGATAGCTATACAAATATGATATAGCTATATAAATATGATAGGTATACATTAAAGATGATAGCTAGTCTAAAAGTTAGTTTTACAATATATGTTGCTTACATTTATTCATTTTATTTTAATTTAATCAATGTAGTAAGATTTTCAATTTTAGTTACATTAGTCGAAAACAACTTTGATGTTTAAAAATTAGTTCTGAAAGAAAAAAAAATAGAAACGTTTATTTACAATTACCGTTCTGACAATGAAAACATAAGGAAATTGATAAGAAATTCTTACAAAGGCTGCACAATTTGCCTATGTGCTTTTATTGCGATTTTGCACTTTAATAAATATTTTTATGAAAACTTTGTAACAATTTAGGCTTAGAGGCAAATTTAATACAGAATTATTTTGTTCGCTTTTTTACCTATTAATATAGTAATAGATCACAGCTAATGATAATCAGAACCATTTTTAAAAAATATATTTCTACCAGGATCGTAATAAATTTGTTTTGACTGTGTTGAATTTGTGACGGACACCACATTCACTTGAATATTATTCATTTTACAACTAGAAACCTGTTCCAGCTCGAATTTTTCTGCTGTCATGATATAATAATCTCAGATTGGTCGAATTTTTAAAACTCCGCCTCAGTTATTCTAAGGCGGAGTTTTAAAAATTCGATTCGATATTCTATGGTCGTACAAATAAAATTGTGAAAAAATTTTAGATAGGAAATTTTGCTTAGAAGAAAATTTTCTGTGCTAGTTTTTGACTGATCAGAGGCAAGACTTGATTATACAAAAAATGCGACTTTAGAGAGAAAGGATTCGGGTAGTATTATGATTAAATTGCAACACTTAAGAATAAAAATAAAATCCAGAAGCCGCACTACGATCGTAATTTCGATCATACCAAGATTGTCTCTCTGAACAACGATGTAACTCAGGTCTGTTAGAACCTAGGACTGAAGGTGCAGACTGTAATCGACCAGGCCTTATGGCTAATTACCGGTTTCCAGACGGAGATTTACTTCGTAGTTTTTTCGCAATGGTCATGTTCCATTGTTAATTCATATAGTGTGAGTATTCGACCTAGATCCAGTAGATAGGGTGGGGATAGGCCCCCAAGAGGTGCATGAGCAACATAGTCATGGTCGCGGGAAGTCACGAGACGTGGACAGTGCAAGACCGGTCATTATTGCAATCAATAGCTTACATGATGTTGATGATGATGGAGTACTGGAAGTTAATGTTCGTGGCATATCTTCAATCTGTAACTGCTGGTCAACCGTAGTTTAGAAATATTAATAATCAATAAACTATAGATAGCAGAAGAACTTTAAACTTGCGAAACTTGATTAAGACGTAACTAATGAATTCAACTAGCTTTTAAAAAGTAATTAATAATGAAACTTGCTTACTTATTTTCTTTATGCCTACATTTTTACGAAGGGTTATACGTTTAATAATTTTATCTACAACAATTCGTACAGCTTACTCTTAGATAAAGATTTTTTATTTTCTATACGTTCATATTTTTTTTTAATTTTGCTAACCAGATCTTAATTGATATTCAATAAGAAAACACATTCAACATAAATCACATAAAATTTTAAATGTCAGTAAAATTAAGTTAATGACGTACTTTTTTTATTTTTATTTAAGTCAAATTAATTAAATATAATTTTCTTAATTGCTATTTTTAATAACTAAATACATGAGACATAGCGCCAGGAATATTCTTAGGTTCATTTTACTTTACTTATTATAGTAAGTTATCAACAATTTTATTAATTTATTCTACGCGAAAAAATAATATAAAAAGCTTTTAAATAAACATTCAACTAAAATTTAAACACATTAGAATGTCACGTGATACTAATATAATAACGAAGTGGTCTAATGCGTCGTTGTGTAATTTTCGATGGTGAAGAAACGCACTTGCAAACTTTACAAATGTTCGACATTGTTTTCGGTGCATTAAACATTTAACATAGAGTTTAATTTATTTATTCGTCATTCGGACGGTCCTTTACCTGATTCCCACAATATCATCCAAAATGACTATTCAATAGCTTAACTGCAATCTTTGTATAAAAAAATGGATAAATTATCAAAAAAAATATTTAATTGTATTTCGAATTTATGTATGTTACTTAGTAAAATAACAAGTTGAGAACAGCTCAAGTATCGGCGTTTGGATACTCGTATAAGTCCATCAACTCAAATATTTATACAACTTTCATCGATTCACGCCTCGTTCTGTCATGCGAGTATATCCCTGTCTTTGTAAGAGGTTAGGTTAGGCTAGTTACAGATCCGCAAGCCATGAATCCGATGATGATGCGACGTAGTTTAAAAATATCAAAATATGGAGACAGTAATAAAATATATTAAAAAAAAACTAGAAGATAGAAATAATGGAATAAATTTAAAATCTTGCTGTGAAAAAAACAGAAAACGTTAATGAAATAAGGAAATAAAGAGCATATTAAAAATGTAAACTCCTGTCTAAAACTAGACAATGGTGAAGGTTTCTAAATTAAAAAAAATGATCAATGGGTAAGTTACCAAGTTTAATCTTCGTTACTATTTAAACATTTATTACGTTCTCTAATAACAGTTATACTAAAAACAAACAACCTTTATAATATAATTTAATGAAATCATCGTTTTTATCCCAGCGCAAAAGCCAGATGATTCAGTCAATCTAATTTTAATATGTAGAAAAGCTTTTACAGCGAAGCGATTGCATCTAACAACTTGTTGATTTTATTAACACAGATTAGGTTTTCAAATTTAACAAAAGTGTATTGTATAATACATCATCATCATAATTTTATCAGTAAAATATCCACTGTTGGACATAGCCTTCCCAGAGATGGTTGTAAGCTAACAAGGCCATCTGTCCACAAGGTGAACAGACCTTGTTAAAGATCACTTGTAAGCGGACGGGTCATACGCTGCGCTTACGACTATGTGGTCTCTACTCCAGAACCTTAAGGCTGACCATCTGTACGGATAAGTGGCCTGCTACTTGCTACATAACTCGTCGTTCCGCTGGACAATAACGGTTCCTTTCATTCGTCTACCAATCTCCTTACTCTTGATTAGATCTCGTAGAGAAACCCTGAGCATAGCCCTCTTCATGACTCGAGCGACATGCCGATTGCCCGAAGTTTACGTTTCAGTGCCGTAAACCATCGCTGGAACACAAATTGTTCCTAAACTTTCGTCTTTAGACACTAGGCGATATTGGACGAGAAGATGTTCCGGGGAGCCCAAACGATGCGAAAACTACGTGTTATCCTTGTTCATTTTAAGACCTTTCCGTTACAAAATCCTCTTGAGATCATAAAATATTTGGTATAGGTTGTATACAATCTTTCGGATTTATTACATTTTGAAGCCAGTAATACATTAACTAAATGAATCAGCAAGATTAAACGCAATTGTAATGTATTCTCGCGATTAAACTGTTATTTCGGTGTATGGAATAAAAAATAATAGTACTGAACATAAAAATTGTAGTTATTATCAGTAACAGTAAACAATGTTTAAATCTCGTAAAATTATTGAAAATTTTTTGGAGTAACATATTTAATGTGAAAATTCTCGATGGGAGCTTTGGATGTCGAAATAAACTTTTGTACTTATTTCACAACATCGAACTGTTGAAAATCAAAAGCAATGAATATTTATTGAGTTGGGACTGAGTGAGGCGTGCTCCGTTCAAAAGCCAATAAAAAGCTCCAATAGTCAGCGCTTGATATTCATTTAAATGCTTTATATAAATTGCTATACAGTTTCCATTCCAGATTATTAACTAAAGCTTCACTCAACAGAATCCAAAGTTTAATGCGTGGTCAAGTTCAAGAGATGAAAAATCGTCGCCGCTTATTTTTTTCAAAAATTATTTATCCTTTCGTTAACATTTATTTCGCCCTTTTCAAAGTAATCCATATTAGACACCCATGTCCCAAGGTTTATTTGAGTCATGACTCATTTCACTACTTCTACTTGCTTTATATGAAATACCTACAGGTCGATTAATTCGTCTGTAAGGGCTCTATGTAAAATTAATATATCCACAAAATGCTTTATAGCTTTTGCTCCTATATATATAATCACCTCGTAAAAAGTGATCATTTAAAAATATGTAACCATTCACCTATTTCTTCTACTGAAATTCATTTATGTCAGCCGATAGGCGACCTCTGCAAGGCATACGTCTGCTCCAAAGATCGCCACAATTAACGGTGTTTCTGCCCGCATCCAACGAGTTCCCGCGACTTTGATTATATATTGAAATGAAAAATGATACATATAATTATAATATTGGAGTGCGACTGGTGAATAATTTTAGGCATTATAATGTCTGAACGTTTTAATAAACAATAATGAGTTTTATTATATTTTTAATCCGAATAACGAAAACGCTTATCTTACTATATTATCACATTAAGTAAAAGTTTTCACCCAACGACTCCGTATACATAGAATCTATGTATTCTCAAAACACAAAGTACATTCCACTTTGTTTTTATTAATATCGTTATTAATCTCCATATTTTTGTAACCACATTATGTTTTGCGAAACACCAGTCTTCATCCAGCAGTATTAAAAATTTTTATCAAACAAAACTGATTGTTCATATTGCGTATGCATAATGAATTGCCAAACAAATGTGAAAATCCAAAAACTCTTTTAATAATGCAGGTATTGTGTAAACGTACTGATGTCCTTAACCTTATGTTAATGTTTTGATTGACGTGATCTGTAGAAAATAACAATGTAAAATCTCTTACATGTAACCGCTGCAAAGTATGTAGTTATTTTTAACAAACATATGATTCAAGCAGGACAACCTCTCATGTTAAAAAATCATCGATATAGTGAATTTCATCGTCGTATTCATCATTTAGGTCGTAACTTGTCCTCTGTTGGATATAGCCTCGTCCATGGAGTTCCCAATAGGTCCAGTTGGAAGCGATCTGGCCCTAGCGTCTTTCGACGACTAACAAGTTTGTCTATCCGCCTAGTGAGTGGACATGGAGGATGCGTTTGCTCTTCCGTAGTCTCTATTCAAATGTCTGAAGACCCTAGCCATCACTTTTTTCAAGTGGACTGCTCATTGCTCGTTAAACTTGCCAGTTATATATCGATTACAGTTAATTTATTTCAAATTAAATTTCCCGGTCACATAATTTCAGAAAACGCTAGATGTGCGGAAGTGGTTAAATATTAGTCCTTTTCTTAATTATTTTTTGTAGAGTTATTTTAAAGATTCCAACAATCTATTAAAACCCAATTGATGCAACGCTTTGTAAAAATATAATAAAGTTTTCATAAAAGAACCGACATCTCTTAACGTCATGTTTATTTTCTGGTATAATAATTAATTTTAAAGTTATTATTACCAACACAGAAAAAAAAATTTAAAATGTTCATATAAATCTTATCTACATTTTGAATTATAAAAAATTCTGATTGGAAATTTCCTAGTAAAACTGGTAGATCTAATGATGGTAGTTTAATATGTTATCACCCCTGCATTTCTCTACCATAGACAATGTACAAAAAATATGTTTTTTTAGATAAAATTAATTACATATTATTATACCTTCAACCAAACCAATTAAAAAATCTCTTGCATGAAATAAGAAGAAAAAACAAATCAAAACAATAGATTCCGTGACGAGCATCAATTAGGCGCATAAACCTATTATTTCACGTTACGAAATTTCGAATAAAAAATAGGTTAAATCCGGAAAGAATGACCTAAAATTTATCATGTTAACATAGGTAAAAGGAATATCGATTGAATTTTTTTTTAATTATTGTTATAGTACTTTGTGTTTAATATCGAATGAAATGCGTAAGACCGCCTAAGCAGTTTCTTTTACCAATCATATAATTTGAATAATTATTTTTATTGATCATCATATTCATCATCATTTCAGCCTAGCAGTTCAGACATAGACCTCCTCCGAAGATTAATTTATTTATATAATAAGACAGGTTGAAAGCGGCCTGCCCTGGTGAGCCGTGGTTTCTAATCCAGAACATTAAATCCCCAGAGGCCATACGTCCTGCGCGCTATTTGAATTACAAATAGTTAATGAAAAACTGACTTTCAAGCAATAAACTTTATTACATAAGCAACATTTCAATAATTTCATTTCATAAAGACGTGGAAAGTATCAAAGTCAACAACGTGTACACAACCACCCTGTCATTTCTAAACCAAGAATACAATTACAAGTACTATCACAGTCAGTGTGACAAGCATTCCTCCGAACAAAACGTATTTGTCCTGCGCGACCCTACGTTCTATCAGGGATATCGTTGCATTTGACAGACCGAGAGTATTTGCCAGGTCTATTAATCTTCTATGAGCTCCTTTTAGTGTCTCTCTGTTACCTCGTAAAGTCTGCAAAATATTTGAACCTGTAAACAAAAAAAAAACAAGTTTAAACGTAATATTATACGTTCTTAAAACTCTTTTTTTTTAAAAAGTCACATTTTTGTTTAATTTATATCAATTAATGATATAAAAAATTCAAACAAGACAATATTAATTGATTATTGTTTACAACAAAATAAGAAACGAGGCGAAACATTGCTTGTAGTGAATAGTGTCATTTTATATAATTAATTTCATATTTTATATAAATAATTAAACAATTGAAATCAAAATTAACACTTTTCGAATAGTGCAATGTTTATTATAATTATGTAATTAGAAATGAAATATAAACAATTGTGCCAAAGATGGTAATGTTTAAAACGGCATTGATATAAAAAATTAAATGAAAATGTATTAGAACTCGGCGCACAACAAATTGAAGACTACGATAATTACACATTTGTGCCACAGTCAGAGTTCAGAACTGGTGGTGTTAAGAAAACATCAATGTGCGGCAATCAAAAACCAGTTTGTTTGTCAAGATCATTTAATAATAATTTTATTTTAAATCTAGTCTTAATGCTTGGTTCTTGTGTGATATTCTATGTTTGTTTAATTATAGTTTAAATGATACGCGGAAACAGAAATTTTTACGTGCCTTTACGGTTCGCTAGTGGTTAAAATGCTAATTAATTAAAATATATTGTGTGCCGTATTAATTAAATATTATACATACGAACATTGAATTGTTGCTGCAAACAAAGAAGTTATTATGTGGTAAGTTTAAAGTGAAAAGTCTAATTCTCTTTACTGTGTCTCCGATTTACGTTTACAACTTTCACTGATTTATAGAACAAAAATTAAAAAAAATATATTTATAATAATACAGGATAATTTAAAATTTATTTAAACAAAATCACAACGTAAGAACATCTTGTTTAGATGACGCACGAAAACATTATACGTTAATACACATTGATAGGTTCATGATAAACAGGTTAATAAAGTCGGTTCTCTTTTTCTTTATTGTCTGTCTTTTTCTTTATTGGGCAGGCAGTTTCAATTTACGTAGTTAATAAATTTAAAATAATAAAAGTTCAAACAATTTTTTTTGGTATGTGCTATTTGTTATTATAAAACGTCTTAAATTATTAAACATAATCAATATTCTCTTACAATATTTATAGTAATCACTACAAAAGAAGCAAATTTAATCTCTAAAAGAAACAATGCCACGTTATCGGTGATACTATATACATTTAACGAAATAAAAATTATAGTAAATAACAATTTTTTTTAATGTTTCAACTTTTCCAATAAATTACTATTTCAAAAATTCAACGTCTTGTTAAAATTTCAAACAATCTACATGTTTCAATAAAATTGGTCACTAAAGCCAACGTCAGCTAGTGGAATATATAGGTCAGAAAAGATATGTTATATTACTAATATATTTGTTGGTACCTGTATATGTGTAACATCTCACTATTCATTCAGTCGAATTGTAAAATATACAAAAAAATATATATTTAAATTTAGTCTTTATTTCATAACATTACGGCTTCTTCAATATTTGTCTGTCGTCAGATATGAGAAATAGTCAAGGAATAATTTAATAAAAATGTGTGCCAGTCAAGGAATTAACAACCTGTATTGCAACATTGTGAGATAAATTTAAATTAATATTCATAGGTGAATTAAGGTCACTTTGCTCTGACTTATATTCTATACACGTAAAAGAGCATAAAGATAATTTTAAAAAGTTAAAATTATTTTCTAAAAAAATTAAAATATATAAGCGGACCGTTCATAAAATGACAAGTCTTGTCGAGGCTGATAAGCCCAAAAACCACAAACAGTGAAACTATGAGGAACCCACATGACTCGCCCAAAGCGTAAGGGTAACCAAAGTTGACCGCCCAGAGGAGAGTCAATGAGCCCTCTAAGGAGGTGAGTAGGCCTCACTTGCGCCGAAAGTAAAGTTACTTTTGCCGCTCTTTCTGCCCTCTCCGATTAAGCGGAGACACAACGCAAACTACCGATGGGAGTTATGTTTTTCGTCATATGCTTACAATCCCTTTCTTTTAAATGGAATAGTTTATAATTTAAAAGTTAGACAGTATACAATATCATACTTGACCTAGTTCTATAATGAACTTAATCTTGCATACTTTTGAACAAGTTGCCGGTAGGATAACCGAAAGAACGCGCAATTTTATGTTATTATATAAGGTAGCTCTCCTAGGGCATAATCAAAGACCAGATCTGCAGCAAGAGGCTTAGGAGAGTTTGTACTGTACTATATACGGTGTTTTGTAACTCGCGTTGTATTCAAAATCGAATAAGTGAGAGGGTGTTTTCTATTTTCCGGACGGAAAAGCGTGACGGAAAAGCGTAAATAGCCCACACTGGAGGAGATTCATATGAGTGCAAAAATATATTTTCAGTCATGCCACACAGGACTATTGTAGGAACACATATATGCAAAGGCATTTCCCTAGAGTAAAACTTATGCACAGGGTCTTTAAAAACAACCGTTTTTTTTTTTTAAATTGCAACACAGTCCGGAGAATCAACGAAAGAATGGAGAAACGCACGCGAGAGGTAAGAACAATCCAGTGCTCCCGGATACATTTAGATAGATTGCATAACTAACAGTTTCGTGAGAGATTGTTAGAATCTAGAAGTACCGTATCCAATATGTTTTATGCGTGAGGACTTGACCGCTGCTTAAGGAAAACATCTTTCGAAGTTCCGATAAAAAAATGATTTGAAAAAAACAAAACCTGTGCTTAGGCAGCACAAATATGATTTACACCGTTACCTCCACGATTTACAAAAATGTCATCAGAAAACCTACCGATGAGTATCAAGCAATACCACATCATGCCACCTCCACCTATTGGTCTAAAACTCTAACAGCTGATTTATATGAAGTACAAAGTGAAGAAAAAGTTTATAAAAATAAAATAATTATTTGCCTATAGTTATAGCATAATAAAGTATAATCAAAACCAGTGTAAAAATTCATAATACATACTAGCGACAGAGACCTACATAATGGAGTAAGTTAATATTTATGTATCACTAATCACCAGTATTTCATTTTCGCTAAAGGAGTTAAAACATGGATGTGTTCTTTCACTTCTCTTGATTCTCTTTAATAGATATGGGTAGTATGTTATAAGAGAGTAACCACAGTCCTTCACAATTCCTTCTTTACAATCTGTGATTGTCTTTCTCATAATAAACTCCAACTATTATTATAAACAATGAATAACTGTAACTATCAGTGATTTAATACTATCGACAAGGAACTATAAATACCATAACTCGCTCACAAGTCTGAAGTAATGGCAGCTTTTCTAGGCGAACTAAAATACGCCTCGTCCGCTCTTTCATCATTTCTATTTATCTTTATGAAGTAGAATCTGGGACCTGAAATTCCTCAAGAAAATTTTCCCCTTGTGCATATGACTTGATTACTTTGGTAACATAACTCATAGAAATGCCGATAACATAAAAACCTTATCTCCCGCTCACTAACACTTTGTGAGTTGAAACTCCAATGGGCTGACCAAATGGGCACTGGAAATACTGCTTCGCTTTCCTCTACATAATGCACAAACAGGCTAGCAGGACGTCATTATAAAGTCACTCACAGATAGGAACAACAATTCTCAGTCCTGAATGGATGAGCCTTGAAGAAAAAGAATAAGCAAACTATATAAAGTCTACATATATAATTTATCTTAATTAAATCTTAAAAATTTTTTGATTCTTTAGAAAATACACACAATCCTTCTTCTATCACTAAAATACAAACAACAACAATCCTTTTAAGTAAGCCATCTAATAAGCAAATTTCACCTAGTATCTTCTTCTTTATATTATTATAGGCAATGGCAATAAAATTCATAACACAAAATCCTGCACATATAGTCTATATTTATGCATGATACAAAACACGACAACTCTTAGTCTCGATCAGAAGAAGATCAATGTTTTTCCCTCGCTAGGATCACAAGGTGTCTTGTGATCCTAGCGAATAATATGATCATTTATATCATTTAAATATAAATAAAATTTCAATTTTCCTATAATAAAGCCTAATAGTAGACTAAATACCTAGATGTATTATTAGTAAGAGTAATTTATTATCTTTGAATACACTAGAGTAATTGTAACTGACCACTACACATGAATGGTAATCATGTTTTCTAAATAACAGTACAATTTATATTCTTAATGTTATTTACTGCCCTTATAGTCTTAGAATTATTAGTTGTTAAAGGTCTAAAATTATTGTTGAGTTCAAATGGTCACTTCAAATGGTTGAAACGGAATTTGTTAACATTGTTTGAAACCACAGAATTCAGGCTACTACCATCTGGACACATTAGAAATCTATCCAGAATACTTCTGTCCAGTAGTGGATATCCCTAGTCTGAAATGACGATGATCTGAACCTATAACGGATTAAACCACATTGCATAATTCTGTCGGAGATTTTTCTTTATTTCTAACATAAAATTACCTTTTGAGCTTTCATAGCAAACAAAATTTAAAATAAATAACAGGTTGTCAAATATCTCCCTTCCGCTTTTTTGCTCTTTATTCAATGCTTTATAGAAAGTGTTACAGTGATCGGATTTAGTTCAAATATGCGCCGTTTTGTTCGATAGTCTGTTTTCATCTAGACGGCAACTTCATAATACCTCCCTCGTAGAAGTCCCCCTCCTTATTTGCGAAGAACTCGGACAGCCACTTTTCACAAACCTCTTTTGAGTTCAACTTTACACCACCAAGGGCGTTCGCCATGGACAGGAACAGGTGGTAATCACTTGGCGCTATGTCCGGGCTATATGGTGGATGTGATAAAACCTCCCATCCGAGCTCCCGTAGCTTCTCTTCTTCTCTTTCATATCGCAGGCGTTGATTCGGTCCAGAAGGTTTTTTTGCGTCTAATTATGCGGCACCCAAACATCAAGCTTTTTTTGTATCCAGCCTTCTGCAGATGGTTTAAAATGGTTTGGTTACTAACTCCCATCTCCTGGGCGATGTCACGAGATGCCACATGCCGGTCTAACTCGAGGTAGTCCATGATTTGATCGGTATTTGTCGTCACAGGTCTTCCGCTGGCTGGCTTATCCATGGTGTCGTTTTCGCCGGCTCTGAATCGTCAAAACCATTCCTCCGCGGTTCGAAGTGATAGAGTACCATCCCCCAAAACACCATTAATCTCACGGAACGTTTCTCTAGCGGATTTGCCTTTAACGAAGGAAAACTTTAAAATAGCGCGAATTTCGGCGTTAGTGAACTCCATGTTTACACGTCTATAACTGTTGAACGCAATGTCCAAACTAATCATGCATAGCGTCGTTTTGTAGGTTATGTCAAGACCTTTCAAATTATGTATAGTATTACCAGATACGAGCTCTGTAGCGCTTTGTACATAGCCGCGAAATTCAAAAGACAAAAAGGCGGAAGGGAGATATTTGACAACCTTATATTTACCTATATATGTACACTAAATGAAAAGGTTTTGAAGTATTTGTATGAAGATGACAAGTTGCTGATTCAAGTCACTTACACTATCACAGAACTTCCAATAAAGGCCTTTACTATTTACAATTTACAGTGGTAAACAAACCTGTGTGAAGCATTTCATTGACATTATTATGTGAACTCTGTAGAGATGCTTGTTCCTGCGCCAAGAAATCAACATTGATAGCTGTGTGGTCATTCCCAAAACGTCTACTCAATAGTTGTTCCCTATCAGCCAGTTCTTGCTCCCTTCTACGTCTCTTATTTTGAATATTGATCAGTGACGCCTGTTGTAAAATAAGGTAATTAAAAAGGGACAAAATACACAACAAAATTTATGGTATGTATATAATAACACCTTTGCAGCAGTAGTTGATTTAAAGTCCCAAAGGAGACCAATTTTGTTGTTTGCATGCACAAGCAATGACCTTTTACAATTGCCTATTGTTTGCTGATTTTTAATAACATTTTAAGTGCTATGAGAATGCCTTTTTGAAATCTACCAAAAAATTTCTGCTATGGTGGCATGAATACTTAATTTATTTTAAAGTTTCATATAAATTGTTTTTAATAATATTACCTGAATATGTTTATTGTCATATTTTAATTGATCAACCCTCATCTTCGCCATAGGCCTTTGATTAATAGGAGTCTTAAAAACAAACACATCCAACCTTTCGCAGTTGCTGGAATTAATGAAAATATAAAAATATCATTACAAGGAATATAAAGACACTAGATTATACATATCCATATTTTATATTGAACTATAATTTAATGGAACTTCAATATTTGATATAAAGACCAAAATCATTAAGTTAGTTTTAGTATTAAGAAATTAAATTTAAAAAAACAATAAAAGTTATGTATTCAATAAAACAAAAAAGTGACGTCGAGTGTAAATAAAATGCCAAAGTAACCTACGTATTAATTGCATTAATTTTGGATTGAATTGCATTTTCAATAAGTTCCGAATGATCATTGTCCAATTTATGAAACAAATCCGTAGTCTCTTGAATTAATTGAGTTGTTTGATGATAAAGTTGTTCCATTTTTCTCACCGATTGCAACTGTACATAATATAGACATGTGCTAATAGTTTTTAAACTAGACAATTTACATCGATTAAATATTTATCATTTTCGAAATAATGAAGTTAAATGTTTATTCAAAGAGCTACTTATCACAAAATCTATTGTTTCCTGTCACGGTGACGTTGATACGTCTTAAATGTCAATTTGACGTGGCAGTATGTTTAGATTACTAATTTTAGCTTTTATTATAAATAAGTTCATCAAAAGTAGTTGATTAAATATAAATTAGACTTGAAATAGACACCTAATTCTTAACCCAAAATAATTATGTTGTTATAAATGTGTTATTATGGATTTAATTTTTTTCTTATGACGTGTTGACGACACTAACACTAATTTCAATATGCATAAACTAAACAATTTAATGACCATTAAAATTACAAAAAACTTTTAAGTGAATATTGGGACGAGAAAGTTTTACTTTCTATAATCTATGCCATACGTTCAATTATTACCTTTATTGCAATACCATTCAACGACATTTATTTATTATCTGTAAAGTTATTACTTAGAGATCTATGGTTTTGGTTTATTGTTGATTGAGTCATATAATCTTAAATTTAGTTACGTTGAAAAAATAAGTACGTTGATGTTAAAAGGTGCAATAAAAGTGAGAGTGTAACACAATGGGTGACGCTTGTCAAGCCTGTCTTACTAGAATTCCTCATGCAACTCTAATAGCCACTATAATGTGTTGCTTGGGCGTGGGAGTGTTCTGTGGCACCATGTATCGCGGATCTACTCTCTCGATACTGATGTTCGATAAAATATTTCATTTTCGACTTATTTGGTTCGAAGCATTACAGATGATTTTTATCGTCGGCAGCGCCTGCATGGCAGCACTTGGATTTATGCTTTTATGCTTAGGATGCTTGACTACTGGTGCTACTAGGCAGAAAGTATACCGAGCGTGGAGAGCTCGGGTTGGTGGCAGAATATCGTGTGCAGTATTTATGATTATCACATATATCCTTACTTTTGTGTGGATAGTATTACTAGGTTTTCTTGTTATTACTACATTTTTATTTACCATATTTTGGAAATTATGTTCTAAGCCCAAAAACACGGAATCTTTTACCTGTATTGATTTTACACAGTTTGATTTTATGTTTCCAGCAAGTGTTAAACAAGAACACATGAAAATCTGTGAAGCCCATGAAATCAAATGGTTTTGTAAGGATTATGTGGAGAAAGCAGAATTTATGTTCATTCTTGCGATGGTTTCATGTATTCTTGTCATTTTGAGTTTAGTGCATTATCTTATGTGCTTGTCTGCTAACTATGCACACATAAGAGATCATGAAAAATTCCAAGAGTTGCAGGAGCTACAGTATCTTACAAACCCTGATTTACATGCCTCAAAAGATCGTTTCTAGTATATGGCCCGCGCACCTTTGTTGCGCTCCCTTGAGGCTTCCACTAAAATGTGACAGTTTTAGTTAACTGTATTTGTATTAGGCATACATTATGTGTTCACTTGCAACAAATATCAGAAGACTGAATGCATGGGCAACTGATTGTTAGTCCACAATTGAACACCATTTTTTACATATCTGAATTTTATGATTATTTATTGTATTATTTTCTATACTAAACTTTTTGACATTCCATTTAAATAGGTAATAGATGTAAGAATACCGACACAACTTGTGATTAAGTATTTTGAAACATTTACTTTTTGTTACCTTTGTACAACATTTTTATTATAAATTTGTTTAATATATATAGGCACAAAATGTTAAGTTTTTATATTATCATAACTCTTTGTATTTACAAAATTTAAATAACTCAGAACACATTAAGTTCAAAGTTGTTTAATATGTCCAAAATTTAAATATTGTAAACTATACACAAAGTGTATGCAAAATTTTTTGTGATATTAAGTCTGTATCACATTTGTAACTTCTTAAAATGATTAAATTTAATTTTAGAAAAAATGTATACCCTTAAAATTAGTTATTACTTCTATAAATATAATTTTAATACTTATGATTATATAAATATCTTGTTTATTCAATATAAAGTACAATGGTTCTAGTATAGGGTTAATTTTAGCGGTCATGATTCATGTCACTGCATTATCATAGAATATGCTCTTTGATTAACTTGACCTGTTTGACTTTTACAACTTTAAGCATATAATTAGATTAGTATTGTTCATTATGCAGCTGTGGTAATAACATTTTGTATAATCACACTTTTCACAATTTTTAATAAAATTTTAATAAGTATTTTAAAGTATTTTCACCTAGATATGTAAGGTCAATTAAAATCATATCAGAGTTATAGATATTTGTTATAGTTCAAAATAAAATTGAAAATAATGGTTCTAAAGTAGTATTCGTAGGTAAAGTAAAGACAATAAAATAGATTATAATTGTTCACCGACTACAAATTCATAACTCTTGTAATTGCATCAACAATAGAACTTTTTTAAGAATGCTTAGCTTTTTGAACTGAATCTATTAGAATAGAGTTTAATATGTTCATCTTATTTTGTTTTATTTATTATTCCATACCTTATTCCTCAAAATCATTTAAATAAAAGATTTGTTTTCATATTTTGTATTTCAAAATAAGTGATGAAGTAACTGCAACCTATTTTTTAAATTGTTATGAGAATTAATAAGTGATTTAGTAATGACCATTTGGAAGTGATATTAAATTAGAATTTTTTAATGAACATACTTAAAAAAAACTACAGTTCCATCTTTAGGCCATATAATGCAACTATTTTAGTTTTCATCATTGACTATAGATGGCAGCGCAAATAATATTTCCGAATACGAAATACCTAGTTTCTTTAACAATATGCAATATGTACTAAATAAATATTGTAAAAATTTATCTGAACTAAATTTGAATTAACAAAAATTTTGTTTAAAACTAATTATACTAATCGTCCATGCGTAATGTTCGAAGTTTAAAAATTATTGAATGATCCGATTTTAATGTATCATACGGTCTATCCATTATTATTAAAAAACAGACTTTACTTCTTAATATAATCTATATGTATAGCTAGCTGATTACCTTTGTAATGAGTGCACAATTACATTGTAATAAATTAGTGTTATAATAAAAAAAAAACACAGTTATATTATACTACAATATACTAGTAGCGGACTATAATCGATGTTTAACGATCCTGCAATTGCTATTCAAACAAATTTGCCAACTTTTTTTATAACATCTTAGGTTTTGTTGTTTATTTTTAAAATATGCAAACATTTTGTTGGTACTATATCATTTAAACCTTCATATTTTATCAGCTGCTTGCTTTCCCGCGGGTCTTGACCAATGCCCAAATAAGCGTTTTGTTGACAAACGACGGACTGAATATCGGCTGAAGTGCATCAGGTGCATTGCATTATACTATTTCCGCCGGTATATAAATAGCCATGTAGATACAGTACCTCAATACGCCAAAGGTTCTCTACTCCTCAACCCTTTAGCCCGGGTTTATTAGAATAGATCTAATGTGATGAATTACGTGCCTGTTGTAGGGTAGGGTAGGGTAATCTTGTGTTTCCCGAGATGTACCTTGGCACAGTACTGAGGAACATCTGCGAATTTCATAGGAAATCCGGGGTTCTCTAAAGGTACCGACGACCACCCTTCTTACGACCCTGTCTTTCCCCCAGAGGGAAGAGTATCCTTGGTCCTTCCAGAAGATTTTTCCCCCGACACTAAAAAGTTTGTCGATTCTAAATGTAGTAAAATCTCGCAATAATCATTGAGAAAAACCAATATGGTTTTATCAACAAGGCTGTGAATCAGTCTAGTGTGGGTGTATAATACCGACATAGTTGTTCATACAAAATAAGAAGTAGGTAAGTATAATAGAATACGTTTAAGGAATTGTTTTAAATTAAATGGACATATCATAATAATTTAGTTTTAACATTTTGTTGAGTTAGCTTGTTTTTGATATAAATGATGGGTAATTTATAATACTTTTAAGGTGTACTTATTTTTAATGTGTAGTTCTACCACAAGCACTATATACTCAAACATATTTGAACCTATTAATATTGATACAAATTCGCCTGATGTTTTGCGCCCTTTTACTCATTTATCAATGAAAATTTCGCACAAGATTACGCGTTGTACGCACATCTTATTTCATTTGTATGAAATTCGCTCATTACTTCTTTAACGCCAATGCTTTTCAACCTTTATTCGTCCTTACCTCCTAACAATACTTTTCACAAGTAACTCACGAAAAAAGTCAACACCTAATCCTAATAATGTGTATCGTTTATCTGTTACTTTTACAAATATCTAGTACTGTACCTGGAGGCTTGTAATCTTTAAAAATTACTATGGAATTTCCTATACATATTTTAACAAACTTTTATCGTTCATTGTTTTGTTATTTATTTATTGTATTCAAGTATATTCCTATAATAGTTGGTAGTACAGAGCTTAGCGAAGAATTTCGTCAAAATTCATTTATTTTTTGATTTGATACAATAAAAGTTCTAAGTATTTTCGCCATTACCTATATCATATTCACGAATTAGGTTAGAAATCGCTGCACTACGCTTCATTAAAATTATTCTTAGAATCAGGTATCATATATGTTTCACGAAAGTCATTTATTGATGTGACTCATATGCCAATGGAGTCCAGTTGACCAATGTACAACTTCACGGACAATACACTTGAACATGGGTCTCATCGCATCGATATTTTTTTATAACCTCTGAAGTAATATTGTTGTGAATATAATGCACAGAACATCATCATATCAGAATTTGCGATTTATCCATTTGTGACAGGATTGAATAAAAAAGTCCGTCAGACATCAGGCCGGAATGAATATCACAGAGGACGCCAACTCGATCATACTAGGCACTGCCAATGCTCTAAGGACCTAGTGATTAATCCAATTGCATTTGCGGTAATTCTTTTGGAAGCCAACATTTACGGTTTGCTTTGTTCAGAAAACATTTTTCATTACAAACATTCAACTATATTTGCTTGGATAAACGTATTACGTCTCATAGTTTCCTTACTTTGTTTTTACCTTTTTCAAGACGTGACTTCTGAGAAGTTCTATTGATGCACCGTGCGGGTGCCGAGTCCATCGGTCACGCGTTGCGGGTCTCATGAGGCCTTGCAATGGGTCGGCGCTAACCGTCACCGGCAAGGCTCCTCCCTCTTCCTACAAGTTTTAAATGATATTGCCATTGCTGCTTTGCAAGCTCATTTCAAAAATTAGCTGACCTTCGCTCTGACAGACCTAAGTTTTTTGTGGGTTATGGAGAGATTTCGCTGTTGCCCTTTAGGGCTATTTCTCTGATACAGACAAATTTATAGTAAATTAATTCCTAATTATTTCTTTAACGAGGTTGTAGTATTTGATTACATTAGTTGGGTAGTCTTAAAGTCAATTTGTTTTTCAGGGAATATTCTATTACATTTTTAATGTCCTTGAAAAGGAAAAAGTCTGGTCTATAATCAACTCAAACGTGTTAATCATAAGTTTCCAATCAAGTGTTACTTCATGAATAGACAGATAAGGCTTTTGTTGTATTTTTATTGTCTTCATTTACAAAAGATATTGGTCTTGTTTTTGTCAACTCCCATTTTAACATTACGTAAAAATGTATTATCTATATTTGGTTAGGATAATCGATAAATTGGACACATGTATGGCAATGATAACATTTTTTTGCGATTGACATATTGTTTTAGTTAATTTCTTATGTACGTGCGTCATTACGTTTTTGCTTATTCGCAACAAAAAAGAACATTATAAATGGCGGTTACAAAACCAAATAGTTTGATTTTTACATCCTTATATCCACTGCAGCAATTTGTTTATTCATAGCTGCGCTTTTTCGTCCCAGCATCGAATACAACCTTGAAATAAAACACAAAAATTGTTACATACGGTTAATTCCACCTATAACTTTTATCTATCCTCGTTTATACGCAGGATAACGATAGCTGATAGTCTGCTAACTTCTAAAACAGCCTTTTAACACGGCATACCTTTATGAAAAAACTACTCTCGGCGCCGTGAAAACATCCAGTTATACTAACGGAAAAACACCTGCGACAAACCACTTCGACTTTAATCAAGTTTTACTAATATTAGAGTCTATATCGAATTGCTTGTGAAATATTTAATATAACTTTAATGGTTATATTTTTAAGGATCAATTTAGATCAGCATGGCTTGACTAACTCCGAAACACGGAACTAGAAATTTATGATAAAGATATAAATTTTCAAAGATTTGGTTTTAATGTTTAATTTCTAGATATGATAAATGTATTGCATAGATTCTTTGCCTTCCACTATTTAATCAATGATAAAATCCATTTTGATTTGTATATAACAGTACAAAATCAATGTAAAAATTCTGAATACCTTAGATTAAACATATAATATGCACATCCATTTTTAGTTTTGGATTTAAAATAATTTTAATTAATCTGAACAATTTAACACTGAGTAGTAATTAATAATGAGGTTTCCGAATAAACGTTAATTTGTTAAATCTAGTCACAACATATATTTTCAAAGTAGATTAAATATTTACATACAATTGTATGTAAATATTTGTTAAGGATACTTATCTGAGGCTTGTTAACGTGCTCGCTTCATTATTAATCGAGATCTTTCTTAGGACATTGCTAAACAATGGCTTTTCTGTCCGTTCATTATTTTTTTTTTCGTAAAAATGATGTTATGAATTACATGAAGACTTTTACTGTATACGGCTCAAATTTAGAAACGTCGAAAAATACTTTAAATCAATTTATTGCGACATACATAAAAAAACAGCATTATCACAAGTATTAACGACATTTTAAAACATTGATTCATGCAGGCAGAAACGGAAGACATCGCTGATATCAATTATCGAGCATATATTTACGGAAAAAACAAAATGTCATTAAGAACATAATTAACAACCTAAAATAACGTACAATGTCCAGCAGAATTACTTCGAAACTGTGCACCAAGGTCAGTTACCTACATTGTACATTAAGAGGCCACATGAGCGCTCCATTGGACGAAACTATATGTAATTTGATGACTAAAAAAAAGTTTTTGCTTGAAATTATAAAAAAATTAGATACTTAGTGGATAGAAGAAGGTTTTTTTTACTTTATCTAATTACTTACGGTTGAAATAAATAAACACGACCTTGCCAAAACGGAAACGTATTTATTAATATTTTGAAGGAGATAACTTCGAAAGTGGGCAATAGCATTATGACGTAATGAACCTATTAAAGGCAACATGCGTCACATATTAACCTAAAATGTTAAGACCATATTAGATTTGTACGGTGAATCTAATCCGAGGTTTTAATAAATTAAAATATAAACTCCTTAACGCTAGGAAATAATCTTATCATTGTCTTGAATGTCATTACAGTGACCCGCGCTCTTTGCCAGAGTATAACCAGAAAACAAAAGAATCGAATATAAGCGAAAATAAATAATGATTAAAGATGGCACATGATTACTTATTGGTGCCAGTACCTGCAAAAATAAAATAACAGAAAAGTGATTCTTTTTCGAATATAATTTGTTTTTCAAATTATTAAAATATATTTATTTCATTGGTTATATATAACATTATCGATTCAAAATGTACCCAAGTTTTGGGTCAAATTAAAAAACAATTTTTTATTCAAGTCCGCATTTACTCTCATTCCTGAATCGTCATTTACTATATTAAAATTATAGGTAGTAAGCTACTACCGGTTCGGAGTGCTGTTCTGCTGATAAGAGATGGCCAGAAATTCATCTTACAAAGTTTCGTGAGTATATTATATTATAATATCACCCATGAAAATGAGTCAACAAACTAAGTTCCACACATTTCAATAAGATTTATTTTATAATATACTTTTATTATTTGATATAAAACTAAGAAAGTGAAAGTCTGAAATTGTTGTGGATCTCTATTATACATGTATTTACTTTGACCCATTATTAATTTGTTAATTGTTTTGAAAAGAAATTTAGACGACGTTACTATTTATTTAATAAATGTTTAAATTTTCACATATGATAAATGTTACCGATTGTACTAGAAAGCGACTAATCGAAAACACAGGTGTAAAACGGATTGGAAGATGTTTTATATTATTGCATGTATTGTTCTAAGAGATGTACTTTCGTTACCATGTTCCATTCATCGGTAGTGACCAGCAGCTATGTTCCGTCAATTACACAAAGTATCCAGATACCGGGTATTAAGTCTGCAATCAATGATTTAAGTCCAAGGTCTTAAACCTTAGACTATGGCTGCTACTTTAGTAGTTTAACGTGATTCATTCATCTTTCATTCATGGCAGTCGGTAGATGCTCTCTGCAAGGCATAGGTCAACCTCAAAGATCGTAACGATGACCAGTCTTGGGCTGCCCGCCTTCAGCGACTTCCTGCTACCTTGACTATCGTTGGTCCACCTAGGGGGGGGGGGGGTTCCATACGTCTACCAAACCGTGCCGCCACTAAAGAACCTTCGATCCTAACCGCCGTCAGCTGCACAAGCTATTTGCCCTATCCTCAGCCACTTCAAACGAGTAATTCTTCGAACTACATAGTTGATTTCGATTCGATTTCCTCATTTTTGTTTCAATGTTAACGTTATTACGACATTTAAATCAATACCTTTATCGACTTTGACGCAATCTGATGTCCAGTACCAAGGCAGAATTGTACTAACAGCTAATCTGTAAATAATCGGTAACAATATCAATCATTTTAATATTTTTGTTTTAATCGGCAAATACAACGCTTTAAACTCTTTATAATGCCATATTATAATAAAATTTAAATAGTTAAACGAGCGCTTCTGTCATAAGTTATATAAAGATTATAAGTCAATACATATTAATACATATAATATTAATTCTTATTTCCCCCGATCACGCCATAGGTGAGGATGACTTAGCCTATTTTATTTAAGTTTTCTAATAGTTCGTGAAGAGTACTTACGAAAAAAATTGAACAGGAAGTTGAAAATTTTCAGGGGTATATTAAAACTGCGCATTTGACAGTTCTTTATGAATTTGGCGCGTTTTGTTCGCTTCGGAATTGGCACGTTTGACAGTTTACGCATTATAAATTTATAGCATCGCTTAACATCTGCCACTATTTATCGTTTACAAAATTAATTTATTAATTTCAATTTTAATCAATAAACAAAGTGGTCATTCTGAAATGTTACATTAACTTCTGGCAGTACAAAGACTGTAAAGTGACAGCCAGTGATTTATAAATATTATATGATTAGTAAGAGTCCACTTTGTTTGTAGAAAAAGAAATTATTCACAAAAAATTAGTAACTATAAATAATCTTTAATATATATTATAATTCAAAATATAGCCTTAACAAAACAAACACGAAACTAAAGAAAAGGCGAACATTTAGTACAAAGTATTTTTAATTCCTCCTAAACTTGGTTTTTCATAAAAAAAAATGTTTTTTTGTATCTTAAATCATTGATTTTTGGATTAGCTATTTATTAACTAACAGCAAATGAGCTATACAAAATACCTAACCTCTTAAAACATTTTACGACTATTTCCAATCACCTGGTATACGTGAAAATTACGAGAAAAATTATATATTCCATAAAAAGACAATAAAGATATAAAAAGAGGGTGAAAAAGGGAACATCCGTTGTTATTTGTATAAATAAGTTTATGTAAGTTTTGAGAAAAAAAAATCAAAATATCTTTATTCAAGTAGGCATTTACGTGGAATTTTAAACCGTCAATTATTTTAACATCATAAGTAGTAAGTTTCCACCGGCTCGATTGGTCTGTTGAGTAGTGCCGGCCAGAAACTTAGTAGCTGCTCTTTTAAATGATATTTTACAATTTTTCATTTGTGCATTATAATATTAAGTGTGTAATTAAGTTAGCAAACCATATTCTACACATTTCGATAATCGTTAGAATTTTCAATTCTTAAAAGCTCTATGTATGTAAAATTATTTGAAACTGACAAATAAATATGTACATGAGCCGTAATATGAAATAATTTTATAAAATTAGCATGTTGTATAAATTAAACAATAAATACGAAAGATTAATGTAAAGTTATTGAAAAGATAAATACACGATCATTTTGTGGTACCATAAGTTATACACGTGCTTTTAATTACAGCGTCAACCGGCCGATTGCTGCCGATATTAAATTCTAACTATGTAAGTTTTAACAAATAATATTTTTAAAAAAATTATTTACTACTACTACTACTACTGGTTTTTTTTCCAAGAATATTTAAATAACCTAAACCAAATTGTTCTCTTTACATATAAATTATTAAAACTGGCTGGCAAATAAAAAAGGTATAATTACCTATTTAGATGAGTTATTTTGACGCCAAAGTGGAAAAAATGGTTTAGATAAATTTAATGAAACTGTTATTAATATTTATTTAATTATTAACATTCATCGAATTACATACATGTTATCGAAATGATTGCAATGAGCAGTTTTTAATAACCGTTTTTTTTTTTAAATTAAACACCTACGATAGGATGTGTCAGAGAATCAGAACTTGTTAACATGCTCCTTTTTAATCAAGAACCAACGAACCGATGCAAAACTGGTCGGACGGTATTTTCCCAAACATGATTCAATGATGATTTACCGTAAGTTGATGGTAAGGAAGACCAATAACAAAGCTTCAGCTTTGCTTTTGCAGCAATCCTGAGCTGGTACTTTTCCGTAAGCAGGGTGCAAATGAAATGTAAATTTGTCTAACATAAAATAACCTAATAAATGCAAATTTGATTACTATTATTATTTATCAAAATTAATTTATTTTAGCAGTTATTGTATTAGCCAAATGTCAAAATAACATTGACTTGTGATTTATGAATATTATGATCAAATTTTCGTATACGCTAGGCTAACTGAAAAGTAACCCTGAAAATTATACATTTTTAAGTATACAGCTGAATTATAAATCAAATCGCAATAATTCACAAAATTATATAAAAAGATGAATAAACATAAATCTAATCCAGAGTTTTTTTAGACATAAAATAAACTTAAAGTTTTGATATAAAAATTATGTAATAATTTCTAAAAGCCATTGTAAAACTTAAGGCAAACAAACACAAAGTAGATCTAAAATTATTTGGAATAGTAGGATTAACATATACATGAACACTACGCTTAAAATTTATACCTCATCTAGAAGGTTTCGTTACAAATAGTAGAGGAAAGGCACAAGTAAACGCACGTGCACGGCCTCATACTAATTTCCAATGCAACGGAAAACTGATTCTTCAAATATGTTCTTAAAGGTCAGATACAATTTCATGGCTCCAACGAGGAAATACATTTATATAATACAAAATGCTAAGACGACACTAGCCAAATCAATAGTCAAAAAATAATGCAATAATGTTAGTGAATAATTTATAACATTTTACTCCGACAAATGTATATATATATATATATATATATATATATATATATATATATATATATATATATATATACATATACATATATGTATGTATATATATATATATATACATACATATATATACATTTGTCGGAGTAAAATGTATATGTGTGTGTATATATATAAATACATGTATAAACATAAAAATTTTAATAATAGTTTATTAATTATGACATTATTATAACTATTCGATTAAATCTGATGAACATGTACCCGTGAACCTTTTTATAGAACAGTAAAAAGGTATATTTAAACAGTACTATCCTTTATGAATATTTTTACATTGCATATATTGAGAATATTATGTAAATATCAAAATTAGGTTTAGATCGTAAATAAAATTGTAGATTTAACATAAATAGCACATTCGCCTCACTCAGAGAAATAAACACAATCCCTTAATAAAAAAAAATGAAAAAATTACTTTTAAGAATTAAAAAAAAATTATGTCAAACACCTGAACGGTGGTTAAGTGAATTCAAAACGTTGAACCCACAAGGATAATTAGCATTTTTAGAAATAAGCGAGTCCCGTACAACAATGTAACCTAAAGAGTACACTTTGCCCTCGAAATGTAGGACTTGTAACAATTGTCTGGAAAAATAACTGTTTATATTTTACACAGATAACAAAAAATAAAGAAACTTTATTTTTCAATGCACATTTGTTTTAAAAAATTGCATTTTAAAAGTGTTAAGTTCTTTAAGATACAACATTATTAGTAACAAAAGTTATTATTTATCGATAAACGCTGCTACTAATATCAATTTTATTTACCATTTAAAAATTTAATACACGGAACTAATATTCGACTCGCATTAATTATAATTTATGCGGCTACATTTCGTTTAAATTTATCGGACGTGTTAGTGAACGCTTCGACATCGTGAACTGTGAATGTTTTTGTATTTTTTTTCTATATTTTTTAGTTCGTTTAATGGCATAAATAGAAAAGTGAGCTTATATGTCATTTGTAAATATTTGTTTCCGTGGTGTTAAAACAAAGACGTAAAGAAACTGCAAAGTGGTATTTCCATGGCTGTACAACGAGAGTTTCTCAGAGTCCGCTCAGTCATTTGTGTACCTTCGCAACGTGCGTGTCTACCGGACAAAGAGGTATGTGCGCAACAAGAAGTATCGGCGTTAATAGTCTTTTAATCGTAACTGGAAAATATTATTAATTAAATTATCATTACGTCTCAATTCTGAAATCGATTAAAGGTTAATTTTATTTTAATTTTTTACGAGTGATAAGCCCCAGTTATCAGTGCGATAATAATATTTAAATTGTCAATAACTGCTATTGTTGCGTGCTTTAAACATTAATAATATCAGTTAAACAGTGCGTTCATGTTCGATTAACACGTCTCTTGACAATCTCCATGTTTTTATTTTATTATGATGAAAAAATAACATAAAACATAAGATATTTTTGCAAAATAAATTACATCTTGGTCTGTAGTAGTGATGTCGTTTAAAAGGAGTGTATCTTTTCGAGCAAAATGTATTTTAGAATGTAATGAAAAAAGGGCCTCGGAGGACGATTTCTCTAAACATTCGCCCCTGGAAGCACATAAACAAAACGGTTCTGTTGTGCCGGCGCCGCGCGAAGTATCGGAAGTAAAGTGGGATAAGAACAGCGACAATATTATTCTAAACTCGTCATTTGAAAATAGCAATAAATTAGTGGATAAAGCCGTAGGTGATTCTGACGTTAAACCTAACGTTAATGAGTTAATTTACTATAGTCAACAATCACATTTCGAAACGGACAAAACACCGTGAGTAAAGCGTTTGTATATTTTCTTTTTAATTTTCTATAATGGCTATAGCCAATTATGTTTATTTTTAAAACTATAAGTATCAAGTTCTTAAAAGGCATAAAGGTTTTTACTTTGGACTTTAACTTTTACTAGTAAATAATTATGAACATTTTTAAAAATTATAATGTTTGTCATTTAATAAATAATGTAACATACTTCTTTGAATTTATTTGTTAAAATCTACTATATGTTATATAAGTAGTAAAACACATACAGATAACAAAATAGATGAAGGTAGTAAAAAGAAAAAAAATATTTGGAGAAAAAATGTTTAACCTTCAACATGATATGCTTCAGCAGATTTCTCTTCTTCCTTATGCAACTAAATACGGTTTAATTTAAATATTATTCGTTTACTTCTTTAAATTTCATTATCTCTGTAAAAAAATGTTCCGTAACTGGTACTCAAGGTTGTAAAGATAAAAGTTATTCTCAAATCTTCAAAAACGTGCTTTATCTCATACCGATTATACATTAATAATTCAATGCGTACATTTATCTTAGAAGAGGTCAGTTCATTACCTCTGCTTACGTTATAATGTAGTCTAAAGTCTAAAATAAATCACCGATTTCAAGCAATTATAAATTTAATAGATAAATACACAAAATATAATTTCAAAGTCATTCCGCTGATTTGCTTCGAACTCGATGTATGATTATCATGATGTTATAATATAACATAAGAAATTTTATACAGGGTATGAATAAAAAGTAATTCACCACCATTAAATCCTGGGAACGGTATGAATGGCAGTCGAGAAAAAATAATAAGATATTTCTTATACATTTTATTTTAAACATAGGTAAAAGGCTAATATATTTTATTTTTGATATTTATTTACAACAGTTATTTATTTCATTATTTTCTGGAAAATTAGATATTTATATAAAATAATAAACTTGATTTGCGTAATAAGGTGTTATAATAAAGAAAACCGCCGATCTTGTTGTTTGTACACTGCTAGTTTTTAATATATCCTAATTTTAAAAGTTGTGTAGTGTCGCCAAACATATACCGCCGACGGTAAAAATTCATAGCAAGTAGTTAAGTATTCGAAAATATTTTGTATAACTTCAACTTCTTTTTATCGTGCTTCTGGTAAATAGGTCTCCTCTGTGAGAAAGGAAAAAGACCATAATCAATACGCGAACACAGTGCTGATTCATAAAAAAGGCATCTCATTGTCATTCTCTCATATTTTGGTCCTAAGTCAAGCCGGTTTCCTCTCAATATTTTTGCCGTTTGCGAGCACTGACGATTATGAAATAAAACAAATTTACGTTCATAGTATATCATTGTCAATTTCTTTCTAGTCCGTATTGACTCGCGTAATGACATTTTAGATTTTATTCAATAAAATGTGTCTGAATGAATGAATGTGTCTGTAAATCATGTAAATTCTAAATTTTACCTCTGGACGTGGATGCTGCAAAGCACTCAAAACGGGTGTAACATATGTATTTTAATAAACCGCGATATAATCCGTTAAAAACATTAGTGAGAAGTCACTATGAGACGGAGTTATAAAATTGACTTCAAATTTGCGCTCGTTAGAAAGGGAGTTCCAATATAAAATCTTTGTTCATTTTAAAGCCGGTTAAGGTCCTCTGTCCACCTTGGAAGTTTAACACCGCACTTGCGGATCCGTGGTTCTCTTTTTCTCTCCAGAGCAGTGGGATTGTTGGGATTTCTTAATGTTTATTAATTTATTTGAAAATTTAACAGCTATAATATTACATAAATAAATAATTCTACTCGGATATTCAAATATTCGTTACATTTTTATCGCATATCTAATTGCAGGTGGAGAAAATATGAGTAAATTTATCTCAAGTTATTATTTATTTCATGTGCTAGGGGAATATGCGAAAACAGTTGAACAACAAGACTGTCTTTCAATTTGCATGAGTATTGTATAATTTTATTTATATAATTTTTATAAGCGTGCTGTTATGGAATATTCAAGACTAGTTAAAATAACTAGGTTTTTAATATCAATATGTAGTAATTTACAGAATAATTTAAACCCTATTCTACTACTAGCGTATGGCGACTTCATCTTTAAGTAATTTAATTTATCAGTGGAAGACTTCACATATAATAAGTATAAAGATATTATAACTTATTGCTTATAAATTTTTAAGTGATTTCAAACTGAAAAATTGTAACGTTATTACTTGTTTACGGTTAATACTTGTAAAAAAGATTGAAACAATTTTTAAACCATGATTTGTTTTGAAAGTACATTTAATATTTATTTATTCGATGAATACATTGAAAGTTTTGATATTAATATATATGATGAATATTGTTACTATGTTCGTAAATAATTTAAATCATAAAGTTATTCACAGAAACATAATGATACTATTCTAGTCAATCTCATTTATTTCCTGAAGAAAACCAACAATTTTTTATTTAAGCGTTCTGCTTTTACGCCCACCGTATAAAAAAATGAATAGGTCTAGCACAATAAAACAAAATAAACCAACACTGGTTTACCTATTTACTTTTCTAACCAATAATAATAAGAGATAATATGTTCGAAGCGTTAGATCATGTAACTTAGTGTTTGGGTTAACGAGGCAAGAAAGGTCTTAAAGCAAGGACTCATATTTTATGTACATTTCATATAAATTCATGTAATTACTTTACAAATGATTGGTTATAAATGGTTAAGATCCTATAACTTGTCAATTAAGACAAATTCAAACATATATATACATATTTATTTTAAAATCTAACTTAAAAATATGAATACTAAAGTAGGTACACGTGGCTGAGTAATTTAATTATATGTTCCACGTTAAGGCTTTGGCAATATAATCTGCAAAATATTCCACGTATATTTGCGAATAATACATTGGCAAATGTGATTTCGTTTGCTTTTAACTAAATATAAATAGAGTCACGTGTTTAAATGACTAGGATTGATGCCTTAGTTTTGAAATACTGCATTTATCCATTTAAGCGAGGATGGTTAGAGGCATATCCGTCTCTCTATACTTGAAAATAAAAAATCCTCCTTAAACAATTGATAGAATTTGACTTAGCACATTCCACTAATTAGAGGCGTCTTTACAGTAATTTTAATACCAAAGTAATCTACTTGATTACTATAAGAAATGTTATTTTATTGCAGTAATTTATTTACTTATTGCATTTATATAACATTTCTTTTACAATGCTTTTATTACACGTACAAAAAATAAACAATAAATTACTGTGTAAGGTTACACCGCGTACAACCAATGACAAGTGAATAGTTTCCGTGTTCTGAAGTTAAAATAAATATTACGTTATAACTCGACCACAAAACATAATTCAAAAGTAATTTTCTTAAAATGTATTAATAACAAACAGGTTAAAATAAATATTTAAGGAATATTGCTATACCTTTTCTTTTCTAAACTTTATAAAAAGAAGATAAATGTAGTAGTCCTATAAATTCGCGTGTTGTAAAAAATATTTAATCAGCCCGATATTATTGTTTTAATGCGTGTGTATTTTTAACTCAATGTACGTAAAAACCGTCAACATAGCTATTGTAATTGTTTATCAATGCAACCCGTGTTTCTATTTAACGCCAATTATTCATGCAAAAATATTGCCGCGTTGAGTAAAATCTCAAACTAATTCAAATTATATTGTATTCTAAGACAGGAAGATGTTCTGAGGCGGGATATTCTGGGATAGGAAGATAATCTGAAACGGTTTCGTTATAATTTAATCATGTATGTGATTAGATCTAGATCTGATTATTTGATATTACTCAAAGTAATTCAAACTTTAACATTTAATTTGCATTTGATTAATAAGAACGTATAAAAAACTGATACAATAAACATTTAACATTGTAGTATTTAATACGACGGGTTCAAAGCTTACGATGTAAAATTAAACGGAAAAACCAACTACAAGTAAAGTATCAAGATTCTTGCGGTCTGTACGCATTATTTTGATATTATGGATATTCAACGAATACATTTAAATTCGTTATTTTTTCCTGCATCCAACATTAAGTTAAATAGCTCATCGGGACGGGCGAAAGAATTATAAATTATATATTTATTCTAGTAAAATAAAAAATGTTAATTTATACAATAAGCGCAAAAATGTAAGATATTATATTTAATAAATTTATCGTTTTTAGTTTTTTCCACATAATTAGTGTAGTCAGTAACTAATTAAGTACACTTTAGTGATCAAACACATTTGATATTTTTTGTATGTAAGTGTATACACACACGTGATGCTTTTTTATATCTGAGACTGTGATAGAGCAACTTAATATACCTATTTATTTTGCGTAGAGACGCAGTATAGCAAAGGTTACAATATATTCCATGTTCAAGGTGCCCAGTTCCTAGCAGAGATGTACAGAACTTAAAAAAATTGCTTATCTTGCGCATCATCATCATCACAATATTAGCCTACCACTGCTGGACATAGTTCTCACTAATTTCTCATTACAAAAATTTTAATATTCGGTTGAAAGCAAACTGCATCTTGCGTTTTCCGTCGTCCTACGCATATCGAAATATTACTAGTTTTTTTATGAAACTGAATTTTTGAAATTGTTTATCATGTTTTAAATCGGTATATCAGTAATTTAGTATTACGTTTTACAGATGATGATATTCAGTTAGTCCGCTTCCTGCGATCTCATAAAAGGTCAATGACCACAGAATTGACGGTAAACCGTATTTTGGCAAAGCATAAAAAGGTTCTTAAGTTTCACGACCAAAGATATACATATGAAAAAAATAGTAGTATTCATTTAATAATAATCGTAACATATTCGTTATCGACTATTTAAAATTTGAATAGATATACGAAACAAAAAATGCGTAATTTATAGCTGAACTTTGCCGAATCATACATGCGGATGTACACAAATAACTTAATTATTAACAATAATAACCACGGCATTATATATTTTTTCCTATTTCAAACTTTTTCACGTTTTATAAAAAAAAATCGCATTATGAATTGCAATTACTGTTACAAGAACTTTTATCACAAAACGGTATATTATTTCCGTTAACATATGTACATAATACACATATAAATGTATTTAAAAATGTACTCTGCTATGTATCTTTACTTACGGATGCATGTTATGTGTAAATACATTTATATAAATCGATGAAGTAGAGATCTATATTTACCAATGATTACGGCCATGCACAATAATTAAAGATCAAGCTATGACCACAACACTTATAAAAGCGTAATTTACTGAGGAATCTTGCTGCTAGGAACCTGTACTTTTGTACATACAATACCAGTACACGTATTTGTAAATGTCACGGCTGGTCCATGTGCTTCCTTAATGAAAGTAAAGCTTACTTGGTAAAAAATACTTTAGTAAATTTAAGAAAAAAATATTTTTGAGATTCGAATAGTTGTTTTTCTTTTAACCTTTAAAACAAATATAATCTTAACGGTTAAAAATAATTAAAAGCCTTTAATTCTCAAACCACTAACAGTAGATTAAAGTATAAATACTAGGACTTACGTTCAATATTACAGTAAGGGTATCCAAAAAAAGCCGAAAGAAATAATAAGTCCATTAATATAGAATATCTAATTATTGGGAAATTAGTTTACAGTCTTTCTTGTGGAATTTTTCTGTTCGCTTTTACTTAATGATGATGAATGGAAGTAAAAAATTAAAGAACACTTAATGTAAAAATGTTTACAATGTTGTTTTTGTAACAAAGGGTTAATTGCTGTTTTCTGTTGACGAAAAAAAAAAAGAAAGGGTTAAGATAAACAAAGTAAGTTTTAAGTTAGTTAACGTAATGTGTAGCAAATCTCGCAAATGATGTGCACCTATAGGAGAAGCCCGAGCAAAGTTAATAGCGGAGGTAAAGCGGATAAACTGTTCTTCTGGTACTACTATAAAATAGTAGCTAACCGCGAATCGAAATATTATTTATACTGAGCTTGTAAATAAAAATGGTGTAAGGTTAAGTTTTGTGGGAGAGGTATTTTGGGGCAAAGTGGCTACGCCAACCACTTTGCAAGTTGGTAAAATGTATGTACAATTCTGTTGTATTTAGTTTCAAAATGCTGTTTAAATACACGTGTAAAACAAAACAAGCTTTATGGTCATTTCATAATTCTGTTAAAAAAAGTAATGTAAAAGAAAAGCAAAAATCGATCGAATTATCGGCTCAGAGTATGACATGCAATATGATATAGATATCATAAAATGAAAAACGTTGTGCCTTTTAACTTCAGTATTTACTCTAAATCGAGAAGGAAATCTTTGCGAATATTTAAAGAGGCGTGACAGCATATTTTTCGCATTAACACTTACTATTTTTATTTTAGATGTTGGCATTTAATTATGCCGAAAAAAATAAAACATCTGTACGTAAATGATAAACAGGTAAAGATTGGTTATCCGGGTTTAGAACATAGCATCCTGAATTGCTAGCTGGCTATCTGCCAACCTATTTACTTATTCTCTCTTAATATTGTTGCTGTTACCTCGAGGGTTTTCACAGCTTCATCGGAGCTTAGTTCACGGAGCTGGAAGGCCCGTGAACTTAAACAACCTTCTGTTCTAGTGCGAATGTAGGGGTTTCATAATAATTAATATATAAACTAAATACATCCACAAACGATTTAATCTAATGCTCTCATTTAAGTCAATGTGCATACAAAGCCTGCACATTATATGGGGGACGAAGAAGTTACTTCTGTGATAACTGCTACTATGTATAAATTATTTCCACTTTGCCCGTGAGACAAATCCGCTTTGCCCTGCCCTGCCCCAAATAATAAAAATTTAGAGGGTTTTGTTTACAACTTAATTTTTAAAATTATATTAAAATATTTTTAATGATTATCTCATGTAACCAAACATGATTTATAAATGCATTTTAAGATAATAACAGAAATTTTCTGTCTAACATAATATAATTATTTTACCTCAGTTTTCCGTTACATGTCCACTTTGCTCAAGTTTCGTCTGCGTCTATCTAACATTAAAGAGGAAACAATTGCAAAAATATGCCAGTATCAACACCGATGAGTACTATTGAGTTATAAAGTAAAAAACTGATTAATGAGCTTATCGGTTGCACCAGGTTGCCTTTCAAAAGAAACAAATTCAACAACTCCACAAGAAACAAGTTCAGCACTTGAAGTTATTTCTTAAATAAATAATTATAATAATTTCTATAATTATTCATGTCGTACCGATATATTATCTTCTTATAAAAGAAAACGCCTTGCTCCGTAATATATTTAATAGTTACATTTAGTTCACTATCTTGAGTGGAGGTGAAGGAAGGGGCAATCTATTACAAAATTTTATCAAGCGATAATAAATACATGCAGATCTATTGGATATTGGTGCAAAAACTTTAAAATTAAATAGTCCATTTGCTGTTAATAATTGTATCGTAGAGCCTTTCTATGAATCAATGGTTTCAGAAATAATAAATGACGAAATGGTATATTCATATCGCTTACTATGTAGTAAGAAAAAACATTTACATTGCAAAATACAGATCAAAACAAACTTAAATTATTTATTGCTTTCTCCTTATTTAGAAAAATATTATTTCAAGGTCATCACTTTATACAGGGTTATTGGAAATAGGTGTAACAGCTTCAAATAGACTATTATACAAATTATAATAAATATATAAAAGAGGACAGAATTGTATTGAAAAGAAAATATAAAAAATATTATTTACTTGAAAAATCTGAATTTTTTTGTAAAAAAACATCACGTGAGTTTAAAATTCTTTAAATTTCTGATACTTTCACATAAAATTATAAATAAAGCAAATAACTGCAACGTAATGCATTTTAATTGTTATAAAGTCAACAATTAACATGCATTACTCGGTAAAATAATTAATTTAAAAAGTGATGAATGTCTCTTCATTGTTTCAAGAGACATATACAATCTATTGTTTAGATAAATGGCAGTGAAATTGAAAATAATTTATTACCCTTAATAAAAAAAGACAATGTTAATTCATACGACGTAGAGCATGTTCGCTTCATAATTAACATTTAATAGCCCATTTTTAGTACAGGTTATATGAAACATTCATCATAACATGATAAAGATTACACATTTATTAACATATATTATGGAATACATTGTTCTGCTAAAACCGATTAAAATCAACCAACGGCTATCATATTTTGCATTGTATCTATCAAATTGAGTCATTTTTTAAATAAAAAACCAAGATAAATGAGCACAGTTCTTTGTCTGATTGTTTTCAAAAACATTAAATACTGGTTTAGAAAACACGTCACATCTTAAAAAAAATCCCCTTTGTCGCATTATTTTAAACATTACATCGTATTTAAAGTTGTTTCCATTATCAAATGTGAACCAAAGCGTGGTAGCTAACATTAGGTAAAAAAGTAGTATTTAATTGTTAAATGTTGTAATCCGAATTATGAGAATATTTTTTCTTAATGTATTATCATTATGTTATTTATTACTTTTGAAATCATTAATTTTCTAATAGTTTGTGCCATTCATTAATTGACAGCAAATAAACCATACGTTGACCCTCTTGCAAGCTTTTACACGTGTAAGCAATCATATTAATTTATATTAATTATCTACCTATATCTAAGCTCTTATCGACGGATATTGGTATCACGAGTGCACTTAGATGGTCCTTTTCAAAAGGGACTAAACACCCTTAGAGTCATGTTGTAAAAATGCATATTTTTTTGTTTAATATCAGGTCGATTCCAATTCCGGACAGCTTGGCGATGGATCCGTTAGCGCCAACAGCGCTGGCGGTTTCCTCCGACTTCATGGATCGAATCGGTAGTGGATTGACCTTACTAAGAGACCATGGAAAAAAAGTTCAAAAGGTAAATTTAATCATACAAAAACTCATTTTATAATTCTTAGTAATCAAAATCACATTAGTTTGATTAGTCCCATAAATTTCTTCCATCAATTTGCAATAAAAAGAAAGTAATAGTTATAATTATTTACATGCCTCTATTTTTGACAGCGCTTTATTTAATAAATTGATTCTTTAAATATTTTTATAAATCACACTGACACATACATAACCTACGAGAATTTATAAAAGTAAAAAAATAGTTAAGTTTCCCGATATTCTTTGAAATACTTTATAATTAAATTAAACATGTTTTTTTTTAACATCCTTTTTTATTGGATTAATTTTTAATATATCTGGTCTTTTATTGTTTATATAGTACCTTTGGAAGAGCAAAAAGCTTGAAGTTTTGAAAAAATCGTTGAAGACTCAAGTTAACATTGTTCTAGTGGAGGCTAAAAACTTGGTAGATGATGTTTTACCCAATCCAAACGGTCTTTACTGCAAATTTAAGTAAGTATCAATTTATAATATTGCAATAATCTTTAAATTATCCCTTATAACATATCTGCTCGGGTCTTATGTTCAACATAAATTTGAAAAGCGTACAAAATACAAGTGTATATTTTCTGGTAAATGAAATATAGGAGACCTATCAAGAAATCAATACCCGGATTGGAAAGGCTTGAGCTTTGTTTGTGGTTGAGAAATACACGAATGAATATAGATAAACGCTGAAAAGCTCTTTTATTTAACTAAGGGCCTAATAAATTTCTGTTAATTTTTTATTACTCGCCCACATCTTCGGATGGCCATCGTCAAATAAAGAACGCATTATGTTTATCACTTATCAGTCGCTACTAAGATTCTTTGCGAGATTCCAAATTTTAATGACTAGTATAAAGTTTCTCCTTCAAATGTTGCTATATTTAAATGTATATGCATTAAAGCCTTGGTTGAATAACTACGATGAAGTTAATTTTCATAGGTGAAATAAAGACTTTATTCGCTCACCTAATCAGCTTCCACTGAAACTTATTGAAACAATCAGTGAGTGTTCTCACTTTAAAAAGAGATTCCCCGTCGTTTAAAAAAACGTTGTTTAGAAAGAGAGCGCTAGTTTTACCAAAGAAGACCGATAAACAAACCATCGTTCTAGAGTCAATTCAAATTATAAACAATCAAACAGTCAGTTAATTTCTCTACAGTGTGGGTCTATACTTTAACATTTTGTTTATGAGAACTCTCTTCGACGGTAATTGTTTTTCATGAGAAAAAGAAATATCACTGTTTCGAATTTTGCTGAAGTTTGAACATTTCTATCTTTTTTGCATTAATTATAAAGGGCTATCACTGCCCACAGAGACGTTTCTAGAAGATGAGCATTAGCGTTCTCTAATAATACCACATTGCGTACCATAAATTTAAACTTGGATCCGTACCTAATATAACAAAAATGTTACTATTTAACACCATATCTTCATTCTGTTTTAGGTTAGGTAACGAATCTCACAAATCAAAACAAGTTACTAAAGCGAAACCAATATGGAGGGAACGATTTAATCTTTATATGTACGAGGACAGCAATTTAGAGGTCATTCTGTGGCACAAGGGAAAACAAAAAACTTTTGTAGGCAGGTAAGGCATTATAATGTATATAAAGTTTCTTTAGTGTTCTGAAACATAACATAAGAAGTAGAATAATTTCAATAAATATTTTCTTATGTATTTGTAAGGCATATTATATTGGAATCCGAATCTAATCTTTTGTTCTTATTAAAAGTTTTGTTTTTATGTTATACAATATTACTTGCGGGAATTCTTCGTTTGCGGGTACGCAAGAACGGTCATTTTGGCGATTTTTAACGGAGGCGTGTGCCTTGCATTGGCGTGTATCGGTTGACATGGTGATGATTATATTTTTATAATAGCCATCATTATAAATGGTCGATCGGTAAGATTCGAAATCAATCAAAGTAAAGGAACACAGGAAAATGTATGTAAAACAGTATGTAAAAAAATGTACAAAAATAAATTGCATAAACTATATTTTGTGTTGTTTTATAAACTTAAAGACTGGTTGAAGAAATTGGATTCTGATTACTAGTTACAGGATTAACCCCGTTGCCCTCTTATGCAACAGCTAATCTAACACTGATCATGTTCTGATCTATCGCAGAATCCTTCAATATCAAATGATCGTATCTGTTACTATTAATTAGAAATAACTGAAATTAATAAATAAATGTTTTAACCTTTATAAACGGTATGTATGGATAATATCAGACTATTGTTAATTATCTTCGTTTCGTAACATGACTAAACAATAAAAATTCCTTCGTTTCATTTCGTTATCTGTAACCTCATTAGTTAATTTAATTGACCTAATTAAATAATATTCGATTAATTAATGTATCTATTGAACAATTGTCAATAAATATAGCCTAATTAACACACGTACTGTGTACAGAAGTAACTAATATAGTCATTACCGATTCTAACTACTACTACTACTATACAAATGATGCTTCAAAGTAACGTCTTTTGTAAATCAATACCGGTTATCATTAACATTATCATATATAGCCGTAAAACGCCCACTGGTTAAATAGACCTCCTAGAATCTATAGATTTCAAAAAAGACTGGTTTGCTATCGTCTTCCAACGACCTAAACAAGGTTGTATGTCCATCTAATGGACAGAGTTCTGCATTATTTATATAATTCAGGAATCAAAAAAATATTTAAATATGACAATTTTGAACTGTTATTTACCGCTACAGAAAATCAACTCAAGATTTTAGGTATTCCGATAAATTGGACCCGTCTTGTATGTGTCTATTAAACCTTGGTTAACTGCATTTTATAGGGTGTAACTCCATTGGGTTGAAAAATATTTTAATATTTGATTTAAACAGATGTGTCATCGACCTGTCCCAGCTTGAGAGAGAGAGAACGCACGAACTTTGGCAGGAGCTGGAATACGGTCACGGATCACTTCATATGCTCATAACGCTAGGTGGATCTGAAAGATGCGTGTCAACGGATAACTTGCTTACTACTCAAATCTACCAACCACTTCCTACCAAGGAAGAGAAGTTTGTAAGTATTTTTTAAAAATCTTTAAACTCGTAATTAATATGATATTTGAAATTTATTACTCCGTATTCTGTCTTTAATGGATAACAATGCATAAATAATGGAAAGTTTACGTAACACTAAGCTTAAGAACTAGATTAAGAGGTAATTATTAATTTGTCATCGACTTCATAGTTATACATAAACGCTTTATTTGATGTCCCATCTTATTACTAAAATATTGTTATTTAAATACGTATACACAATTTAGAGGCTTACGACATAACTAGCGACTGACTGATTCCGGAACCACGATGTAAAAACAGCGCTGACTTTTTACCTTTTGTCTTAATATACAAAAGGTTAAAGCACCGAACATCGCCGGTATATGTGAATGACTGAATGATATCATACGAAGCAATTTTTGTGGTTGTAAACAACTTCCAACCAACCTGTCGAGCTTATGGAGGCTCTTCCTTACATCTACCCAACGATATCCAACTAAATGTTTTGTATATGCTTTTTAACTTTCCAACCCCCTCACAGCCTCTCAATAAAATATTAATATATTTTTGTAATTTGCAATTATAATACATTGTGAATAAAAATTTAATTTAATTTGCGGATATTTTCTTGTCTCATATATTTGCCGCATAACAATAATGTATACTTACACACTAATAAAAATTTAGTCACGATTTTAGATATGCAAATGATTTTCATCTCACAAACTCTTAATTCAAGTAAAAGAAAGACAAAGACACATGTGACTAATATTGATGAATTTACGTAAACTTTTAACACAACAAGTCACGAAAACTTTGTACAAAGTATATCAAATTATCATAATATTGATTATATATAATGAAAACATAAAAACTATATTAAATTACATTATTTGTCTTCTCTGCTAACACAGATAGATTACTATTGCTCTCGACGATTTTTTAAAATGATGAATCCATTACATTAGAGCTTTATAATCAGGACGAGTAGCGGACGCGAATAACAGGTTTATTTAATAAACTTATAAATAAGAGGTTAGACGGATTCATTACAAAAATACAAGTAATAAAATTCTATATGGTTCATACCTTGCTATTAATCCTTGTTCATCTTAACGAAAAACTGAAACAAATATATGTTGTGGACAAACATGTATACATATGCTAAAAAATAAAAAAATGCATCAGTCTTCATGAAATTATACACAGTAGTGATAAGATATTGATAAATAATAATTTTTCTATTGTGTGACAATAAAATTTGTAACGAATAATATAAATAAAATATGTTTATTTAATACTACACAGTACGAATCATATAACCGAAAAGTTTTATGAGAATGGCACACGTAATGAATGGTCGATCTTTGATCGCGAGTTGAGGAAACAACTTTTTTATACCTTATGATGATGTACGACTACAGTTCGTTTAACATATCTCACTCATTCCGCACAAAACGACGCTACCTTTCAATTTAAAGGTCAGACAGAATGTTTGAGGTGTTAAATTTTTTTGTACAAGTCACTGATATTGGCGACAAATTTAGACAAAGATTGCTTACGTACAAATATTGTGATAAATACTCGTAAATTATCGACGAACTCAAAAGGAAACATTTCCCCCTGAAAAAGGTTGTATTAATAAGTAACCATAAAAGTTTCAGTAAACAACGAAATATGGAAAATTTTATTACTAAAACTAAAATTGTATGTCATTATACACTATTCAGATGTTATTAACGCGTACGTTTTCGTTATACGTTAATAACGAAAACAGTCATGCTAAATAGAGATAACATAAAATTCTAAAAGTATACCATATTAAATAGCTTTACAGCATCCGTACGTTTTTTACAACACTAACGTATTGCTAAGGTCGTCAGCGTTGTACCTGTTTACTTATAACTCGTTGTGACGTCAATACTATCGTGTGATGACAATATTACCGAGAAAAAATATCGATGAAGTTCGTCATATCTCTTGTATTTCAAATTCGTTAAACAGGACCCGATAATTATGCTTTTTTCAATTATATTTGTGATTTTAATAAGAGATTCCTGACATAATCGAATTGTTTAAAATCTACATTTTTTCAACATATATATTCACAAGTAAACAACAAAACAATCAATCATAATTAAAGAATACACTCATTTTATACATAATGTTACTCGAGATTATTCTGAATTGATCATTAAAAAGATATTTCATCGTCATATAAAAACTACGCATTAATCAGTGTCGTGTCTGTTTTTAAGCATAACGTATAAAAGTATTGAGCAAAAACCTCACTACGTGAATACCTTACCAACGGTTATATTGATATTCCATATTGATGACTATTTTTCTATGAAGATAATATAGAGAAATAATCGTTAAAAGTTTGTTGGGTAAATTTATATTGAAAATAAAAATATAACTAATAAATAAGTATAGCCATAAACAAATAACTAATAATAAAATAATAAATAATGCGATCTATTAAAACCGGTATTGTTTGTATAGACGTGGTATCGACTGGAAAACGGATGGAACGAAGTGGGTCAACTATCAGTCACCGTGCACGGTGCACGAGGCCTGTGTTCGTTGGGCCTCAATGGAAATATAGGAGCCTATTGCGTTTTGGAAGTAGACAATGCGAGAGTCCAAACTCACGCTGTCCACAACTGCTCCGAACCTAACTGGAACAAGAACTTCATATTGTAAGTGGTATAATAGTCATGTCACTATGATTAATAATAGTTAATTACTTAATAGGTACATTGTTAGATAATGGATAAATAAAAACTTTACTATTGTTATTAATGACGTCTATTTTAAAAGCTAAGTTTTGGTCATCAAGACTATCAATTACATATATCTAAAATAACAAATCAAAGAGACCTTTTTTCTTTATAAAAACAGATACTTTATTTATAAAAAACCACACAAACTACAAATATAATACAACATAAATTGATTTCCAATAAGGCCGGTTGTATGCCGCCTGCGTGATATTTTTACACTTCAATAATTATAAAACATTAATATTTATTTTCAGTACTGTTAATGATGTAACGTCAACTTTAGATATCACTATTTACGATGAATCTATAATTCAGTCAATGAAAGGAGAAACCCTGGGGAAAATTTCAATACCTCTCTTGAGAATTAAGAACAACGAGAAAAAATGGTACGCTTTGAAGGATCGGTCGAAAAAACACAGTGCCAAAGGAAATTGTCCTAGGATCCTGTTAGAGATGGCATTGGAATGGAATCCGGTAATCGCCATTTCTTATTTTTAATGCTACTTACAATAAATAAGATACAATACAATACTATAGATAGATAAATACAATAGATAAGACACTTATTATTTCAATCATTAATTGTTTTGTCTTTCTTGCGATATGGGCCTTACTGTAAGACTGTCCGATCAAAACGAGCACTAGAAGAGTACAAGGTTTCAACAACCAAAAAAAAAACTTTTTCTAGGCATCTATTTACGTAGGCTTTTAAAATGTAACTTTTTTTTTGTTTTTAATGAACCTTAAGATAATTAAAATCAATAAACTATAATTAATGTAGTCAAGGCTATTAAATTTAAAAACGTAATGTGTAATTAAACGGCAAAAATCAATTTATTTTTCTGAATAAGAAAAAAATTTTAAGAACCTTGCATTGCATATGTAATATTTTTGTATTTTAAATTTCCAAAAAGTAAATAATACTTAATAATACCTATTTTTTTTTTAGATAAAGGCATCGCTTCGAGTCTTGAGCCCGAAACCGACAAAGTACGTCCAGAAACCACCCAAGTTTAGCATTCCTCTGATATACAATAATCTGAAGTTCATCAAAATCGTGTTCGACTATATATATCTAGGAAATGAACATTACAAGTACGTAATTCAATATTTCAGTAATAATGCATTTTCAATAAATTATCGGAAAGTTATTTTTTTTTCGAAGCTAATGTTAAGATAAGCTAACACTTAGTAGATACTAATGTGTATACATTATTATAATACATTAAACTTATGACTTCCGTAAATTTTACTTAGCATATTAATCTATCATATTAACCGTAATTGAATAATTAACTTGATAAAGTGAAAAAAATTGCCTTTTAATACTTGCAGTAAACTTAAGTATTAATAACATGTCGTAGGTGGTGACTCAAATTACTAGATTGATTTTCTGATAAAGAGGCATAAATATTTATCACATGTATTTCCGTATACAAAAAAACAATAATCCTTTTGACGTATCCTTGATATTTGTGATTGTACGTTGAATGTGAGAATAACAGAATGTTCCATACTTTGCGACAAAAAAACTAAAAAATTAAAGTCATGCGTAATTTTAACGAGAAATGCCTGTTTTATTTACGCCGGAGTTCTATACTAAACTAGAGAACCTTTTGGTTACATTTTAATTAATAGTAAACGAAAAACTCTCGAAGAAGAAGATTATGAAAAGCTGAAATAATTTCTAATCTTCACATGTTAAATTTTATAAAAATACTTTGATTAGTGTGTAAATGACCAAATTATTAATAAACCTATATGCATTTTTGTCAATGATCACGTCTTTAACTTTCTATCAGTTGGCAACGTTGATAAATTAATCTCTTCCGCAGCAGCAACCAGCTCAACATAAAAATATTTTTTTCTTATTAATTACTAAATAGTTATTTTATTACTTCTTTAATAATATAAGTATTTTCGTGACATACATATTAAAAATAATCGGCAATATACATAACATACCAGTTAATGAGATTATCAAAAGAGTGACGCGGAAAGCTTTTACATTATAAACCATTTATTATTTTTTATCGGATTCCAACCCCCAATAATTACTGACAACAAATATATAATTCATTATATTTTATCTTCTTACAGACAGGCATTTGAGTGGGAAAATCGTGAACAATCAGCATTAGCTTTAGGAGCTTGGTTAATATTTTGGTACTTTTTCCGAATGTGGATGACGCCTCTTCTTCTAGTGGTACCATTTCTTCCTTACTGGGCGATGAACCGAGGTAATTTCTTCTATGCTATACATACAGAAAAAATTTTTTTTTGGAAATTTAGAATAAATAGAATTTGCTATATACCGAATAACTTATCAAATGCTTATATTTCGGTTTCAGGAAATAACTGTAGTCAATTACTACCACTTACAAGTGATGAAGAAACGTCAGATGAGGACATAGAAATACAAAAGGTAATTTTTTTTCCCTCATTTCATAATGAATTATGCATAAAACACACTACGAACTGACCAGATTGAATTCCCTTATAAACGTAAACACGCGTTATACATTACGTTTTAAAATAATGTTCCGTTTTAAAAAAATAATGTAATTATTTTTCATTTATGTCAATACTTCTCACACAAATTTCAGATATACAATAGACACTCTACAATTCAATAACAATAATTAAGTTAGTCAGCTAGCATTTTTACAGTTTTAAATTTAATACCTTTTTTGGCATAATATGAAACAAACCGTTTAAAACATATTTTTTAAAGACAAAAAAAATGAACACTAACCTACCAACGCATTTATTTCGTACATTCAAATTTTGTTTAGTGTACCGCTAATGACTTTTTTTTAAATTCCGGATATGTATATCATGTATGACTTTTGGAAAATCCGCCTTTAAGACTTTTATTACTGTCTTACTAATCAAATTATCGTACTAAGTGCTCTAAGCACTATTCTATTGCTAAAAAAGTGCTTTGTTAATTAGATATTCCTAAAATATAACAGAGAAACATTTTTATTCGATAAAGTAATACGATTTGAACACCTCGTATTGGTATAGAAAAGACTATCATTATCTTCATCATTTCAACCGTAAAAAAGTCCACTACAGTAGATAGGCCTCGCCCATAGATTTCTTTGGAAGAAGATCTTGACGTCTTCCGATGAATAAGCTTACGCTGCGATTACCAGCCCGTGGTCTCTACTCCAGATCCTTAAGATTCCATTGGCTATCTGAGTGCTATGTGGCCTGCTCACTGCCAAATCAAATTGCCCCTCTGCTGGGCTATGTGGGCTATTTTCGTTTATCTTATATTCTTAATCCTGATTTGATCTCATAAAGAAACTACAATATGGTTTTTTTTTTCAGGACGATAAAACGATTGTCTCACGGTTATATGAGTTACAGGATCTTACGCTCACTATCAAAAATGGTATTGATTACATTGTTTCCCTGATAGAAAGAATAAAAAAGTAAGTAAAGTGAGATAAGTAATACGTTAATTAATTTAAATTTTTAACCAAAGTTTAACATTTTACATTAACATCCAAACCGAAAATATTTCTTGACTAAGATAAAATGATAGAATCATTCAAAAACGGGTAGTAATAAAACATGAATTACAAAATACTCCCTAATTTAATGTATTTAATTTTAACTCTTTAATAATTGTTAATAAATATTTCAACAAACTGATCGCATAAATAAGAAGATTATCCTTTTTATTATTTTAAATCAATTGGTTAAAAACAATAAAAGTGTATCATTTTTTAATATCACTGGTTTTTAACACGTAATTTGGGAAATATGCTTTTATTTCCCAAGACCTTTTAAAGCTTTTACACTTTTTAGGTTATAATCCAAAATTAAAATTACATTTCGCATGCATATTCAAACAACTTATTTTATTTTATTATTTTCTTTTCTCTTTCAGTTTGATTAATTTTAGCGTCCCCTATTTAAGCTATTTGGCAATAATTGCGCTTACAGTTGCCGCTATAGCGTTTTATATCATTCCTGTTAACTACATATTTATGGCATTAGGTAAGTTTTTCATTTACTTTATAAACTACTGTATTATCTTTATTATTATCAATGCAAGCTTGCCTACAAAGTTAAGATTTTAAGTTCAATCATATAAGATGTTTTTGTAAGTTATAAAATTCAATAAAATATTGTAATTTTAAATACGCATTAAGTTTTAAAGTTAATAATGGTAAATCTTGATGATTATCACTTATTTATATTTCATTGCTTAAGGAGAAGGAAGCTGATGTCTGTACCACAGTGCATTACCAGTACAACTACCAAAGACAAAAATAAATAAATGTTTATAAGTAGTTTTACATAAATAAATAAAAATAAATACCCAAAATTGCGATAAAGAATAAAAAAAATTAATAACGAAAAGCAATTTGTATCCCGAGACGGGATGCGAATTAGTAACAGACACGTATAACTAACAAAAGCATCTTGTATGTTTGAGACAAGAAAATACACAAACATGCAAAAAGTAATTTCGAAAAAGTTAATCCATTTCATAATTTATAAGCTAAAATAAAAACTTAAGTCAGCTTTTGATTCGAAGATCGTGTCGACGAATTCTATCGTGTAGTCTTCTCTGACTCATTATATATAGAGGCTTAATATATAACGGAACGTTAAAAATGTAACACAAACAATAGTCAAAACTTGTCGCGTCTCCGCAACTAAAACAAACAAACAACACCACTAATGATTTTAATATGCTAATGATAATGCTAAACTTCTTACCTACATACTTGAGTTTAGTTTACTATGAAAAAATATTAGCCTACGCTCTAATGTGTTAAAGCTGTTATTGACCAAGGAATCGCTTCCTACAATAAAAAAAGTTCCGCAATAATAAATTTTGTCACCGAATTTTAAACTAGCAATAAAGAGATTCATCCTTACCTAAATTTTATTGGTAAACTAATCTCATTAGAACTCTTGAATTGTCGAAACAGTAATGTTGTATGTAGACGAATTAAATTTGTATCAAACTTATCGAAACAACAAAATACATTTGTACCTACCAATGAATCGAGTGCTATAAGCAACCGCATATTAAAACGTCACACTCATCATCTCAATCCATTCGCCTTTGGATAGCTAAACAGAGAAGTATTTGTTAGAAACATAGGTAATTTGGATAATTATTTTTATCTTTTCAGGCTTATATAAATTTACACGGAAAGTTTTAAATCCAGACAGAGTTCCTAACAATGATTTAGAAGATTTCATATCGCGTGTTCCTGACAACGAAATTTTGGTAAGAAACTTTAATAAAAAAAACATTGCCCTTCCTTTTTCCTCTTAAGTAAGAAAATATTCATTGCACTGGAAGAAAATATTACATTCTAGACTCTCTAAATAATAACTTATTGCTTACAGTTTGCTTAATTACTCTTTATTATTTTTCTTTATTTCCAGAAACAATGGCGAGAGCTTAAAGTGACTGAAACAGGTTTAAGCCGGTCTAATTCTATGAAGCGACGATAGTGATGGAATAAACCTGTGTCATTCCAACGAATATGTGGACGCCAGTGCCATAATGCGGGTTAATTCTCTTTATTGTACGTACATTGCGTATAATTAATGAGAATCGTGATTGTATCAGTATAGAATTATTTATTAACTTTACATGTACATTTGTATGATAGTTTTATGTAAGACATATACTTTAAGTTCTATCCCTATCATTAGACAAATAGGAGGTGAAATAGGCAATGAAAAATACCGAGGAATTTAAAGACATAATGAAAATAAAAATATGTATTTATACATCAGCTAAAACTTTTTTAATGAACGACCAAGGAATATTAAGTTTACGTCGTCTCGTACACCCGATTTTTAGTTTCAAATTTAAAGTGTTTTTTAACAAAAAATGAAATAAAAAATTGCGGGAAAAATTAAACAAATCACAATAACTCTTGTTTACAAATTAATTAATAAAACGTTGAAATAAAACAATTAGCCAGGCTATTGGTATATCTCTTTATTAATGTTACTTTTTAATGTAAGACACATCCAAAATTATAAAGATGTAATGTTTAACGTCGCCAAATCTTGCTCTCTTTATAGGTTGATCTCATTGCATAGGCTCGGGAACATTCAGCTCCTTCCAATCTTTCTGTGGAGCAAAAATAATTTTTAGTATACAGCCGAAGTTAATTCTGTTATTTTTAAGCAATGAATAACTAGGTAGTAAGAAGCATTTCGTACTATTAAACTTAGTGTATTGTGATCCCATTTAGTAGATGGACCAAATCGTAATAAAATTTTGTGGGTTGGCAAATTATGTGGCTCGTGAGCATTTCATACACTTATTCTAATTGCGTATTGTGTAGATAGTTACGGGCTTTATAAAAAGAGCCTGTTGGTGGAGGAATTTTGTCATGTCCTATACAATGTACTTTATTTTCTTTAAACTCTGGCCTGTCTGGGATTACAATGTCTTTAGAAATTAGAGTAAGTCTTTCAATAATTGTAGTTTTAGTAAAAAAGAACATGTCAGGTTCAAGAAACTCTTAAGTACAATGGGCAAGTACAAAACATGTTTACGTGTATATTATATGTATAGTTACCAATACTCTGTCATCTGGTATTCTTGAAATAAAATCTAGTATATCGTTGTTTAATATTCTTTCTGGATTTAAATATTTCCTTATAAATTTATAAATACCTGAAATGAAAAACTTTTTGTTTCATTTAAACAACAATTAAAGATATACCCTAAATGTTTTTTTTTTCAATCTTTTCCCGCTATAAGTTAAATACAAGAGATCTGATGATAAGTTCTGTTACATCCTAATTTATTTAAATTTCGAATATTGCTCAAAAACGTTAAACTTCACAATAAAAAAGACATTGATAGCTTTTAGTATACAAATATAGAGTAAACCAATAACTGCAATACCGAATTTACATAATTAGAATACGACAAAGTTTCGTGTAAATTTCATTAAACTAATTTGATCAGTAAAAAAAATCGAAGCAAACAAACAAACAGGCAGGAGACACATCTCTCAATTATTCAACTTTGTCATTATCTTTCGTCGTTAGTCTTCAAGTCTTGATTTAAGTCAAGCTGAAGTTGTTTTTCGAAAAAGTGTAGAAACATTTATGCGTGGCAACATACCGTTCTTATCAACTTTGGGAAAATTGTCTAAGCCAATGCTTGAAAATATTTACAAGGTGTACCTAATAATATAGCACCAACACATCAGGTGAGAATCACTTGTGTGGCTATAAAATTCAATAAATAACCCTGTCTGACACGTTAATTTACAAAATAAATATTTGAAATAAAAAATGAAACTCAGCACTGAAGTACACCAATTTTGAAGTTCCACACAGGTAGTGTAATGAATGCAGATGTAATAACAACCTCGAAGGTTGAGAAAAAAATCCAAGTCATTCAAAATCAAGGAGAGCAAATCAGTCAGCCGTCGTCGTTGCTGTTTCAGCCCTAGATGCACACTACAAGGATATATTATAATCGTCACGCTTGGCAGGCGGGTTGGAGATTGCAGTGTAGTGTTATCGTAAGCAAAGGACGCTGCTGGCCATCCTCTGGAAACTTGTTTGCGAGCAATGGCAGAGCAGTGTAATTAATACACAAAGTGTGAATTATATAAGATTGTATTCCGGGAATCCAATCCGCGATGATCACAAGTCTCAAGCTTCTCACCTCTGGACTACCACTGCTCATCGCATAACTAAGTGTAAATCATATAACTTCAATCATACTTAGCTGATTACGATTTTGTTTACTTATTTTAAAGAAACCTTTGAATACGTGAAATATATTTTATGAAATATTTGTGAAAAAAGTTGTAACCCGATTAGGGTTCAATAATAAATGGCTTAATTAATGAATTACAATCGCTTTTGTGTGCGTAAGCGAAAGTATGTGCAAAAAATGGTAATCTGTATTCCTTTTAAAAATAGGCACTTACCGAACAACATTAGTAAATAATTAAAAGGTACAAAGTACAATACCACAGACAGCAAACTTAGTAACGTCATGACCACGTAACTCAAAAAAGGTACTTTAAACGTCAGCAAGCTGAAATGAAATAAGGTATTGAAAATGCTCAGGAATGGTTTTCATTAAATTAATATTTTACCTATTAACTTTTTGCCATTGGTGACTTATTAGAAAGTTAATACAAACATATCTGTGAATTATCATTTTTACTAAATGGAATATTTAATCCAAAAATGCAGTTACGATTCCTGTCATATTCATATATTTTGAGGCAGCGCTTCTCAACCTTTTTTCCGTATCTCTTAAACTTTTCATTTATGAGCACCTCTCTGATAACTTCCTACACTCAAAATGCATTTTCGTTTCTCTTAAAGCTGTTAATCTAATATTGTAGACATTATAATAAAGCTTATGTAAGTTAATCGTTTTAAGTTTCAGTATATCCGCCATCACAAACATCTTCACTCTTACGCCCTTTAGTGACGCAAATGGTGCCACACGCAATCCACAAATTGAATTCGTTACTTTAAAGTATCGTAAATGGGAAAAAGGGTTCACTTAGCTGTGCTTTATACGTCTTGCCTATTGTGCAACAATATAAAAAAGTTTGCACAACAAAATTCTGGGAAGCACGTCATTTTATCCGACAATATAGTATAAAAGTATATTTTACTGGCACTAGTTTTCTCTAAATATGGTTTATTAAATCTTATTACATTAATGATTGCGTTCAAACATGTGAAGATTCTTCCCCTACAACCCTACTCAACAACATTTCTCTTCCTTCGCGACTGTGTGTCACTAAGAGTGGCCATTTCTAGCCAGTCCTGCATCGGCTTGTAGTTTTCTCTTAATCTTGTGAAAGACAGTGCTACAATGACTAAATCCGGTTGCTACAACGAAACAGAAGTTAATTCTGATACCAACACGCACTCTTGTTAATTTAAGTAGGTTAAATATAATCCTTTTAAAAGCGGAAATCAACGAGAGACTTACTTCTTTAATCTTTCTATTAACGACACTACGATTTCTAAAACGTACGTTACAGTATTAATGAGTTCTTGCATCTCATTAACCTTATACGGCAGTCCTTTATTTTTCTGAAACATTAAATCAGTGCAGAGATTATGAAATAAAAATAACGGATTTTGTTCTAAATATTGTTATTTCTTTCGCAAATTTATATTTTCTTTAGAAAAAGGAAAAATCTGGAATACAGCGTAACAATACGGTGAACCACCATGTTAGCATAAAACAATACTGAGATAAAAATTCTTTCATAAAGGACTTTTGGCGCTTTGCTATGGTTTTACATAGGCTTCGTACAAATACGAGCATTTTAAGGTAATTTTAAAATTAAAGATTATAAACAGTTCACTAGTCGTTAATAAAGAATATTAAGAATGCGAAGAGCTAGCGCTTTTTTACCTTTGATTCGTAATTATTTTCCGTTTTCATTCCCATGTTTGCACTATTATCGGTAAAAAGATATTTACCTAAAATAAAATATCCAATATAGCCTCTGTGACGTATTTAAGAATAAAATAAGTCATAGAGCTTTTACATTACCGTTCGTATAAATCCAGAGAAAAATAAAAACCAATAGGAGAATCAATGGAATCGCCCATGCCACGAGGTGATAGCAGAAAATTACCCACACCAGCAATGCCAGCGCTGAAATTTCTTTACTGTTCCATTCGAATACAGACCTGTTTAAAATAAAATAAACACATTTTTAACATAAATCCGTCGTCAATAAGTAATAATATAAAAAATATTCTTGATCACTATTCTTCACGAGACACAGTTGCAATTTATATTGATGTGAAGTAAATCCTATCCGAAAATTAATGATTTCAGTTATATTGACGTATTATAAAAAGAATATTTAGATAAATTAACTTATTTAAAATTCTGATAACTACATATTTAAATTAATTGTTGTTTTATCTGTCCTTGCAGATTTTATATTGTCAGAAATTATTAGCCTGTTGCATTCAGATATAAATTATAAATTAATGTTAATAATTAGTGATAATTAATGTGAATAAATTTTGCTGACAAACGCGCTATATATTCACCCCTTTAAAGCTTTTACACCTATAACTAATCACCCTTAATCAATATCTATTTAAAACATTTTTTCACAAACACAGATATACTTTCTGTGCTCACTAGGGGGTGGTAACGCCACTATTGTAAACATATGATTTAGACGGATACCTTTAACAACATTATTAAACGATTATTTATTAACCAATCAATCTGTATAAACTTCGTAGGAAGTGATGTCATCCACATGCATTGTGAAAAGCAGACGAAATTTTTATTGAATGAAAACTTTAACTTACTTAAATATTTCATTCATATAACACATGGAATGAAACGTATCTGCGAAAACTCTAAGATTTCGGAACAAAAGCGGAAAGTCCCATCGGTTGGGTTCTTCAATGTGTTTAACTTCTTTAGGTCGGAACAGTCGTAGAGTTGCTTTGATCTGAAATTATTAAATATAATTAATAAATAACATTACAAAGATTAATGACGTGAACGATGAATTAAAAAAAAAACTATCCTTACTGGATTCCACACGACAGTCATCTGTAATAATATTCTGGGGCAGTTGCCTCTGGCACTAATTCTATTATTTCGACATTTCAAAGCGTACCAATGCATTTCCCCATTTTTAATGTTTAATAATGGAATAGAAATTTGACCTAAAAATTCTGTAATGAGTGTGTTCGTTATTGATCTGTCATGAACTTCTAATCGAAAAACTGAAGTGATGTCGTGCACATTACTGAAAAGGAAAAAAAGATACGTTTTCTATATTTAGTATTTTTTGGTGTACACACAATATAAAAAAGAATAAAGAGTTGCAGTAACATAAAGATATATAATAGGTGGTAACCAGAGTATGGAAGTAAGAGACCGTGTACATAATGTTAGTAGTTTAAAATATCGCAATGTATTCATAAAGGCAAAGGTATGTAAATATTTAATTTTGTGTACGTACATTTAGTTGTTCATAAATTAATTATAAATTAATAGTAAGAAATACATATATGAGAGCAACTAAAAGATAATCAAATGAAAAACTTTTGAACTTTAAATCAATATTTTATTTTATCTTAAGTCCGAGTCTAAAATTACAGTATACAAGTATTTAATTATTTTTATTTCCGTTATTAAGAAAATGAGCATATTTTTTTTAAAAAAAGCTGGATTTATTATTATGAGACATCCGATTTTTTCTATTGTTCTTCGAGATAATCCTCGGGATTATAAACTAAGAGATTGTTTTGTGACATGTAACTTTATGTTAGTTATACCTTGTGTCTTTTTAAAATTTATTTTTTCATACTATGTCTTATCGAAATCATAATTATTTTCTTCGATTATATTTTTCAGGTTCGTCGTTAATGATTGTACCAATTGCTTTATACATATATTAATAGAAATCAGATCAAATTGTCATTTTGAAAGACTGCTTACTGTTAAATCAATAGTTGGGAAAAATATAAAACCATACATATTTTAAATTACAAAAACAAATTAAATTTTATTGGGTTTATGATAGATATAATGTAGCTGCGGTTATAGGGCATTGAATAAACCAATTATACTGCAAGCAATCTTTACATAAAGTTATTAAAAATACGAAAATAAGAAATGAAAAGCAAAAATTATTTTACAAAAAGTTTAACTTAATGTTTTGTACGAAAGGCCGCTCCTTAAACCGAGTTACGAGCAAAGGAAAATTGACCGAGGTCAGTAAGGGGTCGTTTTCCGATTCAGTCAATGTCTTCACATCTGAGAGCATGTGTGTATTACTGTGAAATTTACGACTCTGGTATTGGCGTGCGATGAATATATATCATTAAATAAAAGATTATTCGAATAAATAACATAGTAAGGTACACAAATAACGTAGAGTATAAGTATGGTCTAAAATTCGGAGAACTAGAGAAGTGTACTATGAGCGGATTAAATAATATCTTTTAAGAAACCACTCTGAATTATGTTCGTAGGAATTGTCACAGAGAGAAAAATAACATAATTAAAAAAGATGTGCAACCATCTATATGATCGTGACATTATTGTTAAAATTACACAAACGAATACAATATATATGAATGTTTTCTAAGAGTCCTTACAATAGATAACTCTTGTTCCAGATCGGCTCGGAATTAGATCTCACGCTGTGAGATTGTAACCTTTCGTTGTCGAGTTCTAATGTACAATATGCGCTAGGTTTTCCACTCAATCCCCTTGCTCTAATAAGTTTTACTTGCAAAAACCCAACTGATTTGCAATTATTGTTTACACCTAAAACAGACTGAAAAAGTTGTCAATATTTATCATACATATAAGAGTAACTCATTACGTAGCACTTTTTGGAGATATATACAGAGTGATTAGAAATAAGTGATAAAAGCTGTATGTCTTTCTGAATTTTGCAAACTTTTCCCTTACTGTATTATTCACACATTATTTATAATTTCTGAAATCATTGATTACTGAATGGGATGTACCATACATTAATTGACAGTAATTTTTCTTTTACTCATTTAAAGCTTTTACACTTATTTCCAATCACTTTGTATAATATAGGAGACTATAGAATATATTTTAACATCTTATATTAAATGTACGATTTATAATTTTTTGAAACATTTTTCTATGTTGTGTGGCATATAAATATGGACATCAGTTTTTGATTTAAAAAAAGATTTCACAATATTATCTTGTGTTATCTATAATAGTAAACCAAATCAAGTATGAAAATCTGTAAAAATCTTATGTATAACACTTTGAAAAGTAACGTTTAATACATACAGGTTTATGCTCTATGTTTGTCTTGACATCTTCATGTAGATTTGGCACATAGCGTACAACACACATTGTCAGTGATAAATGTATGAAACCATAGCCTCCGTCTAATTCTTGCCAAAACTCATGAGTACGCTCCTTTTCTAAAGTAGACAGATCTAAAATACAGCTGTAAATAAAAAGGAATAGATTTGTTGTTTTCCAAAAATTTTTTTAAAAGAAAATAAGTCCGCATTGTCCATCGGACTGTTTGTACCAAAAAATATGTCCAGCTAACGGACTTCTAATCGAAGTATATCATTAAGATATGGAAAGCATGGCTCCAGCTCCTCCGATTATCCTTGACAAACATGATCAAGCCTTGATCAAAAATCAGTTATCATCAATGTATTAATACATGAATGGATTTTACTCGGATCATGCAATATCTTTGCAAATTTAAATAAAGAATTAAAATAAATGTTGAAAGAAGAGGACTTCCTTCAAATAATAGTAAAAAAGTACCGATCGGAGATAACGCGGTTCTCCACAAATGGCAGAGGTCAACAAACGAAAGGGTTTTAGTGGGTAGGATTCCCACATACCGCTGTCGAGAAGGACAAGGTATGATATCTTGAATATCCGCAAGATTCCCACCCCTCGCCCCACCCCCAAAAAAGTACTTTAATTTAAGTACCTCTTACTAAATGAGTAGATGTGCTTAGTGACACTGCAGTTAATATTTGTATTAAATAAATTATAATATATACCTGCCCATAAAAGTTTTCTGTCGTCCTTTATCCCACAGTGTTAATCTTAAAAAATTATCTTTGCTCATATGCAATTTCAAACGTTCACGCCATTCTGGATACTGAGAATGTGGAACGCATTTTGATTTCAATGTGTTCGATCCCAACCTTCACAAACAATACAGTTGATAAAAAAATAAAAATATATCAGTCGATAGGCTTAATTTTTTTTTTAATTTCGATAATAGAAAAAACACTGATTATGAATGATTACGTAGAATTTAGATATTTGCAAACCACAATTCTGAGCCAAAGCAAAAAATGTTTTACCTAAATTTACAATATAGTTCGTGAACAGCGCCATCATTTGGCGACGGGGGAAGTCCTTTTGCTCCGACAAGTACTATAGAAACAATTGTATCCCATGTATTAAATAAACTTTCAAGTTTCAATAGCCTCCAAAAATGGTTGTTATTCTTAAAATTAAAAATGAAATTATGGAAAACATTTAAAAATATATTAATTGCTACACATATTAATAATTTTACAATTAACACCCTCTGTATATTTTCGTCAATTAAAGTTTAGGAACATAGCAAAAGCCATTCAAAAAAAATTAAATAAAATTTGTACGGAATTTCGTAACCACTAATTTATTTCTTTCAGACAGTAATTTTATACAATGTCCAAAAACATCAAGCAGCATAAGTAATTAAGGTGTTATCGTAATGGCATTGATTGTACTGTATGTGCCATTAAGAATTATTTATTTAGCTTTAACTCTTACGTGAAAATCGTGATATTCAAACAATTTTCAACACTATTTAGCTAATAAACGCTTAAAAATCTTTAGGCCAAATATTGTTCTAGTGGACAGACGAAGGGTTGTCCCTTTTATTACTGGAACGTACATACCTGGCCAAAAAAAGATAATTCTTTTTTTTTTAGCGAATTTGTTTAATAAACAAGTAATGAATAATAGTTATGTCTCTATAATTACCTTTTCACTGGTCAATTTGTTTAAACTTTCGGTACTAGCATGTTTGTTAAAATTTTCGCTTATTGGAATCGATTCATAAATAGTACTTTTACTTGTGTTTGAATTACTGACTAAATTTATTAAGGATGAAGATCTCCACCTACGATAAATCAAATTAATCCACATAAAAAAAATATATCACATTAAATTAAATGTTAATAATATTTAATTTCTAAAAGAGATATATGAACGAAATAACTTTAAACCAGTTCAAATTACTTCAATACGTACAATTTGTGTGGTTTGGATCTTTGTTGTGATCTAATGCACCCGTCATTATAAACGTTAACTGTTGAGCGACGTAAGTTATAATCCATGCCATAGGAACCACGCATTCTAACTACTGGGTTAATTCACTGTATAAATGAAAATATTATTCTTATATTATAAGAATCTTTCATACCAACTGTTTATTCCGTCTGTAGCGTTGTAATCTCTGTAATCATCGTGAATAATATCTTATCGTTTAAATACGATTAAACAATTTATTAATAGTATCAATCATATTTTTTTCTGCCTTCAATGTTCAAAATACTTGGACCAATGTATGTATTTTTCTCAAAGTACAGATAGTTTGCTAAACCCCAAGTGTGGATAGATGACTTTGGGTCTTTTCATTTTACAAAATTATCGGATTACAATTTTTCTTTTCACGATTTGTAAGCCACGATGGAGTTAAAATTTAAACATATAAACTTTGGACATCTTATATATATTTTCTACTGGCATTCCGTAACGGCGTTCCTTATGGAACAGTCATAAGGTTTACATAGTCGATCGGTCACAATAGCCTTTTATTTTATTTAGGATAGAGAACTTCTCTCTTCTCCTGGTGCTCTCTACTCCTAAATTCCTTTAGAAACTTACCCATCACAAAATCCCGTTATGTCACACGACCAGCTTGATTTCCCCTCGATCTAGAAGACTGTGGCCCCTTTGCCGAACAGTCCCACTTGGGTTGTGTTTAAATAGCTGGGACGGTCTGTACCAACAGGGAGCGTGTCCATACCAGCAGAGAATTGCCGAGGAATTAATGAGTAGTACTGAACGACAGATGCAACTGAGCGTATATATTATATTCCCAATTCAAAAGAATAAGAAAAACTTTTTTAGAACCAATTTTTAGTTTTTTTTTAGTATTAGCTAAATTGGCTATTTACTCAATCGGTTAATGTTCTGTAATTTTAATTATAGTAAGTGACATCAATTGTTGAGTAGCAAAACCTATTCCACCTAAATGAATGGATATGTAGTGATTATTATAATAAAGGCTAGTTACAAATTTACACTTCACGATTAAAATAAGTAAAAATGACAATAACATTAAGAATTTTACTAAAATCTAAAATCGATTTAAATTTAAATGAATTGTGTTTCAAGAGAAAACTCACATAGATATATATAGACAGAGAAAGTTTTAATCAATTATTATATTTTTTTTATGAAAAATTTCTCGGTTATTATCTTAAAATGACAGCAATTTTACGTTTATATATATTTTATTAATATTTACGTTGCCACAGGGTAACGAGATTTAATATATTTTTGTTTATTATGTTGCAAGTAATTAAACTTAATTTATAGTTGTTTGCAGCTGTACATCTTGAACAAAATACATATTGTAATTTGTAATTGTGATTACGGTAACGTATTAAACTCGAGTAATCGACGCGCCTACAAAATAGTGAGGCCTATATTTTCTTCAAATTTATAGACATTTTTATATTTAATTTCAATGTTTTCATATACAATAGCAATTAAACACCTTAAACGTGATGGATACTAACAACTATTAAAAAAAACGACCAAGCTTAAAACAGGTCGAGTGTATTTACAAGAAAGAACTTTACGAGTTATAGTTTTGTATTAAAGTAATAATGTACCATTTTTAATAGTATGTGACTGAAAATAGACCAAAACAAAAGTTTTAATTTTAACTATTTATTGTGTTGAATAAAATTTTAAGAATTTCATGATTTTTACAAGATTCGGTTAAGATGAGCACTTAACGACTAATTTTGAGACAACATGATTTCTTATATATGCACTGCCGGTGTTTATTAATTAAAGGTACATATTTATTATTTAACATTGATAATTCTCGGAACAGAACATGTGAGCAACAAACGATAATGGGAAAAGAAACGAAATGCGTGAGTGATTTATTGTTTCTCGCATTTAATACTTTTAACATTGTGTACGTTAAAGGCTTAAAGAACTATTTCTAATCGTCTTTATACCTGACATTGCTATTTTACTCTCAATATTTGTGTTGTATAGTTTAACTTCTGACCACGATGGCGCTAATAAGTTTAGGTACCGCATCCGTATGATACTGCGGCGCTAGTGCCATTCCGTTACAAGTTAGTTCTTTGTAATGTCTTTCATGTAGTAAAGAGGTTATGTTATATATGAAAAATCTAGTTTATTAAGTGTTTAATTAGAAAAAATAACTTAGCACAATGGAGAAAAGGAGAGAATCTTTAAGTGCTTTAAAAGTGTGTAGATTTTGTTTGGCTCAAAATGTCTCCCTCGATAGTTTGTATGACAGGCGTCTATCATCTAAAGACACTGTTGATCTTACTTTGAAAATCTTATCGTGTGTTTCTATTGAGGTAATTACTGTTTCAATAATTAGTTAACAAATTATACTGTAAAAATGCCTTGTTATATTCTTGCATGCTGAATAGACGCCACCTACAGAAATCGCTTATTGTATATTTGGCATAATGGCGTCTAATATTATCGATAAAAGGTAAAAGAACATAACGTATTCTAAATAGATTTTAATCATTTTTTGGTTTAAATCGCGAACAAAGAAAGTTTTAGTAGCTATTGATTCTGGCTAAGCGTTATACTTATGTACATTAATTTCATATTATTAACTTGATATAATCATAATTTAGGGCGCCACCTTGCGAGTTCTCCTTTCAACTCGTCAATATTATTTAATATTTGCTTTGGTTAAAAATATATTAAACCAAAGGACACAACTTTTTATATTCATTTTTCTTCTTACAGGTTTTCCCTTCAGATAAAATGCCGTCTTACATATGCAACCACTGCATTTTTTTTATGGATCTCTTTTACAAATATAAACAGATTGTACGCAGAGCTGATGAAAATCTATTGAAATACATTCAAAATGGAACACAACTAGAATCAGTCTCTTGGCCATCTTTGCTTATTAAAGTAAATAGATAATTAATTTTTCCTCTTCCAATATGATTAATAATCAAAAGGATAGAACATTAAAAGCCTTTTTTATGTTTTAGGCATATCAAAGTTTAAATCGGCCTGAGGTAGTGAAAACTGTGGTAGAAGGTGGTGCTACAATCCAAGTCAGTACCCATGATTCATCAGAGAGTGATGATGAAGAGGATGAAAATGTTTTCAATGTCACGGTACAAACTAATGCTGTTAATTAACATCATCTACTATATGAAACAATTTCTGTCAAAAATTGTTATTTATATTTTGTAATTTGCAATGAACAAACCTACAGTTAATAATGAGATATAGTTTTATCTCAAAATAGTAAAATATTTCACTTATATTTTGTTCTTAGTTGTTTGTTATTGATTTAGAAACTTCTGTAACAAATATTCTTCTGTCGCAAAAACAGTTTTAAAATTATTTGCACTGTCGGGTTTTTTTCCAGTTCCCATGTACAGCTCGGCCAGGAAGTGTATTTGGCTTAACCTTAGAAATATTTAGAATAAAAGGTTTTATATGTCCAACACTATAATAATTTTGAATACATAGTGATCCTATGTATTATAAATATTCTAATCGAAGTATCACTAAACCATGAGTCTATCCAAAGACCTAAATATATAATTTAAAACAAGCATTAAAAACTTTGAGGAATTTTGTGCAATTTTGCAATGGTAGGAAAATTAGTTTAAAAAGTGTTGTTATTTTATGAAATTTCAGTTTATTCCTCTTTTAAATTTAAAATTGGCATAAATATTTAAGAAATAGTGTTAATATTCTAAAATTTTATCATTTATCGTTTATATTTTGTACTGTAGATAGCTGAAGGATCTGATGAGGGATCTAAAGGAGTTTCTACTTGTATAAAAGTTGTCACAAGTAAAGATAATGAAGACAGAGGAAAATCTGGACTTAAACAGGATACCAAAGGTTCGTTAACAGCTTAGTAATTTATTTTAAATTTATGTTTACTTATAATTTGCAGTAATATATTTGAAAGCCATTGTTTAATAAGCGTGTGTTCATAGCTTTCTTGTTGTTGTATTTAAGCATTTTACAGGTATTTCAAAAGCTTAAATTGTTAAATGTAGCATATAATATTTTATGCTTTTTAACATAAATTGAATAACCACATTAGTGTTCTAAAGTAAGTATATATATTTTTTTTATTACATGTTGTAGTTTAAAAAAAAATTGAAAACAATTATGACAAAATTACTTGGTTTTTTAAACATAAATTTATGACAATTTGTTGTTGAAACTTAAACTCTTGACACATAAACATATTATAAAGTTTTCTACTTCTGTTAACAACTAATTTATTAATGTTATAATATCCTACATAGATATAAATATTGAAGAATCTGAAGAGATCAGTGTGCATAGTCGAGGAAGCTTACATGATGGTTGTTGGCCATGCGAGCAATGTGATTGTACATTTCCTCTTAGGCAACTATTAATTTTGCATAAAGAGTTGAGGCATAGAGAGAGAACTGTCAAATGTAACCTGTGTGATGTGTAAGTGAAATTTTTACAAAAGAATTACTTTTCTATTGTTCAGTGAAATAATTGAAAAGGTTTTTTCAGTAAATTCTTTAATAAATATGATTTGGCTACGCATCAAATACGTCATTCGGATGAAAGGCCATTTAAGTGTATTGCTTGTGACAAAAAATTTAAACGTTTGCTTCTGCTTAAGCGCCATGAAAAGGTAATTACAATGAAGATACAACATATATGAATTAGTTTATTCATTTGACAAAAACTAGTGTCTTCTCTTAAATAAATACTTTTGTAGGTTAAGCATTCTAACTTACCAAAGAAGACATGTTCTAAATGTCCAGCAACCTTTTTATCAGAAGTAGAACTGGAAGCTCATGAAAAGAAACATCCCATTAATTCTCGTAAACGTTTTTCATGTGGATGCGGGAAAAGGTAACGTACACGAATCTCTTATCAGGCTATTAATACTACCATTCGTGGCTTAAGCACAGAGACGCCCACTGTAAAGCCTCAAAAAATATCTATGAAATAATATAGCAATCGCCAAGCTTGGTAGACGGTTTGGCGATCGCAGTGTGGTAATATGATATGCAGAGGATGCTGCTGCAAATCCTCTGGAAACATTTGTAAGCAGTGGCAATCCTATATAAATAATGAACAAAGTGTGAATTTTATAAGATTGTATCCGGGAAACCGAACCCACGATCTACGATCGTAAGTCTGAGTCCTCTACCACGGGGCTACCTTTTCTATACTACCATTAATAAAACAAGAGTTTAGTTTAAATAGTTATTTATAATAAATATACATTTCCCCTACGACTTTAATTTCTATTACATGACAGATTTTATTTTTGATTAATCGAAAATGATTTTGATAAAAATGTGTTATCACGAGAAAAAAAAATTGACATTGAAGTTATTGCAATTGTAATATAACAGTATCAATCCTATTTTTTCTCAGGTACAACAACAAATCATCTCTAGAAAATCACACCCAATTTTCTTCCTGCAGAAATTTTAATTTTTGCTGTGAATACTGTCCTCAGCGTGAGTCAAGGGGAAAGGGGGATTTTAGACAGAATTTATATTAAATTAGTTTTTGAAATACCATAAGCTATGAACATGCGCAATTCTTAGACTGCTTAAATTAAAAACTTAATGAGGATACTTACTAATAAAATTTGTTATCTACAGGATTTAATTCTCTCACCAAACTGGCAAGACATGTGCGATCCCATGGGGGTGATAAACCTTACCCGTGTAAACATTGTAACAAGAGCTTCACTAAGTCCCATCACTACACCAGGTATGTTAACCTTCTTATCTGACATTAAGTTTACGAGAAACTGTATAAACCATGCTATGCATATTTTACATTTCCTGTGTAATATGAATAGAATGATTTCCATCCTCACAGAATGTTTCACTTACGTAAAAAAAATCTTTTCGCCGTCTTGTATTGCATAGTAACAAAACTGTAATAAATTAGACTAGCGAATTAATCCTAAGTCGTCAAAATGTTCACTAAAGAAATGTCTCGATAATTCTCTCTGTTTCTATATTTACTCATTATTTAGCTTACCGAAGATTTACCGTATTAAAATGTATTCAGACGTTACTTTTACTAAAAAAAATGTAAAAAAATAATACATTTTAGTTATGAACATCGTAACTTTTATCACTTAAGTTTTTCTGATTTTCACTTTACTGGAACTCTTTTGGATTGTCTACGTATTTAAATATTAAAGGAAAGAAAATATCTGACATTTATATTGATTTATCGTGTCATAAATATGGTAAACAAATTATACTTCAATATATAGTTTTAACTAAATATATCTTGTAATATACTTGTTGTATTGTGTATTTAAGTAAGAAAATTAAAAATAAGGTAATTTAGACAGGAAATTTAAGACATAAATAATTTGTAACATATTATTTTAATATTATGTAATAAATATTTGATTGCATGACCATAGTGATAAACACAATACATATTTAAATCTAAATTTACTTACTGTCCTGAGGCATCACATCTGTTACTGGTGTGTGAGGCCGTTATTATGAACTTTATTATTTTATGCATTCATGTCCCCTGCTTACATGTACAAAAGATAATTTCAGTATTTAAAAATAAAATGTTTCGTAACCTCTTAAACAATCTCGATATTTATTCTCGGAAATATATATCTGTATAAAGTAAATGATTTTATATTGAACACAAAATGCTGCCGTGATACATACAAACACTTCTGAAACTCAATGTGAACTTTAGCTTTAGTTATTGGTGGCTCTATTTACAAATTAAAAATCAGACAAGAGTTCAATGAAGTTTTAAAAACAATGAAAGTTAACTCATCGAACATAACTGTAAATAAACCAAATATGAATGAAAAATTTATGCGGTTACAATTGCTGTCTCTATATCTGGGTATAATGGAAGAAAGGGGGCAAAAGCATCACTTTACTCGGATTTAAATAAGAAAAGATCTCAAAATGATGAAGCTTGTGTAGCATCACTGAAGTACTTGTGCCATAAAACTCATGACTGTTGTTGCAAATTTTGTTGTTTTAATTACACTCTGTAAATAATTATGTTTATGTATTAAATATTTATGTATGTGTGTTTATTCATTTGCAGGCATTTACGTTTGAAACATCAAGAGAACAATCGCAGCTGCCGCGGACCGTTTGGCCAGCCCGACCAGTACCGCTGCGAGCAGTGCGACGATAGTTTCGCAACCCAGGACGAGCTTATCTATCATTCGGCAATCCACGCCACACAGAACCTTACTTGTCCACTCTGCGAGGAGAAGTTCGAGAATGTTGATGCAGTCACTACCCATATAAAATCTCATGTTAACGGTATGAAGTTTTAAAGTCACGAAAACACCTATTCCAAACTAATATTTACTCTGCGAAAATATGGACTTCCGATAAAGGCATTATAGCTTTAAATTTATTGACATGTGCACCCTTTGATAATGTTACTTTAGCATTAAGTACATTAAAATTTTGAAATAATCCTATAACATAATATTATAACGCCGAAAGTATTCCATTTAAAAAATATTACAAAACTTTAAGATTTGTTTTCAATATAGTTGATATAGTTATACCATTTTTATTGTCATAAATAGAGAAAAACAATAGAATTAAAGATGTCTATGTTTCTTATATTAAAGGTGTAGAATTCATGTGTGACTTCTGTGAGTTGGTTTTTACTACAAAAGAGAAATTGGAAAGCCATTTGATAATGGCTCATGAAGACGAATTTAACAACGTAAGTATTATTCACAGTAATTAAAACATACATCAAGAATTTATAATCTGTTTGACTTATAAATTTAAATCAAAATTATCAAACCATTTTTAAAATTTCCTTTAGATGAAGTAAGATTTAACATTTTTAATAGTGGTGATTATTTTATTATTGAGAAAACAAATAATTGTTCAATTTAAAACTCTTCTTGTGTAGGAGTTGGGACAAGACGAGTCTTCTATGGAAATGGATCCTGAAGATGACGATGATGACAACAGTATTAATGGTAAGCTAAACGTCGGAACCGTGTTTTTGGTTACATTATTGTAATTTGACTTTGTCTTTGAACAGTCAACTAAACTAGAATAAAAACAAAGAACCTTTTTATTCCAGTTAAAGATGAGGGAGACCACATGGTAATAGAAATTAAAAAAGCGGATGATTATATGGTATGAATTTGCAATTTAATTAATAAAAGCGTTTTAACTCTTGACACTTTGATATATGAACTAATATTTTCAGCTTCACAGTACTCCAGGCGATTCAGAGGACAAATGTGACAACACTAACTCTGAAGGTATTGTTACAAATTCTGTTTCAAGTAAACACATGATAAAAGAAAGTATGGTAAATGTTTACATTATTTCTTTTGCAGACAGTGAAGCAGAGGTAACATACACTGAATTATCTACAGTGGACACATTAGCAATAATCAAAAATGATCCAACACCAAAGGCATCTGCGGACAAATCAACAGAAAATGTCAAATCAAGCACCAACAATACAAAGTGGGGTTTGGGCAAAAGTTATCAAACCCCCCATGAAACAAAAGTAGGAGATTTTTTATTTTTAATTTGGGATGATGGTTCACAAATGTAACTACAGATAAATGCTTGACAACATTACACATATATTTGGCTTGAATAGTTTATAGATAAATTGTGAATTGCTTTGTCGTTCACAATTTAAAACTTAATAATATCCATCCGTTCACCTTTTTTTAATGTTTTTTTATGTATTCGTTTATAAAAACTATCCCGCTTGCATCTAGTCTTTTGAAGAGCATCTTTTAGCTTTCATTTTCTATAAAATCAGTTAAACACATAAAAAATAAACTATTTCATTAATATTAAGAAATGATAATGCATGTTTCCAAAAAATTTTATAGAGAAAGATGTTGCAAAAATTTATTAACATAAGAATTCTTTTTATAGACTGTCAGTATGATGAGGAAAGATGATGAAGTCAAAATCAAGCCAATTGTTCAACATATTGCAGACACAGGTAAGTTATATATTATGAAATTTACACGATTTACATGTTTTAAGTGCATATACTACATTTTTTAAAAGATCTACTACTGCTATTAACATTCAAATAAAATTTCGCGTTTTGACAGAAAAGAAAGTTAAACCTAATAAAGCTGATAGTAATAATAGTGTGGGCGCCAGTAACAAATCCCTGCAGCTGCTGGAAAAAGAATTGCAAGAGCTAAAACGGGTAACATATTATTATGTTATTGATATTTAATTATTACTTAATTTAATCATAAAAAATCTTTATTAATTTATTTTACAGACAAATACAAGAAATGAATTAAATAAAACTCTGACGAAATCAACAGAACCAATTAGAGGGAGACGTCCACAGCTACATTCTTCCACTCCTAAAATAAAGTAAGCTAATTAAATATTTAAGGTACTTACAAAATCATCACAACCTGTATGTTGTTAGTTTGTTTTGAATAACTATGTGGTTTATATAACCTTTTATGATCTCAGTCTAAATGCTTGCCTTTGGCACAATTTTTATAATAAATATTAAAGCTATTATTATACATTGCTTTCGGATGGGATTTGTAGATCATTTGAAGAAAAAAAAACAGCATTGATTACTAAAATGACTGTAGCCGACAGAAAAACACAAGAACGTCGAATAATAACCAAAGAAAATAAGGAGCCAAGAGAAATCAAAGAAACAAAAGTTGTTAATATCAGCACCAAAGAAGACAAGGAAAGCAAAGACGGAGAATCCACACTTACACCAAAGGTTTGATTTTGTACCAATTCAGTTTATCCACAGTTGATAAGGTTTAATGTCGAAAAACTTAAATTGCAAAGACTACAATAATGTAAATGATATGTCTTTTAAATTAATTTAGCTGTTACGGATAGTATTTTAAAATGTTGGTGGTCATTTTAAATTTGATATTTCAGAGCGTTGTTAAAAATGGAAATAACGAGAAAAATTTGACTGACGAAGGAATACGTCGATCCACAAGACCATGCAAAATTAAAGACTACGCGAAAATGATCAGAGACAGGTATACATCTCAATCACGCTGCCTAAAATTTAATCTGAAATAAATTTAATTAAATCATGTCAAATAACTAGTATCGTATTTTCTATTACACTTCAGATCTCTCCATGATGAAGAAGATTCCGACGATGTGGATGATGATGAAGAGTATGTTGCCGAAAAGATTCCAGAGGTACACAAACATAAAATTATGTCTTTTTCCTATTCTAACAACACTGCAAAAGTATTATGTATATTACATAACTTGCAAATGTAGTAGTGCTAATTAAATGTATATATTTTAATTTAGTATTGTTTTCATATATTTACATCTTTTGTCAGAGGAGTAAAAATCGTAAAAGCATTACAAAAACGCAACCTAAAATGATACAAACTACACTCACGTCCACTACGCAGACCAAGACGATTTCTACACCACCAGCAACTCCAACGCCAAGGAAACGTGGCCGGCCACGTAAAGAACCACCGAAAGAAGTGTAAGTTTTGCTAAATAAAATCATAATATTATTTATCGAATTTATTATATGGTTTCCTGAAATATCTTCATGTAATTATTTTAGAACATGTATTCAAATAGCTGTATGAAACAATATGGAAGCAATGTTCACACGGCATTACTGTAATATACTCAATAATTTAGATTATATCTGTCTTTTAAATGAGCAAAAAATCCAAAAGATATTATTATTAAAATAGTTGCCAAATATTGCAAATAAAAGTGTTTACTTAATTGATTTATTTACAATAGCACTAACCATATTTGAACTTGACAGACCCGCAAAAGTAAAAAAGGACACTAATGATGAAAATATTTCAAAGAAAATAGAATCTGAGGAACCAAGTACAAGTAAGGAATTAACAGTTACTGAACAAAAAACTGAAGAAGCTAAAAACAATTCGGAAAATACTCCTGTAAGTGACTTGTAATATTTTTAAGTTTATTATTACACAGAGACATGTTTAAGACAACAAAAAACATTAACACTTCATATTATAATAAAAGTATTTTATTACTCCATCACATGAAAAAAACGTATATAACACAAACTTAAAATAATACATGTAATGATTTTTTTAAATATTATTTAGAGAAATCATTATATTGATCAAAAAATAATTACATATTTTTAAACTGATATAAAATAATATAAAAGCTTTGATAACTAAACATCATTATTTAATAGAGGCACCAACATTGAACTTTTCATTGATTGTAAAAAATATACTTCAAGCTTAATCATACAGTTATGCATATGTGTGCTAGTAATGGTCAAAAATGGAACACATCTTTTTGTTTACAAACCTTTGTAATAATCTGGAGATGATAATAATTACCATTTTAATGTTTTAAATATTGTACAAGACATCATTGAGTAATCAAATGTATATTTACCCAAAGTAATATTTGACTTTGAATAATTTCAAAGTTTGAGAATATTGGAAGTGGCTTTCAATTACTCAACCAGTGTTCACACCAGTTTTGTAGTTGGTCATCTCACTTGCTGCAGTATGTATAGTTATTATTCTACCTTGAACTTTTTGGGAATTTTTGACACAAAAGTGCAACCTGTATGGTATGCTAACACTAAAGGTAAACAATCATCTGAAAATTAGATCTCTGGACTTCATACTTTATGAAACTCAAAAAAAATTCTGTGTTACTAACAGTTTTTGATTATATTAACTTTTACAGGATGAACCTAAAGTCACTATTTCGGAACAAACGCCTTCATCTGCCGGCGTTTTGGTTCCACTACTGGGTCAAACTTTAAAAAAGGTAAACAGAAATATATAAAATAAACGAAATTTGTCATATATAATGTTGATAGACCTGAAGACGTTGCAGTTTAGCGATTACTAAGTACAGTTTGTAAGCGTGTATGTAGAGCTCCAATTCTCAACAATGCTAGGCCATTGTCATCAAATAAATCTTTTTTTCCACAGGTGCCGGTAAAATCTCTACCACCGGGTGTCAAGCCATTACCCCTGCCAGTGACCGCAAGACGTAATATTTTTTAAACTTTTATAATACACCTAATTTTAATTTTTATGATTGAAAAAAAAAATTAAGTAATTTTTATTTAACCTTTTTAAGCGTTAGCGACTGGCGAGCTGTGTGAAATGCAAATCGGGAAAAAAATGGTTAAAGTGCAGAAAATCGTGATGACCAAAGCTGAAGTAGAGGCAATGGCTAAGAAAGGTCTTGTGGAAATGAAGGTATGACTTGCTTTTTTATTTCTGTAGCATATACTTTCTTTCAACTTTCTGTAACATAAGTTTGGGCTTTTCTTTATTTACCATTTGAAACAAGATATTCTTTACTAATTAGATGTGTAATCATAAATAAATTTTGAAAAAGAACTTGTAGATCACTGTACTTCAGTAAATTTGGATTGTATTGGTCTAATCTTCTAATTAATTTCTGGTCATTTTCCCCAAGACCGTGAATGAAATTTACCTTATAATATATATTTTTCAGGATGGCACTATGGTTCTGAAACAAGGCATTAAATTACCAACTGCAGATCCTGTGACAATAAAATCTTCACTAGTTGGTGAAACAGGTATTTTGTTATTAATGTTTGTTTTATTTATCACGTGCGGCATGTGAAATCATAATATATTTCTATGTCCTTTTGGCCTACCTAAATAGATATTTTGACATTGTTACATTGTATGTTATTTAAATTGCAATGATATTACAGATGCAGGAAAAGAATCTTCACAAAGAAAAGAAAAAGGTACACCAAGCAGATGTGACCTCGGGGAGGATCTATAAATACAAGAATAAATTAATAACATTAAAATATAATACATTTATTGAACTATCGTTGTTAATTAGTTTACATGAGCACAATGTCTTTTTGATTGATACATAATATTCCTAGTTGTAGGTTTTTTTTATAGATTGTGTATAAAATATATTAAATATTTTACAATTATGATTTATTTTACGAGCATTAGGTTAAGCAAATAGTACATGATTTATTATTATAAAAATCTTGGTGTAGAATATATTCAAATTTTAATTTGTTAGAAAAATATCTCACTGAAAATAATATTACATAGTAGTAATGAAGTAGTGCTTTTTATTTCTTTCCATCCATTTTCACTGTATTTTCATTCTATACACCATTACTCATTTACCTTAATTTCGATTTCTTCGAAAATATTCGAGCCTTGTCTCCTTCCGTTCTTTTAAATCCGATCCAGTGCACAATCAAAATTTACTTTTCACAACCTTGGCCGAAACGTCGGTCTCTTTAGAAACTAAATGTTAGAACCACAATCATACAACTCAGTAATATTTTAACTTAACCTACCTTGTATTCTACATTAGATAATAAGCGCAGTTTAGCGTTTCGGTGTGGTTGGTAACTTTCACATTTAAGCGCATGCTGTCTCAGCTACTCGACGAGCAATTGAGAATCGACACAAATATTCACTAAAGTAAGATCCGTTAGTGGTATTATACCTTAATAGATCAGTCCTATTAGTCCATCTTATTTTTAATAGATAGCAACTAAATGTTACTAAGTTTGAGTAATGATGAATATCTAAACCATTTGTCCCTTTTAAACGTAAGGATATCATTAAGTTTATTACATATACCACAATATGAATGTAAGTAAAAAAAACAAAACGTATGCATTTTAAACATTTTTGCTGTCTAAATATTTTCTGAGAGGTCCCAAGCTGTTCTGATACATCAAAACTTTTTAATAATCTTTTAATTCAACATTAGAGTTTTATATACTAAACATAAAAGTCGCTCATTCCTTTCATTGAGAATATATGACAGACTAGCAAATTGACATGTTTACAATGGAATTTTTTCCTTTTCTATTCGACAACAGATGTCTCTATTATAAAATTTCGTAATTTCACTACAATTCTAGTAGATGTCGCTGTGAATTCAAGTAGAGCGAATCAATTTCCCTAGGCGGACATTTCAAAATCAACAATCCAAAGAATATCGCTGACAAAAACGCGCGACAGCAAACGCAGTGGCCGTACCTTCGCGGAATTTTCATAATACGAATATATTTTATTATATTTTACTACTATAGAACTAAAGTAGTAGTGTAAATATAGTGCATAACAACGAAAGTCTAGGCTAATCTTTAACAGTGTTTTTAATTTATTTCGCAGAAAGTAAGTACGAATTAAATATTTTGATAATTTGCTATCCTGTTTTCTAATTAATGTTACAGTAAATTAATCTACTTTAGGTTTTTTTATAGTTATTAGAAATGTATTTTTAAATGGCTAATTAAAATTTTTAGAATATTTAGCAATCTAAAAATAAATTTAAATTTATTTAAAAACCATGATTATTACCAATGTCACTATCATGAATTAGGGTCATGGGAGTATTTTGTTTTGTAAATGATAAATGTGATAAGATAAAAAACCCTTAGAAATGAGAGATTTATAGTCTTTAATGTTCTGAAGAATGCACCCAATAGAAAGAACGTGATATGATAATTTTAAAAGCAATCACGAAACACACTGGACAGGTCTTCTTTTAAAAATAATCGTCTTTAAAATTGTAGGATATTTTTTTTAAGAAGGTGCTTTCAAAACACTACATACTTAGGCAATATACAAACTTTGTAGTAATTTTTGGCGCCTTCTTATTTTTTTTCTATGTGAACGTAATAAACATAAATGATACGTAAAACAACACTTAAACAATAAATTTATATGAACAATTTTTATGAGTTTCATTACCTTCATGGTTTATTCTAATTTAAGTTGATTAAAAAGATTAAAAATCGATGATTTTTAATGTCGAGTGGAACTTTCTATAGAAAGTCGTTTCAAAAAGCGAAGTAACAAAATCGGCGATAATTTCAACTGTTAATTTAAACTGAATCATGGTTTTGTTGCATAGAAGCTTGATGCCAATCTAATTAATTACTTTACAATAAATAAAATTGTTCTTTTTTTAATTATTTAAATAGTTGTTTATCTCACTTTCGTTCATATAATTGCCATAACATCTTCCTTTTAAATTCTTTGTTAAATTCGTGCAAACTTACATGGTTGGTTAAAGTTACATGGTTGCCACTGGTATTCAATTCATTCTCACATATTATTTTTGTTACACTTTAATTATTGGTAAATATATAACTTTACTATTAGTCAATAGCGAGTATTTTGGCGGTTCAATAATTAATTTAATGTTTGCATCTTTTGTTAAAGTATTTGAAAATTCTACTAAAATTGTCACCTTTGGAAATTGATTCTAAAGGTTTTAAATTGTTTCCAAAATTGTACCGAATAGTTATCCGAAAAATGTTACGATTAACATAATAAAATATAAAAAAGAAAATTCGTTTTAAGCCGAAGACAAAATTGGATAAATTAAAACATTAATTAGTGGTGATGTAATTTTTATTGATCGTGTCCATTTGTTTAAAAGATAATGTAAAATATTATTCACTAAATTGATTGCTCTTAACGACTCACATAACAGGAGAATAACAGTTTTACATCTATTATTTCAAAAGATATTTAAGATAGTCTTTTTTTACAATAGCTAATGAAAATAACGTTCTTATAAATTAAGTTATTAATAATTTAATGTTTCTTAAAAAAGGCCGATATTTATTGTAACATTCTTGAGTCGATAAATATTAGAAGAAATTACGGTAATAATTAAAAATATCGTTACAACTAGATATTTTGACTGTTTAAACATTTTTACTAATATAAAATCTTCGATAAATAACTTAACGACGTACAATTACTTGCTGCTAACTTTGAGCTGTTTGCTAATCAAGAGTTTTTTACTTAATAGTTGTATTTAATCACTAACTTCGTACCGTAGGCCGTTTAGAATATAACTAGTAAATAAATTAATTGCAAACACTCTGTATTTTATGCGTAATATAAATATGTCAAATACTTAAGTACAAGTTTTTCCCGTCCGCTTCGGGTGGCCTGAACTGCTTTTTTTCCTACAAAATTTTAAGTCTCTACATGTTAAAATATCCTTTTCTCTACGTTTTACGATTCCAGAGATATTCTGATAAGAACATAGGTGTAAATATCTTATACAGAGTGATTGGTTATAAAAGTAAAAGTTTTAAAGCGATTAATGTGTAACTCATTGTTGATTTTTGGAAAATGAGTATCATACATAAATTGATAGCAAATAACGTGACAAAACAATGTAATAAAAGGATTTAAAAAAATGTATGAAAATTGGGATTTCTATATATTAAAATTAATAATTGTTTACTAGGTGTCTCTGCTTTGTCATACCAGAAGTTATTGGTGTAGCGATCAAATAACACAGGATAAAGGATGCTTTAAAAAAATACAAAAAATTATAAATCAATTCGTACAAAAAATATATTTAATCGTAGCGAAAGTCGGTGTGTGTATATGTGATCGTTTTGCATTTTATCACTGTCAGATTACTAACACCTGTAACGTCGTATTGATGTTCACAGTACAACCACGTGTTGCGATGCTCTACATTCATACTCATTTACGGTGTCAGGACAAATAAACTACAGCTTTTTTATGTTTGTTTTTCTCTAACATTTTTTTTTTACAGAATATCATTTTGCTACTGACGAGCATGTATAAATGTATATTTTGTGTGGGAGATCAACACCTTTATCATAAATGATCCCTTCATATGATTATTTTTATAATAAGTTGTTCACGGGATAACCCTGTCGTTAACGCGTGACCATTATTACGTAAACTAAAAGGAGAATAACATACTATTCGGTCGCAAAACCGTGGCGAATCCTCCCTGTTTACAAATCGTGCCGCTCCACATTATACATAATGGAATGACCGTGAGAGGTTATCAATTATGCAGTTTTTCGTTAATACTTTTTTATTGACCAAATATATTTTAAAGCATCTATTAAAGGATTAAGATGGATTAAAGATAAATCTTTGATAAAGTTAATAACAATTTACTTGAATTAAATACATGCGAATCATGTATTTAATTCAAGTAAATTGTTATTTCACGATGTTTTATAGATATAGATAGTATTTTGAGAACGTATTCAGAAATTACACGACCTTCTTTGATCCCGCTGTTCCTTATACATCTCCGGACGTTAGATCCACTGTGACCGTCCATTTTTTTGCTATCGATATTCCTCTAAATACAAGAAAGTCATGCATCCGATTGGGTAGAAAGCAAACGCTAGTCTAAGTTGTGTAATAATCATTTACACAAATAGCTTGATCATTATATTTAGTAGTTTAAGACTGATATACAACAGTAGGTTGCGGATTCAATTGTCGCCGGAGAACACTTCTTCTTCTTGAAGTGCCTCTCCAACTAGTGGAGGTTGGCTATCAGCTTCCGGAGAACACACTTAGTGTTAATTTTGAAACTTCGCCCCACACCAAAGTTAATGAAAAATAATGTGAAAAAAATGGCATCATACCATATTCGTAAGCGGTCAATGATGTGGCCGCTGTCATTACATTTAAGTTGATTTAGAGGAAACGCGTATACATCCAAACCAAGCAACACATGCGACTTTTGCCAAACAATTCGCTAGATCTATAATGATTCCTGAGAAGAGGTTTTTTTTCATGAATTTACGTCGTGTTTACACGCTTGCAACTTTCCGCAAACTCCCAAACCCATAAAACGTTCGGCTCGATTTTACGGTCAGACTTAGCCATTCCTATACTTTCAACATAGAAAATTTCTTTTGATTTGAGACAAATGAGCTATACCCGATCAGATCTAATAATCGTCACTAACAAACCCAATCATTGACAGCATTTCAGCCTTCTTTCAAAAGCTTTCGACCTCCTCTAGCACGAAGCTGTCCGGGACTAGGGGCCTCTCCTTTTGTCTATCATTAGGGGTATGTGCCGTTTAAGTGAAAAGGTTATTTTTCTTTTAATTTGAATTAAAAGTAAAATTTACTTTTAATTTGCACGGAAATTGGGTCAACTCAGTTGTCGAATGTTGGCATACATTGCAAATGTAATAAAATGTTTGTATAAACGAGCAAATATTTAAGCCTTTATCGCAGGAGATAAGTTTATACAGATTATATCTGGCGTGCTACTGGCCTCGGTAAATAAAGAAATGGGACAGTAGAAATTCGCAACTTTTATTGTTACATGATGTTGAATTTTTTGTCTGATTATTCAAAAACTTTAATCTTTTTAGCTTTTCGGAAGCGAGATTCCGACCACTCGGTTTCCTTCCAATCGGAATGCTAAATTCTCTATTTTCGGGAGCCTAGGCTGAGATTCTCTTTTGGAAGCCCACGTGCCTATATATATAATTGCTATTGAGCGTCCAATCTTAGGGACCTAAGAGCTTTTTAGTTAAAAAAACTACGTAGTTTCCAAATCTGGCAAATAAGTAATTGTCTATTGTCTCATGTGAAGTTTTTGCTGTTAACCTTGCGGTTTTTACAGCATCATCGGAAACGAGTTCACGGAACGGAGGGGTCCGTGAACTATAAAATAAGTAATATAACGTACTAGAGGAAGCCCTTGAAATTTAGTTACTTTAAAGAGATCTAAGCTAAATACCTTTAGCATACGTGTTACCTTAAATACGGTTAAATTGTATATGTTATTGGGCCAAGACCAAAAATTTTAATCTTTCGCTTATAAAGTAAAGCTTCAACGTTGATATTCAAATTATGAGCAAAAATGGTTAGAGTTATGAACGCAAATTTGTAGCAAATTAAAATTTTATATTTTCGCTTTTAACCAACCCTGAATAAAATTGCTACCGAGTAAGAAATACATAATATAAAGGAATGTATACACAAAACGCTGCGTACTCGTCCGTAAAGGTACCTTTAAATTTGTTTAAACAATTATCTACAATTTATAAATATTTTTCGCACATTTATTAACGTTAAAACGTTAAGTTAATATAAAAGTGCGGTGGATCTCTCACATCGCTTGTTCAGCTTCCGAATACGCCAACCCTTCTAAGAAAGCAAGACTGAGTCAACCAGTTCCAGTTATTTTATAGCCTAACATAATACAGCCCTTATATAAAATAAATCACAACTCTCTGTAAAACAAATTTATATTAAAATAAACAAAAAAAAATTCTTTAAGTTTTTTATAACTTAAATTATTCGTACCCAAGTGAAAAATAAGCAGCTAAATTAGACTGACAGGCATTAATTACAGTTAATAAATTGGTTGGTGGACGGGGCACGCCGCCCATCCGTAAAAAGTGCTGTGAAAATGCAGAACGGATGTCCGGCTTTGTACAGTAACCTTTTCCATTACTAACTCACGTGCCCTTGCCACTCGTGAGTAGACTTATTCAGAAACTAGAATATCAAATGAAATATTTGACTACATAAAAGTAATAATTTGCTTCAAAGAGTTCATTTGTGTTTAGTACAGTAATGTTACATAAATTACAAACTCTGGAAAAGTTTCAAACGGAATAATAGCCGCGATATGAATTTTTAAACATCAGCGTCCTGACCATCGTGTCAGCTGATAGACGCCAACTACTATGCCTCCCCCAAACAATACCACGATGCCATTCTGACTACGTCGTTGTTCCACCTAATGTAGACGTTATCGTATTTTAGGCTAGCTAAATTTCTGCGGTTAAGCAATGATTGTGCAAAATTTACTATAATCGAAGTTATAAAAAGTACGAAATATTAAAAACAACTTTAGCAGTGAATAAAATTTTACAACCTGATCAAATTTTATTAACGACATCCAATATATAAATGAATAAATTTATTCTTTCGTTGTCATTATGTATTTAAATGTTTAATACGTTTTTAATGACATATTAATCTTATTTATATTTATTTGTTTTATTAATATAATTGTCTATATTTGTGTTTATTGTTATCTGTGAGTATTTAGAACATCTATATTTAACGTCGTATAATCTTCTGTAGTATTTATTTTTACTTCAACTTTATTTGTAAGGAGTGATTACCGCTTTTCGAATATTCTCGATAATTTGTATTCTGGGCAATTCTTTGTCATTGTTTACCGCAAGAATAGACCGGCATTATTTAAAAAGAACAATAGCAATATAATAATTTATCTTTATATATAGCTTAGTTTCACGAGAATGTTTGCATTTAAGTGTAAAATAATATCATTTTCTACAATAACCTTTATATAATGAAGTATCTTTCAATTCCACTGCAAATCTTTTTATTCACGTAATCGTGCAATTAGTACAGATGTCCGACAATGTACGGAAATGACTATCGACAATTACTACTACTAAGCAATATAAACCGACAGATCATAAATCCATACGTGTATACAAAAATAAAAAATAAAACATTTCGAAACTATAAAATCTCCATCGTCGATACGCATTATTTATATTTTAAAAAAAAAAACCTATTTTGGAAAGCAATAATATATCTGTAAGCGTAAAATCATTCTTAACGATCTAATAGTTATAATTTCGAAAGAGTATAACTGGTATATTATGTCGTCGTTGAAGGTCATTGCATGAATTTAAGGAACCTCGGGCACCGAATGGTACGAAACGTCTCACGCACAGCTGACTTCCTTAAACTGTTATTATGATCGGGATACTAAAAATATTTACCAAAGATTCAATAAAAAATGTTGGACACAGGTACTATAATGAACAATTAAAAATACGCAATATGTTAAAGTATTATCTGTATATGTGCAAGAGATTTCTATCTATATACTGACTCATGTCTATATCTCAGGAACCATAAGGTTAAGAGACTTGAAATTTAGTGCAAGCATTTTTTGCCAAAAAAAGATCAGCTAAAAATAAGTTTTACTAAATTCCACCTGGGTTTGATTAAACTGCATATTTTCTAATAAATTGCTTATTTATAAGGAAGTGCATATTTTCAATTATAACTGCTATAGGTATAAATATTGGCCAGAGTTTTTAGCACATTTAAACTTACCAAGAATAGATTTTATGATATTACACCCAGAAAAGGCATCGCGAAACACGCGAAGCGGGCGGGGGACAGCCAGTACTACATAAAATGTTTCTTTACATCTTTAAAGACATTTGCGGAAACGCGTTAACATTTTTAAAGAAGACCTTCCCTTTGGAAACATGAAAATACCTAATTCTATCGCGTAATTGGCTTCAAACTGGTATTAGGTATTTATTTAAATCACACCAATGAATAAAAGTTTGTACAGAAAGATTATGTATAATAATTTTAGTCATACACAAATATATTATTGCCTCTATTATACAGTGACATCTTGATTTTCTCCGCAGCACTAAAAAAAATCCTGCAAGAGAACTTAAGAATGTCCTAAACCAGTAAACGTATTAAATCTTAAAAAAATAGATGACAAATAACATATTTACTTATAAAAGTATATTACAAAAAAATGGTCAACTTCCGCGTTTAACAATGTCACCGCTGACTTATGTTTCACATTGACAACGTTATATTTGAATAGGCAAGTACAGTGACAAATGTGTAGTTCCAATTAAACCTACTTAGCGGTTCTCAACGCGTGTCGAATAAGTAAAACGTCGCAGCCCGTACAAGCGCACCGTCAATCAACCAACCACAAAACCAAATTCTTTCATGCTTCACGTGTAGCCTTGGATGGCGTTGATTAAAATTTAACTTTGAAATTGTCAAAGTAACTTATTCAAGGAAGAATGTTTTATCTTTTTTAAAAAAATGAATCGCCGATTATGCTAGCATACTGGGAAACGGGAAGCGAATTCGGCTAATTGTCTTAAATTAAACTTAAATGGTCTTCTATAATTCCGTAAAGATTTTTTACGGAGTAAAAAATTTTAAATAACGCGAAGTAAGGAAAAAAAGTCTTTTCAGATACAAACTACAAAGTTAGTTTTAAGTACTTAGTTTTCAAACAATTGACGTCAATTAAAACAAATAAAGACGGTGTAGGATGTATCAGAGATATTGTGTACCGTATAGTATTACAAAGAAAATATATACATTATTGCAGTGTAAGTAGAAACCATATCCTGGTTTATGATTAAGACATTAAATCAATAAATAAAGTGATCAGTTTGAGATATAATCTATTGATATATTTTTTCCATTGCACTGACTTATAACTTATGACAGAACAAAAATAATAGGTCAAAAAAGTCTGTCAGTACAGATAATTTTATATAAAAATTGCCAATACAGGTCATTTAAAAATAACTGTCACAATAAAAAACATGCTATTTGCAATATAGTGATTCGACACTGACTATACTCTAGAATAAACATTTAAATATATTCATTGAGGAATTTAAATTCAAATTCCTTAGGTTCGTAACTGCAGTAACAAATCTGCCCACATGACAAGTCAGAAAGCTTGGAATGCAAGTTGAAAACGCCTTGGAAGGTTCATTTAATCCTACAATGTTGGTATTATTTTTTTTGTGAGCAGTTAAAAGATCTTCCTAGCATTTATTACCACTAAATCCAAATAGCTTTAAGATAACCGTTGATCAATGTTTATATGACTGTTTATTTCAGTAACTACAATTTACACATTATTTCAAAATTCAAAATGTGGTTTGAGTTATTTTTGCTTTTTTACGTGTATATACTCTGGTTTTTCCAACATACCTATTTCAATAGCCAACTTAGCTTCAAATTATATACATTAAAATCAACAATTTGAAAGCGTTTCCTCGAATATAGAGCGTTGAGTTGTTTTTTTTTCTCCCTCGACCGGTAATAGAGGATTCAGATCTTCCATCACGCGCGTTGGTAATCAACTGTAATTGTATACCGAGAATTGGGCCGGAAAACGACGGGGTTACGCTTGGTGGCTGCCCATGACTTTGTAATATTGTCAGGAGTAAAAAAACTGTTACTCCCGCAGCTCTTTGGAGCCGCCGTTAGACGTACGAGAATGGCTGTTTAATACAAATTACTTTTTACAAAAAGTTTTTACCTACCTAACTACGAAATATTAATTATTTCGTAGGCATAAGGTATAAAATAGAACTGACTTACTCCAACCGGATAATGAACCCTTTGTAATAGTGCGTATTGGCTTATATATATCTAATTAAATTTTCGGCTTTTGTATCGAAAAATAATAAACACTGACTCATGCCGTACGTATAGTTGAGTTAAATGAAACGATTTAATACTAAGAACAATTTAAAATCTTAATATTCTGGTCTGAAAACCACGGGCCAACATACGCAACGTAGAACATCCACCATAAAGTAAACAGATGACTTTGTTAAAGTCGTCAGAAAGCGCTGAATGCAGACTGCTTCCAACGGGACCTTTCGGAAATCTATGGGAGTGAATTATGTTGATCAGTGTACGCTATATGGCTGTTTTATATTTGATGATAATGATTAAAACAAAAAAATATGTTCTATACTTTTGTCCCGGTCCCATTGGAAATGTTTGAGGAGGTCTATACACAGCGATGTAGGCGATCTAAGACTAAAATGATGACGACAATGATAAATATCTAACCATTAAACTAACGACTATTCAATCATTACTTTATTAGGCATTTAGTATGTATCTAAGCACCGGTGGTCAGTCATGTTTCATATTTCGTAGAACCCTACAAAGAACACAAAAGCTTTAGTTACTGGGAAAATCCCATTCACCGGCAGTTCCGTTCTATTATAATTACAAGCAAATTATTAACATATAAACATCCCATCGAGATATCACTTCTATTTATTATGATGTGCAATTATTTTATTTAAAACTTGAATCATTTTGCAAGTTTTGTTAAGTGAATAAAAACCGTAATTATTTTTTTTTCAACTTTTGGTACACTTAAATACACATGTACAATGTTCATCAACTAACATCTCTTGTATAAAAAAATCTTATTTTATAAATATTTGGTTATGTTTAATAATTATGTATCATGAAAATGATTTAAATATCTTTCTTTAAATAAACACAGGGAGGTTGGTTACAAACCTGTAAACTTTAAAATGGTGAATTGTCTTGCAGTCATTATCAAAAAACTTTAATGCTTTTATACCTATTTCCAATCACCTGTATATAAATATTTATTTTTTTCTGTTTAATTTGTCAGGCTATTAAATACTGGTAGTAAAAAGTGTGCAGGGACAGACAGTAAGAACCAAATTATTTAATATGTAGTAATCTTAATTTTGAAAACGCATTTTCATAATATATTATCATTAAGTTATTTATTATTTCTGAAACCGTTTTTTTGGAAAGGTTGTACTATACGTTAATTGGCGGCAATTGGGCTATATATTACAACTTAAATACAATTTAAACTTTTTTATAATTATTATTCTGATTCTGTATAAAACATTTCCACCTACATACTGACTCATCACGATTTCTCTGCAATCATAATGCCTAGAGACTAAATTTAGCAGAAATATTTCTTTTATTAAGTATAGGTTTGTTATTTATTTACTATTTGAAATTCAACCCGCGAGGAGGGTTAAAGGGGTGTACCTTTATAAAATGTATGTTTTCTAACTAAACCACTCAAAGAACTTCGCATAATATTTTTCGCATGTTAAAGATTATCACTGCCAAAAGGCAATACGGGCCAAACTAAGCGGTCGAGGGACAGCAAGTAAGCCAGTATTTTTAAAACAAGATTATATCTCAATATCACCGCTATCTGACTGCCCAAGTATAAATAAACAAAATGTCTTTCATGGAATTAAAATTTCATGACCTTCTCAAACATTATCATAAAACTATGTAACATTTTAAAGGTCCACGGCAAATTTATATAGTGGGTAAATAATTACTTTCATTATCACGCGGACGGTTTATCGTGACATAAATGTTTGCTTAGTTCGCACTACGTGAGTGCCTTATTTCAACACCACCGGTCGAGAAAATCAGTATTTTTTTTCAGTAAATCTCCGATAGAGTTGTCTGATTGTAGACAATGACTTATCTTTTCTAGAAAATAACAATAAGATACCGCTGAAATGAAAATAGCAGGCGTTATATCTTTTTTGTTGTAGTAACCAGATTTTTATCTATTGCGTCCTGCATATTTGCAATCCGTTGTCCTGAAGAGTTGAAACGATGATGACTTATTCATCCTTTGGTTCCTATCAAGCACGCGACCAATTAGGGTTGGCATGACATAGTGTTATTTAAATTTTAAACGTCCAATACAAAATCTAACAAAGCTGGTACTGATACGGACATTTTTTACGAACATCATTGTCACGCTTCGTGACAAAAACTGGTCAAGCTATTTTGCTCTTACCGATTTTGACACTCTGCAGCTGTTCTAAATGAAATACTTTGTTTTATTTCATACGAAAAAAATTATATTATATTTTTTATACGGGTGTCCCTAAATCAACGTCAAACTGAATATAGAGTAAGTACTCGCTAACTCTAGAAAATTAATTTAAGAAATCTATAAAAACCAAGCCATGGGCATTTTATTTTGTTTCTGTCATTTACTGACCGGTTCCTCATAGTAACATGATAACTGAAAAAATAAAAGGGTAGTACTTTGTAATCATAGTAATAGAGAGAACAGCACAAGATGCATAAAATTCAAAATTAAGTGTTTTAATTTAAGTAGACAATTACATACACTTTTAAATCGTCAATCATTTTAACATTATGGGTAGTAAGCTACCGCCGGCTTAGAACGCTGAACTGTTGAGAAGAGCCGGCCAGAAACTCAACAGTAGCTTTTATGACAAATGAAATTTAACAAATTTTCATGTGTACATTATAATATAAAATATATAATCATGTAAGTGAGTTAACAATCCAAGTTCTACACATTTGGATCAACCAAAAAACTGTTGAATACTATAAGATATATTTAATAATATACGTTTAGTTATAACTTTAAAACAGAAACGGACGATTTAAAATTTATTGTGGAACATTAATATACACGCCTACACTTAAAACTGTGAAGGATTTGTTAACTTTTTAAAGACATAATATTCACAAAATTCATTTATTTTATAAATAGCAATAAAATTTTACAATACGTCGCGATTTTTTTTAGTTAATTTTTTAGAGTTAGCCACAATTTTTTCAATTTCGATTAATGTTAGTATATTTAAAATCTCGTAAAAGAAAAAGAAAGTTTTCATATTAAAAAAATCTTCATTAATGAAACCTAGAATAGACTTGCTATAAATAAATATTTGATGTTCAAATTATGATACAATTTCATCCAAAAATATTTAAATCCCTTTGTTAAAAATATTATTATTTTTAACACTTAATTTCGACAATTGACAACAGTAAATTCGTGCATTAATTTAAGTGTTTCCAATGATAAATATGTTTTAAGACACCAGGCACAGCGGGTCAGAGTGACTCATGACTGTAATAACTTATTTTTTTGTTACAAACCTTGATAAAAACAGGTTCTCCTCCTATTTCAAGATTGATTTCTATTCGGCGCAATTACACGACTACTTATAAATATGGTCTAAACTTAATTCAAATGATTTCATTTGAAAGGGAAAAGATACGTGGCTACGTTTAAACATTTAAAAAAATTGGACGTTGGTACATACTGATATCTTTGGTTATGTTAAAATCTCATTTTTATTTGGTTTGTAATTGTATATAGAACCAATGATGAATCATTAGAAATAATATTGAACCTAATTTCACCGAAAACATTCTTTATATTAATAATTAAAGCATAAAAATTTTTAATTACGGTTGTTGAACAAAAGTAATAACGCGTTAATTGTCATCGGTGTTCCGAAATACATAAATATGGATTGAAACGGTGACACCCCACGGGTAAGGCCATTGCCGCGCCTTCCTCAAGGGAAGCCGTCTATTACCTCATTGCCAATTGTCGTTATTACTGGCCGACTACGTGTAAATTGCAACAATATATGGTTTGTCAAGATGGCTTACGTTACCTGTGAAAGATTATTTAAATTAATTAATTTTTTTTTGTATACTTTATTATCTAAACTTACACTATATAAATAAAAAAATGTTCTTGGGCGCAGTCTTTGGTGCAAAATACAGTGTAGAACTTTAAAAAATGTTGATATTTAGAGTTTCATTAAATAAGCAAAATATCAATGAACTGACGGACTTTAAGATTCTGAAGTGGAGACCACGAATTGATAAGCGCAGCGTAAGACATCCACATTAACTAGTCTTGGTGTGAATACGTGTGCGAAAAGCGTCCAATCGGTCTTATTGGAAATCGATATATCTAACTTATGAGGGAGGCCTAGGTCCTGTAGTGGGCGTCCTACAGCTGAAATGATGATAATGAGAATAATTTATACTTTTCTTCATTTGTTTATGAAGTTACATGTATATTAGATATTAAATATTTTAGTTTTAAAATTAGAAAAATAAATATGAACTGCAAAAATTCCTACGATGGAAAGCCACGTTGTTTACAAATATTGTGCGCAAAATGACATGAACCGTTTACTATTCATACCTTCATTAAAACTCTTAAGGGAATCTATCCGTGGTATTATGGAGTGGTATTCATTCTTCAATTCCTATTCGTGGCATAATAATTAATCCTGTTATTTGCATAGGACGAAGGCAAAATACCTATAGACGGACTACTATTTTCCATTAATTAATTATTGTTGCGTGGCAAGCCTCAGGTTTTTGCAGCAGCGTTTTTTTTTCCTTTGTTTCTTTTTTGTCTATTACAACGTCATTCGCCATTTGAGAACAAAACTGCGTTTTTTATTCACAGCGTCGTGAATGGCTGGTTGAATCAGAAGTTCTACTAAAAGTTTATGTTTCGCTATGTTGACGAGTATTATAGGAATTTATACTTTTTTTTTCTGATTAAATTTTGTATATACTTTTGTAAACTCCAGCTAGGTTTATTACGAGCGACGATTTATTGTATTAAATATTTACTATATTTTTAATCAATTATTATGAGTATCTTAAACTTATCATCTTCGATGATAATACTTGATTAACCGTGTTTAATAAAATAATAAATGGTGAAATTAGGTTAGTGGTACATTTTTTTTTGTAATATAACGTCAGTTATTGCGGTATGTTATGAATATGTAACAAGTACATAATAAACTAAATGAGTATCGCTAAATAGTTGCATGGAAAAGGGCATGAAGGTTGCGCTGATATCGCTAGGCCATCATTCGTCCCCCGGGAACCGTTTGTTCAATTGTTATTTAACTTCTTGCGTGTCTATTGTATGCAAATATACTCACGTATTGATATATACTTATCACTCTAAGTGATATTTATCAATATATGTAATCTAAAGGATTAAGACTGCCGAAAAACATTGTATCATCGATGATAAGAATAAATGGACATTCTTTATCGTTAGTGTTAAATGTTGGAGCAACTGAAATTTAGTTCGTACGATGTTGGCACCGCGCAATTTACTTTATCGGTACCTAAGTCAGCGCGGTTAAATAATTTTGTAAATAGAATAGATGAAGACGTCTCTCTTCGTTAATTATTTTTGAATATTTTTATATAATACCCTGAATTTAAATTAAATATTGAAGAAACGTTAAATGTTAATAAATATCGATTATTGATTAAGAAGAGAGGAAAAGAAATAATGATATTTAGACGAAAACTTATGAACATTATTCACCGATATAAATGAATAATGTCAACACTTGAATAAAATAGACTTAACAATGAAATAAACATATGGAGTATGCTTTGTGCCTCCATTAAGAGGATTAAAACAATTTTCTACATTTAAAGATATGGAAATTTATCTGCACCTATAACGTAAGATTTCCTGTTTCATAGGAAATAGGCTAGTTGTATTACATTACTAGATGTATTACTCATTCAAATCGTCATGATTTAGTAGCAAAAATATTCATATTATAAATATGGAATAAACCAGATGTTTAAAAAACAAATATGTAATACAATATTATTATGTATCGTAGATGCAAATAAATCTTTATAAAATCTTCAATAGTGATATTATTACTCAAAATTAAAATGTTTTCTACTATTACAAGAGCTTTTTATACAGTTATCGCCGCGTTAATTTGTTAAGTGTGTGAATAAACTTTATATTAAATTAAACTTTAATTAAAATAAAAGGAACCTACCACTCAAAGCTTTAGCTAAACTTTATTGTTGTTACTGTGAGTTTGCTTGAGGTTGATTTAATCTTTTTTAATAATACTTTAAGTTTTACCGCATAGCTTAGGATATATTATATACATTTACTACGCGGTTGTTTACGTTTATGTATTTTTACCTTTTTTGTACACAAACACACGAGAAAAAAAAGGGTTGGAGTACAAATGATGGCCTTTTCGCATATAGAATCATATATTTTTAAGAAATTGGCACGCGCCAATGTTTCCATGTAAATGCCAAGGTTTCGTAGTGTTTTAGATATCATTGTTAATCCATTAAACGTCCTGCTTTAATAACAGGTTGTTTTATCTAAACTTATATGTGTATATATTTCACGCTTCATACACTTAAGAAAAGCCTTATAAGCATTCTCTACCAGTCAACCCAGAGTGGTTCAAAGAAAGCAGTTCTTTGATAAACAAGTTTCCAGGAGATGGACTGCAGCGTCCTTTGCGTACCATGATACCATACTACGATCGCCAACGCCTGCCAAGCGTGGCAATTATGGTATATCTCCCATAGATATCTTTGGGAGAGGCCTATGTGAATTATGTAAAATTGTATACCTAGAATCAACCACCACCGTTCAACTATACATGTATATTGAACAAAATACAAAATGACATTTCACATTTTTTACACATATGTGTAATAAGTTCTATATGTATATCATGTGTGAATTGATTAAAAATATTAACTTTATTATTTCATAATATTAAATTGATATCTCATGACTGAAATGATAATGAAGAAATTCCCTTTTTTTCCTCACTTCCTTCACCATTTTACTACTAATTAATAATTTTCAATAAGGTTAATTGATAATAAAATGTAGTAGTTAATGACTATGATTTATTCTGAGCACGTGTTGTATTGAGTACGTCAGATACATCCTTCTTAAGTAATTATAATAAAGATTAAATAAAATGTAAACGATTAGCACAAAAATCGTCAACAATACATCGTAGATAATTGTGATTATATTGTGCCTATTAGTCAATTGTACATTTTAATTACTATAGTCTAAATATACTTTTCCTTTCATATTTCGTAATGACATTTTATTTTAATATTTTTATTTCATTTGAAATTTTCAACATTAAAGAAATAGCTTTAGTAAACACACAATTGCACGCATTTTTGTAAAGCGAATCACGCTTCATGTCTTCCATAACTAACTAAACGAAGGTCTTTGTCCCCGTTGAGGATAAAAATTTAACATTATTAGCACCAGTTTTGTTGCGACGTTTCTACAGCTTTGGCGAAGAATTTTATCTGCATCGTATCTTAAAACAGTTTGTTTGTTTATCTGTAACACTTTTAAAAACTGTACCCGTAATTTTTTTGGTTTACGTTTTATAACAGTAAAAAACATGTACTGTTTACATCTAAAATAACGAAGAACGCAAAGTAATGTAATATGAAAATTATTGATTTCTTTTCTTTCTGAGTGAACATTCGAGATTTAAAATGTACATAAACATAAACAAAACATTTTATATTAAAAAATTAATAAGTAGGAAAAATTAACTAATAAATGAATCCCCAAAGGAAAAAGTTTAACCTTGTTTCAAAGGACATCAACTGGCAAGAATATTCGCCACCGAACCGCTGTGTATTGTTAAAGGATTCTTTATTATTCTTTAAAGCGAATTAAATTCCGACCACGCATATACTCAGGGGAAATAGTCGCTTGTTAATATTGTCAGGCTTGTGTGCTAATGCATCCTTGATTAAAATATTAAACAGTTCTCTATCGCTATAATTGCAGGTTAATCCGCTGACTTTTTTGTACTTAAGCAAGTGTTGGCAAATCATTTTTATCTATCTATATGAGATTTATGTACTGACTAATCATGATACTTCTGAAACCTTAAAGCTTGAAGACTTTAAATTTTGAGAAAGTAATTTCTTTAATTAAGTAGAGGTAAGTTCAAAATGGGTTTTACAATATTCCACCCGCAAGGATTTTAGGGCGTTCTTTAAACTTTATTTCGAACTATAGCACTTATAGGAATAAAACTTGTCCAGTGTTTATATTCTCTTGTTAAAAATTACCAAAAGGGATTTTATACAAATTAAAACCATAGAGGCAGTGCGGGCAATCCAAAGCGGACGGATGAAAGCTCGTAGATATTACGTGGGTAATCGTTATTTACCTTAAATATGATTGTTTTCGATGACGACGTCCATAGAAATTTATATTTGTAGTATTTTTTATTGTAGATGCAAGCCGATTCCTACCGAAAAATCCTCCTATTAGAAATCTAAGGGAGGCTCACGTCCAGCAGAGTCAGGCTTCAATTATGATTTGCCTTATTTGGGGCTCACCAAAACGAACTAAGTCTTAGCAATAAGGTGATCCACGGAGTTATAAATGTAGGAGGGACTCTATTTACGTAGTTGCCTTTTTTCGTTTAGTGTTTTAGCTAGACTGTCAAGTTGACTACAGGAAGCAAACTTTTCTTAACATTCAGGAACTGAACTGCATGACGTATAACACTATAAATAACTCGTGGTGCAATAGGAAAAACTCTGAACTAGTTAATTTCACGTACTCGCAGAAATTCACTTATAAAAACCTATATTATTAATTAGGTAATATTCTAGTATAATTCCACTGTAGCAATTCTAGCTTCTACGTTATTTCATTGTGTACAGAGTTGTAAACGTATGCTAATAACATATTTCCATGTTAGAAGCATTTTGATGTATAAAAATACTTTTAAAGTTTTGTAAAGTCAAAGACAAAAACATTCTAGCGGTCATAACAAAACATATTACCATACCTTCTTTACAATCGTGATAACTTCTTTAATTCATGGAAAAAATATCTTTCTTTTAAATGTTCATCTTCAATAGACAATTCAAGAACATTCTCCAACCAGGTTTATTAACAACATTGATATATGCTTAACGTATCCTTTACCTTGAACTACACAAACATCCATGGTTGGTGTACAAATCAATCACTTTTACACATCGAAGCTAACACGACAAAATAACATTATAATCATAGTGTTTCACGCATAATGATCTTTTTTTCAGCTTTTACAAACAAGGACAAAATATAAAGTATCGTTCAAATAAACTTTTATCATCATCGGTAATAACACTACCTCTATTAACATTTGAAATGTAATGACTATGGTGGTTTTATTGTTATAAAAATTTTAAAATTAGAGTCGTTAGAATTTATACTTGCTTGAAACAAACCGAGAGTTAAAAAAACGCAAGCAATGACTTACGACACAACTGACGCCTTTTAACTAAAATGACAAACACTATTTTCTAGAACTTTTTTTAATTTCGAGGAAACAATATTTCTGAAATAAATATTATTAAATTCTAAAAAAAGAGATTGTTTTACTATTCTGTTTTAATTTACCATTAGTATACTTAAATTTTAACATTTCGTGCTATTAACGTCATTATCGGAGATCAGATATTAGGTTATACCTTTACTTGAAATTTTGACTTGTAAGGAAAACTTTGTTTTTCTTATAATGATCGATAAATGCAATGTTTTAATAATTGAAATAAGTATAAACTGACAATGAAATAGCCAATTCTTAATTTTTGGGCAAAATTGCTTTTGGTATATACTACTGATTTTCCTATCTGGTTACCATACAAACTATAACGTATAGGTTTAACTTGATATATTTTTAACTTAGCGATTGGAGATCATGTCAAAATTTTCCATTAAACACAGTAGGAACTAGGAACTTAAAATGGAGTGTTAAAAGTAATTCAGAGACAAATATCTTCCTGAATTGCCTCATTCTATTAGCACATACGTTTATTGTATAACAATGTCAAATTCAGCCAACTTTACAGAAAATATTAGGAATATTTAACAACTTAAATTAGCAACATGTAACGAAGTACATCACGAATATCATGTCATTAATGGTTTTACTGATATCATGTATTTCATCTTGCGTAACGATCCTTCCATGACACTAATATTACTGTGTAGTTATTATTTATATAATTATTATTCGAGTAAATTATACAAAGATAAATGCAAGTAAAGATATTTGTATGATCTTCGTTGTTTGAATACGTATAAACAAATCATGCTGTGTCAATTTTAGGGTAGAAATCTCTATAGTACACCATTTGTAATAACATAAGGTTAAAAAAGTATAAAATTACCACAGATAATACCGAATTTATACAAACAAGGTCGGTGAGGAATTTTTTGACACTGCGAAAACTTTCCGAAAGTAAAAGGTTGCATGTATTTTTTTTCCTTTTTTCCTTAATCAATTAAACACCTGTTACGTTTTAAAGATCAATGGCGCACATGGTATATACTCTTAAATGAATAAGCAATTCAAGGTATAATGAGTCGTGATGCATATTTTTATTCGTTTTGGCATCGGTCACGGTGAACGGCATGAACCTTGTGCCTCCTTACACTTTACCAAGGTACATGGAATAATGCCAACACTTATGTCGTTTATGCAACTGCAAATATTTAAAATATTTGAATACAGTAACTTAGTTTTGTATTAATTAAGTCTCTTTTTGTACCTAAATACTACCCAATTTAATAGAATTTACTTAGTCAAACAATGTCTAAGTTGTAACAAAAAATAAACTCTTTACAGCATGATTGTTTATAAGTGCTCAAAAAGTGTGAATTAATAGCTCATTTGTAAGCAAATAGCTTTAAAGATTTTACATCTATTTCTAACCACCATGTACAATGTGATCATTTTGTTACATTAAACATTTTTTTGTAAATAACACCTGGCAGAACAAAATTCGCAAGCATAAATGGTGAACAATTGGTATTTATTATAATTAATAATCCATATATGGAAAACTTAATATATTATCTTTAGGTAATTTGTTATTTCTTAAATTATGGATTACTGAAAAAGGTGAATATACAATAATGGAGAGCCAATGAGCTATACATTCACGCATTCAAAACTTTAACACCCATCAATGATCACACAGTGTGTGCATGTGCCAAAAATAGAAGAGAAATTATTTTACGCCAATACCGTGATAACGAAAAAATATCAACAGCATTTTCACATATGCATATGTCCCGCATTAATATTTGAATATATGAATAATATTATGTATAAACAAAATCCAAATCATTGTTAGGAATCAATTATGCCCGTATAGAGTCGAACGTTAATGGCAATAAAGTCAAGTTATATTCTCAAATTAATATAGTATTGTACAACTTTGCACAACTGTGTTTAACGCTAAATTTTTAAAGCCTTTTACTTTGTCATTTATGATTAATGATAATTCCAAAACGTTAATTCATATGCAATTTTAAATTTTAATAAAGTATTAGGGTTTTAAGGCAAAAATTATGAAATTATTAAAATTTAAGTAACATTTAACCTATATTCTTTAAAAGGTTTTTGCCATATATTATACAAGGTGTACCCGTCCACGCGTTGCAATATTACGCATCTAATTAAAAATTTGTATAAAAAGGCAGTTTTAATTCCTCAAAGTGATAAAAAAAACAATTTTCAAAAATCTTCCCAAGGTTATGTTTAGCATTATAGTGAATACTGAATATAAATGTGTGTCAAAATGTCTGTATATACATACGAATAAATAAATTTATATATATATATATATATATATATATATATATATATATACATACATACATAAATATATGTATCTATATATGTGTATGCTCTCTCTTAGAATTTTGTAAAATCCATTCTTAACTAATCTCTATGGCGAAAGGAATATTCCTATTCAAATTTCAAGTCTCTTAGCCTAGAAACAGCGATGAGTCAGTACTTAAGTAGAAATCTCTCTATATTAATTATAGTTCTTCAGTTTTAATTTCTGTTGCCTGTTAAAGTTATCAAAGGAATTTATTTCTTTTAAAAATTATTCATTTCAATAAACAATCTTGGCAATTTTATATTGTAGGGTGACATTTAATTACTATTTGCGAATGAGAAGTCCTTTAGTTACTAAGCTAACAAATTGTTTATAATAATTAAATAAAATAGAGGCAACACTTTTGGCAGGCACTCATCGGTGTTCCAAGTCTTTGATAATAAAAGTATCTGGTAATTTTGTTCCTAGAGAACATTAAGATAGATTCTTAATTTATTAATCAAACCTCTGATATGATATTCCTGGTATTTCCATGTTATTTGATACATCAAAACATTTGCGGCCTACTGAGGCCAGTATCACGCATTATTTACTGGGAAATGATAAACCGGTTTCGATATGCAGTTTCGGTGTATATAAATTTAAAACGGAGATATGATTCAATCTCTTGTCGTCTTTTTATATAAATGGCTGGACCCGTTGGAAAAAAACACTAGTTACATGATAGTGGTTATAGAGGTATGCATGGTTGCTCTTTCGTCTGTCGATGTATTAATTTTTTACTTTCCAATTATTTAAAAAAGGATACTTTGAGAAAAAAGACACGGGTTAGCTTTGCGAAGTTATTAACTAAAGATATACCTGTTTCAAAATAATCCTAGACAATTAAACAACTTTTTTTACTTTCAAATAAAATAATCATACTTGAATACTATTCTTTTTATATTTGAACTATGTACTAAATTAACAAAAATGATGAAATAATTCTGTTATTTACTTGCAACCATTTAATGTAAAATGTGATGGTAAAAAAAGTATTACTTGTGAGGTTTTTATATTGTAAAAAATATTATGGTGTTTAAAGAAAAATTTAGATGATCAAACAAAAGAAATTCCAATAAAAGTTAATAGAAGTTGTTTTTACAGAACGATGGGTGAACTGGGAAGAAAACTCGGTTTAGACGAGTTGGCTGGAGGGGCATCAAGCATCAGTAGAGCATTACTGGCCGAGTTTATTGGTAAGTATTGATAGATTCTTACTTCCATACATTATGGTACACTTATTATGGTATATCATATTTAAAAAATAATCCAACTGGAGATAAGTCCGATAATATCACCAATCGCGCCTTCGTGTCACTGCCGAATGACAGCGCATGCCGAGGCTCCATCCCAGAGTTTTTTGCAGCTAGTCACATCATGGGGCGTCTGCCATGGTGTGACGGGCCAATGATTACCTACCTAATCCAAGCTTCTGAGGAATCCCGCGAGCTTGGTTATTTTAAACAGACCACGCTACTTCAAACCCTTATAAATGTCAACATCAAACTATATTTTTCAATGATAAATAAAAGTAAAAATTGCTCTCTGATCGTACTTAATCGTGCACACGTTTCCAAAATGCAGAAAAAATAAAACATAACGATTACCAGCCGTTAGATATCTATCGTAATTATTTGAAGATCACTATTTTTAAACTTTTGGCGTTTCTATAATAAAATGATAAATTAGCAAAAGGCCTAATTAAATTTAATAATCGGGGCAGCAAAAATACATTTACATATTTAATAGATACGATAATCGATAAGATTAGTAGTTAGTACACACTAACCAGTAATGATTAAGTCAATCCTTTACATAATCAGGACAAACGCTTTCGGTGAAAGTCTGTTCCATCCCCAACTGGCCCTAAGAAATAACCTGTACAACTTTAACAACTGTTTAGTTTGCTTCGTAGAAAATAGCGAAATATAAATTTACACCATCTAAAGTCTGTTATTAATATAGTAATATATATATATATATACATATATATATATATATATATAGTTATAAATACAATTAAATACGTTTACAATTATATCGACCTATATCAAAAATTAATCCCTATTTCTCTTGGTCATACCATAATGTAAAACGACTTTACGACTGTCGTTTATCTTTTTCTGGTAACTTTTTTAATATTTCGTAAAAAGTTCCAGTAAAAAACACTATTTTAAGTACGGATCGCATTTGTAATATCGATAATTAAATCTTAAGGACAGTCGTTGAGTATTTGAAGCAACAACCTTGAAAATCTATATTTTTCTATTTGCCAACTGTATGACGCCTGTTCTCGTATGTGTGGAAAAGTATCAAGATCATTTATTTAGGCACCGGAAAATACACTAAAAAATATCGTTGACAGACGCTGGATACGGGCAGTTTTCAACTGGTCTTATTCGAAAATAGGAGGCTTATGCCCAACAGTGGACGTCCTAGGCAAAAATTATGATTACGATTCATTTATTTTCATTATTTTTTTTACAAAAACGCACTAATACTTTTAATTGGGGATTCCCAAACTTTTATTCCCAGACCACTTTCAAAATTTACCTGGTTACGGTGGAGGTGGTCCACTATGGGTAGCTAGTAACCACATTTCTACCATATTTACCAAACCTTTTTTTCAAATTCCTTTACATTCCTATTTATATTGATGAAAAATCAAACAAGTTCATGCAAGATTGCAACCGCATGCACCATAAGTCGTATTACGTCGCTTTTTCACGTCTGCACAGAGCTAGCTTTGCGGAGCGTAACATAGAATATGAAAGTTTTCACAAGTAACAGTCGCTGAACTTCTCAAAATATCATCTGTCTACCTTGATAGGTGAAGTAAAGGTAACATTTTATTTCTTCACTATCAGAAGCAGATAAATTTTCGTGAACCTCCGCTAACGAATTATGAACACCTGTTTTTTCCTCACGCCTAAGTAGACTCCCGTCTACCCCTAGGGGTCTCTTTATATGCCCTGATTGCTTTAGATGATGTCTGATGACAATTCCTCGACATGAATATATAAATTTTACAAGAAAAAGACATCTCCGAAGTATGTATATCCGATTTTGAATTTACAAAAAACAGTGACTATAAGTTTATGTATAGCAAAAATCGATTGTTTCAATAGTTTTTCCCATTCATTCCAATACACTATTTATTACATCCCAATACATTATTTATTATCAGCACTTTTTATCAGCATTTTGTTATCAGAAAATTTATGTCCCCTATGCCTTAATCTGTACTATATTCGACAGACATATTATGAATTAATAAAAACTTTTCAAAAACTAACACTGGCATCTAAGCTGGACATGGCCTATGTCTTAGAAATCGGTTAAGATTTTAATTTGTTTATATGAGCTTATATTGAACTGTGGTAGCCCAGGAGTAAGAACCGAGTCTTGCGATCGTAAGTCACGGGTTTGATGCCCGGGATACACTCTAAATAATTAACACTTTGTGCATTAATGTTGATTGCCACTATTCACAAACAAGTTTCCAGACGATTGGTTGCAGCATCTGTTGTATACTATTATACCACACTGCGATCGCCAACCGGCCTGCCAAGCATGGCGGTTATGGTATATATGTTTAGGGGCGACGTATGCCTTGCAATGGTCGTCTTATAGGACGTCAAAAGGCTGAAACGATGACGACCTGTGTTGTCTACAGAATAAAATAACTAAACTAAAGGATATTTTTTTAGAATACAATATAAGTTAGACCACAAATTGTATGGGCTCATGTATATTATAACTTATTAAGACTTACTATTTATATCTTACGCGAATTTACAATTTTATTTCAGAATATTTAAATGAAATGTTTTCCAGGAAATCTATTACTGAACCTGTTCGGATGTGGAGCGTGTGTAAACATAGCACAAGGAGCTAATGCGGCGCCAGATATTGTGCTCATCGCACTTGCTTTCGGCCTCTCTGTATTCGCTATCGTCTCAGTAAGTTAATTTATTACATATATCACAATTTAACATGTACTTCCCCCTATTCATTTGACCACTAACAACTTAAAATGTCATTTTAACTTCTATTGTTGCTGATTAGTCGTATAAATGGATTTTTAATTCCATTGTATTTTACGGTACAACGCAGATTACCGCCGGGCCTTAAAGTTTCTGGAGTGGAAACCACGGCTAAGCAAGCGCATCATACGACGTCCACTTATAATGTGGACAAACTTGCTTGACAATCAGAAATCTATGGGAGAGGCCTGTGTCTAGCATTCCGTGGCGTGTCGTTATATAGCTGAAATGATGGTAATAATAGTAGTTCTGTTTTTGTATTGATTGTAGTCAACTGAAAATTCAGTTCAGATTTCAGTTTAAAAACAGTTACAATCCGATAATAACAACCGATGGAGCAGTGGTTCGACGCTCTCCGTCACCCTCGAATAATTTGTCATTATAAACATATCGTGTAGTTATCCCCGCTTAATATCTAGGCCACGGTATGCGAAATGAAGACGGAGCTAAGTTAAAAGTTGTACTGAGTAAACTAAATGGCTTAAAATCCAAAGCTCATCCAACTTTACAATAGACCATAAAAATACCTCATTGGAGCGTCAATGAATCTATGAGCAAACTAAAAAGAAGAACAGATGACGAGAAACTGTTAGAAAGGCCATGCAACGATCTCTATGATCACGGATGGAGAAGAAGTGCAGCCCAAGATTTACTTGCGACCTGTCACCCATATTATGTAACAACTCAAGTCGAGCTTTTTTTTAAAGAACCTTCGACCTTTAAGGCTGTAAAAAGGTTTAAGGTAATAGTTTTAGTTGTAAATGCTAACACATACGATCTGCAAACCCGATGTATATGTAAATGCTGACGAACAAACAGTATTTGTCTGTGTAATTTTTTTTTAGATAAAAAGAATGCCAGGACAGCAGTGTAAGCCAGATGGTTTACACTGCTGTCCAGGTAGCATTTGCAAATTCCACAGGTGCGCGGAGACAGGTTGGAGAGGGTGCTTAGCCTAAAACCCTGGGGAGCCTCGAACCGCTACCTACTAGAATTTCACCTAATTAGACAATGACAAAACTAACGTAAAACGTTATAAAATCTCTTACATTCAACACGTTATTTGAAATCATATTAATATCTTTACTAAAAGCCTGAAATATTTGTCTTAAAACATAAACTATCCCCAGGCTATCGGACACGTGTCAGGAGGACACGTCAACCCCGCAGTGACAGCTGGTCTGGCGTCTGCCGGTCGCGTGAAACCCGCGCGTGCTTTGCTGTATGTGATTGCACAGTGCGCAGGTGCCGCTGCCGGCTCTGGGTTACTAAAAGCCTTCACGCCGGACCGCGCCGCAGGCTCGCTGGGTGTCACAGGCCTTGGCACCGACGTCACTCAACTGCAGGGCTTCGGCATTGAATTCTTCCTCGGATTTGTCCTGGTGTTCGTAGTCTGTGGTGTAAGTATTCTATTTGTAACTTGTTACATATTTTTTCTACTACATTTCAATCCTTCTGCCGTTTTTTTTTTCCTTTTTTTACCAAACCGCTTTCTATGAATTAAAATCTGAGCCTTGGACTAGATAGGATTTGACGTACTTACTTACTTACTTGCTTACTCTGGCAGAGAATTTCGGCGTGGCAATATAAAAAAGTGTTATATTCTATTAGGAACACCTCTCAAAAGTTGTATATACCCATATAACTTTAAGGTTATTAGAAAGAACATGCAGAAAGGACATTTTTATTCATTTTTAATTCTAAATCTGTGGTTTTTAAAGAAGCGTTACGTTACTCGCAAAAACTGCGAAAGGATCCGCATATATCGGTTCAGTATTTCTTAAAAACGGCTTAGAACTACAAAAGCGATTATTTTAAGGTATAGTTTGCATTATTTGCAACGAATTAAACTTATTTCAGAATAATAACATACAGTATTAACACAACAACAGTAATGATACTGGAAAACATCGCTAAGTTATTAAGGGAATATCGCATATGTATACACTTCGTTATTGTTTCAACAATTTTAAAAAATTTTGACATAGGTCGAAGTCGGAGCTTTCGGATAATTAGTCTCGTCATAGCTCTCAGTAGTGTCGGTGACTCCGAGGCGGACGATGGATCAACGTGACCTCAAACCATTGTGGTAGCACCATGAGGGTTTCAGCTATAACTTGAAGAACGCATACACTGTAAAGGGATTATTCAAAATTAGCAGTTCCCCAAATCCCTCACACTGTATAGATGGCAGCTAACCAAAGGAAAGGTTTTAGTGGATAGGGATCCTTTATAACTCTGTCCTCTATACCGAGGCTTTACCTTAGTCATTCAAAAGATTTCCACAGGAAATAAAAAAGGTCACCATATAGATTAATTTTAGGTAGAGACTATATCGATGGGTAAACAGTAAAAAACTTTTTTATTTATCGATTTGAGAGCGCTGTAGCTAGAGTAACCAGAAACTAATTGAAGTGTTGGTTTATTACAATAATCACTTTTGTATTGCAAAAATCCGTTGGCACGAAGGGGCAAGAACGTTGAAGTTTGCTTATACTCGTACATAAGTAGAAACTCTTCAATATTTCAATAAAATTATTTATCTAATAGTAAATAGTCAAAGCCGCCTCCATAATTTCTTAGATAAAAAAATTCAAAGTGAATAAATCTTTAAAGGCATTAATTATTTTAGAGGCACAAATGTGTTGTCGTGCATAATTTTGTGCTACAAAGTTGTGTGTCTCCAATTAAACTATATAGGTATACATATACAAAGGTATGTCATTAAAAATATAAATTGTGTAGCGAAAGCAGCGTAGAAACGCCAAATTTCATCAGAAGAGTTTAATCGTAAATTTTATCGCATTTATGTTTTAATAACGATATTTAAGCTGTTAAACATTGGGAGTGATTAATACAAAGTCAACATAATTAGTTTTCATATAGCTACTTGTCGTCTTATCTTTACCGTTTCAATTTATTATCTAGACATAAAAAGATTAAACGACATGCCGACGCCGTTTATTAAAGTTATATATATGCGTTAAAAATGCCACATAAAACCACAATTTTCCAAATTAAACATTCTCTTATTATAACGTTATCGAGAATGAATGATTAGATTCGGCTTTTTTATTATCATTACGTAAATAAAGCTTATTATTGTAAAGTTTTAAAAAATCTAAGAACGTTTATATGCTAAGAGTTACTACATTGTAAATGACTTCATAGAATATAGCATACATTTAAAACGAATTCTTCCTGCAATTTTATATTCTGTTATTTTACATATATATATATGTATATCTACATATATTGCACATTGTACCGCTCAATTTCTTTCGCGTGTTGTTTTTAAACTTCAGTATGATAATTATTACTAACTATCGTCATTTTTACATTTTACATTTACATTTTTTTTTATTTTACATTTTACATAGCCATTTTTTAAATAAATACAGTATTTTTCAATGATATATTCATTCTTTTTATTTTTAATTTTAATTTAATATTTAAAATACAACCGCTAACATTGGCAGTTGCAGTTTATGAATTTAAAAAAAATGTATTAATTAAAAAAAAAAAACATTTGAATATTTTTTTCAAGGTATGCGATCCGAACAAACCGGACAGCAAGGCGACTGCTCCTCTAGCGATTGGTTTAACAGTTACCCTCGGCCATCTGCTTGCTGTGGATTACACGGGATCTGCTATGAATCCAGCCCGCTCCTTCGGCTCTGCCGTTGTCGCTAACATTTGGAACGACCACTGGGTAAGTAGTACTTTTAATTCAGGTCCAGGTTGCAAATATTCACAAAAAGGTAGCCAAAGATGACTACTTTTTTGCCTTAAAAAGAACTTTATTGAGATCCTCTAAAATTATAAAAACTTGACTTTATTCGAAGATGGTCTCACCAAAAGCAAATTTTTGTTTTATTAGGACCGTTTAAATATTTTAAACATATATTATCTTGAAATATACACCTGCAATCATTTATCTAATCATCTAACAAGCTGGTAAGTGAGCACATTGAAATTTTTTCTTAAAAAATTTTTTACTAAACGAAAGTTTCGTTACAATTCAAAATTTTTTAATAAATTAAAATTAATTAACATAGTTTTCAGTCACTAATTATTAAATAATTTCTTAAAATCCTAACAACCTACGTGTTGTTTGGATTTTAAGAAATTATATATACCTAGTTGTAGAATGTGATTGACTTTATTGTAGTAAAAAACATAATTAATTGCTTTACTTTTCAAACGTATTCTACGATCGGTAAGCACAGGAGTGTGACATTTTTTTACAAAATTAAGTGGACCTACGATTTACGTTTTAGAAAGGTTTAATGTATTCATTTAACCATTATTATTTTATATAAAATGGATTCAAACCATTTGATTCCAAGCCATGATTTCATGACTGAAGTCAATTTTCATAGTTAAAAGGATCATTGATTTTCTAGTAAAACATGGCATATCACAAGTTATTTATAGCCGTTAGTCGTGTATATTCCCTTCACTACATTATGTCATTTCTTGATTTAGTCATCGTAAGGCTAAAATAAAATCATGAGAACAATTTACCTCTGCATTTAATGATCGAAGATAATCTATTATCATTGCTATGATACCAGTTATAATCCTCTTCTGAATAATATATCTATACGTATATAAATATATATATATACATATATAAATATATATATATATATATATATATACATTGGCTATGTATTTAATATCTTACACTCCGATGAATAGCAAATAATTATTAATACTATAAAAAGTTCAACATTAATATCGTCATAAATATTTAAAAAGACCATTGGGCGATGCTATTAAAACTGCATTAAAACAAGGTCGCTTATATTGCTAGTACAAGCATGTAAATACATGATAAATATTGTTTACGTTCACAAAGCCCACATAACGCTACTATTTTACAAAGTGCGGCAATCAAATGTAGTAAAGTGATATTTTTTTAACATTTTGATTTGTCATTCCATGTACTCTAGTCGTATGTTTACTGCAAGTATTTGAGTCATTCTCTTAGACGTAATTTCTTAAAATGTATTGAATACAAATATAAAAAATACTGCGCAATAGTATATGTTTATATGAATATAACTAATGAGTACTTCGATAGTTTCTTATCTTACATCGATAATACAATTTCGTACGCACGCCGATGCTCAAAAACAGATATGCATAACATTTATTGCAAACAAACACGTCACTTAATTGACGTTTAAAACTAGGAAAATAAGATATAAGATACAGAAGTATTATTATGACTTCTGAAATAAAAAATAAATAAGCATAATGATGATATAATATAAAAAGGCGTTTCATATATCCGATTAATACATATAACAATTAATAATTGTTTACTACCTGTCCCTGCAGACTTTGTACTGCGAAAAGTTATTGGCCTGTCGGATTCCAGTAGAGTTTCAAAGTGATCGCTTTATACAGAGCCATTGTAATTAAGTGTAAAAGCTTTAAAACTCTTTGCTAACAAATAAGCTATACATTCAAGTGCCATTTTTTATCTAACGGAATATTAAGTTTCAACAATTTATTTAAGTTTTTCGTAATTCCTTCATCGGCTTCGTTTTTGAGGGCGACGGCCTTCTTAAGTCTAATGTTGCTTACCTAAAATATCAACTGTGTCAATACTGCAGATTTAGTTTAAGGGCAATTGGAATATTAAGTCCCAATAAGGTGCCTAGCCGGACCAGCGGAGAAGTGATCTTGATATTGTACACTTTATTTTTATTACAACTAGTTACATTGGCTCCGGGCAATACAATCAAAATGACTAAAAGTCCTTAGTAGCCAAAAGACATTAGTGAAAATGATAAAAAAAAACCGACTGCGATTGTAATGGGTTCAGAACGCGTTTTGAAGCTCAATTCTCTTTTTAAAAGTTTAAGGATATCGATGATGATAATTTTAGTGGAGCATAAAAGTTTATGGTTCCTAATTTGTTTTTTTTTCTTTCACGATATTTAAGAGGTTCAGTAGTATGTTGTACGTAGTATGTAGTTCACTTTTTTCTTAGCTGTTTTATAGAAAAAAAGCCTTACAGTAAACTCATATGACACATACATCTCACATGCTGTCCTACCACAACGCTATCAGAAAATACATGTGAATCCAATTTACTCGTTATATAGTTGGTCAAATATATTCACACAGACATATTAATGTGAACTCGTTTAAATAAAATGCCGTGCTTCCTTGTGTAACATATTTTGGTCTGTTTTTACGTATTTATTCCTCAAAATAATATCCGGCAACCGAGAGGTATAATGTTAAAGATCATAAATGTTTTGTGCTGTCGAAAATGTTGAAGATGATTTGTTTTTTTGTAATTGTAGTTTTCCTTAATTTTCGCAGGTGTACTGGGCTGGACCCATAGCTGGCGGTATTGCTGGTGCACTCCTTTATGTCCATGGCTTTTCGGCACCGCCCCCTGATAACATTTCTTCACCACGATACAGACCCGTCGCAGGAGATGACAAGGAGGTGACTATTTTTTAAAAAAATATTATTAATTATTAGTGTTAAAATTATTATTCATCAATATACAATATTATTTGATGAGAACAAAATTGATATTATATTTATTTAAGAATTATGAATAAATACAATGTGATCTAAAATCGCAAACGGACAAGTAGTACAAAAAAAGTGATGACTTGAAATACAGATGTAGAGTAATTGTTAAAAGCTATAAGGTGATAAACCTCATACAGGCATATAGATCTCACAGCGAGTATAGTAGTAGAGCTATACGAGACGTGATGAGAACTATGCTCGGTATGTCTCTACGAGGTCAAATCAGGAATGAGGGCTGCAGACGAACAAAAGTATTATTAATTTATTATTATTTATTAGTATAGATTGGCAAATTAAGGTTGCAGTGAGTTAAACCATTGATGGCCTCTGGGGTCTTAAAGTTAGTGCTCCCGGACAGGTAAGCGCAATGTAGGATGTTCACCCACTAGGTGGATAGGCGAGCTTGTTAAGTTCCTATTGGAAAGGTATGGAGATCCAGCAGTGACTCCTACAGCCGTAATAATTATAATGTATTAACCAACTAACAGCATCTTTATTTTAAATATGTACATTACAAGCGTACTGGACGTCCAGCTCCTACCGCGTGGACAGTTGAACAGAATGTAAGATTTTAATTTCTATTTCATGCACATTATAAGTATTTCATGCACAATGTTATACTAATTTATTAAATATATAGAAATAGAAAAATAGTAATTGAGACAAGGGCTTACATAAGTTGGACCTATATTAATAGGAATGCCCCTCTAACAAAATAACGCAAGCTGCTGTTTTTTTTGGGAAATGATAAACGTATCGTCAGATAAATGCAATGCCGCATACGCATTTATCGGCGGGCTGGCGGGCGGTACACTTTGTCGCACGACTACAACTGCATGTGGCTAAATATTAGTCCTTTTCTTACTTAGGTTGAACTTCCGCAAGGTAACGCCTGATTCCATTAAAAAAAAGAGTTAGCAAAGTTTAATGTTTATAATTTCAGTTGAAGAGGTTGGACGGCAAAGGAGAAGATCTGGCATGAGACCGTGCAGCAGCAGTTTGGCGCTTGCGAGAAAATCCCACCGGGATTTCTGTGCCCAGCGACGTCCGTCCCCACAGACTAATTGCCACTCGCCGCAGACTTTTATTATCAAACTCAATTTTACACAAGATTTAATGTATTAACTTTCTTGTACACACGTATATAGAAACTTTTGAATATATGTATTTAGAGCACCGGCTTCCAACAAAATTTTAACTTTTATTGAAAAATTTTCACGAATGTACAAATAATATTGAATTATAATAATATTTACTAATTACCTTCGAGGTTAATTGACCTTAATAATTCTATTACATTAAAATAATTGCATTTTTATGGTAATCTCACAAAATTCCTTGTTAATTATGTGAACAGATTGTACTGCCGTTAACGCACTTATTTAGTAACTTAAGTAAATAACTGCCCAATTATAACAATTAAATTATTTCCTAATATATTACCACATAATTATTAATTTAAATAACGTCTTAGAAAAACCTCCTGTGTATTTTGGGAGCCTTAACCTAAAATTATATCGTATTAAAAATCATAATATATTTTGTACTATTTATCAAAATTATTGATAAATTATTTAATATTAAAGTTATAGATCTACAACTTTTCTACGTATTTACTCTTTTACAACATCTATTTACCAAGCTTTTCGATTCCAAGTTGTTCGATATTTATCTTCAGTTGAAATTATTACGTTTACTCGAATAAAGCAGTTGGTTTTTGTTTGTAAACGAACGAAATGTAAAAATATTGGTCGTTTTGAAAGTTTTTGATCTGTCAGTAATAATAATACTACGTAAGCGAAAGTAATTCTTTCAATATTTATGTAATTAAGAAGTAATAAAAAGTTTTACCATACATCCTGCTTGCAATGAAGTTGTCGTATGCGATAAACGTAAAAATATTAACAAGCAGTATGAATGGATGCTATTCCATAAGTCTCATCTATGAATTAAATGTAATAAATATATTTAAATACAATAATAGTTTTTACTAATAAACACCTCCAGACATTATAAGAAAGCAAAAAACATTACAGTTCATATGCAATACAATGGATATTGGCTTTCTCCGGGAAATAAATATAATAATAATTATTATTATTATCATAATAATAATTATTATTATCATAATAATAATTACATGCTGGTATGCTGGTTTTGTTATTTGTGTACTATCTAGTCATTTTTTATGATTCTTATTTTAGTTACTTCCTTACTTCTTTTTTCTCGCTTGTTAGAGACGTAACTCTTCTGGATTCCATGCATCCACTTAGTACCGAGTACATCGCGAGATGCAGAGGGACCAGGTACGGTCCACGGCGCTGAGAAGAAAACCTTACAATTCATTGGTATTATTCTTCCCTTGCCTTATTCCTCTTCTTACCTAACCAAATTTGAAATGATTAGCTGCTTAGGCCTGTTCCAAAAATTAACTGATGATCTTGGCAGATCTAAATCCTTCAGCAAGTTGTAGAGACTTCGCTCTTACCTAATCATTTCGTTGATTAGGTCATATACCTTGGTTGTGATCTTTAGACGTATTTGTCACAGGGGAAAGGGGAAAATAATACGATTAAATTGCATCAACATTATTTTATTTTAAACTTTGAATCTTAAAACATTTAAACATAACGTCTTACTTCACTTTTGGAAACAATTTTTAATTATCACAAAAGAGTTTCTTTCAATATCTCAAAAAAAATAATTCATTCTGGCCATATTACTCCGGAAACAGCGATTTGCTGTTTAAAGCAAAATTGATTATAATCGCCGCATAGAGACTGAGGCTCTTCTCACTCTGAGAAAACTTTTATGTCAATGAAAAAATATAACTCTTGTAACAAGTAATATTTGAAGAAAAAATAAAACACATTTTAAATTGGAAACTTTTATTTGTATAGACTCAAAAGAGGTACCTACTGAAATGAATATAGTATAACAATCGGCAACCTATTTCAACATTTTCTGATTCGATTTAGATTGGTAATAATATTAATAATAACAATTGATATTTAAGTTTGATATATAAAAGTTCTAAAAACTGTTCAATTAATTCATTCTCAAAAATAATAAACATTGATTCAACAAAAAAACACTAAACTTTTCGACAGTTTTGGTTGATAAAAGTTTGGTTGAAAAAAAAGTTTGACGTCCATCTTAAGCTATGTACACTCATAGATTATAACTTATTATCTATATGAATAAATAAAGCTTCATCGTCGCCAAGTCCTCATTTGTTAACTCTAAGGTACAGGTGGTCAGGACAAGTAAATATTTGTATTACATAAATGTTCAATATTGTCACAAGAACATAAAACTTTCAATATCTAATTTCAAAATGCTTTTTCTGAAACATTCCATTGCAAAGTTATAAGTTGTATGAAACCTGCACACAGATAAACTACGATTGCCATATTCTAAATTTATTGTTTATTTTTTATCTGTAGTATATGAGTGAATAATTTAAAATATAATAAAAAAGACAATAATTAAAAATAATCTAAGCATATTTATTCGAGAAGACAAGGGTATTCCTATACCGATTTCAAAGAGACTTAATAACTCTTAAGACATTAATTAAATTCCATCATTAAGTTTATAATACAGTTGTAATAATTTTGAAAACCAAAAATATTAAATTCACACTACATAGCAAAAAAATATTTTGACCGATTGAAACCGGATCGGGTATACTTTAATTAGAGCAAAGTTAATATTTAAAAAATTGTTTTAAAATATTTCTCACGCTTTATCTTACAGGTATTAAGTACAATTAAATCGGCTTAAAGTATAGTGAAACAATGAACTTGCTTTTGCTGTGTACTGGAATGGATAAATGCCTAGAACATATTTTTTCTTATAAGCATTTATGTATCATCATCACCACCATCATCATCATCGTCAAATGTATAATGGCCTTATGACATCTACCGATAGAGATAGAACACTCACAGATATCCAAGAGAACCTTTTCTCCGACCTTGTTCATAAATGGACAACGAATTTTAAAGAAAACGTCTTTTTACTACGCGATAGTTAGGAGGGGAGTCATAGAAAGTGTATGGAGTAGGACTAAGCCGAAGTGACCCGTGCCGAAAAAATACCTGACATTGTTTAGGTGGCAATAACGTGCGGCAATGAATCCAAAAACAACGTCTGTCATAGATCGCCAATGATTACTAAAAGTGGAATACTGGATTCTACTTCCGTCGTAAAGTGAAAAAAATTGCACCATAAAACTATTTAGATCATAAACAATATGTGGAATAAATTACACAGGATATTAAAAAAAAAATAATAAATAAAAAAAATAATGAACAAAAAAATTAAACATCAAAATAAATTACTTGATTTATTGTGTGAATATTGTTTGTAATAAAATTAATCTTAAATAAGCTTTCTTACATTTACAAACAAGCGCATTTTTGTTCTTTTCTTTGTTTTCAAAAAGTCCTCTATCGTAACTTTATTATTTATTATATTCTTGGAGCATTTATTATTAGTCATATAATTACGTAAAAAGTCAATAGATTGTGTATAATATATTACAAAGACGATCAAATCCCAATCGAACTAGTAGTTATTTCTATTTTTAAGGAAAAATTATTTTAAAAATTGTAACTCTTTATTCCGTTTCATTTTTTCGGAGATTAAAATAACTAAACGTATTTTTTTATTTATTTAGCCTTATTTCATCATGTTTATATTTTTTATGTAAATTAAACTTGTGATGGTTCTTTGGCCTGGCCTGAATACATTGACAACACTGGAGTTTTACATCTAATTTACGCCGCTGCCCTAGTGGCATTTGTAGATTCCGCTGGTGCGAGGGGGCAGGGCTTATCCTAAAACCTCTCTTAAGGTAACGAAGCTCGAGGACTCCCGGAGAAGCGTCGGCTCGGGCCGCTACTTACTACAATTTCACCGGATTGCGAGGCCGTAGAGCTCTTAAGTATTTCCGGCAGAAGTACCATGGAGTAACTTGGCTCATGGGCCCCAACCAGAGAAGACGTCGTTTGAGGCTGTCACTCGTCGATAACACCCTTTTCGCAATAAGATTCAAAGGCACCCGAAAGTGCCGCACACTTGGGTAAATACGCCAAAAACATTAGAGAACAATTGTTCACCGTGTCTAAAAACAAATATTTTTTAACATTCTAGTCCGTTTATGTTTTAATATAATTTGTGTAAATCTAATCTAGATTTATCATCCGCTGCGTACAACGACCACTAAAAACCAACGCTGCTTTTGTGATTCACATCTCAATACAGCGCTATTCCGAGCTAAATAACTAGTTGTCACATTGAACAATTAAATATGGAACCTAGGATAATGATTATATACCTTTTTATTCATGTTTTCTCAATTTTCATTTTCGAATTACAATAAAAATATTTATATAAAGTCAATATTTACCTCTCTTTACAATTTAATGAATATGACTACACACATTTATTACCCACGTATTGATAAATGTGTAAACTTTTTGAATGAACATCGATCCAACGATGTCAAAGTCAAAAGTTGCAAATCTTAAATAAATTTAAAGCATTTCTGTTTATCGTGAGGTATACGGGTCTTGAAGAGAACAGAATCGGCTCTAAACTGCGTCGAAAGGAGCGGTGTGTAGCCCATAACCTGAAAACAAAAGTTTTTCTTACGTAAAATATCTATTATTCGTAATGATTTATTTAATTAAATGCAATCAATATATTATAGCCCACTTATAGATTTTATTGTAACAGTAACTCAACATGTATTTAGTACTGAGCAAATATTATTTCTAAAGACTTTCCAAAAGTAAAAACGGAAAAGACAGTTTTAAGTATGAACCGTAACAAAGTTTCGGTATTAAGTTCGATATTACATGAAGAAAAAGTTGTAGCTATTTGGAAATGTCAATTTATAAACAATCGATCCGCGTTAAATGGCCATTTAAAGAAAACTGTAGATGTTACACCATTTTAAAATAGTCTCAATTGGGCACAAATTTTCATGATTATTTCTTTTTTTTCGACGTACTTTTAAAGAAAAAATTACCAACAAAATCGGAGACTTACCCAACGTGCATATACATGACGAATGTGTTTTTAGGTCTGGTCGACGAGACCTCATACTAAAATCGCGTAATTGTTGCAAATTATAGTAAGGTAGGCATATTTTGTAAACAGCAGGTTGTTACAAAGTTATTATTCAGGGTAGACATATATAAGTAGGTGCTTATAAATCGTCGCTCTCTTTATAAAAATTGACATTGAGATTTCTCCCACATATATATTTGGTTGGCAAAGAAGTAATTACGGGTTTGTTTGTATGATATAAAACTAATTTTTTTTACGTACATAAAATGAACTTACCAGTCAAACATCTTCTATTCTGTTCGATGATATGATGCTTTGCCTCCTTCATGTTAACTTATATTTAAATTAAAATGCTGCTTTTTGCACTCCATATTAAAACTGAATGTAAACTGGCAGTTATAAACAAAATTACACGCCCTCCATATTACATAAGAAAAAAATCTAACATTGACTAAAGAATAACGTAAAAAACATAACGTTCCATATTGTTACCAAAAATTACTTTCCTGCGAACCCAATATACGTACATAACTTAATGATTAAATAATTACTACCGTCAAAAAACCGAAAAAAAAATCTCACCTGGGAAAAGAACTGTATACATTTATGACGCTCGTGGAAATGTGTTTCGTCTGCTGACAGCGTGACCGGGCAGCCGGGACAACGGAATGTCCACCGCGATGTCACCTGAAACACCTCACTCTTAACAAAAACTACAGCGAAAACCTTTGACTGCCTTGCTTTCAAGGTATGTAACGCATAAAAGCAAGGACTGGTCGACAAGAGACGAGATTAAACTTTCAATTAATAAGTATACTGATTGGTATCAGCTTTAAAGAGATAGATTTACAATACACACTACCATAAAAATCATTTTTTAAAAATTTTAAATATCGTTATGATAAAATAGTGAGAAAAAGCGTTTTTAAAAATCACATTCCTGCATATTAAAATTAATTATTGTTCACCATCTATCGCATTCCAATAGAAAAAAATTATTATCCATCTTTCGAAGACCTTAATGAAGTCGTCTGTACACCTAATAGGTGCGCTTGTCTGTGCGTGGTCCTCGCTCCAAGGTCTTAACGGGCATCTGTGCAGCGCGCTATGGCCCGCCTACTGCCAGTTCAACTTGGCAATCCGGTAAGCTATTCTGACACCTCTGCTCGATCTGTTGCTATTACTGTCAAATTGTTAATATCACTCGTTTTCTTACTTTAACGGGTGGCTTCCTCGTGATGTGTGCGACCAAGAAGTTCATGGCGATATCCTCGCAGTTCATGTACTCGTCGACATAGTCTCGCACGGCTGCAGGCAACGCTCGCCAGTACGCCCACAAGTAATAGCGGTGCACGAACGCCGCACCCGTCAACACCATGCTGAGCTCACAGCTGAACATACAATATTACACACTTCATACAGATCAAGACACTCCAAAAATCTTCCTCATAACGCTTTTCGAACAACGATGCGTTCGTACCCGGCAACAACAAAAAAAACTTTATGGCAGCGTTTTGCGTGTACTATGTCTCACTCAAGACAGCAAACAAACAGGTCGGTGCATAATTCTGAAACTGCAGTAGCTTGGACATGTAAGACGTAACGAGAAATAGAATCTTCTGCAGTAAATAATGAGAAGTACCATCTAAGACCGGGTTAAAAAACCTAACAACATAATTCAAGATGAGTTGGGAGTAGCAGCCACAAAGGGAAGGACAGTCCTAATGAAATCCAACTTCCATCAAGAGAAGACACCATAGGAAGAAAATTCTTGAAGCTCCATTTTAACATCCTTTCAATTTATTAAACTATTTGTCAATAAAGTATAGTTGTGATAACTAAATTTAAAAACAGAATTCTTTTAGTGCACAAGGACGTTTGCATGTAAAATATACAACCAAAATTTTTTTTACGAATACTATTTTTTTACGAATACGACATTTTTTAAAAATTATTCGTGAAAAATGGATATAACACCAATATACTAATTTAGTTATTAAAATTAATAGTGATATGTAGTTTAAATATTAGAAATAAATAATCGCTCAGTGTTACATTATCACATCAACGAAATAGGTATTAGAGGAAATATTACCTGTAATTTGAATTGTACAGGAAGCCATTGTTGAAATTCAGGTCCCATGCATGATACCGCCCAGGAAACCCGACAATTCGGTCTCTGTGTTCACGCCACACCCTACGGAACACAAATAATATATAAATATACACAAGTTCTTACCGTACTCTGATATTTTGTTATACAGTATCCCTACGCGAGAATGTAATAATGTAGCAGTTGTAGCGCGGTGATTTGAAGAAAAATCTGTGTAATTTAAAGTAAACTTTTATAATATTTCATTTTGATAAAGTCAATTTACTGTATTGGATTTAAGACGAAACTTTAATTAATAAAAAGATTAAATTAATAAATTTAAAAATTAACTTTTACATTACGCATATTTTCTCTTTTTAAATCAATAACTATTATACTTTTAGTAGCTAACCGCAAATAACTATTTTTACGGACATGTAATACTCTAAATGACAGGAGAATATTTCAACAAATTACTTCAATAATGCTTTAATTTTTTTTTAAAACTAACTTGCATAGGCGTTTTCCTGATGAGACTGAGACCTACAGAAAGAGGCACTAAATTTGTTTGATAAATCTAACGGCGTACTTTGTTTTTATTACGAAAAAAATGTGATCCAATTGAATTTACCTGAAAGCAAAGACTATTTCATCATGTCTCAGATGGGCATCATCGTCAACACAGAGCACAGCCTCGGTGTCTATGAGATGATACGGTAAGAAACGGTTGTTCAGAGAATTCCGCGAAGCACGCACCATTGCCACCGGAGCGCCGCAGTCTGGCCATGCCTGTGTCGGCGTTGGAGGTGTCACACCATTCCATACTACCACCACCTGGAGAAGATTACCCATTGTAAAAACACGCCATTATTAAAAGGAGGATCCGTCGCTTGACGTCTAGCAAGTATTACAGCGTTATATCTAATCCTGTTCAAACATTAACAGAAGCAAGAACAGCAAGAGACTTAAGAAAGTCAGTGTGACAACCATGTAACATGCGCATTTCTCGCCCCGAAAAGAATTTTAAATTTATAATATTATATTAGTGTTAATTTATATGACATTACAATGCCATATAAATTAACTGGTCTAAATTAAGTGGTCTATTAGACCACTGTCAAAAAAAAACGTAAAAACCGCGTGATCACCTCGTTCCAAGATTACAATTTGTCTTTTGCTCGTTTTTAAATTTAAAAATATCTACGCAACGGGCCTATATTCCCATTTGAATAAGTCCGCTAACACACATATTTGGGAACAATTAAGGAATGATTATTTTTTTTTGTCTTTTTTTAATAGTTTGTGTGTTTATTATGAGACTAGTTTTATTCTACATTGATTAGTTAAATTTTTACAATTGACATTTGTATACACTTAAAAATTAAACAAATAAAAATTCTCGTGTATCTGCTTATTTGAAGTATGTTGAAAAACATTCAATATAATTATGATATACAAAGGTTAATATAATAAGTAACAAAAGAAAGTTATTAATTTAATTAAATTAACTGATTTTAAATTGAGTTGTAAATCAGTGTTTTCATTATACAAGTATTCAACAAAATATAATTTCCTTGCCTAAGGGTAATCAATATAATATGTTAGTACAATATAATGTAATATTTTATCTATGGATTACTATGCTATTAGACAATTCTATTAACTATAACAAATGAAATAATTTAAGACTTATATAAACTAGATATGTATTAAAGCGATAAACTTCACAGGGATTAGTATCATTGTGATTTTCACGTGACAAATATACGATTTATAACAGATTAAAAAATGGTAAAAAGGGCGTTAAAAGAATAACTATAATTTCTAGCCAGGTTCTCCTCGTTGGAGTCAATTGCAAACCTGGCAGTAGCAGTATGTAGAGAAAATCGGGACTAACACGTTTTCGTATTTAAATGTACATTATATCATTTAATGTCTTAAATTTTTTTAAATCAACGTCTTACATTTTCAAAGGTTGTAAAAGACAATTAAAAAAATTAATACTTGTTTCATTTGTTTGTTGGTACATGTTTCACTTGTTTTGTTTTCTTACCATGCTGGCCTAATGGCTAATGAAACGTATCAACTCAAACGTACTACTGATATTTCAAAATGCGGAGGAATTTTGTAAACATTAATACTTGTGGAATTATTAATACTCATAATCTAGTTACCCGCTCACACTGTTGTAATAAATAATTCCAAACCAAAGAAATGTACAGACGCCTGCACGGCGTAAACCTGTAGCATGATAGCTATTCGCACGCCTGACTGCAACAAATTAGCATTTCGAATACGTACATTTAATCGTATCATGTAGTTTGAGATTTATTTGGTATTTATTTCGTAATCTTCCTCAATGCAAAAATTTATAAGGGTTACAGTTTAGATAAATATTACCATTTCATTTTAAATATTTGAACGAAAATAGGTTGCATTTATTTCATTGAGTACATACAGTGAAAGTACAGGAACACTTCCTTTGCCTATTTTTAAATTTGTATATTATATTGTCCCCAAAGTTCCAGACCGTTAGATTATACCGATGGGGACAGTACACCTGCCCAAGAGCAAGCACCTATAGGTCTTGCTACCAACGTCTGTGACAGTATTCTTTAAGTCGAGTGCCCCGTGCACGAACGCACTACTTGACTCTCCAAGCAGGTTGATAGAGTTATAAGAGTCACTCACTTCCTATACGTCAACAAGAATGCACTACCCATTCAATCCTTACTCGGGACGCCAAATAAGCTGGCTCTCATATATATCCCGATTCCCACTACGGGATTTAGCCTAAACTATACACGGCTGCAGTAAGTATTATCTAGCTACCTATTGCTGAGTAGGCAAGTACAAGAGCTGCAGTAACTTGCCGGTTGCCAACCAGCAATCTACCGCTAACGATCGCTCGTTCATAAGACAAGTGCCGATGACCACTTACTCCGCGCGACGCGGAACGCCCGAGAACACACCAAATAAAGCAAACAGACATGTCCGACTTCTGGAATTAACCACAAAGGCACTACGAATCTCACACCAATGATCAGTACACACCGGTCGTGCCGTAAGCGGGCTACTGCTCCCCGTAATACTCTATTCGAAACAACCGAACCCTCAGTTCCGGGTGCGAACCGACAGAAGCCGAGTGTCGTCTAGCCGATGAAAGGACAATGTGAATATTAATTATCAGTATAAATTAAACTCAACTAACCTTATTTAAGTATGGTAACCCGCGAAGCCTTGCAAGAGCCGCCGCTAGAACTGTTTCCCGCTCATATGTCAGTATGACGATAGTGAACTGCTCTCGTGGCCGATCTCCGCCTAGCGCCTCACTAAATTCTTTACCAGAACCACCAGCCCCGGCGCCTATAGGACGATAGCCAGCTGCAGACCCCATGAATCTTGCCTCCGATGTGACCGGAGGGTCCCACGGCAGCTGCGGGTATAGGGCGAATGGCTCGCCCCACTCGTTCCACATCTCATAGCCGTGCAACAGTGCCAAGGAATAGTTCCGCCGATATGATGGACTTGGGTAAGGAGCTTCAAGAGGACCCAAAGTCTCCTCAGGCTCTGTATCCACTGCAGGAGGTTCTATTTTCGGCGGTGAGAATGACTCATTAAACGCCGGCGCCCCCTGCGTCGGGGATGCGGGCTGCGCGGGTATATTCAGACGCGTTCTTATTGTCGCCAATAGAGAGTCCATACTAACTTGTACGGAACTCAAATATCGTTCCCATAAAACTCTTCCCTGTCTTCTGAAAGCTAACAAATCTGAATCCGATATTGCACGGAGGAGAAAATGCAATTCTGTTATACGTGCCTTCGGCAGTGATAACACGGCACGTCGCCAATCGAGCACCTCGTCGTAAGGTAACCGGCTTCTGTCTCCGCCGAGAATCACTGGTATAGCTCCTGATCGTAATGCTTCATACAATCTGGCTTGTAACAAAGCAGTAGTAGCGTAGCTATTATCGCACGGGGCAAATATTAGCACAAACGTCGACTCTTTCAAAAGCGATCGCCGTGATCGGTCAGTCCCACAGAGCGCCCAATCGCCGATAGAAATAAGAGAACGCTTCTCAACAGGCGGGTCACAATCGAACTGCAGGAAGAATAAATCAGTTGCAGGAGTGACACTAGACATATTTTTGAGAGAATCTATTAAAAACGTATCATTATCTTTACTCGTAGACGTGGTCAATGATTGTGAACCCTGAAAACTAAATATCGTTTATGAATGTACACAAAAACTCCAATACCCATTTGTAAAGAAAAGCAAACAAAATACCTGAGGAGATATTTCCGCCTGGCTGGCGCCATAGGTGCACAATCTGCCCATACGTCTCCTCCCGGCGGGCCAAGAGCGGGAGGAGTGACCAAATCAAATCCTAATCGAAACTGCTGCAACGTAAACGTAGACTGTGCTATCATAGCCCTTCCAATCGAGGCCCCAGAGAAAGCATCACCCGAACCCACTGACAACTCGCGTCTTGCCAAATTAAGTAATACATGATTACGACCGTCTCCTCCCCAGTACGGTAGGCTTTTGATTGCAGTTTCATTCAACATCAATTTCAAAGGCTGCACAGTAGGTCTGCAAACAATTGAAGAAATTACAAATACTAACATAAAGGTTGTCCCATAAGCCGACGTCAAGCCGAAATCGAAAGGAAATGAAGGGAAACAAAAAACTATTACCCAAAAAATATATGTACATTTTTAAATCATTAAGATTGTGTAAGCATAACTATGTGATATGAGAGTATGATATTTCTATATAATTATGACTACAAAACTTTACGTTTGTAAATTTATTTCATCTTCACATTTCCGGGAGATACTATTCTGTAAACGACAGACAAAAGTTTATAACGCCAGGGCCGGGTTTTGAAAAATAGCAGAACTTTTTAGAAACCATGAACTCCAAATTATTACTATTATAAATCAGACTTTTATCGATCATTTTTAAACACGGCATTATGATCATGACAGCCGATAGACGCACTCCTGCAGGGCATAAGTATCCCCCGCAAAGATGCCCGATCACTCGATTTCGGCCAAACGTTAATTTTTGGGACCGTGCATAATATGAAACAATTATTCAAAAAAAAATACTTACAAGGCAGATTTTTCTAGAGGAAACGATTCTCCGACGAGAACTAGGTATAAACACGCTTCATTTGGATTTTGTGTAAGGTGCGCATTATAACTAAGTGTCTGACGTAACGTAGTCTTGAGGAAGCCGTCCACTTCCGCACCCGCCACAGGAGCATATATATCAGGGTCGTAAAAATAAATAGGGAATCCAGAAGTCAATGAGCATCGAGAGTGATCAAAACAGGAATGCATACGACAGTGAATTTCTGATGCGGGATTTATAGGGGGAAGGACAGACGGTGGACTGGATGGAAGAATTTGCGCAGGGGGAAAAAGTTCAGGAGTATCTCGACGAATTGCTTCCAGCTGCGCTATTCGTGCTTGATCAGCTGACACCCTTAACCGCTGCAATTCAGCTGTAGCTCTTGCATATTCAGCTTTAACATTGTCAGCCTTTGCACTGGCTGCAGCGGCCTCTCGTTGAAGCCTACCACGCTTCTCTTCTAATTCTCGAAGTTCGGTAGATACTGATGCCTGTGATGATAATCATTGTATAATTATAATATGTGTAGAGAAATACCTTTGTACAGTAATAGCTATAACTCGGAACATGACCTATATAACTTAAATCCTTTTAGAAACATTAGTAATTTTTTATGCCCATAAAAATAACTAGTGCTAAAGAGTTCTTTTGAGAGGCTCCTTTGGTAGGCATCACTACTGCATCACAACTTAGATGATCATATGTTGTATTTAAATGTTTTTATAGTATATTTATAATAAAAATACTTATTACTATTAAACAATGCTCATTTAATCAAATACCGATATTTGGAAAAGATAAATCATTATTTACGTAATATCATCAACTTGTCACCATTATCTATGCTGGCCATAAGAAACTTTTCTTGTCCATAGGTCATATCACAGATACAAGGTACCTTCCCGTTAGATGATGAAATTACTTGTACTTGTATGTATTATATAATACATGATCCAAAGTATCATTTTGTTCTCTGTAGCAGATGTGGGTAAGCTATGCTAGATAATGTATACCCCAAAATTATGGGCCAGAGGTAACTCACGAGGTTAGTTTCCTATTATGTCACCTATGTTTATAAAAAGTGTAGAATGTTTGTTGAATAATTTGTAACAAAAAACATTATATATGTTTACAAGGACTTGGCTTTTCTTTTATACTATGATATTTTAATTAAGAGTATTAATATTTTACTTTTTCAATTAAGAATTGTCACTTACCTTAATTCTCAACATTTCTTCTATCCTCAGCTTTAGATCAACTAAATTAATTGCAGAAACATCCCCAAGAGCCTCCAGAGTATTTCTCAGTGAATTACTTCCCAAGTTAACAGTTGCTGTTTCATACTAAAACACAATTTTGCTATTTCTAAATACTTTATTCTTTACTTATTTTTTAAATTTATTTATTAATCATTCTTTCTGCATATTGAATATTGGCAGACTTAATACTGTATAGATATTCTCTATCAGTCAACCCCGGATGGTGCAGGTAACAAATAGGCATTATACAAATAAATTAATATAATTAAAAACAAGAAGTTCATTAAAATCATAAATCCAGTAAGTGGTACAGATCATCAATAGTAAAATAGTTTTAACTATAATAATTATTCTCTTGCACAGTTTTAATTCTCTAGGCTTTAAAGGTAAACCCCAAAATTTCAATGTCATTTGTTATACAGGTGATTGGTTACAGGGGTAGAATATTTAAAGGTGGGAATGAATGCATAGCTCATTTGCTGTCAATCAATGTATGGTATATGTATATGCTTAGCTCCATATGGCCTATTAACTTGACTTTAGATTAACTTAGAGCTCATATACAAGAAATTTATGAACTAAAGTTGAACCATCATTGACTACTATGTAGCAATTTTAAATGACCATAATGTTTGATAGGGTTAAAGGGTTAAAAATTTAAATCAGCAGTAATCTTGGCTTCGACAATCTTCAGCAACATGACAAAATAAAAGGGTGTATATTATAAATGTTAATTTTAAAGACAAGTAAAGCTGAACGATTACAATAAGCCAATGATGAACTCCTCTTAGTAATAAAAAGTTTGGCCGATCAACCTTCTCAAGCTAGAGATATGATTAGTAAATTAAATATAGTTTACGATAAAGTTTTTTACCTTCGATAAATAGTAATGAGTAAAAAGAGGCACCACGAAAAGAATAACAGAAACCATTACTATAACGCGAGATAATTTTATATGGCCTAGCCACAGACAAAAACGTTCGTAAAATATCATTATTCAATTTCCTTTTCTATATTCTTCTATATTTAAGTTCTAGTCATTTTCAAAAAAATAAATAAAACTTGCTGATGTTCACTTCAAATATTTCTATAAAATTTCATAGTTATGTCAACGTCAAATTCCTAAACTCAAAGACAATTAGCTCTAAAACCAATTCTTCGTAAACAAAAAAAGCAAAGGATTTAAATGTATACAGCCTTTAAAAAAAAAAAACAAATTGGCATCAGTGCTAAATTAAGAAAACTATATTAAGAACTGAAATCTAGTTCCTCCTTTCCCTTTTCTTGATTTCGCTCAAACATTAAAACAAGCAAAGGATTAAGCACATTTAATTTTCATTAATTATCTAATTTCAATAATAATAATCATTCTCTGAAACAACGAACGCTACAGCAGGCAAATATTTAATCATGTTTTACCGCTACTATATAATTGTTACATTAAGAAGCGAATTATGCCAATTTAAAAGCTTCATATTTCATTTATGATCATGACTAAGGGATTATTTAATGTTTCTTTTTATAAATTAAAATACATATTAAAATAATTACAATGTATTTTCAAAAAATATTTTATGGGCTTCATCCATAAAAAAGTTTGCAACTTTGTCCAATTTTTGATGATTCAAATTCGTTTATACAAAAGAATAATTTGACTTTAAAAACTTCAACCAAACTCTAGCTGGTATATCCTATTTATTTTGGCACACATTTTGATGTGAAACAGAGAAAAAATATAAAATGAAAGTCAGATGGGTATTCGCATTTTATCTTTCTCTTAAATCTAATTGCTTTCAAATCACCGTAGTTGTAAGAAACATTATTTGTTGCACTGTCTTCTACGTATTTAGTATCAAAACCTTTTAATACAACTTTTTAAAGCAACTAATTACTTTCCGAGATTACAACGAAGATATAAACACAATATTGTAAGAAATAATTTTTTTCTTTAGTAAAATCACAATACAAAATCTTCAAAATTTATCATTTAAAGATTATCAAAAAACAATGTTTAGGATTTATGATACTATAAACGTCCGTTATATAGCACTATTTACATTTACAGAATAAATATAATAAAAATAAAATTACTCTTATATTTTTCAAATCAATACTATTAATTTCTGCATGTTTAGAAAAATGCAATTCAAATTCTTCGGTAGAAGCCTGAAATATATTTTTAAACCTCTTAATAGAATACAAATAATCCATATAATTAATTTAATAACAGTACTGTTGCTTAAAATCAAGAAATTAATTAAAAACTATATTTTCTATTACAGAGGATAATTGTGTTGGATTATATATTATTTAAAATAAACCAGTTATATGTTATTAATGTTAGGCAAGTTCAATGTTGATTAAACTGAGAAAGTGGATTAATAGAACATTGGTACTTATACATTATCAAATCATGATTACCCTGTTGAATAACCCGCCTTTTAATTGCATTTTCTTTTTTATGTATGTATATCTATATATATATATATATATATATATATATATTGATTTAAATTATATTAGCAAATTTGGTTTTGTATCTGAAACCTACTCCATTACAGCCATAGGTACAATTTGAATTTGCTTAAGTTGAATATTTTTATTTTTCAACCTGTAATTATGATAGTTCATGTGTAGTTTATACCCCTGTTCCGAAAACTTCGTATTGCATTTTAAGCATGTTTTATATTCACCAACGCCGCACTTATGTCTTAACTTCGAAATCATATTTGCAAAATATACTTCGCAGGTATTGCAATGAGGGAATTCTGGTAACGGAGGGTGAATTAGCTGCCTACTCTTCAAGTCATAAAATTTGAAGTCTTGTAATGTCAAACTTGGTTTTCCTTGATGTATCCTTCCATGTGAAGAAATACCAGTCTGTGATATTATAAGGCCACATAATATACATGTTGCTGGAAGTACATTAGTGCATTCACCATTTTTATGCATCAGAAAATTTCGACCATTATTTACAAAACATTTACAAGTATTGCAATAGTATATCTTGAGCCATTTATTATCCCATATTTTATTACTTGTTGTAGTTTTATTAAAGTAACCCTTGGAACTTTTGATCTCTTTTTTCTTGTCCATAATATTTTGCTTATAAATTACTTCTGTTTGTACAGTGATAAATGATGATGGCGTGATAATATTTCTTCTATGATGGTCTTTATGAGTAATTATCAATTTGGTATCAATTAGAATATTACATATTTTACACATAATATGATTGTGTGGATTGGTTCCACAGACTGAAAAATGCTCCATAAACATATCTTCTTCAAAATGTACAGTACATTTGGGACAATTGTATAAAATGACCTGTATAGACTCAGATATGCCATAAACAGTGAAACCCTTTGTTAGAAAATGTTGTTGTTTATGAAATAATTCATCATTCTTTTTGAAAATTCGATTACATAGTAAACATTTCCAATTGATTAAAATTTCCATATGACTTGAATGATCAGACGCAAGCTGAGAATTTAAAAAATGAATATCACACCTATTACACCTGAACAGAGCAGATTTTAAAATGCCTTTAACACTGCTCCTTCCAGCTAATGAAATTAAAGATGGGTTGTTTTGATCAGAGTTTGTTTGCAAAGATGTTTTGCAATTTTTATTTAACTTTTGTCTTTCCTTATCTTTGGTTGATAATTTTGTAAGTGTTTTTGTTACTGTATAAAACAGTAACTTGCTGTGCACTTTATGAATATGTGAATTATAAGATGTAATTTTTGTAAATTCAGATGGACAAAAGTTGCACTTTGGATCATAGGGAATCCCTTTTAATGGAGTATTTCTCAATAGTTTATGTTTCTTCAGTAAATGGTTAGAACCGAATTTACGGTCTCTAAAATAATAAGAACAAATTGGACATCTGTATACTAACATTGTTAACTCAGAATTAAAGGACTTATTGTTTTTATTTTGGGTAGTGTCAATTTTTGTTTCCTTTTTAAGAATTTTTGACTCAGTATGAAATATTTGATTTACTGTCTTATTCTCTTTATTAATAATCTTTTCATCATTTTTTGTCTGAAGGGATTCATATAGATGTTCAATAAGTAATTGCATGTTGGGAAATAATAGATTACAATGAAAGCATGATTTTGAATAATTCTGAGTCACATTTTCATAATTTCTGAGAGAATTTTTGATCCCATTATTTTTTATCGTGTTTACTTTGCATTTCTTATTAACTCTATTTCTTAAAAAGTGGATATTTCTCTTATGTTTATATAATCCTGAAAGTGAGGCAAAAGTTTTCTCACAAACACTGCATGTTAGTTTAATAGTCTTTGTAACTTGGATTTCACTACATTTTGATTTGATATTTAAATCAGATTTTTTATCAGTAGACACACTATGCAACAACTTTTTATGTGTTGCATAACAATTTTCGTTTGAAAAGAGTGTTGAGCAAATATCACAGTATTTGTTACAAGTACTTAAATATGGTCTCAAGTTTATTAAAATAATTCTTGCATTATACAGTTTTTCAATAGAATCACAATCCTCCTTTGGGTCAAAGTTAATTTTTGATCCCAGTATTATTTTGTTCTTTAAGGGAGGTGAGACATTTTTTCTACCATATACATTATTTTTTCTATCATGTGGCTTAATGAAATTTTTGGTATTATCTAAATTTTCATATTTTATTAGCATTTTATCACTGTTTGAATGCAGAGTTATGGCAGAACTGTTTGAATAATCACAAAAATTTTGTCTTTCTTGTTTGTTAACATTATTTAACAACAAAGATTCTGAAAAAAAAAACACTTTTCATTAATAAAATAAGAAAATAACCCAAATTTACAAAAATTTAACACAACTAGCACATATTTTTAAGCAGTAGAAATTGTTTATAATTCGTAATTAAAGGGAATAAATATTATTAACAATTTTGTGGTTTTGTCTCAATCTAATCCAATAATTTTTTTTATAAGTGGACTTTTCATCAGCTTTTAACAAATATTCCTTAACACTGAAACAAAATTAATTGCCTAATACATAAATTTTCTAGGCTACTGGCATTAGTCATATTAACATAACAGAGATTATAATCGACCATGGTGTAGAAAAAAACTGAATAATTTGTATTTTACATTTATGTTGGACCCATTTGTTATGCAAATCAGCAATTGACAATAATGCACTAACTAGAAGTTACTTTGCCAACTTGGAAATTTTAATATGTAAATCAATATGATAAAAATATATAAGTATTTGAGACCTTATAAATTTAATTATTAAGGGATGTAAGTTACCTATAAAATTACTTATGACAACAATAAGTAAATTTATTAAAAACAACTATTAAAATAAATAATCAGAACTCATAATAGTTTGTGCAAAAAAAAATTTCTTTAAATGATTTTTTTATTTTTAATGCACAGAAAAACTTTGTGAGTTAATAATTACACCATTTAAATAAAAAGACTATTTCAGACAAATTTATACATAAATATATAAAATACAGGTTAATTGTATAATGGAGCTATAAAATTAATCAAGTAGATGTTTTTACTATACATTAACAATTCTTATTGACTATATAAAGTCAACTGGGAATATAGCAATAATAGATGATCATATTTTTCCTTTATATTATTTTTAAAACCAAATTATAGGTTGTTTGATGACATAAATGGTTGCTGAGGACATAACAAAATATTACAAAAACAAAATCAAACAATACTAACTATTGGGGACAAGAATTAAAAAAGATATCAATATAGAACTGTTTGTAAGAAATTCTTCCTGATCGGTAACAAATACAAAAAGACTATTAAGGTTTAATACCAAGAGAAAATGATTTCGTCGAGCCCTATTTCATTCATGTACATAAATAAGAAATAAACTAACCATCAGGATATTCTCTCAAAATTTCCTTTTTTACGATTGTCAAATCTGGAAAAATACTTTTGATGTTAGGATTGTCCAAAACATCGTGTTCGTCGATGTCAATATCATCAGCCATTTCCCTGAAAAATAAGACAGTTACAAAAATTTTGAAAATTCTCAAGACATAGTTTAATTCACTTATATATACCTTTTATATTTGTAATCGTAAACTAAACCTAAATTAGTATTTTTCAGCGTTAACTCGCATTCGTCATTTTCATGTTAATATTACTGTATATTGTTTTCGAAGAAATCTGTAATGTCTGTACTTAGATGTTAGATTTGACACAAAGATCTTACAGCAATTGTATTGTTTTCTTGCAGACCGTGCAAGAACGTATATGTTATATGTTTTTAATAAAATAACATCACTTTCTTGTTGATAAAAACTATTTTGTAAATAAACCCGTCTCTACCCTTATAACTGTTAACGAATACATGATACCACAGAGTAGTTAAGAGAATTTAAAGGTGTAGAGTAAAAAAAATATCTCTTATCTAATATCTTAGATGGTTTACGTTTACCTAATCCATAAGATGTAAGTACACGTGGTGGCAAAAATGTATAATTCATACTGCCGTAAAAATAATTTTTTACAAATATTCGCAACTTCTATATTTAGGAAAAATGCGAACAATCTTCTTTTAGCGAGAAGTGTACACCGAAATTTAAGAATGAAATTTAAAAAAAAAATTGTATTTGAAAATAGTTTGCGCCACTAAATATTTTTATAAATAATTATGGTGAACATTGTACCTGTTTCTGTGGCAAATATACCCGTCTCTACATCGTTTCTAGTTTCCCCCCTTTACTCTACCTCACCTCACAGCTGATCAAATGTCAATTGTCAAGAAAATGGAGTTTTGTAACGCATAATAAATTATGTTAAAATAATTTCAATATGAAATCGATTAATACAATTTTTAAAATTTGTGTGGGCTAGAATGGACAATACGACTCCATTTCAACCTTGGGCCACTGACAATAATACAAAAAATGTTAAAACAGAAAGAGAATTAGTGGATGACGCGAAACTTCATCGGGAAAATGTCAATCATCCAAAACATAGGCAAACTGCGTCTTACGATAAAGAGAGTGTCGTTGTTCCAATCAGTTCTCCAGAGCCATCGACTGTATCAGGAACTGACATTAGTCCTGGAGCCAGTAAACAGTCTAAGATGGACACGAGTAAAATAACTTCAATGCAACATATCGTGGAGAATACTCTCAGGTACTGCATACAAATTTATGAAGCCAAGGGTTTCTCTGCTCTACAATAAATAGTCATGAAATTAAATTTTGCCTTATTCCTAAACCTAATTCAGGTATAAGAATAAAAAAATTAAAAACTTTGTACACATTTGAAGGAAATTAATATTGTTATGATATTGAGATAGTTTCTTTAATTAACATTATATGGTGCTGAACAATAATTCAGGTTTATTTCCATGCATATTAAATAATCCATCCCCAAATATTACATATATCACCCCCATAAATAGGTGGTAAATATATAACAACTCAATGATAATACATAACAATGCAATGTTTACTTGTGGTAATTAAAACTTGTGTATTCTTTTACATCAGTTTCACAAATATTTTGTTACTGTGAGTTCTCTTATGGAAATTACATATATAATATTATTCTAGTTCTTACCTTTTTAATATAAATAATTCATTGATTTATATAAGAATCAAATAAATTAAATTACCAAGGAACAATACTGAAATTAAAAATATAAAGATATTGATAATGGGATTTAAAATCTTTATCTTAAACTGCTTAATCTAATATTAATTGGTTTCAGTGTATGTAATAGAATACTGATTCTTATATGAATTATTTTACATTTTGTTAATAATATCAGTTTATTGTGAAATTATTTACAAATTTTTGTCACTGTTAAACTGTTTTATACACTATAATTGCCAATGATAAATTAATCTAATGATCATGTATCTTATCATAATTTAATATTTTACAGCCAAGAGGGCCGGCAAAGGGTGACACAATTGTTAGAAGCAGTAGAGACTTTAAGTGGTCCTGAAAAACTTTTATTGTATCTTCGTTTGCCTACGGGCATACCTATGCATGATCCTTTGAAGCAACCAGTTAATCCATTAGGATCACGGTATGAAATTTAACATATTCACATAACAATAATAGTTATTGGTCAACTTTGTTGGGATTATTAAATAAATGTACACTTATTTTCAGAGCTGAACTTCAACAAACTGTAACATGGATACAGACACATTTAGAAGTCGATCCTGATGTTTCCCTACCAAAGCAAGATGTTTATGATGAATATATGTAAGTTGTTTTAATATATTATAAAGCCATTTATATAATAAAATGTTAGCTTAAAAAATAGATGACAAATTTAATGTCTAGCCATTATTAGTAATGTATTTTATACTTTGTCTTATGAAAGAAATTGGATATTTGTTACATATTTGTTACATGTTATAGTAATTTTAGCTAAGAAATTATGGAAGTGGATTCAATTCAATGCTAATAGAAAAATTGACAAAGAGAAATATTTGTGAAATCCATCTGTCCATAACCAGGTGCAGTTTGTTGTCTCACTCACACAAATAGATACCAATCTCACTGGCCCATTCACATCCTAGGATTTAATTGAAAGAAAGGTGTTAATAACCTTAACTTGATCAAAGTATTCATATTGTATTTAAAACTATTTCTACCTAGGGTGTTGTAGCATATTCTACTGTAACTCCTAATTTCAATCATATAACTAAATTATCTAAAATGGCCTGGACCATGAGACTAAGAATAATTTTAAATGAATATTGATAACTTTCCTTATAATATTTATGTTGCTAAATATTTGTGTGTTTTAGGTTGTCTGTTATTGAAAAAATCTATATATAATGAATAAATTAGGTTTGGGCAGGATTATGTTAGCTTATATAATATTTATTTACTCTTTTTTTGAACATACTTCTATTCTCTAAGAAATAATTAAAGATATATGTTACACAGTTACACAAAAAATATGCAGTACAAAGAAATTGCATTCTGCAAAGAAACTGTCTTTTCACAGAATGCAATTTCTTTTAAACAATCTTCATTATAGTTTTATACATTTTCATTATAATAGTTTTGTTACTCCATCCTAGCCTTCTAATTTTAATTTCGGTCATCTATATACGATATCAAAGGCAATTCTTAATGAATAATGGGTTCTTAAAATATAATAAATAGTGTTTCATCACTATTTACAAATTTGAAATCTTGTAATTACTAAGCTGACGAATTTTCTAATTTTGCTGTGTATAACTTAAGTATTATGTACATTTCTGTTGTATCTATTTTCTTCCAGAGCACATTGTATGAGTAGTAACATGAAGCCTTTATCGACAGCTGATTTTGGTAAAGTTATGAAGCAAGTTTATCCAAGCGTACGTCCCCGTCGTTTAGGAACACGCGGTAACTCGAGGTTTGTTGTCTGTTTTAATTTATTATTTTAAAATTGTTATAAAATAGGTCTATAGTGCAGCACTACACAAAATGTTTTAGTACAAAAATCTATATTAACACTTCTACACTCTTGACACTTGAACTGTTTCTATGTTTCATCAAATCCAAATTTTTATTAAATTGTAGTGCTATCGAAACCGCTATTACGCGCCTTACGTACGCTCGCGGTAAGATGGGGTGGAGTATTAGCAGTTCCATACCATCACTTTGCATTCTTGGCCACTTTCCCTCGGCGAGACGGGGTGGAGTATTAGCAGCTCCATGCCATCATTTTGCATTCTTGGCCACTTTCTCTCGGCGAGACGGGGTGGAGTGTTAGCAGTTCCATGCCATCACTTTGCATTCTTGGCCACTTTCCCACGGCGAGACGGGGTGGAGTATTAGCAGCTCCATGCCATCACTTTGCATTCTTAACCACTTTCCCTCGGCCCCGCCTTGCTGTGCCTTCCTAAGACGTTTTGTAGCACTGTAGTAATGTCGAACAAGAATTATGTTCCAGGTATTGTGCCATTTGGCGACGCATTAACAACTATTACAATTTTCATTTGCATAAATATTTAGAGACTGTTCATAAAAAAGTCAAAAGTACGACATATTTGTAATGTACAGTTTTATAAATAATAAAATTATGACATTAACAAAATTAAAACAAAAGCTTTTATTTAGAAATTAATTTGACCTAATATGGGTTTGTTTTGATTTTGTCAGTATGATCATGAGGGTTCAGGAGGATTGAAATCTTCAATTATCTTTTTTTTTTTTTATGACCCCCGCTATTGCGGACTTTATTAGCATTTAATTTATTCACTTAATTATTTTATTTTCATTCTCTTCTCTTTCATTCTTCACATAATCTTACATTCTGTTCTTTTATACCACAATTCTGCTTTCTTTCCCTTTTGCTCTGTTTTACCATTCTTTCATCCTCTTTTCATTTTACATTTTCTTAATTTCTAGTTTTGTTGTATCACATTTTTATCTTTATCTTTATCACAGTATAATATTATTTATTTTTACATATCTTTTTTGTTTTTGTTTGTTGATGCCTAACTTTTATTTTTTTCTATTGCATATTGTATAATTCTTTTGCAATAACTGAGGAATTCTTTCATGGTTTCTTTTCCGCCTATCAGGAGGGTATTGTCGTAATCTCCAATTATCTATTTAATTTACATTACAGGTACTGCTATGCTGGTCTTCGTAAAAAGATCAAGCTGGAAGTACCACAGTTGCCAGACTTGGGAGAATCATCCAAAGTATTAAAAACTTTTTTATCTGCTTTTATTTGACTTGCCTAATAATTGGATGTTTAATTATATGCTTAATGTTTAACAGGAACCAACAGCCACTCACAGGGAAAGCGAAAGAATTGTTTGTGACTGGGCTGAAAATAAAATTGGTAAGATCATAAGTAGTGACATGGATCACACCCACATTTACTTATTATTAACGATAATAAAAACTATTTTGAATAATGGAAAATATTTAACGAGATCCATAGAACGCCGGGGTCGCAAAATGTAAAAAACGATGTCTTTATAAAATTAAGATGATATGTTTGCAGTCTCGTTTTGACTCCCGCGGTTACAAGCTGCTGTTTAATTTTATTTATTTGTGAAATAGAGAGTTCGTAATACTAAATGACGGAACAATGAGAGCTTTGTGTAGAAACTCCCATAAAAATCTAGATGCGAAAAGAATTTATATATTGTCAACATCGGAAACGTTACTGATTAAAAATTGTATGAAACTTTCAGGTTTGAAATTTGGAAGTATAGGAGAGCTGTCGCGGCATTTGATGTCAGTGGGAGCAACTCAAAGAGCACCGATTGGGCCGGCCAGTAGTTCTCCTCCACCATTAAGTCGCGGTATGAAAATATTTATTGTTATTTGAAACTATTCTAAGAAATTATTCGTATAATGTCGTCAATGCTAAAGACCAATATAGAAGTAATACTTCGTATTTTTTTTCTTGCCAGTATTTAAAAATGTATTTTTTATATATTTCTCTGAGAGTAGAATTTGTGTAATTCATTAGGATTCAAAATCCTTTTAATTTGTTTTTATTCTCGTGCCCATTTCTTGTTTGAACTTTCGTCTTTAATCTTTTTTAACTGAATTATCACTGCATTTCAAAAACAAACTGTTAACAACATACACTTTGCATTATAGGACCTCCAGATGATGGCTCTGGGCGACAACTGATAAAACAATTGAAACGAAAGTTACAAGTTAGTATGATATTTAACTTATATTTTTATTGTAAAATTTTTATGATAATATCTACATATAAATAACTCATAATGAATATTCCTTTTCTAGACACAAGGAACACCCGGGCGACCAAAAAAAAACAAAAGCCAAGAGGTAACCGGAGAGTCCCCCCCGTCAACTTCATATGTAAGTCAGCACGCTTCTGTAAAACACGAAAGCGAAATAATTTCAGAAGCCAGCTATGGGTATCAACAACCTTATTTACCAGTTTACGATGTACGGCCACCATTTCCACCTTACGGTGCCCCACCTCGCGCTCATCCGCCGCACATGACGCCAACACCTCATTCTATATCGGTACACGAATATCGAGCAGACCCTTACGTCTTTGAACCACCTTACCCTTCGCCTGATCTAACATTACCTACCGATACGACCCACAATTTACCCATCAATCTAAGCAGTAACGCTTCTCTTGATTTATCTACTGAACGCACCGAACTGCAACGGCGTAGACCTCCAGAACCGCCACCGTCTCGACTTCCACTTCCCGGTAAAAAGCTTATACTTGAAACTTACCAGAGTGAAACACAGGCTAGCTCTCCTCGTTCTTCCCAAACCGATACGCGTCAAACACACCATGTCACTGAAGAATTTCCGAGATCAGAGTATTTGCCGAAAAAGATGAGAGCCGCTGAAATTATGGGTGGCAAGTTGGCTGCAGCCAGACAAGCATTGTCTACTACTGAAACTGCTTCATCATCGACTTCTGTTATTACCGATACATCTTCTCTTTCCGAGGTTGGTTTTTTAGAGGATCCAAAAAACTTAACGAGCCGGTCCAAAAGCACCGCCGCGGCGCTGGCTCGGGAGGAACAGGAGGCGGCGAGTCCGACACAGCCGGTGAAAGCTCTGACGCCTAAGTGCGAACGCCCCAAATTACGTAAATTATACTATCGAACGAAGGCGCCTTCCCCCAGTAAAACTGATTTACCAGAACAAAACACCTCGCCAGACTCATGTTGCGGCTTAGTGGATATTAAAACTGGTATGATATGCGAAGAAAAACATTCAGAAATTTTAAACAGAGAGAGGGTAATTAGTATATGTAATATAGATAAACACGATCTCGACGATTATCTTAATGAAGGTAATAGTCAGGAGCACGAGGAAGAATTATTGCAATATTTTAACCACCGCGATACCGACCACGATGCTTCGATGCAGACCAATTCGAATGTCAATGCAGCACCGTTTTCAGAAACAAGCCAAGACCCGCAAGACGAACATAGCCAAGGAAAAAGTGAAAAAATATCACAATTGCGAGAACTATTAGCAAAGAATTTGAAAAGTCAAAATGGCTCACAGAACGTTACGACAAACCAAGATATCCATTTGCCAGTAGATTCGACGCAAGAAACGTTAGATAAATCAAATGTTAACGAAGGAGCTTTTAAACCGATTGCTGGAACTAATGTAACAGATATGCTGAATGGTTCAGCTATGCCAAATCCGGTTGAAATCAATAGTAATAACAAACATTGTTCAAATTCTAATAACAGTGCTTCTGTGGCACTAGAAACGGGTACTCCAAATACGTTAGTTGGTCAAATTGATGGAACTCATCTTTATAACGGCAATTGTCACGAACCGCAGAGCCCTACAACGAGAACTCAGCAATACGAATTTGTACCGATATCAGACGCATGTCATTCACCTGGTAATTTTCATTGTAAATCACCTTTAGGATTTGGTGACAGAGGGCATAGTCCATCAAAAATTAACAAATCAGTGATCATGGGAGGGTCCCTGCAAACCTCTCCAATTTCACACAGTACAGCTGCGAGTCCTTTTGTAAGTCCCAGAAATACACCAGTACCTAGGTCTCGCCTGTGTTCTAGGCCGACTCCTAAACTTAATGGAAGGAAAAGGCGAAATCCTCTATCACTTGGGATGTCTGATTCATGTAATAAGCAATTTGCGGTCCCCAACGAGCAAAAGTTTGTGACTAAAACATCGGTTCCGGGTTCTAATGTTAAATATTGTCAGCCGATGTCAGCGCCTCCATCGCCAAATATAATTACTCAATATAAAAATCAAATGCTACAAAATACTTCCTTTATGTCAAATGGCACTAGCAACGTGTGCTTAAATTTTGTCCCTAACTCACTATTTCGAGAAAATGTGAACGGAGATTTAGCTCAACCTTTATCCGCCGATCCTTTATCGAGAGAAGTAAGTCAATTCTTCCAAGAACCAGTAAGTTATGGTTTGAGTCTGGATACTTCATACAGATCTCAGTCTGTACCTCTCAAACCTGGAATGAATAATATCGGTGTGTTAAGCTTTAACACTACTCCTGTTGGATCAGTACCTCCGACACCAGTACCGAATGAATTTAGTGACTTTGGCTCGCTTGCTGACACCTGTGATATATCTAGGGCGGGCCTAAATTCAGAAACATTAGATAAAATTTATGATGCAATAGATAGTAGTAATGACGTACTTAATACCGGTGCAACGCCGAGTCTTTTGAGCTCCAATGACACTTTAAGCAATGGTTGTGATACGATGCCCGAACAACAAATATTAACCGATGACCAATTAAACTCCTTTATCCCCACAAGTAGTGAACTACTCGATAGAACGAGTCAATTTAATGCGTTTGGTAACGATGCTGCGTCTACCGACAACGTCGAGGAATTTTTAAAAAGAACTAATAGTATTGAATTAGATTTATCTGATTTAGTCCCGGATAAGAGTAAATACTATACGTCGCGTTCGGTACCGAGTACACCGCTGCCGTACAAACGTACGGTTCCCAATTTACAAATCGATTCTCGGCGTTCTCGGGAGTTGTTTTCAGCAGATAATTATTCTAATGGTCCCAACGGTATATCCTCCAAGTCTGTACCATCGACACCGCAACTTGCTGAAGAAAGAAGTGTTTTTAGTTACAGCAACAGAGATTTTCTAATTAATGGCAACTCTGTGGAAATTTGTGGATCGACACAAATTCAAAATATTGTAGATAATGATCAGGGTCTCTCGTCGCCACTGGACATGCTCCGTGAAGACATATTAGCACCATTAACCTCATCCGACTTGTTGGCAGATCTTGATAAAATGGACGGCACTCCATACGTTGACCTCTAGTCAACCAATTACTTGACGCGTAGTTTTTTAATTTGTACAGCCATATACCAAAATGTTTGGATATATCTTCGGAGTACAATATAATATTTTTGCCTTCAGTGAAGGTTAACATGTATTCATACGTGTGTAACGTAGTTTAAAATAAAATATGGATCGCACACTCCCTAATACCAGAGTCAATAAAATGCACCATATTATTGTGATAGTTGTAAAATGAATTATTATTATTATTAACGTCTTCATTTTACTTGGATTTTTTAGAAACGAGTTTTCTTTAAAAAAAAATCTGGAATTGCCTATATGAAGTGTATATTGCAGTTAAATAAACATTTTCTCTGGATAATACTTTTCTTTTGGAACTGTAATAGTTAGCTAGAGGCTGTAACAATACCTTTTAGAGTTGACCTGGTATGTGCCTCATGACAATACACATGCTTATTGTAAGTTTGATTGACATTGACATCGAAATTTTGATAATTATGTACTTTATGTATAGGGTGATGCAATCAATTTTAATTATCTGATATAATATATTAGGTAATAAATTCCATCAAGAGGATAAATATACTTGTTAAAGCTATCTAGTATACACAGACCAACCCAGCGTGCCAAGCACGCTTAGAAATTGTAATTGGTTTTCTTAAGATATAGATAGTATATAGTTTATTATAAATGAATTTATTGTAAGTTAGCACAAAGATTTAATATATTTTATTATCGCATAGGAGTTTTACTCTTATATACTAAATTTACATTTACTGCATTTAATGTGGTATGAAATTTTTAGATTTTATCGTTATAATGGCTACAGAGAGCTTATAAATAATCTATGAAATCAATTTTTATTAAGTATTAATCTTAGATTCAATAACAAGGCCGACCTAAAAACTATCATCTCAGAACTGAAGCCATTATAATGGAGCTCTTGAGTTACACTAGCAAATTGAATTTGAAACATATAGCGCTGATGTCAATAAAATAAACAAAATAAACTAGAATGAAAGTAAAATCTTATCCGCACATTTGTTATTGATACTGTAAACTGGTATAGAGTAAAAAAATCACTAGGACATCTTAGTATTTTACGTCACTAATAATTTATTTGTGGCTGATGTTTTTGTTAACTACGATAAATAGGTAAACAAGAATTCCATCAATTATTATAAAATAACTTTCGTACAACTGTCTCATCACCGACACATAAAGAAAATTATTTAAAAAATTTTGTCACTTTATTAACACAATAGTTTTCCAATATAAATGTAAAAATATAATAACAATAAAAAATATTTAAGCCCCATCAAAAGGATGCATCAAATTAAATTTATTTATTTGGTTGCGAAACTGCAATATTGATTGTTTTTGTAAATATTATGTATTGAAAACACTGCTTTTAATTTTCTCTAAGAATAAAACTACAGCATACATTTCTTCGCGCTGACGTCAACATCGAAATGTAAATTCAAGGTCAGCCTTAGGAAACAAACATCCCAGCTAAATTCATTCGCGATGACATTAAATTTTAAAATCGATTATGAATATGTTTTTGCCACCTTTTATTTTTATTTTGTATATTAAATTAATTGCGATGTAATAATAATATTGTTATAATATATTGTTAATTTTCTTAAATATATTGTATTGTTTTCGTTAATGATTCAGGATGATAATTTGTAATTGATTTCTTGTATTTGTGCCTACTTATTGGATATGCTATACATACCTACCTTCGAATGCTAAAAACGATTGTAAGGATTAGAGTACAAATGAGACACTGATTTGACAGGGATATTACATACATTTATATAAGTGAAACCGAAGACTGTAATAAAGTTTGTAAATATTTTCACCTTGAAGGAAATAATTTTGAAAAGATATTGTCTCGCGGCGTAGATATACTCCATCATAAAACTGGTATGTTTATTCCAATTTGGTGCAACTTACCAAATAATTTGTACCTAATTATTGTTAGTGTACATTATTGTAATTAAGAGTGTAAATATTTCATTTTTGTGTTACTTTGATGTAATGCATTATCACGCCAGTAACATCCATCATACCTTTCATATTATACGTTTTAAATACCAAGAGTTTATTAAGGTTATAAGGCCCAAACCATCACTTTTTGTTACATTGTTATGTATGTCAAAAGAAATATAAAAACGTATCGGTAATTTTTAAGGTACATGTCAATGAATTCATGAAATGTATAAGGTTTTTCATCATAAACATAGTGTCGCTAGTGAGAAATTTATTTTTATTGGGTTTAATCGTACTAACTTTTTCAAGACATATCTGTATCAAAAATATTAAAAAAAAAACAATGCGTTCGTAAATTCAGTGTAAAGTTAATATTCCCTGAATTTGTTTAGATATATAAACAATTTTGTTAATTTAAAATTCTCTTAAGTTAACGTCCTTTGTGAAATGATATAAGGAAATATATTTTATCATTAAAACATGTACGAGGATGAAGATATATATGTGCAAACTATTGGCCAAAAACTTATTTCGCTACAAAGAAATTCAACTATCAAGGTAAAAAAATATACAACAAAATTATTAATAAAATTTGGAGGCTAAATGTCATTATATTAAATAATGAATTCGACAAAATTCGGACGATTTTATTTAATGTTATTTACAAATTAAAAATATTTCGTGTTTCATAAAAAAATAATACAGTAAGACCTCGCTCAACGCGTAAAATACGTTGCATCAAAGTAGAGCATAATACGACATAAGTATTTTCTCTAACTTTTAAGAATTGTTAAGTCATTCACAATGGTTGTCCTGATTGTTGAAGTTGCCAAATTCAATGCAGCACCAATTTGAGATTGACGTTTCTTCTAATCTTCTAATTACTTACATTTTCATTATCACCCACGATAAAACTGTATTAAACGTATTATGTAAATTTATACTTACAGCAATGTCAATAAATGTTTCAAATTCCAAAAATGCGTCTGTTCTGCACAGCAGTAAACAAGAAACACAACCACACTTTTTGGGATTATATATTTACATATTTAGAAACCTAGAGCTGCGCACAATTTCGGGGAATTCCCCGGTTGAAATAAAAGTGCTAAACCAAAACTGTTAAGCGGGGTCTTATTGAAGAGCAAATTAAGCCTTTGATTTTTATATAAATTTTATATAAAAATTAGCATTATAGGTTTTTCTAAAGGCACAGCGACAATTTTTAAAGCTTAAAAAAATTACTAATAGTAATTTTGCATTTATATGCATACTAGTAATTTTTTTATTGTTTTGTAGCATGAAATTTTTTAAGAGAAAAAATTATTACTGACATCATTGTAGAAAAAAAATTAATTTAAAATTGTTATTCCTTTGTAACATAATGCTTTGTCTCAATGAACATTATTATTACTATTATTTATATCGCTTAAAAGAATTTGAACGCAATTATCAATAGTATGATGGAGATTTTGTTACTAAATGAAAATAATTGTTATGTAAATAAATTTTAAATTAGCCTGTATAAAAATTCATGACACTGTACATTTTACTACAATTACGTTGTTCCGTTAATATTATTGTTTTAATTTTTTAAAATGTATTAAAATAATATAAGATTTAATACTTATAATTTAGGTAAAGTATCCATGTTGTTAATTAGTCTTATGGATGTTGATTTACACCATTTGCTATGCAGTGATAATAAATGGTACCATAGTATTTGCCTTATTACTTTAAAATCTTCCTCTTCGTTCCAACTACATTTAAGGTGAATCGAAACAGATTATAGATTAAAGTTTGGAAATTTGTCAATGCAAATTTTTGGCACAAAATTATCAAGTTTATGGACTTAGTATTCTGATGATATGAGTTCTGGCACCCTATGTATTTACATCATAGAAAGTTAAATACAGTAAAAGGTGGACATCTCCTTTCTGGTTTCCTTTTTACAGGATCGATAAGTTGAAAAGTGTTTTGGCGATGCCATTTTTCTAAACGGATTTATAATAAAACTTTTCTACACTTCGTCATCATCATCATATTAGCTAATAGACGCCAACAGCAAGTCGCAGGCCGCCTTTAAGCATCGCCGCGATGACTGGTTTTGCCCTGCACCCATTTAACGACTTCCTGAACAATTGAATCCACTTCCATGGACTTTAAAAAGGTCGTCTAATCCACCCTGTGTGTATGGACGTTTTTCGCTGCGGTTGCAATTCCGTAGTCTACTGACTAGGTCTGCGACTGGTCGACTCAAGATGTTTAAGACGCCATCTGGCTATCTGTTCTTTTCTTACACAAAAATAGGAACGCATTTTTGTACACATATAACAACCATAAGTAACATCAACTATATAATTTATTTATCTACATATTGAATTGTTAAGGTTTACAATTCGTGTCAATACTTAAAATAAAAATGACATTTTAAATTCTTAAATTTTTTCCGACAATTCTGTTGTCACGTGCATATGTCTCACCAAACTAAATTAACACACAAAGAATGAATGTTGGACAATAATAAATTAATAACACCATGCTTTATGTAGTAAATGTTATTTGATTTATTAAAATATTTACTTACAATATTGTACATTTTTCATAAAATTTTCAACAAACCATTCAGGTAATATAGGATCATCTGCATAAACATAATTGTTTGTTGTTTGCACTGGTAAGCCTGGTCTCCATTCAAAATGCAAGCTAATTAAAGGTAATGAAAGTAAGTTACGGTATGCATCTGATCCATATTTTTGTTTTATTTCTCTTGATAAACATCTTTTTACATAAGTTAAAAACGTTTCTAGAAAATTGAAACAAACACTTGGGTCCCAGTATTTCTGTAAAAGAAGAAGTTAACGGTATAATGCCGGGCACATAGATAAAAAGGTTTTTGTCTTTATTACACCATCCAAATAAAAGTTGAAAAAGTTAAAATTAAATTATGATAAATTATATACTATTTCTATGTTATTAAGTACTTTTTAATACAAATAAAATAAAACATATTAATTGTTAAAATCTCAAAAATAGTTTCCTCCTTGTCGTTTTTTTGGTACATAATGTAATTTATGACAAAAAATTGGACAGAATGAAACTTAATGATGAAATTCAATGATTGTTACTGATAGAAATAGTTTACTTCTATTACAACAATAAAATTTTATGTCTCAGTGTTTGCCAGGTCTAACACACATATAATTTGCAGACTATATTTTATTGCCTCAATAATTTGCAATACTTATATACTAAAGCTTACCCTGGATATTTTTGGAAGGTCATTTACATTGAAAACCTTCAATTCTTCCACAATTCCATCATCATTTCGAAAACCACATAAGATTGTGTTCACACCAGCAAGAAATGATTGACACCACCATTTCTTAGTTTTAAACAATCTGAAAAAATTATTTTAGTAAATTTATAATATTTATAACTATTGAAAATTACTCTAATTATTATGATTTGTAAATAATTCTCAGTGTTTAAGAAGTTGGATGTACAGTGAGTAATAAAAATTAAACCATACATATGTCAAATAAGGTCATGAAATAAAAACCAAGTGCTAATATTTACTTCAGAAAATATTTAACTCAAATATAAAAGGATACTTGGCAACTAAGAACAAAAATATAACTTAGATACAGTTAGACTTACAATTGTTAAATGCAGTTATAATAAACCCATAAATATGTCTCACTCAAAAAATTAGCTTTCATAATTAATAAATGCTTACACTCTCTAGCATTTTCAAGGTCCATCACATAAATTATTAAAGTAAACTTGGACCAAAATAATTAATTATTTTTCAATCTAGCAAATGACTGAAAATAAATTGATAATATTTAAAATTTTGATAATAATAACTGTTACCTAAAATTTCTTTCCTGATTTGGAAATTCGATATGTCTATTAGTTTTAACCTCAATGAACTCTTTACTTAACAAGTATTCTATAATATTTTCAAAACCAACATTTTCATCAGGTTGTGTTTGGTCAAGATTTTTGTCTATACGAATACCATCCATTTCTGCACCATATACTATGCTATGATTATTTAAATTTGTTTTAAAAACTAGTGAAAATTCTTTATTTTCATCTACAGGTAAGTCAGGATTGGGATCCTCGTAAGGAGATTCTGAAAAAAAAAGAGAATCAAGAAGCAATAACAATTTTTAAAATATTGTATACTTGATATATCTTTTCGTTAGTTACCAAAATTTGAACTTATACATTTATTCTATGCCTTAATCTTCCACATTCATTAATCATATAATGATTTAAGTTGAATATTACCAGATAAAACAGACTGTTCAAATTTGTATCCCCATGATGTAAATTGTATTTCTTTTTCTGTCATAGCCAGTTTCTTTTTCTTCTTTTCATCAGTATCTCTTGCACATAAATAAATGTTACCCTTGAAAAGCACAGCAACTATCTTCCACCCTTCTTTCCTTTCATATGGGGTGCAACTTATACACGTTAATAAACCACGATAACAAAAAAAATGAGCATCGTCCAAAACTCTTCCAGGACGAAGTTTTAATCGCATTTCATGTTGTAATAAAAACTTGAGTAGTTCTGTCAATTTTACATCTAATTCCGGTGGTTTTCTTATAGCTTTATCTATGTGTAGATTTAAATCTATGTAAACTTTTTTATTTTGAATTGTTTTAGCAAACATAACATTTTCGTAACCAATGTAACCAATTATTTTCGGTTTCGCGAAAATAGGGAAAGGTTTTTCATAAAAATGTGTATTCGTATGTAACTCGGGTTGCATGGTTAAAATATTTTTATAAATTATTCAAGGTTAATAATATTCCTTTAAGTTTCAGTATATCACCTTGTAGCGATCACGCTTCGTATTAAAATAAATAATTGTTTACGTTTCGTGGATTGTCTTAATTCTGCTAATGTCATATTCCTTTCTATAGTTTATGTCAAAAGTTGTGATAGCCGTATTTCACCGTTTTGAAGTATAAATTATTACTATATGAGTACAACTTATATCTTTAAATATAACATATGTCTTGAAACTAGCGGGATGTCTAGCTGATGATAAATAATTCCCAGCACAAAAAATACAGTATTGCTCAAAATGAAAATCAAATTAAAAAACACCATTACCCTTTATCATGTAACTCTATATTCACTAAGTGATCGACGTTCCAGAAATTAAAAAATAATATTTTTAATTTATTACGTACTTAGTAAAAACTTAATTTTTACATGTTTTGACCGATTCGACTTTTTTAATATCTATATAATAATATTTGATCATGGCTCTATGGCTTACAGCTACAGACACGGAATTTTATAATTTAAAAAGCATTTAAAGTAGCGTCATATAATGTGTCAATGTCACGTTAATCGTTGTAATTTAAAATATATAGTTGGAATGCATGTTTGTTTATTTTTGTGTGCACCGTAGAATATCGTTTTAGCTCATACTCATACAAAAACATCGTGTAAATAAGAAACAAGTATGACAAAAACGTTTCAAAAATGTAGGTTGTGCTTAAAACTTGGGGAGTTTTGTTCCATTTTTGATGATGATGGTTCTATTAAATTATCAGATATGGTAATGGCTTTTGCTAACGTCCAGGTAAATTTATCTCCGTTATTTGTACATACAACCATACTAATCAGTCATTACCCTGTATCGCTATTTAACGTAAAATAATTTCTCATAGTGCTTATTACTTCACTCTAAAGGACAAGCATTTGGTATATTATATAACTTTTAAACATATAACTTTTCTGTATTGCTTGCTTCATACATCCGTAACCTATTTATGCCTTCATAGTGGTTGCTTATGTCAATAAATACTACCAATGTAATAGGCATGCACATGTTAATTTTTATGTCAATTATGTTGCAATGTTTATAAGTTTGTATGCCAAACATTTGACATAATAGGATCGAATTGTATACATGTTTCAAGGATATGCTCAAGTAATATTAATTTTATTAGGAGAAACATCTTATCCTCTTTCACCTTCTGTACTGTTAGTTTGTTTTGATTTTGAAATAGTCATACTACTGTGTTTTGTAAATAGTAACATTATCCCAATAGATGTTTTCTATGTTTTGATATAATATTGCTGTTAGTAATTTTGAGAGTCCTCTTTTGTTTTTAATATGACTATCTAGACTTAAGGTAGTCATATTAACTTTAGGTCTGAGAGTGTATGTTTCCAAACAACTTCTTGGGCGCTGAATCTTTATGGCTTTATAGTGAGAGAGAGAAAAAAGCAAATGGGGTACATTATGAAATACCTACATATTAAAGAGAACAATAGAGAAATAATGATTTTCTTAAAATAGGGACGGTAGTCTAATCAATGATAAAAAAACTATGACTTCCATTGTAAAGTAAGTGCTATGTAGTGGATCTGTTAACACTTCTTAACTAAGTTTAATCAATATCTGTGGAGTCTTAGAAGATGTGTGTGGTTTGGATGTTATCATTACAAATTACTGCAACCTTTCTTTTGATTAATTCTATTTTCTTGCTTGAGTTTGATCACTTGTTAGTATTAGATCTAAATCCAAATTGAAGTTTTGTCCTAGTAGTAAAAGTCATGAAGAATAGTGCTCTTTTAGTTTCACTGTGTATATCCTCTCCTCATTGTTGTCTTTGGAGTTTGGCTTATTACATGTTGTAGTCATGAATTTTTTCCCATACTCTTCATAAGATTTCTTTTAGTCGGCATGTAGGGCGCCAAATATCATGATTGTTTTCTGTATCCAGTCTTTTTAACTTGATTCAAATTTGTGCTACTGAACAGAGATGAGACTGCACAAAATGTATAAATGTAACAGATAATTTTAGTGCTGTGATATAATATTATACTCATTAACAAACATTTCACTTTTTTGCAACAAAAAATAGTAAAAACCTATGTGACATTATGATTTTAGTGTATAAAAAATATAATTTTATTGTGATAGCAAACCCAATTGGATAATTATTCAAGCAATGACATTTTGCTACAAAATTTCACTATTAAATATAAAAACTTTTTCCTGATCTAAATATATGTAATTATAATACAAATTATATTACTTAGCTGCAATGGTGTATTGGAATTAATTTTAGATATTTGAAGGGGATGGTTTGTCAGATCGGGTGTGTACAACATGTGTGGAAAACTTAAGCACTGCTTATTTATTTAAACTCCAATGTGAAAGAACTAATGAGTTGCTCCAGAAAAATTCAGGTAAGCTTTCTATATTTAAGTCAATAATTTTATTACACATTAACTACTTCAAATAACATAGTATAGTTATAACTTGCTTTTTTATTACAGAAGAACAATTAGAAAAAAAATCATCTCCACGCTTGGATGACTTTTACAATCAAGAATTTCATATACATTCTGATAATGGAATCACTGAAGGTGAGAATGAACAAAATAATATCAGGGACTATCATAATGAAACCCACTTAAAAACCATTGAAGAAATAAGTGATGAAACTGACAGTGACATAGATTCGGTTAAATGTGTGTATTGTAGCCAATCATACAACAATTATGGTGCACATACTTGCAATGTTACTTGTACGATTGAACACAATGAGCTGCAGACTTCAGGTACAGGTTCTGGGATTGGATCTGGAAGTGGGAGTGATGAGACTTTAGTTGCTACTGATATTACTCCACCAATAACCCCTACAAAGTCAAGTTTACATGTATCAAATCAATCTGCTCAAGTAAACATACCATGTGTGCTATGTGAGAAAAAATATGATAATTATGATGACTATGTTATTCATCTAAATAAATGTACAACCAATGTAAAATTACAGCATTTTGTATGCCCCATGTGTCATGAAATTAGTTCAGAAAAATTAATGTATTTGGAACATTTGAAAGAAGCCCATTTTAAATTGGTTAGGGCATTTTATGATAGAGGAGAAGATTGTGTTGATTTTGCCCCTGTAATTGAAAAAATTAGAAAGCCGAAAGTTGTTCGGCGCCAAATTGGTTGGTCTATAGAAGATATTTATCAAGAAATAGAATGCCGAAAAGTCGAGGATAAAGAAACTCCGAAATCCAGTCCATTTAAGTCATTTTTGTCCAAAATAGGCAGCGAGTGAGTTATATCAAAATTTTGGCATGTCCGATGTCAACCTGCATTACAAGGTCTACTTAAAGCTTATACTAACATGATAAAGGCTATAATTGATTTAATGCTATAGGTACTAATTTCTGGCTATATTGGTTATCAGCAAGCTTTGGATCCATCTATTTATAGCATTTACTTCCATGGGTTATGTGATATTATTTTTTATTATCTAAAGAGAAAAGTAAACAATTAACATATGTTTTTTTAAGGACTTCCAGCAAACATAGCACTCCAAAAAAGGTTAGCTTTCGAAACTGGATTGAAACAAGCAAAGCGAAAACGTCACAATATTTGCCATTCCGTAAATATATTGAAAATTATAGACATAAAAAGAAATCAAACAATTATGCCCCCATCAATTCTAAAACTGTTACAAGCACTGTAAGGGCCACATTTCCTGAAACTACCTCAGGTATATTTTACCAAATATAGCATTATAAAATACCTTTAACAATAATGAGTAATTTAAAAATTAATACTTAAAAAATTACAGATAGTGATTATAATTCTCCCAGTGGAGCATCAGAAGAATCATGGAAAATGAAACAGAATTTAATTTGTGCATGCGACAAGAAAGTTTTCATGTTATCTGAATTTATTCATGTAAGTTAAAGGTAACATTTCCATAGGCTTTTCGATTTTCTCTGTATAAAATGTAGTAATGATAGCTTCAGAACTTCTGCCGAAAATCACTGATGTTGGTAACAAACCAATGAGACCAGGTCCAACTTTCTCAAGTAACCTTAAATTGGAATACCAAACGCATTTCGAATGAAAGTTTAAGCTGAAGTTAAAAACTGTATGTAAAATACGACACCAAACATTTCACATTACTAAAAAAAAACCCTTCCCTTTGTAGTCCCTCCTTATTACCCTTTTTGAGTCTTAATTCGGTCCTGGAAATGGTTATCTTCACTTTTTCTTAGCCATCTGTGTCACCTCTGGTCATATTAAGAGCTTAATCCCTTGTCGTATCTATTTACCTTATTTATATGTTGTTTTTTATTTTATATAATTTCAAGCTATGTTTATTATTATAGAAAAAGATGTACAACCAATTTCATTAGGTACAACTTAGTTATTGCTGAATTCTTTTAATAGTACGTGACTTCCAGGACCGTGATCGAATTGTGGCAATGATCAATGAATTGGGTGGCGTGGTTGCGGAAAATACGAAAATGGAAATGATGGCAACACATTTTATTACTGTTCTACCAAATGATACGTTCACGGGAATGATGGTCTGCTCGCTTGCCACTGGCAAATGGTTATTACACATCAGCTTCATATATGATAGTTTTCGATGCAAGAAGTTTTTACGTGTAAGTACATGTTTTTAATTTTTATTATGTAATTAGCATTACTAAGGAACTTTAATGTCTCATTAACAAAGTTCAGTTTATAGCGATATTCTGAACTTTGATTACCTAAAGTAAAAGTGTCACAAAGAGAAGCACTTATGTATCAAAAAGATTCCATGAAGAAAATGAGTTAGCTATATGGAGAATTGACTATATCTAGTTGTGCGAGTGAGACAACACTACACCTGCACAGGTAGATTTCAGAAATAGTTGTTTTATATATTAGTTATCCATTGAAACAATATTCATATATAACTTTGATAATACTACATATGTCCATATTGTAGCCATAGCTATATTTAGCTAGCATATATTTGGCTTCAAATCTATCATCTTCCCTTTGAACTATTTATTAGAAAATTAAACAAACTAAAAACTACAATATCAAGTATATATAGCATTAATGATATCATCTTAATTGATTTATGATTGCTGTTGTTGGTTTTCCTAACTTAATAGTTGGTATTGCAAATGTCTAATTGACTGAAAATATTAAAAAAAAGGTACGACCAAATATTTTTCTTAATTGGTTTTTGATTAGATTATAGGATATAGTCGTATTATTAGTCTTTTTGACTTCTTGCCTCAGCAAGGTGGTTACCGCAATCAAGCGGCTCTCATTTTGCATCAGAGTAGACTTTAATCTAGCTAAAAAAAACCCTTCATATCGCCGCGATCACGTTAAAGCACCTCCGAGTCCGGCGATGGTTACCCTATAGAATGCTGCCTCATTCTTCGAATGCTTCATCACAGGCATCAGGCTACTCGAGTGCTATATGTTATGTGCAATAATTTTCTTCCACAGGAAGACATGTACGAGTGGTTAAAACATCCTAAAATCGTAGAACTAGATGCAACTAATGTTGAAGTTGCAAAAGCAGCAGTGTATTGGCATTTGGAGTTGCAAGCTCCAGGTGCCAAATATCCCTTTGAAGGAAAGCAAATCGTCCTTATCATGAGAAAAAAATATAGACAGTACTACCAGATGATTTTCAAGTCTCTGAAAGCAAAAACACTAACATATGATCCAAGGTAACATAATTTCTGGTATATATTACATTATTTATACTTTTTACTTTTATTATATTTACCTCTATGTAATTATAAGATACACAGGATGATTGGAATAGGTATAAAAGCTTTAAAGGGTTATTAATTGATAGCAAAATATAGCTCATTTGCTGCCAACTAATGTATATATAAATTTGTGCATTAATTGTATAGGATTACTACTACTCATAAATAAGTTTCCAGAGTATGGGTCATATCATACCATTCTAAACCACATGATTATGGTATGTTCCCCAAAGAAATCTGTAGCCCCCCAGCCTATGTCTTGCAGTGGATGTCTGTAGGCTGAAATGACTATGATGACAATATAGGAAGAAGTGTTTTCAAAATATGGTTTATTGAATATTAAAATTAATTATCAAATTTGCAAATAATGATCAAAGTCAATTAACAAAGTTAAAGTTTATAGTAAACACTCTGACCCTGCAATCTTTGTACTGGACATAATCGGCCTATCACATTCCAAGAGAAAAAATAAATTATTGGGACAGTTTTCAGAGTGATCACTTTAAATAGCAAAGGCATGAATGTATGGTAAATCAGTTATACATTTAACCCTTTTAAGCCTGTATCTGTACTGTTGATTTCTTTGGCGGAATTGTTTACTATTTATTTTTAAATGATCCCTCTAATGTTTCTACTGTTGAGACACTAGCTCTTGCAAGAACAATAGCCACTTAGCAAATTTAATAAATAGTTGAACATTTATGAATGGATGTCCATCAGCGTATCAAACTATAATAGTGTCTATTCTTTGACCAGTTGTCTTAACAATAAGTCTTTTTTATTTAATTTTTTTGGGTTAACACAGCACCTGGTGTGTGCCTGTGTATTATAGATTAACATTTTTTAGATAAGTAAACCTATGGTTGTATTTTGTACAGCACACTCAGCTTGTGTAGTTGTGTATTATTGTCATAGAGAATAAAAAAAATTATGATAATAAATTTGAACTGTTATGGTGCACTTAAGGCCTTCACACATATTTATTTAGTACCTCAACTTTTCACTACTAACACATAAACAATCTGGTGAATAAATGCCTGTTGTAATTGTATATCAAAATCAAATGTTAACATATAAAATTATAGCCTTATTTAAAATGCATTTTTGAAAGTTTATGTTTGTTATCTCATTACATAGCTCTGACATGTTTTGTTTTTGTTTTAGAACACCAGGCAGCTGTTGTTCTGCTGATTATTGTTTTGTTGACATGAAAATAATAGAAAGAGTCAAGCTTCGTTTCTTCTTCCATCACAATGTACCTGTTTTTCCTTATCAATATATTCTGGTACATCTCTTGAAGAAGGGCCAAGTGAATGATGAGCAAAAATATATGCTTCAAGATAATTCTAAATTTCTTTCTGAAGAACAAGTATGCTTTTTGAATAATACCTTTTAATTAAAATTTTATAAATTAATCATATGTTAAATTCCTTTATTATATATTTATAGTTAGCTTTAATGGGGAATGGATATTATTAAATTAATATAGATATTTTATATAAATTGCCATATTTGAATAAAAGACTTTATATTTTTATTAAATATAACATATTTTATTACTTTGTTTTATTTTATTCATCATTTCCTATCCAGCTCACAGTGATAACTCAAGGTTAAAGTAAGCACACTAGTCTTTTATGTTTACCCTGTAATGAGTAATTGTATCAAATGATTGGTGATAATATAGATTACATTTAAAAATTGATTAGTTTCTGCTTTCTTTTGCTAAATCAAAAATGAATGGTTATTGACTTAATAAACGCTACGTTATTATATGTGTATATATATATATATCTTAACTAAATAGATACTGATAGAAGACGGGATGAGTTGAAGGAGTAAAAATTTGTCAAACACTACATAAGCTGCAATGTTATTGCAATTATTTATTTACCTTACAATAAATAATCCAACAACCAACCGTAGCCAACATAACTCCGATCATTCCCCATATTTGTTCGGCACTAGGAAAATCATCGTCTGGTTTTTGTTTAACTTCGTCACAACTACATAAGGAATCAAGTAATGTTAACCAGATCATAATTTCACTTAAACAAAGCTAACATAGATTACTTAGTTTTGTTACAGTGTGACAAATGTTAGTAATTAATCTTAAACATGTCATTATGTCTATGTATAATATGAAAACTTTTTATGTTATATTATCTTTACGGACATTTCGACAAGAGTTTTATAAACGTAACTAAAATTAAACTACTTCGATTTTAAACATTAACCGATTAATGCACAAAATCTTGAATAATAGTGTTAGTTAAACTAGCACAAAATGATATTTTGGACACCATTATTATATTAGAGATTATGGAGGTTATGGTCTTAAATGTTCATACATTCTATAATCCGCTATTATTATTTTAAGGCTCTAATACGAAAAAACATATGAAGACTGATGATGCTTTTTGTTAATTTAAAACCATTGCTTGGTGGTTTTTTAATATAATTGATCAACATATTGCATTAGTAAATATTTTTCTTAAAATGTTTTTTTTTATAGATTTATGAATAGTCGCAGTTGTTTTGCAATGAAATATATAAATTTAAGAGCAAGCACTTAATAAATGGAAGCATACTCGTATAACTTTCTTTGTAATCAGTTATAATTTTTGATAATGAAATTATTATGGCAACATACGAGTGAAAAAGTGGGGATGTCCTGTCCTTTACAACTATGAATTACTTACTCGATAGTTTTAGTTTGGCGATGTTTGTAAAGACATACCGCTGTCTCAAGTTACTACTTAACGTGAATCTATAGTTTATAGAATATCTTTTTGATAACAACATTAAGTATATAGTGGTCTCATATAGCACAAACATTTAAAAGTATCAATTACTAAACCTTAATTGAAGTTTAAACATATAATATGGGTTGTATTTGGTCATGTGAGGTAAGTTTCTTTATGTTCATAATATAAAAAAATCAAGTTTTTATTGATATCAAAGTTTTATTCATAATTTATGTATAGTTTTTAGAGGGTGGTAGCAGCGATGTTAGAAGCCGCAACAGGGTAAGTTTCAAAGATTTTTTCTAAGAATTCATTTGATAAATCTAGAGTTTGTACACGTTAATAGTTTAGTAATATGTTAAAATATTTGAACACTATCTGTCGAAAACGGACATCTATTTTACTAATTAGGCGTGGAAAAACATGTAGATGTTTCAACTGAATTACGATGATTTAAATGAATCTTTGTGCGTAAATATAAAAAGCAACTCGTATTATTAGAGGATAGGGGAATCGTTCAATATTATATTAAAATTATTCTCTTATATAATATTTGCATAATAAATAATAAAAAATTATATAATAATAATATTATGTATATATATATATATATATATATATATATATATATATATTCTATTTACAGACCCAACATGTACATAAACCAAAGCCTTGTACAAAAGTAAAACCACTATTTGGACAGTATAAATGTTCAGCATGTGGTCGTTCATGGTCTAGCAGACTTTGTTGGCCAAACCGGTATCAAATATGCAACCGATGCAAGAACCATGTTTATGCACATAGTCAGGTATGTTTAAAGTTATATTAGCATGTTTTATTCAAATAATAAATTATTAATTTTAACAAGAATTTAAATAGCAATTTTTTTTCAGAGAGAACTACTTCCTTCTGATATAAGGCAATCAAACATTCGTCAAGAACATAAAAAAGATCTTTGTCAGATGTGCCAACAGTTAGGATACTACTGTGGCAGTTTTGGAAAAAGTAATTCATAATATTTTAAAAATTATTCTTCTAATTATGTAATGAGTTTATATATTACTCAATTATCTACTTTATAACTGATATACTATCAAAATAAAGCAATCATAACAATTATCTTGAAGTTTAATGTTTTTCTTAATATTTATCCAATCTTCAAGCCAAGAGCAATAACAAATGATTAGATTCAAATTCCGATAAAAATGCTATTGCATAATTTCTTTCTTAGAAACTACTCTCTAACTTTTCTGCAAAACATCAATTGTGATTCCTATGCTGTAGAGCAGAGTTGCCCAAACTTTTTTTGTGTCATAGACCCCTTGTCATGTTTTTCCGTGTTGGGTAGACCCTCTTTTTACCTGATATTGATTTCCTGTAAATTTCTAACTGTAGGTAAGGTTAGTTTAGTGTTAAAAACTTAAAGTAAAAACACATGGTAATTTATGCATTTATTAATTGAATTTAAATTAAAATTACTCAAAATTAAATTTTGTATCTGTTATGTAAAATATACGAAACATTATTGTAAGCACTATGCAGTGCCACGCTTCAAATTTATAAATTCTTTTTCGATTTTAATAAATTATTATCAATTCTTTATTGTCTTTAATTACCTATACTTCTAGCGGCCGGCCCGCCATCAGTTCATGATTTGCCCGAGTGGCCTCTAGGCTTAATAAGCAACCATGCTGTAAAGGATATAATTTAGTTTTCCTTATAAGTGAATTACAGTAAAGAAACTCTTTTAGCTTGTATAATATGTGTATGTCATTTATCCATCTGATCCATTAATCATATTGTTGCAAGTATACAGTAAACTAAATAGTTTACTGTATACTTGCAACAATATGATTAACTAAATAGTTGATGTAAATTTTCAAGTACAAACCATTTAAATTTATTCTACAAATGATTTGAGGTAAAATTATTATTTACACTAAGTTTTTCCCTTTTACATGTTCCCAGGTAATTAATTAAACCCGAAACCGATTCTTAAAATTATGCTGTTAGAAATCGAAATAAATTATTTAATTTACAATATACTCAGTCTGTCACACATTAACAAAATAATAAGTCCATTGTATCATGAATTACATATCGCTCGCAGTATGTATGAATAATATGAATAATACAAATAAAACTGTATTAAAGAAAAGTGATTATAATTTTTTAAAATTAGAAAAGCTTAAGTAGTGTCCATCATAAAGATGTTCTGTATTAAACATGCAAATGTAGGACTTTTGATGCTGTCCCCTATGAAATTAGGTATATTAATTGTGTAATCATTTCTTCTTTCAGCAATGTAGCCCAAAAGTGGTAATGACAATGATTGGAATTCTTCTATGTCTGTGTCATCTATTGCATTTACTAATTTGACTATTTTAGCAACCACCGCAATCACTTGTTGGTCTCTCACAGGTTCAGATATGTATTTGTACTGAAAATAATTATTAGATGGTTTTGTACTTTAATGTTTATAAATGAATACTTGGGCCTTAAAAATTTGCATCTGGAAGAACTGTAGCCTACATTTATTAAACTTCTAGAAATTTCTTTGAAATTTCTAATATTACCCTTTTCAAAATCAAAAGCAGTTCAGTTTATAAAATCAAAGACATAACTGGTGATATAAATTACTAAAAATAAGTTAATTATTTAAAAACAAATATTGCATAAATTTAATAAGAAAAATAAAACACTTAAAAAAGTGAACATTTGGATGTTGTTCTTTGCAATATTATTCTAATTATAAACCTCTATATGACAACAATATAAGACTGTATTAGTTAGTACTGGTTAGATAGATAAAAAGGGGAGGACATAATATAATCAGTGTAAATACATGTATTTGTAATGTTATCCAAGAAAACAGTTTCAAATGATCATCCAATAAATTGCTTTTCTCCCACATTCAACAGTGTACTAGGCACAAACAATATGAAGATTTGTATTAAGAGACAATGAATATTTTGCTCTGGGCATTTTCTTTTATAAATAACATTCAACATCATATTAAAACAATTTTTTTATTATATTTACTTTTTTGATTACGTTGTTAAGTTTAATTTATTATAAAACTTACCCTCATTAATTGAAGAAAATTTCTGTAGCAATGCAATAAGCACGCCCAAGTAACAGCTGTGTGATTATTCTTTTCCGCAGTAGATATTAAAACTAATGCATTATGAAATATATCTATCTTTTCTGTGTTATTAAACATTGACATACTTTCCCACAATAGATACCATTCATTCAAAATTGTAGAACATAAGATCTGAAAACATTTTTTTATAACTTTTTTATGTTGCTTAAATTTCACTAACTACACTAAGCATGGAAATGATACACCTATACTTCAAGTTGTACAAGAAATTATGAAGGTAGTTTCATTGAAATAGAAAACATAAAATTTTAAAAAAGTATTTTAGCAATCTTTACCAATGGATAGGCAAGTGTAGTTTTTCCTTTCACTTGCACAAGTAAGTATTAGCTGTTGCACAGATCTGTTCCCAAAATATTTTTTAAAAGTATTTTTCATAACAAACTAACACTTAAAGTTTAGGTTTTAATGCATTCAATCCTTGCTTATAACAAATAATGAAATACAAGTATTATAAAAAAAACCTGGGTTGGTATATATAACACATAAATCATGTACATATAATATATATATATATATATATATACACTTATATATATATATATACATATATATGTATATATACATTAAAGAAAAATGCCTATAGTAACAAATCAAAGGTGAGTAGAAAAATTAAAAAAAAAAACTCACTTTTGACATGCAAAATGTTAACTTATTAACATCTACCCCTTCATTTACATGTAGACCTGTTAATGTTTCTAAGTATGTTACCCCAGATGGGGTAAACAAAATTCTGTAGTAGTACATATTGAATGGATTTTTTTTCCTCAATTTACTTTTCAACCATAACAATTCCTTTTCTGAAAACAATAAAATATTAAATTAAATACATATACTGTTCAGAGAAAACAGTTAACCAATTATTTAAATAATAATCTATTTATATGTGATATCCATCCTATGTATTGGCTTACACACACATGCATTATCTCTAAAATCATAAGTTCTAAGATGCTTGAGATTTGGTAGAAATATTCCATTCACAGAGTCAGGCAGAGATTAGGTAAGAACAGATTTGACGATATTCCACAAACAAGGGTAAGGTGAAACTGTAAAGGTGTTCATTAAGCATATTTATAAACAATGGTACTTAGGTATACAACTTAATATATATTTGTATGGCATGTTAAAAACTGCCGAAATGGATTTTATGTAATTATTATTATTAAGCTATATCTTACATTTCATGATAATTACAATAATTTGCAATTTCACAGTTTCAGTTTTAATTTCTTTGCATTAACTAAATTGTGTTAATATTTTCTTATTAATTAATGTAAGGGTCGGCTGAAGCGATATAAGTATCCTCCATCTTATTTCAGGGTTCCCTTTTTCTGGCTGAGCTTGACCATGAATTCTCCCGCAACATTCAAGATATCATTTTTTGGATTTTAATTTTGATTGGATTTTAATTTAACTGGTAAGCCTCTGTTAAACACTTCTTTTGTTGACCAATACTTGTTCAATGTAAATTTTATTCTTTGCTCAAATTACTAATCCATACAAAATTCAAATGATATTTTACGTCCTAAATAAATACACTCTTTCTCATATTCAAGAGTTGTATTTACAACATTTATAGGCATTTTTTCTCCATTTTTTATTAACCTTGTCTTTTCACTATTAATTTTATAATTGCACACAAAAGGCAATGTGATTTACATGAGATTATGCAAAGTGAGTGTAAATGACACGACATAGCGCCATAAACTTTCCAAGTAGGGCCAAGATCCTCACTAGTCAGAAACACGCATGGAGGAAGTTTTGACATATGTTACCCTTTGTAGTAATTTATTGGATTGATTTAATTGATTGCTGTCATGGGTGCAATAGCAGGTCCACAAGAAAATGAGGCATTATAAAATAACTTACGTTATAAAAAATATTTCAGATGGGTTGATGAAATTTTTTTTCAGTGCAAATAATTTAAAAAAAAATGAAAATAACCAATACAAAAACCTGTAATTAACATGATTAACTATTTTGTAAAAGGCAGTGGACCAATAACAGTTTGTAAACCTATGCTCAATGGTGTTTGCCTCTTGCTAAATTTCTTGGTAAAAGGTCTTATTCATTAATTACAAATATAATGTTTAGACTTTGAATATTCTTACCTGGAATATTAGTTTCATAAGTATTAATTATTGATGTTTGCAATTCAATTGCTAATTCTAAACATGATGGACTAAGAGCATTAAAAGTGTGAATTTTCCAACGAACGACATCCAACACTTGTGCCATCATGGCCAACATAGGAGCTCTGTATTCCACTAATTCTTTTAAATCGTAGATCTTTGTTAACATATTTATGTGAATATGGATATTAATTAATTTCATATGTAACATTGCCTCATGGAGATTTGGCATAATTATTAGGAGAAGAATCTTGGCTCCAGGAATTATGTTATCAGTTTTCATAAGCTTCATGAAATTAATAAAATGTTTTTGTCTTTTTTCAGAATCTAGATCATGTGCAATAATATTTTGCGCAGTTCTAATAACACATGCTTCAGTATCTTGAGTGTAATAAAAATTTGAATATTTACTTAAATATTTCATTATACTTCCCATGATTAAACATTGCTGTGCATTTTCAGTTGCCAAATAAAATATTTTTTGATAGACTTTTTGAGGACTTTGAATGAATATTGTTAAAATTATAGACAAATCTTCATCAGGAGTTGCTATTAATTTATTAAATATTTCTGTCATCATGTTATTAAATTCTACTGTTTCTAATTCGTCCGAAAAACAATTTTGAGTAAAAGTATTTTTGATTATGTTATGTTTGGTTTCTATATCACAAAACTGAAATGTTTTTATAGCTAATAGTTTTACTGCTTCCTCATTTTCAGTAAAATTATTCAAATGTCCAATACATATATTGTACAAGTTAAAGAAATCATCTTCTTTTAGAAAATTCAAATTTGAAGTTAAGGTTTTCACTAGAGACAAGTCTTGACAGATATCATTTTTTTTTAATAGTCCTTGGATCCACAGAGACTTGTCAAGGTCATTTTCAATGTTTTCAATAATGACTGCTGTGCTGGTAGTGTTAATAATATCTGACACCTCCACTGGCTTACAGGAAATTTGTGTAAGCATTTCAACAAGTGGATGATTGGCAACACTTTCACTATTGACAAGCCTATTACGTAATTTGTAACAAAGTTCTCCGATTGTTTGTTGCATATTTTTTCCTTTCTCTTCAAATTCACACCATGTGCAAAATATATCAACGCTAACCCCCATTACCAGTTCTTTTGACACATCTAACAAAGCCTCATGGCATTTATTTAAACATTCAGAGACCTCATCCTTGCTTTCTGCTGTTTTAATATCAATTTTATTGTTAACACTTTCCTCATTATATGTTAACATATAAATATTTATGTCTTTGTGGAGTTGAAATGTTTGTGTACTATGAAATTCTTCAAAACATTCATACAGTAAAAGAAGTAATTTATATAGACTTTCTCCTATGTATCTGTACAACTGATTTTGGTTTAGACCCTCCAACCTTCCAAGATTGGGAGGGCTAGAAAAATATTTTAAGCACTTTTGGAAAACATTAAATGCCAAATTTATTAAATTGATATTGACATTAAAGAAGTTTAGTCTGCATATTTGCTTGTAACATGCTGCTGTAACAATTTTAACTTTATCTGCACTCTCCATAGGGTTAATGTATTTCATATGATAAGTAAATGATTCTGCCACCTCAAGACTAAGTTCAGGACTGCAGAAAGCAATGACTTCATAAATAAATTTATCCATATGAATATTCCACATTATTTCACACATTAAACATTTTGGCACAGTAGGTATTGTCCAAATTAGAAAATCTATTCCATCCTTTTCTACCATGCTTTGTAATATTGGTAGATCAGCATTTAAAATTATGTAGAATGCAAATTTTCGTGTGGTTGTAATAGCATTTTCTAACAGTGAATTATTATTTGCATACTTTTCTTTCACCAAAAAGTTCTTTATACATTGGATTACTTCTTCAATTGCCCCTTCATTGCCTGAAATATAATGTTATAGTAAAGTATAAAAAAAACTTTACCCGGGTACTATTAAAACAATAGCACCGGACTTACAACCGCTTTTATAGTTTTGTTTAAGACATGACAAATTATTCACTATTAATTTAACCAAAATTAAATAATTAACGTTTATTACGGACTTAGTATTTTTTTTCATAGCTCAAAATGAACTCTAGTATTTTATACCTCCTCTCGCCGTTAAATTAGAAAATGAATTTATGTTGTCTGCAGACAGTATAACGCCCTGAAACGCGGTTAGTTCTGGAGTAAAATTCATTATGATTTTAATTTTTTCCTGTGTATTTTTAATGAAAAAAACTAATTTAATATAAATATGTTTGAGTACGCAATGTTATAACCAGAATCACAATTTGAATTGACATTGACAGCAGAAAATTTTAGGCTGTGCTTTTTTACTTAAGTCGATTTTACCATAGTGTTACACACTTTGGCCATGCTTGTTTGCTATTCTGTTCCTTGCATTTGTCTCATTTACTTATAACGTAAATAACATAAGTTGTTGATAACCATAAAATAACAAGTGCAAAAAAACTACTTTATAAACATGAAATTGAACAATAAGTTCCTATATGAAAATGTGTACATATAAAACATGCAAGTGCTATTGATATTTTTGACAAAAACATTATTATGCTTTTTTTAATGCCATGTTATTTATATATAAAAATCTTTACAAAAATACGATCTATTGTCCTATAAATAAAAAAATAACTATCATGATTAATATCATCTATTTTGAATCTACTATCCAATTAACTATGTAATTAGTTACTGTAACTTTAAACACGTTAAAGTTAAGATGGACGATAATTCCAAAGCTCATGTTAAAATGGCTAATTTTGCTTTTCTTAACAGTTATAAAAAGTTATAACGTATACATTTTATCATAGTTATTGCTCTTACTGTTGTTCATAAAGACAGCACCGTAACTCATTGCACTCGATCGTCAGACAGTCTAGGCTATCGTACCGTGAACATAGCTATCATACAAATATCTATAGTAAAACCGCTAATTGAATTTATAAATAAGACGACAAAATATAGGAAACCCTTCATTTTTGAGTTTTATTTTTCTAATTAAACGGTGAAGAACTATAATAGTTTTCATTAAAAACCTGATTGTATTCAGCTACTATGTAATAATCTTACATTAGTATTCCATCCACTATGGATGTTAACTTTATTTTGACATCGGCTTTGTCGGTGCCTTGGTGGTATTAATATATTTGTCTAAATAAAAATACGTAAAATTGTAGGATACAGGTAAAATAATAGAATTGGCACATGGCGAGTCTTATTTCGCCGACCTTCCTATTATCGGCCACCGTATACAATATCAACATTTAGGGATCATTTGATAAGAAATTAAGATCTAATAATATTATTCGGCGTTAAATATGACGTGTCGCAGTTCAATAATTTGTTAAAATAATATCAATATCGGAGGGCCTGACTAGTTGCGTCCGCGAGAATTAATCCTAAAACCTTGTACGTACTCCTTGAGTGGTGTAGTGTTGTAGTTCGCCTATCTTAAATCTGTGCAATAATTTGACAGACACTTTTATTTCAAATAATTTTTAGTACATTTCTTATATCATCTTTCAAAAGCTACTTTATTATATCTTCTTTCATTCTTTTCATTTTCCTTAAGTGGTGTTAAATGAGTAGCAATGCTAGATCTCCCATATCGATCTGTGGTCACGTAATCTGACAATCCTGCTTGCACGGAGGCATTAGTGCTCTGGGGATATTCGGATAAACTTAAAAGAATTGTACGGAAAGATAGGGGAAAATCTACCCTTACTATATCCCAAGAAAGTCAACATTAACAGTGACAATACGGATAAGGATTTGATGGGTGCTCCGACTAACATTCGGTTGTTAGATTCCAAACTTTAAAAGCGTGCAATAACACCGTGCACGGCTAATTAAAACTTTCACCACATTTTAAACAGCTTGGAAAAAAACGGTAGATAGAAACATATATTTGGCCACGACCCTCGGTCATGAGGAAGTGACAAGAAAAACTAATATCAACATCTTTAATGTTAACATACACAAACTGACTACGCACAGATATGACAAATATCGTAAATAAAAGTTTAAAATATAATATGTAGCAGAAAAAAATGCGATGTTGAATAAAAATAATTATTTATTTATTTTCGTAGTAAAGCAAGATTTTTTATAGCACTTTTAAATAAAGGATCAATTACTAGCGCTTGTTCATACATTTGAATAGCTAAATCATATTTCTTCCAACGATGATACAAAACACCTGAAACATACAATTATTTATTGATTAATTTAAAACAGGCATGCCTTCTATATAAGTTTACAATAGTTTAATTTAAAAGTACAAAATCATGTCAGTTTGCCTATTGCAAGTGTACATAGCCCTGGCTATAATTATGCTAGCATATGTCTAAACATAAATAACTGATTTTACAGAAAAAAATATTAAACGGGCCTCCTAATAAATATAAAATAAACGTGAACAATCTTTTGTATATCAAATTAATTATAGCCAAAACTTTACCGTTTTATTATAACTTTTTAACTTTACACTAGAGACAATTCTCTGTATATTTACTTATTTTTTCAAAATAATTGAACAGAATTTGAAACTTTTAAATGTTTGACATAAATATACAGTATATAAGATTTTATACTAGATCTTGTTAAATATAAGTAAAAAATACCATATCTTTTTGTTGTTATAGAAAACCACATTAAAGTAAAGAATAACAGTATGAAACTATAGGTCACAATTATTTTGTCGGATTTAAAATAGATTTGTTTAAAAGGCAGATATATGAAAATTTAGTTTGTTACCTACATATTGGCATACGAGATATCGTATCTAACAAGTTGTGGTGGCCATTGTACATAACGAATTTAATAGTACACAAAAAAATCGTAATATCAGCCGATAGACACTGCTTCTGCAAAACATAGGCCTTCCCAAAATCGGCCACGATGACCTGTCTTGCGTTGCCTGCATCCAGAGACCTCCCTCGATCTTGACTATATGATCTACCTAGCGGAGGGCCCATCCACGTGGCATTGATAGGCTTGTGGTTACCATAAATAAATTATCATCCGTCCGACCCGAGAAAATGTCCAATTTAAACGATGATATCAGATCTTTAACGCTGTGTTGTACCTATGATACTGGTTTGTTGAATCGTAACTTTATAACTTTGTTTATTAATTATGATAACATTTCAGGTATTGTGTTATTCACTGAAATTATAAGTGCGGAAACCATGTTTTTATATTTGGATACAGGCACGTCGCTAATATAGATAATTGCAATTAACTGGCCATGTATGCATCTGACAGGTAGAAATTGACTATGATATTTTTTTTTTAAATTAACATTTCTATATCGGATTAGCAGTCTAGTGACTAAGGACTGCCACTCGGAATCGTAGGTCACGGGTTTAATTGCCGATAGACCTGAACTTAACAGGAAGTACATATCATGACCATACTCTGTTGTACTATAAACCTTTAATTTATAAAGATGCTGTACTTACCAAGATTTGCATAGTGGATAGCTTGAACTTTTTCCTTGAACAGTTCAATTGCCTTTTTAAAGTACATTTCTGCTTCTTGAAAACGGTTTATTCTGCCGAATATATTTGCAATAACAAATAACAAAGACGGAGTACTAGGTAATTCTTTAAGCGCCTTAGGTATTATTTGTAACGCTCTTTCAGTTTGCCCTGTTAATAAAAAGCGATATTATTTTATTACTATTTTCACGGGATTTACCTTGAGGGTAGGCTATGTACGTATTCCTCAAAACGTTCAAAACCTCACAGAGCCGAATAATCAAGCAGATAGAACTTTAGTGGAAAATTCTGCCGAAAATTTGCCGTTCGATTACAAGTCTTGAAAGTGGTGTTTTTGGTATTTCAAGATTTCATGTAAATTTCTAGAAACTTTAGAGGGTATAAAAGCGGGACTTAAGGTTTAAGTTTAACAGTTTTGAATACAGTTCTTAGTTATGAAATAAACATCGCGGACACTACCTGTGTTGTCAAACATTGCTATTAAGTTATTCCATGCATGAGTGTGTTTTGGGTTGAGATTTATTGCAGCGAGCCAAGTTTCCGCAGCTAATTCCGTATTATTTACCTCCAAGTACTGTAAACAAATTCAAAATAACTTTAATTATGAATATTAACTTGTTAAATAAATGCGGTACGGTGCTTATCGGCCACAAAAGCACACACACAGCCGAGTGTCAACTTTAGTAGACGGCCGTAATATGAACGTGCACGGCCGAGAGTAGACTTTGACTTCAACCAAGAAATTTAAACCTAGCTTTGCAATTACAGCTAATTAATATTTACATTATATGAACGTAATGCGTATCCTTATCTGCGTGTCGCGATAGGTATGAGCCGGCTGAGTGTATTCACCTGTGGCTGTCGACTATAGTCGACGCTCGTGTCGCTGTAATTAATTATAGTTCAATGGTGTTTACACAAAAGGAAATTAATGTCTTTGCATAAGTTTGTTAAGATACGTATTCAAAAACTGAAGCTAAACCTTCACTAACTTCAACTGGTACATGCCTACGCCATACGGATCGGACAAGGACATGAACAAATACAATTGACAGCATTTACGCTCACTTTGTTTCTGAAAGAGGCTTATTGAAAAATTGTTCTAAATATGTATTGTTAATGGCGTTTTTCTTTTTATTATTTGTACTGTGAGATTACTATTTAACCAAATTTGGGTAATTTAAGTTAACCTTGCACTTTCAGAGCATATCTTAATTACCCATAGGACCCTCAACTCAAAAATGGACAGGCCACGTTAATAGCCAAATAAAATATATGGTGACGTTTTCGCCTGTTTAATTGAAATAATTTAGTAAAAAAAACTTCTTATCATTCATAAACAAGTTTCCAGGGAATGGGCAGCAGCGTCCTCTGCATATCATCATACCACACTGCGATTGGTATAATCCCAATATTTGGGAGAGGCCTAAGCCTTGCAGTGGGTGTCCATAGCCTGAAACGCTGGTATGTCCACGAATCTCTATTATTCTTAAAGACCGAAATGGCTAAAACGAAGACTTCTAGTAGAGCTACGAACATGTATATAACCAGTCACTTTAAGAAAAAAAAGGTACATACTATGTTTCTATATTTTTTTAAAGATATGTGAATGTGTATGTATGTGTGGATTAAATAAAAAGAATATGTTTGTAGAAACATATAGTTTTACAGTTTAAATCTTACCAAATTTCCTAAGTTGTACAAGCAATCTGGGTAATTGTGACGATAGCTAAGTGCATTGTGATAAGCATTTTGAGATTCCTTGTAACGTTTTGTATGAGCGAGAACAATACCTAGATTCATCCAAGCGGCTGGAAAATCTTCTCTGAAATAGAGAGACAATATTTTTTATTTGTATCTTTTGTATTGTCCATTTTGAATCATTTATAGTGGTCACTAATAAACCTCGTGAGAAGAATGTATAATATTCATCTAAAAACAATTTGATAGAATATCAAATTAAGCTCACTTATAATGGCATCATCTAACCGACGATCTAGATCAATCTGATTATAGTTTGGGCTCTTCTAGCATTCTTCTCACGATATACACAAGTATAATCATAAATGATGCCAAGTGAATAAAAATATGATTAAATAAATATATCCACTAGTGAATGTTTATCTAGCAGTAGTAAGTTAATAGTGTAAGATAAACCAAAATCCATACTTTATGCTAATAGCCTTTCTAAGATAAAGTTCTGCTTCAGTAAATTTCCTTTGATTTTTAAGTAAATTTGCCAAATTATTCATTGCTTGATAGTAATCAGGATACAATCTACAAATAAAAAATAATTATTATCCAAAAAATTATTTTGTTTCATGTCCCATAATGAAATGGAATTTTAAAACTGAGCTAAATGTTATATTGTATTACACAGAAAAAGAAAATGGTAGGAATGGGACTGGAAAACTAAGATCTTTATTTAATTATCAAAAATAGCTTTCAAAGAGAAAAAAAATATTTACCTACTCATATTTACCTAATAGCTTCTCTATATTCAGCGAGTGCCCAGGTGAAATTATGTTTGGCATCTGCAACCTTTGCTACATTGTAATGGATTTTAGCATTCAATGGACAGACAGACAATCCACTTATGAATAACTTATATTCATTTTGCCATTCTAGAGCTCTTTCCCAACTCCTTAAAGAATATATTAAAATTAAAACCACATAAACTGCAATGGCTGCCTGAAAATGGAGGATTTGAAAAGTTGTAAAACTGTTTTCTAGGAATTGTTATCAATGTAAATGTAGAATAATTGAAATAGTGAAAATGACAGGCTTTTCTAATTCATTATTAATGTCATGCAAAGTTACATGCATTTTTATAGTCAAATTTAATAACTATAAATACATATAGACCTTCTTCTTTTTCCTATTTAATTTACTGCAGATTTTTCTCAAACCAATTGCAATAAGCAAGCTATATCCAGCTGAAGGCAAATACAAGACTCTTTCAGCAATGACAAATCCAACAGGGAACAATATATTACTGGCTGGTAAAAATGGTATAATGAGCAATCCAACTGCTAAGATTAGAAGCCTGAAAAAAAAATTATTGTATAATTTTATTGTCTATTCTAAAAAATAATGATGTAAAAAATAACCAGTTACTTAGTTTATCAACAACAACCAAAAAGATTTATTGCTCATTTAATTATTTAATACACAAGGGCAAGGTTTATACTGCGTCAATTGATTTAGTGCAACTTTGAGACACATGATTACCAAAATAGATTAAAAATTTTGTTTAAACTCACAAAATCTGTACAAATGGTAGTAATGAACACTTGGCTAACAACAGCTACCTTTACAAAAACTTTCCAATACAATTCGAAAGTGAAAAATAAAAATGCCTAATCTTAATGTCTAAAACTATTGTATGTTACTACAAAGATCATTTAATACATAATGGTACATTGGTTTTTCAAGTATTATGTACAAACATTAAGAGATGCTTAATTAGAAGATATGTCATAAATATACCTGCTGAGAGGTCCTCTATTACTTTGATGTAATATCTCCGGTAAATGTAATATGCCATATATATTAAATGTGATTATAAAAAATATTCTATAATCAATCAAATCTTTAATAAGTTGTAAACATCCCATTGACCAATCATAACAAAGCCATTGTGGCCATATTAATATAAGGAAGTTTAAAAAATAAATATAGTTGTACATTGCAACCTGAAAATGAAAATATATATAGTTAGCATCTGGACTGTTTAATAAAAACAACAGTTTTTATATTTATTTATGTTCGGTAAAACATTATTATTTTTGTTAATCTTTTTCACTGAAATACTGTTTGGGTATTTCCTTGGATTATAATAGGTTTCAAGCATGCATATAGCCAGGCAACCGTTGCAGCTTTTATGGGTTTTTTTTTTTTTTGGTTAATCCATATAAGGAGCAAAAATTGGACAAAAGATGCATATTTACCTAATATTGGCCAGTTATGAAAGTTCTTTAGTTCAGAAAAACTGTGGATACAAATAAGTGAGTAAGATGACACTACAACTGCTTGATCACAAATAAACTTTTAAGTATATTTAAGAAGCTCATTGAGTCCTCCTAAAGATTTTTCTTAGCAATAAACTAGATTTGGCTAAAAAAATATTTATATATCCATAAAAATATAATGTAGAGTTAGTTTTTAATAACTTTAAGGGGTAAATGTAACTTTTGTTTTATAGTAGCAAAATCAAGTCACCTTAGTGAAAATATTTGAAGTAAATGCAGCTGGATTGTCAATAGGCTTAAATTCTGGTTTCATTCCACCCATTATAAGCCATCTGGCATATAATAGTGAAATAGCAGAAAAGAAAATTATTGCTATTCTTTTCCAAAGCTTAGTGTTAACTAGGAAAAATGTTTTCTTTGAAGAATGTTTTTCCTTTTTTGTGTAACAATACTTCAGCCATATGTCATAAATTACACAATATCCCTGAAAATAAATAAAAAATAATTATTCACATGTTAAAAAACTTTTAAATACCTTTGTTTTAATACAATTTCAAAAAATAATCAACCTTGATTATATCTACAATTAATATTAAAATTTTTGTACATACAATGTTCTATAACTGTATCTACACTAGTGAAATTTCAAAGCATTCATGAAATTATATAATACTATTAGAACTTTTAAATGATTCACTCGCACAAAGAATAAACTTATAAACTAAATTTAAATTGGTACTAGCATTTGATAATCTATTAGTTTTCTTTTTAATCACATCTATTTTGTTTATAAATTATGACAACCAATAACTGTAAAATTTGGAATTAAACAGGATAATTATACTTGACATTTTTTAATACTAAATGAAATATTTTCATTTACTTACCAAAGCTGTGATTCCATTTTCCTTACATAACATTGCTATACCAGCAAAAATTACTGTACTTAATAAAAATAAATAAGAATGCTTAATACTGTTTATTGATTTATCATAGCTAATAAATGACAAGAGAAATGTAATAGTAGCTAATATATCAGCTCTACCAACAATTCCAGAAACAGCTTCCACATGAATTGGATGCACAGCAAATAATGCTGCCGCCAAAAGACTGATGTCAGGAATTCTATCATTAGAAAGTTGAACTCTTTTTACCATTACTTCATACACATATAATAGCAATAGACAACATAAACTGTGACAAAATAAGTTAGTTATTTTAAAATGCAATGCATTAAGGGCTTCACCACTTGTTATATAGTTAAGCCTAGAACAAACATTACTTTTAATACTTTTATAATATATATAGTTATTAAATTTAAGGCAATGTTTAGTACCTGAAAGACAATGTTGTGAGAGGCCGGTACGACTTGTGACTCAAATTGCTTTTTATATTGGTGCCCCAAAAGTCATTAAAAAACGTGCTAGTCCAGATTTCAGAAACGACATCTTTGTTGTTTATTATTGCTTCCGTGTCGTCAAAAACAAAATCTCCACTTAAAGTAGATAGGAAAGGAAAACAAGATAAACAAAATATTAGAATATATTTACGCAACATTTCTGTTAAATATTTCAAGAATTATAAATTATGATTAATTAATAGATATTTTCTCCAATTTCTTGAGGTTATTTAATCATTTTTCTTTATAAATTTTTGTTTTTATATATACAGTATTTCAGGCACACTAAACAAATCATTGTAGCGTAATATTGGCAGACAAAACAAGTGTGGCCAGATATAAAAAATATTTTGTATAACGTTTTGAGCATTTTATGTTTAAGGGCAGATAATATTTGTTTATTTCAAATAAAAGGGAACCTTGTACATAGATAACAAAAGGTCTCAAATATTATTTATAAGTAGTAAAAAACACGTTTATAATAAACATGAAATAACGCTTGAACTAAAGATAGCTAAATCGTTTCGGTTCACGGTTAACTGAATAATGTATACGGCATAAAACTTGTTACTATATATTAAAATTTTCATATTCATCTACGTTTCAAAATATGTAATTTTTTGCTATCACCCTATGACCTTACTCTCTTCTCTTGAATGACTGAGCATTGTTAAAGGTATATTTAATATGTAATAGGTTGAAAAAGGATGCCATTGTTAAAAGGTCTTTTGCATCATGCGAATAAACCAACTTGTTACCCAACTAAACGCACCAGAACAGTGCTCTATCTTTAGAGGCGGAAAAATAAGGTTGAACTTTCTCATTAGTGATAATTTATTGTAAACTAATGTGACATAGAAGTAACGGTAAAGTTAGTAGCTAGAGGCTGCAGAGTATGCTTGATATCTAAAGCAGTTCTTGGGTCTCTAAGCGCAGCTGCCGCATGTGCTAGTTGTAACGCGCATTCTGGAGGAGCGGAGCTAGGTAGAGATGCGCACTCCCGCTCTAATGCGCTGCCCACGCATGTTAATAATTCCGAAAACCCAAGCGAAATAGCAGCCCGTCGAAGTCTATTAAGTTCCTGTAAAATTTTATATTTTGTTAATTATTATTTTAATTGATATAATTGAATTACAATTTATCATATGATTTAATAAGCAAATGCTTACACATATGTCTTACTAAAACGTGTGGTTTTAGGAAAAACAATCATAATTATTAATTTTTAGTTATTTCTAGTTTCAACCAATTAACAGTCAGTTACTCATACTAAAAATTATTGATAGTTAATTGAAAATTATACATGTTTTAAATTTTATAAACAACATATAAACCATTTTTACAAAAGTATGTATCACCTTGTAGAGGTGCTGGGTTTTGTCAGGTAGTTTTCGCGCGTGTCTTAATACTTTTTGTACGTCAGCAAGCAGAGCGTGAGGACGAGCCCATGCGCATCCTGAACCGCCGCCGCTGTATGAGCGCCATGAACGTACAGGGAAGGCGTCTGTAACCAAATATAAAAATATGTAAGAATTGGTTTCATAATAAAAATACACTTTATTTCATGTTGTTATACTACTTAAATAACTTTTTTAAGAAGCTGGATGCAGGGTTTTTCCTATTGTTCCTATAAGTAATCTGTGCGGGACTCAGCAAAGTACATCCTTTTAGGCGAAACTATGTAAGAAAAGGACCAGAATATAGCCACCTCTGTTATGTAGCAGTAGTCGTGCAATAGAGTGCACTGCCCGCTAGCCTGCTGATAAATGCATACTGCTGACGGGCAGTGCACTGTATTGCAAGACTATTGTTACGTAGCGGAGGTAGCTATATATTGGTCCTTTTCTAACTTAGGATGGTCTTCCGCAAAGTAACGCCTGAATCTATTAGAGTTGAAACTATCATGATGACCAATCATCTAACAATGAATTTTATTATTATACACCGCAAGTTTATTTGAGTTCTCAGATCAGGGTACATTTGGAATTCATGTAGCTGTATTTTAATTTGAAGGATGCCATTATGGGGAATCTAATTTAGATTCTAGTTTTGACCAAGATTGAGCTCTTCTGGTATTCTAATTATAACATCACAACTGACCGCTATAAATTATACATAGTGCATATACAGTATAGAAAAAGAAACTTATTGATTATTTGTTTAATTGGCAATGTTTCAATTTACCTGCTGTACTAGAATCATCAGCAGGGCCAAGCTGGTCCAGAGGACCAAGCCATGGAGCGGCAGCTACACCAGGTCTTAATACACCTAGTAACAGGCATGACCGCCTTGCTCTCGAGGCTTCACACCATGCTGATACAGTGCCCCACCATTCTGGACCAAGCTGTACTATTGCTGCCATACCTTCAACCTAAAATATAAATTGTTGCCTCACAGGTTTGAATTTATCAAAAATGATTCCAGGATGACAATGTGAAGGAAGTGTTTATTGATATATAGCGTTTTATATAAACACATACACACACACGCACACACATATACACACACACACACGTGTATATATATACTGATTGAAAAATTCTGATTCTACTTGAATCAGACTGACAATTGAACGCAAACAGAGAATGGGAGGGCTACCTTTTTTAAAGACCACTAAATAACTGTTACCCAACATCTATTAGTTTAAAAACTGCATTCTTCCTCCAAAATGTTATTTTCGAAAACATCATTATTCCAATTTATTAAAAAAAATGTATACTTTTTAAAATTAACATAACTTAATGCTCCTTTTTAAAACTTTTTTTTTAATATGTACTTTATTCTTTCTCTCAATGTTTAAACTTGAGAACTTATGTTCAATTCTTGTATTTTGGTGAACAAATTAAAATACCTTCAGTGCACCATGAAGCAGTACGCAAAAATTAGGCACTTTGCTAGGATCTGATAAATCTTCTTCAGTGGTTGTAGTTTCAGTGTTGGTGGATCCTTCCTGAATGAAAAAATACGAGATATTATACGGTCATAATATGGCAGGAAAAGTAGCAAAAATTAGTACTACTACATTTCACATAGCTGTTTTGACATGGAGTTGTGAGATATAGCCTAGCTAACTTACCTTAGTGGGGGTTTTAGGAGCAAAGCTCTCTCTATTAGTAGTGTTATTTCCAGATTGAGCTTGAGGTATGATAACATGCTTACTTATTGCTATAGGTGTTCCTAGAAGTAAATAGAAATTTAAGCATCAATATTTTGAAACTTTAAAATTAGAAAAAAAAAAAATTACACTGCTCCTTACCTAAATCTTGTTGTTGTAAAAATCCAATAACATGTATTTGATTGGAGATGGTATATGTAGACTCCAGGCCTTCATGGGATGCTGGCTGTGGAGCAGGAAACAATTGCACTCTCGTTTCTAACTGTCCACATTTAAGTGTGCACCAGAATTCTTGATATTGCTGTTCACACAGTTTATTCATTGCTGTAACAACCTAAAATGATTCATAAAAAATGTTAATTCTCCTTATTTTTTCTTTTCAAATTGTAAGGTCAAAAATACTAGGGATGAAAGACAAGCAACAGGTAGTTATCAATAAATTAAATAATTTCATGATCAATAAAAATTATTGTATTTGTCTAATGAAACAAAATATTTCTTTACAGCTTATTTGGTTCTTGGTTTACAATTATAATTGTCAGTTTACCTATAATAACTCTCTAAACTTTTATAGGTTATATATAGGATAGGCTGTTGCACTCCTTGACTGTTCGAACTATTAAAGTATTAGCAATATGCATAGTGCGAGTGGAAGGAATATCAACTGTGTATGGTTGACTCTATACATTAAAATGCCTGTTTCATAAGGCTTGTGCTGTTTTATAAAGTAATAAATATTAATAAACTCATACTAAAGATTTTTTTCAAGGTTTAACTGAAGTATAATAGAAAATTATAGTTAAAGTAATTTGACTCACTCCTGTGACTGAAAGTTGATCTGGACAATATATTGCACCTCTATTAATGCTCCCGGTGGAATTATTTGTGGTGTTACTGGCTAAATCTACAATTTTTTGATATAGTGGCATAGCTTAAACAAAAAAAATGATAATTAATAACAAGTTGAAGTAAGATTTAATAAAATACTTTTTATAAATTTTACCATGTTGTAGACATGAGTCGTGTGGTGATACAATAGGTAGAACATGAATTTTTGAAGGAAATGGAGGTGGTAATGGTAATGCTTGAATAATGCGATTTCGGCCTATAGCACCAACACCACAGCTTCCATCTGTTACCTTGAAAAATAAAAAAAAAAACAATTGCATATTTTGATGAGAAAAAAATCTACTTATGTTTTCTATACTTACAAGAATTGTTTGAACAAGTGTTTGGTAACCCCATTCTCCAAGGATAAGTTGATTGGCACCTAAAAGTGCAGCTTCAATGCATGTTTTGTCACCTTCTTCTAAATGAGCTAACTTTGACTTAATACTATCATAATCACGGGTAAATGGTGCAGTCACTGTTATCAGAAAATTAAGGAATAAAATAAGGCACATGTCATAGCTAAGAAGTGTTGATAAAAATTACACAATGTCCAGGGATAAAGTTAGATTTATATGACATTTTTATACTAATTTTCAGATACAATTTTAATAATCTTATGTTATAAAAAATGCAAGAACTTAGGAAACCTAGGAAAGTATTAGACATAGATTCTTTAAGTAAAAAGGTTAGTAATAGTTCAGAAAAATTGTACCAAAAGGTCACAGTCTTAAATATTTTGGTACCTTTTAAGAGCACTTGCTTAAATGTAAAAACTTATTTAATTTCGTTAGAGTTATAAATCACCTTCGTATGTGGATGAAAATGTTACTAAAGCGACATATTCTAGTTTTGCGTGTATTGTTAAGTAATCTAAAAATGCATTAATAGCCGCTGAAGCAATTGTAAGTCTTGTAATATTTTCTGTTGTATCCGACGTCGGCACTGGCCGAGTCATAGATAAAGATACATCGAGTAATATAGCCGTCGGCATTTTATACTTAGGCACTACAAAACTTTTAGTTTCATTGAGTATTTTGTCACTAATATACATAAATAACACAAAACATTTTTTATTATCTGTGAAAAAGTGTACTGAATTTTGAATGACGTTTTCGTCGGGAAATAAGTTTTAGTGGATATTTATTGCACTTACATAAAAACCGAACAAATACATATAATTTGAAATATCTACTTTACTCAGACCATTTTTTATAAAAATTAAAATATGTTATAAGCCTGAAATCTTTATTTTAAAATGACTATAATATTTAATATATTTTTTATTTTTTTAATTACCAGGAGTAAAGCTGGTAAAGTCATATTTCTGTAAGATTTTTGCCTTTTTCTAACAAATAAGTCAAACAGTGGTCATTCCAACATTTTGATCACTTCTTTACTTTGAATATCATAAAAAATATGAATTCCATAGTACTTATAAGAAAAAACTTAGATATGATTTATACACTACTCTTTTTCTTTTTTAAGAATAAAAAATTTTAATAAATACTTTTAGTGTATGTCTACGTACTCACTGTTTTTCTCAAATAAATTATACATGTAATCAACATGACTGAGTGTTAATTCTGTCACAAATAACATAGATAGTCATAAAGATAATCAAAGGATTGCCTTTTTTCAAATTAATTAAAATGTCAAAGAACTGTGAAAAACTCTTAATAGACGTTAAATTTTAGCTCTTCCCAGAATATCCTAGGCATGTTCTATAGGATTTATGTCGGGCGACCGTGCTGGCCAGTTCATTTTACTAATACCAACCTCATTAAGGTACCTATTCACTATGTGTGCAGTTTGAGGCCGCGCGTTATCATGCATTAAAATGAATTCACCGCCAATGATTGGAGCAAAAGGCATAACATGGGGTTCAAAGATGTCTGTTACATACCGTTGTGATCCATTTTCAATGATCACTAACTCTGTGCGAACTCCCAAACATATGTCACCCATACCATTACTGACCCTCCACCATATAACACAGTTTCAGTGAAGGTGGTAGGTTAAAGGGTTCTCCTCGATATTTCCCCATCTTTTCGCATCCATCTACGGAATTAACACAGAAACGGCTCTCATCAGTGAATAAAACGTAGCTCCATTCAGTTGTCCAGTTTCGATGCTCGCGAGCGAACGCTAATCTTGCTACACGATGAGCTGTCACGAGTTTTGGAGCTTTTGCTGGCACATAAGCCCAGCTTAGTCCAGCTGCACTTAGTCCTCTCCTTACTGTATGTTCACTTATATTTACTTTACGGACTTCTGGCAATTGATTTCGGGTCTGAATAGCAGTTTGTCGACGATTCCTTAAAGTCTGCAAGACGATAAAACGGGCATCTATGTCACTGGTTGACCGATTTCTGCCATGCTCTCGCCTCCGTACGTAAGATCCAGACGTCTTGTAGCGTCGTGCAACACGATGAACCACCGATGCCGATACACCCAATGTGAGACCTGATAGCTTATAATAATTATTTAATTTTTAAAGTAGTACTTCAGCGGGGCACCCATCTCTTTTTTAATAAAGCGAGTAAGATCAGAAGCAGTCGCCCGAGTTGTCCTATTGGCACAAAAGGGCTTTAGCTAGCGAAAAGTCGCTCGTAGACCATGGACCGGCCGACACTCTGATCTTGAAGCTCTCCCTCAAGAACTGGTAGTAAGAAATTGATTAAATTCAAAAGTATTGCGCAGATTTTTTGAGATTCATTTTTATTTATTTTATTTTGGAGATTTTAAAGCTTATGAAATAGGCTTTCAAAATATTTATTAACACGTTATCTTTTTCATTATTTAAAAATATAATACACCATTTCTCCATTTTGTAGAGGTGTGTCGATCCGTATGTACACGAGCGAGGATAATTTGCGAGTAGTTAATACAAACATAAATACATTATTTCATATATGCTTATAATAATCACATTGTAACACAATGAAGAAAGAGTAAGAAAATAATGCCGTTAATGAATAATTTGTAAAGTTATTTCTTAACTATTTTATTAAAAACAGGTAGCGACTTAGCATATCTTATGTTCAGCGGTAACGCATCGTACAATCGACCGGCCTGTAGTAAATCATTTGGCCACGAACGATGTAGAATACGTCAGCATTTTTAATCTTAGATTTCCTGATGATCTCAACGACTTTCCATGTGTATCATAGAGAAATTGTAATCTAGATTTGAGATAAGAAGGAGTGTAATAATTAACCAGAATCTTATAATATTTATTTATATAATATTTTTAAAGATTCATACATATACATATTCTTAAGATTTGTACATACGTTTGAAAGTTTTAGAAATTCAAGCACCGGACGTGAATTGTTCTAAGATAGGCACGCATTGAGAAATAAGTGTAAAACCTTTAAAGCTTTTTGCACACAAATGACCTAACTTTTCCCCCTTATATAGCTATAATCAATTAGCCGAGTGTATGATGCTACTTATATGTGAGAAGTAAAAATACCTGTGAATAAATTTCTTCTCTTAGTTCCGACTTATCATTTTAGTGAAAATTATTATTGTACAAAAACTAAATCAACCGTAAATGTAATTGCAGTGATCAATAACGATGACTATGTGGAAACAAATTAAAACAGAAGCTTGACAACTGCAGTACAGTTAGGCGTAATATGTCAAGTTCGAAGCTATTGTATTTAGATTGTATAGTATAGAAAATGTCGAGACCGCGTAGATTTATTTATTTTACTCTGTTAGAAAAAGTATTTTTTACTGGAAAACATTTGTTTTCTTTTCGCGATCGTGTATATTGTTATGGAAGAAGTTATCGACGATAACAATAAAGTGATTGAGGATAGCTCGGGAACAGATGAAAATGATTTTAGTTACAATTTTATAGAGATTCCATGGGATGATCGAACAAATAGGAGTAAAATTTTTATAGTATTACTACTCGTGACGATATTTATAGCTACCATAGCTATGGTTATTAGTAATTTTGTTGTTCATTATAAGCATTTTAGAATTGAAGAATCTTTTAAGAACGAACATATAAATTGTAATCTAATAAAAGTTGACGAGTGCCCTTACGCAGCCAGAATACATTCAGTTTCATCACAGCAACTAATATGTGTTGGTGCAGTCATAAGTGAAAATTCGGTTTTGGTGGAAGAAACCTGTTTGAAATCTGGACCTGTACGTTTATATGTGGGGAATACTGTCGAGTATGCTATTTTTTTCAATTTGTACGTAATTAAATAGCTGTCCGGTTATTTTTCAAAAGTATGCATTGACGAGGTCAATGGATTTAGAATTTGAGCTTACAAATCAACGAAGCTGTTGAACCCGCAAAGGTTAAAAGACAATAGGTAATCGAATTAGTCCTATTAAAGAATCAACTTACTTAGATCTTTATGAGTATATGATACAGATCATATACTGAAAAAGATCAAATGAGTGATGCCTTACAACTGGTTAGTGAGAACTGGTCTATTTTAAATTACATAATTACAAATCCGGCTACGAAATAGATTTGGATTCGGAAAGCTGACCGGAAATAAAATTAATAACTGGGTTAATGAAAAGTATTTTTTTTTAATTTCAGCCAACGTTGCAAAAAAGGAGTGTCAGTTGGTGCTTACGAACTAATACCACACGAGGGCGCTGCATCGAAAAACTTGGTGCTTTTTTCCACGCATAAGAAGATATCATCTTGCTCAACTGCCATTGGAATCGGTGGAAAAATCAACGATAAATCGCATGCTTTTATCATCGGCCGGCCTTTTAGGGGAGATAGATCTTTGTCTCGCCAACTTGTTGCTTTGGACATTCCAGAAAACTCTACTGGCTTGCAGAATAATTTGCGCGACGATAATGTTATATGTGTGAAGTATCTTTCTCGGTGTCCAGTAAATGTCGGTGATCTGTTAGTTCAGGACGGTCTTCTTTTAGGCTTAGCTTCCTTAAATATAAAGAGAAGAGATAATAATAAAATTGCATGTTTTTCTAATGTCGATAAAATTAAAACTGTATTGAAAGAATTAGCTATGAGTTTTGATTCCAATGTATGATTTTCTCGTCTATGCCAATACTCCTGTACATGTTAAATAAATTGAAATAAATAGTTTCAGAGATTTTATCCTTTAACTACTTTTTCTTCTTCTTCATCTTGTGCATCTAATAGTTAAAATATCTACATTGTAACAGGTCCAGGACTTCTACACGTAAATGTCTAATTAAAAGAATTGCTTGCATACTTAATTTTGATATTTAATATTGCTTGCATACATAATACTAATATTTTGGTAAAGTATAATTTTAGTAATTAGGAGAGCTACGGCTGAAATCATGATGATGATGACAAAAGATAATTTTGAAACATTGCTTTAAATACTATCCAGTAACTATACTGTATTCGCTAGTTATAGGTAGGCTTACCATAATTACGAAGTGCCAAATCGGGACGCAGAAGAGAAAGAGGCTCATTTTCATTTTGCTTTTCGCTTAATTTGTTTTTTTCATATTTGAAATCCAATCAAAATTATTATGAATTGAAAACATATTAATAAATGTGAATATATTTTTTTTTAAAAGAAAAAGAGACAAAGTACAATTAATACAAACAACACTAAAAATTTGCCCGGTTTTATTATTCACCCACGCTTGCTTTATATTTTTCACTAGAGTGCACTTTCTTCAGAATCGTTTTATCGTACTCAATTTTGTCATAAATTTCACTGCATGATATGTTCAAGTTGAGTTTGCACGTAAGCAAGGCTTCCACAACGCATTCTTATATCCTCCCCCGATCGTCAGACCACATTTTTTTTTATGAAAAAATTCTTTCCACTGGCGCTGAAGTACCGGGTAGACACATAGCAAACTCCACAATTTTTTTTAAATTTGGCACCTCAATATGCTGCTTGTGAAAATGGGCGAATAGCTGGACCCATTTCTCGGAGTAATTAGCTTCATTAGAATTTTGGCGCGGGTGGCACGGGGGAACGATTGGTTGGGGTCTCGGTGCTGTTCAAGTTTGACCGGGACGCTAATGCAGACGCCGGGACAGGGATCTCTAACCGGGACTATCCCGGTCAAACCGGGACGTATGATAAGCCTAGTTATAGGTAATATCAGAAAACACACTACCATTTTCATTGGTCAGTAATAACGTGGTAAGGATGCGGACACGGACTGTAAATGCAAAAAAACTAATTCGGATGAAGCTTTAGATGATATTAAAAATATTGTTTCACACTTTTAAAAAAATAGCTGCGTGTAAAAGAATCTTTAAGTTGTTTTACAATAGCTTACTCCCAATACCATCATGTTCCTTTCACTTGCTTACAAATGTGCGGCATAAAGAACGATATGTTAACTCCATCCGTTGTATGTAGTGAAGTAGTATTTTAAAAATTGACCTTAGAATGTGATTTTGGTATAATGACTGCTAATATTTTAAAGTACATTTTTCAATTTTGCATATTGAAGATGTGGCATTTTACCTATTTAATTATTATGTTTTTGTTGTAGTATAGTACGCTATGATATGATGATATATACTATGATTGCAACTTGCATAAACAAGGTGTCATTAGGGGATACTTATTTTTTAAAAATAAATGTTAAAACACGTGCTGATGGAGTGTGTCCTTTGAGGTTTAGATGTGATGTGGGCAATTTTTACAGTATTTTGGCCTTTATTTTTTCCTCATACAGTCCTTGTGACTTAATTCTTTGAAATTTTTAATGTCAGGAATAAACGATTATAATGAGCGTATTAGTGAGCAGTGGTAGCCCTGCGGTAAAGGACTGAGACTTGCGATTGTAACTTATAGGTTCGATTCTCAAGATACAATTTGATATAATTCACACTTTGCACATTAGTTATATGGGATTACCACTGCTCGTAAATAAGTTTTTCGGAGGATGGGCAGCAGTGTTCTCTACGTAGGATAATGCCACAGTGCGATGGCCAATCCGCCTGCCTAGCATGGCGATTATGGCGGCCAATGCCTTGCAGTGGGCATTTATTGGCTGAAACGACGAGACTTGTTAATAATTATCCTACTTATACATTTTGAAAATAAAATATAAATTTCGTATATAAATCAGTTAATGATTCTCGACTTTTATAATTTGTTATATCCGTGTATTGAGACGCAGACGCAACAATAGCCATTGACCCGGCTATTGTTGCAATTCATCATCTTCATGTCAGCTGATTGACGTTCATTGCAAAGCTTAGGTTTTTCTCCAAATATCGCCATGATGCCCGGTCTTGCGCGGCCCGTATTCAGCGACTTCCTGCGACCTTAATAATGTCGTCGGTTCATCGCCACTAAAGAACCTTTCGCCCCAAAGTCGCCCACAGGTTGTACGTACAGTTGTGCGACGTGCTCCGCCTTCTGCCATTTCATACGACCAACATCGGCGACTGGTTCCGAGAATCTCCTTACTTCTAATTCGATCTCGCAGCGGAACTTCGAGCATAGCCCTTTCAATTGTATTGAAACTGATTGATTTACTAAAATTATGGCATAGGTATAAAGCTAACTAGATTAACCAAAGATTCAGTTGTAAAAGTCTTGTTACATTGTGATTAACATCGATGGCGTGTGGATAAGATTTTTAATTTAACACTAGGAGCGAAACCAACCAGTTGGACGAAATGAAAAATAAAATAAAATTTAAATGTTCAAATTATAATTTTATTGAGCGTTATTGTAATTATGAGGCTTGCGATACGTTCGCCTCAACACTCTAAGTGATCCCAAATCAATTTCTTCGGGGGAAGTTAGACTTTTCCAGTCTATTCCTTTAATGTACAAACAGAGAATAATAAGAATACCCGTTACAAAATAGAGGAACATTTTGTTAATATGTTCGTTCTTTATATCTGTTACATTGTTATTGTAAAGTGTAAAATAGCGTTTTTATTGTGAGCGATGTATGATGTATTTAAAAAGCATTTAGAAGCATATTTAAAAAAGTAAATCTTTTCTGTAATAACTTCAAGATGTGAGCGGGAGTAATATTACTGCTTACTGAAACAAAAATATTTTATTCAATAAAATTAAATTAGACATACGGTATTCAAAGGCGAGTCAAGAATTCACCGCATGAGACAGAGTACGCCGAATCATTATCATAATTTTAGCGCTAACAAGATCACTGCTGGACATAGACTATTCCTATAGATTTCCATTCGCACCGGGTGGAAATCGCTTCAGATTTTACCGACCACCTTAACAAGGTCGCCTGTTTACCTTGTGGGTGGACTTGCAACGCTACACAAACGCAACTCTTACTAGACCGTGGTTTTCAGAACTCCAGTTCCAGTGGTCATCTCTTCTGCGAGTTATGTGGATTAACCACTGCCATTTCAACTTGCCAATCCGCTGGTCCGTATCAGTTATTGAAATGACTTTAAATACCTCGACAATGTAATGACGATAATGAAATAGTTTGCTACAAAATAATATTTAATTGAAAAGATTGGTACTAAAAATTTTCCATTTAGAAATAAACTATCGATAACCCATTATTGTGTCCAGTTGGACAGGTTAGTCGATCGCTTAGAATTACAATAACCTATTAAGAGCTTGTCATACATGCGATTGAGTGTCGGGCGACGACGGTTATTTTCCAGTGTCGAGAGTGTCATAGTTAACCGGGTGTAAGTGCGCCAAAAACGCCCTGACATACACAATTAAAATGTAAATTCATAGCTGACGCTATTTCTGCGGTCTAACAATTACATGTCTAAACGTTCATACGTTCCATCAATACATTTTTTTATGCGCGTCATAATGAAAATATTGCTTCCATAAAGATTTAATCCCATTTTCTGTTATTAACATTTATTACTTTTACTTTAAACTAATTTATTTTGGATGTCGATGAAAGTCGACGGCTGGACATAGAATTCTCTCAATTATTTCCAATAACCTGTCGGAAGCGACCTCCACTTATCATTTTAACAAGGTAAGGTCAGGTGACCCTCTTGTGGACTGCCTTAGCTACCTTTACCAGTCCATGGTATTCAATCTAGAACTTTAAGGCTCCAATGACCATTTAGTAAGTAGCCTACTCACACTTGCTTTAATTTTACCAATCCCCTGGACTACAAGGGATACTTTCGACCGTCTATGGATCTCCATGTTCCTGATTTAATCTCAGAGAAATCCCGAGCATAGCAGCTACGCAACTGTATTTTAATATTCAAAAGTGATCGTCGTCAAGTAAATAATGAAATTTTAAAATTTTTATAAAGCCTATGTCACCTTAGATTACCTCATGAGATCTAATGTCACTTGAATTTACTATAAAGAAAACTTATAACTTTACATTGAACGGGAACATTTTTGGACTATAAGCTTAAATATTGTTATATTTAAAAATACAATTAATAAGTTTTTACCTTTAGTTAATAAGAATAGAAGAAGCAAATTAATTTTGTATATTAGAAGAAACTGCTCACAGATATTGTAAAATTTAAATTGTACTATTGTTTTATGAAATTATATTTTAAAATTTGTATTAATATTGATTGACTTTCATTTGATTTTGTCATATATATGTTACCAGTTTACTACTAAGAATCTAATTGAAATTGATTTAATTGACAGTATATACTTTTTTAATATCATTAGCAATATTTTATTTTATCAACTTCACTAGTCGCAGTGAGTTTTTAAGGATATTTAAATAACTGCATCATTTTAGCAGTGAAGAAATGTTTGAATAGGTTTTTTCTTTACTTAAAAAGTTGCATAATTTGGTCACTTATAAATATTGCGTAAAAAGAAATATAGTATAATATAATTGTGTTTTCATTACTTCTTGTTTTATTTTTATCTATGTACTTAACACATGAAAATTGGGACGCACTAAGTTGTTAAATGCATAAATGCTATTTTCTAAGATTTTTCAAGATTTGTATCCTATTTATATTGTAAGACGAAATAGCGTTTCGGAAATTTTTAAGATAAATCATATTTAAAATTACGAGGTTTTATATGCAATAATTTTGCTAATTTTGAATTAAATATTTAGGCACAGGTTCGTTCAATGTGGATACGAATCATTCACTATAATTAGATGGCCAAATGTGTACACATATTTGGCGATCTAAATATTTTAAAACTTTGGTAGATTTACTTTTACTGTTTTGTAATAAGAAGAGTTTTTCAATCGCACGATTCGTTTAGTTCGTTCTACATTTTTTTTATTAAAGTTTGTATTTCCCACGTTACTTTCAATAAAATTCATTCTTTTGTTCTAATTTTTATATTATTTTCATGTAGTTAATGCATTCAATAACATCATTTCAGCATTAGAACGTTTCCAATAAGATCAGTTTATAATAAAAATTTACAAATATATCTGTACTAGAGGTTTATGTTAAGTAGTTTTGCTGCTTACAAGCGCTATTAACTTTGTGTGAGAAAGTCGTAGTTAATGAAGTTAGCGGGCTAAAAAGATCTGCGATCTTATGTCTTCATGTGGCGATTGTATGATATTTATAATTAAACATGAAATATTACAATAGGTATTACAGTAATCGTTTTATAAAAAACGTTATGCAGTATACACATAAAAGATCGACAATTACGTTAAAATAACTTTTTTTTTCCTTTAAAAACTAATTCCTTAAAACCTTAAAACTATAAGATTTTTTTCGCAAAATTATTTTTTAATATTTCATAAATATTACTTTCGACGCCTGAATTTAACGTTTTGTTTCCAATTATACTTTGATTTTTCTTTGATTGACTTGAAAAAATCAGACATTTCAACTAGTGAAGAATTTCATCTTGACGTACATTGGACATTTAAAGCTCAAAACATTGTTAGTTTTTGAATTTCAGCGACATGTCTTGATAGAATCGCTCTGATAAAATAAGTAAAACTAGGTCAAAGCTAAAAAGTTTTAGATCATTATTGTTGCGTTCACGTGAAAAGCGTATAAAAATTAATTGGAAATTTGTGTTGATTTGTGGAGATTGGTGTATTATGTATCTTGCTACGACGTAGAATCAATGATAGGAATAATTCCGTAGCATAATTATCAGAAAATGGAAAAATTATGACATAAAACTGAATCAATACCAAGCGATGTTTTAATGTTGATGAATCGAATGGCGGTCCGTAATAAAAAATATTAATTGCTGTCTTGTTTGGCTCGTAAAGAAATTAAGAGAACATGAAATTTTTAGAGCGTTAGCATAGAAACGAATTTCGATTATCTGCTTCATTAACTTGTCACAATAACAGACAAACAATTACAATGTGTCAATATAGAAATGGCTTGAATTGTATTAAATGATTAATCATTGATTTTGTAAAATTTACATATTTATGTGACCCCTACATATAAAAATTTAAAATAAACATACTTAAGGGTATTAAAATTCAAGATCATCCTTATGACAGCCGATACAGACGCTACAAAGCATAGGCATATTAAAATACAATAACGTTTTGTAAATTATTTATTCTTTAATTGACTGCGACAGCGCATGCCAGTAGCAAGTCTTACAGGTCAGATGAAAATGTGAAATTGAAAAATCTTTATTGAAATACAACAATGGTATTTAAAAGTTTCCAAGGGCGGTGCCAGTGTGATATTTAAATTCTTTGAGGGTTGCTGTAAATAAATATATACAAAAGATGATAATTGTACATACAGTGGCAAGAGCGACAAAAACATTTTATTCGATATTGAAGTATATATTTAAGTATACTATTATTACATACAATTATTATTTCCTGATTTACATCATTAGCTGAAATATCTGTTCCATAACTATTAAAAGATAAGATAAATGATATAATTCATTTATTCAACTTTGGAACATTTACAGGATTCCTATAAATCGCCAATATTTTTAAAAATCTTTTTTATTCTTTACTTCAATCTGCTTCGTTATGAATTATACTTATAGTAAAGAAGCAGGAAGAAACTCTACAAGAAAATTATTTTTTAAAAAGTTTAACATGCGTTTTAAAATTTTTACAATAAGATCCTTTATACAATTCCTCTCAGATAAAGCCTTGTTAAAATAAAATAATCAAGCGACATTATTGTCGAGGATTCTAATCATTTAAACATTCGTTTATTCAATAATATGCCTTTTCCGTCCATTTACTTTTAATATGCATTTTGAATATTCTAAATCGTAGTCCAATAATGTTTACTGTTTAATAAATAATAAGACCACAAGTTTCTTTACAAATGAGAGGTTATCAAAATTAGACCAGTTAAAGATTAAAAGGGAAAAAAGCATAACATTTCGTTTTATTTGCATATATCTGCCTGATTAGTATGTAATATAGTAATATATGTTGGCAATTTAATTTTATGAATACATTACGCTGTTTGACGGTAACCTGTGAACCAGAAGTTGTGTTTGATATCACAAACCTAAAATATAATGAGTTTATTTCGTCTTAACGTTATGCCGCGTTTAATAACAGGTTTGAGTTTGCGTAAAATTAGTATCTATTATCTTCTTATTTGTTAAGTATATAAAAATAGCTATAATAGCTACTTTGGTAGCAGACCTTTCTTGCAGAGGCTTAATAGAAGGAATCAACAGGAGTGTTTTTTAACACGTTCACTGCGGCTTGAGGTCGATTCAGCCTCATGGTAGACTTTGCACTGGTGCGGCGCGTAAAACTCGTGTTTTCTCTCTAGTGCGGCGGCTGTTTACACTCAACCGTATAAGGTATGACAAAGACAAATATAGCTTTCTTTATATCTGCGAAGCATTGACTCAATATTGTAAAAAAATATTGATGAACATGAGGCAGTAAAGGCCTCAACCGCACTACTAGGAAGTTCAGCTTGAGGCTGATTCGACCTCAGCCGCACCAGCTGAAAGTTCTTCAAAATTGGGCCCGCAGTGAACGTGTTAATTGTAAATACCTATTTTGCAACTGCGAGTTTTTAATGTATTTTTAATATGAATTTTTTAAATTCGTTACGGCTTACAAAATTAATGAATTAAATTTATTATTGTAATAAACAATTTTGTTATTGTCACATTGTAGTCGTTCGTGCAGTCGTAGAGGACTGGGACTTGCGATCACAGGTCGTGGGTTTATTCCCGGGATACAATCTTTTATAATTCATACTTTGTGCATTAATTACATTGGACTGCCACTGCACACAAGTTTCCAGAGGATGGGCAGCATCGTCCTCTGGGTACCATAATACTACACTGCGATCGCCAACCCGCGTCACAGATGTCTTTGGCGGAACCCAGTCACAGGGCCTCTATAGGTTGAAAGGAGAACAGAAGAGACAATGGTTTATGCTATTAAAAACGATTATCGCCGGGACGTTAGAAAGCTGGTGTGAAGACTACTGATCGGCAATCGCAGCGTAGGATGGCTATCCACAAGGTGACATGACCTACTTAAAGTTGCCAGAAGCCACTGGATTCAGATTTCTAGCAACCGGTTTTGTTGGAAATCTATGGAGTAGACCTATGTCCGTCAATAAACCTCCTACGGCTGAAACTATAATGATCGTGATGAAATTATACATAATCTGCAAATCGATTTGACATATTTTTTACTCATGTAATTTACCATTTTAGAGGTAACAAACTATATATGGACGTGCGGGAACCTTGAGGGTTCATTGCCGACGTTGATGATCGATATTTCGTCTACTAGTTACACGAAAAACAAAAAAAGGTTTTCTACTGCAGATTTATAAACTGTACACAATACATGCGTTATTTTAAAATTGGAACAGTATTATGATACATTTAAATAAATTAAAAAGTTTATTAACGATCTGGCTGCTAATTTTTGTGTATATCAAAATTGTTTACATGTAAGTATGTATGTTTTAAAATAATTACAAACTTTAAATTAATTATTTCTATTATTTTTGAAGCAATTTCATTATACTAACAACATATATTTAAGGGTAAAAGATTAATGTGCATAAAGTTAATTGTAACAATCTACCGTGTAATGCCTCTTAACGACATACCTGATAAATAAAATTTGATTCGTAATAAGATAAACAGAGCTCTTGTAGCTTCTACATCTTTATGAACGCAATAATTTGCTAAGAGCGAGTTGTAAAGTCGAAACAAGAATTTGATGTTTACTATATAACGTGCTCGCGCATTTCCACTGTTAAAGGTTGTTTAAATAATGAATAATTCATGAACAAACCTATGCAAGAGATGATTAATTTGTGAAATTATGAACTAATTCATGTACTTAAACTACGCTCCACATGTGATTCATTTGGCTTTCAATATCATTATAACATAACTTTAGTATTTATCTAAAACAAATTAATTATTACGTAAATACTTAACGAAATCCTTAGTGTTTTTTTTATCTTTTACTTTTTCTTTAGTTTTCTTAATAAGTAAATATATATCACTGGGGATTCTCCCATACATACAAATGGCTTAATGAAATACATTCGATTTTATATGCGTTTTGCTAAAAACTGTCTGTTTATTATGTCGTTATTAATTTGTAAAGTAAAGTAATCAATTTTAATTATTAATAAAGTCACATATACGTTTATTATAATAATTAATTATTATTAATCATTAAGATACTCTAAAAGTCGTCGTTTCAGTCCATGGAAGCCCACAGCAAGGCGAAGGCCCCGCTCAAAGATATCTATAGAGGATATACCATAATCGCTACGCGTGGTGGGTGGGTTGGCGTGTGATATTATGGTACGTAGAGGACGCTGCTTGCCATTTTCTGGAAACTTGTTAACATGCAGTGGCAATCCCATGTACTTAATGCACAAAGTATGAATTATATAAGTTTGTATCTTCGAAAACAAACCCGCGATCTACGATCGTAAGTTTCAGTTCTCTACTGCTGAGCTACCATTGCTAATATTTCAATGATATATAGAGTATATCTTATTGATATAAGTTGAAAGAAATATGTTAGAGTCAAAAAGTTATAAAATCAATAACTTTAATACGCTATATCTCATCTCAGCGCGATTTTCTTCCGAGTTTTATTCCCTGCTTGACTTTGAAAGAATTGAACTACTTAAACTATAATTTATATTGGAACGTTTATCATTTTTATAGCGGCACTTGATAATTTAGTGTTTCGAGAGAAAAAAAATTGTAAAAGATACGTTCCCTACACCTTTTGTACACTTAATGTGATTTCTTTTATGCTTGCTATTCCTTAGCTTGGAAAAAAAATAGAAAAGGCATAAGTCGGAAAAATTTATAATATCAATTCTAATATCAAGAGCAACTATCGTTAATGTGAAGTGCATCATAACTATGGTTTACCGATAAGAGGAAGTCTATTCCAGTTTATTTGAATTTGATGTTCGATATTTTTTCAACGTATATAAAATAGGAGATCGGCAGTACAAAAATATAAACAATTAAATGTCAATTGATTACTGTTAAGACACATTTTTTTCTCATAAATTTTTTAATAGAAAGGAAAAAGGTAAAACTCGGGTGCAGAGTACCTTCGGGGTAAGTTAGTGTGACACAACTGCTCTCATTTGGCCAATATATTTATTCTACTAAATGATGACGGGACATCAATCTGAGCCTTAGTTGAATTTACATTATAACTAGTTTTCATTTTTTTTATTTCATCGATAACTAAACAATAGGATAACATAGGACTGTTTTAATTCTGTTGATGGGACATTTTTTTTAAGCTTAGTAGTTTAAAGGAAAGATGGCGTAACATGGTGCTTGACAGATTTACAATATAGGGTTCCTCAGTAATGAAGGATACGACGCAAGAGAACTTTATATAAAACACTTGATGAGAACTGTGAAACTAAAATGTAACGTAGTCTTTTATTTTTTTCTATTATAAATAAAAAAAGCGTTATATCTGAGTTTCGCAAACGGGCAGTAAATAAAAAACTATTGAAGTATAACCATTAAAAAAAAAAAGATTAAGAGTGATGGCTGTGGAGGCGGTCATTGAGATGGTGACATGAATGGTGTCGACGCATGCGCGGGAGGTCTGCTCGCTGTGAGATATAAGCGCGCGGCTCGAACCAACTGACACACAACTTTGGCGCGTCCAATCGTTCCCACTGAGAACTTAGCGACGGAACGCAAACTCGACTCAAATATATTTTCGAAATAATCTTTAACATTTTCCGTTCCTAAAGTGTCTCTTAAATAATTTGTGTTAACTTTTCATTACTTGTATTATAATTTCGCGATCGAACTAACTTTGGCCGATTCATTAGTAGTTCGACAGTTTGGCGGCGGTAAGTTACTTTTTTTCTTTTCTTACTAAGATTATTTAAATTTTATAATTCGAGGACACTTTTTTTTTAACAATGTAGTTAAAATTATGAGTTTCAATTGTTTTAGAAAAGATTACACTGACCTTAATTACATACATTAAAAAGATTTTTCTTCTACAATAAGTTACTAAAAGATTTTCTTCATGATATTCATAAAATTTTATTATAGATTTAAACGTTTTAACGGGTAATATATTACTAAAATCTTCTGACACATGCAACAAGTAATGTCCGTCGGGACGTAACATGCAATACAATATTAAATAGGAATTGTTATTTGATTTTTAATAATTCGTGAATTGTTTTATACGATCTTTAACGATTATTAGTCTCTACTATTGCTCTTTTAACAATTTAATTATTATATTATTGATTTCGTCTTTTATGCTGGAATATTTAATAGCATAAATTATTAAAAAAATATATTTGAAATGAGACATAAATGGCTAAAAGTTTTTTGGTTCAAGTATTACATAAATTCACTCACAAATTTATATAAAATTCCAGATATTATCTTTTTAAATTTTGATATTTCGACAAATGATTGATGCGATCTATTTAATTACTTAATGGTTTAGTATGATTTATCCTGATATGTCTTGACACTAATTATAATATGAAAAAACTGAATAGATCAGAAGAGTAATTGTGCTATTCGGAACTACTAAAATAAACTAAGAACCGTGGAAGGATATTATAAATCATTAAATAAAATGAGAACAACCTCTAGAACTTTCCATCATTGATAGAAAATCTATGTCAGTATCTAAAAAGTTTATATATACATTTAACAGTTTAATTATTTTTGCGTCTTTTTTGTGATTGAACAAAATATAGAAGCTTTATAATACGTAAAACAATTACACTTGTTTTCTAACCAATATATGTTTTGTATTTACCGTTGTTATAAAAAGTCGGTTCATAATGATTAATATTTTAATCTACTGGCATTTTATGCGAATAGAGCTTAAAGATTTAGACGCAGCCTCTCGTAAGTTATAATTTGAAATGTTGTAAGTTGTTTGGATTATGACAAGAGAAATTCAATTCCATTGTTACCTACGTAGGAATTTAAAAAACACCAAAAATTAAACTAACTTGCCAGTTAGTTAATAAAAAAAGTCGAACAAATTTAGAGAAATAGACTTAGAAAAAAATAAATCATTTATTTTTCACTTGTAAATAATGGTTTGTTTGTTTTTTTTTTAAATAATGAATATCTGACAAACTATACATTGTTTGATCTTGTTAACTTATTACGAAAAATACTGGGTCCAATTAACTTTGAGATCTTTTCTACAGCATTTTCGTGCGTAGCCACCGCTTACTTCGACATCTTGAACCCGTATTCTGTGATTTTTTCCTTTCAATTTTGGAATAGTGACAACGCCATGAAATACTCGGTTCTTTGTTTGACCGAGTATGCTGTCGCGTTGTCCTGATGTACAAGGACTCTAATGCATTGATATTATAGAACTTTTTTGAAAACAGTTGGCAAACAAATGCTAGTGTAACACTCTGCAGTTACTTTTCTATTTTTAGAGTAAATTTTTGCATAATAGCCTGTCCGACCGAAGGACGAAACTATCACCTTTTTCCATACGCTTCTTCCTCTTAAACTTTGTGGGAAATTATGCTAAAGAAAACGCCCACTGCAAAAATATTCTTGGTACCTATGATAATGAATAATTTCAATATTTCCGGCGCAAACCAATGCGAGAGCGTTTTTAAACTTTAATAAAAATTTGACTTATTCGTCTATCATAAAGTTTCTTAGCCCTTAAATGATCGTTGAAATTGACTCATTCTAAGGTTCTAACTTTCGCAAGTTTCCCAGTAAGTAATTCTCTAGGTATTTCTGTCATATACCGCATAAGTTGGATTTTAATAGTTGATGATGAACCTTCGTGCAGTTTATCACACAGGGCAGTGCAACTACTTTTGAACTTATTAAACTGTAAACGTAAATAGTCGCAGTAGATGGATCTACATCACCAATAGCTAACTAAGCAAAAGAGTGACAATAGACATGGTCACATTCTTGCTGATTTTTCACGTGTGGAATCCAAAATGATGCTGACACGTTTTCGCCAATTTAAAAATAAATAACAGAATGATATTATTAATGCACGTAAAAAGGTTAGTAAATACATTACATATATTGTTATATAAATACTGTTTTCGAAATATAAAATTTATTTCTATAATATTATTTTTGAACTGGCTGGTCGTAAAAACTTTCCGTGTTACCAAGGTGTAAAGCAGAGTGTGAAACATAATTCGAATAGATTTTAACTTGATTATTGGTATTGTTAGGTTTATAACCTAAGATAAAAATTCTCAATATCAAGATTATTTTTACTTCTAGTTTTAAACATTTATGTAAGCCAGAAAATAGTGTAATTTAAACACAGCTTAGCTTTTTTACTATTATCCCATATAATATTACGTCCATTAAAAGAAAGAGATTTGTTGTTTACAGGATTAAAGCTTTTGATCAAGGAGTATCGCCGCATATAAATATATGATCAAATATTTTAGTACAAAGTAAAATGATATAGTCATACTACGTCACCCCATCAGATTGTGGAATTTTGTGAGGCTAGACGAATCTCTAACATTGTTAGCGAAATACGTTTGTTTGTTTATATTATAATAGTGGTTGCTTACACTTTACAAAGCAGAAATGCTGTTGTACAAATAAAGGTTTAATTAGATTTTGGATAACAATAGTTGGATTCGTAAGGGTTTGAACAATATCAAATGAAATTAAGTATTGCATGAGCCTAACGTATTCCGGTTTAGTTACCGATGAAAAATTTATTTATAAAGGTTTGACAATTTTGTATGCATTTTGCATCGAGTAACTGTTTGATATGAATTCTAATTTTTTATTCAGTTTTTCTATTTTCTGTTTGTGTCGTATAACACGTGTTATGTAAAAAATAATGCCCAGAAAAAATGCTCAGAAAAATGAACAATATGTAATTATACATTACATTCCCGTTCTCTTAGATTTTTAAACATAGAAAAAGCAGTACATTGCCTGGTGCTAGGTAACATGGAAGAAGAAAAACTGCAACGTTCTGGGAATTTTTAAGTCTTTAATCGTCTCGCTGTATTCGGCTTCATGAGTCCACTTCGTGCCGTCGTTATTCACCCGTGAGCGAGAAAGTTTTCTTAGCGATGGATAAGTATATGCCTGAACAAGTTTCATTTCGTGTTGAACATACAAAATAATCTGGATAAATGTTAAGACATCAGTTTTATTCAGAATTTTGATGAGTAGATTCTACTTATAACTTTTCATGCACGACCTTGAAGATTAGCAAGTCTTAATAGTAATGAAAATCATATTAATAAAGGAAGTATTTTTTATATTATTGTTATCAAAAAAATTGAACATGTTACAGGAAAATCATAAATGGGAAAAAGGAAGGGAATGAAAAAGGTTATTACTACTTAATTTTTTGATAATATTTGTAAATATCTTTTGTTATAAATCGAAGTGAATCATAAATTTTTTGTTTTTTATAAAGTTATTTTTAGACTTTAAACAGTTTTAAAAACAAATATTTTTGCAGTAAGTAAGCACGACGATTCCGCTGGGAGCCAATTCAGTCCAAGCCCAGGCCGTTAAATTACTTATTTATCGGTAAGCCGCCGAAATCTTTAATGGCTTAGGAAAGTTACTGCTAAGAGGGTTTTTGGGTTGTACCTGAATAAACGTTGGGCATATGAAGAATAATACGTATTTAGATATGCACAAAAGAAAGCAATCAGATTTGTAACAAAATAATTTATACCAGATGAATTTCTGATTCCAGCCAGATAATTCTCGGGTAGGAGCGCCACTACGTAATGAAGTTCTAAATATTAAATGTCGGTCAGTCAATATTTTTAATACACATAAGTACAAGAATGCGTGTCTTTCTATCTTTGTATTGTTGTTACATCTCATTTTATGTTTAAACAAACCTCGAGTTAGTTTCTTTTCTGAAAGTTAGTAATAAAATTTGCGATTTAAACTTTTTTCTTCCAACGTTTTTTTTTTAACTTTAAACTATCTGTAATCTTTAGTAACTTTCAAAGTTTTTTTAAACTTATTATGTTTAAATATTATTTACCAAAACGTATTAGTTACTTGTTATGTGGTTTAAAACAAAGCATGTAAATTATTCCACTAAAACTTTATTAAAAGCTAATATTTTTGGCATTAATTTACCTGACACCCTTGTGATGTTGCTTATATCCGACCCTACTTTACCTATTTAATCAAAACAAATTAATTACGGTCTAATACATTGCGTCTTTTGTTACCTGGTACGTTATTTAAGAGATTAAATATTAAAAAATCTGTCTTTAAAAATTATATTGCAATATTTTCTTATCTCGTTACAGATTATTGAACAAAACTAATAAATTAATACACGAGTGTAATTTTTCAAAACATAATAAGTATACATCTTATTAATTATAAAGAAAGACATAATTCTCGAATACTATTTCTTTTATGTAGAGGATATTAAAGTTTTACAACTTGTTCTAGTTGTTGAGAATACGAATCGGTAAATCATTTTCATAAGGATATTACTTCGGCATTTACTAGCTTCAGTATTTTTAAAATAAATAATCTAAACATTTTGTAGTGCGTGCGCAAATGTTAATAAAAATTCTTTTGTCAATCGCGTTTTGTTTCGCCAGTTCACATGCCACATATTGTACAAATCGTATCATTATAAATTGTATACAGATTTTCTTACATGCGTAAAATAAATTTAACGATAAGCTTCTTGTGTTTTCTAGATATTGTATTTCTGAGTATTATTAATATGGAAAACAATATGTGGAGTCAATATTGCGTCGTATGGGTAGGTTCGCATATTTATCCGCCCGTGTATTTCTATGTGTGAAGCAATTTCTTAGGGGCCGTAAGAGATTTATGTACTATATCGGCGACGCGACAGCTGCGGTTATGCACAACGCTCTTTATGACTAAGGTCTAATAATTTATTTAAAGAAAAACTATCATGGCCAGGCAACTTTTTTTACAAAAAAATTACAGCATAATTTTTTTTCCAATGCAGAATTTTCTAACCACAAATCAAAAATTGAATTAGACACGAAAGTATTACGGACAGATCCTGTATACCGTATTTGCATCATCATCACCAACAATTTAGTCGTAAGACGTTTGCTGTTGGAGATAGGCTTCCCTATAAATTTCTAAAGGGGTCGACTGAAAGCGGCCCGCATCCAGCGTCTTCCGCCGGCCATAACAAGAACGTGTCCATCTAGAGGATGGACGTCCGATGATGCGCTAGCCCGCCATGGGATTTGTGCACTATACCACTTTAAATTGCTTTTTTGGATATGCATGGCTTTGTCGGTTACATTTGTTCGTCAACGGATCTTCTTAATCCTGAGTAGATCCCGGAGAGAAATACACAGCAGAGCCCTCTCCATGGCTCGGTTAGCAAGTCTAAGTCGCGTTTCAATGCCGCTATATTTGTAACGGGTATAATAACTTATTCATCTTTCCAATCTGTATAACTTACAGTAAATTTTAAATACTTTTTGCAACAGCAATTAAGCGGTCTACACGTAAAAAACTGTTTAATGGTTTATACAAGTACACATAATCAGTATATTCGATCGACAAATTAAAGCGTAAACAACCTAAACTTTGTTATTCAATAGTACTTAGATATATTTGATAATCAAATTTTTATTGTACTCGTGTTCAAGACACTGTGAGATATCTATGAAACGTAATTTGTTATCTAAAATCGTATTTGTCGTGTCTTAACTTACTTGACCCACTGGTTGACAATTGTAAATCTGTATGGATTTATACAATGGTCTGAAATATGTTTGTAGTGATTTATATAAGTATTAACAATTTTATTATGCGTTGTCATAATTTTGAAGAAGTTTTTGTTTTAAAAATATTTTTAACGATTAAATAATATGTATATTTATGATATAATCCCGCAAATCCTTTTCAGCGTCATTTTTGAAATGCCAAAATTAATGAAATGCCAAGTTTTTTATAAGGGCTGTAATTTGAAAATATACATTTTTTTTAATAAACGTTCTTCGTCCTTTGTTGACCCCTACTCGATGAAAAAAAATATTCCTACCAAGTTTAAAGTCTCTAAACATTGAATTTGGTAGGAATTTAGAGATATCGTGACGATGATGAGTCAGTAAATAGATAGAAATCTTATAAATATCTATATACCTCTCTAAAACACGTTTAGAAATTTTACAACGATCTAAACAGATAAAATTACACTAATTTACACTAATGAATCATACAGTATTTCTATGAACAATTTAGAAGTTTATCTGTTGATGAGATGATATCATAATAATGGTATCACAAGGCGTATTACGTTAAGTATATTGACAGATTTGACGGCGATGTCGTCAGTTAAGACGACAAGGGCGTTATTTCTTTTCATAATTTGCACGTATGTTTTGATATATCTTTTTACTAAAATTCTTTTATAGTGTACATTCTATGTTATAGATTATATAAAAGGGTATATTGAATTTACAGAAATATCATAAAAAAGCTAGAGTAATATGAAGAACATACCGTAATCATAAATTGGTTACTCTAGCGTAATCTGTGTTCAGGAGGAAAAATGGTTTAATAAAATGTTATTATGTGTTCTAAACACCCTGTAAAATCTTTTCAATGTATCAAATATATGGTGAGTACGCTTTATGCAAGTGGCGGTGAGGAACTTTTCGTATATGTATTTGTTTCCTCGATATAGTGTATATTATAAATTTACAGGAACTATTTATAAATCATTACTTTGCCACAAACACAATGGCTGCGACTATCTTATTGCCAGATTCCAAATTCAAATCGGCTTTCGAATTTGAATTCGAACGCGCATGAATAATTTAACCCAAAAAAGTTTTGTTGCCGTAGTAGCCAGTATGCAGAGCGTTCTCACGTGAACGATACAGGTATACTTTGTTACTGTACGTAATACGGAGCACAATAAGCTAAATTTGGTGACGTTTACGATATTCCTGGCAATATTGTTCTTAAACAGTTTTGAATTTCTGGACATAAAATTACACAAAATATTTAAAAAAATTTCTTGTAGATACTTGTGACGACTATGATATTTGGAGTGATATTTACTTAACACAAATGTATAATAAACAATTTTTTTTTAAATATATTCATAATAACTTTTTACACGAATTCCCTGTTAAAATATATAAGTATTTAAGACGTACATTATTTTTAACTAGAGCTTTTTACTGTCAAGAAAATAAATGTTCAGATTTAAAAAATGTTGTTTCATAAAACCTTATTGTGAGAGACATTTATACGGTATATGAAGTTGTCTTCATCGAAATTTTTTCTTCCCCCAACAATAACCCTGTCAGACAAGAAGTGGGTGTATCTGCAAAAGGCATTTTTTCTCCTCCGGTTGGACGTACATTTAAATGTAATATTTATCGGACAGAAGTACTATTTTTATGATATCAATCACTTGATGTGAAATTGTGAGACTTCAAGAGGACCCTCTAAGTGTTTTCTTTTGTTTAGTATAAACGACGGTAATTATATTAATAAGGGAAATTGCCGCTTAAGATACGATATATGAAACTGTTATAGTTCTAGTAAAAATTGTGCAAATTTTTTTATTAATAAAAGCAAAAGATATTTATTACAATTAATAGCTTTAAGAAATTGCAGGAAATAAAAAAAAAATTGATTAATGATTTACATAACATTTTTTTAAATCTTGAGAGATTTTTTTCCGTGCTGTAAAAAAATCTCTATTTGTGTGTTTGTGTACTCCTACATTCGCTTAGTACCTCATTTCAAACATTGTTTACAAAAATAGGTCGTAGTTGAGCTTACATTTATTAGGTTTTTATGTAATTTTATTTTATGAATGATATGAAGTTTTAAGAAACATGCTTATCAAACGTTGTGAAACAGAATATTATCTTAAAATAAAATTAAATTTATACATATGTTACGTAACGGTTTTTTACAACCCTTCTAGCAATAAAATATTACAACATGTTTTACATTCTTATGAAAACGTGCAATATTTGTTTTAATTACTTATTAACTCGGCTAAAGACGTACATTTCATTTGTCTCTTTGTTATTTCGATTTAGAATTATTTTTAATCTGCTGTCCTTGGTCTTTCGGACCGACGTAGTTGGAAAAGCGTGCAATTTTTCTACAAAACCAGAGCGTCTGCAGTTGTTTTTGTCGTTATCTCATTTCTCTTAAGGTATCCGTCTCTGGCATAAAATTTTTCTTGTTAATTATAAGTTAAAATGATTAATATTTTACTATTATTTCAAAATGTGGTAGGTCCTACGTTTCTTTTTGAATTTATTTAAAAACGACTACCATATAATAGTTACTTTTCACATATGAGTTATATTTTTTTTATTTATATCTAAATAAAACAAAGGAATAGAATGAAAATATTATTAAATGTAAATTCTGAATTTAAAATTTTATTATCTGAATTTATAATTAAATGTAAATTTGAATAATTTTGATTAATCTATCTTATTTTTCCATGTAACAATTGGAATTGTTGTAAAACATATAGAAGCTTAAGCTTCTATATGTTTTACAACAATTCCAATTTCGTAAATTAATTTTAAAATTCCTATTTTTTAAATTGACTTAAGTTTTCTTTGCGCTACTAAAAGGAAAACTAAAAACATGTCGAGGTTTTGAGATTACATTATTGTGAGAGAAAATTCAGGAAAGGCTGTAATAGACTTTCATCTATGCTTTAAGTTTAAAACCAAATTTTATTCAGAAAAATATACAACATTAATTTTAAAAATCTTTTTACTATTTCTTTTTGACTAAAAACAACTATTTCAACTGTGATGCAAAGAAAATAATTTGATTCATCATGCATCAATTTTTTAATTTGTTTATAATTCACCCGAGTATTATCTGTTTATTCTAAATCTTTTAATAAACTCTACTAACTGATGTACTTCGTTACGGATTTTTTTAGTTCAATGGATGCATATATAAATTAAATTTTTAGATTTTTAATTTAAATTTTATACAATAAACTTGGTACCGATGCCCACTAGTTTAGTGTCTAGTTTTATACTAGTTTCGCACGTGCCTACAAACTTTTTAAATAAGAATTCAAATCAGACTCAAATTGAAATCCATGATAAATAAAAATTAAAATACGATAAAAGATGAATAGGCTTATATCAAGATAAATGCAATTGATCTTTTATTTCGTTCGCCTATGTCCTAAATTACGTAGAATTTGCGTCTTATTCGGTGGTAATCCCGCACTTTATTTTGAGTAAATGTCTAATAACAGCAAATCGGAGACATTAGCAAAAATGTATTTCTAGTTTCTTTTTAAATTTTGGGCAAAAGGTTTTGGAGAATTGTGAAAATCTGTGTTAACAGCTCTGTTTAAATAATATGCCATAAACCGATAAGTAATCAGTTTTGTGTGGTAAGTGAAAGGGGCCGCGCATTGTGTGTGTAATGAGGCAATCAATCTTACTTCACAAGGGTAACAAAATATTTTCTACTTTCCTGATGGAACACGGTTGTAGATGTAGGAACCAGGTAACGTTTGCCAGGAGCTGGATTAACTCTTTTAACATTTTTTACATTAAATTCTCTACAGGAAACCTTTCATTACAAATTTTTGACAGTTTATGTGATTTTATTTTATTAAAACTGGCAAAAATAGTGACTATTACTTAATATTATTTTGCTTTGTTTCGTATCGTTACATATTTTAATTATGTACTTATAAAAATTAATAACAATTGTTTCTAATGCTTCGAGCACTTTTGTACAGTATTGGAAAAGAACGGCATTGCCATGTCCTTGCCTACTTGTAATATACTGTAATACTTTAATAAATGAAAAATCCCGTCATCATCATCGATGTAACCAAATGATGCCTAATTCAGGGCAAAGGCCTTCCCCAAAGTTCGATATAATGATCGACGTCGCACCTGTGACGACTTGCTCTACTCAATGTTTTTATTGAATATACAGCTTCCTTTTGATAATAATGCCCAACAACTTTTAAAACATAAATATTATAAAAAAATTCTCTAATAAGTGATTTTCACAGACCAAATTAGTCTAAGATATTATCACTGAAATCATCGTTTCAGTCCTACGACGTTTACTGATGAATATTGACTCTTCCCGTAGATTTCTGATACGACCAAAAACCAAAAGCTGCCTGCATCTAGAGTCTTTTGGCGACCCTCGCAAAGTCGCATGTCATGTGAGTGGACATCGTACGCTGCGCTTGCTGGTTCGTGGTCTACTCCATATCTTTAAGGCACCAGTGGCCATGAGTTTTGTCCGTCATGTGATCTGCCCACTGCCATTTCATTTTGCACATCCCCTGGGCTATGTCGGTTACTTTCGTTCATTAGACCATCTCCTTGTTCCTGATTCAATCTCGTAGAAAAGCTTGCGTCATGCGAATCTCGCGATCTTGATATATCACTAGTCCACTTAATGGGGGGCGTATCCACGTTTCAAAAATACCACAGTAAATAATGTTAAGTAAGACCATACGTTCAAAAAGCACAAAAATGATCGTCAACTTGCAAATGGGCAATAAGCGATTGCAACCCGTTGCTGGTTCATAACGCTCCACTTTACCCGAATGCGACATGTTCGCTGAATCATAAGAAAATCGAAAAATTATACAAATATGTGTTTTGCGGCATCATCAAAGACTTTGGTGCCGCTTTTGTTCTACGCATTTAGATAATCTGCACTTTTAACCCTCTTTCCATCTCACTAAGCATCATATTAGCATATTAATGTTATTGCTTCTAACGGGGGCGTACTTGAAACATGAATATGAGACTGTTCAGTCAGTCATAGGGAGATTATACCATGTATTATATCGATGGAAGATTATGATGAGATAGTAAAAAATATTATACGCTGAAACGTTATAATTCCGATTTAACTTATTTCTTTTAAATACCCGCTTACGAATCTGAATATTCATAGAAAAAAATGATACTTGAAAGCACAAGATACAACCAAAAAAGCTGTTTGAAAATCAGTTCAAAGATATTTACGAAACGAAGTGTACGTTAAAAATATTTAAGAATACAATCGCTTCATCCGTTACGACTTTGGTATATACACGGTGCGAAACATTAATCTCGACTAATGCACAGTCAGCAGGATTTAATCAATCCAAGTCAGTAGTTGATTGATAATCTAATGAGCCGAAATATTAAACTTTGGGGCGATTTTACCTTAAAAAGGCAATTCAGTTCAGTGTTCGTGTGTCAGTAATTTAATTAACATTTAGGGTTTTTTTTCTTATTTTAATATTGTTACATGTCTGAGTTAAAAAATCTAAACAATGGAGAACTTGAATCGGATGTCAAGATAAAGTATTGGCTTTTCTCTATTATTTCACTATATCTGACAATTACATTTTTACTTCATAATAGAAGTTGTAAGTTGTAGTCTTGTGTTAGTACTAGTGACTAGGATTTAGTATCAATTACATATAATCTCGATTGTTTTGATTTGAACAACTTCAGTACGATTACTAAGTATATAAATGTTGCAGGGCTCTATCGTGAATATATTGTGATTTTACATATTCCTTTATTAACAAAAATTTTTAATAACAAATTAAACAACAAATAACAAATAAAAATAATGACAATAATTAATATCACCTTAAGGAAAGATTAAATCGAAAAATCTTCAGTCAATCACTTACCGTGTCGAAGATATTGTTACAAACTTGCTTTTTATCCTATAGTAATTGAAAAAAATATCATGCAAGAGAGTGTAATTTCTGTTATAACTAGAAACGGATTAATCTAGACGTGAAGTAATTGAGCGATTTTAAACGGAACAATTTATAATCTGTTGACCCACGTCAATAAAGGTGACATGAGCAATACCTTTCTATTTGTACGTAATATCGAGCACCTGTGACGATTAATTTCTACTCCATGTTTTTATTGAACGTATAGCTTCCGTTTGATAATGCTAAATCTTAAATGCGTGATTTTCAAGGATAGTAGTAATTAACAGAATGTGGTCCGGTTGTGAGCATTTGCAGACTGGTTACTACAGTTACTTTAAGAATAAACTCATTTTAAGTATTGATTTCAGCGTACATTAGTTTACTTCTATAATATTTATTAACAAGTTTTCTGTAATTTTTTAAGAAATTAGTTTTGATGGGTACGTCAAGTTTTCTTTTTTACTTTTGCAAAAGTTCAAAAACTAAACCCAACAAATTTCGACTAAACTTTTTATAGTTAGGAATTTTACGACAATCAATTCTCTATTATGATTTAAACAAAAATATTATATTTCAATGATATGTGCTGTTCGTGTACATTCAGGGGTATTGGTTATAGGTATAAAAGCTTCAAAGAGGCGAACGTATACTTACTTCATTTGCTGTCAATAAATAATCAATGATTTCAGAAATAATAAATATTGTAATGATATTATAGTAATATCGATGTTGGAATGCTCGCTTTATTTATGATGCTAATAATATTTATCACGCGTGGCGTGAACACTTTATTGAATAATGCTCTAAGCTAACGTTCAATTTTATGTTTTCCTTTATCAATGTAGAGCGATAGAAATATGTAAATTTTGTGCATTATAGTGTTTAAATTGTTTCATAAATAGCGATATGCCAAAAAAAATTTACCTCAATAAGTTGATATGTAACTGAAACGAAATTGTGAACTGTAAGTAAATAGCTTGGTTTGAGACTTGGATAAGGTACATATTTATGTAAATGACTTATTGTTGGCTATGTTCGGAGCGTTAATCAGAGGTTTGGAGGGACTCGTTAGGAGTTATTGAATAAATTGATCCGGATGATTAATTGAGTATTAATTACGTTATCGTTTAACACCTTTATTTTAATGAATTAATAAAGAAATCATTCTTTGATATTATTTAATATTAATGAAAAGATATATTCTTTCTTTTTATATTTTATTTTGAGAGGAACGCAGAATTAATAAAAGATTGATAAAATTTTATCTCGAAAAAAAAAAACGAAATATCAATATACTCGTATTGCGTAATGCCAATATGAAATGCAAATCAAATTGGAATTTTTGTTTTACTTTAGTTTATGCTCCGTTTTTCCTTGTAAAGGAATCAGAAACAGGTCATTTTTAAGCAAACATTTTTAAGTCTGCGGTGAAATGGGTAATGGAATTTCTTTTGTTTACACGCAGTAATATTTACTCGCTGTTAAAATTTCTTTACATTTGTTCCTTAAAGAACTAAGTTGTGATTTTAGTAACTCTAATTAAATAAGAGGATACTAGAATGCAATTTAGACTCAGGTACCGCTATAAATGGAAATTTTGTTTATTTTTATAGTACTTATTTTGCGAAACTATTTAACATTAGATTATGAATGTTAACTTTGACATTAGCATTATGAAATTCTAATAAAATTATTGTAATTACAAATTTTGGTTTATGGTGATGTTTATAATAAAGAGAAGATAATTTTTTTAATATATAACTTTTGATTTTATTATTAGACCCAAATTCAGACTTTGATTCCTTTGTCTTATTTAATCGTGTTCTTTTATAAGTTCACAAAACTTCGCTTTGGTCTTAGGTTGTAAAATATTGGTGTTATTTAATAATTTTTCCTTCGACAATTTTGCCATAAACGTAAAGCATTTCAACGAATTAATGAACTTTCGTACGATTAAATACATATTGTTGCTCAGTATGCCATAAAGAAACAAGTCTTGTATGTACTATTACATACGACGCACTGTTATAAACTTTCTAATTAAGTGTCGTACGTCTACAACAATGTTATATGTAGATTCTTGTAATATTAATATGATCTCCTTAATCTGTTGAAGTTTCTTTCCACAATGACATTAAATTAGTAATTTTGACATTGAAAATTTACTTGAGAGTCTGTTATCTCGCGAGATGAAGGGCAATATTCGCTTTGGTGTGTGTTTGAGGCTTGGTAATTAATATTGTATCCAGATCCTTATCGTGGATAGCGATATAATATAACCAAGTTATTGTGTCTGTCAACAAGAGACTGTTTTTATTTCACAAAATATCATGTATTACTTGTATTTTATCGCGAAAAACTTGTAAAATATATTTTAATTTTATTCATTACCTTATCGGACATCTACCTATTTATAAAGCTGGGAATGTTAGTTGTTCATTTCACTAGGTTGTGACTATTATTCCGTCTGCTTTATTTAAATAATATAGAATCTCAGCGCAGGACGTCAACTGCTGACTTCCCCATAGATTTCCATTAAGACTGTTTGGAATTATCTATCATCTTACGATTACCTTAAGCAGATCGTGTTAACCATAAACCTGCGCTGCGCCGGTTCATGGCTTCCTATCCAAAGTCTTGAGGCCCCAGCGGCTTTCGTGCGCTATGTAACCTGCTCACTGCTTCTTTTCAACGTGCCAACCTGCTGGGATATTTTGGTAACTCTCTTTCATCTCCGGATCTCCTATTTCACCATCTCATACAATAATAGATTTCTTCATGGTTCGTTTAGCGACTTTGAGCTTGCAATGAGGCCTGATGTGACAGAACACGTTTCTTGGTAATATTAAACCGATTTTATGCATAGATGTAAGTTTAATAAAAACTTACCTTTTATAAGTTACTTTACGATAGGAGTACAAAGCTAACACGTCACCAGTAACAGGCTTATTTTATTTTGAACATGTAATTCGTTTTATTGTCGATGATTTGACTGACGCTTATCCGTGTAAACGTATTTACTCCTTCGCATTTTACTTTTATTGTTACTCTAATCATCACTTTGAATTAGGATCTCAAGCCTTTTTATTGCATTTAAAAGTTTATTTAATGACTGACACAATGATATCTATGCTTTGTTTTCCTTCGTAACTGAATAAGAACAAGAAGAGGGAAATTAACGGTTCTTGTGGCCGAAAGATATAATACCGACATTGAAACAAACAATTACGACTTGCTTTTAAAAGCGGCAAATCACTTAACCACAGACATTCTAAACCATGTTAGGCTGCTAATTTTTTGTAACAAATGGATAAATTGTATAGATTATAAACGAAACAATATTTTTTTATTTATATTATTATCAGCATAGGATATTTTTCAATGACCACATGTGTACATTACGAGAAGAATACTAGAAGAACCTAATTTTATAGAAACTAGAATCTATAAAAATGCGAATTCATAATTGAGACAAAATGCGTACATGAAGTCCAACCCTAAACTTGTATCCTTATAGTGAATTCCGTTAAAAATGCTTTTGAATATAATAAATTACAATAAGGAAATACAAAACTACAGAGTGTGACATGGCATAACAAAAAGATATGAAACTCGAATTCTGCTATTCTAGCAAATAAAACCCCGCGCAACAACACGCTCAGCAAAGTACATTATATATTTATTTTTCATAAATTTATCTTCATTTGAAATTTCTTTATGCATACACCAACATGTTTTCTGATGACAATATAATTTAGCCGTTGATTTAAAATATTAGTATGTCTAGGCTCGTAGATTTAACGCACATTGATGCATTACAGACGATATTTATAATACACATAAAACAAGGTGACTTTTGTATTTTGAATTATTAACATTATCATTATTATTATCAGAAAAGATTATTTCGTTTATTTACATACTTAGTCGTATTTGAGCGATAAATGTGATATTTTTTATCGCACATACCAATGACGAGCTTTTTCTTTCGCTGTACAAAACGTATAAAAAGTAAAAAGTAGCAACTTATTTAATTACCAGATGAAACGTATTCTTAACTGAAGTACGCGAAATAAATTAATGTTATTATACGGTTTCCTTAACGTGCAACGGGCTAAAATATTAATATATTTCAGCGATATTTTTCACTCGTTCTGGTTACCAGGGGATGGTTATTTAACATAATACTCTGTCGGAATAAAACCTCAAGTAAAAAAAGTACAATTTAATTAATTATCTATGTAAATTTTAGTATCTTTAAACAGTTTTAATTTTTCCCCTTTGTGATAAAGGATAAATGAGTTTTCTTTTCATGTGAAAATGTACATTTCGTACAAATAAATTACTTTCTGAATTTAGTAATGCTGTAATAATTATTATTAATGATAAAAATATTTAGGACCTTATTATTTAGAATTTAATAACTGTTGGTATTGAGTTGACAGCTTAGCAAAAAGTCCTTTTGTCGAGAATTAATTAATTACGGTCTAAGATAACGTGTTCATTCAGTGCCTATTGTCCACTAAAATAAACATAAGAGTTATTCGTGTATTAAATAATCTTATGTATCAACTAATTTGTAATATGCAAATAAAATTTATATACTTAATGTTTATTTACTCAACTATAACTTTAGATTAAAAGTACAGAGAAAAGTCAATGAAATAGTTATTTTAAATCAAAGATTAAATAATCATAAGAGACAAAGGATTGTGTCAATCTCCAAATAAACTTAAGTCTTGAACTATTAAAGCAATAATATTATTATTTTGGTGCCTTTCAATCTCAACAAAGTATTGTTTATTTTTACTTTTGGGCGGCAATTTCAGACTACGAAGTTGTCCCTTACATAACAAAAGTTTGTATGTATCAATAATAAAAAAATATGTGGTATTTATTCGATATTTTTAGCAGTACTTGTAACTACATTTATAAGCAGTTTGGTTAACTTGTGAGAAGTTCAAATTGAATATCTCCAGAAGTTTTCAGTTACTAGGATAATGCGAAAACTTTTATGATTTCTTTTCGATTACATTTTCTTATAATTCATTGTTTAACCTTTTTACCTGTTAATATTGTTTCGATTTAGTCCATCACAATACAGAACAGCCAAGCACGTAGACAGCGTTATTTCAACATAATGCATATTATAACAGAACCAAGGCACGTCTTGACATTCATTAAATATAATCACATAAACATGCTACCTAATTATATTACAAATTAGATCATTGTGCATATCCCTAACTAATAACACTATGTTAATTCTTTTATACCAATTTGTTTTTATCGTTATGTTATAAATTATTACAATGGTTATTTTTTTAATTTTTTTATTATAATACTACATTATAAACTTATGTAACTGATGCTTTTGGACTTGGACAAAACACTATAATAGGTAGAACTGTATGGTTAGCATAAACGATCATGGTTGATATTTACCAAATTCTTCTTTTCAGTCGATAGACGCTAACTGCAAGACATAGGAATTTTCTAAAGCTCGCCCGATCTTGTGCTGCAGGCTTCCGACGACTTCCTGCAATCTTAACTATGTTGTCAGTCTACCTAGTGAGGGACCACGCCGCGTCCACGAGCACCTGGTCGCCCGACACTCGGGAACCTTTCGGCCCCAATGATTGCACGAGCTATATGCCCTGCTATTGCCAATTCAGGCGAGCTTCAAGCTACGCCGTTGATTTTGGTTCTTTTACGAACCTCCTCATTTATTCGATCTCGCAGTGAAACTCCAAATATAGCCCTCTCTCCATTCCTCTCAGATTAATCTGAGCTTACTTATTATAAACTTAGTTATATTTCAAAACAACAGGTTGACAAAACAAACTAAAAGAAGATAAGGTACGTTTTGAAATTATGTTGTCATAGAAAATTTATTAATAACTTATGTTTATGTTTTGGTTCCATTACATGGAAGAAATCGATTTTCGTTCATGAAAACTTTATCGCCGTGTACGTGTTCAGTTCTTAAGCTGCTCGTGGAAATACAATTTACATGCAATTCAACTTTGCGAGACATATCACTTTTCGATAATTAGAAATTGTTTATAACAGTCGTACTGTAAAACAGATCGTAGTAGTTCCGCTCTGCAATTAACATAATATTATGTTTTTATATTATTTTACAGAATGAAAATGTAATAAAATATCGTGTAACGGAGATGGGGCATTGAAAAATGCTGATAACGTGGTATATCTTTTGGGTTTATAGGCGTATATTGAGATATTTTCCACACTAAGATTGGGCAACAGGCTGACGAAATGAAATTATTTAACATCAAGTAAATCGAGGACTTTTATTCACTTCTTATAAAATATGTCAGTTAATGTTATTGTAGGAAACTTTATTTAAGTTTATTGTAAATAGAATGCAGATTTACTTTAATTTACCATAAACGCTGAGGATAATTTGTCACATCTTTTTATATTATCTGTGGAATCGCTGAGCTGTCTTCATAAATTTACCTCTCTCCACAGTATTGGTTTTACTGCGCTTAAATAATAAAATCGTTAAAGCCCGATAGCACTGATATAACATTTTACGGTACAATTTTTATTTTCATTTAATTTCACTCACGGTTAAAAGATTAATTTTGACTAAAAAATATATGTACAATGTCCGTTTTCTAAATTTACGGTTTCCGACATTTATCTTAGTAACATTTTTTATGTATTTTACTTTATGATGATTACGAATTAATAAGTAAGTAATATTTTTATATTATGAAATAAAAAAGCTTTCTGTTAGAAAATATCATCAACTTACGTCAAACATAAATAATTTAAAAAACATTAATTGTAAAGTATCACTTTATATTTTCGTGTTTAAACCTATTTATTTGAAATTAGAATTATTATAGTATATTTATAGTATAACTGTAGGTGATTAAATGCTTCGAGTGTTAAGGATTGCGATGTTAGCAGTGCGTCTGGCAGAATCGATCTCTGCTTGATTACAGTTAAGGTCACCATGAATCGCATTGTCCTTCGTACCGGCAATCAAGATGTGACGCTTTGCTCATTAACTAGGATTTCAAAGCGTTAACACTTAACAAAAATAACTGTAGAAATTGTTTATTTAACTAATGGAAATTATTATGGTTTAATTAAAATTTTATTAATCTCATTATTTTACTACATATAATTGTTAATACTCAATTAAAATTTATCAATTTTGTTTGTTTTGCCGTGTAATATCCTATAATTCAAAGATGCTTTTTTGATCATTTTGTTATTAAGTCGAAGCTAACTATCCATTTACTATGACTATGATTCTAATAAAGCATTTTATTTTGGGTATTTCATAATTACTTTATATTAATTGATTGCATAACTTATATCGTTCGTTAAAGGCGATGCTTCTTCCATTTGTGTGCCTAGTTTTCTTAGATCATCATCAAAGTTAGATGATAAAAGTCTGTAGCTAGGGATAGGCTTCCCCCGAAAAATAGAAATTTCCCCCATAGAAAATTTTCTTAACTATCTCGACGGTTCACCTTGAGGCAAGCCTGACTTTTATTAACTAATAATACCTTTATGCATAAATAAAATAGCGAGTTCGTTTGTCAGTCATAATTATATTATTACACCTGTATTCGCCAAATAATTCTATATAAACTAGTTACTATGTTATTGCCATCGTGTCTGTGTTCAAATATGTAATTTTTCTATTATCAAAAATATTTTAATCGTAAATATATATTATTCCATTATATTATTCGCCTTCAATTTGGTAAATCTTAAAGCTATAAAGTATTTGTATTGGAAAGCGAGTTAGAAGATTTATCCAGCTCTAAAACTATTGGCGATGTCTAGAAAAATATCCCGCCGTAGATTTTATTGGATTTTACGTTCACGGAACTGAATCATATGTCCGCTTACAAATAAGAGATGTTTAAATATTGAAAAACAAGTCAGTTTATTATACGAAGCTATTTTAAAACTATTATTGCTTTTACCTTTTGAGAAATGTTGTTAATAATATCCTTATTACATTTTTAAACATGGCGACATGTGTTATTAAAGCATTTAACAAACATATAAAGGATGAATAAACATAAGCGTAATAGATTTAAAGCGGTGAATGTATAGTCTATTTGCTGTCAAACAATATATCGAAATATATATAAAATAAATATATATAGATTAACCAATTCAAAAATCAATAGTTTTTGAAATAATAAAAAGCGCAAAAAAATTCGGATACACACATATATATATAATTATAATTCTATATATATATATTTATATATATATATACATATATGTTCATTTCAGACATATTTCATAGTGATCACTTTATATAGGTTGATTAAGAATTGTAATTGGTGAATGAGCTAAACTTCCACCTCTTTAAAACTTTTGCAGCTGTAACCAATTTCCCTGTATAATCCAAATTTGGCAGTTATGTAAAAAAATATAAATAATTTATTTAAGTTATTTGCACGAGAAGAAAAGAGATAGTGTTTTTACAATGCTTTATAATTGTGTGAATGTTTACAAAATTTGGTGCAGTAGAAAGACTAAAACAGGTGAACGTTGACATGGTCAAGTTACGCTCAATATCATGTAGAATTGGGTCATGTCGATCATATCCCTTTGTACTGGGAGTGCGACATAATAGGTAAAATTCATTATCGCCAAGCGTCCGAAATATGATTGAAATGGAAAGTGCATGCTTTATTTAATTTGAGTAACAATTATACATCATTTTGATCTGTGCTTTTTGTAATAGTAAAAAAACATTATTGTCATGCCTAATATTCCATATAAATCCGAAAAAATTATAAATTAAACAAAAGTTGCGTTACACTTATGAGATAATAATCTTAATGACTACTAATAAAATAGCAATATACTTAAAACAATCAAATTATTATTAATTAACTATCCAAAGTAATTAAAAATTACACAAATAATGAATATTTTTTAAAAAAAAGGAAGACTGAACTTAGAAATTCTTTAGTAATACTATTTTAACAGTTTTAAACAACGAAAAAACATTTATCTAATTTTCTAATAGAATCTTTGTTTTGTTACAGATTCCTGTTCACCTTTAAATATACACCAAATAGGAAGAACCATGGTAAATAATAAGTTTTATATTGTTTAGTTTTTATCTGTGGTAAAAGAGAATTATTAAAGTATCAGCAACATTTATAAATCATTTGTGCGTCAAAGTTATAATTGAAGATTAATCTATGTATACACGAACTTAAATTTAGTTCGTATGTAAAAACTTAATAATTATTGTGACGTTTTGAATAAATATAACAAAGTTTTAGTAAAAACATGTAAAGTTATTATATATTTTTAAATATGATTCTCACAGACAAAATATTTATTTTAATTACAATTGGCAGTAACTAGTTCGTGCATTTCAAAGTGAACGTCTGATCTCCGTTACTTTTTTATAACAGTGTGTCACTTTTATTCATTTTACATAAGCACATAATACATGTATTATATATTTGTATATATATATATGTATGTATATATATGTACATATATATATATATATGATGTGTATATATATATTAGTGTAATGGTCAGAGCGGGAGAATGATCAAGAATTTTCTAGATCCCGAATCACTTTAGATTTGGACATTAATAGGTATTACTTACAACTTAGATCATCGGGTTACAATGGATTAAACGAGCTTCATAATATATTATTGAATGGATCGCGAAAAGCTTCTTTGAACGACAAATGATATTATTGGAGTAAATGTTATTACCACAGATAAGCTCCGTATCGAAAGAAAAGTAGAAAAATAAATATCCAAAAACATCTTCGTTATGGATAATACACTAACGACGATTCGTTCCTTTATATAGATGTTTTTTGTGTTTTCAATATTATAATAATATTAATATTAAGATATTTTAATCCCGCATTATATTGAAGTTCAAATATATTACAATAACATTAATTAATTTTGATAATGATTCAGGAAATGTAATTTTTCTAAAATCATATATGCATAATAAAATAGTTGAGTTTGTTTTGAGTTGAGTTCCTTTAAATATACATGTAATGTAAAATATTTTAAGTGCGTAACTATTTTGAACTATTTCGTACTATACGCTCAAAATGCTCTAACTAATTAGGGAATCCACCGGCAATGCTGTTACACTCGAACTGTTTAATTCGCGCAGACAACTTATTTGTTTGAATGGCTAAACGTAGTTGGAAGCTCGAACATAATTCAGTTTTCAATGAGAAGACTTTGCTTGAAGCACATCGGATGCGGATTTCCATTCGTCGCGCCGTGTCAATATTTGTCCCAATATTGATGGTGAGGCTTTGACACTAGTTGCATTCATTATTCCCTTACACTTCAGCATTCATATTTGCGTCAATCCTAACATAAAAAAATGAAGTGCCGACCTTTGGTCGCATGGTGTTTCATTCCGTAGACTCCTTAACTATTTTATTCCTTTATTAAATAACCTCTTAAATGTATTTGGAATTTATTTGTATATTGCGAATTGAAATTTTTTTTATTTTATCACAAATAAAAAGTTACTAGTTTTGATATTAATATAGAAGAAAGTTGTAGTAATCTAGATGTTAATTTTGAGAGTAAGTTTATAAATTACGTGACTCTGTAAAAACAGGAATTTTACATTCATGCTGCTTTATCTAAACAAAGTTATTGTGGCCTTCATTGCGAGATATGCAGAATTTTGTATCTTAACATTACTACTTTTTTAAAATAATTTAGTACCGAATTACTTGAATATTTTTGTTGTATTATTTTGGTAATGATTGTTTTTTTATCCTAATTTTTGATAGATTATCTTTCTACCTTACCCTATGGAATACTTTTGCTTATCGAGTATATATACCGTGCTTATTACATTGATATAGTATGGTACCACTGTCTGCAACAGAAGCCCTCTTCGATGACATTTCTCAGACACACACATAATCTGCCGACTGCTGATTTGATAATGATGAAAATTATAAAATAAGTTATTGGTTCGTACAATAAAGTAAATATAGTATTTTTAGAGTTTTACCACGCACTAAAAAAGTTTAGCAATAATAATGTCACAATCAACTTAAATCAAATCATGGTAGATTGTACGTTTGGAATAGAAATTTAGGGGTCTTCGGCACACTGTTCATTTACTTATTTCATATAAGTTAGGACACATGTAATCTATTTTTTAAAAGGTAATAGAATACAACAATCAAAAAGTTTATACCTCTAAAATAAATAAAATCTTTTTCTTTATGAAAAAGTTTTATAAAAGTTTTGTGGGATAATTACAAATTTTAATTAACAGAAAATACATTACTCTATTACAAAAAACGTAGCGTCCAGTTTAGATTTGAAATGTGTGTACTTCAATTAACTTCAAGACGAATTTAATATTTCTAGTCAATTCATTAATTAGATAATGACCGATGATAGTATGTTCTGTATGTTCTCAGCACAACTAATTAGTATATGATCTGCTTATGTTAGCCAAATATTGTTTAAATTCTTTAATATGCATAAACAATAGTTAGCCGGTCATTATTTTGAAATGTGAATGACTGGATATTTACGATTGTATTAGAAACCACAACTAAAAAATGTAATAGACCTTGAGATACACTAAGCAGCAATAAAGCATAGATACTTAGCTGTGAGAATAACATGAAGTTTATTGATTTTTACCAGACCGTCTAGCATCATTAATTATTGCAACGTCATACGCGGAATACTTAACAAGTTCAAGGCTAAGAAAAATAAGAAAGTACATTTCTTATTTTTGGGTAATATGAGCAAGGCTCTATGTAAATTATATTTAAATTATCACAATACGATTGATTACAAAAACATAATCATCGAATATGGCTTCGATACGAAGTCTATGAAACATCATTCATATTTAGATATTATATCACATCTCGAGTAAAAGCAAAACTAAAATAAAGTACTTCATTATTACTAACCTGGTTTTAGGCTTTTCTTATCACGCAAAACATCGACCCTGGTTATAACGTCTATCGGGCTGTATTTTGTAACTTAAAAACAAGTATATTAATAAAATAATAAGGGAAATACTTAAGACTTTCGTCATCATCATTTCAGTCATGTGATGTCAACAGTTGGATATCGGCTTTCCTCGTAGATTTAAAATAGGATCAACTGGAAGCGGCCTGGATCCAGCATCTTCAAAAGCCCTTAAAAATGTCAATTACTTTCGTTCGTCTACATATCTCTTCATCGTATTTCTCCCCATAACTCGTTGAGTGAATGTGAACTTTTCAATAAGGTCCGAAGTGAGAGACCACGTTCCATTGACGTAAGCCGTCATTGCTAACGCACTTTGCTTAGAATTTATCGTTTTCTTATTACGTGCACATTTTTAACAAGGTTTATTCTTCTTGACACATGTTAATAAAGTTCTTTTTGTTCTTAGTTAATAAATTAAAGTTCAATCATTTTATACCGTGGCTCCTTTAATCGTCGACAGGAATCAGTGCTAGAGTTGGTTAAAAAAAATTAGTATCAATAAATAATCATCATTAATAATTACATATGAGGATCAGTATTGATTCATGCAAACAGAGTATTAAGAAAATTCTGCATGGGCGATAACATCCTTGTGATGTTACTACAGGTGTCCGTAAAAGGTAACCAATTAAAATAATCAGATTGATTGCTTGATTAATACTCTAGTGGCGTGAACAATAACGTGAAACATGATTTTGAGATGCTTCCATTATTACATGCTCCACTTGTGGCCTTCGGTAAATGGTTCCCAGTTTATTTATAAATTTAAACGACAGTGTAACACGTACGAAATTTATCTAAGAATTCGTGTTTTTTATCTCACATATATGAAAAGTTTATTAAATTCTAACCGTCTTAAGCTATGACCTTATATGTGATTTATTTATGCGAGAAAATAAATATACTAGTTTAAGTAAATTTCAATAACAGTTTACATTTGCAAACTTTATTAAAAGTAAACTTATAACATACGCTGCATATTTAACTGAAATAAAAGTCCTACCAATACAGTTAATTACTTAAAATAAATAGACATGAAAAGTTAGCGTTAGAAAGGACAAGGGGGCATCACATAAACAACAAAAGTTTGGTGAAGTCCTCTACAAATAAAGTGCTTTCGAGTAAGTATCCTCGAAATGAAGTGAAATCTCACCACCAAGCCTAATACACTGTATGTGAAATGAACATATGATTATACTCACTCTCCAATGAATGATTTAAATTAACCGACATTAAATACTTGACTTAAGCTCGAAAAACCTTGTTAACTCTATTCTTCCCTGCAAAAAGGAAATCTGCCGTCACACATCCATAATCTTGATTGTAGGGTGCGCAAAATACAAACCGAAGCCTCCAAAGGCTTTCAAATCATCCTGAGATCGAGTCACGTTCTCGAGTACGCTGATGATGGAGCGCTAATAAGTTAATCCACATATAAAAAATTCACAGTCAATCAAAAATTAAAGGTCCTTGCCGGCGAGTACGACTGATCAACTTCAACCCAATTATTATTGTTAGAAGAATTGCAGACATTTTTTCTGCCACTTATGTTAGCTCTGACGCTTACGCTAGAGCATCGAATGTCATGTCAATGTTCAGCCCTCTGGGTTTTAGAGTCAGAACGCTAAACGCGTTTTGGGTGCCCACTATCGAGCATTGGCTTAATTAAACTAAGATCTCGGCGACCTGTCCGGTATTGTATTATGTAGCGATCCGAGTCGAAGCAAACGGAAGACACCTTGAGTCTTTTTTCTTATAGTGTTTTTTCGTCTAAACAAAATCTATTGTAACCAACAAATATGGGTAGGATAGCAAGCGAAACATTAGTAAAGCCATGTCGGTCTAGATCATAAATGAAAGCGATTACTGCGAGTCTCGACGGGTCAGTGATCACTGAATGGTATAATCTTCCGACGACAAATATCCGACGCGCATCGAAAATCTGACAAGGCCCGCTCCCGCTCTGAAAGCTCACCACCCCGGCTTAATAGGCTTGATAAAAACAATTTCTCGTGGCGGGATTTAACTCAACTAGAAATGTTATTAACTTTAATATAAATTCGTAATTTAAAAATTTTAACGACCTTTCCGAAATCGTATCGGATACTGAATTAAAAACTTTGCTATGTATTTCTTTAAAACAAAAGATTTTATCTGATATCATCTTATGCGATATAATACACTAGACATTCAATCTCGATGCCGTGTTTCATTCAATTAATTTTGTATTGATGAATTATTATTTCGAAAGTTGACTGCATATATCTGCAAGAATCTATTTGGACCTATTCCAAATCGGAAATGAATGTTTGTTATAATAGTTAAAAAAGAAAAAAAAGCAAACAATTATTTCTTCTTCCATTTCACATTCTTCTTTATTGCAGTTCTCCGGTTAGAAACGTACTATAATTTACATTTGTACATCTACTTTGTTGTATAGTACACAATGTGTTTACTCTATACACAGATGTGGTGGGCAGTGTGGTGTGTGGCCGTGGCGGCAACCGGTGCGCTTGCGACGGGGGCACCCTCTGTTGGTGCGCTGGCTCCCCTCTCCCCTGTCGACTGGGAGCAGATCGACGTCTCTGCTACGGACGATGTAAGAAAATAATACTCGTAAAGGATAAACATCAGTTATAAAAATCAGATTACGTGGTTCCATGGTAAAGTCCGATTATTCACATAAAAAACTTGCGTGACCATTTTTTAGTTATCTTTCTATGTTATTTACAACACAAATATTTATATGCAATTCAGCGATCGGAAAACTTAATGAATTAATTTCCACCCAAATTCTCTTGTTTAATTACAACGAATTCGTATGCGCTTGTTTCGTATAAATGCCAACATGTTATTCGAGTCCTGCACAAATGATTTCACTTACGAGTATAATTATTTACATGCTTTTTCATTAAGATTAATTTAATGTAGAAATTTTTATTATATTATTTTAATTCATCTATCTATCTCTATTCTGAGATTCTTATAGAGTTTAAAATTCCAAATGCTGTATCTAATTCAAATTGCGTGAGGATAATCCGGTCGTTTTTTATGGTGTTTTTCCTTTAATTAATTAGTTTTTATTTATAATAATAACGTAAAACATTATTTATTTCGTTTGTTGTAATACTTAAATAAAGACTACCTTTATGTAATACTGCCTTACGGGACCCTTAAGAGACATAATATACATGATTAGAATCTAAGAGAAGGTTAAGTCGGGGAACAAACTATTAATGTTTGAATAATTTAATACATGTACAGTAAGTAGGTTTAGCTTCAAATGTCTTTATTAGATTATGAAAATTCTAACAACGATGTTTCTAAAGAGTATTTTAAAAAAGGATTATTTTAGATAAACTTAAAACTCCTTTGCTTTCATATTTGCATATTTCTTGTCAAAATTGAATCGCTTTGAACGTGTCACGCGAACGAGTATTTAGTTGATACATGTATTTGAATATATAAAGAGAAGAGCGCCATTCCTGTAGAGCTAAAATTTAAGAAAATAACGTAACCGCAACGAGGTAACGGTGTTTTATTTTCTTTGGAGTATTCTCTACAGAACTACTACTTCAATAAATGTTACGTTTCGTATTAACGCGATGGCTATTTCATTACAATTTATGTTTATATCAGAGATGATTTTAATCCCGTGTTATATGCTTCGGATTTTTTGCCAGCTAACAAGCAATACATTTTCTCACGCCTTTAAGCTCTTACAATTATAACCGATCATACTGTAAAATGAATTCTAATATAACAGGAGAATGTGGGCAACGTATTGGCACAACCAGAAGGACGTTACGCAGCTGTGTCACCCTGGGTTTATCTGCTTGCTGACATGCCGAGAGATTCTCAGGTAAATCTTCGTTAAGTTATAAAGAATGCAATGTTTTCAAATTCAATTGGACTGGTAAAGTTGTACGTCATACGAACTGAACGTTAGGGTAAATTAATTAACAAAGCTGTTAAAACAACTGACGGGCGGATAAACATCCGATTCGATTGGTAAAATTTCCCCTTTGTTGTTTTAATCGACGGCGATTTTCCCAGCACTCTACTTACAGGTTAAAATGTCTCTGTAATTAGTAGAACAATTAAATCATTAACAAGAATCTCTGCTACAAACATTTTGCTTGTAATTTTACTACAGTTGTAAGTGTTTGACATCACGGTAATTGTCAGATTTTTCAATTATAAATGTTAATTTAATGCTTTCGGGCATCTGTTATTTTTACATTAATATTTTGTTATTAAAATTAACACAAAAGGATTTACGTTATATTGCAAATATATATAAGTTTTACGGAATACTTGTATATACGTGAGTTGCGTAGCGAGATCGAATCAGAAATGAATAGATCCGTAGAAGAACCAAGGTTATTGACGTAGCTCGAGGAATTGCTCTTCTGGAATGGTAGTAGGAGGGACACATCTTTCGTGCAACCGATGGCCGTGTAACCGAAAGGTTCTCGCATGCCGATCTTGAGGCTTTAGATGCAGCAGAGCAAGGCTTCTACAAGGTGGACCGACGACATGGTTAAACTCGCGGGAAGTTGCTAGATGCATGCAGTGCGGAACACGATGACCGGCATCGTGATGATCTTTGCAGTGGACGTCAATTGCCTGAAAAGAAGAAGAAGATACGCTGAAACAGAAAACGTTATTGTCATTTTCTGAAAAGTTTTGTTCCGTTTTTATAATTTATTCGTCGTTTAAATTCGTTTATTTTTATAGTATACTCGTCACATTAATTAAAACAATAATATTTTATACAACATTGTGGTATAACATCAATATTTTAAATTAAAAAGGTAAAGGTAACTGAAATGTCACTGAGAAATTATTGCGTCAAAATCATGAGTTTTATGAAGTTTAAAGGTGTTGAGCCGAAGCGTTCTGGAAGTGCTTTTTCGCTTTACCCCGCCATGGAAGTGTTGCAAAGAGGAGCGTATCAAAACTATTTGGAGAGGCAGGCCCAGCTCAACAGAAATTTCCTGAACCGCGTCGGAAAAAGAGGTCAGAAAACAATAAAAATTTTAACTTTTAAACTTTCTCAGCAACATAATATTTTCTCAAAATGAGTTTGACTATCTTTTGCTTTATTCGTAAAATATTTTATAACAATTTTTTTTCTTTATCACATAACATAGTGTTTTTTCTTCTTTTTTAGATTCGAGGAACAGTCCGCTCTACAAAATGAACAACTAAGCAGACATTTCAAAATGAATCTCACCGTCCCGCAGTTATTTATTACTACTGTTACGTTATAGTTGTTACATACATATTAGTATTATCGTTGTGATAAATGATAAATGTTACTTGCCTTTGTTGATGTAATTGTTGAAATAATAAAATGATTAATACTTGAATATTATCTTTAATCAACTCCAAAGTCTAAATACCTTTTTTATACCAACCTAGGGTTATAACAAAGTTCACTTTTTAAAAAAATGGCCAATTTTTTATGAAACAAAGTAAGGATTATTTTATATTATTTTTTGAAAAGAATATCAATGATTATATTACATACATCACAAATACTATATCGTAAAGGTATCTTCCAGATCTTCTCAAACAATTCTTCCAAACGACACAGTAGTTTTCAAAAACATACCTGCAATTTTGTGCCATCAGAACCGCCGCCATTTCTTGTTTATCTAATGTTTTGCTTTAATAACAAGTGAGCTAAAGAAGACGGTTTTCAAGTTTACCTCTTAAAAATATGATTTTTCTAGGGAATATTTCTCGTACGACCTCAAGGATTAGGCCAATGTCTATCTTGCTGGGACCAAGTCATTGGGTTATATTTATTGACATATTGAAGTTTTGGTTGCATCGAGTTGCATAAAACATAAAAATTAACTTTGTTATGGCCCACTGTTTAACAAATCTTCAGTGAACTAACATTACAATCGGATTTTTATAATAATTAGTGCATATGGTAATATAGTTGCTGCTAGCGCTGGGGCCTTTTACAGGTTCATCGAAAGTGAGTTGCGGAACTGATGTGTCCACTTTGATTAATTCTATATCTATATAGAAATAGTAATGTAAATAGTTCGTCGATATTATTTATTCTTAATATATAATTACTATAAAAAATGAGTGTCTTAATAAATGTGTATATGGAAATGAAGGGTGAAAGCGGACGGGTAAAGCGACGCATGCCTACGCTCTCCATTGACCTACCTATGTCGGTGTTGCGGCACAAGCTAAGCCTGGAGCAAGAACGGAAGGCTCAGGCTCTGAGAGCTGTTGAAAACAGGAACTTTTTGAACGGCATCGGCAAACGAGGTAACAATAACGTGTTACTTATTTTACATAAGAGCTACTTTAATTCCTTTTTTCAATTTCCATACAATAATTTTGTACTATGTATAATACTTTTTAAGATAGAAAATGATGTTTATTTTGAAATACTTAGTTTCCTAATATACAAAAGACACTATTTATTAATCAAATATCTACAATTTACAGGATTGCGGTGGAGTCCATCTGATGAAGAAAGATTTTACTAGGAAACTGTAGCACCAACTATCATGAAAATTTCCACTGACCCATTTAATAATATATTACCTTGCTATATTTAGATTAATTATAAAAGAAATTTATTACCAAAGTTTAATTTATATACAAATGTTGTTTAAATTACAGTCATTTCTAGTCTTATAATTTTAACACGTGGACTTTATAAGTACCAAAGCATTTATAATTGTGATTCGAATAATTTTAAACATTAATGTACTTTCATTGCGTAGTATTATAAGCAGTGAGTTGATTTGTATTTTCTTAAGTTAATAAACTAATCGTTAATATTAATCTTAGATTTGTTAATATTGCAATAAAAGAAATTATAGAAAAATATTTGAAAAGTTGTTTTATTGTAACATATCTTTTACTCTTTTATATTTTAAATAAGGACTAAAAATATATATTAATAGATAGATAGCGCATTACACAATTGTTGCTTATGTTCTTGATAATAGATATTGATGACATTTGTTGAGATATTTCATGTAATCAATAGGATAAGAGCAGAGCAGAGTCCATAAAAGTACAATTCCATTAACGCATTATATTTAAGAGGTAGTATCTTGAGTATCTTGTATCATCTTACAGTTAATATCGATTACATTCACATTATATTGGCTAATTTATATGACAATAAACTACATAGTTCTGTCGACGTATTGTGTGCTGTCATTCTGTTACATCGTGTCGACATCTGTTCTGTGATTGATACGATAATAATGATTTGGCTTAGCCCAGGATATTTATGTCCTAATAATATGTTTGCTAATTCCTTGTAATATCACTTACTGACCACAGCGACGCCTTAATTAGCTATATCCATTACTGCGATTTAATAATTGCCAATTTTAATAATTAATTAGTTATTTTTTTATTTTTTTCGTATGATATTAAATTAACGGCATATTTCTGACAATATTTTGGCAATGGGCTTTTAAATTTTCCTGTGTCGTTAATAATTAAAAATGTTAAGAAATCTAACATTGGATACTTTTAAACTTAAAATTACGTTATAAAATAGTAAAGCTATGTTAAAATTTACAGATTGTATTTACAAAACTCTGGAACTAAAGTTTTAATATAATATGATCTGATAACATATATTTCCAGGCATATTCACTTTCATTCAACGATTCACTGTCATTTTTCTTTGTTCCGAACTTTAAAATTTTGAGTAATTGAAATTTTTTAATAGTAAAATGCGAAATTCATAATAATCTGACTTTTGTTCATATAATTTAAATATTATTATTTAAAAAAATATTTTTTTTCTCTGTTCCTACTTAGGTTTTAAATCCATCCTATGATATAGCGACAGCTATGTAGGAGGTGTTTTGTAAAATTTAATGAATGAATATTAAAAATATTACTTTGCAATAAGTAATATTGCAAAGTAACTCGATTCACTGGTAAGGGTTGGAATGGAGTGTTCCTGAGAGATCTTAAGCTTAGTTATTGTTAGGAAGTTTAGGCTTTCAGTGTTATGATACCTCAAACGTGGTGAAGATGTGAATGCCATACAAAAATTGTCTGTGTTCAAAAAAGAATATTTGCATTTGGTACAGGAGCAGTGGGGCGAGGGACGCGCACGCCCCAAACGCAAGATGCCTTCACTTTCCATCAACAACCCCATGGAGGTGTTACGTCAGCGGCTACTGCTGGAGGTGGCTCGCAAGCAGATGCGCGAGGCCAACCAGAGACAGGCCGTTGTCAACCGGGTCTTCTTGCAGAACGTGGGCAAACGAGGTTAGTCAGAAAGTTCATTTTTTCGTCAACATCATTACCTTCATTACAGGCGTGGAACGACCAATGATGGGTATATTCCTCCTTTATAGATTTCCAATAGGACCGGTTGAAAGTGCCCGGCATCCAGCGTCTTCTGATGCTTATAAATTCAGCTGTCCTCCATATAGATGAACGTCCTACACTGCGCATTTCAGTCTGTGGTCTCCAATACAGAACCTTGAGGCCCCAGCTGCCATCAGTTCTGCGCGCAATGTGACAACTTGCCCATCCGCTGGACTATTTCGGTTATTATAATTATTAGATGGATCTTCTCATGTCTACTTCGATCTTGTAAAGAAATCCCGGGTATATGAACTGAGAGTTTGCCAATAATGTGTTTATTAGTTTAAAATAGAAGTAAACGAGTTATCTTATGATATTTATCAAGATTATTTATGATATAATCAAGCCACAGAAGATTACACTAGAGTTAATAAGAGTTTACAAACGTATTGATAAGTTACAATAGGTATTTAGTATAATAAAAGATATTTCAGTACACACTATTGCTTACTAAAATTAATATTAATTTTCTTTTAATTTTATTATCATTAAATATATTAAAATTATGAACAGGAAATCTTAGTTTCATGTTTATTGGTTCGTTGTGAAATCGTAAGCAAGCTCCATTTGTATTGTAGTACTTGAATACTTACAAGCTTCAAGCTAACACCGTTTTTTACCGTATCGAACAAACGAAAAAAATATATAAGTATAGCTTTGAGATGAATTAAAAGTTGAAACTGTTTATACACAAGACTAGGAAAACCGAACTTCAATTAAATATAGAGAAATAGTCTAATGATTTACGGCTCTAGTTAATAATTAATTGATTGTGGATTTATTTTCCGATAAGATTCAAAATAATATTACTGGTCGTCTACAGTTTTATGATTACCGGAATATTCTAGAATGAAACGTCCGAATCTAAAGGAAACAATTAAACTTCGAATCGGATTCGTGCTATGAATATTTTGTCGTCCAAGTGTTCCCACGGGCCACGTAAAAAGTAAAATTATAGCACGAGCTCCTACAATCTTTCTTACTTTTAATAAAATTGTAAAATGTTTTTTTAGGTTTTTGGGCGAACCTGGCATCATCCCGCTACGAAAATTAAAACACACGACTCGACTGCCTCCCTTGCGTTTCCTCTAGATACTCCAACAATACGTCAATGTTGTGTCATGCCAACTTATTTATTACAAATCTACTGAAATTCATTCCAATCTTTATATTTATTTTAAAGAGCCAATAGATATACGAAGTAGTTTCTGTGGTTTAGATGCAAATAAATTAAAAACCAAGAAGAACTATAAACAGTCATTGGTTCGTTGAAATAAATACGTAATAATTCGAAAAACTCCTAGATCGCATTGTGGTTACATTTCGTGTCTGTGCTTCCACAGTTACTATAGCTTTTTACAAATTCTTTTAATTTGACTTTAATGCTGTGAGCTAACCAGCTCTAGCTACAGCATTGATATTAACGTGCATTAGTTAGTTAACATCTGCAGTATGTATAGTTTATATTTTGTAACATTGTTTTATTCTTTGTTACGTACTCATTTTTGTGCCAAATGTAATTATATGTAGCAAGCTAAGCCGTAGTGCATTTGTAGTACCTAAATTCAAATTTATAAGACATTATAATCTAGTCAATAAAACCTACAAGTTCGCTAATATTCGTTTTATGTTTAAAGTTATGTACAGTGTCCGCTATCGGCTGTATGATTTAAGTTATTTACGATCTCTAGTAGCATTTTAAAGTAGGCAAGTATACGTTATTAATCGCGTTCAATAAAAACGTTAAATCATTGTTTTGTTTTCTTCAAAACCATCCTGTAAATCTTTCTGACATTATATAATTTTAGATGATTTAAAACGTATATTACAAAAATGTCTTTGTAGCCAAATCTCGAAGTCCAGTCTCCAAGTGACTTAAAACACATAACAATGCCCATATGTTATGGACGAATTTACGCTCATTGTGTATAAATAAAATGCATATAATTATGGTTTTAACATTATTCTATAACAATAATTACTTGGGACGACTTTCGCCCCTCTGAATCCAAGCGCTAGAGTCTAATAAAATGAAAAAACTCACTGGAGTGTGGGAATTACCATAGATCCACTGAATGCGTGGATCACTTTATCGGTTTCAGTGAAGGTAGTAGTGGTAGTTCTCAAGTTTATACATGTAGTATAAGGAAATGTCAAATGCAATATAAATTACTTTCGGTTATAGAAGTCTGCTATAGCAATAGATTTCTTAAGTGCCACTCCCAGCAGAGGTTTCTTCTTTTAGTGTTGTGAAAAGATCTAAGCTAAGTCTTAAGTGACCTTAAGCCCGAAAAAGCCGTTAATGCCCACGAGCAAACAGCATTTATCAATGTAAAATAAATAGTTATTGAATCGGGCGCTCACCTTTTTATTAACACGCTTTACAGTTACGAACTTAATTAAAAATGTTCATTTTATTAAATGTCGAAAAGTCATTAATTATTAAATAAAATTAAATAAACTCAAACTTATTGGTTACTCTGTCTAAAATTGTATTCACATTTTACTAACAAAAAAAAGGCAAAATTTATCGGTTAATATTAAAGAAAACAATTTATTTGCGCTCTTACGATGCGCCTTACAACAACACAAAGTGACAGAAAGAGAACCACCTTGTAAGTAAAAATGACGGGCGAGAAAAAGGATAACACTAAAGGATTTTGCAGAACACCGTTCTTCTTAGTCGTTCAGCATTACATACAGAGCGATTTGCAATATATGTAAAAGTTTTAAAGATTTAGAGTGTTGCGTTAAACTTTCACACATTTGGCAATATGTATATGATGATTTGTGGAATACCACATACACACACCTATACATTCATGTAAAACCATGTTTGGTTTTTTGTTAAAAATATGTTATAAAATGTACAATTAAAAGAAGGAAATTAAACTATATCGTCTGGGTACTTTTAGACATACATATTAATGATTTTCAGTTTTCATCTACACCGTTACCTTATTAGCATATCACGGGAATCTTCCCGTAAGTGAGGGCGAAGACCGAGAAATGCACTTAGCCTAAGCTTCCTTTACTTAACTTAGTTCGATCGTTCTTGAGTTCTCGGCTCGGCAGTTACAGTTTCAGTTAGTATTGGAAAGCCGTCGAGATTTTACATCGCTTAGGCAGGCGTTCCATAATCTCCTAGCACAAGGGTTCTTAAAGGCCCTCTATTCGTCGGCTGAAACAGCAGGAAACCTTGACTTGGCCGGTTGCTATTTCCTGGCTAACATTGAAATGCGCTGGGAGAAAAATTTCTAGCAACCATTCTAGCAACCTATGATGATCGTCTTCATCGGAGAGCTTCTTTTTGGCTGCGACAGTCAGTCGATAGCGTTTCTCGGCTTCAATTCCGCGCACCTGAATTCTTGAAAGAATTTATAAAGAAAACCGTATTAGTGGTTTTATGCTGAGATAATGGTCTGAAGATCCATATGATACATAATATGCTTCAATGTGTTTTGTTAGTATTATCGATCAATGGGAAAGGTTTTTCCTCAGTCTCTTATCCGAAAAACTTACGCATATGCTGTTGATGTTGGTTAAGTTGTCTCTGTAATGTATTTTTTTATATCATTCAAATCAGTAACAAATACAAAATCAATTTACAAATGCTTGTTGAGAACCTCGAAGGTTTGTTTCAGTCCTCCCTATATATTTAAGTAGATGCTTAAACATCGACAGCCAATTTAATGACGACGTTCATATCCGTTCCTACGTTCTCTTAGCATAAGCATTAGTGTATTTAGGAAAATTATCTAAGATTGGTTTAGTTCGAGCCTGACTCGGCTGTGATAATTTTTTTATCTTTTTCATCTAAATGATCGATTATGATTTTCAGTGTTATCTTGTTATGTACAATTAGTATCTGAATACGTAAAAACGTGTAAGTCTTGCGTAGTCGTCCATGTTCTTGTTTGATTTAATTATAATTTTTGACGTGAAGGCATGTAGATGTTCATTCATTCGGTCTTATAATGCCAAGCGTCATCAGCTTGCTATTGTTTCTATTTAGTTGGATTAATTAAAAAAAGAAACGTTAAAACTGAATTCCCTGAAAAGACTGCTTTGAATTCCTATTTATACATTGCGCGAAGTGCATACTCATTTGGACTGAAATTAAAATAAAATGTAGTTAAATCCATCAAAGCTTAAGTAATGTATAGCAAATCAATTTTAGTGTTTTACTACGCAAAAAATATATTCCTTTCGTGGTAAAATAAAACAAATATCAATTTATTTACTCATTTAAAATTTAACGATAATATAGAATTATACATTATGTAGTTTTAGATTCCATGTTTATGAGATTTAAACCGAATATGTATTTTGACGGGATTAATCATAGAGACGGGTATAAGCGGATATAGTTTATATTTAATGTGTACCGTAAAACTTGCATTACGAGTTTATTATTGAGAAAATATATTTATTGGAAAAACCTACATATCTAATAATCACTAAAATTTGATTATTATGCTAAATAATAATGTTTCATCTCAACTCAAAGTAAAAGTCTTCTATGTAAGTAAATAATTCGCCAAATTTAAAGTCAAAAACTCAACAACGGCTTGAATTATAGGTATTTTCCATTTTTTTAATAAAACCAGAAAGCTTAATATGGAGATAAAACTTGCAACATGAATAAAAAAAACAACACTAATTTTCTCATTCAGCTGCCTTGACCATTAAATTTTTGTCGTCAATTAAAACCAAAAAAACGTGAAAATGCAAACAAACAAAAAATTATGTATATCTTAAAGCGATACAATGAAAACATAAATACAATATTATTAAACTATTGCATTGCCCGAAACAAAAAACTTTTTTAAGTAACACTTGTTAATTAATACGTTAAATCAATTGTTTATTTCTTTTTGAGACTGCGATAAGCCAATGTTTTTTAAATTTTTTAAAACCAACAATGGAGATTTTAATATTAAATAACCATAAGTTTCGATGAACACATGGTTATAAATGGACAACAAGAGCTATATATTTAATAGACGTTAAAAAAGCTTTAAATGTTTAAGCTTAAACAACTCATAAATTTAATACAAAAAATTAACAATGTTTTAAGATTGAACAATATGAAACGGGAAATTTAACTAATATAGTATTTAAAATTTCCGACAACACGAATATATTGTTAATAAGTATTAATAATACCTAAAAGATATACGTGGCATAGAACTACGCATAGTAATTGGGATAATAAAATATTCAAATCCGTTTTCTTAGAGCGACAAATGTAAAAAAGCAATTTTAATTTACGAGGTTTTTTGTACATGAAAAATAAATTTTGTTATGGGGTGTGTTCACGCTTATGATCGTGACGTCACTGATTAATTAAAGATAATACGAATGTTTTGAATTAATCCTCGTTCTTGTTAAGTAATCTTTTAACTTAATGTATTTGCTTATACATCAAGAGGGAAAATCTTTTTATAATAATCCGCGTGAAGCAGACAAAAAAGTGAAATATTTACAGTCTAATTGAATATGGCGAAACAGAGATGATTGAAGGAAAATATATAAATATAATCTGTGTTCCGATGGACAGCTTTCTTTTTGTGTGTATGATTTTTTTTTTAATTACACAGGTGCTGTACTTTTTGCAAAAATGTAGGCTTATGAGAAAGTTTCGTTACTTTACAATAGTGTACAGGAGTAGGTATGGCATAGACTTACGTAGTTCATTTTTACTTTAGTTTGAGTCGGGTCCCAGCTCTTCACGCTTAATTAAACAATAACTTAAACATCAGCTAGTTTGATAACAGGTAAAGAAGGTTTCACAGGTAATAGTTAATTAAATCCTCGTCAAATGTGTTGGGTGTACATGAAAGTTATCAAAACCAAAAATGTTCTACTGAACAGCTTTACGGTTCTCTCCTGTCGGACTTCCAAATTTATTTACTAGCAAATGAGTTTAGCTAATAAAATGACTCCATTAAAAGTAGTTTATGGATATTTAAGCCGTATAGTGTTCTTAAACTATTTAAAGGCGGCACATAAAAGCGCTACGAGTCTGTAAACGACGGAGGCCCGAGGGCACTCGTCACACAGCAACGTCTACGAGAGGTAATTGAAGAGGATTTAATTTAATGCGACACCCCGGGAGTCACGAGATTGCATTACCTTCCAACACATTTTCATAGGTAACCCGTGATTTTAAAATGATCCGTTTTAAAAGATTATATGTATATATTTATATATATGGGACACAGGACGATACAGGTTATCTTTCGGAGCTTTTTTGCAACAAAACGACTATGCTGACATCAATGTGTAGGTCTGTTTCAAATTAAAGATTGTAAACGTAGAGATACACGTCATTTTTTGTTTGTTCGCATTGCCACGTTATTTGGTTTTAAAAGACGACAAATATTAAATGGTCAAGGCAGCTGAATAAGAATGTTAGTGTTGTTTTTTTATTTATGTTGCAAATTTTCTCTCCATAGTAAGCTTTCTGGTGTTATAAATTTTTAAAATAAATATCTATAATTATAGCTGTTGTAGTGCTTATGACATTATATTTGGCGAATTATTTTTTTTACATAGAAGACGTTTACTTTGCCATAGCTGAGATAGAACATTATTATTTGGCATAATACTCAAATTTAAGCGATATGTAGATATGTAGATGTTCCAATAAATATATTTTCTCAATAATAAACTCACACTGCAAGTTTTACAGTACGGTACACATTAGATATAAACTATATCCGCTTATACACGTCTCTCTGATTAATCCCGTCAAAATACATATTCGGTTTAAATCTCATAAACATGGAATGTAAAACTATCTATTCGTATAATCATGTATTACAATTTCAAATGAGTAAATGAATTAAGATTTGTTTTATTTTACCACGAAATGAATATATTTTCAGCGTAGTTAAACACTAAAATTGTTTTGCTATGCATTACCTAAGCTTTGATGATTTTAACTACATTTTATTTTTATTTCAGTACAAATGAGTATGCACTTAGCGCAATGTATAAATAGGAATTCAAAGCAGTCTTTTCAGGGAATTCAGTTTTAACGATTCTTTTTTTAATTAATCCAACTAAAAAGAAACAATGGCAAGCTGATGACGCTTTGCATTATAAGACCGAATGAATGAACATCTACATGCCTTCACGTCAAAAATTATAAATAAATCAAACAAGAGCATGGACAACTACGTTAGACTTACACGTTCCTCTTATTATTTACAACATATTACTTACTGTTTTTACGTATTCAGATACTAAATGAACATAACAAGATAACACTAAAAATCATAATTGATCATTTAGATGAAAAAGATAAAAAATTTATCACAGCCGAGTCAGGTTCGAACTTTATCAATCTTAGATAATTTTCCTAAATACACTAATGCTTATGGTAAGAGAACGAAGGAACTGATATGAACGTCATCATTAAACTGCCAATAAATTTTCAAGCATTAGTTTAAATATATATGCAAGGCTCTAACTAATCATCAAGATTTTCGATATGCATTTGGAAATTGATTTTGTATTTGTTACTGATTTGAATGAAATAAAAACAAATACATTGCTATTACAGAGATAATTTAACCAACACCGATAGCATTTGCGTAAGCTTTTCGTATAAGAGACTGAGGAAAAAGTTTTCACATACTAACTAAACACACTGAGACTTATGCTGCATGTCTCACTTCAGACCGTTGTCTCAGCATAAAACTACTAACACCGTCTTCTTTATAAATTCTTTTGTGAAAATTTAATCAAACAAAAAAATTACCTCTCTGAAAATTAGTTATGATCTGGTATTCTTTAGTATACCAGGGTAACATGCCATGTTCATTATGACAGCCTTTGTAATATACTAAAAAGCAAGCTAGCTATTGGCATTAATTCTTTATATTTACATTATTTATTGTTAAAAATAGAATGAGGAAAATTTCTTCACAAGTAAGCCTAAATTAATTTAATTAGCTAATGTCGTGATGCAACAACAATTTTTTAAGATAAAGAATATTCAATAATACATTAAAAACCACTTTTTGAAAATATTTATGTTATGATAACCATTAAAAAAATCTGTGCGTAACATGAAATTTACTCTTAAAAGTATTATAAGCGCAAATGTAATATGCCTTTAACTAGTTCTTTCATAGAAGACTAGTTAAGTTCGTAGATGTAAACAATTCCATTCTTTTTCTACTATTACTATCATATGTACGTTAGGCATTATCTCGTTACATCGGCTAAATATATTACAAACACTTATGCTGTAAAAGTTATTTGAATAAATATGGATGAAATAGACGATTCGACGATCAATAATCTCTTTTTGCAAACTGTAATTTTATATTTGTGTTTTGATTAAACTAAATGAGTGATTAATATTCAATGAGTGATTATATTTCAATTTGTTTATAGGCAACAAATTTGGATCGCTTACGGATCAATTGGTAGTTATGTGAACAGTCAAAGTTAAATTTTAAATTCACTAATAATATTCTTTGTTTCCGCTTCTTCATTTTAAAAATACGAGGGCAAATAACTATAAAACAGGAATTTATAAAATATTTTATTTTTTCCTAAAGTACATATTTGCCAAATAATTTTGTAAAATTTTAACGAACTTCGTGAAACTTTTCTCATTTGAATGAAAACATTCGAAGAAGAAAGATCTTTTGTTCGAAAAATAAAAGACTGAGCTTTGTAATTTTTTTCACCGCCGGCTAGATAGCTACTCGAAAAACAGTTGCATTCAATAATAAAACTATCCGAATAACCATTTCATTAAAATTTGTAAAAGGTTGGACAAACTACGTGCTGTTAACACCGATAAACTTTTAATGAAACTGTCATATCCCTGATTTAGTTATTTCTTGTCCTATTTTTTAAGGTTACTAGTCAAATATTCTATAAAAACTAAAATAATACGTGTTTTCCATATTTAAATTCTTCAGCAAAGAAGTACATACATATATAGATTATTTCTAAGTAAGTTCTTGATTTTAATACAAAACTGTTAACTGCGAGAATTGAGCGATTTGCCTTAACTAGTTTAGTTATACTTGTCAGTTGTTATTATTAAACTGATTTTTAATAATCATTATCATTTCAACTTTAGGACGTCCACTGCTCCACAGATCATAGGTTCTAGGTCTTACCCAATTGATTTTCAATAGGGTACAGCGGTATCATTTGAAGGCGACCTGCATCCAGCGTCTTTTAATGACCTTAATAAAGTCGTCTATTCACCGACTGAATATTAATCTAAACAAAATCTGAACCTTGAAAATGAATAAATGACGGGCACAGTTTAGTGCTCAAACCTTACCAGGAGTTGTGTGTATATCTGTACTTAATATCACTACTTAATAAGGCTGTTTCATTATACAGTTTTTGGATTACCGTATATTCCAAGGTTTATCGATTCAATAGATTATTTCGTGTTGCCTGGCAATATACCATCGATCAACTATGAACTGTTTCGAAACGCATGGGGGGGGGGGGATACAATCACGGCATTCTGTAGGATTAACTGAAGTTAGTCCGATATCAATATTTAGCGATTAAAGAAGTTACAGATAAAAACAACTCTACCAGCATGGAACAAGCTCAAAGGTACTGCATTATATTTTTATTTAAATATTGTGTAAATGTTCATCATCATTTCAGCCGCAGGACGTACTCTAAACATAGTCTATTCCTATAGATTTCAATAGGCCAGCGTATTGCGATCTTAACTAGATCGTCCGTCCTCCTTGAGGGAGGACGTTTTACACTACGGTTGTCAGTCCGTGATTTTCACTCCATAATCTTAAGGCTCCAGCGACCAGCCATTTTGTGCGCTATGCAGTTTGCCCACTATCTTATTAATCCTTCCGGTAATTCCAGTTACTTTAGTTTGTCGTTACACCATTATATTTTAATAAAAAGACGGTGGCTTAAAAGGGAATGAAAATTATGAAGATTAAGTGGTTGCCGCTGCCTCATTGATTTATAAATTTAGGTTTATTCACTTTTTGTAAAAGGCAGTGAGAATTTTACTAAAAATAAAGTGAAACGTTCACATTTTTATTTTTTATTTTTTATTTTTGTTCACATTTTTATTATGATTATTTTATTTATGTAAAAAATATTATTATTATTTATTGAGCGATCTTTAGGTAGCAATAACATACGCTTTGAGTTTGGGATACTAAATTTTTAATGTAAAAAATAACGCTTCTAATGGTATGTGCATATGAGAAAGCGTGTGATATTGTATCGCGTCCCACGGGTAATCTATGCCGCTTCTCCATTATTATGTTTCCCAGTCTGGTAAAACTCGCAGGAAATTCGATTTGTAATTTCACTACTCTTTATCAATTTAACCGGGTGAAGGAGTTTATTCGAAATCCCTTATAAACAAAATTTAAATATTTAACATTCTTCTGATATAAGTTCGTCACTATATACTCATACGTGTTTATAAATTTATGTAAGCATTCTTTGTAATGACAATGTGCTAATTTGAAAATCGAGGACTCTTAACACTTTCGGGCTAGATTTTTGCCGTCTAACTTAAGTACATAATTTTTATAATTAAAAGTAGAGTGTCCAGAATTTCTACCGTTTCTTTTTAAAATACGCGCTATATATGTAACGAAAATTAACAAACATTCTAATACTTTTAACGGCCTATTATGGGCTGGTATCATCGACATTGCGATATTGCATAATGTTTTGGGGCAATCGCGCATATAAAACTGACATATTAATTTTATACCAACGGATCATCCATAAATTTCAAAATATTTAATGTTACTCCCGTTCCGATCGTTGTACATCTACGAGATGCTTAGTTCACGAGGGCTACTACACACTTACACCAATGTCTTTCTGGCCAGCGGAACGGAATAACACTTAGATGCCGAAAATCTAAAATCACGTTTTTCAAAAAAATTTACTCGCAATGTCTTTGCGGGTATACAAAAAATGGCGGCGTGCACTACTCAAACATACTGTTGACGAACTTTTAAATGATAAATGACTATTTTAGATTGTGTATTATTATAAACATGTTGAATTAATTCGAAATAGACATTTAAAATTTAATATAATGATTATTGTGAATGTAAACGTTAATTTGAATAAATAACTGACATTAATTTTTTTTTCTCACCTTTGTAGGTACATGTAAAATACAATTTTACGTAAAATGTGTAGGCAGAATACATTTGGACTATTTTTTCTCTTTTGTTTTAATTATTTTTGACATGTGTTTCACGAAATAAATGATTTAATTTGATTTGAAAATCTATCTCGGGAAGAATCATGTTTAGCAGTGGACTTCCCATAGCTGAAGTCATAATCGAATACAATCGGTTTGAACGACTCTATGTATCCGAAAGTAGAAAGGAAGCCCGAAACGTTCGTTTAAGGTTCACTCGATAGAGCTTTATGACATTAATTTTTTCGATTGATGAAATATATTGCTCAGTCACTCCTACATAGCTAACACCGCACCAAACCATCACTGTAGTCAGATAATGCCCATGTGTACTCTGTTGATTAATTGGGTAGCTTCTTCAGATCTTTCAGCATAAATACGGTTATTTCGTGGTTTGTTTTTCTGGGGCCGCCCTTTGCATACTGCCTAAGTTGTTATCTATTAATGACCTGTCTAGAAATGACAAGTACGTCTCTTATCGGTTGTAAGTGTTTATAACTTAATAATAATATGCTATTTATAACTTAAGAATATTTAACTATTAAACGACTCCCATAATCTACATATATAAAAATCAATTCCTTATTTTCGTGATTACGCCATTACTTAAGATTGATTTTGTCGATTTCAATAATTGTTTTTTAAAGTTTTAACCATTTGTATAAGTTTTATTTCAGTATTTATATAATAACTATTCTAACTTTGCCCATTTTACAGTGCTGACTAATTATATTGCCGTTGAACAACCGCATCGGTCGGCATCTATCATTTACTTAATTAATTAATGTATCTAACATTTAATAAATAAGTAACGTGACCACTATGAAGTAGCCTTATTATTATTTTCTTTCGGAAGGCGACAGGTTAATAACTTTCGGCAGTAATGAGGCTGTCATAATAGTGTATTATTAATCAAATTTAAAAAAAAATTCTTTATCACTATAATTTTTATTAATTCTCTATCTCTATTTTACAAATGAACAATTCCTTTGTTTCTTTGTTAGGATCAGCAATATGGACGCTTTGCTATACGTTTTAATCCTGGAAGTGGTTTTGCTTCAAATGAAGATTCTTGGTGAGTATATAAAGTACAGAGCATTCAACAATTTTTTTAATTTTTATAATTGGAATCTACAAAAACAACAGTACAGACAAGTAAAATCTGATTTCCATTAGGTAAAGTCCGATAGAAACTTCTGTACCGAGCATTGAGTATACGCGCATTCCTAACTTAAAAATCACTTAAGGCGTGTCTAAATATAACATCGAAAGACACTTGGCCGACAGAAGCCGACATATCATTTTTAATTAAAATATTTGTGTAAAGAGGTTACATTTGATTAATTTTAACTGTAATAGCTGATCCCTATTTGAAAAACATTGTCAGTAACAACTTTAATTGTCATTACAAATTATTATCATTGTCGATGAAAAGTAATTTCTATTTTGTCTGGCGACTAACTCACTGTCGGCAAAATAGCCGTTGTTATAACGACGAAGTACCGTTTAAGGACGGCAATAACTGGCTCGCGATTGTAAGTAGTGGGTTTGAAGACTAACAAACTCACGCTTTGTGATTAACAACATTCCTAGTATATATGTAGCTACTATTATTATATTAAGATGATCACGTTGATAAAATGATGTTTAATAAGACTAATCCAGAATAACATTTTAGGTTTATGCAAAATATTCACATTTAGTGAAAAATGTGTTAATTACGAGATATAGTATGTGTGCCAGTTTGTGGCTTACGGCTATGTGCTGGTTTCGCGTTACAATAGCATTACTTAAGCTATAGGGAAAATAAAACTGAAAATTTGCACTCGCAGCCTTGACGTGTGCACTGAGTGACATTTGTATGTGACAAGACATTTCACTGGGTGAATTTACCTCTCCACTCTGGTGAATATTCCTTTAAGATAAAACTGTTCTATTTAGATATCATTAATATTTGTTCCTAACTTAATTCAATGGTCGCATGTTGCACTCTTTGCCAATATAACAATTCTCTAAATACTGTATATTTTTAAATTCTAGGTAAATGCTAGTTTTATCTTTATTAAAAATGGAAACAAATGCTTAAGACAAAAGGAAAATGTTAAGTACATCATTCTTTTTGACTAAATTTTCGGAACAAACGGCCATTTTCTTTATGGCTAAAAAGTTATAAGGAAATATCTATTGTTTGATGAATTTTTGTGTACGCTCGTAACATACAGAATGGACTCTACTATACGTAACTTTGGCTTCTACTCTCTCCAAATTGAAGGCAAATAGGATAAAAAATACATATGGTTATTTTTGTAAATATGATAGTTTAAGTGACATCTCTTATCAGTACATTGTTTTAGAGAAAAGCGCTTTTCGCGATGTACTTAGTAACCTCGACAAGAGACAGAAACGTCAACGCGACAAGCTTTATAGAGATCGGTGAGTTTTACATGATTCTTGATAGATGGCGAGGCAGGTTTATTAACAAATATTACATTTACAGAATATTTGCCAAAGATGTTATTAGAAGGACGTTATTGGAAATAGCAGAAAATGGTCAATATTTAACTCTTTATCAAGCAGTAGAAATTTTAAATAAACCTTCATCAACTTTTACGTCTTTACTGATAGACAACAACCGCTTGAAAACGTATGGTATTATCTAGTCAATATTAGTATTACACAATACATTGTCATTTGATTAATAATAATTAATATGCATTTTTTAACATTTGAATGAAAAATAATTTAAATTATTTTAGGTTAAAGGTAAATTATAATCAAGAATTAATAACTAAGAGATATCACCGGGACATCCAACTTCGTGACTGTGACGAAAACATTGCTTTCCTGAAAGACGAAATAAAAGTAAATAATTATTTGAAAAATAAATCTAGTTATCTTGTAGTTATTTATTTTGATATTTATCTAAAAAGCATTTTTCAATATTAAATATTTCCTTAAGTGTGTAAATCATTTTTTAAAATTATGCCCTGAATTAAAAATCGTTCTCGGCAGTCATATTACATTAACAATTATTATTATTTTTTATTTCCGCTTTATTGATTTAGCCGATTGCAATTCAACCTTTGCATATTCTGCCTTTGCAAATTCGTTTATTAAAAATAATTGAAAAGTATTTTTGTCAAGGTAAGTCTTATTTAATACTTTTTTTAAATTGTTTTTTGATGTTTTATGGTATTAACATTGTAAAGCTTGTGATGCTTTTTTGTAGTATTTTTGGGATTAGCTAAGAGATTAAAGTATTATTTGTTATTGCTTTCACAGGATTCGTTAATTAATACAACAACACAACTAAGTTATGCAGAAAAGTACGTGAGTGCCACCGCTGAAGCTTTAGAACTTCGTTTTCAAGTCAAACCAATTTCATTGCCAAGGGAAGATCATGAGCAACGTACCCACAACGAGATAATTCGGATTTACAATTTACAGACAGAAGTGAGATACTTTAAAATATTTATTTGATTTTTTACTTATGGCTTCCTTTTCTTCTCCGTCAATTTTTTCATATATGTTAAAATAAAGTATATGTTGTTTAAATTATAAAAAAAAAATATATGACATTTGTTTGTAGACGAATGTAACCTGTGGCTATTTAACGAATTACTTGTGAGTAATTAACGGAACATATATAAGAGGCACTTATTACCTCGACAGAAATTTTAAGTCAATACGTAAAACATCATACAATGTCACAGACAGTAGTTATAAATTATTTAAAGAAAGGGCTCCGCCAGTGTTTAAACTTTGAAATTATACAAGAAGTAGTTTTTCATTAGTCCTGTTACAATAACAAAATTAATAAAGTAGAAAATAATAAAATAGCTGAAAATAGTATAATTATCTGCTGCTGAATATTGTGCAGTGAATATTAAATATTGTCATATTGTTACGATTCTGGTAATAATTTATATTCCCTATATAATGAAGCAATGACATCATGTAGTTTTTAGTAAATTTAATATATATTAGTTAATAGTTTTTAGTAAATTTCTTTAAAAAAAAAAAAAACGTTTAATTGGCGGCTTTTTACCATGAATAAATAAATTGCAAACACTTAACGTCTTTTATATTATTTATTACAGTTTTGAGCAACACACAGATTACTAGGCTTACAATTTTGCTATAACTTTTAGGAAAAAGGCACTGTTTTGGTTTGATATTTTTATTGCACGGATATTTGAAAGATTTGCAGAAAATAACGCTCATTATAAACTCGTTTATTACAGGAACGAGAAGAATTATTTAAGTATTGGAAAACAAAATACCATGACGACATTATAAACATCACGGATCAAGTTAAAAGTCAACGTGAAAAACTACTTTTAACTGTGACTCGGCGGCTAGAACTTCAAAAATTGGTAGATTGTAATTTCTTTTCCTTACCCTCTTTTCACAGCATCAACTAAAAGTGATCATTGTTATTACAGTTCGATTACCATGCAGGGGAAATTCGAGCGTGGCTTACTTTCAAGAGCGAAAGAGCAGCACGTCTTGCTCGTGTAGAACGCGCCAAGGTTGCCGCAACGAAGATTCAATCTTGGTGGCGAGGCCTAATGGTTCGTCGTGCTCTCGGTGCTTTTCGGCACCTTCGCAATTCTAAAAAAATTAGCACTAAAAATAAAAAAAAATAGTTGAAAACGTATGTGTTCTTTGTACCTCATATACTTACCTCAGCTCTTTAAAAAATAATTCAAAAGCAAATACTATTTATATTCTCGACTTCATGAACGAGAAATTCATCTAATACGTATAATCACAATTACTCAAAACTTTCAAATATTTTATGTTAACATTTTTTTTGAACGAAAACTAGTTCTAAATATGTAAAAATTTTAAGGTTTCTTTTAGTAATACCACGTTGTTATTTCTGAACGTAAATGACACTTTCCATCATAGGTTTTGCGCTTGTAACAACTGTCAGTGTCATGTCAGTTGTCGTTCCACTTTAAGATCAGAAGCATGTGTTAGCTTCTTTATGGCATTTTATATAGTTTAATTTTCGAATGACTTTAGATAATTGTCAATAAAAGTAAACAATAAAATAAATATGAATAAATCCGAATTAGTGTTGTGTTAAGGAACTGTGTCAAATTGTTATCTGCATGTTAAAAAACCAGAATTCTTGGAAAGTTGGATATTATTATCTTGGGATTTGGTGAGTAATTCTTGTTCTACAACAATTTTATCATTTATGTATTCCAAATAACTATCACTATTAATAAATAATCAAATTATTTATTTTTATTTAAAAAGGTATTCAAAATTGGAACTCTACGTTTTAATTTTTAGAGCTTAAAACCCATGAGGCTTTTGAGGAAAAAAGTAACAATCAATTTGAATTTATGATCAACTTCAAAATTTAGTCTATTTATGAAGAATCTATAATTTAGTTTGTTTTATTCTGGTTAAGTATTGAGTTTTGCAGCTTATACATATGACTAACTGTTAGCCATCACTATGACAACATTAATAGAGTATATATACGCTAAATAACTATAGTAAAATGTTTTTGAAATTGAATTATATACTATCTTATATAAAGAACTTTGATACAAGCCTTAAGTAATATAAACTAAATTAGTAGATTTTTATAATAAAATCTGATAAAGCATTTTTTATTTATTTTACACATCCTTTCTATACTGTACATTACAAAATTATAAATTAAAAGAATATAATTAAAAGTTTCTTTATAGCACCAAAATTTTCCATTTCATTTCCACATTGTAGTTTCTGTTAGTTTTCAAATGTAATGTTTAATTAATCTTAATATCAAACACATTTTTGAAACCTGATTACTAATATGCCTGTATTTTTATGTAGTAGAAGGAACCTTTAATTGGAACAATTTATTCCAAGGATTTTTGGTTGACTAAGATGCTACAAAGTAATACATTTTTTAAAATTTCGGACATCATTAACAGTTTCTTTTAAATATGTAGTACAACAGTTTGTAATGCATTTTTGAATTAGGAGAGAGAAGTATACCTACTTCTATTATTGTAATTATTGTTTATAATACACATGAAGTCCGCATAAGTATAATATAAAGGCAAATAATTTAGATAAACATAACATTGGATTAGGTGTTAGGAACTTATATACACTCTTGATGTGGGCAGGTAATGCCATATCACTTGTCATTTAGAAGGTCTTTTCAAAGTACCCACACAAGATGGAGTTAATTATTATTAAACTTTGTAATCAATTCTTTCACATATAAAATGAATGAAGTTGGGAAATAACTCACTAGCATGTTATCATAGTCTTTATTGTGTTATTACAGAACGATTAATTTTTTATCTATTTTTATACAACATTGTCATAAATAACATAAAATAGAATAAACTGACATGTTTGATGTGGTGTAGAAAATTATGTATTTATAATAATATGTAATGTGTTATAGGTAAAAGCATGTAAAATGTACTCTGATTAATCATGTTAGAAAATCATTTGCGCAATGTTATTTATAAGAATTTATACCATTTTACTATGACAAATGCTTTTTATTCAAGTCATGAGTTAACAATGTATGATATTCCTTAGAGTTCTTTTCTTAATAATAGTAGAAATACTTACTTCATACATGTATTGTCTAATGACCGCCGATGATTAGATAGATTTATTAGTACAGACTAATAAATCTATCTAATCATTGTCTGGAATAAATGGCGTTTTGCAATAATTTGCTCTCTTTCTACTTAATTTTTTTGCCTTTTTTATGTGTTTTTCTTTCTTGTCCTGTTTTCCAATAAAGAGTTCATAAATAATTAGATAAACATTGGAGCATATGAGTGCGTCGCAGATAACATTAAATCTTACATGAGCAAAGAATGTCGAGCAAATTGGTGCGTAACAAGTCCGCTTCGGTGGTATACGGTGGCGCGGTAATTAGTGCGTTAATGGTCCTAGCGTTGCTCAGTTGATGCAACTGCGTTTCCGAGAAGCCGATCAGGGGAGTTCGCGGGAGGAGCGGCAAATTGCCGTCAGATATGTGTGCCGGCTGTCGGTAATTGCAAAAATCAGTCGGTGCACGGCAGAACAGGCTTAGCTCCTTCGCGAGCTACCCACCCGTGTGTTGAGAGACGACATAAATAGCAGGAAGACGTGCGGCCGGCTATCGGCGAATTATAAACAACTCTGGTCTAGGTAAGACGTATATCAAATAAGATGTCTAGTCTCCAATTCAATTTGATTGATTTATGTATTATGAAACCTAGTTTTGGAAACAAATGCTTGCATCTCGGAAACGCTTCAAAATAAAATTGAAATTATTAGGAGGACCCGACAGTAATGTCGCTTTCTTAAGTTAAATTCACTCGACTACATTATCAACAAGTTTCTATTTCTAATCAACAATATATATCAACAACGTTTGCCATCTAGTATACAAATTTTAAATGCCGTTGCGGTAAAAATCAATCGGGTTTTTCTGTAAAATATAATTTCCGGTCCGCCTATTTCTATTATTTGTACAATACTATTCAAACCTTAAATGCATATTGTTGTCATTTATCTATAAATATCACAATCAACCATCAAACACACTTTATTAATTAAATTAATCAGATCTAAAACATTGACAATTCGCTACAAAATATTCTGAAGGAAAGTAAAAAAAATCGATTTTTGATGCTATATTTATTGCCTATGATATATTGGAAAATAGGAACTAGACGTCAACAATTGTTAACAATATGCATGTAAATTTTATATATATTATATAACGTCAGTTATTCCCCAAATAGTAATAGTATTTGCTGATAACGCGATAAATATCTTAACACCTTAATCCTTTATCATTCAATGAAAGAGACCGTTTTGCCTATAACATTTATTTACATACCCACCTACGTATTATATTTTTAAGTAAAATAAAATTGTATGAAGGAATGATTATGGCGATAGTCTCGTGCTATTATTATTGATGTCAAAAACTTAAAAAAAACATTTCAGTTTATTATCTTTTGTTTTTTTTTTACACAGATTTTAAAATACCGTCATAAAAATATTTTTTTTCTGTTATGTACAATTATTATGAGTATTATAAGAATAATGTTCATAGTTCTATATTGAAGTCCATTGTCGGAATTTATAAGGCGCATTAGACACATCCATACATAAGCTTTCCAACATATTTGCATTTTCTTTCTGGTTACTTGATGACTATCGATTAATAAGTTGACTATTATTAAAATTAGAACAGAATTAATGTTAAATTAGCTTTATTACCATACACTTATTGTGTAAACCGAGTTTTAAAATGTTTGGTATAAAATTAAACACTCTTTCGTGGGCAATTATACATATAACCAAGAAAAGGACTAATATATAGGTACTTCCGCTATGCTTTAGCTAACCGGTTAAACCGGTTAAAGTGTGAGTTTTTAACGATAATAAAGCTTGGGCATGAATTACTCCATTTACTAACTACTAATTTTGCAATCAAAAGTGACCGAAAAAAACCCAAGTTTGTTATGCACATTTCTCCCACGTTGCTTGAAGTTGAAGAATGCCATTTTGGGACTACTCAATTCGATTCCAGTTTCTTACAAATTGAGCTTATCTTCGTATTTGTACTTCACGCAAGTGGACACTGCCAATGACCCTAAGTGGATTATAATAATAATAATAAAAAAAATGGTTAGAGTGTATGTCTAAAATTTTGATAAGACGCCCTTAACTTCGCTCGACATATTAAATTGCTAGTAAACACGAAATATATGCGTATATGGTCTTTTACTGATAATATCTACTCGTGTGGAGGGGTATAACTTCTTTTGAACGTTTTGTTTTTGTTATGTCTTTAATATATATCGATGCACATCATTATTATTAACATTATTATCAATTTCACATGTTTATACCAACAAGACGTAATTTTAAAGTTACATAGAATTGTTTTTTTATATAGCACCGATATCACAAAATTAATACGCATTTAACCAAAATCAACTTAATTACTTAATAGAGCGTTTTTTATGACATTAGAGATTTTTTATGATATTAGACCCTTAATTGTAAGCAGGATGACTTTGTATTTTTTTCTTCTTATTTATAAATAATCATGAGGTATGAAGGAAATTCTGAATTGTCGTAGTTGAAATCCACACCATTAAAACATTTGTTGTCTAAACCGCTAAAATGTGGTAAAAACCTTTTTATGTTTTGCTCACTTAATTCCCAGTAATGAATAAAAACAACTGAAGCATTTCACATTTTGCGGTTTTCTGGTACAACCACTTATAAGTAAAGTCCGATATACATTTACATAGTAACAATTATTCTATCCGCTGATAGTTCTTGACTACTACGCTGTTAAAACTGCTGCTCGATTCTGTACTACTTTGCGGAAAATTATATGTATGAATCGCAAAATTCTAGATAACACCTACATAAACTATTGTTCTACAGGGACAAAGGTTTCTTTCTGAGAAAAGACTATTTACCTTGGTAGGGTTATTCTCAATTAGTAACAAGTAATTCTACCCGAAAGCAAGTCAAGCTTCCCATTGTTGTTATATTAAATAAAGTAATAGAGTGAATTAGATTCGTTCGTCCACAGAAAAACAATGTTGTGCAAAAATTTTTCTGCAACTCTTTATATAGCTCATTTGCCAGCAAAAAACTATTAAACTTTTACACCTATCCTTGATCAACCTGTACAAAGTGATAACTAAAATATGACAGACCAATAACTTTTGGCAGTCGAGTCTACGGGGACAGATAGTAAACAATAATTAAGTTTAATATGTAGTAATCCAAATTTAGGAAACGATTTTTCTTACTTCATAATCATTACGTTATTTATTCATCTTGAAACCATTGATTGATTAATTTTTAAATAGGGCTGTACAATACACTAATTGACAACAAATGAGCTATACATTAACCCTATTTCCAAACACCCTGTTTAAAATATATGTTTAAGATTCTTTACAAAACATAACATCTTTTTTGTGTCCTTAAATGTCTTAGCTGAAGGTATAACGAAAAAACGTCGAAGAGTGCGTAAAGGAAAACGTTAACTATTGGTATTACCAACTCGTTTAGGGTCTAGTCACTTTAAGTGCGGTTCGCGGAATTGTAATGCGGATCATTATGTACCAAATCAGTCGTATAGTATTTGGGTTGAAATATTTTGTGAATATTCCTGCCAGAATTCTAGATACGTTTTTAATGAGACAAAAACGTTGAACGGTTACGATTGCGGGCGGTTTTTGCATTCATAAATGTACAGATTACATAACGTTATTAAAAAAGATTACGATGTATTATATTTTTATTGTGAATCAGTATGTAATATTGTTACTTTGCATTTGGACGTATGTAATACTAAATGTAACCTTCGAAAACTAAGTAAGTCAAAGTTGTAACGATTGTAGGTTTTACCCGTACACATGTGTTTTCTTAATATATTCAGTTTGCGAGAAGTTTCTACCTAATAAAACTGTCGCCCTAAGAATTAAAAAAAGCATAGTGTTTCTGGACTCTAATTCCATCTTATCTACATAATTCCGATCTACTAGCGACAGGTATTTGGCAGACACAGAGAAACAAACGACACTTTGTTGACAATTTATAAACAATTAATTTCTTTTCTAATATTATTAAAACCTGTAATGTTTAAATGAGAGTAAAAGTTTATATTAAAAATAAATCATACTTGTCCCATATAAATATTTACTGCAAAAAGGCTATTAGATTTTTGTTTCAATTTATAGACGCCCGATGCCAAGCATAAGCCTCCGTCAAAGATTTCTATGGGGGTTTTACCATAATCGCCATGCTTAGCAGGCATTTGCGTTCGCAGAGTGATATAATGATGCACAGTGGGCGTTGCTGCCGATCCTCTGGAAATAGACTTGTACCTCCCCAAAATATTACTTCGGTTATATAACTGTTGGCCAAATGTTATCTGTTATCACGTATGCGATATGTTGTAAAGAATAATTTTCAAAATGAAAATGGTTAACCATTTTTTTAAAATCAGTAGACCGCGGAAGTTGATTATGTTCGGATATTTCTGCTGCAGGTATCTTAGAGTTCTTAGAAACTTAACCTTCAATATAAAAAGGTTTTTGTTAAAAACTTCACGGCAATTAGTAGAAGTAATTAGTTAATAGTAATTTTTACAACTATCTCCATTTTTAGGAAACAGCTATTCAAAGTCATCGAGTCATAAACTTTTAAGGTACAGGTATCTATTGTTATACATTGTTTTTGTCTGTGGAACGTCTTTTGAGATAAAATCTAAAGTGTATTAACGCTTCTCCGAAAATGATAATCTGATAACTGTCATTCGTTTATCGTTTCAATTATTATCTAGCGGCTTTTTGTTATTTGCTTTAATATTTCAATGTTTTTGTTAACGTTAGGTCTAGGTGTTTAACACCTGACCGGGTGTATCCTCTGCATAAGGGCTATTGTGTTCTGGTGCTATTTAAATCACTAGGTTGATAGAATTTACTAAAGTCCGATAGTTATTATTTTTTAGGATGTTTTAACGCTGTTTGCCTGTATTTTATTATCATCATCATTGTTATTTTAGCTGTAGGACGTCCGGTGTTGGACATAGACTTCTCCCATAATTAATTATTAATAATATGACCGCATGGAAGCGGCATGTATTCAACGGGTTCCGAAGTACCAAATCATTTATCCATGTCCAACGCTGAGGTTGGCTAGTGGTCTCCACTTCAGAACCTAAACAGATTCTAAGTGGATAAATAATATAAATGTCTAATCTATGCGCCTTCAGTGCCAGGCCACTACGCTAAAGCTTAATGGGCAAGGCAGTAAATGCCAAAGAGCAAACAGTATTTGTCAATGATGAATAAAAACAGCTAAGCACAGGATCTAATGTTACAATATTTAATGTACGCAGGTATTGAGACCAGTGGAAGCGTATCGCTATCATAAGGTGAACACCCCTGTGTGAAATAAATCATACAGTAATTTCATCATTATTACATGGCGTCGGCGTTATTACAGCTGTAATCGCGTTTCGATCTTCACTTGTAACGTGATAGGGTTTCCATTGAGATATTATGTGATGTCACGTAAAATAAAAGTATGTAGTTCCGCAAAGATTAAATATTTGATATAAAATTTATGTTTGCCAGAGTAAGATACTCGTAGATGTAAATTTACCGAAAAGTTATTTTTGGCTGAGAAATTATTACAACTAATAAGGAATTACGAGAAGGTACCGTTCGTTGACTCACTCGCACATTCGCACACTAAGATTTTTCAATGCAAACGTACTTTCTATATTAAATCGACCCTTGAACTTTGAGTAAACACGTAACAGAATATCCGATCCCTAAGAATATTAAGACATTTGTGATTTAAATAGATAAGGCTAATGTATGCGAAATAAGTTCTGTTTATTAGTATTATGCCGGATACGGAAATTAGATATTATAGAAAAAAATATATACATAGTCTTAGCTTGTAATGAAATTTGTTATACAATTTTTAATAAAATTTTAATTTTTTAGAATTAAAAAAAATAAGTAAGCAAAACTGCTATAAGCGATATGACTTATATCTGAAGGTCGAACCAGATTAACAATAACAAGTATTCTCTTGTACACCATAACGCTAGAGAGAATAAAAATAGAAAAACATTAAATATCTCTCCGAGACTATTTTTTTTAGATCTACTTCATGTAAGTTGTGGAAACTTGTCCATTTGTGTATAACTTAATTAAGAAATATTAAAACTTGCTTAGAATTTTTAAATTGATAACATTAATAACACATTTTCACCACTTATGTTAATAGCTAATGTAACAATAAGCGGTTTTATCGCTAAGAGTGATTTCTTTCAGACAACCATAGAATTAACCATTAAATAATTAAAAAATATTTAGATATTAAAATAACAATAAACACTAATTACCTAAAAAAATATTTACATATAAACTTTTATAATGTTTCTTAGTATAATTTAAAATTAGATAATTTAGCATTATCTCATCCACCCAGCTCTTATTTATTTTGTAATTCGTACATCATTTCAGCACTATTTCTTTTGTTCTACTAATGAAATCAACGATTTCATCGTATGTAAATATATCTTGAAAGATGAGCAACAAACTTGTGCTATAAATATTGATGTGCCAATTGTTTTTGCGAGGAACACTGAAAACTTGCTCCAATTATAAATAATGTATGCATCTCCTAGTTCCAAAATGTCGTACTATATAAATAATGAAAATATATTATGGGAGATATAAGCTATTAGTTGAAGGCACATTAAAAATTGAAAATTCAATAACAAAATCAACAAATAGACTGAAGTTGCAATGAAGCGCTATTCTATGTTCATTAATCAATTACTAATTGAGTTATTACACAAAATTACATTACACTTGTTGGAGCCGAAAGCTCCCCGCACGGCGACCACGTGCTGGTGAATGTGGCGTGGGGCACACCCATAGGTAGACCGACGACATAGTTAAGGTCGCTGGAAGTCGTTGGATGCGGGCAGCGTCAGACCTGTTATTGTCGCGATCTTTTAGTGAGGCTTATATGATCATGAATTATGTGTCAAATTTTATGTAATTTTTTTTTAAATGTCAGCAATGTCGTTTATTGTTATTGTTTTTTTTTTTGCGTAGAATGCAAGAAATGACCATGGGTTCGCTGCTGACGCTGGTGGTGCTGTGTTTAGTGCCGAGGACATTCGCAGCCGGTCACTGCTCTACGAACACATTCCACACTAACACCTCTTGGATGCAGTTCACCAAAGAACCCGTATCTCTGGAGTACGGCTTCCAAGACAAGTTTAAGAGCATTCACTGCTGTGTCAAAGGATACAGGAGCATCGAATGGTAAGTACATTACAATCTATAAGTACGTTTTAATCTAATCGAAATTTCAATCACGGCGTCTCTGTGAGCATGTAAAACATTCTCGCTCAACAATGCGCAGGTGTGGACAAGTATAAAAAAAAAACTCTTGGAAATATTTTGCCCATTGTATTCGCGGATGAAATTATAATAGGGTTTAACCTCAAATGGCATTGTCCTCTTTGTATCACTGGTCACATACGTGACAATTATGTAGTAGGTTTTTTTCAGTTTTAATCATTGTACCACAATATATAAAATGCATGTTACTGTTATATTAAGCTTTAGCAATATTTGCTTTGCGTTTTAAGTTCACGCTCTGCATGAATTGTTATTTTGTGTACAAAACTAAATTCTACATAGTCCAAACCGTACAAGAATACAATGTTTTTTTTTGTAGTTTCCATGATGACATCAATTGGATAAATATCGTAATAAATCATTTCTTTCGTAATCATTGCGTCATGAGGTCGTCATCTATACGTTTTCGTTAGATTTGTACATTTTATTGAAACGATAGATAGGAAAGAGAGACCGTTGCGTCGGACACGGTGTGGTTCATGTGTATATACTGTGGCCGAGCTTAGAGTCGCAATTACAACAGTCATAAGACATGCTCTCGATTGCACCTGTGTATCTGTGTACATGCAACCGAGATTCGCAGAATCCCAGGCATCATGCCGGTACTGGAGTCGACGCAACCTCGTTGTCATACAACCTACCATTATATCGGCTAACATACATTCACGGATAACGTTCGAATTACTCCTTCTTAAGTCTTTGATTTATATATCGCACGTTGAGAACATTGACGTCGCTATCCGAAAAATTAGATAAATTTTACATTTGCCGCTATTTTTCGCTTAACTTTTCGAAACGCCTTAGTTCGGTATGAACTTTTATATTTAATTCAAACTTGGTGCCATTACATATTTATAAGTTTGAGCTCTGATAACTTAAAGTCCCATTATTTGGCGTCCAAATGATGGCATTTTTAGCGTACTTAGTATTGCATTGTTATAACATAACTTAAAAAAAACTGTTTTTTTTTTACCGATGCATACAGATAATTATACACATTAAAATTTTCTGTTTAGCATTTGCCTAGACTTTAACCTCAATACAGTAATGAAGCTTTCAGGTTCTTTTTTGGCGTATGCGCTCAGGCCTTTAGATTATATATTTGGATATAAATTGAATAGTCAAGCTCAAACATCGCTTAGGCGTATGCTCTACGGATTATCTGGACATAAGAGTTCCCAAGCGAGGACTTGGCTTCTAGCTGTAACTCAATACGCGGTTAGCAATTCGATGTGATGTAGAGAAGGCTAAATTATGACTCGACTTGTAATCCGAATATTCAATGCAATATATGGTATATTATATGTTCTGGTTTTACTTATATAAAAGGAAACAAGTCAATTTATAAATGTAGATGATATAGGTCCCTTTTAAACAGTTATTGTTATTACAACACGTGCTATCGACGGATATACTTTTGTGTTAAGCCGTTGCTATGTATAATTCTTTCGAAGTACATTGGTGTTTATAAACCGTACCTGACGGAGTTATCACAGGAATAATAAACACTTACATAAGTATTCAACAAAAAGTAATGACTGTATGATTTATATTATTCGTTCCTGCAACTGCATAATGCGTAACCATTTGCATTGTTCTTATAGTTTTCTATCATTCTGTCGTTAGGTTCTATTGTTTTTCAGTAACTTTATTTCTAAGAACTCATTAATACACATTATTTATTAAATAATGATACTATAGAATATGCTTTGTAATTAATTAACCATAATTTATTTAAAAAATTCATTATGCATTACAAAAATACTGTTTTTTAAATTAACTAACAACAAAAATGTGCATCGACGCATTCGAAGGATACCATTTAATTTGGCTTGGCCGGCGCGCCAGTGATCACTCGTGGATAAGCTCAGAATCAGTGCGTTTTTTGTTCAAAATTACACTGCTGTATTATATTTAATAACGTTCATGTACTATATTGCTAGTTTACAATAAAAGTTTACATCGGCACATGAAATGCGCGACGAGTCAGAGCCGACATTGTATGTCAAGGGGTTAACATTTCGTTGTAATATCAGATTCTAGTTCTTTCTTGGATTACTGTTTGTACCGATCTCGAGAGTTTTTGTTTCCTAATTTGGCCTCGCATATAATATATAGCTAAAGTTTACTGAATATCTCTTATCAGGCTTCAAACTGGTCCTACTGAAAATCTATGGGGGGGAGGCTTATATCCAGCAGTGTAGGTCCTGCGGCTGAAATAATGATAATGAATTTATATTAATTCGTCATCGTCGTCATGGTTACAACACGTTGACGCCCACTACAAAGAATAGACTCCCCCAAAGACATTTATGGAGGGATATACCATAATCGCCATGCCTGGCAGGCGTTTTGGCGATTGCTGTGTGGTATTATGGTATGAAGAGGACGCCGCTGCCCATCCTTAGGAAACTTGTTTGTGAGCAGCGGAAATTCAATGCACAAAGTGTAAATTGTATAAGATTGTATCACAGAGAATCGAACCCGCGACCTAGGATCGTTTGTCCTCTACCTCTGTGCTAATGCTGCTAGAATCGAAATGTTATTTGATATATTCTAAATAAAGTAATTGGTATACGGCTTTTCGTTTGTTGCCTTACGGTCTATTTGCACCACATATCCTTACAAGATACAAGATAGCATTGAACAGGTCGCACCTACCGAAGGACGAAAAAAATTATCTCAGACGGAAATAATAATATATATGTATGATTGATACATAGACGGTAAATACATACAATCTACTAATGCATAATTTATTTGTGTGAGTCACAGCTCTAGGTCGGGAAGGTCAAAGGATTATGTCTTTATCCACTTATTTTAACTTGCTAAATTGCAAAGTACTTAACCATCAAGCGTATAAGGAACTTCTGAGAAGCGGTAAGCATTGAGAAGCATAACTTTATAACTTCGTACTCTTAATTTGCATGACCCTGATGGCGAGACCAACGCTCGAATTAAATGTAGGACGTAATCGTTTTAAATGGTTCACGCTGTCAAACGCAGAGCGGGTTGTAATAACTCTGGTGGTTAATCGAGTAACAGTGATCATTATGACTTAGGGTTAAATAAGGTTAAGCTGTCTGTTGTTTTTTTTTGCCAACACTACGAAATATGAATGCACGAATGACTTAGTTTGGCTAAATATATATTAAATAAATATTTCGAATATATTATTTTTTATATTCCTCGTTTGAAACTAAATATTTTTGGCCTATGTCAGTTCTTTTCAAATATAACGAGGAAGCTTTCAAGTCAAAAACTGATAGGTTAGTACTAGGTCTGTGAATGTTTTCAATGAAAACTGCCTCATCTCTAAACATTAGGTTAGATCAAACAAGCACGTGTATGTCATCACAAAGCTAGGATTATAAAGACAATAAACAAAGTATTCTCAACGCTTTTGCTTATTAAATAAATTCACAAAGCAGTCCGCCTTTATTCCATTTCTGTGATTTAGGTCGCACATAAAATCTTTCACATTAGCGTCGGAAAATTACATCACATCGACGATGCGGTGTGCTTTACGTGAGAAACTACGATCTCAGGAATGGTCAGGTATCTTCATATCTTTCCTTTTACGTAAATAGACGACGATATCAATATACCGTAGATATTATTTACATTCATTTCAAATACCACAATTTTTTATTTAGCTGTACTGATAGTATTTAACACTATTGAAAGTTATTCTTTATTTTTGTTATTTTAATCTAGATGCAATCCATAAGAAAAAAATGATCGTTTAGCAAAATGAGCAGTGGTAGCCCAGAGGTAGAAGAGTGAGATTTGCGATTGTAAATCATGGGTTCGATTTCCGGGATAAAACATTTTATAATTCACACTTTGTGCATTAATTAAAAAGGATTACCACTGCTCACGTTCAAATTTCCGATGGAAAGGCAGCAGCAACCTGCGCGTGCCATAATACCACACTGCGGATTATGGTATATCGCTACATAGATATCTTTGGGATCCATGCCTTACGGTGAGCTTCTATGGGCTGAATATGTGGCATTTTTTTATATATACCTATGTATATGTATCCATGTGCACATATATCGCCGCCGCCACCGAATAAAATGATAAGTCTGAAAATGCAACTTTTCAGAAAAGACGAAAAACTAAATACTGGTTATAATCAAAAAAAGGGCTACGTAAAGCAGTGAAAAATTAAGAACATAATTCTTAGCATGCTGAATGGGAGTAAAGTTTTTACTTATATCCTAAACAATCTTCTATTCTTGTCTATACTTTACCTTGTTAATTTAAAGCAAAAAAAGGTATTTCTTCCTTTCTCCGCCATTTTAATTAGAAAATTACGGAAAAAATTGTAAAGGTGTAATGGAACTCGTAGATTGCAAATAATTCAAACTCCAAAAAAATGATTACGGCATTTGTTATTTTATTCGGTAGGGTAGGCGACATATTGTTAATGTAATATATTTATTATGTTATAATATAACAACATATTTTTTGTACTAATTACAATACGTAAACAAACAGATACTTTTATATTCATTTTTGTTAACAAGTTACAATTGTCAATTCATTATTATGAATTTTGTTAAGTTCTTGTCATAATGTTTTTGGTATGGTACGATAAGTCTATATCCTCAGGAACTTATTATCGATTGAAGAAACATAGGAAAAATATTTCTAATTATTCCACTGTGTCTCGGATTAAGCGTGACACACGTCTAAGCGCGGGCCAAGCCGGTACCGTGAAATGGACGTCAGTGCTATTTCGCCTTAATAATGACTCTGTACGCACGTGAACGTATATTTACCGCGCACCGTTCCGAGAACCCGGTAATTGTCTCTTATCCGTTTTATACTTTTATGGCTCGGTACAGAACTTTGTTCGTTTCAAATTGTATATAGACTAATGTTTATATTTTAGTTGTCTCTTATAGGATATTGTCATTATTTTTTGCAGTTGTATAACTTAAAGTGACTGTCAAAATTCCGGATAATGTTTTTCTTAACACAATTCCGACATTATAACTGCAACCGTTACCCGTTAGAAGCATAAATACTTTTTAAATGTGTAAAACTCGCGCACATCATTTACGATTTCCAACTTGCTGTTAATTATTTTAATAGCCTTAGAAGTATTTACAGAGGTTAATCTTTTAATAAAATTAAACGCGAAATACGTTGCTAAACGTAAAACTTGAGAACGGCTCGATCAATTCGGATATTCCTATTTCCTATTTTAGTTAAAACTAGGAGTTAAGTTAAAGAAAAAAAAACTTATAAACTAACCTGTCTCAAACATTAATAACATTCGAAACAAAAAAAGCCCTCATCACGCTCATGGTATTTTGTCGTCAGACTCCACTTCGTCACGTTTTCCTAAGGCTCTGTACAGCTGTTAAGGTTCCAGAGGCTATAATCATTTGTTTAATGCGATGTAACGAGATAAAAATCATAAAGTACTAAATCAAAAACTACATACATTGTGCAGTATTTTTGTCTCAAACAAGACAGTTCCATTATATTTATAAAAGTAAGTTGTTTAAATTGAAAAAAAATTAAAAACTCGTGTGCTTTCGGGGGTCTCGGCTCGGGCCTTTAGTATTTGGGATTGGAAGGCAGTCAGTTTCTTGAGTGTCGTTTGTGTGGAGGCTCCACGAAGTAACCGAGTTACAAAAGCACCAGAGAGGTGACATCGGCTTGTGCTGACACTCGAAAGTGCCTGAGTTTTATTGCCATTATTGGATTATAACTATTTAGTAAAGGCCAGCGCATTTATATTCTTAGTGGGTGTTTAAAACGAGCTACTGCCACAAGGCAATCAGTCTTGGAACGCTGTGCAAATGTAAAGATCTCACCATCTACTAGAGATAAAATTTCTTACGTATGAAGAATGTACGTATATGGCAAATTCAATTGATAATTTATCATTTAATTTGAATACATAAATATTTTAAACCAAATATAAATAAAAGTAGAAAGTGAATAACTCTGTGAAGCGCATAATAGTAGTGGCTTTTATAACTTATTAAACACTCCCTTAATTTGTTGACAGATAATAAATTTCGTAAAATTTTCTTACTTCTGCTCCGTGAAAAGATTATTCCTACACAATTTCAAGTGCTTGAGTCTTATGGTTCCAGAGATACTGTAACGAGTCAGTACATAAGAACACTCTTATATATATGTACAGATACTACTTTATTGCCATTAAACTGGATAAGTTTTATTAATATTTTTTTTATTGAATTTTGATTTTGTCTACCGGCACATGTAGTGCGGCGTGTTGAATGATATGCAGGAGTGAGAGTTATACCGCGAGGTCCGCCATAAATCTGAAGTGCCTATGCGCCGTAACGAGTTGCCGGCCCGAGTTTTATTTTATTACCTCACTTTTACTTTTACACAGCGGCTCTTCCCATCATCTTGATACGCGTGAATCTGGAAGTTTTATCACGCTGTCTATCAATAAAATATTTTTTGGATACATTTAAAGAGGTCAATATATAGCTCATTTGCTGTCAATTAATGAATAGAACACCCCATCCAAGAATAAATGGTTTCAAGAATAATAAATAACGCAATAAAAATATAGTAAAGTAAAATCGTGTCCAAAATTCGCATTACTACATTAATAACTGGTTACTATCTGCCTGATGTTGTTGGCCTATCACATTCACGTGGAAACAAATAACAGATATGACATATTTCAGACCCATTGACAGGAGGTGTAAGATTTAAAGTTTTTTTTTTTGGCTAACTTGCTATGAATGTTTAGCACATTTAAAACCACCTATAACTAATCATTCTGTATATGAGTGTATCTAAATATATTTTTGTTTAGTTAATCCAATAGTTTTAGCAGCATGCTATATACAAATCTAAGTATGTCGAAGGGAATGTATTTTAAAATCTTAGTAAAGTATATTCGAACGTCAAAAGATGATTTACTTTATAAGATTTTTAAGTTAGTTTTTTTAAGGTACCTACCAGTGTATCTAAGTGTAATAAGCTCTCTTTTTTCCACATTTTATGTATGATGTAATTGCAAGTAAAAGGTTTTGATATTTTTATCTCCAAGGTCAATATATATTGCCATAATGCTCACTAGCTCTTTGTAAGATAGAATTGAATGGTAATGATTTTTATTTATAGAGCACTGGAAGCCAAGCTGTAGAGGACTGAAACTCGCAATCGTCGGTCGCGGGTTCGATTTTCGACATATAATCTTCTATAATTCACACTTCGTGCACTTATTATTTAGGATTTTCACTGTTAACAAACAAGTCTCTTAGTTACACTTAGTTACTATAATATTCCACTATGGTTGCCAATCGTAGTGACTGCTAAGCGTGGCGAGGTGTTAATGGTATATCTCCCCACAGATATCTTTTGGTGAGGTTTACGCCCTGCAGTGGAAGTCTATTGGCTGAAACAAATTTTAAATATGAAAAATCTTCCTGAGACATTATAAAACGATTTTGAGCGCAACGTAGTTTAATTCTAAAAATAAATTACGTAATCTTTTCACAATCATTAGTTACAAATAGCAAATGACGATTCTTCATTGTTTTAAATTTTAAACTGTTTTAATTTGTCGTCACTGTTACTAAAGTTGAAGAGTTTAAGAACGAATTCTTATACACACTTCGTGGTCATTTTATTAGTTATTCATTCTTGTTAAAACATTGACACACTTTGACCGCGTCTACTTGGAATAATTGTAATAATCGGACATCATTGATAATGATTAGACAATTGTTTCTGCAGTTTTCTAGTTATTGAAGAAGTTTCATACGTTTTTGAAAACTTTTTCTTATAACTACCTATGTTATTTCTTTTATAAGACTTTATTGCATGCCTATTTTTATAGACTGAACTTGCTGTCAAAATGGCATTTGTAGATTCCGTGGGTTCTAGGCGGCAGGGAGTATAGATATTATTAATTTTCCACAAAAAGTTTCTTCACCATTTTACAAAATATGTACCAAAATATTTAGACTGCGTTTGTTTTAAATACTTGCGTTTACCGATTGCATAAATGAATCAGGCTGTTGCAATTTTGAAGATGTCTAGTGCGTCGACGACGGTCAAAGTACCGTTCGGTGCGACGATTCGGTTGACAAAAGGGCCGAGTGCATTACCTGGCCGGTCGCCTGTATCTGCGAAGGTATCGCACGTCGCCGCAAACCTGTATTGTGGCGGTTCCGGGAAGGCGCTTTGTTGCACGCCGCTGCCTTCACCTGCCCCCCTCACCCTTCGTCGCTCCCTCCTCTTTTCCCTTTACTCCCCCTGCCCTTTAGTCTGCATCGCCCGCTGTCGTCTTCCGCGCGATTGCCGTGCAGCTATGCAGCGGTTTGCGTCATCCGTTACAAGCTTCATGGTTCCCTGTTCTATTACGTCTTAATATTTTCTCTGCAAAATATTATTTTAATGAAGTTATTATCAAAATCATTTTATATATTTTGAATTAATAAATTGTAAATAAATGGTTTTACATCATGTCTCTTACGTAGTTGTTTTTCGTACAATTTATCGAACACGGACGTTTAATAGGTTTTAGTGTGCCTTTTACCTGTTATTTTATACTTTCTTTTTTAAATTGAATATTTTAATTTAAACACTTCGCTACGCTACGCGACTATATTCATAACACAAAAAAGACCATTAATTAACAAATTTTAATGTCTATTTTGTATATTTTCAAAAAATACATAGCAGATGGTGAATATTTTCTTGGCTCTAATAAAAAAAGTGTAAACAATGGGCTTTTTATGCTTTTGCAAATTGTTTGATGTGTCAATAAAGGCGCTCGAAACGACCGTTCGGATTCCCTTAATGAAGTGGCCATAAAGTGTACAAATCTATAGGCGACCCACTGTGTTCTCACAAAAAAACAACGATGGCATGTTCTGACATGTTAAAACGACTCGATTTAGTGAGCCGATTACTTTAAAAGTCCGGTCTTATATTGTTTAAGCTGCACAGGTAGGGTACCCATTTTGTTTTACAAATTCGTTCTTATCGCCGTTTGAAAAAGTCCGTGCTATGTCAAACTGAATATTAAAACGGGTGCAGTTGTTTAAATTAAGTTTTGCCTTTTTTAAATTCAGAACGTCTCCGATATTTGTTTTTCGTTTTTGGGTTTCATGTGTGCAATGACATAGTCTTAGATAAAAATTTGCTACATGTAAAGTTAAAAAGGTATTGGTCATTTAAAATTCGTTAAAAGCTTCGGATGATTAAAAATACATTAAGCTTATGCGTAACCATTTAGTTTATAATTAGTGTGACACATAATTTAGAGTGTTTTTGTAATGGTTTTATAGTGGTATTTAGAGTTTTATTGGGATCTTTGTGCAAGATAGTGCGGTGATATTTGTTGACGAATGCACCGGCGACGTGGGTGAACCTAGCACTAGGTGTACCACATAAGGTCGCGGGAAGTAGCTGGATAGGGGTAGCGCAGGACCAGCTGTAGTAGCAATCTTTGTGGGAAGCCTTTGCTATGATGATGATGATGATAATGGGCCGGATCGATTCATACCAAGTGCTCAGTTCAACTAGAAGAAAACTTAAACAAAATCTTCATTAGTAAGCATATTTGCTATAAAAGGTCAATGCTAGTATTAAATAAAGCACGTACACACACGTGTAAGGCACGTGGGTGTACGTGCTTTATTTGTAATATAACAGTGAAGTGACAGCGTTCCTTGACTGTAATCCTTATCTAAAATAAAATCTGTACAGTTGTTTGTCTATTTTCCTTTTCGTATTTATTTCGAATACAACGTTTACAATACAATATTTTTTGTTCTCATATTTCACAGCTGCTTTAGGACGACAGCTGGTACGATGTCTAAAGAACCGTTTTTAGAATAAAAATTGTTAATGCAATTTCTATTGCTGAATCTATATTCAATTTTATTAATTCATAATGTTTAAATTATAATTATTTTTATTATAAAATATATTTATTGATATATTATATTAAACATATTTAATTATTGGTTTAATTGTAGCAAAGGTCATAAATTTTTGTACTAGCAGCTCAGAACTATGTTACAAGGAACCCCGAGGTCATAGAGCTTCAACCCCAAAGACCCGTTTCGAGTCTTAAGTGTTTGCATAACCTGTTTAAGTTTATTACCACGCGCTTAATAGATTTAACACATTCAAATTAAGTGGTACCCTCAATAACCAGTAAGATTATTTAATGAATACGGTAAAGTTTTGTTCAATACATAGTGTATTATTGAGGTGTTGATTCTAGATGTAAAAGGTTTAAAAGAGTAAATTTTGATTTGTCAGTAAAAAGCCTTAAAGCTTTTTAATCTATTTCCTACCACCTTATATAAAATGATCACTCTGAAATATATTGAGTTTTTCTATTGGAATAGGACAAGCCTATAACTTCTGGCAGTACGAAGTCTGCAGGGGAAAATAATTCCAGTAATTAATTTTAATGCGTAGCAATACGAATTTTAAAAATGCTTAAAAGTGTTTAAAGCGTTATTTCATTTATTATTTCTGATTTATCGATTTTAGATGGGGTATATCAAATATTAATTGGCAGCAAATGGGCTATACATTATTAACTCTTTAAAGCTTTTACACGTGAAAACATTCGCCTTGTACGCGTAAAGTTAACTAGGATGCGTTTCCTCTATTCCAGTTAAACTTATTAAACCAGTAGCTTGTAAGTTATATCAAAAGTTAATCGATTATATAATTTGCTGGGCCGATGGCTCTAACAATAAATGTTTAATATGCGCTAGTCGCATAGTATTGGAGTTGCCATAGAGAATACTCAACATGTGGAATTCAATGACAATCCTCTCGAAGCTACGTGAATATAAGAATAGCATCGCTATTGCATATTAATGCGAAAGTACATTAAATAAGCCGATATATAACCAATACCAATTTATTTAAATTAGCTGTGAACCGTCATTTGTTCGAAATCTCAGTAATGGATTGAATTCCGATCAATCCGATTTAATGAGCGTTAAGCCGAAGAATAAAATGTATTTTTTGGTCAGCATATAAATGTGTTTTTTTTTATGAAACTATAAGTGTAAAACAGCTGGTTTTAAAACCAAAAGCTTGCACACAAACTATGCTAGCTATACAGAAACAAAATTTAATGAATAACTGTATAACGCGTTATCTATAATAATATACATCACTTAATTAGTTTAAATTTAAACTATAGACAAAATATGTATGAACAGATTGTTAATAAATTTTACGCAGTTATTTTCATTTCATAAACATAAGTACGGTTACGCGTAAACACTCAAATGTTGCAAAATATAATATACAGAGTTTTTTTACCAATATGTTGCATATTTTTAACTATATATTTTAATAAATATGCTTTATATTTCACAAATATAATTTATGTATATACGTACGTTTTTTTTGGAAAGGACTCTGCAGCTGCCTAAACGTCAGTTATAGATTTTGTGGGTTTGACGTGGCAGGACGCAGGAGGCGCCTAGCCTAAGTGCTTTTTGAAGGCAGCGAAGTTCAATGAGAGGAGCTATATACAACTGTTTTACTGGATTGGGAGGCTGACGAGCTCCTAGATCGCTACAGTGGACGCTGCATGGAGTAACTATTTATATTTTACTACTTATATTTGATTGGTGCTGGACACTGTTAGCCATTCTGGATTTTCTAGCTTCTTCGGACGGATCCGCGAGCTAATAGGCTAAATAAAAATCTACGTCTGATGCGTCGCCTGAAGTTTTGTATTGACTAATTGTCACCTACTCGGTTTTCGGAGAAAGGTGTGCTCCTTTTCTCCGACGACATACTATTTTTACTACTACGCTTAAGAGCCTTCACAAACAAAGGTTTCTTGGCGACCTTTGCTACGACTGTGTCACTCTTCAATGATACCCGAATAGCATTCCGATACAAAGACACCCGAGACAGCCGGTCCTCGACATGGTCGGTTGCTGTTGCCGTTGATATCACTAGTAACACTTTGGAAAACTTTAGAGCTAATAGAAAAATGTCGGAAGAAACTAGCAATTCCATCTAGTATGATCGGGGTTTTGGGTCCCTAGTGATCCGGCCTCGTCTTCGATGAGACCGGTTGGTTATCAAATGGCGGATAGGCATGTATACCATGCGACTTACTGAAGATTTGATCTTCTAACATCGTAAAACGAGTAACTAATCTCGTACGAATAGAACGCCACTTCTTAACAAAGCAATACGGAACTGAATCTAAAGAAATTCTGTTTAAATGAAAAAAAAAGGTTAGTTATACAAAAGTGGTTAAAATCTAAAACCAGGACATTATAAGCCTATGTAAGAATTAGAGTTAAATCGTCGATGCGTTGAGAACGCCTATAAACACAGTCAAAATGTCGCGAACTCTGTTTCAGGAAAATAAAGTTTTAACGTCCGGAAAAGTTAACTAAACGTAATGCCATGTATGCCCATAATTGTGACGAAGCGAAACGGCGTATCCAGCGTGGGCATTTTCTTTCATTTATGGTTTGATTATGAATTTCGTATTCAAGTCTAAGTTTGAATCTAAACCGACTATTAGCTTTGGGCTTGAAAGGAATGAAAATAACGTTATAGTTAATTAAAATGCTGTTTTATTAACGTCACAACAACGCCTTGCAGTGAACGTGTATCGGCTAAAAAGGAGAAACAGAATGAGTGAATCTCTTCCCACCATTGGAACTACAAAATATAGTAGCATTAGAAGGAATTTAACAGAGCTAATTTTAAATTATTTTATCTGCACTTAAAGGCTTGACAATTTTTTGTCTTATAATTGCTTACAGTCATAAAACCAATGGAACGCAAGAGAATGCAGTACTAATTATGTCCTGAACAAGCTAGACTGTTCGACGTTGTCCCACGCTTTATACACGCCCACAAATTAAGCGGAACGTTACTCTTACGCCCATATACTGTGAAGGACAAAATAACATAGATATATTACAGATATTCTTTACTATGTAGTCTTTTGTTTGGATAGGAATATTTCGAGTAATTATTACGGTTACGACTAAAATTGAGTTATATTAGCAGCTTATAACTGCGAAACTTCATTCTATACATACATAATTATATATAAAGATAATAAATTTACTTAATCTAAAATACAGAGTGATTGGTTAATAGTGTAAAAAATTTAAGTGGTGCGTAGCGCCTTTTTCAACAAAATTATTAATTATTATATAAGTTGGAATTAAAATTAATTCCAACCACCTAGCATGAAGTGATCATTCTGAAATGACTTAATTATTTTATCTTGTAATGCAACAGCCGAAAAACTTGTAGCGGTACAAAATTTGCTGGGACAGGTATTAAAGAATAATTTATTTTAATATGTAGTAATCCGACTTTTAAAAAAGCTTTTCTTGCTGCATAATCATTGCATTTCTTGCTATATAATCAAACAATTGAATTATGGATGAAATATCTCAAATAATAAATGACAGTGAAATGAGCCATCAGTTCCCTCCTTTAAAGTGTTTGCACTTATAATCAATCACCCTGCATAATTAGTTGCTCTGATAGATTTCGTCAATCAGATCAATCCAATAGAAAAAGTAAAACTTGTTCAAAGATAATAAATCGTATCGTACACTCTAAATTTCGTAGACGGATGATATGTTTAAGATTGTGGGGGGGTCACTGGATGCTGGCAACGTAAGACCGGTCATCATGGCGACCTTTGACGCAAGCTTATGCCTTGCAATGAACTTCTATATGCCTGAATATAAGAAGACTAAAAATAATGTTATTATATCTACACCGTTATGCTTAATGGTACCTCTTAGTGTATAGATTTTTAATTTAGTCTGTGGTTTGTTTAGGTAAAGTGACGATTTGTTTTTTCTATTTTTCTCATAATTTATCCACTTTTCTCTGCATAAGTACCTTACTGTTGTCTAAACGAAAGCATAAAATAAAACTGAATTAATCAGGTCTTTTTTTTATTCTTAAAGCGATCTTTTTTAATATTCAAATAATATTGCTTTCTATTATTACAATTATTTTAACATACATTCATCTGTTTTTGTCCTCTCGACATGAACCACATAAAAGAAAACGTGTAAAAAAATAGCAATAAAAACTTCAGTATAATTTCGCAACATAATAAATATTTCTGTTTTATAATCTTTTGTTTTATAAGGAAAGGAAGGTTAGTAGATTTTTTTTTCAAAAAATCATTAGATTCATGCTATATAATAACCGTGCGTAAAATAATACTTTCAAATAAAAACTGAAGGATTTAGACGTGAGAATAAGTTTGTGACTCCATTAAATAAAACAACCATACGTCTATGTCATGACGTTGAAACTACAATTTGTCGAAATGCGACGTTCCACGCCCGGTGCGCGGTTCACACGCCGATGTCTTGACGTCTCGTGTACCTTTCACCTCAAACAACACGTCAACATGCGTGCCTGAGAGCTCGCTTACTCTCCGATTGTCGTCCTTATAGTTGGGATTGTCTATCGACATGAATGGCACTCATTAGAACGTTCGTAGGTAGAATATTTTATCTTGAGGACCACCCTGCGCGCCATCAGCGTCTGAACGCGCAACTGACACTACTGCTTACTTAGACAGTACTTGTATTACAGTGTTAAATTGTTTGTGCGATAAACCAAATTATTTAGGTATCATTTATGTTCCTAGTAATTTCTTTTATTAATAATAAAGAACTAGTTGTCACGAATTTTGAGTTAAAAATATTTTAGCCAAGCTTTATACATATAAGCGCTATAGTTTGAAAATATGCATTTTTAATGTACGTCCCTTAAGCCCCTTGCGGGCGGAATTTCATGCAATTTTTAAAAGGTTTCGAAGATATCGTCATTAGTCAGTACAAAGGCTTAAATCTTATGTGTATATATAGAATGACTGGTAAAATAAAATAAAATTAAATAGGCTAATGTCATTGTATGTAAATCTATTTTAGAAAGATTTAAAGCTTTCACACCTGTATAGTGATCACTTAGAAAAATAGTAAAATAATGCAGGTACAGATATACAGTGTTTATAGTAAACAATAATTAATGTATGGAAAACACTTTTTCTTACATCATAGTAATTACGTTCATTATATTATCTGTAATATCTGAAATCATTGATTTTTCAATAGGGTGTGTCATACAATAATTGATAACAATAATCAATAATCCAATGGAACCAATAATCCTGCCTGTAAATACATAAAAATTTTATCAATTAAAGTTTTACAGACCACTATCCATTATCACACTATTGCATAGGAACAATCGTTATTTACAAAATATGTAATAATTTTGCTAAAGTTCAAAATATATTTAGTATCGCAAAATGGTTTTGTTGATTAGCACTCTAAGCGATAGTCGTTTGCAAGCAGATGTGCGCAGTCGTAACCTGTGGCAATTTAATACAATAATAATATCGGTTGGGCTGCTCCCGCGTCGCGTACTAATTCACATGGCGCGACGTCGTGTCGAAGCATTGAACAGATCCGAATTGAAATACTGATTCTTGAATATCGCATAATAATTGATGCAGCAATAGGCGTTGCACGATCATCGATTTGTATGGGTTTCGAGAAATGTAGCACGCTCCTTATGCCTTCTGTTCACGTCTGACAAATGGCTTCATCGTGAAAATTAACATTCGGACAGCATCTCGCTGCGCCGATTCCTCCCCCGCTCCGCGGCGCACCCCCCGGGCCCACCTCTTAAATAAATATTGAACTTTGCCCGGAGACCTCCTATGAGGTGTCGCATTCCTGGTATCGGTTGCTACATTTTTTTACAACTGTCCTCTCCACGGTTTGAATGGGAAATGTCCATTCATTCTCTATATTCTTAGTGATTTACATAGCTAAATATTGATTGTTCAAACACCGAATTCTTTACATTTCGTTGCGCTTTCAAACATAAACTTTCACACTTAAAGCGAAAACGAATATTTGCTGAATATTTGTTCCATGTTTTCGTCACATAAATCGACTCAATTTTTTGAAAACTTATTTATACTATAATTAGTAATAAGCGTTAAAACTTTTACTGTTATTTCATGAAACAATTTTCAAATTTAAAAAGTTTAAATATACAAAATACATCTTAAAGTTTAATATAGAAGGAAACGTGTTGCAAGCTGCGATTGTCAGAAAATATATAAAATTGAATATCGATTCGCATCCGTTATATATCGCAAAACTAAAATTAGCATCTAATAATAACAGTTGTGTTCGGTAACCATTATATAAGTTATAGAAATTACTTTTTAATAATTAAAAACAAATATTCTTAGGATTTTTTTTTTCATCTGAGTAAGTTTCACTTTGTTAAAAATATTCAGATTCTCTTTTGAAATAAATACTGTAATAGTTTCTTAATATGACATACGTTAATAAAGTTTTAGTATAATTTAATTATAGTAAACATAATGGTTGGTTTATATAAACCGCAATGTCAACAACGGCGATAGGCGCAAGATCCGCAAGCCTGATAATATCCTAATATCACCCAACTGACTCACGTTTGTCTAGTGACGTAACCCGAAAATACCGTGTTTTTTCCTTTTCCGTTTTTGCCCGCTAATGATTTCTATTTCTATAACTATAGTGATCAACGGAAATTCATCCCATCTAGCATAAAACTTAATCCACGTTATTATTTTTATGCTTCTAATTTCGTTTATGAATTACGAAATTAAGAAAGATATGGGTGAAATACCAGTAAGTAGTCTTAGATAATGGCTGTTTTTAGGTATTGACCGAGACACTGTTTATTAAATGTACTGCTGTTTATAATATACATTCTGTATACCCTGGCCCGTAACAAACGGAAGATTTACGAATTATGCTAAAACATTTTTTTATTTTGGTAAATGATCATTGTAATCTTATTTAGAATAAATGATTCTTAAACCTAAAAAATAGTATGAATACGAGTACATACGAAGTACACAACACCGGAGCGGTATATATTTCTCATAAAAGAGCCGTACTCCACTCGGCGCTTTAATTACACCTCAGTTATTTAATAATAACGATGCCCGCAATTAGGGTTGCCAACGATCCTGATTTGCAGGTTTTTGCTCGCGCCGTAGGCAGGGATCCGAGTCCGGGTTGACTACACGAACACTCAACGCGCGCAACTTTTTATTTTATACTAATTATACCTCTGTAATTATATTCCTATTCTGTTTAAGACATACTTCAAAAATGTCGCTGCATACGCAGGCGGTTACATGCTTTTTTAATGTTCAGAATTAAATATTCCGAGAAATATCACTTCGATCAAACCGGGCGTTGCGTACTTCAAGCCGTCCATTGTTATAGATAACTGCTTCGTCAGTGCCTTACTGAATTTATTATAAACTTCACTTTACGACTTATAATTAATGAAGAATTTTGATGAGTTTGTATTAGAATTTTATGATTACATAATGTTTCTATTATTGTAATAGGTTTTGCATTTCACAAACCGAGCCAACCGCTGAGGTATTGAATTGTTTGAGAAAGTTAAAAACGTAACCGCATGTAGCATTTGCTCTTAGAAAGACTAAAGACAGAAGTCGACGGTACATGAATGATTAGTGAGAAGACGAACGGGTGCTGCGCAGGTCCGCAGGCTGTAGTCGTCTCCCGTCCGCGCCGACACGCGAGCGCAGTCCTCGTACATTTGTACGATTTAATTTATAGCTGATGTTTAACAACGTTGTCAATTATTTATTTAATCGAAAGAGTTAAGTAAATTGAAATGCACGTTATCGCGGGAGCATCTTGACAGCGGTCTCGGTTCTCGCGAGGGCTTTATTATGCGCTCATCGTGCCCCGCACGTCCGACCGTCTATCTACTGTGGTGGCCAACATACATTACGCACCGCGCACATTATGTCTGAATAACTTATACTTTTTTACATGTATTCATATAGGGTCCTTTATTAACGTCATACTACTTTTAGTTTTGAGTGTAAATTTTGATTTAAAGCGTCTTAGCTTCTCAGTATCAAGAGGGCATTTTTCTTTGACCTTTGTTAGTAGGAAAGTGCATATCAGAAGGGTGTTATCGGCGCATTGCGACTGAGCGGGGTCGGCGCCTGAGCCATCCGAGTCGATCATTCCCCGCACCCGTCGTGCATAATGAAGGAGCCATTTCCGGCCGATTCGCGGAATCGAATATTTAATATTTCGCACAATCGGTCGGCCGTCGGCGGAGCACGCACGGACAACAGAGTGTCTGCCCGCCTATTTAGCATTCGTCGCGTGACCCACAGCTATAATAAATTCTTCTGCACTTGCAGTTTCACGGAGTGCCAAGAAACCGCGATCGGCTGCCGAATGTTAAATGCCTGTTATTGGATTAGATTAGACGGCTGCAAGTGTTCTGCCGAGCGTGTGGCATTAGTTTTATCATCGCCGTAGCGACAGTTGCGAAGTAGCATTGCCTGCGAAGCCTGCGTCACGTCCCACGTACTTTACGATTTCTTTAGACAATCGACGAACGCTTCCTGTTTCCGATTATAACAACACTCACCGAATATCAATACGAAAGCTTCATGCTACTACCGTATCCGTTTGAGCGGAAGTGACTTTATTTGGGGCTAATTTTTTTTTGCAATTTTATTAGCTCCAGTTTATAAAAAAAGTAAATAATTTCGTTTTTCTACTCTTTGTCTGGTAATGCAACATCATTGTAGTGATTTAGTTTCTAAGTAAAGCATAACGAGCTTTACTAGGAAAGCCGTTATCGGCTGCCTGAATCGAGTTCTATAGATGTGTAGCAATCCTCTAGAGCAGACGGACGGCGTGTTCCCAGGCCCCGCTCAGCTGGCAGCATTCTTTGCCCTTACGAAGCAGCAAAAGCCACCTGGCTGTTCCGGGACGCGTCGTTACGCGCCTCTGGAAAACATTCCCTGGACACCCGGGCCGCAAACGTAAACTGTTGTCTTCCTCTCTATGGTTTTTCAATGCTTTACACAACTTGCTATTTTATATAAGTGCACGGGAATTTACAAGAAGTTTGATGGATCGCGAAGATATGGAAAAACCAACGCATTATACTTATCGTATTACTTAAACTGTTAGAAAATGTTTTCAGACTTTATTTACAAAACCACTGTCTTTGCACGCTGCTAAGTCCAAAACAGGCTTCATGAAAAATTACTTTTTTAAGTGCTTTGATTTAAGATTCACCTTCTTCACTTTAAGATGTTTAAACTTAAAATGGGCCAGACGATCAGATACTGTGGACAAATAAGTACATGACATAATAATTTTCTAGTGACTTTTGTAAAAATTATTTTCTGCTGAATGCTGAATACGTCACTCCGCTTTCGTATTCTTTTGACAACTTCTATGCACTCATGTAATTCTGTTAGTTGAAGGAAAATGTTATATATTTTTTACGGCTGCGGCGATGCCACAGATAACACAGACATCAATTAAACAAGGAACGTTTTAACAATGCGTAAAACTGGTTCGTCTCCACTTCCTATCTTAGCGGGGTTCAAAGAAGTGACAACCATACTCGCTCGTAACAAAAACAGCTTGTTTTCTACTGGAAGTCTGCGTTACTGCAATATAGTTGCTGACTATGAAACTGAACAATTTTTTATCGGTCATTATAATAGCTCTCGTTGGAAATGAGGTTAGATCATCGATGTTCCAGGAAGATATCGGGCCGTTGCAAATCTTAGACGATTCGGCGTTCGCTCCGTGACGCATCGACCCGTTCAACACGAATCGCTTCCTAAATATACCTCATTATGTAGGACGAGGTGATCAGATATAATATTGAAATCATTATTTTTTTTTCGTATCTGAAGTTTCTTTACTGTTTGCACCCAACTCAGAATTACGAAAACTTTCTTTACTTTAATTCTATACGGTCGATATGGATAAACTCAATTAATGTTATATTACTTCTTTTTATTTAAGATTAACGTTGTCTTCGAATGTGTTACTTTCAACATTGTGTTGTTTAAAATTGTATTATTAAAACGATTTTTGATATTGTCATACCAATGGAATTGATGGTCGGTGTGATGCGTCGAGCAAAATATCAAAGCGCGTTGTTACTTGCAAAAGAACGGGAATGTATCGGTCAGCGTTCGCAGAATGAGCCGCGTCGATCTCTTTGTCGACTCACCTGTTCTGCTACTTAGCGTTTTTTCTCCTCGGCCGGGGCTTGCATTTTCTTACACTGACATTTCCTCAGCAAAATCCTAAACCGTAACAAGTATAAAAATGCTTCGACGATCGCAATTCTATTTTATGTCCTTTCCTATAGGAAGCGTGTACACTTACCTAGCTAAAACACTCTGAAATACTGCTAACCTTAAACACGCGTCATGTTATCTTTTAATTGAGGGAATCTCATGGTGCAAGAAGTTTGAGCCAGGTAATTCGTCAACGAGTGGCTTCAGTAGATGGGCATTATTTGTTTTACTTACAAATCAATATTTTTAAGGTTTACGATCTAAATGTGAAATGATTTAATTAGTTTATACTACAAAAAGCCGTAAGCTATAAAACTATTCAGTAAACTACTATTTTATTAATGTGGACGAAAGAACATACATAATTGCGTAGGTAATTGCATCTTACCATATTTGATGTAAAGAGCAACCGTACAACTTTATTGCTTTAATCGTGCTGAACATTGAATACGTTAACATGAGATTTCATACAAGCGATCAGCCCGGAACCATTTGATTACATATAACAATTTTTTATCGTATTTTCATAAAATTCTTGAAAAATTTTTAAAGGCTCAGATGTATTTTAACTAGAAAAATAAACATGTTACTTAATCATTTAATTCCATACAATAACCCAGAAATTATTAAGTAATTACGATTAAAAACACAGAAGAAATAGGTCCCCCCCGTCAAGTCTTGCATTTTGTGTTTCCAGTACTTGGAATTGGTTTATTTATTTAGCACCTGCCTGTGAACGTTAATCATTATATATGTATTGTATAAATAAAGTATTGTAACAAGAATGTGAAAACACGTAAACGTTACAGATCGAGCCACCGCGACCCTTTATACCTAAGCAGGCGTTTGCAAATCTGTATTCATTCACATTACAATAATATTGATTGATGCGTTGTATGTATTCGTATGAAATTAGAATCATTACAAAACTCGCTTCAAAAAATCTTTTAAAGCTATTACACCTATAACTAATCACCATGTTTAAAGACTTTTGAGTATACCTAAATCTATAACAGTTCAAAAGAGTAAATAATTAAGAGAGAAATGACTAAGTAAGTTTCGTATATGATTGTCTGACGTCTAATTAATTTAAGCATCAGTGGTAATTACCCCTTTAAAAGCAATACAAATTAAAAGCGAATTAAAATGTAATGCTTGTAGAGAATAAAGGTACAGTAAAAACCCTGCCGTATATTTCCTACGTGCATCTACGCTTTGAAGTTTTTAGCCGTGAATTCCGACTCGCTTTAATTACTTTGCTATACGAAGCGCAAAAATGATACGACTTTTTAAACGATTTCAACAGTTGCGACTTTTTTGCTTTAGGTTTGATGTTAAATTTTTACGAAAACAAAAAATAAATGTACGCACTTTTTCGTTCGTAAACTGTAATTAATGAAACATATTCCAATCACATATACATTGGTAAATTATTTCAGATACATACTTTGTAAGCGAAATGATAAGAATCCTTAGCAATGATGTTGCTTGATTGTTTTGTTTACATATATATAAATCAATATTGTTATAAGATATTTTTTGTGGAATTCCTTTCTGCTTTTTCCCCGCTATTATAACACGTCGCGAAGCAGAGTCGCATGTAAAATAAATTAAAAAAAATTGCCGATCAATAAGGCTCCTGTTAAGTTCCAATGTTGAATAAAATAAACATATCGTTGTCCTCAAAGAAAACAATTTTAGTGTTATATTTACATTTACAATAGTTCATTTTAAAATCCCGAATTGGTTGTAAATTTGAAATACACAGGAAGTCCGTTAAATCAACGTCAAGCCGAAATCGGGTGGGGAAGGGTAGATATAATTAAAAAAGTCAATGTTACGTATTTATAATTTTTTTAATGTCGAATGTGATAATCATGTTGAGACTCTTGTAGTTTGATAAATTTACGATTTTCTTTTAAAGTCAGGAGCAAATAAAAAGAAAAAGGGCGCGTAAAGTTAGTTTACATTTCTTATTGTAAAAGTCTGTGACTTTTTTTATTCTCTCGTGAACGCGTGTCGTAACAACATAACTACACACGGAAACATCGCGTAATTCTAAGCATATAGTGTCTCATATACTAGCTATGCAATATAAAATATCTTTTATGGTATAGATAAAACGCGTTTGTTTTGCAGGTGTTTATAACAGCGATGTAGTCATATATGATTTATAAAACAGCGCATTTACCTGTTTTATTTAAGTTTACTTTTAATACAACCATGACATAAGAAAAGTTTTAATCATATCTTAAATGATAAGAGATTCTCTTGTTATGATATTCTCGGTGTTATAATCATTGGCCAAGTGGTTTTTAAAAGAAGAAGTGGACCTGGTAAGCCTTTTCCGAAGCCTTTATTTGCCTGTATCACCAACATACGAATCAACAAACCCCGGAGAAAAGGTTTCATATGCTTTTTGTAACTTGTTCGCTCATTCTGTACCTTCCTGGTATACTTCGGCAGAAAATTTACGTATTACACAGCCAAATTGTTTTTAAAAAGGCTATTTTTCTGAAATCAATCCCTAAGCAGAAACGGCGATTCAAGGATGTTCACTGGATTTGGTCTATGTTAGCAAGCAGTGTAAGAGCAATGCCGGACCGTTGTTATTGCCTCTCTTTAGCGAAGTTATTCGCTTCATTAACGAACAACTCACATTTGCTTAAATACACTTTCCACTTGCCGTTTCACAGTTGTAAAAACGTGACCAGTCCATTACCGCTTCAGTTATATACTCGAAAGCCTTAGTTCCCGCCGAGATTCATTTATTGCCATCTAATCCGAAAGTTATATTCATAATTTTGATTTTGTTATACCAAATAATTGTCAATTTCTATTAACGTATATTGATATTAATTTACTAACAATACCCCTACAAAGTGCTATTGGGCTATAAAGCTTAGACACGTGGAATGTTATTAAATACTTGTGCCGTTCAAAAACAAAAAAATATTTTTTGTTAGTACACATAGCTGCAGACTTGATCTTTCAATAAATATTTAATGCCTTTCAAGTGTGAATTATTCATTTTAGTAATGCAATTGATAACTACTTTGTTAATCCGCGGTTAGTAAATTTATAAAATAGATTTATTAATTTGTTTCTCTATTATTTTTAATACTTATTAGCCCGTCGCAGAGCCACTGAAAATAAATGAAAGTATTTCATGTGATAACAATATTTAGTAATTAAACGTCGTAAGAACAAATAAAGATGATGTAAAATGTTTGAAGCTAGAAACAGATGTTTCGAGATGTACTCAGAAGTTTGTGTTTGCCACCTAATTTTCTAATTTTATCACCAGGTTTCATAATGGACATATGAAAAAAAATGCCGAACTGGTCCTAGAGCTTTGCGCTTAGGACAACATTCATTCAATAGCGGTAGATTTTTGTTGATATCGGAAAATATTGTAATTTTCTTAATTTATGATAAGCTTTTAAATACCGATGACGTTTTACTTGCAATATTTTTTATTAGTTTGTATAATATAGTTGTATATTCGGAAAGGTTGGTTTTTTAAATTCGTTAAGACCATGTTATATTTTTTAAAGAGTTAAAATCATCATGGCTTTGTTGGAATCCGTAATTTTAATATTGCGAGCAGGGGGTTAGGCGAGCGCCGGGTTGCCGGCAGCCCTGCGCCTATCGCGCCGATCTCGGTTGTTTCCCACAAACGTACGCGACGCGTTATTATTATTGTCATCGGTGCGTGACGGACGGACGTGTGATTATCGAGTAATGCGAGCCAGCGGGCCGTGCTCTGCGACAACTGTTAGCAAGAAGGTCTATAATTGAGGCGGTTTCGCCGAAACAATCACCATGCAACGCCAACAAAAGGGCTCCGGTGCTACTACAGCCGGTTTCTTCGGGCGTTGTCAATTTCGCGCAGTCGGCTCGCTAGCCCTAATTACCTCTTCGCCGAACCGTTCCAGTCGGCGTGCGGCTCTTATTAGCGACGTTTCCTTTGTGCGTCCAAACATTATCTTTATTTCACTTAAGTGCTAGAGCCGCATACTCTAGATCAACCCTTCAGCTGCCCGCAATGAAAATAATAAAAAAAGTTGGCAAAGATATTCGTTTTAAAACCTTTTTACTACACAATTTATTATTAAAACAACATCAAAAATTACTATATTTACTTATTTATTTACTCTTGTTACACAATAATAATGGCGGACTTAATGCGTTATAGGCATTCTCTACTAGTCAACCTAGAGTGGTGCAGAGATAACAAGTAGGCAGATGTATACGTATAATATACACATTACACTATACATATTAATTATGCAAAAATAAATTAAGCGTCTATTGACGGAAAAGAGAAAAAGTAGAAGTTGTGTCGACTCTTTAGGAAAAGTTTAATCTAAAGTAGAACGCTCTGGACAGGTAAAGAAGAATGAACAACGTTATATTTGTAAACACAATTTTAACTATTTTTTCACTGGGCTAAGGTCTTTAATAAAAGCTTCTGCAAAATAATGTTTCTTTTTATTTCGTTAGCCGGGTGATTGACTCGCCTAACAAAAACCCGGACATGGACATGGTGCGTAGTATCAGACATTGTCTGTCGGCCATTATCATTGCAAATTATTTAGTAATTAAAACTTTTTTCAACATTCAATTCTTAGTACAAGCTTAAGCTCGCCTTCATGATAAAGAGTGCATGTTGCTATGCTCTAGGATCTATCCGGTTTTCTTTGTTAAAAAAATATTATGCAGGAACTATAACGTAAAAGCGCATATGTTTCCGTTGTATGGTAAAATCGACAATGATTACAATATATGTAAAAAGTTAATCATTGCTCGCTGGCTGTATGAGCTATATATTTAATATACAGGATACTTTATACAAAAATCAATAGTTTTAGAAGTCATAAATAACGTGATTAGTATGTGTAATGATATAGTAAGAAATGACATTTTCAAAATTATACACGTATTTAGTACATATTAATATTTATTATTGTTTACTATTTCTCCCTGTAAGACTGTACTGCCAGAAGTTATTGACCGGTTGCATTCTAATAGAATAAATAAATTAAAATAACATTTGTAATATGAAGTAGGTGTATAAAAGCTTTAAAGCTTTTCTGCTGACAAATGAGCTATACATTCACCCCTGTAAAGCTGGTAAACCATTAACCGTCACCCCGTGTGTGCCAACAATTGTCCACTACACTGACCCATTACTAACCGATGTCTTTTATCTTTCACATCTTCAATCTTTTATATATTATAACAATTCCTTAAATGTTTTCCTGTTCGCCGTCACCGTGTTAATAACGCAAAACGAACAAACGACGAACTAACGTGACTGTCCTTTACCGTTAGGCTAGAGCTTCACACAGATTGTTATTTAAAGAAACATTTTACATTGTTTGTAATTCAACAGAAATTTATTAGTTGATTACGAAACATGGACCTCCTACAAACGCATAAAACAATGAAGAGAAAAAATATATATCATCTTTCTGTGCTCGGACGATACACGAATGATTTGTTACACGTCAGGCGAATGCAACCCGACACTCGGGTCAAAGACCGGTTCGTGTTATTTCGGAAATATTCGCAAGGCCCGCTGGCGGGGCAGGCTGCGGTCCGGACCGCGGTGACCTCATCCCGTGCTCTTTTATTTGGGATCTTCAGTCTTCACGCTACGGTGTATTCGTCATTAAAGATTAACGTTTATTCGAAGGTAACGTACTCAGTTATGTTAAAGCGGTAAATATGAAGAAACTGTATATTATATTTGGAATCTGGGATCCATTTGAATGCAGTAAAACTTTCGCAAAAGTTTCGGAACACTTTAACTTACTCCCCATTGATAGCGTAGTTACATTAACTATATAACTACACTATAATTACATATGATTAAAATGGTAATTAATAGCATTATATAAGACACATATTTCTAATTATTACGCTAATCACATGAAATATAAAACATTGATTGTTGACGGCTACAATTAGACTGCGAACGTCTTTGTTAAATTTTGATTTATTTATTTTCAAACAGGTATGTTTACAGGTACCATAAACCAAACACAATACTGTCGTTATTAACTTAAATAATAAGAAGTTCTAGAATGCATTTTTATTAAAATTAAGGAATAGTACTAATATTAAAGTTATGAGAGGTTCCCAAATTACGCAAAGCCTGTGTCTTAGGAATCTTTCTTTTGAAGTCTTTGCTTGATACAAGTAGATGTTGTAATGCTGACACCTATTGATGTAATGTATAATTTAAGGTAATACTAGGACTATTTTAATGTAGCAAAAATGTCTAAAAAAAATAAAGAAAGTCTGTGGGAATTGTCCTAAAGTGATCGGCGCAGAAGAATCGTGTAACAATAGCGGGCCCGCACCGGAGCGCGTACGCCAGTGGAGAGCAGCGCCACAAAGTGCACCGCACTCGTCGGCGAAGTTTTTATTTGCTTTTCCCTTTACTTGTTCGCTTAGTTATGGATTTCCGCCGGCAAAACCGCATGCGTGCGTTGGAACCCGTTTCGAAAAGCTTTCTTTGAATCCTCCTACCGTAAGAAAATGAACAACTTTTACATAACTATACAGACATGCACAATGTCGCCGTTACGAGGAGTGTTCCGTGTTGACGGTTCGACACCTGTTCATTTTGAATATTATACTTCGAAGGTACAAAAATTTGGTAAACATTTCAGAAGATTTCTTGAACTTTCTTTTCTTATTTTTAAATCTAAAATTAAAAGTGTGCTAAAAATAAATCTTCATTAAAAAAATCCAAAAGTTTTTAATTTCTCGAAATGTATAGAATGTGTGGTAGATTCGTTTACAGGGTTGATATGTATACATTAAACAATGTTAAATTTAATTTAAAAACAGCTACTGTTGAGTTACTGGCCGGCTCTTTTTAGCAAACCGGCATTCTGAGCAGGTGATAGCTTTCTAGTTAAAACGTTAAAATAATTGACGATTGAAAAGAGCCTATGAACGCCTATTGGAACAACAATATTATGAATTATGAATATGAATAGTTATGTAATATTTTACGCTAGTAAATCGTAAAAAATTATTCTTCTTAAAATATCAACTCTTCTTCATAGGGCAACTGTTGCACGTCAAGAATATCAACAAGAAAAATATCAACACAATTTACGTTGGATTCATTATGATGATTTGAATGTATCCTTTTAATTTTTCGCAATATAAGATGAGCGCTAAGAGGCGTGAAATAGTTTATAACTACATATAACAATCCAATTCATTGTAATTTTAAATCAACAAATCATCTTTTTAAATCACATAGATGAGTATAACTTAATCAATTCGATTATAAAATTTTTCGCCGACCATGAGAGCCAGTTCTTTAGAAAACTTTAAATAAATTAACCCCGTTCTCCCAGGGACACGTATATTGTAAACATACGCCGGTACATACTTTTAATATGGTTTCTCGGAATCTGTTAGTAGAGCAACGATGTTCGCGATTCGCGAATACATTAACATCCGATGTACGAAAAAACGTTGAAGATTCGGTTGAGTTATCCATGTGGATAATAGCGGGTCCTGGAAAGACGCGGTTGTAGCTCACACTACTTCGAGGAAACAATCCGTAGCGGCCCTGCCGTGGGTTTAGACGTTTATTTTACTTGGTTCGATTCAAAAATGGCCACCGCAAAGTTTAGTGTTCGCGGTACCGTCCGCGGCGCGACGGTTTGTTTGCGCAATGATTCGCTGAACAATTCGCAGCTGCTCCGGCTCTGCGCGAGCTGGACGTGTGTAAACAGTTGCTGTACTACTCGCGCGGTACACGCTCGCCGCGTGTAAGTGTTGTAATCATTAAATGTTTGCCTTTGCGTAATTAAATCCACTAGTAAACATTGCCGCAGAAGTTTTTACATATTAAAATTTGCTGTCTCCCAGACTTCGTACTGTCAAAACTTATTAGCCTGACACAGTCTGATAAGAAGTTAATAAATAAATTGGACTGTAGAGTGATCATATTATTTATTGATTTCATCATCATCATTTCAGCCATATGACATCCATTTCTGGACTTAGGTCTCCCCAACCCACAGATTTCCAATAAGACCGATTGCGCGGCCGCCTATGTCTAGTTTTCCGGCGGCCTTGACAAGGTCCTCCATCCAACTTACGGGCGGGCGTTTTACGCAGCGCTTGCTAGTCTCTGGTCTCCACACCATCGCCTTCAGCCCTCAGCGGCTGTCTATTCTGCACTCTATGGCGCCTTACTTATTTAATGTTTAATTCTAATTCACCTTGACGAAAACCTTATAAATGTTTCTATATTTTTTTCACTAAAGTTATAGCGAGATGCGGAAATTTGGCGGAAGTCGATAATATCAACAATCCATTGAAGCATATACCGACGGTAGCAACCGGTAACAGTTTAGCTTTATCCTCTTAGGGAAGTCACTCCAGAGCGCCTTCTCTTCATTCAGTAATGATTTGTGTACATCAAGAAGAATGCCTGAAGAATCCAATTTGATAGATATTAAAATCAGATTGAGCTCCCGTATATTTCAACTTAAAACTACGAGGGACCCAAACGCGCCCTGATTTGAGAAGTGCCCACGACACATTCAGACGGGTTTTTTAATGCTCACTTTACCAATGTTCTTAATGCAGTTAAAGAGTGATTTATTCTCAAGCTTTTAAAAATCTTTCACGCTATAGCGTGCACAAAGTCCTGTTATAACAGGATTTTGTACATATATTTTAAAGTTTCTTTTTTAAATATACTTAAATCTATTATACAATAATTTAGCGACATTACACGGACGTGTTTTGTACTACCGTGCGTAGTCGCCACAAAAGAGTTACTACGCACCAAAGCGACGTTAGAGACAGGTGGTGCAGTATTATCACTAATTTTGCGAACAATAATATGTTAAGCGCCTTCAATCGGATTGTAACCGCTAGAAGTTTAAGCTATGCGGTTTCCTGTGTTTCGTGAACGTTTGAAGCAATGAATTTCGCGAAAGCCGAGCGTCCCCGGCTGCTGTCGCGCACTGGAACGACGCTCCATTAGCCGCTACCGCGAATTATTTCCGCCACCTACCCGCCTCCAAATCGATCTTATCACACACGGTAATTCTGGAAAAGAACCAACTCCGGTGTCCAGACGCCACGTATCCATGCTGCATGTTGCAGAGGAAAGCGATTGAAACCGTTTTTTTTCATTTTTTGTCATGAAATGCCTTTTGTTCGTGGGCATTTGCAGCTTTACCGGAATTGAGATGTTGTAGCACTACACCATAGACCTCTTATAGTATACTCTAGACTCTATATATATATATAAATATATATATATATATATATATATATATATATATTCAATAGCTTTTTATTTATTTTACATAAGAATCTGAGAGGTGATTTTGGAATTCTAATCGAAATTCTTCTGAAAGAGTTAATCCTCAGTTTGATTAATCGCTGAAGCACAGATTTTTGTTTTTTACAAGTAGCAATAACATCACCAAGAAGAGTGTGATGTACTTTCCAATACAACCAAAACTATCGTATTATAAAATAATCACCTTTATTATGCCTCTGTAAATAAGAAAAAAAGACAATAAGGTGTAAGATTAATAGTAGCTGTTAAGTTCACACACGCACAAAAGTGACGTTATCGACAGAACATCTAGAATGGTAAAAGGCGAAAAAGATGGTCCCTAGAAGCAACAACAGGAGAAGGCCCAATGGATAAACGAAGCCAAAGACGGAGCGACAAAATAGTAACAATGGCGGAACAACTCTAATTTTTTTTTGGAGTTAGGAGGGCGAAGGCCGGGAAGGTGAAGATTAGAGGAGTTTGGCTTAAGCCAAGGGAGGCCTGTACCCAATGTGGGGTTCAAGTGACAGAGTGACACATAATGTAGTTAATTTTGTGGAAAAAAACGATAATAAAAATGTGAAATACTCCCAATTGACAACAATTGACACGAGGATATTCTCAGAGGACAAAGACCGGAATCCTCGCAGTAGGCACAGTTCGGATCGGTGGATGTGCATTGATGTTTTCTTTCGTTATTTGTTAGCCATGGTGATGATATAATCACACAAAGTGTACAGCTGTCGGATATAAATCGCGCGAATTATGGTCTTATGGCTCAGTCCTTAATCACTTTAAAAAATTAATTATAACTAGACACAAATCTTGTATTTTCATTGATGTTTAAATTGACGCTCATAACATTTTCCTTCGGTCATAGGTTCAAAGACGGCGTGGCATACCCGTGGTCTGCGGGCGTGTCGAATTTGATCCTGTACCCTGAGGCGGCGAACCAAACGCTGTACACACGGCGCGCTGCTCGCTCTGACTCCGGCAACTACACCTGCCGTCTTAGCAACGAGACACACAGCGAGACTCACACCGTGCGACTCGACATCCTCGGTACGTGAACTTTAACTGTAACTTAGTTAATCTTGTAGGAGTCAACCTATTTTTTGTAACTACATTTAATGCAGGAAGTCGTTTGGACCATTGCGACTTCCTCTTTCGCCAATACAATACTTTATTACACAGCGGCGAATATGGGAAATTTTTTAGATTTGAATTTTAAAAAGTTACAATCATCACATGAATATATACTGAAGTTGTACTTATTAACTCTTTATTTTTTTATTTGTTTTATATCATCCGTTACGATTATAATTAAATATCTTCCCTTTAATTAGTGGTAGTCGAAGAAATAGTAGTAGAAATAGTAGAAGAAAACGCAGGCTACAATAAAGACATATTCTATAATTCTACTATATGTTGCTTGTTGAATGAAATTGGCTAAAAAATTGTTGAAAATTTCAATTCATTCATTCTTGCTTAATTTTTACTTTGGTAACTATTTGAAATTGTTTGTATGCATATTTATATTAAAAATGATCAGCACTTTTTATTAGTTAAACAAAGAATAAAATAACCAAATCCAATGTTTAATGAACAGTTGCATAATTTCTTAACATCCTAGCGTTCTATAGACAGTAAATATTGAATAATTCATAAATTTATGCATACAATTAAATTAACAATTTTAATTTTCCTTTTAATATCAGTACATTTGCATTAGATATTGTTGTAATCAAACAGCTGTACGGCAAGTTTTTGTGCATCGCGGTAATATTTGTGAAATATTAGACAATTTTTTTATTAGTCATCATTAGTTACTATTGTTAATCTTTCATAATGTGTTTTACGAAACGGGCAGTGCCGTGTCGAGTAATTTTTGTAATGTCCTTTATTATACATTCATGTATCATAATGCAGCCTGTTTAATCAACACCGTAAAAATATCATCATCGGTAATAAAAACCAACAAAAGTTTTAATAATATTACGAAGGACAGTTTAGTTCAGTGTACGTTAGGTGTTTAGTCAGCACGATATTGGCACGAGCATCGAATTCCACGTAAAAGTTAATATACAGTGTTTAATATAAGTGCATGCTGTATACAGTAGACACTCGTCTAATATTGCCGAGTGTGCCTGATCAAGCGCACTTGCACGTCAGTTCCGAGAACCGAACTCGTCGTTCGTGATTTGAAAACTATTATCGATCAGCGTTGCAATTAACGCCATCTGTGCTTCATTTTTTAAACTTTATTTATTAAACATCATCGGATTTCGTTCGGCGAAATATTTAAAGGGACGCTCTCACGGAACGTTTCGATTCGCAGAAAAACCGACAGATGCGCCGAAAACGATGTTCGTCTCGCAAGACCAGTGGGTGGAGGAAGGGAGCGAGGTGCGACTTTACTGCGAGGCGCTCATTGGTAAGTTTCCGTTATGCGAACATTACGCATAAAAATTCTGATAACGACAAGTAATGTAAAACTGACCTAATTCCGTATCATCAGTTCGTGGAACGAAAGTTTTGTCGCCGTCCGCGACTTTCCTCTTAAATGGTATGTCGTCTGCGCTAAGTACGCTTGCTTTATAAAAAATGCAATAAAGATATAGATATCATTTGCCCGATGTCTCTATAAATTATACAATAGATACCAAGTTTCAGTGAATATTTGCTAAAACGGCATAAACTATCTTATTTACATAACAAAATTTTTGTTCTGATTTATTCTCCTTAAATTAATTGATCATCTATATTTAATAAATAAGCTAAAGTTCTTAAAATAAGGGTCGCCAAAAGTTTGTAAAAAAACATTTTTACAATATTTCAATATGATGTTTTGACTAAGAAATTTTCTCCAATTTTTATGATATACAAATGTAAGTGTAATAGTGTGCGTGGGATTTCCTGACCGGGTTTAAAGTGACTTCGAAGGCGATCAGCAAACTCCTTTAAGTAGCTAAGCTCGAGGGCTCCTTTGCGTAATTGATTTCATCGGACAGAAAGGCTGCCACGATCCTTGGTCGTTTAGGCATACTCTATAGTCACAGGACTTTCGAGGAACAACGTTGGCGTCGTCTGTTACTCAAGGGGATTTGGAATTTCGTTTCGTTAGTTAATTGGTTGCTGTTGTTCTAAGTCTTTCTAAGTAAGCGTTTCCCAACCTTATACAGGTACGGTACGTGCATTTACGACGCCGGGTCCTTCGAGTTGTAGGAGACAAGGGCTGGGTAGGATAGTCTGGGCTAATGGCCCGCCTTGTAAAGCATTGGCTTTCACGTTCACCGCCCACGCTCCCCAACTGAATTATAAATACTCATACTAATGCTGTTCACTCTTGACGGACCGGCTTGGGTTTTTAAGGGTACAACAACGATTTTTTTTATCAATACAACTAAAAACCTATGCAAGTCAACGTGGATGAGTTCTAACGGCATAGTTTGGTAAGATAAAAAAGAGGGATGTATTATTTGCAGGGCGCTCGTACCTGGCGGATGCGCGCAGCGATCTGCGCTGGCGCAAGGTGTGGCCCAACGGTACTGAGGGCGATCTCTTGCCGACCCAGCGCGAGATTAAAACCATTCGGTGAGCTCCATTTCTATTTCGTTGCAAGAGATTGTTGATAAACAAAACTGATGTCTATCAAAAATTCCATAAGGATTATAATTTGCAAAACAAATATTGCGAAACTTGGTAAGAAATTGGAGTAGAGATCTTTTTATTTTGATTCATAAGCAGAACAAATGCTTACTTGGAATTCCATTTTTTGTAAAAACAAAGATGTTGTGTTATTAAAGTTTAGAGATGTATCGATGGCAGGGTGTCTAGATTATTGTCCAACATGAGGTCATTCAAAGGAAGCCGGTACAATTTTCTTACCAATTAACTCAAGTGGAAAAAAAATATAGTAAGTGTGTATTTTAGCGTTTAAATTAATATTTTACTTTAATATACGAGTAATGACATTTTATAAATAAGTGTAAATATTTATGAAGCGAATATACGATATGTTCGTATGTACATTACACTTAAATCATGACACTTCTCTCTTTTAGAAATAAGAGAATTTTTCGTATAACTTTACGTTTCATTAAATTAATGATATGTATACATATGTTATGCTATTTTGTACATTAGTGGATGGTACATTTTGAGATGCTGGTCGGATCCTAGGGTCGCTTAGCTGTACAAATGAATGTTTAGCAGCATTTACTTAGCAATGGGGATGTTAATATTTTATGTTGGCTTCCACAGCGAGGACGTGGAGGACATAATCGGCGCGTACCTGAGCGTGGAGCGTGTGTCCGCGCAGGACTACGGCACCTACGTGTGCGTGGTGCATAGCAACGATTTCGTCCTGCGCAATCACGTCACGCTGCACTACAAACGTTAGTATTATATTTTACTTGCTTTTTACCTTTCAATTTAATAAACTGAAAACCGATAAGTAACCTATCGTAACTACGTCCCACTCTTTTGGACATATTCTTATCGGAACACGTTACAATAACTTCCTTTTAATGCATCTTTATTCTATTCGAATTATCATCGTCATCGTTTTAGTCGTAGAAATACGCCTCCTTAATTTACTGCCTGGTAGAGAATACCAAAATAGGTCATAAGTCCGGCATTACACAGATTATCAAAAAGGTAAATAAATAAATTTGCTACTATTTGAAATCAACCAGTAACCACCCTTTTACGGCCAAGGGGGCCAAAAGGGTTGTCTTTCATACTTCTAAGTGAACGTCTTTCGTTGTATTTACAGTTAATTACCCAGCGGCCATCTACGCTCTATGTGCTTAATACACTACCATTTCAATTGCAATTCGCTTGTTGCAAATTTTTCATTACTGGGTTCGATCTTGTAGAGAAATACCGGGCATGGCCTTCGCTATAACTGTAAACTTACCAATAAGGCACGATGTTAGAGTCCTCGTTAACACTGGTAACTATTGTTGGTTGTAGAACCTGGATAAGGATATTCAGAAACTATTTACAATTTCGAATCGCGCGCAATAGTAATCTCTACTGGTCTAACTAATCAATGTCGCTGATCGCGATGTTTACGGGGTTACCAGTGATACCTCGTGATCGCTACAATATCATTAACCCTTTCGCTGCTGCAGTGTGCTCCGACAGAGTGACACCACTGACCGATGATCGATGTACACTACGCATACAAATGAACAAATCGAGGGGCTCATGGTCTAATGGTCTAGATTTATACACTGATATCGTCTATAGGTGACACTCGTGCATGCAGGCAGTCACGCGAATGTCGTCGCGAAAGGGGTACATATGAATACGTGGATTGATGTGCACAGTGTGGTCGGGAGGCGAGGCAGCGTGGTGCGGCGAGGGCGCGGTACCGTGGCGCGCCCTTGCGCTGGGGTGCGCAGCCGGCGCTCTGCTCCTGCTCACGGCTGCAGCGCTGCACCGCCGCTGCACGCCGCGCCTGCTGCTTGCGGCACGGCACGCTCGCGCACGCGCAGCCACCGCCGCTCACCGCGCGCGAGGTACGTACCGCATACTGAGAGAGAGAGAGAGAAAGACACAAAGATAAACGCACCCACACAGATACAAACGCACTCGTACACAGAGAGAACACACATGTCACGAACATACGAGGTTATTTAAGCTTCATCATCATCATAACTATAGGACGTTCTCTGCTGAACATATAGATTTCTAGTTGGACCGCCGGATGAAAGCGGACGGCATCCAGCGTCTTCCAACCTTTTGAATGGATCTGTATGTCCACTACTGTTAAAGGCCGAAGATAAACGCGCATCGCCAGCAGAGTGTCGACATTGTTCAACGTTCGTGATATGAACGAGTAAGGTCCTTATCTCTTTAACCCCTTTGCGTATGAACATAATGCTGTATGTATGTTTATTCAGCATCAGTGCCGTCATCTTCGTAAGGACGCTACTCTCTTTATCAGCAGGCTTTGAGGAAGGTTTCGTGGCCGATGAATAGTGAATGGATTTGATCTTAGTTTGTAATAACGGCGACGTTTTATACTTTGATGTGACAGCTAAGTATATGAGAAATTATAGTACAAACACACACACATTTGCCACTTACAAGTCTATGTTTCCTGATTTGCAAAATTTTTCATTTTAGTGCTAGAGAAAGAGTTTGACGTGTTGGTGTGCTGGACGGAGGTGGACGGAGAACTAGTGCGAGGCGCTTTGCTGCCAACGCTGGCCCTTAAATACAAGTATCGGGTCCACGCAGTCCTTTTATCTACGCAGCCTGACAACTGTGAGTATTAAGATCAGAAAAAAAAACCTCTTCCATTGCTGCTAAGTGTGCCGCCAGTAGCTAAATTGACTGCCGTCACTTCAATTGTCAAATCTTGAAAGTAAAAATGTTTTTTTTTTAATTAGCCCTTACTCCGTACATTTTGCGGCACTTATCGCATGGTTGGAGCTAAAAGCTTTTAATATACAAGCTTATTGAAAAAACGCGTGACATTTTTATTCTAATTTGTGTCTCATACGCGATTTGATCATTTGGCACCAATGGAACGAATGGATGAATGAATCTTTGTTGTAATTTCTAAACGCATAATTTCAATTTACTAATATAACCTACTGCCAACTCCACTTGCCAATCCATTGGGTTAAGTATGGATCTTGTAGATAAATTTTTATGAAAACGTAACGTAATGAACATGTGAAATAGTTATCTAATCATTCCCTTTATTTTAATATTCATATGTTTTAATCTACAAGGGTACGGCGAGCTTGTGGGTGAGGCGTCTCGATGCCGTTCGCTCGTGGCCGTGTTATCGCCCGCGCAGTACACGCCGCAGCAGCTGCTGACTGCGTTGCGACAGCTGCGAGCACTGCCTCTTCCGCCCGTCGTCGTACTGCTACAGGTCGGTTACACTTGCTTCAGCGACTATGACGATAGAGCAACAGGTGCAGCGCGAACAACGCATACCTCGACGGGCTATTCAGAATAGCACAGCGCGAGGGACTGTGGGTGATCCTTAACTAGGGGATACAAGGGCCCCTCGCATGGGAGACCACTGGCCCCTGCTTATCGAAAAGCGAAGCGAAGAAATCGAAAGTCCAGATCATACTAGATAAAAGCGTTACTAGAGTTTCTTTGGTCACTTCTCTTGTATTGCATTATTTAATAGTTGTACATCTTCGGCCCTTAGCGAGAGGTTTGTAACCACGTTTTACGCTAAATATTGTCTAGAAATTCCATTTAGGCAAATGTTCGGCTGAATCAACGAAAAAAAAACTTAGAAATGTGTGAATTTGAAATGTGACTAATATCTAAATTTTAGCTGCCATCGCCAATTGGACAGCAGTGAACTTCCAATTTGCTGTTTCAGGACTTGCCGAAACTGAAGCGTGAAGCGAAGGAAGCGGGCGAGTGGTTGGTGGGCGCGCTGCGACGCACGCGGTTGGTGGCGTGGCGGCACGTGCACGAGCGCGCATTCTGGACCGCGCTGCGCCTGGCCCTGCCGCTGCCACCGCCCGCCCCGCAACCCGCGCACACGCCTCCGCACTCGGTAACTACACACTTATTGTCATTACTCACATCTTTAATATTGTGAAAAAAATAACATAACAGCCCGAGCCGAGGCTTCCATCGTCGATCTCGCCGTAAGTGGTGCGGTAAACCATAAACCACTGATTGCCATTACTCATATAAAAAGCACCGTAACGACAACCGCTATGCTTGTTGCTGCGCTTAAGACCGCGCGCTACCTGACAGTGTTTTATTTTGACGTCATACGATACACAAACAAACTTCCTGGTGCTCGGTTTTATAGGTTACGTGATCGAGCGTTAATTACATTGTAGATCGAGTCAGTAAATGCTACAGCTATTACGGCAACTTTAAGTTACGCGAATTGTTATTAAAAAGTGGTCACATTTTAAAGTTCGCCCGTACTCGTGTTCGAGTTCCATGAGTATCGAAGTCGCTTCTATCTGTGTCGGAAGTATGCACGGTGAAACTGCTTTTATAAAATAACGTAGTTGTAAAAGCATGCTAGAATCTGATTGCGTGATTAACATCTGCGATAAGCGTATTTTCCAATGACCTGTTATTATCACTGAATTGATAAATTCCAAAAGATTAAAATTGCAATAAATTTACCAACAGGTAAAACTTTGCGATCTCTGTTGCTAGAATTTAACTTTAAAAAAGAAAATATAACCGACACTGTCAATCGATGACACGCGAATACCTAAAGACAAACCTTGATTCACGCAAAATTATGTTCGGTTGATGTAATCGCTCGTGCCGTCAGCCGGTGGACATCAAAAAGGTTACCGTATGGTGATCACAAACCGAAAGCCTCGAGGCAGCCCCCTAGGTGAATCGACGATGTTGCATGGTATGGCAGCGCAAGGCCTAGTGGCGACTTTAGGAGGAGACATATGTCTAATAGCGAGCGTCTATCGGCTGATATAATAATGTTATGGTACCAAGGTACAGGCTCTAGCTAATTTGGGAACTACTGGTATTTTTTATACCATTTTTTACTTTTAATAATGGTTTTTCATTATTTTTAACTGGCGCTCCAGCTTTTGTTGAGTGCATTGAGCATGTTATGTAAATGTATTTCTCAAATTATTTTCTATTGTTAATCATTGCAGGAAAAACCGAATAGCAAGGTAGAAGAAAGCAAAAACTCTCGTTCCGGAAGTATGACGGCGCTCGTGTGAAGTGTATAATTAACAGTGACTATTGAGAAACTGCTCGGGCGCGGACTGTAGTGTAGGCAGCTGCCAATTGTGAATAAACTAGTGATGGACAAGTGTTGGCCGCTCGCACGCCGGATACCCGCGAATACTACATTTGTATGATTATAAACATAATGTAACATCCGGAATGACTGCACTTGACAAAATTGAATTATATAAAGTTTTCTACGATCTCAGCATCACTTCCTCTCGGCGATCATTAAATTTTCACGTTTCACATCTTTCTCGTGCCAAAGGGAAATTATTTCATGACAATTAATTTCTAAGTTAAAAGAAAATTATTTTTCGGTTATTCCCGTCCTATTTATTTTAATTTATTTCTACCCTCGATGTTTTGGCTGCTTGTGAAATTTTTAAATTATTTCATGCTGTTACAATAAGTTTTATGTAAGCCTACTTAATCGTAGCATACTTAATAGTATATATGTCCAATGACTAAATTTATATCGATCAGGGTGTTAAAAATACTATTTGTAAGGTGTATTTTTTATTATTTACCTTTAAATGTTGCAAAAGGATGTTGAATGTTAGTTGGAACGGGATGGTTTTTGAGGACTGTGATATGAAAGCGAAGGTAACTAAGTGTCGGTAACTTGTAAAGTAAGTTAAGGTAGTTGTGCGGCACCGCCACTCGAGAAGGAATTATGTTAGTGGCAATTGATTGATTAATGTATTTGGATTATCTGAAGAATGACCCTGTCCTTCCTTGAATTAGTATTGTAATTAAAACTTATTTTTATACCTGTTTGATATTACACTTATGGTAAGGTTTGTGTAAATATAATTATTAGATTGTTTCCATGGTTAAAGTGCTGTGTAAATGACAGTATACAAGGTACTACACGCTCGAAAACGATTACGATCATAATACAATTATAATCTCGGTAGTATTATTGTATACTCATTCATATTACATTCCGATCAAGTTTTCTATTAAAGTATCTTAAGTTACTAAGTTAATTGTGAAAAATCTATATGAATGTAATAAAAAGAAACGAATTAATTTTTGTTTTATTTATGACAAGCTGGCCGAGACTTCGTCGAGTTAATCGTTATTGGTCGGTAGAAAAAATAAAGAAAATGCAAATCAAACTTCCTTCAACATCAAGACGCGAGTCTACCAATGTGTTACCGGTGAGATGACTTGCGGCACAGAAACTTAGTTTCTTCTTTACGGCCACATTGAAAAAGCAAATCATGGACAAGGAGATCCGTAGATGAATAAAAATAACGGGTATCAATAACCCAGGGGATTGCTATGCCAGTGAGCAGTCAACAAAGCGTTAAGAACAGATGGCAACTTTAATAAAGTTTTGGAGCTGAGACCACAGACTGGCAAGCGCAGCGAACTACCTGTACCCACAACGCAAACAGACGATCATGTTACCGATATTATTGCAAATTTATGGGGAAGGCTTACGTTATGTGAAATGATGTGATTAAAAATATTATTCTAGTAAAAATCCAAGCATGCTACAATATTAAAATAATCATCAGTTGTATTGTAACTGGACGCCAACTTAAGGCATATCTGTTCCAGCACTTATCATATTTTTTATCGAAGCTTGGAGAAGTGGGTAGCCACATAGAGCCATGATTTCTAAATCCTTTCATCCTGGCGAAGAAAGCGCTTTGTTTAAAAAATTATTGACCTTGCTCTTCGAGCAGATCAGTGGGCGGTAGTATAAGGAAAAATGATACTATTCACCTTTAAAAATGTATGTTAGCAACAAATCCTCACCTGTGGCCAGTGCGGCTAGAGGAGGTAAGTATTCTTGGTCTAGTTATAAAAATAAAATGATAATTGAATAAAAATGTTAGCTCAAATAAAACAACAATAAGTAAATGTAAAAATGTAATTATGTTGCAATAATTAACAAATAACAGACTCTTACATAGTTTTTGCAATTAGCAGGCACTGAATTACACACTTTCCATCAAATTCAATTATCACACCTAATACAAATACAATTAAACATAATAAATCTGTTGTATGAAGTTATGTAAGTACTTTATATTAAGTAATTTTAATTAAAATAATTGGTATCGAAATAGCAATTACACTTTGATAAATTTTTAACTGATTCCTGCTTAAAATTAAGTACACAAATATAGCACCGCAAAAACTATCTGATTACACAAAAATACATTCAATTCTATTATATACTTGGACCAGAATTAATCTCCAATAAAATTACGAGATTATATCGGCAAAAATATTATACAATTATATTCGAGATAACATAAGCTATTCAGAACATTCGAAAAAGATTCACTAGTACATTTCGTTATCAGATTCTCTTTTAAATAGTTAAGATGTACACTTGTCATTTATGACAATCATTCTTTATCATTATAAGTACATTCTATTCTTAAAAATAATTCGATGCGTAATAAGTAACTATTACCGAACAATATTGTGTGACATTTTGATAAATTACTTCTTAAGTCAATAACCGGTGTGTAAATAGCAAACATGAAATATAAATAGCATTGATTAAGGTCAATGTGTTATTGTTGACTTGGTCATTGCACTCATGAACCAAACAGGGCGTCTGACTTATGGCTCGGTCCTAAAGATTAAATTAAAATAATTAAGAAGTATAATTGTTATTTATTTTCATCAACAAAATTGCTATTTTTGTATACTTTAATATCACAAATCTTATTTATATGTACAAAATAATCTATGGACATATACAACAAAAGTAGATTACATTTACGCAGCTTCTATTAATAATTGCATTTTACATAGTTACTTAATCTATTTCCTAGTTAGAACGAAAGAATATTGTGCACAACAAACTGTTGTATAAAATTACTTTTTGTGCTGTGTCTATAACAAAATGAAACTCACTCTCATTGTATATACCGGTTAAAATATTGTTGGTTTTGTAAGTGTAGCATAAGTATTATTACATTTGTTGATAAATAATATTTAAAAGTACTTGCGAGCCATGACAAGTGACGCCCTGTCCATGAATCCTGTTTATCCTAATGGCAGCAAAGGTAACATATATTTACAGTATAAATCAGTTGAGCACACTTCGGCTAAGACTTACTTAAATTGTCATCATCGGTGTTAAGCCTTCGGAATTTAACTATAGGAACAAATATGTGATTATATTGTCTCCAAAAACGAAACATTAATCAGCTTTTTCCGTCCGCTTTTTTTCGTACGCCTGAAACAAAAAATTATACTTAGTATTTGGGTTTGAATGACTAAATAGTACAGTTTAATATGTTAAGCAAATAAATACTAAGTAGATGATTTTTAAAAGTTTTTACTACTTTATGTATATCTTTCAACACGTCATAAATTAATAATATTTTAGTATTTAATACAATTTAAATGATACATAAAAAAACATTGTACTGTTCACATTTTACAAATTTCTATCCACTAAATTTAGTATCGTTTACAAATTCCTTTAGATCCGAAATTATATAACATAATGTTAATAAACAAATGTCACACAAGCTGAACGATTCTAGATTTTGAATTTGATTTTAAATATTTTTTTATGATGATGTGATTTTAAATATTTTACTTTAATTGGAAAGGAAGGTACCTGCTGCGCGACTTTGGCCAGAGTGTCCGCTGTAGCGCGCCCGGTCTGGTCCACCATGGAGCGAAACACGCCCTCGCTCTTCTGCAATAGAATATGCGGGTGTTCGAACTCCACCATCTTGCCTGCGTCCATCACCAGCACCTGAATAAAGAAATTCATTATTGTTTCTTCATTTTGTCTCCGACACAATGTTAGAGTTGCATTGTTAATTAGACCAATATTATACATATGTTTATTCCATTGATCAATTTCATTATTTCAGCTGTTGAACATTCACACTTGGACATGGGCCTCCTGTGAAAAATATATGCCAAAAAATATTCGTGACCATGGTAGAAATCTAGATAGCATGCATGAACTTTACTTTCAAATAGATACAGGAAGTCTTAAGTGGTTGCTGAAATTGAAGAATTGCTGGTTTGATAAGTTAGTGAATTCTGGGAACCTAGATTCAATAAATTCTAGTTTAATAATATATAATTATAGGTAGATTATAATAAACTGATAATTAATTATTCCAATATTTTAAGTAGCGATATATTTTAAAAATCTGCCTAACATCTTTGAGAATGTTTTCCAAGATGTGCCTCGTACCTTATCGGAATCCATAACAGTATGAAGCCGGTGAGCAATGGTTAGGACAGTGCAGTCGGCGAATTTGTTTCTGATTGTTGTTTGAATTAACGTGTCGGTTCTGTGAAAAAAATATAGTGGGATAATTTAAAATATTACATATTCCAATTTTCAAATAGTGATAGTGTGGAGGTTAAGTAAATAGGATAAAAATGTATTATTTTTTATATTAACTACACATAGTTAAAAATCAACTTTACAGCTAAGAACTTACTAATGGGCTAAAGGGCTTTAGGTGGTTACTTCACACAATTAATCTCAACATAATTGTTTTTTTTTTAAATTAAATTATTAATTATATTTAAAATTACACTAATTTTAATGTTTAATGATACTAACTGCGCTGCCTTTTCAATATGTAAGACAAAACTATTTCGGTTCAAATTTATTTTAAAACTCTTACTATATAAATAGTTTAAAATTATTTTTAGAATTATAGGGACTCAACAGTATTTCTTTAGCAGAGGTATTCAGGTTTAATGAATTGTTTTGTAAACCAAATAATGTGGCAAATACTAGTTTAGATGAATGATAACTATTTGACAATACCACATGGGTATGAATTGAGGAAACAATGTTACAATCCGGCTTCGTTATCCACAATGATGGTTTCCATTGTTAAAACAGGCCTCTGCCAGGGTAATAGATTGCTCGACCAGAACTCTACCAATAGTTCCAATGCAAATTCAAGTATATCACAAGAATTTTGGATGTTCAATTTTAAGATATGACAGTTTCCTTATTTTTCTAAGCGGTATTTTAATATCGTGTTCAAGCAGCGGTAGTTTTTTTTAATTACCACAATGTGTGTGCGCCTATTGATAATTAGAACAAAAAAAAGGCAACAGTTCTTGTATACTTTTTTTAAAATAAAGTGTTACACGTATTTTTTTCCTTTACTTGCACTGCTACCTAAGCTGCATTTACAGATGCTGGTTCGTAAAAACAGGATGCTTAGTCTAAAACGTCTTTTACGATAGTGAAGCTCAAGAGCTCTTTGGGTAACGTCGGTTTCGGCTTCTACATATCACAATTTCACGGGATTGATCTTATATAATACTTTTAAAATATTATCGTCTCTTAGTAACCGATTTGTATTTTTATTTAAAAATGTTCATTTTATGTAGATCTTTTACAATGTTCTATTAGACAAGTGGCTCCATCTACGCGCGCGCGCATACTGTCACTATCGAGAGTGTCGAGACTATCGTGAATACTGTTGTTATACTGACTGCGGGTCCACGTTGGCGGTTGCCTCGTCCAACACCAGCAACCGGCTGCGACGCACGATAGCGCGCGCCAGGCACACTAGCTGTCGCTGTCCCACCGAGAAGTTGGTGCCGCCTTCAGACATTCGGGAGTTCAGCCCCGCCGGTAGCTCCATAACCGCTTCTTTTAGCTCCACCTAAGCGCCAACAAATTTTCGTTCCATAAATTTAAACATCATTGAATGCATTTTTATCGTCACCATCTAATAAGACCGGATGGAGGCAGCCTATATCCATGGTTTAGGACAAACTTAAATGGTTGTCTGTGAACTTTGTGAGTGGTTCATGTTGTCTACTTTAAGGCCCCAGTGGCCGTCTGTTTTGCGCGCTATATGGTCTGCCTACTATCACTACAACTTTTCAATCCGATGAGCTACGTTAATTTTTATCTTAGAATCTCGTATTTTAATTTCGTAGTAAAATCCGAACACAGTCCTCTTCATGGGTAACATATTTGAAAAAATACTATGTGCACCATAGATTTTACACATTTCATCATCATAGATTATACATTTCACTTAACGTTTCAATTCATTATCGTAAACGAAGCAGTGGAATTATGAATCATCTGTCTGTTAAAATAACGAACAGTCGTATATTATTTTTGAAAAGTAGGCTTATTAATTTGCAATACAGAGTAAAATTAGTGGGATTACTAATAAAAGCTCATTTCTATTGGTCATTAATTCCTTTCATACGGCATGCGGGGATTTCTCGTAAGCAAAGTCTAAAAACCGTTGACAATTTCAGTTGTGATTAGATACAAACTAACTTTCGAAAGCCGGCCCTTTTGGTCAATAATTATTCCAATAAAAGCAATCGTGTTATGCCTGTGACACCTAGAACAAAAAGCTGTCGCATTCCGAATTCAAAGTAACCAATTAAAATGAGTTATAAAAGAAATAAATGCCCCATACAGTGGATACGTTGATGCTTTCAGTTGGATTAATTGAATTATTGGGAGGTCTATGTCTGTCAGTAGACGACCTACGGCTGAAATAACGATGAGTCGTTAAATGAATACGGGTAAAGGAAAAACTTACCTCCTCGAGCGCGCGCCACAGCACCTGGTCGGGGTACTCGTCGAAGGGGTCGAGGTTGTGCCGCATGGTGCCCGAGAACAGCACCGGCTCCTGCGGGATGATGGAGATCTGACTGCGCAGCTCGTGCAGGCCCAGCGTCGACGTCTCGCGCCCGTCGATTATTATCTCGCCCTCGATTTTCGCTAACCTAACAGATTCAATTTTTAACAGTTATTTCTCAATTGCTTTAATTTTGTCAAATTAAAAGCCTACTTTAAAAAGTAAATAAAGACACTACAGAAATACTTTAATTGAAAATTTATTTTTTTGGTAACCTAACTTTGTTGGTTAACAACTCTTAAATAGTTTGTAGGATGTTTGATTACATTTTACTGAACTTTTCTAGTCAAAAAATTATTTAGTTAATATTGCAAAAGGATGTCATTATTTAATTTTCGTTATTATTAGAACAAATTTCGTCAAGATAAAGACAAGACAATTTGAATTCGAAGATGCAACAATATTTTTATAGTAAAATATATTATTAGTATATTTGTGTGTGTCCGTTTCACCAAATTTTATGGAACTTTCTAGTTAAAAACTATTTTAATTTATGATGCTAATAGTTTTTTAGTTTAATTTTCGTAAGTGACTCCGAGAATGACAAAAATGAATATAAATATATCTATATAACATACTAAGGAAAAATACGATGTTCTTACCGATCGTCTGTACGTACCTGAACAAAGCATTGATAAGGGAGGACTTGCCGGCGCCCGTGCGCCCGACTATGCCGACTTTCTCCTTGGGCATCACGAGGAAGGACAGGTCCTTAAGAACAGCCGGCTCGCCCGGCGCGTAATACAGGCACACGCGTCGGAACTCTAGGCGACCCGCCTCCGGCCAAGATGGCGGCGGTTTCTTGCTCTGTTCAGACTCTAAAGGCGGCTCCGATTCTATATTCGAATATTCTTGTATCCTGAAATTTATGTCCTTGTTATAAAAAAAATATTTACATTCATCATCATCAGGACACACTCCCGGACATAGGCCTATTCGTAAGATTTTCATAAGAATCGGTACGAAGCGACTTGAAAGATTTAGCGCTGTCAGAAGTTAATAAATAGTCATAATGCCATAGAAAAATAAATACAAAGTGATTCACAGTTATCGCTTTATTTATTGATTTAATACTTTAGTAATAAAAGACATTACTATTAAAGTTATTATATTTTCATTGCAATTATTTATTAACATATTTATTATTTGAATATAATAACACGCCTTTTAGGATTTGATTGAAGTCAAATATTTGACAGCTAAGTAACAGAATTTTTCATTTATTCTTGTTTGTTAAGAAACGGATCATGTTTTCTTTCCATCAGAACTGTCTGTACTATTCTAGCCTTGGATGGTTAATTTTTATTTCTATAAAGATGAATATTTAGGATTTTTTATTTCTTGTTAAGGATCTAAACAACACACGTGGTAATGAATAGCTTTGATTATAAAGATTGAACGAAATATAAAGTTCAGCACCAGTCACTGCTTGTGATAATTAATTATTGTAATATGATTATACCTCTCGACGCTGGTCATCTGGTTCTCCAGTTCGGTGGACTGGCGCATGCCCCACTGGAACATGCCCGTCAGCCCCATTGCTTGTGTGATGGCCAGACCCACGTTACCGCCGTATTCGTCTGCGCATTACATTGTTAATAGGTAATTAGTATTTTTATACTAGAATGATAAAATAAGTATTTATTTAATAGCGAAAGTATGCTATAGTTATTAAGATATGCATACTCAGTTTGCCAGCTAAAAGACGATGCATTTGTATTATTACATCACGCCGATGAATTCTATCTATTTTTGCGAATCACTGACTCCTCCGATTCAGTCTCCTTCTATCAACCGCAACAAACGGTTGCCTTACTTTTTCCTATACTTTTATTCATTCAAAGCCTTTTGCTAATTCTCAGCTTTTGATTTTATTCTTTAATTACCAAATCTATTTTAAAAAAGTCTTCTTAATGCAGACTCATTACAGTATCTATAACACCTTTTTTATCATCTGTAATAATCAGAGCTTGGATATAACGACACATATTTACCCAAAATTATGGCTAAGAAATTATGGAGGTGGCTTTTATAAGTTACTTATTGATAAATTAATAAAAAGCACTATTTTCAATTTGAACCTTCTTTGGTGAGGAGTAGGTATAATATATAAATGTCCCATTTGCACATTTGTAAAGTGAATTTTTGGATACAAAATTCGATCGCTGGTAAGGAATTAAACTATCATCATTGTCATGATTTCAACTGTAGGCCATAAGCTACTGGACTTGGGCCTGCTCCCATAGATTTCTAACAGGACTGTCATGAATTTCATACTTAATTATTTAAATGGAATTGAGATAATTCAAGATTTAAAAGAAACACAATGTTATTAGTAAGTACACACCTTGGTCAAAGACGAGGAAGCTAAGCGTGACTATGGCGATGTAGATGACACACACCAGGTCCAGCCAGAAACCGAACGCACGGGAACTTGCGATAAACAAGTACCTACACAAAGGAAATAAAAAGTACATTTTCAATCACTTCAATTATATCAAAATTAAACGTATGAAACCAACAACACATTTATATCTTCTTAACTTACCAAGCGGAACTATGCAAGTCTTGATGGTTGTCGAATTCTCTTATAAGAGCTTCCTGTGCTCCAAAAGCTCGTATAGTTGTGATACCTTGCAGCGACGCGTTCAAATGAGAGAATACTGGACTGCGAGCTACGGAAGAAATGGTTACTGTATTTCTGAATTGATACTGGACATTGAAGTAAGAGTTTATATCAATTAAAGAGATTAGTTAATTAGTTACGGACTAGTTCATGAAATTTGTAATTTTACTTTGATGAAATATCCATATGAAAAATAAATTATAATCGTATTTAAAACTACACCCTCCATGGGTGTGAATTTTAAAAAAATATTTAATACCTTCCTTTAAAAAATTAAAAGTATATATATTAAATACTATTAAATACCATATTCAAAAGTTTTTGGTTGATTGAAACGAGTAGAACTAAGTTGACTTGTTTATATGGCTGTTATTATAATATATCAATAAAAAACGATGATTTAATATTAATATAATAGCGTATGTAAATTAGTACCTTAGAAATCATAAAAAGATAAAAAATATGCAATGAAGGTACTTATAGAACACAGGAGTATTTGTATAAAGATTGGCATTAGCTTGAAGATAACTTACTCACACCCTCGAGGCGCTTTATGCTGCGCGAGGACGACAGGTAGACGATCCTCAGCCCGTAGAAGATGACGCCGATGGCCAGCGTTGGGAGCAACAGCCACCAGTTCACTATCGCCACCACCACCACTATACCGATTAGAGACAGTCCGATCTAGAACAGGAATGATAACTTAAGTATACTCTCTCTTATATCTAAACTACTTTTGCTTTCATTTTATTATTTGTAAACTATGTATTCTGTTTTGTTTGATAGGCAAATTTGTGTTGATACAATTGTTGAAATTTTTTTAATATTGTAAAAGTAGATAGGTATTGTATATTTATTCGTTTCAATCGCCTATTCTCAAAATATTTTTCCAAAATTTTATGGCACAATAAGACTACCATTTTACGTAAACTTATCTGTATGCTAGACATAATTTTTAATGTAAATTTGTGATCCCGAAATGGAAATTTTTTTGTGATTTTGTGGGTAATTTTAATACCTATTTGTAAGTATGAGTCACATTTTAACGACATACCTGAAGAACGTCGAGCAGAGCAGACGGCAAGACTTCGTCAACCGCCCCCATGTCCTTTGAAAAACGATTGAGAATTCTTCCCGACGGGTTGGTGTGGAAAAAGCGCATAGGGGCGCGCGTGATGGATGCGAACATATTGTTATGCAGCCGGGTCGATGCGGTCATCGCCATCGAGAAGAACATGAACGAACGGAGCAGGGAGACCGCCACCAGCGCCACCACCATAGCTGTTTTATTTATAATATTTTTTTCATAAATTAACTTCACTGTATTTAACAAAAAAAAAAACAAAAACCCGAAAATGCATAGCCAACATTATGTAGTTATAACGACGTAGGCATGCGTTTTTATTGTAGTCAGTCTTTATCTGTCAGTGAAACTAGTGCATTTAACCCTTAAATGCGTATTGTTGTTTTTAAACAACATACTAAAAACCACAGATAAAATTGACCTTCTTTTAATTTTTTGTTAAATTTGACAACTAGTTCTTATTTGTGAACTAATTTTGTACATTTTTTGAATGTTAGCACTATCCATTGTTTATAAGCATTGAAAATAAGTTAATTTCAAATGTCACTTTGAAGAAAACTTTTCTAATGGCGCGAAACTAAGTTTTATAGCTGTGTTTGGACTGATAAAATATCATGTAAGTATATAATATATTTTTATTTGCTTGATTATATCTTCAATTACATGTTTACGTTGTAAAACATTGAAAATCACTTGATGCTACAGTCGAATAGGGCGAAATCTGGTATGTTGTAGGAAAACTACAATGCGCATTGCCTGCTAAATAAATGCATGTTTGGTGAAGGATTTTTTTATGGTTTTTACCATGCCGCGATTACTAGAAAGCAAAATTACAAAGTATTTAGAAACTCTTGAAGATTCAGAAGATGGCTTAGACGGGTGAGACTCCGAAGTAGAGGATGAAGGTCACTATTATCAAATCGCTCGAGATGTTCTTCGAGACCTTGAATATAGTGATGACGGTGAAAATGCCCAGCCTGATGAAGTGGTTGCTGATCCTCTTCTCGTTATTGACAACGATGAAAATATGCCAGACCCTCTTATTTTGGAAGCCGAAGAAGCAGCACCCCAGAGTAAATCACAAGGGATTCCTAGACGACCTCTGGTTTGGCGAAAACGAAACCTTGTTACTGCTGAAGACAGCCTTATTTTTAGGAGAGAAACTCAGATAACAGAAGCATTGATGTCTTGTAACACGCCGTATGTTTTTTTTCACATTTTATTTTACATCAGATCTAAAAAATAAAAATTTAGAACAAAGTAACTTATACGCAGCCCAGATACAAATCTACTACTGCAAATGGCGCTAAACGTGGTCGACCTAGTGGGAGCACTATACAAAGAGAACTTGTAATGAAGAAGTTCCGAAGACCAGCTCAAGCAATTCCTTTGAAAGACGTCAGATTGGATCAGTTATGTCATTGGGCAGTTTGGCTGGATAAGCAGCAGCAGGTGCAAATTCCCAAAATGTTCAGGCTGTATATTCAAAAGGTGCCAAAAATGTCGTGTATCTTTATATGATACGAAAAAAAGCAATTGTTTTTATAAATATCATAATGAAGCATAAATAAATACTTCTCAAAAACAATATCCACTCTTATTTTACCCATACTTGCAAAATCTCAATAAATGCGCAATGTAGTTTATAAACAACATTCACATTATTGCAAAAAAAGTATAGTAAATTCATGTCTAGATTTTTTTAATCATTTTTCCTACGCTGTAATACATGTCTATTAACAAATATATTTTTTTCAAACGTGAAACAAAAATCGTCCATTTAAGGGTTAATTGCCTGAAAATAAATTATTTTCGAAAATTTTACTTTTTAATTTGAGAATTCCAAACACTATCAGTTTAATTCAATATATTAATTTTAGGGATATCTTTGGTATATATCAGAATGTAATACTTTGGTATATTTACGGGATCACTTACCGCTATATATATAGATGCAGTCATATCGCGACAGACCCGACCGGGGAAACTTCGCGTCGTCTATGAACGGGCTAGTCATGTTTTGCGACGACGCACGTAAAAATGTACTGTTTTTGTCGTCCAGCGCGGTCACCACCGATGGCGGAAGAGTTTCTTCTAAGTTCACCCTGTTACAATGTTGTTATAGGTAAGATACGAGAACTACATTAATAGTTTTCATTTTTATATTAACACGTTATTAAAAAATTTTAACATAAAAAGATAAATTAAAAACAATAATAACATAGTTTCTTGTGAGCTCTTCTTCTGGTATATAGGTTTCTTTCAATGTAGAAAGCTGTTATTATAAAGGAGCTTGATTTCATTTGATTTTATTAAAATTTGGTTTTTCTGACCTCCTTCTTATATAAAATGAAACATTCATAGAAACTGTAACACATTTTCTTGTAGGCTCTTTTCGGGTCAGGATGCGATTACGTGAGCCCTCATAGCCTGTTTTTTTTTTAAATTTTGGTTTAGCACAGTAAGATTTGTTTTATAAAAATTCTATTCTGCTTCGATTCTTTCTACACATAACAAAAAAAAGTTAAATACAGAAATGTTGACAATTAATATAAAATGAGTTATAATCGAGCTAAACTGTCAAGTTATGAAAAATGAATTCACCAGTAGCTGGTCCACCAGTCGGAGCCAGAGCCGAGCAGCTGTGCGAGCGTGGTGATGGCCAGCATGAGCGCGACGACCAGCGGGTGCCCGCTGGCGCGCAGGTAGGCGCCGTAAACCGCGCTCGACACCGCGCCCGCCGATCGCATCTCCGCCTCCTCGCGCCCGCCCTCCGGGGGCTCGGCGCCCGTTATGTTGTCCACCGAGCTCACCTGCAATTTACAAAAGGTAATTTTGATATTACGACACGAAGCTACATGCTATTACACTATACTACATGAAACCTGTCAGTCGGTTGCATCACGACCTCTCTTACTGCAGTCCAAATGGTGGTTGCAGATCCCGCTAGTGCGAGGCGGCAGGGCGCAGAGGGTTTCTAGTTTCTTTGAATGATGTAACTCACAATATTAAGCGAAATAATTTTATTTGAATTATAACACAGGGAGTACTAGCATTTTTTGCACTCTTCCTGTGATGGCCTCTGCACCAGTGAGGAACTAAATATAAAAATAAGATATCTCGATCTCAAATCACTGTCATGTCAAGGTATGCGCTATTCAGATTAGCTCCTAAAACCTGTTGTACAATGACGATGATTCGTAGGCACCAGCTTGTCTCCGAGTCATTAAAGAACTAGGCAAGAGCCTGAAGAACCGCTCTGCTAGTTTTGACAAAATACATCAAAAGCAAACTGGAGTTTTAACAAGTAAGACAGTTAAGCATAAAACTATTGTTAACTTCGTTGCCATTATAGATTTTCTTACAAGAGAAAGACGAGAGGCTACAAGCTTCAAGTTGTTAAAATCAATTTTGCAAAAAACAAAAAATATTGTTAAAAAGTAAAATTCATGTCAGCACAGTGTGTATTATTGAACTATATCCAATTTTGTATTCCCAACGCCTGGCTCAGTTATAGTAATTCAAACCAATTTAAATAATCAATTTATTATTTATTATCAATCATTTAAATAAAAAAGGAAAGAAGATGCAGACTGAATAAACTGATTTCATTGTTTTATTTTTATCTAAGATAACCACATCTATAAGTAAATAACTACATATGTAATGGGTTACTTACGGAATGTATACTCATTTGTCGTTTCCGAAAACTGCCCTGAAGTAAAGAATCTTCTAATTCTGTAACAGAAGATTCTTGTAATTGTTTGGGTTTTTCTTCTTCTGGTTCTCCTCTTGCCAGCAGGGTTGCGAAGTCTAGACCCGAAGCGCTTAATGTCTCAAAGTCACCCGCCGCCGCTATGGAGCCGTTTTTCAATATTATTATCTGTTGATTAAAAACAACATTATTCTATATATTTATGTGCATAGACATAAATAACTATCATTAAAATAAATAACACATGATAAAATGGAAAAAGTACATATTTATGTGGTAAAATAATTATGATAACTACATTGTATGTAAGATGAATTGCCTAAGTAAGCTATGTAATAATCTCTATTGCATAATTTACTTAAGCAGCGCGTACATAACGCTTCGGATAAATAAAAATTGTAATTTAAAAAAATTAGGATGTATGTTTGTTACACATGCATTTAATATATAAAAATGTTTCTAGATAAAATGTTGAAAGCTTTATAATGATTTTTGATGCAACAATTGGTTGATTTATTTATAATATTTCTTTTGATCGCTATGTCCATCTGATGATATCGCCATCTAAAACGTGCTTCTATGCTATGTCGGTTTCAACACTCAACAAGAATCTAACGGGTGCTAAACTTCAACAAAAGCTCATGCGTTACAACTTCACCAACCTTGTAATCTTCTTCGTGCTTCTGTTGGCAATACCACACAGAAAACAGATTAAGTAAAATGAACTTTGTTTTTATATGATTCGTTTCAATAACTAGATTTTGACCGACAACTACTTTTATACTGAATATTAAATAAAAAATTATTCTCTGTATTAAAAATAGAACCTTACATAAAATTCGTCAAACACTTTTTAATATTTTAGAGTAACGTTAGAAGACAAATAATTTTTAACTAAAATAGATACAGCGCCATTTAGTATAATTTTAAAAGGCCAAATTGTTTTAAACTTTATAAAGAACATGTTTAACTTTTTTAAATAAATCTTTGATGATAAATAACTGCTTATAGTTATCGTTGGCAAAAAAATATAATTAGTAAATATTACATAAATATGTTTTGGTCTTTAATCTTAGTTGCTATATTGTCGCAACTACTTTGTATACACTTGCAAATAAAGCACAAACGCAAATTCAGTACCATATTAAATCATATACTTTTATATATAAATAAAGATATTCTTACTAGAAAATATATTATTATAAGCTATTTTGTTACAAGAAAAACTCATAAACGGCATAAACAATTCGTTATTTTTTATTAGGATACGTGGAAGATTTTTATGGGAAGAAAGTATAAAAAACGGTTTTGAAAAACAGTAAAAACCAGCTCTCTTTTTTCTATAAAATCAAACACAGCTATAAAAGATGAAGGTAAATGATACCACTAAAAGACATGATAGGCTGGGTTTATTAAACCAAAAATATCGTTAAATATACAAATATCATCAGTCTTGCGGAAGAGAAAACAGGAAAGTTATATCTGTAAGTAACCTAACTTTATTATAAAGAAATTAAATCAATAATTAAAGTGATCAGTCTAAAATACGTTACTATCATTTATTTTTGTAATGGACTGCCATAGGGCATTAGCTTTAACATTAAGAAATTTGTAGCGAGTGTGAAGTGTGTACCTGATCAACATCTCTAAGAAATTGTAGCTGATGCGTGACAAGAATTCGCGTAGTGTTGCGTAGGTAGCCGACGACACAGGACTCGAACAGGTGACGCCCCACGTGTGCGTCCACCGCCGACAGCGGGTCGTCCAGCAGGTATATATCGGCTCGCTTGTACACGGCACGGGCTAGGGAAATACGAGCGCGTTGACCTGCACAAAAAGGTATTATAATTACACCTTACAGCCAAAAATAATATACAAAATATAAGTATACGGTCTTTGCAAAGCAAACATTGCTTAATATTCACTTTACAATATCTGTGTACTTCTTTCTAACTTTATGAAATCTTCACAAGTTTAAACATGTGGTTAGCGCTTGACTACGTTAGTACAAATTCGAGCTTGAAGTCGATCAAAAAGACTTGCTTTTTGACACAAATCAATTTATATTTGTTATAAAATACAACACACTCACAAGCGTGAGTACGTTTCAATCGAGCAAAATCAAGCTAAATATTTATACAGGTTTGGATTTAGCGGCCAGTTGCAAGCTTGTAACCAAATATACGAAAACCTCAATTTAAAAAAAAAAAACTAGCTGTGCAATAGACTAATATATAGTTTAAAAACGAAGAATATGTGCTTTTAAATAGATCTATATTATGAGATGTATGATGTCGGGTTTGCAAAGTGTTGCTCTAGAGCGAATAAGATTAATAAAAAACGTAATTTTAGGAAAATTAATAGCAATTTTTAAAAATCAAATAAAACTGTGTGATCTTTAATCGAGAAAAACTTAGATATATAGGTACAAGGGGTAGGTCTATTTTGTAAAAGACTATCTAGATAGTTACCACAATTACATTGTTCCGATTTTATTGGCACATACCGTAAGTCCGGCAGTTCGCATTAAGATACAATGAATCTTTATTGTCCGCCCGCCTAGCCACGCCCCTTAACCAATAAAATCTTTCTTAATTAAAAAGGCAAGTTCACAGTGACCACTTAAAAGCATATTTTCAGACGCAGCATGTAAATAGGTGATGATTCGTTGGATTCTTTACGTGAATTAGTCTTGTTGCTATGTGCTTATTTATTGTATAAAAACAATATATTTCTAGCTTCTTAATAAATCGAATAACTCCGATCACAAATTGACAATTGAGTGAGCTTTAAATTATAACTAGCATAGCTTTCATAAAATATCGCCATTCATGTCAATAAAAAGTATTTTTTAATGAAAAGATTACTTACCACCACTAAGGCTAACACCTCTTTCTCCTACTACGGTCTTGTCCCCGTACGGGAAGAGTGTAAAATCTCTGTCTAGGGCACAGCGACGAACTACTGCGTTATACCGTGGTCGGTCCATCGGCTGCCCGAATAAAATGTTCTGACGGACGCTTCCTATATTAAAAAAAATATATATTTAAATTAAAATGTAATAGACAAGTAAGACACAAGAACAAACATTTTATAAAATCTACTTACCGGCAAATAGCCATGGCTCTTGGCTGGCGTAGGACACAGTACCGCCAACATGCACTGACCCCGATACCAACGGTAGCTCCCGTAACAGCACGTGAAGTAGAGACGATTTGCCGGCTCCCACGGGACCAATAACAGCAATTAATCTGCCGAAGATTTAACACCTTTACTACTATACTACTATAGGTTAACACTTCCACAAATTATACACTAACCATGGATATCAATTCGTCGTCCTTATTAAATTATATTTTATTTCGTTAGTTAATTTCACACTTCAGTGCTAATTACGGAGATAATTACTTGATACTAATCAGCATCATCATCAGCTGCAAGACGTCCAGTGCTGGACATGAGCCATTCACATAAATTTCCAGTTAGACCAGTGCCTAGCATCTTTCCACTCTCTGCCTTATGGGTGGACGAGCTGCACTGCTCTTACCGGCCTATGGTCTCCACTCCACAACTTTAATATTATTACTTTATAAAATTTGTTTTGTACGAAACGTATTAAAAATAACAATACATGGAAAGTACAAAAAATACGTTTGATTTTGTGCATAAACAATTTTTATGAGTACAAAATAGAATTATTAACCTATTATATTCTATTTCTTTTACGGGCTTATTTATGTTGAACTATTGTAATTTCCTAAAACTTTCTAATATTAATCGAAATACTCGTTATAAAGCTTGTGATAAAACTCTATGTATTGGGCTTACAATATAGATAAGCATAAAATCGTAATTATTCCTTTTTTGGTGAATAAGTGTAAAAATTGTAGTTGGACCGGAATCGTTGCACCAGACGTAGTAGACGTAGTAGTACGTAACAGATTCTAGTATTAATATTTTGTCCAGTACTCACTTGCCGGGTTTGATAGTAAGTGACATGTCGGTAAGTGTGTTCTCAGCGTGAGAGGCGATCCACTTAGCGGTGGCATGCTTCAAACGCACGCCCCTCGCGTCCTCCTCCACTCGCGTGGCGAGCTCCTCTTCGTCTTCCTCGCCTGACTCCAAAGGAGCGAGCGTCGCGTTACCTGCATCAAGAAATTATTTAACAACTAAAGATAACAGGTGATGTCAGTGACGACCTTAAAAAACGTGATCTCCCACTTCAGGCCTCATTAGTAAGCTTACAGTCGCTGACCGAGCCACGGAGAGGACTATGCTTTTGATTTTGTTACAAGATCGAATTATGAATGCGGGGATCTGTAGAGGAACGAAAGTAACCCAAAAGAATGGCAATTTGAAGTGGTGGTAGGCAGGCCATGCAGCTTTCCGAACTGACTGCCTCTGGGGTCTTGAGGTACTGGAATAGAGAGCACAAACGGGCGAGCGCAGCCTAGGACATCCTCCGACAAGGTGGACAGATGACTATTAAGACGAAAACGCCGGATGCAGGCTTAATTATTAGTTTTATAAGGCATGTATGGGATCTATGTCCACCAGTATACGTCATACGATTGAATTGATTTCCTGCCATTTTTACCCGATACCGCCCATCGAAAGCACCAACTAAGGAATGAAACCCGCAGTAAAAATCTATCTTAAAGAATATATATTAAAGTAGATAGATGAGCTGATTTGTACCATTTCCTTTAGCTTCATCTTTTTGCTTCTCACTTTCTGCTTCTTGTATCTCTGTTTCAGGTTCTGGTTTTTCCGGTGACTTTTCATCTACTGCTTCTATTTCTTCTTTAGCTGTGGGAACTGATGCCCTTGCTTCTTCTTCTTTGCTATCTTTTGTCTTCTTTTTGTCAGCCGTCTGTATTTCAGCCAGTCCCGGTACAGGTTTGGTCGTGTCTTCATAGAGCATGAAATTTTGAAGTCGTTTGATTGATATTGTCGCCTCAGCTACTTGTGCAATTCCTAGAAATACACAGAAAAATTAAATATTTTAGTGCCAATCGACTAAAGAGACAAGGCTATCTTCTCGCATGCAATTTATTTTTAATTAACAGCTGGAAACATCAGACTATTTAAACTTAATTCTTGTTCACGACGCATACTCTATACAACATTGTTCTATTTAGTTAAAACGATGTTAATATGATAACTCATACCGAAATCATGACGTCAAATAGTAAAAACAGGTCACGTTCGTATATCCTAGTGCAATTTGAAAAATTGGTGTCAATTAAGAACATAAAAATAACTGTCGGCAAAATCGAGTGATTTTCTTTATACAATAATTTCATGAAATGACGTCCTTGGACATTTATACTATTTAAGTAGCATAAAAGGAACGCACTCAGTCATTAACTATGATAACTGTTAATTGTTGTAACGACCATATAAAACCTAGTGAAGGAATTCGGCGCAAATATATAGCTAACCATTATATTAAACGAAATGCTCTATATTTATACATTGACTCATTGTTTTTTTTACGATAAATAAATAATAAAAGTAAAACAGAATATAAATTTATCGCGTAAGCACATCACAAATGAACGAAAAATCTTTTTTTTTTTGTTTAATATATTTTAGAATTTATGGTAAAGTATGATTATCGATACCTTTATTGCTAGAGTACATCCCTAACAATAATTTTAAACCATGCGCCAATCCAACGTTTCATTCAATAATGACAACTTAATTTTTTTTATAAGTAACTAGCTGTGCCCGAGACTTCGTCTGCATTAATAAAAATATTTACTTTATTTAGGTATTATTTTTTTCGTTTTTATTTTAATTATGTGAGTCAGACATGAATTTCACTATTTATATAGATTCTTCTCTAGGTCACCTACAACTCGCAACGTCATCGCTCGTTCGCTGATTTCGTTTCAATTCAAATCAGCATGAAATGGCCCTGGCAAAATATATTCATTGGAATGACAGTAGCGCAATGAATGGCTTTGTGATCAACTTTGATTATTACATGATCCAAAGCAAAATTTACGATTCTGTAAAGGACATACAGACAAACATTAATTTTTATTTATATAGATACTGGGTTTCAATATTTTTATAAAGGACAAAAAATGCTTAAGAAGTTTCGCGAAACAAAATGTAAGCGTCTTTATTAAAATATCTATTATTATTACTTTTTATTATTATAAGGTCTATAATTTTCCCGCGGTTAAAAAGCTAACCTTTTCTCTGACATGACGCAGGATTCCTTATCCGCTAGGCGAGTCACGGTTATTTTTTAAACCTAAATATGCATGGCCTCGTAAAGTTATTTCTAAGTTTGCAAATTGTGATTTCATAAGGTTTGAACAAATTTAACAATCTTATGTCGAAATCTAATCTAAAGTTATTTAAAGTCATAATCAAGACTTATTTTCGACACTTGATGTATATAATTTCAACTAGAAATGTCTGCAAGAAAATGCATCAAAAAACTCTGTTTTTGTATTGCAAGCATTTTACCTACTGTTGTACCGGACGGAATATACCCACGTTATAATTACATATTTTAATAACAATACAATGTATACTTTGCGGTGATAAAGCGCAGGAACTCTCAAGCCTTAATTCTTCGACTCGTTAAGATAATGCCATTGATAAGATTGGAAATGGAATCCATTAAGAACTTTTTACTTATTTATTAAGATTTTTTTTAGCGGACAGCATTATTACATTCGAACAAAATTGTTTTAAAAACTGTTGTTTGTCGCAATAATACGTTGCCAGCCACTAGTTTACCTGCTGGAATTTACAGTTTTATCAGGACTGAGGTGACTGAAGGCGCCAAACATACTCCTTTGCTGAACCTAAGCTCAAGGGCTGTCTTTGGATCTCGGGCCGATGTATTATTTATTAGACAAGATTGGCATATTGTCAGTTCCTTTAGGTCAGGTAGGCGGACGTTCTATGGAGTGTGCAGGAACTTCGAGAGAACTCCTCTTCCTCCTAGGCTGCTATGTTGTTGGCATTTTAAAAAAGGTATCTCACTGACAATAAACAGTTTTAACAACACTCGTGGCAGTATTTCAACATATGGCTTTCTAATCGCAATATCCGTGTCTTCATTTTAATATTGTGTCCACCGCACCTTTTCAAGTGGAACAAATTTAATTACTTTTTTGTTCTAAGAATCCATAATCTCCCATTCAAAAATGAACTCTAATGTTTAACACATTAGTCGAAGTTTAATTTAAATAAGGATGTAAAAAACGTACCTAAGTTCTGTAATTTACATAGGTCGTTACGTAAATAACACTGAACTTCCGTAATTATCGCCTTTGTGAAAACCTTAAATGAAATCATATCCGGTCTTATTTTTTCTACACTTTAAATACAAACATGGACTTGTACATTTTTTAACAAATAATATCTCAACCAAAAATATGTTTGTCCTAAATAGATATTTATAACAGGTATTTTGTCGAATTACCGTGAATGAAAGTCATAAACTTACCCTGTGGGAAGAACACAGTCATCGTCTGTCGTAGAATATTGTAGAAGCTTGTAACGACGAACACTTGCTTGGCGGTGATGATGTTGTTCTGGCCAAGTACATATGCGAGTATGGAGAAGAATAGGCAGATTCTCGTAGTGAACATAATAAATGACGTTAGCACTCCTCGAATATATGACGTCGCACGGATTTGTTTAATTTCCTGTCTAAAATTATTTTTTGTTAATTTGATGCTCGAACTATTAATAGATATATAGAATCTTAATTATTATTTAAAGTCTAAGTAGCGAATACTTACTTCCTGGCCTTAGCGACTAAATCAGCAAATGGTTTCTCCCAAGTGTACATCTTGATCACTTGTATACCGGACAGAATTTCGTTCATAAGTCGAACACGCTCGTCGGTTCTTAGAGCGGTTTTTAATCGCAGCTCGGATGTTCGTTTACCGAAATAAGCTGTAATAAACAAATTATAATAAAATAAATACATATTTATCGAAAACATTCTGATAATGCAATAAATTATTTAAAATGTGTAAATATTTAAATGCAGACGGGAAACAAAAAACGGCAAATAGTTTTATGATTTATCGAATATTACTTTCGGATATGCGATCAGTAAATCTATGTATTGTCAGACGGATGTGAGCACACGAGGTCCTACGGTATATTTTATGGGGTAATGTAATGTTGGTAATATCGATGCAATTTTCATATTTCAAGGAAGGTCTACTCATACAATCAAAAATGTATATATAAAAAATGTATTCTGACAATATATGAACAATACTATGTTTATATACATATATTGTTTTTAGTTTTGTGTATGTCCCAGAATAGTAATATGTGTATGTGTAACACACAAAAATTTGGAATAAATAAAAGTTTGAAATATTTCTCTCGGTTTCATATGATAAGCAACTTGTTTGTAAACATCTGTTTGCATTCTTCAGTTAACTCCATTATTTTTAAACGATTACATAGCTTGATTATGAAATGATCTTACTGTTATTAGGTATATGTGTAGAAGTGATATAAAAAAAATCCAACTGAATTTGTTGTGGGCAATTCTCAAATCAAATCGCGTTTGAAACCCTTTGTGATTACAGAGAATTGTCCTTGGTTGGCATTTTTCTTACGCCGTAAACATTTGATTGAATGAAGATAATAAAATAAATAAATGAAAGTTTGGTAAATTCCTACGTTCGACAACAATGATAACATGAAAAATGTATTTGTGGTATGGACAATTTAAAATGATCTAAGATGATAAAACTACCTTATTTTAGACCCGAGAATGGTTGAATCTAAGCATGTCACCTATAGTAAAGATAGAGCAGCTATTGGAGTACTTAAACATATCTTAAAATTATATCATGGTCTTTCTCTTTCCCATTGTATTTAATATTCTTACATTTCGCCAATAATACATTGTAGACGAGATATTTCATTCCTTTGTTGCTTTCACTTCCCAAAGTATTATTTTACAAAACGAATTGATAACAAAAGTTTTTCAACCTTTAAAAGTGCACATAGACTACCTGAACTTTCTATATTATTCCCCTTGCCAGTCTTTTATAGAACGTACGGAATACCGGCCCGCAAACACGTGAAACAATTTTATACCTGGCCGAGCAGAATTACCAGATGCGTTATTCACGAGGGTCATTTAAAAAAAACCAACGGGTAATCTTTTTGCAAACGTCTATTGGTGTTAATGCGAATGATTATCAACTTTATTCAAAGTGTAAAAGAGGTGATTTCTCATCGTAAGATCTTTTTCTTCCAAGAAAATCATATTCAATCCATGTGTCGCTGTAACGGAAGGTTAACAAGAAGCTATTTCGAGACATAAATGGAATCATTTCAAACGCTATTTCAAATACTACTATCTGATTCATTTTAGTTGTATTTTGACCGAAATATAATACGTATAATCAGAATCACAATATAATATATAAAAGTTATTTTGATATTTTACAATATTTTTAGCTGTAAGGCGTCTAGATTCTCTGCAGGAATAGGCGGCCGAAATTATACGTTGGATGAACGTTCTACGTTGCACTTTTCTGTCCGCGAACTCTCTTCATTCCACAACCTTAAGGCCGCAGTGGCAATTTGCTCAGTGCCTGATATGGCCTGTCCACTACAACTTAAACCAATCCGCAATTATTTGTATTTATAAACTTTTAAGATAAGTTACTATAGATAAATTCGATACAAATTATCCATTAAAAGTACTTTAATTCTTAAATCTTATTAAATTAAATTTCTTATGCTTAAATATTATTAAAAGATAACTTTTAGCAAGTGATTAAAACGGATCAAGGTGTCAGTAAAATAAAAAATTATACACCAGTGGTGGCTAAGCGCATAAATAGTCCGAGCCATTTTTTAAAATTTGTAATATTTCGCTAACCGAAATTGAATACGTTATTCCAAAGATATGCAAAAAGATATCAAAAATAGATAAATTTCGTTGACAACATTTCAATAAAAGTAAAATTAAAATAGAACATTCAAAGAGCCGCAGGTTGGCTGCCCCTGTTGTATACAGCAGTACGTGAGAAAATATATACAGTCAGTTTTCTACTCACGACGGGATTCGGTTCCACAACTTCGAGCATAAGTCGAAATGGTCGTAAGTCGAATTTCATACAAAAATAAATAATATAATATGATAGACATTTACGTATATATTGTATAAGCAAATATAATGGCTTTTTTCTTATTTTTAATTGATATTTTAGTTGTTCTGCTACACTCATTCTGTTTCATTAATTTTATTTTCATCTCTAAGTGTATTGTCTTTTTTTTCTTCATTGAAAAAAAGAAAAAAATGTGGAATTTTTTCGTCGTAAGTCAAGGTGGCCGTAACTCGAGAACTGACTGTATTTAAAATATGAGTTTAATTCAATTGCTTTATCTATGAACACAAAGTTAATGTAACTAATATTATTAATAAATTTTTAATTAACATTAACAACTAATTCGTTATTACATAACGTCATAGCAATATCTTTAGAGAAAAATATAAAAACTTATTTATGCGAAAGAATACGAAGGATAAGATTTTCGTTATAAAAACGCGACAAGGTCATTTAAACATTATGCCATAATTTCGCGCGTCTTACACGGCTCGCTAATTAATATAAAAATACTTTAATGATTAAATAAAACAACTTTAATAATTAAAATACATTTACAGAGAGGGGCCATATGATGGGTACGTTTTTGATTACCAATCAACATGGCATGCTTTAGTTACAGCCTGACCCACATTCATTTAATTGGCATGTGTAACTTACTTTTAATTTTAAGCATTAATGAAAATTTAGATAAATTTCTATTTTCATTAATGCTTAAAATTAATTTATTATATTATTATGTTTTTATTATATAACAACTAAGTCATTTCTGTAGAAATTTGATATCAAGATACATATTTTGGTAAGCTGTGATTTGTTTAATTATAGAAACGACTATGAAGGAAAAATGAACTAGTTTCGGAGTCTACCTACACTAAATCAGTCTTAGTTTATTGTCCTCACTCGGCCATTCACATCCTGGGATTTTCTCTATTCAAAAAAATAAATTTAAGATCTATCATTTCAAATGTAGATGCAATTAAACATACATCTCTGATTAACTATTTATTTATTCACGCTTTATACAAATTATTATCTTCGATTGTGGAATAGTCTAAATTGCACATGTGATTATACCTGCATTGTTTTTAATGTAAGACAGTTTTGGTAAAGATGTTGTAAGTTTTTAGTATTGTAATGAAAAACAAATATCACTCACCCTGTAGAGGTATGAAAGCAAGCATAAATCCCACACCAACAACCGCCGCCCAGCTGATTTCCAGCCACATGAAGTAAGCGACGATGACGGTAGCCAGGGGCCCGATCCACAGGTAGTGCAGGAAGATAATCGCCACATCGAACCGGTTCACGTCGTTCGACAATAAATTCACCACTTGTCCGACTGTAGTCTCTCCTAACGCCGTTTTTGATAACCTTAAGGACTGTAGAGAGATTTTGTTATTAATATAAATAATTGGTTTATTTCGATGACAGAATAGTCAGGGAATACGTATTTATCACTAATATTAATACTCAGTCCTACTAGACTCGTAAAATTTTCAGATAGTCCGGCTGAGTAAAAGTTTTTGTAGGTTCCGAGGGTGCGAAGTGGCAAAGCGCTGCGGGCGCTTAGCCTAAAATCTCTTTTGTGGTAGTAAAGCTCGAAGGCTTTCTTGAGAAGCTTCAGCTCGGGCCGCTACGTACAACAATTTCAGCGGATTGATAGGCCGTCGAACTTTTTAATCGCTTCGACAGGCGATCTAGAAGCCTCGATTTAGTCGGTTGTTATTACCTGACTAACGTTCGAATTGAAGTATCCTCAGGCGTTATCGATTCGAATAGCCCATGCCGAGGTACCCTCTCATATGGCATTGCACCTTGACAATCCATAGAGCATCTGGCCATGCGACGTTAAAACTCGGTAGCTTTTCGATTCAATAATATATCTGACATAACGGCCCGAGCAAAGGCTTTCTTTACTTAGTTACTGTAGTGCTTTAGATCTACGCGCGATAAAACTGGGAAAGAGTACTTCCCTTTTACCTGGCCCCAAATCGCCGCGTTTTAGTAAGGCACAGCACAGCGGTTTCAGCGGCATTATAAAAAAAGAGATTTAGGTTAAACGCCCTGCTCGCCTATGAAGCAGTGACCTTTCATTACTTTTTGCAAGCTCTAGGACCGGTCTATATTCAAACACCAAGCGGTACGTCGGGTCGATAATCTTAATGAAGCTTAAAAATATATTAAAATGACCTTGCTGCCATTACCAGCCTGATGGATAGTATAGATAAGACTCTACGTGTACATAAAAATATCAACCAAACTGCTATTAGCTCACAAGAAACTATTTCAATGGTAAAATGATAAAAATATTGATCAAAACCTACGGACGGAGGTTTAAATTATTTTCACTTTTTTCTATTAATATCAGTATATATTCCTTTAGTACAATATAACAAGGATTTAAAAAGGCGCTAAATAATTCAAGATTTTTGTGTACATCCAGTGAACTGAGTAAAAACATTTTATTTTTTAACCTTTGGTTTTTCGTAAAATTATAACATTTTTCACACGTAATTGATATCGATTTCAAATTTATATTTGAAAAAATATATTATTTTATTAGTTTCTACTGTTGAAAAATAAATATCCTTTCAATAATTAAGAATTAAATTTTGCCTCATGTTATTTTTACTTTCAGAAATCGCATAAATAAGTAACCAAAATTTATTTGTTGGTTGGCAATACAATAGCGGTAAAGATGTGTCGTTTATCATGAATAGTGTGATGCATGATTCAAATTATTATTAACGAATTTTATTATTAGACTAAATAACAGTTCAATTTGCAAAAGCAAACAATTTTTTTTGCAGACGCACATTTACTTTTGTCTTTGTAACGAGTATTAACTTTAATAAAATACATTATTTTAGCTCTTACAAAAATATAGTTTTCATATGTTAGGCTCGGACAATTGTCATTTATTTACAGCTTGGACTTTTCCACAAGTTAAACAACAATTAAAGGTACTGTCGAAGTCAAAAAGAGATCAATAATAAGCATCAAGCTGTGACGTATTAACATGTAATAACAGATCGTACATATCCATCCATGAAGAAAATTCTTTGCGGGTACAGTGTATCGGGAAAAAACCTTGACAACGGTTATTGACGTAATATACTAAAATAAACGCGTCAGAGAATCACACGCGGGAGAACCGCAAACCTCTATTAACTGAAATTTCGTACCAACTGGTGACGTCTCGCATACGTCATTCGACGCAAATATTTTGCATCATAAAAGGATTGTAATGAGGAAAACAAATATTATAATAATACATCGATACGATTGATGGAAAAAAGTTCTTTTCTGTAACTAGATAATTTTGAAGAAAAAAAAGTTGAAATAGAAAAAAATATACTAAATTAAAAAAAATCTTCGCAATAATACTCTATTAGAAATTAGATTTTATATATACGCAATATTTAAGACTAAATAAACAAAGTCACGAGTGGCGCGGTTTGTTTACTATATTGTATTTTAACTATGCTTACTAAGCAATCGAGAATGCTTTATTGCAATTTCCAGCTGTTTACTGAAACACTTTCAAATATATTAACATAACAATTATAAAATAATTTTTATTACACTCCTTATACGAAGTTAGTTGGTAATATTAATACAAAAACGAGATAAATGCATAATATCGCATTCAATAATTGCCTACGGTTGCTGATGCATCATCATTTAATCCGTAGGACCGTCCACACAAGACATGGGCCTGCTTCAAAGATTTCTATTAAGACCGGACGGAAGCTGCCTCCATCCAGCGTTTTCGGAAGTAGTAATAGATAGGCATCGGGGTCCCTTAACCCTGATGGCATCTATTTTGTGCGCTATGTGGCACTTCAATTTACCAATCTGTTGTTGAGCTATATCTGTTACTTTTGTTTACGGATCTCCTTATTCCTGGTCGGATTTTGTGGATTGATTACTTAACATTATTATAATTCGTTATTCGCGTAAGAACATCCAGTCTACGCGAAATAGTTAGGAGACTTTCGAATAGGTGAAGACGTTACTAAGGGAGCCTCCGGGCTTCGTAACTATAATAAGGTCTAGGCACTGACATTTTACACTCGGTGAAGCTGGAAATACTAACGAACATAATAATGAAAATATCTCCCTTTTTTCGATTTTATCGTTCTTTGACATTAAATAGAATTTACTAATTACTTAAGCACGTAGTGCCTTCTCTATGAACGTAAATAAAAGGAGAAGAAAAATGTGTTTTACACGCGGTATTCATACGCACGAACATATAAATCTTATATGAATATGCAATGTCACGCACATTGAATGGTTACATAACGAGCACGTTGCCCAACAAATTATACGTGACACAGAGAACATGATGCCATCTGATCAAGGCGATGGGACCCGTTCATCATTTGTTGCAGATAAGAGATAACAACCCACGTGCGGTGAATTGAGAGCTAATTACATTTAAATGAATATTATCAGTTTCACAGGAAATAGAATAATCTGAATATTGCAATGAAACAAGCATACCATATATTTATGACATCGTAAAATACTATTTTTCGCACATTATACGCAATTCTAAGATATTTATTATACTACTATTATTCTCCCTGTTACTGCGAGTCGTGACCCTTTTTGTATATGCAGGTCTTCGGCGGTGTTTTGTTTCGGCATTTACAATAACAAACGTTTAGGACCTGGTCGGACCACGTTATATTCACGATTATGTGAGATTTATTTAATAATCAACATCTATTGATGTGTTATCAGGAAATTTACTTTTCCAATATTTACTTACATTAACACCCTCGAAAACTTATAAGGTATAAACAAATGATATACATATATCAACTCATAAAGCCAGATTGAAGATTTGAATTTTTTACAATTTACATAAACAAAGCGAGCGAGAATGACAAAAATACGTATAACATATAGAAATAAACAAAAGTAGTTAAAAAATAAATAACCACAATTGTTTCCTCGAGGACTGTAGAATAATTACATAAAAGATGTTAATACTGTATCATATTAAAGCCTACAAAAGCGACGAGTCAATTGTTAAGACAAGGTCGCTGTTAGATTTTTAACCTTGACGTCAGGCAGAAATCCCATAGTAACGTTTCGTCGTACCGCTGACTCAAAATGGATAACATCGTTTAATCCTATGACTCTAATATCACGTTACAACACATTACAACAAACTTTTTACGCGTGGATAACGGTAATTTGTAACACCATATATTCGCAAACAAAAAAAAATAATTTTACTTTTAAACAATAATATTCTCATATATTATATTTCAATGAGGAAATGTAAGGGCAAAAAAATCTGCTTATTATTACTTATCACTTCGTTAAGATACGCATGGTCTCGTGTGAGGAAAGAAAATTAAAAATGGCGCTAAAAATATTAAAACACAATCAAACACAACGTCAATCAAAATTAAACAATATATCTCGTGAACAGAAAAAGAAAACTTTTATTATTGCTGTTAAAGTTAAGTAAGTGTTGTTTATTATTAAGATATTAAATTAATAATTTCATACTCTGGAATACTTTTTATAATTTATTTATTCTATTGCACGCTAATAAATTTTGAAGTACCGTAAATATTGCAAAATAAAATAAAATATTATAATAGAATTGTTTTTCCCTTTCCACAATTATGTATAATTTTATGCGTCAGACGTAATTGTAATTTATTTGATCTGTGTTGCGGGTGCTCCGGTAACAAACCGTAACAGTCAGTTCACACACAATTGATAAATTACTGATTAAATAAAGCAAAATACTTATTTACATGTACTTTATCTAATACAATTACATTTCTGGACCACTTAGTGTTTTGGTATCTGCTAATTGCCCGCATCCAAAAACTGGCATTGACATAAATGGCACTAGAGGACAATTGCAAACATATTTTGCCACTCCACGTTGAACAAAAAAAAAATTGCGAAAAGTTTTTCGTGTTAAACATACTGACGCGTTTAAAATAGGCTTATCTCACCAGTAAAAAGCCTAAGAGTCGAAAATTTCGGAAGCAGTGGTTTAGGCGGATTAATATTATCTTTGTAATATTCCGTCCCACTTTCGAGATTTATTACTTTTGTTATTGATATTAGACAGTTGATATTAGCTTTATTGATTATTAAGACACATAGCCAAAGGCTTTTTCCAGTCAAACTAAGCTATAACTGAGCTTCCTCGGAATACATGGATCGGGCCTTTATTTCAGTGCATTCAGAGGTAGAGGTAAGCTCTTATGTCGCTTCAAGGGTGACGGAAACGGCTGAACTGATTGAATTGATCGATTGCAGCTAATGTATTATTGATCTTTATACGTCCCTAGGCTCCGTAATGATTCCTTCGCACGCACATGTGTGCGCAATTAACTCTAGTTTAATACATCGGAAGTATCATGCAGTTTATTTAAAAATAATATAAAATGTAGGTAAAAGTCATGTAACAATGTAAAACCTATTTAGCGATAATAAACATTGATAACTAGTCGTTCCAACTACGAATAGTCTTCGAATGACCTACACATGTGAACACTATTAATGTACAAGTTAAATCAAAAACTTACCTTCCGATAGATGAGGGAACAGCAAGCTACTCTAAATTTCATGCCCATGTGTAAAATTGCCATCATATATGGATGCACCACAAATACATTGAGGGCCGAACAGAGAATCACAGCTCCAGCGTATAAATACGCATCTTTCGGCTTCATAGTTCCTTTCTCCGGACCATAGTATTCTATAAGTTTTCCCAGAAACACTGGTTGAGCTATCCTGGAAAGTAAAACAGAGGTTAATACACTTATTAATGTAACTAGTTAGGTGAATAACTGCTGACGTTTGATAACACTTATTGGAGGAGTAAATAAACAAAACAAACGATTAAAGAGAATACACATTGATTACAATTAGTCAGCGCAAACATTGCGTGTACTGAAACACTAAATTGGACTTATTATCAGCAATCGTGGACATGTCCTTCATGTCGTATAGGGTTGGAAGCTAACAGCTAAACTCACACTATTTATTGTTCTTGTTTGTTGAATAGTATAAAAGTCAGTTTTTTGATTCGTAACAAACGTCCGATGCTTTTTTGTGCACAATCCATGTATTACAAAAAACATTTTTGGCAGAGACCGTTTAGGTTATAAATGACGTCGTAGATAAGGGAAAAGTTCCTATTGGCGTTATATTTAAAATCTGCATTAACAGATGTGTAAGATATTCCTTCTCTTTATTTCTTTCTTTTCTCTTACTTCTTTATTATTTACTCATAGTTGTTATTATTATATCTACTAGCGCTAGTTATTGGTTCGACAGTACAAGTTGTTCTAACTTGTACTGTACAAAATATTCACCACAATTTACCACGAACACGAAAATATCAGATACATCGGTGATTAATGCTCATTTTGCAAACCGCGGTAATAGTTTACCTTTGTATATTTGATGGGCAAGTGATGTACCATCTATTGTTTCAAGGTGTCAAGCTCGAAATTGCGGATGATCTTATATTACGAAAGTCTGGGTATATTAATATCGTCATAAGATTAAAAAATCCGAATATTTGTGTACGCGTTTTATTAATTTAAACACATACCTTTTCTGGCAACCCTACTCATCAAATGTTAATTGTACATATAGTTTCATTGCAAACTACTACGACGATTAACAACTAATTCAAATTTAAGACTACGAACATACTTTCTATTTAGTGTACATATGCTTGTGTTTAATAATTGTATTAATTTTTTTAAATCAACTTCTGTTAACAACTCGGCTTTGTGAGGCATTTTAAATGACCATTACATATACGTTACAAATATTTACGTTTAGTTTAAATCGTATTACGTCCTCACTCTACTTGTTCTAGAACTAAGCAACCATCTATCTATAAAATACCTATTAAGATTATAAATTTTTTTAAATATAGTAACGGTTTTACCCAGCTGTTATCAAACGTTACTAAAACGCCCTAAAAAAACCACAACACCGTGACTTGATGACGTAATCAAAAACGGAACATGTTTTATCAAGTCGGGGATTGGAACATTAGTAATTTTTTAGGGGGAAAATATGACTATTTTTTTATAAAAATACGGTGAATTATTGTCACTCCCGCGACTTTATCAATTACAACGGTTTTTAATGATTATCCATTTGCAGCTGTATAAGTTAAGGGTGGTCATTAATATAAATACATATACTAGCATTCTAAAGAGGTTAGATATAATTAGAGGTATCTCCAACGATTAATATATATGGGATATCTTTGAAACATTTATTACCTTTGAAACAATGAAATAAACATTCTTTCGTATGGAGTTTTTTTCGTAGATAAATTCAAAATTATTATTTTAAAATTAAAATTACAGCAAACGCCTGATTATACTATCGAGTAAAAAAAGCAATTAATTTTGTAACACGTAAAGAAAAAGAAAGCTCAGTTCGATCCTTCATAAAGTAAAATGAAATCTACAACTACAATGGAATGTATACAACGAAATGCTACAAATCAAGTTATTACAAAAAAAAAATCTACTCCAAAAGCAAAGCATTGCTCACTTCTTATCAGTTCCGTTAGTAAAACGCATGCGCAGAGATTGCGCTTGATCACGCAATATCATGACGCGCCTTCGCATCAGCTGCCGTTCGATTTGACCAAAGTAAGCGACGAACAAACCCAACATCCGGGGTTGATGTATCCTAAGATGTTTGTTTTAGGTAAGGAAAAACTATGTACAAGAATAAGTTAAGTAAATAATATATACACATACAGGATGCAAAATGAAGGGGAGAATGTGTACATATGTACTGTACACCCTAAGCAAAATCAGTAGTTTTAGAAATATTAAAAAACTTATTGATAATACAGGAATTAATTTTTAATGTTTAAAATTCAGATTACTCCATATTTTACAAAAATTAATAGCCTGCCGTATTCCAAAACAAAAAATAAATTAATGCAATATATATCGCAGTGATCACTTTATAAAGGTTGATTGGAAATAGGCGCAACAGCTTTAAAGTTTTTTGCTGACAAATTAGCTTTACATTATGCACTTAAAAGTTATTACACACACCTATGTCTAATCAACTTACATACAAAAATATTTATACCGACATACACAAAATACTTGTAACCCAGAATTGGTATATATGCAAGGCTGAAAACAAAATAATTAAAAGACTAATTGCCCCGACAATATTCGTATTGTCAAAGTTATTGACCTGTCGAAGTCCAATACAAGAAATAAGTAAAACGCATTTAAGAGTGATAATATTTATGGAAATACTCTTTTAGTTATAAACAATGATTTAACACTCAAAAACATATTTTCTTTTACGTATACTTAGTTTTGCAAGAATGTGTTAATTTAATTCTTTATCTTACCCGATATTTTTCGTTTCATTACATACATTTATTTCTCAAAAATTAAACTGATATTTTAAGAGAGAGTAAAATTTAAATTTTAAAATATCAAAAGGTGGAAAATTTAATAAGACATTTAAAAAAATGAACATTATCATTACCGTTTTACATAACAAAAAGCGATCGTAGGTCGCGGGTTTTGATTCCTGGAATACAATCTTATATAATTGACACTTTTATGACATTAATTATATAGGATTGTCAATGCTTTCTAACAAGTTTCTATGGTATGGACAGCAGCGCCTTTTGCGTACCATAACACCACACTGCGATCGCAAACTCGTCTGGCAAGCGTGACGAATATGGTATATCCCCCCATTGATATCTCTGGGGGAAACCTAAGCCTTGCGGTGGTATGATATGGTGGTGATTATTGGGTGATATGGTATAGGTCATGTACTTTAAAAAAAACTGTAGTAAATTCATTTTAAAACATCTAAAAAATTTGGTGGTAATCGAGGGCGAGCATTGGCGTAAGCAACCGTTATAAACTGATGTCAACAATATAAAAAGTAGGTATTTATTATTCCCACACCGAAGAAATTTCGAATTAAAATAACTCGCAAATTTATGGGATTAAATAGTTCCATGAAGAAGCCATAGTCTCTGTCCATCTTTAGTATTATAACTCATAATCCTTTCATTCTTAACGTTCTTTTCTTCGTGTACGAATATTTTAAATAATTTCTTAATATGTTTACCCTAAGACTGTTGTAACGCTTTCTTAAATATTCATTGTGTACGCAAAAAATAACATGAAAGTAATATTATATAAATATAATATAACGTTATATATAACAGTTTTAATGTACACTATAATCGTTAGCAATTAATATAAATTTCGCACATTTATTTCTGTAACGATAATTTTTATGTTAAGACAAACCGACGATAATTATATCACTTAATATACCTAAAATAATGGTTGAATGAAAAACATTTTCACTTCAACACAAACAAGACAGACGATTTTAATTAATAATATCTAATAGTATCGGCTTTTGCCAAGGACAGATAATCAACAATATAGCTAAAATTTCCACTTATCAGCCATTCCAGGGACTGCCCTGTACGTCACTAATTCACCACTGAATATTTTTTGACAGGTCCAAACTTTTAAAATATAGCTACAACTAAAGGAATAATATTATATTCATAATATATACGCAATTTAAAATGTGTATTTATCATTAATACATATACACATACAATACACATTATTAAAAATTAAACTCTACAAGGATAACGAAATTCATAATGCCATTTTTTCATTTCACATGCAAATATTTTTTTTTACATTTATAAGAACATTTAAAGCGTCATTGTTTGTACTAGTTAAACATTCAAAGCAATGAAGTCATAATTTTTATAGTGAATAATATTATGTATATTAAATTTTTACAATAATTTAGATAGTAGTGATTAATTTAATTTTTTTACATGACACATTGTGTAATTTCATCAAAAAGGTACTTTTTCAACAGTGCGTAATGGATAATACACAAATAAGCTTTCTTACACATAAAAGAAATACAGTCCTTTTTATTTCCGATCCTTAAAAAAACTTAAGTGGCTGCTAAGTTTGTTAAAGTTCTTACTCGATAGTCTCTAAGTTATTATCGGTTCAGCTTTTTTAAGCCAATTACGTAAGTACGTTTACCAGTTACACACCCGCCGCAAAGAATAATATGGTAATGAAATTTTATTTACATAACATTTACTGGACCATAAAATATTTTTTACGGTGCTGCTGTAAACATCTTAATTTTTAATTGTTTCGTTGCTTTTTTTGTGACGTAAGGACAATGTTTACCTTATTGCCATTCAATCACCCCGAAACGCAGACAGCCGAGCTCATTAACATTATTAACATAAACTTTTAAGTAATTATGTTCGTGATCTTCCCTGTGATCATCAGGTCGGTTCGTTATATTCGATCATTCTATAGTGAAGAGATCAAAATACATATGTTCACTCTGAAATTGGGTTACATAGTATGACAACAGGAAGGTTTAAGTAAAAGAAGATCACCGTTAAGATACTTGAATGCCGATTACAGATATCACAATGTTTAAGAAACCTTCTGACTGACTTATCTGAACAATAGAGGAATTATTTATTTGATTTTTAAATCCGATTTATTAATTTATTTTAAATCAGTTATAACTAAAAATCTATTTTTAAACGGTTATCCATAATTTACAGGGTGTAGAATGTAAAGTGATGTGATAATGAGAAGGAGGGTACTTAGAAAAGTAAAATTTGGACTTGGACGAGCGAACCATAGTATTGGTGTCAAGCAACATGCAGTTACCAATCCAATTCAAGGGGAACCGAGAGAGCCTTGAATTTTGAAAACCCTGAACGATTGCTGTAATAGCGCTGGCTGAACATGTTAATGGGCAGTTTTTTATGGCATTGAAAAATTATTGCCATGATTTCTTTAATTAGAACTTTTTATTTAAAGTTAAAATTTTAGCTGTTATATTACAATTACGCAATTCACTAAAATAAATAAATTGTTCAGCATTTCATGCCTAACCACCTCGAAGGTCACAAGTTATCATTGTGTAGAAGTATGAAAGATTATAACATTAGCCCCAAAAATAATAAAACTAAATAATTGTGTTAAATACTCTCTATGTTATTATTCGCAAAATGTAATAATTCCAAACTTATTACTATTATATTAGATACCTTATTTCCTGAGAGAAAATCAGAAATTCCAAAATAATTATATACATTTTTATCCAAATACAGGGCGACTAGGTATATATGTAAAAGCTTTAAAGTTTTTATCCATATTTCCGACTAAAGTGATCACCATAAAACGTCACATAAATAAATTTGTATGTATTAGTAACGCGAAACACGAAAACGAATCGAACAATTTGAATATTTTATTTCCATATTTTCAATAATGCATGAGAAAAATTCTTAAGATAGAGAAAAGTGTAAAATTTTACGACGGATACACTAAAAAACACTCTTTTTTATGAGAAAAGTTTCATAAAAACAGAGTAACCAAAAATCTAAACCACAAGAGGCGTGTTAAGAAATAATCAGGTAAAAATATAACACGATAGATTTAAAATCAGATTATGAATTACGTCAGACAGTTTGCGAAAATTGAATTTGTTATTAATTACTATTAATTATTAAGATTTTAAATCAATAAATAATACCCTCACTAAAAATGTTATATTTATATTTGTTTCCTGCTGGACTGCGACTGGCTATTAACTTTTACGAAATCCGTCTGGGCAGCTAGTTTAAAATAAAAACAGAACAAAACGAACTTGACACAAATCAATTCTAAAAATATATCTCGATTTATCACCAACAACAATGTGAAGAACATTTTCTATTTCTATTTTTAATTATAAATGTTTTATTCAGTAATTAGGATATTTAATTAACATTAAATTAAATGTCATTACAGAAGAATAATGTAAAACAAACACAAAATTTTGTTTGAAAGATAACTTGACATTTCGGCAGGATACGATAAATCTAATTATGCTAAACATGTGACAAGGTTGAAAAAAGTTATTCACTGTCATTGCAATATCTTTTAATAACATATCGAGGAATTTACGTAAAAAAATGTTAAAAATGCAAACGCATTTACATTTTCGTCCCTAACATTAGAATGTTTCATAAATTCTTACAACGAAAATAACAATAAGCAAAAATCGCCAAATAATATGTAATTCCCTCTAATTTCGTACTCAATTTTCAAAATTATTACAACAGATATTTTGCTTTTTTTCATAATCCATAATTTTTATAATACGATATTTAATAATACGATTTAGGATTTACCTGAAAACGAAAAAAGGTGCAGTTTCTTTTTCTTTTAAGAGATAAGTATTATATATTTTCAAAGGTTTCAACAAACCATCATAATTAGGTTAGGTTAGGTTAGTAAAAATATTTATTTCACGAAAAAAAAAATGCTCATATTAAACGCAAGCGAAATCGTGTACATAATTGATTGTAATATTATTTATTCAAAAAACTATCGGTATAATTGTAACTTATCTTTATTTATTCTTTAAAAACCATTGTTGCGTTTACTTCTACACGATTCATATATTAATGTCAAAATTGAAACATAAATGTAACACGGGCCGAGTATATCTGACCTTATTTGCATTAGACTAAAAAAGAGGAAATGTTAGTCAGAGGACATCGGCTATTAAACTCGTGTAACAACACACAATTATTACTAATTTTAGCTGTACAACCTAAACATTGCTTATCGCGTACTGTTATAGTACTGTTTAATTGTTATTAGGAATACTTCGAATGTACCATTATAGGATAGTTCAGAGAAAAATTGAATGTCTGTTTTTATATTACAACAATATAATGCTAAGGGGGCCGGGGAAAAAAGCGGCCAACACTCCCCGTCTCACCACGGCTATACCTAAGGCACGGTATACAGGTTACGATAGTACTATAACTAAGGACATAATGTTTTTGGTATTATACAACCTCAGTATCCTCTTTTCTTTTTATGGTCTTCCTACCTGAGTTTTGTGCCTGCTGACTGCCTGATGGAAAAATCAATCAAAAATCAAAGAGTGATCATTAATGGCTGACCGTCTGATCGATTGACTTCTAATGTTGGAGGGTACCTCAGAGGTTAGTTCTCTCTAATTTTTGGGTATGCAGACGAGTTGCTAACGCAGAAATACAGACATTTATCTCTAAGTGTCCTCTCGGACATGGTCCAGCTAATGAATTAAGTCTGTCCCGCCCGGAGGGCAAGAACCTCGATAAATTAAACGGGAAAAAGTAAGCCTGTCTTTTCACTGTAAAATTAAAATTGTCAGTTTACTCTATCTCCATTATTTTTAAATGTTCCTGTACCTTTGGCAGACTGAGTCTGGGGCTAAATTGACTGGTAAAAAGCTAGGTGTCTTGAATAAATTCAGGCGATATTTTACACTGGGACAGTTGCTTACTCTGTATTAAAAACAAGTCCGGTGAAATACTGCTGCCGCCATTAGGACAGCTTTACTAAATACCAGGTCGAAGCTCTTGTATCGGTAGAATGGCGTGCTGCCAGACTTATAGGTGATAATAAGTAAGTTTTACATCTCAGGTTAGAACTCAATTTTTACAGAATTCCTTTTGGTGAATGCGTTGCGGAATTTTACATCGTTTTGCAAACGTAGTCGAAATTGTTGTATGTTGTGAATTACAGAAATATAAACCAAGTCTCTTCGGGGTCAGTGTGAATAGATATATACTGAGTCTTAAGTTTCATCTTCGGCCACACGGTCGCTTTCCAACAGGAGAGTTGAAAGCCGTGGACAAGTAAGCGTTAAAAAAACATGTCCACGATTACATCATGTATGTATTTAAGCCTTGTCAGGATATGTAATCCATATTTTTTTGTATTGATGTCATAAAATGACATAATTTGAAAATCGTCCTTTATTATAAAGGCGGAATACATCGGCGATTGGTTTTAAGTGTGAAAGCTTTTACACCTATAAACAAACACTCCGTATAAAGTTATCGTTCTGAAACTCCACAAGCAATCATTTCTGGCAGTGTTAAATTTGCCGGGTCAGATATTAAGGAATGATTAATATTAATATTCAGTAGCCCGAATTTCGAAAACGCTTTTACTTATGTTATCATTACGTTATTAATTATTTATGTAACTATTAAATTTGGATAGGTACACCCTACACATCTAAATTTAATTGGCAACAAATGAACTATACATTCACAACTTTAAAGCTTTTATACCTATAATAAATCACCATGTATAGTATGACAATGCCCAACTTACACATCTATTGATGTCTTAAAATAAGTAATTATGATTAAGCAGCTGTACTGTACTAGGAAAGCCACAGATGACTGTTTTCTGTCAATACGTCACTTAATTTTAAGCCAATTAATTTTATTAGTCACCCAGTCCAAGCAGGTTAAAAGTTTAGCCGCAAAGGCGTGTTAAAAATTTTACTCGATATCTAAATAATATGTTATAACGAAAATTTTAAATAAAGGAATGTAAATAATTCCAAGTTCATTTCCCTTTATCGAAAGATATCGGCATTACATAAAAATATCGAAATAGCACTAACATACCTATAATTAGTATAAGTTACTGTATTATTTAAAATGTATCACAACGCGATTTAAATTCAGGTCGTCGCATATTATTTAGTGTACCGTTAACCATTAGATTTTTACAGACGTCAAACAACATATAAAGCTAGGTCGCTGGATACGATTACATAAAGTCAGATACACTGGCGACATGCGGGCACCGCTGTTTAACCAAATAAGGCACGTAAGTGCAAAAAAACTTAAATGTTTTATTGTTACTAACATTAGTCTTAGTTCATATGTCTGTCTTTTGGCCGTAATGAAGTGACTACTGACTTACTGACTCATCACGATATCTCTAGAACCATTAGGATTAGAGACTTGAATTTTGAAAGGAATATTTCTTTCGCCGAGTAGCGATCAGCTAAGAACGGGTTTCTAGTAATACGTTCCACGGGGTGCTGGGAAGGGCGTTTATTAAAAAAAGTTCGTTTTATACACCTTTTTTTATAACTATAAAATTTGGCCGGAAGATATCTTTGTCTTGTTGTAAATAAACAAGAATAATTAAAATTACACCCATAAGGTAGTACAGGTAATACGCAGCGGGCGGGACACTGTTAGTTATTATTATGAAATAGTAAACATTTTTCCCTTATAATCACGTCAAAAAGAAAACCCAACAAACAATATGTATCAATTAAAAAGTAATGAGAGAGATCAAGGATCACAAATCTATCGAATAGACGTGGTCAAAAACACTATTACATTTTAATTGTCAAATAACTTTAAACAAAATATGATAATTACATAAAATCAAAACATGGCTTAAGTTCATTCATCCTGTGACCGGAGACACATTCAGACAGTAATTTGTATAAACAATACGTAACTAAGTATAACGTAATGTGGTTATTAAATGATACAGATTAATAATATTTTTATTATACTATGTTATTCATACTCTATGAGTAACTTGGAATAAATTTTACAATTACAATAACAGATCGATTTCTTTTGGCAGGTCACTGTTGCCTTTCGGGCAAAAACCTATTCCAGAAGCAGTAGGTGCAGAAGGAATCATGCCGCGTTTTGGTCGAAAAGCTCCCTCTGGAGCCTGGCTCAGGCCATAAAACAAACTTTATTACTGGACTAGCTGTCCCTCGCTCGCTTTACGAACTATGAACGAAATGATATCACTATGAGTCAGTATATAGGCGGAAATCCCATATGTACATATAAATCAACGTCATCACAGCCGTACGATATACCTCTGTCATAGATTTCCAAAAAGTCCATCCGGAAGCTCTCTACGTAGGATATGGCTAGTAATAATTGTGTATACATAAAATCTTATATATTTCATGGATGATTTTAACACAATTGTATATTATTTAAATATCTTGGGATTATGTATTGTACACTCCGCCAAGTTTTCATGTTTTTCTTAAAATACTATGTATTTAATAGATACAGTAAATTCTACGATAATGTATACATTGTTAAATCATATATATCCAAGTATTTCTATTGGCTTAGACTAATGTTGTGTGCCGGTAAAGTTGTTAAAGCCAAACAGCTTCACCAAGTTTGATGTAGCTGAGCGCTGAATGCGCCTTCCCTTAAAACCCTTCTAAATTGATAAGCTCAAACTCCCATATGATCTCCGAACCAAGCCGTTATATCATTTATATGACCGGATTCGACAACCGCGAAAGTTTTTTTAGCGGACGCTCCATGAAGTGCCTGGGCGAAAGGACTCCCGAGAGAGGACCTCGAATTGGGCAGTCACGCGAAACGAGTTTAGTATTTCAAATAGAATGTGCCGCAGAGGGTCAAGCTTCGGCTCGATAGGTTAGTCTTATCGACTTATTGCTTATATCGACTGTCCGAAAGTACATAATCGTTTTTGAAAAAGGCAGGTGTTTACAGTCACCGTTACGTTTTGTTAGTTTCAGCCCATAGACGCCCACTAAAAGGAATTAGCCACCCCCAAATATATCTATAGTGAGATATACTATAATCACCACGTTTAGCAGGCTGGTTAGCGATCGCAATGTTGTACTATAGTACGCAGAGGATGCCGCTTCCAGTCCTTTGGAAACTTTTTTGTGACCAGTAGCAATCCTATATAATTAATGCAGTGTGAATTATACACGATTGCAGCCCAATCGAACCGGCGACCTACGATCGCAAGTCTCAGTTCTCTACCGGTGGGCTACCAGTTTTGAAGTTGTGTTATATCTTTCCAATCAACAATTTAAAACTTACGTTATCAATTAATACTTCTTAGACATTTTCAAAGGGCAGCAAATATCATTCATTACAATGTAATCTATAAAACAACTTGATACAATCTATATAAAGTGGTTTCAGATTCGATAGCGTACTCAGGGGCAGTCAATGCATTAATGGTTCATTAGGGATTTAGCTGTTACTATAACGGTTTATTTTATCTTAATGCTATAATCACATTATACTACATAAACACATATAAAGTTTAATAGAGTCAATAAGATTTTGTAATATTTTCGATTGAAGTTTAATTTTGGCTCATGCAGACTGCTGATAGCTTCTATACTGTTAAAAACAAACCTCTACTTTTTATTCTTTGAAACATGTTTGTTTACTTTCGCAAAAGTAATGATTACATTGTTCTACGCTATTATTATACATTGTCTAAAATATCATTAAAAATATTTGGTTTAAATTTTTGATCGGGCTTAATCTCAGAACTGCTAACGTGAACATGAAAAATAAATAGATATCCACATGTTTCTATTAAAAAAGTTTATTTTTTCATTTATTTTTAATTAAAAAAAGGAATGTTAACCAAACTCATTCTCAAAAAAAAAATAGGAAAAAAATGGTTAGATTCTACAGTAAAATAAAAAATGACTGCAAACAGTTATGTGCTGTAAATCGATTCGATTGCGTTGAAATAGTCTATTGTATCAGCTCGTGTCTTGTTCTTGCTGCTATAAATCGTTGGCCGTATTGCGCTATTACATTTCATACAAGTTTATTGTTACATTCTAACAACTAAAATTCCAAAAACAACTAACTCATTTATAACTGCTAGTAGATATTTAATTCTAACCTTAAATCAGCAGAGATTTTTGTCGTAAATCGGACCAGTATAAGCAAACATTGATTTCGTGTAGGCAGCCTTTGTACCTATTGTATCACTTACGGGGATTCCACTAACTGAGTCACATAAAACTACATACAACAATCAGCATTTTTCCTGTTTGACTGTTGAAGCAACAGAGTAGCATTGTAAATAACAATTGTTTTTCATTCGAATTATAGAACATGACTCCACAATTTAAAATAATCAACAAGCAATATAATTTTTCCGGTATACTTTGTTTCTATAGCCAAATAATTATTATATATTAATTTAAATTAGAACAAGCTTTTAACGTAATAGTTAGTACGTCAAAATGCGGAATTCGTTTAAAACGTAAAAAAACAATAGTTTACACATTTTACTATTAGAACAAATTTACTAACAACTACATATTGATAAAATAAAACGAAAATGTTTAATTTAAGTGTCGGTAACATTAAATAAAACTTAATTAATCATCCTATGATGCAGAGGTCATGGGAGTTACATCCATCTACATTTGACATTTTTTTGACAAAGGTTTCCGGTTACCTTACTACATATATACATATATACAGATTACACGGATTTGAGCAGTCATTACATAGAGTTATAATCAATTTGATAACATTAGACAATGACTCCAAAAATCTATTGACTCAACAAATTTCAGAAATTTCAAATAACATTTTCTTCTTCCTTTAACCAACATGATATTTTTTGGATATAACAATAACTATTTATTTGTGAAAGGCTTTCTACATAGCGGTCAATTAACAAACAAAGGTGATTTATTATTTGTTACTATCATTAGTAACAAAACTATTGCAATATAAATTTAAGTAAATTGTTAATATTGAAATTAGCACTGCCATATCATTTTCATGGAAGTTATATATTAACGTCCATGAAAATTATTGCAAACACTATATATTGTTTACCATCAATTGCATTAATGACCATGCTTGTGGTTATTCCAAGTTTATGCTACTGCTAAAATTTTAAATGAAAAAATAGCAAAATAAAAATATGTAGAAAACCATAGATAATAAAAAAAATGTAGAAAGAATAATAAATAGAATGATCATATTAAATAATTTTATAATTTTGTTAAATGTTGATCGTCAAAACAATCTATGCAATAATTTGCACTGCCTTGTAAGAGTGTAATGGAAAATATTACTTATGTGGAAGTGGTTTAGATGTTTTAAACAGTTCCATTAAAATAATATAAAGAGTTCATGGTTATCCTAAGAAATGGTTATATTACAAATTTAACAACATCTTCAATAAGTAATTAATTAAATTGTGCATATGTTTAATGTAGTATGGGACGTGGTTAAGAGATTTGTTGCTAGTCAAATTTAATATTTTAATTTAAAACAAGAATGGGGTGTGTTCACCTCACGTTTTTTGATTTTTTTACCAAGCCTGACCCTGATCAAGTGGAATAAACAGGGACGCAGGAGTTAAGAATAGTTAAAACTTTAAAGTTATACATACCTAATTCCACATTCCATAAATAACAGAACAAATCCATAAAGCATACATCTTGCAGCATAAGCTTTTAAAATAACTCGAAGAAGACTGGGTGTACGTTTTGCTCCAGCGCTTGCAACCTCTTCCTCCCATAGACGCGCAAACTTGTCTCCCAATGGACCTGTAAATAGTTGAAATATTAATAAAAATGATTAAAAAATATATATTTCAGAAAATCTTAATTGAATTGTAATGAAATGTATGTATGTATACAATGTATTTCAGAATTGTCAAACATATCCTATTGCCAGAAAAAGTTTTCTTATTCTATGAGTTGTAAATAGCTATACTTTGAAACATGTGATTTCATCGGAATTTTAAAATGACAACACAATTCCATCAATTGTTTGTATCATATTTTGTATAGTTTTTCAACATCTGCATACTGTTCAAAATAAAGTTTTTCTTACTTGAAGCATGTTCTTCTAGTGGTTCAAATAAGTCCTGCTCTGCCATTTCTTTTTTTAGACCTCCCCAAAAAATTGGCAATGTCCACCTTAAAATAAAAAAAAATAATTATTATCTTTGTTACATAAATTCACAATTTTTTTTGTAAAAAAATATATTGATATAAATTATTTTCTGTGCAACCAAAATATCTTATAGATACAAATTTAAATAAACTTCATGTAAAATTAACTTACGCAAAGGTTAAGGCTGAGAAAGGGTTCGCTTTAGCCCTTGGGTTTGGTGGTCTGCCTTTTCTCTTAAGAGCTTCCATGTTGTGATCTGCAACAAAAATTAACATGCTCGATATGCAGTGCCTAGCTTTTAAAAACCTACACAGAACGAAAGATTTCAATTTAAATTAAAATACGACAAAGTTTAATTTCTAAAAGTAACCAAAAGTACAAATTATAACACTGCTAATAAATGGCTGTGTGCCAAAAAGTTTTTATAACATGTATATCAATTAATAAACTTCGATTTTAGGACTCATGTTAAATTTTGCAATACTAATAACTAATGATCTTCGCTTTAAAATCATGAGAACTTACCACTTTAAATTCCACAGAGAATGTGTTCTTAAAGCAATCTTTAAAACTTAAAGATTCCAACTTTGCATAGCGTAATTATTGACCGACAACCGTAAAACAACAAGAACTCTAATATTTAACTTGGCGTAAGATTACAAATACCCACATTTAAATTTAAAATGAAACGTTTACCAAAAGGTATAACCTCTAAAAATGTCTGTTAATAGAAGTCACTAAAAAAACGATTCTTTCAATTATTAAGCAATAATGTAGATCTTGGAGAAGCTAAACCGACACTTAATTCTATTTCGAACCAACCAGCCGGCACCCGCCGGTATATTGTACTGAATGAACTGCTTGCAAGATTACAAGTGGGGAAGTGGATGTCAATTTCGGTGAGTACAGCTGTTCGAGTTGAAGTTCACAAGTGACTGTCAATTAAATAGGTTTTATTCATACAAACAGACGTTTTTGAAGCGTTTCTTATAAAAATTACCTGCATCTATTATATACCGTGTTATATAGGAACAGCGCTATGATTTTTTTCCTTTTACTCATAAATATACTTACTGTATTCTTAATCAGTTTTATAAAAATATCACTGAACTATATGGGATGAAACAGTTCAATAAAAGTTAAATTGAAATTAGTAATTATAAATTAAATTTGATTTAAAAATAATTCGGTAAAAATTTTAAAGATTCAAAAACCTACCTACCAGGGAGGTAATTTTTTAAAATCATTTTGCTGTTCTGTCATTTCGATTTCTGTCATTTTATAATTATTATGTTTATGTTGGCAAATAATTTTATGTAATGTGTATATTTACACTTTAAATTTAAGAAAAGATGTTAATCTGTTCATTCAATTTATTTAACACTTTTACTTTAATATTAAAATACTATGAATAGGTTAAATTTAAGTTATAGTAGTATAAAAAAGTTCTACTAAATAACATGTTCACTGTTTATTTGCGAAAATATAAGAGTATGATTCTTCTCAGTGTATTCTTTTTTTATTTGGGATGCTGCCTCACCATTAGTTTAACACGTATTGAATGTGCAACTACACCCTCAACTAACAAGTTGTTAAAAAATCAAGATGAAGATTTGTCGACTGCCAAATATATTGTATTAATAATCAGTAGCCCAAATAATGAACTTAAGCGTGATGCTATTAGGGCAACTTGGGGAAATTTGCATAATAATATATTCATGGATGATGGTGAATTAATATACAAATGGAATAATACATGGGTATCAAAACAGTCTCGGTTAAATATAGTGAAATTATATTTTGTTGTGGGCACATTAGGGTTGAGTCGAGCAAAAGCTGAAAAATTAAGAAATGAACAAAGACGTACTAAAGATATTTTGCAACTTCATCATGTTGAAGATACTTATAAAAACTTGTCATTTAAAATTTTAAATGCATTGGATTGGGTTAGTAAAAATTTAAAACAGATGGAATATTTAATAAAATGTGATGATGATTCTTTTGTTAGAATTGACTTGATAGTTAGAGATCTTGCTGCTTATGCTCCAAGTATGAATGCACCTGCAATAAGTCAATTTATTTCAGTGAAAGTGAGTCTTAATAATGTTTTTTTTATCTAATTGATATTTATTTGTTGTATTTCCTCAATGATAACTGTCTTCTAACAAAAATTGATACTTTTATTTCAGGAAAATTTACCATTGTATAAAGGACTGTATTTGGGTTATTTTAATGGTCATGCGAAAGTTTACTTGAAGGGCAAGTGGCAAGAAAAGTCATGGTTCTTGTGTGATAATTATTTACCCTATGCATTAGGTGGCGGTTATGTCATTTCTAGTAGCATTGTGAATTACATAGCTCGAAATATGGATTTCTTAAGGTTTGTTATTAAGAAATAATTAATATTATTGATTTATTAAATTGAAATCTAAAGGATTAGTAGTAAATTTACTCAGAGATCATATAATTAGTCATAGTCTTCTTGTAACTCTATTCATAATTTTAAAAGGTGATGAAATATATCTATTTAATGTAATTTAAAAAAAATGTTGCAACCCATTTTGCCTGATTCTTTTTTATATCTTTAACTAAGTAAAGTTTAAATATTCTTCATATGACACATCCTTTTTTATATTTTGTACTGTGACGGTCATACAAAGCTGTTACTAATTAAGAGTTTTCTTATCATATGGATTGTGTTCATGTTTCTCAACCTTTTTTGAGAGTTGCCCCACTCAAACCTTTCTAAAATTTGAATGCCGCCCTATGTGAGATATAAGTGAAAGGGCTAAAAGTCCAAGTCCATTTTTGAATTGCCCCTCTTAACAGTCATATTGTCTCCCTGTGGGGTCTCAGGTATGTAAAGTAATTTGGTTTGTTGACTATGAATTAATTGAAGATGATATTTCATTATTAATTTTAAATATTTTCACTGTTGATAAAATTTTGTTAATTACAGCTATTATAATTCCGAAGATGTCTCTATGGGTGTTTGGACAGCTTCATTAAATGCAATCAATAGAGTTCATGATATCAGATTTGACACTGAATGGAAATCACGGGGTTGTGATGAAAACATGTTAGTAAGACACAAGCAAACACCAAGTGATATGTTTCAAATGTATAGAACATTAGTAGAGTCCCATGGCGAAAAACTTTGCAAGACTGAAGATCTTAAAAGAAAAACTTATTTATATGATTGGAATGTATTACCCAGTATGTGTTGTAATAATAGTTAAATTGTGTCACTATTTTAGCTAACTTTAATAGTATTCCCTCGTCATCTAGAGTAACCATCAGTATATGGTAGAATAAAAGAACAAACTTAATAATAGTAATTTTATTCACATAATAATAAACACAACAATAGAATTCTTTAAATTACCTTTCAACATAAAATTAATCTGAAATAAGATAATTACATGAAAAAGCCATCATCATAAATACTTGTATTGATTTCAAAAACATCAAAATCAAATACAAAAAAATATTTTTTTTTATCCAAAGGTTGTCTGATAAAAATAGCTATTACTTTTTTAACAACTATATAAAATAGCTTAAACTAAGCTAATTATACTTTGTATTTCTTTGTAATTTTGTTAATTCAAATAAGTCCATTTAAGAAGAGATCAATTTCATATATATTTTGTACATGTAATTAATTCCAAGATTCTGTAAAGGTTTTTAGTGCTTCAGTGGATTGTTAATGATATAACCCTAATATCACATTAGTAGAGGATTCTCGTCACATATACCATTTTAGTGAGATATTTTGCCTTTAAAATCGATGTAGGTTTGATTATTGTAAAATGTTGTTCGTGACAGCTCCTCTTTAAAGTAGTCTATTGTTCTTTGCAGGCCATCTTGCAAGGAAACCTGAAAAAGTAAATTTATTGTCATTGAAAAATAAATTAATTTATCATCATGTTATTTTTATAGTAATTTTACATAGAGATGGAATAATTTTAATCACATAAATATTTTTTTAAAGGTGGCCAAAGTTTTACGAATGTGCAGTAATTTCAAATTAGTCAGCAAAATATCATCAAATAGTTTGTAAAAATTAAATCTTAAGCCTAAAACAGTACTGGTTAAGTGTATTATCTAAAAATTTTAAATCATTATTTTAATTTCAGATTAGTTACAGAGATTATTTTGAAAAGGAAAAAACTGTTAACTTTTCCCTAAGATTAAACAATATGTATGTATCTTTACTAATTATGTAATGTATTGTACCTTTACTAATTAATGTACATTTTCATATTCCATGTCGTTTTTAACTTATTATATGTGAAAACTTAATAAAACTACAGTAAACTGTATAATAAATCCAAGACTGAGACTTAGTACGTGATTTCAGAACACAACAATTTCCTATTTTAAAAAGATTAAGTTATATACCTTATTTTAAATATAAATTAGAAATATATTGAAAGTATGTAAGTCATTTTATTAAAAAAGGGAGTCTATAGTAGGTTAAATAAATAAACCACCTATTTATCGTAGTTTTACCGATCTGTCTTATCAGTAGTAGTACTATTAGAAATTTTAATCCCAGTAAACTTAGCAGTAAAAAAAAAACAATATTAAATTGGAGACGATTATTTTATTAATATGTACGCCATTCAATACAGATATATTACACGTATGAACGAAAAAGTTGTGTATTCTTCTTCATGAACTTAAATTTATAACTATTAAAACATTTCCTGGCATCAAATTATTTCGAAATAAATTAATGATATTAGTATTTTGCTTCAATTCTGTAGAATGAGTGATATAAATATATTAAAAAGGGGCGGAGCTGAAATATACTATCATCACAATAAATTAAAGACTTATAAAAATAGAGTAGTTATATGGTGATGTGTTTTATATTATAAAATCAAAAGGGGCTGATTAGTCAATATTAATAACAAAATCGTTTTTAAAACTATATAACATCTGTCAACTTGCCACACTGATTATGTCCAAAACAAGATAGACATCCAGTTGGAAGACTGTAAAATACAAGTAAACAAATACAGTATTTTTGTACCCAAGCAGGCTATTAGTTTACTTGAAAATTTTTGGTAATAATACCTGATAATAACATAACCTCATTAAAAAGTTACCACCTTATTTCGTAGGTATTAAGGTTCCGTCTAACGGAACAAGAATTTTATTGTTTGCATCTAATGAGGCGAAAAATATTAAGACAGAATACGAGGACTATTTCTGTGATGGAACATTTGATGCCTTTTATAACACCCCTTATCTATGCTTTCCTCTTGGATAAAACAGCACAAACATACATTACCTTATTGCAATTAATAAAAAGCCAAAAACTCACTGGAATAATAAGCAATTTAAAACTGATTATAAATATGGCATGGTAAAGGCTAATCTGTACGTTTTCCCGCAAATATTGCCAAGTGGATGCTATTACCATATAAGTTGGCAGAGACCATTGGTCATTTTTTGGAAGTTTGGTTGGTGAAAAAATGTGAGGTGAATTAGCATATTAGCAAGTTGAATATTTGAAAAATTACATTTTTTTTCTACTTTAACGTAAATTGCTACTGTCTACAAATGCGAAGTCTATGAATTATTGTTAAATTAGCAGTAGTATTATTGGGGAAAATGTCATACCCCAGTAGTACAACTGGTAAGACGATTCGGTAAAACTAATGGCAATAAACAAAATATACCAATAAAATGTCATTATAAATGCATAATTATAAAGTATTTATTTTCCTTTGTACCTTTGGTGTCCAATGCAAATGTTTTTTAGCCAATGTAATATCAGGCCGGCGACGCTGCGGGTCATCCTCTACAGCCGCGCCCGTTGCAACAGTGCTACGGCATCCAGGGACTAGATTTTTTATAATAACAGCAAATTCTGGAAACCAACATATTAGCAATTTTAGTTGTAAGTAATAATTATCTGTTGCTGAAACACCACTGTGAACATTGTGTGGACTGTCCGTTATTGACTTCTTCTTATAAGGAATGTTACTCTTTAAAACATTTAATATAGAGACATTTTTAATAGGTCTACAACGGATTCACATTCCTTTCTGATAATTAAAGATATATTTCACAAGTTAATTATGAGAGCTTCTGTAATAAAGAGGATACCTTCAATTGTGTGTTCAACAGGATTTCCTATATTAACAGGTAAGGAGTAACTTGATGCCATCAATGCTAAAAGCCCATCCACCAGATCTGACACGTAACAGAAGGATCGGGTTTGCTTGCCATTGCCATAAACCTAAAAATAATAGTTATCAATAACTAACAAACACTGTTTTTAATGATTACCATAACTAAATTAAAATGAAACTAAGACTTAAAACTTACAGTGATAGTCAGATTCTGTAATGCCTGCATAATAAAATTAGACACTACTCTTCCATCTGAGACATGCATCCGTGGCCCATAAGTGTTAAATATCCTTGCCACTCTGACAGATACATTTTCCTGCTTAGCATATGAATAAGCCAATGTTTCAGCCACTCTCTTGCCTTCATCGTAACAAGCTCGAGGCCCTGTAATCATTGAAACATATATTTTTTTAATTTTGATACAAATGGTGTGCATGTGTTTATATGGTCAATCTATTCATTTTCTTAAGATGTCTTTTGATGTAATCGCCTATATGGTTGTAAAAATTATAATTTTGTATGAATGGACTATGTTTAATTAGTAGATAGTGAATAATAATTGATAATCTATACATGTTTATATGAGATTTGTACTATGTACTGTATCTGATTACATATCTGGACCTACAACAACATAACCATAACCTTAGAGACTTGAAATTTGGTATGAATATTTTTATATTGAATAGGGACCAGTTAAGAATAGATTCCTCGAATTTGCATCCATAAGGGGCAATAGAGTAGGCGTATATCTAGTTTGTGAAGTGGGACAGCAAGTATAATATAAATGCAATATAAAAAGCTATAAATTTGTAAAGTTCACACAGCTTGCACCAATACAATTACAAGTATTACAAATTTTATTTATGACAAAATATTTCATTCATCAATTGCCACACATCATATATCAATTAAATTGCACTTACCTATTGGATTTACATGACCCCAGTATGATTCTGGTTGAGGATGCACCATAGGATCTCCATAAACTTCTGAGGTACTAGCTATTAAAATCTTGGCTCCAACACGTCGAGCAAGGCCTGTTTAACAAATAAATAAACTTCTGGGCTCTTTGCACTTTATATTAAGGTTAAGCTAAATATAGATATCTGAACCTATAAAAGGTCAAAACTAATTTATAATTCTAATATTTTGAAATTGTACATTCTCACTGTTCATTATGACAGTTAATTAAGACAATTTTAAATCAAGAGATAAAATTATCAAATTGAAATACTACAATGTAAGATAATAAAATACATTACCTAGCATGTTGATAGTACCCAGTGTGTTCGTTTTTATTGTTTTGACAGGATTTTGCATATAATGAGGTGGGCTTGCAGGACTTGCTAAATGATAAATTTCATCAGCCTGAAAAAATAAATAATAATTTTTTTTATTCATAAACAAACAATTAGGTGAACTTAATAATATCTCATTCATTCATTTACTTAAGCCGATAGACACCCAGTGTATAGTATAGGCCACCCCAAAAGCTCACCATAATGTCTGGTCGGTCTTACACTGCTTGCATCTAGCAACTTTCTGTGGCCTTCATTATATCATCAGTAGCTATAGTGGGTGGCCTAGAGGAACTAATGAGGTCCCCACACTAAAGCCTTTCGGCTTCAAAAGTAAAAAAAAAAACTGAACATTACTATCATAATTTTCTCACCTCCACATATAAAGGGTTTACAATGTCATGATGTATCATTTCAAAGTTACGGTGACCAAACCAGTGTTCCACATTACGTTTACGTCCAGTGAAAAAATTATCTACAACAATTACTTCATGTCCTTGTATCATAAGCACATCAACAAGATGTGAACCAACAAATCCAGCTCCTCCTGTAACCTAAGACATTTTTGTATCAAAAATAAAACAAAAGTTGATTTCAATATAATAAAATCATATACTAAATATGACAATTTATTGTTTGTGTACTTAACAGAAAGTATATATTATTATGAACGCCACTGACATTTTTTAAATCTTTAATTTTTATATTAACTTAAAAATATATTAGTTTTAAATTTTTTGTAAGTTTATCAATTTTATTTTTCGGATGTAATGTGATAAAAATTGTTTGAATATTTGCATAAAGATTTATTAGGTTGCATAAATCAAAGGATTTATAAATGTTAATTTTAATGAGACAAACAAATGAATAATTTGGCACCACTATAGATCAACAAAGTAAATATGGTTTAACTAACTAACCAAAATCCGTTTTCGTTCTTTATATCCCAAGTATTGAACATCAGGATACTTTTGTGGTATTCTTCCTTCCAGGATAGCTATTTTTTTTTCTAAATGTTCAATGCGAGCTTTGGCTTCCTGAAGCTCTTGTTTTGTATCTTCTGCAGCTAAATTGCTTGGTTGCATTTTCGGTTTATCCTTATCTACAAGGATATTCGTTTCCCTCTTTGGTATTTGGTCAAATTCTCTATATGCTATGTCCTGGAAATCATCATCTATTCTTTGGTGTTGCATTTTTAGTTCACTATCAATACTATTTTTATCTTTTTTAAGAATAAGAAAAATAAAGAGCACTGTAAAATAATATGTTAATTTTTGAATAATGTATATTGAAACTTTTTACTTCGAAAGTTAGCAATACATGCTAATTAATAAAGGCTAATCTGAGAAAAAATCTATGTAACTTATTTAAGCAATAAGCATTTATTAGATACACAGTCGTACTCACGCAGGGAAAAAACACATACGATGGTTATAGTTTTCCTAAATTTTAATGATTGTCTTATCATGTCTGGAAATGTAATTCTTATTTATTACTGTTTACATTGCTTTGTCAATAATTACAGATATATCAGATAATGATGGATATTATACATAATATTTTATATTGTTGATGCAATTTAGATGTAGCGAGATATGGAACACTGTCATTAAAGCTTAAAATTTTTGCTCTTTTCAAGTCGATTGACCGGCTGACATATGTAGATTGACAGATGACAAAACGTAACAACTGACAAATGTCATGTCACAGTGTTTGTTGCTATAACTTAATAATAATATAAGCATAGAGTTTATCGAGCTTATTTTTAAATATCTCCTATTAATCAATAACAAATAGTCCTAATTAAATTTCTCAGATATAGCTTTATTTGTAAATTTATGCATAGCTAAAATTCAGCTTATCTATTCTGTCACTTTCTGGTACTCGTAGCATGTACCGTTATAATTTGTAACTATTTCAATATTTTGAATAACTGTTTAATTTTCCTTATAAAATATTTTAAATAACTTTAGTAATACATAAAAGCCTTTTTATTTAATTTGTTTTAGCTAATTATGTTAGTGTAATAGTGTCAGGATCGATTTGATGGAGTGAATCAAAGATAGATTAGTTTATATTATATAATCATTGAAGTTATTTAAAATCGTGCTCTGCTGTTTTATTTGTAAAGAGAGATTTTTGTGAGGAGCAATATTTTTAATAAAAGCTGTTCAGCTCGTGGAAGCAAGGCATGGGCCATTGACATCTACAGGGGATATACCATAATCGCTACGCTAGGCAGGCGAGTTGGCAATCGCTATGCGGTATTATTTTATGCAGAGGATGCTGCTGTCCATCCTCTGGAACTTTGCTTGTGAGTAATGGTAAAATTACATATTTAGTGCACAAGGTGTGAACTATATAAAATTGTACCCCAGAAATCGAACTCGCGATCTACTATCAGTCATCCTACGTCAGTCCTTTGCCGCTGGGTTACCACTGCAAAAAATAAATAAAGCAATAAATAAAATTAAATAAATAAAGTGTCCCTTTGATTTCGTTTTTTGGATTAGTCGATATTAACTTATTTTCAGACGTTCATTCCACTAAACAAATATATTTTCATTATTAGAAACTGTTTTAGCTATGTATAATTATTTTGAAAGTATTTTGATATAATGAAGCTGTTTATTTTTAGCGGCTAAACAGTACTTTGTAATTATTGGTGTTTTCCAGTATGTAACACCCATAACTTGAATTTACACTTGAATTTTATTATAGTGTGTGCACGACCTTTGACACGAGTTGAATGCGCTACACGTTTGTTGTAGTAACGTAACAAGATAAGTGATTGTTTGGGTTCAGGCGCTCAATCAACTTGTACTTACAAACATAATTTGAGATATTCGGTGATACATTAGAATTTTAATCAGGTTATGAAGCTCAATGGTTTCTTTTATTAATGAGACTCAAATAAAACCACAAAAAATATTTAAGTCATTAAAATTATAATATATTAAAGTTTTAAATTATATGAAATATGAATAGTTAACATATACTTGAAACACACTAAATTAAATTTAAATGGTTAATTATCTATCAGCAAATATTTTTAAAATTTCGAACAATTGTAATACATAATGACTAGATGTACATTATTTGAAAGTTAAGATAATTTATACTTATACTCATTTTAGAACCATTTCTCTGTTCTGATTTAAATAGATGTTGATTTTTTTTCTATTATAAACAATCTTTAGTAGCAACAGCTTTGTCGGGTTGATCAGCAAATAGTCCATCAATTCCAGCTGCAATAAAAGCTCTGATTTCCCCATGTAAGTCTCCTATAGCAGTTTGTGATGAATCTTCACTTCTAAACTCCGCAGGCAGGAAAATGTTCTCAGCACGGAATGTGTATGGATGTACCTCTAAACCTACTGCGTGAGCGTCATGAACAAAGTTTGTTGGTACACCCAAAGTATTGTCGGCATTACGCGGAATTATATAACTTTTATCAGGTCCAACGGCAGAAGCATATGTAGCTACTTCTTTCAGTCCTGCTGGAGTCGCCATATCCGCATAGGTTAGTCCAGTTCCCGCTACCTTTTGGTCGAAAGGCTGATCAGAAGTATCACTTTCGTAAAGTTGTAATAACCGAAGATTTGTAATTGTTTTTAAATATTTTAAATTATTCACTTCGAAAGATTGTATGTACACTGGAGATGAAGCGCTATCATAACCGTTCTCATGAAAAGTTTCAACTACAAGGTTTTCCATAGATAGATTTAAACGTTGGAAATACGTACTGTGCTTTATTTCAGGATAAATACCGATTGGACGTTTTTGGCTAATTTGTAAACTCTTAACTAGATCAATTATTTCTTGAAATGTCGGAATTTGGAAAAATCCATCCATTCTAGCGTTTCCAGGTCTTGTTTCAGGTATACGTTCAACAACTCTAAGTGTTTTTAGCTCTGCTAGGGTGAAGTCTTCCGTGAACCAACCGTTAAGTATTTTACCGTCTACGGTTTGTGTCTTGGATCGGTTAGCAAATTCTGGTCGTTGAGCAACGTCTGTAGTTAGCCCCAGTTCATTGTCATGTCGCGCAATGAGATGTCCATCTTGAGACATTACTAGGTCTGGTTCTACATAGTCAGCCCCCATAGTGATAGCGAGGGCGTAAGCACCTAGAGTATGTTCAGGAACATATCCGCTTGCGCCTCGATGAGCTATCACGAGTGGTTTGCATTTGATAGTTCTTTTGTTTAGCTGCTGAGATGAGATGGAGGCGGCTGCAGATAAAACTATCGTACTCAATGCAGCAACAAAAAATTGCCATATCCATATTTCTTTTGCCATTTCTACGTTGTCCTGTAGCAAAATATAAATAAGATCGTAAATTTATAATATAGGTTATGTAACAAATCAATAGCATTAGAGATATAAAAAATATAGTTTACGAGTTAAATGTTCATAAAGTGTTCGTTCAGTTGTTTATTTAAAAAAATATAGTTTTTGTCTGATATAATACAATATAATATTAAAAAGTTTTGAAAGTCAGGAATAAGTTATTTAAATAGTGCTAAAATTATATTTCTTCTATTGGTGATATTAGCAAAATTTTAAATATGAATTTAAAAAAATATTTGAAGACATTCGTTTATTACATCAACTAATTATGGAAATAGTACCACCGTATATAAATTACTAATAATAAAACATGAATGAATTGACTCACTGCAAATCGGAGTACTGTGTATGGTTACAAGCTATAACATATAAAAAGTAAGATAGAATAGCGTTTACTTACGTGTATTGCTCGAATGACGAACGCCTCTGGACACTTGTGAGATTAAACTCATGTGTACAGATATAAACAAAAATATTTAGATTTTATTACTCTTTAATATTTACGAAATATTTACAATGGAACTCTAATACATAAATTTAAACAAGCTAGTTAATGCAAGAACATTCAATGCGACAAGCAATGCTACAGGAAAACATTTAAACAGACACTTCGTGACCGCGGCAAGCGATTTTATGTTCTCAAGGCTGTTGTGTAACAAAAGGGACAAACAATTATTTATCTCTGTTTTTCGTACATTCATTATTAAACTTTCCCAAACATTATTAAATGCTACAAAAAATAAAGTATATGCTACATTAATTAAGTTTTTTTTGGAGAATACCTTTCACTTATGATCAATTATTGTTTATTTATTTACAGAAAGTCTTAAACACATAACACAAGCAAGTATATTTTTTGTACAATTATGAAAAATTTAAACTCTGACGCAATGTATAAAAGTTGTTGTTATATTAATTAGGGTGTCGATACTGTGCAAAGTGTATTTTTTACAAATAAAATAATTAACAAGCCTATAATTAAAAAGAACATTGGTCTCTAATTCGTAAAGGCACGTCAGGTTGGTCTGTGAACAGTCCGTCAATTCCTGTTGCGATAAAAGCCTTCAACTCTCCAACAAAATCACCAATGGCCGACTCAGAAAGATTGTTGCTGCGAAATTCGGCTGGTAGAAAGGAGTTCTCGGCACGGAAAGTATATGGGTGTACTTCTAAACCCACTGCGTGGGCGTCCTTCACGAAACTTGTGGGGTTGCCTAGAGTGTCATCACTATTGCGAGGTATAATATATCCTTTTTCGGGCCCCACAGCATGGGCATATGTTGCGACTTCGCGAAGGCCATTTAGTGTCGCCATATCACCATATGTAAGTTTAGTACCGGCTACGAATTGATCAAAAGGCTGATTATCTGGGTTACTGCTGTACAGTTGTATTAAACGAAAATCCGTTATGGCTTTAAGATCTTTTAAATTAGACACTTCGAATGACTGAATGTAAACTGCAGAGGAGGATCCAAAATATCCATTCTTATTAAATGTTTCGACAACAGGTCGCTCCATTGCTAAGCCTAAATTTTGGAAATGAGTACCGTGTTTTATTTCAGGGTAAATACCTATAGTACGTCTTTCGCTCATCTCCATGCTTTTCACTAAATCGATTATTTCTTGAAAGGTAGGAATTTCGAATGCACCGTTCATTCGAGCATTGCCAGGTCTCGAATCGGGAATGCGTTCTACAGCCCGAAGTGTTTTCAGTTCAGAGAGAGTGAAGTCCTCTGTAAACCATCCGCTCATTTTCTTTCCATCAACTGTTTGTGTTCTGTAACGATTAGCAAACTCGGGATGTAGCGAAACGTCCGTTGTGAGGCCGAGTTCATTGTCATGTCGTGCAATTAAATGTCCATCAGAACTCATCACAAGATCTGGTTCAACGTAGTCGGCTCCCATTGTAATAGCTAGGGCATAGGCGCCCAAAGTATGTTCCGGAACATAACCACTGGCACCTCGATGAGCAATTACAATTGGTTTACAGTCGTTGGTAGGAACTTTTCCAGGTGATATTTGTAAAGGAGGAACCGGCATTGCTGAAATGGTGTTCGAACTGCACAGAAGGATACCAAACACCCACGCCGCTAATATTTGATCCATTTTTATGTAGGTACTATAGTAGGAAAAAAGTAGGTTTTTTAAAATGTGTACATGAAAGAATACTTGAAATAATTAATCTAAAACCATTAAAGAGAAAAAAACAACGTTTACCTGTGATTAAGTCCAGTCTTATTTAAAAATATAATAATTAGACAAAGGTATTCGACATAAGCCATCTGCGATTAAATTCATATGTACAGATATAAAGATAACTTGTTCTATTAATTTTAAATCATTAAAGATATTTGTAGCTTTTAAAGTAGAACGTTAGGTTTTGTTTTGCTTTTTATTAACTTTCTTTAATAATCCAGGTAAGGTTTATTAAACGCCATACCAACATGTCTTTGGACATTACCTTTACAAAAAAAAAAACGTAAAACGTGTGATAATTTAATGATAAAACCGGCTTCTTGTAACATTGCCTGTCATATATATACATTTACATAACATTATGTGCAATAAAACCTGTTCAGCAGGTCGTGTGATGAGTTCAGACAGACTAATTTAAAAATCAATATTTTGACCTCAGCATCTATAGTTATACATTAACTCGTTATTGTTGAGTTTTAAGAAAGATGTCCCTTATTATGTTTATAGAAGAAGTAAAAAGGAGTCGTTGGATGAGAGACGGTGTAGATATGATATAAATAACAAAGATCATAGTGAAAACGGTATGGCAATACGGAAACAAAATTAAGATTTATTTCATTTTTATGACATTTTTTTAGTTACATTTTTGGGTTGGGTTATAATCATACTATTCGCTAACTAATTCTGATTAATTCTTATTACTACTCGTTTTAGCGAATAGACGGCCCTAAAAGCATCTATGAGGATCTTTTATACTATAATCGCTACGCTTGACAGGCGGTTTTGCGATCGCAGAGAACGCTATGCTCATTCTATGGAAACTTATTACATGTAGTAAAGTATGTAATAAATGTACAGTGTAAATTAGATAAGATTGTATCCCGAGAATCGAACCTGCGACTTACTATCGCAAGTATTAATCTTCTACCGCTGAGCTACCACTGCTTTAACTCACTTATTTCTGCAGAATTTATTAAATATATTTTTTTAAAAATGAAAAATATACGGTCAGTCCGCCATTATAAATATTTTGACTGTTATAATTTATAGAAAGAGACATGTGGCCAATTAACAATGAATTAGGGTCGCATAATGCATAATTAACATATTATTTAAAAAGACATTCACCTGCTTGATGATTGAGTATTCTTTGATTCATGTTTTTGAAGTGATAGGCTTGTAAAATTTAAACATCTATTTATAACATAACTTATATTTTTGACACACTTTTTGTTTATTGGCTCTAGAAATTACCGTAATTCTTTGTGTTCCTGCTAAGTGTACTTATAAATAAATTTTGTTTATAGCATATTTTGCTTTTATTTGATTTATAGGAAGCAGAGGGATTCTTATGCATCTAATAAGTAAAACCTTTAATTGTCATCGATACTACGTATTATATATACACATTTACTACGTATTATATATACAATTAAAGGTTTTATTTGTAAAGGTAATATCGGTAGCATTCAAGAATCGTATAAAAGGTCTGATAATAAATATTATCATTTTTAGGGTATTTACATAATTGCCCAACTAACAACATGTTAAAGTTCATATTACGATAGTAAAATATATAAACGCAAAGAACAGAATATGTAACTAAAACCTTACTTTTAAAACTGGAAAGTCAGTATTTAAGTACTTATGTACTTGTGAACATAAATTAATTTTAAATAAACATATTTTTGTATGTTACTGTACTATTTTGATAAGACACCGAGCATAAAGATATCGGATTTGACATTTCAAGAAAGTATGCGATAAGGAGATTACATGTCAACAACGAAATCTTCAATGTTACTATTAGATTGATAAAGACATATTGACGAGTTTTCTCCGTTGAATTTTCCGTTGATTATTCGATTTCTTATCTCTATCCTTGTATATATTTTGTCCCTTACTACACGTTTACTAATTATTACCTATGTATTTAAAAAGTATATAATAGAATAATATAATCGTTACAGCTAATTTTTTTTATATTTCCTAACCTTTTTTTAAATGTATTTCATTGTACCAATTAAAAATCTTGTCGGATGTCATAGTATCGAGAATGCATTTTGTTATCTGGGGTCAGCTTTGCTATCACGTCGTTCACGTTGTTATATTCTAATCAATTTATAACCCCGTTTAACCTTTGTTTATTTTACTACGATGTTTGATTTATATAATAGAAATATAAATATTGGCGCCATTGTGTCATTAATAATGTAAATGAATAGATCTTATTGATATTATTATTGATAGCATTAAAGATCCTGTTAGTAAATGAGTCTAGTAACAGCAAGTTTGGCATATAGACAATGAGATAGTTGTAAACCCGAAGTATCTCTTGTTCGAGTTGTCATTGTTTATGGTATAGTTTGGTAATGTATTAAATTGACTAAATTAATATTACCTGGTCGAATTTGGGGTCACTCAGGCGACATTGAGTCAGAAATTTAAACGCGTATTGAGAGACAATTCAAGCCGAGGATCTGTCGTGGGAATATTGGGTGCAGGCCGTTTTCAACCGGTTGTATTAGAATTATATGAGTAAAGCGTATATCTGGCATTGGACGTACTACAGCGGAAATAATGATGAACCCTTGATTTATTTTTAAACATTTATATGTCGTGTTAGTATTTTTTTCGTGACGTAAGGTGTGACATGTATGTTTGAGTGACATTTACAGTTTGCTTGAATTAGATGTAACTGAGCGCTAAGGACGCCTAGCTTAAACCTTCTTGTGACAGAGAACAATCGGCTACATTCTGGTGCTTATACAAAATGAGGCGTGTGATGCAGTAAAATAAGTGCAAGGAGACTATAAGCAATGACAATGTTATTGAATACATGTAGCTATGCTTTATTAAACCGAGTACATCCCTCGAGGCACTGAACGAAGTCCCTTTTGTGTTGACACAGAGATTTGCTACTAGGGTTGTTACTAGAGTTAGCAAATTGATAGTTTCTCTACATTTATTCGTTTCTATATCTCTGTGTTTCCATATTTAATTTTAATGTTCACTTTGAATATGAGAATGATGTGAATACATCGATAGAGTGATTACTAGCCTTTAAATTTCGGTTCTTTAGTTATTACATGCAGAACGTATAGATTTTTATTTATAATATGTATTTGTAGTGTAAGTCCATAATACCAATGTATTCAATAACAGTTTTTTACTGACTGAGATTAGGAACGATTTCTTTATTATGATAAATAGAATAAACTAAATTTCAACATAATTTATGGTAGTTCTATCTGTAAAAATTAAGAATTGGACTAAAACAATTCCTGTTTATTTTAAGAACAGGGAAATGTCGAATAGCATTAAAAACAATTGCTGATGTACCGTATTTTTTATTAGCTAGTTTTAATTCATATCCTCTCAACATACAATAGTGATAACATTGTCCAAACATTTTAAATAAAACGTTAACCTTCGAAATACTATTTGCCACTTGTACATAATATATATTAAAAGCTTTTATCTCATTTTAAATTGTATAATTTTTAAATGGGGGATTTGTTGTATAAATAAATTACACATAAACGTGTACTATATATATACAATGATTGAGATGTTACGCCAATTCTTCCGCCAATAGGTGTCGAAATTTATTTTAAACCAAATTTTCTCTTGCAACCTCTGTTAATAAGGTAGTTGTAAAACAAAATTGGTGAAGATATTTCGTGACAGTTAACTAAGTTTTAAAATTTTTGAGAAAGGAATGAATTTCAAAACGTTGGCAGCCCTTAACCAAACGCCTGTAAAAGATCCCCCGGCGAGCTATCCCTAGCGAAATTCGTTTGTTTTTTTCACCTACCCTTGCCACTATACGATGCCTCTAATCCTCGCAGATCGAATTAATAAACTTTGTCGTTAATCATTATCGTAAGCTGCGAATACGAAATTAGACGTTGATTACACTAAGGGTGAATGGTTAAGTCGAGTTTATTAGGAACGGAAGATTTACTGTCGTATAAAGAACTTTATTATTTTTTGATTCAGCGGATTTACTAAGAAAATCCAATTATGTGTAACTAGTTTTTTTATGCCAACGTAATATAGCATCGTAATCTTGTTAAAGTTGTGCAATTTGATCCGATAGAACATTGTAATTTTGGCATATTGTTTTAAATAAATTTTAATACTTCGCATTATTTTAACTTTATATGGTAAAACTATATAATTCCGTAATCAAGTAATAAAAAAGATAATTTCGTAAAATATACGATCGTATTTGACAGAATTCTCTGGAGTTCAGCAAAGCTTTATGTTTGTGGGAAATTCAATATTCAACCCTTATTCTATTATCGGAAGATTTCTCCCTGGAGACAATTTTGTTTGTGTACCCTTACAAGATGGGGTACTAATTGTGTTTATAGCTTTTGTGTGTACAACATAATTGTATTTATAACATTTTTAATGACAACTCTCGTACACAATATTAAGTATATACATTTGTGGGTAGTACAAATACTTCTTGCCAAGAAATGGATACTATAGAGGGTGGTTGGTAATAAGTGTAATAGTTTTAAAGAGGTGATTGTATAGCTGTACTTGTTATCTATAATATATGGTTGATCCCTATCCAAAAATCAGTAGCTTCAGAAATTATAAATAACGTTGTTACAACATAGTAAGAAAATGCAAGTGTCCCTGTCAGAAATTAATGACCTGTCACATTCTACTAGAAAAAAATAATATAACATTTTTCAAAGTGATCACTCTAGACAGGGTTATTGAAAATGGGTGAAAAAGCCTTAAAGATTTTTGCTCACAAAAGAGCTATAATTCAATTCCTTAAAGTTTTTGTATCCTCTTCCAATCAACCTGTATAAATGCATTGATTTGTGGCATGGGCACTGATCATCAGATCGCTTCACAGTCTAATGTTTTATTTTTAATTTCCACGGTTAAGTTTTATATTCGTATTTAATACACGAAGGGGTTTTTATCAGTTTGACATATTGAATTATTAGTTCAACTTTGATAAAATAAGTTAAAAAAAACAGACCGAATAAAATTCGCATTTTTATTTTTTACAGGGAATTCTGAACCATATACGTGTAAATAGATGAATACAGTTTAACGTCGTTACTCCAAAACGGAATTACTCCGGGTGGCTGCTTCGTTTTACATTAAATAATCTCTGACGGTAGTGATATCTGCAAAGATTACAAGCGGAATGTTTGCTTCGCATTTTTATTGCATCAATTGTGTTAAACCGAATCACAAATTTACATCAGCCAAATAGTTAATAATATTATAATTGTAGTATAATCACAGTCGCTGAAGAAGCCATGGAGAGTGCCAAACTCGGGGTTCCTCTGCGCTATTGATTCAGAAATGAGATCTATACTTGAACCAAAGTAATCTATGAAGCCCAGTAGATTGACAAATTGTAGTGGGTAGGCTATGAATGTCGCTGAATGGGTGGCTGCTGGGAGCTTAAAATTCTGCAGTGGAAACACTGACCAACAAGCGCAGCGTTAGTCGTCGACATAGTGGACAGATGATCATTGTTAGTCGTCGGAAGGCGACTAGAAGCAGACCAATGCCAACCGGACTTATGTTCAGTGATAGACGTCCCACGGCTGAAAAGGTGACAACAATGATTAGAAGGGCTTTCCTTTCTTCTGTTTTGTTTTTCTAATTTTTTTTAAATATGATTACGTCCTAATTTCTTCACAAATTTTGTAAGAAATAAATTGATAATTTTCATCTCTCGTTATCAATTGAATCGTTATCTACTATTGAAATTCTGCGAATCTAATCTTTAGATACCACGACTAGTAAATTCGCATCGGCAACAGTTTATCTGTTGTCACATACATTATATATGATCTGCATAAAATTAAAAGGGGCCTTTGTTTTATCTGTAATATTAATAAAAATTGTTTAAAAGCACTCATGATGCGTTCTGTGAATCATTCATTGTAATCTAAAGTCGTAAACGCTGTATGAAAGCTGTTTCTCATCGGTCTTATTGGAAAAGTAAGTTAGAGGCCTATGTCCAGCTGTGGACGTCCTAGGGCTGAAATGATGATAATGAATAGACTCATTTTGGTAATAAGTAATTGAATCGAAAATTACTTTTAGTCCGTAGAATATATAATAAAGCTTTCCCATGTATCAGATAGTATTATTTTAATTTTGTCCATAAATAAACTGTAATAAATAAGTCATTATTAATTAAATTAAAAAATAATATCAAGTTTTATAATTAATTTAGCCTGTATGTATACAAAAAAGATCCAATGTAAATTGACTAGTGAAGATGAAATATTTTATTCAGAAGTGATTTTGTTAAGTGGATAATGGGTGGGTTGGTCATCCCGGGCGGGGCAGACACGCCTCGCTAACATGGGATTCATTTTTAGGTTTTTTCTTGGGATTATTTTTTCAACATTATATCTATAAACAAATAAGAGGTATAATAATTCACTTTTTAGGTTGTTTGTTGATAATAAATTCAATAAATTTCTATAACGTTTATTATCCTTAACATATTTGAATAATAATTGCATGCATTATTAGGTTATTGTGTCGTAAACATTACAAAGGAACATAGTTATACATATTTGCGAAAATATCAAACTAATTAAATTTTTACAAACTCTGTTACTCTTGGTACAATTTTTTTTATTCAGAACGGCTTAGTTAATGTCATCACAAATCACTGGTATTAATAGATCATTTCTGCGGATAGTCATTTATATCGATCGCCAGTAAATAATAATAAATGCAAATTATGTAACAATGTTATGGAATTGTGCTGTCACTCACCGCATGTATCTCAACGTCTGTTAATTGCTTTGCGGAGATCCTTTACTGGGATAGCAGTTGTAGACAATGACTCGTGAAATACAGATTATAGAATTTATACCTTAATGTAACGATCTAGCTTTTATATTATGTTTGCTAGGTCTCTTCTATAGAGACAGTTTAAGTGTATGGTCGAAATGTACTATCAGAGTATCTATTTCTGTCGCTGAAGGATAGCGTGTAAGCATTCTTCCGTGTTACTTGCGACGTAGAACAGATGGCCGTTGGGGACTTAAAGTTTTGGAGGTGAGACCATGAACTTGCAAACTTAGTGTAGAATGTCCACCGAAAAGGTGGTCAGACAATCTAGTCAAGGTCGTTGGAACATGCTGAATACGGGATGCTTTCAGCTTGTCCAAATATGGGGACGCCTATATCCAACAATAAACATCGCGTGTAATTAACATTTTAATGTTTTTTAGGTTATGATTTATAAAGTAACCAATATCATTAAGTTAAGCTTACATTATAATTATTTCTGTTAGTAAGTCTTAGTAGTTTTATGCAAACGTCTATAAAGAAAGTAAAAATTGTTATTTCATTTTGATAGACCATTAATAAATATTAATATTTATATTTACATGGGTCCGATCCGGTCAAATGTCAAACGTCACGATATATTCGTTATTTGGCCTACATTTTAAATGAGTGTGTTTAGTCGATAAACGTTTGTAAAGTCTCTGAGTATTTATAGCGAGTTCCAGAATGGATATTAAATTCTTCGGGTTCAACTATCGGCCAATCGCATCTTGACCCGTTACGACCCAAACGATCGACACGACCTGCAACAATGAACGCGTCTATATACCAAATCCCATAAACAGAAAAACTAATCGCAGCTACAAATAGTGATGCATATCATATTTATATTACTTTTATCGAAAAGAAACGTCTCCTTTATGATTTATTATTAAAGAATGAGTTAAATGTTATACATTTTTCTGTACGTTTTTGCACTACGTTTTAAATTTTACATGTTTTTTTATTATTTATCTAAAGATAATACTAGAACTAGAATTTTTATAGTGTTTTGTTTTCCTAGAATTAGATCTAGATTAATATTATAACAGTTGATACATGGGCAATACGTATACATTTAATTCAATTATCATCATTAGCCGTAGAACGTCCACTACTAGACTTAGGCCTTCCCCATAAATTCATAATAAAACCGCTTGGAAACGGTATCGCATTGTTTTTGTTAATGAGTTAAACTAAGTATCTTTTGTGCTTAATCCAGGTGAACTAAGGTGAAACGAGCATTATTCACGACAAAAATCCGTTTATTGTATTAAATAAGTTGGAGGAAACTTAAATGTAATTGATTTGGACAAGAACTTTTTTAAGTATAAGGATGTTTCGTTTGAGTACGGCCTGAGATAATAATTTGAACTGATTAGTCATAAAAACACAACATTAATATTAAAAAAAAACTGTGTTTATAAAATTATTTCATAATGTGAATTTGATAATAAAAGTAAAATTAAACTAAACTGTTGTACATTTTTCTCTCCATTGTAGACTAGTATTCTTCGACCTTTCATGACTACGTAAAAAATTAAAACCGTATGTACGTGTTTTGCCAACAACACTAGTTAACAACTGATTGAATCGACGGAGTCAAATTAAAATTACGTGCGATATAGGCGTGAATTAATTTGTCCGGCATTGTTCGGACATCTACGACCATTGTGAGGTGCACAAAGAGTGATGATATCGCTGCGGACGAGTGTTCCATTAAATTATCCTAATGAGAATGAAAATCCTATACTCAATAAATATTGTACATTTGCGCCGACCACTGTTCTCGCTTTCTTAAATCATTTTATTACTTCTAGACTTTCCTATGCTGCGTTGTTCTGGTAGAAATATTTTATCTCTACTATAAAGAACTTTATTTTTCACCTTCAACGTTAAAACGCTAAAACCCGTTTCCTGAGTGGGTAGTACTACTTACACTAGATATTTACGATCGTCAAGTAATTTGGAATCAAAACTAACTTCCTCTGATGCCCATGAAGTGATTAGGCTGAAGGATACCCGCGAGTGGACTTTATTTGGGACTGTCACTCGTTGATAATACCGGCTTGGCAATCCGTCTAGAGGGCGCCTGAGAGAGCCGAACTTCGACTTCGTCGGTAGCTATTGCCTAGCGTTACTACCATTTCTGAAAGCGTTGGCGCTAAGAGAAGAAATGGTGGAAGAAACTATAACAACAGTTCTATCTAGAATGATCGGGGCTTGGTGACCATTGCGAAACACAAGCTGTTGGTTTTCGAACAGCAGTGAAATGTCTTGCAGCTAATTTTTTGGACTAATTATTTACTATTTACGCTGCATGTTTATGGAATGAATTGTCTGTACTACCAAGAAAAGCTAAAACTCTTGCTCTTTTCTAAAGATCATTGAAGCTTCACTATTTGTTAATGTAGTATTTTGTATAGGTTATGTATTAGGTTTATAAGTACTTTGTATTATAAGTTCTGTAATATGCATAAACATCCTCTTCCATCACCTTTTACCACTTGATGACCGCATGCTCTATTTTTTCTTACTAACTCAATCCAACCAATGGTTATTGCTATTTGAAAATTGACCTCGTCGAAATCAAGTTCGGCTTGTATATCATAGGGGCCGCCAACCTTCGTACGTTCTAGATGAAAGGGTTACAAGAGTTTCTTTTGCAACTTCTAGTGCTTATGTTTTCCAAAGTGGTTGAAATCAAGTGTTGTCAAATTAGCAACTTTCTGATGTAAAAAAATGGGATATTCCAATGAGTTCAAAACCGATTCCTACAACCTCAAAGTCACGGAATCTGCAAATGAGTAACGCTTAAGAGTTTGGCGGCATTCTTATCTAGAAAACTGTAAGCTTAACGACCTCTGCGCCATTCCTCTCGAACTGGCCGTTTCTGCAAATAAGCAGTAGTAAGACAGACCAAAATAAACCAAAAGTTGTCGGGTAGCAATCGCTATTTGCCTATTTTATTTGGTTTATTTTTGATGTACGAACACGTAAACAAACAGGTTATATTTAATTTAAAAAAACTTTTGAATTATTATAGCACTTTACACTTATTATTAAAACTGTCATAAGGTTTTAAAAATAGCTAGCGATCAACGATACACTAAAGTTTTGAATTTTATTTATTTTATTAAATTTTATTAAATTTTGCATTTTTGAACATTGAGAGCAAGAAATTAAATTTAATCTCATCACATTCTTTTTAAATGCTTTGATGATTTCATCTTCTTGATAAAGAATATTTCTTATTACCTGTCAGTCTTACATACAACAAAAATAAACATCACTGTTACTAGACGTAATTAATTATAATTTAGTTTTATTTTCGATTACTACTGTTGAATTTTGTATCGCAAGGGATTTTGCAATCTAGCAATCTACGAATACATAGCGTGATTAAGTAACTGAGGCACTAATGTATGAACCGCAAAGATGTTTATTCAGGTATATCACTTCATTGGAAGCTATAGCGACGAAAAAGATGTACCGGACTTATAAATTTTCTTTTTATTAAAAATATTTATGTATTGAGGTTGATTGGCTATGGGTGTAAAAATTTTAAAGGGATCCCTAGCCAAGATCAACAGTTTCAGAAAATATACATAATGTAATGATAATGAAATTAGACAAAGTTTATTCAAATTCGATTAGTACATGTTAGAATACATTATTTTTTACTGTCTGTTCGTGTAGATTTTTCCAGCCAGAAATTATTCACTAGTCTCATTGCAATATACAAAATAAATCATTGTAACATTTTTCGTAGTGCTTACTTTAAATAGCACGATTGGAAATAGATGTAAAAGCTTCAAAGCATTTTGCTGACATATGAGCCATACGTTTAAGGAAAATTACCTAAGTAAAATTTCGACAAGTTTTCAAATTAAAACAAAATTATTTCTATGAAAAAATTAATTGCATCAAGTGCGTATTATATTAGTTAACTTAATGGCATCAAGTGTATATTGTATTAGTTATCTTATATATTATATTATTAATATTTGGCCACGTTAACTTCGCACAAATGTTTAACTCTTTATTACTTTGACGTGGGTAAGCAACACATTAATATTTTAGTTTGATGTTAGCGGATCCCTAAAGCATGAAATTCAAGAATTCTCAAGCACTTCATTATCCGTGACAATCGACAATCAATCATCCAAAAGCTCGCAAAACAATAATCACATTATCATTTTCCCATAATAACAAATGTAGTCTCGAAATGCATAAAGAACCCGCTTTGTATAAGTTTTTTTGTGTTCAAAATAAAGAATTTTTCAAGAAATATAGTCTCAGAGCCGGGTCTCGTTCGGAATCGAACAATGTTAACTTATGAGCGAACGTATTATTTATTGAAAGCAAGAAAAAAATGAATACGAAGCGGTTTGACATATTGTTAAGGGTCCTTATAAAATTATTTGCTATCACGCCATCCGAGACTTCCAAGAGTTGTTATGAAGGAGCCATCCAAAACGATATAAGACTTGTTGTTGTAACATCTACAAAGCGTTCCGTTTCACCAATAAAACAATGAAGAAAACTTAAAATATTTGTGTAGGTTAACATTTTGGACGGAGTGCACGTTGCCCATGGTCATGTATCCATGTAATTGTTACGTTCTCGTTTTAATTTCCATATGCAGCTAGCAAGCGCTATTAATAATGCTTAGAATGAATATTTCGAATTCCCAAATGTCATCCAGCTTATTAACCGCCTTCATTTTTTGTCCGACTTTTATTTGTTTTTTGGTTGAGCGTTTTGGTTTTGGCGCGGTCATTTCGATCTTTCGTTTTTTGTCTCGCATCATGTCATCTCGAAGGATGAAATATTGTTTACAGATAATTAGTTATTTTGTAATAAAGTCTTTTTCTGTGAACTGAGTATTATACCAAATTTTATTACTGTGAATAGGTGAATGAATGATCATGATGAATCCCTATACTATTAATGAATTTTATGTAAAATAACTTGTTTAAGAATTTTTAATAATTTTTTGTGAATACACTGTGTTTATAAATATTGTTTTAAATGGTTTCTTTGATAAAATAAAAAATAATTAAGCGAAATTCATCGTCAAACGTAAAAAGATATCATTATATGAATAAATTTAGATTCCGAGGCGGGTGATCGATAGATCCGTAGATCAGATCTATAGATCATATCGAGCTCGAAAATGGAATGCGTGAGTAAGACAAAATATAATTAATGATCGGTCTTCGAAATTCGAATCGGTCTGGTGCAGACATGTTGGCGTCGTCGCAATAAACAAAGGGCAAAAAGTTGTGTTTCGTATTTCGAGTTTTTTTTTATTTATGCATGTAAAACATTAGTAGATGCTCATGATTAATCATTGGTTTGTCCATTGTTGCATCTGTTGAGACGTTTTGTAGAGCGCGATGGCTATTGTTCGTATCGGACCTCTGTGCTTTTTGATAATTAATCTTACAATACACCACCTGTGAATTAAAGTAACGGTTCGAAAACTTTTGTGTACAAAATCATATAGACGATGAGTTTGTGTGACTATTATGGTCAAAATATCGACCTAATACAAAAAAATAATTGCTACAACTTATTACAAACGCCTAAATTTAATGTAAAACCGCAATAAATGTAATTTGGAATAGTTCCTAAATTTGTTTTAACTAAACTTTTCCTAAATTTAAAAAATTGCTTCGAACAATCCTTCACAACACGCTATAAAAATTACAAAATTAGTAGATGGTGACTTTTGTACGAACAAAATACTACAATTAAACAAACAATACTATAATTATTCAAGATAAGTGAGCAATTTCGTTACCTAGGTGATTTGAGTAATATTGTTAATAATGATATATTTTTTTTTCAATATAATTTACACAAAGGTTTTTTTTTAAATAACTTTTACAAAATCTCGACTTCTTTTCAATTCAGGAGAAAATTGATCAGGTTGATTTGACACGATCTGATTATTATCTGATGTGGTATTTTGTATATTATTAACGAAGACGGCAGGCATTAGTTTAAAATAAGTGCCGTATTAGCCTTTGTCGCTTATGTTCGACATAATATTGACTAGAGGTATATGTGTAACTTTTAATGCATACAAAATTTACATTAGTATCCTCTTAGTTCCTCATATGTATATACGCACGTACACACACGCGCACACATAAAGACAAACACATTTATTTATATGTACGTAAATAAATATGAACATAGTTGTAGTCAGTGTATTCAATTTGAATTCACGAATTCTATTCACGGATGAACACCTTGACTTCTTTTACACAAGTAACGGGACTCAACTTTACGAAAACTATATGCTATTAAGAAAAAATATAAAAATAAATGGCAGCTCCCTGTAGTTCAAAACTTTGTTTTTAAGCTTAACCTGTAGTAATTACTTTAAACTATTATATCTACCTATCTCCCTACATCAATCACTATAGTTTCATAAGTTTAATTATTTTGCTGTGCAGGAATAAATGTTTTTATTGTTTGTGATGTATTTTTATTTAATTATTTTTTAGAAAAAATAAGCGCACTTAGTTTGGTCAATATTAACATTGACCTAAGGAAAATCGTTTAATTAATTATTTAATGAAAACAATTGTTACACTATTAACACAACTGCCATTGTAATTTAACAAATGCTTAACATGCTAGTTACAGTTTTTAAGCTACTTATGATAACGATATTTTATCTTGTCATCAAAATTATCATGTATTTCGTGATAGCCTATCGATTTTTTTTTGTGTTTCGAAGATACGATGGCTTGTACAAATATTTATTTTCTGTATTTTTTGTTCAAAATCCGGTAATACCAACTTCAAGAGCGGGAGTTTTTCTCACTCGGGTGCAATCAAATCGGAATGCTTAACGTGCGGCTAGATTTTACAGCTCAAGTCAATGTTCCCTCTCCACGGCCCTTGCAGCCAAAAAATGTTATGAAATCTAATTAGGTGAAAAAAAAAAACGATTTAACAATCCAAGACTTCGGAGACTTCTTGACGGAGCCCACGAGCTTATTGACAACTTTAGTGTTCTGCAATCTCAGTCCCGTTGTTGATCAAAAAGAAAACATTCAAAATGGCATTAGCCATACTAAAAAAGAACTATTATCGGCAAATAGTCGTGTTTCTGTCGCAATTAATATGAAATATAAATATCTGTACATATTTAAAACGCCGCAACTATCTATAAAAATGTTGTTTGCTGTTGAGTCAAAGTACCTTCACTTCAGTCTATGTCATAAGGGTAATCCGTCAAAGTCGAGACCAATGTAGAGATATAACTTTGCGATGTCGATCGTGGGAAAAATAAAATTAGAGACAAATAAGTTTTTATTTCTAAGTATTATTTAACATAATCATATTATAAATAAACTCTATTATTATAGTAGCGAGTTTGTGTTTCTAAGTTGACGTTTCCATAAAAACATTGCTTACTTTAAAATCTCTTATCCCCCCGGGCATACTGACGGTTATTGAAAAAAATAGGCAAGCAAACAAATAATCTACAAAGGAAAGTTATTTTAGATTAGATTTAATAATGCATATCTGCCTATCTTGAAAATAGATAAAGATGTTTTTGGTAATGTAAAAACCACCGGTTGTAAAATTAGATAATAAATATGTTGTTATAAAATATATTTTTTTATTTTTATCAAGATACTATATCTTCAATTTCTATCAATTTCATTTTGTATTAATTCAACTGTCAATTCAGTTATATTTATTTTTATTATATATATTCTTTTTATTTTATTGCAACGAATAAAACACGTAAAACACTCCGTACTTGGGTTATTTACATACATAATTAGCCACAACGCAAAAGCACTTTCTTTATTTACAATATTTCAGATAAGTTTTTTTAGTTTCTCAAAAATACGTGTATTTTGTAAATTATTAATACATTTAGTAACTATACCATAAAATACAAGTAATTTTTATTTCAGCTTAAAACTTTGATTATGTTTATTTTGTACGGTTTCTTCGGCAATGTTATCCCAATAAAGACTTTGATTGAGTTATGATTATTTTTCTAAGAACGCCTAAAACTTTTCTATTCCAAACTACTAAACTGTAACATGGGTTAACTTGGAAAAAAAAGACAAATCAATGTGCGACCGCCTTTTTTCACCTGACAACACCGAACCAAAGTTTTTATGAAAGCAGTTATGAAAATTAAATTATAGGATATAATTTAAATATGATAAGTGTATAATATATTTTAAGCCGTTGTCAGTTTTAAGATCATATCTGTTTAAAGTATTATTTTAGATTGATATAAATTTTGAGTTTTTAAATATTAATGTACATATTTATTACTATCTTCCAAGTGATCGTAACTTGAATTTTTAACTTAATTAAATGAATTTAAAAGTTAAATAAGCTTAAAAAAATTGTGAATTGAAACAAATTTCAGGAGGCATCGCGTAAATTTTGGGTATTAATATTAATTATCATAATTAATTATTGTTATTTTATTCAAAAGGATTAAAATAATTTTTTTGTGCTTATTTTTACTTACGTCATAGAACATGATATTTCATTTTAAGAATTCATATTGTGTATAAAAAGTGTAATCAACAGAAATAGGTCACTTATCATTACAATACTAATGTATAATAACGATTTTAATATATTTCAATTAGCTGTTTTTATTTAAATATAAATATAAACGATTTTATTTATTATAAAACAATCGTACGGAATCGGTAGTTATCAAAATTAATGGCCTAAGATAAACTACCTCCGCAGATAGGGTTCATAAAGATTGCATCTACAAAGAAATCAGCGACAGAACCAAGGCAGCAAACCGCCGCCAATAGCCAATATTAATGACAGTTCTTCTTTTTTACCATCACGTAAAAACTGCGGCAGCGACAAAAGACGATGGTCGTTCCAGATAAAGGGACCATAAATAACACTTTTTTTTTTTTTTTTACCTTAGGCTATCATAATCATAGGTGGCTATGTTTATAAAATGAATTATTCAAATTTAATGGCTAGTTCTTTTTTTCAATACACAAAAATTTAAATATGGAACAAACGAAAGCTTTGAAGGCCGTTATATTTAAATTATACATATCAATTAATTGTTATTATTTCATTAAACTATGCAGCCTGGAATAAAGTAAGTTTGAATTTACTAATTTTTAATAATCTATGGCAAATATGATTTAGAAAATTAAATTTAAATATAGGTATAAATTTATTTCAACTGTAAATTATGCTATATTCTCATTTTTATATTGAGTTCAATACATATATTTATCTAGTTCCTAATATTCTTTTATTGAAAAAAAAGAATGTTTTTTTTTTATTTACGTTAACATCATTTTCGTTTATTTAACTCACATGCTAGAAGATATTAATTTGTAAATCGTGGTTATTTTATTTTATACATACAATCAGAATATATGTAACGCTAGTAATAATCAAAAGTAAAAAGGCAGCGAATAGAATGTGATGGTATAGTGTTTAAGATGTAGTTGTAAGTTATTAAATTCAAAATATGAAAGACGAATTGATAAGAAAACTACTTATTATAATTATATATTTTTTTACGTTCTTATCGAAACATTGTAATTTTAATGCTGCATTTGTAATATTATAAATTAATATAAATCGTGTTATATAAATAACAAAGGATGCGATAAAAAATGCTTTATACAATATTTCTCTGCAAATATTCTCAATGCTGGCTCGCTTACGGTAGTTGTACCGGCGTTGCTTTATTAAATCCACCCTGTAATTCATTACAGGGCTTGTGTAAATTAAGTTTCAACGCGGTTTGGGTTTGGGCTTCTTAAATTTCATTTTGAAACTTTAGTATTTATTGCATAACTTTCACGACTTTAACAACATCTTTATTAAAAACTTATGACACATTTAAGCATTATTTTCGGTCAAAATAATATTATTATTATTAACACATGATATGGACAAATAGCATATACATTTAGTTCTAATTTTAATAATTTAAGATATTACAAAATATTTGAAATTTAATTAAAGTCAAAATAAAATATTCACTAGGTAATAGTTGCTTAATTTACGAATATTATACATGTTATAGGTATTGCAAAAATAATAAAGTTAACTTAATTTTGGCATTTTTGGAGGACATTAGTTATTCGGCTGTAGTAAATCTACCGACTGATTTAAATGTAAAGGTAAAATGCTCCGATTTTACGTTTGATTTGATTACGTTTGATTACGTTTGATTATTGATCAGGGAATTTGGGATTAAGACTCTACACTGACGTAACATATTAACGAATGCATTTTCCTACTATTGTTTGACATATATTGTATACCACTTACTTGTTAATTAGATATTATGATAATTAATTAAGTCTTGAAGTTATCAAATTTCAACTGAATTTTACTCACAAAGTTATGTAGAAACTTGCATCATTTTAGCACAATAAAAATATTACTAATAAAGAGGTATGCAGCGCTAAGTTTGTGGCGTTCTGTAAGACGTTTTCCTTGTACAAGACGCAGGGCGGACAGGGCGGTTGCGTGGTTGCTTAGCGACGCTCTACGGGTGGGCGTGGCAATCGATACCACCCCAGCTCTCTCGGTCACCATCTTCTAGGGTTGCTAAGATATCTTAATATGTTCACTGTTACACTTTTCATCATAATCGGCTTTTCATCATTCAACTGTAACACATCCACTACTAGATATAGGACTCCTCCTCTAATAAGACTGGTTGAAAGCGGTCCAGCGTCCTTCGACGACCAAGGTCATCTGTCCATCTTGTGTGCGTGTACAAGTCTCTGGTCTCCATTCCAGAAACCATAATGCCCAGCCATCAATTCCGAGCACTATGTAGCCCGCCCACTGCTACTTCAACATCAAACGTCGGTTACATTCGTTCTACAGATCTCCTCATTCTAGATTCGTTCACGTAGATTAACACCAAGCTCAGCCCGTATGACACATCTTTAGTGCCTTCGTGTTCAATATTCTGTATTATTTTATTTAAATCCTTTTAACCATGGCTTCGCGGCATTGCAGATTAGGTCCTCGTTTCCCTACACAATTTCGATTTTAAAATTACTGTCAACGTTACTTGGATAACGTAAGTTTCTTCAAGCATAATGTATTAATTTTTTAACGAAAAATATATTAATTGGTAAGTAAAGAGTTCTCTGTTCGATTAAGACTTACGTAATTTTAACACTCTTTCTAACCTCGTTAATATTGTTTGTATAAATCAGTATGAATAAGTTAAATATCATCTTGAATTTATTCATCTGTATTAAGATATTTTATAATGCAGTAATGTAGTGCATGATTAATTTTTTTATCAATTTTTTTACAAAACTTTATGTGTATAAATAATTCCAACTTTATATACCTATGATAGTAACAATTGTATAGTATATATATCATTACTATTAATCTTTTACGATAATTAATTAGTAAAGAATATAATAATATGTTTTAAAGAAATATTTTTCACGGTAGCTCCATTAATTTCCTACTAACTCATCGCGGCATCAGGTTAACTTTCAATAATCAGTGTTCTTGTACAGTCCCGTCTTAGAAACATTTTCTTTGCAGAAGAGCCAGGATTACAAAGTCTTAAAATGATTTTTTTCTGAGTTACCTGACCACCATGTGACACTTCTAAACATCCATACGTTATGGTGACAGCTAACCAGCATTTCAGCCGTATCATTTGTCATTTTACAGCAAAACTTAAAAAAAATATATGCGAAAAAACGGAGCAACCGTGACGAACACAAGAGAAGGTATTGGCAGAAGAATATTACACAACTCACAGAAGATAAAGCGAAATATAAAAAAGAAACATACCTCTGACCGTTCCTAGTCGAGAAAGAAGAAAAAGACGATATTACGACTTTTAATTATCACAAAGTGATTTTCATTTATTTTCGTAAACCAGATAATAAACAATTTTCTGGAGCAATTTCACAGCCCTATACCAAGCAAGTTTGTCATCCCTTTTCCTTCAGCGAAACATGTAACAAATGTAGTGGTATTATTATCTACTTATATAAATTGAAACATTTGTAATTTCTTAATGAAATGAAATTGCCATGATAAACTTTTCTATCACATATAAATTTATTTTATTATATTATTACAAATTTGCAGTAAGTATCACAATTAAAAATTAATAAAAAAAATTGAGTTTATTTAAATGCCACTGAATTTTATCAGTGGCATTTAAATAAACTCGCAGATAATAAAGGCAAAAAAATTACATAAAATTATAATTAAGTAAATATCAAGGAAAAACAATTCGTAGATTAAAATCTCAGGTAATAACATTTTGCTATAATTATATTTTATTTTATTTGAGTGACTCACAAATACCAAATAATTAATAAAATATATTGGTCAAGCCTCCACGGATGATTTATGATTATGGTGATCTATTAATTATTGTCTAATAATTAAAAATAAGTTACATAAAAAATAATTTGACAGACACCAAAATAAAAATAAAAAAGGAAAGTTATTTTATTTATGAATTTCACCCAATTACAAATTTCTTCCGAAACTTATAACTAATTTATAATTTTATGTAAACATGTCTTTTACGTTAGTTTTCGTCTTTGTTTCTTCCCACAACATTCAAAAGTAATAATATTTCATATTAATATTAATTGAAAAAATGTTCAAAATTATTAATTTCTCGTTAAATAAGAAATGTTATTAGCTTTAATTAGAAACGTTAATGTCACTTTTAAAAATTTAAACTATCAACATTTCGGACTTCTAAATATTTTGTTCGTCAAATCTTTAATGTCGCTGTCAAAAAGAAATTGCGTTTTCCTTCTCATTTTTGTGCGGGGGAGTGTCGGAGACAGGTTCCGTCGATACACTGTACCTACTATTAGTGTACAAAGGTCGGCTGTCGCGAGCACACATGCGGGGAGGGCGCGAATTATGAGCTGTCGTCAGCAGGGCATGCTACATGACTACCTGAGACTAATTTCGATGTACCCTCGTTTGATACGGGACGAGAAAATGAATACAATTTTAATAAAAGCCTTCGTTGTCATTATGTCTCTCCCGAGAGCTTTTATTAGTGAATTCTTTTTATATTTCATGTGCTGTTCTAATATGTTTGTTTGCTTTTGAGAGCTTTCACATTAACATGCGATACCCTTATAAACTTGCTTAATTCCGTTGTAATTTTAACAGGATAGTCGCTTCTTTACTTTTTTTTAAATATACTATTTTTTCTTTGCTTACATTTTGCATTTTGTTAATTTTCTTGATTACGACGTAAGAATTTTAAATTAGTTATAGATATGAACAAGAAGAATTTAAATTGATAAAATTGCCAAAATTTTTGTCCGCGATATGCCGATATTGGTCTATTTGTTAGGTACTTATCAGTGATACGGTCATTAAACGTATACACTTTGTTATTTTTTGTGAGACTGGGCAAAGATGGCGCATAGCTAAACTTCATTTTAGGCAACAAAGCTCGACTGAAAGCATCAGGAGCCTCGACTCGGGCCGCTACCTACTACTTTATTACCGGATTGGGTGGCCGCCTAACTAAATCGCTTGAGCCGAGTACAGTTTGTAGGACTTTATTATATATACAGTTACCAGTATTTTAATGTTTATATCTCTAGATTAATCCACATAAAAGATTTTTACCGGTAGTCCTAAAGAAGTTTTCTAGCAAAAATTGGACTTACCATCAGGAAATGGTTTAAAAATAACACAACTATATTTACACTTTTGCATATTTTTATTCAAAATTTAATTTGTGTATAAATTTCATTCGGAAGTGTAATAATGATCGGATCGTGTTCTGCGTTATTTAAATAAACATATTAATAAACAAAAATTCAATTTCCGTTGTTTGTTTTGAGTTCAGACGGGAATGCAGCCCCGCTTAGTGTCGGTTAATTAAAACAAATGACTTTCTCTTCGCTAGAGACCTCTAGAGGTCTCGTCCCTAGCTCGACCATCCCGGTATGACTGTCTACCCACCCGAGAAATATGACCCATAAAACTACAATTACGTTTTATAAACACTACATTTATAACAACTTTATGATTGTATTATTTATTTTATGTAATATATTTTGTCGAGGAAGGGACTTTGATTTTTTCTAAACTGTATAATGCTCTCAAACATTTAAAATTTCTGGCCGAGTATACTCCATTAATTTATTATATTCTTGTGGTGTGTGAAAATATGGAAAGAATTTTACATTTCTTCTTGGAATTTTATTATTCTCGAAAGAAATGAAACTATCGTAAATTTTCTATTTAAATTATAGACTATAATAGAATCAAGTTTATGTAAGTGTTAGATGTTAATTGAGTAGTGAGACCATTCCAAGTTCCGATTGAGAACCGAAATTTTGAATTAGGCTTTTAATATTAAATTCCATTTTTTGGAGACAATAGGCTCCGCTTCCATTTGCTTTGGTGATGTTATTTTATTTTTATAATTAAAAATAATGTTATATTCTTGACTTTTTGAAATAGCAAGTGTTGAAATTATTGACGCTTAGTTTCGATGCAAAATCGACTTTCGGACACTGCGCTAGAGTATAAATATAAACACTTGCTAAGTTATCACAATTGACGTAAAATTTAAATGTTATTACAGTTTCATTAGCACCTGTAAGCAAGTTTTACTTGAAATAAATAATTTAGATATTTTTTTAAACCTGAAAAAATATAAAATCCATTTCCATATTTGCCGTGTCCCAATCGAGTCGGTCGCGCGGGCCGGCGCTCGGACGACGCAACGCCGGTGCGCGAGCGAGGGATGCGCCCGCACTAAATTTAAATATTTTAATCCTTAATTTAAATTTTTGACATTTTTATTTTATGTTGGTATTCGTGTATTTTCATTTTTGATGTTATTTGTCATATTCGGGATGCGGCGTGGCGCGTCACTGGCGCCTTGAGGAGTTTGTATCCTTAAACTAATTTCCACGGTGACACATGGGGGCTTTGATAAGATTGAATGCAAAGTTTAAGTTATTTATAACATCTTGACGTATAATAGTAATTAGATTGATAAATAGCTTAGTTGAGTTTGTTGTTGATTATTTGTAGGTATTTTAATATTGTCAATTACATCTCATATCTCCAGCGAAGAATTAAGATATCAAATTTCCTTCGATTTCGATTAGGAAACTTTATAAATAGCACCGTTGATTGGTGTTAATTCGTCTAAATATATATGAGCAGTTTCATATAATTTTCTTAACACAACATTTTGTCGGTTTGTATTATTGTCTAATTTTTACGGTAACAACTTATTATTTTCTTACTTATTCATTTGGTTACAGCCCATAGCCCACGCAAAGCCCAGGCCTCTTGGGAGAACCTTCTCTTTAAAGTTTGATCTGTTTCTCCATTACTAGTGTACCTGTAGTTCTTTTTTAATTAGGTTTTTCATTGAAAAAGGTCGTCTCGAAGATACTACACTCATCCGGTAATAACAATAATACAATAATTATATGCATTAATGATAATAATATGTTAATAATATTAAAAGTATACTTACCAAATATTTGAGAGGTTGGGTACATGACACAGGAAGTCATGGTTTGGAAACTAGATGCCACATAGAACAAGTCTGGAACGCCTTCTTTAGACTTAGGTTACCTCTGTGAAATAAAAAGCTGAACTATGAATACGACTGGCACGCTGTCATGTTTTTTCTGTTTCTGTCTTTACGGAATCGTGGAGCGAGAAAGTTGAAGCCTCCGAAATGTGAGTATACAAGAGAATGCCAACAATGTCTTGGAGAGATAAACTTAATAATGAAATAGTGGATAGGAGCATAATGAAATAATCAGAAGTGCTATACACAATAAAAACCAGTGAGTTACCATATTTAGGCCACAGGATGCTCATAGTATTTACGGAAAGTGAAGTGTAGGCAGATGACTAATGTTTTGAATAAAAAACGTAACGTCAGTGGTTTGGAAAGAGCACTCGTTTGCTTTTCAATGTTGCGGTTTCAAAAATTAAATTTGCCCAAATGGCCGCCTTCGTTCGGCACTTTAAGAAGAACATTTATTTTCTCAGTGAGACAACATGTACTTTATTTAATAAAAAGTACATTGGAACACAAGTGGGAGGTCGAAATAGTGTTAATTAGAATCTAGAAATGTAAAATCTTACGCAGCATACGCCAGCATTTATGGAAGGTAGAACGATGGAACATTTAAAATTTGACGAACCACGAAATTTTTTAAATCGGACCACAAATCCTAACACAATTATAAAGCAACGTGAAACCAATAATAAGATTTATGAAAAAATAAAAAATAAACAGGCAATGTTGTTGTAGTAAGTGTGGTTTTTATTACCGTCTTAACATATTGCGCAACTTCTTACAAGTACAAGCATTAACCGTTATCGGTAAGTGATTGTTATCTAGGATCGTTATGAGGATTACTGTTACATTATAACACATTTGAAACGATTACATAGATAGCGGTGTAAATAAAAAGAGGATACAGTAGCTCATTTCAATACAGGTTTTGTTATCAAAACGTCCAGTTCAATATTGACGTATGTGCCACAACATTTAAGCAAATATTTACTTTAGGTTTACGTTTACACTCCAATTGGCAATTATGTTACACTTCATGATATGTAAAAATGAGGCTTGCTGTGTTTTTGATTACTTGTTGTAAGATAATAGCTTCATTTTAGATAAAAATGTATTGTCTATTTTGTGATATTATTTCGTTCTAAAGAAATGCCTTACGCAATATTGCCGTATAGGCGAAAATAACGTTTATAAGTAAAATTTTATTACATAGTTTTATTTTATAAAAGTATGTTCTTGTATAAGTTCACTTAAAATAATTTTATTTACCACAATAATATTTGTTAAGTTACCTAATTAATAATTTCACAACACTTGCGCATGACGAGGTGGCCGAGTGGTTAAGGCGTTGGACTGCTAATCCAATGTGCTCTGCACGCGTGGGTTCGAATCCCATCCTCGTCGATCGTTTTTGTTACTCTTTAATTCACTGGTCTTTATAACAATAATTTTAATATATTTAAAAGTTTTTTTAAAAAAAATTGAATGCCTTTTAGTATTTTTTTTTACATTTGCGGACTTAATTATTTATTTATTGTCACAACATAAGTTAATTTTAATTAAAATTATAATATTTATGGGTCATAAATTTTCCATTCTACTCGCGTTTAATTACTTATGGTGCTAAATAAGTTGAAGGGTTATTAGGGAGAGGCAAACCCAATTGTAATTTAGTAATCGTTTTATACATGAACAGTATAAAAATTCCCAAATTATAAATAAAATTTTTAATCTTTAAGCCAGAATTTATTTAATTCTTAAAAAGACTGTAAGAATGTTTATTTTTTGTAATTATATTTATTGTTATGCCTACGAAAAATATCAGAAATATTTTCGAATAACATAAGTATCCGTTTTGATTTTTTTTTTTTACTTGTAGAATGATCGGTTATATGTAGACGCAAGAGAGTTTAATGGGGTGAATGTATATATTATTTGTCAGCATATGATTTTACGAATGAATTAATTATTGCCATTGGAATACGATAGAACAATATCTTTAGGCAGTGCTATATATTTACCATTTTAAAGCTTTTACATCTATAACATCCTGTAATTTAATATAATATCATCAGGAGGTAACTCGATGGTAATTTCAAATTAACATTGAGAATTAATTAAAAATCATTAAAGTTATTACAACAGTTAAAATATATTTTAATACTGTTCGTATGCCTCTTTTTCGGTAATTTCATTATCCTTGACGCCGTATCACTTGTTTACAATGTACGTAATCGGGGCGATAGGAGTAAATAAAGATGAAAAGTCGAGTAATTATGTCCATACATACATTTTGGTGAATGAATGGGAACCATTAATCGTAAAAATATTTAAACTTAACGTGATATTCCGTATCGCAAATTATTGAGATAAAATGATTAAGTACGGAGACAGGGGAAATGCTGGAAATAAGATTTTCTATGTAGGCTTTTTATTAGAGTTATAGCTTTCAGTTGAAAACGACTGGCCACTACCGCTGTCAATACTTTTAAAATGTTATATATTTTTTCTTGCCACATTTAAAATTCGGTTGGAATTCGGATGCCGACCAATGGGTGTCCGCTTTTATTATTGTCGTATCAGTTATTATTGTAAATACTCAATGTCATTAATAGTTACAAGATATATATGAGTTGATTTTATTTCTTTGCCAAGCAAGAAGGAAGAAATACGTGCTTATTTTTCAACGGCCATCTTGAAAACACCTATGTAGACCGCTAACATTTTTGTTTATAATACATCTTACATAGGGATGAAAGTGACTGGTGTTCCGATATAGATTATGTTAGAAAATTATTAGTACTGCATCTCTCCGTGGTATCTAAAAGAATAAACGGTATTAATAAATAGAACTCTTTGTTTTTAATCCATTTATCTTATAAATTACAAATTAAAATGTACACACAGTTTTTGTTTAAGATGTGTTTTATTCGAATAATTGCTATTTCTTATTGTTTGGCGGTTAACGATAAATATTATACGATTAAATAAAATTAAAATCACCGAACGTAATAGAAGTATATTATATATAAATATATATATTTATAGGCAGTCGTTTCTAAGCTTGAAGTAAAAAGTCTATTTAGTAATGTTTTTAGTTATAATGATTTATTAATGTAAGTCTACGAGATTCATGTGAGTAGTTAGTTGATCTTTCGAAAGTTGCAACAACTGTTCACAACAGTTCAACGATATGGTCAAGTAGTCGTTTCTCCATTAATATTTTTTTAAATTTTTTTCTTTATTGTCTGCCATGTTGTTATGTAACTATAATGAAAATATTTTTGTAATTCGACGAATTTGTTTTAAAAGAGATGAACATCGCGTTTTTAAATTATATGTCAATAAAATACCTATTATTAGATTTATTTTACACACATACTTAAGAGTTAACTAATGTATAGTTTGTAATTTTTTAACAAATAATATATTAAAATTGTATATAGGTGTTTATAAATAAAATTCATTTTGATATATAGAGCGTAATTAACAATTCCTTTAACACGAGTTATACATATACCAAAAAAGAGTAAAAACAGAAAACTAAACTGATTTAACTAAATAAAAGCGTCGGAAATAGAATATACGAAACGATTACTGACGATTATTTAAATCTTTTGACAGTTTTTAATTCTAATTAGTTGAGGCACACCGAAAAGGATAAAAACATCTCATTCATAGTCTGTAAAGTAGAACGTAAACTATTAAAACAACCTTAAAATGGTGTCATTGCATAAGGGATAAGGGAGCGACGTCTGCTACGTTTCTACCGATTTTACTTCCCTCCGGAACGGCGTCGTGGGCGGAAGCACGCCCCGAATCCACGCGTCACCACTTCCCCTCGAAAATCTATTGCAATAAACACACTTCGAAAAGTTGGCTTCACATCGCATATAAGCAAATTGTGTGTATAATGCACATGAGATTTAATTAAGCAAGTTCCTAAAAAACTAAATTTATTTTAGAATTACTAATAACTCATATTTGAATACAAGATTGGAAGCGCAGTGTGCTTTGGTCTTCTAATCTACTCACATTCGGTCGCTTTTCTGAGCACAAGCCACCCGAGTAAAGGGTGCTTTTTTGGTTTCTTTTGGAATCACTTCTGTATAAACGTGTTTTAATAGCGAACTTGCTGTCGCATCAATCCAGAATAAAGAATTGTGCCCTACCTACCTTAATTTATATATTTATATATTATAAATATTATACATACCTTATTTATATATTATAATATAGCAAAATTAAATCCAGGTCTCATCACCCTCAACGAATACTCAAGCAACACAAACCGCTTTGAACTCAAGAAGAACGTGAAAATTGTGTTAAAAAGTAAAAGAGTGACTTCAGAGGGACTGCAAAAATGTTATATTGATAAATTAAATTCTTACACATTCATTTCTCGAGACATTTTAAATTTTTTGTTATTTCAAAGCTACATTTTTAATTTAACAAGAACCTTTAGCTGCTTATTATTATATTTTTAAAGTGTTCCTCGGTATCCAACTGGTGAACTGGTTACGAACTTCTCTGGTTCCCTCGAATCGGAATTCGAATGAAAACATGGAGTAAGAACTAGAAGCTAAAAGCCTGTCAACTTCCTGAAAGAGCTCTTGACCTTAGTCAGTGTAAAGATGTCTAGGATTAAAATCCTGTACCATCTTCAAGCTGGTAAGTTGTAAATACCAACAAACAAACAGAAATTTTTTATATTACACGTTTACGCTTAACAGTGACCACTTGTGTACGTTATGAGAAGAATGTCAGTAGAGCCTAATTTGATAGCAACTAGAATCTGATATGAGAAGAGATCTGTCCATGACAAACAAAAAGATATCTTGCAGCATTGAAATCTCGGCCCACACATTCACATCGTGACATATGGTTCCATTAGTTTCATTAGTCGCAAATAATATTTTCTTTTTCATTTATAAATAAATACATGGGTAGATGATTGTTTATGTGGAAAGTAAAGAAAGTAAGTAAAGGTTCGCGGTCGAGGTTTTTTAATAAGTGCGAATAATTAGATGAGGCCATGCAGCGGCGGAGCACGCGCAAGCCGCGTGGCGTGGCGTCCGGCTCATTGTTGTTCAAGTTATTTATGAATATTGTTTCGCGCAGCCGCCGACTAGATCGCCGACACGCGACCAGCCGCCCGAGATCGATGTCTACACGCACTTATGAACACTTAGTAATCTCTATGATTTTAGAGATTCCCCGAAATCTCTTTAGCCTTTATATCATTGTTGCTATATTGACACAATAACGGTTATTTTCTTTCCTGTCAAGAATTTTTATCCATTAGTTAAATGATTGTTCAATCAATAAAAAAGTTGATTAATACTTAAAAATAAAACTAATGTCTTTACTGTTACGACCATATATTTTAAAGTACATTGACTTATGGAGTTATGTGTCATTTCATAATTTTTTTAATAATCCCAATTTTTATATTGTGTAAATTTTAATTACTCGCCTTTTCGTTGCATCTAATACATTCCAATTAGAGCAAGTCAGTAATTAGTCATTGTAATAATTTTATTTGTTGCGTTTATACACTACATATTTATATATGTTTGTACACTATATGTATAATGGAAAGGTTATAAATTAAACATTAAAAATAGGTGTGTTTTTTGTTTTAATGTACCTCCAGTTAGAGGCCGAAGCTTATTTTAAGACAGCTATAACATAAATGTCTGGGAAATAAACTATATTTGATTCCTGTGTGTTCCTAATAAACTTTGTGGTTGATAGAAGTATGTTCAAACGAATTAAATTTTGACAGCAAGAGCACATAATGTTAAACTAAGAACTGATTGTATCATCAACTAGATATCTACTTATGATGAAGATCGTTCTCGCCCTTTGCTTATTTTTTGTTATTAGTACAAATAAAATATATAGTTTTAGTAATATTCAACAATGTTTAAATATTTATGTCCGAATGGATCTCTTATTATTTCATTATTCTTATTAAAACCGGTGTCCAGATATATTAAATCAATAAGTAAGAAAACAATTATCACTCAGTATCTTTAAATTTTCTTTTTGTATATGTAAAATTATTAATGTTAATTATCAGGGTTATAAGTAAAAAATATTTTTATAACTTAACAAGGTATACTTAAAAAAATAGTTTTATAAATAAAATTGTCATCTCTTGGTTTAACTGTCGGTCTCCAATAATGTTCAATAAATTATGAAATACAGCTTCTACTGAGCCCGGCGATTGGTATCGGAAGTGGGGCGGTATGGTGGAGGCGTAGAGGGGCGACTTCCGTTCCGGCCTACTGCTCTTGGAGCCATAACTCATCATCACCGCGCAGGGCGGCCACCCTCTCGCGCGAGCACAAAGAAAAATAAAGATTTGTGTGAATTATACCCCCCCGTGTAAGCAAAAGGGGAAACATTGAAAATACAAAGAAATAAATCTGCGGACTGTGTTCGTCTTCTGCTTGTGATACTTTTTACTCATTCTTTTAATGAAATTTTAAACTAATATTGTTGCACATACAAAAAATTCAACTTATTATCATAAACATCAATTTATCTTCTCTTTATTGTTTATTAACCCAGAATATACATATATATATATATATATATACAACTATCTATACAACATATATATATATATATATATATATATATATATATGTTGTATAGAATATATACATACATACATATAAGTATACACCGGATTATATAGGTAAAAGAGAAAATACATAGAGCGCTCATCATTTATTATTGTATTTATTTTCTTCAAAAACTATAATAGTTCTTTTTTACCAGACAGTTAAAATGGTTATATCACTATGAAATATCACTGTAATTTCTAAATGTATTTATAAGACGGGCAGTGGTAGTCCAACTGTAGAAAACTTAGATTAACGTTCCAAAATCGCGGGCTTGACTCTCGGGTTACCATCTTACTTAATTCTCACTTTGTGCATTAATTATGTAGACTTGCCACTGCCCATAAACAAGTTTCTGGATGATGGTTAGCATACGACACTGCGATCGCCAACCCACCTACCATGCGATTTTGATATATCCCCCATAGACATCTTTGGGGGGAACATATGCCTTATAGCGGTCTTCTATGGACTGAGACGACGACGATTTATGGGACATATTGAAAAAAATAATTGCAACTGTTTGCCTTATTTAAATATATACATTTGTATACATTTCTGCAAGTTTCATCTATTCAATTATAAAGAGATGCACCTGGTTTTTTGATGTTGATATTTTTTCTTTATAAACAATAAACATTGCTTGAGCATTAATTACGGATGTTCAATATTGCCTTATTAATTATCAGCATTATTTTAACTGACGGACATCCACTGCTGGACATATGCCTCCCCTGTTGAATTTCAATAGGACCAATTGTTATCAAAAGGATCCTCGCTGTTCTATTGGCATTTACAAATTTCGCGGATTCCAGATGGTCGGGCGCAAACTGCACTCACCTTTAACAAAGTTTTAAGTTATTTAGCTCTGAAGCCCTTTCAAACCTCGGTTCGAACACAGAGTTATTACGCTTGTTACATAAATCATTTAAAGTTAAAAATCTCTAATTGTTTTCATAGAGAGAAAACTAGAGCACGACTAATTAGCTAGCTATGGATATTAATAAAGCTTATTTATGAGATATTTTACAATAAAGCTAATTTATTATGTAAATATTACACAATTCGCTTATTATGTTTTAAATATGAAGTAATTAATTAAATAACAATTAAAAGTTATATATCTGCTACGTAAAACTAAAATATAACTACTGTCACCTGTTTATTATTTTTATGAGGCGTTGACGTTGATTCTGTACTCGTATTAATTCCTGTAGAGTTGTAAACAGGCACTTCTATAACCAGGCTAGCACTGTATATGTACCTGCATTGTATTATATCAGACCTTAAGTTCTGGAATGGAGACCACGAACCGGCAAACGTAGCGGGGGAGGTGTACTTACAAGTTGGATACACGAACTCTCTCGTCTTCCGACGATCTTAGTAAGACGGTATCTATGAGGAAGGCTTATATCCAGTAGTGATTGCCTTTTAGAAAAAATAGTCACTATGAGACTTATAACGTTTCTATTGCTAAGATAAAAACCTACTTAAAGGCATATAAAGCCGTTCAGTGCAATTTGTTAAATGCTCCGTTATTCTAAATATATATGGGGGAATATAACATAATCTCCATGCTTGGCAGGCGGGTTAGGGATCGCAATGAGGTATTGGTACGCATAGAACCCTGCTGCCCTTCCTCTGGAATCTTGTTTGGTGGGCAGTGATAATGATAATCCTATATAATTAAGGCACAGATTGTAAATTACATAAAATTGTGTCTCGGGACTCGAACCCGCGACCTACGATCGCAAGTCTCAGTCCTCTACCGCTGAGCTACCACTGCTCGATATCTCATCCATTTTAGTCAGATTTTAAGCTGAATTGTGTAGTTTACACGTCATTTGAAATCAAACTCGCAAATGTCGACCCGTAGTCACAATCAACAACAAGATAATATTACAAAAAAAATGTAATGTCAAAATGTAACTGTATATTACAATTGACAATACTTGAAATGATAAACTGCGGTCGGTGTATAACGTGATATGTGAATGAAAACGTTTGTGATCTCGAGTGATGAATATATTTAAACAATCATTGCACATGATTTTATATAATATCAATAAATGTAGCGACGATGAATTTACGTTATCACATACATGATTACTCGATGATCAGATACATGAAAAGATAGCTTTCCACTTGAATTTGATAAAAATGATTTCAGATAAAGTCTTTGAGGGTTTAGCCCGACAATAGTAACATATCAAGTTGAGGTTTTGACCTGTCGGGCATCTTTGAATTGGCACGCTTACTAGCTTTGTCTAAGGAGTGTCCAACTAATAAACTGAGACGTCGGAGGTGTCAAAAAAACAGACAGCACTAATTTTTACATTTTTTTTAATTTCTTAGAAGGAGAGAAGGGGATTTAACCATTCACGTAGATAGATGTCCTTGTTTAGGTTCTCCTCTTTCAAGCGCTTTCTTTGGAAATCTATGGAGGAGGGCCATATCTAGTAGTAGACATCCTGTGCCTGAAATGTTGATAATTGATCTGGTGATAAGGAAATCGGTTCACCCTTAGAAATGAAAGAATATAATTAATTGTATATATTTATTATTAATATATATAATTGTATTTTGTAAAAAAATGTTTTTTATAAACGCAGACGCAAAAGAATGACAGAAGCCGAGATTCTCACTCAAGGTCCGTCACATCAGATCATTCCAAAAGCTCCCTGTCTAACTTCTCGGCGGCTTTCCAATCAGGTATTACAGTAGAAGTTAGCGATGCTAGGTTAGTTTAAGCGGCGTAAACTTCAAATACCACTTCAAACATTATGCATTAAATAATCGTTATTGTAAAACTCAACTGTTACATGTTCAGTGTGATCTGACAAATTTCATCAGCTAATTACCAAAAACACATGCTGTTTAGTGGTTTACCATGTAGGTGCGTGAAACGATGACACGTGCGAGCGATTTGGTATCGGTCGCGATAGGCGGCCGTCAAAACACTTGTCCCGATAGCGGAACAATGCGCACTCCCGCGGGCTTCGCACTGCTCGCTATCGCTTTTCCGCACCTCTCTCATTTGTATTCAGAACGCAGCGAAGACATTTTTGTTTTCGATTTAGAATGGAACATGTGAAAAAAGACTACTTTCTTTTTTATATCGTATATAGCTTTTCCAAGCCATACCGTTTTTAATAGACTGAGTAATTTTTTAATAAATAGCTGCATGATCATCAATAACTTTTTATTAGTACTATTTGTATTTACATAATGGAAAGTACATAAATACTTGTTAATTACAATTTTTCCATTTCTATTTCATTTATATTCACCGTTATTATCTAATCTAATTAGTAGTTGCCAATTACTTATTATTTAAAATGAAATTGTTTATTGCTTATATGAGTGCAGCTGTGTTTATCTGGTTTTGTTAAAGCACTTTATGTTCTTTTGTTTTTAAAATTCATTTAATACACCTTCTCAATTATTGTTATTCATAACTTTGTCTATAGTCATCTCTAATAGTAATGGCTTTAACTCTGTTACCTATTATATAATATGTAATTGTTTGTGTTTATGTTCATTGATTAAATAACCAGCTAATGAAAGGTACAATGTTACGTATATTTTTAGGCTCTCAAAAATGCTTCGACCTATTTAATAAAATACATGTTGAAAGGGTTAAATGACATCGCATGCTGGTTTCCTTTACAGTATATAATGCCGATTTCGTCATTTCGTATAAGTCATTTTTCAATAATGCTCGCTAAATTATTATACTTACGGAAATTACAAGCCGAATGTTTCAGTTACGAATAGTGTGTTATGTACGCTGGTATTTGTTTTATTTATTTTTGCATAATGAATATAATAATTTAACGAGGTAACTGCAATTATTAATTCTAGTTATAACATAAAGAAATACATAACTTCTACTTTTAGTTGACAGCAAGTGTGCTAGATTTTCACTCTTTTATAGCTTTCACTGGAACAACTAACCATTCTCTATATTGTATTTTAAGATTTTTTAGATTACCAATCTCTTCTATTACTTGATGGCTGCCAGTTCTGTTTTTCTTTCGTAATCAAATTCATCCAAAAATTGTCTGGAAAAAAACGGTAATTACGATAAGACCGCCGTTTGTACTTCATCTTCTGCATATTTCACACATTTTTTTACAGTGTTCATTCTGTGTACATCATTATCATCATCACCATTTCTGCCTTAGGGCATCCGCTGCTGGACATTGGCTTACTCCATAGATTTATAATAGAACCAGTTCAAAGTGGCCTGCATCCAACATATTCCGATTACCTTAACAAGCTCGTATTATCACCATGTCGGTGGACGATCTGCATTGCTAACAATGAATTAAGTTTGTCCCTAATAAGAGGACGTTATAGTGTGATATTCTAGAAGAATATGAAGGATTATACTATAAAGCACATAATTACTAACTAATTCATGTTTAAATTCATAAACATTATTTTTTTAGTATTCCTGCGTTTAATTCTGCGTTCATGTTCATTGCTACGTTATCATATGAAATTATAAATTTAAAACACAGCACAGTATAAACGCAATGATTTAAGTTAAATTTAAAAGATTATACAAAAACATCGATACATCCACAATGCCAACTCATTAGTGTTCGGAACCGTTTACTTAATAATATCCAAATTGTATTGTTTTATTTATAAGAAGGGATAATTATATCGAATGGATTATTAATAATATGCAGCTGGGATAAACAAGGCGCTTTTTGCCGGACGTCAAATCACAATACTTCGAACGTAAAACACTCGACTTTAATAATTTACGGATTCTAATAAATAAAGATTTAAGTCTTTACAGAAAGAGCCCGCTCGAAAAACGACCGCCCGGGTTGCATGCATTAGAATTCTAACTCTATTGTATTTAAGCATACATTCTTTTTTGCACCTCAGTCGAATACATTTGCAATCTTAGTTCCGTGGATTTATCATGGCGAATTTTTTTTTGCGTAACGCACATTCGGACTTTCTGTGTTCTTTAGTTTGATATTATAACGTGTATTTATGTTCATTCATCATTGCAAAATACAAAATTTACCACTATTTTCAACACGTAAATCAACCCACTATGTTGATTTTTTAATTTTTACTCTTTAATGTACATCAGCGCTGAACGCAATGCAATTTTCAATAGGTCTTATTGGAAATCTATAGCGGAGGCCTAATTCCAACAGTGGACGCCTTATGGCTGAAATGATGGCGATGATGATAATGTACACAAGAGTAACACAAGAGAATATAATATGTGATATAGTCAGAAAATGAAGTACAAACGGCGATCTTATCGTAATTATTAATTTATTCCGAAAAATAGAGCCGGAAGTCATCAAGTGATAGAAGATGTTGGTAATCTGTTGTATGTACATACTAAATACATAGTACTTATAATACATATATCATAAAAAAAAACTTGTATACATTCTGTTAAAATAGATAAATTGCAGAGTTAAAATATCATATAGATAATAATTAGTTGTCGGTGAAAAAACTTTAAAATGGTAAAAGTATAGCTAATTTGCTGTCAATTAATATATGATACATCCCCTCCAAAAATCAAAGGATTCAGAGATTAAAAATAAAGTAATGACAGTGTAGTTAGAAACAGCGTTTTCAAAATTCGAACATTTTAAAAAGAATTAGTGTTCACTATGTATGTCTTCAGAATTTGTTCTACCTGAAGTTATAAACATGTCCGATTCAAACAAATGACAAATGAGCCCATTCGCTCTTTTAATAGCTTTTACACATTTTCCTATGACATATAATATATGATAAGGAAAAGTACATAACTATTACGACAACTAGTGAAGCTTTACTAGTTTTTTTGGAAACTGGCATATATTTGTCATATTTTATCGGCACACACTCGTGTAACAAGTGTTGTACTTATTACACAAGCGTGCCACCTAAACAGTGAATTTGTTTTGTCATAGATTTTTTTCAGAGTAATAATTAATGTATTTCGTATTATAAAAGATAATATTCCGATAAAAACAAAATTATTAAGTCACAAAATTGTAATTTAACGATAAAGCGCTTGAAACGAACAGTGAAGGAGATTCCTTGCCAAAACCTTCCGATCATTTCTTATGAACTTGTAAGCTACGATTCACATAAGTGTAACAGTGTGCTTCACAAATTTCTTCTTCATATCACTGTACCATCCGCCTTACTGACCTCGAAGTCTTCCCGAAGTGGTGAAAGAATGTAACAGCTCGAGCCAAAGCTCGGGAGTGAGCTTATTTACTTACTGAAACTTCGACATCAACAAGTTAACCATATTTTTACCAATATTACTAAATTATTATTTTCTGTTAATATAATTATTATCTGTAAAAGGGGTTTCCATCCATACACTCATTACGATATTTCTTGAACCATAAGGCTAAGCAACTTAAAATCTGCAACAAATATTTCTTTGACTAAGTAAAGGTCAGCTAAGAACGAATTTTATGAAATTACACCTGCAACGGGTTGAGACGGCTTTATTATGAAATATTTATTTTCTTGCTAAGTTTCTTATAGGTGAAAATTGACAAGAATATATTTTTTTAAACGTAAAAATTACCTAGAATGTATTTTTCGAAATTACATTTATAAAAGGCAGTGTGAGCCACGCGCAGCAGGCGAGAAACAATATATATGTTTGTATTATACGATATTGTTATTTAAACAACTAATGTTTTTCCGTAACGTTTTTAAAAAAATACGAATAAAATTATTCATAAATCGTCTATAAAATCGCTTTAATCTTTACTGGTTTGATAGTAATTATTCACGTGCTCGGTAAAATTATTTCATGTTAAAAAAAGGAGAGTCGCAGAGGGTTGTGGGGGCGGGGCCAGGTGTCAGTGGCAGGCTGCAGATCTTATCTCGAGGCAGGGTGGCGTCGGGCGCCAGCGGTACTGTGCCGGATCACAATCGACGACCCGTCGCCGTTACATTATTGGATGTGTCTTTAACGTCTATTATCGTATGCTGCGTTTTGTGAATTATTACAGTGCACGAAAGTAAGCTGCTACGCGTTCTCTATCAATTTCTTGTTGTAATATATATTATCTATTTAATATGTTGTATTTTCAATTACCCTTTTACACAAAACTTCTCCGGATTAGAGATGTCGAAATGCAGAGTAGTTAGCCTCTTTACTAAGACAGAGAGAGCTTCCTCGTGAGTCTCGGTTCGGGTCGTAAGACCAGATATTTAATTAGATTAAAAATCATTGTGCTTTTGAGAGTCTAAGAAGGACGCTGCATTGATCGAACTTGAATCATTTAATAATTATCTTTTTAGCACGTCCACTGCCTCTCACTGTGATCTGCTATATACATAAGCATTATGAAAATATACAATAACTAATACGTGTATAATCTTTACGTGGGTTTCCCCAAGTTCATTACATGAATTTCTTTTAATCTCGTTTACAACACTAGTTATATTCAAGGTTATATTAATACAACGGGCGGCATGCTACCGATATTGCTTCCAATATCGATTTTAGAAAAGTGTACTTCAAAATTATACTCTTGTTTTCCGCTGTAAATACATGCAAAACACCAAGTTATTTGAAAAAAAAATAATCTATTAAAAACGACGGAGAGGTCTTTGTGCCTGGAATATCGCTGCGAAATCGAATCAGGAACGAGGGAATCTATAGACAAATGAAAACTACCAAAATAACCCAGTGGATTGGCAAGTTGATGTGGCCATATAGCGCGCTGAACAGACCACGGGCCGGCAATCACAGTTTAATACGTCAACAGACAAGATGGAGGGATATCCAGTTATGGTCGCCGGAAGACGCTGCATGCATTGGAAATCCATGATGGCGTTCTTTGGCTAAAATAATGATGATGATGATGATAATTTATACACACTTAATTCAACTTACTTCATGTAGGGTATGAAATCAAAGTCTGACATGTCGGAAGCACAACAATAGTTTATTTGTTAATTAAATTTTCTCTGACCGCAAATGATAAAAATAACTTTATACATCAATAAAAACAAATATAACCAAATAACGTTATCAGCCAACGAACTGCGCGTTTTATGGCCTATGCGAGTGCGGCTGCGGGAAGAGCTAGTTAAGTTATATGTCACAAAGCGGAGCAATATTATTTTATTCAATTTTATGTCTTCATTAAGAACTTATCGTGTCGTCTGAACGTACAACACATAAATATACCTCATTTCAGACTTTAATGTCTGAAGTTACGTGTTATTTATTGACGTTAAGTTTTGCTTTCATTGCGGTATATGTTCATATTTAAGCGAACTTGTTTTTATAATTCGGATTCATAATGATCACTGCGGTCATTCGCCATTTTTAATTTGTTTTCGTATTTGACCGTCTGCGAAGAAAAACACTTTACATACTTTATATTTAATACTTGGGATTATATAAACATTATTTAATATAAGTTATGTTATGATATTGAAATGCACAAAAAATGAGTCCCTGGTGTAAAAATATATTTTTACGTTAAGGACCAAGTCAAGCCTCAGGTCAATCAATGTTTTAAACGACATTGGTATAAATATAGAAATTTTTATACACACGATGAATGTATAACTTAAAATTGTTCATAAGTATAACAGTCTAAGAAAACACTACAGATAGTTGAGTAGATAGGTAATAAGAATTTATAAAATTTAGTGACTCAGTTATAAATCGTTTAATGCAGAGAAGAAAAATGAACGACTATAAAAGACACGGGGCGAGGGCCACGCTAACATGCGCGTAACGTGACCAAAGTGATTAAGTCAGTCAGCCAATTATACCTTGTTCTATCGAGCCTGCATGGAGCTCAATATGTTAACATATATGCTTTTTTTAATTCTCCGTCGGACAGTTAAAGAGGCAATTGCGAATGCATGTGCAGGAGTGAGATTTATAATATGAAAATGCTCCTACCGCGCATGCACCATAAAGATCTATAAATCTTTTAAGTACTGGATCGGCCAATCCCTGTTGAGAAACGATAAATCATCCCCGCGGACAGTAAAGTCGGATCGAACCGGGACGCCGTCTCGCTCGCACCCGCGCCTTGCCGCACCTCCAGCATCATTTATCATTTCTTTCTCTCGTTTCTTCTCAATGATAAATTCAATTCTCTTTTGGGATATGATTGTTCTTTGTTTTGTTGTTGTGGTGTTTTATTGTGAGCACCGTCACGGAGTTCGCTTTTTCGATCGGATTCCGATCAAACTGATCGCGAGAATTGGATTTCCATTTCAGATTTCGGGCGCTGGTGATCGATCTTTGCGGCCGTAACAGTGCAACTAATGTAACGCAGGTCTGTATTTAATATGGTAATTGTCAATCATGTTTTCAATAATTTTAAAATGAGTTTAGTTATGAATCAGATGCGTGTTACAAAGTTTTAAGTAGTTTAACAATAATATACTGATATTGGAAAAAAAACTTTTCTTATAAAATGTGTTCAACTTCTAATGTTACATTAAAAACGCATCTTTAAGTTCAACAACGATACTATTTTTAGTTACTGATTTTCGTTATTTGTAACCTCATTTACTTATTTCATTTTATTTTTGTAATTAAATTATAGCGCAATTCTGGATTATTTGCTTACAATGCAATAAAAGACTTATAATATGATTTTGTTTAAATTATAACAACGATATGTACGTGATATAAATATTTAAATACACTATTGCATGATTGGTTTATAATTAAATTGTAACCCGGTTGTTTTATTTAATTTGCAAAAATTAAAATGACTTATATTAATTACATTGATAATATAACATAATATTTTTGATACTTCTTTCAGTAAAATTGTTAAGAAAAAGTGTTATTTTGAAAGTAAATGATATAGTACAGCAGATTGGCAAGTTGGGCCAGTGGCCAGACCACATAGAGCTTGGAACAGATAGGACCGGCAAACGCAGCGTAAGACGTCCACGCACAAGGTGTACAGACAACCTTATTAAGTATCTAATAGATTCAAGCGTTACCTTACGGAAGTCCATCCTAACTAAGAAATGGACTAATATATAGCTACTTCCGCTATGCAGCAGTAGTCGTGCCTTAAAGTACACCGCCCGCCAGCTCGCTGATAAATGCGTGTTTCACTCCTCCACGGGGCATCCATAGGAGATGTTACACCGATCAGTGCCAAACACCGAGTGAGCTGTTTGAAGCTTATTAAGGCTGTCGAAAAACACTGGATGCAAGCCGCTTGCAATTGGTTCTATTGGAAATCTATGCAGAGACCTATGTACGGTAGCGGACGCCCTGTGGCTGATATCCTGATGATGATGAATTATAATAATAATTATAAGGAGATATAATGAAATAAATCACAAGTAACTAAATTTGAAATATGTTTACTTTATTTATTCCTTTCGCTATATACATGGCTGTAGAAAAAGGCAATCAACAAATTCTAAAATTAACTTAAAATACATTCTTTTGTTTCAGTCATTTTTAAAATATAAGTACAATTTACAATCATTCTCTATCTATAACTTCGATCCGTGAAAAAATATTTACGTTATTCTTAATTTATCATAGTTATACAGTTCAGAAATCGCTAGAGCTATTTTTAGCAACGGCACAGAGAGGTTTACAATAAAATAAATCCCTTAATACTATTATCACTGGGCATTTCCTTAACATATTTTTACAAGTTCACTATCTAATTACTTCGATATTACAAATGTACAGTCATACAACCTACCATATCTATAGTATTATTGGACTTGGGTGCTTTGGCCATACTGGTCGTAATGAGACCTAATTTTCATGTACTTATAATATTATAGATAAAATGAAAAATAAGAAAAAGTTAATGTTAAAGTAGGTATACATGCGTTATTGTTTCGTGTAGTTTCAAGCGAATCACAAACATTTTCACATAAAATTTTTCGATTTAGAAAGAATTTGGTACATCATAAAATACTTATCTTACGAAAGGCTGTAATAAATTACTGTCAAACATGCAGTTGACAAAATAGTTACTGCATATCGAGTTCCTTGGAAATTACAATAACTGACAGACAATACTCAATGCAAATACTACGTCAAACATAATAAGACGCTTCCCCACACAACACTATATTTAGGAAGAACATACGGCACGCCGTAAAGCTTCAACTAGCGGTCTTTGTTAACAACTCTGTTGTTTTAGCTTGCACACAAACGTGTAATATTAATTCTATTGTTACCCACAACAATGTTCGCACTTCCAAAATAACTCACTTAATCTCTGCGAAATATCAACTCCAAAGGACGGCAGGCTTATATAAGATAGAAAAAATTTAAAAAGTGACTTCGTACTATACATATTTTTTAGTAAGCGTAAAGAAAACGTGATTTAGCGCTTAAGTAAACTTTCCATTCCACGATTGTTATTATTTTTTGCTATAAAATAGTTTAACGCTCATCTTACTTCTAATATGCGGATAAAGGGTAATAAAATAAATATAATCATGGAAACATTTATTGTTTAGCTTTGTATACGTGACGAATGAAGAGTTTCCTAAGCGCGATGTGGTCAGTACGCAGCGGCGGCACCCGTATGGTGCATCAAATGATGGTGGTGGTAGGATTCTTGTGTGGGGCACCACCAGTCGGGAACTCCATGTGGTACTGTTGGAGCTGGTTGCTGAAATTGCGTCCAGTGGCCACCGAACCCTAATTTATTGTCCATCATACCATTCCCGCCGATGTTTGTTAAATGCGGTTGGTTGTGGTGAGGTGGGACAGGAGGTCGTTCGTACGGTTTTTGGTCGTGGGGATTGAGATATTTGTCGTTGAGACTCTCTAGTTTGTCCGTTATGGAGGCGTGGTGGTGGGGATGATGTCCTGGTGGCGGAGGTGCCGTGGCTGGCGGGGGAGGAATAGGCGCAGGAGGGCTGGATGCGCCGGCGGTTACACTGACGCTACCAGCCGACGAGGAGTCGTCTCCGTCGCTGTCATACCGTGGCGAAGCGTCCCCTGCGGCTCCGTGCACTTTCATATGTTTCCGCAGCGATGACGGGTGGGTGTACGACTTATCACAGCCGTGCACCCGGCAGTTGTAAGGCTTGTCCGACGTGTGCACGTGGGAATGTTTCTTCCTGTCCGAGGAGTTAGCGAATCGACGATCGCAGCCGGCGTACTCGCATTTAAACGGTTTCTCTCCTGTAAACAAAATATCAAAATTAACCGCAATAAAATTAAAAATATTTAATACTTTGAGCATCTGTAGATAATCATTATACGACTTTGATATTTAATATTACTTGTACCAATTCAACTTTTATGGATTAAATGAAACATGCATCGGTGTGTTTTAAAATAACATACATTTTATTCGCGACACTGATGATTTTAATCTTGTATGCAAAATTGGCAAAAGGCTCGATCGTTCAAAGTATAAAATGCTAAAATGTTTTGATAATAGGACAATGAAAAAATTCATTAAGTATTTTTTACATTTGTTTAAATTACTTATTAATTTTACTATTCGCGTAGTTGTTGGAAAATTATTTTTAAATGATAACATTATTACCAATAAATCACTCCAACGCCATGGCTTATTAACATCTTTACTGCAATTTAAAGAAATAACTTTTTAACAAGAAAACTTTTAAAGATCAAAACTTTTACATGTATCTTTTTTAATTTTATTGAATTAACTTTTGCGTTTTTTCTTAATAATAAATATTTATAAAGAAATGAGCACACGTATATATAGTATAACTTAGGATACCTAGCATACTTTATAGATACTCTGATTGAAATGTAAATCAAATTATTTCATTCGTTTCTGTGATATACAATTAAAAAAGGATCAAAATCTTCGAATGGAAACGTTCAATCACGCAATAAATAAACAGATTTGCTCGTTGTTTATAGTTTACGAGTATAAATAAATATTCCTAACAATTGCACGGGATACTTAACACGGCAATAAATCATCTTTATAAGACGACTTTGTCACATCGCTGCAACAAGCCAAGCTTTTGTAACTTGAAATAAGGTATATTGTACTTTAACACCAAGACAAAAGTAATGTTTATGCTTGACACGTGTTTAAATTTTGACGTTTAAATACAAATTTGACTGCGCTAAGGCGACAAAGATTGAAACGGACAATTAAAACAAAAGATTTTATACGTCTGTTCAGTGCATTTCATATTACATTAATTGCTTTTATATTTGAGCATGTAACACATAAATTTAAAATCGGTTTTATTACGTGTCCATAGTTAAACCAACGAAACGAAAAGGCGCACGCAAATCAGTCAATTAATTTAAAAAATCAGTGTCACGTTTTTTTTTTAAATCATTGCCGTTCAAAAATGTCGCCTAATTTTGTGCACCCTCTCCTCTACTTTCTGTTAAGATGATTACAAATATTTATTTCTTTTTTTTTTCACTTTCATGTTAATGTAAGTAACACTATTTCGGCAGATGAAAATTAATAACGCAATGCGGTAACTTTTAAGAATAATAGCACTGTTGACAAACTATGAATAATTATAATATACAACTTACATTATTAGAATTACCAGCTTAACTGACCGTTTTGAAACGTGACATAGACTTTTAATATATTTTTTTATTACAAATATTTTTTGGGGGTTAACCCCTGCTCAACCAGTCATTATCAGTTTGACGTTTTATATATGGGACAAGGTGTCGTCTCAACTCATAGACGCCCACTGCTAGGCATAGGTCTCCCTCAAAGATACCGATGGAGGGATATACCATGATCGCCAAGCTTGAAAGGCGGGTTGGCGATTGCAGTGTTTTACGTTTGGTACGCACGGTACGCTGCTGCCCATCCTCTGGAAACTTGCTTGTGAACAGTGGCAATCCTATATAATTAATGCACAAAGTGCGATTTAAATAAGATTCTACCTCGGGAATCGAGCCCGCCACCTACGACCGTAATTCCTAGTCCTCTATCGCTAAACTACCACTGCTCGACAAACCACCCTAGACAAGGTGTTATTATTATATATTATATTTATTAAGTTTTAGTTTTAGTATATTTATATAGTAGTCATGCTCTCGAGTGCCACCACGTGGGCCCAGTTCTTGTGTGTGGATGTCATATTTATTTCGGAACATTTATCCCAAAGTAATCCAAAATAACTTACAATTCACACAAAGTTTGCTTCTGTAACGGGAATGAAATCCACGAACTATAATCGTAAATGGCATATATTCTTTAAAAGCATTAATGATATACTATGTGTAATATTCTCGTATTAAACGCAGATTAAATCAATTGTTCATAATATTGTAAGAAAGTATTACATTGGTAATTAATAATTGGCCTTTAGTGCTAGTGTTAACAAGTCAACATCTGTAGGTCAGAATTCTATTAATAGTAGTATACACGACTTTAGTGTTAACATGACCTAAATCTGCTTAGTTCGGGTGGATCCAGTCATACCCACCAATCCATTCAGTCCACAAATCATTGAGGCACCAGGCCAACGCCGTTCAAACTACGATAGTATACGAAAGCTTTTAATTTAAGTTTACGGACCCAGCCGCTCCGTGAACTCAACTCCGATGAAGCTGTAAAAGCCCTCGGGCTAACAGTAACTACATCAACAGAGAATAAGTAAGGAAAGCTTTGATCGGCATACCTATTATCCTATGTAAGATTTTCCTACGAGATAAAAAAATCACTGCTGCCTATTATACTTTTTATAACTTTTAATAATGAATTATTTACATTAATACAATTTTAATAAACTCATTGAAATCTTATTTTCAATTATTCCAAGTTATTCATGTACGGGCTATAATATACCGTATTGGATACAAGAGCATTTTTACCTTACTATTAAATAATAGCAAGACAAAAATACTTTATAAGCATGTGATTTAAACGAATAAAATGCATATAAAGTTTGCTACGTTGATCGTTACAGAAGCGCCACAAGTATTATGTATGTATCTTTATATTATCCTTTTACTGTCAAAAGTACGCCATTTATAGTATAAAGACTTAATAGTCATGTTATTATTCATATTTTTATTTGTTCTGTATTGATAGATTCCCACGTATTGTGGTTACATTCATCACAAGTTCACCGAATCGTACTTCATATGAATAACATTGAATAAAATATATTAGAAGTAAGCGGGCGTTCCGCTTCCATGGCCGGGGTACAACAAAACGCTTTTCTTTGTCATGTTTACAAATAAACCTCTTCGGTTGTAATCCCCCTTATTGTGTTTGGAACTTGAAGATCGCGTTGAGGAGGCACAGATGCTAATCTCAAGTGTCCGTTAACGCGACAATAATAGGGCTCTTTAGGAGTTCCCTTTACGCGGATTTTTGTTACATTGTCGATAGGTGAATGGACGGATCGCACATTCGCCGGCTTATTCTGAATCGTGATACTTCCTTTCTTGCATTATGACATTCGCCACTAAATATTTGCGGGAATAATGCATTGTAATTGAAGCTGGAAATACAAAGTTGCGGTGTACCTGCTCACACGTGTGCAGAATGCATCGAAGCTGACACCTACATTGAAGCGGTGGTGTAGTAAAAACGGTAAAACGTTTACAAAACGATTTCTATGTGATTTTATTTTGAGGGGAGCGATAAAAACGTCTCGGCCCGGAGCCCTAATGAGCTTAGGACAAGATAAAGGAGTCAAAAACACGTGTTGCCCGTCTAATTACTAATCGGGCCCTTCATCTCCGTCTTTGTCACAAAAAAGGATCGGACACAAATACTATTAGGATGTGATCTGTACGCACGTGCCGAATAAACATTTGTCTTTTTTGAATGCTTTATGAACTCGGATGATAGATACATTTCCGTCTCGACAGTTTTTATACTAAAAATTTTCGAGGGAGTATGGCCTTCAGCAAATAAGTTGTTAAACATCCCCAAAATGTGGTAGCAGCCTATATAATTTTAAGATACAAAATTTTGTACAGAACAGTTATTTCACACCTGTAAAACTTCAAAAACCACAATGTTAATCGATATCATAATTTTCAGCCATGCTTTATTTGTATTTTTATGAGAAATAAAAATCTCAAGGATTATGTTACAATATGCGTTGAAAAATTGTATATAAAATTATGAACCTATTGTTACACGCAAAGGCTAGAATAGTTACAAATGCTTTAATTATAATTAATATGTTATTTTTCTTTGATAATTTCATTAGGAAAAAATGTTTGATATATTGGGAATTAACACGCACAGCCTTTAACAAAATTGTTGCAATTTAAAATTTAGAAACAGTTTGTGTGCATTACAACGTAACATACACAGCTTTCAACGTATTTGTTCCTGTTATCTTAAGACGTAAAACGATGTTTCATAACTCTTGTATTCATTATGTTCAAGCTTATTCAAAACTAAACATAGTAATGTTAGCGCAAAGCCACATGTGTAAATATTACCTGACACAAGAAAGGTGAAGATATTGTTTAAACTATTAATAAATAATTAAAGAGCTAAAAGTGAGCCGTACTTATTTAATAGCAGTTAAACAAGTACATCACTAAATCGTGTTCTTAAACGAAAATACAAAACGCTCAATACATTAGTTAAAATATTTGACAGTAGAAAAAGAGCACATGAAAAACACAAGTGGGGAATGCACATCGTGAATTCGTTGCATGCCATCTCGAGACACGGGCTAGGGTCAGATGTTTATCTTAAACGCCTGTATCACCCACGGGAGACACTTTTTTGTAACATTATAATCGATATGAGACGTTCTGTGTACGTGTATATATTAGTCCTTGTAAAATGATACGTCTACATGGCTGAATTTCACAGATTATATCTGTTAAAAAATTTTATTTGAACCAATTCATATTTATTACCTATATCAATTATAAAGGATTTTTAGATATGCGTAAAGTAAATTAGATTCAAAAATTCGAATGAATTCGCGCGCTTCTATAAATTACTTAATTAAAAAATAATAAAATTAAATTCGACAAATTAAAATTTTTTAAACTTGTAAAAGTAATTTCTTGGAGTGATAATAGCAGTTAAATTCAACACACGTGCTTATTGTATTACATAGATTAAGTGTAAGACATATGTCTCACAGTTAATCTTAGTCTATTTTTACATTCATATATTAGAAGATATCTTCTAATATATGCGCGCTATAGCGCTTTAACAAAACGCATGTGTTCTTTCGCTCTTGTAAAAGCGCAGTTATGGCGGAAGAAGTCTTTCATAATGGTCTTAATATGATCTGCTAATTAAAATAACCTTTATTTACTTTGAGTATTTTTGACATAATAACATATTCGACGATATATTGCATCGGTGCTTTTGAGTGACGTTTCGACGAAATATGCTTTCCGTTAAACACTACCAGTTTTATTTTAGGAAATTATTAGAGATGTAGTTGATGACATGCTGATGGAAAATATACACTGAAAAATAACCGGTGTTGGAAATAGACCATATTGATAACAGAGATCTACTTTGTTCATCATCGTCATTGTTTTCGCCGCACGACTTCTATAGCTTTACGGTGCATTAGAAGCGATAGGAAGTGGCATGCATCCAGCGTCTACGAAGACCCTTTTCTAGTTTGAAATATCTAGTAAATTTTCATATTCTAAATTAAATAGTTTAATTTTATTTTCGGCTACTTGTTCAAAACTGACAATATTAATGTAAGAAAACAGCGTCTTGGCAGACCGCCTAGGCCGAATTACTGTCTGGTGTAGTATTACCAATAGTCGCTTAAGTGCGTTCCGCTGTGAAAACATACTTTTTAGAAATAGCGCGAACGATTCGTAACCCGACACACAGCAGCCTATGCTCTCGGATTGTGTAAATGGCATTAGGTGAGTTTAGAGAAAAAACATCGATTTAACGGGTGTCGGGTTTACGTGTGTTGTTTAAAGTTAATGTAATGACATTTACTATTAAAGTGATCCAATTTAAAGTTTAGTAAGCAATTTTATATGGCAATTCGGGTTGGTTTTTATAAAGTTTTTATTAAGAATGACATATAAATAATTCAACTGGAAATATGGTCTTAATCTACACTTTAATCATGCCTTAACAGAATATTGCTGGTAAAGAGCACTCAACTAGATTTATTCGACTGATGAAAAGGTTAAGACGAATGACGGTTTAAAGTTTAGTAAAAAATATTTTTTTCCTTCTGGAGATATGGCGATTATACAGGACGATTGGTCATAGGTGTAGTAAAAGTATTTAAAGGGTTAATATTGTAAAGCTCATTTAACAGCACATAACTTTAAAGTGTTTACCACTATTTACAATTGTTCAAAATCTCGGGTCATACAAATTGATTGGATATATGTGTATTGATCACTTTGAAACTTTAAGAATGTGATAGCTCAACAACTTTTGGCAGCACAAAGTCTGCAGTAATATAAAGTAAACAATGATTAATTTTAATATTTAATAATCAGAATTTTAATAGCGCCTTTCTTATTATATTATCATTAGGTTATTTATTATTTTTTAAAACATTGATTATTTTACTAGAAAATTAACTGTATATCTACTATACCCCTATAAAGCTTTTACACGCATAATCTTTCAACCTGTATGTAAGAGTTTTATTCTGTTACTCTTTTTTATAATGAAGCACTAGGGCACATATACACTTACTTGAATTTATTACACACACTTATCAGTTTGAGTTTCCATTTTATTGTATTTCAATTATTATAAATATAAACTGCATTTTTTTGATAACCGAGAAGTAAAAAACCTTTTTTCGATGTCATAAATTATAAAGAGTTTAAGATTAATAAAACGTAACAGTAACCGACTATTCTAATAAATTTTACGACGTCATATCAGACTCGCATCGATTAAGAACATTAAAGTTTTAGGAAATAATTTTAAATTATTCCTTCCTATGTTTTATTTGTACACATATTTGATAATTTAAGTTTTGTAACCAGTTCCCATGATGTATACTTATCACGTAAGTGGAATTTTAATTAATGATCGTTTTGGGTCACTAATCTCGATTTAGAAGCTTTTTACAAGTAAAATTAGATCAATTTCCTGATCAATGATTATGTAATTAGAATAATTAAGTATATAAAAATAACTTAATACGCATTAAAGATATTTTTATGTTTATCTCAACAAAATACGTATTACTTATATGAGTATGTTAACGCTAATCTACCGTATGTCTTTTTATATTTTACATACATTACCACGAAAACCAAAGCTATAACTTATGTTTCCTTAGTTATGTCAAAAAATATTCATTATTTCATATTCCATATGATATTTTTTAATCAAACAGTTATTTAATATTATAACTTTAATTCAAGACATATTTAGATGGAGCAACTAAAATGACACTTTTGTGTTATATAAACTAATAAATAACCAAGTAAGGTTGTGTTGCTTAGTCTATTTTGTCAAATAGGGTTAGGCTTTGATTACCTTATATTATTTAATTTATACGGTTAATTCTGTTATAGCATTATAAATACGTATTAATGTTTTTATAACAGTTGCTTAATATAAAAGATAATGTTATATTTTATGTACGTTATGGGAATGAGAATTGGTATTAGATTAATGTTATTGCATTGTTTTAATCGTTTAATAGCCGGCGCGGAATAGAGCACATCGAAGTTAATTCAATCTCGGATAGACAGCCGAGTAATGAGCGGCCGATGACTGGCCGATCACAGACAATCGCCCAACTTGTCGGACACGACCGCCCGACAACCTACCCACAAAACTAATCTCTATACTAAATTATTAACAACTAAAATTGATTGTGTTCGTAAAGCGCTGCACGAACTTGACTTGTTTGATTCTTTTAATAATTTAAAAAGATTACATTATTTTCAAACCATCCTTAATCGTTAAGACGCGTTCAAATAAACAGATTGAAAAATTATATTTTTAATTGTTTTTTTTTTTTATTTTGTTTACGTAAAAATATTTCTCGAATTAATTTTAAAACCTTTGTTAAGTAAAAGGTGTCGGACTCAAGGTGGCTAGCAAACGTCCTTTAGTTAAACAAGAACAGTTCCACGAAATCCGATTTTCATTGGAGTATTTAAAATGTATTTCATACAGAGTATTAAATGATTTATGACCTGCCTTTTATTCGAAACGTATTTCGAATTAGAAAGATATATTAATATCTTCATTTTTTCCACTTCTCAAAGAATACGGCCCTTGTCCTGGGCATACAAAAAGAATACGCAGGGTCGAGCATTCGGCGCCCAACGACCGTGTGACAAGGTGCTTTATGCGGACGATTATGAGCAGACCGAATAATGTTCCGATACCCGATAAATATCTGCCAACTCATACAAAAGCGTCCCAATAAAAATATAATAGTAAATGTAGCAACAACACTGGCCACAAACTGCACAGTCATATCTCGCTGGTAAATATTATTTAAAAGAAAATGCGTGAGAGAAAGATACATAGCCAGCGTTCAGGATAGAACAAACGAGGAATTATATAACATTTAAAACGCAAGCTTTAGCTATTTTGTCACGAGCAACTGACTATTCTTTAACAGAAAACATTAACATGCATTGGTACTTGTTTTGTTAGTATTTATTTATTTATTAATATTGATACACAACAATTTTTAAATATGAATTGGCCTTTACCTAAATATAAAAATGTTAGAGCCATCATATAAATTCGCTATTACATTTCTTTATACGTTTGGAAGAAATAGTACGACATTTAGCTGTCGCGCCGTTTTACGAGTAAATTAAACTGCCAGTGTCGCTGTTCTGGCGGAAACTGGAAATACGATTTGTCTTGCTCTGATAACTATCTGTTGAAAGTGCGAAAAAGAGAGACGTTTACTTTATACGTTGCAACAAAATAAAAAATATTTTGCATTATATTCTTAGAGTGGTATTTGGAACTGTGCCGCAGTTTTTAATAAGCGAGTTTCATCTCTTTTTATTTACCAAGATTGGTAATTGTATAAGTGATAATAAAAACAAGATAATTGTTTAAGTGATGATAAAATGAAAAAAAAACACTAACTATCATAGTTATATTCAATATAATATTATAAAGTATAACTAAAAAAAGGTTAGGAATCCTACCGTATTGGGTGTAACCTGTAACTAGTATTATATGAAATAAATAAATTACTAATTATTTTATCATATTTATTTTTTTTCATAACTTTGTCTGTTTTAACCAGTTAAAGTTTTAATCAGATACAGTATAGCACAATATTATTTTTATAGATACGGAAACTCCCAGAAATAACAGTCCCAATTCGGTAAAATAGAAGTATTTAGCGGCTTGAGCCGAAACTCTCCCAGGAGCTTTCAAACTTTGCAACTTTAGGAGTCTTAAGCTAGGCACACTCTGCGTCCTGCTACTTCAAACGCGCGGTATCTGCTAATGCTATTTGGGCAGTAGTGACAATCCAGTCCAAAAAATACTCGATGATGTTTAATTTCAGTAAATCTAGAAACTTTGGTCAGACTCAGACTGATGCCTGTTGAGTACATATTTGTGAAGGCCAGCTTGGCCGGTCTGACTGCCCTAGACACTTGGACAAAGAATTGGCAATGATGATTCTTTTGTCACATTATCGTTTTGTTAATTTTTGTACCAGTGGGCCATTTAAAGATACATGAAAGTGTAAAGCACTTCCTATAACGTCGATAATGTTTTTATTTGTCGCATTTTTTCTAGAATATCAAACCAATAAGACCGTCGCTTGAACCGAATCTGGATGTTTTTGTTGCACATAAATAATATAGCACAAGACACCTGCATTCACGAGAATAAGTACAAAACGAGAGCGGGTGTGCTCGTCAATCCGTACGTCAAGCGTTTTGACAGCCCTAACCGGCATCATCGCCGGGTCAAGACGGAAAAAATAACCCGCAACACGTCGGGCACAACGGATTTTTGTTTTTACATTTTTGAGATTGCTACACGTATAATTACTCATCAAAACATTCCTAGATGTATCCTTTTTGTGACTGATGGATACTACTACCTTAGCGGCATCTTCCGCGGATTGGTGGTGCCAGAGCTCGGAGGCCCTTAATGTAATAAATAACTAAACCGAAGGGATTTCTAGGAAGACTCAGTGTTACATATATTTCATGAGATAGTCAGGCAGATGCGCTCGGAACTCCGGCGGGAACTCCAAGAAGTAATCGGTAAGAACCCACGAGATAGGTTTATAGATTAAACAGATAGGTACTACGCGTTTAGTATTCTGACCAAGCCAAGGTATTCTCCTTTCGGATATTCTTGGCTTTGTCAGTTACTTTTGTTGGTTAATATATATCTTTACCATATATGTTCAATAAGAATTTACTTAGGTAATAATGGTTCTGATCTAATTGCGGTTCCATAAGCGTTAGCTTTTCTTGTACATTCTAAACTAGATTGCTATATTTGTTATTAAGTAACTGTTACAATATATTTTTTTCTTTTTGTCTTTAAATGTCGACTTGTACCGATTTTAACGCCTGAATTGTAAATTTCGTCATTGTCGACGCTATTATTCGTGACCCACCAGCGGGAACTGTTATCTAGAACAGCATCTTTTCTTAGATGAACTGCTTTTATCACATTGAAGTGTGCACCGTCACATAAATTATTTTATTCCTTATCTAGTGTGAAGAATCTTCTGACTGAGGTCCGAATGGAAGAATACCCGAAATCAAGAATACTCGCGTAGGCATGCAAAACCAATACTTTCCTCTAAGCTAGGTATGGCAGAAAGACACAATGACATATTGATTATCAACATTTATCTCATTCTATCCGAGTCTCTTTGGAAGAACAGAGAACCAATGTCTTGAGAAAATACTATAGCTCGCGTTACGATGCTTCGATACCATAGAAAGAAATATTTTTTTTATTATTCACTCATTTACATTAGTTTCCGCTTTGGATCATTTACAGCGATTACTCGCGTAGAAGAGAAACGCCGGAAGAGTTCAATTTGGGTAAAATTATTATCAAATCCAGTTGCTCTATAATGCTATCTCACTTTGAAATGTAGCTACGGGGGTCCCTAACACAGTATGATCTGAAAATAATCCACCATAAACAAAGAGGGAAGTTTTTGTATGAAGTAACAACGTTTAAGTAAGCGATCATAACTGTGTGATCAATTGCTTAAAGATTCTTAAAATATTTGTAGGAGCAAAGCATTTCCAAGCTGTTTTTATTATATTAGTATATTCAAAAGTTATGTATAGTAAAGTTAGATTTATTTACAACTCATTCGAATTAGCAACCGGCCACGAAGTTCGTAGTAGTTGTGTATCAGTCATCCGCTTGATCCGGCTTCAAGTCGGAATAGAAGAGAAATTCTTAAAACTTCAAAAAATTTGAGCCGACATTAGAATTTTTTTGGAGTATCCTTTATTACGTCATAAATAAGGATTAACGCCTTATAGATTCCACCAATACTATAAGGGATTCGCGAAAAATGTCGATGAAAAAAAATGGATTCTTGTATAACCATTATGATTCTTTCTTAGTAATGAAACTGTAAGAAAACACAGTATTTTAGGCGGAAATTGAACAATAATTTGTTCTCTCGATATAAATATTAAAAGGCTTCTGAACGTTGCTGCTGTTTCGCATGTATTGTACTGTATTAATTTATTAGGGCCTCCTCCTCTGTGAGTAAGATATTGAAAAATAAAATCGAGAACTTATTGCATGATTACAATAACGAGATAATGTATTTCATTTCTCCAAATGACGACCTTTATTAATTGTTGATGTTGGTATCACGTTTCCCGGTATTAGGGTTTAACAAACAGAAGACATTCTCGACGATACGCAGAGGTATGCGTTGGCAAAATATGGATATAACTTGTACTCCATAAAGTTTAAAGAATTAACATTAGTGTTTATATCTAAATTTGATTTTATATATTGACGCAACAACTTCCACTTATAAAACAACTAAAATTAAAAAAATAATAATATCAAAATATATTGACACAAAGTACAAAATGACGTGCTATGTAAAAAAATACTAACATTTTTTAAAAAAAAGTTTATAAAACTTAAAATCTAAAATTTAATTTCTTAATTAGACTATTCTATTATAAATTGTAAATGATAATGGTCAATTACAAATAGACTAAAAATTACGTGCTCACATAATTATTGTAATATAATTATATAAAACTTCATCTTTATCGTAATTCAAGGTAAGCTGTCAGATGTTTAAGACAATAACCTAAGCTATTTAAACATATTTGCTAAATATGTAAATATTCTCACTGAACATTAACAAGACAAATATAAACACAAGCTGATATAAATTGCTATATTTTTTCAACTTTATTTTTACAGTAAACCCTTACTTCACTAGTCAAAGACTTATACGTTGACTACAGACAACAAAAACAACTTTATAATAGTGCAGATAAAAGAAAAAAATAACTTTACCTCTTTCATAAACCTAAAATCCTAATTTAGCCACACAACTAATCGTTTTTTTTTCACTTATGAGTAATAGGTCAAAGGCAGAGCATTTAAAAATGAACATTTAAGAAGTTATAAATATCATTTTGCAGTGTTTATAGGCTGTCCCATAAATCGAGAGGAATATGTATTTGGATCGAAGCGGTGCCGTATCCACTCAACACCCACTCGGCATCATGTTTCAGCCTCCGGGCGTATTTTTTGGACAAACCAATATTTCTAACGAATATTAATAGCCCCGTTTTTTTGTTCTTATTGCGTATTTATTTTGAAACCGAATTCATGTGAAATATCCGCGCATTCCAATATTTTGACTCTGTGATGATATTCTCTATTTTAAAATGTAAAGAAATTTTGGTGGCTTGTCATTAACTTTGTCTATTATAATGTGCATATATTATTAATAATTGAAGACCACATATAATAGAAAACTCAGCGTAGGAGTGTCCTGCGCTGCGTGCCCACAGGTGGACAAACCTTGGCGAGGTCGTTAAAAGACGCCGGATCCATGTCATGGCTTCCAGTCAGTTTTAATGGAAATCTATGGTGGCCTATATCGGCCTGGAGACGTACTATGACTAAAATGATGACGATGAAGAACTGAAAAAAAGATCTTTTTGACCACATGAGGCTACGTAATTATATACCAAGGTAATGTGCACGAGCTGCTATAACTGTAATTCTGGTTGAATGGTATGTACTTGGTAAATTTAATTTAATGACATTATTCAATTTATACCACTTTTCTCGAAGTGCAACGTACAACACTATAGGGTGTGATATTAAAAAAATAAACTTTAAGCATTGTCATGGGTTAACCGTATTTAATATTATATGAATTTTCGTGTCCTTAATTGGTTATGATATAACAAGGTATTTGAAATAAGACTTAAATGTATTTTAAATTCGAAAAAGGGTTTAAAGTCTTAAATATTACTAATCCAAAAGTCTCATTTAACTTTAAAACGAAAATGTCGATGACATTTTCCAGACGGATCTAGCGGAATCAAATAAAAAATGTCGAATGTGTAAAACATTTGCTCTTGTTGCTATGTTAACATTTCGATTGTTATCAAATTCCACAATCAAAGATCCCATCATGGTTCGGGCGGTGTGCGAAATGTTCTTTTTAAATACTTTTGACACAATGGTCCAGTGTTGCGACTCCGTGATGTGATTTTGTTTTTTCATTATTTATATCATGATTAATTAATAACACATCATTTATCCGATGCAATTTATATTATGTGATTTGTATTAATTGAAAAATAATGTTAGTTTTAAACCGCGCCCAAAAGCATTTGAGAAATTTTGTGACCATTTTTAAGATTATATGCTTTAGACATTCGATGTGTATCCTCTACACATATTGACAGAGACAAGGTGTAAACGAAAAAACACATGAATGATTCAGTGAGACCTCCGCGGTCTCCCTACAAGACTAAGGAATTTCGCGCAGTTAGGCACATCAACTGTAAATAGTTTTTCTCGACGCATCGAAAACGACTGATAGGTCATTTAATTTAATGAGGGTCTATCTTATTGTAATGAAAACTCGTGCTGCGTAAATTGTTCGTATCGAATGCGCATATAAACTTAATGCGACTTCCGTCAATACTGTAACCCTTTTTGGCACTTCACATGACCGTTAACACTTTTTTTAATTTACATTTCAACAGTATAGTATACCACAGGCCGCTTCAACCGATCAAATCCGTGTAAATCTATTATCGTCTATGTACAGAAATGGACGTCTTATAGCTAAAATTATGAATATCTTCTCTAAGTATATATGGAATAAGTACGTATGGTAAGGTCATATGAATTCGAGCAAAATTACATATTTACGAAGTTATATGTCGTTCTACTTTTATGAAAAGTTATTATGAAAAGGTGATTCATGATCGACAATTACTATAACGTATAATGTATGTAACAAATTCATACAAAATTTTTTTACAGAACTTAATAATTTTAAATTGCATTTGTAGATAAAATTATGGGATATATGCAACTGAAAATAAAACGTTAAATGTTGTTTTATCTATAAAATAAAGTTTATTGCATTCGTTGAATAATATATGAACAAAATGCTATAAAGCTTGATGACATTTATAAATTTTCTGTACAGCTAAAAACATAAGAAAATTCCTAAAGCTATATAAAATATAAGCAAGCAGTAAAGTGTCAAAAGGAATGATGGCAATAAGATAGAGAGTAGCGAGCGTAGGCAGGTTGTGCGCCAGCGCATTCTGCCGCTTCGGGACCATTGTTACGCTGAATCGCTTACAATTTATGATGTCCTGGTCTCGTAGTTTAACACGTGCTCGCATAACTCGCTTCTCTTGTAAACCTACACTATATAAATATGCTCGCATGATTATGCCATATTCAAAAATATTCTAATGCAAATGAAATAAACGCCTCCTTAAAAATAACTGTTGCATTCTTTTTCCATAATATACAAGAGATTTTCACCCATGTACTGACATCACAAAATTTTTGGAGACGTAATGCTTACAGGCTTACTTGAAATTAAGTAAAAATATTTCTTTTTACGAGTAAAGTTAGCTAGGAACTAATTTTTAAATATTTCATTCAGAAGTGGGGTGCCAGGTGAAAATATGCTAATTTTCTTTCTTTTGTTACTCTATTGCTCTTACAGGTCAAACACGACATAAATATTATTTTGGCATGTTAAAAATGAACACGAATGGATTTTCTAAAATTATGATTACAAAATGCAGTGCGGACCATGCAAAACGGGCAGGTGACAGATGTGACGTTTACATTTTTAAATAATTATACGACCATACATGTGAATAATTGAAATAATTTCCCAGACCCATTACATTAATGTAATTCAATTTGGTCCTCAAAGCGTATGTAATAGATGGAAACAAAAACCTACAAATAATCGATAATGTATCGAGAGAAATAGTTTCTTACCGTATACTATTCAATTCATTATTCATTAAGAGAGGGACTCGATGCGGGTGGCAGAAATAAACGCAGTACGACCTCACAAAAAAACCCAGCGCGGGCTGATTTAGCCACATATAGACGGGGTGGAGCGCATTAATACACTTTTTCAAAACTTCCATACTTTATAATGCGTTTGATTAAAGAAAATGCAGTTTTTTTATTCCATCTTAACTATTTTGTCAAGACGTTTATGAGTACGTTATTTTTATTGTTGTCGGCATTGTAATTAACTAATTGCTCAAAATTCATTACCGATTCAAGATTCGTATCGTATTAAAAAGTATCGATTCGCGTTTATCGATGCAAGCGACACGACGCACGCGGCCCGAACGCGTTCCCCGAGCGGTTTAATGGCCAGAGGAGGTTTTTGCCCGCGCTCCGGAGTCCTGTTCGCACCATCGCTTTGACATTTAGCGAAATTGTTGAAAAATAAAAACGATTTTCACGTATCCATGTTAAAGGTATGGCCGGAGACAGTTTTTGTAGCATTGCGCTTTTTACAGCAACGACAATCGAAGTCGAAGCGTAAGCAAAAAATATTACTGAACCGTTTTGCCATTCAAAATTGGATTCGAGAGCAGTGGGTTTATACTAAATATTATAGAGCGTATGGGGTGTAGTCAACACAGCATTGTGTATGGTCTATAGAGGGGGAAAGGAACAGAGAAGATAAAAAATAAGGCGCTTATGCTTTTATTGTCTGTGTAGGTGACAATATCGACGATGTCAGGGGTAAAGGGTCTTCTTTAACGCTAATGTTTATGTGTGCATACGCAGTTGACATGTACAATTGTGTGAGTGCCGGGGGTCACGCTAGCGATACTTGATAAATCGGACACGCCCATCTAATAACTGCCCTTAAGTTTACTTACAAAACTTTGATATCTTTATTCGTATCAGATCGATAAAGTTTAAACAGAACAAAAATTTATTCAGTGGCGTAACTACCAAACATATCTTCAATATTTTTAACAATATTTTACTTACTCAGATAAAGTTAACGATTATTATTTAAAGTTTAAACTTTTAGCCAATTACCTTTAATGATAATTTAAAACATACGTATTGAATTATTATTATACCTATAAAATAAATTATGTATTTATTTATAGTAAATAATGCAGCAATAAAGGATTCTTACAATTGCAATAATCAATTATGAATTATACGAGTATGAATTTAATTTATAAAGACTCAAAGTCAAATTAAATAAATCCATTAAGATTGTTATCCTGTCATTATTTTAGCCGTACTACGTCCACCGCTGGACATAGGCCTCTCCCATAGGTTTTTCGTAGCCTAGTTAGAAGCGGCCGGTATCCAGAATCTTCCGACAAACTTTCCAAGGTTGTCTGTTTATCTTGTAAAATAACGTCTTGCTGGGATTAATGTGGTCGGTAATCTTTACTCTAGAATCTCAAGGGCTCAGTTGCTATCTGTTCTATCAACCTACTTATAGTTCCTTCTAGAAGAAGATAGGATTCATCTTTTAAAAGTTATGTTTTATGAAACGGGCTTATTTTGTTTAGTCTTTAAGTCATCTTCAATCCAGTTTTTAATTTAAATTGTTTTAACTAGACTTATCACTAAGTTATATAAGTTTGATTTAAATGATATATATGTCTTGTAAACTTTTGACTGGTATGCGGATTGAACCCGTACCACTTGGCAAACTTGTAGCACCAGAGCGAACTAATAACCACAGCACCGTTACGTAGTCAGCATTCGCCATAATAATTTACACACACAAACACGTTTTACTGTTGTACATTTTTTATACAATCTGCCCAATCCGGGACAGATGGCACCCAACGCTCATCACACACCTTTTAAAATGCGCTCGGCTGTAATAGGGTTACATTAACATAATACATAGATATAAAATGGCCGAAATACTATGTCACGTTTAAAAGGGACGACAACATTAAATAAAACGTTAAAGATATTTAAATTAAAACTCTAAAATTAATTAATTGATTAACATACATATTGCTTTTTTATTTTTCGTAAGGCCTTGCAATTGTATATATGATAACCTAAAATTTACTTCGTGAAATGTATTTTTAATTATCATGTGAATATAAACAATAAATTTGTATGTATTTTTTTTCTGTCAAAATGAATTAATTAATTTTCAAGATGTGTGTGTAATATAATCTGTTGAGAACGCTTCGTATAATAAAAACACTGGCCACTACTATATCAATTATTTTAATTATATAATTTCTAATAAGAGTTCAAACTCGAAAATCGAACTGGAGCGTTTTTGTTCAAACTCGAAAATCGAACGTTTGCTAACGGATGTCCGTTGTCCCTAATGTCGTGTCAGGTATTGTAGCTCACTCCTCTTTAATATACACAACAATAACATCATAATTGGATTTTAGTTCATCACCAAAAAAAGCTAAATATCAAATACAAAAACCGAAAGACCGGAAAGTAATGACCCTTTCTTAGATTAAATTCACACGACTACATTTTTAACAAGTTTTTATTTCTTATCAATAATATATTCATCTTCGTTGTCAATAACCTTTTGCCATCCAGTACAACGTTTTCTAAATACGTAATGAGCTACCAAATGAAAATCAAATATCGACTAGCGTAGAAACAACATTACTTTCTGGCCCCCTTAATGCGTGCACGAATTTAACGGCTTCCAAAATTGTTTCTTCTCCAATTAAATCACAATTTTATATTACTTATGCAATTATTTTTTTAATTGTATATAATTTATAAAAAATGTTTGAAAAATAACCGTTTATATTCATCTGAGAAATTTTACCCCACATTTATACTTGCCAATAGAGCTATATCGGTCACTTTCGTTCGTCTGCAGATCCTTTCGTCCCTGATTCGATTTCGTAGACGAATTCCAACCATACCTCTCTTCATGGATCGTTGAGCAACTGTGAGAGACTATATTGGTGAGAGACCTTTCTTTTGAAGCACTAAGGGATATTGAGGATGTGCTGTAAGTTATATTTATTGCTTTTTGCTGTACCGGCAAAAGAATAAAATAAGAGTAATCAATTACTATAATTCATAAGAATTAATAGAACAAACATGGTGGAACTAAGCTTAATAAGTTGAGAGGCAACACAGATTTTGTAACGCTACCACCGCTTACTCGTATAAACGGCGACGGAAGATATGTAAGAAACTGGCGTATTCCCGAAGCAATACTCTAAAAGATATGTAAAATTAATTAATCTGTTGGAGTCTGGGTGTTGGATAAGCTAGGTGCAGGTTGCTTCCAATCAGTATTTTTGGAAATCTATCGGGTAGGCCAATGTCGAGCAGTAAACAACTTTCGGCTGAAATAATTACGAGTATATAGTAAATAATAATACAACGTCTGTCCGGTCTGCACCGGGCCAGCGTTTTAAGAGGAATTATTGTGCAATCTTAGGTTATGTTAGAATGTTAAAAACAGCGTCCCGTGATATGAAGCTTAGGTTTTAGCTTTTCACAGTAAATTTTTATCTGGAATTATCTCATGCCTTGCATTTCAACTGCCTATTTTCCGATCGATAAATGCTACTTGCCCGTTGGAAATTATGACTTCACCGGATTCAAGGTGACTATGTATTTTTACAATAAAATCATTTATTTAATTTTTAAATAGCCGGAATTCAATCACAAGGTGTATCTTCTATGAACTCATTTACAATGTACTAACCTTTGGCTGTGAAGGCGAGCCTTACGTATAAAAAATAATTTTTGATTCTGGTATTTACATTTTCGTGTGGTAATTTTTTTGTGGACACACGATGAACATATGTATGTGTTTTGATAAGCAACAGTCAATAGATATTTTCTTTTAATTTTTCACTTAAAGGTACTGCTGTTTATAATTTTTAATCACTTTATGAACATCCTTTTGGTGGGTACCCTACAAAAACAGGTTATAGCTTCATAGGTTTCTATCACAGGGTTTCTCGAGAATTGTAAAGATAACTTTACTACCAGTTCAGAAAGTGTTAGTGCTAGAGGTACGACCGTTAAAGTATCATATGGCTGCCTAACTTTGATTATTGCTGGAGTTTCTTCCATTTCTTCTTCTCCTAGCGTTAACGCTTTCCGAAATGGTAGTGATGTTAACCAAGTTATCAAAACAAGTCCTAGTCCGGTCTTCTCGTGTGCCCTAAAGCTAAACGGTGGTATTATCGACGTGTGACTGCACAAGCCGAGGTCTCCACGTGGGAGTCCCTGAACCTAGTCACTCCATGAAACGTCAGCTGAAGTGATCTAAGAATTAAGAGGTCTTCCATTTGGTGAAACTGTAGAGTACCCAAGCGAAAGTTGTCCATGTAGTCCTCGAGCTACGATACTTTAAAAGCGGTTTTAGGATAATCTTTTGTTACTAAAGCAGCAGATGTTTTTATATCAGTAGAGTTTGGAAAACAACGCTGGAAAAAGATTTGTTTTGTTTTACTTATGATGCAACAATTGGCAATGTTTATTGTTTGCCGATGGATGAATGACTCCATAAAGTATAATGAATCTGGTGTAGTGGCAAATGACGGAGACGCGCGGACATTATGTGCAGTGCACTTGCGTGTTCAGTAAGCGGCAGCGGGCCGGCGCGAGTGCACTCGACGGCGAGCACAATGCGCCGACCGCAGGGGCGGATGGGAAGGGCTGCTCATTGTTTGCAAAATATTTTGAAAGCGTCATTTTATACGGCGTATTAGCCGAGAACTGCGTTTGATCGGGGGGTCGTCTTCACCGCTGCGAATCATATCATCATTACTGTATTGTACGTAGCACCCTTGTTATCGCCCCATCGCTTCCGATGCATCGAACGGTGAAACGACCTGAGCGAGTGCGAACTATTTCGCTTTTTCAATTTTTTACATAATAAATACCCATATTTATTTCTAAAAACTATCATAACTTTAAAGCCATAAAAATATAAAATTAATAAGTTTAAAATATTGATAATTGCCATATTTATTAATTATATCGAATGTAATTTAAAATTAAGCCGAAATTTTCTGAGATTATATTTTTTATCTGACAATTGCCCATGTGGCATTTGCAGATTCTGCAAGATCGAGGCAACATGGAGCAGCGGGCTTATAGTTTATATGTATGCGTATTTTAAGGTAAAGAACTCGAGCCGTCGCTAGAGAGCTTCGGCTGAGGTCGCTGCATACTAAAGTTTTACCGAATTTGGAAACCGTCAAGATTTGAGTTCGTTTTGGCGAACACTTCATGAAGCGACAACGCTTTAAGAGCCGCGCAAGGGGACCTCGGCTTGGACTGGCATTATTCTATAATACTCGTGTTGTATTTTGACTGTAGACTCCTCTCATTCCTGGTTTATTACTTTTATCGGGATTACCTTTTCCAATACTATTTATTCAGACCTTGGCAGGCAGAACTAGTTAGGCAGAGCGTTGAAGGCGCTCACCCGAGACTTTTCTACAGTAACTAAGCTCAGCGCCTTTATTTATTTTAATTAACTGGATTGCCGTCAAGCACTCAGACCAAATTATTTTACTACGCTAAGGATTAAATTAAACATGTAAAGCATACTGTTTTCGTTAAGTTAATGGAGAGACACTGTAAGGAGAATAACTATTACACTTTTATGTTAAAACAAAAAAATGTAATTAGTAGTAGAATAATAATATTCATCCAAAGAAGTGTTAAAATCGTTATAAATAAAAAAAATATAAATATGTTTAAATGGAAATGAAGTAATCGTGAGTAAGTGGGCGGAATGTGCCGACGGCGGCGAAACGACTTGTCTCACGACATACAGCCCGCGGCCTTGTTTTAATCTAAATACTCTAAAGCCTTTGACATTTGACAAGATATTCTACTACATATAAAACTGCTAAAACACAGAAATTAAAAATCTATTAATAATTAACTCACTGTTTCCTTCATCGCCATTCCGTCAACGATCAAGTCATGCATCAAATTGAGCATTAATAAATGAGTGCTCATAAAGATATCTTATTACCAAATTTGTATGTTACGTAAAATGATAGTAAATAAATTCAGCTACTGAGCTCCAGGCTACTCTTTTTGAATGCGTAGCTTTTTAAACGGGTTTACAAAAATATCAGTTTTCACAGTACATTCATAACGAGTGTAAGCTTTTAACGAGTGGCCCAAACAAATGTAAATAGTAAGCTAGATAAAATACAAAAACGTTCACTAGAGTTCTTTTGTTACGCTATTAAAACTGCTTTCATAGTTGTATGCAATATTTTATTTTTTTAAATTGTTGTTTTTCAGTAACCGACCACATTTATAGCCCAATTAACAATTGCATAATTTTTGCGTTCGAACTACTAAAGCATAATAGTTTTTGACTTCCAAGTCGTCATTGTAAAATAGTTAATTTATAACGGTTCATAAAACAATCTTTCAAAGTTTGCCACAAAAACGGCAAAGCTATTCAATCCGTATGAGATAATAACGAATGGCACAGAGCGTCTCCAGAAGTTTGGACGCAACTCTAGACAGCGATAATAAAAAAAATGTAATAAAACCAGATGGCCACACTTCACGACGCCGGACCATACAAATTCTGGGGTCGTTTATTCGAAAATCGACGTTTAAAGTTAAGTACTTTACAAAGCTGTCGCGAGTAAGCGAGACGGCATCTGTCTAAATGCGACAGCGAAGACGGACATTTTAATTTATGACTTCTTTTTTTATTTAACTCTACACAATGCCGATGAATCTTTCGACTAATAATAAATTGAAAAATGGTGTTCTGAGTTTGACTGTTTTTGTTCAGAGATGATCATACCGGGAAACGGACTTCACAAGTCGACGGTATTATCGGGCTCTGTGCTGCTTTTAATGGGATCGTATTACAAAGATCTCTGACATTAGTTTGTTATGCCTGATGTCACTCTGTCTCGACGCAACAGTGGCTACCCGCGGTACGACAAATGTTGACAGTCCACGGGGGGTTCGTTATTAATAATTAAAATCAAAATATTTCGGCAAACCTGTACCGGGTCACTGAGGCGTTTTTGTTTTAGCAATCGACGACTAATAGGCGTCGTCGGTTGGTAAAACAAGATTGGATAATTTTTCAAGAATAGAATAAAAAAGCTTTTCGTTTTTAATTTTAATTTTCAGTGAGATATTTTTGCTGTAAACTTTGGTGATATAGTTCACGGAAACACATTTTTACCTAAAATCTATAAAAAGTTTTCGAACTCGTTTTAAAAAGTAAATTTAAGTTTATTTCATTTCTGTTCTATATCGCAAAATAATTTAAAAAATGTTACTCACCAGTATGTGTCCTCTTGTGTATCTTCAGATTCTCGGACCGCGCGAACACTTTCCCGCAGCCGGGAAATGGACAGGGGAAGGGCTTCTCTCCCGTATGTACTCTAATATGGTTGACGAGCTTGTACTTCGCCTTAAAGGGTCTGCCATTTCTTGAGCACCCCTGCCAGAAACAAGCGTGCGTCGTGCACTCGGGACCGCCGACGTGTTCTACTGTCAAGTGAGTGACAATTTCGTGCATGCTGGAGAATAGCTTATTGCAAAGCTTGCGCGGTGGGGGTTGTTCTGGATCCAGCCATTGACAACGCATGTCGCGTCTCGGAGGGGCGCGTACATAGCGTAGAAAGGCATGAGGCGCGTGGGCGTGCGCGTGTGGCACCAGGGGAGGGGCTCCGCCTTGGTAGTGGACGTCTCCGCGCCAGTCCCAGCTCTGCTCTAAGGGTTGCTGAGGAAATAATTCTCCACACCCTCCATATTCCCTTAAATAGCCCGTTTGGTAAGAATGAAGTGGATAGGGTTGATAGTGTGGGGGGTGATGCGGAGGTGGATGCGGCGCGGCAGCTCGATGTTGGCCGCCCACGCCGCACCCCGGCTGCGGTGACATCTTCAGTCCATAAGAAGCCAAGTGCGCGTGGTTGGTCTCGAGGAACGCGTTCATGGCGGGTGTGGCCGGCACCGGCGCATAGCCCCATTCGCCCGCCACCATCCACGCAGCGGGCTCTCCCCGCTGGTGACCCCAGTTATCAAATCCTCCCTCACGGTAATTTGATTGTTACCTTCACACGTTCGAGTATACACCAAACCTCGTTGCTTTTTTTCATCAGTTCGATATTGACGACCTGTCGGATAAAAATGTAATTAAAAAAACCCATTTAAACTATTAAATCGCGTACTTTACCGTTAGTAAAACACACAAGCTGACCTATCCCAAAAAATATATTAACCATCCGAAACAAATTTAAAGCCATTTCTCAAAATAATAACACACAATCGTGCACCCATAGCTGACATCGAACATTTATTTATAATAAAAAATCTAAGGCCGGCACTTTTGGACATTAAATTCAAAGTGGGTAAATTTATAGGACACTTTTATACGTCTGAGACAAAAATTCCAATTGTGTTCGTGTATATTTAATTTTCGTTTATTTGTTAGACAGACTCCAATCTCTTTTATTATTGAGGTTTAGCATCGATACTTTATTAAAATAGTTTTATGAATGATAAAACCTGTTCTACCGTGGCACATGACATGGGCTACAATATTTTTACAAAACCTTTTTTATGTTTTACAACTTTTGTAATAAAATATTTCAAAGCCACATAATTTTACACGTTTTGAAGTTGTAACATGTTGAAATTATAAAATAGTAATTAAATCATAGATTAAAAACATTCATATTAATATACGCCTGCTATGAGAACTGAATAGAGAAATTACTTTTTTCTCTTTCTAGCTATTCACCGACCAGAATGTACTTTTTGACGGAAGGTCACTGTGTGCCGATTTATAGATCTAGAGATTTTATGCCAAAGTTAATTGCTCAACGCCGATCATTTATTTTTATTTTACAAAAAACATTTATGGTATTGCTTTTAGACATTTCTTTTATTTTAATAATTATTTGTATTCTTATGGGCCATTCAAAATGTTTTTATTACTTTAACAAATGTCTTAGTTTATTTCAAAAATAAATAGCGAAATACACTCAAGCAACTCAAGGCGACAAAGTTGCATTTTTTGGCTCAGATTTTCGGTGGTACTAAATTATAATATTTTAACTAAAGCTTTGTTTTGTCGGAAGTGGGGTTTAAACCCACGAACGCCCACAGAAGTGGATTGAGCGCAGCCTCTTAGACTGCACTGCTATCCTGACATAACAGGAATGGTGGTCCAGCAGTAGAGAACTGAGACTTGCGGTTGTAGATCACGGGTTCGATTACCGGCATACAATCTTATATAATTCACACTTGTTGCATTAATTATATAGGATTGCCACTGTTCACAAAACAAATTTCCAGGGGATAGGCAAACGCATCCTCTGCGTACCTGAAGATAACCAACCCGCCTGCCCAGCGTGACAAAAATGATATGTCCCCCTTTAGAAATCTTTGCGGGAGGCTTGTGGTATGCAGTAGACGTCTATGGACTGAAACGATGAAAATACAAAATGCAATAATGTATACAAATTTAGTAGACATATATATTAAAATGTGCATTTAATATCTAATTAAAGTCGTTTGAAATGTGATCGTGATAAATAACCGATTGTGGTTGTTGTGAACTCATCGTAGAACAGCTTTTAAAACTTTCTTATCATAATTTTAAGTAACAGGGTGTCATTATAGGAGAGCGCGAATTGAATTTAAATCCTATCAAATTCAGCTTTTATAACATTCATCTCTTGAAGTATACAACTAATCACTATAGATAATTCAAAGTCCAATATAATGTGAATAAACTATTTGATCAATTATAAGTTGATATATACAGATAAAACAATATCACGTTTTTCATTTATATCGTTATACTTCAAAGAAGATTCGATAGCAATATATGAATATATAAAATATACATTTATAAACATTGGTTGCCACAGATTCTATCAACATTACTTTTAATTTTGAGTCTAAATCGTCACTGTGATGCCTATTTCGACGGACAGACTGTTATTTATTACATTCTAAAATGTTAAAGTTTGTCGGTTGCCATTTCTGGTCAAATCACTGTGCTAAAATTAATAAGACGAAAACGTGTAACTACGCAGGTTTTGACATGTTAAATTTCCTGGTAACTGCATTGTTTCGAATGATGGATCGGTGACGTCATTTACCATTGGCGGTTAGGGTCTTGTTCGCCATTTTGGTAAGAAAAAATTGATATAAGACAACCAAGGTGTTATTGCACACATTTTAATTTATGGAATGAATAATAACATTATTACCATTTTTTCTTTAAAAGTTATTAATAGACATGTTGACAAATACCAGTAATTAATAATTTTATTCGCCAATAGTATTTATATATATATAACTGTTTTATACATATATTATAATAATGATATACATTGACCAAAATAAATGTAATTATTAAGAAAATCTGAGAGGAAAAGAAAGGACCCAATCGATGGATAGGTCAAGTTCCTTCTGCACTGCACTCGTCTTTTTCAAAGCCATTTAAAAAGCAAGTGACTGTGACAGTTGGAGACATTCAACGTGGCCAACTCATGAAAGAAAAGTCGTCTTTGAAAATTAATATCTTATACTTACCCATTACTCATTTTAAGAGGATTCTTGGGGCGCAATAATGGACAAGGTTTTAAGATAGTTATTTATAAATATGTATACAATTTAAATGTATAGAGAATATGGCAATGGAATATTTTTAAACGGTACGAGAACAATTCTAATTAAAAATTCTTTCATATAAATGCATGGTTGATTTCTCATTTACGTAATCTCGTTGTGGTTGGTGTCTCATTCCTGCAATTTATATATAGATTTAATACTTAACATATAAACATCAATTAACTATTATTACTTCCTTATATATTTATGACGTTATAAAATCTCATCGCCGATAAATAAAAGGATATAAAAATTTTATAGAGCGTAAATGAGAGAATTTGTTTGGGACGTTTAACTAAATGCCATTTAAAAAGAAGTTCGCTTTTGCTATATTAAGTTTAGTAAATATATGTAATACTTATTGGCTCCATGTAATCCTCTAGACTAAAGTATCTGATAAAGTCCACTTCATGCCTCAACGGAGACACTTGTGGCCGCTGAAATCACTTAACTTTGTGGGAAGTAATTGCTTGATTTTTTTTTATTTCTAGATTTGTTGGACAGTCTTTTTTCAATTTTCTTTTCTTTGGTTTTTATGTGAAATCAATACGTAGATTTTTTATGAAAGTTTCAACATGTTTAATTTAATTTTTATGCTAAAGTTGTTTAGTTATATTGTTTTATTTCAATAAATGACAAGCTGTTTCTTCTTACGGAGGCGTAGCTTCATAATCGCATTATTCACAAATAATGTTGTTTACGAACTGTTTGTAGCACCTCATCGCAGAACGGACATAGAGCAACGGGCCAGAGTTACCTGAACCCGTTAAACAATGCCATTCTTTAGATATCCATCTAATCTTTTCGTTATCCGTGGACTCCCCGCGGTGTGGCCGCTTCATCACAAAGCAACGGGTTGACAGATCTCCACAGACTGACATGGAGCTACAATTTAAAAAAAATACAAGGACAAAGGATTCTGTCCCTTAAACCCATGCCTAATATCATTGTTTAGCATTTTTAGGCTGCAAATCTTATTTTGTGACGATTTTTGCAGCTGCACCGGACCGCTTTCCATAGTTTCAAGGAATTAGTTTTAATCACATTAGCCACGCTATTGATACACGAAATACGTCATTTAAGTCGATCCGTTTATGGGATTTTTCACTACAAAAACCAACGAATGACGTAATAAATACAATTAGCGAAAATGTTGAAGTTGTTCAAAATACGCATTCAAAATCTGATCTCACTTTTATTTTGCTAAAGCTTATCGATAAGAAATAACAATAAAAGGTAAATATGTGTAAAAATACGTACTTTTGAAATATGGCATAAATACCATATCTATATAAATGGCCGAAAATAACCATAAAATATATTATGTTATACTTAGTCTGCCCATAATACACCGTACTCTTTGGCCAAAGTTAATACAAGAAAACGCACAGCCTATTTAATTAGATAACCATAACCACGCAAAGATGTGTTTGCACCGAATTCCTAATTAAACCATTATGAGAAGGTTACATAATCAAATTTCTATGCAGTGGACCCTTGGATTTAGTTACTGAAATTATTTTAACTTGTGTAAAAAACCAAAACTGCCGGTGAATCTGATAATGACGAATGTGGAGATCATATTAAAGTAGTCACATATAAACGAATCTTTAGATTTCTTTTCTATTGTCAATGTTCACTACAATCATTTATTTATTTTAGCAAAGTACAGCTCAATGTATGCTCAATACACAAAATTAAAAAGGGGAATCCCCAACTTGGCAACGACACATTAATTAAACTACAGGCATTCAAAATTACAACAAATGGGTGAAATAAGTGTTTCCAAATAAAATTACAATATGTTTTAAATACCGTAGGAAACCTCTAGCCTCGCGGCTTGCTAGTTTTTTCTTTCCTTTTTCTCTTGGAAACTATTTTGTGTTCTATTTTTTAAATATTCATTAAATTCAGAAAGCATGTTATTATAGAATTTATTAACACGAGGTATAAATCGTGGTCGTAATACCTACTCTTTATACAAAAAGAAACAGTTTTCTTTATTATTATAGAGTTAAATCTGTAAATTATCTGATATTTTTATAAGAATTTAAAATATTAGTTTATCATTTCACGTGAATTAGTATTTAAAAAGCAGCGTTAACTCAAATAGGTTAAATCGGCCTAATAAAATCACAAGTTATGGTAGCCTGCAAAACAGAGTACATATTTTAACTAAAACTTTACCTAAAATGATCATCAAAGTAAATAGCGAGATAGTTATTGCATCGTTTATAATATTATCTAGTTTATTAAGAAAAGAAATCAAATGAAACAGGTAAAAGTGTTAACTATAAAGAGCGGTCTTGTGGAGTTTTAATATTATTTTTTATAACGAGGTCACCTCGAAAGCAATGAAGAGAACTATTTTAGGAGTTTCACTGCTAGATCGAATCAGAAATGAAAAGTTCCGCAGGAAAACCAAGTCCACGACATAGTCCGAAGACTTGTTCGTCTGAAGTGCGTGCGCGGCACATCGCTGGTGACAGCAATGGCCACTGGGGCCGAAATTAACGAGGCTTGGATAGCATAAGACCGATCATCGTGGCGATGTTTGGATGAAGCCTATGGTTTGCAGTGGATGTCTACCGGCTTTGAAGAAGAATAAGTAGAAGAACTGTTTTTTCATTCTCAAGTATCTTATTAATAGATATATATGAAGATTCGTTAATAAATAGTAACTTCTTTGTCGGCTAGTGCAAAGTTATGTACATTAACATAGGCATGTTTTTAATGAAGCACCGGCTTCAACTGGCTTCATTAACATACCGACGTTACGTCATTGCTTAACATAGTATTACGGCTCAATATTAAATTCAATATACGTTTTTTTTTTTCGAAAAGAACATGAATATAGATACATGAACATAATAAGATCGTCAGAATACTTCTACGTTATTCATTTTGTTCATATATTCAATGGAACATTTTTTTTCTATTTTAATTGACTTGTATTTATTATTTATGACTGAATATGTCGGGAAATGTAGGCATATTTTTGACTGATTTGAAATACATAGAATCATATGTGATTGCCAAAAGGCAAATACGTAATAATGATGTAAATATAAAGCGCATTGCTAATTTCAATCGTTTTTGTATTTATGTGCTAATATCTGAGGAGCTTTAACCGATCAATGTGAAATTGGTTTTATAATTTACTTTGATCTAATTAGTTAAGAAGCGTTACTAAGCTATGATGACTAAATACTATGATGAATACTATGATGACACTGTTTACTTAATACAAATACACAATAATGTTTGGTCACATTTAAAATTTCCCGTAACTGCAAAACAGTAATGCTTATGTGTATATAATGTGCGACGGCAATCATCAATACATTTTAGTGATCATTTTTTTTATCAGCCCATAAACGCCCACTGCGAGGAATAGGTCTCCCCCAAAGATAAATATGCAGGCTGGGATACAATAATAATAATCGCCACGCTTGGCAGGCGGGTTGACGATCGCAGAATGATATTATGGTACGCAGAGGACGCTGCAGTCCATCCTCTGGAAATTTTTTTGTGACTAACGGCTATCCTTTATAATTAAAACTCAAAGTGTGAATTATATAAGATTGAGATTGAGATTGTGTTTCGGAAATCGAACCGACGATATACGGTCGTAAGTCTCAGTTCTCTACCGCTGGACCACCATTCCTGTTATGTCAGGATGGTAGTGCGGTCTAAGGCGCTGCGCTCAATCCACTTCTGGGGGCGTTCGTGGATTTAAACCCCACTTCCGACAAAACAAAGTTTTAGTTAAAATATTATATTTTAGTACCACTGAAAATCTGGGCCAAAAAACGCAATTTCGCCGCCTTGAGTGGCTTAAGTGTGTTTCGCTATTTATTTTTGAAATAAACTAAGACTAAAAACATTTCGAATGGCCCAAAAGGTTACACATTTCGCTTTTTATACCTCTTACATAAGCTTTTCGATGTTAGTAGTAATAATGTAAATTACTTTAGTACAATAAACAAGTATTTAAAATTACTGCAATTAATTTAGAATAATAAGCGACAAGTCGTTGATGAGATTCTGATAACAAACTACCATAATTAAGTTTGATGTCATAAATGATAACATTGTAATACATGTTAAGAACTACCTTATGCAAGTCATGTAAAAGAGCATGTAACCCATGCAAGTAAGTCTTACTCTATTAAAAATTAAACTTAAAAAACAATCAAAGAAAATAGAGATACAGATAGAACACCAAACTGAAATATAAAATTGTATACCTATGTTATATGTAATTGTAATGCTTTTCAGTATTGTATCAAAATAGGTATTCATTATATTTCAAAGAAGAAAAATTAGACAGAAATTATTAAATTTAGAGCTGTCATTACGCCGTACTAATATTAATAAAAGTTTTGAGGCTTGTTTATACAATATAATACTGATAATTATGATAAAAATTATATATATATCTAGCTGTACGGGCATCATGTGCGTTTCTGAACATGTGATCCTTCACGGTTCATTAAATATGTTTTATTAAGCCACTGTGTAAATATAGTGGTTACTTTATTGAGACATGACATGATAAGACTAGCCAAGTTAAAATATAGCTGAATTGAAATATACAAAACATTGCTCAAAACTATCTCCTTCTCCAAAAAAAAACCAGCAGTCGGGAGACATAAAAATTTTATTCGACGTAATTTGAGAAATGACCATGACAATTAATACTAATACTATTGTTTTAAAAATTGTCTATATCGCTACTCGTATATTACGAATCGGAAAACATACTCGTATAACACATTAAGAAAAGATCGGAAACTCTATTTTCTTTACATTGTGATTAATTGAGTTTATTTAATTCTAAAAAAACTAAATTAACTTTTTGATTATTAACAACTTATAATTATTAATAAACGTTGCCGACGGACAGGGTTGTTTTGCTTTTCAAAACAAGTTTCATTCAATGATTGTAAAGGAAACAAAAACGCTATCTATTCACTTTATTAGAAAATAAAGTGTTCTTTAAATTCTAAAGTTAAAAGGACCCTTACCTTCTTGGTGTCTAACCCCTAAGTAAGGAACTTTACATTTTAAAGATTTTCTTCAAGGATTTCTTTTATTTACAGTTATACAGTACTAGTTAACGTGAATATGAAATATATAACCTATTTAAAATTTGTTCCGAATATTGCTTTTATTTCATATTTTTAAATACCCAAAGTTAATTAAAAATGAAAATAAATGCAATAAACCTAAATAGTATATTTATATCACAGATGCCTTTATGTAGCATCCAGTAATTGTTTTTAGAGGGAAAAATATGAAAAGTTCTCGATATGGATTTTTGATACAATATTGAGTATTAATACTTACCTAATATCAAAGATAGAAACCAAAAATCCAGAGTTATGCTACACTGGCGTGAGGTAGCACTGTAATTACGAGTGTTATCGATCGGCACAGATAACGTAAACACTACACTCAACGTATTAACTATAAAATAAGGCTTAATGTACCAAAAATTATAGCAATATTCTAAAAAGGTTTATCACAGGGTTTGGTGCATCGTTATAATTCCGTTTGAATGTCACCGCGGGTTCCGTAAACGCGGCGCGATTTTCTTTGCATCGATTCACCGATCGTTTTGTCACGCAATAATTTCGTCTTGTAAGATTGAAAGCCCTCGCGACGTGGATCCACCGACTCCGCTGAGCTTCTCAGCATGACTGCGAGCTCCCGCGACGCCGCCCCTCGCCAAAGCCGACATACTGCTTCTTAGAAACATTTTGTGAACGGGCCCGCTCCGAAGGCGCGAACGCAGCCCTACGCACCGCAGAAAGGGCGGGACGGCAGAAACTTTTTCCTCCAATAATACCAACCCGCACCGAAGTCGACATCATAGAGCCGTCTCTCTCGTTTACACACAACCACATAAATGTAAACGAAACAAAAAATATTGAGTTAATACCCGCATTTTTAAGTAGAAAATTTCATAGTGTAGGTGCCGTAATGTGTTCACTTTATCAGATTTACGTTGAAAGCTCGCTGTTAGCTTTCGAGGGCGCCACATCTCGCGGCTCACTCCCTCATACCTGTTTTATTTTAAGTTAAAAAGGGACAGATGTTATCGGGGAAATGTTCGAGCTAATGTATTTTCCTGTGGGAAGGAAAACACATGTCGTCACTTTTAATTTAATACGTGTCACGCTGAGTCCTCATGTCTCGCTTTGTACAGATCTTGAAATTTCTAAGAACAATAATGTTTTATATTGCTACGTGTCCCATAGATAACTATTTGAATTGTTTAAGTAACTTCGGCTACTACTGAAAAAACTTTAGTCATCTTAAATGTGGAAAAGTGTCACGTAAGTATAGTAAATCAAGCTTTATTTATTACATAAAATACTTTAAAAGTTGTTAATTAAATTAATTAAGAAAATATTTATAAATAAATAATTATATTTAAGATAATCATTTGAAAAACGAAACTTTTTTGTTAAATTAAAGACATTTAAATCGGTCAATTTTATTTGCGTAATCGCTTTAAACATACCGTTTATATTCAGCCATGTTAAATGATGAATCGAATTACTGAATCCTGTTTTTGTGGAGGTTGCAAAATCATCAATGGCATGCTCGAGTCCATTTAGATTCAACATGTGATATCATTGACTGCTGTGAATTGGAAAACTTTTTCTTAATTAAACTAACATTCCGAAGAGTTTATTACTTCAAAAAAATATTATCCGGCAATGAATACACCGTACAAGTACCACTATGGACTTTTATGTCTTTAAGATAGGGTTGAAGATATTTGGTTAATGTATTTAAATATATATATGATATTGCACACGACTGTATTCCGGCACGCCTACACGGGGCGGGACTTAGTACTAATTTAGATGGGGCGTAGATCTTGCTCTTGCGCATTCTTACATTCATCGTTAGCCTTCAATAAGAAATGCTTTGATTAATTTAATATATTTTTACTCGTATATTTCCTTCGCGCAACCATTTTTTGCTACTTTTGCAACGTGATTGGGATACAACATTAAGAAGAATTTCTCGTGTTGTTTTGTTTATCTTTACGTGTAACTTGCCACATTGTTTATACTTTAGTTACTCAATGTTCGTTACGCGCGATTTCTCTTATAACTTTCAACACATATAGAGATTTTCATTAACCTTATATTATTTAATTTCGAAGCGTTATAAATAATAAATACATGCTTCATTGTAAAAAATCACCGCTCTTATTTTATGTCTTTTTAATTTTTAATTTTAAAAAGTTGTCTAACCGATTAATGATGATCAATTTAATTTTTTTTTATATTTTTATTCATTGAAACGTACTGTGAAACATAAATCAAAACTAACTTTGCCTTATTATATATATATTGATTGATTTATCAAAACAGATATTATATATGTGTTTACATAAGCCTTTTAAATAATTTGTAAGAAATTAATTACTTTATTATCGAGAAAAGCTTTTTTACAAATTTACACTAAAACTGCAGAAACATAAATAGAAAATAAAATTTATTTAATTATGAGAATCTATGGAAATTTTACAATAATATTGAATTTATCGTTTATTGTGTTTATTATAGAATAAATTTACGAATTACATATACAACAAAGTCTTATAAGTTTATGCTAAATTATATTATGACTCCGAAATATGTCTTCTGCTTTGATGTGAACCTGGGGCAGAATATGTTGACTTGTATAATATTAATGTAACATAGGTTACATAGATCCACATAAAAATTAAACATATCGATGTTTTCAACGCGGGTTGTCTGTCTTCAGGTAGCGCGCATGAAAAGGTGACGTCGGGAACTCTCGGGACCCCGCTTTCTGTTTTGCGTTTGGGAACGTTTACATTTAAGTGGTCGAGAAAGTCGCTACACGATCTTAAAACGTAAACGTAGAAAATTAAGAAAATAATATTCTTTCTAAAATTTCAGTAACAATATATATATTTCAGATATAATATTGTGTTCCATATTTCTGTTTTATGGAATAGATATTTGTTAAACATATTGTTTATTACTAAAGTGGGCATATTGTATTTGTTTATTTTGTAATCTGTCAGATCAGTGCTGGACCACGATCTTGCCTCAAGTCAAGTGAGGTTGGCTTAACACTCGCTGACAAGATTAATAGCTTATTTAAGCTACTATTGAATCATTGTTAAACTACTGCTGTTCTAAATATTTTGATCGAATTACGACGATGACATAATGCTGCTGGAGTTCTACTAGCAGATCTAAATATTAGCTATATAGGCATTATTAAAGTAGTTTTAGGGCCATAATCGATAGGTACACAAAATATATACTTTTTATAAATGAAAGGGTGGAACATTGTCGAAATTTAAAACAAAACGGATAAAGTTTTCGGGCAACACAAAAACGGAACAATGAAAATAATTTCCCCACATGTTGCCACAATGCAGATAAAGCATGCATTTCAATAAACTATAAAATAACGTTATTATTTACCAGCGTGTTTTTCGGGAGTGACGCTGGCTACAAATTACATCGGACAATGCCTCCGCGGGACATCGACCTTATTAAATGCAGCCCACCAGATGGCGAGAGCCCTTCACCAGAACGCGTCTCCCTCCAAACAATACATTTCGAAAATCTATTAAATAATTCCTATTTAATTTGTGCTAAAAAATTTAATTACCTCTAATAGATTAATGACGATCGACGGTTGAAATTATGTATGTTTTAAACTCTAGTAAAAATCATAACATATAAAAGTTACATCATCCAATAGTGTTCAGTATTCGATCCTCTAATCTTGTAATACAGTAGAATGAAATAGCCCGAGCCGAGGCTCTCGAAAAGGCGCTCGAGTGTAGCAACCTATAAAAGAGGTTTAGACCAAGTGCCATCTACGCCCTGCCACTTGAAACTGCAAATGCCAAAATACGAAGCGCATCTAAAGTTGAGATCAACTCTTGGAGGTCCTTGGGAGCTACTCACACCAAAGAGCGTCCGTTTAAATTGCTTAAGAGCTTGTCTTCTCAAATCGAAATAAATACACAACCATTAGTTCCGAGCCTCTCGAGCTAACACACGGATCAATTGAGTGTAGGTAGTCAACCCTCTACAGTAATAACCATTTTTTTTGGATTAAACTCTCTTTGCTGAATAAATGGCATTTGTAAATTCCGCAGGTTCGAATCAAATTGTCAATGTCAATGTCAAACTGAAATAAAACATAAAACAAGTTATATACCAAATAATTATCTGCTCTTAATTTATTTTAACTTTTAAATTTTTATTATTTGTATAGAATACTAACCGGTTTGTAACAAAGACTTTATGTAAAAATTGTTACTGAATTTAATTTTAATCTCTGTGTCATTAGACACATAGAGATTAAAATTAAACTTATTATTACTTACTGTTAGTCATAATCTTACCTTAAAAGCGCTTCACGTGAGAATTCGGCATGTACTATGCTGACTATATGGAAGTAATACTATGTTTGGGTGTTATGCCGTCGTAGGTATGTTATGTATGTTAGTACACGGTATATATGTATATCCACTCTATCATTACATTTTATTCGTTGAGAACTGATTTTAAAATTTTCACGTGTTATATATTCCACAGATCATTTTAAAATTATCGTTTTAAAAACAAACTTATTTGTAATTAAATTGTAAATTGTGCATTACTTTATACAATGGATGATTTTTTTTCTGTCTGGTGATAACTATATATTTTGATACGGTCAACATAATATTTAAATGTAAATATTAGTGTAAACTATCTAAAAGTGTTTAAAAAATGATACCATTTATTAGAAAAAAATAATTAATGAGAGAGCGCAGATATGGTTTAATTCGGGAAGACGCTTCCGCATCATCTGTTTAAAAAATCTGTAGCTTATGAAATACTTTTCGGCCTTTACTGCTCTAACAATAGTGACGAGATGCTATTGATAAATAGTCGGTCATTTGTGACAAAATTTGTTCTTTTAGTAGTTTTAAATTGAATCTTTGGCCAAAAGATTTCTTTTTTTCGAAAATATCGTTTTGAATTGTGGAAACGGAGTAAAAATAAATGATGCAAATAGAAAAATTAAGAATTAATCATGAAATTCTGAAACAAAGAATTGTGTTTTGATCTTAAATATTATAATAATTAAATCAATCGTCCCAAATACGTATGTGATATAGCGACACATATATACCTAATGGCCGTTATTGTGTTTATATCATTGACGGTATTTACCAATATTTAAATTGCATTGAATTCTTAAAAATAACTTTAAATTTATATAACATTAAGTTGCGTGTGTAAAAAATATTTTTTTTCTTTAATATTCTCGGCGTATTATAAAAAAAGTAGATATTTTTTAAATTTGTATGACTTCTCAACAAAACGGATATGGAGTATTTAGCGGAAAATTGAGTTCGACGAAGCAAAGAACTATCCGTTCCAATTTTAGTTTTGGTTTGGCAATCGTAAAATTTTAATTGAAGTGGAAATATCCAACATTAGATTTTAAACCACATTGTTTTGAAAAAATTTTATACAGAGCGATTAGTTATGTGCAAAGGTTTTAAAAAAGAGATTGGAATAAATAAAAAAATATCTTTTTTTACTTTATTCCAATTACTGTGTATAAAGTAATCATTCTGAAATCTCAAATATTTGTATTAGAATACGCCATGCCGATAACTACTAGCACTACAAAGTCTAGAGAGACAGATAGTAAAAAGTAATATATTTAATATGTGCTTGTGTGTTTACTGTATTAAGTTAGTTATCATTAAATTATTTATTAATTCAGAAACTATTGATTTTTGGATAGGGCTTACCATACATCAATTGACAGCAAACGAGCTATACATTCAAATCTTTAAAACTTTCATCCCAATGACCCAGCTGTTTTTTTTTAAATAAGAAGTTATTTTAATAAATTAACTTAAAAATAACATTTTATTTTCAAAAACAAAAGTGTACCGTAACTGCTGTACAAAAGATTGTAACTGTCTGAAAACAATTGTTGGATTCAAACAAAACATTCTTAATGAATTGGCGGTTCTGGGAGGACACCTTGTCTACGTAATTTTCAAAAAAAATTTTTTTAATAAAATTTATTTATTGAATAAAGTACTCCTATACTTACTTTATTTTTTAAAAAGATTACTTTGTTATCGCTCACCCTTAGTTTGAATCAAACGTCGTTGATGTCTTATATAGGTCGAATAATGCGATCTTAACATATTAAATTTATATGTTCCTTTAAAACGAAATTGTAAAACAAACAAAAAACTCATCTGTAACATAAGATACATGCACTCCAACTGAGAGGAAATACTTCACGTTGTTGTAATAGCCAGGAGCAATGTGATGAGTGAAAAAATTGCATCAGTGAGGCGTTAAGCGTCAACTTCTTTTTAATCTTTTTCTTTTACACGAACAAATACATTTAGCAAACTTATTACTAAAAATATACTGTACTGGGAAACTTTGGTATTAGTTATTGCAGCAAATAGGCAGGCAGGGAAACGAATTAAAAAATGTACATAAAATATATACGAATACATAGAAATTTAAAACATTACATATACGTAGATATTTTTATTTTATATTATACCCAAGACTTTCTATTACGATACCATAAAAAGATGATTGAGATAGCAACTAACGACCGAGTGATAGTCTGTGACTTACTTATTTTCGAAAATATGGTGCTATTCCGCAATTCACAATGCTATGGTGGGTCTGTCGTCAAATTCAAGTCGCAATAAAATTCTAAATACTTATTGCTGTATACGTATAAAGGTTCGATAGTGGAGACTACGTTTCAGAACGTTTAAGAGGTTCTTCCAGGGTGGACAGACAACCATGTTAAGATCGTCGGAAGACGCTGTATGAAGGCTACTTCTGAACGATCTTATTAGAATTCGTCAAAGAAAGCGAGGCGCTTTCGATCAGTCTTATCAGATTCCTGCAGCGGAAGCCTATGTTCAGCCGTGGTTGTTCTAAATTTAAAATGATCACTGTCATTCCATTTGTAAGTCGCTATAGATTATCAATATATTCGATTAATAATAAGATAATATAACACCTCAAGTCGCATGTTAGCATAAACACAGTAATGTTTGGTTACTGAAATTTGATTTTTGATCGCAGATATAAGCTTCATACGATTCGAAGAGGCAGGCTTATGGGTTTCCTTGGAAGATCTCGAGCCCTAATGAAATTTATTTCACATTATTGAGATGTCATTTATGATGTCTCTTTGAAAGACGTTACAGAAGTAACTGGTTGCAAAGGAAACTGAGAGGGTCATTACTTCGGACTATTGGCCGAAATAGGTTTTAGATTTTCAGAATATTTTTGTGTTTTGTCACTGATTAATGCTATTATTTCGTTTTCATTTACTGTTATACGGATTAGATTTGAAGAGCATTAAATGAATTTATTTACTATTATTATATTAGCTCGACTTTATTTTGTTAACTGAATTGGACAAACAGACTATTAAGTAAAACTTCATATAACAAATTTCTATATAGTACTGCGCTGAGATGAATCCACTTACTTGTTCAAAACACTCTTCTCAATTACTCTTTGGCTGCAAAGATAGCAGATACTATCTTATATAATTTAAAGACCATCGCAAACGATACCTACTCATTTCTGAGGCCATCGATGGTTTTGTTTACTTGATGATCACCATAACCCAATACAGTGCATTAAAGTGCTTCCACAACGCAGTTACCTTTTGTACAATAACACTGCTACACGGTATCATTAGATAACTGTCCCTAATTTTGAAAAAAAAAGATCATTTAAAGATAGTCGCACGGAATACTCTCATCTCTTCTATGTACTGTGTTGTGCTAACATTCTCTAATAATGTTAACATTTACTGTGCAGTAAGTATATATTGAAGTGGCAATGTGTAAGCTACACAGGGCACTGAATAAATCACCGCTAGAGCCTTAGGATTCAGGAGTGAAGATCACGGACCGGCTGCGTAAGATGATGGCCCATAAGTGGGCAGACAACCTGGTTAAGGTCGTTGTATGCAGACTTCCAAGTGTGGACGTCACACGGCTGAAATTCTGATAGTGTACAATATACCTCATTTAAAATTTGTGTAACTAATTATTAGACCTTAAAATATAACTTATGATATATCTTTTAAACCTGTAGCGTAGCTCGCATGAAGTTTCGGCTTTAGTCCGTAGAGTTGTGTAAAACATAAAGCTATAAATAATTAACCGCAAGGATTCATTCCGTGACCGTTCATATCGATTGCTATTAGATCGCCGACAATCGGTCGTGGTCGACTTTTTACCGCGACGATTCAAATGAAATTCGATTCGGATGCGTAACGTTGTCGATCTACCTGTCCAAAAGAACTTTTCTATTTACAGTAAATGATATTTTAGAGAACAGAATTTATTTTCTTTCTTAAATTTTATGCTACAAAATTGGTAATGTTTATGAAATCATTTTTGATTCGTTTAAGCGAAAATAACTTTGCTAAAAAAAATAGGATATCCGTTTTTCTATAGTGTACTTTATGATAATAATAATGATAATAGAATATTTATTGCATACAACACACAAATATTGAAGGAATGAAAGACAAAAACAATATGATTTACAAAATAACAGTAAAATTAAACAAAACGTACTAGCCGTGCTAAATATGTTCAATTATCATGATTAAACATAACAAAAAAATTATGATGATGATTATCAAAATCGTCATTATTTCAGCCGGTCTAACTGGTCTTGTTGGAAATCGGCGGCAGAACCATAGATTTTTAATAGGACCGGTGTAAAGAGGCCAAAATCCAGCGTCTTCCTACAAATTTTTCTCGTCTATCCACTTTGTGAATGGTCGTCTTACGCTGCGCATGCAGGTCAGTGGAGTCCAAAGAATCTTAAGGCCCCAGCAGCCATGTTTTCTGCGTGCAGTATGGCCTGCAGTATAACAAAATATATTTCTTCTTATTATTCCTCTTTTCAACCGATAAGCTCCGACTGCAGAGCATAGGCCTCCCACAAAGATCGACACGATGACTGTCAAGACCACGACTTGTGATTTTCCGCAAGCTTAACTATTGTGACTATACTTAGTGGAGGGCTACCCTCTGTGGATGTATAAATGTATACTAATCATTATTAAGACCACAGTAGGCATTTACCTACTCGCCTGCCCACGCCGCATCTACCGACTGGTGGTCGCCAATCGATTGCACGAGCGATGATTTCAGATAAGCAATTCTTAGAGCTACGTCGGTGACTTCTTCTGAGGATCTTCTTATTTCCGATTCGATTTCTCCATCTCCATTACTCTTTGGGTGACCTTGAGCCTTCTCTCGAAGCCCGTCGTTAGCGACCACATCTCGGAAGGTATACCATCATAGGTCACAGAGCTTCGTCTTCAGACATTGCAGTAGTTTGAACGAAAAGATATTTCGGTGCTTCCCAGACGCTGCCCACCCGAAACAATACACTTAACAATAGCAAACAAGAATTAAAATTATTGTTATATTAAATTCGCAATTAATTAACTTTGCGAATTTTGAATTCATTCTTTAGCAGTGTCAATTTTTGCATTTCAAGCGGATATCGATTATAACAATATACTAAATTACGAAACATAGTATAGATACGAGCAAATATAAATATATCTAAAGAATAATTTACGTATAGAATTGAGTCATTAAATAAAACACTTATGCAAATTACATACTCATAAACGTCTTTAACAAGTTAATGTTATGTGATCAACTTATGGTCTCCTGATGTGAGATCAAGCATACGACTCAGCGGTACGTGCACGATAAAATTAAAAGATTTATCCGCGTGAGCCGTTTATGCATATAATATAATTTATTGCTAAAAAAATATTATCTATTTAGTATATAGAGGGTGATTGGTTATGTGTAGATATAAAGGCTTTAAGGGGTGTAGAAAAATGTACCTATAGCATATTGGCTGCCAAATATGTATGATATACCCTATCATAATACAATAAGAAAAAGCGTTTTCAAAATTCGGATTACCACATATTAAGATTAGTCATTGTCTACTACCTCTCTCTGTTATCAGCCTCCATTCCAGTTTAAAAATATATTACTGTAACGTTTTTCAGGGTAATTCATATAGGATTGTTGGAAATATATATAGCTTTATAAACTTTAAACCATTCCGCAGACAAACGATATACTTATTCACCTTTACATACTATTAAGTTTTGACACCTATAACAAATCATCTTGTACATAGAATAGTATTAAGTCGAAAACCTTTGCTTTCTATCAAAGTATAATATAGTATATACAAAGTTACCATGTATATAAATAAAATAAAACATAAGAAACCAGATCGTTTAATTGATGCCGACTCAGTACCTGATCATTATACGATTTGTAAGTCATTATGTCGGCTCCATTATTTGGATATTTTAATCAAGACGATCGATTGGAGTGTGTAGGCATAAAAGAAGGTAATTAATAATAAGAGATCGATTGAGCGGGCCGGTGTTGCCACATGCCGCAGCAAAAACCGACTGGAAATAGAGCGATTCGAAACGCTATCGGAAATAAAATGATGACTATTGCCACCGCGGCCCTTCTTGCTCCAATTTCGAATTGTGCTTTTTCTGTTAACAATTAAAAAAAGGGGTTCACAAAAGCTCGAAAAATCAGAGTTTCGTAGCAACATATACAAAATTAATATTTAAGGAAGGTTACTTTATAAGTAACTATTCATAAACGAAATTGCTATTTTAATCGTATAAGTTAGTGTTAACGTTCCTTTCAATAAAAAATTATTATCACTATCTATTAATCTATAGGACAGACTTATGTCCAGCGATAGATGTCTTACGCATGAAATGATGTTGATGCCGAATTTAATTTAATACTAATGATATAAATGTACAATAACATACATTTCCTAATAATGTAAGCGATGCAATGTAATTTTTATGACAATGGCGACTTGATGAATTCAGTATTATATCGTATATTATCGTATATTCGATATCATAGGTGAGCCAATTTTTTGTGTAGTGGATGGACATTGAGGAAAATCGTGTATATAACTTTTACCACGATAAATTTCTTGAAATTATTTAATCATTACCTTAACATGTATAGGTAATTATTCTAACACTAAATGGTCGTCACAATTCATTGATATTGGTATGCCTCTTATTTATCAGTAGAGACATCAATAGTGGTCACAGTTATAGCGATGGGCGTCACGGCGGTGCAATCAAACGCGACGATTAAGCCGACCATAGTTTTTCTGGTGCAGTTAAGATTAATTCAACTAGCAAGTACAGTGGGTAGCAAGTAGACCGCGCCCAATCGCGCGCTGCCGCCCATAAAAACGCATTCAAAGTGACCGCACCGACGCTGATCGAACGCGACAAATTGCCTCCATTTTCAAAACACACCGACCTAGAACGTACTTTCTTCCGATCTGTACTCACGAGAAATGGAAATCGCGACTAATTAAACGTTTAGCCCATTGCTTTCTGTGTCTAATTAAATTTACAATAAATCTTACTACAGTTTATGAACTTATTAATTTATTTTAGAATTTTTTATTTTGCTTTTATTAAACTTATTACGTCCCATGCACAGCATAAGACGTCTATCCACAAGATTTTGTAATGTTCTAAATAAACCTTAACACCGGAGGTCAAACGACTTTAACAAAACCTTTATTAAGAACTAGCTGCACATAGTTTTTGTGATTATTTGTAATTAGTATAGTAACATTCTTTAATAATGTATGCTTAACAATTTTACCAGTCTATGTTCAAAGTGGCCAGGGTAGATAGCGCGTAAAACAGACGAAGCTTCTGAAAAAGAGACCACATACAAACGCAGCGTTGGACTTTCACCCAAAAGGCGGAAAGATGACCTTGTTAAGATGTTCTGAAAAAGCTGGATGTAAGCCGCTTCCAACCGCCCTTATTAATGATATATGGGACATCCTACATGCTGAAATAATGATAATAGCTAAAGTATGTATTGTTGTATATAGTTACGAGCCACCCGTGGGTATAAACAATTTTTATTTAGTTTATATCTTACATCATTTTTATTACCCTTATCTTAAAATATAAATAATGGACGATTGTATTCAATGTTGTGATTGCAGACATTGAAATATGACAAAATAGTAGTTTTAACTACATATTACACAATAACTTAAAATTAGCTGTAATAAAGCGAAACAGCAGCTCAGCGTGCAGGACACAAGAAGGGCAATCAGAGGTAACTGTAATCAACAAGATCAGCGAGTCACCGCTCGGGAACCGATGCGGGGCATTAGGGTGTCGTTATCAAGATTGCGCCAATCAACTCTATTCAGATATTTTATTGAAAGTTTTCAATAATATACCTTAATTATTGTACTAGCATTGATTACTTTTTTTTGTTATTTCTAACGTTCCTTTTACAAAAATTAATTTTAATACAAGATTTATTCTCGCAATTGAAATAACAATGGCAACATTTTTCTGTTTTCTTGAGGTTTGTATTGTCATATAATACATTCGAATAGAGAACAGAATCTTACAAATCAATATTTCAATAAAAAGTGACTTTTCGGGTTGTTGTCACATAAGTTATTGTACATTATCATATTCTAAATAAATAATACACAGCTATCTTAAACAGTTATGAAAATGTATAATTTAATTCACTTAAAAATTAGAATAGAACAAAACTATGGTTTAAATATCTGTCAAAATGTTTTAAAATTAAAAAACAAAAACAAAATGTTACTCAAAAAGTAGAACCCAAAGCGATATATAACGAAAACGTAAAAACACTCATGAATTTATTGTGTATGACGGACAACATAGATAATATATGAATAATAAAACTAATCTCTTAACAATAATAAGAATTTTTTTAACATTTCACGAGGTTTAAAAAGAAAATATTTTTTCTTTTTAAATAACTATTTACGACAGAGCCGAACATCGGAATATCACTGCTTAATTGTATTGTTATACTAACTAACTAGCGACAGATGACCTGTGTTTACTGTAATGCTTTTGGATAGGCGATTGAAGTTTGAACAGGCGACGTACATTTAACCATGTGAAAAATACTTATTTTAAAGATGACACAACCACTCAACCACCCGCCTCAACCGCCCTCGCTGTTTATTAAATATAGGAATAAGTAAAGTCGTTCGTTCAAGCTATGATATCAATAAGACAAATTTGTATAATCACAACTTATCCGATATGCTGCTCAAAGTTTTGTCAGATAATCTTTTTTCTTTTATATCTTTATTGATATTTGTATAGTAAATAATTATTATCTCTAACGTAGTCAACATTAACATATTGCAATTGTTTTAAAATGCATACAGTATACCGTACAACTCAACGGTAAAATTTACGTATCTTTATCGCTTCCACTATTTCTAATATGAATTGAAAAAACATGTTCAGTAAACTAACTTATCTATTACATCACTACTGTACTAGCATACAAATTGCTGTAAACAGTTTTTGTTTGATAAAAATAATCGTAGTAAATATAGGTAGACATTTAACAAAAAAAAATGTTTTAACACTGTTCATTTCAATGATGTTACACATATTGTAGTTATTTATTTTTTTTTAGCTTATTTTAAGAACTAGTTCATGATCATCATCATTTCAGCCGTAACCTATGTTCACTGCTGGACAAAGGCTGCCCAATAGATTTCCTATGATTGAAATTAATTAAGTTGTCTGGCTTACTTGTGATTGGGCGTTCTAATATGAGCTTGCATGTTCGTGACTTCCACTCCAAAGCATTAAAGTGATGCTTAACTCCTTGGAGTCGTAATCGTAGCTGTAATTTATGCGCTCTGTGAGGTTTGCTCAATGACACTTCAAATTGTCAATCGGCACGGCTATGTTTACTTTCTTTCTTCTGCGGATCTATACGAATTGATTTCTGATTCGAAAGGCTCGCTAATGGAACTGGAAGTAAAAGGCGTAAGTCATCATTAGTAATATTCGTTGGTCTTATACCTTTTGACCTTTGGCACTGAGTGTTATTAGATGAAATGATGTTCCGTAGCTTTTTGAACCCTACCCAGCCGTAATGAATTCGAAATACGACTTACATTATTTAAATTTAATTTTAACTATATTATTATAGCATAAATAAGCTACAGTTTTTTTTTATTTTGTTAAAAATCGCCTCGGTAATATGAAATTTTATAATTTTACATCGAGGCAATAAAAATAACGAATCGCTTCCTTTACATTTTTTTTTGCAATTATGAGACACTATAATCGGGACCCTTTCCAAAAATTTTAATGTATTGCGCATGTAATGTTAAAGATTTATTATCAATGTATCGACTTCGAAACGACTTTTCGAAAATATAAAGCTGTGTAGGATTTTAATGTTTATATACTTTTTAATACAATAAAGGAGCATAAACTTAATGTTTTTAATAAGGATCGAAAAGAATTATCGTTTAGCATAATATAGTATTAAAAGAGTCTCTTACAAAATGCTATACTTTTAAATTAACGGACGACTTATAATAGTTTGAATTAATTTAAATCGCGTGTTTGTCAGTCTTAAATTAAATTTAATTGATTTGCGTTTTTTGAATATTTGTATGTGATATGTAGGTACCCTTAACATTAGCTTTATCATCAAAAAACGTAAAAATAGTTAATATTATAAATTGATTGGTGTATTTGTTCGTCTTGTAATAAACATAGTTCTCTATTACTGTTACATATTAGGCCTATATCTGTACGGTTCAACAAATAAATAATTTATTATTGTTCAATCTGTTAAGCATTTTTGTATATAAGTTTTGAATAAACTACAATAAGGCTCTTTGGCGGTTGCGAATTACGCGGCTATAGCCGCTAGAGGTAGGTCGGTGTAATACGGTCTCACTAGTGTTGTCGTAGAAAGGCACTTATGGGTTGAGCGAGTTTTTCCCGGCGTTATGGGCGCCCCCGCCGAGCTCCGCGGGACTCCAGCCGCCCCCACTTAACGCAATTTATTGCGCGATCCTTTAATAAATAAATAAATAACCGTGGAAAATTCGATGAAATACAACCATGGCGCGTGCTTCGTGTTCCAAAGAATATTACCTAAATAAAGAATTTTCTTTTTCTCTTATAGTTATAGTTTTATGAAATATTATCTTAATTTCGTGTAAGTCTGTATTTACGGTACCGCTTGGGACGGCATGATGTAACATTGCAGTTACTATTTGGCACAGTGTGAAAATAAAAAGAATGAAAGTTCTCGATGTCTTTTTTTACATGCATATTAATAGAGACAAACACAAGAAAAACAGAAAAATACTAAAACATTTCGCATTGTTTTGAAGTAAAATAAAAACTGTCATAAATTATCTAAACCGTGACGCACGAATAATACTTGTTACATAGTTACATGAAGATAAGCTCTATTTCAGTTGATATAATTAATATGACAGGTTTTGGAAACAGAAGTGTTAGTCCTCGTTTAAATCTGGAAGCCTGAAGTTATGTAGTGCGTACAACGTTCAACAAGTCGCCGAAAAAATTAAAGTATTTTGTCAAAACTCAAAAAAAAAATTTTGACTCAAATTAATCTTATTTTGACAATTATTATAGTAAAAAAGAAATTTTTAAACAAAACGTAAATTTTATAGATAATTACATTTGTGAAAGCATTTAAGGACCATCTGCGTAAATATTAACTTCCAGTTATAATATAATGTTTAGCAAAAAAGTTTTGTTCTGTGCATTATAGACCATTTACTGCAATAAATAAATAAAAAAGTTAATACGTCGTTCATGAGTCTGGGTGTACATATACAAAATAAAAACATGATATCTTAGACCTTTTCTTTATTTTTAAATTCAACATTAAAGTAAATTATTTAATAAATCTTAATATAACATTCAAGTATTTTTAGTTGTTTAAAACGTGTGGTACTTGGCTTGTTAACTTACCTATTTACATGGATGATTTTTAATGTATACATCAAATATTGGTAAATTTCATATAAAAACAGTAACTGTTGAGTTTTTCGCTGCTTATTCTCAGCACATCAGCATCACTTGCCATTTTCAAATAATTAACAATACAAGAATACATGAAGTGCGTGTAAAAGCCTCTACTTGAACAAAGAAATTTTGAATTTCAATTTATGAAACAATTCAGGAATATTATGTATTGTGAATCAGGCAAGTGCGGGGACAAAAAAGCAACTCATCTGAACCGCGTATAATACTTATTGTCTATAGGGAGTATCCATTACAGTGTTGGCACAAACGAATCCAGTACAAAAAGCACAAACTCATTAGCGAAGCCCGACCAGGAGCGCAAGAATTAATGAAGGTGAACAATAATTTAGTATTTAATTAAAAGTGCAGCCCCCTGCGGGGCCGCCTCCGCCCGCCGCGGCCGAATTATTATTTCTACATAATTTGTGAAAGCTGTAATTTAATAAAACTCCCTTCCCGAATGGCGTTATGATATTACAACGCGCAGAGTGCTAAAGGGTTGTCGAAGACAATCGTCTCGCCCTTGCGGATATTTCACTCTTTTATCACCTTATCCTAATTCGGATTTAATTCCTTATCGACATTCTATACCAGTCATGAAATAGTAAATAAGTAAAAAACAGAAAATACTATATTCAAGGTGATTAATAATAGGTGTAAAAGATTCAAAGGAGTGAACGCAGAGCTCTATTCAAAAATAAATGTAAGGAAAATAAAATACATGCAAATACATACAAAGATATAACAAATAATATAATAATATATTAAAAAAACGTTTACAAAATTCGAATCGCTACATATTAATATTAGTTATTGTTTACTTCCCATCCCTGCACACTTTGATATGCTAAAAGTTATTGGCGTATCGTATTCCAATAGAAATAATAACACATGTAACATATTTCAGAGTGACTTTATACTTTTTTGAATTTGTCTATATGAGGTCACTTTTTTATTAATTCTTCCAAATCGATATCAACTTCTTCAAAGTAATCTCCATCCGATAAAACGAACATTTGATAACGTTTTTTCTATTGCTAGAAACAGACGCAGCAGTCTTTTTTTCCGGTATAGCCTTCAAGACATACAATTTGGTTTTTATCTTTTCAATCGTGTCAAAATAGCGTCCTCGAATTGGCTTTTTGAGTTTGCTGAATTGCAAGAAGTTGCATGGAGTCAAATCAGGCGAATTTTTTACTTTTAAACAAAATGTTACTCGAAGACAATTTAGTGAAGTTAGGTTTAAAAATATTTCTACCATCAAACTGTACATTACTGTTTTAGGTTTAAAGATTAAAAGTAACGAATTCAAGTATTCTTTATTCAACTTAGGATAAATCGTCTCTTTTTGATCTCAAGATGAATCTTCCACCTGTTCGGATGATTAATACCTCAGATATGAGAAGAACAGGTGAAAGCAACTTAGCAGGATTTGATTTTGTTTAAAACAATGTAAAACTATTTATTTTTTCAACATTCAAAGCCTGGTGACGAATACATAATTTTCAAGGTTTCCTGTCTTCTATGAAGTTATTTACAGTGTTGTAACCCTTAGTATACAAACATTCTTTGATTTTTTTTACATCTAGCATAGAGCTTTCTAACCGTTATCTACGATCGTATTGTAAGTGTTATATATAATACCCATCGAAAGATTTACTAACTCAATGAAGTCGTGTTTAAGTTTATACCTTATATATATATATATATATATATATATATATATATATATATATCTTAAAGAACTTTATTATTTTTATTCCATGAGTAACACAGAAAAAACTAAGATCCTATTATGGTCCACTCTTGCATCCAGTCACTCCATGGAGCGTCTAAGTGACTCCAAGGCTCGTTCGTCTCTAAATCTGATGAATTAATTAAAAATTTCCAAGCGCTCTGCAATTTTCAAGCCAGTGCAGTTGCTTAATGCCAACAAAATAATAGCACTGGTCAATGACAAACAATGTTAATACAGTTTTTGGTTTAAACACATGGTACGTAGTAAAACCACTAGATTAAAAGGTTATTAAGCTCAACGCTTGTGCAGGGTTTCCGTTTTCATTTTTAGATAAAGTGTATCAACTATATATCTATATATCACATTCTCTTTTTTAGCATTTTCATACTATCTTTTGATATGAATTCCTGTGACATGATTTAATAACCTTTTGATTTTAAGATCTCATGCATGCGGAATCCTGATTCCGATAAAGGTGTTTATATTGAAAACAATACATCAGTCGAGCTTATACACCATAATAGCATTATTTATTTTCTGTAATAGCCATTTATCTGTTATAAAGCGTATAGTTGTCACTAAGGTAAGTAGTTAGAAGGATTAATATTTAAATAGTTTGATTTTATATTCACATCGTACAAAAGATTTGGTATAAAGTTTATTCTTGCTGATCAGCTAAAAATATCATCTTGTACTACAGCTTGTACTACTTCCTTAAAATGAAAGTGCTACGAGATATGGGGAGGGTTCTATGTTGGGATATTCTCTAGCAAAATCGAATCTGGAACGAGGAGATACGTAGACGGATGAAAGTAAACAAGATAGCTCAGCGGATTGGAAAGTTAAAGTGGCAGTGGCTAGGCCAAATCGCGCGTAGATAAGATGGTCGCTGGGACTTTAAGCCAACCGGTCTTATTTGTCTAGGGAAGGCCTATGATCAGCACTGGATGACGTTACTTGTAAATTCACTGGACTACGTCGGCTACTAAAATTTTTCCCCAAATATAAATTCATCTTCGTAACAAAGAAATGAGCGCATTATTAATGAAAATTAATTCACTTGCTCTATATTGTCCTTCAACGGTCAGACAATATACTGAAACAGTAAAACTACAATAAACTCCGCCGGTGACAAGCAAAAGTGCGTTCTCACAGGTATCGTATAAATGCACACAATACGCACATCCGCTGCCCCTGGCGCTAAGAGAATGCCGATTATTTTCCAAATCACAGTCATTATAGAACACACAAAAGAACTAAACGACTGGGGGACGTTGTAAAAGCATCGCGAACTGACTGGGCATTATTGTACCAAGAATACTTTATTCACCTCAGCAAATATTATTTCTTTAGTCAAGTTTAAGATTGCCAAATTCATAAATAATATATTTATAATCCGCGATCTATATAAAAATGAATCACCAGATGTGTTGCTAAGCAACAAGGATGGAACGATCAACCTGTCCTTTATATTTTTCAAATCTTGGTGAAGGCATTTTTGTTATAGCAAACCCCGTAATAATAGAGAAAAAATATATCAAGAAAAATAATAAGCACAACATTTCTTTTTAATACAAAGCACAGATTAAAGTAATATATAATCCTTAGGCGACTAATATTTGATGCAAAAAAAGCCACGTAATATATATTCAATGTTTAAGTTTGACAATGGTAACATAATCACATTACTATCATACAACAAATGCAGAATTTATTTTTAAAAGTTATATTTTCTTTATTATGAAACATTAAACCAATAAATAAAGTCATTATTCTTAAAACGTTTCATATATAAAATTTTTGGAATGGACTACGACAGGCAACTTTTGACAGTTTTGAGAATATCCGAGCATATAGTAGATAATATAGGTATATGGTTATAGAACTCGGCTATTTTGCAAAGTTATTTATTACAGGAATTTTAAATTAAAATGTTAAGTTGTCATCAAATTTGACTGCTATAATAATTTATGATAGCAAGGTAAATCTTGGTCGCATTCCGTTGCACGACCCTCTCGTTCGGAAACAATGAGGCGTTTAGTGAAATTTGAAACCAAACGGAAGTACACGGACCCCCGGGATGCGGCGATTTTCTTGCGCTCGCGCACACAACACTTTTCATAAATGCGTCAAAGAGAACATAGCCAGAGGTAACAAACTATAGTTCAATTATAATATTATCATCATATGAAATTTTATCTTCAACAAACTCTGTTGACGTAATTGCTGTTGATTTGTAATATATTAAAACTATCTAAAAATTGGTTTTTTTTTCATAGATAATAGATTTTTCGACGTTTAAACTTTTTTTTTAATCAAACTCAAAGAGGTGTTTATAATGTTTATAACTTAATTAATTTAGTAAGAATAATTGAGAATCTTCGTTTATTGTTTAAGCTGTATGTTTGTGGAATAAAATGGCTAATTCTCTTCCATTTTTCAAAAGGTTAGTTAGTTTTCACAACGTCATTGTATTATTTTGTGTACAATAATGAAAAATAGAGACATATACTCTTTGTTTTTCACTGAACACAATATAACATATGTTGTATTTTAACTCTGTATTTTATGTATTATCATCATAGTCATATCAGGCAATAACAGAGGTTGTATAAAGCATCCAACGGTTGTGTGGAAGAAATCGCGTAATGCGATCAGGCAGCCCTTTTAATGTTTATATCCTGTTGATGTACAGTAAAAAGTATATAAGCAAAATAAAAAATATATCTTAAAAAATCGGATCATCTAAGAAGTGAAATAGGTTATAGTTTTAATGTGGCTAAATTTGCAACCCCTGGCAAACTCCACGGACCGTTGCGTCGAGCTGCGTTGTCGACGCGAGTCACAGAAGTCGACTTCGCGCGGGGCTTTGTTCAAATATATAATTACACGCCGATTCTTTTATTGTCACGCACAAAATCAGAGAACATGCTCTGTTCATTTGCCCCTGACTTTTGACTTGAAACGTATTGTAAGAGGACGGTTAAATCTTCTCACGCGTTTATTAGCGCTGGATTAAGAAAAGCAAGTCTGTTAAAGAAGAAGAAAATAAGAATTAATTTCTCAAAATATTTAAGGACTTTTTTAAGTTATGAAGCAAAGAACAAGGCGTTGTTACTCATAGTATCCTAAAAATTTCTTTAGCTTAACGGCGTTCCTCATCAAACTAGCTATAGTTTTATTGAATACCATCGCTTGGCTGATCTAAGTTCGGTGGCCTGCCAATCCGGCAAAATGACAGCATGTAGCTGCCCAAGATGTGAAAGCCCTTATGTTCGCAACTTAAAAGAGGCCTTGGGATATACGCCCTTTCGCTCTAGCATCTTAAATCCGCGGAATCTGTTGATCTGAAATCTGCAAATAGTCTGATCCAAAGAGAAAAAACCGCTTGGCAATAAGTAGTGCTATTTGCATTGTAAGCCTCTAGTCAATAGTAAACATCGTTTACTGAACCTTTTGTTCTTGTACAATTTAAGCTTGAAAGGGTATCGAATAAGTGCAATCATTTCTTAGTGACTTAATTTCAATAACACCCGATAGCAAATTCCATATGGCTTGATTTCTTAAAGAATGATCACTCAATGGCCATTGACATTAGCGTAAAATAATTTCTATTCAAATGCAACACTTCACGAAGTCGAGAGTGAATGCCATATGCTTACATTGTAAAGAAGTGCAAGTACTTTTACTCACCCCAATTCGAATTCATGTCACGTGCGCGTAAGTACCGATGTTAATACCTACTTCCGTGCCCATTTCGACTCTTGAAGATTCACTGGTTAGAAAGACATTTAATTTATATTAGGAATCATTTTAATATGTAACTGACCACCTGTTCTATTTAAGAAATATTTATCAAAAAAAAACACGTTACATTAAGATTTATAATAACGATGTTATGACTTTTTAATATCCAGCATTTGAATTGTCACTTCGAAAATATCACTGATCGTGTTTTGATAATGCTATCAATTTATATTTTCTGATGTGTAAAATCTTATTCCTTGTGCCATATCCTTGTGAAATATCTTACCTATTTTGAATAATGTAAATAGACAATATCATGTTTTGATTACCCAGAAAACAGCCACTGATTAAGTCTAAGTGCGGTCCTCGCGGCCACCCATTATCATATCATCGATGTACACTGTTGCACATTGGACGTGGCGAAAATTTTCACATACGCCACATATAAATCGATATACTAAAGGCTTATTGAGTTACAGCCCAAGCCGAAGTCCTCTCTCACCTCCCACTCTTGATTGTTCACTGAATGTAACCATTTTCTAAACGACTCGAGAACTTAGAGGTCAGCAAGCTCTAAAACTGCTATAAAATCTATATAAAGACCCTGCCGGAGGCTCCATCGAAACCCCTCGAGCTTAGTTATTAAAACGAAGGTTCTGCTAGCCACTTTTTAGTAGATAACCATCCATCGCAAAAGAAAATTAAAAAGCCTTGTTAAAAATTAAAAATACTTTTATTTTTCCACTGTATCCCTGTACAAAAAAGCCTATATATTGTTTAAATGGTCATTGTTATACAGCGAGATGTTTAACATCTCAGTCTATTAATAACACACATCGCTCAAAGAGTTTTGGTTGTAATCCCAAGGGCTTAGGAGAATTAGTGGTTACATATTATTTATGAAATTATGATCCTAGGATGTGATGGTAATCTTGTAATGCTATGCTGTATCATCAGAGAGTATTCACACAAATTTATTCACGATCCTAAAGTTGGTTACCTCTGATTAAACTCTGCACAAATTTTAATGTCTATAAACAAATGTTCAAAGTAAAAACTTTCTACGTACTAGTGCTAAACACACAACATTTCTTAGCTAAATTTTAAACACATTTTAATTGCATTTAAACTATTCTTAAACGTCTTGCCATAACATATCTAAAATAAGTAATAAATTCGCAACTATGTCAGTTATGTGCTTCAGTTATGGAATTAATCAAATCCTGTTATCGTATCGTATTAGTGATGGTCATCTAGTAACATAAAAATATTAATTGTGTATTACACTTTAAAGCCCAATAGAATTTAAATATAAATTTCGCTCTTCTGTCAAATATTTGTTTACAGTACAATTAATGCAGACACATGTAATTCGGAGCACCGCGGAACAAGATTTTGTTGTATTATCGACCATTGCATATAAAATAAATAAGACCACCACGTTAACCATATAATCAAATATGCGATGTTGAATGAATTCAAAAACTGGCATTTTTTTTTTACCGACAAATATAATTTGTTTGATTTGTAAAGACTGAATGGCAGCAAGTACGTCTGCGCGTCTCGTGCGCAAGCGACGCATTGTTTGTTGCTCGCGGGTGTCCACGGAACCCCGCCATTTTCTCCACAGGGTTCTGCTAAAGATCAACCATGTTAATTTAGAAGTCACCAAGTGTGCCGTTAAAAATTCAGAATAGAAAAACTCTTTCACTGCAATGCATTGTAAATCACAGAATACCAACAAAAAAAATATAATAATAATGTTTATGTTTAAATGGTATTTTTATTTCGTTTTTACAGCTGTCGGAGGTTTGTGCTATAAAGATTACATAACTGAATTTAATTTTGATCTATGCTCAATACACACAAAAGTTTTCTTGTTTCGTATGTTGTTGTTTATTTTTACATAGTTTAACTTATTAGTAAACTATTTTTAAAATAAAATAACTCTTCCCAGATATTCAAATTATATTAATAATACATAGAAAAAAAGAGTTTGAAATATTCTTTGTAGTCTTGTCTTCAGAATTATTATCATTTCAGCCGTAGGACACTGATGGCCAAAGGTTGCTTATACATTTCCAAGAGGACGGGTTGGAATCGACTGAAATTGGGCGTCTTCTGATTACCTTAACTGTCGTCTGTCGAACTTGTAATTATAAATAAAATTGAAAGACGAACGTATATCTCGAAAATTAATTTATAACATTTGTTTATATTAATTTAAGGGACTTATATCAATTAAATTTAAAGTGTGGATTTTTTTATTCACTAAAAATAATTTACTTAAACAAATTACTGAAATAGGTTTAGGAATTATAATCGCAAATCGTGTTTGTCACATAGTTATCTCATGGAACTATTTTCGATTAATTTCATGGAACATTTCGTTGCGTACTTATAAAGGAAACCTAATGAAGACAAAACAAAATCTCAAGATATTTAGTTCATAAGACAATGTAAAACTCTACATTTTTTTATACTTTGCACATAACGGAACGATTACACACTGTATAAGAAAATAAAGGCTAGAAATTTACATATCTAATATGAATGGAAAAAAATTTAAGCTCTCTGTAGTGTTGAGAATTTATAATGTATTTTATACTTTTGTTAATAAAGAAGTTTATTAATCTACATCTGTGGTACAAATTTCTTAATTAGACATAGTTTCAGAGTACACATTGTGTATGTTAATAAGGTTGTAAAATTTTTACGAGTTTAAGTATTGGTTATTTATAAATTAATATTCAAATAATTTAAAACTTTTCCCCCGTAAAGTCGTATTTAAATATTTAATAGTCGCATTACTACGATTGTTTCTATAGCGTAGCATGTTGAGTAGTAAATTATATTGTGTTTTTATATTTGGATACAAAAGTGGGCCCGACAAATGCTCGGTCGCAGCGGGACAGCGGGCGGCCAACGGTCGCCGCTTCATTGCATAAATACTACAAATATCACAACTTGTTGTATTTCAATGTTCCTTATAAATACAAACAATAAAATACACGACTTTTTAATATGTTACATAAAAATATACGCATTAGCTGCTCACTTGTCAGGAACTTCAGGATATTCAAGATATGATAATCGACAGGCACGCTTAAATAAGACGACGGACATTTGACCGACAGACAAATTGTAAAAGTGACATTTGGGCGACATTAAGAAGAGAGATTGATGGATACATAAATATTTATGTTATACCAAAATTACACTTAAAACCATAACAAAAAAGATAGACGAAAAAGACGAAAACACTAAAACATTTTGTTTTGAAAAACGTATGACGAAAGACTAATTATTAATTGAAATATTTCAGCAAGGATAATTGATATGTGTTATGAAGAGTCGTATAATTTCTCTAACTTTAATGCACTTATGGATTATTATATGCGATTAGAGAAGTGAACATAATAACAAAAACAAATAACTTTACTTATCCTTACCTACCAGTATATAGATATTTACGGTAAGGACGCGATTCGGTTTCTCACCAATCGCCAAATGACCATTTCGGTGATACGTCTGTTGACCAAAAGTACTTCAATGTTAGGAATTTTTCTTTATTATTTTCACTATAAATTAGTCAAAGAAAATAGAATAAAAAGCATTCATTCTAAGGATTCCCTAGTTAAAGATAGAAAATGCAATGGGGTGAAAATAATATCTCAGCCTAAACCGACACTCCGTAAGAAGCATTGAAATTTCTTTATTTAATCTAGGGCAAAAGTTCTTAGACTTAGGCTCAACAAAGACAATGGAACTGACTGAAAATGCCCACGAAGAAATAGCATCTGTTATATAATAAAAAGTTGACCGTTTATCCTAATGCCATTAGCAAACAGCCGTTGGTAATTCTTTATTTTGTACATGTAGAATATATGTAAACTAATGTTCAGGTTCCATAACGATATACTTCCGACGGCAACAAATTGACAAATTAATCGCACTTTTATTAACGTCGCCGTTATTATTGTTAAGAGCTACGGAGAACGCTATAAAGATACATCGTTCTTTAGTGTATAGGATCGGTACTGTTCGAATAAGGTTGTTTAAAATATTGAGGTTTTTTTTTTATCTGAACAACGAACACATTAAACTAAGGCACGCTACACAAGTCCATTGCTATTACCGAATGGCGAGTTCGATTTAATTTCCATATATTTTCGAAGACCTTTTTAACTACTACGCTATTGGCGTTTCATAATAAGAACTTAATTATTTTAACATAATTTTTAGCAATAATTATGCATATATATATATACACACACACACATTTATATACATATATATATATAAATAAATATAAATGTGTGTGTGTGTGCATAATTATTACGTACATTAAATAGCAGTTAATAACATAAGGTTAATGTATAGATGGCCCTGTCAGTGAACTTTTAATAACAACTAATAATACCTAAAACTACTAATAACTAAAAAGTTCCAACCGAATGGCTTGACCGCAATATGATGTCAATATTTTTTTAATTTAGTTTATCCCTCAATTCTACATTCAGATTAGTAATAGAAAGAAAACATATGAAATAGGTAAATCCAAACATCTTTTCGCAAACAGCGATTTCTTTTAAAATAAAAACTTTCGATTTTATTCTTTTCAAACGATCTAAACGTGGAGTTCGTGATTGTGATAGTGCCACTATCCAAATATATCCTTCTTTCTTCCATATGTAGTCTCTGTGACTTCAACAACAATCCAAACATATTTCTTAAAAGGATCAGATTCAACTGTAATTAAATAAAAATTAGACAAAAATGACTATCGTTGCCATCATTTCGTAAGCATGCCTAACTAAACATCAAGCTGAAATCGACAGCAAGTAGTAACTAGCAAAATGTCTTTTATTTAGGCTATGGTTCTTATTATTTTCTTGCTAGTGGTTGATTTATGGGGCACTTTTAATATGTTTATAATGTATGTAAAAAGCTTTATACTAGTATGGAATGTACATTATTACGTAAGATACAACTCTCTTCGTGTATACATATCTATATTGTCTACCTAATTTTTTGGAAAGTCCACAAATGAAATATATATAAAGATATACTGGGTGAAAGACGCGGCCCTAAAGAGCAAGAGAAAACGGGAATACGAGAGATTCCCCATTTCCTTCGCCAAGCGACAGCTCAGACTGGACACGCTTGACGAATGGAATAGGAAGGAACGACGGCATCCACAATGCGGAAAATTTCCCCGGATACCATGTCAGCCTGCCACATACATGAAAAGTTCAGCTGGGTACGTGTCTGGTCCAGATGCTCACGGGACACGGGGGATTCTTAGAGTACCTGTACTGGTTTAAACTCAAGGTGTGTCCCTCATGCATTTGTAACCGGGAAGTCGACCAGACCGTGGAGCGCAATACCTCCGGTTGTTCTGTGTGGGGACCACTTCGCCTTGATTTCGATGCTGAGAATAAATAAAAGAGAAAAGTGTCGCCTCCGACGTAAGCAACGACGAATGTCGTCCTATATTTCTAAGGTTCTGCACTACTTGTGCAAAAAACTATTGCTAGGAACAAAAGCAAGGATAAAAATAAAGGGTCGGGTAAACAAAAGTTGTAAATAAAGAAAACAAGAAAATCTATGCTGCTAAATAAGAATAAATTTGAATAACAATGTAAACGAGGAAAGAAAGGCAACATTTGAAAGAAGTTAGAACGTACATAATGAAAGATTTTGTGAAGAATGTAAGAAAAAGAAAGAATTTGTAAAAAAAGGAAAAAGAAAGAGTATTAATAATAAAAAAATTATTCACACCAGCATTGTAGCGTCCCTGTCCCAAGCAAATAAAGAGAAACGAATATAAAAAATAAAAATAAAACATTACTAATAAAATTGTGTAACTAATACATTAAAAAAGAAATACCATTATTCTTTTATAAATATGTACCTGTATAGTTTTAGACAGACATATACAAAGTTCGACGAGTCATCTAGTTATCTAATAAACGTCATCGATTTAACAAACAATGTATTCTATTGTGAAACATCGCGGAACCCGTAAACTCTGTAGGTATATATAAATACAAGTAAAACGCGGGGGGAGTAATTGCGTCCATAAATATCGCATCTCGGCAATTTATAATTCGCTACGGCCCATCAATTACGGAGGATCGTTATTCTATTTTCACCTTTACATTATTTAACAACAAACCGAGTTTCGTGGGCGTGGGACTCGACACGCAGGGGCGAGAGGTCGCTGTTATGTATTACGATAGTCGGAACAAATGATCGAATGGGAATACAAAATACCTTTGTCATAATTTTCCTTTTCTGAACAACCGTATATAAGGATTATCATTTTAAATAAACCTCAATTATCAGTTAACGTCTATTGAAAGATACTCGTAAACCTTCTTTAATACAAATTCTAATGATAACCTCTTTCAAACCTATTTATAGAAAATTTCTTCCTTTTTTGATTATGAATCACAAAGGAGAAACAATGTTAGTTTAGATTACCAGTCACAGAAGAAAAGATGAACACATTTATTATATCGCGTTTTATTCATTTTTTTATTATACATTATTATTATATACACATATTTAAACGTTTTCATTATTAAGTATTATTTATATTGATCAGTTATAAAAGTCATGAGAGCACTTGCAATCGGTATCATTGTTAGATCTTGATTGTTTTTATTGTTATTGTGATTCATCGTTCATGATAATTGATATTTCAATAAATATTATGTAACCTATGTCTTCTTAATGAACGCAAGCTCCTTCAGCTGCAACGTGGTTTATTATTTAATAAAGAGCTGCGAGATCACCTGCGTTAACTGGTTGAGAATAATTGTTTTTGAATTCCCGCAACACGCAATGTATTCGAAATAAAACGAGATATTTAAATTTTTCTAATTTTTTGGTATTGCTTTAGTATATATTTATTTACTCGCAATACTTGACATCATATCTCCATTTAGTTTGTACTTAAAGCTGTTAGCAAATTATCGCATAAAATCTTTAAATGCAATAGTCAAATCTTCTAAATGTGTTTAATATTTCACGTACTAATGCATGAAGAAATAGAGTGTTTTGCACTTCTAACGCTACGTTTTATTTATTAAGGATTGTCAACAAAATTAACAAAGTTATACACAAATACAAAGCAATTAAAAATACGGGTACTAATTCCAACCAAAATAACAGGCAATGTCATGTCTATGCACAGCTTACATAAGTACATTATAATTATAATTTACAAGCCTTTATTTAGAGGCCCAATAAGGCAGTGTATGCCAATTTTAATTCTCTTTAACGCATATATATTTCTGGATATTAATTATAAATTTTGCTAATATATATAAATTCATCACGCACACAATCATTGCTCCCGTTGGGCGGACCGCTGGGCGTGGTCAGACGAGATCCTCCCACTGGCGGGCCCTCCTCGAAACTTGTCTGCAATTAAGATTTTTGCCTTGAATGTATTTTATTACTTTTATAAAAGACTAAATTTTATCCGAAGTACGTTCGTGATAAATTTGCCAAAGCAATTTTCAAGTCAAAAAAATTATTTTATTTATAGTCATTTGCTTCTTTTCACATACAAGTTCTTAAATGTTGTTAATGTCGATTTTTTCCACAAAAATCCGTTCTTATAAATGCAAACAATGACCTTTTTATTAGGATAGAAACAATTGAATAAAAAAAAAACAATGAGTGGACTAGAACATTGAAGTAAAATATTTCAAATTTATCAAGTTTAAATACATTATATGTGACAATTTCACAGTTTTCCTTATTATAAAACGAAGCCAGGTATAAAACGTCGTTACCAAACGTCTAAATTCAATAGGTTTACTATGAACAGCTGTAGTCCAACGTTATGTATGAATTATTGTTTTTGCCAAGACCTCGGCAGCTGTAATGACGGAGTCAATAGGTCATTAAATAGATAAAACTTTCAATGAAAGTATATCTTTATTAAATACCATCTTCAGTTTTTGGTTTTGTTTTAGGTTTCTTAAGTAAGAAATGTAACTAAAGACTGCTGCTGTGGGTACAAAAGAGGATAAGGTAAGAGTGAGATACAACGGTTACTGAGGTATATGTTGCATTTGTAAATTGGGGGTCGGTTCTTGTGTATTACGGGTGAATAGCCCAAACGCAGGTCCCTGCTCAATTCTTCCTTCTACTTTCACACCATGAAGGGTCTATCAAAACTGCTTATCATTTAAGCCGTAGGATGCTACTGGAAAAAAAAATCCTTCGTAGATTTTCAATATTCGGTTGAAGCGGCTTAAATCTAGAGTCTTTAGTCATCCTTGACAACGCCATCTATCTGCAATGCGGGTTAACGTGGTCTCCACTCCAGACTAAACCTCCAGTCACCATCTGTTCTGCGCGCTTTATGATGTACCCACTTCAATTTTAACTTTAGTTTTAGTCTGCCAATATTCTGAATTCGGATTCGATCTCGCCACGTAGACTGCGACTAGGCGGGCGACTTTTCAGTCCTGTGAAGTAATATTGTTACGGCTCGAGCTGAAGTTCCTGGGTTCGGTTATCGCTTTTAGAGCTATATCTGATAAAAATACCGCTTTATAGGCATTGAACTATTTTTTTTGAATCACATCTTCAAACCTCTCCCGAAGTGTTACAAACTTGTAATGAACTATTATTGGCTACTGTATAGCCCTCTTTTGTCTTAAAATAAATTGGTAGTACTCTTTAGATTATAATATTGTGCCTTGGTTTAGATAAATAACTAAATGCCAACTAGATTCAAATGTTAAACCCGAGGTAAACAACCTAAATTACAAATTACAAAAAATGGGGCCATATAGTGTAGCAGAGAACTCAGGTAGGCAACTGTTCTTATATTTAGCTGACTTACCAGACCCCATAAGAGATTTAGAATTGTAGTCTATGATTAGTACCATTTTAGTTTTTACAAATTACGTTTAGTTTTCTTTTTAATATCTTTAAAGTTATTTTTCTGTTTAATTCTTTTAAAATAGTTAAACTAGCTTTTCTTTTCCATCACTAAAGTAAAATCTAAATTATTAATGTATTATATATAACTCGTTACCTAATTACCTACCCTCATCTGATATTAGGGATGGAGTCTGCCCCTTACAAACAATGTAGCAATAACTCGTGTATTATAATTTAATCAAAAATAAAATGTTTAGTACCCCTTAGTATATTAAGTTCGACGTTTGAATTTAGGTAGGTACCTAAAACTAGGAAGATATATATGAAATCAACTGCTAGGTACAAATGAGGATGGTAATTACGCAGCAGTTTATAGGCAGACACTAAGATAACTCTTCCGTCACGCAAACAGAAATTATTGAATGATTTCGTCATAGAATTAGCTATGATTATTCCATGGAATCTAAATCTGTCAAAATGATTGCTTTGAAGGAATATGATAAAAAGTAATTCGTTTTTTGGTAAATGCGTAATGCGATTGGAAGGCCATTTAATTTTGGCAATGACTGCTAACAGAAGGCAGCCCCCCACTCACAGTAAACAATGTATTCAGTAAGACCATGCATGTGTGCACATAGTTGTGGCGCGTGTGTCGACGGGAGACCGCGACATGCGGTCCGGACCGACCGTGGAGACCACCACTTCACTATCAACGACTCTTCACACGTATTATACTGAACGTGCCGCAGCTGCCACATAAAGTGATCTTTTTGCGTATTTACATACATGGATCTTATGTATTAGCCTAAATATTCTATGCAAAGTTTTCCTACGTACCTATGAACGAATTTTTATATAACATTCATTCTAAAATTAATGAAACCGTCTAGAGTGAGGTAATTAGAAAAAAGGCGCTAATAGATGTTTGCGCGTGCTAGCCAGCTACGATTATTTTTTATCATCTGTACATCATTACATGTTTTGTGGTCTGCGTGAGTTAAAATTCTATCAAACATAGGAACAAATATAAAACAGACGTTCCGTGCATGGCTAGACTCATTGTTCTTCGCTCTAACAGTCAAAACCAAAAAAAATTCTTTTCCAGAATTTCTATTTTTAAGATATTAAGAGGCCTCAGTAATCCCTTAGGATCAGGAAATTTATGATTCCGTTCTTTATTTTATTTCTCCTCTTTACATGAACTATATTTTTTATGATATTATTATAATTTATCTATAGTAAATATTTATTTTTAGTTTCTTTAAGAAAGATATTTCTTGTATTTTAAAATAACAACCGTACTTTAAAAAAAACATACAATACGTAATATAACATTTTAATGTTGTAAATTAAAAAATAAGAGCAAAAATAAACAACTAAAGATGAGACAATGCGAATTGTCTTTAAGCACGATTACTGGAAGTTGACAGATCTTTTACTCTAAATCAATGGCATGCGTCTGTAATGTAGAAATCTTTACTCGGAAGTACAGGCTGAACAAAATAGTAATGCGCACACAATACGAGTAAGGAACAATATCTGCGCCCCAACGTCTTGTTTACGAAACATTCTTTATATAAAATCTTACTGTGAAACGCATTAGCCCACCGTGACCGGGCACACTGGACACTGCAACTCATAAATCACTCATCAATGACTAAACGACCCACAAAGACACGTCTTAGAAATCAATGAAATGATGCTGCCGAGATGGCAACAAAATCCTTCCCGCAGATGTACTGTTACATCTCAATTTATCTGGAATACAAATTCACGTGTACTTATTATAAATAATATCGTCGATATAAATTCTTAATGTTTTGTGTATTTTAGATAAATAATCATTCCAATGACGAATATTACCAATTTCATTCTTGTTGAAATAATTAAAAGATTATGTTAAGAGAAATCTTATACGTTAAACGAGAATATAAATTATATATTATCACTTGATACTCAGCTAGTAAATAGTAATATGTAAAACCCTTTCTCACCTTTTAAAAGGTGAAAATATTACAAAGCAATTAAAAATATTTTTATACGTCCAATTTTTTTCAGAAAAACTTGCTTAATGATGCGTGTATTTCCACTGTCACGAGAGATCAAAGTATAAAAACAAAGTCTTTGTCACTTAACTTATTTTTTAGAGTTCATTGAAATATCGTTGCCACTTTAATACAAGTTCAAAATTTTTTAACTGTTACAGCTATAACTCATTCGAGCAATTGTCTTAAGTTGTAAAAAAAAGTTTTATAATATTAATCAGTACAAAAATATAGATGAAGTACAAAAGCTTTGGAGTTTATTAAAAGTGACCGAGAAACTATCCTTATTTACAATTTTTCGAAAGAATATTTTTCGAGTTTTTCATTTCAAACTTTGAATACCAAAAGTTGCACACTAATTATGATTGTTTTGTCGCTTACAACGAAGGTTACTCTGATGTAGTTTAAAATATTTTTTTTCCACTATCGCTTTAAGGTATTTATTATTCACTTGTGTTTCTAATCGTATATGGAGCTGGTTCTGATGATCAAAATTTTCAGAACGTTATAGCTAATACATCTCATTGTTCCATTTAGCAGTTTCCGCGGCAGTAATTCTACGATGGTACATTTATTCTAAAGCGGCACGAAAACTTCATTATTATATAGTTGTAAAAATCGTTGTTTTGTCAGATTAAAATGAAATGAGCAGATTACTAAATCGGCTAATTTACATTTTTGTCCGTCTCGTGGAACTTATGTTAAAAATCAGGTATGAGTAAGAACTTTATAAACTACACTACCTCGATACCATAAAGTAAATTATATTATACTTAACACACTAAAGAAATATAGTGTTTATGTATGTAAATTACTCTGAAGTCAGTTTTTTTATATTTATTATTTACGTTGATCTACGAAAAGCTAATTATTTTTGACAGACGAACTTTGTCGCTTGTATCTAGCTGGAAATAGATTTCAAAAATTCCACTATAGACAATATAAATATATATATAGACATATATAGACTTTTCGCATCATCGTCATGGCTTCAGTCGAAGGACCTACTCAGCTTGACTGACCATGCTCATATATTTACAATAGAGTCGGTTGGTGGTGATCTGCATCCAGCATCTTAAAATGATCTTTATAACCTAATTCACTCCAGTATCTTACGGTTCCAACGGCCATTTGTTCTACGCACTATACGTTGTACACACTGCCACTTCAACTAGCGAATCTGCTGCGTTATATCATGATCTCTTCATTTCTGGTGCAATTCCGTCAAGTAATCCCGAGCATAGCCCTTTCTTTTTTGAGCGACTATAAACTGTTGTATTGAATATATAAATTTCATAAGTAAAGACCGTATTGTAGACTCCTATTCTTATGTATCAAAGTTTACAGTGCAAGGAACTAGACAAATAAACTTATCAAATAGCTCCTTCACGCCTATGCAAAGAAAAAAAACCATTTGTGCTACTCCATAATTACAATCCCACCCGATGAGCAGAGACAAAAAGCACGGACATTACGGTGCATAAATTTCAAATGTCACTGTATGATACTCTGTCTTGTTAAAACAACAACAAAATTTATTTGGTTTTTGCGTTATAAAATTCCTTAACAGGTGACAATGCAGATGAATTCGTGTGAAGTAACAATGTTTAAGGGCTCTTTAATAGCTGTCATAAATTACATTTAAATAGAAGACGCAACAATTATTTACAACCACTGACCGTATGAACAAGAGTCTGGTTACTATTCAAATAAAACAATGAAAAAATTCGAAACACAGGAAATGTGATTTTAATACATAATATAATTAAGAGGTTTCAATGCTTCCTTTATTTCGGACCTCTTCATTCTTTAATAAAGTTTACTTTACATTTCAGTTATGCGTAAGCATGTTTAAAATCACTTTTGAACAGCGTGTTCCATAGTACTCGCTATCTAAAAATCTATGGTTTTAAAAATAATAAACATCGTAATGATTATACAATAATAAAAATCGTTTCCAAAATTTGAATAACTGCGTATTAAAATAAATTATTTTTTACTGTCTGTCCATAAAGACTTCGCACTCTTAGAAATAATGGGCTGGTAGATTCGAATAGAAAAAATAAAGTAATGTAACATATTTCAGAGTGATTACTTTGTACAGGTTGATTAGAAATAGATGTAAAAGTATTAAGACTGTTCGCAAACAACAAATGATATTATATTCACCCAAAGTTTTTACCCATTAGTCCCTAAATTTTACACCAACCAATCACCCTGTATTATTTTATATTCAGTCATGGACTTACTGCGTTAAACGACTTACAACAGGCCATTAATTTTACAAAGTGAACATTGAACTCGGCTTCGATAATTTGTCATTTGAAATTTGTATACAACCAAGATTAATTTATATATTCTTTTTTTTCGGCTATTCTTAAAATTTTTATTTAAACAGTGAATATAATAAACCATAAATAAAGCAAATATGAAAATCAACGCCAAAATCGGTTTTTTAAAAACTATGGAAATCAATTTAATATCTGGTACGATAATATTAGAATATTATGTATCTACACTAATTGCTAGTCTAAATTTTAAAATTACTGCGCTTTATTTGGCATGCTCATGGTTGCTCAGTGAACCATGAAGAGAAAACTATGTTCGGAATTTCTATACGAGATCGAATCATAAATGAAGAGAATCGTACGCGAACAAAAGTAATCGACATAGTCCAGCGATTTGGCGAATTGCAGTGGCAGTGGACATGCCACTTATCCAATGGGGCCTAAAGGTTCTGGAGTGGGGACCTTGAAATGGCAAGGGCAGACAAGTTGACTAAGAACCTTGTTATGGTCATTGGAAGACAGGATGCAGGCCGCTTTCAACCGTTCCTACTGGAAATCTAAGGAGGAGGTCTAGCTGTCTTACGTCTGAAATAATGATGATTAATGTCAGATTTCGTTTCACAGCACAATATCGATATCATAAACAATATCGATTTTGTGTGCAAAAAAATAAAAGATTATTAAAAAATATATTCTTTACTAGACAAAACAGTAAAATTCATGTATAATAACACAGAAAATAGTTCCCATACTTCAAATCGCTCCCACACTGACCCGTATGATTTAATAACACTTATTATTATATTGCTATTAATAAAAAGTCTCAGCTGGCATGAAGATACAGTCAGTAATCAAGTTGGCTTGGCTGGATGGTTCGTTTGGAAATTAAACATTTTAAATAAATTAAAGTGGACTAATTCAAATCCCAACTAAAAAAGTCTTTTTTATAAAATAAAAGATTTGATTATTCTAAACGTCATTATTTTATGTTTAAGTATTTTACAAAAAAGTTTACTAGTAACACAGTGAAGTGATTGTTTCATGACACTTTTTGCAATAAATTTACTCCTCGAACAAGCCATTCACTTCGATATTATTTATACTAATAATCGTCTTTGCACTCGTCATTAAATACTTCAAATGGCGCGCCGGACATAACAAAAAACAAATTGAATAATTTTTGTACCCAAAATATTGATGAAGGATAACTTTAATTTGTTTTAAACATATTTTATTAACACTTATATAATTAAATATTAAAATTTATTAGTTGCGTTAATGTTAGAAACAGCATCATTATCATCTTCATGTGCAAATCTTCCTCGAAAGGTCGCCACGATGACCAATCACGCGCTGCTCGCAACCAGTGATTTTCCACGACCGTTACCAGTGATTTTACATCTACAAGCTCACGGTCACCAATCAAGAACTTTTAGGCCCCAAGGACCGTTGTCACGTGTGCCATTCTTAGAGCTACGTAGGTGACCTTCTTCTGCTTATCTCCACATTTCTAATTCCATCTCGCAAAGAAATCCCAAGCATAGCTCTCACCATTGCTCTCTGGGTGACGTTAAGTTAGAAACAGTTATTCATTATTCATAAAATGCAAATTGTCAGTCACCCTTCGCCCATTGCAGTGCCATAAAATAGAAAGTCTCAATAGCCTAGTTATGTACATAGTTATGTACTATGTACATAACTAGGCTATATTATAGGCTTATGTACTATGTATATAACCATAGTTATGTACTAATCTCCACCCCCTCTTCTCTTTCCCGACTTTTCGTAACGGGAAGGTTCAGTAGCTACGGCTTGATTACCAACAGAGCAGAGCTGCAGATGTTTGAAAACGTTCCCAAGGCCGCGCTGATGTGCGATGACGGAGAAACATTGTAGAAGTTTTAGTCGTTGTAAATCTAAGATAATACTCTTCTGCAAGATCGGGTGCCTACCCGAAAATGCTTTTGCATTTTGTCCACGCAAGTTATTTCACTAACCTTTGGCCCTCTTTTTAGGCTTATAACAATACTTTCAGGTGACATACATAGAAAGAGAAATCTATGTCGGTGGCCTGGAGAGACCTAACTGTATTAAAAAAATAATATCCGTTTTGAGATTGTTGTTGAAATTATATAGAAGTGTACAGTGGCGTACCTAGGGGGGGGCGGTGGGTGCGGTCCGCACCGGGCGGCATTTACCTTGGGGCGGCATTTTTTATATTTACTTATAGTTGTAAAAAGCAACTTTTTTATTTTAAAATCTATTTTCTTTCTTGAATAATAAATGATTATTATAAGTTTAATATTTGATTTATATAAATTATGATTAACTCTATGATTTCGAATACTATTCCTCGGTGTATATAAATGCATTTTAGTGTAAATTTTGGATTCTAATTCAAGAACAAGATAAAAATTTTATTGTATTCATTAAAATTCGTTGAATTCGTAAAAGGATCTTTACGACTTTGTTCGGCAATTTTTCCTAACTTAAATTTTTTGATGTCAGTTTATAAATGTCTTTTGAAAAGTTTATATGATTACTTTAAAGTGATATATCAATATTTTTTTAAAATCAAAAACCACTATTTGATTGACATATAATAGAAAGGGCGGCAAATTGGAGATCGCCCCGGGCGGCAAAAGTTCTAGGTACGCCACTGGAAGTGTACCTAAAATGAAAGTATCTTTAAAACTATTAAATATGTATGTATTTAAAAAAACGTAGCCAACATCAAAATCTAAGTGACTATGTGTGATTTTCACAAACCTTTAGAGCATTGTTTAATCTTTTTTATTATTTATTACAATTGAAGAGCCCTGCAACAAAATTTAGTAGAACGTTATTTAAAAACGCATGTTTGACGAATCGACTAAACGGAGCCACCCGCTCGAGCCGACGCAGCGGCGTCAGGCGGCTCATTATAAATCAAACCGGCGATGCTATCTCCTTCCTAATCACGACGATTAAACAGCCACAAGAAAAATCATCCGCATAACTTTTATTTCGTTTTCCGCGTCCCGAGACTTGTAAAAGATTTTAAATTTTGTTATCACGCAAAACTGTCATAAGCTGCCAATGGTTCTCATGTATATTTATTTATTACTTACAATTACGGTATATAATTCTAGTGTGTTCACTTTTTTTAATTTTACTTCATGGCAATAATTATATATTTTAGCGATGCTCTAATTTTGACCGTGTAAAAACTAAAGAACTATAGTATACCAATGCCTTTTTTTGGTTTGGAGGGGAAATCTTCTGTGTCTATCCACACAACATCCTCTATCTTCTGGAAGAAAGACAAGTTTATGTGCGATTCGTACCCAATAAAACCCCCCTTATTAAGTGCTCTTTTGCGGTAAACTACGGGTGCCGTTAGCCAAACAAAATTAACTAAGAAAAACGTTATAGGAGGATAAAATAATGTCAATGGTAGATTTGACTGTAACTGTAGTTAGTAGTAATTTCTTATTATTCAGTGATATCAATGTCGATCTTACATTATTAAAAAAGGAAAAAAAAATGTAAAATGTCGACAAAATACCTATGCGGTGATACACCTATCTTGCATTTTCTGTGTTTGTTTTGTCTTTCTGTATTAAGCCCAGACACTTTTTTGACAAATAAAAGATCTCTTTTGTTTTCTTCTTTTGTTTTTATGTAATGGTGCTGTAACTTTTATTGAATTACATATTAAATGGAAAAATCTCACTTCACCTATTACTACTTTTAATAATCTTAATACGAATATTAATACAATCTAACAATCAGCTTATATTTTTTAAGGCTTTTACTATACTACGATCTAAAAACTAATGAGTGAGCTTCGTTATAAATTAATAGTAAATAAAATGTTATTATTTAGGTCTTTGACACGGGGTCTTCATTTTATTGGTACTTCACAATTTTAACGCAGTACTCTTGCGTCCATTGCAGTTAAAGTTGATCTCAGAAAAGTTTATACTTTCCAGGTATTTAACATTGATATATTATAGGAACGAAATATTCTAAAATTATTTTAATGTAAAATTTTATGTCATATTAACTTTGTTTTTTATTTTTGTTAACCGAGCCCCAATATCTTTGATTAACGTAACGAACGCCTCATCTACTTCATCAAAGAGCAATTAATAAAAATTACCTCTTACATAAAACTATTAACGTCCAGCCGCGCGCGCCGGCGATAAACTGATCGAAATCATCTCACGAGGCTGTAATAAATTAATTGTTTTATTATGTCACAAGCGCGATGCGATAAAAACCAACAAATTACAATCGAATTGAGACATCCCGCTATCTCTTTTATTAGACACGTGTATCCCTTAACGTATTACATACGTCATAAGATTAGGTCTATCGAAAAATCAAAATGGCTGCACTTAATTTTTTTTACCGCAGCGTGAGTTTTATGCTAATGAAACCCAAAAAACAAACATTGTTACAAGGCAAATGTGTAACATAAAATAAAAATAAATTAAATAATAAACGGAATCGTTAAAATGGAAGAAATGCCCGTAATTTATCCCCGAGTCACCTTTTAAGCATTCCGTGGATGCCATCGCGGCGGGGTCCCGCCCGCTCTAGACGCGATCTCCAAATAAAAAGGCGCCACAAAAAGACGTATTCAATAAGCCGTTGGGCATTACGGATGTAATCGAGGAGATAAATTAATAATGAGGAAATTTGAAAACATGTAGACAGACAGTTCTTTTCTAATTTTAATGCATTAAATATATAAGATAATTACAAACTGTCTAAAATTTTCTCTATTCCTTATTATCATTTGCTGTTACAAGATCTTACGGTCATATACAGGATGATTTTTTATAGGTGTAAGAGCTTTAACGGGGTGAATAAAATGCTTTAAACCTATTTCCAAACATTCTGTTTAAGCTTCTGGCAGTAGTATGTAGGTTCGGTACTAAAGAATAATTTATTTTAAAATTTCGTGACCCAAATTTTGAAAAACCTTTATTACTTCTCATTATGTTTATTTTTTCTGAAAACATTGATTTTTGGATAGGGTTTTATACCCTACATTGACAGCAAAAAGATTAATATGGTTAAATATATACCTCATACATTTAAATAACCAATCAACTTTATTTTAACATTAAAGTTATTAAAATCTTGGCCCATCATTACTCTCAGGTGCGAACAATATTGGATCTTCGATTTTTATAGTTAATTTCATATTTAGTCTCTAATAATTTCTAATTGGATTTGATGTATAGGAATATTTATCTTGAATCATGTGAACATTGTTTTAAATAAATAATTTAACCCCTTCGTTGTGTATCAAAAATTCGTGTATTTGAATTTTGATACTGTCGTTCATAAGATAGGAGCTAAAATTTTAAGTGCACACAAAATTATTTTTCGTTTCACCGAAAAATATTGACTGTAATCAATGCTCATGTTGCACGCATGGTCGGTTGGAAATACTATCTAATATAGGAAAGGATATACTATATTGACAGTATTTTTAAATATTTAGAAAGATCCACAAGCACATATAGCAGCAACTTAAGATGAAATTATACGCTTGTCGTATGAGAAATTTTTCAGAAATACGCAACATTAATTTTAGTGCTTGAAAAAAGTTACTGCTTAACTTTTTTTATGCACTTTCCATATGACATTAACAACGAAGTATGCAATTGGTAATACATAAATAATTTCAATATTACTTACAAAGGCACGAACATAAAGAAAACAAAGGCATCTGATTCTTAATTTTTATTGGTAAATTCACATTCAAATTATTGACCATGTTGTTGGCGGGTGTTATAATAATGGGATTTCTACTGACAAAATTTTATTATTTTTATCCACTATGATACTGTATCGGTACTTCACAAAATCTATTTCTACTGAATTCGACTGCTACAATTTAAGAGTGCATAAATGCTTCAAAATTCCTAGGTCAGACGCGGCCATCGGAAAATAGATACACATAAAAATCGAAGACACAGTTACATCATCCGTTAACGAATCCACGATACAGACATCAAAAATATTTCTATATTAATTGTCTACTCTCACATAATCATCACTGAGACGAAATTATAAAATACGTGCGTGTCATGACGCGATGGGAACGTGTGACCGTTTGCAATGTACGCTACGAGCGTCGGTTGTTTGTGAAGCACGACGGGAGGGTAGGAGACGATATTAAAAAGAGAATATTTAATAGAGCGGCTCAGCCCGCTGGCAGGAGACCTGAGATTCGGCGCCGGCGGGTTGCCGCACGCAAACACGTGTGTGTCGCACCGCTCACGACGGTGAACTAATTAATGAACGGTATTGATGTTGTCCGACTCGGCGAACGAGTTGCGGGGTGGAGGAACAATTGTTGCTCGTGTGGGCGGTGTGGCGCGCGGTGCGAAGTGGCGTGGTGCTTAGGAGTCCCACCAGTCGGTGCCTCCGCTGCTGCCCCCGCCGCCGCCGTATGAGCCGCCGTAGTTGCCACCGTAAGAGCCGCCACCATATCCAAACCCTGGAACATTATATTCTCACTTTATTCCATGCCTTATTTTATAGGATAGTAAGAAATGGAAAGGCAATACATACCTGCTAGTCCTGGTTTTACTAAAACAAAACTAGCGACTCTATGAATTTTGAGAATGCACAGTTAAAGTTCAGTAGGAAAATAGATACCTAATAAAGAATAAATATACTACTATTGTTGTGTGTAGTGTAGATAAAATATTATTACCAGAGCCACCGATGGCAGAGGGCCCCGCGGAGCGCGGTGGCTGGCGAGACTGTGTGCGATAATCCCGCGCACCAAAGCCGCCGCCTCCGCCACCGAAGCGACCACCGCCCGATCGGCTGCCCGCTCGTCGACCGCCACCACCCAGACGACCATCAGCAGCCGTGCTCGTCAACCAACTGGAAATAACATTACATGTTATAAAAATCTCAGAACATGATATATCTAAAAGTTTTATTTTCTTTCATACATATTTACGCCTCTAAGAATAAATTCCAGAAGCTGTTTTAAATCTTTCTTTTAAAAAATTCAAGGTTTATGTTAAGGTGAGATTCATCAATTCAGCTTATTTTTGTGTTAAGAATAATATAGGAGATAAACATGCCTGAGATAATATCATAATGATTTCCACAAATAAATAACTTATAACAAGCAAAGGTTATATGATTAGCGTTAAAAAAGTAACTAATGAGTTTCTCTCCTGGTTCTTCTCGTTAGAATCAACATTCCAAACCTGGCAGTATTCTGTAACTAAATATTAAAATGTATATATCATAGGTGTCTTGATTTTTCAAAGGTGCTTAGCAAAGCTAAACCAAAAAAATATTAGTTACATTGTTTCATATAACATAAGAACACATTACATAAATTTTACCTTGTGCAATATTACTGACTATCGTCAAATTTAGATTTTAATTTCTCAAATCCTATGACTACAACTATTAAGAATATTATATTTGGTTTAGACTTTTAACGAAGATAATAAAAACGCATAATAATTAGTTTAAACTGATCATTGCTTCTTCACTTTTCAAATTTGTATTACTAAATTGCATACTATAGATGATAGAGACATCAATCATATAACATCCTATTTAAAGCAATAAGCGCTAAAAGTTTATGTGTAACTGATAGCAAAAAATTTACTTGGATGCAGATTTTTAAATCCGGTTTTTAGCAATATTTTTAAGGAACAAAGGCTCTTTGATGATTAATATATTAATTTAACGTGCCAAATGTAAAAAAAAATCCTAGTATTCAGAAAGAGTCATTACCAATCTGTGATAAGCTTTCTCCATTACCTATTGCCTACGCCTACCCTCTTTATACTTAGAGATATTTTTATGATGAGGTGTAGTGCATAAGACTTACTTTGGCACATCTTGCTTAGCTTCAACTAGCAACTCCACGAGATCGCGCGCCAGGCCGCGGTTGGAGTCATTGAAGAAAGATGTAGCAACACCGAGGTTGCCCATACGGCCTGTACGGCCGATGCGGTGTACGTACTCCTCCACGTCCGACGGCAGATCGAAATTGATCACATGACGCACGTGAGGTATGTCGAGACCTGGCAACAAAACGTTTTTTTTTTCTTACTGTACTGACATTAATAAATTTACGTACGAAGGCGCGTAACCAGTAATGAATCTTCCTATGCAAGACCTTAGTTTATCTTTCAATGTCACCAGCCCAGGACAGATTTTTATGGTAAAAATATGGATATATAAAATGCAATAACAATGAGCTTTAAGTTGTTATAGTTAATAAAAGCATAAAAGTGTGAAAAACAATACATACGATATTTAAAATTAAAAAACAATTATTTATTGTGAAGCTTCTTTAATTCGGTTTTTTTTTTAGATTCATATGACCCAATATTGTTAATTTTAAAATTTATCGCATTAACACAGTTGTATCTACATTAATACTGTGGGAACTACAGTGTAATCCATGAAACCTGATGTAACATTACCTCTAGCAGCAACTGCGGTGGCCACGAGTATGGGCGTTTGCCCGGAGCGGAAGCGACGCAATGCCTCTTCGCGTTCACGCTGGGTTCTGTCACCATGGATAGACGTCACTGGGTACCCCTCTCCGTCCAAATACTCTTCTAGCTGATCCGCGCCTGTGACAGAAATATAACATTATCTTTCTAAATACTATCTTTCTAAATAATAATTTTAAATGTCCTCAAAGATAAATTTTGTGACGTTAGTGGATTATTCTGACAAAATCTAAAAATTGAATAAAAATAGTAATAAAATAAAGAGTTACTGAATTTATTTTAGCCTTTAGGGTTATTGCTTTATAAGAAATAAAACAGCAAAATTGACAACATATTTGGTAATAAATGGTTTCATTTCATTACATATTATTTTCAATTTTTATAATTTAGATATCAAATTTTGTTAATTTTTAGTGGGCATATAAAAAATAAATTAAAAGTTTCACTATTTAACACATACATACCTTTCTTAGTTTCAACGAAAACGAGAGTCAGTTGATCTTCCTCCGGCCGCGAACGTTGCAATAAGTTGGAAGCATTTAACAAGTCTAACAAAAATGATCGCTTGTGCGATTCCTCCACCCACACAACCTAGAAATTAAGAGGTGAATATGTTAAATACATACTAAAATATTTTATGATTGATAAAATGAACTTATAGATAAGCTTCTACGACTTCAGTTACATTGTTGATGCTGCTAGAGAAATTGCATACTCTCATGCCACGAAACTTAAGGGGTATTATTCTTTATCTAGTGCAAAAATGGCATTGTATTTTTATGTCAAATAATAATGAATGTATATGTAATCCCTTTTATCGATAAAATGAAATAAAAATTTGGTTACATAAACTAAGGCTTACTTTTTGAGTGATATTCTCTGACGTGGACCCAACGCGGCCGACAGCCAAGAAGACGTAGTTGTGCAAAAAGTCCTGCGCTAGAACCTGAATCTGTTTGGGGAAGGTGGCAGAGAACATGAGAGTTTGTCTTTCGCCTGTTTTGGGCATAGTGTGGCACTCGACAATTTTGCGGATCTGAGGCTCGAAACCCATGTCTAACATCCGATCGGCCTCGTCGAGGACGAGATGGCGGCAATGGTCGAGAGCGACGCGGCCACGGGCCAGCATGTCCACCAGGCGGCCGGGCGTCGCTACCAGAAGGTGACAGCCGCGCTCTAATTCGCGAAGTTGATCTGGCACTGGGGAGCCTCCATAGCTGTATTCAAACAAAATTTATTTATGAGTACATTCTACAAACGGAAATCTTTTTGGTATTTATTTAAAAAACACAGCACGATCTCGCTTAACATTTAAGATAACTTACATCAAAGTAGAGCGTGGAAGCGGAACAACGAAAAGCGAGGCTATCTTAACATGTAAATAATAATGGAGATAAGGGAAGACAGGCAGAAAACTGGTTAGGTATTGAATTTATTTACATTTATTTCTCACAAAAATAAAAACAGTTTTTATGAATATAATATTAGAACAAAAATTCCAAATCAGTCAGATCATTCAGTATATTGTTTCCAATTTTTTGCCTTTTTGTCAAGAAGGCATTTAACAAGTTCGCGTTTTCCTTTTGTGTTTTGTTAGAAGTTATTGATAAGGAGGTAAAGCATCTATAACACCCTCTTGCTTTTGAACTCTTGTCGAAATTTTGATATTTTTCACAAATTGGTCTTTTTAGTTTTGTTTAGTTAGTGTTCTAAATATTTTTACAAACACCATCGAAAGTTCTTTTCACTCTTCTTCAAAATCACTACTGCCAATATTCACGTTTTCTTCTGGTTTAGTTAATTCCTTGAGCTCATTGTTATAAAAACTAACCATTGTTTCTTAAATTATTTCTTCGAAATCTCCTACATTTACCCCTCCTAAAACAGTAATTCCACTATATCTTCAATTATTTCATCTGTATCAACGAGAGTATCCGATATCTTTGCTCTTACTTAAATTCTTCTTACATAAAATTATTCTTGCATATTCCTTTCAAAGATCTTTCTGTTTTCTATGTGATATGATGATTGGTTCTCTTCTCACAGTTTTCAAATAACTGTTCGCCGCAAATAAAAAGCCTTAGAATTAGATGTAATGCCTTGATCTATTGGTTGTATTAAGGCAGTTGTGTTAGACAGCAAAAACCCACTACGACCGTAAATCGCGTTGTTAATTCTGATACATATGTTGGGTGGCTTGGGGCATTATCCATTGATAGTAGTACTCTGTTTGTTTTTTTTTTAATTTCAATAACATTTAACCCAAAAAAAATTCTAGAATATCCATGATTTTCTAAAAGACATCTAAATCACAGGAAAATTTGATTTAGATATGTCTTCCATCACTCTTAGATTTTTGGAGTAGTAAACTACTGGTTGCAGAGCTTGAGATAGTAACAGCTGCCTATGACATTGGTATTTTTTCTTTATTCTTAAGAATTGTCTAATCACTTGATTTTAGTTTCCTGTAAAATTCTTTTTCTGGTTGCTTTCATATCTTGTTTTTCCTTATCACCCATGATAAAAACTAATCATCATGTTATTTGTCACTATTAATTGTTATAATATACAAATTTATACTTACAATAATGTCAACAAATGTTTCAAATGACAAATTTGCATCTGTAAAGCATTGCATTTAACAAGAACCACAACCACACTGTTTTGGATATGTTATGTACATGTTAAAAAAGCACAAAATTTCTGAGAATCCTTAGGTTGATATAAAAGAGTGCTAAACAGAACAGTGTTAAGCGGGGTCTTACTGTAAAACCTGTGTATGCTGTGTATTGTCACAAAATATTAATCAAGTGAACTGGTACAAAAGTAAACTATGATTAGGTTAACATTAATTAACATCAAGAAATTACTTTGGGAAAGTAAAAAAGGATGAACAATAATGCAGTGCCGCAAAGAAAAATGAATGGTTGTATATAAAAGAAAACAATAATTTTTGTGTTTTTGTTATAAATAATTTTTGGTGTAGATACTGTTATGATGGCAACTCACACTACACAAGGTCGCACACGGGAACGGTAGGCGAACTTCCTAGCTTCGTCGTAAATCTGAGTGGCGAGCTCTCGTGTCGGGGCCAATACTAATCCCAGCGGAAATTGTTTGCGCCGGTTATATGATCTAAAACCAAATGAAACGGTACTAAAATAACATTTAAGACTAATTTAGTAAAATAACTACTGTTTAATTTTGAAATCACCTGTAAAATATAAAGAAACATGACATAAATCTCTAAGATGAAAACAATGAATATTTATTAATTTTAGAACGCTAAGGAAACAAGTAGATAATAATAGTATACGAAATACTAGACATTTTATTTAATTTTAAACAAATAAAATTGTGTTACGACTTACGCCTGTTTCACAGGTCCCGCTTCGTACATCTGGTTGAGTATGGGCACTAAGAAGGCAGCAGTCTTGCCGGAGCCCGTCTGAGCGCACGCCATAACATCTCTGTGGCCCAACACTATTGGAATAGCGTACTTCTGTACCGGAGTCGGCTTGTCATAGCGAGCCATCATAATGTTCGAACGCATTATTTCCGTCAAGTTAACGTCCTCGAACTGTTTAAAATAAATAACATTATATCAATACAAGTATCTATGCCAAATTTATAGCTTATATATGTCCCTTAATTAAAATGTGATCAAATCCTCAAAAATTGAAAACAATAAGAATTAACTCAAGTATTCTTCATACTAGAAAGCCCACATTTCAAATATGTAGTACTAGTGAGCTAGACTTATGTTACAAAGCTTCCGATATATAATAGTATATATTAAACAGATTTCCTGCCTTCCATCAACAATTGTCGGAAGCTCAATAAATTAATTTATGTACGTATGTTTAGAATCCCAGGCTAATTTTTTGAAAAAAATTGTAGATTTAATCATCTGTTCTATTCATCAAACTTATAGGTAAAGGAATATAAGTGCACAAAATAATACAGTAAATACTTATTTGTATGTAGAATTAACAAAATGTGGAACAGCCAAGTTTTTTTTCCTTATCTAAAAACCAATGAGAAAACTGATAGCAAATATTATCAATTATATTATCTACACCAGTATATACAAAAACTGGCCAAGGCTGTTTATATTCAATTTACTTTTTAACCTTTAATGAATTAGATTTATTACATGAATTGACTATGTGACAAGTACAGAGATAATACAAAGTTTGTATTATGCAACTGTAAGTACAAAAGATTTATTATTATAAATATTGCCATGTTATAAATTAATATTTAATGAATAGATTATAACTAATTTTATTAATTGAATCAATTGTCTGTATGTTCAGTTCCAAAAAGTAGAGCACTCAATTTCTTATTAATAATTTCTTTAATTAAGTTTGCTGCTACACCATATCGCAAATAATTGTGAATGACCTTTAGATACTGTCATCAAATTAAGACTTTAGAAAATAGTAGATAAAACATATAAATCGCATAAAAGGCGATTAAAAGATATATCGTTATAGATTGATCAATAAAATAGCTTACGCTGGTAATGAAGTTCGGTACGCGGTCGCCGCTGGCCTCAACCGGTATGTCTTCATATTTTGAGAAATTGATGCCTGTGTTACCAGTGCCAAACAGCTCCAACTCCTGCCGCTCGTCGCGAGGTAGCGGGATCGTCCAGTCATTCTAATCGAATAATAAATTAAAATAACAAATATTAATTTCGCAAAAGTTCTTGAATCCTAAATGCCATGAAACATTATTTTAATATTTTTATAGATATTAATAATTTTATTATTAAATATTTTTACAGAATAATTTGGTCTCAATTGGAATACCCAAACCGAGGAATCGAAGGTTCGGAGTAACCCACCCTCCCTGTGCCACATAGGTTATCTGATACAGAGCAAGAAAATGTGCGAGAACGAGGTTTTTATGTCCTGCAAAAAATACAGAAAATAAGACAAAAATTTACCTACAACATAAACACTAAAAATCCAAATATTACTTTTCCATTGAAATGATTTACCCTGTATTGTCAGTAATTATAAAAGCAAGTTTATAAAGTTTCAATCAATATTAATTAAAACAAATAAATAAAAACATTGCACCAATAAATTTTTATTTAATAATAAAATTAACTTTGAGTGGAAATCCTGGCTAATTCAGGATTTCCATTCGAAGAAACTAGTAGAAATTATACTGAAATAATCAATATAATAGAATGAACTAAATTACAACTAATAATACATGAGATGTTCCCCAGACTTTTCCATAGATCACTCTCAAAATTTAGCTTGTCCTGGTAAAAATAATATCCTCAAATGTGTATTTGATATACATGAGAATTTATATTGCAGCCGAGTTCTTGCCCAGAATTAATAGTTTTGAAAAAGTGATCATTGATTAATCAATTAATCTGTTATGCTGTAAGGGAAAGTAAAAAATACTTTTTCATTGAGAGGTGAAATTAGGCCAACATTTCAGTTCTTCATTATTGAAAGCAGATAAAGTTTTTGGGATCCCCGGTTCATCATCATCAAATCCGCCGATATGCCAAAGGTCATGCCACGTTCTGCCCGCATCAAGCTACTACCCCGCGTTAACTAAGTCGTTGGTCCATCTAATGGAGAGCCTTACCGTACCGCTTCTACCGGCTCGCGGTGGCTACTTGTGAATCTTTCGGATCCACGGGCCTACGCTTGCAAGTTCAAAAAATTCTGATTCTTGTACTTTATTGTTATTTAAGACTTGAGCTCATTTAATATAATTTATTTAACGTCAACTTATTTTTCAAAGTTGAAATAATAATCCCGAATCTACAATGGCGCGCTTTTGAGTTGAGTCATTATATGATCTAACCTCGTCCCTGCGGGAGCTCGTGCGACGCACGTCATCGGAGCCCCAGCCGTGTCCGCGCGATGTGTTGCGCTCCTCGGCGCGTGGCTCTGGTTCCTTCCAACGGTCGTTGCGCGGCGGCGGCGGCTCGCACTCATCATCGCGGCGCACATCCCGCTCGCGGCCTCCGCGCCCACCCCCACCTCTGGGTTCCCCACCACGCTCACCCCCACGGTCGCCCCATCTCTCCGGCTCCGACCAACGCTCCGACTCTCCATTTTGATAGCCCGGATCACGACCTGAATCACATTCTTTATCAATATGCATGTAAGCATATGAAAAGAAATGTATAAAAATTGTTTAAATTAGTTATAAAATTATGAAATACTTTTGTTTAGCTAAAGATTTTTAATACATACAATGCATAACGGCGAAATTTATGCTAAATCCATTTTCTACTGGTTAATCATTGGGACAGTGCAGAGTTAAATTAAGGAAGGTAAGTGCAATAAGTAAATATCATAAGAGTAAAAAAAATCAATGAAAAGGCAACAAACATCAACAATTAATAATAATTTATAATTATTACTAATAAATGAACGAAAAATTATTGATTTTAAAATTTATGTCTCACATTACAGTACTTACAAATAGCTTCTTTAGTTTATTTTAAATAGTGCTTTAATTTTATGATTTGCCGAAAAATTTTTAAATGTATTTTGTGGGCGGTCAATGCGTTAGTACCGATATTACTTAGATAATTAAATTAGACCAATGAAAATATATGTACACCCAAAAAATCTTAAAAGAAATCCAAAACTGGAAATGCAACTTATATACATTACGCCATTAACTTTTAAAGTACTAAAAAATATATTATAATTAAATGCCACTTACATTGTTCTACGAGAGGCGTGTAAAAGAAAAAAGTTTTAAAATGGAGTTAGTTGTATAATGTTCTATAAAAGAATGTTATTTTAATAACTTCTTTCATAAAACACGCTTTAGTTATGGTTTATATATATAATGGAAATGGTATTTGCAGCTAAATCTTCTATAACGCGAGTAGTTCGTGGAGCATTTATAAACAATCTTGTTAGAAACAGAAACAAGACAATCTGTTAAAATACACTTAAGTATTTATTCATAAAGATATTATTGTATGAATCCTAAATTTTATTTTAATGAAAAGATTTATACAATTTATATGGAAGTATTAAGATATAATTAATGAAGTTATTAAATCCGACCTTAGAACCAAATGGTAAAGCATACTCCTCTAATACAATTCAAACAACAAGATTTAAATTTATCTACTTAACATCATTTTATTAATATTAATATAATTTAAAGTTTAAAAATTATTTGGGTGTTTATATGCTTGAATTTATCACACAAATCTCTTGAATTAATTTTTTTGAAAATTTAAATTATTACCTATTATAAATTTTCGATAACAGTACATTTTTGGTTTGAAAAACATAATACGGACGACCATGTTATAACAGAGACGTCACATTTAAAAACTAGCTTATAGTAGACTTGATTTTTTTATTTTTATATAAATAATTTTTTAAAATATTAAATTATTTAATTCTACAAATTTATGCAATTATAGCGTCAAAATAATTAGTTTGGCTGATAATGCTAGCGTGCTATTCAAAGATCACCATTTGATAATTTGCAAATCAAATGTCCAAACTGTTTTTCAATATATTCCAAGTTCCTCATTGTTTGCTTTGTTAGTAAATCATTAAGATGGAAAAAATACATGGTGATCCATGCATAAAGACAGTTATGTTTTAACAGGGATTGGTGTTGGTGGCATGATTAAAAATCCCACATCATTTGAAATGATACATAACATAATGATATGTTAACTTATATCATAAAGAACCATGGAAAATTGCAATATCACCATTTACAAAATAGTGTATTTACCAATACTATATTTGTCTATTCTCAATCAATGATGACAATTTAAAAATTAATTCTCTGCTCTGCAAAATATTGGAGTAGTGATTCCTGTATTTTTATCGAAGCATATTTGTTTACTCACGTTTTCGCTTACTTTAACTTGTATAAACTGGGCCTAAACTAAAGCAATTAGTTTACATCTAATACTTATTTAAATGTTAATGTTGACGCCTATTTAAAATCTATTTAAGGTAATAGTTGAATTTAAAAACGGCCTGTTTGCTTTTTTTGGGGGAAGCTCACTGTTGCGGACTTAAGAAAGCTGAGGGAGAATGACGCTTAGCCTAGACCTCATTTTAGGTATGCAGTTATTCTCGTAGGCCTCTTGCCTGATCGCTCCATGGAGTGACCTGGCGTAAGGCCCCTCGGGAGTACACCAACTTGCCTACCTAACTTGGACTTCTAATTGGTCGGTGTTGCTAATACATGGCTAAGTGTCTCTCGAACTGCTACCGCCTCCGTATACTAATGATTAAGGTTACCGCATGCAATCCTTATGGCTCTAACGACCAATTAAAATTGGCCTCAATGGTTATTACTAATCTATTATGTACACGATATTAATACTAATTACACAATGTACAGGACATATCTAAGTCAGTGTTAGGTTGCACTCACCGCGGTCCCTGCGCGGGTATCGCGAGTCGTAGCCGCGGTCGTAGTCACGGTCGCGGTCACGTTCGCGCTCGTCGCGCCGACCACCACGGTCGTAGTTTCTAGGATTGCCTCCGAATGATGAACGGATGTCGCGCGACTCACTTGGACGAGTCTCTAAGCTTTGACGCTTAGGCTCTTCCCCTGTTGACAGAAACAATATATTGTACTTTATTCGACACAGGACTTTCTCTAACCTATTCATACATTTTTTGTTTATATTGGCCTCATAGTACCCAACCCTTAGATTATACAAATGAACAGTATATTTGCCCTTAGGTTTGCAGCTTATTTATGACAGGTCTTAATTCCACTGTCTCAGAGGACTGTACTCATTAAAGGTGAGTGCCATGTGCGAACATGTAATGAAGTTGTAGGGCGCATGATAGTCCAGCTGTAGAGGATTGTGACCGCAGGTTCGATTCCAGGGATAAAATCTTATATATATAATTTACACTTTTTGAATTAATTATGAGATTTCCATTCCTCACAAAGAAGTTTCCAGAGAAAGTGCAGCACGTACCCTCCCCCACATAGATATTTTCGGGGTAGGCCTATGCTTGGTGGCCGTCTATGTCACTATTTGAAACATTGTCATTATCTGGATTTACTTTTAATAGTAAAAATAATTCACCTAAAGTATTGCTAAAACGAAACTTGAGAAAAGCTATATCAATTCAGCTAACTGGAAAGAGAGAAAAAAGAAAAATATTGAAAAGAAAATAGTAGAGACATTTTCTTTTCCTCTTCAAATCTTATAATAAATTATAACCTAAAAGTCGTCCCAGAATTGTCTTTGGCTAACCTTCAAGTTGATTACAATTAATTCTAACAGTACAAAGTTAGTAACATTTTTTCTTCATTATTTTATCTTTTATGTATATCTTACAGGCTCCATAACATGTGTCAATCACAAATTAAAGAGATGTCCGTCTGAAAACAAAAGTGTAAATAATCAACATCAGTTCATTGTTCTTTAACTCAGAGACTGGCATTTAAATTATAACACATTTGTAGATTATTTAATGAGTAACCAGTTTTATAGTAGAAATTCACCTATTTATTACTTATTCATATATTATATAGTATTATTTTATTTATAAGTTATATAGTATTACACAATATACTTTTCATAAAACAACATATTTTTTTAATGAAGTTATGATTTTGACTTTATTAATGAATACATTTCAGTTGCACACACATACAACATACGATGTAATCTATAAAGGAAATGTTACAAATTGATAAGAAAATACTGATTTCCCTAATCTTTTATAACCTATTTTTTATACAAGTATTTACATTTACTCTTCTAAAACCTTACATAAAACAAAATAACCCATCTGGTTCTTCATAGTAAACATAGTTTGCCTGTCAAATTTAATATTTATTTTAACATGATTTCACTCAACTTCTAAACAGTTTACATAACCAATTATAAAAAAATATTCTTTTTGAGAAGTATGCAGGTACTATTAATTCTAAATATCCAGCAAATTTTCAATAGTTTCGTTATGATTCATGACCAGACATTGTTTAAATATACAAAGTAGTATATTATAAGTAAATAACTTTCATTTTTTATTTGCATATTCTAGACAAATGCACTTATTCAATATTTTTTTAATATTTAGCAACCTGCAACCCCATAACAAAATATTAGCACCACTATGACTATTTTGTAAGCAGAGGATTTTCATCATCATGCAATTTTTATTGAAGGCCTATAACTTGCATTGGGCATCTATTGCTGACAGCTGACATGTTGAAAATTTTTGTTATCAGGAAAGTATTTGAGCTATCTTGCCTGATGTTAAGTAAAGATGAAGTCTACATTGGTATTTGTTGCCCTAGAAGATACCTATTTATCCTTGACTGAAAAAGCTAGCTGGAAACAGCAATGCTGGTAGATCATGCCATTCTTTAGTAGTTTGTAACTACATAAGTAGTATCAAAACGGTTAGTGCGGGTTGAAAGGATTTCAATCATAAAGGATGTTGGGAATCCAAGTCTGAATGAAGAAAGAAAATGGGGGAATTTCATGTAACTCTAACATACACTCAACTCTCTCTGAAGATGATGATGGAATTTTTAATTAAGATTCTTGTTTTTCAATAATACTTGCCTTTCATCTTATCAAAAGTCATTTTTTGAATCTTAATCCTGCCTTTCATCAATAATCTAGTTTAGTAGTATATCACTATCTTTCTATGCACCTAACTCCTTCGCAAGCTTTAATCTAAGTTATATTCCTTGACAATGACTATATCTTTCTATTTATGAGATTCTGAAGCAATCTTTTCAATATCCTTTTTAATAACACACACAACAATAATATTATCAATTCTTTTGAATCCAAGTTCATGTTCACAAGAATAATTAACATTTACTAAATATTTGCAATAGTAAAATGACAATCAAATCAATTTATCAAAAACACATCCATTTCCTACAAGTGCAGTAGAATTTATAAAGTAACAAGTACATCTTTACCAGGCAAACAGTATTTGCATGTTAATTTGCCTTATGTCATCAGTCAGTCTATCTATGGATTGATGATAACAATGAAACAGATTCAAATAGTAAGTATACCTGTAAAATTACACATTACAAACAATATGACAAAAATATGGAAAACAAAATTGATAACAATTTCTTTTTACTAATACAACTTTGCCTTTATAATACAATACATTAGCAGCCAAAACTATAGCTGAGCAATGAATAAACAAACCGCTTAAACATCTTTTTATTTTTAATTGTAACATTCTTTTAGCTCACTAGAAAAAATAATAGTACTTTTGTACATTATTTCTTTAACAATGTAATTGAACCTGTGTATATTTTATATGTGTAAGACAAAGGTTTTGCAAAATGTTAAACATGTAATAAAATACATCACATGTGTAACTTTAAATTTTTGCATACTAGATTCATGAATTATTAAAAATTTTAAATGAAAATGTATTAACTAATTAGAATTAGAAAAGATGTCAATATAATTTTTTTAATTTACATTAACAGTTGTAATATCTCTCATACCATTACTGAAACATCACCATTTTTAAAATTAAAATAAAATGTATCATAGAACCTTCATTTTTACAATTCATGTTTATTGTAATAAAGATTTTAAAATGTAATATAAATGAATTATATACACAAGATAATATTTATGAAGACACAAATGGGTGAAAATGAATATTACCTTGAGGAGTGTTGGCTTGCAACTGCCTACGCCGATTCGGAGGGATGTATATGCCAGCACCCTTAGAAGCCTGAGGCTGCAAGTCCAGACCAGCAAGCTAAAAGCATATTTAAAAATAACCATAAGCTCCAGGGGCTATCATTTATGCCCAGAAATTAAGGTTATATTCAATTATGACAAATTAGTTCCTAGACAGTACATATATTCTAGAGGTTTATTGTTATAACCAAATGTTGTTAATTATTAGGTACGATGAATAAATTAATAAGTGTGTATTTATTTATTTTAATTCAAGGAACTATGAATTTTGGTATTTTTTAATCATATTTAAGAAAAATGACACTGCAGTTTAACGTGTCAAAGAAATTACTATTATTAATATTGCTTGAAATATAGACTATCTTCTTATATCTAATGATAATTTACAACAAAAATGGCTATGTCTATAAAATCAATCAGATACCAAAGAAGAACCTAAGTCGCCATGTTGGTTACACCGAGACACGTAAAGCAATTATTTGTAATCGGAATCGACGCAATGTCTTGTTATGAATAAAATTAGACACCTTTCTTGAAAATAAACTTAATTTCTATACAGAATATGTTAAAAATGGGGTAAAACAGAAAATCAATACTAAGCGTAAGTACATGAGGTACAGACCTGCTGCTCTAGACCTGTTCCATTTTGGTTGGTAACATTACTCATATTACTACCAAGCGGTACGTTTTTTTGGGAACTTTGCTCCAAAAATACTATACAAACACAGTCTACAATGAATTTTGCACAAACACAAATTCACAAAATCACATGAAAAAGCGACAATTTTTCTCTCCGAAAACACTTTTCATTCGCAGTTTTTGTTCTTCTTCGATAGGTTTTGTCTTTGCTCAATCACTCACATACTCATTCGATTTCCGTACATTCCACTCCCATCAAGTGTTACCTATGTTAAAATATTTTAATATACTATTTATTGTCTTATTGGATATTACAACATTCATAAGACTACAATTTCTTATAATAAAGAATAGAATTCTTTAGCGTAAACAATATTTTTGTGCTTACTTTAAAAATGTTATAATTTTGTCATATTTTCGTAATCACTTTTAACTTTTAAATTTAACTAAAATGTATAACAAATTCAATATCTGAATTGTTTTACTAAAATGACGCGGATGTTTTTTTTTATTATATAAATAAATATTGACGTTTTGTCGATATATTTGTTTACTTACGCTGCAGTTTGTCCTTTACAAAGTCATTAAATGAACTTAACTTCATCTACTTTTGTCTTTCATGTTTATGTAGTTTACAAAATTTAGAATATTTGTATTTAATCCAGCATTTTATTAATTTTTTTTTTGAATTTTAAGCAGACATCTTGCAATTAATAAATTAAAAAAAACCGTATTATCGAAAAAATCTTGTTTATGTCTATTTTGTCGCAATAATTTTTTTTAATTCAATGAATAAATTTTTGCAATATATTTTGTTTTAACAATAGAATTTTAAATTTCTCTCTCAAACTAATCTCGAAGAGAAAACACAAATCGCAAAGCGATAGATTATTTTTTTGGGCTTATTTTGAAAATAAAGTTTATATTGAATAACCGGCTTTCCTGAAACATTAAAAAAAACATTTGTCAAGAAATTACTATATGACGTACATATTTAATTTATATTACATTTGTAATATATATAATTACACTTACATATTTTAAGTGGAATTTAAAATTAAAAGTTAAGGTTTCTAATCGTGTATGAAATCCCGAAAAAAAAGAGTGATATTTAAACTGTGTGAAACAAAAATGAGTAATAAGTGTGGTTAAGTGTCACATATCAGAGACGTACCAATACCTCAAATATATTGGGTTGCTCGGTAAGTAATAATTCACGGATCGTTCGGCTCCGTGAAGTACTGTCGGAAAAAGTTGTAAAAGCCTTAGGGCTAACAGCACTAACATCTTTCGACAGTATTATACGATTCCGTTTTTTCCTGACAGGATTTATTTGCATTTTTTGATCCCAACTTCACACTTAAGCTGCAAATTCATTATGTTTGAGGGGTATAAAGGGTACAGAGGGGTATAGCAAGGTTTGTGGATGTGTATGGAAAATATGTGTTGACAATATGCCAGTGCCAGGACTGGTTTGCAATTATCCGGCAATATTGATGTTGAAGATGCACCACTTTCTGGAAGGTTGGTTGAAGCTGACAAAAAAAACGAAGTTGATGCAAACCGGCGAATAACAACACGTGATACCGGTGGGGTGGTTAAATTTATCGAATTCAACTGTTTATGACCACTTGAAATGCCTAGGTTTTACCTTCGAAGCTCGGTTATCGGTTCCCCGTATTCTCACGAAGAGAAATTTGCGTCGTCACATTGACGTCTGTGATTCGCGCTTCAAACGTCACGAAAATGATCCATTTTGGAAGCGCATCAGTACTTTTGACGAAAAATGGGTTATGTATAAGTGTCAAAGGCAAGAGATTATAGAGCAGATAAGATGAACTGGTTCAAAGCATTTTGTATATCCTTTAAAATAGGTGATGCTGTTTGGTGGGATTTTCAAGGAGTTTTTTTTTGAACTTTTACCAAATAAAACTTCAATAATTTGGTAGTCTACTGTCAAAGTGAATGTCTACTGTCAATCTGGACAAACTGAATTATGCACTTCCACAGAAAAGGCCCGAATCAATCAACAGAATAGGTACAGTGTTCCACAAAGACAAACAAGACTTCATGCAAGTTTGGTCACTTGCTAAAAGCTTTTAAAGCTTGAATGGAATGCACTGCCTCTGTTTGATCAGAATAGCCAATATATAAGTGTATAATTTATTCATTATATAGAGATCCTCTTACAATTTCACCAACAAAAAAAAAACGAAATTACTTTCCGAACAACCCAATAGCTTTAATAAGCTTTTGTGCAAAGTATTAAGATTTCTTGGCTTTACTAATTTTTACAACATTAAATTTCAATTCTACAACTAAATACTATTCCTATATAAAAATAGCATGTGCCAATTTGATAAATGTTAATAAGTTTAGGGGTATAGGGTATTATTGTAAAGATGTGATATCGCAAAAAAGTAAAATTAGTGAGGACTTTTCAACTACTTTTACCAAAAGTTCAATTCCAAAATAGAATATGGTAGGATTGACTCTAGCTCTATGCTTATTTGAATTTGTTAAAGGATAGTTACTCTAAATACTGATAATGATTATTGGTTATGTTTACATTTTAAAGAACATATTTTGCTATATTATCTTTGGAATATATATCCATGTATAACATTTTTGTTCATTACTGCAGGTTTATATTACTAATAAAGCTTCAACAACTTTTTCAGGAGCTGTTAATTGTTGTTTCTGTGATACGTCAATATGAGCTCAGAACCACCAGAAATTCAGCATCCACCTTCTCCTCGTCAGCGAAAAGTGCCACCTCAATCAAGGATTCCAAAACCGCCACCTGAGCCAAGAATTCGAAAGCCGCCACCAGAACCACAAAGAACTACAGCACAACCACCGCCTCAACCTAGGGAAAGGCAACCACCACCGCAACCCAGGGAAAGGCAACCACCACCGCAACCCAGGGAAAGGCAACCACCACCACAAGCTAGAGAGAGGCAATCACTACTTACACCACAGAAATGGAATCCACCATAGAAAAAATGGAATGGGTTTTGATGCATTACAATTTAAAGTTGTTAGATTAAAAAAATCTTCTTATTATATACAATGACTATTTTAAAATGTTGGGAATGCAAAAAATAATTTGTGGATGAAAAACAGCTTGAAAAGTATTTTTCTCCAAAGATTACAATAGTACTTGCAGTAGAAAGCATTCAATAAATATAATTTTTTCTTTACACAAAAATGATATAAGTTCCTATAATGAACTTCTATTCTTTCAGAAGGTATATAATATACAATTATAACAAGTAAGAAAAAAAAAGTTTTTCATTAAATAGTTTCTTCGGTTTTTTCTGGTGTTAGGCATGTCAAATCATAAGGATCTGCTGGTTTCTGGATTAGTAGAACACTGTGTTAAATGGGCTTTGTCATACAATTCAAAGTATACACTGAATAACTTGCAATAATAGACATGACACATGAATTTGTTATTCTTCTGGGAGTGTGGATCAATATCCATTAAAGTATTTATTAAGTACCTAAACTAGTAACAACATTCAAGTGCAACAATGTAGACAACAGTATTTGGTTTATTTTACTTCATAAATATGGGAAGTTTATTAAGTTCTTATTCAAATTGTTTTGTTTGTTCAATGTAATAATTTCTTTACAGAATAAATTAATTATATTAATTCCTAAGACTATTCTTGTGATATATAATAAAAATATTTAACTATATTGCAATTGTTAATAATATATAATACAGTTAATGATGTAATTTTAAAATTAAGAAGTATATTTTTTTACATAAGTCTAAAAAATATTTTTTAAATAAATTGTTTAATACTTTTGATTTTTTCCTGTTATTTAAAAAAAACGCATTTACTAACTGGTAATTTTTAAAGTTACTTAAGTTTTTATGAATTAATTATAATTAAAAAGCATAATGAAATATTATTTTATCTCATATATCTGGTAATTGTTATATGAGTACTCGCAGTGTTAGAATACTCAAGGTACATGTGTTTTCTTATTACATGCTTTCGTGTTAAGAGTATAGAGCTCGGCGTATTCTCAATAGACACCAGCTTTTACACTTATGGTGTCACCATCAGCTCTACCTCTAAACGCCTCCAGACTGCAAATGTTCTAGGACGACCTTCTGAAATTGGAGGATTGAAATGAATCCCTCCAACAGGATTATCTAGGTGTCATACTGAATGACAAGCTCGCTTTCAACGCGCACATCATAAGCGCGCGAAAACTGCGGCTTTCGTGCTCGGCTGCTTCTATTGCTAAGCAGCGGGAGTAAAGTGTCACTGTCAAATAAAGTGACATTATATAAATAAAGCTTTATTCAGACCCGGCTTAATATACGCAATTGCTTAGTGCGTGCTAATGAATGCGTCATTCACAGACTCCTGGTCGTACAGAACACACCATCAGTCACCATTTGATAACCAACCGGTCTCGTTAAAAACGGGGTAGGTTGGTATTGTATATTTCAGGGAGTCTGGAGTTTCGTCCGCTACTTCTCCCAGCGCTAAGGCTTTTCGAGGTGGCAGTAGTGTTATTATCCAGATAATAGTGACCCACCATGTCGGTTCTCTCGGGCGCCCTTGTGTGAATACTAAGCGGGTATTATCGATGAGTGACACTCTTAGCCGAGGACTCCTCGTGTGGGCCTTCGGTCTAGTCGTTTTATGAAGCGTCTACCGTACCTATCTAAGAGCTCGACAGCCTCCCAGTCCGGTAAAGTAATAGTACCTTGGGACCTGAGCTGGTGCTACCCTGGAAGCCGTCGAGCTTCGCTAACCTTAAATAGGTTGTAGACCAAGCGACCTCTGCGCCCTGCTACCTTAAACCCGCGGAATCTACTAATGCTATTTAGGCAGTTGTAAAAGTCCGATCCGAAAAAAATGGTATTTTCTGATTGGCTGACTCATTACAAACCTTTAAAATTTTCATGTAAAATGTAAAGTACTGTTGATATTGGAATCGTCTTGTAATGTGTAGATGAGGTATTCGTTCGAATTTGATTTTGAACGCCCAATAGTTATTTTAAACAGCATTGTCGTAGTGGCCAGCAGTTCTTGAAAAAACCTTAAACATGATTCCACAAACATTACTTTTTATTACGGTGGGTATAATTAGGTGCAAAGAGATTTCTATAAAATATGTTATTGAACATTTTTGTACAAAACTGGAAATAAATTATCGATGAAAATAGGATTTGGCAACAGCAAATTGTCATTGATAATAATTGTAAATGTATTTTTGATATGTTCGGAGAACTTTTGTGTAAGTCATCTTGAGCTTGTTTTTGTGAACAACTATAGATGTGAAATTTTTAATACTATTGTAGCATCACATTATGTTGGTTAAGACTTTCAACAAGGTAAATGTTTGGATGTATACTTTGGCCTTAAATTTACTCTTCGTGACGTTTGTTGGTTAGACATAATGTTGTTAAAAATGGAAATCGCATTTTTCTTAAGGGTTTCTAAAAAGATTACTATTTACTGTGGTTTGCGTTATTCCACGAACATCGAAATAATAATGAAAATACAATTTACAATAACTTTTATCAAATAACAACTGAAATCGTATATCTTTTGAACGGCCCGGATATCCCCGCGTGGGTGGGATGACCGGAAGTCAACGTTTGACCTTAGTTTAAATCTGCGTTATCGTTCGTATATAAATCCACAGTTAATAGTGCGCACTTGTAGTTACTTCGACATTGTGCAAAAATGTTTAAAGCAGTAATATTTGTTGTACTTGTAATTTCAACTTCAGTGTTCTCAAGGTCTATTGGGCCTAGATTAATATTGGATGACGAGGTGGACGTCATCCCGGAGCCTGTCATGATTATAAAAAACGTAGCGTTTGAGGATTCGCCCGTTGACTACGGTTTCGCTTACGGCAAATGTCCAGACGGTTTTATGATGGATATCTCGGGAATTTGTAGAGAAGTATGGTGAAAGTGGTGATAAACAACATGAAAATGGATAACAGATAAATGACCGTTTCTGCAAAAACTTTTACGAAATTTCCATGAAAAATGTAGTAAGCAACATTACTGTAAATAAACGTACAAAATATTAATATTTTCATTTTACTACCACTTTATTATTATGAATAAATAAGTTTTATTTCATATATTGCTTATAATTATGTTATATGTACAAATTATTCCATTTTATCAACAAAATAATGAATATATACAAAAAAAATTACTTATTTGTTTATGATCATATATTTAATCATACTTGCGGTAAAAATATGTATTTACGTAACAACTTTATCGGCAAAGATATGCATATTTTGATGGCTGCGATTTACTTTATTCGAGTTACAAGGCTTGATCAGTATAATATTATTTATATTGGGTTATATTATAATCCTAGTTCAGCGAGGTTATTTTGTTTTTTTTTTGTGACTGATGGCCATTGTTGCTCTACTGACGTCTACAGATTCCGCGGGTTTTAAGTGACAGAGCGCAGATGGCGCTTAGCTTAATTGTCTACTGCCAGTTCAACTCACTAATTCGCTTGGCTATTTCGGTTACTTTAGTTCTTTCACGGATCTCCTTATTATATGTAAGTATATGTAACTTGATAGTTACAGAAAGTTTATAGATAGATAGGTAACTCTATTTTTACACCACTTATTCACAAGTCCCATTGTCTTAATGAAATTATTTAAATTATACATTGTTAATGTAACAACAGTTGGCCTTATCGATAAGAGCGATTTATTCCACACAACCATAAAAAGGAATTATTGCTGCAGAAAGATGGAACTAGATGTACTAAATAATATTTGTTAAAAAAATATACATAACTCTAACATACGCAAATAACATATATACGTCAAAATATGTACATAGAGTTATATGCTTTTAAAATATTTGAAATAGCCAGAAATATTGCACAAAATAATAAGTTTTAATATACTAACAAACATTATTTAAGTTGTATTAAGATAGAATGTGAACACCTGTCTCTTAATTGCTCAGAGGCGGAATTTGTCTGGCGGATCTAGATGTACACTTGGACAGTAAAAAAACAGTTAAAGAAACTTGATAGTTTTTTAACTACTATTTGGGATTCTTGGGTGCTAGGTTAGAATTAGGAATAAAAAAGTAGAGTTCGGAGAGAATTGTAGAGAAGGTAGATTGAGTAGAATATTATAGAGAAAGGAGAGAAATTCAGCATTCCGATGAAGGCGCATAGTCAATCTCTATAGTTTGGAACGAAAATAAGAAATGTAGTTACATTTACGTAATCAATTTTAATTAGGTATTGTATTTATGAACTGTAATAAAAAAATAAGTCACTGAAGTTAGGTAAAGATGTGGGTGAAACCGCGATAGTCAAGTACAGAAAGCAAAAGACATTGTGCTGTTTTAAGCTGTGAAAATAAATTATCACGTGTTTTTTTTTAAGTAACTGACATATTGTTGTGAAATAATTTTAAACGTTTAATTTAACAATTATAATCGCTAAAATTAGCTCTATACGCCGTGATATGAATCAATACCACCGTGTTTTATGATAGATTTGTTTTAGTTATATAAATAACAACCTAATGTTACTATTACTATTACATGACTTAAATGCTGATTGGTAAATGTGAGGTGTTTACTTTTAAAAAAATTTAAATGAATTTCTCAATCATTATTTAAAAATTTATATTTTTAATAATGTGGTAAGTAAAGACATTATGATTATATATTTTTTAAAGCAGCATCTCAATATATTTCCAAGTGTCCAGCCGGTTGAGGAATGGATTTGCGAATTGCACCAGTGCTTCTGAACTAATTTTAGATATGGCACCTCGGAAACGATTTATGTAATCCACAATAACTTCTTCTAATAAGTTATTTACTATGGCATCGATGCTTCCTCCGCCAATCGCTCCATCCAAATCCGACTAAAAGTAAAAATAAAATTCGTTAGCTAACCTTTAACTACATTTGCTATTTATAAAAAAAAAAATATTGAAAAAAATCTGTGGTTTTTTTGCTTTATAGATTAGAATTTTTTTGTCATATATAAAAGTGTTAAAGTAGTAATTGACAATTTGGTATAATACGTACTATTTATTATTTACAAGGAAAAATTATTTGAAACGTTACTTAAAATCCACATAATGAATCGTTTATGTTATATTCACAATTATAAGGAATTAAAACTTAAAAATTTATGCTTATTAGCTACCGAAACGTTATGTTTTTAAATATATATAATATCATACAAACAAAATGTAAAACATTATTACCTTAAAACTTGGAAGTTGAAAAGATGCGTCTTCAATTTTGTCAATGATCACTGATTTCTCATCATCCGATTGTTTCAAGAACAGTTTTGCTTGGAATCTGAATTTTTCAACCTGAAATCTTAAGTTTGAAATTGATGTTATTATTATGAAAATTTAATAAACACAATAGGCAAATATAACGAAGACACAAAACTTGGATGTCCGATTATTGATCGTGAAATTTATCATACATTTATGCATTCGAGCAGCTTGTAAAAATCTAACAAATATGTATATTAAAAAAAAAGTATTCAAAAAATTATCTATTGATAGGAATTATATGGAAAATTATTAATAGGTGTAATGTTGAATGATTTTAAAATAAAGTAATAAATTTCAATAAATGTGTAGTTTTTAAAATTTTTGATAGCTGAAATAAAATACTTACACAGCTTTTCCGTAACCATAAAGAGGAAAGGCATTTAAGACATCGCCAGTTAAATCGTATAATTCTGTAAATGAAATAATAGGTTCACAAAAATATTTGATTTACGATAGAAACACGAAATATGGCGTATTGTATTTATGAATGGCTTTAAAATTTAATTGTTGGATATTGAAATAAAATCGGATCTTTTATAAGGTAATACGCTCTAAATCATATCGATGTGTCGTTGCCACTAATTTGTTTAAAGTATTTAGGAATATTTTATTACTCTTTATACCAAAGTTCTAAGTATTTAAAAAAAACTTACCAGTGCTAATATTGAGTCGTGGTAAAGAGATGTCGAGGTCAAACGTAAGGTCAGGAAGTCGAAGGGTACTTTTATGGACCACGAATCCTCCGAAACCAGACACCAAAATATTTTTTAATTCTAGATCGATACTGCAAAATAATCAGACAAATAATCCTCCGGAAATAAAATTCTATTTGGATAGATAGTTCATACGAACTTCTAAAAACGAATGACAAGAACAAACACGTACAGTGACCACGCCAAAGATTTATAGTTGATCCTTAACACTAGGACGATTGAAACTTGATTTAACTACATTGTTCAAAAGCTTTCAAAATGACTGCATTGTGAAACAATAACTAATGCGTAAAGAAATATGTTTAGAATAAATTATTTTATATTTTATTTACAGTTATATAACAAATCATTAGTAAATATTAACAATTACTTTTTAGATAGATATTGTGTCATTATATTCATGTTATTTTTAATTAAAATGCAAGCAAAAAAGCTTTCTCGTCTATCTAGTGCTAAAATTAAGTAACCAGTTTTTATGAATTACTAATAGTATTACGTAAACCTTTCAGATCAGCTATCAATACATGTATTTACTTAATTTTCTTTCTTTGAAGCACTAAATTTTGTAGAACAAATTATATTTCATTTATCATAGGTTACAAAAGACAAAGTAGCTAAAATTCCGTTTTATTAAAAAAATATTGTTTAAAGATTAACGAAGAACGTCAATGATTGTGTATAATATTACTATTTTCATTATAAGAAATTTTATACTGCTACAATGGTTGAATTTTAAATATCTAAACCAAACTATGTGTTTGTTGGGGAGTATACGTAGAACATGTATATAATATTAATAAAACAGCGCAAAAGCTAGTGAGCGTCGGATCATAGTTTAGTTGTAAAAATTTAAGAAATTTGACTCATTAAAGAAGTTTTAGCGCGCGATGAGTACCAAAGGTTTGGCTTATTACATGCGTCAGAATGTAGTAAAGAAATAAAAATTTTACTTTTACACTACAAGGTAATTAACGTTAGTATTGATGATGTGATAACTGATATTCATCGTCATCATTTCCATCATTTTTATATCACTATAGTCGTAAGACATCTACTACAGGACATAGGTCGCCTCAGATTCCTAATAAGACCTGTAAGAAGCGGCCTTAAGATACGGGCTGTTGTCCGACGCGCTTAACATGATCTTATGTCCATTACTAATATTACATCGAAGAAAAAATTAAAAAATTACGATATATCATTTGACGGTAATGAGTTATTATTAATACAAATTTAGTGCTAGTTACCTGCCAAAACCATTTTAAGTCAAATATCGGAGACGCCTATCGCTTTCTTCATCGCGCTCGCTGATTCTTGGACTATATATAGGTTCAATATTAAACTGAAAGTACTAACTTTAATAATCCTGCTGGAACGATTAAGTGGTAGCTTTCTAGGTCCAAAGGATCTAGTGGTGGTAAGCCAAAGATAGCCGAACCGTTGTTGATCACGTGACGTATATACGCAATCAGTTGCCGGATGAGGATATTTACAAGGATGCTGCGTTCATCCTGGGTTATCTCAGCGAGAGGATCTGTTGACACGTGACATGATATATTTTATTGAAAACCTCACAAAAAACCACGTTACGTTGTTTATTAAAAAGAGTTTTTCTTAAAAAAACTTGCAGGATTAATATATTAACAAGTGTAAATTTATAATTAATAAATGAATGAATAAATGTATTCATTTGTTGTAAATTGTAAAACGAATTTTGAATAAATAACTTTACTAACCATATTGATATTCTTTTTTTGGTTTCGGTGCTGCAGTTGCCAAAGTGCACAATGCTATTAATAGTAATAGCTTCATTCTGTAATTAAAATTATTTTTGTTTTAAAAAGTTAATTCTAAAGTGTTAATTTTTAAAAATAATTATTCATTTAAAAGTCTTTATTAATAACATTCGAGAAGTCAAGACATTGATGTAACGTACATTTATGTATGTATTTATATGTAGTGTTTTTGGTCTTATTTTCTCTATATACTGCTGCTGAAAGGTTAGTCGTATTAAATCTATCCCAATAATTTGGCAAGATTTTTGATATTTATTCATTTAACGCCAATTTATAATTTATTCTTGTTATAAATCTCCTATCTATAAAATCCTCCACTTTGAAATCAGCATGATAATAATCACAGGCATATAACCAGGTTCCTAACCTTTAATTATAATTTAATCGTTCAGTCAGTACCAATATAATTATTTATAATGTTATTTCATAGATAATAATATTTAGTGCAGATATTGTATTTAAATACTTAATTTAAATACAATATTCCTTACAATATAATATTTAAAAAAAATATCGTAAACTAAAGGTAGCCTATAAAGCTACATTTAGTGTTCATAAGAACATTTTCACTTATTGGCAACATATTAAACAATAACAATTGATAATATCGTGATAAATTTCTATAGTGACTTATTATGATAAGTCATTATTAATATCATTCAAGGTAACATACCTATTCAAGGTGACAGGAACTAAAAAGATAACATATAGTAATCGGTATCCTTTTCACAGTTACACATTGTGTTTATCATAGCGACGATTTCAAAGCATTTATGTAAATATGTATTAAAACTTCCAGGTTTTAAATTTACATTTTTAAATTTAGCGAACAATCTGCGCGTTCATTATTTGATACCGCTCGCTATGACCGAGCTAATTACATTTTAACGATATGATGTACGTGAGTGAAATAGTTTTTTTTACTCTCATTATTGCTGCTATTATATAAATTTAGACTTCAATTGTAGTTAGATTTAGTAAAATTATTCTGTGCAAAGTATAAATCAATACTTTTTTAATAAATTTCACACGTTTTTGTGGCTATATATAAATTATATATAAATTTACTTTCTATTTGAAAGTTTCTTTATAGTATATGTTTACAATAATTAATTATGTTAAGGGGTCCAGAAAGTAATGTCGTTTCTGTTGACATATCTTACAGAAAAACCGATTGATTTTTACCGCTCCGGCGTCGAAAATTTGTAAACTAGATGGCAAAAGATTGTTAATAACGAAGGTGAATATATTGTTGATTAGAAATGAAAACTTATTAAAAAGGTAGTCGTGTGAATTTAACTTAAAAAAGCGACATTACTTTCCGGTCCCCGTAATATACGTCGTAGGAGTCTAGAGCTCAATTTGATAGAAACAAGAATTGGGTTGAGTTACGATGGCATCCATCAACTTAAAGTTATGAAGGCGCAATTCGCATCCTGATACAAGTAGAGAGTAGAGCCCACAAGAGCGATGGTTTTTTATGACCTGCTTGTCATTATTTATGTGAAATATTAAATAATATTTAAATTTATTTTATTTCAAGTTACTAAACAATTAAACGTCATCATAATCATTATGATTTGAGCCACAGAACTTTCATTACTAGACGTATGCCTTCCCCTTCGATTTCCAATACCATTTAACGATCATTAAGTATATGGATGGTTCATTTTTCGTTACCGACTTAATCTGATTCGTCTGGGTTGCGAATTATCGTAGTTAAACAGTGTTCTTGCATTTATTTTTTTATGTCAATTACTAATGCTGTTAGCCGTTTGCATTAACAGTTTCATCAGTTTTGAGATGACAAAGCGGTAATTCTTAACCTAGACATCTTATATCTCTAGATTCAGGAACCTCGGCCTATCAAGCCGAATCAGGTAATATTGCATGAAAAGGTTTAAGATGCCGAGTGAACCCTTGAGTCTCAAACGAGCTTCAAGCTAAGTGCCCAGAACTTTAGTGCTGTTATAAAAAGATCGCATCGATTTCAATTAAAGTTTCTCATATTTTTACTATTGTATAAGTAGTTTTTGTTTAATTAAGAAGTAAATTTAGTTCGCGATCTTACATTATAAATAAAGCACAATCTGCAATAGATTATTAAAAATCCCTGTACAATTGTTTATACATATGTGTTAACACAAGCCAACTGGATGTATGTTAATATATACCAGTAATTATTCTAAATAAAATATTATTAAACATCATTAAAAAATATTACAAAACTGGACACGATGGAATTTGAGTTGTAATGTTATTTTGAAAACATCATAGTACGTTTGATCTATCTACGTTATTATGTACAATAATGGTGGTATAAATAATAATTGATTCCAATTGAAATGTTACGGACTCACCTTAGTTTGTTCACGACCGTCAGTGTATTACCGTTCAAAGCAATATGAGAATCAGTTAAATAATCAAAACATCGTAGATTTATCAACGAAAGTATAATAAATAATAAGGATATTGATAATAAAGTATTATTATCTTATTTAATTTAAGGTAGGTAAACAAGGTGCACAAAGAAGTTACACGCTTTGTTATAGTAAAATGACCGCTGTAAGTCTGCTGCTTCAGTTTCTCGATTCCCGAAAAGGTACACACGGAAGTCGTGTGCTAGATAGTATAAAGGGTGAGCGGTAATAAGGTCACTTTTAACAATACAAAAACTTATTGCATTTAAAAGAATATATATTTTTTGAAAAAAGAGGAAGGATTGTCATTATTTTTAAAATGATATCGTCAGGATGTTCTACAGCTTTACCGGAATATTTTTCCAAACGATGCTGAATAATTTCAAAAATACGCTTGCAAGTTTAAGCCATTGGAACCGCTGACATTTATTCACAAATGTTTTTCTATAATTAAGCAAGTTTTTTTCAGCGAGTTAGATAAGACTCCGTTCTAGAGATCACCATAAAATAAATCGCAAGGTGATGTAAGCATCACCTTGCGATTTATTTTATTTTATTTTATAATTATAATCAAAAATTATATTAAAAAGGGCTGATATTAAGATATCAGCCCTTTTTGATATAATTTTTCTTGGGAACATTTCTCGTACGACTTTGAAGCTGGCATTAGATGTGTGCTCTTGTCTTGCGAGATGGGTTTGTAATAAAATCAAGTTGTTTTCATTGAGCCCTTGAAGCTTTTAAAAAAATTATTATATTTATTATTTAAAAACACAAAGGAATATTTCCTATGGCCTACTTTATATTGTTATTCGGATACGAGAAGTTAGAGCATCTGGAATGCCTTGCCTAGACCAATTTATAGTAACTAAGCGCTAGGTTTCCTCTAGAGCGACAGGTTGTTCGGATACATCGTATATTTTTCGCAGTTATGTGGCTTATATCTTAGATCGCTTAGGCGGATATTTCTTGGCGTAGCTAAGCGCACGAGCCCTTGGCTTGAAAAATCACTCGAGAAGCATTTAGCATTCCAAATTCAGAACGCCCGAGATTGTCGAATCTTGTCTCGATCAGCTGCCGTTATTGAATGATATCTGTTTTTTTCAGTATATTTTTTGATTTACCAGGAGTATGCAAACTATTCATCAAGCCAACTTTCTCGAAATTGATGAAGTGCTCTGCGACTACATACGCCATTGATGCGAAGAAGTAATAGCCAAATGGCAACAGGTCTAGACTGTTCTGTGGATGCGGCAGGTCCAAGTGATTTCGAGGTATATAAGACAGAGCATTATCGTGTAACGAAATACATTTTCCTCTGGCTCAATTTAATCGACATTCGATTAACAATTTAAATTAATTATGTATTAGCAATAACGTTGTGTATTATTCGCCGGAATTAATAATGATGATGCGATGAATCTTTTGCTATTGATATAATTAAGGCATGCGTTACCACTTACCATGAGGTGATCATTTTATATAAAAACAAAATTAAAAATACTCTTACGCTAAATTTCAGTCTAATCAGAAAAGTTAGTGCAGAAGTTGTTTTTTTGGCACAACTCTTCATCGGATGTCAGTTGAACGCGGCGCTCACCTTGGATTTCTTTATAGTGACTAAGCTCGAGGTCTGCATCTCCCTTAATCTTTTCAAGTGGTCCTGAAGTGGAAAGCGAAGCGCAAAATCCACACGGTAAATAAAAGGCCTGGTTTAGGTCTTTGAAAGGAGCTGGATGCAATCAGTCTTATTTGAAATCTATTGGAGCGGCCTATGTCCATCAGTGGACGTTCAATTGCTGAAACGAATGATAATGATTATAAATTGTATTGAATTTGGCTGTTGAGATGTAAAGTTGCTTGGATGCTCTATGGCGTAACTGGGTCCAAGGTTCCAGCGTTTATTCTGGCTCGAAAGCCGAATCGCGTCTCGATTGTTTGCGATTATCGGAATCGAAACGACATTTAGTTTGGCATATCGCTGTTCCTCTGTTTACAAACTGAAATAGAATCAAACCGAAACCCGTGGTATTTCTTGAAAATATTGAGATTAAGAAATAAATAAATGACAAGATTTAGGTCGATATCCAAAAAGGTTAAACATATCATCATCATCATCATTTCTGCCGTATGACGTCATAGATTTCCTTTAGGTCCAGTTGGAAACGCTCTTCTTCAACATTTGCAATCGAAAGTTAATAAAAGTTTTTCTGCCCCAATCGATTTTCATACTGTTTGAAAAAAAAATTAATTATACATAAAGTATGTTATTTACTATGGTTTGTTGCTGTTACGATTCCCGAAAGACAATTACATTGTGTTAATTTGTGTAATTATTGGGTTGTTGGTTAAAGGTGTAAAGTTTTAAAGAGGTGAATGTATTGTGTAACGTTTGTTAGCAATAAGCTTTACACCTTTTTACAGCTATTTCCAGACATTTTGTGTAAAGTGATTACTCTGAAATATGTTACATTAATTTTTTTTCTATTGCAGTGCAACTGGCCAAAAATCTTCTAGCTTTAAAAGATTAAATTATCACCTTGTATAAGGTAATAAGATTGTAAGTTTTTGCTAAAGACAATGAAAAGTCATAAGCAAGTCAGTTTCAACACCAAAATCCTGAACGCTGTGCAAAATGCATTGACACAGAGACAGACAAGCCTTTAATCTCTGCTGAGAAGAGGCTGATGTTCCCCCGGTAAGAACATTATATAGTTACCAGAAAATATTATTAGAGTTGTAAAACCTTAAATTTTCAAAATTAGAACAATAGGGCCAGTACAAATTAAAAATAATTTTGTGTGCTTATTGCTGTCTTAAAAAAATTGTAATATTCTTCATATTGTTAAAGAAGGAGTCGATACCAAACTAAATATTTTACTGAAGGTAGAAGAACAGTATGTTGTAAGTATGGTAGTTACCAGATAAAGTTATTTCGTTTACGTTACAGATGGGACCTTAAGGTTTTGGAGAGAAAACTGTGCACCAGTAAACTCAACGCAGGCCGTCCGCCGTAAGATGGACAAACGACATACTAAAGGTTGTAAGAAGAAGCTAGATGCAGGCTGTTTCCAACTGGTCTTATTGGAAATATATGGCGGGAGCCCTATGTCCAGTAGTGGATTTCCAGCAGTGAAATATAGTCAGTGAAAAATTGTTAAAAAGGGTTATGATAAGTAACTAAAGCTTATTATTAAATAATTTATTGAATAATATCACAATAACGCAGCAATAAGCCTCCATGATTCGAAATGTAGGAAATACTGGTTGAGAAATAGCGTCACGTTATTATGATTTTTATCGGCGATGTATTTGCTGAATCTGGAGAGATAGCCAGCAAGCAGATCCTTAATCATGGTGTTGAGTATATCATCTATGTTGCCGTCGAATTGCGTTCGGGACTGTAAAAAAGATTGAAACTATTAAAGTATAATAAATAAGTTTTTTTTTATTATTCGAAAGAATATTGATATTTACTTAAATTTATTTATTATTATTTAAACTTTATTGTACACAACAATAACAATAAAAATGCACCTTAAAGGAAATTGAACCAAAAAAACTGATTATAACTAAAAAATAAACAATTTACGGAGAGGTGGTACAACAGGCGGTCTTATCGCTGGAGGCGATCTCTACCAGGTACTCCCTAATCAAACAAAATCATTCATGTTATGTTCTTTAAAATTCTTTTTTGTTATTTCATTGACTATAAACTGCAAAAGATTATTTTTTTTCATAGGCAGTCGATTGAGAATCACATTCATTGTTCTATGAATTGACTATGTGATTTATATACCTAGTTTACGTTTCACCCTGCAGTTGAGGGCTGAGACATGCGATCGTTGTCCTATCGTTTGGTTCCTGAGATGCAATCTTATATACAATATACAAAATAGAATGAGTGGATGGTAAATAAGTACTCGCAGTCTAGCGATAGAAGACTGAAACTTATGATAGAAGGTTGCGGGTTAGATTCCCGGGACGTATTCTTACGTAATTCACACTTTGTGTATTAATTATTGGCAGGCATTGAATTGCCAGTGCTCACAAACTAATTTCCAGAGGATGGGCAGCAGGAACTTCTGCGTACCATAATACCACACTGATAACACCAACCCGCCCACCAAGCGTGGCGATTGTGGTGTATCCCCCATAAGAATCTTTGGGCGGGGCTTATGCCATGCAGTGGGCTTCCATGGGTTGAAACGATGACGATAGAGTTTAATGCAAGTTTAAATAATAATTTTATAATACTTAATAAGCAATAGTCTTTAGACAGCCACTATGAAGATGAGCTGTAGGCTTAAAGCAACGTATCCTTTGTTATAGATATCTAAATTGTTTAAGTATGGACCATGTATTTACTGTTATCAAGATAATATCGATAATCAAAGCGGTAAAAAGGTATCCATTAATCGTATCTTATTATTAAACGTTCACATCACCGCTGTTATCAGAAAATTATCAAACTAAATACAATAACAGATTTTTCAAAAAGATATAGTAAAAATCCTACAGAATATTGCTAACATAAACAAATAACAAATAACAAGCAAGCGTTCGTAATATATATATATATATATATATATATATATATATATATATAATGTAAAAACTGGCCCTACTCGTTTCATATATCTAACTTGGTAATTTTTATCGTGCCAAAAATATTATATAATTTTTATACCTTTGAGCTATAATTAGTAACATAAGTATTTTTAAGGGAGGCCTTTCAACCCCTTTTGTGGTTGCTGTTGACCTTTAAATTTGTCAGAACCGTCGTTCACATAAAGACCAAATGAAATCTGCTTATTCAGTTGCTAAAATAGAAGTGAACCCGTTTTAAAAAGTGCAGTCATAAAGGGGTAGAAAAGGGGTGAGAAAATAATCATATCATTTTCACGCAAAATAATTTGTTGGCATTTTCCACATAAAAAAGGTCCCAATGTAGAAGTATCTAGATTACGTCGGCGAATAGACATACCGGCTTAGCTTCCTCATTGTAAGTGCGACGTGACATAACTAATACATGGATAAACTTACCACAATTGTACCAATTTCGAACTGCGTTCTCAAAAAGTCTCTTATTAGTATGGACCTGCCGTCTTCTGATTGTTTTAAATGTACTTTGCTCCAGAATTTTAAGTCGTGAGCTTCAATGCTGTATGGAAATAAATAAATTAATGTATGAATCGTACAATGGTGTCTTATCTACTTTAATCAGCCTGATACAGGTAAAGAACATCGGTTGAGGACTGAGTGAGACGTTCGATCGAATGTCGTGGGTTCGATTCCTGGGATACATATATAATATAGGACATATAATTCACACTTTGTACATTAATGATATAGCGTTAATGTTTAGAGTTAAAACTAAAACAAAGAAAAATCTATTGATGTTTCAAAAAGCGCAGCAGGAATTTTTCCACTCATTTAAATGTATGTACTACAATTAAAATAACAAAAATCTCGATTTTTTAAAATTGAATAAGAGTCGGTATCAGCAATTACCAATGCAATTTTGCTGATACGTTACAATTAACGTCTATGTATGTAGGAGATAAAATAAAAACTAATCTCATTGATTATGATTAATAATACAAATTATTTGATAGGGAAATTTCTTACTGTAAAAGTCCTTCTCCAATTACAGGCAAAATGCCGAAAAAGTCACCGCTTAAGTTGTAGTGTTCTGTAAAAAAACATTAAAGGATAGTTTGAGAATATTTTTTTTAAACCTCATTCAATAAATATTATTGTTATAAATTAAAATACTAACCCGAATGTACGGTTAAGAGGGGAAATCTTAGGTTGAATTCCAATGAAATATCCTCTTTATTGAATGTTGCGTTCAATAAATCAAAGTCACCTAGTCCAAAGACTGTGGCATTTGATAAATTAGCTTCAAGACTGAAAACAGATTTAAGTTGATTGTATTAATCATTGATACTTAGATGATTTAAATTAAAATCACTTTTCACTCATTAGGTATATCCAAGCAAAGTCAAAAACATTGACCCAAGATTGCAGTCTTGACGTTGAAAATTGTTAATGTTTTTTGGGCGGATGGTCACTGTAGCTATCTTGGAATTCAGGAATTCCGTGGGTTTGGGACAGGTCTTAGTTGGCAATTAGCCTAAATCTAGCCTTACATTCCAACTAAAGAACGCCTGAAGCGAACTTCGATTTAGTCGGGTGCTATTGCTTCACGAACATCACTATTACTTCGAAAACCGTTAGTTCTAGGAAAAGAAATGATAAAGAAGAGATTCCAGCAATGTTTCTATGCGCAATTCGGAGTTGTTGTCCGTAGTAATATATTGTTCTTGACTACTACTGAGAATTATTTCTCATTGATCGTCGAATATATAACGACATATTTATGAACAATATCAAAAACTATTTAAAAAAATCAAAAGCAATGATAAATATTGTTACTTTTGTACGAAATGGATCATAAACTATACTTTTGCGTTGTATAATAGCGACTGAATAATTACTAAAACAAATTATTTTGTTAATTTTTTTACTTTAATTTTATTGGTAATGCAAAACAACATTAAATTATTTTCGAATCTACGCTTATTATACTCGTATTTTAGTTTTGAGGAGACTTTTAATAATGTAAATGTTAAGGACGATCTAAATTTTTATTGTACTTGTAAATTCTGTTCGCTTACCTTAATAAATTACCATTTAATATTATCTCTTGATGATGAATTTGCCAAGGGTCTAGGATCGGCACATTGTAATTGATGCTTCCTTCTTTTATGAGCAATCTCAATAATTCAAAAAGCTGTCTTATCACGGCGTCCACAAGGAATCGATTGCATTTTAAGATGTCATCTGGAGGAATAAAAATGTTTTTTTTTTATTTATATTGTATAACAAGAACCAATTCTGCATAGTGTAGGAAAAATAAACTTCTTTATAAAGTGTTCTCGCCTTGAAACTTTATTTTTAATGAAAATAAATGATTCTTTAACTTTTAGATTTTGTATCTAGTACGAAAAGTCTTCAGGAAATTATGGAGATTTAAGTTATGTAATGAAGTGTAAAATAAATCAATCGTGTTATATTTTAATGACATTAAAAATTTATGTTAAAATAAATATTACTCTTAAGTCCGTCGTCGAAATTAAATGGTTGGATTTATAGTACAAACACTAGTTATATCTGTAGATAAAGTAAAATAAATTAAATGTGTTTAAACTGATAATGTTTACTTACCGTCTGTAGCGATTGTTGTACGACAACAAGTGGCCGCCAAAATAATTATAGTGAATACAATTTTCATTCTTACATTAAATCTACGAATGTACGTTGGCTTACAGATTATATATCAACCTGCTACTGGCCGTGGCTTAATTAATTAATCTACGGGATATCGATATCTGTGCTATGGTTGCGAAACCAGGATTCTCTTATCAACTCTAATCTAGGTCAGAGTTTATCGACCTAAATGTTACTAAAAAAACGTCTTTGTTTTGGCTGTTCGTTCGTGTTTATTAAAATATATAATTTTACGAGTGCTTTAGAACAAATTTATGGTTTCCTAAAACTTATTGTTCATTACACTGGATCGTTATACATATTTACAATTATTATTGACCTATTTCGTAAATAGATCAATTCATTTTAAATATTTTAATATAAACCGAGTTATTACTTTGTAAGTAAATACAATTGGTTATTGACTTGATAGTCTGCGTTAATATAAACGTATTTAAAAGGAATGCAAAAAGGTATTAATTCTATTTACAAAAGTACAAAATATGCATTGAAATTAAAAAATATTTTGAAATTGTTTTGTTTTTTGAAAATATAACTATGCAAAAATGAATAGTGAACTCGATTACATTTATCTAGAGCCACTAATAATCCTTCAAAAAGCCGCATTTGGCTAGCAAATCTCAAGTTAAGCTGCTCTCCCTCCCTCTATTATATAATATGGACTTAGTTGATAGAAATAACAATATAATATATATTGTTATTAATTAATTTGCCTTCTATACTAGTGTTCATCTCCTAGGTTTTTAATTAAAACACCAAAACAATTTTACAGGTACCAAAACTTGAACTAGCCATTAGTCACACAAAAGATTATACTGTAGTAATAATGATAAATAAATAAATAAAAGTAAATGATTTATAGACACTTAAAGTATTTGCGTGTCAATTTAAACTTTCTTTTAGCAAATGTTATCGGCGTAAATGTTTTAGTTTTGCTCACAATTAGGGTAGAGTAAGGCAACAGAGTAAACTAAAGCCAGGAAGTATAAAAATTATTTTTGTGGTTATGTAACAAGTATTGAAATGCATCTATTGAATTGATAGTAGCATGATTTTATAATAATCATAATAAATTTTATTATGTTACTAATATAATAAACTGGCGAAATTTGAGGGAGGCCTAAGCCTTGCAATGGAAATCTTTTAGCTGATATAATATGATAAAAGATTTTAGCGTATGTGTGACTCATCACCATATCTCCGAAAAGACGTTTATTAAGTTCACGAAGCAGGCTGCGCAGCTAGTTATTATTTAATTGAAATTATTAATCTTGGCTTAAAATTTGAAAAGAAATTTTACTGTTCACATAGGTTAGTTTTGATATATGCTATCACTTTTGTAAGTTTTAAATGGATGAGCTCACGTAGATCAAGCTGGTCAGTTTAATTAAATTAAATTTCCCATGATGATAAAGGCTCTTGAACTACAATGGCTTCCATGAGCTGTATAGGTTTTTTTGTCCTTGACATGGTTTCCAACAAACTATTAAACGAAACGGCATTTAGGATATCGGCGCTCCCATCTTACACTTTTAAAGCTAATGGAAAGGTCAGAACGTGTCAAGCGTCTCCATATTAGCGAGATGTAATATAGAAAAAGGGCCAGACAATGTTTTATCTTGTGCGTTTATAAAATTTAATTATAGTTCATGATTCACGGTACAAGATTAACATTGTTTACGCTAACGTTAGTTCAATGTCATGCCATGAAAAAATTGTAGTTTGAAAATTATGAGAGCAACAACGCGTTACTGACATAAAATGATAAAATTTATTAACGTTTTAATGTCTATAGTAATAAATATCCTGGTTGGTAAATCTATTTTCAGATTTAAAAATTGGTTAACAGAAGTATTTACTTATTATGCTGATGGCACGCCTAGCTTCTTGGTTTACTATCTAAATATATACATACATGTGAATTTTGAAGTTTTATTTATATCATTATCATTTTTTATTCATATTTCGCAAATTTTACTTGTGAATAGAACATTTAAAACCACACAATCTTTCTATTTTTTTAATAAAAAATCTTAGGGTTTTACAATTTATTGCCTATTCTATAGATATTTTATTTATACTTAGTAAATATGTACGCGCAAAAGGACATAGAAAAATATTAGGGCAGTGCAAAAAACCATATAGTATCAGTTAATATTTAAGCAATGAACATATAAAATCAGCTAAATTAATGCCAAAATCTGAGGAATATTAATAGATGAAAATGTAATATTATTATCTCATTGCACGTTTAATGAATTGGATCGGGTTATTTTAAAACAAACAAACATTTCTGAATTATTTATACAATATTGAATCTTCACACGTCTATGAAAATTCTAGAAGATATCTTAAATATAAGAAAAGTATCAATTCTTTATTTATTTGATTTAACATATCGAAAAAGAATTTGTCAGCTAATTAAACGATAATCATTTGATAAGAATAGCAACTATTAGTTCTTATCTAAATTGCGAGTCAGTAGTGAAAGCTTTGTGTGATTGTAACTAAAGACGGTACACATTAGTCATAGCCTGTCGAATTTACTAACGGACTGTGCATCTGTACGTGCGTATAAGGATATCGGAATTTATAGTCTTATAAATAGGTCGGTTTGCGTTCGCTTAAATGGAGCGTGGCTGAAGGAAGCGCCTGGCGCCGTAAATAAATGACATGTGCAAGCGCCGAAGGCGGTTTTTTGCGCTTCTAATTTCATTTATTCTGATAATTACCAACGTTATTCGCTTCGTTAGATTCGTGACGGCTAATTGCGTGTTGATTTATTCTGTCAATTAGTAATAAATGTCTCACTCAAAGGTTCATTGAAGGATTGGAAGATATGATATTATATATCATGTCTTCCTTATATTTCCAGTAGGCCTACCTTAGAGTGACGTTTTGATGTACATAAATAGATTCTGAAATACTTATATGTACTCGGCCTGACTGTGCCTCGTGCTCTTTTCTTTGGATTAAAAGAACCATAGATATCTTGTCCTGTAATATTAAAATTTAAACAATAATTTTAAAATCTACGGTTGTTTGTTATTATAAAATTTCAAATTTAATTAAATTTGAATGTCCATCATTTATGATCCTTTTACAAGCGTTCATAAAATTGTAAATCTAAATATTTGTTGAAATTAACGCAAATGTGATCTAACTATATAATAATAATAGTACATAATTAAAAAACCGTTTTCAGTTTTTTTTTATTTACTTGCCGAATTTTAGTAAAAATAGTAAATTATATTTTATCCTGATGAACTCAAAAAACAGCTTTCAGTGAAAGAGAAATATGTTTACCACGGTAAATAGCGCACATTTAACAATATAGATTATCTTTAAAACAATTTTTACTGTTATTTGTACTAAACAAGTTATGTATGCGTATTTCTTATGGGGGGCCAAGCTCTGTCTCAAGTCGATGTACTTTCGTGATCAAGGAATAATTTAAAAAATTGTCATTCTTAATAGTCCATTATTATGGTTTAAAATGCCGAGTGTGTATTTATGGTAATGACGTTTGTTACGTGTATGTAAATAAAGTAATGTATTCATACAAGTTAAGTCTATTTTGCGTTCTTGACGTATCAAGAAAATATAACAAAAGAAAAAACGGTTTCTTTTGTTAATGCATGCTTCCGTTAATTGCGCAGCGAAGGAATTAAATATTGGCTCCACTGTCATTCGGTTGCTATATAATGTATTTGTATTTTATTGAAAATCTTCAATTTGGTGTATAATATTAATTTGAATTTGTTACAAAGTATAATTTTTTTAATGAAATTAATAGTATTAAGCAGTAGACATCTAATGACTGCAATGAAGATGATCGATAATTTACTTTAACTAAATTATTTCATTGTGTGAACATTGGTACGCAAATCAATTTTATTGATATATTTCTTGTATATATAATTCCAAATTTTGAACATGTCGAAATCTCTAATCCGGTAATATCCAATGAGGCCAAAGAGAAGATACGGTACAAGATCTCTCTTTTCAGCTGATGTTCGCCCACTACAAGGAATAACCCTCCACAGATATAGTTTACATTTATCGCCACGTTTTGCAGGCGGGTTGGCAACCGCAGTGCAGTATTATGTTACGCAAAGGACGCTGCTGCCCATCTTCTGGTAACTTATAAGCAGTGGTAATCCTATATAATTAATGCAAAAAGTGTGAATTATATAAGATTGCATACCGGGAATCGAACTTGCGCTTTACGATCGCAAGTCGCAGGCCTATCTACCTACCACTGGGCTACTACAGCTCAACAAGACGGTCAATGGTACAATACCATTTTAATATTAATTTCATTAATAAAGCTGTAATAGACGTCATGTTTGAGATGTAAGTACCTATTATTTATTTGTTTTTAATGTGAAATTGTTCAATATAAAGCTTAAAGTATATATAATAGAAGGAGTGGTATACAAGAGAGATACATATATGCAAGTGCATTTAAATAAACTAGCTATCTAAATTAAACTCCAAACTGCATTGTTGCATTCTGCTCTAGTATTTGATGAGGTAAATGGTGAATACATTAAAGCGTATTATTGGATAAACGTCACGATTCATTAGTCAGGTAACTAATAAGTTTAGGCAGAATATTCGGCAGCGTGCAGTCGGCTTCGTACTATTTATTCTCCTCACAAAGATTTCATAGTGTTCAGTTCCCGCGCTGACCTCAACCGCAGACGTGAGGTGACGCAAAACCCACCAACGAAATTTAAAAACTCTTATTAGTTTTAATCCTTGTTACAAGGAAATTAAAGTTTATTAAAAAAAAAGAATGTGTCTATGATCGATATTTATTTCGAACACATGTGAACGATCTTTTGACGTAACAATGATCGAAATAATTCGGATTTTGGTTCCACTTTTATTATTTTTCTACGGTTTGTTAGCTATAGTCTTTGCTGCTCCGGCTATTTCACAAAGTAAGTACCTTTTTACTTATCAATATGATGAGTATTTCATATATAGCCTTAATAATTATTCAATATTTTTTTAGAGTTTCATGTCGTATCTAGGTAAAACTTATCTTAAGTTAACGGAAAAAGATTCACACCGCAGTAAATATATTAGAAAAATCTTTATATTATTTTACGTGTTAATATATGACGATGCTAATGTACAAATGTCTGTGTACAACAGAATATATAATGTTTTAATCCTTATTTAAATTAATTCCTCAGAACTATATATCAATTTATGTTATAAAAAATGTATTCTTTATTATTTTAAAAGCAATTTCTCGGACTCGTAAAGAAAACATTACTTGCCAATAGTTATCTTAATATTATTAATTTTATAAAACTTTGAAACTTTTCGCAGTGTGGTATTATAGTACAAAGTAAATACTGCTGCACATCCTCTGGAAACTTGTTTGTGAGTAGTGGCAATCCAATATAATTACTGCACAAAGTGTGAATTACATAAGATTGCATCCCAGGAATCGAACCCGCGACCTACGATCTTGAGTCTCAGTCTTTTACCAACTTTTGGCAACTATTGCTCATGTATTATTTACATTTAATCATATTTTCATCTTTGCAGTGATTAACCATTAACCTATTCTTATTACTTATTTACTGTTAAATAATAAAAATATTGTAAATACCACTAAGCAGATGCATCAGAATTTTTAATTATTAAACATTTACATTTTCATGCATCTGTTTGGTGTGCTGTTCTTTATAAACGATGTAGAAAAAGATATCAGTGTTCGGTATAGTACTAACTATAACTTTTTTATAAAGTCTTTTTATTTATTTTAATTTTAAAAATTTCATATCATGTGTAGGACCTTTTTCTGGAATCCATAAATGTTGGGAATTCTTCTTAAGTTTTTATTAACAGTCTTTAAATGAATAAAAAATATGAGTTCTTTCTTCAAATTATTTACACTGATACATAACACGAACTGTGGACGCCAGTCACCGTTTCCTTTTTTTGATTTGGGGACGCTAATAGAAAAGTATAATATACATTTAACAGCTTCAGTTTTCAACTTAATGCTAATTAAAAATTAAATACTTACATAATTGTAATACTATAGATACATAAGAATATAAATAATTATTTTCCGTAAATCGATTAAAATCCTTGGGCAGATCTACGTAAGGTTTTAACCTTTTTACTATTATTAACGTATAAACAAACCCGCAAGGACTTGTCTTACTTTAACTGTAAAAACAAGGGAACCACCTAAACTTCCTTGTACATTAAAAACCATCAGACATAAATTGTCTTCACCAATCATAAACAATAAAATTCAGATTTATTTATTTTTCAGCCGTCATGTTTTTATGATTAAAGAATAGGTGTCAATTACTGTAACGTATACAAATTTTACAATTGACTAGTAATTGACCGGAGTGGTTGTTCTAGTTTTTTTAGTTGTTGCGTTGGAATTTATGACTAGAACAAATTGCTTGTGGGTGGCAATGTCAATAATATGGGCTAGACGCAATTAATCTATGTTCAGTGATTTATTACTATTGTGGTTTAAACTACTGTATATGTGAAGTTTTTTGTATATCATTGACTTATTTTTACTTTATATTATGTATTAAGTAGGGAGAGCAATGGAGAGGCCTATGCACGGAGCTTGACTGCGTGATCGAATCAGAAATGAGGTCCACAGGAGAACTAAAAACCTTTTATTAATCTTTAAATTCATAACGCCTTTTTTTGCCCCAAAATGTTTACAAAATCTTCATGGATCTTACTTAGACCTTCTTTTTCGTAGTTTTAAATCTATTATTAAATGTATATTATTAAAATTAAAAAAATTTATTATAGAATTCAAAAGTTTTTAGCTCATTGAAAATTGTGGAACTTGGTTTATAGACACGTTTACATGTATATTTTAAAAAAATAGTTTAATCTCATTTAAAAATAGCATCTGTTAAATTTATGGTCGGCTCTTCTCAGCAGATCAGCATTCCGGAATGATGGTAGTTTAGTACTTACAATGTTAAAATAAACGACGATTCAAAAGTCCGGTTAATAAATATATTTTGAATTGAATTGAACCAAAAGCACGGACATTGCTCGAAGAATTATTGGTCTGAAGTGACGGTGAGCGGGATACATCGCACGAGCAACTGACCGCCGTTGCTTCCAAAATGTTTTCGAGTGGCGACAAGCTGGTAGATGCGCAGGAAGTCGCTCGATACGGGAAACGCAATACCCGTCATCGTGGCGACTTTTGGGGTCTTTTACAAAGCGTATACCGCTTCGTAGTGGGTGCTTCTCGGTTGACGTGATGATGATGATGATGATGATTGATCACTTATATCATGGTTGCACAGACTTATTAAGACTAGGGGGAGGCGGGCAAATCATGAACCGATGACGGGTCGGCCGCCGGAAGTATAGGTAATAATTTTTTTGGTTTTATTCATTATTCATATTTTTGGTTTTATATATTATTCATTTAATTTTTAATATATATTTGATTATTTTATTGACAGTGCGCGGTCCTCACTATACAATCAGCAACGCTCCCGAAAGTCGTAAACAGCCGTATATCGAAGTCCGTAACTCGACGTACCACGGGGCTGGGCCACGGGAAGAAGCTCGGGCCATGTGCTCCGTCAAAACTCACGAAGTAAACGCCACTGCCAACGCTACTATCACAAGAAGGTTACACGGAGTCGTTACGTCGAGTAAGATTATCTTTACTAAATAGACAGGTTTGAATTTACTAAGCTACTGCTAGCTGATCCTGAATTTTTCTGGAGCATGTGACGGCGGAAGAACATATTATGTTGCCAGTTTTGTTTTAAATCTAGCAATCTAAGTAAGTAGAATTGTGACGTAATATATCGTGGTTGTAAGCTTATATTGTAAAAATTACCACAGATAAATTTTAAATTAAAACATCTTTAATATCGTTTTCTAAACAATTATTAAATAATCTAAGACTCATTATCGATCATGCATTTAAAAGATAATACAATATCTCTTATGTTCAGATGTTAAAGTTTTACGTTTTATTTTAATTGTGACGTCATTTACAAACCAAATTTTTCTACAGAAGGAATACCAGTGGACTTTACAGTATATTCATGGTAAATAACCTGGTTTGTTGACTCATCACGATTGATATTATAATGAACTCATAAAAAATCTTTAAATTTCATTTACAAAAGTAATTGTTGAGTCTCTGGTTGGCACTTTTCAACAGATCAGCTTTCCGTGCCGGTAGTAGCTTAGCACGTAAAGAGTTAAAATAATAGTCTATTCAAAAGCGCGTGTAAATATTTACTTGAATATTTTGAATTTGAATTATAAAGCCGTGTTCATTTTGACCAGTTACAGTTAAGATTAACCACATCACTGTATTAAGGACATTTGTAAAAGCGATCACTAAAAAAAGGCGCCTGCGTTAATCGTATGTTTTTATCAGGATCCATTTGGAACCCTGCGTTTATTTTAAAATAAAGTTTGATATAATAGTAGAGCTCACTTTTATTCAATTTTTTGTTTCTGGAATCCTTCTCTTGCCAAAAACAAATGATCACAATAAAGCATCTACAGTAATCTCTACAAATATGAAAAAATTATTTTTTTTACTATTCAAGTAAAATCTTAAAAACTTTTTTACTTATTCTGAGACAATAACTATTAAATGTGCAACAACTTTTTAAAGAATCGATCCGTCATATTAAGCTAATAAAGCCATCGTAATTTTTTTAAGATTTTCGACATTTTACTCGAATAATAAGTGACCACGTATCATTTTATGACGGTATCTTGCAAATATGATTGATTATGATTGAGAGCATATTTCAAAACCATGAGTTTAACAACGAGGTATCATTAAGGACTTGTTAAACATCTTACTTCTCTTAGTAATTTAATAATCAACATTTTTTTGGAGAGAAACTTTTATTTTTTGACACAATCTAATTTTTTCGTTTTAATTTTGATTTTTTATTTTACAAAATTTGACACGGTTCGGTTATTTTATTACTGATACATCGAGAGATATTGATTTGATAGTTTAAATTTAATTTACAGTTATAATACATTTAATGTTTTTTAAACTTTTGTATAAATATCACGTGTTGGATAGAATTAGGTTACAGTGACATTTACTCATATGAAACAATATTCTTGGTCTTATAGAATATTAATATATGTCTATGATGAAACTTAAACGTATCGGTCGATGACATACCGCGAGCTTTATGGACCGTATCGTCAGGGCCATTAGTTACACTACAAAGAACACAATAAATTATCTGTTTTTGAAGACTTTTCGCCGACAGGATTAGGGAATGATAAATGATGTTACATTAATAAAAAAATATTTATATCTAATTTCCGTGATCTTTTTCACAACCTAGATATGTTTCGTTTAGAAATTATTTCTATTATTTTCAAAAAGAATTTTTAAGATATTGTAGCAGATGTATTTTTAAAGAAGAGGTCTATCTCTTTCTTGTTTATATTTGTTGTAAATAGAAGAACGTAAAAATTACTACATTTCTATTATTCGTAAAGTATTCGTAGGACAAAGTAAATATAAAAAAATTGAAACTAGAACAACAGAACTTATCTCACAGATTAGTCATAACGACGCGGCAATGTGTTTACATTCACAAAATGTTCAGATGAAAAATGGACGACTTTGTTAATCCTCCGTTTAAGGTAGGCAAAAGTTTGATCCTTGATCGCCAACGCATTGCAAGGAGGTTATGGAGACTTCCTTGAAATTACGAGTTGTCAGCCTAAAACACGCTATCCGGCACCTCGCCTTACATTGCAATAGACCCGGCACCTGCAAGGTGAATCTATGCTGAGTAGTTATGCTACTTTAACTGTTTCTAATAAGCAATTGTGCATTTATTAACATAGTGTGATCATTTCAGGGGAACTCCATTCATCAATCCAGCGCTTAGAAGTGATTATATTCGGCCAAATGCAGCAGTTGTGGCAGAGTTTGGATGCGCTGCGGGCGCAGTTGGCGGGCAATTCCTTTGCCTCTTATCCTGACCGAAGGACACTTACATTTAGATATAAGCCCACCGGATTGTGACTGTTATGAATAATAAATAACTTATTTCTAAAATTTATAACAATAATTAATAAATATTGCTTCTGGTATTGTTTGTCGTTAGATTATTTTTTTCGTTTATTTAGATCATCAAATGTTATATATATTTACGTACTATTCGTCGAGATGTAAGACATTTTAGACATGAACTTATTTTTATTGTTTAATGATAAATAAATAAAGTTACGCATCTGTAGTTTAATTATTTAAAAATATTTTTCTCATGATCCGTTAAACAATGAACGCTTCAACAGCTGTTAGAAATTAATGTCAGAGAGACATTTTCATAATTTTTTATCTGTTTACTCTTTTGTAATCTTAAATCTTATGACATTGTGTTATCGTGTTTAGATTTATACATTTCACCTCCAGACTGTGATGAAAACATACACAAAGCAATTTAAAGCTTACTCAATAAAATCCACTAAATTTCGCTAATACCTTGAAATATCTTGTCTAGATAATAAGCTAAATAAAATGATTTCGATAAGATTACGTCAATTTGTACATAAATCGGTGTTTTGCCACTTTTTCTAGAGTACTCAAAATTTAAAAGCATAAAATGACATGAGGATTTTTTTTAGGAAATTACAAAAAACAAAGGAGAAAAATATTTTTGGGGTATAATCTTACGTGGATACATACAGCAAATGGACATTGAATATGATTAATCTGAATTTTTTTACTGTAAATTGTAATTAATAATAATTTCTTCTTAGTTATTTCTAATAAAAATTAAAAATTGTCTTTAAAAAATTAATAGCGGTATATATTCCCTAGAAGAGGACCGTCTGAGTGGGTAAAATTATGACGTCTATTAATAAGATATTAAAGTACATCGATAATAGCCGGATAGCTATAATATAGTTTTCTTTTAACTGCAGTTTTTTTTACACGAAGGAACCTATTATATTGGGCGTCAACTACGTGTATTTTTAAGAAATGATTATGCATTTACCCGTGGTTACTTTTTCTGAAAGTGCCAGAATAATAATAACTGTAATAAAAAAATTATTTGTATATTTTTTCACGTTTTGTACGTTGATAATGAAACACATAAATATTATAAAAAATATTAACTTTTCAAGCAAAGAAAAATAACAGCTATATTTGTCATTACAAATGCAGATGGATAATTTTGTGAGGAGTGTGAACGAATTCTAATATAAGCACTCCCACAGGAATACAGTGTAATATTGTCGTGTTTCATTTCAAAGGAAACAGCAGACAGTAAATTTCTTGTAGTAATTAAACATTACTTTTGCTGTAAATGGTGCATTGACTACAAAGTAATATTTTGTAATGAACAAGGCGCATCACTTTCAATAGTTTGAATTTTTTAAATTGTGTCTTTTCTATGTGCGCCACGATTTAAGTCAGGGTTAATAAAATACAATTTTTATAAATTCAATTTATTAACAATTAGTAACTGAATTAATCAGCGGGTTTACTCGGGTTCGTGTGAACTCAAGCGAGTAATAACAAAGAAACCAGTGCATTGGTTAGTTACAAAAGTTACAGACACTTAAACCTATATGCCGTTATTAATAAATATTAACAAATAAACAACTGTATTATATAATTTTTTTTTACTTTTAAAAAGGACTGTACTTCAGAGAAAGTTAATTTTACAATCGAATATAAAACATACATGCTTTGATTATTTTCGCAAAAAGATTAAAGTATTAAGTCGATTTTTATTGTATCATTTCATATTTTAAACGTGTCACGATAAATGTTCTAGCGATTATTCCTTGAAAAGTGTTACCGCTATAATAATTTCGAAAAATACAAAAACGTTAAAAGAAAACAGAAACAATAACTCATTTTAAGATTCGAGTCAATTCAGTTCTAATCAATAAGAAGAATAATAACACTGTATCAAAAAGGTTATGAATATTTAGATATATCGGAAAAATGTGGAATCCCCGGATATAAATTTATTATGCCGTAAACCATTATCATTTGACTTACTTGACTAAATAAATATATTTAAGAATTCGTTAATATTAAAAGCTACAAAATAAATAAAGGCCCAAAAGTAAATCAGGATACAAAGGATAGCGGAAATTAAGTATGGCTAGACACATAAAATGAGATTTGATAATAGATCCTATTAAACGTACTATTTTTTTTAAATGGCAAAGAGATTCTAATTATTGGCCACTACTACACGTGCACACGTTATTAGTAATTAAGGTGTAATGGATTGAATGTATCTGCGCAATTCTTCTTGTGTGTCGAAGATCATGACGGGGAAAGGTGAGCCGGGGACATGGCGGCCGGCCCAACGTACTTCCACGCGGTAGTCGCCGGGTTCGGTGGGTGAGAACTGCAAACAATATGAAACAATTAAACCAAAAACGTTATAGTTAGCTTTGTAGTATTTTCACTGTTGTGGTATAATCTTCGTCATAGAGAAACGGACTTAACCAGAAAATCCTAAAAGTGATCACTAAAAACTCGTTGAACGTTAAACGTGTTCCTAACTAGAGTTAGCACAGATCAATTTGATTCTCTGGTATTAGAAGTGATCACACATTGGAATTACACTAGCGATCACTATAAATGATTTCACGTGGAATATAATGTCAATTAACAACTGCATTTGATGTGTTCGAAGTTATGCTTCTAGCCCATTTAGACTTTGTGTAGCTTCATCATAATTGAGTCTGTGCCCGTGATCGTATCCCAGTACATCAAAGACGTATGCACGAAGAGGGATTATAGACGTGTATAGTGTACTGAATGAGGTGTAGCGTAAGTTATGCGAAACGAGGTCTATTCGGCGGTCGCGAGCGACACAAGCCTCATCTGACTGCCCTCACTTCAACGTGGGTTAGGCGGGCGCGGCCGCCGTGTCATGATTATAAGTGTACTCATCATACTCCACTGAGTATCCGATGCACTCATCGTACCCGAACGGGGGCAATGAACAACTGAATGGGTGTATGACTAAAGAAATGTTAATAAATCTATTCCTTATGTATCCATATATTACAAATATAATATTAACAGAAATAATACTTTCACCTGTGATTATTTATGTTAATATCGTAAGATTAAATAAATATTAAAGTCACTTGAAACAAAAGCAACTGATTGGTCTCGGCAATTATTCGCTTAAAACACCTTTGTTGAGTAATATTGTGTAAATAGCTATGATTTAAGTGATATGGTGAGAAAGTTGATTAAAAGTGTTCAAGAAATAATGAAAGTATATGTTGCGATGCATTTTACACAAAAGACTAATAATTGATTAGTTGGTGTACCTTGCAGAGTATAGTGCGGTCTTTCTGGCTTTCGCGCTGCATCTCCACGCGGAAGGCGCCTTTGGGGCCGCGAACTCGAACTGTTAGCTGGCCTGCGCCCGCGCCGCGCGTGTCGCATAGGAAACGAGATTGGAAGGTCGCGAGCACTCCAGGCTCTACGCCGGGTCCATAAACACGTACCTGTACAAACAGAACCAAAAACATATGTACAAAGTTAAATTTCAATAATAACGAATTAATGGCAGAGGGCAGTATTATGTAGTAATATAGTAGCTCCACTGTCCTTTATCACCGCACACGAAGAAAACAAACGGCTTACATCCATTCCTCATTATCGACATTTTCTCATATGTCAATAAATCTGTTACCTTTGTCATTTTTAATGTGTAATATAGAGTAACATCTTACCTAGTCAAGTACTATTGGTATATAAATATGACGTGAAAAGAGTGAATACGCTATATATCGCCAAAAAAAACATTTGAATTTAAGCGTAATTCTGACATATAAAAGAACTTCTATGTACCTTAGAGGGGTCGGGGGCCCCGGCGACTTTCAGCACGAAGGGAGAGCCGGGCACGTGCTCGCCTGCGAATTGTATGCTGAGAACGTGACGACCCGCCTCCGCCGGCTTCACGTTCAGCGTGAACGTACCGTCGCCATGCTCGTATAGCTCGCAATAGGCAACCTGTAATTATATATTTGATATAAGATCTGGAGAAAGGTCCGTGTAGTCCTGTCGAGGGGTTGACAGGTGTGTACTACTGAAACAACAGTTTCTGTTGCCAAGTAGTAGACTGTAAATGCTACTAAGTTGGAAGGAAGGTCAATGCGGTTTTCAAAATTACTGGGAAATCTTAGTGAGCCTTGTCGTGACTTTAGGTGATGAGTGTTTTGTATGGAAACATATAATTATAAGCAGGACATTAGAATTTTTAATACTGTGGAAAATATAATACTACGACCACAGGTGCGACTCCAAAGGAAGTATTCGACCTTAGTAAAGAAATTTCGATTATGCGGCTTTAGCGCTACGGTCCCATACATCCTATTGTAAGATATAAAATAGAATGAAGGCTCCGCTTGAGTTTTTTATGAAGTAGTATAAGACATAAGTTTTATAAAATTTACAATTAAAATTTTAATGAGTACGTAAGTACGTAAGTAATGGCCGCTCCTTTTCGTCGGTACGCTATCAACTCTCAACGCCGGCAATCAAGCTACTTATTCCTTCCCCACCCCGCTGCTCTTTCCTAATGCGAGGTACAGCACTTACGGTAGTACTATAGTGACCTAATTTTTCTACTGTTAAGTACAGCCAAAATTGTATATAATACTTTAATATGTAGATAAATTTTAGTAAATTTATGATTTAATTTTTTTTGTTTCACTTTGTTGTTGAAGTGTAAGTGCTTGTTATGTTAAAAACATAATAAAAGATTAAATATCTCTGATCACATAAATCTAAATATTACACATTTTAAAAGCATGTGTTATAAATTTGATAGAGTACCTTATTTGGACCAGTGCAGTGTGCAGTAAGTTCTCCAGGGCCTGCTCTCCGTGTGTCAATCCAAGACCTCATCTCTCGGCCCACCACGCCGCCTGCAAGACCTGCCCCCGAGCATACCACTCGAGATGCGTCTCCACTTTCTGATCCAGCTGCTACGTTTACAGTCAGTGGACAACCTGTAATTATAAATACATTGATTATTGACTCGGTGTTTAGCACTAATCAGTGTAACAACTCCTGAAGATGCCCCGTGGAGGGGTGAAACACGTGTTGAGTGAATTTACGGTGGCGGTTGTGTAGTTGGCATTGTCTGTCGCATGCGCATTTACGAGCGGGCTGGCGGGCGGTGCACTTTCATGCACGACAACCACTGCATGTGCGGAAGTGGCTAGATATTGGTCCTTTCTTATTTAGGATGGACTTCCGCAATGTAACGCCTGAATCCATTAAATATTGATTATTTGTTTAGGGTAATAGTGGAGGCATGCTATTCGCTAAATGTCATGTAAAAGCGAATGATCGTTTGTCCCTGCGTAAAGACTTAAAAAGTTATAATAATAATTTTAATGATTTAGATATAGATCTTTTAGTAATGTATTTTTTTTCTTTCCTGTGGACTTTACCGTATCGATAAATGGCATCATGAACTATGTTTAGTAATCTGTGAAAACGTGTAGTGCGTCATATTTGTTCTTAAAATAATTTCATTTAAAATATCTATTTACACTTGCTAGTTTTCGGAATATATAATATTAAAAATAATGTATTAGCACAAGAATGTTGTTAGATTTACGATATATGCTTGACTAAAGATTTTGATTTTACCCTTTACGAGCCTGCCGGCCCATAGAACTCGGAGCTGATGATCTCCGGCGCGTCTTGGAGTATAAGAAGCTCGCCATAGTCCTGGCCCGGCTGCAGCGAGAGCTACTGGAACTGAAATGCCGTCAGGTGCCGTAAGCGACGCTTCAGGAGCGCCCGGACCTGCTGCGCTACCATCTGAAATGTAATAATAATAATGTAAAGATTTATCTTGCAATAAGCACAGCGCAGGACATCCACCAAAAAATTGGATATATAACCTTGCTAAGATCCTCTGAAGACGCTGAATTCAGGCTGCTTTCAACCGGTCCTATTGGAAATCTATGAAAGAGGCATACATCTAACAGCGGACGCCCTACATCAGAAACGGTAATGGCGATAGTGAAAACTCATTTACAGCTGAAATAGATCGTGTTAATAAACTGATATGCTTACCTAGACGATAACAAGCCATTAAATAATGTATTTTACAGAAAAAAAATTCATGTATAAAAAGAAATCATAACAGTAATTTTAACCAAAGGTCGTTCAAAGCTGGACATAGGCCTCCCCTGTTTATTTCCAATAGGACCAGTTAGAAAAACTTGCATCGAAGCGCCCTCCGATGACCTGGGTGTACGTCCTATGCTGCGCTTGCCAGTCCGCGGTCTCCACTACAGAACCTTAAGGCCAAAAAGTGCATTTATGCATTTGTTTTAGCACATACCTATTGTAAATACTGCGGGAGTATGGGGAGCGGCGTGTGCTAGTCCCCGGCCCGCTAAAGTGACTCTATCGGCGGTGTTGCCAGACGCACTGAGCGCGCGTTTAGGGGCCCCACTCACGAGCGCTCCGTTGTAAGTCAGTTCTAACTCTTGTTCACCGCTGACACCTTCCGCTGCTGCGAGGGTTACCACTGCTCTTCCTGATACAGTTTCTACACCTGGTGATGAGAATTAGTTGTATTTTATAAAGCTGTAATTATGTGTCGAAGTCCTGCAATACATTGGGTGGTATTTTTACATGAGGAGGGCGTACTTTGCTCTAATTTATAATTAGCATTCTGTTTGGATAAAACTCTATTTTTAGGAATTGATTAATATGTTATTTGCTTTTAACTTTACCTTATGACTTTGATTGCATGTAGTTCTTTGTCATCATACCTTTACCTACTTTCTTGGAAAATAGCGACTGAATCTTTTTCAGTTGTCGCCAATTCCAATTTTTTTACGTTAATATAACAATTTTCATTTACTTAAATGAAGACTTTACAAAAAAGGAAAATGTACTTTATCTTCAATGATTTTATTTGTTCCCGAAATCATATTTCCTTTATAAACATAAGAAAAGTAGGGAAATAACATACCGGTCCAGGATCTCTACTACAGAACCCAAAGGCCAGAACGGCCGCTTGTTTTGCACTCTTTTGTACTGCCCATTGCTATTTCAAATTATCAATCTAGCTAGCTGGGCTAAGTCGGCTACATTCTATCGTCTACGAAACTCTTTATTTCTGATTCGATGTTGACTGTATCATATTATTATTAATAACTGTTCTACTTACGTTGATGTCTACCAGCCAGTAAGCACTCCAATGTTCCAGGTCCGGCATTACTGATATCTAGCACAAGTTTAGATGGTGCACGAACTCGGCCAGAATTGTCTGCGCCCCATCCTCCCACGGGGACAATGGCCGATGTATCTATCACCTATCGAAGAAGATTTTATTATAACTAATGAAGGTCCTCTTCATTTCGTATAAAAATTTAACGGTATATGACTTTAGAAAACATTTGTACGGCTGAAGTCGACCCATTTAGATCCAAATTCGCCCTTTTGCAGAATGCTTATTTAGCAAACTCAACATGAATTGTATCTCAGCTTTTCTCATATTTTGTTTGCCTCAGTGAGAAAAAAATGAAATTAAATAACAATATTAAAATTCGTTTGTTATTTACACTCAATTTTTTTAGTTTTTGAGGACTTCAAAAATACTGTAATGGAACATGTCCAAGTAGGTGCTAATAATTATAAAAGTAATTTGTTATAGACATCTTGTCTATTTATTTTATCATTGTACATCAGGTTTGTGAATTGAATAAAAAAATATATATAACTTAGTAGCTTTTCTTTATTAGTAGTTCGTGAATTTTTTTAAAAAAAAGACTGCTCTAAAATTCGTGCGCACTATGTCTTATTATAAGAATGATGCAATATTAAAACTTAAATTTATTAGTATCAAGTTGTTATGTTGAACTGATAATTAGAATATTTAAAAAAATTGTTTAAAATGTCAATAATAACATTAACAATTGATAGAAAAACTAAAAAAAATGTCATATTATTAAAACTTACTTTAACGGAAAATGGACTTCCTGGTAAGGGGCCTGTGTTCGTGAATATCCTGACTTCGTAGAGTCCTACTACAAGGGGGATGTAGGCACACAGCCACTCTCGACTCGCCCCTGCCACCACTCTGCATTCTAGCAGACCGGAATCCGCCTCGTCTTCTTTATCAGTTAATCTTTCCACCTGAAATTTAAATATCAATTTCAAAATACCTTTAGTCAATTGACTATTATTTTAAGTAGTAAGCTGGCTCGGAAAACTAATCAGCTGGATAGAGAGGCTGAGATCGGCAGCGTTCGCGGGTAAACACGATCAGTTGTCGATGTTGAAGCAGCTCGCGTAGTTCATTTCGGATTCTTTCATAGTATTATAGCTTAGCTGTCTTATTTATATATTATAGCATATTATTATAAGATAATGCTGTCGCAATATAGCTTACTTGTCTTGCAGGAGAGTGCTATTCTTGCTATTTATAACGTGTGTCATAAAGTGACCGTATCTTCTGTATACATCCATAAAAATGTATAGTATGTTCACAAAAATGTTACCGATTTTTCCATATAACGTGTTACAATTTAAATTTTGCAAACCTTAGATTCGACTTCAAAGAGTTAATTATTTTTTGTATAGGTAATACACTATATAATAGAATCTCGAGTAATGCTCAGAAATATTAAAAAGTCAAATAATGTTTGTGTGCCACGGATTATTACACTTTAATGAAAATTATGTCTATGCCTCAAGGTCATTCCCAAGTTTAAAAAATATCACATTCATTTAAAAAAATATGTAGTTCCGCCGAGTTCTTTGCACCTGTTCTTCTCAGTTCGAAGAATTTCATCATCCGAATAGATAGATTTATCTAGTCGTCATTAAGAGATGTAATATAGCATAGAGTTTATTGGAAAAAATGTTTTTGAATTTCAACTTAGTGTTTATAGTTCTTACGCGTTGAGAATACAATGAGTTATCATTGTCCGACGGCTTTGGTACTTCCCCATAAACAATAAATTTATTTGATACAACCATATCTCTCGAAAGTAAGCCTTGAACCGTTCATTACGTCACTTAACTTTCTTATTAAGAACGATTCGATCTAGTTGGTTAGGTCGGCGACCAATGATATTTCAAAGCATTCTTAGCATAAATGAACTATGAAAGAATTGTGGATTATAAAAGATAGAAGACCTACCTGTACAGTAGGAGTAGCGTCATCAGCGCAGTGTATGGTGAATGCAGCTTCTTTGCCAACGTGAGCATGCGCAAGCCCCGTTCCTGAGCATCGAGCCGCTGCACTGCTGCGTGCACTAAGTATACCTAGCGATACTGGACTACCCAGGACAGGTGCACCTAATAATTATAATATTAAAAAAGTATAATAATTATAATGTTATGATTACATAACCTATATTTAATCTTCAAACTGATACGACATTTTTAATTATTAACAACAAAAAGAAATGAAATACATTAAATAAATAATTTTTTTGACGGATGATTATAATTTCCTTTCTAGCACTAATAGATTTCGCGGGCTTGGGGCAAAAGCGCAGAAGGCTAAAGCTAGAGGTATCCTTAGGAAGCCTCGACACGAGCTGCTACATGTCATTTTATTCCTGCATTGGAGCTAGCACTTAGATCAGCAATTATAGAGGCTGATACCAAATCTAACTTAAGCTAAATTATAACGGCGTCGATACATAAAGGATACTTATTATATTCAAATGCGCTTCTATGTAGAGAAGATATGTAATTTCTTAAACTGCTTACCTTATATCGTATCTTAGTGAAAGCAGTAAATAAAAAATAAAAATATTGAATATCAATAAAAAACGTTTTCAAAGTTAAAATTGGATTATCTAATTTTCTCAACAAAAAATAATTCGCAATGTAAACGTGTAAAATATGTTTTATTGTTCTGCCAGTGCGCATATTTAGGATGTTTAATAAGTAAACGATATATATCTATTGATATCCCAGCGATCTGCATTCACTGATGTGAAAATTGATTTTTTTTCTAATTAGTGCCTGTATAGTCTACAGCGAAAAATGATTTATAAAAACTTTGCACAGATAAATATACGCCATAAATATTAAGTACACTTTATTTATGAATGAATGTTCAATCAGTTTTGTGATGTTTAATAATTATTAATAATTTCAGTATTGATGTTACCTCCGTAGGTAATATAGATGCGGCAGTGAGCGGGCATGGTCGGTCTCAGTCGCACGCGGTATGTGTGACCGTCCTCGCGTATGTCGACTGGCATACGCAATCGTCGTTCACCCATGGCTTCGCATACAACCTCCAGTTCGCCAACACCCGCGTCTTTCGTGTCCACTGGAATTCATAACGTTTAACTTATTATTTCAAACAATCGTTTCTTCTGTCACTTTTTCCAGCGTTAACGCTATCTGAAGGAAATTTTAGCCAGACAAAAGAAATCGACCAATTCGATTATCGGCCCAGTCGGGAGTACTGGGGCCGGAATGTTAAGCAGATGTCAAACCTTGGCCAAGATCCCTTCTATGGGCTCTTGCAGGTCAATCCATGGACTTCCTGCCTAAGCGTTCTCTCGGCGGCTTCCCAATCCAGTACTAGAATGTATCGATTCGAGCTCTTCAGAGGGTTTTTTTCTATCTTACGTCGGGTTCTATATCTCCAGTCAGCCATGTTATAATCGTTTTAGTCTGTGACACTACAGTTCTGTACTTTAATTTTCGACACACCCATTGCAGTTTCGATCTACCTCTGCGCTGTTTTCCGGACATTTCAAGGTGATGTGTTATATTACTGATGAACTCGGCTGGTCTAATTTTGATATATCCGCACCATACAGCTTGTCGGTTACGGCATATTTACTTAAAAAATAATAAAATGATTCGAAATAATTACCTGAGAAGTTAATAGGAGTTTGCGCGATGATATTTCCAGTGGGCAGACCTGATACAACCACTTTGTATGGATCGAACGACTCACACGTAAACGGACTCCCAGTCACAGGCTTTGAAAGATGCAAAACCTCTGCAAAGATAATAATTCATATACATGGCACATATGGATTAAGATAGAAGTAAACATAATGCTTAACGTTAACAGAATCTTGTCTTACCTATAGTACTTTGTCCGACTTCGGTTATGGTAAATTCAGCTTGTAAGAGACCTGATTTTGTCTGGTAACAGCGTACAGGCAAGGCTCTCGAGCCTGGCCCAGACACAACCACGTCGAACTCACGAGCCGGCCGTCCGAGTGTGTCGATACTGAACGAAGATACCTTGTTGATTTGTGCTTGATATAAACCCAGACCTGATGCTGCTACCTATAACATTAAAATGAATGACTGAGATTATTTCTTAACTTTACAATGATCAAGTGTCAGCTTTTACGAAACAATTCTTAAAAGCCTTTTTCCACGACAATGAAGGTCTGCGGGAAATCATTTTTAGTGTATTCTGCAAAACTTAATAATTCAAAAAAAAAAAACGGAAAAAACAGTTTTTAATTACTGTTTACTGTTTTTTGTTGTGGTGCAATGAGTAGTAGCGAAGATTGAGCAGACGTAAAAGAAAATTCAAATGTGATGGATATGAAGATGTTTATCATATTATATTGGCAATTTAGGGTTCACCGTAAATAATGATTGCTTTTTATTGGATAATGTTATTCAATTTATAGTGGCAAAACCGAATAGCATAATTTCAACGGACTGGAATTTGATATTAGAAACAGGATGACAATATCAATATATATATGTACCTTATATAAATGAACAATATAAACCGAGATTCTACAGAACCGTCCCTGCAAAAAACTGATGTAGCCGTGAGAGAGTTCTTAATTTGTGAGTTTGGAACACTTAAGTGAGAGAGGAGAGTAAAAGAAGCTTAAAAATCGTGCAACGATTCAGGACGACTTTTCTGTCTCTGCAGAGGTACTAAAAAGTATACTATTAAGAAATATTTACCTGCTGTCCGTGGTGGGCTGGTAAGACATCGACTAGCAATGGTTCACGTGCGACGGGCGCGCCACTCCACAGCAAGGCAATGCGGTGAGGTGCAGCCCGTGCCGGGTGCCACAAAAGCTCCTGTCTTCCGCCGCCTCGTCGCCGCACCGAATGGGGTACCGTCTGCCCGCCGCAAGTCACGCGCCCAGACAGACGACCGTTGCCAGCATTAGTTGTGTTCACTGTTCATTAACATCATTACAATTACCAGCAGAACCTGTTTTATTTTATAACTAGTTGCCCCGAAAGACTTCGTACTACTAAAAGTTAAAGATCAATATTTTAATATAAATAAAATTAAACAAATATTTTTAACTAATGTTTTTAATTCAGTAATTACTCACAAAACATGTTTTTTAATACTGCGGTGAATATACTTTTATAAGAATATTTAAGAGTACATGATATTTTATGTTGAAAGATCTAATTTTCGATGTTTGGTCTTGTTTACCTATAAATATTTAACAGCTAAGTAAAGGTGTTTTAATTGACTTTGTGGTATGTACGGTAAATGAAGATGTTATTTTTACTAAATCTCTTGTTATTTATCAATTTTTTTGTCTTTCTTAGAACCGTTTAAACCAAAACATGGAAAATAAATTAATTAAATTGGTCGAGTTGTTTTCGAATATGGCGCCAGGCAAAACGTTAGGCCATTATTTATAAGGTTATTATATAGGCAGTGATAATTAATATAATGTATTTAGAATATGAATACAAATTGAGTCAATTGCACTATGAATGTATTTACTTTTGAATTTTATGAAAGTAAAGTAACCTCATGGAAAAATCCTACGATCATAAGTGGTATTCATTATATGTATATCTGTCTTATCCTAACGGTCTGGTATAGATTATTACTAATAATATAGAAGCGAAATACAAAACACAAAGAAAGCATATCTTTGGATCTAAACTTTGTAAAGTATGTGACACTCACCAATAGAAAATAGGCATCAAAAGAGTGTCACTGAGAGGAGATATGTACTAAAACAATGGCGTTATCACTTGGCTATACATTATTAACGGTACAGATATCAACCACACACGGAGGTGCAATTTGTCTGCTTGATATACTTTTAATAAAATCTGTATTTTATACTGTCGAATTATTTTAATTGATAGAAATTAAAATTGAAATATAAAGTCAATCATACCAGTTATTAAAGCAGGCCTATGTGCTATAGCGTCACCGATTGACAGAACTTTAACGGCGGACGCATCCAGTGCTTCAACTTCTGCAATTGTCCCTCTGTTACTCCTGACTACATATCGTCCAACTCGACTCGCGGGGAATGTAAGAAGACCCGAGTCTTCTAGGCCAGCGTCTGCAATCCTAGTACCGGTAGGAGATACTACTTCCACATCGGACAAATTCTCATCAATTTCAAGTGATGCCACCCCACCTAAAACGGAATACGAAATTAATCACAAAAAAACTATATAACTTTTAAGAATGACAATTCGTGGTACCTTTTAACAAAATCACAAAAATTAAAAAAGGTAGAGCAATAAATGCCTTTTTTATTTTGCATAAATGTATGTTTTAAATTTATGCTAGCATTGCAAAATAAATCGATTCAACCTTTTCTCATCAGTGCTTCTAAGTTGTAAGGTATTAATAATAAATTAGTTTGTGGTGTTATAACTACTTACCGATTTGCACATAACTTAGTGGTTCGTTTACTCGACATACGAATGGACTCCCGGGCACTGATTGTTCGTTGAAAGTGACGGAGACACGGTGCGGTTCCCGCGATACTGGCACGAAAGTTACATCGTATAGACCGCGAGCAACTGCCACAACCTTTAATTAAAATAAAAAATAAAACAGGAATTAACAGGTTATGTCATTAGAAATAAATTTTACCATAAAGTGTTTTAATCATTAACATCATTTCAGGACGTCCACTGTTGCCTCTGCTGCATTCATCGAGCACATTAAATTAAAAAATAACTTTGCAAGCTTATCTGCATGCCAAGAATATCCTACAATCTAAAGAGTTTTTAATAAAAATTAAATAACTTATTTACCTCAGCCTTCACAGTCGTAGAAGGTGTAGAAACAACGAGTTCCAGAGTACCCTCTCCTGCACCGGCTGCGTCGACACTGAACGTTACCGGTTTGCCCACCTCTACTCCACGTTCTTCTTCCGCATTGTCTTCTAAATTTAAACCCTCTAGAGTCCCTTCGAGTTCTGAAAAATTAGGTATTGTAAGAGGAACGCCATTTTTAGTCTAAGAGATGTCGGGTAATGGTTTTTTAGCGATCACTAAAAGATGCAGCTTTTTTCAAATTTAACTGTGAGACATTACGATATTTAATTTATTTGCAAAAAATGTATATAAAAGATTTCCACCTGTGATTTCCACCACTGAGACTTAAAATTTAGTAGGAATATTCCTTTTGTCAATTAGATATCAGCATAGATCGAATTTAAAAAATTCCACCACACAAGGGAAGCTGAGAGATGTTAATTAAAAAATAATATTAATTTTACTATGGCTTCATATGTGATTCAACTCAAGCAAAATATTTTTTTTGGATTGTGATAATTTCCTTAGATTTGTTTTTATTAAATAACACAAACAACATGCAGTACGATATTCTTTATGATATTATTTGGCTTTACAAGAATTCCGTGCCAGTAGGAGTTACTTTACACATAGTTTTTTTATTTCAGGTTAAAGAACCTGTCTAAAATATCATAATCAGAAATTTGGGACTAATATTCAAAGTCAAACTGACGTACTGTATTAATAGCAAACCACTTTCTTACCTCCCGGTCCGAGTCCGGTGACACGAACTCGTCGTACGTCGTACACGTTGCATGTGAATGGTGAGCCGGGAACGTGCCTTCCAGCGCAAGTCACTTGGACGCTGTGTCGGCCCACAGCTTCGGGTGTATACGTCGCCGTGTATCTACCTTCACCGATAGCAGAGACGCGTGTACGCACTGTGCTGCCTCCTGGACCCGTCACGTAAACTGTTGGCTCGCCCGCTGGAATTAAGAGAGGTTTAAAGCGTTTAGTTTTTGAGTATTATTGTAATATCTGTAACACAGACCTGCGAGCTTAGTGCAATGTTCAACGGTAACGATTCATTATTATATCAAGATTATTGGCGAGAAAGATAAGCTGACAAGTAAGTTATATTTATTTATACAGACTGTTAATGATATTTTGATGTATAATAATTTTAAATAAAAAAATAAATATTAGTCCTCGTCATGGGCTCCTACCCATCATGGGTCAATTTGATTATTAAAAGTGGCACCAATACAAAACATATACAAGGGATGTTTTGGAAATTTACGGATTATCAATATAAAACAAAATAGGCCAAGAAAGACCTATATTTATCCGTAATAGAGAATTTATATGTTCAGAAAGACATTTGATGATAAAATATTGTTTTACGAATTAAACAAAAAAAAAAGTTTTTCAAGATATATCTTAAGAACATAGTAACAGTCCGTTCTGTAGTGTCTCAATCTGCTATTTAGGAATTTGCGTTGTACACAAACATTGGGTTAACTTTCAAATAGATGCAAAAGTTGCTTGAATTACAACGGTTCGTCTATAAACATACGAGTATGAATTACAGGAGGTTATGAAAATTCTAGAACGTTTATGTGGGCATGGCAGAAAAATGGTGGAAAACGTGGTTGATTCAGAAAGTCTACGTTTAGATCAATGGGATTGCTTTTGGATTACAATGATCAATTGTTGTATTGAATACAAGAAGCGTATTTTCCTTGTTGATCAAAATTAAAAATTAACTAGAACATTATAAATTTAAAGTATTCAAACTCACCTACGAGTCTTTTGAAATATAATTCCAGAGAGCATATTCTTTTCATTTCTTTATTATTACTGCATTTGTAAATTACTACATTAAAATAGTTACACCAATCAACAAAGCGTGATTTCAAATCAGTTTCGGAAAAGATATAAAGATAACAATAGCGAATCGATGCGCTATTTGTAAATAAACACAATCAAAACATGTATAGAATGTGTAAACGTCCTTACAATATGCTTACGTATAATAACATGGAGAAGACGGTTGTTATTACTTGAGTATAATTAGTTGTTTTGAAATGTTTGCACTAGTGTGACTTACAACCTGTCGACTAAAGATGACTTGTACCAGAGATTATAGGTCGTGCTACAAAACTAAAATAACATCAGTTTTGCTGTTTTGACATAATAACAAACCAGTTATCTATTCGTGAACGATCCCTTTTGGCTGAAGTATCATCACGGATATTTTTGTGGCGAACTAGTAGTAAAGCTAGTTTTGTTAGTGGCTCTTAACATGATAAATAACTGCACACGGGAAAGTGTAAAGAAGAATTTTGTTTTTTAAAACCGCAATATATTAGGCATGATGATCAGGTAAAAACTTAATAATACAGAAATAAACGTTTTTATTTTTTTTATAGATATATGTTTAGTGATAGACTGTTGATAAGTATTACAAAGTAAGCGAAAAAAGAATGAATACCAGGGGATGTCAAGCTTTCCCAGAGGTATAGGAGGGCTTAGGTTTGTGGATGTTAAGGGTGGAAGTCTTCATCGTCCTCTGAAAGTGCCTCGGGCTGTAACTTGACATGGTATTGAAGGGCACTTGCGCGGTCCGTCAGAGACCCTGGTGAATTTGTAAAGGTACGAAGGACGATCACCTAGGAGGTTTTAATGTGCAGAAGAAGCCTACATTACTGAGTTTTTCTGCCATTGGCAGGGTATCTTGTGCATATCCAGAAGATTATCTCCCCCGAAACCAGATAAAACAAAGTAAAGTATCGAAAACTAGTGTATTCTGAAGTAAACCTTGGGATTCGTCCAAAGGTTTACTTCAGATGATAAGGTAAGTTTAGCCAAGAAGCAATAAAAGTATTTTAAAGTATTCAGAACATACTTTGAAATCCTGTGAGGTGTATATCAGCGGGTTGTGCTCGGGGGGCAGAGCTAAGTCCTGGTCCGGTGGCGCGAGCGTCCGGCGCGGCTGGTGGAGAGGATACAGTACACGAAAATGGCGAACCGGGGACTGCATGGCCGTTAAATCGTACAGACAACGTATGCACGGCTGCTTCAACTGGCTTGAAGTTAACCTGAAAATATATACAAAATTTGTTGGCATGTCTTTTTGGTAAGTTGTCTAGGTATACTAATATAGTCAATATTTTAATTCTTACTAGGTTTCACAAGTAGTATGTAATATAATGCAGATATCTCAGGTAACTAAGCGTAACATTCAAAAATTTTATTTCCTTTCTCTGTTATAACCAAACCGAAAGTAGGCATTTTATTATTTATCGGTCACTGAAAAAAATCGATGACAAAATAGTTTTGTAATAATTAAATCACTACAAACTCGGAGTGAAAGGAATGTATGGTGTAGTATTTATATTTACACAATATTCAAAACCTAAAACAAGACATATGCGTTTTATAAGTATCATAAAAATTATTAAAAATTTTCATTTAATGCTTTAAAACTCTATAAAGCATGCCAAGATTTGAAAATAACGTGACCATAGCCACTACTATTTAAAATGTATTCTAATTTTATATACCTTGAATCTAGCATTTCCTTCGCTCTGCACGTAATTTGGAACGTTTCTGCCGTTGACGGCAACAATTATTTCAAGATTTCCAGCACCTATTAACATAAATATCCCATAAATTGTTCTCTGACTTGACTCAATATTTAACATAATTTAAACAAAATATAAAGCGTAAAACACGAAATAAACTTTACTTACCGGCATGTGAAGCGTTGATTGTAAAGGAGACCGGTCTGCCGACGACCCCGGGTGAAATATCAGTGACTGAGACACGACTTGCGCTGTACGCTTTGACTAGAAAGGGACTGCCTTCTACGTGACCTCCCATTGCGCCCGCACGAACCTAGTCCATTTAAAAAAAAAACAATATAAAACATTTTTTTACTTAATTACTTATTGATTACGCATATGAAACATTAAATACATATAAAATTATGCAGATAAAAAATAAATAATTTAGTTGTATATTTGATATATATATGTTGATAAATAATAAAATATTTAGTTGTAATCTTTACTCAGACTATTATTGAATATGTTTAGTGACAATATGTAAGGGATTTTAATAATAATTATGTTTAAAGGAATTGGAATACATAAATTATATACATATGCCCACAGATTAAAAGATAGGTTCGCGATGTTTTAATGGATTTGCTTCGAATTAATCAATATAATTATAGTCTGAAATTTATGAAATACAGTATTTACATTTTATCTTATTATTGAACCCTCCAATAGTTTTGTTTTTGATTCTTTTGGAATTCTTCTCATGAATAACATAATAATAATAATATGAAATGAATAGACTTATCTACAGGGAAAACAATTGATGATAGACTTACCTCAATACTATGGTCGCCTACGTCTACTGGTACAAAAGAGATGGTATATCTTTTGCTAGCTTCGTTCTCACCAACAGTTTCCTCAGCCGATACCTATAACGTGAAGGAATAGTTTGCAGGTAGTATGTTTTATGATGTTTTAATTAAATCTAAATTCGAAAGCAGGATAATGAAGTATAGTACCTGTACTGGCACAGGTCTTCTGGCAGGACCCAACACCTCGACGTGCGGTGAGGCTGGCGAGTCGACACTAAACGTGTATGCATCTCCGACGGAGACTTTGTCGGGAGATTCACCTGAACCCGCACCGATCACTCTAGCCGGAGCTGAGATATGGCACACAAAAGGGCTGCCTGTGGATGATATTACCATGTTATTTTCTTTGTCTCAGTCGCTTGTACATTTCTGAAGGTCGTGTATGTCTCGAAACGCTATGAAAAAATCGACGAGGAACTCTTTTCATACCAGCCTATCCTCTGCTTTCTACATTGCAGAAGTAATAGAGTACAGACAAGCGGGTAGGGTTGCCCGGTTATTTGTGAGCGACTAAGTCAAAATAACTAAGGTCTGTAGATAATGAGGAGTGGAGAGCCTAGTCTTAAGCAGCTAATGTTGTTAAGAGATTATAAATAGATCTAAGTTCCGAATCTAAAAGCTTGGTGGTTTCCTAATTTGCTGAATAAATAGGCAACAATCATGTGATAGTCCTCGTGCTAACTTACTGTGAAGAGATTTAGGCTAAACGGTGAATGTCCTTTCTAAAACTCAGTGACGCTGTAAATGCTAACGGGCATAGAGAATTTATCTGTGACAAAAAAAATAGAAATCTACTAATTTACAATTAGCCATCATTTTCAGTTTTTTCATTTCCCTTTTCATCGTTCACTGATTTTTTTTATAGGAATTCTGTCGTTGCTTTTGGATACTTTTCTATCGATTTCAAAATTTTGCACCAATCGACCTTAATGCGATCTGCAATTTTCTACGTTACCAATTTTCACAGAGCATGTAACATACACAATGTAAATACCAAAAACAAATACAAATTGTATACACTTGACATTCAATTTTATAATGCTACTAAATCTTATTGTTGTCAATGTATTCGTTTTTACAATATATTCCTACATAATGTTTGTTTAAAGGTTATTACCTTGTAAATAACTTTATAAGATACACTTTGGGAATAATATATTCGCTTCCAGACTATTGTTTAATAAATAGCTAATTTTAGATTATTTTAAAATAATTTATAACTCCGCTGAGTTTCTTTCGGCTGTTCCTCTCAGGTTTGTGGTTAATTATCCGAATAGGCAATAGATTCTGACTTTAATAAGAGATAATATCCACTGTGTGTTGAATAAAGATTTTTTTTTAAATTTGAATTACTAGCAAATTACTTAGCTAATATCAATTGAAAATTATTTCCAATACATTAACATTAACTGCATGATTAACTTCAAAATTTCAAAATATTTCGAGCATTATGGACGATCACATACTTCCAATACAAAGTATATGTGGACAAATAAGTGTAGTAAACATATAAGTACATATATAAAGTATATGTATAAGTATTAAGTATGTACCGGGTACATGGTCGCCATTAAATCGCAGCTCGACGGTGTGTGGTCGTGGGTCACGTGGCGTGAAGCTGATCGCGTATGTGTGCGCGCCCTGAGCCGCCGCTGCCGTAGGTACGCGCCCTCCATTCACCGTCACTTCCAAGTTGCCCGGTCCAGCCGCCATTGTCTCCACTAAAATAATATGATTGACAATATACTTAAGAGATTTTCACCTATGTACAGATTCATCACGATATCTCTAGAATCATAAGGCTTAAAGACTTGAAATATAGAAGGAGTATACCTGTTGTTGAGTTAAGAAGGGCTAACAAAAGAAATTTCGGAATTTCACCGGCAAGGGTGTGGAAAGTGCGTTTATTAAAAAAATGCTTATTTTAAAACCATAGCACTCAGGTAGAACAAAATTAGCAAAAATATTTTTATTGGCATATTAAAAATTATCAAAATAAATATAATGAAAATCCACCTACAAAAGACGTTGAAGTCGAAGGGGTAAAGGGACAGCTACTAATATATAATACGCTTACCTAAAAATGTCACCGGTTTCCCAACAGTTCCATGTGCGACGTCCTTAACACGGATTGCCGAGACGTCATACACCTAAAAGTACATAAAATAAAATTTAGTTGCTTCGTATAATTTAACGCTTGTGATTCACAATGTGGACAGACGACCTTGTAAGGTCGTCGTAAGACGCTGAATGCACCTCCTCAACGGAAATCTATGGAGGAGGCCTATGACCAGCGGTGGATGTCTCACTGGATTGGAAAGTTAAGAGGCAGAGAGCGAGTCACAAGGCTCGCAGAACAGATAACTTAAAGTTGTGGAGATCATGAACCGGCTGGCGCAGTTCAGGACGTCCGCCCACAAGGTGAACGAACGTCCTTGTTAAGGTCGTCAGAAGACACTGGATGCTGACCATTTCCAACGAATTCTATTGAAAATCTGTGAAGAGGGTCTATATATCAGGAAGAGGGTGTCCTAATGCTGAAATAATAATGATGGTGTAAAATGATTGTTTGGTGATTTATTTGGTGATTGAAAATGATTGGTTGGTGATTTCTTCATGTAGAGATTTCAGTAATTAATAATAAAAGCATTTTAATTTAAAAAGATATATGTACGCACCTTTAGATGGAAAGGGCTTGTAGGAATGGGCACGGAGTCAACAAGAACGTTCAGTCGATGTTCGCCTACTGCGCGCGGTACGAACTCTGCACGGAAGACAGCCGTGCCCGCTGCCGCCACGGCCGCCGGGACCGACGCGCCGTTTGGACCTACACCCCCGCACTCACGCTCAGCTCACCGCCACGCCCCAACCTCTTTTCTACGACTACCTTCCTCAAACCCCTACTATGATCCTCCAATTATCCCAAATACTAATTTCAATCGACTTTTACCAGGTTTCTCATTTCTCTAACTTTATGAATGTTAGAAGTTAGGGCGAAGCGGATGAGCTTTATAATAAAAAAAAAATAAAAATAATGTAGAAAAGTTACGTCATTGTTATTATCCTCTCACTAGTAAAATAACACCTATATCTCATCGGAATATTTCGTGTAATATTTCCTCTGAATTACAATTGATATTTCTGCATTTACAATAGCTCAACGTTAGGTTAGTGATGATTAAATATAGATATCATAAAAATATTAGAAAATGTAGCGTGATATCAATATGCGTGCAATAAGAAATAACTAGAATAAAGAAATATAAATTAATCTGGTGGATGTTGTTAGAATAGCGAAAGCAAGTGAAGTAAAATGTTTTAAATCCTAAAACTATCACATCTAATTCCATACTCTCATGATCATCGACCCCGTTTATTTATATCTGATCGCAATTTCGTTATATTGTTTCAATTTAATTTTTATTTCCCTCATTTAAACCACCCTGGAAAGAAACAATATAATTCTAATAATATTTATTGTTCTATTTTTGTAAAGATGTATTGTAATGAGTTAGTACTTTACTGGCTTTGTCGTATTTATGTTTGCTTATAATGTTTACTGCAAGCCAAAATGTCAAATTGTTGGAATTGAAATATTATTAAGATAATTTAATAAAGAACACGTTAAAAAATAAGCAAATAAATTAAAGTTACTCTTTATTTTTAAGTTAAAATGAATGTGAGAAAAGTTTTTGTAAATCTGTCCATTTAAAGGCACTAAAGTGTACAATAAAAGCAAAACCACAGGTTATCTAATATTCTGATGAAGGGTTACATATTTTTGAATATGCCTTGCAGTTTTCATATTAAAGACTTACCTTCAACATTAACCTCAATCTGGTCAAGAGTGGCAGTTGGATGGTGAAGTGTCAATGATGCAGGCCTGTGTAATGGTACAGGCCCTGGCAATGTGACTCTTGCTCCACCACCTCCGCCTTCTGCCACAGCCACAATGAGAGGACAACCGGGAACTCGCATCTGTCACAAAAAGGGTTATTACTTATTAGATATTGTCGAAGAAAAATTAATTAAGAAGACACTAAATGTAAGCACTTGGTTTGACGATTAAAAATTTATATGTTTAAAATAACTTTGGTTAAATATAAATTATAGGTTCTCTATTTAGGAAAAGCAAATAACCAGGGCGATTCTAATTGATTAAAAATTATTAGTAACAGATTTTTTCTCGTTTCAGGCAATCCAGATAACTATTCCCATATAGTAGTGCATAAGTACATTGATTACACGGCTAAGTATTTGATTAGGTATAATGACGTAAGAATGCGCTTACAAGGTGGCAAAATATAGATAAATATCAAGATATTGTGAGAATCGATATAAGCTCAAGTAAAGCAGTAATCAAAAACTTTACAAAATCATGAAATTACATGAAACTAAAAAATTATAGAATATATGGGCTTCTAGTGTCAAGTTAAAAATTTAGTACAGGTTATGGCTGTCGTAAATTCGAAATGCCTGTAATGCAATGTAATGAAATATAACATGAGAACAATGAACAATAAATTTTATAATTACTTTGAATAACCCAAAAATGGACAGTAATCATTATTTTAGCCGTAGAGTGCCCACAGCTAGACAAAGACATTCCCCATAGATTTCTAATAAGACCGATTGGAAGCGGTCTGAACCTTAACTATGTCGTCTTTTCACCCTGTTGGTGGATATGCTATGCTACGGTTGCCAGTCTTTGGTCTCAACTCCAGAATCTTACCAGAACGGATATTGGATCAGATTATTACGAATCGTTGGGTTTATTAAAATATTACTTACTACTACGTGCACTTTCTAAAATATACAAATGTGTAAACGCATTCTTTAATTTCTTTTCAATTGTTGATGCCCACTGATATCGTCTATTTCCTTCACATTTACACGAAAATTCTGTCAGTATTCCAAAAGCTATTAAATTAAGCTATTTAAAAATTAGGTAACAAAAAATTATAACAAACCTTATTAAAAGTCACGTTGACAATATGTTCACATGCTTCAGTTGGTGTGAAGGAAACTGTGAACCGAGCATTTCCCTTTGCAACAAGAGATAAAAAAGGATTATTGATATGAGAATATTACGTAGAATAAACTGTATAGTATAATTAAGTTTTTAGTACAGCTCTTTAAAATATATGTATATTATATTTTTTCATGAAACAGCTAAATATTTAAAGATAAATATGTTTACAAAATATTTATGTTAATGTACCTGTGGATGAACTTGTGTGGGAATATTTAGTCCTCTTGCAGCAACTGTAATTTCTAGATTTCCTTCTCCAGCTTGTGCTGCATCTACTGCGAGCTGCACCGGCACTCCGACGCGTGCCAGGGCCCCCCCACTCACACTTACTAACTTTCCATCATACGCCTTACATACAAAAGGCGTTCCCTATAATAGTAATTTAATTAGTAAAATACAGATTTACGTAACTTAATTTTAATGTCAAAATTGAGAGAAAAGTAAATTTTATTTTTAATTCATTATATTAATAATTTAACAAAGATGACTTTTTTTTAAGTCTATGTCTGCGCGCCATTAGATATATTATAGTTCGTCGTCTCACTCGCTGACTCACACTCGTGATTTTTTCAATACAATACCCGGCGACAAATATTGCACATCGATGTTTGGAAAGATAAAATCGGCTAACTTCATAGAGCGTTATCTCTGTCGCGCGACTGTCATACTCTTTCTAATGGTCGATGTGCAATTTTTATCGCCGGCTACTGTACTTGTGCTTTCTATATTAAATTAACACTTCAATTTTAGGTAAATATTCATCCGAATTTTTTAATTTCTGATAATTATTCATGTTTTTGGCGTAGTAAGTATAACATTCAAAGCATAATTTACAACTTTTTGAGACAATATGAATGTTTTTTATTTATATCTGGTCAATACTCGTGATATTAATAAAAGAATAGTCTAAGCTCTCGTTAAAAAAAAAAAAACGTATCATAAACGCACAAAACTTTAATTTTTGTACATAAGATATAGATATTAAGAGATAGAAACATTTTATTACTATAATACTAAAGTAATTAATCGTTGGCAAAATTATACAATTCGCTTATGTACTAAATAAAACTGTCTTTGTTTGAAATCAAACTCGCACGCAAGTAAACACGTATATAACATAAAAATTATGGCGTAATTAGATTCTAAAATTTAAGAGGTGTAATATAGAAACATGCAACAATTTTTATATAAACCACATTAGTTTACGCTCGTGTTTTAAAAAAAAGGAACAAGTGTTATTTATGTAATTTACATTTACAATATGTAATGCTTCAAAAGCGACTCTAGCTACCGTTTATTGCAAATAAAAAATATATTAAAAAGCTTATTAAATTGTTATTATTTAAATTATGATGTCAATGGTTATTATAAATGTAAGTTAAACATAATTATTGGTACCATGTATATTCTGAATTTTGAATGCTACTTACAGGTACGATCTGATTATTATAATGTGCAGTAAGAGTGTGTGGGCCAACGTTTTTTGGAGTAAAGCTGGCTACGAGTCCTGATGTTGCATCACCGGTCAGGCGTACTGGGACATCCCCTCTGGGCCCCCTTACTGTTACTGTTAATTCTCCTCCACCAGAACCCTCTACTCTTACTGAACATGATGCTACTTCTCCTACCGGTATCAATTCTGCAACAAAAATAACGATATAATACACTTTAACAAACAAATTTATATTAACATCGAACTGTGTTTACCGCACATCAATTTTTGAAAGTTTTTAATTTTTTTTAAATTTAAGTGAATTTTTTTGACCAAGGTAACAATGTTTGTGTACAGTTCAAGTATCTACTGCTTTTTAACAGTGTTAATTGTCATAAAGTGTAAACTTTAAATATTATTATAATAAAAAGAACACGGGTATCGTCATAATAGCATGTTTTTTTCCAGCTAGTTATAATATTATAAACATAATTACCAATTTGCGATGTGTCTATAGTAACTCTCTGTGCAGGTGCGACGTCAAAGACGAACGGCGACGATGGTACTGGTTCACCGTTAAATTTTATGTCCACCCTATGCGGAGTAGGTGTTTCAGGCCTCCAAAATACTAGGCACCGTCCTCCGCCTACGACCTTAGAAAAAAGTGTTGGTTATTAAAATACGATAAAAAGATATAAACTATTTATTTAACATATTTTTAATCAGAAGAATATCTTTTAAACTCTACAGTGTTTGCAATCGAGGAAATTTGTTGAATTGAAGTTCGGACAAAATGTAGTGTTTTGATTATCAGGTCATTACACGCACGCAGAATTATATGTTGTGTTTCATTGAACACTCTTCTAAGAACGCTTTTCTAACATATATGTCAACGGACATTTTTGAGATGACATTAAAAAAAAATTAAGGTTCTGTTGTAAGCGCAGCTTTCGCGTCATTGTTAGATTTAAGACGGGAGTCGTACAATGATTATATTAATTGATTGTAATATTTTCTAACATTCTCTTTATTATTTCATATCAAAGTGAAAATTCATTAAACTTACTTGAACGTGATTAGGGACTTCCCCCTCATTTATTGAAATTTCTAATTGCCCTTCACCGGCAGCGCTGGCATCCACTGAAAGAGGAACAATAATTAATTTAATTATATAAACATTGGCCTTCTATTATTCTGACATGTTGTTTGACGCGTGTACTACGTAACATGTCAAAATAAAATAATTATAAATGTTAAAACATTCCTCATTAATATATTTTGACGTTGAAATTATTATATACATTTTGTTTAAATATATATTTACATATTATTTTACAAACCTTTGTAAACATGAAATACTTCTTAAATATAACCAGTTAAAATTATATATCAATAAATTCTCTCTGTTAAAAATTATTTAACTATCATTTGTATTCTATTCTCAATATTCTATATAGACAAAGCATCGGTCTCCCACAAAGATCGTTAAGACGGCCACCGGTCTGACGCTGCCCGCATGCAGTGACTTCCCGTCACTTTGGGTATGTCGTCCGACGATCTAACGAAGTGTTTGCCAGAAAAGGTTTATTATTTTTGTGATATTACTTTATGTGTGTGGTTAAGAAATAGGTGCTTTACTGTGCAACAACTATGTCTGCTAGTTTAAACCAAGACTCGAGTTCGTGTTCCGAACTCAGTGAAAACAGACTTTGCTATTTCGTAACATTGCTTCTAATTCGGTCTGTATATTCACAGAGTTACACGGAAGGAGTTAGCTTGCCAACTTTCTCAATGTTGCTTAGGTGTAATATGAGCGGGTCAATTGGACAAGTTTACCTCTAAACTGGCACTGTTGTCCAACTACAGCGTTTCCAACGTCTGTAACTTTGATAAGGCTTGAGTCGTACACTTTTGCTACCAAAGGACCGGCAGCTAACTTGTCTTCAGCTATAGAAACCTGAAACATATTGACGTCGAATTTGTTGAATGAGCTTTTGGTACAATAATTTAAAAACAATATAATAAAAATTCATTTCATAATATTTATTAAACCCATTAAAATTCACTTCGTAATTCAGAAAAAGATTAATTGTATGTAAATATTTGTTCGATTAAGATTTTGCAGTACACTGCGGAAAGAGTACCCATCGGCACTTCTTTGTTAAAAAGTTGAAATCAAAGCTTTTCATATTTCACTCCTTGTGCAAAAAGAGATTAGAATGCGATTTCATAGAACAGTGATGGAACACAGTATGTAATTGTGCCACTGGCTTTATATTATTCATTTTTAAAATTCTAATAATTTGAGTTAATTGGTTTAATTACTGTGTTTCAAATTGTATTTAGAAAGTTCATTTAGAAGCGTAATGATACCAACAACTTTCGATTGTGTAACTCTCTGTCTGCGTATAATTTCATTATTCGGAACGTGTGTCGCAGTGAAGGGACAGGTTGGAGCACAAAGGAAGTTCAAGCGTGCTTTAAGAGTATAATGCAATGACTACATGTAGGTTTTGTAGATAGAGCATGTATGTACGTGAGTGTAATAAAGCACTGAATTTCTGCAGGTGTCTTTAGAAATCCAAGCTTAGATACAAACATAACATGTCCAAATTTACCCGTTATTTTATTGAATATTATTGTTGAAGTTTATGTACATTATTTAGAGTATCAAATTTCTTTCAATTATAAATAAATTTAACTAAATTAAGATAGTAATTGTATACTATATGCCATGGTGAGTGTTATTTTGCAATATAAAACTAGATTCATGCGATCAAAAGCAGAATCCAATTTATAATGAAAAAGTTTATTAAGGTTCGCTTTCATTGAGTCCAATTTAATTATATTTATTTGTTTGAGTGGCTTTGACATTTAAAGAATGAGGTTGCACTACATCCGACATTAGACCTTCAATGATATATATATGACTAATCAGGCATGGCATCTAAGATTCTATATATAAGTAAAACTATATCTCTTTGATTTAAAATGGCATTACTAAAATATTAGTTTTTGTAGTACTATTATTTTTTTTATAAATTTTACTATTATTTTAATTAAACTGAACTCTTTGTTTTAAAAACTATAATTGATAAGCAATGTTCGTAAAAAAAATAGCAAATTTAAAATTCTTTCAAATTTAGCAAAGTTCCATAAAAGAATAATTTTTGTTGGCAACAGTTACCACGACAGATTAATATATAAATAAATCAATTTCAAGTTCATTGTGTTATTCAAATAAATAATAAGATTCATTTAAGTAAGTAAAGAACACAGAGATCTATTAATTGATCTATATATTTCTATTTTAAAACTTCTAAATAGGCCATAGATGTCAAATAAATAAAAGCAATATAATATAGTACCGCACGTACACGTTTTGTGGAAGTTGATTTACAGTTTATAATAACGTCTAAATTTATGTAGTTAACATTTAGACTATTTTTGTTTCTTTAGCAATCATGTGAAGACGAAACTATTATGATAAAATTTCATTCTAGTTATATATTTATGGATGACTCACGTCTATGAGATGTGTGCCGACTTCTTCCGGTGTGAACTCAATGCGGTATACCCCCGGTCTCTCGGCGACGTCTAGCACTCGAGCCGTTACCGGACGTCTGGAGGGAGCTGTCACAGTCACTCCAACCTGAAAATTGGAACATGTCACATTAAAATAAAAAAAAAACAAGACTTGAAATTCCTTATTACGATAGGTAATTAATAGGGGAGCTTTCTGCCATCAACTGCATTAAAATTTTCGAAAAAAAAACATCTTATTAAGAAAAAATGGACTCAATTTTTAAACGGTATATTATGATCCGAGAGTTTAATTTCTAATTAATTTTTAAATTTATGTTGCTTCTTATAGGAGTGATATGTCACAATATGAGATGAGTGATACTTATATTCAAAATAATTTTATTAAGTGAAATAGACATTTACACGCACTTTTGAATCGTCAACTATTTTTAACATTACCGGAATGCTGATCTGCTGAGATGAGTCGGCCAGAAAGTCAACAGTTGCTCTTTTTTAAATGATAGTGTCGAAAGTAAAAATCTCAATATTGAAACTCTTATCATCATACTTTGACATGCTTACGGTTTTGAACTGGTAACCTTTAATGAAGGCAGTGGGTAGGGCAAGTAGTTTAACGAGTGGTAGTTGGGGCCTTAAGTTACAGTAGTGACCTCGGGACCACAAGTCGGTAATAAGGCGGCTAGAAGACCTTGTTAAGAACGTTGGAAGACGCTAAGACATATGTCTAACAGTGGACGCGCTTCGGCAGAAATAATAGTGTATCTTTAATAACTAATAATGTTTAATTTCTTTTATCATTTATATGTGCTTGTGTTTGTGATCTTAATATATTTGCAAAGCCGAATAAAGCATTGTAGTAAAACCTACATAGTAGTGCAAAGTTGTTATTAGATAAACCAATTATTACGTAATACGTGTTCATTATTTAAGGAAGTATCAATTTATATCTCGTATTATTTGTAAATTGTGCAGATAAATGTGTAAAGGGAGCTTGGGAGAGGCGGGCCGATAGGCAATAAATCTTAAATTGGCTGTGTCGATCGAAAAGGCAAAAACGCCACAGCTTTTAGCGTGCGTGCCGGTATAAATCATGGCAATAATGTGACTCTCACTTTGACGTCAGGGAGGGATAGAGCGTCCGACGAGAGGCAACAACGGAAATAGCCGTATTTGAATATTTAACTCGACTACGAGATTTTTATACCGCACACTTTATACATTTATATTAAAATGTATTACATAAACTCACCGAAAATCGTTAAGTGCGTCATAAATCATATATCAGAGAAACGAAATTAGAAGATATGTACATAAATTATACTTTTTTTTACTAGTCAATTTCATTAACATTGCATTTCATTTTTAAGATTTATTTCACAGAAATATTATCACATTTGCTCTTGTGCAAATAAACTTATTTCCATTAAAAATCATTTGCACATACTAAAAGTATAATCAAATTTAAACTTAAATGTTAAAAAAACTATTGTATGTTTTAAATATACAATAAACATATATATGTATATATGTTGTATGTAATAAACTATTATATGTATGTATATGTATAAATGAATGTGTTTCTCTCTTTCTGTACTGGGTAGATTCAAAAACATACAAATATTAGGTAAATATGCGGAAAGACTTTTGAAGATTTTTTTTTGTTTTGTCGAATTATGTTTGTGGTATAGATATTGCCTATTTGTTCAGATTTAAATTAGATTCATTATATATCAACGCGTGAACAAGTAAACCGACCTATATATAATCATTAAAAGTGATTTCATCAAAGTTATAATCAATTTTCTCACTGTTATAGATAAAAAGTTACAAACTATCAGTCACGAAGGTCATTAACCTACTTCTTTAATAACTGAAAAGAAACCGTGACAGTTCTAAGATCGTTAAAATAATAGTTTACGTAATTATTCTTTCATAAAAGAAACTTATTTATAATAAAAGAGAATATTTACAATATGTGCCAATTAGATTCTGTTATGGACTCACTTAAATCCGGACCGTGGTAATAGACATTTTATTAAGTTTCCTTTTTATTTATAAAGACATATTAATAATTACATATAAGTTTACTACATAGAAAATTTTAACGCACAAAACATATGATTAAATAATTATTATCATAATAGGATTCCAGCAAAGGCACTATTCGTTAGTCCGTTTATTAAACAGATGAAAGCAAAAAAAAGATAAGAATTTTTTCGAGCACATGATCGCTGTGGCTTTATGGTTAAGATACTGCAAACGTATTGTAGGATGTCGATCTACTTTGGTACTCTTAGAAATCTACGAGAGACACTAATTTACATCAGCGGACGTCTACGGCTGAAATGATTATGATGACGATATTTTTGAAGCCTAAAAACTGAAAATTTAAAAGTTTGTAGTTTCTCACGGTGAAGTTTAATAAATAAAACATAAAGTAAATTAAAAGTATTCATTGCGTGGTAGTTAAAAGAAGGTATGTTCGTGTTAAACGAAGCGAAGTCGGACTAGTAATCGAGTGCAGCCATGTACGGGGCTGCCTTTCTTAACCACTGCGAAACAGTCGTTTTTTGACATTTGTTCCTATAATATCATCCTTACAATACCCACATCGCTAAGTCACAACAAGTGTACTACAAGCTCCTACAGGTTAAGTTTATCAATTATCGTATATCAAAGTTATGTGTAATAAATCGGTAAAAGTTGTTAAGTCTCTCACCTCACTTTTGTTGAATGTAGGAGCTCCTGGCGAGGTGGATATTTCAAAGACGGCCGGCACTCGTGCGGGTATGAGCCTGGTCGACTCGCCGCCGCCGCCCCCCGCCGGCCCCGCCATCACCTCGACCTTCCACGGAGATCCTGAACAACAAAATTCATAGATAAAGTATGCATCCTTCAATATTATCACTATCGACGAAAATAGACGAATGTCATCGGATACGGACAGCGCCAGTGTCCGTTATCGTGGTAATCTTTGAGGGAGGTCTATGCCTTGAAGAGGGCGCCTATCATCTGACATGATGATGATGATCGTAATTTAATTTCAATTATTAATAATGTGTAAGTCATAATTCGTGTAGTGTACCTGTCAATGTTCAATTTCAGTTATGTGTAAATTGTCAGTGTTGTGTTCCTTAAATAAATAAACACTTGGAAGTTTTGCACTTTAAGTGTTCGCGATTTGCGAAATTAATGGTATTACTTTATTACAATATCAGTTTATTTAGTTATCTTGTTTTTCGGGCGTAACTTTTTACATATAAATATAATTCAAATCTTTGATGTCTGTTATTGTCCGAAGATAACATCTTTTTTTTTAATAATGTTCTCTAAAATTGAATTTGAGATCTAATGGTATAAAAAAGTATGAAGTATTATCGAAACAAATGATAAGTTCGATTATTATTTCAGCCATAGAATATCTACAACTAAACATAGGGTTCCCTTGTAGATTTCCAATGGGACTGATTTGAAGGTAGCGTCTTCCGACGATGTTAATAAAATCAAAATCAAAATATTCTTAATTCGAATAGGCTGTTACAAGCACTTTCGAATCATCAATCAACATAAAATTTCAGCATTGATATCTCAAGCTGGAAGCTTCTACCGGCTCGGAAGGCGGTTCTGCTGAGAAGAGCCGGCGAGAAACTCAACAATTGCTCTTATATCAAATATAATTTTATAAAAAGTTCTTGACAATAATATGCTTTCTGGGTGACCATCAACATTATATTTATCTCAACATCGGAATTTCGGTTATTCTTAGTCGTCAATAGTTATTCTAAAAATGTTGTCTGTCCAGCTCCTGGGTGGATGGCCACGGCTGTGCTTGCCGTTTAGTCGTTTACATAACAGAACCTATAGGCCCGAGTGGCTATTAATTCTGCGCACTATGTGGCCTGCCCACTGTCACTTGATCTTGCCTATCCGCGAGGCTTGGTTTCTTTAGTTCGTCTACAGATCTTTTCATTCCTGATTCGGTATACAAAAATCCCGAGCATAGCTCTCTCTTTTAGAGTCTGTGAGCTTTTCAATGAAAGCTGTAGGTTTGATATTGGAGACTAGTTATTACTAGTTCGAATGTTTACAAAAATAAATACAACGTTTTTTAAAAATAAAATTGATTATAACTATTAATGTCAGAATGTAAGTGCGTTTGTGTACGGGACGTTCGAAACTTCGTTATTGTTATAAAACTGTATCCGAGAGTCCCGAAACTTATGAATACCTAATATATTTAGGTAGTTGGTAAACATAACATATGTGAATAACAATCAATCAAGACGCCGATACACTTATTCCACTTGTTCCTTGGTTTGACAAAGTAAAAATAATTACAATTTTTACAAAATCACATATTCTTTAGTAGCCTATATGTAACTTGCTCTAATTTTTTCCATATTGTGAACAACTTTGTGAATAGTAAGTACTCTAGATAATAAAGTGCCTCCAGTGCCCATAACTCTAGTAAATTTTTACCATGGACACGGGGCTTACTATTTATTTTACATCTCCATACTTAAATATGTCGCTGAGGTCTGTACAGCGCGTAAATTTATTAGTATTCGTGATTTTTATATTATGAAGAAAAAAATGACCTGTTGGTATTAATGAAGTACAATATAATAAATAATCTATTTAATTAACCAAAAAACTCCTTTATGACTTCACTAACTTTGCGATTCAGTCACAAAAAGGGACGTAAAAAGTTCACGAATGTTGTCTCTAACAATGCTGAGAGCCAGACATAATTAAAAGCAGAAACATATAATTTAGCGAATCATACTAATTATTGTTGTTATTCAAGCTTGGAGACTTTATTATTCCAAAAACAAGTATGTCTATAGGGAATTACAAATAGAATCATTAGTAATTTTCCTAATATATTAAACTTTTATTCTTGAATTTTTTTATCTTCTGTAAATAGGGACTAATTTTTAGCCTAGTTACTTTTTTATTAAAAGACACTGGTTAAATGTATAAATTGAAGGAGGCACACTTCTATTATATTTGTTCTAGGCATTTTAAACGAAGTTATACTCACTGTAGGAACAAAATTCCCAGATAAGTATTTATAGGAAACAAAACATATTCACTTTAAGTAACATTTCACATAATTACGCTGGAAAGATTGGTGAGACTACATACAGAGAGGAGTCAAGAGGGTTATTGGTAAAGATGCTGTAGTGAGAGCTTGGAAGTAGTTCATCGGTGTTCTATAGACTGTATTTTGGAGAGTGAGTTGGAAGTAGATTTAATTAATTTCTGCATTTAATTTTTTTTTCGTCGGTCATCAAGAAGCACGGAATCAGAACATCTATACACTAACTATGCAATAAGCGTGTTGCTATTAGTTTTATTGTGTGAATAGCGAAGTAGTGGAATAATCAACTAGCGATCCTTGTTTCCACCATCCTAAAACTTTGGAGTTTTTAAGTCAAGAGTGAATAGCTATCTTCTAGGCAAACATATAGCATCGTAGACATCATCGTAGACCTCATCATTGCCTAACATTAAGCAATACAGAACTCTAATGTTTTGCCTGTAGATGTAAAAAAAACACTTATTTTTTTCCTACTTCCTCAGTACTTGATTTCGGAATTGATTTATTTAAGTACAGCAGTTACAGCGGTCCTTTATTTGATGATAAAGTATTGAAAATTCTTATCATATGTCATCTTATAGTATGAGATGATACGTCCAATAATTACTTAAGCTATGGTTTTGTCAGATAGGAACGTAGTATTGTTTATGAATGAAGATACCGAGAAGTTAGTTAAACAGACAAATATATTATCAGTTAAGAGATGAACAACATGTAATTATTTTTCATTGTTTGTTGTTTAAAGCAGTTATGTTACTATGTTACTACGATACAAGGACCTGCCATACAATCACTTTGAGCTACTTATTCATGAAGCTTCGATAATAAGAATAAATTCCTTTTATTTTTGAGTCATCGGTTATTTCAAAAACTTATAATCATCAATATTTTGCCGTGGTGCAACCACAGTTAGGTAAAGGCCTTCCACATATATTTCCAATATAATCGGTAAGGAGCGGTTTATATCAAGTGTCTTCTGAGAACTTAACTATGGCGATATAATACGTAAAAACATGCTATTTAACAATTGAGGGGGGTCATTCACGTGGTTTATTATTAGCTAAACTAGTTGTTAAATTATAATAAATAATTATCACAAAAGCATGAAGATCAAAGTTATCGAGTTGACTTAAACACAATTTCCTTTCGCCACACGTAAAACTTGTTTTGTGAGAAAGTTGTAAGAAGATAAGAAAATAGCCAAGTGCCACGCATATAAGAATAAATGAGCATACTATTTATATAGTGCTTATTGTTTGCATTAGAATAATTCATGTTAAGAATAAATCTTATATAATCTGTAGCTTTATTCGTTTCTTATCACTAGTGATTATAAATCCCATAATAATATAAAAAATACGTATTATATGCATATTAGTACTTTGTTTTATTTGCGATTGAAAGTGATATTTCTTTTATATCATTACGTAAAAAAATTTAGGTAGTATACATATATTACATAATACATAGGTATAGTTCTGAATTAGCATCGTCATATCGGCCAATGGAGGCCAACGCAAGCCATAGGCGTCCCCTGGAGATCACTACGATAATCTGTCTTGCATTGCTATTTGCTATTTGATGTACTAGAAGTTATGCTGCTAGCCGGTCTAGGCTTTGTGCAGTTTCATAGAAATTGTGCCCGTGGAAACAGAGGTCCACGGACTAACAATTTTACGCAGGGGATCGTGCCTCTCAGGTAGATTGGCTTTGCCCAAGCTGGGGGAGGAGGGGGGAGAAGAGGTTTCGAAGTGCGCTTCGAAATTTTCTCCGTGGGAATTGAGGAGGTTGGTCGAGCGGCGACTTAGGGAGGGCGAGAGGTCGAGAGGCGACCTGCGCGGCGTTTTATAGACGCCTTGAGACAGCTTCTGCAGTTAGTGGGGTGGTCTTCAGTCTTATAGAGGACACACGGGTGGTGTCTCTGTGACCGCGGGACGGGGACAGTATGCAGTCCCGTAATCCCCTAGGCACTTGACACACCGGAGGCGGGAGAAGCAGTTGCGGGCTGCGTGACCGTACAGCTGGGATCTGTGACACTGGCTGATAACACCTCTGCAGTGAGGGGCCTCGAATGACCCCTGAAAGAGAGCAGGCGTCTTTGAGTGCAAAGATTTTCTTTCCCTCGGAGGAAAGCACGATGGTTGCCATAATGAGTGGCATAGGAAGTTTGGTGCACAGAGAAGTCATGCGCTTCGCGTCGATGATGGGGATGCCCGCTTTTTTGAGGTCGTCGACGACGTTGGCGGTCTCTATTTCGAGCGGGAGGCCGCGGATAACGACCCGAAGCCGCTTATCCTCGAGGAGGGCGTACGTATGGAAGGAGATGCCTTCCTCTCGCAGGTGGCGGGTGAAGCGACGGTAGTTGTCGACAGTGATTGTGCTAATCATAATACCTTGAGTGTTATTTTTAGCCTTCGCTTTGTTCATCTTGTTGGCGAGAAGCCACGAGTGGACGGATTTCTATGCTTGTTCGTCGTGAAGAAAGACGGGAGGGGGAGGTTTAGTCCCGTTTTCGAGGGAGCCTTAGGAGGCCACTTGTTGGGGTTGGGCGGTCGGTTGCTTAGAAGCCACCGTTGGGAAGGGCTTGCGTAGGGCTTTTTTGGCCGGGCTAGGCGATGGGGAAGCAGATTTTGAGGCACTGCCGCGGTGAGATTGGGAGGGTGCAGCACGAAGCGGCCTCTTACTCTTGCCGACTTCGGGCCGTCGATCTCCATCTCCGAGTCCGAGCCTAGATACTCGGACTCGGAGGTTTAGTCCGGGACGACTTTAGACGTTCTCTAACAGTTATAAACAATAGTCTGCGTCAGCTACTAAGGGAGACGGGACTACTAGGGAAGTTCGAAGACACTTCTGACACTTCAAATGCTGAACGTAGCCAATACGTGCGCAGGGGCACAGGATTTACTGGGCATCAACAGCAGAAGGGGCGACCACCACCATTAGTGGGTAGGAATCCCACATACCCCTGTCCTACCCCCAGAGGCAGGGCATGCATCTTGAATACCGGAAGATTTCCCCCACCGAAAAAAAAAAACGTCCGAACGCTCCAATCGGTGAGCTCATCGTCTTGCAATGCCATTCGCTCATTCACTTTATAATTTTTATAAATTATAAGTCTTTTTCTTTTATTTAAAAACTTATACTTCTCGTAACTTTTGTGTTACTCTTTCACTGGAAGCAGAAAATTTTATAATGTACAAATGCAATGGTCTCGAAATTGGTTTAATAGTTGTTGACGTAGTTATATCAGACTTGTAATCTATTCCAACCACAATCCACGCAGGTATTATACATAATTTTGTGGTGTTAGTTGATATGCTGATTGTGTGGTTGTTTGGCTCTAACAATCTAATGAAGGCTTTGATGTTACTTACTTGTCCTAAGGTCTATATATAGGTTGATTGGCTAGAAGTGTAAAAGCTTCAAAGGGGTGATTGTATAGCTCAATTGTCAACAAAAAGCTTAAAAACTTTAACACTTATTTCCAATCAGTCTGTATAAATAACTTTACGTAATATTTTTTATTGGGATGCGACATCTTCTCACAGCAAAAAGTCTATAGAGACAGGTAGTAAACAATAAGTTACTCTATCAGATAGTAATTAGAATTTTGAAAAAGTATTTAACATATTATGATATTTATAATTTCTGAAACCATTGATTTTTGGATAGTATCCACCACACTTTAACTGACAGCAAATCACCCTATGTATCAGATTGTGATAATGAACCTGAAGATTAAATATTAGTCTACTGTAACCTTAGAGTCAAACATTATAGTTTAAAATTACTGTTTGTTTGTCTATTTAAAATTTGCAGTTGTAGCGGACAAAAAAGGCTTATTAAGGCGTAATCAAACGAAAGATATCCTATAGTGTTAACCACTGTGAAAAATTGTCACATTATTACAGCTAACTTTTGTCTATGGGTCCAAATATTATGTATGTAAAAGTACATATTTCGGATTGAGCAGAATGACCAGGTACAAGGGCTTGCGGGAGAGAAATTTCGATTTTATTATTACTTATAATGCGTTTAATTGCGATAGTGCCTCAGAGTAGATCGGTTGCTACAATGCAATAATAGTGTTAAACGATCAATAAAATATTAGAAGTAGTATTTTACACATATAAAATAAGGATCTTTAATACAGGTCTTGGTCACTAATGAATATAATTTAAATGTGATGCAAATTGTGAATGGAGGATTGTGGTACGTGGTCAGTTATATTGATGCGTTGGAGTTTGACTCGGGCCGCTGACGCCTATGCCCTACTAGTTTCGCTACGTACCTAACTGTACATCTAATCGATTACGACTTACTCGGCGTAAATTTAGTTCTCGCTACATGACGGTGTTGAGTGTGAATACTTTGAGAGATGTTTTTCTTATGTATGAGATACATTAATACTATTTTATTACTTGTTAACGGAATAAAATTTAAATATACAATAACAAAAAAAGCTACGATGGCGAATCTCAGTCCTCTGGGTCTCGGCCGCTGCGCTACAACTGTTTTTATCTATATATAGCTGTATATACATAAAATAACAAATATAGTATAAGAGAATGCCATTTTAGCCGCTAATTTATGTTATAGTTCAATGTGAGAGACAGTATGAGATAGGCTAAAGTGAAGCCACGTTATCTAATTTATGTTAAAAAATCACATTAAAGTTGTAATTAGGTTATAGTATAAAAGGTACTTATAAAGTAATTTCGTTTTTAATGAACTGGCAATAATCACGGAAACATAGATTATAGCATGACCACCCCGCCCACGGAGAGTAACGGTAGAACAACGTTAGCATTTGCTATAACGTGTTATTGAGCTTAGAGAGCCGTAATCTTTTAGTCACGAGCAATTACTCGTCTAATTACATTAAGAAACAATTAGGAAATAGATTCTAAGAAAACGTTATAATGAATTCAGGAAACGTTACAGAAAAGGAATAAATACTTCTTTTTAATAAAATAAATAAATGTAGGGTTTGGTAGTACCTCAAATTCAAAATGGTCAATTTCTAAAGTTTTTAAATACCGAACAGATTTTTTTTAAAATAAGAGTTCGACGGGAATGAAGTATCATGTCTTAATTGACGGGTTACAGGAAATTTAATAAGATTTTTTATGTGATTGTAGTTACACTGATATGAAAAAGATCATTTATTGCCAGTGATTATAAATAATAGTTTGGTCCATGTTTCTTATTTGCTTAATCGCAAAGTTTTAAAATGAGATATACTGTTGGAACATGTAATCATTAGTTTTGTGATGTTTTATTAGTAGTGTAAATGTATTAAACATAGTTTATGTTTTTCAATTCATAATTTTTTATAAGCGACCTACATTTTAAAATACAGAATAAATTAACATAATTTTTATGTATTTTAAATATTTGTTATGGCTGCTAGGTAAGGGCATTATAAACTAAAATAAATTTTAATCATTAAATAAAGTTAAGAAATTTTAAGAACATGTAAATGTAAGATAATTATGGTTGCTTTTAGAAAATTAAATTGTTTTAAAATTCAAATTGGTTTTTTGATTGAATTTATAAAATAAATTCGTATAATTATCGGAAACATGCATACTGATTTTTCTGTATAACAGTTTCATCTTTATTTATTTTTTAGTTAATGCATTATTAGTATAATGTCACACAAAATTACTTGTATAGATTATCTGCAGGAACTTAACGGGCATCTAATGTTCTAATGTATCGTGATTTAGAGCAACAACTAATATTATCCTTGTTATTAAACATGAATTTCTATAATAACCTAACAAACTAACTAGACTATGAATACAAATTAGAAACGCAATTGTATATTGATGACGCTGAAAGTTTTTAGAACTAGGCAGTTTAAAAATAATATAAAAAAAAGTTTTAAAATTTGAAAATAGAATTCTTTACGAATCAATTCAATTAAATTACAATATATTGTCGATTATTATAACAAATTGTCTGCAACATAAAAATTATGATTAGCGTTATTGTACATTTAACACGTGAAAATTTTTGTTACATATATTTTTTACGATTTTCCTTGCGATCTCGTTAGTGTGAAAATCGTGATATAGTTTCATAGCTTATGCTGATGAAGCTCAAAACAGTGTGGAATTGTTGGTTTATTATCTTTACTTTTTTTTAGTATCAAAAAAATCTGTGATGGTTTCGAGATGCCGAAAAGTCGGGGACGTGTTAGAGAAAACTGTGAAAAAAATTCCCAAAGAGGAGTCAGATTAAAATATTAATTTTACAGGACGCAACAATTCATAGATTGACAAGGCGACTATTTAAAAAAAATGTAATATATAAATAATTTATAGGCTTTCTCTCCTATACTACAACCTGTTATATGTATGTACAATGTTATATGTATAACACCTAGCTTTTATTTTATAAATTGGCAATTAAAGCTTCAAACATGAAGTATTACCTCCGATACTTATACATATAGGTTAGCCAAGTTTTAAGAATCTTGACTTAACGTAATAAAATACACTTATAGACAGGCTTTCGTAACAATGTATTTGACGGACAAAGTTAAGACCATTAAATGCACTACACACCTCATTCGTTAGTGATAAAACTAAGGATGATTTACATGCATTTGCCGTTAGCAAGGTGCGGATAAGTGCTCTTACTCTTTCATTCATTGTTCCTAGTTAAAATACGACTAAAGCGTTGTCGGAATGATCTATTCAATCAGTGACTTAATGTACTTCTTGGACAACGACAGATAGTATATTATGAATCTAGCATCAAAGAGATTTAGGCAACTTTATTCGGAAAGGAAAAAAAAATAACTGTTATTTTCATTGATTTATTTTTTAGCACCTTTACCTATGGCATCCTTAAAACTGTAACAAAGTAATACTTAAAAGTTACTACTATGGTAGAAACACGCTACATAGTGGTACTGTGGCTCAGCGACATCAAATCATTAGCAAGCAAATAGTTTTCCCTGTACTTAGTAAATTAGAGCCAAATTATAAAAGACTCTCGCTAAATAACATTTCGTAAATATTTATTATCTTTCTATTATTTATTATCTTTGTTTATTATAAAATAAAACCGTAAAAATATTTTGAATTTATTTTGTATATTCATTTCGCTTATTCAAGTTATTTTCAGCTAGCATTTGAAAAAAATAAAATAAAATTGTTTCTGTTTTTTGCATCGTTTGTAATTTATAGGCAATGTCGAATAATTTAAATATACTTGAGGCAAAGTTTTATAAATGTATTTCCACATAAAACACACACACACACACACACATGTATATAATATAAATATGAATAAATACATTTCGTTGTTCATAGGAAAAGAAAGTAGATTATGCAGCACCAGGCAAACACGAGCGCAGCAGAGATTATAGCACGTTACGAAATGTTATTGAATCGAAAGTTATATAGCGAACGCTGATAAACAGAGTATCGCAAAATCTTATTGCCTGACGGCACTCACCTCGCCTGTAATCGATCGCGACTCGATACCGTTCATTGTTCTTTGACAACCGACATTGGATAATATTATACACAATATGCCTTTGAATTACGTCAACGTTTTCAGCGTGATAATATTTTAATCACAAAATTATCTATTTTTAAATATAAATTTTCATTTGCAAGTTCACAGTCGCTGAACGAGCCTTATAGAGGTCTGTGCTCTGGATTTTTGTGGTTGAATCAGAAATTAAGAGACTCATATACGACGGAAAATAAACGACGAAGTTAGCGGGTTGGAAAGTTAAAATGGTAGGTAGGTAGGTGGGTGGGTAGACCACATATCGCACAGAAAAGATCGCTGCAGGATATGGAGCGGAGACCATAGACAACGCCGGATGGAGACCACTTCGTACCGGTCTTCTCTGGAATCTATGGGGGCTTGTGTCTTACGGCTATGATAATATAAATAAAGAAAAATTATTATATATAAATAACTCACTAATTCAACGAGATTTGATGATATGTAAATCGACAGTTGCAGATGTTAATTAACTCAGAATCAGAATTTGAACGTCCTTGAATCTATGGGTCGCGTTAGTGTAATGCAAGGCGTCCATGCCATTATGTTCATGGTAATGACACTTATGTTTTTGTCGCTATTGTCTTCTTAATTACAGACGATAAGCACACGCTCTTAGATCTAAAATTGTACTCAGAGGTTATTCGAACATATTTACGTAATGTTATAACTTCTTTCCATTTATGTGAATATTTATACGAAATACTAAAATCATTATGCTTTCGAAGAATTATTATATAAAAAATATTAAAATAAATGACTTGTATTTATCCCCAACATTGTTATAACAAATAGCAATAATAAATAAATAAAAAAGTCATTATAATTTAATTTACGTAAGTTTTTCACAATATTCCCTATCTTTGTAAAAATCGAACATCGAATTTCAATAACTTTTCTAAACTCCATATAAAAAATCTTCAATTATTTTTCATTGCCATTTATCGTCTATCATCACCAAACATAACCTATTAAATAATATGTACAGAAGGATATTATAAATTCAAAAGCTTTAAGGGTATGAATGTGTAGCTCATCTCTGTTGACATCAATTAATGTATGGTACACCCTGATCAAAAATAAATGATTTTAGAAATAATAAACAACGTACTCATACATGAACAACGTATAATAATTGTAGGAAGAAAAAGCGTTTACAATATTCGTATTACTACATATTAAAATGATTTTTGTTTACTATCTGTCCCTGAAGACTTTGTACTGCAAAATGATATTTGTATTGGTTTGCGAGAGGCAAAAATGTAAATTAATGAAACATGATTCAAAATGATTATCCAACGTAATTCGAAATAAGTGTTAAAGGTTTGGTCACATTGGTCAGCAAGTTCTATATTTACTCTCTTAAAGCTTTTTACATATACAACCAAACAACCTGTATATGCAAAAATAATTCGTATTCTAATGCAAAAAATGTAGTTACATTATATTTACAACACGGTTTTCGTAAGCCATTGGGAATCTATGCAATTTTAAATACTTAAAACAAAAAAATTCGCTAAGATTTAAATGTTAATGTAACCGAGGAATTTCCGTCCCACTTGTACACATACCTGCACTAACTACTTGCTATTCGAACCGTCTGATACAACGGATGCGATCTCTAAGATTTGACGTTATTGCAGTACTTAAACTTACGTTGTTGAAAGTGAAATAAAATGTGCCCTTATTTTTCTTCACAAAAGTTATACAGATTCAACTTATATTTATTATATTTATATACAAAATATTTAGATAATAAATGAATTTTCTATTTCATAACCCGGAATTAATTTGTTTGTCAATTTATATAAACAACAATCGTTGTGATTTTTTTCTGATTTTATGTGTTAAGAAACTAAAGGTTAAGCTCGTTACATGTTCTAACTTACGCAATTTTACTGTTTGGTATGTTCTAGATGGTAAATCTTTAAAGGGGTAGCTCATTTGTCAACAAACAGCTTTTACATCTACTTCAAATCATCCTGTGTAAAGTCATCATCATTCTGAAGTAAAATGTTACATTATTTATTGTAATGTAACAGGTGAATAACTTCTGGCATTAATAAGTATGTAGGGTTTGATAGTAAAGAATAATTGCTTTTAAAGTATAATAATCCGATTTTTGAAAACATTTTTTGTTACTTTATTATCGTAATGTTATTGATTATATTATCAAAAGTAAGTAAGAAGTAAGAGAGAGTTTTCTTAAACAAATGGTTTCAGAGATTAACACAACATTTATTATCAGCAAATGAGTTCTGTCAAATGTGAAGAGAAATAAATAAAAAAAAAGAAGCAAATGTGAAGAGGTGAACTCTTTCCATTCTGTATGTAGTTTGTCTTTTAGTATAAGGAAAATTAAATAATGATTAATAAATAATATTGTCATTTAAGAGCTCTTTAGATTTATTACAGAGAACTGCTATTTATAGCTTTATTTTAAAATAACTTTAAAGAAATTTTTTAAACTACAAAAGGTTTTTACCTGCACTTTGCAGCTTTTACCAAACAACCTTTGAAACGTTTTTCCAAGAAAGCGGATGTAAAGCACATAGTTTGCCGTGAGAAAGACATTAAATAATGGAGTCTGGTAAAGTGTGACACACAATAACTAATATTTTTGAGCGAAATATAATGTCAATGAAATTATACATAGATTTATTTTATGATAATTTCAAACTTAATGTCACCTATAACAAATATAATAAAAGACCTATAACAAATCATCCTGTACTTATGTACAGGTGATTGGTTATTTTACACCTTCTAAGTTAATCGTTAAATCTTTTACATCTTTCAAGCGGTGAATGCAAGCGTATTTGCTGTCAATGCAAGGTGCACTCTATTCAAAAATCAATGGTTTCAGAAATAATATATAAGGTAATGTAAACAGTACCAAAGTTCACATTTTTAGTCCGTGGACCCCTGTTTCCACGGGGTCAGTTTCGATGAAGCTCCACAAAGTCTAGACCGGCTAACAGCATAACTAATAATACATCAAATGGAAAAAAACCCAAATTCGACTCACTACATATTAAAATTAATTATTGTTCACTGTCCATAAACATTTTTAACTACCAGAAGTTAAGCTAGCCTGTTACATTCTTAAAGAAAAATACTTATTTCAGAATGATCACTTCGATCAGTGATTGGAAATATATGTAGAAATATTAAAGTTTTTCGCTCTATATCGCAGCATACACGCACCACTTTAAAATTTTTACACTGATCACTCTAAATAATAAATAAAAGCTCTTATAGCGCTAATATTTCATTACAAGCATATCCAAAGCGTTCCAACAATTTAGAAGTTGCTGATAATGCCCATGTTCCTATTTCGTGATTTTCGAAACTCGCTACTTGTAAATTAAATAATAAACACTGGAGATTTAACACGTGTTGTCAGAAGATTTTTTACGAGGATTGCAGTCAGTTTGTTTTCGTCTTCTTAAAAAGAATAGCTAGTGGCTTGACTACGTTATGGATGCATATGTACATACGTCGATAAATAATTTTAGAAAAGTAGAATGTACCCCACGAGCATGTGGCAATTAGAAATAATTCGTCGTTAGTCGCAGAGCGTTGTAACTAAGAATAAAATAAGATATTAATTTCATTTTGAAATTCAGTCAGTGATATAAAACATAGAAAGTGTTCTGGTTCATGTTACTTCTTATATTATAATCTTGTTCGTAATTTATTCTAAAAGAATAGCTTTATTTTTAAAATGATAACGAGTTTCGTATCACTTTTCTTTAGGTGAAACTTTAAGAAGTCGAGTTACACACGGATAAATAAGTATTAAGCAAAGTTTATTAAATGTTTTAAATACAATGTAAACAAATTAATAATACATATTAAATGATCACAAACGTATGCTAAAAACCGTAAACTATACAAATTTATGTCTGTATAGATTAAAAAGACGCTCATAGATGTTTTCAGCACTAAAATTAGAATTTAATGACTTCTAATTGCAGAGAAAAACACTTGAAAATAAGGAGTGAATTAACCAATTATCTCATTCAGACTTTTATTTCAGATGTTTATGCTAACACAGAACTAATTTTGATTTTACCAGATTTCAGTTTAAATTTGGAAGGTTCGTGAAAATTTAAAAACAATGAAAGTGCCGATAGTGAATTTGAAGGTTAAAATATTCTTATTTTCCACATTAATGTGATTCCTTGAAAACGTTTTTGTTGAAACACGGCTGGAAGATATTACTATGATGACATTAATATGGGAAATAAAGTCTAATATCACGAATCTTTGCCAAGTTTTGACTAAAAATAGTATAGAGTATAGACGGAAAGACAAAGTTTATTCAATTCTTCTTCCTTTCAGCTGAAAGACGGCCACTGCAAGGCATCTTCTTGAGATGACTAATCTTGCGCTGCCCGCATTAAGTGATTTACCGCGACCTTAACTGCCGCTCAAGAACTTTTCGGCCCAAAGGCCATCAGTTGCACGATCGATGTCTCCTGCGTTCAGACTAGCAATTCTTTGAGCTGCGTCAGTGACCTTGGTTTTAATGCGAATCTACTCATTTTTGATTCGATTTCTGAGCGAAATCCCGAGCATAGTCCTCTCCATTGCTCCCTATATGACCTTGAACTTTCTTATGAGGCCCATTGAGAGAGACTACATCTCAGATCCGTATATCAACACTGGCAACACAAATTGGTTAAAGATCTTTGTCTAAGGACAATAAAATACTATATAACGTTATTTTAATATCAGTCATCAATACCTCGTATATGTAACACATACTTCCGCATATCTGCATATTGTATATCTTATGTAATAAGAGAAGTCAAACATTATGTGCTATTGATTCTGTAATTAGTTTCTGTAAGCAGAGAATTCTCGATAACATACGGCATTAATATCTCATTAAGAGCATCGATTGCGTAAGTTTAGTGCCTATTGACTTGCGAATAGTTTTTGTATATCTCGATTCAATTTTTTGTGTATGATATTTAAATAGTTTATCATAAAATGTAAGTCCTTTGTAGGTGACTGTTTACATTTGTTTAATAAACATCCCTGTAATGCTTCGGAATTATCATACAAATAAATTAAAAAAGGTCATATATAACTCCACCAGTGTAAAGGATTTTTTAGTAATAAGACTGCTTGGGATAGAATTCATTCATTCATTTCGTTCATAAACAATGATGTAATGATATACATATTTATATTAATACATAAATAAATATATTAATTAGATACTAGTTATGAAAGAAATCTTTAAGAATATCCGGAGGTGTACAAATAAATCGAGTGTTTTAATGCCGCATACATTTTTTCAATCGAATCTTACAATTGTTTCAAGGTAGCTATTGTTTTAAATTGTTATGAATTTCAAGGTTAGAAATTTTCACACGATCGACGTTGTAGATTGTATTAAAAAAATACTAGACTAGTAGTAACATTCATTTACACAAAAATCACAAAGTAGCTATAGCATAACTAAATAATGAAATATTTTTAATTAAGGATTTGAATAATTTGTTGTAAAGACAGCTACTTGTAACTATTTTATAAATAAAAATGTTTTAACGTAATAAATGTTAAGCTAAATGGCACTTTTAAAACTTGTTTTTCCGTACTGTTTCGAAAGCTGACGCAATGCAGTTTTTAACCCGTTTCTTGCAGGTGTTGTACGTGAGCCTGTAACTGCTTTCATATGAGAATTTACTAAGAATAAAACAGCTGGTGTATACCATACGCGCATGTATTTACATTGGATGCTTTTTAGTATTTTCACGGATGAATACGAATGACATATGAATATGGTTTTCTGATATAATTTATGAATTGCGATTCATATGCCATCCATATTTTTACCTGAAGGTAAAATAAACGGTATTTTCTAAAATTTATTTCCAACATTCAGTATGCTACCACTAATCTTAATTTTTTTTAAATGTTCACAAGTGGAGTGACGCTAAGATCATCGGAAGACACAGAATGCAGGCCGCTATCGATCAGTCTTATAGAAAACTTATGAGGGAGGCCTATACCCAGCAGTGGGCGTGCTACGGTTGAAATGATGATTTGAAATCTGTTGCTTAGTAAGACACAGTTATATCTGCGTCAAGATAATAGTCGAATTATAAAGAAATATTCATACTTGTATATGTTTTAGTAAAAAGAAGTAACAATAAGATCAAATTCATTATAAATTTTGTCCCATATACATGTGATCTTGTTTAATTGTAGTTAGTAATTTCTGGAGTAGATCAAATTTGACCTCTTAAGTTTACGCGAATATTATATACACACACATATATATATATATATATATATATATATATATATATATATATATATATATAATCAAATTACTTTTAGCGGATTATACCGCTATTAATTTATTATTCATATCGTCGAGTCTGACCCATGACCATAGCCCGCAAAGTATTGTCAGTATCTTCATTACTTTTATTTTAAAATACTAAATTTACCACAAAAGAGTTTATAAAACTTAATAATATTAAGTTGCCATTTTAAAAAGTTATTATATATTTATCTATATTTAATGACTAATAATTATAATATTTTTTATATCTGGCAAGATGAAATGATAAACAGATTATAGCGAGAGGTAGTTGCAGATGTATTAAATGATGAATAATTCAAGGTTATATTTAAGTCGAAACACGTTTGTCATGTAATCAAAACATAAAAATTGCAAAAAAGCTGCAACTTGATATATTTCCCGAGTGTAATCCGACGCCCGCGAGAAACCCCGTAGTTTATACGTTTCCAAAGAACAAGCCTTTAAGCAAATATGAAACTGCCGACCAGAGATGTTTATTTTACAACCTAACAGGATTATGCAATAAGAAAGTTTATCTTTTCTACAAAATATGTTTGAATATTCATTTCGACTTATGAAAATACTCGTTTTTTTGTATTTTGAGCTGCTTCCGCGTTGTTACTTTCGCCGGATTTATTATTTACTGGAGTAATTACGTTACCTAATGAAGACATCCAAAGTTTATCTATACAACGAATATAATTAATAATAACTATAAAGTCATCGTAGTGTAAAGCTATTTAACACTCTATAACTTATCAATAAAAGTCGAGATGAGTTAGCCAAACGAATTTGAATAAATTAGCAATAACATTAAAAGTGAAAATAAAAGCTAGTTATTTAATTCAAATTTCTATTCGTGATATAATGAGCGAATCAGAAATCTGACGTTAAAAATATTAACACATTGTAAGCTGCTTCTTAACGTAATATCCTTAATTCAACGTAATCGTTTCGGACGTTCAGCGGTGATTAAAAATCGTTTCATGTTGTATTTTTTTCTACATCAGTCACGCAACATTGGATGAACAGAGTAATATAGATGATGCGTGTTATAAAAAGTTTATATCCGTTATGTTATGTGAACGTTATTAAGGAGTACTGGGTAGTAAATATGGTTGGTTAGGGGATTTCATAGTTGATAAGTAACACAAATATAAGGGGAAAGAGTCCTTATAAAAGAGTTCAACGAACGTAAGTGCTTTGTTCGTAAGCGGTGATGCGAAACAATGGGTTTAATTCAGGATACATCCGTACCTTCATTTTTTTTAAAATATCTAATATTAACCAGAAACAGGAGTATTTAATAGCCAATAGTTTTTGACATAGAAATATAATTAATAATTCCTATTGGATTAATAATAACGTCCTTAACTTTTGTTACTCGAATTGTAGTGATATTTAGAACCAGTTTAAAGTTGAAGTCATTCAAATACTTATTGAATGCCAGTTGTGGGTAGTTTAAGTAACTAGACAGTCACTTGACATTCCAGTAGATTTATGTTGGAAGAGTGATTTACATAATTATCATTACGAACAATATCAAAGCAATATCGATTTTGTCATGTAGGAAACTAACTAATGATTTTATAAGTGATAATGTTATTACTTTTGAAGCTAAATATTTTCATAAGCTCTAGAGTATTATTATTGAAATTTAAATAATGGAAATAGTGGCGTATGACGTGTCTAAACTCTAAAACATATAAACGCATACGGTCAGATGCCATGTTTCTATATGCAAATACACTTACTTATTGAGGACGAGCGGACCTCCGGAGGCACAGGCTAGTTCCCTTGACGACAGTTATCTGGGGCACTGAAGTGACGTGTGTCGCAAAGAGATCACAACAACAACACTTTCGGAAACACACACTACACTATAAAGTAATATTGTTCCGAGAACTAATACTCAACTATTCTTGTCAAACAAAAGAATAGAGAGACAATCAATACACAGTTGTGTTATATTTTAAAACGTAAACGGTAGAAAACACGACGAAATTGCATTTTGGAGGCTTGGAGGCGTCGCCTCTTTCGAATGCGAGTGCGACTCAAATGTCAGCATCGGTGCTCAGGCGCTCGTTCGCCCGCGCCCAGCTGCGTGACGTCATTGTGGTATTCAAAATGGCGGCCCGGAATTCGAGAGCCTACATGTAGACGGTATTCGCAGTTAGTATTGTGCTGTTAGCCCTTTATTTGTTCATTTAAACGTGAAGAAAACGCCGGTTTCTTTTTTATATAAGAGGGGAATTTTATTTGTATCCAAGTAAAGAATTAGTTAATTAAAATTTGATAGAGAAAAACAATTTTGTGTTTTATTTTTTGTTTGTTATATTTCCATTTAGATAAATGTTAGTCGATAATTGCGATCAAGGTGCAACATTATGATCTTAAGACTATTATTTATGCTAAAACTATGGACCGCCGCAATAAAGGCCACTACCGATTATCAATCAATATTTTATAAACATTTTCATATATATATATATATATATATATATATATATATATATATATATATTTATATTTAGATGTGTGTATATGGGTAAGTTTATTTCATATATACTGTATCGACTATAACATGATATGCGGAATTTTCTAATCACTGATTTAATAAATTTTCCCGGATTTCATACCAAGCTACTTAAGTCACGACCTTATTTTAAAAATTATCGATTCACGATCAGAATCACGTAAACTCATTCACAAAACCATTCATTTCAATAGAAACCGATTACTAATAAAAAAAATAGTGTGCATTGTCTTTATTTTGCATTTTAAACAACTGTAAAGTGTTTTTAAAACACTAAAACTGTATAACTAAGCTGGTATATTGTTGGACAAAACAAAAATGAAACTTTCAATTATTACTTAGTCGTCTCGTGTAAAGGTCATTGTACATAAGATGAATATTGTTCATATAACGGAGGTGAAACAAGTTTGTATTCATGCAACGAAATTGTAAATTAACACTTATGAATGGTTTCAGGCGTGTGCATTCGAGATACACATTTGTTGCTTGGTTTTCAAATTATTTTTTTTAATTTTTAATACGGTACCATCTAGCTAATTCATTTATTATATATGAGAAATGAAATCTTTCGAAGATTTATTCGAATTTATAGGGAAAATTATCAAACCTGGTCGTTATGGAATAACATCGCGATTTATCTTATGGCTTAAGAAAATTGTAAACTAGTTTATGTATGTGTTCAGAATCTATAATACACGACGATTTTCTATGGTGTACATATTTACATTTTTATCTGTCTTACGTAAAAATATTTTTAGCTAAAAGTTGTATTTAATTATATAGTCAATAAGAAATATTAAATTTGAAGAAGTGCATTGGATAGACTACGTAACAAGCAGAACCGATTGCCGTTTGGGCTATAAAGTTCTGGAGTCCATACCACGGACCAACAAGCTTAGTGTAAGACGTCTATACATAAGACGGATAGAAATTCTTGTTAAGATTGTCTGAAGAAGACTGATGCAGGCCGTTTCCAACTGGGGCCTGGGTAACTCTATGGAGGAGGACTTCGTCTAGCACTGAGCGTTGTACGGCTGCCATGATGATGATGAAGAGGATAAAGCGGAAAATCTTTGTCAGAGTTAAATCAAGATCTTAAATTTAGATTTTCGTTTACCTTTATTAGGTTATAAAATTCGAAATAGTTGGATTCTGAATAAATCGAACTTGTATGTACAAATATTTCACCTAGAGTAAAAAGCATAGTAAACAACGTTCTATAAACGTCTCTAGAATGTTAGTTTTTAAAAAAAATATTTTTATTATTGTGATTAAGGGTGGCTTTCCTTTTTTGAATATTGTAATTTATTTGCAGCAAATATGAATTTAAGGGCTAATTCGAAAGCACTCATTCGCTGCGGTAATGTTGTGATATGTCATAAATACTCAGCTATGAGAAAATAAATGTAATATTTACATATGTTATTGTTATGGGACCGCAAAATAATTAATTTCGAGAGCGTTGTTTGCGGCGTTTATTTGACCGGTAACAACGTTATTATTGGCTTTAATTTAACTATAGCACTTTAGAATAAATTACAATAATTTGCTATATTCGACAGTTTTGTCAAATTAGGTTTTTAGAACTTATGAGTGTGTCGGTATGATGCTTTAAGAAAATGGACTTTCAAAACATACACCTTTGTTTACGATTCTTGGTAAAATGGGGATTGGCTTCCATGATGTAGCTAAATTATTAAATCACAATTTGTATTCTAAGCCTCGTAATTGAGACAGTTTGTTCGTTGAGTAGCCGTATGGGGGAACTACTTCAATATTTAAGGATCATAATAAAATAAAAAAAAATCAATATTTTTAAAAGTGTTACTTGATAATGTAGTTTAGGCATCTCTTTGCATTAACTAAAGTTGCCTAACCCCAAACGAAACAAATACAACATAAATTTAAATGAATCACTAAATGTATTGCTAAGGGCAAAAATCGAGAACGGTTCGATAAATTTACTTAATTTTTTAATTCATATCTTTGAAACACGAATAAGGTTCTAGTCGAGAGAAAAAATGCCAAGAAAGAGTGAAAAAAAACTTTTTCTTTCTTATAAATCTAAACGAACACCATAAAAAAACTGCGGTAATTTAAAATTCCTTCCAAACGTCAAACATTAAATATTTGGCGACAATCGAATACAAGGAAAGGCGTGCTTGTAGTTTTTATAAAAAATAAAAGGATTAATGTGAAAACATGTTCACGTAAGCAGCAAACTTATGGTTGTGACAAACCGTTGATTATTATTGAGAAATGAAAACTATAAATAATATGACGATTAACGTAATGCTTTTCATTATTTTTTTCTTTTTCATTACAACTATTTTTATAGTATTTAGCACTAAGTAAACTAACTAAAGCAATTACCAGGAGTGGAAGACTATTATAGCTCTTATTATTTAATCGCGAGTGTCAGTTCGAGAAATGACTCAAATATTGTTTTAGGCAAGACAAGCTACTATTGTTGTAGAGGCACAGAGGTGTGCCGCCCTGTGAACAAGGTCAGAAGTCCGCATGAATTATAATTCGGATACAAGCCAGACCGCCCACTCCCTCGTCTGAAGATTCCTATTGAAACGTCTAACTAAAATTAGTTTAATGACTTACTATAAATTTCAACTCACAACATTCAATAAAGAGTGACATCATACTGAATCATATTACAGTTTGTCGGAATTATATGTATAGATATAAAGGGGCACATATTTTCGACGAAATTATGCAGTATGTGAAATAAAATAAATTGCCAAGAGCGATCACATAATGTACTGTAGTTCTACGTAATTACAAATAATGAAAGTTGACGTGTCGGCAAAGCCTTGTGAACGTTAGCTTATACACTTTCTTGACGACTTGCTGCCGCAATGACAATTTCTTTTTAGAGAACGGACGTAGTCGCGCCGAATTATACGCCTCATGGAAACATGTCACTAAACGCTTTCTTCTTTGCATTGTATGAATAATGTGTTCGTGAAATTATGGCGATATTATATTTTTATCTAAATTTAGACAACAAATAACCAGCTTTTGCCTGTTTTGCGTAGCTCACATTGCCTGGGTGAATTTAAAAAAAATACTTTTCGGTAATTTTTAGCGTACCGTAACGTAGATAATATATTCTGGCCTGTTTTTTTATAATAAATAAATAATATATTTGAAAATATGCTTTTATTAATAAGCGCCCTCTTAACTACTTTTGTGAGTAGAATTTCGTAAAACTCGTTTCTTTGCTGATCTCTGCTTAGTAAAAAGAATATTCCTAACAAATTTCAAGTATGCCTTATGGTGTAAGAGAGAGAGAGAGATATCGTAATGAGCCAGTACATATGGAAATACTTAATATCCTCATATATTCGTAGATAGCAATCTTTCATTAAATGCATTATTTATTTTCAAAATGTATTAATATTGAACAAATTTAGTTTTCATCTTATGGGACAGGGACTTTGATTTTAATAAGTTTTTAGTTTAGTTTTGTTTTATTTATTTTTCTTCTTCCTTCTATCACATTATCTCGTATTCTATCTTCTACTTTTCTTCACATTTTCTTTCATTCTTATACCTTTAACATTTACATACCATGTATGATCCGGATTTATTTTGGTTATGTCAAGTGTTATTTCTTTAACTTTTCTTTTTTGTGTTTTTAGTACTCGAAATACGTCGTAAATGTTAGTAGAATACTATATTATTTACTAAATCCATCCAAGTGGGAATTCAAAAATCATAAATCAATTTCCGTACATTTGTACGCTTCGGGCCATGACTGCGACGTGCCGACAATATTAAAATTTATTCCTTTTTGATTTAAGAAAAAAATATTAGGTATTATTGTAAAAAATAGGAATTTGAAATTTTCTCATTTAAAAAAGTAAAGATTGCCATCTTCCAGTTTAGGAACCTAAACAATTAGCTTGGCACAATTTCGGATATCTAATTTTAATTGTGGCGAAAGTTGCGGTGAGTTTACGCGGCACAAATGTGTTTTTAACTAGATGGCTAACCATAATTACCGATGTTTTGTATTTAGAAACTTGTGTCAGTTAAAATTATTGAAATATTATTTTAATCTGTGCTAATTAACATGAAAACAGAATAAAACAGTGAAGTAAGTCATATTTTTCCAATTATTTATAATACAATCGACGGAGTAGTTTGGATGTGTCAATATTGCCAATCCATAATATTTGTTTGTTAAATATTTGGAGCGCGTTCCCTGCGATATTAGGATGATCAGCAATCATTGATCATTCAAAGCGAAGGTTCACGATAGTTGGATTTTATTATTAATTACATTAATGTAAGTAGTATATGTATATATCTAAATATGTGTATCGTATATTTATATAAAATTATAATTTGAAGTAGTCATTAATGTATTTAAGTAAGGTGTTCTTACCTTAGTGATTATTTTTAAAAACATGTTTGATTTCACTCTTTTGTAATTTTTTTTCTCATTAATGATATTAACTTGTTTCACCTCTTTATTAATTTATCTTTGCACCGCTTAAACGGTTAACTGGTTGAGAATGTCTTCGGCATTAAGTTTTCCGTTATACATAAATAGTATAAGAAGTGTTTAAATAAATAATATAATTAAATAAAATATTACAAATAATAATAATACAAAGATGTGTATAAAAAATCTTTAATCCTCCTATGGACCAGAAAAATATTGATTTGCCAATTTTTGTCTGAAATAGGTATTATGTTTTGTATAAAATTTGTGATACCCACCGCTGGGCTACGAGCCTCTATAAGAGAAGTTGGTAGGAGTGGAGAGGGTGGTGGAAGGTCACGCGTGGGTAAAAATGTTTGAACCTATTCAAAAAACTGTAGGGAAGATATATGTCCTATATTAGACGCCCCACTTTTGAAATTTAGATGCTGATGATGATAATTCGGTTTCTTTATAATATTTTATTTCACTCTTTGTTGGCTAAATTGATGCTGTACAAATTAAATAAAGCGCGCCAGCTATAAATCGAACCCGCAACTTACGATTGTAATTTACAACCATTAAGATTAGACTAGTGGCGTCTCCTTCTGAATAAGATAAATGCGCGAATACTTAAACATTAAAAAAACTTAATTGCGAATATAATATAATTTATGTAACTTTTGACTTATTTTTTTATTATATTTTTAATTTACATGTAGTAAGTAATGTAAGATTAATTATCACATACCTGCCACGTGTTCACCGTTAAATGTGACTCGGACCGAGTGTGGGTGAAGTATCCGTGGAGTGAAGGAGGCCACGTAACGGTGGCCACCTAGCGGCCTCACAGAGCTAGCCACGAGGGTTCCATTGCCGCTCGATACTTCCAGCTCAAGCTGACCAGGCCCCGCTGAGCTGCCGTCAACTATTAACGATTGGAATATACACAAGGAATTATGTATATGTATATATGTTTATGTTTGAAGTAGCAGTAGTCGTAAAAAAAATTAAAAACCCTACAACGACGTTTTGAGAATACAAGTTGTTTTTTGCCTAAAAAAAATTGTTGTAAAGTATAGTATTTGTAAGCATGCCATGATATGTTTAAATATCAATACACATTACAAAGAAATAAGTAAATATCAGTAAATAATAATCGTTAAATTTAGTTATGACTTTTTGGCAGTCTTTTGTAACGCAAGCTAATAATATATTTTTTATGTAATTAACATAAATTTAAGAACTTATTTTATATACATTAAGAACAGTGAATATGGATTTAAAATAAGATAGTGGATTCAATTTATATGACTAAGACCATATTTATAATCCATTAAAAAAAGAAATAAAAAAAAACATCACAACTCGAAATTGAACATGATTTATGAAATTTAAAATACCGTTTCATGAAAGATTTTTACAACTTGCCTACAAACTCGACGGGTCGCCCAACTACTCCTTTGTAAGTAGGTTTAATTAATATTCCTTTGGCACCTCTATTGTTTTCCCTTTGAACTGATCTGAAACAATGGGAAAAATAATTGCTTATTTCAGTGAAGTCAACAAATACTTAATAAGCAAAAATTTTAAATTCTCTGAAGGTTTTATGAACCATTTTTTTCGTAATTTTAAAAAAGGTAAGATTAATGTTTTTGTGTGTTTTACTTTTATGTAAGTTTTTGGTTGTTACCATTTGCTACAATATAATTTATGAAAAATATTGGCCTATATAATTTAAGTTGGAGAATTATGATTAAAACTTTCTAGCTTCGTATATTACGCTTATATACAGATAATTGTATTATTTAGCCAACAAAAAGTTAATAAAATTAAGCGTTTAGTACCTGTAGTATTTTTACTTATTCGTCTTTTGTTAGTTTCGAAAGACTACATTTTAAAAATATAAAACGCCGTATGAAATAAAAGACAAAATGAATTTTGCAAGCGTCTTCGTAAGGGCCGGTAAAAACTTTGAACAGCAGGTACGGATTGGAAAATTTATAGCTCCAAGACAACACGTCTCTACCGCTATGTACCTCTATATTTTCTTTAATGGTCTAGTTATTTTATATTGGCCAATGTTTTGATTTCGCTTACAGTTCTTACATTGAAATTTCTGTAATATTTTAATATGATTTAATTTTACTTTTGAATAATCTGTTTAAAAATATTATTCTCTTTGTCAACAACCTATGGTATTACCAATAATCTTAAATCATAGAATCGAATAATTTTTTAAACGTAATTTTCAATGGTTTTTGTAACAGTAATGTGATTATTAACAATTATATATATTATTTGACATTATGAAGTTAACAAAATGTAAAGTCAGCCAGCAGCATGTTTCAGACTTAGAATATTTTGAAAACATTATTAAAGAAAATTTTAGTTCAAAAAATCTAAACTAGTCCAAATATGTTGAAATTATAAATTAGACTCTATGTTAAGAACTAATTAAAATGTGAAGTATCTATCCTATCAAATAATAATAATGTTAAATATTTTAATTTTTTTTGGTAATGTGCTAGATTAATATTCTGTCGATTTAGAAATAGATATTGCTTGTTAGTTATAGGCTTCTATTCTCTAAGTTCGATAGCCAATTGTTATAAATCATAATAGCCAGGAAGCTCGCATCATTGGCTACTATTTCGCAATTTGACAATAGCCGTAATCACAAGCGTATCGTGACCCTGAAAATTAAGAGGCATGCGTGGAAAAAACTTATGAATATCGAGCGAATAATAAATAATTGTTACAATATATGCGAAAACAAAATTTTTATTTAATATTAGTATAAGCTAATGGCAACACAACAGAGATACATAAATGAAATTATTAATACCGGTAAAAAAACTTACTAGCTTTGGTACTCTTACTACTTATCTTGAGTGAATAATAATTGTGAGTACCCTTACAATTATTATTGTTACATATTTAGCTGATGTACAATATAACGTTATATAATAATTTTATATATATTTATATATTTTAAAACAAGGTAAGGCTTCTCATTATGCAAGCTGTTAAACTTTGGGTTTTGTATTTAAATATTTAAAGTAAATAAAATATATTTAACACTATTTATTAGATGAAGGAATATTTAATTTAAAACTTTACATGGTTATTCGACGAGATATAATTTATAATAGAATAAAGCTAAAGAAAAGTCGATCAAAAATCACAATGTCTCAGAGTATGTAGAAAATATCACAACTGAATTACAAAAGAAAAATAAAGAAAGAGGGACAATAATGAATGATGTTTGCACAATCGGATATTAAATACTTCCCAATCGTGCCTTACTGGTAAAATGAAATGTAACGAAATACACAAGAAAGAATAGTAATTGTAAGAGTCAATTGGATCACTAATACTATAGTGTAGCTAGCTAGCTATGGATAAAGGTTTATAACAGTGTGTTGCGAATTGTAATCGTCAGTTCTGAATAAACGGTCGTATTCAATGCACTGCACGCGTATTAATTGTACTCCTTCTTTGAATATATTACATTGAATAAATTTTACAATCAAGAATTTTTGAGTAACGACAAAAGATGTTTATATTATAAAAGGAGATTATCTGTCCTATACTTAGTACATAATACATCAATACATGTATTGTAATTTTAAAATAACATTATTTAAAATGATACAAATAATAATAATGTTTCAGAATTAAGTAGATACTCAATTTTTTCTACTATTGTATCAGTTTCCCTGTATATCAATTCCATCACGCTTACATGCAGTCTAATTCAATCCGATTCTATTGGAAATGTACGGGATAGGCTTTTGTCCGGGAGAACACGTCCTGCAGTGAAAATAAGGCTAACGGTGATTGAATTTTTAACAGTTAAAACAGTTTTACAGAGAAAAAGAACTCCTCGAACGAAATTGGAAACAAGCATCAAGTAACATACCATATATATTTTTTAAATCTTTTAATGCTGTGTAAGGCAGCACATGACTATACTTAAAGTAAATTACGAGACAGGCCAAGTCTAGTGTAGTCTGTTGTTAAGTATTATGTTTTATTATAATTCTAATGTAATGGGGATAATAATAATAATTATTATAAAGTAATTTCTGAAGGTTTTATATTCGCTTACCTGAAACGTGCATGTGCTGCGTCCGTTTCAGAAAGGGCCCCCCCGGTCGGGTCGCGGGGGGGCCTATTGGATAAAAAAGACTGCTGTTGTTGTTGCTTCTCCTCCACCGTGTTGTACGAGGAGTCGCGGACCACGTACGAACTCTCGCGGACCTCACGTTTGTATTCCTCCTGGCCCGAGATAAAAACTTTAAGTGTTTACGTTTTAACCATAACATAAAAAAACGAAGAGCGTGTAATTTCTTCTTGTGTCAGTTGATAGAGACTCACTGCAAGATAGGCTTCATCTAAGGATCGCAACGATGACTGGTCTCGCGCTGGCCTTGACAATGACATTGGGGAACATATAGGCTCCGTTCGCCATCAGTTTTACAAAACCACTGTGTAAAAACGAAACTGTGTCTCTTCTTAAAAATATTGAAGTTCACCGTGAGGAATAGGAATTAACAACGAAAAGGTTTATTTTCTTTTGCAAAAAGCACTCTTTTTGGCCAAAATAGTAATTAGGATAAAAAATAAGGTAAAACAAACGTAACATAAAGTGTAATGGAAAATATAAATATAATATAAATAGGAAAAGGATATCACGAATACGCCGCTCGCGAGATGTAGTCTTTTAATTTTTGTAAGTCATTTATTTAGTAAAAAACTTCAACTTTAGTAATAGATACAAATACGATTAGACAATAATAAGTAAGCAATAATATGTAGCAATTGTTTTACATTAAACGAGGTTTATCGTTTCAGCCCATAGGCGCCCATTGCAAGGCTTACGCCTCCTTCAAAGATATCTTTGGGTGGATGTACCATAATCGCCAGCAAGTACGGTATTATGCAGAGGACGCTGCTGCCCATCCTCTGGAAACGTGTTCGTGAGTGGTGGTAATTCAATATAATTACTACACAAAGTGTGAATTATATAAGGTTGTATCCCGGGAATCGAACCCGCGACCTATAATCGCCATTCTCAGTCCTCTACCGCTGGGTTGCTTCAAGCTAGAGTACGTACAACTTATATAAGTAGCATTTCGAAAAGTTATATTTACTTGTGTTAATTGGATTTAAATAAATTATAATTCAAGTGAACAATCAAGTATAGAAAATTCGGCTTAAATGGTTTTTCTACTAATTAAACGTTTGTAAGCGAAGTAAATGGGGTACGTTGTTGGAATCCAAATGCAATCGTTTTTTGACGTACACGAGTGCCGTGGAGAAAACCAAATAGAACAGTTAATTAGCAAATAGTACCCGGCTCGTGTAGGTCTCCGAGTCACGGTCGTCGGCCAACCGGTCGAGCTGCCGGTTGAAGGTATCACGCGAGTAGTCGCTGAATCGGTTTAATTGCGTGTTGCGTTGGGTTTCGCGGTCCAGTGTGTTCTGGCCGTAGTGACGCTCCGATGAGCCGCTCGCGGGGTCCAAGCTGCGTATAAAGCAAAAAAGAGTTGAAACATCGTTTTTTATTTCTCCCACAACAGCTGCGCTAACCGTTGTGTTTGAGATACTACTTCAAACAGTACTTTTAATATTTACGGTTTTGGTCTAACAGCTTAGGTAAGACTTTTTAATAGTTAAGCCTTTAGGAGGAAAAATCCGAACTTTGATGACTAACTTATCACAAAAGTTTAATATAATTTCACATACCTGTTAGAACTGAGCATTTGCCTTGTTTTTTCTACGGTATCCCATGAATCTTTTTTACTCAGAAAAGATTTTCCTACTGCGTTGTTTCCTTCTACAGCGCCTGTCATAATTATAATAACATTTAATACTTAAATGGTAACTAAATATGTAAAATGACAACCACTATTAGCTAGAGATTTTTCAATACAGAATTTAGACTAAGAAAAAATGGGATAGTTCGAAGACTTCAGATGATAAATGACTTCAATATACTTTGAATTGTACATAATTCAAAACTTCCAATAGTGTGAAGATGACTGCACAAAGAATTTCTCGTCGGCACACTGACTTGGCAAATTCATTTCTTATTTATAGTTTAGAGAATAAAAGTAAAATTTATGCAGGTTATGTAAACTAATAAATATTATATATCTTTTTCAAAGATCTTTTTCGATGAGTCTCTCTTCTGAATCTCACTTTATCTGGCATAGATACAAAAAGTACTTTTAATTTCTTTTTGTTTCTTAATCAATTTCATATTTTATCATAACTTAATTACTTTAATATACTTTTATATCCACGATTTTAAAATACTAGGTTATTTGTTATATAGCGTAGTATTTTAATGACAACAGATTTCGAAAATGAAAAAATATCTTACTCGGGCTGTTATATCCTCGAACACGTTCAGTTTCTAGAGAAGAAAGCGGGCTTTGATCGAGGTTCTCTTGCGAGCTGCTGTATGAACTGTATATCTTGTAATTTGAGCGTTTTTCTATGACACGCTTTGTTGTAGTCACGGGACTATATCTCTCTGTAGGACTATTGACTCTACAATAAGATAAAATAACATTAATTTTTGTTAATTTTTAAAGGAATTATTTTCTCGGATCTGTAGAAGGGCTGAAACTTAAACTATTTTAATGTAGTAAAAGAACCGTGCTATAAAAACTTTGTCAAATAATGCTGCTGTTGCTTTTTTGTACTTGATAACGAGGCACCAGTTCTTGACACAAACATGATATTTGAAACTTTTTTTATTTAGGAGCTAAAATGATACGGTAATTTCTGATTTAGTGCGAGTAGGGATCACAACTAACTGGAACTTTTGTTTTGGAAAATAAGAGGACGAGAAACCGAAGTCTCAAATGGAGATTGTAGCAAATATAGCAGGATATGAAGCTATCAAGTCCCGTCTCGATCTTTCAGACTTAGGAATACAGCCAGAGAGGCAGTAAGCTCTTTTAAAACATTTTTCTCTATCGAAACTTGTTTCACCTCGAGCCAAAAAGTGGACAGACTACTTTGTTTAGGTCATTTGAATACGTTGGATGCATACCGCTCGTTAATGGATTGTTTTTTTTTGAAAATTTATAAGGGAACTAGTGCCCGGCAATGATGTAATGAGGGCTAAAATAATGATAATGATGTAAATTTATATACGATATGAACATATTGTTTAAAAAAACTGATAAACTGCGAAGGATTGTACTACACCTTTTAGAATACACATAAATTAAAATACTAGGGTATAATAATTAGTCCAATGCTATTATCCTTGTTTATCTACTTAATGTGAAATTAATTCATATGTATTAAAAATTCTGTATTTGTAATTCATAAATGTGTTATAAAATAGTAAAATGACTGTAATGTAGCCAAATAACGCGCCCCGCTGACTTTTAACCAGCCAGAAAACGCAAACAGTGACTTGTATTGTACGCGGCTTTTGCATTGTACAAATTAAATTATGTTCATTTTATATTTTTTCGCAAATGGAATTTTTCTGTACATGAAAGCAATATCGCTGGAGACAAATGACTTTTTGTGCTATTTTTAATTGTTTATAAGTCAGGAGTTTTTCATCGTTATTTCTGCCGTTCACAGCTGGACATAATTCTCCCACATAAATTTCTAATAAACTTATTGAAAATAATATGCATCCAGAATTTTCTGATGATCTCAACAAAGTCAACTATCCACCTTGTGGGTGGTGACGATCTACGCTTGATGCTTGATAAGCATGATCCATGGTCTCCACTCCAAGTGGCTTTAAGGCCACAGCCACTTAAACTGGGCTACGTTGATTATTAGTTAGATCCGTAATGAGAAACCACGTTTCTGTGCCGAGTGACCACCGGTAACACAAACTGAAGTACTTTAATCAATTAAAATAATAAACATCATTAATATTGAATGCTGTTTATAAATGTCGATGCATACCTGTTAATTGGACTGGCTGTTCTATTCAAAGGGCTATCCTTCCTTGTTAGAGGGCTCGAAGTGCGGCCAATTGGACTGGTGGCCCGGTAGGGACTGCTGGCTCTGTAAGGACTGTTCGCTCTGAACGGGCTGCCTGATCTGTTTACTTCAAGTCGCGTACCGTTTCCTAAATGTTTCGATGTTATTGGACTCGCGGTACGATTTCTTGGACTCTCCGATTCATATCTCGAATAACCTTCCTTTCTGTTGCTTGAGAAAGAGTCGATAACGTCGTAACTTTTTTCCTTTACATCAGAGCTGAAGGAGGGTTTGTAATAATCAGCCGAGTCACGTCCCTCGCCTCGCCGGTCTATTGAACCCGTGTTACGTCTTGTATCGTATGTATTGAATTGATTGAGTGGACTTTCCGAGCGTAGTCGAGTTACTGTAAAGTCGACGATAGAAAACTCTTTTATATACAGAACAAGATTATTTAGAATACTTCTGTATCAAGTGTAAATGCAACTTGAAACATTCTCAAGAATTCTATTCAATTTGTGACGCGTAAGGTCTTTTCATTACCGATGGCAAGAATAAATATTTATATGCGCTCTATGTATAAACATTGTACTTGTTCCATGTTGTGATTAAGGTTTAATAAAATATCAATAACGTCATTTTAATAATGGTCTCGTCGTTTTAAATTATAAATATCCTGTTTGAATTGATAATACATTTCCATAAACGTATAACAACATTAAGACGATTTCAGTACTACTATAGTGTGGCGTCAAGGGCTAGAAACCAGCTGAGATACGTGAGCGGCAAGACGGGAATGTAAACAAACTTCAAATTGTATGTTCTCAAATATCTAGTGTGCGTCTTGCACTACCTCCCGGTACACCGTCCACAACCTTATGAAGTGTCTAGTACTTCCACGCGCACTACATTAATTTGACACTGTTTTAAATGTCGACTTTTTAAATAAACAAGTAACAGACTTAACAACCGAAACCTATGTACGTTAATATGAAATCGCCTTAAATAATTATCAAAACTAGATAAATTTTTAATGTGTCAATGATGTATAATGAATTCACTTAAATATTCAAAGTTTAAATTTAGTCGAGTATTACAAGCTAATACCATTTTGATATAATTACACACAACATAATGGTATGTTTCATTTAATTAGTTACTGTTTAGTAAATATAACGTTACCTGGACTAGATATCCTCGCATAAGATGGGCTCGCGCTATCACGAGGTTTTTTGGACCTCGAACCCACTCTAAACACGTGCGGCGAACCGTGAACGTCGTAACCGTTGAAATAGATATAAAGCTGGGAAATATTTATGAATCATTAAAACAATTGTTTATTGTAGTCAAAACATCTCATTATAGATAGATCCTTCTGAATTCATCAATTAATTCAATACTGTCAACTCATAGACGCCTACTGCAAGGCATTGATCTTTCTAAAAAATCATCACAACGACAGAACTATCATTGCCCGCATTCAGAGACCTCCCGCAACCTGAATTATATCCCACAGGGTGCAAAGTGCGTCTAGCCTAAGACCCCTTTTAAGGTAGCGAAGTACGGGGACTGGCGGAGCTTCGGCTCGATTCCCTACATACTAGTATTTAATAAAATTGATTACTCTTTTTAATATCAATTTTAAGACGTCCAAATAGAGTTACTGAAAACGTATGTTGTATGGTAATGTATGATGTAGGTAGTGTATTAATCTATTTAAATTCGTTATTCTTAACAACTGTGTGATCTATTATAACACTTTGTTTACGTTTTATTTTTATGTATATTTTAAATCAAAGCAGCCACTGTATAAGACAAATAAATTTTACATTAAATATGCAATTACGTAAGCATTTACGACACATAATTAAAAACTTATTTTTCTATCAATTCCTATAAATTGTAATTTGTATAAAGCTTACTGTATATAATACATAAAAGTTGAATACATTTCACTTACCCTATGCTTGCCGGGAGCTTTAGGCATAAAGGTTGCGCGGTATTTCGTTTTGGAGAGTTTCTCCAAAGCGCACATCACGCTTCGTTTGTCGTGAACAATATCTAGTTGCAGGTCGCCTTTGACGCCGCATCCACTTGTGTCCAATTCAAAAGAATGAGGTTTCAACGGTTCAGCCCCTTCCAGCGCACCGGGGCTCAGACGCACGCCTGCGGGATCAAACACTTCGCAAGTGAATGGTCCTCCCTAAAATAGCAAATTACAAAGTTCTAAATCATGTTCCATAGTGCTTAGTATTAATATTCATTAATATATTTTTGTTTTAGAACTTACAAAGTTGATACGAAATCTTGATAAAATGTTAGTTATTTTACATTTATTAAGTTACAATTCTATCATTAGTAATTGTCTGAAACCTTACTTTACCATTTAAAATTTGTATCGGTTTAAAGGAGAACCCAGTTTAAAGTGGTTATAAGTTTTTTGCTGGTGTTTTGTGTTATTATTCACGCTTACACATATAAGTATTTATAACTATTTAAGTGACCTATTTTTTACATATAGATAAACTATTGTACGAGGTAACCTTTCAGAATACAATTTACTAGAATTTTTTTAATGTAGATTTGTTGTCACATCGTTTGACTAAATTAAATTATTATAGTAAATGTGTAATGCTAGTCCTATAATTTATGTCATGACATATATAGTAAGTACATACAAAACTTCTTTAAAAAATTTACTCTTAGGCTTGCATGAGAAACCTTTACCCAGTGAATTAAAGCTCCTATTCCTAGCGGTCAAATATTCAACGTCGATCAAAACAAGAAAGGCGCATTAGATACATATTATAAAGCATTACAATGAAAATAAAATCACATTGTTAATAAAGTATAAATAAAGTGAAAAAATAAATAAAGTGATCATCATTTATTTAATTTTTCTGCAAGACTGTAATAGGTCAATAACTTTTGACAGTATGAAGTCTGTCACGAGTGCTAATATGTAAATAAGTTTCACTACTACTCCATTAGGTTATTTTTAAATTTAATGATGTTATACATAGTATGACCTGAATATGTTTGCCCTTGTAAGTGATGGCAATAGTCCAAGTTCCGGCCTCATCAGGTTGGAAGGTGGCGCTGGATGCAGTTGTACCCGGCGCTGATGGAGGCGGATGACGCGGTTCCAGTGGTACAGCGCGACCGCTTGGCGAGTGCGCTGTGACATCGATATCTTCTCTTCTTGGAGCCCCTTCATTAACAGTAATAGTTTATTATTGTTCGTACAGCCGACAGCTGTTGAACAGAAATCCTAAAAAGACCCCTCACTGGGTAGACCGACTGAAGTAGCTGGATGCAGTCGGCACAATACCGTCCATGCAGCGGGCGTGTATCGATAGACATATTGAGGATACTGAATATTTACTTTGAGATAAAACACAATTTGCATTAATTTATGCAATTTATATTATCACGCTCTATGATATGAGAATGTTTTGAAATTAAATTAGTACTTTTTTACTCTTATTAAAAAAATATAGTTTACCTATTGCGATTCAGATTAATGTTAAATTTTGTAAGAATAATTAATACCTATATTATTTTGCGAAGACTTACTATCTTCACTTCAAGATTTACTAAAGTAAATCTTGAAGTGAAGATAGTAAGTCTAAGTAAGTAAGAATAAGTAAGTGAATAAATTCACACCTGGAATTGTAACGGTGTGAACTGTACTATAGAATACTTATTTACCACATTAATTTCTTTCAGTCCTAATGCGCAGGCTGTCCCATAAATCAAAGTCAAGCCGGAATCGTCCCTAATCACAGCAATGGCGGGTAGTGGTTAAACCGTAGTTTTCACAAAAAGCATTGTATTAGACAAAGAGGCTCTAACCAGTATGAACTTTTCTTTGCCTCCGCAACAGAGGAGTAAGGTGAAGGACTTTTCTCCACGAGCGAAAGAAATAAAGGGATAATCCCAGAAAATAAATTAAAATCAATATTATATATTTCTTAACACGGTTGGTTTAAATTTAATGTAGTTATCATACGGAGCACATAATTTGATAAAAATTCCATTTCAGCCGATTTCGGTTTGACGGTGATTAATAGGACAAGGTGTATATTAAATTATGTTAACTTTCCCGTCAAAGACGAAGTTATTAAAAGTTAAATAATTGCAGCAACAACACTTAGTCAACATTATATCGTTATTGAAACTGTTTTAAGTTTTTAGTTTACCTGTGGCGCTGACGAGTACTTCTACCAAACTGCCTGCAGCGCACGGTGCCATGCCCGGAGGCTGTACAGTCACTAATCTTGGCAGCACTCTAAAGAAATATTTACCATCGACCCTAAAAATTAAAAAAAGTATGTACATTGAAATCATTACTTTTGTATTATTAAAATGAGTCTGAAAAATTTCTTTTCTGTATCATGACGTGACTAATGGTCACCTAATATGAAGTCACAGATTCATAGAAACAACAAGTTTTTTGAAGGAATATCCCAGTTGCATAATTTTTGGAAGTTTAACTATTATTTCCATGGAGGTTTAAAATGATATATCTATTACATTAGAATTATAGAGAGATATCGATTACATATGATGTGATTAATAAAACAGTCCAGTTATTTTACAACAACGAGATATTACGATATATTTACGATAATTTTGTTAATATAATCAACGTCTGTCTAATGTTAGACATGTATCTATTATTATTTTCAATTTGTAATTGTTAAAATTAGCTGCTTAGAATGCAGATAACACTTGAATAATCTGCCTATAATTTTCTTGTTTTAAAAAGGAAAAATACTTCTTATATAAACCCGTTTGATCTTAAATCGGAACGAAACAATATAAAACTTTTAATATCCTTAGAGTTTTCAAGGCGAGATTTTCCATTTCCCGTCGAACTAATCTATTTAACTTACATCTAAACTCTAGATTTAACAAGCCATGGCTTATAGACTTTTTTACCATTCCAATTTAAAATGAAAAAGGAATATTTTGAAAATGTAAAACGTACCTTATGTCATCAACAGTAAGAACAATCTCATGCATTCCAGCATGTTCGGGTATAAACTCTCCAGCACCTCTCGAATCTAATTTGAGTCTTGATTCTTGTTCTAATGGATTTACAATCGAAACTCTGACGTCGGAAATGGACAGTTCGCTAGAAATACTTTCCACTTTAATGTACGTCTGAAATTAAAGATTCTGATTTATTTCAAAAAGAGACGCCAGGATTATATTAACGCATTAGATAGTTTTAATTTGAACTACTTTATGCGATTAAAATAATAACCACATTCAAGTTGTGGTATTCGACGAGCGTTATTATTATCTTTGACTTTATTTTTAATGATTTGACGGCCTATACTAAATCATTTTAACAATGGTAAACGTGTTAAATTTCTCACGTATAATTTAAATTATTCAAAGTATTCAGCGTAGTATTTAATTAATTTACTTTATTACCTATTTACCTATTTGTAAGTTAAAACTGCAGTGGCCAGGCCGTATAGAGCGCTGATCAGATGGCCGCTGAAACCTTAAAATTCTAGAGTAAAGACTAAGATCTATGGAACCATAAGGGAGCAAAAGACGTTGTAAGTGACAAGGTGACGAACGACTTTGTCAGAAAATGCGGATTGTTTCCAACCGGCTTTGTTATAAATCCATGGAGAAATTATATGCCGTGGACTAGATATGCTAAGACTGAAGTGAAGACGATCATGATGAATTTGTTTCAAAGTTTTTACTTACCGGTTCACCTACTCTACCAGATGTAGAATCAAGAGCAACTCTCAACATGTCATGTACTGGTGGTCGCGGAGGTACATTGCGAAATTGAGACACCCATGCCATTACTCCAAGGTGTTCCACGTCGTTCTGACTCATATCACGAGCTGAAAGTACTGGTTGAACACCTAAAACATTTTTAATATAAAATAATCTTCATTTCATCGAATTTTAAAATAAAAAAAGGTATATTATAGTATAATAATAACCAATTTTCTTCGCAGCGTCAATAGCTTGTTGATTGTTTTCTTCCCATCGAGCCGGATCGCGACGGAGCCTGCTGGGTGGTGGAGCTGGACCTCCCATTGTTCGGACTAGCTCATTTGCCGCCCGACCGTCGTTCCAGTCAGTCTGTCGATTATACATTATATACATGAACATCTTATTAATTTAACTTTATGTGTTGAAAAATATAATTTTATAATTATTTAATATAGATCAAGAATTTATAATACTGATTTTTATTATGTATCAACTGAACAAATAAAAGAATGTCCCTATTCAATGATTTGTTTAATTGCAACCATTAGGTGCCTAAAACAATAATTTAAAGGCGATACCAGTTTAGCTGTTCGTTATATATCACATATATAATTCTTCGTAGGGCAAAATATTAAAAGAAAAAGCCATTATTTCACTATACTCTGGTATAACACTTAATCAACTAATGGTTTGAGGAAAACTTCTTAAGTGACCTTTTAGTTACAAGGATAGAAATATGTCTTTAATAAAAACTAAGAGTAACTTTGTTTGGTAAACGAGTTATCATAATCGTATATATAATTTAGTAAACGGATGGTTATTAAATAGACTTTTTTCTTGCTAAATTTTAATTGTACGTTCAGCAGTTTAAAACAAAGGTTGATGGGATTACACTACGAGATCGAAATAGGAATGAGGAGATCTGTAGACAATCGAAAGTAGCCAGGCAAGTTGACATAGCAGTGGGCAAACAATATATAGCGCAGCACTAATAGCCGTTGTAGCCTTAAGGTTCTAGAGCGGCGTCCATGAACCGGTAAGCGTGGCGCGGGCCGTCCGGCCGCAAGAAGAAGCGTTGACTCTGTTAAGATCGTCGAAAGACACTGGTTGTAGACCGCTTCAAATTGATCCTAAAGGAAATCTAGAGTGGAGGACTTTGTCCAGTAGTAGACGTTCCACGGCTGATATGATGGTGATAAATTCTGTCAGGTAATATTTTTACACTAGATTATTTTAATTCCGGATAAAGATTTTGATTTTGGAGTGTTAAGAATATTAAACTTTTCCTATTTATCTAATAGATTCAGATGTTACCCTGCAGAAGTCCATCCTAACTAAGAAAGGGACTAATGTATAGCTACTTCCGCTATGCAGCAGTAGTCGTGCAATGAAGTACACCGCCTGCCAGCCCGCTGATAATTGCGTGTTTCACTACTCCACGGGGCATCCTCAGGAGATGTTATACCGACCAGTGCCAAACACCTCGGTGAAACACGAGTAAAGTGAATTAACGGTGGTAGTTGTGTTTCGCATTGTTTGTCGCACGCGCATTTATTAGCGGGCTAGGCAGTGCACATCATTCTACGACTACTGCTGCATAGCGGAAGTAGCTATATTGTAGTCCCTTTCTTAGTTAAACTATTCTTAATTATCAAAGACACGTTCTATTTAGTAAAACAACAAATTTCATAATTTTATTCAGAGACAGAAGAGTCTCTAATGTTTTCATGTAATAAATAAAAATTACTCTTACCGTAAAATTGGTAACACCTCTCTCTAGTTTAGAGTTGACCCATTCTAAAGTAGCGCGGTACCCAGGTGACTTGGGTTTCATAAAGTAAGACAGATATGTCATTCCTGAAAGCTCGTCCAGCCATGGAGATGCCAAATATTCAGGCTCTAACACCATTGGTACTTCAAATTCGCGATGGGCCAATTTCATGGCACGACGGCAGTTCTCTATTGCTTCGTGACGGTCTGCAAATGTCAATTGTATTTTTAATAAAACCTTAAGTTTTATTTTCATTATAAGCGAGAAATTACTAATGACAAAAAGTTGCTTAAAACATAGTTCGTGATTTCTCTAATGAGTCTCTTTAATACATACATACATATATATATATATATTCAACGCCTTCCTACATAAATTCAATGTATGCATTACCTTACATCTTTTTGTTTGTAATGAAATATGCGTTCAATATAATAACTTTATATATTTATCGATGCTTAAGAAAAAAAATTATAATTGATATACTTTATAACAAAGAAGGCATCAGTTTTAAATATATTTTACGTAATTAATAATTTATTTTGCCAACGTGTACAAATTCGAATACTTCGATATTAAAAGTATAATCCTTTTCAAATTGACAGCAAAAACAATTATGTCCGAACACACAATTAATTAAGTTGATTAAATCAAACTCATTAATTTTGCAATTGCCGCTCACAATCAGTCAGAAACTTGTCAAACATTAGCCTAACGACGCAAACGTATCAAATATGTATTTGGTTTGTTTAAAGCTTGCACTAACTGAGTTCGCGCCAGTGTGGGAACGCGCCGGGTTTGCAATAGTCGAGGAGCGCCGATAGCAGAACCCCGCTATTCCAATCCGTCGTCAAATTGCTGACTCGGCACTCGGGTAAAGCTGCCTGCAGCCACGATAACATCAGTTTCCTGTAAACAAACATCAAGATTGGTAGGACGGAGACGTAACCAACCACAATTGTGCGACCACGTTGCACCATATGATATTTAAATAAAGTTCATATTACCTCGTTTCAACAACACCCAACCCATGGAATAAATTGCGAAACAGTTCTTACTAGTGATATAAACGAAATCTACACAACATTTGTATAATATCCACGAATATTATATTATAAGCTAAGAAGAGCTTATTTCAGTAAGATTTAAAATAGTATGTTTTGCGGTAAAATTTTAATTCACCATTTAACATCACGTGGAATTCAAATGAAACATAACTTTTTGAAAAGTTTTTGATGTGAATCTAACACTGTGTAAACCTTCTACGCACTTTGGATTCAATACGACTAATTTCACAACCATATAATATTATCGTGCCTTAAAATAAAAATAAAATATATGCGCTAAAAAAAATTTTTCAGAAGCAAGTTATATATTTTACCTATAGAATAATCTATTAATCTTATCAATCCCCGGTTACCTGTATTGTACTTTTTAATTATACGTATTCGAACACAGTTTATGACATATTCGTGCACGGACAGTAGATAATTTAGATTTACGAGTCGGGTGGTTCGAAATATCGTAACGACATTTATTAAAATTTATTCAGTTAATTTCAGATCTAAATGTGACAAACATGCGTGTACCTTTTATAAAAATAAGAGCAATACATAATGCACACTCATAGTTTAATGCTACCGTAGCCTAAAGTTATTATGTCTGCCTAACGTTAAGGAGATCGTACTCAAACCCTACTTACAGATACTTAGGCGCGGATTTACTATTCGCTTGCCATCGTGAGCGTAATGAAGAATGGATTTGAGTTGATATTTTCTACAACCATCGATATATTCAATGAAAAGTTACGACTACGTTTTGAAATAATTCGAAAACGCATCCTCTATTCATATGGGAATACGTTGAAAACACGTGACGCAGGCCAGTTCATATTGGTCTTATAGGAAGTCTTTGGAGGTGGCCTATGTCATATGGCGATTATAAAATGGCAGCATGGCAAATCTCGCATCATTAAAATCATGCGGGTTAGCGATGTCAGTTTATTTTTATTTCAAATATGTTCGGAAGATCGCGCTGTTTATCGTCCGATGAAAGAGTCATGGATAGGGCTATGCTTTGATAATTCTTTACGAGATTTAATCTGGAGTGACGAGATCCGAAAGTAGCCGATATAACCTAGCAGATTAGTTAGCTAAATTGGCAGGTCAAATAGCGCACAGAACGGATGGCCGCTAGGGCCGAAGATTTTGAAGTAGAGACAATTTTATGGCAAGCCTAGCGTTGGACGTCGACCAGTGGATAGGACTGTGTAAGAGTCTCGGCCTGCCCATGTCCAACGACGTCGTTAGGAAACGCTGGACACAGGCCGTTTTTTACTGGTCCTATTGGGGGAAGGCCTGTGTCTACCTGTGGACATTCTACGGCTGAGGTGATGACGATAATAATGAAAAATTACACACTCAGTGACAATTTGAACACGTATTAAGTGTCAGTCGACTATTCACAAGTTTGTGTACTAAATAAATTCCATTTCATTTATATTAAATATACAAAGTAAGGAAATACAAAAAGAAAACCATATATGTAGATTTTTATTGGTTTTTTATTCGTAACAGTCAGATTGTTAAATAACTAAAATGTTAAATGGTTTAAAAAAATAAAGTTAAGTTTAACTTTTGTAAATAATAAGTTATTTGTAGGTAATAAATAATTTTTACGTTATTTCAAACTTGAAAACAAAAAATTGAAATTAAAAACTTCGTGTACCATAAACATTTATTATGTAACGTATTTATCTTCGAATATTTTTTTTATATTCTCGCATAGCTAGTTTAAGATAAGCTTCCAACGCCCGTTGGAATGTATTACCTCTTTCTAATTTTCGAAACATTTCTATGAAAGATCTGAAAATTTATAAAATATGCATTGTAGAAGTAACCTTTTTTTGTTTATTTTTTATAATACAGTAGAGTATAAATCTTTAACATATTATCTTTAGTTTTTTTTATTGTGTATAAAGTCTCTAGTTCAAACCGCCCCTACACTTCCAAATGATTTATAAGAAATTCCTAAAAGGATTGTGAAAGTGACTCGATAACTTTATATTAGGATGTATTGCAACCATGCGAACTCGTTTACGTAGGCGCAGCACGCTAATTGATACCTTTAAGACGTAGACCTAAATGGATATATTTACAAATAAACTATGTGTTTCATAATCATCTTTAGTTGGAATATGAGCCATTCATTGAATGTTTGACCTGAATGTATAATCGTGTTTAGTTATATATTGATTTTCATCGAAATCATTGTTAAGGATGGCTGTCGCGTTTTATAATCTGTGACAGTATTTTATTATTTATAAAAAAAAAACAAGGATTAATGCGTGAAAATGAAATCACACGTACATTTGCAGCGTATCGGTAAAAAAGACAAGGTGAAGTATCAATTATGTTTCTACGTCTGTTCACTTAACGCTTTCTGAGCATTCCATCTATTTCAATCTCGAACCGTCGTATTCACATATATTTATTACTTTTGAATATACATGAAATTTGACAATATTTCAACAATCTATATTTCATAATAGTATAAATAAATAAAATTTTGCCAAATACTCGATCTTACCTTGGTGGGAATTTGCTTCTGCCAATTTGATAGCGCACAATAAGTGACCATATTAATCCTAATATTAATTTTAGATTTCCGTTCACGATGTCAACATTACCTGAAAATTATAGTATGAAAAGCAAATTAATCTTTCTTTTTCCCTTTCAAAAATATAGAACTTAGCAAAGCGTAAATTGAGGTCTACGCAATAGTCATCGTTTCAGCTTATTGATGCCCACTGCAAGGTATAGGCCTCCCCCAAAAAAATCTATCTATATACCATAATTGCCACGCTTCGCATGCGCATACTCTGGAACCTTTTTCGTGAGCAGTAGCCATTCTATATAAATAATGCGCAAACTGTGGATTTTTTCAGATTGTATCCCAGGAATCGAACCCGCGATGCACTATCACAAATCTCAGACCTCTACCATTGGATTACTACTGCTTTGTGTATTGAGTTAGTTAATGTTAATTTTAGAGATATTCTCTACAAATATAAATATAACATGTAGATTTGGAAGACCGTAAGTTACACTAATATTCCACACACTAGTTCAGAAGCAAGAGACTCTTAAATTTTGTGATGGTATTTATAAAAGTAGAAATTATTATAATTGAAAAATACTTTATAGTTCTCGTCAAAGCGAAAAAACGCCAGCAAATCCTTTGCGTAAAAGTAAACGTTTGTTCAAAATAAAAGATTCATAAGGCTTTATTTAAACACACTACATCTCATAAGTTCTTAATCATAATATCTCGAGGGAAAAAAGTGCAAACTTTGTTGAATACAACAACAAACATATTAATGCAAGGTAATGTAATAGTATGTAAAAAAGATGTTGTTAGTAAGTTTACCGTACGGAAGGAAGAGTAATAGAAACTCTATGTTTATTTTTTTAATGTGGTTGTAGTAAACAGAGTGAAGTTGCTCGCGTGTAACCATCGCCTACATACAGCAAAGAAAAGTAAATAATTATGCGGTGAACTTAATATCTGTAACTGTGTAACTTGAATTAATATTTCGAATATTTATTTGCCGATCATTAGTGACAAAACTAGAAAAGTTTGTTTGCAAATTATTAACATTATCGAAACAAAACAACAATCATTTGAAGAATTTAAATAGATCAATTCGTAGCAGAGAATAAAACTGTAATAAAATTAAAATTAGTCTAGGAAGTAATAATATTCGTAGCGCTAAAAAATAACTAAAAAAACATTGTTCATAATTTTGTAACATGTGTACGTATTTGAGTAAATGTGAGTAATGTCTTTAGTAAGAAACAACTGTAAGTGTTCTTGATAACCTTTATGAGTAATTCTGCCGCCGCCTCGTATAAGTCATTGTTAAATTTTCCCACAGTATATTGTAACACGTCTTAGTCACATAAAAATTAGCTTCTTACCTATATTGACTAGCTTAACACCGTCATCCTCGATCGCTTGTAAAGCTGTCGTGACGTTATCCAATCGGTGATGTTGGTTGCTCGGGTTCTTGCTCCATCCTTTTATTCGTCGGCCTTGCAAGGCTTCGACCAATGCACACAGAACTGTGCCATCCCGTAGATCTTCGACTAAATCTACAACCTGTGTAAAATTTAATATTTTTGTGTAAACCATGCGTTAATATTGATGTAATTTATTTAAATAAATTAATTATAACGACGTTGCTATAATTAAATTAGTAACATTTACGTCGATATAATATTAAGTTTTGAAATATCATTTGAAAGACTGTACATGCATCAAGCCACTGCTGTTATTAAATAGATAATAAATATATTTTACTAATACTATCACAGTATGCAAAAACAACTTTTTAAAAAACAGTTTTAAGTGAAATAATCACGAATAGCGTCGGTTCAACGTTTAACGATTTTAAGCAATTTACTTAATTGATCTCTTGACTTTAATTGCCCCGTTTAACCTTTGAAATTGGGTGCGTCAAAATTTTGAACAACATACGTTTTAAAATTTGTTCGGTTGATTTTTATTATCTAAAATTATAAACGAATTACCTTTATGTTCATCGGCTTAAGAGTTTCATTAACCCAGTTTCTAAACGTGGTAGCTTGGATTTCCACCCAAAGATCTTCATGACCCTTAATGGCCATGCCTTTGGCGGCGGTGCCTTCAGGGCTTCGCGCGGCGAGGCCCGCTTGAGTGATGCGACCCGCCGAACCTTCCGCTGAATGCGCCCGCACACCTTGATGCGTTACACGCATTCCCTCCATTTTTAATTTTATCAATTATTCACCGTGAAAAGTTTTAACTCATTTATAGTATTTATGATCTCTACGTCTTTAGCCGACATCTGAAAAAATATAGAACATTTTAGACGATTTTTCTTCAATGGCAGCCTTTTGAGAATTATGAGTTTCATAAATTCATTCAGTTAAAGAAATTTGAATATGGTCTAACTATTATTGTACTATGGTTTGTGCACTTTATAACGTATTTTTGTTAAATAAATACTGATGTTTAATTGGTTCGGTATAATAAAAAGGTCACAAGCTTTATACGGTGCTGTTCATACTTAACTGAAATAAAAAAATCAAATTACAAAAACAGCGATAACTTTAAAGATGTAAATTATATTATACTCACAAACTCAAAAATTAAAAAAGCAATTTTTAGTAAATGTAAATAATGCTCAAAAATATATTTTGAAGAGAGTTGCTTCGCCCTGTTTCGCGTTAACCTCCGATATAATACGCGATTCGTGATACACGTAAATGTCAACGGAACCCAGCTCCTGGAGTTTTAAGCAGATTGATGACGTATTGTCACTTAAGTTGTGATTTATGATACTTCCTGAACCTTTTTTTCGAGCACTCCGCAAACGTTTTAAAATATAGCTCACGCTAGATCAGCGAGGAAGATTATACTGACATGATTGAATGCTGTAGACTCGTTAAAATTTTGTTAAAATCGCATTAGCGTAACTGCCTTTCAATTAATAACAGGCTTTGTAAATTAGAGTTGATATTGCTCCGAATTCTATTATGTTATATAACATTCAATCGCGCCCTCCAATTATTTGTATTTAATAAATTACGGCTATCTGCTAGCGTTATAACAGCGGCATTTTGGAAGTGCTATGGTAAACAGAACTCTGATAAAAATTTTGTAGATTCATTAAAGATTCTTCATTAATGAAGTTTCCGTTCAGATAACTACATTATATTACATATTAAATTACAAGGCTTACTCGCCCAACAAGCCTGTATATTATGAATAAAGATAGGACAATCCATTAGAGCTCATAACACAAGTTAATTAATTTTATCTAACCAATATATATAATGTAATAAAAATCTTAGCGAGGGCTTAAGGGATTACCATTTAATTTATATATTCATGGTAATGTCAATGCGATCTTTACACTTCCTTAAATTGTCTGTAATTCTTGATTTTTTGCTTTCAAAAAATTAATAAAAATAAACAGAATTGAATGCATGTTGGTCTAACGTTTAAACTAAAAAAATATACTCATATATAATAACTTATGATTGCTAATTTCAGATTACAAACTATCACGGTGAAAAAGTGGGGTGGGTATATTAAACATTAAACATTTAAATACGTTTAAATAAAAGCAAATATCGTTCATCAATTCGAATTAGACTCAGGTTGTAACGTCGAATCGTTGAAATCACAAGATCTTAAAAAAAAATTATAACTTAAATTCATTATATAAATCTTCTGTGCAGTAACGAATGTTCTTCTTGCTTTAAACTTAAATATAGTTTCATTTTCATTCAGCTTTGTTTTTTATAGTATAGATTCATATCAATACCCTAAACAATAAATATGTTTGGCTCTAAAGTTTTTGCTGTAAAACGAATACGAGTCTTCATAATGTATTGAAAGTATAATGTATAGCACATGTGCGGTCAATTAATACCTAGCACTCTTTATATAAAAAAAAACAATGGTTAGTAAAAAAAGCGTCTTCAAAATTCTAAAAATGGAATGACTGAAAATTATTATAACAGGTTTAAAGCCTTTTACTGACATATGATCTATGCATTCACTCCTTTATAAAACCTATAACTTCTTTTTCGTTACCCTGTATATTGTGTTAAGTAAAAATCAAAAGATCAAAAAAATTTCGTGCCTGACAACAAATGTAACAACACAATTGGAATATTTATCTGAACATATCCGTGTGGGAAGGAATACGTTTAAATAGGTCCGTCAATAAGTATTAATATTTAATGTTGAGTTATAAAGAACCGTTTGTGGGCAGACAGCTACCGCAAGCGACGGCTTTGAAGCGACAACGCGTCACTTCTATTTTAGTCGGTCATGACCAAGACTTATGTCATTAGCAAAGTACAACCTCCGGTGATGATCTTGCGATTGTCGTTACGTTGTAATGTAGGCATTATATGCAGGAATTCACGTTGTATCTTATGATCTACTGTCATCTTGTAAACAGAATGATTCATTTCGTTGGAATCCCACCTTGTGTTTGCTAGGACTTGATTGCGGTATCCCTTTGTTCGATCTTATTTGAATATTGCACAAACAGGTAGGAAGTGTTACAATGTCCGTAGGACATGTGGACTCGTAATTATTTGCTTGTTTTATTCGTTTGTCTTGTTATTAACTTTGTTTGGGGAAATGTGCCTTTCATGACGACAACGTTATGATTAAATGACATTGTGTTAAAAAATCTGTGATTTTCGAATTGTTATCTTTTAAAACCATGATAAGCACCACTGGTTGTTGCTTTAGATATTTTATTCTTAGTTACATCTATGTATCTATAAATGTTATTGGAAATTTTGTCAGTAAAAAGTTTGCTGATTATTGATTGATTGATATGTTTAGGCTTTTGATGTGGGTAGTCAAGCTCAGGAGGTCCATTTACAAGGTGGAAAGACAACCATTTTAAAGTCATCGGAAGACACTGGATGCAAGTCGCTTACAACCTATCTTGTTGATATTTACCTTTGCCTGCTTTTTACAATAGTGTGGTAAGCAGGCAAAGGTAAGAAGGATTTAAACATAAAGATAGATTGACATAACTACGAAGAGATTAGAGTAGAGTAGAAAAGCCTAAGATAAGAAAATAGTAGTAATGTTAAGAAAAATCAAACCGAAAAATTGTTATCCCTGTATTATGAAAAGTCTTTGCAATTTAACGGAAGAGGTAAAAAGGTGTGCGAAAAAAAAACGATTCTGTTGAAAATCTCTAAGAAAGACCTACGTCTTGCAGTTGACCTCTCATGGCTGTAATGATGATGATGATGAGATTTTTTTGGACTGTCGAAGTAATTTTTAAAAGCGACTAAGCGATTATTAAAAAATATTTCTTGATATATCATAGCTTAATAACATTACTCTTGTTAAATATTCGACAGATATCTTCGACTTGATTATAAGCATTACGCTAGGAGAGAATAGTAATAAGGGTTCAGTCAAGACAAGTTACAGTCGTAGTTCATGAGTTCGGTTCCAGATGTTGAGAAGTCCTTCCAACAATAACGTTAAAAAAGTGATGACATGAAAGATAATTATATCCAGCACGTTTTATTTTAAGACCTATATAAAGTAACATATAATCATTACAGAAATTATTACAGCTTCATATGAATGGACAATTTATAGCTATTATAAATACATTAGCATCCTTTTTGTTCGTGTGAATTGCTCGATATATTTATCACGATCGCACAACCAATTTCATGTAAGCCTTTTATTTAGAAAATTACGCTGACACCGTCTTTCTTGGCAGCTAGTTAGCTAATTATAGTTTAAAGAGATAAAAGACTGAATACCAAGAAAACCCGCAGAAAACTATGGGATCACTGGTCCCAGGTAAAGGTGGCTGGCATGGAAGGTAGCAAACAGTGAGGTAAATATTAATAAAATTATATATGTAGAGAACATATTAAAAATATTTGCTATGTAACATACTTAGTATTGCTTAACTGTGTAGAAAAGAGGACGATAAAAGAGAAAATGTAAACGCACCGATGCCTTTGAAATGTGGTTCTGCAGAATGTTGCATAAATCATGGAATTAACGGCGCACTGATATTTCTATTCTACAGGTGCACAAGACTAATCAATGTGTCTGAGCAATCGTCTGCTTTCATATTTTAATTTAATATATATAAAATTTAATACAAAAAGACGACACTGTAAAGGTATTTGATGTCTATACAGTGAATGGTACAATATCTGGAGTCGGGCTACCTTTGCAGTCGACGGAATAAGTTAGTTTTAATTTTACTCTTCTCCCTAATCAGTCCTAAATCTTTGCGTGCAAAATGCTCCAGGAGAGAAATGTCGGGGGACTCTTTAAAGAATGTACAGTTAGAGAAATATTGAAGCTTAACTATGTTTGTGTAAAAGTAGCTTCTGTCTATAATTTTGTTGGTCTTAAATTTTTAACAAATGAATTACAGTTATATGAGAAAAAAAATTGCGGGAGATGGGCAACAACATCTCCCGAACATATCTAAAATAAATAAAAACCGCGCTCGCCAACCTGCATGCCAGTCATGGCAAGATTTGGAACTTATTTCCATCATGGTGGAGGTCTATGTCTTCCAATGAACATCCTAAAGGTGAAGTGAAGTTTTGAGAAAAAAAGGATTAGTCTATGTAAAAAAGGATAAGTACTGTTGCAGAAGTATATATATATATATATATATATATATATATATATATATATATATATGTATATATATATATATATATATATATGAGTGTATAATTTACGTTAAAATCTTTTCAATATATTCACTTTTTTGATTATACTTTTTTGATAACCGAATTGCAACTGCAAAGTAAATTGCTGCCATTCCATTAATTAAAAACCATTGTTTTCGAGTTCTCGTCAGATAATAGATAATACGATAGTAACAGAATACATTAAAAATAATTTTACAAGAGATCTTTGCTTTATGATGGCCATAATTATCAAAATGATATCTCAAAAATGTTTTGTACGCTTCTAATATTTAAATACAATGAAACATAATTATTGACTCAATTAATATTTATAACAAAAATAAGATTTAGTTATATATTTTTGTTATATAGTAGTTATTTTGTGTAATGGTTGTGTCGTCATCGAAAGCGTGATTGACTATTTCACACCTACACTATTATACATTTTATTTCATTGTGCAATTGACGTTTGAATTGTGTGGGCTATTTGATAAGTAACATGTAAGATAAACGCCTACTGTGGTCTTAATTATGATAAGAATTTATCATAAATATATATTTATGATAAATTATTATGTACTAAATGTGCATATGCACATGGATACTCGTAGACTCCCCACTATGTGGACAGAGGATCCAGTCAAGGTTGCCAAAAGTCAATGCCGGACCGGTCATTCCGGCGAACTTAGGAAGGCGTATGACTGACAATTCACTATGCATTTAACAGACTATAATACTTTCATTGAACTCGATAGGCCACACGCTCTGAAAGGACCTTGATTACATACCGAGGCAAGCCCTAAAATGGAATCCTTAAGGAAAGCGAAGACGTGGCCGCCCAAAGCAAACCAGGCGGTGGACGATCTCTGCAGAAGTGAAGGCAGTTGGAATGACTTGAAGCGAAATAAAGCGCGAGGCTCAAGACCGCTCGGGATGGCGTCGTACTGTGGACGCTCTCTGCCCAATCTTGGAGACATAGGAATAAATGTTGATGAATACTTTCATAGCCGCTGTGTCTTGTCGGACATGAACAGCTATATACATTTGTAGATACGTGTTACGACATATGCTTTTTGTAAATTCTCTTCTGACATGGAACATCGACAGTTATGTCATTTCCAACAATGCATAACGGGTTCGCTTTATCGATTTAGGCTTCCTAAAATTAGTTTGGTATCTCTACAGTAGAATAATGGAATAAAAACATTAGTAATACGTAAGTATTGTACATAAATATTAATTGTGCCGGCGCCAGATCCGTCGCATTGTTGAGAGAGCCCTACTCTTCGCGTGGGTCACCACTTAAGAGACCTAGGGAGGATTCTAGCAACTCACTGCTCATATTTATCGGACAAACCCACCTAGCTAAATTTTAAATATTTCTATCAAAACTGCTTTAGAGGCCCGTTCCAGGAATTAGCTAATATTCGCTCTTGATGGGCTCGTCCTTCAGCGATAAAGAGATTTTTTTGAGTTTCGCCGCATTCAAAGTTAATACGATAATATTCCTAGTTATTTTGTGAAATAGGTTGTATAACTTATTCATGTGTAGTCTTTATATACATTAATTTCCCAAGATGCAGTAAATTCTATATGTACTAATTGCTTCAATGTCCATGAAAATAATAATCACTCTAGCCTAGAAGACAGCATTGCCATATCGTAGCAAAACTTCGCTTTACATCAATAAAAAGTAGTGAAATCTGTTATTATTTATTTCGATACTGCGTATCAGAAATGGATATAAAAGTGTTTTTACTTCATAAGAATATATATTAAATGTAATAATGTAATGAAAAATCTGAACTGAACTATTTATTGAAAACAATCTTTTAGTCGATTGGATCTTGACTGCTAACATAACATAGAGTTTTATCGAAGTTCTCCACAAAGGTACAGGATTTATTGAGTCCCTTGAGGATCGCCTATTGATCTTGATAGGACACGTCAGCAGCAATCTTGTTAAAGCAGTGCCCAGAGGATATCGTATGCGGCGTCTCGCTTTAAAAGTTTAGACAGATATCAGTGGTACACGGTTCTTACATTTGCTATGTTAAATTTAATTTACCCATAAAAGAACATATTTAGCATTTTTTACGTCGACAAGTTTATATCAGATATATAGGATGATTGGTTATAGATGTAAAACTTTTAAACTATGTTATGATATGTCGACCATGTCGTCGGTCTACCTGGGGAAGTAATATGCAACATATATAAGAAGAAAAAGCGTTTACAAAATTTCTATATATACATATTAAAATTTATTGTTCTTTATTATTTATCCGTGTACACTTTCTGGCTGTTAGAATTTATTGGCCTGACGCATTGTAATAGAAAATATTAATTAATGTATTTCAGAGTGGTAACTTTATTTATTATATCAGATGTGGAGTATAAAGAAAAGTATTATAAATATCGTTGTTTAAACGTAAATCGAATATTTTTAAAGGTAAAATAATACAAAAGTTAACGAAACTCGATGCTGTAATATCTATACATCATACTTTACAAGGTTAAGACATTAATTACTACGTCCACTAATTCTGATACAAGACTGCTCATTGTGATTACACAGTTGGTTACTTGATCGACTTATTAATGTTCTATTATACGCGTTTGACTTTACGTAATACGCAGGACATTGGATATATGCCTAGGTAAATCACATGTATTCTCTTTTATTCTGTTTTATACTCTTTTATTAATTATCTAGGAAATTATAAACCATAAGATTATTGTACATATTGACTACGTCATCAAATACGATTAGTCTTATAATATCAAAACATATGAAGTATAACAACGACGGCAAAGTTCACATCACGGGAAGCTGGATGCGGTAGAGTAAGACCGGTGATGGTGGTGATCTTCGAACGAGGCCTATGCCTTGCAATGGGTGTCGGTCAGCTGATGATGATATAAAGTAAGTCTAGTAGACTATTCTGCATTTATGTAGCACATTATAAGGTCAATTCTCTTATTTCCATTTCCGTTTACATTTTGAGCAGTTAAATTAAATTTTCAAATGTGTTTATTCCATTAATATGTATATATAGATAAGTACCTATTAATGGAAAAGTTTATAAACAATTCAAATTTCTCGAAAGTAGCCCTCGTAGTGGTGCACGACTTATTGTAATTAAATAGATTATATTCCACAAATTTAACACATTGACAAAAAAAATATAAACTTTTATATATACTATATATTTCGTATTCATTCCAGTTATTTTATAATAGTGCAGAAAAGACAAATGATAACATCTTTAACGTTTATTAAGTACAATAGCTGTAAAAACTTGCCTCGGGATAATTATGTATTAAATGTATGTTTTGTATCGTAGACATGCTGTTATGTACACCAACTAAATAAAGTTGATGTGTGTTGGCGGTGTTAATTATGATACCTACGACCAGGTGTTGTCAGTTTAATGATAATATTTAAGGCAAAGTGGACACTACAAGGCCATAGCTAACTAATGCTTTGCATTTTGCGTTTGAAGGTAAAAGGAAGGAAGTGTCCTGCTTCAAGCATTGTGTTGGTCTTAGCTACGACAATTCCATTCTTTGTTTAAAATTAATTGTATTTGTTCTTAAAAATTGATATATTTCAATCAAATTAAAAGTTTGGTGCTTTTTATAAGCCAAGTGAACTTTAATCAGTTGTACCATACTTGATTATGTATATTATACACTTTACGTATTATACAAACACATTTCGTGGTAGGATTTAGACCAATTTTGGATGAAATTAAAGAAATGTTATCTGTGTCGGCATAATGAATAACGCAAATATTCTTTATAAGTAATATTTCGTAAAGCTGAATATATATTTTAAAAAGTGTAATGAAATGTTTATCACAGTCGAAACTATACGTAATATTAGATTAATTTTATATGAAACTCCATTTAAACCATTTTGGACATTCATGAGAATAAATGACATATTTTTATATACGCAGGTAGAAAAATATAGAAAAAACAGTTTCCATCTTCATAAACAAGCGTCAGTTTGACTATAATTATACTAGCTAATACAATCTCACTCTTTGAATGGAAACAAACACTCGTAATTTATGCTTATGTTGTTTTGTTATATTCGTTAGATTCTTTCACTTGTTTTTAGAAATAAAGTTACACTCAATTTTATTTCTAAAAACAAGTGAAAGTGAAGTTAATATTGTTAAAATTAAAGCAACACTTTTTTTATAACCACTACACTATACACATTTTTTGTCCGACTAATAGCCTAGTTTTGGCTATACACAGTTAAAATGTACAATATTCTTTTAGTTATACCAGTGAAAATAATTAATTGAATTCACTCAAGATTTTTCCTAAAGAGCTAATTTTTAAATGTTAAACCTCCCATATTTTGCATTGCAAATGTGTATTTCAGTTTTATTAACGCTGTCGAGTTTTTTAATAAGCGCCGCGAAAACGAGACAACCCAGCCCTCTCGAAAGTAACGACGGTAAGTGCGGGGTAAACGTTTTCCTCATGCTTGTCGCTTCCAGTTTTTCTCTGCCCTTCATTCCCTTTACAACACTTCGTGATAAACGCCAATTTTATGTTTGCACGAGAATTTAATTACAAAACACGTATTCAATTACGTGTTTATTGTTTTTTTTTTTTCATTTTACTTTTTTATCTGTGTATTGCACTGATAAACTAAAAGTATATCTGTTGAGTACCCGATACCGCTTAAAACTTGAGATAACAGCATTTGCCTATAAAATACCCTTATTTTGATGGCACACGCACCTGACCTGATCAATTGCGCTTAGATGTCATGAATCCTTCAAATCTTATCTTCCCCCCACAAAACGACTGCAAGCCAGTAAAATGTCATAAAAGTTTTATTTTAACAAAATGGTTCCACGGGACCGAGACATTTAAACAACTCTACAGTCTCTACGTTTTTATTTTACTTATTTTATTTAATCCATTGTAGACGATTATTCAGGTGTTACGATGACAATTATTTAAAATGGATTATGAGATACATAATTTTTAATTAGGTTCACTTTATATGGGCTAATCAGTACGATTCGTTGCGATATATTTGAAACAAGCATCACTACTAAAAATTAATTGATTACCAAGAAATTTTAACAAGTACGTCACAAATATAACATTACACAGCTAAATGACTATGTATAATTTAATTCGTCAGTAAATATTTTGAAACTGATGTGTAAACAATACTGAATAATCTAACGCATGTGAAAATAAAATGGAGTTGACGCTAAATTTATTGTATAATATTATTTTTAACGAGCGAGTGCCTAACGATGTGCTTCGTGCTCCGCTGCCTCCAATAATGTGTGAAACCATCGATGTAGAAAGATTTGTCTGTACATATGTGCATACATGTCCATACCAGTTCGCTTTGTATATGTTTTAGCTTAAATTTGATTTGAAATCAGCTTCTATTTACTATGTATTGTTCAACATCAGTCATTATTCAAACGACAGTTAAATGTCAATTGTAAAATCCATACTTTCAATAAATGTAGTTTGTGCATTTACTTAAGTTCATATATAAAATTAAATTAGTCATGTCTTCCCTAATTGTATACTTCTTGTCAGTTCTTTGTTAATTAGAGAGAAGAAATTAAATCTAGTAACTTAGCCTAAATCACACTCGTTTCTGTCGAGAAATGTTTGGAATATATAATGAAGGGAATATTTAATTCGTTTAAATCTTTTACGTATGAATTATAATCGATTCCAATTTTTGCTCATTTTTTTTGCAAAAGGTATAAAGTTCAATGGCCTTGATCCCTTTTAGTGTAAACAAAAGCAATGAGAAGCTATTTATATTCCGCTTGACATATTTTTTCTTTTCTACTCGCGGCGGAAACCGGTTGCCCACATTCGCATGCGTGTTTTTCGGTTACAAGTTCAAGTAATATGTGCATAAGCAAATTTAAACGCGGTCCAGACTAACTTTATGACGTCATTTATTTCGGAAGCGAAAAAACTTTTCAGTTAACTTAAGGATAGAATATAATGACGTTTGATGTAAAATTTTAAAACATTTGCGCAATAAGAATGAGTAGATTTAAGAAACAACAAATCATGACAAACATTTGTTCATTGGTTTGTTCGAAAGCGTAGCTTAGGTTTACTTTTTCATCAACGCTGCTTACTTGATCATGAACATACGTTAACTACACACATATTTATTAGTGGGCTAAGTGTATTTTTAACAGAGAATGATTACCAATTTTAATTCGGAAAATTTATAAGTCACTGCAGCCTTTCGAGACGCGTGTTGTTGTAGGCGGTGTGCGTTTGTAACACGATGATGTCATTACGAATCATCTTAATCTTTGTCACCCCATCACCCGTTGTGGAAGTCGTGCGATGGCTGCGAGACGCACGACTCTTTTAGACATTTGTTATGTAAGAACAAAACCGGTCGCGCTCTATTATAGTAAACTCATTCACAAGTCTCCGATACACCTGTTTCACATACTGCAATGAACGGTGCCTATAATCTATATTAGGTCATCTGCTAAGAAATGGTCATTGTATCGATAAGCGTTATGACTTTGCTGCTTTGACTTGTAAACGCCCTTGCAGTGAGTTCTTATATAAAATCGGTGTAGAAGTTGCATTTTCACTTATTACCTTGATAGCTTATGTTAATATAATATCACTTGAATTTGTTTAGTCACTTTATTACTTCGTCACTGATGTGCGATGTTTTGGACTTTATCACCCGAATGTACTTAGTGCGAGCGTACAGTCGCTAGCATGCGCGGGCGAAACACTAACGTGAGGCATGACGGAGGCAGGTTGCGCGGGAGTGTCCCTCTCCCCTCCCGCGGCAAGGCTGCCCCGGCGTCGCAATAGCATTCCATCTGTGACGCCGGCGTGCCCATTTATGTCTTTGGACATGGTTGTCGCCCATGTCGACCATATGGTCTCGAAGGCATGGTATCATTACGTTTTCAGCGGAACACATAATAGTAGTAAAATTACACATAAACGCGTTTTATGGAATGCATGGGCTCTTCGCTTAATGGGTCTCTATTGCAGAATGAATTGCAGAAAATGTTTTTCTACATACAGTGCATCTTATGAAACAAGTTCAAAATGATTAAAGTATTTTTTTTTGTTTTTATTTAATCACATTTTTAGTATTTCGTCCGTTGGTTAATAAAATTAAAATGAAAAGACAAATGAATTTCTCAGAACTCGTTAAAAATAAACCTTCTCTAAATAAACATACATACAATAAATTGCTATAACTTTTTCTCGACAAACGGCGAAACTGCAGCACATCTAATTTGAATTTTCTGCAATATATTCTGTAGTAGATGCTAGCATACACTGGTTCATGAATAAATTATGAAAAGTTAGCATTTAAAATAAAAAAACTTCAATACTTAATTCTGTTCATCATATTTACTTCCCATGAACCAACGATAACATTGTTTAATTGTTTTATTTAAAAAATGACGCATCACTAATATTAAACTTGACTATTTCAACAAAGCGGTTTTATTTAATGCATATTTTGAATCTGATTTTGTAGCGTACTCACGGGAGCAAAGACTTTATAAAAAAAATCAATTTTTTATTTATATAGGGTACACGCTCAGCCAAAGTACAATATTAAATAGTGGTTTCTTTTTTTACTTGATGAGGTGATGAATTTAACTATGTAGACATCTTTATGTACAACGAGTTTTTTTATAGCTGTAAAAGCTTTAAAGGAGGCTTTAAATTTATTTTAAATATGTGCCAGAATTTAAAATCTCATAGGAAAAATAGCGACAGACACATGATAAATACAAGATATAAATATAAACTCGTAACGCTGAAAATCCGTCTTCAAAAGTTAACAAATTTTTACATGGGTCTAAGACCTTTCTTTTCTTTGTTTTAAATGTAAAATAAAGAGTATATTATTAAATATGTCTTATTACATCATTCAATAATTTTTAGTTGATCGAATTGAGTGGTGCTTGGTTTGTTGACTTATTTATGTGGTTCATATTATAATGTCAGATCAAAACTAGTTAAATTTCATTTAAAGGAACTACTGTTGATTTTCTGGCCCGTTTTTATAAGGATATTAGCGTTCCGAGCCGGTGGTAGCTTACTCCTTATAATGTTAAAATAATCGGCGATTCATAAGCGCAATATTTTGCGCAAGATATGTGCAAGATATATATATATATATATATATTTTTAATTTTCAAAATGGTAAATGTATATTAGCTCATCTGTCGGCTATCAACGTGGGTTTTCTGATAGGTGTGGGGTACACCTATCGGAAAACTAACTATTGATAAACAATTTTCAGAATAATAAATAACTTAATGATAATATAGTACGTTAACAAAATTCTGACTACGACTTATTAAAATCAATTATTATTTACTATTTGTCCCTGAAAATTTTGTAATGCCAGAAATTATTGGCCCACTAGTACAATAAAAATAATGTAATATAATTCAAAGAGATCACTTTATACGGAATGATTAAAAATACGTGTGAAAATTTAAAAGCTTTCGCAAATTAACTATTTGTTCATCACTTTAAAGCTTTTACATATATATCCTGTGTATATTTCAGGTGGTACCACGTACTGACTCATTACTAGATATATCTCTAGAACCATAAGGCTAGTAGAGTGGAAATTTGGTAATAATATTCCTTCCGCCGAGTAGCACCTGCAAAGGTGGTTGAGGGGCGCTTATTAAATGATATGCATATTGTCAAACTATAGATCTTGTTCGTATAAAACTTCAAACATTTCTTTGGCGGGTTAAAAATTGTAGAGAATGGAATTTTTTAATTTAACCCCACAAAATGCTTTACGGGAAGTGGATGACCGACAGCTAGTAGCATGTTTTAAGAAAAACTCAACGTAATATTATTTTATACAAGAGACTATTTATTAACTAATTTATTAATTTTATTAATTTCTATAAATTTAAAAACAATTTATTTGTTTTTAAGTGGCACCAAGATTGGGGTTAAACACCGATTTCTTTACAAGCGTCTTTTTTTAAAGAATATGAAGGTAAGTTGTGTAAGTCTTACAATAACTTAATGATGTTATATTGAGATTATTGTTATTTTTATAAATGTCTAAATAAAATGTTTCTTGTTGAGATACACTATAGTTTGTATGTTTGTATAGACTTAAAGCGAGAACAGTAATGTTGGCATATGTAAAGAAGAGTGAAGTATTTTATGAAGATAGATTAGGTGTTGCTCTTGATGTCTGTTAGAAAGAAAAGTCGTACTAAAAATACTTAAACATAAAATATAAAATACAAAGAAATGCAATAACTAACATTTCCAGTATGTAGTATATATTATTCATAATTTATTATTAACCTAACAAGCATTCGGTGTGCCGGGGGAGAGAAAATGTTTAGGTAATTTATGTGGGAATAAATTATTAATGTACAGACCGCTACGAGTGCGTGCTATCTACGGAAGAGTTTAATTGGATTCAAGGGTTGTGGCGGTTTAACATGAGGACTGGGTCGGTCAAGTGTGACCGTCTATGCGGGTCGGCTTTAGTCAATATTTAATTCTTGTACTCTTATAATGAGAGTGCATTTTTGTTACATTAACATTCATACTATTATTAAATAAATTTATATATAATTTTGTTGGCAATTGTTTGTGGTATTAGAATACACTCCCAAGTAATGTCTCTGAATTAATTAAACATTTTATTTTTTAAAAGAGAATAATTTTGGAAATGATTTTAAAGCTTTATTAACTGCACCAATATACCAAGCATTTTGTCAAATGAAAAACACCCGTCTGAGTTTGTTGATTATAGGAGATCGGAATCTAATGATATTTAGTATCAAACTGGACTCTCTAATGAAGTATTTCATTTAAAAAAAAATGGAAAAATATTTTAAATTTCTGTCTATCCGGCTCACTATAAACATTTTTACTAATAATTAATAGCTGGTGTTAATACATTTTCAAATTTTCACTTTGTATCGCATAATGATTTGTAAATTTACTTGTGCTTTTAAAAATGGGCAGACACAAATGAGATGTCTAATTATTTTTTTAAGACTACTTAGTATGTTTTGTAATAGTAGTGTTTTTAATACCAGATTTCGACAATGCGAGTTCTTTATTTCAACCCTGTTTTTTTTTAATTCCATTTGAGATATTGTTATGTATGCTAGGCCAGCTATGTAAGAAAATCCCCTGTATTAAATAATAATAAAATTTTAAAACGAGTTGATAAATTTTTGACATTGTTTTTGAAATTTTTGACTTATGCTAGTTCTCATTGATTATAATACTCAAAGATGTATGTTGCTAAGCTAAGTATGATTTGGAATCTCTGTGAATATGAACCGTAGATGATTTCGAGTAAAAGGTTGGCTCCGGATGCCCTAACTCGTGAATAAATTTGAATGGTTGAACAGAGGGCACTGCGACATTTGGCCTACAGGTCGCAGGTGTTGGCAACTTTATGTTCTTATAAAATATTTTGCTATAACATGGATCTTTTTTATTATAGTATCTATTTTCCCTTACTATCAATTCCATAAATTCTTTTTATTATTGTTGGAGAAAACCTAAAAGGAATGTTGGAGAATACCTAAAAGGTCAATAGTTTTTAATTTATACTACATTAATAAACTTTTTTTATTCAAAATTATTGATTACGCGTGCTGCATATCATATCAGGCTTAAATCATCCTAATATTTTTTTTATACGCTTGAGAGTCGACTAAGTGTCACACTCAAAATTTGCATGCTCAGATGCGATCTTTTTTACAAGTTAATGTTAGGAAAAGCTATGTTTCATCTTATTACTTTTTCTTTGATAGAAAAATTTACTAAAGAGTCAATGAATAAAAATTATATTTATGTATTAAAACGAATGCAATTAGTAGCTTATTAAACAGTGAGAACTCAGCTATTTTATTCCCAACTGACCCATCTAACATGCATAATTCGTACAATTATTGATGCCAATTTATTCATAAAATTATTGAAGCTAAGAATGTTCATAATAGGTGATCGTTAAAATGTTTTGGATAAATATTTTTTATTAAATCCTACAAACTTTTAACAGTTATATTATATATCGAGTCAGAAGCAAATGTAAGAAATGGTAACATAGTATATATTTTTAATATTAAAGTGTAATCTAAGTCAAAGTGTAATCGACATAATGTCGACGAAGATTTTTTTTTCTTACTAGGTCGCTGATTTCGGATCCACGTGCCCTGATTCTGAAGAAGCTGTAAAAGCTAGAACGGTTAACAGCGTCCAGCACCAATCGAATATAGCCAGTCTTTGATTGATTCACGGAATGTTTGGACACAGAGGTATTTGAGAGGGGACCAGGACATGGACCTTCAATTGAATAGTGGCGGAAGACACTTTAGCTCTTCTCTTGTACTCTTAATATAGAAAAATCTGTTTAGAACATGGCCATAGCTTCTAGCATTTAGACTGCCTACGGGCACAGTTAATTAAATAATTGTTTAAAGTGTTTCATTTCTTCTTATTGTAATACTAACTTGCGTTTACTATACAAACAAATAATCTCGTATGATGCATTGCCATTTCCTGTGAAAAGTTGTCGTGTATAAAGTCCCTAAGACATTCTATGGTGGTATCGTTGTCCATTGAAAGCTACGTGATTAGGTTAGTAATATACGCGGTAAGCTGTCCCAGTAAAGCCAAGGGCACTACGTTGCCTTTTTTATTTTATGTAAGTTTGACTACTATAACATCAGTATCTTTCATTGTCAAAATCGATGTATATTAATTCCATTTTGTGATCATTTTGTTTACTAGACTTAGGTTGTAAAAATGAATTATAAAAAGGCTTACATATTTTTTTAATATTAAATATTAAAAATCAAAAAGCAGAAAGCAAAAAGCAGACATTATTTTATCGATATTATATGGAAAATCAATTTTAACCGTTTTTTTTTTCAGCCATTTTAAATGCTCATTATTAAGTTCAAGATATAAAGTATTTTCATTTCATTTTTAACGTTTATATAAATTGATTTTGGTGTACAAAATACCTGTGTTGTCGCGTTAATAAGTATTAAATTTATTTGAAAAGATTTCAAATATTTTTCCGTAACCTTTTTCGCTTTATACATATGCAAATTTCTATCTATTTATATCGGTATATATTTTGTAACAAAACCACTTTTCTTTTGGTGTAGAATAAATATTTCGTGAAAAGAAGGAAAAATGATACGTACGATATGAATTATTTACACGAACGTATTATAGATAATGAAATCATAATCTACCACGTTATAACAGTGATGAGAGAGGAGTATTAAGTCGCCGTATAATTATTAAACGAAAAATTTTAAAACGTGTTTTTTATTAACCTGTCTTTTTAAAAATAAACATAATAAAACTATAAAGAATAAAATAATAAATATTACTGGTAAAATCAAAACTCTATGATATCGTGGTTATAAATATAAGTCAACCAATAAAAAGTTTATGTATCTGAACTGCGAGCGGAAGCGCCAGCAGTGCGTGGAATATATTATTTCGAATCCCTCATTATAGTGCTTAAGACGGGACACTCGTTATTAAGTGCGTGTATTCTATTAAGCTGAGGAAGCTATTCACATAATATTAACGTTCAAGAGATACTACTGGAGTTTTTAATAGTAGCAGTTCTTCAATTATCGAGCGAGTTTGGCGATAGAGGACTGAAACTAGCGATCGCCAGTCGTGAGTACGAGTCCCGGGATACAATTTTAAATAATTTTTATTTTCTGCATTATCTATATAGAATTGCCGTTGCTCATAATCAAGTTTCCAGAGCATGGGCAGCAGTGTATTTTGCTTACCATAATACAACTCTGCGATCGCTAACACGCCTGCCAAGCGTGGTGATCATGGTATATTCCCCATAGATATCTTTGGAGGAGGCCTCGACCTTGCACGTCTATGAGTTGAAATGAAAAGTCCTTAATCTAATCAAGACGATGCATAAGGATTAGGAGTCAAACTCGTGAACAGAAAAACTGGACAAAACTGATATATTACTTTGTAGTACAAGAGCGTAAGAAAAATGTAAAAAAACAGAATAATAATTAAAATATCATATAACAACCACCGTATCATAGCATCAAAACTGTTGTAGAACGTACACAGCCAAACACAGGGTTATAGATTTCCAATAGGACTGGTGGAAAAAAACTAGCATCCAAAGTCTTCCGATGAACTTAACAGTTTCTTTATTCACCTATGTGGACATCCTATTACGTGTTTGTCAGTTTTCACATTAGAACCTTAAGGCTTTGGTAGCTATTTATTGCCACTTCGACTTGTTAATCCACTGGGCTCTGTTGGTTACTTTCGTTCGTCTACGAGTCTTTTTATTTGACCTTGTAGAGAGATCCCGACCATGGCCATCTCCAACAATTCCTTGAAAAAAAAACGAATACATTAAACCTTATGCAACACATATGTACACCAAGTATACACGTATTTTTATTCAAATAAAGCTTAAGATATTTTCAATTTAATAAGAACTTTACATAAAACAACGTACCTATCATTTCACACAAACTTCAACTAATTAATATTCGAACAAGTAATGAAAATAAAATAACATTGTTCAAAAGAGAACAATTGTGCAATAGCTTTCTCACTGAATTGTAAGAACCTAACAGTGATGTAATTTTTGGAGTTTAAAAATATATCCGTGTTGTACCTATAGTATAAATACTTTGAGAATATATTATTTAAACCCAAGTAATAAAACTTGCAAAGCAATCAAAACATCAACAAAAACCTTATGGGTTCGATTTTTCTTGCAAACGCTGTAAAAAGTGGGCCTTTAAGTAGAATTTACCTTGGAGTAGTTGAATAGTTCAAGATTAGGTTTAGTCCCGAGGGAGTAGCGGGCGGATTTATACACCCATCCGGTCACCTTACTGACCTGTTAAAACTTTTTGTTGTTTTTTTACCGCAATGAGATTCTCTATCTTGTTTGTGGTAAGTATTGCGTCGCAATTTTAAGTAAATGTTCTTGATAAATATATAAAAGCAATAAGTACAATGTTTGTATAAAAAGTGTGCAAGACACCACAAGACGTGTACGTATATTAAGCATACATTAATATAGTGCATATTAGAAATTAATAGTCAATATCTCCATATAATGCAAAGAAAATCTACCGCAACAAATAGATGCGTGACAGAAATGTCATCTTCAAACTTTTTACTGCGGAACGATTCGCTTTTCTGATGGCAAAACTTTACAGCGTGTACAAACATTACGGTAGACCTAAAAAGCGCGCCATTTCATAATATATTATCATAATGACCTTCTAATAATTGTTTTCCTTTATTAAAAAGTCTATAACGTTATCAGGCGATAGACATTTTATTTTAAAAATCTCTTATATCTATAAAACAGAACAAAAAATTACAAATAATTCTTTGTAATTTTTTGGTTACTTTTATTTATAACATAAAATAAAAATACGTGTATTACAATATTCAGCAGAGTTATATCTATAACTAATAATTCGCTGATGTGGATAAGTTTTTAAATTACCGTTGACATTCAGTCTTATTTTAAATAAATGTCCTGAGTCCATGTCGTTACACACCAATTTACGACAGAAAATAATGATCGATACTTAATTATATTTTCATTAATTTTATTAACTTTATTTCCCTCAAATAATACTTTTCCTCACTTACTGTTGTTAAATTTTTATCATACCATAACCAAGTTATTGTTTGTCGGTGCATACCCTCGTCATCACCATCATCAATATAGCATCTGATACGGGTCTCCCTCATGTATTTCTGTTAGGTTCGATTGGAAGCAGCCTGCATCTTATGGTTTGTTATAAATATTTGCAGAAAAAATTGTAAATTTGAATCTTAATAATAATGTTCTGATATTGTATTAAATTTTAAATGTTTTACCCAATGCGTTAAACTGTTTTGTCAACAACATCACACAATTTTCGCGTAGACAGTTTAGCAATAGCTAATGTGGTATAATCAATTTAGCGGGAGCTGTAACATGGCTGTAAAATATGTCAGAAGCTGCCAGCACCAGCAACAAACGATATTAATATCGGTTAAACGAGCAGACAGTTAAATATCGATCAGTAATGTGAAGTTTGAAAACACAGCGCATGAAACTATAGTTCGTTTTACAAATATTGTCGTTTATTATTACAATTTATGTGTAGTCACCTGCACATTGCCTTTAGTGAATCATGTCATTGAATACACCATTGAGGATATTTTACGTGTATATGTACAAATTATTAAATGCTATGAAGGGGGCTGTGTTTGGGATTTTCCTTAGAGATCTAATCACGAATTAGAAGATCTAAAGACGAACGTAAGTAACCGACATAACCCAACAGTTTGGCTGTGTTAGTGGTCAGGCATATTCAGCGTAGACTGCTGGGACCTGAATGCATTAGAATGGATAACTGGAATGGATTTTCTTTTTTTTTATCTGATGCTGGGCAAATATATATTAATGATTAAATATTATTAATTGTTTATTTAAGCTTATGACATCTTATGTTTATATAAATACATGAATAGTATAAATAAATACCGTTTCTAGTTAACCGTTTCATGTTTTATTTTGAAGCTAATAATGATCAGGTAAAGGAAACGTTAGAAAAGGTTATTTCTGAGACACGATACAGAAGTGCTGGGCTTATATGCGAGACATTATCCGAACCATTTTCATGGAATAAATTTTGCCTTCTAGAAGTTTTCAAAATTACACGACTATAAATACTAGCAATTGTGTCTCCGGTGTTCTTCATTGACAACAAAAAATTAAGAGATTGCTTAGATGTATTTTTGCTTATTTTTCGGTCTGCATCTTCCCCGGTCTCTTATTGGCATTTACTAAGGACTTCAGAAGGCAGACCGCGTAAGGCGCTTAGCAAAAACCTCGTTTACTTAACTAAAGGGGTCTCTCAGTTACCCCGGTTCTGGTCGAATTGGATTAGATTTACGAGAACATTACTCTTTAAAATAAAACATTTCTTTGCGGACCACATCACGTATTACATTATTTTTATGTTCTTGCCGTTTTGAATGCTTTTCAGCACTCATGGTCATGATTAGGACTGTGGTGTTATAGTGTAGTGTACATAGTACCTCAGAATAACCATGTCTTTATAATTACATGAAAACTACGTTTTAATCCGCCAATAAATAGTGTTACTTCATTTTCTACGTCCTTTGCTTTTGTATTCGAGAGAGACAGTGAAACACGATCGGTGTACACAGTGGTACAATGTTTTGTAGTCAGGAAAATTTCTCTGTTTATAGCACTGATTTATGATAGAGGATGCTAACTAAATCATGGATTATAAGGCATCCTTCTATAAGACTGATGTAAGCGTTAACGTCGTGGTTAAAAATTAAATACCAAGTAGTGCTAAAACATAATTAAATCCAAAGCTATAATAAAAAAATTAGTCGTTTAACCATTAAAACCCATAGTACGGGCTCATCGCTGTGTGCCAACGTCGGGTAATTGAATTGTAATTTGAAGCTCCATTTTTATTCATATTTTATTAGATTAGCAGTTATGAAGAGCTCTTTATGAATAAAATAAGCTTGATTAAATGCTGCCGTGAAAACCAACCAGTGTTTAAAAGAATTAAAGAATTTAAAAGTATATATTTTGAAAAATCTGGTCATTGATGTGATGAATTTATTTTAAACCTATACTTTCAATGCGTAGTTTTTATGTTGAATGTTTATATGTTGTATATATAACAGAAAAAGAATCTATGGGACTACCTAAACCGCTGTACCGCGCCTTAGGAAAAGATACGGAGAACAAAGAAAATGAGCTTCGCCGCCTTTTAAATTGAGGACAGACTGACGTAACGGTACGGCTGATATTTCCCCCTGTCTCGCTACGCTTATCTGAGGCGTAATACAATGGATTCGGTAATAACATAGTATAAACATTTTTAATATTTTACGAATTTCAAGTTTCATCTTTTTAATTGTTAATGGCTGTACAATTAAAAGACCAGTGGTAGACCAGCGTTAGAGGACTAAGACTTGCGTTCGTATGTCTCGGGTCCGATTCCCGATATACAATCTTTTATTATTCACAATTTGTGCATTAATAACATTGAATTGCTGCTCACAAATAAGTTTCCAGAAAGGGGCAGCAGCGTCCTCTGCGTACTATAATACCATACTGCAATCGTCAACCCGCCTGCCAAGCGCGGCGATTACAGTTTAACCCCCTATATATATCTTTGAGAAAGGCTTTGCAGATGGTGTCTATAGGCCGAAATAACAAAACAATTAAAAGGATTAAAACACAATTATTACTTTTAAAAAATATTTATTACGATTATTTTTTAACAGAAGGCTAGTGCCAAAAAAAATAAATTTAAGATAAAATTTTTATATTACAATCTTTTAACATAACATTTCTGTTATAAATCAGTTTAACTAAAACATTAAATTGTCTATAATACTACCGCGCCTGGAATAAGTATGTTATTTTTGCTTAATGCGGTTTAAAAGAATTATTGCTATTATATTAAGCGCAGGCGCTGTCAATTCACGTAGAAGATTAAATAATTTCATTAAAGTAAGTGTAAGTATTAAAAGCAATTTCTGATATCAAATATAATATATTATAAGAAGGTACATCGCGACAGTCGTGTTGTTTTTTTTTACCTGCGGTGATCAACGATAACGGAATTAAGATCTTGGACAGTCGAAACAAAATAAAAAAAATAATACATGAGGATCGGATGTATGAGGATATGTAGTACAAATTTATTTAGCTAACAGAATAAATATCTGTTTTAAAAGATAATTATGACTAACTTTCCGGCGTTTTTTCGTTTGAAGCAACTAAGTCCCCGAAAACACGTTCGATGAGTTTTGTGTTGCGACAAACTTTACATCATCTTCTTTTAAAGTTCTTAGAAGTTTTTGAATCGGTGTGAAGCAAAGTGTTACAATGAGTCAACGCATTCATTAGGTGTTTTGGGAAATTGAGACGCCTATATATGTGTGTACTGCTCTCGACTTGACAACGGCAATTCTGCAGTCTCTTATGATAATTATAATGTATTACAGAGAATTATAATTGTTTATCGGTCTAGCCAATCTCAGTAACCAATCAAATTGTTTCTAATTAAAAATACAAATTCACAATGAGCAGCCGAAGATATGATTTTCAGGTATAATGGTTACTGCTTAATAATATATGGACCATCACAACAACATCATCATCATCATTACGACCACCATTTCAGCCGTAAGACGTCCACTGCTGGACATAGAACTCTCGTATTTTCATTAGGAGTGGCGTTCATTCAGCGTATGAGATCCACCTTTCGTCTGGACCTCATACGCTGCGCTTACCGGTGTATGTTCTTCAATCCTTCCATATTTAGGCCACAACAGTTATCTATGCAGCATTAAGTAAATTTAAATTAAAAGTTTAAATTGTTATAACTCATTTTTAAAGCCTTTTGCCGGATTAAAACGCACTAGAACTAATTAGTTTGATAATTAGCGAACAATTTAATCAAATAATATAAAAACCTTTTACTGTTTTCGTTTGAAAGTTGGATAGTTAATGACTTAGTAATTACTTTTGGATTGTCCGCTGGGCTGAGAAGCGATGCCGGAAGTGGTTAGACTAAGTGGGTGCGCCTATCGCGGTTTCGGAAGTACATGTTGGTATTCTTTTAATTGACAATCTTAAAAATATGTCAAGGAATAGTGAGATTTCCTGTCCTAACTGAAATAAAAGACCGGCGAGTAAAGTAAACTGATTATCTGTTCCATTTATTAAATTTTCATGGTTATTTATACCATCTTAGGAATAATATCATTAGGGGTTCTGACAGTCACGAGGCGTATCGAATGGCACGTCGTTTGTTGTGGCGAAGTTTGTCAGCGCAGTGTCCTGTTGCGGCGCCGTATCTCGAAGTGCGCCGTCCGTTGCGGCGACGTCCTCGAAAGCGCGTCGTATGTCAAACAAGGCAGTTGATCACAGGAAGTCGACTTCGTTTAGAGTGTCGTCGCTTTGAGGTTATGGGTTAACAGTTGAGCTAAATATGTAATACTGGGATAGCAGCATACTCAAATTTAAAAATATTTATGGCTTGACGATCGCAGAGTGGTATTGCGGTACTCATAGGATGGTGTTGCTCATTGTTTGGAAACCTGTCAGTGAGCAATCGCAAACCTGTATAATTTGAATCGAACCTGGGATCTACGATCGCAAGTCTCAGTCCTCTACCGCTGAGCTATCATTTCTCAATGACAATGTAATTTATTAATATCTAATAATACTTAATTAAACTAATAACACAAAAAATAAACTTGTTAATTTTAGTAAAATTCCGCACGGACAGAATGTTAAAATGGACGAAAAGCAATTTTTACAATTCGCCACATAATTCCCATATACATTAAGCCGCATTTCAATATATTTTAACATCGTTCAGCTTAAAAAGCAATTTGATATAAAATTCTTAAAATTGCTTATGGAATTTTGAATGGAGCGGAAAAAACACATTACCAACTTCGCCTTGAAGTTGAGCAGCAAATGACTCGGTAATTACTTCGCAGCCGTCTCCCGTCTACGATATGGACGATGCTTCAAATGCTATCAGTACCGAAATGTCGAAAAACCTAATGTTTTATAACAATACTGCACTTTTTAACGTGATACTGGTAATTCAAATAACTCTTATTATGAGTTAACTTAGCAGAAAGTAGTAAAGAGAAGTTTGTTTGAAAGTAGCAATCTTTAATAATGAATGCAAAAATTGTGAGTTATAATTATAATTGTAATCAGTATTAGATCGTATGCCGGAAATTGAAACCCCAACCCTCGATTGCCAGTCTTAGACTTCTACCACTGTTCAAATTTATCTTCCTACACATTTGTTGCTAAATTTAATTTGGATTGTTAGTATGTAATCCTTATTCTTTTATTAAGTATTTATTAATTTACTATTTGTTTATTTATCATTATCATAATGTTATGCATCATTAGTATTTTCCAAAACATTTTGTTTAAAGTGTAGATAAGATATCAGGATAAATGTCTGATCTATTTTTTTTTACAGACAGTTAGTTATAGATAGCTGACAAACGAGGAATAGAGAGTGCCTTCCCACATTGGTACGACAACGACGGTATAGTATAATAGTCGAAGCCTTTAGTTCAGTACGCGTTGTGCTGCAAAATACAATACAATGGGGATTATTGTAGCACAGCCTAACCTGCGATTTAGAGTACGAAATTTCTGAGTTTCAAAGTCCAATATCAGTTACCCACACAAAGACCACGTTCTGATTAAGTCCGCATTATATTAACAAATAGAAAAATTCATAAAAAGTTAAACGTTTATTTTTTATATTCGCGAATATAAATAACACAAGTAGATTGGAAATGGCAAAACTCCAGACGGAATTGAGTTTCCGCCTTTAGTGGGCGCAGGTGAAACATCTCAAGGAGAAATTTTTCAATAAATGAAAAATGGAATTGGTTTACGACAGGTAAACCGTATATGTGTTTTATACTTGAATAAAATTTTCAGGAATAAATTGAATTTATTGAATGAAATAAAGCCGCTATAATGTAAATACATTTCTATAAATGCTCAGGATTAAATATTATGAAGATTTATCTGAACTTGCTTTGTAATATATATTAATATCTTTAACTATTGATGTAATTCAAACAATTATGTAACGGTTTGTAAGGTAAGCTTTAACTATGTTATCTGGTTAATTACCCAGAACTTAAAAAGTTTTATTCTACGCTAATGAATACAATATTCGGTACATTGGTCTGGGACCCTAACACTGATTAGCATACAATTAAGATAACCTATTACGGTGGTATTCAATATCTTCATCAATTACTTATTAATTATTATAAAATTTAGTGCAATAATGTCTACCTTTAAATGAAATTATTGATCTTAGTCAATTCTCGCATAGCAAAGGTATAAACGAGTTGAGAGACTACTTCACCAAATATTGGGCAGAAAGCAATACACAAATGTAACTTGCGTTATCAATATTTACGTACATTTAAAATAAATAACTAAAACATAAAACAATTTAAATAAGGTTATATCAGTTTGTATAACTTCAAGGGCAGACTTCTTTAAGATTTTTTTCCCAAGCATAAAATAAGTGTTTTGAAAAACTATAAATTATTGTAACAAACTGTTTTTTTTGGTACATACAGAGTGGTTACTATTATTATCAATTGACGAAAATACTTCAAAAGGATGAGTGTATATTTAACAGCTCATCTAGTTTATAAATTAATGTATTCTACACCTTATCTAAAAATAAAAGGTTTCAAAGATTAACAATAACGTAACGATAATTTAGTTTGAAAAGGCGTTAAAACTTTAACACATGTAATTAACTGTTTTTTTCTTATTTTGCACCATACAGGTTGATTATTATTATTATCAAATAACCTAAAGGCTTTAAAGGGATGAATGTATGCATATATATATATAGCAGCTTACTGTCTACATATTTATAAATGAATATTTAAGCTAAAGAAGCTAAGAAGATATCCCTATTCAAAAATCAAAGGTTTCAGTGATTAAAAACAATGATATTGTAATTTACTTTTGAAAAAGCGTTTTCAATATTTGAATAGGTACATAATAAAAATAATCATTGTTCACTATTAGACCGTGCAGACTTGGTACTGCTAGAAATTATTAAACTCTTGAATTAGTATTGAAAAAACCAATGACTATAACATATTTTTGAGTAATTAAATTTATGCATGGTAATTGCTGTAAAAGCTTTAAAACTTTTCCTCTGACTAATGAGCTATAAATTACCCTTTCGAAGCCTTTACAATTTTTATTATTTTATAATTAATCCACCTTGTAAAAAAATTGTAATGTTAATAAACGATACGTGCTAAAACGAAATGCGACGTCACAAACTCAATCCGATTCTATTAAAGAAAAACTACAACCTGTAATTCATAAATGCACTTTATATCTTAACCGTTTATACTTTACGGTAACTAGGTTTGTAATTATTTTTCTAGTTCCGTACACATAGAAGTCATGTTATGTATAGATGTTAGTGTAATTTTCACGTTTATCTAAACATAATAACATTTGTTTAAAAAAGATACTAAAAGACTATTATATAAACTTAATACATCGATATGTATCACAATACATGTAAGTGAAATAGTGTCGTGTCCTGATATGAAAAAAGTTACTGATCATTTGTTTTATACTCTCCTGATACTCCTTAACTATTTAAACCCGCTGGGGCCTAAGTTCCAGAGAGAAGACCATGGACTGGCAATCGCTGTATAGAATTTCCCCCCACAAGGTTGACTGACAATCTTGTTAAGGTCATCAGAAAACGGTGGATGCGGGACGTTTCCGACCAGTCAAATTGAAAATGCATGAAGGAGGCTTATTACCAGCAGTCAACGTCCACTGCTAAAATGATGATGATATTACAGAAATTACCAACTGAGGTAGCTTATATTAAAAAGTTTTTCTATTACACTTACGACACGTAACTTGCAGTTGCTCAAAGCGAAGGTAAATTGCTATTTTAAAGCGGCGTACCATTAAAAGTATTTTACCTGATCGAGCTAACTCGTTCATGTCAAAACTAGTTTTCAGTTATAGCTAACCTACCGCGTCTCTACGGATCGATGGGCTCATTTATCATATGAACTTCGTTTCCTTACAGAAAAGAGATTCAAAAATATATTTTTAAACTAAATTAGTAGCTACAAGCTATTATGAAACTTAGATATAAATACATTTAATGAAGTTAGTTTTATCAATTATAAATTTATTTCTTCTATTGGAATGCAACAGTGTAATAATTACTGGCATTACAAAGTCTTTAAAGACATATAGTAAACAATTTAAATTTTAATAACTAGTAACCTGAATTTGAAAATTATTTTTTGAAATATAGCAATGTCACTACATAATATTTAACTTTTGAAACCGTTGGTTTTTGGATAGGTAATACATACATGAATGGACAGCATATGATCTATACATTCACCCCTTTATGGTATCTAAATCTATAACAAATCTAAAACATCGATAACTTAAGGAAATTGAATAAAATAATAATTTATGTTTTTTAGCAGAGCTTGTTAAAAGTTTTAAAAAATACGGTTCATAAGCATTTCATTCGTCGAAGGAAAGAAGTTGATTTTCAAACTGTTGACTTTAAAAATGTAATGTACTGCAAGCTTGGGTTTTTACATTTTACTTCCAAACCATAAAAATGTTAATTGTCTTGTGGACTGTAGAGTGGAAAGGGACATAAAGTTTAATGTTCAATGCGTTTTATTGTTGGGTTTTAAAGAAACTGTCATAAATACTTGATACTAGTTGTGTTTATTAACAAGCAGTAAGAATTCTTAAACTTTTCTAAACATTTGTATGTTATCTTCATTTTCATTCGTAAAATTAAAGTTATGTAGTGATATAAATGTAGGAGAAATAGTTTCAGTAGTGTTATTAGAAGAGAATGATGGCAGTAAATCTGTCATCACTAACACACGATTACAACACACTTCCGATACGACATTATTTCGGGAAATCTTATTTTCGACGAAAAGGTTGACGGATAGTGGGTCATTTCTCTTAAATTTCACTACTTTTAATTTTATAATGTTATTAAATGGAAATGAAAGATAGATTGAAATACTATAGACATGTATTACGATTTTAACTTGTGCGAAATAATACGCCTCATTAAGAGAGATTAACCATGCCCTCTCGAATAATCTCGGGATACGATGATTTCAAATATGAATATGACTCATTTCAACATATTCGCTTAAGCAATTCTGTTCGCGATTATCAAGAGCATTGATAAAATATTTTATGCTTGTATGCCTATTGTCACTAGTAAATTAAATTTATAAACAAAGTGTTAACTTTTATGTAAAGATGAAGCTACTCTAATTTCCACTCTTAAATTCCTTATATACAATCTTTATAGCACAATGTGATTTTTAATAAACTAACGCTCTACAAACCCATGAGTTTTAATAGTTTATCTATTTATTTACCTTGAAAAGTAATAAATAACTTATGGTACAGTATTTACTAATGGTTTTTATCGTTTATAAGCTTTTGACCTCTGTCTCGCCTAAAGTTAAGTGATAACGAAATCTACGATGGTACATGCTTGTCTAGAAGAAATATATTTTCTCTTGAGTAGAAGACTCCTTAGTTATAATTATCTGTAAACTACGAGGCCGGTTGTTCCACTCCTGTACGGATGTCGCGAATCCGTTTGTTTTGTTGTCCGATGGAACAGAAGAGATTATTAATTGTTTGATGTAAATCCGTCGCACACTCTCCAAAATGCAGTCTTTAGAATATCCATAAAATAATAATTTTTTGCCGACGGTCCCAACATTGAAGCTTAGCTCACTAAAGTGTCAGCGTCGTATCAGCCCGTCTCTATATAGATATTTCGAGCTTCGATCGGATTTGTGCTACACCCAGACTTAAGAGCATTCCTGGAGTATAACGCCGAACTTACCTCAGAATATCCAGCTTTTTAGCAGCCAACTTAGCTTTGAACTCAGTAAATTACTCAAAGTTGAGAATCGAGGTTATAAAATGTGCCTTCGTCTTCTCTATATTTCAGTACGCGTGTGAAACCTGGAAGCTTAAGTCTCGTACAAGGCAAATGATAGACGCAATTGAGATGTGGTGTTGGCGCCGAATGTTAAGGATCCCGTAAAGGAATTGCAAATAGTAGTTGTCAGCAATATGTATGTTAAAAGGGTCAAAGAACGGTCACCTACTGGCAGGAATTACGCAATTTCAAAAACGTTACCATGCACGTGTTCTTAAAACTTTCACGAAATAGAAAATCTTGGAAAAAGACGATAGCAACTGACGTGCCCAAGCATGACTCTCAGTCACGAGAAAACGACAAACAGACAGTGTATCCTTCCTCTCTATAAATAGAAGCCACACTGAGTTGAGACTTATATCTCCGTATTAATCTCATTAGTTCGGTTTCCAGAAAAACCAATATAACTAAATATATTGTTGAATCTACTTTTGTCCTTAATAACACGCACAATATTGTAATCTACATTTACTCGAAAAATATAAAATATAATCCATGGGCACAAAAATCTAAGAGCCATGAATATAATAATAATGGAGAATGAATAGTGAAATTACCTAATCTATTACTTGGTTCTCTTTCCTTAATGATTATACAGAACGTATACAGACAACGGGCATCAATTCTTAGGGTGTTAATACTTCACGCAATCTGACGAAGCATTTCCTTCGTAATTTATACAACGAAACAAAATTCCTTATCACCTTCATTGCTTCTGTTTTATGTTTATTTTAAGAGCCATGTTTAAATAATATTCACTATTATTTATTTATATAACGTAATTATGAACTAGTATAATTATTAAAGGAACTTTGTAAATCTTAAAAAGATGAAGAAAATATGTCACATATCTATTTGATTCTTATTTTTTTTGTTTCGTAACATTACTACAACTTCGGAGAGACCGAAAAAGTCATGTAATTTAGACAAATCGTAAATCAATAGAAAGGTTAAATTTAATATGGAAAATAGAGATGAAGCGAATCGAAAAAGCTTTACCATAAAATTTCAGCTTTATTGCGTCCTCATCTGTTACCCCATTCTCATAAAAATTTTGTTGTGTCGGATATACTGACTTCGCGAACAGATTGCAGCCGCGATCATTAAAGTAACATTCCATTCTATACGTTCAGAAGGAAGCAGTCTCTTTTCAGCATCGTCCGACAAGCTTAAGAACAACCTTATCTGTTCATTTTGGCGGCGTCCAGCGATATGTCGCCGGTCTCTTCTCTAGAACCTTAAGGTCCCGGCGGTCCTCTGTTCTGCTTATTATATAGCCTGTCTACTGTCAATGGTAAGCAGGAATACTTTCGATCCTTACCATAAACAGATATAAGGTAGCCGTGGCACCTACGAAGAAAGCATACAGTTTCTGCAACAGAAACTGGCCAACATTTTTTTTTATTTAAAAAAATACGTGATGTGCCAATTTAAGTGTGAGTTGCCTTCATCATACTAAAAACACAAGGCACGTAAGCGATAATTCGCTATTCACGAGTATATTTACGATTATGCCAAATGGCTGGTCTTATCAAGCGATCGGATCGCGCTAACGCCCACATTAAACCAATAAATCAAAGAGTGATATTCGCCACGCTCATTTAGTTTCCAAATACGCTAATTTGCTCATCGTTATTAAAATTAATAAACCATTTATCAATATTTGGTAATAAACAATTTATGTTTAGTTACCTACCAATTTTAAAGAAATAACTAACGTAACCCAGTGTATTCGCAAGTTGAAGTGAACAAGACACGTATCTTCCAAAAGCAATGGTCGTTGAGGTCTCAAGATTTTGGAGTAGAGACTACAGTCCGGCAGGCGCAGCTTATGTCGTTCACTTGCCAATGGACTTACGACCATTTAAAGGTTGTCGGAAAATTCTGGATGCAGACTGCTTCTGGCCGGTGCTACTGAAAATCTATAGGAGACCTATTTCCAGCAGTGTACTCTCTACGGCATCATCATTTAGATGATGAAGTATCGTAACAAAAAGACAATGTTTAGAAATGAATAAGGTTAATATACAAAACAATGTACAATATTAAAGTCTGCTTGGTAAAAATATGTAAGTGAACATATAACAAACGCAAACAACAGACGCAAGTCGAGAAAGGGAAGCATGAAGGTTTTTGTCGGACAGAAATACACTGCAGATTTTGAAATAAGTTAGCTTATATGTTAGGTATAAAATAAATTTATCTTTAGCAAACATTGTTAGCTCAAAGATTTAGCGCCATAAGGTAGAAGTTTGTACAAAAATTATTGTGCTGCCGATTTTTACGTTCCTTTCAGTAACTATATAACGTTATTAAATACAGCTGGATCGACAGCCTGCTAACTAATTACAGTGAACGCGTCGGGTAGCGGAATTGCATTTTACTGCTTCTCAGTTGTTTTTCATAATTTATTAGTAAAGCGAGCCGGCACCGTCGCGGACCCATGATAAATTATAAATAAGCTTTATTTATGGTTGCCGTTAAACTACTGTTTCATTTGAGTCGCATAAAAACTATACTCTATTTAAAATTATTTCAAACTGTCGCACACCCTTTTGATTACTTCTCAAAAAATTAAAATATTGTTCATTAGAACACCTAGTTGCTGTCGAATTTTTCGGTATTTATTTTATTGAAATTAAGTTATGTTGAAGAAACCGTTTTTTGTCAGTGACAAATCGGAAAATCAGTGAAAATTCGGTTAGGCTATAGCTAAGAAATAAGTTTGTTTCTTAGCTATAGCCTAACCGGATTTGTAGTGGCAGAGAACTGAGGTCCTTTAGAGTAAACCGCTTTAAAGTAGCTAAGGCATACAGTTTCAGAGCACCTCGAGAAGCCTCGGCTTGGATTATTAAATAGGGTATTACGCCGTATTGGGAGGCCGCCATGTCTCCCGTCCGTCAAGCCTTCGTCTAACGGAGGATCGGCAGAGTGTTGAGCGAAAGGGTCCCAGGAGGTGACATCGGCTTAGGTTGTCATACGTTTTGAGTATTCCGTCGAATTATAAAGAAATAAGATCTAATTACAAAATCCTACTAGAAAATAACAACAGTCTAGGACAGTGTTTGCCAACGAGGGGCCCACGCTCCACGGAGGGACAGTTTGATTGTCAAGGGAGGCATTTTGAAAATGGACTCGACAAGCTTTTAACCCTTTCGCTTTAAAAAAATTAATGTATGTTACATACAAGGAATTAGATTAGGGGTAAGAAATTTAGAAAAGCTCAAGTGAGGCATAGCAAAAAAATTGTTGAAAAACACTGCTCTAGGAAGTACAACGATCATATGATTTTTGGTAAAGAAACACTATCTATACGTAAGCTTGCCATAATACTCATTTTTTAATATGAATTTCTTATTCTTCTATGAACATTTATTGTATTATCACGCCGATCTGTTGAATTTTTTTATGGTGTTAGAGTAAATAAGAAAGTATAGTAAAAAGAACCGAATTGCTGTAATTTATACTTTTCATTTTATTCATGATAACTTAAACTTCCTGGAACAATTCATTGACAGTCAAGCAATTTTCCATGACAAGGGTGCGTGACACTATAAAGCCCCATGAAAATCATTTTGAATGAGCTTCGTATATTTTTTGTGTTATTATATTCATAAAAAAATATTTTAATATATAAACTAATAAGCATTACAATAATTCCTTTTGATGATATTAACGACTAGACCCTGATAAGGTTTAAAAAAAGTATATGAAAATTAATTCATTACACTAATAAAACGTATCATAGAGTAAAATTTCAATCTTCTAACATATTATCAAAAGAGATTCTATGACAGTTACTGATGTAGGTAACGTGTGTAGTAATCCGCTTTCATCAGAGATGCTCGTATACTCTTGCGATATATTGCAGAACATATGTGAACCAAGTGTAAATGTCGGTTTCGTCTTTAAATACGTTTTCTCATTAAACCTTTGAAAGTTATTTAAAATTGTATTTAAATGTATATATGTGAAAAATCACTACCATCACCGCATTTGAGATAACTTTGAAACAGATCTGACGCAAATATATTTACTGGTGACTCTTGATAATCCAGGGTAAGGATCTAATCCATATCGTTTTTTGCTGACTTTATCAAGGTCGTCTTGCCTGCTCACCTTGTTGATGGACGTCATACGCTGCAGTTGCCGGTCCGTGGAGTCTATTTGTTGTATTTTAATTTTGTGTAATTTAAGAATGTAGTATATACAAGGGATTTTATATTAGTATAAGTACTTAAAAGATGTGAATGTATAGCACATTTGCTAACCGAAAGATCGTCATAATAACCAGTCTTGTACTACCCGCATTCCGCGATACATGGTACACCTTATCCAAAAGCCAATGATTACAGAAATAGTAAATAACGTAATGATAATATAGCAATAAAGCGTTTTCAAAAATTGATATTAATTATTGTTTACTGTCCCTCCAGACTTTGTACTACCTGGAGTTATTAGCTTTTCGTTATCCAGTAGAAATATTTATGATACAGGGTGATAATTTTATACAGAATGATTGGAAATAGGTTGAAAACTTTTTTCTGACAAATGAACTACACATTCACCTCTTTAAGTTTCACACCTGTAACCAATCAGCATGTTTGTTTTAGGAACTGACTAAAAACTTGTAAATATTACTGAATATATACAAATATTTACTTATACATTTATATACACAATGTATATATACTATTTTTAATATGGTAATGCTGGTAATTAAATTATTTGTATAGTTGCTGGAGGCGTCAGTTCACTCCGAGAAACCTTTAAGACAAGAGTGTGTTTTGTGAGTTTGGTAACCGTAGCAGCGATTGAGATTCCCTCTGCAACGGACGTCATCATGATAGATGAAAAATAAAAAAATGAGAGGAAAAAATCCATTACAAATAGAAAGTTTGAATTCTGTTGACAATTAGAGTTGATTGCACAATGTGTTTGTTTACAGCTGAATTTCATCTTTCATAGCACAGAACATTGCACTATGCGAAGGTAAAAGCGTGTCATACATTATTCAGCATGTTCAGTGTTCGTCGTGTGCGGGCAAAGCCACTCGTTACGTGGGGGCGAGCTTCTATGACGTCATTTCCAAGGATTGTGTTGATGTGTTTGGACACAGCAGATCTGATATCGATAAGCCACAATGCCGGATGCGACAACATCTTCGCATCTCCCAAATTACTCCACAGAATACATACATTCTAACAATTGTGGAAGAAATATATTTTCCACTCAATAAGAAGAACGACCAGTAACTATATCCATTGACTTAATCGAATGCTGCCGATAATGATGATTATAACAAGCTAGTTGTCACAAAAAATGTCATATCTAGTAGTTAGTTTAATTATTAACTTGAATAGTGTTGGTTGTATGCCACAGAGAGCTCAAAGAAAATTTACTCTCGAAAGTACGGACTCGGTCGAACCCGGAAACGTATTCATCAATGTTTTATACATTCTATTTTTAAATTTTTACAAAAATGATTAATGTTAAAAAAAAATAATTTGTATTAAGGTAATGTTTATGTTTTGTTTATAAGACTAGATTTAGATGTGTTTTAATAACTTTATCATTTTATTATTTTATATCTTTATTATTTTATCAAGTTCTTAGTGAAAAAGGTTAAACTAACTAAAAAAAAGATTGGGTGTCATTTTTATACAGAAAGTCTCGTTTTAATAGTTACGGATTACAAAATGTACTCCCTTAAAACAAATAAAATGACTAAATAATGACAAGTTATATATAACTCTTCATCTTATTGTGATCACAATGAGATGAAGACTTAGCATAAGTTTCGACTTGAGGTTTTTAAACTATATTACTAATATTAAGATCCCCAGTTTTACGGTCCCACAGGGCACCTGTCGGTGATAAGTACGATTTTCGAAAAGATGAAAAGGTTTTAAGGTAGTAGGCTACCTTAAATCTAAAACAGTTTGGATTTGCTACACAAGACTCTCTCAGTTACTAGTGTCCCTCGACCTCGTCGAGAAAATAGTCAAAGAGTCTCCAGTAAAGCGTAAGCACAACGCCGGATGCTATCGCACCAAGGCCATATAGCTAGGAGACTAAAAATAAGGGCAGATTTAAGTAAACAGAAACAGATTAGCTTTATAAATAGTAAACATTAAATAATAAAGAAAAAGATTGATTTGACAGTTTGCCAAATTCCATCTATTTGTTTAATAGTGTAAAAATAATAATAATTAAAAAGATAAGCCATGTATTTATTGTAAATAGAAGGCGTTAACACATTGCACATGTAAATAAATAGAATTAGTATATAATTTAGGATAAACATAGAATAGAGAATGATTATTGCAAATAGCGTGGAGTGTAGAAAAATAATATAAATAGAGACATTTAGCAATAAGCAATCCAGGAAAATAATAGAGAAGTAACGAATAAAAATTAATAATAAGCGGTGAGGAAAAATATAGAAATGATAAATAAAATAAACCTATTTTAAAGGTCTCTGCCAATAGGCAGCAGAAGATTACAAGTGGCTTTAAAAGGATAAAAAAAACCTATAGCTAAAAATATTAGCATAAGTAGGTCTTTGTCAATCAATTTATTTCTAATTTCTCTATTCATTTGAGTGAGTTGAGCATAAAGACTCTGTTCCGTGACGTTTTATTATTATATTTTGATAATTATTATTGTTGCAGATAAACAAAAAGGAATGAACCAAATTTAATTTTGAAACTTTGCATGAACCTCTCGTTTCTCATTGTACGTCATGTTCATTCTATTCAAGTTGTTAGAGAAGACTTATAGAATTTGTAATTGCAAATTTCCGTCAAAATAAAGCCTGAAACTTCACCGGAAATCAGAGTGGATAGTTAACTGGGCACTAATAGAACTAAAACTCAAGTTATTATCCAAAACGTAAAGTGTTGACGTAGTTATAGGATTTGCTCGTACGACAAAGTTTACTGTTTAATTAATATAGTTGATGGTTTACCTTAATAGGTTTAGGCACTTTTATAGACCTAAAGTTTTATATGAAGGTAAACTATGTCGTTACGCCTATGTTATAATTGCATCAAGTAATTCGGCTTCTGGAGCAATTGCTCATTGGAACATATATTGCAACGAATATTTGTCATTTCTAAGTGAGTGATTTCGCAGAATGGTAGAGGGAATGCCACTTCATTTAATAAATGTCATCGAAGTAAGAACAGATATACGAATATTAATGATCCTTACTGTTATTTCATTATAGTTATGTAATATATGGATAATTATAATGATGGATTGTATCAGAAAGTAAATTTTACATTTGTTACGTAATTTAAAAAGTCTTTAAAATATGTTAAATTTTTTCCGTTATTTTTAAAAATGATTAGATTTAATGGTATCATTAAAATAAAAAATCAATTAGGTAAACACTTGCATATATATTTTTCTAATTCATATCGTGATAGAATCTTTGGTGGAGAAGTACAATTTTACTGTCTTAAATGATCCACGGAGTGATATTTGGACCGCATGCAATTCTACAAATTCTTTATTATGAGCATTATTGTATTCGAGCGTTTTCTGTAATTTTTAAAGGCACGAATGGGTAAAAAAAATTTTATTTAACAACAACGAAAACAATTAAGAGACTTTAGTCTGAATTTAAAACATTATATATGCCCTACATTACAACTGCACTAAATATTAAAAAAAAATCAATGAGTGGTGACCGGCAAGCACAGCGTAGAACGTTCATCTACAAAGTGAATGGAAGACCTTGTTAAAGTCTTCAGTAAACGACGGCTGCAGGCCGCTTTCAACCGGTTCCATTGGAAATTTGTGGGGCGAGACCAGTTTCCAGCATAGAAAGATTATGATGATTATGATAAAAGATTAATTTTTATTTAATACTAATAACTATGTCATCATCGTCATGATTAATTTTATAATGAGAGTATTTTTTTGTTTAATGTCAAAATTTCATTATTGTTATATGTCTGTATGTATAGCGTTTAATTATTATCGTAGTTTTATCAAGCTTAAGTTCAATAGCAATAAATCTCCTTCTTTAGTTGCTTACTCCACTCGAAAAACCGCCTTTAAGAAGCCACATGCTGCACCGCGCTGTACCACCAATAAAATAAATACAACTAATACTGTTTACTTTTTTTTAGTAAATAAGAAATTCGTTCTACTAAATATATTACATCTAAGTGTTTACTTTTAAAGGTTTAACACCTATCGTTTATAATAATTAATTTGGTTACTTCTCTTGTTTTTGTTTGCTTGAAGTAATGAATATATTCGTAATGATCTTAAAATAATTACTTCATTAAAAATTTTTACGCTTTATTACAGTACATAATTAACTCTACTAATTGATATCTCTATTAATTCCCATAGGAACATTAACTATGAGCACTTAGTCCTTCTCGTCTTTCTGCATCCAACGGTGGATTAATTTATTCAATTAAACTGCAACGGCGAAGAAGCCTGGAACCCACAATGGCTTAGATATTTTAACTATAGATGGAATAATATATAAATACTGGTATCGAAATTTTATTCTATTCTAATTCTTCGCTGTCTCAAAATAATAATACGATTGTAACGATGCAGTATATGTGTATAAATGTAAAATTTTGAATAGCTCATAACCGATTTTGATACAGTGCAGCGCAATGTTTCTTCTGCATTCAAAAATAGATTATACAAAGCATTAAATAATGTCAACAACAGTTTTTTTTCGAAAACATTTACCAGTAAATAAATATCAAAGAGCAATAAGGAGGGCTATGCTCGATTTCGTTGCGATGCCGTGTCAAAAATTAGGATCTCTGCAAAAAAAACCAGGGTCACCAACTTAGTTATAAGAATTGCGCGGCTGTAGTGACAATTGACGGGATATATCGTGATCCTCGAATGGCAATCACGGGCCGGTTGACGCGGCGTGGTTACCCCCACTAGGTAAACCGACAGCATAGTAAAGATTGTGGCGACCTTAATGAAAAGCTTGTGATGGGCGTCTATCGGCTGAAAACAAGAAGAAATTTCCTGCTATTCGCGTCACATAAAATAGAAGTGAATTGATCTCTTAAGAAAACTGCGAATAATTGAGATAATTGGTTATGTAACTGATGTCCCTATGTACACAGAAACATATCTACGATTGTGTAAAAGGTTAGTCGTCTGCCTGTTGTAGATCCTATTGAAAATCAATGTGAGGCTGTGTCCATCAGTAGACTTCTTTTGGCTATAATCATGATGATAATGATAAAACACCCCATTGTTGCGTAATGTGTGAAAATAATAAGCTCTCTTCTAAAGCTAAAAGCTCCTTTCTTATCTCTATAATTTATATTCCAAATTTTTTTAAAGTAGGAAATACACGCTATCATTTCAGTCGAATCAAGCGAGACAAGTTGTGAAATTAACGATTGTCGGAAAAGCTCACTTAAAATCACAGCAGCTCTGATATACCTTTAACGCTGCACTCTCACTCTGAACTGTAGCCAATTCTTTCTAGATTGACATCTGCCCATCGTAGGCAAACATACTGCTCCTGCATTTTACAAACAAACATAAGGCGTTTAAATTTTAGCTGTAACATAACTGCGTATAAAAATTTTAGCTGTAGTTGATTTTATATCTTTTATAATTTTTCTCTCAAACGTATTTTCGTAATTTACTTATTTACATTTGTTGGAGTACGTATACTCAAATTTGTGACGCAAGAACAATTGATAAATGAACATTTGATGGCGTTTTACTCAGCCCTTAATATTACTTATGTTTATTCATAGTATACATATTTCGTTAATATTTGAGAGTATTCAATCCCCGAGCGAGTCATTTGAATTTCAAGCAATTCATTTTATTTCAATATACTCAAAGGGAAAGCTTTTCAGATTTTGAATAATCCTACAAAATGACTTTATTTCCTGAAAAGACCGCCACGCGTTTTCTAAGCTGTATTGTAACGAGGGGTTTATAGGTAGGCCTGGCAGTCACAGTGACTTAATGTTTGTAATAATTTAGGATTTTACCTTATTATAATTTGTTTCATATAGAATAATTTGTACATTAGAAAACATACATAATATTTAATACAAATATGACAAAGTTGGTAAGTAATCAACCTATCGTATTAAAAGTTATTTGATGACCTTTAAAAATTATGTTACCAAAAATAACAATAAAAAGGATGGTAGTATAAGAAGGATGGATCTTAAAATTAAAAACTGAAAAAAAAAATGTTAGTAAATTATAAATTAATTCTCATATTAGTTAAAATCAAATAAAATTTTATCTTCCGCTAAATAGAATTAATAAACGGATCACAGTTACATATATCTATGATTCTATGGTTTTCTGGCTAAACGTAGATCTATATTAATAGTGTGATTAAATTTATACCTGCATAAAAAGTACGTTACTTAAAAAAATCTTCTAATTTATTGATTGCGAAACAGGTAGTTTATAAAGGAAAGAGATCTTTAGTCATAATAAGTAAAATGAATCTAAAATCTCTATGTTCCATTGTGTTACTTATATATTAATTTCTTATAACGCTCTAATTATTAAATATTTTAATATGAGTTTGAAGATGTTACTGGGATATAAAAAGCAATGCACCCCAAGAGGCTGCAATTTTACAGTGAAGCAAATTTTTGTGAGCAGTAAATTTTCTTTAAGCTTGTAGTGGCTAACTGCCAACTCCGTATGAACCCAGCTTTTAAGCAAATAATATTTTGTAACAATAAATTGCTCTCACTCGTATCTTGTAATAGTCTGCAGCATATACCGATCTTAAAAATGTAAATGAAATTCATTAATTTTATCCCAGAGAATTTATTTCATTGTTAATAATTATAACAGTCACATATTTATTTTCTATAAAAAAATAGCTCGCAACAACCAACACAAAAAAATTTGCTTCTTTACCTATAAAATAAAATTATAGTATAAATTTAAATCACAACAGAAATACATCACGTTTTTGGTTAAAATTGTAAAATCAAAAAAAAGTTGCTTTCAAAAATAATTAATAATTAATTAAGTTAATTATTAGTACAAAGTATGCAAATAACGCTAGAATGTTACAAACTTATTTTTATACTAGTTTATACTAACCAAATCTTTTTATAACATTCTACGGATATTGTTCATAGTGTACCAGATCCCCTGGTGTTCAAGTTGCATGCATTCACAAACACACTTTTGAAACTATCTATACATCATCATCATCATTTTTTGCCGCAGGATGTCCACTGCTGGAGAATGGCCCTTAGATTTCCAATAGACCGATAAGAAGCAACTAGCATCCAATGTTTTCCAACAGCCTTAATAATTTCGTTTGTCCACCTTGTCGTCGTTGTGGTGAACGTCCTACGCTGCGCTTGCTGTTCCGTTGTCTCCACTCCGGGCTCAAGCGGCCTTCTGTTTTGTGCGCTTTGTAGGCTGTCCACTGTCACTTCAATTTTAATTTATCTACAATTTCCCTTATTCTAATTTGATCTGGTGGAGTAATCGCGAGGATAGCTCTCTCCATGGCTAGTTGAGCGACTGCAAGTTTGCCAATGAAGCTAGAAGTGCGAGACTATGTTTAGATGCCGTAAGTCATCATTGGTAATATACATGGATTGTAATATAGTTTTACATGGACTGATAGAATTACGTACATAAAAACTAGTATTCAAAAGAACACATTTCTTTGTTTACGATACTCAATATTTGAATTTACGTGTGATTTAAAAATAAATTAGTTAATTCCTTAGGGTTTACTCTTCTAAAGTAGCACAGTAAACAGGCTAAACCAGAACACACCGCGCCGGGTCGTTATCAGTGGCGGCATGTAAGTTACCTTAATCCTCTTTGGGAGTTTCTTGGTAATTTGTCGCTTAGTTTTGCGATTATTCGTGTGCTCTTTTCCTTTTACCAGGAAAAAGCTATTAAAACAAAAAAGGTTTTCGAAGGATCCAGAGATACATATATACAGCTGCCTAACCAAATTTAGCCTAATACATATAAAACTATGTTTTAAATTAATTTTATGACCCTTTAACTAAGAATATTGTTATAAAACAGATTCGACAAAGTTGGTGAAGTTTAACACTGTAACAAGAAAACCATGGAGTAAGCCATGTTCAGGTGATCTCGAATCAGGAGTGAGAACATTCGTAGGTGAATGAAAGTAAATGGTATAGCCTAGTGGATATCCCAGTTGAAAAGGTATATGCCGGTAGAAATGGCTGCTGGGATCTTAATATTCTGAAACGGAGACCACGCAGAAGTGGTGACATTCACCCACCAGATGAAAAGCCGACCTTGTTAAAGGTTTTCAAGAGACGCTGGACCTCCCGTTCCTTTTGGAAGCCTATGAGAGAGGCCTATATCTAACAATGGATGTCCAAGGGTTGAAATGATGATAATGATGACTTATCGTTTTCTTAAAAACTAATAAAAACTGTCCCTAATATTTTACATGGCCATTTATCACAGATTTTTTAAATGTTTTTAATTTACTTTTCGCGTTGTATAAATACAAAGTAATTTTACATACAAATTATTTAACACAACCAAAATACTGATGTTATAAAAGGTACATCTTAAGTAATAATTCAAAGGACAATGAATTTATAATCGTAAGTATTTGTAGATATATATAAAGAATAAACTAATTTAGTTAAAATTCTGTACCAATACTTATCAAATTCCAAATTTAATCAATGTTTTTTTGTTTACATTTGCGGTGTGCATAACACAAAGGCATCGCTTTGTTTATTTGATTTTAATTACAGTTGGGGTTTGTTTGATCAATGCTTGCAGTTATTGGACTTGACTGGTCCATTAGACAAAATTTTAACTAACCACAACATTCTGTTCACCCGCCTGAAAATGAACAGAATTTCAAAATGCCCGTGTATTTCCTTATATATTTCTATTTAAAAACATTAACACGTAATAATATTTTTTTTATAAAATGTTTTACACTTTTGTTAGTTGTTTCATGACACACATGTAATAAAAAATTTCATATACAAAAAATATTGCGTTTCATAAAGTGAGTATATTTACTAAGAAGTTAATATAGTTACTATGAAATGTTTCTGAACAAAAATTTAAAACAGATAGACTTTTAATTGTAAAAATATACAAAAAAACTCCATAAATTTTAAGCGAAGATGTATTTTTTAATTACAAACATAAATACTTTATTTTATATTATTAATTAAAGTAGTTAAAGATACCATTTTGACAAATACTCTGAAAAAAGATTAAATAAATCATTAAATATTTCATTTTATTATTCAACGGTTCCTATACGGCATTAACGTATTGCAGTATTTTTAAAATGTATCGCCATAATAAATGTTTATTACATTTATTTTTATAAAAGGTAGTTTTATTTTTCTTAAATGGCAACACAACACTACTCGACTCCGTCACTCTTTTGTGACAACTTCCAGTATAAGGATTAAAAGTGGTGGGGTTAAAACAGCGTTTTGGTTTTTGAGCCGGGAGCTCGGACACTCATTCTATAACCATCGAAGTGATAAGTTGTCTAGTGGAAACTATGCTACTTGGCCTATAAGAGTATTAAAAGTGGAATAAAAGTATTTACTGCGCTGTCTATTGGAGTTTTTTCTGACATAAATAATACATTAAAGCCAATAATGAGTTAAATATTAAGTGTAATGCCTTTTCAATTCTGTGCAATTATTAACATTATTAATGTTTAATATATTAATAGAGCTTAACTGCGCATTATTTTCGAAATACACTGAACTAAAAACTAGTATAATATACACGTTATTTAATGTGCTTATGTGAAAACGTGTTCATACGTAGATTAAAATTATCAGTATTTATAGAGATATTCAATCTGTTAGTGAACATAAACTTTGAAACACGAGTCGATCAATATGTAAATTTATTATACATTGCAGCTCTGAGAATCCAACCGTTTTGATTAATTGCTCCGTTGGTAAGAAATTTATCGTCCTATTTCTGCCACTTCGTTTAAGCGCAAAACGATTTGTAATTAATCACTCTTTGTATTGTAAATGACCGAGCAAGCTATATTCAATTGTATGACGTGTATTATCAATTGTTTAGTATTAAAAACTCTTTTTGTTCAAAACCTAAAAGATAATTCGAAATTTATCTATTTTTTAAAATAGTTTTCGTAATAAAACAAAGTCAGTATATTATTTACATAAAGCTGTCATATAAATAGATTATGATTTATACCCGCAGTGCCAGAAACATAGATTCGTGCTCCTTCGGATTGTACTGTTGATGTCATTAAATTTTATTATTGAATTTTTTATTTCCTTTTTTTTCTAGTGACAAGTCAAACTCTTTCGGCAAGTAAAAAATCTTTTGTTGTCACTTTTCCAAGTATATATAGAAGCCAGTAAGCTGCCATGTCGCCATTTTATAATTTCAATCCAAACCAATACCGAATATGAGATCATATCGCTTTTCTAATACTATGACCTGAATACCTTTCTAAATTTGTCGTAATTCGTAGACGCCGTACAAGTTACGCTTCTACTAAGTATCACGGCTTTATAAGCCATTATGATTGAATCCTATGAGTTTCACGTATCAACCCAAAATTAGTTTTGGGTCAAACCGTCATTAACAGGGATGAAGACAGAAAGGGACGAGCCGGAAGTGTTTTGCTGGCATGGCTTTGTCGTCGCTGACAAAGGATCAGTACTTGTCGTAATTACTTATATTATATTTAAAGCTGAATAGATTTAGAAGGCAGCTTAACGCTAAAAGTGTATAATAAAAACCTTTCTTTTGTATGTCAGTATGTATGTCAGTATCATTTACAGTGACTTGTATATGATATGAAAAACTAGAATCTGATTGACCTTATGATAGCGTCCTTAAATATGAAACTATGAGGGTCCCAAAAGCGCCGTGACCTGAGAAAAGTCGCAAAGAACTCGCACAGTGTTTTTTCTACGGTTACTTTTACATTATCCTTAATACAGTACAGCAATTTATACTCAAGATTTATTATCACTTGAAACATTATATTAATTTCCTAAAACTGTTTCACAAAAATCAGACATCGTGGGAATTTTTGGTAAAAAAAAAGATTTTAATGTTAGCCATAATCTGCAACCAGCAGGAAATATTTTTTTTTTTTAATTCAGATCCACTGATAGTTACAAAAACATTTCAATCGAAATCAAACTTGCGATCGTAGGTCGCGGACTAGATATACGGGATTTAATCTTATATAATTCACACGTTGTGCAATAATTGATGGGTAGCAGTGAACTCTGTGACGAATATAGCATATCTCCCCATAGATATCGTTGGCCTACGCCTAGCAGTGGGCGTCTTTGGGCTGAAATGACGAACGACGACAAATAAAAAAGAAAAATGAGAAGTAAATTATAATTTCAAATCATTAATCATCAATTTATAACAAATTTACTATATCTTAAACTTGAAATTGAGAATACAGAAATTAAAGATTTTATCAATAAAAATTATTTACTATTATTTACTAATCAATTCAAGTTAAATTTATACTTTTAAATCATTTTATTCGTTCGGTTTCTCACTAAATATTTGTACGCGCATAATTAAAAGTCTTGAAAGAACCATTAAAATATATTTTTAAATTACAATCTAGTCTGTTAAAATGTTATTTCAAACTCGATGAAAGGATAACACTTAAGGTTAGCGATGAAATATATCACCGTGTCATTAAGTAATGCCAGATATCATTTTTTTATATTAACTGTTTTGCACTGAATTTATCTCATCGGCATCAGTGTCGATGTACGCCTATGAGGCGGCAAAAGCGTCGAACGTTTACCATAACAAGCGCTTTCATTATGGGTTGTCATTACCGTATTGATGGGAGAAATTTCGTAAAATTATTTTAGCATTTACATAGATCCACGTAATAAAATACAACTTCATAGTAAGGATAGGTAAAGATATAACTTAATTTATTTAAGGAAATCAGTTATTTTATATAATTTTAGCAAATTTAAAGAATTCAACATTGAATGCAATCTTTCGTTTAAATTGATTTATACTTCATTATCATCATCATTTTAACTATTAGACGACCACAGTTGGTTGGAAGCAGTCTGCATTCAATATCTGCGATGATTTTAATAAGGTCGTCTGTTCAGCTTATGGATGGAAGTCCTAAGTTGCGTTTGCACAAGCCTGATCATTATCGCTTCAACTTGCCAATCCGCTGGGCTGGCTATATCGGTCACTTATCATGGCATGATTACCTACGATTTGTCCAATTTTTCTAAAATAAAATTTTCGTTTTAAAATCATGTTACACCACGGTAACAAAGAAAACATAAAATAAATAAACATCATAAATTTTTGTAATAATGGTACCATCTCAAAAGGGCGAATTCAATCTATAATGGTGCTACGTAGAATTTTGGTCTGTAGAAAGAAATATTTCAGTCTGCAATTTACAAAATAAACTTTCTATTTCGTATACCACAAACCAGTAGTAATAATATTTATAATAATGTTTTCATTGTAATGCATTTTTACTACACACACATAATTTAGATGTACACAATTTTTTTTGTATGTTTGCATCCTTCTTCTTTTAAACCGTTAGGCGCCCACTGCTAATCATAGTCTTCCCAAAGATAACCACGATGACCGATATAGCGCTGTCTACATCCAGCGACTTCCCGTGACCTGAACTATATGTCGTCAGTCAACCTTGTTGGGGGCATACGCTGCTTCTACCAGCTCGTGGTCCATACTCCACCTTTCAGTCTCAAAGGCGGTTGCACGAGCGATGCGGCCCACTTACTGTAACTTCAAGCAAGCAATCCGAGCTGTCGATAATCTTGGTTCGTCTGCGGATTTCCTCATTTCTTATTCGATCTTACAGCGAAACTCCAAACAGAACCATCTTTCTTGTTCTCTGGATGACCATGAGTCATCTTTTTACATTCTTATTAGCTGTCATTCGGCATTGATTGACAATTGATGTTTTGCAAATTGAGAGACGTGTACAAATTTACTATAAATTTGTGTAGAAAAAGGAAAATATTGTGTTTACTACTCTACATAAGAAAATTAACTTAAAAAATTTAAGCCAATTTAAAAAAAATATTTTTATAAATTGGTATGTGTATAAAAATACGAAATAGGAAAATTCTACATAAAACAAAAATGTCGCAGTGTAAACAAATATCGTATCATCTGAAGAAAGTAAATGCAAACTGTATTGAAGGTGACCAGAATATTGAATTTTATAAATCTGTGCAGCATATTGTTATGAACAGCACATAACACTGCATAAGGAGTAAGAATTTTCGTATTTTCTACTTGTATTTACAATATATCATAAAATGTAAACAGACATCAGTTCAAACAAAAAATGCATTTCTTAACTTATAAGTTCACATAAATGAGATCTTTCATGAACTCTTTTAATCCGCATCATCAACAATAACATATTAATTATTAAATAAAATATTTTATATCTCTGTGTATTATCTACAAACCTCTATCGTATTTCAGTGTTATATATATATGTATATCATGTTCTCTTGTGCGTGTTTAATTTTGATTCAACTTTCCATTAAATTAAGCTCTACTAGCATTTTCTCATGATGTAGATGATAATAATAAGTTTCAATTTATATAATTAGTTGAAAATAAGTTTTATTTCATGAATATTACGTGTGTTCAATAGGTTTATTAGTATATTCAAAGGCATTTGGCATAAGTGTATTTTTTGCGGTCTAGTGCGACCATTAGCTCATTGAGGCGAGTTGCTGACAAATTGAGAACATTTACATCGCTATAAGGTACCATTTCCCGCACCTAATGGCTGTTCTAATAAAATTGCTCGCCCAAACTTTCGGGCCAACAATTTAGTAAAATCTTCTCATTAAAGATAGCCAAAATCGCAACGAATAATGCAATATAATGCTAAATAAAGAAGAAATATTTATTTAAAAACCTTTTTTTATTAAATTATGTTTTTCAATATTCTATACACAATAATCACTGCACTTTTTTAACCATTTGGTAAATAATTTACATTTTATTGCGAGAACTAAGTCGCCTCTGAAATAAAAAAGTTGGAGATAAAAACCAATAGCAGAGTCGTAAATCTCTTAAAATCCTGTACAATAATTATCACTTAGTTCGTGAAGTTTCTAGAGATATATTCAGCGAAGCGCATATTTTTAATTGCGCTCTTAAGTAGTCGCACCTTTTGATATACTTTTTTGTCTTCATTCACGATAACTTATTGGTTGCATATTTAAAAAATATATACATTTTCATATTAATATCTAGGGTACAATGTAAAGAGCTTCACATTGTCGACTTCGCATGGTTATCACACTACGTGTAGAGATCTTGAAACAGTATAAATTAAATTTAAAAAATATATATATTTAATGAATGCTGATAACATCTATCAGATATAACCTGAATAAGATCTTAGCTTTCTGATGTAACTTTTATCTCGAAGTTTCCGAGATTCTATACTATTTCGAAATCGAACTAGTCTAGAATCCTTCAAACTACTCAAGTATATAATATAGGTTATTATGTATCTCGTTATTGATAATATACTACTTTGAGGGAGATTTTGGCCCTTTGAAGCCGCTTCTGCCAGTAGAATCCCAAGAAGAAGATTTTGTGTATGTAGTATTTTGTAACAGGTGTTTCAGTAAAAATCGTCTTTATTAAAATCTCATATTACGTTATTTAAACATACTACGTAATAATCTAATTTGATATATATACATATATATATGTGTTTTGGAATTTCGCGTAAGTAATTATATTTATTCTGTTTTACGTATTTGTAGGTCATAATGTAGTAAAGAAGCAGGTAATTATATTTATTCACAGCATTATAATAAGTTATTAATTATCATAAGGATCACTAAAATATTAACGAACCACGAAGAGAAGCAAGTCGCATTATTCCTAAAATTCTACTTAATGACTACGGACAAACGAGAGCAGCGGTTGACTTAAGTTAAATTAGTGAACTCATAACATTATAAGTTGACTTTTACTACCTACTTGTAATTTACGAAATTGAAATAGCACTATTCATATCAAAGTTTTTCTTTTTGAGTTAATTATTATTAAATATTTAGCAGCCAATATCGTTAAGTTTTAGCACATTTAAATAATTGACCTTGTAATTTCTAGTCTCGTGAAAATTTAAAGGCAGTGAAAAAAATATCCAACTGCAGATTTGGGCTAGTTAAATAAGGTCGATTCGATGGGTTTCATCACTGTAAAGAGCACTTACCGGGGTACTATTGCTACATCATAAATCACAGTTTAATTGGATTTGTACTTTTAAGTTTTGTAATCAATCCCAATAGTGATAGGTAAAAAGATTTTAGTTTTTCGTTTTTATTAATAAATTTACATTATATTTATTGAATTTGTTTGTTTATACAAAATCTTTAAAAATAAGTAAGAATCGCCAAATGTGCCAAAATGAGCAGTGGAAGCTCAGCAGGTTCGACTTTCGGAATTCAGTCTTATATATAATTCACACTGTCCGTTAATTGCCTAGATTTGCGCTGCTCATAACAAGTTTTCAGAGGATGGGCAGCAGCATCCTATGCGCACCATTATACTACACTGCAATCGACGACCCACTTGCCAAGCGTGGCGATTAATGATATATCTTCTCTTAGATACCTTTGGGGGAGGCTGATGCAATGGACGACGATGGGCTGAAACGACTACCATCACGACGCCTAATGTGTTGTCGTATTATTTTCATATTCTTATAAAAGGCACGGGGGAGATAATGAGTAGGAAAGATAAAAAATTGCAAGAATAATATTAAAAACAAAACTTGTTCTTCCTGTACAAACCAAATAGTAAATTAGGGTACATATGCCTAGCTGACAAACATCGATCGTTAATCAATGCCAAAATATAGCGTGTAAGAATGTAAATATTCAAAAAATGTCGTTTACCGTAAAGTATTGCATTTAAAATATAATCACATTTTTACTAAAATTTAACAGTAAAAAATAAAACTTATTTCAGTAAGTAATCTTTGTACACATTAAACTAAAGGAATAAATAAAGGGAGTTTGAAAAACATTTTGATTATTTATTTTCGTCTATTACACTGTGACGGGTCAATAACTTGTAACAGTACGAAGTGTGTAGTAATAAATGAAAATAAACGTCACGACCTGCGACTGAAGTAAAGAAAACGCTTTTAATGCGCAGGAAAAAATATTAACACTCTCAAAGAGAGCCTAACGAAGCCGTTGGTCATCGAAAGTGCCCCAACTGTCGTCGGTTAATTGAATTTTTATGTCCGTACTGCCGAGGTGCTTTCGCTTATAATAAAATCTCAGAAAAGGTATTTTCTTTGATATTCGTTTAAAAGATAATCGTGAAGAATCTTCTTCTAAAGATATTACTTCGCATGGTCTCCTTTGAGAACATATAAAACCAATCGCTAACTGTCATCGTCATAATTTTATATGAAGGACGTGAACTACCAGCAGCTCATAAGCCTCCTTCGTATATTTTCTACAGGATCGGTTGAATGTAGTCTCGATCCAATGCCTTTCGATAACCTTAACAGTGTAGTCTGTTCACCTTGTAGATGAGCTTAGTACGCTGCCTTTGCACAGTCCGTGGTTTTCACTTCAGCCTCAAAATTTTGACGGCTATCTGTCCTGCATGCTATGTTGCCTTTCGTTGTTTCAATTTTTCAATTCAGCAATCGTAGGGAAATCCCGAACAGATCCTTCCCATGGCTCATTTAGCAACTGTGAGTGAGTAGGCTACTCATGGGGCCTGAAGTAACCGCGATTTTAAGTCGTAAGTCATGGCAAACAACACATCTTAATCGCAGCCTTTTGTCTTGAGGCACTGATGGATTTGCCAATAAACTTTTACTTCCACTAAAAATATCGTCCAATTTATACCAACTTGTGTTCATTAATTTAAAACATTAGTGTCGTACGCAAACGCAATTAATAGGAATGAAGGCCAAAGCTTCCATAAAGGGACAAATCGGAAGCAATTTGTTGGCAGGTATTTGTAGCCTCCGTTAAAAGTTCCGTTCCGTTAGTATCTGATAATTAAATCCGTAATTTAAATTTATTATTTCAACAGAGGATAAATTTAGTTTATCCACAGCTTTTTTAATACAAGATGCCTGATGAAAATTTGTGATCTTGGTGTAAAATTAGTAAATATTTGAAATGTATTCTACTCTTCTATATTAAAACAAGAAAATTGGTTCTCAAAATGTTTACACTAATTTTCAACCTTGAAATTGTATACAATAATAATATATACTATATACTTATCATAATTTTTATTGAATGTTATTAGGTTTATGTATACAACTGCAAAAACAAAAAATTATCCAATTTCAAAGAAAATGTCATATAATTACGGAAAGTAATACTGACAATATTTTTTTACAGTTGATAAGAATTAAAAAGTTTCGTCATACAAATTAAAGAAAAAGAATTTTTAATTGGTGTCTGTAAATTTAAGTATTTTTGGCGAATATTTTGTACTTATTTGCTGTTGTTAATGATTACAAAAATTTGTTAGAACTTTTTGATTTAAGTTAACTCGAAATTCATAATTGCCAATTATCTGTACCGAAACACGTTTGCGTCGATTTTACCAATTTCTTTTCACAATCTTTCTACTTTTATACTATAGCTTACAATGTTTTACGAAGTCACAAAGCAATTGAAAATAATTAACATGTAAACACAAAAATGATTGTACCTATTAAAATGTACATTACATTTAATCTCGTAAATGCAATAAAATTCAGAGAATCTAACGAATAAGTGTAAACGCACCTTAATTTTACCAAAAATAAGTACATGTAGACTGACTAACGAAGCCATTGGTCATGACAAGAACCTGTTTGCCTGGAGTTAATTGAATTTTTATGTCTTTTCCCTGATTGCCGTATCTTTTCATGAAGACGCAAAAGAAATTATGCTCAAAATTAAATGAGAAATATATTCAAAAAGGGTACGTAAAACTTCTACATTATTTTCCGATGCATATCTCTCCTAGGAAAAGTAGAGCGCATGAGATCAAGAGGGTGATCGCCAACCTGATGTGCGGAGTTTGTGCTGATGATCGGAAGAACTCAGAAAAGAAGGTCTTAAAAACCTGTGAAAGCAACTCGTCGAATCCTCGACAAAGGCTTTCCAAGAAGGTCGCACAACCTTTAGCAAGGAAGATAAACGACCAGGAAGAAGAATCCTACTTATTTCGTAAAATTTTGAAAGAAAATACTAGAGCTAACTGAAATTAGATATAATAAATTCATAAGTTCGGATAATATTTAACTACATAATAATTACCAAGAAAGTATTTCAATCATGAAATTTTATGTTATATGGCCTTGTGTCTATATACACTGTTATTCGCCCGTAAATAAGTATATTAATTTAAACAAAAAAAATTACACCAAACACAGGTCTGTTATTTTTATTTACATCCTGAAAATGGGTGTCTTCACAAATATGGCCGATGGAGGAAAGAAACTACGAACGGTATTTGTGTTTTAGTCTAAAAAGCTTAATATTTAGCAACCTTTGTAATGTTAAAAAAAATCCTGGTAATAATCGTGCAAACAAAATTCCCCACTGAAGATAACCTTAACTGAGATGAATTTGAATGAATCTTTCTATGACACTTAAGTCATTTATAATATAATAAGATGTCAAATGATCATTATTTGTAACAAATGACGGATTAGTAATTTATCTTTTAAACATATAAATGCCAATTCAATTCTGGCTTCAAAACGGTGTTAATAATGTCGGTTTGAATGATTAATTAGGAATAGCGATCATTTTCTCGTAAATGATAATAAATAATTAAATTACACCCGTCATTTACCTGTCATACCAATTTATAGTAATTTGTTTTAGTCCGTTTGATTTTGAGAACAATACATTTGACCATTATGTATACAAATATAGGTTAATCTAATCACTTAAACCAAAATATGCATATAAACATGTTTTTGTATATTAAAAGTAAAAGATTGCATATAACGTTTATATAAAACCAGATACGTTGAAACCTTTAAAAAATATAAATATGATGTAGCTACCGGTGCTAGTATCAAACAGGCGAGTTTTGTTATTTTAGTTGATGATCACTCTACCAATGTTCCAAACATGCAGTCAAAAGATTCCATTCGTTTATAAAACATTTGCGATTTTATTCACTCCAAGGGATTTGCCAGAGATTTCCCGTCTTCCAAGCAATCTTTCCAAATGGTGTCATAAAGAGACGGCCTGCCTCTGCGTAAAGAAAGACTAGTGATGGCAGGGAGCCTATGAATAATAGATTTTACTTTCGTGAAGTTAACACAATCTCTTCAAATTTTCCAAAATCATGCAAAAACTAATAAATTACGCCAGAAAAGCTTTTTAATTAATGAAATTTTATACATTAATAATAATCATTGTAGCAATAGTAGCAAAATGATTGTTGTTATCTCAGTAACAATTCCGAATCATTGTCATTTTTTCAGCCGTAGGTCGCCCACTACTGGATATTGGCCCTCCATATAGACAAATTAATAAAAGATAAACATTTACACAAAAAAAAAACTGCTACATTTCCTTTAAGATTTAATCTCTGAGAAATAATTAAGAATTTTAAATAGAAATACTGTATATTAGATGGCCAAAAATGATAAATTCTTATAATATCATTTTCTAACAGCTACGGTAGATCCACTTAACAAAATGAATTACTGGTCTCTATGTATAACGTAAAGTAATAAGAAGGTAAGTGTAATTGAAATTATCATTTTGCGTAAATACATAACTTACGCAATGTACTAGGTCATGTATACAGGATGATATATTACAGCTCATATGTATCGTACATCTTATTTAAAAATTAATGGCTTCAAAAATATTAAAAAACTTAATAATAAAGTAGCAAAAAAAGCGTTTCCAAATTCGGATTACTACATATTCACATTTTTAGGTGTTTTGTGATTATTTTTCTTGTCAATTTGATTATACATTTTTTGATTATATTTACTTGTTTTTTTGCCTTTATTAATTTATTATTGCACCGCCTAACTGTTAACTGGTAGAGAATGCCTACGACACTAAGTTTTCCGTTATAAATAAAATTACTATAAATAAATAAATGAATATTAATTATTGTTTGCTATATGCGTAATCTGTAGAGATTTTGTACCAGCCATCGGCCAATCGCTTTACATTAAAAAAAATTATTATTGTAACATACTTCAGCGTGATCATTTTATGTAACGTAATCGGAAATAGGAATAAAAGCGATAGAGCTTTTTACTAATAAATCTGCTATATATTCACCCTTTTAAATCTTTAACACCTATAACCATTCAGCCTATATAACTTTATTATTTTATTTTATAACCATATCTCGATTTTTTAACCAATTATCTATGCGCTGAAATCTTTATAGGCAATATAAATTGTACAAAGGCTTACTAGTGGAAGGAGTTAGTTTTATTAGTGGAAGGAGTACAAAATTACGAGGTATGAATACTTCCCCGCTTTTTAAAAAGATCCAGGACACCAAAGCTTTTGTTTTCGCATGACTGATAAGTATTTAGAAAGGTTTATTATGTCTTGACGCTACCGTAGTTATATTAATGAAGTACATAAAATAAACCGACTAATAAATAATACAATAATTTTTACAGCCTTAACCTCTCATTCCGAAGCATTATCCTTTAAGTTATAAAAATAACGTACAGACCATGTGATATATCTAAAATTAGCTCTTCGCCTCTCAACAATTTAAGATTACACATGCAAATTTACTAAAAGCCATTATTTATAATTTAAATATTAAAAGATCGTAAAAAGCTGGGTATTCGATCTATGCTTAGTATACCGATCATGACAATATCGTTTTTGACGGAGTTTTAAAATACAAAATCCATGCCCACATTCGTTTTCTAAAAGACACTATATATATGAACGAGTAAACAGTAAATATCACGTTATGTGTTATATATATACTCTTCAAACCAAAGCCGAGGCGCGAAATAAATAAGTATTGTCGTATGGCTTTCCAGACGTCCACTTTAAATAGATCAATTATAAAAGATTACGAATAAATATATACACGTAAGAAAATAATTCATCAGCATCATTAAAGAAAAGAAATGTTCTCAAACAAAAAAACTGAATGAACGGCAAAGCAGCCATTCAGTAGAAATCCCAATCGCTTTTGAAATAAGCTCGTTTGACGTGGAACGTTTCTTTTAGAAACGCCACGATGAACAAGTTTGAATAGTCTTTACACAGTGTTGCTTTGTATTATTTTGGCACTGACTACTTTGTAATTTTTCTTAAAACATTAGCTTTGCCTTAAAAACGTTTAATAAAAACAACTATAAAAGTAAATAACGAATAAGGCATATTAGTATTTTTTTTCGACTTTTCCTCGTCGAAATTAATCTTGCTCTGTCGGCATATAGCAGCTTCCCCGAAAGTGGGGGTTATGTAAGTCAACGTGAGTAACCACGTTGTCATCACTCGAAAGCCTTTTGACCCCAACAGCACTTCAGCTATGTTGGTGACATTGATTCTTCTGTGGATCTTCGCATTTCTGATTCGATCTCGCAGCTAAGATCCGAGCGTAGTCCTCTTCGTACTGCGGGTAACTTTGATCCCACTACTACAAGGCCTATCGTAAACGACTACGTCTCTGGTCTACATGTCATCATCTGTATGTCTTGGGATCTTCTGTGAACCTCTTCATTAAGAACATGAAATTCTACGTGCATTAACCTAATATTATTATATTATATTGTTTATCTAAAATATTATGACAATGATAAATATAATTAATTCCTGATGATAAAGAAACCTTTCTGTTATAACAGTTTGGCAGAAATAAATCGATATTATTTACATTAGCAGTATCCATGCAGGACTAATGAACCGGATTTAAGTCAAATTACCGGATGTATTGGATCAATACACATCCGTAGGCAATCTTGTTTACTTAAGTAATTATGCACAATATGTAATCAATTCACTTGCAAGTTAAGCCTAATCGTGACGTCATTGAACACGATTAGTAGGTCTCTTTTGTTCTTGTTCCGTAAAGGTTCCTCTATTTGATCTTTTGTTGCATACAATCAGATAATCACTATTCGTCTTCGTTTATTTTCTTCTCCATTTCAGTCAATTATTCTTAGGTAAAGACCATGGATACTACTGTACAATTAAGGAAGAAGGTGCTTTGGCTCGAACAAGAAGTGTAGGAAGGTGACCTTGTTAACACTGATTGAAAATACATCTTTGTGGTTTTCCAGTTTACAAAAATAAATATCCCCATAAATTACATAAAATTTTGGCTAGTGGTCTGTAATCACAGCTTTATCCAAGCAGCGGTAAGATGTTATTTTAATGAGAATAATATTAATAATCGCTAGAACATTGAAATATAATTATATTTGCAATTTGCTGTTTGATAAGTTGGTGCGAAGTTTATGCTAAGTGTCGCTAACGGTCGAAGTTGATCATTTTGTAAGTTTTGCGATTGTTACTTCGACACCACCGGCGCAATATACTACGGAGCGCAAACTTTCTCTTAATGAGACTAACATGTTTGTTATAATTCTGTTTCTTAACGTTATATTTATAAAAACCTGTAACTATATTAGAAATAAAAAATATTAACAGGTATAAAGATCAGCATAACATTACATACAGCTAAAAATTTGATGATACAGCGGTGGACCATAATACGACGAGCAACTAAATAAATGGAGCTAGTTCCTGATGAACAGGCGGTGAGCAGGATTGCATAACTTATGTAGCAGTAAAAGACTGAAATAAGAAAAAAATTGAAAACACGACGAAAATTCCCAGGATATAAACATTCATATCTTTAGTTTTTATAATGTTTATAAATATTGACAACATTACAAACAAAGATTTAGGACAGATCAGTAAGATTTTATTTTTTTTAATATTCGATAAGTTTATTAGGCTTTTAAAGCTTTTCCAGCAAAAAATATTGCCTTAAAAAAATGTAAATTATGCGTTGAATTAATGAATAATCGTCGCAACGTAGACGTCCAAACACCAATATCAATTTATATGTTTATCCGAGTAATATTAGATATTCATGATACAAAACCGAACTGTTTCCGATAACGAAATCAAAACCAAATTGCAATTCTCGTTGCATTTAATATTGGACATTCGGCGACAGCAGCCGCGTCCCCGGCGACGTTGCGGTCACATTTACCTGTGATAAATTCATAATCTCTGGTAGTGTTTTTGTAGATGTTAGACACTTCATAAACATAGATAATTATCTAATAGAATCAGGCGTTACCTCGCGAAAGTCTATCCTAACTAAAAAAGGAACTAATATATAGCTATTTCTGCTATGCAGCAGTAGTCGTGCAATAAAGTGCACCGCCCGCCAGCCCGCTGACCGACCCACTCGGTGTTTGGCACTAATCGGTCTAACATCTCCTGAGGATGTCCCGTGGAGTGGTAAAAACACGTCTAAAGTATTTAATAGATTCAGGCGTTACTCTGCGGAAGTTCATCCTAAGTAAGGAAAGGACTAATCTATAGCTACAAATGCCCAACTATACTATACGTTAGTATAGTATAATTGAATATAACGCCCAATTACCAATGATCGTTTCTCCGATATCCTTCACTTATCATAAGAAATTGCAGCGACAATTTGCGCGGGTGTTTTATAAATTATGCATGATAGTTTGTAAAATCTTTAACTTTCTCTGCAGTTTTAAGATATAGGAAAGTTTTTTTATTTGTCATTGATGCATATTTTTTAAAGATCTGTTATAATTATAATAAAGTAAATAAAGTTTAGACTAAGCGTTTTCACTCTGCCTGCTTAAGCCCGCGATTTCTAGAAATTCCAATCAAGACATAAGTGCTGCAGATCATTTCGAATCTGTTCCCAAGGCTTTGTAATCGGAGCTAGAAAATGGCATAGTGTAACCTTCTCCGACGTCCTGACCTCCGGCAGCAGATGTGGAGGAGATGTTCTTTTTTTCTCTCTCTACGATTATACTAATCCTAGAATTTTACTGTCACTATGCCCTACAATAATTTGGCTACAATACAAAACCTTTGTTATTATATTTTTAATTTAGATAAATTAACTTGATTTTAGAAATATAAAAAGAGAAAAACGATGAAAATAGTTGAATGCTTGCAATGTGTTTATCATACCGCTGATATTTTATTTTTGATTGTAAAATTGTTTATGATTAGATATTAATTGTAGCCGAATTATATCTCAAGAACAGTTCCGAGAATGAAAGGAATTATGATTCCATTTAAAACAGCCCTTAGCTTAGTTGATTATTATTGATAAATTGATTCGCTTACATTTCTCATTTTATGATTTATCAGATAAAATTCAGGTGAAGTGTACAAACTATAGAAAACAAATCGCAGAGATGACACGAGAAGCATAAACTGGAACGTCCAGTATCATTCATTAACTAGATTGCCTTTTTGTTCGGAAATAGATACTTTTGGTCATAAATCAATATAGAAAAAGTGTTTATACGTTCAAATTAATAATTCAAAATTGATTTAAACAACACCAGAACCCTTATATCATAATCGAATAAATCAAAAAATCTTTATACTACCTTAAATATACCTCTAACAAAGTAATCAGCTTATACCTTTTAAAACTATATCGACTAAACATCTTAAATATTAAGAACATTTAGGATCCATAGAAAATTTAAATATCCTGATTATATAGGATATCTAGTCTTTATATAGCTTATATTCCGTATTGTAACTTTATTTAAAACGCTCGATGAGCAGTAGAAATAAATATGCACCGGATTTCTTAACGAAATCGAGCCCAGATTGAGGAAATCCGAGGAAGAATTAAAGCAACAGACATAGCCCTGTAAAGGGCACGTAATAAAATCAGTGAGTAGATAACAGATCAAGCAGAATAGATGGCTGTTGGGCCTTACGCAGAAGCATAGTTTGTGCTGTAGTAGCTGTAATGGAGTGGATACCAAAGGCCGATCAGCATAGCGCAAGGCGTCCACGTTGCGTTTGCCGATCCTACCAGCTGGCCAGACGACCTTGTTAAGTTCGTCGTATGATCCTGGACGCTTCCAATTTTCATTGTAAAATTGAGAAGGAGATCTATGTCTGGCAGTGGTCGTCCTAGATGATGATAATGATGATTCTATTTCCTATCCTATCTTCTTCATTGCATAGTGTCTTTAGCTAATGGAGGTTTCACAAATGTCATGTTTCTCGATCGTTGCAGCTCTAGACAGCGCTCTTGTGTTCATCTCAAACCATGTTCTGAGATTTTTAAGGCACGAGATGCATTTTCAGTCTTGTTTTCTGCCTCCTTAGATAATTAACTGCAAGATGGTATTTCATCTTACACATTACATGTACGAAATAATGCGTATTTTAACTTTTAATTGTGTTAAAGACGTCATATTTCTTTTTTAAAAACTATACTATGTAATTGAATAATCTATCCATTGACGATATACACTACAAGTCATATTCCTGTAGACATTTGCTCGTAATTTCAATGTGTCCATTTTTCCGCACCTTACGATGCACCGTATAAGACGAGCCCTGTTGGAGATTTCGGCTTATCTTGGATAATGCGTGATGAATCTGCTCTATGCGAGATATAAATATGGTCGCCCTGATCATTTCCATCTAGATTCATCATCATCATGTCAGCCATAGTACATCGTTTGCTTGACATAGTCCTCCCACATAGATTTACGTTTTTTGATGACCTTAACAACGTCGTCTGTCTACCCTGTAGATGGACGTCCTGCGCTGCACTTTCCAGTCCATGGTCTCCATTCCAGAACTTTAAGGCCCCAGCGGCCGTCTGTGCTACGCGTCTGCCCATTGCCACTTCAACTTGCCAATGCACTGGGTAATAAAGACACAGTATATTATAATAATAATATAAAATTCTAGATTATTTGAAATGAGAAACCCGACACTATATTGTTTGCATCTCTCGCGTCAAGACAAAGTATTACGTCTGGTTAATGAGACGTAAGATTTTGTCTTAAGATAAAATAATAATGAAATAATTTTCATAGCTAAAGCGCCCTTCAACTTGGAACATAATAACTTTTTCTTATTACTGCTTGACGTCAGAAGTATGCGCCTCGGTAATACTAATGAAGACGGCCTCTTGCAGTAGAGATCCGCTACTAACATTTAGTGTACATTTGCAATTGTAAAAAGTTAAATATAAGGGCATGTTAATAAGTATTTGTATAATTATTTTTATTGAAGTATTTATTGACGCTATAACAAGTGTTCTAAATTGATTTATTATCCATTAAAGCCAGCGAAGAATACACAACGCCCTAACCACATATTTCTATTTAATAATAATTACCCAATCTAAACTATAAGAAATTATAGAGCTTCTAATGTACTTTTGACTTGAAAAGTTTGTATGCTATTATATTTATGTACATAGTAAAGTCTTTTGAAAATGTTAACGCAATACAGCACTGATCTTTTTTCAACGATATTCTTACATGAGTACTTAAATAAATAAAAAATATTAAGGCAAATATTAATGCATTTTGGCAGATGATAATTCGAGAAAACAAACGTGTTTAAATACTTGTTAAACTTTGTCCTAAGCAGACATTTACTCGTTCTGAAAGATAGTAATCAAAACCCACATCTGAAGATGTGATAAGCGACCACATCGTTAAAAGTTCAAATGTTTCTATAGTTTGTGAGGAAAAATAAGCTCTTATTCAAACTTGTTTACTCTTAAGCAATTGACTTGTAGTTAATTACATGCCAAGCTCTTTACAAGCAAAGTTTATCGACTTTTTACAGCGGAAACTAGTTACATAAAATTACACGTCATAAGCACTCACCGACGGAGATTTAATTAAAAATATTGTTTAGCTCCATTTTATAAAGGCTAAGGAGAAAATTTTACAGAATTATACTACTGCATAATATTTGACAAAGTCTCTTATAAGTGTTATTTATTCGTATACATTTAAATATCTAGCTTTCTATTAATGTTAACTATGGAATATTTTGATAGCTTTTAACGAGAAAACATGTATAATAAATATATAAACTGGAAAAAAACGTAACGTCTACAATTCATAAGCGCCGTTGATATACCTATTCCGTAGACATAATTATTGTGTCAGGTCTACGATTAAAAATTATAAATGAAAGTTTAAGATAACATTGTGTTGATGAACTAAAATGAATAAAAATTTATTGACAAAAGCGCTTTAAGCATATCTTTGATGAATACAATACAAACATGTAAATACATATCGGATAAATACATAGCTTTACTAATAGCTATATTTTTAGTTGACTCTTTTTATTTTAAAATGTAATCACGTTAAAATATTTCTCAGTTTTTTTTTATTTTTACTCACCGGTTTGGTTTTTAAAAATTAAATTCGGTTTAGAAATTTTTAATTGAAATGGTTGAAATTTCTTTAACACAAAATATTTGGCCGTTTGCCAAAACAGAGTTTACTGCCTACTAAAATTAACCTTTACTCTCTCCAGCTGCTCCTTCGGGACCATACTGGATTAAAATCCTATTTTGTCTAGTAAAAGATTGTATTCTATATTAAAAATGGACATTTGGTATGGATAAAAAAAACCATATGGCTAACGTACACATCGTTTTTTTTTATCTAAACTTATATAATTAAAACATTTAACCGTATATTTTCTGTGTTCTCCTTACTTTATGTATCTACATAAACAAAAATGGAAAATCGCAAGGAAAATAATGAAAACACTAATTTTTTTTTCATATACAAACCTCGAAATAAATTAAACTACTTCCTTTAGCCCAGCTGTTAAACATTTGACGTCAAACAACGGCAAAAAAGCGTATAAAGATGAAAACTAATCAAAGATATCTCGAACATTGCATTGGAAATATGTCATTATAACTAAAGACTTGTAATTGTTGTCTGTATTTTAAAATAAAATCGACAAATAAAATGAGGAAATACGTTACATTTGTTTAATTTTTATGTTGGATTACGACAGATCAATAACTTATGATGGTTTGAAATATGTCCTGATAGTGATTGCCGCATATCGCAAATTATATAACAAATTATATAGTCCCCATATCATCACATTTCTCGAAATTTAATAAGTGAATTTATTATATATTTTGGTGACTAAACGCCAAAATATATTTCAATAAAGTGCTATCTTTCCTTCTTATTCTTCTTTTCAGCCGATGGACGCCGACTGCTAGGTATAGCCCCAAAGATCACCACGATGACCAGTCCTGCGCTGCCCACATTCAAACTTCCGATTCCTCGCAGCCTTCACTATGTCGTCGGTCCGCCTGGTGAGGGGCCTATCCACGCCGCGTCTACCGTCTCGTGGTCTCTACTCGAGAACCCCTCGGCCTCAGCGGCCATCGATCATTGCCACTTCAGTAGAGCAATTCTTCGAGCTAAGACCTAAGATCTCCTCATTTCTGATTCGATCTCGCAGCGTAACTTCGAGCATATACCTCGCCATTGTTCTCTGAGTAACCTTCTTATGAGGCCTCTTGTAAGTGACCTACTTTCTGATCCTTATGTCATTAACGACAACACACATTGCGGTATTTTGGACGAGAAGAGGTTTCAGAGCTTCCCGAACGCTGCCCATCTGAGTAGGAATCAGCGAGTGATCTCTTTTTCGAAGTTAGACTTACCGAGCTGTATGGTTTGTCCCAGGTATATAGAGCTGTCTCCAACTTTGAGCATACCACCTCCAACACCGAAACCCTTTACACGAGAAGAAATAATAAACAAACAGTTAATGTTTGTTTATCTTACAATTTTACGAAATGACCTTCTAACTTTATGCTTGCTCCCCCGTAAAAAATATAATAACAATTTTACTGTGGATGAAATTTATAGATGTTAAAAAGTACTTCTGTTAGCAGTAGCAAGCTCACATTTTCTTCATTCATGTTTCAACTATGCAGAAATGGCACTGTCGGAAGATGTTTAACATCCGTCAGGAAGGAAACTACCGAAGGCGAGTTAGAGAACACTCACTTTATTCTGGGTTCATTACTATGATTTTAAAATACTTATCATTGTGCTATTAATATTCCATTTGATACAAAATCAAAAGGACCAAAATATATAATGAAACAATTAAATATATTTATTCATATACAACATGAATGTGTATCTAATTTACACATCACAGTTGAGGATATTATACCTTGTATTACCATATTCTGCCTGAGTTACGTAAAATAATTGGTACTTATGAAAAACTAAATTGGCACTTTAAGCGGAAGAACTTTTTATGGTAAACTAAAGAAAAGAAGAAGCCTCTTCAATAAAATAAAAACTTGTCTCCTGAAGTAAATACATCAACACAGTAAACAATATTCAAGCACTGATATCCTACTCTTTTAACTAAGTACCTTCATCATTACGGGATGAAATTATTCACAAAAATGAAAAGAAAGAAGGTAAGAACTTAAAGCAAAACATGAATAAACTCATTAAACTATATAAATTAATATGACTAATCAGATAAATTTAACAAATATCTGCATAAGTTAGCATATATAAAACCTTAGAAACAACCTGTATACCAATTTATAATTTTTAAAATATACTACTGAGTTTTTGTTTAAAACAGTACAATTAAGAAAACATTGTTTTTTCATAATCGTAAAATAAATGAATGTTATCATATATTTATTTCCTATCCGAATACCTCGATAAAATATTTGGGTGACCATTATGTCCTTCGCTTTCTAGACCTCCTTTGTAATCTTAAAACATTTTTTGTCGTTTTCACGTTGTCACTACAGTACCAATAGAAAAGGATTGATATATGTAGTTAGAAAAGGATTTAGTCATAATATAATAGAAATTCTTTCTCGTTTTTAGCTATTTCTTCTGCCATTTAATCTTTACAGCTTGTAGAATTTTAATGAAGGCTCTCAGGTTGGCTAACAGAAACGAGTGTAGGATAGAACTAAATTTTAGTTTTGTATTTCGCCGAAACATCTGTGGTACTATATATTAACAAGTTGTGATTGCCACCGGCAGAGAATAAAAGAGTACCTAGTTTACTACAATTATATTACTCTACAGGATTTTTTGAATGGACTTCGTTATTAGGGATCTCTCGTACTCCCTGTCTTGCTGTAGGACAGCGTTTGATATTATTTAATAATTTTTTCGCATTCTTCTCCTTTTATTTTTGTATTCTTCTATCGTTCTTCGTATGATATAACTTTTCTCTTCTTTCATTCTACAATTTGCTATCATTCTTTTTCATACTTATTTACGTTCATTCATCGCCTCACTTCCTTCGGCGCGTTCCTCAAATATCACAGATCTGGGTTATATCTCATTTCTTAACCTTAATTTATATTTATTTTGTGCTATTTTAAATTTTTATTTAATATGCTAATTTATTAGGAATCGTTACATCTCTACAGAATTACTTTATTGCTTAAACGCTAATCTTATTCATTTAAAACGTAAATTAAGCTTAATTCTGTCGTAAGTAGTAAGTCTAATGGAGACATCGCATTTAACATCATCATCATCAACTGTAAGAGCATAGGGTATAGAACGATAATTCTCACTATACCCTCACTAAGGTCCTTGTCGCTTGTCCACGTTGTGGGTGAGCATCCTATGCTGCGCTCACTAATCCGTCGTCTCCTCTCGAGAACTTTAAGACATCAGTGGCTGTTCACCTTGCCAATCAGCTGGGCTACTTCAAATACTTATCTATGGATCTCCGTATTCTTGATTTGTAGAGAAATCCAAAACAACTCGCACGTCATACCTGAAGTGAGACATCACGTTTCACTGACGTTAGTTATCACTGCTATAATGCACAATGATCCTAAGCTTTCGTTTAAAAGCAGTAAGGGATTCATCGCATAGGCATGTTGTTTGTATGATTTTTTTGAATAAATTCTCGAAATTTAGAAAAGATCTGTCGATCGTGGCATACGAACGATTGCAGGATTAATATTTCAAATTGAAATTTTCGAAATGGAAATATTGAAATGGAAGCACGCACTGCATGCGTGATGTTTTAAAGCACATTGCTGCTTGTACAGAACTCGTATCTCAAAATTTACTTATCTGAATGTTTCTATGTGCAAATAAATTAATACATGTAATTTATTTGTAAAATTACCTAATAATGTATTATATATATATATATATATATATATATATATATATATATATATATATATATATATATATATATATATATATATATATGTAGATTATGTATGTTAAAAAACAAGTATTTAAGTGTTAAAAATAATATAGTAAACATTTAAAGTATAATGTTGTAAAAGGTACTAAAAGGAATTTGATAAGGTTATTGTTTAACACATACAGTTAACCTAAATACATTAAATGTGGTTTTGAATGGACTATAAAGATATTATTTTTATAAAGAACTAATTGGCACAAAGACGTTTAGTTAATCATTTCGCTGAACATGTTATGAATAAATAAACATCGGGAGGTTCATTAATTTAGTATTTGCCTTATATATTTTTGATTACCACACAATTACGATATTATAGTTTGTTCCTTAGCTAAAGGATAAAAGCATAAAATAATTTAAAGGACATTTAGGAACGTGTCTTGCAATGACATCATAACCAATCTACCTATAATGTTACCGAAAATGGTCGTTCAGGTTTACGTAAACCATTATGGAACGGAACAAAGCACCAATTCTGTGTTAGTTTACATGTTTTCTAAAAACATGAAATAGCCTTTATGGGACGTATTCTGCTACGGCTAAAACACGCATTATATAAATAGTATATATATATTAAAGCGCAGAAAGGCCATTAAAATCCATGACAGGTGGACGTGGTCGAGTGAGGTTATGAAAATTTAAAAATTAAAGAAATCTGGCGTATGATTCAAAATTTTTGCTGTATTTTCATTATCTTCATCACTTTCTTTACACGATCGGATAATAATAAAGTAGGAAATCAAAATGATTGATACAATATTGAGCGCATCGTCGCTGACGCGATGCGCAGGCGAGCCTTCGATCAAAAACTGTCTCGATTGAAGATGGCTGCATCGCTACCATCGACACGATGCTCCGCTAGTGACTGTCAAGTCACTCTTGATGTTGATTTTGACAGCACGACGACGCGACTGCGCCGTCATATGTAGGTAAGTAAATAATAATTATCAAGTTACTTGGAAAAAATATTTCTACTGGATATATCAGTCTTATTCGAAGTTTTGAGATATGAATGGACCTATGTAATATTAAAACACCTTAAATATTAAAAAATAAATTAATCTTTAGGACAGAGGCAGTACCCTTACATCTCACTAATTTTACATTACGGTAATGTACCTGAGCAAAAATTATTTCAATATCTTACGCATTACCTACCCAGCGAAGTAAGTAATAATGTTGACAAAGAAAACGAACTATTGGTTCGAACGAAAATTTTAATTTGCGCAATACTCGTTGTCTATACATAGAGTAATCGTTGTGTCAAATTACTATTTTTCAAAGAATAGTATGCTTGATTGGACACTAGTTCAGCAAATTGGCGATCTGAAGGGTTTTACGTGGTCAATTGTAGTCAATCGTGGACAATGTCAATTAGAATTTAACAAAAATAGTGCAGTAACAAGGTTTGAAGCAATTATATTAATACGTTGCGATGCGTACCAAAAAAGCTTAGGCAAGTAAGCTATATAAAATATCAAAAAGCATTCCAATATATGTAATATATGTACGTTAATTATCAGAATGTATTTTTTTAGATACTAGCAGATGACCTTTTTGTGTACAGACCGTGGTGCATGTAATCGTTTGCTGTCTCGTATTTAGTAGAAAAACTGTATAATAAACGCGCAAAATACATAGAAGAATTAAATCCACAGCTTTTAAAATAAATTTTGTAGCAGCATATTTCGAACAAAGGAATATGTATAAGTTCAAAAATTAAAACATTAAAGAAAAAACATTTGAAGAATATATTTACTTAAATTACAAATATACGTACAAAAAACATTAGTAAATAGTAGATATATTATTGGTAAAATCTTACTTTGAGAAAAAAGTCGTTCGGCGAATCATACCCACCTGCGACCAATATGTATTACCAATGATGACATAAAGCACCAAAACATAATCATTCAATTTGGGCACACTTAGCAAGTTCTTAGTCGCTCAACGGTTGTGATTACTCTACGAGATAGAATTATGGATGAAATGAAAACCGGGTACGAACAAAACTCGTACCGAACAGATACCTGCAGGGACCTTATGGTTCTGAAGAAGAAATCATGGATCGGGTATCTCAAGGCAGGCCGTCCACCCGCGTGGTGGGCAAACGACCATGAAATATGATAATGATGTAATGAATATACATATTTAGATAAAGGAATCTTTTTAAAACATTTAAGATAAAAGTATAAAATGTTTTAGGTATTATCGAATAAAATAGCAACATTGTAAGAACTGATACGGCAATTGATATTTATCTTATAACGAATAAGTGTGTCTTGGAACGTTTTTATTTTTATTTTAAGCAGATGAAGATAGCAACTTTAATCTCAGGGCCCGGATGTTCAAAAAACCTTTAAACCTTTATAACGTAGGATTATTTCGAATTGTTAATACGGTAATAGTAATATTTAGAGTGAATACTGAATAATTAATAATAGATAATTTAACCTAAGTTGATTACGTCCTACCGACAATCGTACTTGTCTATCCCTACAAATTAATTATTTCATCCGATATTGATAAATTGAATTAATAATGAACTTTATTTATGTAGTTTTCAATTTCATATATTATTCAATTTGGTGATATCAGTTTCTTAAATATAAAAACAAATAATAACATTTTAAATTATAATGACAAAAAAAAATATTTTGCGCATTTTAACTATTCAACCGTGTATAAATTTTGCTTGACTGTTTGTGCATACGAAGCTGAAACGAAAGGCAAATATTCATTTCTCTAAGAACGATAGTGTACTCTTTTGAATACACGTCAACAACAGCGGTCTTCAACGTGCATCTACTTACTCTAAATAATAAAATTAAACTACTTTAACGTATTATTCTGATAGTAACTTTAAAATCTTTAATATAATGTTTTATTTGTCAAACTCTAAAATTACATTCATTTTAGATATTTTCTTTTAGTAACGAAAGGATTTTCTACTTTCGGTTTTATTGATTAGGTAAGCTTAGGCAACTATGAAAAATGATATCGCGTAGATGTTGTAACGTTGCAAGTTAACGTCCCATAAATATAAGTTAAAATTTTAACCAAAAAATATAAACACAAGAAACATCTCATAAATCATAATACAACAAGAAATTGTTCAACCCTTGGCGGGTAACGGTACATCTCAAGTGACGTGGTATCGTGGAAGCGTGCTATTGGTTCAGCGGACCTTTGTTTTTATAACAACTATTCCAATGCGCCCGCGCACCAGCCACAGCAGTTTACATCCATTGCCCGGGAGAAGGACCCTGGCCTCGGTCGCATTCACTATCTAGGTGACGTCTCACTCACCGACGCACTCTCTTTGTGTCGGTTGCGTTCATCAGCTACGTGACATCTCACGCGCCGGGGCCAATTCGAATTTACGTTATAATTTCACGTATTGGTTCTTTTCATTCTCGGAACTACTTTTAAATTCCCGCCACGATCTTTTTATCGCCTCGCACCCCAAAGGGGTAAGTGTTGAACAAATATTATAAAGACATTAATATTAAGTAGCGTTTAGCTGTAGGTTAGAGCTCAACATTTTGTCTGTGTCCATAGTTCCACCATTATGTATTCATTATTACTTTTCGATTTGTTTATTTGTTTATCTCTTCTATTTTTGTTTGTAATGTTTTAAATTTTGTAATTTTTTGTCTCCGTTTTGCCAGTAAACAATCACATCAATTGCTTTCGATTTCTTCCCTTCCTTTATCGCAAGCCATCTTGGGATTTACTGTCAGCGGAGCAAATTGTACATATATCTATATATGTATATTATAACTGTGACATTCATTCACAGGTGCGAGTTTTATACTAAAAATAACCTACGATCATTGAGATTGAATTCATATCACCTTGCACCTGATCGAACACATTCTGTGAACTACCGGCGCTCCCTGCTCTTGACTTGCTGCCGCCTGACCAGTCCTGGAAGATCGTGCGGGGCTGGCTACCTACACCATCAGGGGAGTACCGAGCCGCGATGTAAAATCAGATCAGGCTTTCTGCCCACTACCCATTTTAATTAAATACATCTTTCTTCTGCCACTACCCTTTCCTTTTTAATTATTTTCTCTCATACGACACACTGGCGCCCTTTAACGTGATATTTTAAGGTCTGATTTTGCATTGTAGAGTAGTTGTGTGATTGTTTTTTTATTTAATTAATTTTGTGAAACGTTATATTTGCCTTTTTTGTTGCCTGTAACTGAAGTGTACATCCTTCACTTAAAAAAAACTACTTCACTTTCCAGTTCTTGTTTAGTTTAACATACATTTTGTTCTAATGTTTTAAATTTTTGCCTTCTGCTAGTTTTTCATTGGACCGAACACATTAGTTGCAGTTATACATATTATTTTCATATTTTTCTTTCAGTGTGTTATATTTTTTAATTTTTATACTAGCAAACATAACGTTCGTTAATGAATTTGTAACAGATCGGAGCAGATTCAGTACAGTACTTGTTCAACACCTTCCTTATTGTGGTACATTTATTTTATTTTTATTCTCTCTTTTGCTAAATATTAAAACATAGTAAATATGACGTACCCAATAAAATGTTTATCTTTACAAAAATCCGAATTAGAATATGAGGTAATTATTAGAGGCAGTACTCCCGGTGCTACTATGCAGGAGCTACGGAAACAAATTGCTAAACTGGGCCCTCTTTTTCCCTCTGAGGACATTTTGAAGAATCCATTAGAAAATTCGGAAGATTTGAACGGCGTAAAAGACGTGCTCGCTAAAATAAAGCTTATTCTTGATTCCCCGTTAGATAAGAATGCATTTAACCTTGTGCAGAACTATTTGCACCACCTATATCATAGATTCAATCGCTTAATATTGAATGATGCTACGCAAGATACATATGAAACTTGCATAACTGAGTCTGAGTACCGGGAGCTATATGATCGTTTTAATTCCATCAAAGATACTCCTGTTGTAGACAGATTAGTAGCACCCTTTACTAGTAACAGTCCTGAGCAATCGGCAGCTCAACCAATAAACATAAACGTAACCTGCAATCGAGGCGTAGTTAGTGAACTCGCCAAAATTAGGTTCGACGGTAAAACGTGCGTGCATTCATTTATCCAACGTCTGACCGAATTTAGTAAAAGCAGAAATATTTCTTCATCACAGCTGCTTTTGTTTGCAACTGAATTTTTTTCTGGTGACGCGTTACACTGGTATCATGATCTCCAGGACCAGACTGAGCTTTCCGAATGGGATGAATTAATTGTGCGTCTTAAAGTAGATTTCTATCAACCAGATTATGACTACCGCTTACTGTCAGAGATCCGCGCAAGAACCCAAGGCGAATCGGAAAATATAACTATTTATTTGTCGATAATAACGGTGCTTTTCTCGCTATTGTCGAAAACCTTATCAAATGAGGAAAAGATGGAGATCCTTCTTCATAACATAAGACCGTGTTACGCTAGTACATTAGCTTCGGTCAGAGTATTATCTGATATTGATTCTTTAAGATCTTTATGTCGAAATTACGAAAATATTCAAACACGACTTGCTGGTTTTCGTGAGCCTCCCAAACGTACAGTTGACACTATTGCACCTGGATTTGCGTACAATGGTCAATCATCGTCGAAGTCTCAAAGTTCAAATCAAAATTATAGTAAATATTCTCACAAGAACAATTATAATAAACAGAACGCTACTTGGTACCGGCGTTTTGTCCCTAACTTCAGCTCCATTGCAGGCCTTCTTAATAGATTGACCTTAAGTAAAAAAGAGAATACCGCCATTTACACGAAAGGCCAAAGGCTGATGATGCATTCCAGCGTCTTAAAGATTGTTTAGTTTCGGCCTGTCCTTTCCTGCCCTGACTATGATAAGCCTTTCGAGGTACACACCGATGCCAGCAACTACGGTGTGGGCGCTATGTTCACCCAGACCGTTGACGGTAAGGAGCATCCAATTGCTTACATGAGAAAGTCGTTGTCAGCAGCAGGAAAGAATTATAGCATTACAGAGCGCGAAACATTAGCCGTAGTTAAAGCATTGGAGCATTGGCGGTGTTATTTAGAAAACGGGAATTTCTTCACTGTCTTTACAGACCACAGTGCTTTAAAATGGTTTCTTTCTTTAAATAACCCAACTAGCAGACTGGCTCGTCGACGTTTTAGATTATCTGCGTTCAATTTTGAGTTAAAATATCGTCGTGGCGTTGACAATGTTATCCCGGATGCCCTTTCAAGAGCTGTTCCAATTAGCGCGATTAGTACCACAAATTAATTTTTTAAAATTACTGGCTTATGGTATGAGAACGTTTATAATTCTTGTCTGACCAAACCCTAAAATTTTCCTAATTTTATTATAAAAACAAAGCTCTTTTTAGACTGACTAGGAACGGATTCGTTTTGACTAACATGTCTTCTGAATTTGCATGGAAAGAGGTGATCCCGCTTGAACTGTGGGACAAGGTTATTCACAAAAATCATGCAGAACCCCAAGACGGACATCTTGGTAACGTCCTTGATGATGTCTCACGCACCGACGCACTCTCATTGTGTCGGTTGCGTTCACCAGCTACGAGACGTCTTACACGCCAAGGCCAATTCGAATTATATATCGAAACGTTATAAATTCACGTCTTGGTTCTTTTCATTCTCGGAGCTACTTCTAAAATCACACCACAACCTTTGTATCACCTCGCACCCCAAAGGAGTAAGTGTTGAACAAATATTATAAAGAGATTAATATTAAGTAGCGTTTAACTATAAGCTAGAGCTCAACATTTTGTCTGTGTCCATAGTTCCACCATTATGTATTCATTATTACTTTTCGATTTGTTTATTTGTTTATCTCTTCTATTTTTGTTTACAATGTTTTAAATTTTGTAATTTTTTGTCTCCGTTCTGACAGTAAACAATCACATCAATTGCTTTCGGTTTCTTCCCTTCCTTCATCGCAAGCCATCTTGGGGTTTACAGTCAGCGGAGCAAATTGTACATATATTTATATATGTATATTATAACTGTGACATTTATTCACAGGTGCGAATTTTATACTAAAAATAACCAACGATCAATGAGGTTGAATTTATATCACTTTGCACCGGATCGAACACATTCTGTGAACTACCGGCGCTCCCTGCTCTTGACTTGCTGCCGCCTGACCAGTCCTGGAAGATCGTGCGGGGCTGGCTACCTACACCATCAGGGGAGTACCGAGCCGCGATGTAAAATCAGACCAGGCCTTCTGCCCACTACCCATTTTAATTAAATACATGTATCTTTTGTTGCCGACTTGCTGTTTTCTTTCACCTATCATCTACAGTATAATACGGTACAATGTTTAAAAACAATCATACACACGAGTATAGATTTATTCTGTTATAGAGGTCTCTAAATTTTCTTCTTTAAAAACATTTATAAAATTTCTCTTTGAACAAAACACGATTATTAGAAAGAGTTCTCATGCACCCTAAAATATGGAACTGGATTAATTATTGAAAATGTTTTTTTTTTGCGAAAATTTATTGATTGCCTGTACTGATAGATTACATGAACACAACAGTTTATTGATTTATTTATTCAAAATACTTTTTATACAATTTATGAATAACGACGAACTTAATACCGAAGGCATTCTCTACCAGTTAACCGAGAGGTGATACAAAGATAAATTAATGAAGTCATGTGAAACAAGCTAATTTGTAATCAAATTGAGAGATAAAATAATCACATAAAATACTTAATATAATTATAAATAAATATATCATAACATGTGTATTAACACATAATATTTATATAAATACAATAAATAATAAAATCGAATTATCGTGATGATTTCGTCAGTTTGTCAAGTAATAGCTTTCTAACCTCTGCTTTAAAAGCCCTAAACAGTTCACAATATCGATTAGAAAGCCTCTTTTCATTTTCGTAATACGCCGTAAAGTCACCGCTGTTAGTGCTTGAACAATATCTATTTTATTATTTTTAATTTTTATAATTAAAAGATTTGACGATGTTTTAATATGTTTTATAATATATTTGTATACTATTATAGATAATAATAGTCATTACATATTTATATAAGGTTTTTATCTTAGATGTTGTTTATATGTTTTCTTCCTCTTTTGTGATATTAAGTTATTTCGCATACATTTCATTAAATTATCTTTGCACCGCCCAAACGGTTAACCGGTAGAAGAAAATGACTTCGACGTTAAGTTCGGCGTTATACATATTGTGAAAGTGTTAAAATAAATTACGTTGCTATGGAAACCTTTGTTCCGCACCTTTGGTATGCGCGCGGCGAGACGGGGTGAGTAACGGCCGCTACGTTCTGTCAGTCCGCCGTCAACGCACACGGCATATGCTTATTCACTCGGCCCCGATCTCGTCGCGCTTTTCTAAAGCACGTTGTAGCAAAGTCGGAACTAATGCAGTTGCCAAAAATTTTGCCAACCGAAAATTTATCGACAATCTTTTTAAAACTACAATTAATTTAGATTGGAAACCGTTTACCTGTGTCAACATTTGCAAGTCTTGCATATATATATATTGATTTCAAAAATTTTAAGACTTGATACTCTCCCATTTATTGTTTTGTATTACCTCGTTTAGAATTATAATATGTAAATATTGATAACACTTAATAATTTGAAGTAAAATTTCGTATATTGCTTTGCAGTAACGGTAACAAGATTTTGCTTAATATATTCTGAAATATTCACATCAAACCTTAACATATATGTATTGTCAGTCGAATGTTTTCACTTTGGAATTTACGGTTTCATAAGGGACCGTTAGTTATGAAACTTTGAGGACCCTCGGCACTACCATACAAGCGATAATTGAAATAGTTAATGATTCTTTTATCAATAATTTCTATTTTCTATAAAACTAAAGATCGATAGCGCTATCTCTAATAATTTTTAATGAAGTTATTTATATTTATCTGTGGTTCGTGCCATATCGGCTTGTTATTTACTTTTCATAAAGAGTTATATTTGATTTAATCATAATCAATCTTTAACACTACACTTACCGTTAGGTATAAATTGTATAATTAAAAAAATAATTTGTCAATTTTAATATGTATTTACAAATTATGTGAAAGTGAGTAAATATGTGAATATGAAATTAGAAAAGTGCAATAGAAAAAAAAGAAACTGCCGCCTATCGTTCATATGTATTCAACATCATCATGATCATTTTAGTCCAAGAACGTTCACAGCCGGACATAGGCCTTCTCCACAGATCTCCGATAGAGCAGGCTATTAGCGGCCTGCATCCGACGTTAACAAATCTCTCTATGCATCTTGTACACGTACGTTCTACGCTAAGCTTGTCGGGTGTATATATATATATATGTAAATATATATATATATATATATATATACATATATATATATATATTTATATATATATATATGTTCTATATAATTCATCATGTTTTTTCTTCGCTTCTATTTATTTGAAAGTATAATTATTTTTCAATAAGCCAAATCATTAATAATTTTATACTTGACCAACTATTTAATTAATTATTATTTGAAATGTAGCATAATTATTAAATATATTGTAATAATTGTGCATAATGCGAGCCATTTGGTATTTACATTTACATTACGATATAAATATCAAATTCAGGCTTAATGTGTTCAGTAACACAGCGAAGTTAAGCTCTGCGAAGCGTGTATTTTTAATTACGTTACAATTTGTATTTTGGTTCTGACCTATTTAATATCGAACGTTGGCAAATGTTATTTAAGTGCATATGTTAATTATAGTTGATGGTAAATTAACCCATAAGTAAAACTAAAATATTAATTTTGTCGTTTTTAGATAATTTTATTTCTTATATACGTTTCACCATAATCACTTTAGCTGTACGTCCACTACTGTACAAAGGTCACTCTCAAAGATTTCCAATAGGACTGGTTGGAAGCGGCTTACATCCATCGTCTCCAGATGTAGATGTATACCTTGGGGAAAGTCTTATGCTACACTATGTCCTCGATGTTCATTCCGAAACCGAAAAGGCCGCAGCAGCAATCAGTTCTGAGAGCTGTGGTCTGCCTACAGCCCCTTAAACTTGCCAATCAGTTCACCTATATCGGTTGCTTTTGTCTACGGAACTCCTTATTCATGTTAGAGAAATCCTGAGCAAAAACTTTATGTTACTGATTACACAGGATGAAACAGTCCAAGGATACCCACCCGTTAAGGAGGGAACGAAAGCGACGGACTCCTATAGGATCAAACCCCACGGTCGTCATCGACACCTTTTTCAGACACCACTGGAACGCTCTGGGTAGAGCTAACACTTTGTTACACAAAGTTTTGTATTATAAAAACTGGCGAGCATAAAACTGAAATTTATTTTTAGTAAACATCTTATAGACTGTTTATATATTTAAATTATAATTGCTTAGGACTATTTTAATGATCTGTGACTGATACTGATACAAAATATTCTCGTGTTTTGGGACCTACCCAAGTTATGTCTATTCACTTTGGCAGCTACTTTCCTGCGGTTGTGCCAAAATTTTGTTCATGTAGCAACTTCAGTTGATTTAACGTGAGTTAGAAAAAAATTGTAATTTCAATTTCTTATTTGACCTAGGACCAAAAAACTTAATACTGACAAAAAAAAACGACTTTATTATTTCATACACTGCTAGAGCACCAATAATGTGTTAATGTTTGTGAAATAAATAGTACCCCTCATTTTTTGTAAGATTACATCCTGTCAAACTTGTCATCAAATGTTTGGTAGAAAATAAAGAATACAATTTTTGCTTTTTTTTATATTCCTTAAAATCTACCTCGTGCTTTAAAGAAAATATGAAAAAAAGCCGGATTAGTCGGTGCGCTCTCGACTTTGGCGCTTAAAAACACATTAATATTTTTTTTTCATTCAGAATATCAGAAAATTTCCATTAGAAGTAATTTGATTTTCACAAAATTAAATTGACACACTTAAATAATATAATTTATATTATTAACAACGATGACCCAGTGGTAAGGGGTTGTAGGTTACAGTAGTATGGTTATCAGTTAGCTGGAATCCATTCTAAATAATAACATTTCTCTGAAAAAGCACATCTACTAATTTGTGTGGTAAACATTTAATAATACACACAGCAAAAATTCTTACAATTTATCTACATTCCAATTCCCTATTCTTAGCATTAAAATCTTTGTTGTGAGCTTGCTCTGCCCCGGAAGCCCCTTTAATTAATTAGTGATGTCACCCGATGCTACAACCTCGGCTGTTTCTTATACAATAGTCTTAGTTAGAATTTCGTTCTTCCAAAACAAATTTCGCTTGCAGATATTTTTGTACGTATTCTTTAAAATTATATGATTTTGTCCTAATTTCCCTAATAATTATTATTACAATTTCTATAACGGATGATAAAATTGCAAATTACTTACCACAAAAATAACATTATCGTATTCAAAATATTTACATTGAAGCGAAAAAAATATGTACCCGAGAATGAATGAAAAGTAAAATGTTAAGTATGCAAAAAAGAGCAAAAATTTCTCATTCAGGTCAAGTGATGTCACCCTTTTAATGTTTCATTCTGCGCTTACGTCAAATCCGTGCCCGGCATCTGTACCTGATTTCCATAATTTTTTATTAATCCTATAGTAGGATTATTTGTATGAAATCTGTGCTGATTTTAGACGAATATAAATTGACGACGATTAGTGAAAATATTACGCGTAATATGTATCCTCATTGTAAAATATACGAAAACCTGTTATAAACATTTATAATGAATATTTTATAATTATAGATACACTTTAAAAAAAAACTCAGAAAATACATCCAAATACAAAAACCAATACAAAGTAACTTCAGCTTTAAAGAGTCAAATTACAGATTCATAAGTCGACATTTTGTTTATTCTTCATTCATTTTAAAAACTCAGTAACAAAGAGTCACACAATTAAGAAAAAAAAAACAACTCATGCATTGTAACAACTGTAAGTGCCTATCGACAGATAATTGTTCCGTCCCCATTGTACTCGACCTGTGAATTTACAATACAGCAACTGGTTTATGCAAACTTTTAATTGAAGTCTACTACTTAAAACAGCATATTCATTGTTAGAAATTAGTTAAATTGATTATATGATCTTTAATTACATCCTTTAAATATGCAGCTGGAAATGGTATTAACTCCTTTTGGTTTCGTTTATTAAGTAGACCCTGCGTTGTTTAAATTTTAAATGTTATATGTAAAAAATATTTTGTCCGTTATTTCTGCAAGTTAACCAGAAGTTTTGTTGCGTCTTAGCTTGATCCTTCAACGTAATTATAAAATTCTAAAAAAATATGTCTCTAGGACATAAATGGAAAGTTTTGAAAATACAACGACGCGTGATTTTGTATGTTAAATTTAAAAGTAGCGGCCTGTTATGGCATTGAGTTTACATATTTCAACATTTTATGATATTAAGAATAAACCTATGTAACCTCTAAAATAACCTACCCTTATTTCTAAAATTAAATTAAAATTTATTAATTCTGTATTTACGAGCTACTTTTTAAATACGCAACTCTTAATAATATTTTAAATAAAAATGGAAAGAAGAAAGTAAAAAAAAATCCTATCTCTCCCATTTTCTCTTATTGGTTTTGTTATAAACAAGACAAAAGTAATATTATCACATGAGCTTTTAATTTTGCAAAAGCTAATACAAATATTTTTTTTACCTTTTAATTATTGTAAAGTTAATATTATTTATTTTTACTTATATATTCTAGTCTAGTCTCCTACTAGATGGATCGATGACATAGTCAAGGTTATGGAAAGTCGCTTGATGTCGCATGACCGGTCATCCTGGCAATCTTCGGGCTGGCAATATTAATTTGTTAATTCAGGTATTGTCGTTTATCAAAAGTAAAATGAGGTAAGTGTATAAACTTTGACAATAAATTGCAGTGACTGCTTATCAAGCTAATACTTTTGTATGAGAGAAATATGGAGAGAAACATTATTAACAGCTTTGAATACTTTGTGAATAACCAGAAATTTGCAATAACTTTACTAAATGTTCTTCTTTTTTTTTGTAAGTGGACGTATTTCTAACACATACAAAACGTTCAAGGATTACGACAATATACTGGTGACCGCAACAAACTACACTCGCAGTGCTTAATAAGTCAAGTATTGACGAAAGGCACAAATACCGAGACTCAACTGAAACTGCGCTGACTTCTAAAACATTCGCCCGCTGTTATGTATTGTATTTCATATCAGATTACTCAATTTAAAAATAAACACAAATTATTATACTATATTGAAAACTTATAAGTATTGTTAGGAGGATTATATTTCTGTAACGGAATTAATATTTATAAAATTGGCTACAATTCTTCATCGGTTTTACGAAAGTATTTATATTTTTGGACAATTCTATTAACTCATATCCTGATCCAGATGCCAAGCAATGAATAGTTGACATTTTAGATTGAGCCTTTCTTAAGAGTTTTTTTTTTTAATTCTGAAGGGCATGTTTTAGAAATGTTACTACTACGCAATACGTTAAGGAGATAAATTAAAAACTTAACCCCGATTATCGTAATCTTTTTATTAACAATAAAATTAATCATGTGCGATACATATTTGAATTTCCAATTTACTCACAATCCATCTTCGAAGAGATTTTCGTTAAATTCCAGCTTTAAAACTACGTATTCTCCGCACTTCGAAACCATTGTTTATTATAAATGTAAACACAACACCTTTGTGTTTGGCAAAAAATTATGTCAAATGGTTTTGGTCACCTGCCATAAACAGGAAATTTTAGCTGTCTGCCATCCGTATTCCAAAGAATCAAATACCTAGACAGTAATAAGATAAAAAGCATTTGCGTTTTCGTTTAGTTATATTTAATTGCAGAATGCACTTCTCTTATCAATTTATAATCGAGAAATATGTAAGAAGAAAAATTTATGGAATATATGTAACAATAAATAAATTTTTATTTACAGATAAAAATTGTATCCCCTATCTATTTTATTTTTGGGCGTTAAGGAAACAAGATTAAATAATTAATATCAATTAATGAAATTATTACTAAATTTTCAAAATTAAAACAAGTTATTAGATCACGAATGTTTTTGAACAGGGTATGCTTACATGAACTAAACATAAAGCGTTAGTTTAACAAACTGTTAACAAAATCTATACGTGAAATGAAAAACAAAGCCGTCGTCGAAACTCGATCCTATCCTCCGCACACGTCCAGTCGGATCACTCGTGGCACATAAAAAATGTTCCATTGAAAAACATTAGCTTATAAATACGTATCGTAGACAGTATTTACAATTTACTATTTATTAAATTACTTTATTCGTTCTTACATCTTGGTACGATTTTTATATATTTAAAAGAGATCGTTATATACATACATAAATAGATATAAAACAAGTAAACAAATGAACATTTTCATAAGCTTTAACAATAAATATTACTTATATGCGAAAACGTTGCGTAACAAGATAAACAAATTATTGATAATTTATAAAGAATTTAAGTATAAAATACTCACCAGTTACTTGTTTAATGTTTTCATATTAATACATTTTTATCTACTTAAACTTTATTTTGGCAGTAGTGGTTTTTTTAAAATTTACCAAACTGATTTAAGTACCTATCAGTTTTAAGCTACCTTTCTTAATATATATACGTAGGTAATAATAAAAGTTTTATATAACAAATTACAACTTACTATGGTCGTTTTATTTGTCAGAATAACCGATTCCGAAATTACTAACAATTTATTTGATTTTAGAATATACACGGAATAATATATCAAATTTGTTCGAGAAAGTTCTACCTTTTCCATAATTTGATGTGTTATAAACATGGGGAAATTTGTTGGTAATTTACAAGGACCAGAATGTATGTATTTCTGAAGTCATCCAGAAGTTAACTATAATTAAAGCTCAAATTTAGTAGATAAGAAAGTACTTGTTCATTTGTGTAGTGTAAACATTCAACAAAAATTCCGATGCTTGTCTTTGGCATTGGTATTTGGCACATAATATATTATACACATACATTTAAGGTGACCCATAAGAGTCCATGCACACAAAGTTACTGTAACTGTTACACACAACATAGTAAAACTACCGCAAGATGACAACATAATACAATATACACAAGTAGTCCAACCTTCACAATACCTTAGCATTACAAACGACAAGAGCATCGTCGTCGCCGTAAACACGGGCTATGTACAACAATTATATTATGTAAAAATGTAGGAGACATCCTAATGTGCAACGCACAAAACAACCACGTTATATAAACGGAGACCTTGCACTCGCACGCAACACTCCACACTCCGATACTTAACCATATAAGATTTAAAGATAATATTGTCTGGGCAAAATCTCACTCCACGAACACTCGACAATTATTAGCGAGCCGTATATACTAGGTATATGTATATAAATTTTGATAAAGTTAATTCGTATTTAAATATTATTAATTCATCATAAAAACACTTGGAGTCTTTCGAGCGTTCACAACTTTCGTTAGGTTTGATATTTAGCACTGCGTGTGCTATTCACGATCATTCACGTCGACGCCAACGATTGCGTCGGTAATCGTCCCTTGTGTTAGTACACTGCGGAGAGGCGCGGCATGGGTAAGGGCGAAAACACACGACGAGGTCGCGATTCACGCGATGCTGTGGAGGCGCGTCGTTAAATGATGCTCTCGCGGTTCCGCTCATTTTCCTCTTGTGAACTCAACGAGCTTCCCCCACAGATTTGCATCTCTATTTCTTGCAACCTGTTATAACAGTACAAAAATTAATCGCCATTGTTTCTCATGTCATTTTTTACTTACTGCATTATTATATATAACGTACATTACATTACTTTCTACCACAATGTAAAATAATAGTTAAAACGATAACCTTAAAAATTATTAGTTACAAAATAAAACCTTATCATTATTCAACAGGCGTAGTTCAATGGCGTTATTCCATATTCGTCAGAAAAAATCTCTCTATCAATGAAGTTTTTTTTTTAAAGCTGATTAATAGTATGTATTGTTTTGAAATATTCCAAATGCCAAAAAAACACAAAGCCGATATTAACAATGGTACAAAGTATATTTCACCCTACGGGTTTGGTATCTTGATATTTTTTTGTTTTCATTCTTAGCATTTTTCACAACTTTTTCATTCGCATGTTGTTTAATTAATAAAGAAACGTTAATATCAATAAATACGTGAACAAATAAGGAATCGATGATATTAATATTAACCTCTGGTCGACTTCCCATTGTTGTTGACTGAGTTTTGCGGACATCGCTGCATTTTCCGTCTCTACCGTGTAAAGACGTTCCCGTAACCGTTTGATCTCGCATTCGAGCACTTCATGGGAGTCGAGCAGTACGCGAGGTGCAGTGCTGCCCGCTGCGACGCTGCCCCCGCCGGCTGCGCTGCTGCGAGCGCTCGAAGCACATGACGCAACTGGCGACGCTACTCGAAGCGGGCTTACTGACGAACTGGTAATATTTTTATTATTAATATATTCTTAACGTTTTTTTATTTATGTATTAAGACATTTTTATTACGGCTATATGATAAGCTATGTATTAATTCTTACTCGCATTTGCTCTCTCGCAAAACACGAAACAATGCAAAAGTAAATAAATATCCAAAGAACTATTATCGATCCGAGATAAAATATGTCTTAGGTAGTGTATTTATTACTTTAAAACTAATAATAATTTAAAACCAATTAGATTTTACGTAATTTTTAATATTCTAAATAAAGTAAGATATTTCAAAAAGATAAACGGGCTACTTGCACACTTCACCTTAAGGAGTTTTATATCGCCAGAATATGATTCACAAGAACGGTATTTACATTAATTCTGCCTTTTAAACACAATCGTTTGCATAAAACTGATTACCTTAAAATAATTAATAGTTTCAGCGTAGTAGTAAAACGGAGCATCAAAAACGATTGTTATAATTGCTATAGACAAGACGTCTTTTAAAAGATTAAAAAAAAGACAAATATTATGAGATCATACATTATTTGGAAATATTTGTTATTTTGCAACAACCACTTATTTCTTATTTTATTTTATTTCTGAAGCATATTAGTTAATAAAGAAAAATCAAATTTACTTGCTACTATTGCGAAGACGTAAATTTGTAAAATAAAAATTGTTACTTTAAGTGACAAGCAATGGGAAAATAAAAAAGATATTCCGAAAGGAGACGATCTCACTAGCTAACTGAATTATTTTAACTCGTGACCACTCTTTGTTAGTCTTTTTATGGACAATCGTGAATTTTCAAGTATCGGTCACATAAATTTTCAATATTTACATACCTATAAAGCTGGTCCCGATAAGAAGGCGGGTGTGAAGAGTGCAAAGGAGGCGGCAAAGGAGCGGGCGGCAGCTGCATTTCTTCTATAGGGATGCGACCACTCGTCTCTACCAATCCTGGTGTGGATTGACACCGTCCCATTGCAACTTGAATATAATTTGAATCAATATAACATAACAAATCCACTTAAGCCTATAAGCACGTCGAAATCCATCTTGTATATATTTTGCTTATTATGTTTAAAGCGCCTATTATTGCGATACGCAAAATTGATACATATTAAGTTATTAAAGACCTATCACTATATCTCTGGTACCGATATAAACATAGAGACATGAAATTTGATATGAATATTTCTACGGTCTAACAGAGCTCAGCTAGAAACATATTTTTCGAAATTTCATCCTCAATTTTGAATCCCTTTCTCACCCTGAGAAAGGGATTCAAAATTTAATATTTTATGCTGGGTTACATATATATATTTTTTTGTATTTTAAGTCGCTATTTAAATATTGTATGGACGATTTTGTTAAGTTCGTTGGAAGAAGATCGGCCGCAGGCCGCTTCCAACCGGTCCTATTCAATACCTAAGGCTTAAACGATGACGATGAAGGATCAAATTATTTATATACCATACCAACGGTCTCTAGAAGTTATAATAGCTGTTAATGAATACGTATCACATTGATTAATAATGTCAATTATGCATACCGCTGTTATAAGTGCTTTTCATTAAAGTATGAGTAATTACCTTTTTCTAATGGAGCCTTCTTATACTTCTCAAGTCTTTTGACGGCGATCGCTTCGAGACGAACTCGGGCTGCGGGATACTCCTTGAGCACATCCCACATGTCCTTCTTGCTGAGCACGAACAGGTCCGAGTAGCCCACCGATCGCACCGACGCTGTCCGCCGGTTGCCTGTCGACGTGTCATCCACACACTCCGTGCCAACCGGTGCTCGGCTCTGTTATCTCATGCAATGTTCCAACTTCACGAATGTTTCCAATTACAAATTGTGAAATAAATTTAATTGACTCGTTAAGCCGGAACAATGCATAACTGTAGGAAGAAATGCCGAAAGCACCTGTTGTAAGTAAGAGAGGATGGATTATTTGTTTAATTACAGATAAGCTCAGGAGACAAACAATAGCATGAACTAATCTTATGTAAACGAGATAAAATCTGTAGGTAATGGAATAATAAAATTTTTAAAATACAATACTCAATCCTTGAATAACTAAAAAAGCCACCTCTATCGAACTGTTAGTATGTGCTCAATTACATAGACAAAGCGTTCCAGTTAAAAATAGTAATGAAAACATCTTACCACAAAGTTACTAAGCATCACTACTATTATAATGCCCCTGTTTCAACGACCACAAGAAAAAAAACTAAAACCAGTGTGATAACTTAGGTGACAGTACGACTAAAGACCTTAAATATAATTCTGTAAATATAACTCGTAACAATACCATCGGTATATCATGCACCAAGAAGTCACGCCAAATATATGAATAAATCGGGGAGGATGCAAAGCGATCGGGGACACTGCCTTCAATACAACCAAAGGAGATGGAAGAATGCAAAGAAAACATGACCTTGAACGCTAATACTTCCGATAGAAGTCTAAACTAGAAGCTACTCAAATGTAAATAAATCATATAAACTCTATAGCTTACCGTTCATTATAATGATGTAGAAAACAAAATATCTACAACTTCATTAAGCATGAAAAGGAGACTAGATAAAATGGAAAATAATAACTCTACAATGCAAATAGCTTTCATAAAAAATAATAAAATGTAAAAGCGTTCCCTAGTAAATTTCATAAGAATACATGTTAGCGCAAGTTTATCCCACTTTACTACTTTTGAGAACCATCTCAATAGTAATAGGCAGGCAGCTAGAGCGTTAACAATAGTTCATGTATGATGTCCCAGAACCTGTTGGAAGCGTCGCGGCCGCTCCCTCGGCCTGACTGCAGCGTCTCCTCGAACCGTTTGCGTTTGCTTTTCAAGACTTTTCAAGAAATAAATAGAATAATAATGGCGTGGCGTCTCGGGCCGTGGCGATATTTACCAAGTTGTTTACCTGCCGTGCCCATGTTCAGAATGGAAATTTCGCCAAAATAAGAACCCGCTTTGAGTGTTGCCAACACCGTCTTTCCGTTGTCCCCTACCACCTGGAGTTTGCCTCGATTCACTATGTACATTTCCTTCCCCACTTCACCTGAGAACAATTCCACATCAACAAGTCATGTTGATCAAGTCATACATATCGTTGGGGAAAGCCTAGATTATAGACGGCAAATGGCCGAAATTATGATGATGATAATAAAGTCATCTTTTCATCTTTTATCCCTTTATTATATATGTAGTTGCACTAATTTGATCAAATTAGTTGCCATTTAGAATTTAAATTAATATTTACATCGCATAATAATAGAAGTAGTAAAAACTTTTGTTTTTAATTTAATTACCTTTTCTGCAAATATAATCGCCGGGCGAGAAGAGAACTGGACGAAGTCTAAGAACCAACTCGCACAGAAACCCCGCCTCTGTGTTTTGAAAAATCTCCACCCTTTAAAAAAAACATCTTTAGAATCTATGTACAATATCAGATACAAAAATATATAAATTATATCATCTATTAAAATAAATGTACAAGTTTATTTTCACACCTTGGAATTTAATAATATTGCTCGAGTAAAAAACATCTACGTAAATAATTATGAAGTAGACACCATTTTTTTTCTTTAATTAGTTTTTTCAGAACATTATTATAAAATTCCTAACCACGTTAGCAAGTTATGTCCATATTAAAATAAATATTTTAATAATCAATGTTCGAATATTGTTTTTTGTTTTTCTTTTCTAAGTTATTATCAAAAAATGCTTCAAAACTAAACAACATAATATTACAAAATCAATTTAACAAAAAATAAAGCACACAAATGAAAATAGGGAAGAAATAAAAGCACGAAATAGGATTCGGAATATTACGGATCGTATAAACGAACGCTTCTGCATTATTCATAGCCGTAAAAAGTGAATGTTTCTGTTTTTAATTATACAACACGGGATATTAAGCCTGAACTGTCACTCCTACGCTGCATTAATTAGGATTGTGCCTCAGCTCGTGGCGTTTAGTAGCTACAGTCGCAATTTAGTAAAAACGTAATTTTATGATTCGGAGTATGTATTTGAAATCTTTTTAAGGTATCCAAACTTGCTTAAGTTTAAATATAATACAAATTATTTGACCTCATTTATCATAATCATTTGCGATAATTCTTAATGAATTAAACAAACGATTACTGTAATTTTAGATATAGTAATGTAATGTACCATAATTATAAACAACTGCGAGAATTCTTAGGGTATTATTTGTGTTTTTATTTATTTTAATAAATATAAAAGGTACTAAGTGTAACGGGATTGCAGAAACAACCGATGAAATAAAAGAATTATATAAAACGGTCTTTACGAAACAGGGTGTAATTGTGTGGCTTCCTTCTTAATTTTGTATACAAAACTTGAGTTTGTCGATAAGGGTAACCGGTTTATGCAAGATCATTTCTTGGGAACAGAGCACAATTTGAGGCGCATTAGTAATAAGATTGTTGCGTATCGTACTTGCCACTTTCATTTACTTATATTAAGAAAACCTTTAAGTTACATTCTTATTCTGTTCTATTCTATTGTCTTATGTTCAAATTCTAACAAGAAGTTAAGAACACAGTTTAGACACCGTGCAATATATTATGATGTTAAATTATGTATTGTTACCTAGAAAAAGACCCAAGTTTTAAAAGAAAACAATTTGAAATCTGCAAACGTGTTATGGTGAAATTGTACCATGACGTAGGTAATTACAAACAGCATTTACTTAAACGCAAATAACATTCCATCACAGTGTCTAAACAAAATAAAAACAGCAAAGAAAAATTACTTATAAATTACGAGATGAAACGTAATAAAAGAATACAGAAAATTTTAAAAGAACAACTTTTGTGAAAAACAAACCTCTTCAACGTGTCAAGATGGACGTTGATGGCAATTTCCGCCTTGAGTTTGTCGGGGAGGCAGGAGACAGCCTTTTCCTCGTCGGAGCACTTTTGAGTCAGCCAGAGATAATCGAACCATTTTATCACTTTCACTTGTAGATGCGTTGGTACCCTTCTCATTCGCATATATGTTTTCACTCCGTCAAGTTTTGCTGCAACAATACGTATCTAATGAAATAAAACTAAACTAAATAGCAACTTTTACTAACCCATATTACTTTTTGGAAGTTTTAATGACTTTATATTTTTCTTGTTTATGATACGTGTACAATAAATATAATTTAACTGTAATAAAGCAAATATTATATATAAATGTGTGTGTGTGTGTGTTTGTGTGTACATAATATGTATATGTAATGTATAACATATTTGTCAACAATATATACTGTATATATTTTACGGTTACGTTATGTTACGTTACAAGTATGGCATATGTATATATATATATATATATATATATATATATATATATATATATATATATATATTTATACATATACATATACATATACATATACATATATTACAGATATTTCTCCATTCCTATCGGAATGCTACAGGCCTGTATACATATATGCTTTCCATATATGTTAAACATAAAGGCAAGAACAATTGATAATCCAAATTTTTTATTTCTTTAAATTATTGTTTTAATGGCTTTAATTCTAGAGGACTTTCATCTGGATCCCTAATAAAAAGATCTTCATTGAATACCAGTACAAAAGAGTAAATTAACACTGACATTATAAGTAGTATAATAGTAAACTAACTATATATATATAATCTATATAATATAGACATGTATGTTATAGACCGTTAACACGTCAGTCGCTATTTACTGGTACCAAATATTACTTAGGTCAGAACTAATGATCATTTTTCAGAATAGGGAACCCGCTTGATAACGAGTGAACCTTGTCATTGTCAATTACGCTTTTTTATTACTATTTTGATCTGTTAACGCTACAGACAAGTGTAAAATGTCTTTATTCAATACTATGGAAATCACAGATGCCAATTTTAACAAGATTTTCTAAATACAAATATTTAATAATGTGCATATAAGTCACTTATATATACTAAGTGACTTATATGGGTATTTGGTTACAAATGTAATAGCTTTAAAAGGGTGAATAGCTCTTTTGTCAGCAAAGCTTGAAAGCTTTTTCACATGTTTTCAATCACTACGTATAAAGTGGTCACTGTGAAATATGTTACATTAGTTTGTGGTGGAGTTCGAGAGGAGTGGGAGTTCGAGTGGAGTGGAGTTTAAGAGGTTCGGCAGCCAATATTAGAGACTAACGAGCTGGAGTACAAAAATTAAAACGCTTGGATGAAAGATTGGCAGTTTATTTTTAAAAGTCATTCGTATTATTTGTCATGCGAATGAAATAATTTTTACATAAAACTTTCACCGCTCATTTGTACATATTAAACATTGATTCAAAATGAATATAAGATAGTCTTTAATTCAATATTCCATTATTGAACAAGCACTAAAGATTTAATAAAAATTCACAAACAACAACACACATGTCACTTGACGCCGTTCGCCATTATTATATTTCATAATATTTTTGGGGTGAGACGCGGTTTTGACAACCGCCTATAAATCATACGCCGCGCGTCCTTACATTTTGCGCATGCGTAGACCGATGCATTGACAGATAAGCGCAAGCGTTTTGACTACTGTGATTATTTCGCGACAAATTTATTTACTTGAGGCCCCTAACTTCTGTACAGAATCTGCACAGATAGATGATAAATAATAATTAATTTTAATATTCAGTAATTGTAATTTTTGGAACATTTATTCTTATTATATCATCATGACGATATACATATATGAATTATAATAACATTAATTTTTAGATAGTATTCTTTAGTTTAATTGATAGCAAAAAAGCTACACATTTACCCTTTCAAAAATTTTACATCTGTTTCCTATTACTCTGTATAAAGAGCCCTATCGAAATATTCATATCATAACAATGAATTCAGTCTAGAAAATAACGTCATTAAAATCGATTCAACACGCTTCTTCCATAAAGGCAAAATCTGTGGATGCTTTCAACTGCTTTTTATTAATATTGCTAAATGTGTTAAGTGAATTATATATATATATATATATATATATATATATATATATATATATATATATATATATATATATATATATATATCGATAATAGATTTTTTTTAAATTGAAAGAAATTAGTGTTATTCCCAAAATTGACTATTAATAATATTGATTAGACCGGTATTCGTTATTGCACTTTTATTTGTTATTAAGTAAAGTAAATGATTTAAATCGCATCATACTATGGATACAGTATATGTTTTAAGCGAGCGACGAATCTCGACACGCTCTATTATGCCTACTTAAATGGATCTAAAACTGTCTGTTCGTGTATCTTACCCCGTATATGATCATCGTAAGCAAACCGTATAATGCATAGTTTTTGTAATAAAATAAATGAAAATATGGCCGACATTTATGCCACTCTACTACATACATCAGGCGTAGAGTCGTTTAGATAGCTTGGACGACTGCCGCTAATATACAAGTAGATTTAAATTTTTTAATTCTCTACATAGCGATACAATGTTTTGCAGCCAGTTCCAATTATTAAACAGAATGAAGAATTAAGATTGTAATTAATCAGTTTAACTTAAATTTTATTACTTATGCGTATCTATTATAAAACCATAATTGTTTGAAAAGTAATCATAGATTAAATTAACAACTGATGTATAAGTCTCAGACAAACTAGTACCGTCATAACATATTTCGTTACCAAGTTGCACCAATTTCACTTAGCACGATGACGTCTGAATTCTAACATTAAGTAAATCTTGCTTAATCTTGACTGTCGTCGCATATAAATTAATTCTAGTTTAAGCGCCTTATGTCAAGTACGCTACACTTAATATCGTGTACGTCACAGAACTTATAATGAATTTTGCTTCAAATTGTAATAATTCACATAAATACGATATTTTTTTAAATATATAGACGAACACAAATGCAAGTGTAAAACGTAATACAGTTTTAGTAAAACTAAATCATAGAGTATAAAGATTATTAGTCATAAAAACCAGTAAAACAATATCTGTGTTTTCCTCGTGCTCGTGAGCGCAAAGAAAGCTTATTGCGGATGTAACTCAATAATGAATTATATAAAAATTCCTTAAACTAAAATATACAACATTTTGTTCGGTGACATCACATAACCAGCAAGCTTGCTCACATATAATCATCGTCATTTCAACCGCAGAACGTCTATTGTTAGATATAGGCCTTCCTTAATGTTACCGCCTTCAGAAGACGCTGAATGAAAGCGCTTTCAACCAGTCATATGGGAAACTTGCGGGGGAGGCCAATGTCTACGTTCGCAAAACCAAAAAAATTGACATTTAATCAGTTACGTTAACATTTTAAAGCGACAAACATTTAATAAAACTTGGGCGTGTTGTTTCTACAATGAAATAAATAGTGTGGTTATCAATGGGAAAAGCTTTTTCACGAATAACATACGCGTTAATTAAGCATGAGAAAGTCAACAATGCACGAACTGGGTCTCACTCCGTTCTGATGCATAAAAGGATTTCAGTTCAGAAATTTACAGGCGTATTTATCATTTACATGTTTAATTACGCATTTTTATGCCACTAAATGAGTACACTAAGTTACGGTTCGAAAAATAAATTTAAAGATTTAAAATTAAAAAAACCTTTATCATCTATTACAAAAATAAATAAAAATAAGTACGTAAGACAACTTTTCACATTGGCGAACAAGTAAGGATATGTTTACATGGTAGTAAAGTGTCAGTTTACATTTGTTATTTGCACGATGCGGTCGCGTTTTTTGCTCTTATATAGATTGTTCCTATTACCCAGACTTTGTACCGTTTTCTGTTTAGCTTGAGATTTGGCATGTTCTCGCATTGTTTCCTATCTAATCTTCGACTTCATCTATGTGTTTTTCGAACAACTATGGTAAGTACATACGTAAACACAGCAACAAAGAGTCTACGTGGCAAACCTTATAAAACGTATCCACGTAAACACATCTATAAGTTTTTACAAATTTCGACCGCTACTAATATTTTATGTTATTTGATTTACTGTTGAGGCTTTGTACTGTATCCTATCGGTATTAAATCAATTTCTTGTACATTTAAAAATAAATTACAGTAATTATTCCCTTTGTATTCTCGTAAAAATATGTATAGTTTAAGCTAATTAATGGTAAATAATTCGTAATCAATTGAGATGGACTATAATTAGGCATAATATTTAAAAACCTAGTATTTATGGCGGTATCTTGAATTAAGTGTACAGCTATTTATGTATATTAGCTACCACTATATCACCTTTCAGATGTCGCATGACACTAAACTTTATTATATAGGTAAGATTTTTAAAACATTCAAAAGTTTCATAACTTAAGAAGGTTAATAACAAACGAGTATTTTATTTATGCTGTCTCACTAAAACAAGTAATTCGTTCCCTCGCATCTGGCAACAGAGAATTATTATTGCAGATGTTTCGAGTAATTTAATCTCGCCCTCACACAAACTCACTGCTGTCTGCGCGAAACATCAAGTTAGAGCATGCCGGAAATAAGCAGTGTTAGACTTGTACTAGTATCTTCATACAGTAAATAATGCACAAAATTTTCTTTACGTTAACAAGTTTCTGCAATATTACGCAACAGTAAGCTTACGTAATGTTGATTTACGAACGTGTCTAGAAACCTTTTTTACGAATTAATTTTTATGGACCACAAAGTTACATTTTTAAGTAAGCAAAAGCACTTCTGTGCTACTGTCGCGATGCAAAGTTTTTCAAGCTTCTGCATAACATTAATAGTATATTCCTGTCCATTGTTAGAAATCCCTAAAATTTTTAAACTGTGCAAAGACTTTTCTATATCCCGAAATAGATAAAAATATTCAGAAAAAAAATTTCGCTTACATACCAAAAAAATATGAAACGACCAATTGATATTAAACGTATATGGGTAAAGAGTTAAAAATGACAAATTCTTAGCAGCATCGCGAGGGTCTTTTGCAAAAAAGATCTTCACCATCACAAAGGAAAGGAAAAATATATGTAAGTAAAAATAACCAAAAACATGAACAAAATCTGACCAATTCTTAAATTATGTTTCATAACATATTGACGACTAAAACTGGCAGCAGGCAGTCTACAGAGCGCGCAGAACAGATGGTCGCGGGGGCCTCAATATTTTGAAGTAGTGTGAAGCAGTGTAGAACTCCCACAATGAGCAAACGATCAAGGAGCAGAGCCTTCTTACGGTCTTTGGAAGACGCTGTACGGTGGCCGCTTTCAACTGGTCCTATTGAAAATTTAAGAGAGGGCCTATGTCCTGCTGTAGACGTTTTACGACTGAAGAGATGAGAATGAATAGTGAATATTAATAATATTTCCGAAATATTAATCTCTGAAATGTTTAGATTTTATCTAAGTTTTTGAAGAACATGAAAATAAGTGCGGTGCGCTAGAATAATCATGATGACATATTTAAATCTACCATTCCTTTTAAGTTTTCAAATATTTATTGTAAACATTAACATTTGCGCCAGTAGGCCCAAACGAATCTTCACACAAACCACAAATATAGTGAGATAGTAGCTTAAGGGTATAATATAAAATTCAACGTCTGACAACACGACTTTGTCCGTACGTACAAAGCAAGCACTAGTAACCACGTTGATTGCATACATGGAACACAACTCGTCCAACAATTTGAATATAAACTAGGTGGTTACTGCTAGATCGGCTGATCCGCGCCATGTTTACATTCCGCTTGCCTCCGCCGACAATTTCTCTTCACAATATGTTCGATGCACGTCGTAGTTAGCTACTATTCGATCCAGAATTGATTAACATACCGAACGTCGTTTTGCTAATCTATTTTCAAATTGAAACATTTACAAAGAGATTGCACGTGAACGTATCGTTCATGACAAGATTTAAAAAAAAACCTTCGATGTGATTACTATTAAATATTTTCCTTGTATTGTAAGATACCTGAAAATTTTCTACATTATCATTTTCAACAGGACCAATTGGAAACGACCTGCATTTGGCATGGACCTTATGGGTGGACGTTAGTGATTTTTATATTCTATTTTACAGCAAAGAGTTATAAAATTTAATTGAATCATTAAAAATAATTTAGAAGGCACAATAAAAACATGGAATATTAAGATTTAAGAATACAACATTTTATTGACATCAATAAATCAATTTTATTAACCATTATGATTGTTTTACTCACTTTTCATAATAAATATTTAATTTATCTAATTCTCAGTCAGATTCTCTCTCGCCTCGATTAATTTCTTTGTGAAATTCAAGTAAAGGATTTAAGCTGCGATACTTTAAGTAAATTAATAAACTCTTTTACTTACCCTTCTTGTTTAAAACAAATCCAAAATAAATAATTTCACTGCTAATTTCATTACTCTTGTACACGTGATTCGATAGGCCAATGAACATCATTATTCTTACTTTTCTAATAATAATTTTTGTAATATTTATATATTGCTGTGTTGCATTGCTTATGTGTATTTAAAAAGGTGTGTATGTCTATCTGTTTATATTCAAAATATACATAATCAAAAACTATACATCCAATCGCCTTTTCTATGTATATATGTATATGGTTCTGGATGCTCCCGATACAGTTTACAAAAATTTTTTGTAACAAAAATTGATTTTGTAATATTTGTTAAGTGTCACATTTGTAACTATGAATAACTTAAAAAATCAGTTTTTATGTGATGTTACAATCAAATGACGTACACATTATCTATGGATAATTTTGCTAATTTTCATTTTGATGTCATGTTACATCAAGTCACATCAAGTCTTTGACAGCCAGGGACGTGTATTTAAAATTAATTATTTTTTACTATTTATTCCTGCAGTATTGGTACGGCCACTAGTTATCGGCATAACGTATTGTTAATAGAAAAAAAATAAAATTTTGATCACTTTTTATGGAGGGATTGGAAATAGTCGTATATGTCTATAGTCTATAACCAATCACTTTCTAGATTGATGTCGTCATCATCATTATCATTTCTGCCATAAGATATCCACTGTTGGACGTGGAGCCCCCATGAGATGTTTAATAGGACCGGTAGAAAGCTGTATGTCTTCCAACAACCGCACTATCTACAGTCAACCTTTAACAAGGTCATCTGTAAGTCGTAGTACGATCGTAATTATGCTAAACCTTCCAATTTTTTTAACGCAGTCTTTTTTACACAATGTTGAAATAACGTAGTTTATCTATTTCTATACTTTTCTATAATATTTTTTATTCCATTTTGTGATCTAGCACAAATCCCAGAATTTTTTTTTAATTATACATGGAGCATGCATTGAAGTTTCGACGTAAAATTAAGTTTTGTGTAGCTGGTTATCAAGAATTATATAAACATCTTGTAACAAAATTTATAACAACAAAAAAAAACAATAAAGACCGCAGAGAACATTCTTCGACCCAACAGTTTGCTAGCCATTTCTGAAGTATCTACTGATGATAGCATTTTGGTCGAGACCGTAATAAATTGCATGCTTTGAATTAATTTTATTCCTAATTCCAATAAAAGTTTTTTTATACATATTATGTACATATTGACTAAAATTTCACTGCATACTATTTTTTTTGTTGAAAAAAATTACATGTTTCTCTTTAATAAATACTTATGTAAAATAAATTTCATTGTTAATTCTTTCACTTTCATATTTTTAAACTCGTTAAACATAGTATTCCCAAATTTACCCTCTGTCACTTGTATGTTCAGATGAATTTTTGCTCGCTTTTTTAAAGAACGTACTCGTATCTATGAAGGAACGTATCTTTTTTGTATAAAGAGTTGAAAGAATTATATAAATTGGAAAAAGCAAAAGGTATCAATGTAGAAAATTGTGTTATTGCAATTGATGGTTACAACGTGCTCTTTTCATGAACACGGCGTGCGGTGGACGGATGCGGTCGCGACGCGACGTTGTTGAGGTTGTTTGTTGTGGTGGTGGCGGCCTACGGGCGAGTGGATCAATTATTGTCGAATTGTTAGGCCCGAGGCACACGGCGGCGTGGCGGTGGCGGTGCGGATCGATGGCGCGGGACGCTCCTCTCCCGCAGGGGCGCGGCGCCCGACTTTCGCCGAGCTATTTATAGCATTCAAGCCGCTGACCTATTTCGCTGCAGCGCCACGGAGAAGGTCACGGATTCAGCCTGCTCTCTGCCGTCTCGGCGCCATTGTCTTTTCAATCATGCTGCAATACTAATTAAACTTGTCGACACTTTGCTGGTCTTTCTACGTTTACAATGCACCATTATCCTTTTGCCATACACAATGATTATTTACAGTGTGTATATTTATTTTAGTCTAGGTTTTTTATTCTACTTTGATTGGTTTAATTAAGAGCATTTAAGTTGATTATATAAGACATCAAGACAATGAACGAGCGAACACGTGTTGACTACACACGGCAATATGCCATATAGTCTACACGTGTTGTGTGTCGTCACACTACATACTTAAAGAAATAGCTGAGTAGTAAGAAATTTGAGTCTAATGAAGAGGTCATGAAGCAAAGGCATACTTTGTTGACCTTGAACCTATTATTTGAAATCTATTATATGTCATAAATATAAAAATTGTAAAAAACGCTGGACTTAATATATTAACCTAAAGGCCGGGAAAAAAGATTTTTATTCAAAAAACCAAATATTATATTTGTACATACTTAGTCTAGTTTATTTATTTAGTACTTTAGTTCGTTTTGTTTTATTTATGCTTGTTTTTTATTCTTGTTTTGTGCCTATTGTGTGGAATAAATATATTATTTAAATATGAAATTATTAGTTTTTTTAATCCATGTAACAACACAACTAATTTTTAATTTTGTGTCATTTAACTATCAATAATAATTTTTATTCTTATATAGAAACCACTTGTTACCATTTATCTCATATCTTGTATGAGGCAATGAAATGAATCCGGTCACGTCTAGGGCCTAATAAGCTCAAAGTGAAATGTGGGTAGCATGTCAATTATTTATGGTATTGGCACTAAAACACTAGGTTATGGCTTACATGTCTCGCATTTTAAATGAGATACAGAACTGAAGTGAATAAAAGCTAGTTTAAAAATAAACTGATTGATTAACTTAATTTATATAATACATCCGAAATCACCTAGTGAATTGTTGTTATTTTATCAATTAATAATATTTGAAACGATATATTCGACTAAGAACTTCAAAAAGTAAATATCGTCTTCTATAGTAATTTTTTATATTGTGACTACACTGATATCGAGAGAGATATACGTATCCGTTGCGGTTAGAGACATGTTATCGTCTCATCATATCTTTTGATATAGAAAGCATCTTTTTACGTATATAAATCTATAACAAAGTGTGATAAATAAGTAATAAGTATAAAACAATAGAAAGCAAAGAAAATAATTAAAAACTTTGCTATTGCTATGCCTCTTGCTATGTTAATTAAATCATGTTTTGGCATTTAAGAAAGTGTAAAATTATTCAGACAACATTGTATCTTCATTTCCAAGCAATCGTAAGTTTTGCGATGTATATCAAATACATTTTCACTGCTGACATTTTATCAGCACGTAACAAAGTTGCACGTAGTTTTGATAGTAATAACGTAATAAATAATACATGTACCGAGTTTATTCTAGACTTCGAGGTAAGGATGTTTGTCCATTTTTTTTGTTATTAATGTACATAAATGTATTTTAATTTATATGTGAATTTATTTTAATTTCCACTAGAGATTTATTTACACTATTTTTCATCGTTTCCTGCAATGGTAAGTTGTCAGGATCGACATTTTTGAAGACCGTAACAGACATGTCACCTAAATGGACATGTTAGCACGCGCACCTGCTCTCGGCCTAATGTGCGTGTTGCGTCACATCGCTACAATTTACGAATAAAGCTGACCCAATTTCAACACTTATTGTGACGTCATGCAAAAAATAACTAAATTTTCGTTGAATCATTTTGCAGATTAAAATTTTGGAAATGTAAATAATACTCATCAATTATCATCATCATTGCTGGATAAAGAATCTCCTGCGTCCAGCATCTTCTAACAACCATGACTCAGTTGTCTGTTTAGTTTGTGATGGACACCCTACGCAGCGCACCTTAAGATTTCAGAGGTCATATATTCTGCACGTTGTGGTTTACCCACTGTCACTTCAATTTGCTATTCCGCTGAGCTATGCCAGATATTCTGGTTCATTTACGGATGCCTACTTTTGATCTCGTAGAGAAGTCCCGAGCATAGTCCCCTCCATACCTTGTTAAGCGACTGCGAGCTTGACAATGAGGCACGCAGTAAGAGATCACGTTTCAGTGCTAGTTCAGTAATTTTAGCTTTGTCTTGTTAACTGTTATGTAATCGCTAGTACAAAATATATATTTATTAATACATATTAACGTATGCTATTGAAAATTACTTCCTTTTTGTTTAATATGAAATAGTATGAGAGTCTTGCCTCTAAATAACCCTGCTGTTTACAGCAAAGGTAATTGTAGTTATAAAACTGGTTATGACTAGAGGAAAACTTTTATTTTGGAAAGGAGTAACAGTAATTTGGGCGCCCCAACTTGTGCTATCAGCGTGCAAATGGCCGACATAGGTAATGTTTACGCTCTCCGTTACTGAATTAATTTCATTTTGAAACCAACGCTCAAGGAGCCGAAGTTCTAAACACGGCCACTTAACGGTTGTTATTAAATACAAGGGAGTTGCTTTTGCCTCCGTACTAAACATTTTTTGACTAAGTAATTCAAAATATTTATAATAATAAATTTGTAGCGGATGCGACAAAATTATTAAATATTTTTTACGGCATAAATAATCAGAAACAATCAATAAAGAAATTTAAGTTTTTAACAAAAAAATTTACCTTCACCGTTCTGCCAACACAAGCTCTAATAAGCTATAAAAGATATTTTCACGTTATTATCAAAAATATTAATTTAGCGGCGAAAATATTTTCCAATCTACGGGGAAAGCGTGTCTACTAGTGCACGTCTTATACTTAAAATGATGTCTTTTAATACTTTAATTAAATTTAAACACAAAAATGAACATGATAAATATAATATAAGTAAAAAAAGGATTTCTCATCCAAAATTTCTGTTTTGTTTTTTTTTTAAAGGTCGTCGGAAGATTAATATCAATTAATGATTCCATTGGAAATCTATGAGAGAAGTCTTTGTCCAACTACAGACTTCGTGCAGCTGCAACGATGATGATGGTTTGTTTTCTGTAGTTCTGACAGCTTGTTATGAAACAATTCTGAAACGTTTTATATCAAAATACATATAATAAAGTACTCACCTTGAAATTCTTTTCTTGCCGTACTAACTGATGTGACGATGTTAGCGACATGCCCCAGGACTGTGGCGAAGAGAAGCAGTCCAAATAGTAACTGCGCAATCACAAACACGTACTCGCCTTTGCTTCGTGGTCGAGGTAAATCGCCTGCACAAATTAAAAAATCTTTTCATTAATAATATCAGACACGAAAATAACGCATAATACACAAAATTTGTTTATGCTTCTGAATTTCTTTTTAAACGAGGAAACCAACAAGTTTCCTCTTTCAAATATTATACCATAATAAAATATTTTATAATATTGAATACAACGCAAATCCTTTACATTTATATATATTTATTCTAAATTCGTAACTTCTGTACCGTTCTTTTATAATATGCCCACATGATAGGTTGAATGCTACAGAATTTATTGAAAACGTGCCTATGTCAGTATTTGAAGGTTTGAGCTTTGGTACTCTAATGTAATATCTTTTGCCGACATATGATGTTTTCATAAAAGAAGCGAAATTCGTCCAATAATAACTTCAATAATAATGATTTGATGAGTTCTTGTTTTATTTTATCACCTCCTAAGAACAACTTGGTCTAAACCAAATAACACACATAGAATTTTACAAGTTCTTAAATTCTATCAACTTATCGAAAGTTAACATTATATAATTAACCACAGCGCTAACAATGAACTAATTTTTTCCTTTACTATTAATGTATAAATCTCGATGAACACTTAAACACAATTGAGAGAATAATGAGATTCTGTTCAAAATGTAAAATAACAGATAATGGTAGAATACGTTAAGGAAAAGTTGAAATTTTCACAACTCGAATTTCAAACATCTTGTAATTTAAGCGACAGGTAAATTATTCCAAGCAGCGATAGCACAGGGCTCTGAGGAATTTATTTCGAAACAGTACAATTCAAATATTTACTTGCAATGGATTCAAGTTGTTAATTGCATTAATAATACATGAATATTTAATATCCGTAGGCATTTGCATTAGAAAATGTTTAAATAAAGAACAGCCACTTTATTGAACTTTCAGACGAATAGTATTAAATCTCTATATTATATTGTGACACATTTTTAAATTGTTATACACAAAACTTAATTGAAGACATATATGTATTATAAAATGCTGAAAGTATTTTAAATTTTAATTTCCTCTACTTACTGTTGTTTTAAAAGAAATCAATTATAATAATTTGACACAGGTAACATTTCAAGGAACTACGACTGTTATTTATAAAAAAAAGAGTCAGTACTAATAAAATCTTTTAAATGCATTTAATAACCACCATACACGTAATATATAAATAAAAACCCTCAAAAAATCTCTATTAAGCATTTTGTTTTGTGACGGATTAAGCAGTAAGCCTTTCAATGAATTTTAAACAAACCCGCAAAAATTTTTACACGTAATTAATCCGAGCGACACACCTGGATTGCGAATAATTTAAAATGGATTTACGTTTTTAAAATTATATATAACAATAAAATGCTTCACCATTTAAAAGATTATAATTTTAATAAAGTCGGCAAATAGCAATAGAAGAACGATTTTTTTCTCTCATTATCTATATTGGTATACAAGTTTATTGAAAGCCTACTATAACTTTTACATAAAATATTTAACAAAACATTACGAAAAAAAAACAATGGAAAAAATCTTAGAATATTTATACCAAAATGTAAAATAAATGACTGGTCGTTAATAAAACCATTTTAAAATTATGTAAGTAAAGGACGCCAAAGGGTACAGAGCAATAGCTACAGAGGGAAGTTTGTTTAGCAATGCCTTTGTCAACCGCTCATAAAGCTCTCAGAATAACACCTAACGTAGATATGAGTTCACATAGCTCGGGTGACCTTTAATGTCCATGACCGCTGGCATTTACGAACTTAGCCTGGATATTGACCCCATTAACGTCCATTACACAATGGTCATTCAACACGCTTTTATATACATTCAGCTTTTCGATAAAGATGTTAGAGTAAAAGCAATATTTAATAAAGCCTACAATTTTTTCTCAAAGCGACAATTTTTTTTCCAAGCTTATTTTTTAAAACCATATGCTTTTATACAAACCTTAAGGTATATAATAATTTTATGAAAGGTAGTTTTATTTTTCTTAAATGGCAATGCTACTCGACCCCGTCACTCTTTTGTGACAACTTCCAGGAAAAGGATTGAGAGTGGTGGGATTGAATCAGCGTTTTGATTACTGAGTCGGGAGCTTGGTCACTCGTTCGATAACTATCGAAGTGATAAGTTGTCTAGTGTAAACTATGCTAGTTGGCTTAAAAGGATATTAAAAGTGGAATAAAAGTATTTACTGTGCTGTGAATTAGAGTTTTTCTGATAAGTAGATCTAAAAAAAAACTTTTGCTTTACATTACTTAAGTAAATAATGCATTTATTATCATGAAGAACATCATTTCTGTAAACAACTACAACTACAGGAGGAATAAAGAACAAGATTTTATATTGCTTACCTTTATAATAGTAAGAAGGCTTCGCCTGTGGTGCAAAAGCGTCAGTTTTGCGGTGCGCCAATGGCCTAAACGATTACGAAGTTCAAACAGTTCCGCACGGACGACTGTTTAATGTTTGCCCACTTTTAAGGCATTTCCGGGACATTTCCGTGCGTCGGGGAGCTCGTTAAGAAGTTCATATAACTTCTCTTTCAACGTTATATAAACCCCATGACCAATTATTGCAATGAATTGAAATATATCTCAAAATATAGAATATATTTAAAATATTTCGAGAAAAAATAACCTAAAGAGAAATCTTTATTAGAAAATGTAGTTAACGTTTATTTAAAAATAATTCAGAATAAACAAAACATCTCTCAAATATTAAGTGACACTTAAATTTGTATATTCTCTTCCATTAATCAACATAAAAAAATTAAATTTGTGTTCATCAACGTAAATTTTCATCAAGAAACTTGAAAACTAACGTGAAAATATTTTAAACTGCCCTTTTCGGCCTCTACCTCTAGCAATCAAATCAATTAAATAAAAATTTAATATATTTCATTAAAATGTATCGATATTATTTTTAATGTCGTATACTTCGAAAACTATTTTAATGTTAGAACAGCGAAATTACATCTTAAGAAATTTAACTGAAAATAACAATAACATGAAGTTAATGTAAGTCATTTAAGGAGTAAACACTTATTTCCACTGATGGTTTATCCTAAATAACCTCTTCTCTTGGAAACCGAGGACGAGTTTCTAGTTTGTAACTTTGTAATATCTTCTACTTTGAGAAACCTTATCTCTTGAAAGCAATTTGCGTGCGCCACATAATCCATTACTGTTTATTACAAAATACCCAAGTTACTCTGTTAATATCGATTCTATTTGAAGAGAATATTCCAAATTCGATTAACGTAATACGACTCTTTAGAGCAATATAATGTAAACTTATAAAATTTCTTCATGGACCATAAAAACTAACATTAAAGATTTAAATATCGATGTCTATATTATTCACATTTTAATACGACATAAAGCAGTTTTTTTCCTCAGTTTGTATGCTATAAGTATCATCATCATTATTTCAACCGTAAGACTTTAACTCCTGGATTTGGGCCTCCTCCTTAGATTTCCAGTTGGACCAGTTGAAAGCGGCCTGCATCTTACGTCTTTCAATTACCTTATGCTATGCTAGAATATGCTTTTGTGGACGTCTTATGCTATGCTTGAATATGCTTTTGTGGACATCTTATGCTATGCTTGAATATGCTTTTGTGGGCGTCTTATGCTATGCTTGAATATGCTTTTGTGGACATCTTATGCTATGCTTGAAAGTCCGTGCTATTCTCTTCAGAACCTTAGGGCCCCAGAGACCACTTGTTCGATTTTCACTTAAGAATTTATCGATTTTAATGCTTTATAATTTATCGATTTTATAGACAGTAGTAAAATTATAGTTATTTTATAAAATAATCGCTCGTAATTCCCATCATTAATAATATCCATCGTTCCTTACCCATAATTTCCGTTGTATAAACAAACTATTTCGTACGTGTGAGGTGTCAATTCATTGGATCGTAACATTATAATTGGACTGCGATATAAAAGCCCGTCGAAGCGATAAACGAATAATATGCAAGGCTTTGTTTAACGTAACATCGCACAGATTGTCTTTGCCCCGGCAACACGCGCTGTAAATTAATATCGAGAGGTAGAATTCAGTTTACTCCGGTTTATGTTGCATCAAAGACATCTTACGTGACGCTTTTAAATCTATTGTAGCGTATGTTGTTGATGTGTATTGTATATAATGCTGAATTATACGGAAAAATGTATACGTATAATTTTTATATACACTACTCGAATATTTTCTTTAAACTTTTGCTACTTTGCCAAATGTTGATGTTCATGCAATGAAATACAATTCACTAAATTTTTCAAAATATATACGGGATTTATCGAAAAATATGATAAAAATAAACGAAACCACAACTAATTTAAAGTACATGACATTTATTACAATTTAATACAAGCGAGAGCACATCAAACTGTAATTTAAACATAACTCATTTTGGTAAGCAATAAACGATATTAGATGTGGAAACTCGCACAATGGGATGAAAGAGGGCGTCGGAAGACAGATCGCCTCTCAAGCGATGACGGCGACGGAGGGGTCGGCAAACACATCCATTCTCGCCACACTACATTATAATATAGAATATATCAACTTTCATATACGCTAAGTACTTAAATAAAGTATAGCAAATATTCTTGTCTATATTTTTTTACATGTCGTAATTAAGATAAATAAACCGTTCCTATCGTCAATACAAGAATAAAAACAATTGAGCCATCATCATAGTAATTTTATCCTTAGGACATCCTTGGCTGGATATCGGCGTACCGCATAGGTTTCCAAGTGTACCTGTTTTAAACCGGTTGCAACCTATATCTAGCTGATAAAAATAAAATGTAAGAACAAAATAAATAAATAAAAAAAATGTACCTAGCCACCTTAGATTAAGAGAAAGAAAGAAGGTATAAAAGAGCAAAACGAAAGATATTATGAAGGACGAAAGTAAAGAATGGAAGATATTGTGAGCCGTGAAAGAGAGTGATTAATAAAGAAAATACTGAAAAAAATTTTGAATTATAAAGTCCCTGATCCCAATAAGTTAGGGGTACGAGAGGCCCCCATAGCAGGGGCCATTAAAAAAAAACCTATATCCAGCGTCTTCCGACGAACTCAGAATTATCGTCTGTCCACTATGTGGGTACTAAGCTGTGCTTGCCGTTCTGTGGTGTTCACTCCATAAACTAAATGCCTCGGTGGCCATCAATTCAACGCGCTATATGGTCTACCCACTGTCAATTCAACTTGTTATCAAGGTTATTTTGATTCATATACGGATCTCCTCATTTCTGATTCGACCTCGTTAAGAAATACTGAACACAGACCTCTTGCTGTCTCGTTGAGCAACGTGGACTTGGCCATTGAGGCCCAAAATGATGGACCACGTTTTACGTTGTAAACAAAAATAAAACAATTAGAGTAATAACATTTTTAATCTAATTCTCAATTTAGTAATAAAGGATCTTTTCATTAGATATTTATGCATCAATATATAAATTATTGATATTAACTGTTAATGTCATGCTAGCAGTAATATAGTATACATATCGTTGTATACACAAATTCAATACGAATATATTAACTATTATTTCTTAACTTCCATCACACGTAATTTAACATGTGTCACCGTATGGATCCCATTAATGTTAATTACAGTTCTTACGTTTGGCAAGCTTGGTATCTAAAGCTATCGCCAATAAAGAGTCTGTAACACGTTTTTGTCACGCTCATAAAGGATATTACCATTACGTGAGTGACTTACATACCGTAATGTTAACAAATAATTATTTATTTAATTATTTATTAATATTTAATTAATAAATTAATCCATTAAATATTTAAGATCAGCATGCCTAGCTGAACAGGCGAGGTTATACATCAAATTAACTAAATAATTATTTCATTTCTACATAATAGTAAATCATAGTCACTACATTTTATTTTTAAAAGTGCATACGTCTGACGTAATCGTATCAGCTGCCGATAGATACACACTTGCATGGCATGGGCTTCCCTCAAGATCGCCACAATGACAGGTCTTGTCCTGCCCCCCCTCCAGCGACTTTGTGCGACCTTAACTTAATTGTCACCCACACGCTACTCGAGAACCTGTCGGCCACAACGGCCGACGGTTGTACGAGCGATGTGTCCCACCCAATGCCACTTCAGACGTGCTATTATTTGAGCTACGTCGGTGACCTTCGTTCTTCTGCGGATTTACTAATTTCTGATTCCACCTCACAGCAAAAATCCAAGCACAGCCCACCCAATTGCTCTCTAGATGAACTTATTATAAGGCCTATCGTAAGCGATTACGTTTCGGATACGTAAATCATCACCAGCAACACTGGATAAAGACCTTCGTCTTCATGTGTTTTGGTGTTTTTACATAAAATCATACTAATTAAAACCACATAAATATGAACTCAAGCGTATACTTCTAAGAAAGTACAAAAAAAAGAATATTGTTCAAAGTTCATAGCTATACAAGGAAAATCGATCAACCTCGAGGGCTCTGCACGGCTCGTTTCACGAAATAATACCACATTGGAAACATTTCAAAACATTAACTAGAATATTCTAACACAGAGAAGCTTAATGCCTTTGGTTAATATTAAATTATCAATTCCGTATGCGCTATTATTAAGATGTGATGTGTATCAGTCAGATATATATTACACATACGAGACATTAGGAAAGATTATTGTTTCAATTAGAGACCAAATATCGTAACATTGAAAAGAAAACATATTTCAAATTTAATTACAAGGTAGCAAGCAGTTCCTACGGCATAATGACACATCATTGATAATTGAGAATTTACCGTACAGCTTTCTCTCATGCTCATACGCCCAAGTCGACTTTTCTATTTATTCAAATACTTTTAAAAGCATCTTGTAAGTAATTCATTCGCTATTCTGTTTTTAAAACGTCATTGCAACGTCAAAGTATAAATTTAATAAATAGTTGTTGGACTGACATCTGAAGCTATTAAATTGGGGGAAAACATATAAAATTATTAAACAGATAACAATAAAAAAATATTTAAAAAATTTTATATCTTCTACTTGCAACTGTGCCATTATTAATATCGTATTCGGTATTAATTTTTCTTTCGGTACTATAAAACTATGTGAAGTAATTAAAATATAAGACCAGTGCATAAACTGCTTCGTATAAAATATACAAACACAGTGCGTTAACAATACAATGAATTAAAAACTGCGTACAAGCGTTTTATTAAATGATACTCAAAATTCGTTGAGCTTGTAGCGAGCGCAGGTAAAAAGCTGGCGAAACAGACCTAACGACAAAGAAACGGGGCATGCCGTGGGAAGGATTTTACGCGAACTGGAACCTAACATTAAATAAATTAATAATTAAAAATTAAGTCAAATAATAACTAAAATTAGAATCGATTATATTGTAATACATAAGGAATTAAATTCAAGCTTCATTTTTTATATAAAATCTTCTATTAATATTCAAACATTATGTGGACAATTAATCATTTATAAAAACAAAAATATCATGTATCGCGGAAATAAATATATCATGATAGGGCGTGCAAATTGCACAATATGTCGAGAGCACGCACGCCCCGCGCCATAAAGAGTATTTCTTTAATTAAATCGACGTTTAATTAAGTACGTGATGTAATGCAAACATTTAAACATTCATTAACGTGAAGTAATATGTGAACGAGTTAAGCGACACCATTAGCAACAGATAAAGTTTCACTTAGGAAGAGATTTCTTGAAAACTCGTTAGGCAACATGCAGCTTCTTATTTCTGTTTATAGAAATTTTGCTTCTTATTTCTTTCATATACAGGATGAATGGATATATATGTGAAATTTTTAAAGTTAAATATTTCCAATGAACATGCATAATCACAGACGATGATTTAAAAAATGTACAGGCTTCGGTTGATTCTATTAATAATTTATTTCACATAACTGTAGTACAAAAACATAGAGTTACCTTTTTATTTAAGCGATGTTCATGAACAGGCATTAGTTGTGAGAACAACATAAATTAATTTAGAGAAACAAACATCGACTAAATTTTATGAATTCTTTATCACAAAATTACACAACGTTTAATATGTACAAGGACTAAGTGCAAAAGCCGTCATATTTTACGGTGTATATTTTTATAATTAAAAACAGTTAGAGTTATTATAACCTAAAAAGTATAATGGGCAGTTAATACTCAAGACAACTTCTTGCAGGCAACATAACGTGAAACAGGAAGAACACGTAGCTGGTAGTCAATATCAAAAATAAAAATACAAATACATGCTTACACTCACCTTATATTAAGCATACACAAGCATACAATATTCATAAATATTAAAAATAAATATCTTATAATAAATGCAACATAAATGCCGTTTAATTACGTGAATAATATTAAAATTGTACTTAAAAAATAAAATATGTAAAACCAGATAAAGCATAAAACTATTAGACTAACTTATTTTAGTAATATAAGTGAAATTTCCTTCAATTATCTTTATTCCATTTATTTACGAATAATAAATTCTTCAGTTAATAGTAGAAAAAGTACAGCGATTACCTAATTGTTCATATATTTTACTAAAACCGTAGGCCGCATTTTTGTTTTTCAACAGGCACATACTCTGTATTTATAGCCATTTATCGATTTATCATCTTTATTTCCGCCTTGAACCTCTACTGCTGAATACAAGCCTCCGCCATAGATTTCCAATAAGACTGGTTGGAAGCTCCCTGCATCCAGCGTCTTCCAATGAGTGAATCCTAAACTGCACTTGCCTGTCCGTGATCTTTACTCCGTAATCTCAAGACCCCGACCACCATTTGTTCTGCGGCCTGTCCACTGCCCTTTCTTTTGCTAATCTCCTGAGCTGTAAGTTTCTTTCGTCCGTCTACGTATCTCCTCCTCATTCCTGATTCGATCTCGTAGATAAAGCCCGAGTTTAGCCGTCTTCATAGCTCGTCGAGTGGCTGTGATCATATCAGTAAGAACAGAAGTAAGAAGCCACAGTTCGGTGCCGTAAATCATCTCTGCGGACCTTCGTCTTTAAGCATTAAATAATATTGGACGAGAAGATGATTAATGAATCATTCCGAGTACTTTTGTAAATATTGAAAATTTATATGTAATATTTTAATAACATAAATCACTCAAACACTACTTCCTATACAATATTTCGTATACAATCTTAGTTATAGTTTGTACAGAAAGCCTAGACTACTTGAGAAGCGAAATGAGCGAGTCGACAGTGTCTGTCGATAAAGAGGCACCATCACGGCTACTTGACAGCGATAAAGCTTATTTCAAGGATCTCAAAGAAATATTTTACGTTCTTCTAAATTTCATTTGCATAATGGAAGCTTATAAAATCTTTTACTCCTTCAAAAGTCTAATCTTTTCTCTCCCCCTTTGCATTTGTTATTCTCTGGCTATCTAATAGAAACGTTTTATCAAACCATTTATTTATATAAGAGAATTAATTTTTTTAACACGCGTTTATCTAATATCAAATTTAATTATAAACTTTGAATTGTTTCAGTGACGTTCATAGTAAAGATTTGATTATATACAAGTGAATTAATGGTGAGCGATTTAGGTACATAAATTTATCATCGTAACATTTATATGTTTGAATTTTGATGAATATGTTACAATATAATGAAACGGTGACACGCAATCTATGCGGTTATCAAGTTTAACGGCAGCTTCAGGCTGGCGCTAACGAGACATCCTCGAGGAAATAATGGCAATTTTCACGAGTACACAATTTTCAGGTCGAATGAAAGGCGCATGATATACGGATTACAATTTTATACCTCTCCGTGTGATTATTAACATGATGAGTTTTTATTCATGCCCGCTTTATTCATAAGGGATTAAGCACGGTAGTGGTTTCCTTTAGAACCTCACTAGATGTAAAATGTGGCCCTCAAAATTATGTACAGCTATTTAATAGAATGGTTTTACAAAAAATATATTTTGTTTTAAATATTACTAACGAAATTTCGTCTATGAAAAGTAATTATAAAACAATAATAATGTAATTAGGAAATATAAATTTAAACACTCAGAAATTATGAAGATTATTATGATGATAAATATGTTTCTTTAGTTAGTTAAGTGTCTTAGAGTTTTACTTTTGTATTGGAATAATAATAACACTCTTATGAAAGCTAATTCCTCATTTCGCTATAAAATTACTTTTCAACATAATTCGCTTGAAATGCTTCACTGCTAAACCCGCGCTTTAAAACTGACATAAACTAAAATGAGTTCTTAGTCTAATTCATTATGTAACGGTAGGAGTCCTCGAGGACAAAACCCTAAATTGTTAATATTTGGACACGCATGTTTATAGTAACCCTGAATACATAACAAGCAAACACGTGTTTACTGGCAACGGCCGAAATTATTAATAAAGGTTTACGAGAAATAGAACAAAACATACTTACCTATGGTGGTGAGCGCCAATGTACACCAGTAATAACTCTGAAGATATTGCTTCACCACGTCAGCCGTCTCCGTGTCATGGTACACCCAGTTTTTACTACCGAACCCATTATTTTTATATATTATATGGTACAAGCACCCGTTCCAATGAAATATCACTAACAAATAATGAATTAAACTGGTCGATCTAAATAGATTAGGATAATTCGTGTGACGTTCTGTGCGATCCATAAACGCCCAAAAACGATATATCTTTACTAGTCGGAATGAACGGAGTATGGAATTGAACCCGATAGACAAGTATAAAAAGTCCAGCGGTAATAAGCACAAGCAGTCGATGTAAAAGGTGGTAGAGTTCATGTAATGGGCTCGTAACTTCGCCGCGTCCGTTTGTAACACTCCGTCTTCTAGGTAACCGGTTCGAAAATGAAACAAAATGTCCGCGAGGTAAAGGAAATCCGAAAAATAATCTAAACAGAACCACACTATTAACGTTTCACCTGAAACAAAGAAAACATTTATAAATTTGTAGCTCTATCTAACCACATAGTAATCAATGACAGTTTTAAATTGACGTTTCTAAATAAAAGTTTTATTATATATACGATAAGGTTTATTTCTGACAGGTTTATAAAGAACGATCTGATTATACTCGCGAGCTTTTGCATTGGAAGTGTATATAAACAGTGAATGTAGTTGCTTTTAGCCAGACGTTTAACTCAGAAAAGCTATTTAGATGAATAATTTAATTCTTAGCGAAACAAGTAGTGGAGATCTATACGCTGAGTGCACTAAGCCGTTGCATCCCGAACGTTACTGCTAATCTTGGTTGCTGTCTTAAATGAAAACGTCTTTTCATAAGAAATCGAATGAAAATTAAGTTTTTATCCTCTGAAAATATTCTTTCAAGGTCGTCTATTAAATACATGGAATTCCTTTACTTTAAATTTATGACGTTATTTTAAATCGTCTACGCGGTTAATAGACTCTTTATTGCTATTTTCTTAGATCTAGTAGATCGAATTGTAAATAACCGAGTTGACAAAAGAACACATAATATATATATATATAAATACATAATACTTTTCTTTTCCCAAAAAGAACCATGCAATTACCGTGTTTTGTGTTGCCTGTCATTTTTAATTTATTTAGTCTCTTCTAACAATGTATGATTTTTGTAATAAATCTATCTACATACACTGATTACAAAAATCACACGAACATATCATATTATTATATGTAATTACTGTGTTGACAGTTGAAAAAGACTCGTGAAAATATTATGACTCAAGACAGACGCCACACGTCGCTGGTGAAAGTTTTTATTTGTAAACCGTTTTTTGTTGTTAATAATGATATTGTTATTATTATTTTATCGGCTTCTTAAACAAATTACCCTTAAAATTTCATTCTTCATGACAAGATCAAAGGACACACCATCATAAATTTTATCTGTCAAATTATTAAATGTATTAATTTTTCTTACCACTTATATTATTATTTATTTATTACAAAATTTCTTAGTGCGTTTAACATCTTTTCAAGTAATTTAATATCATTTAACCAAAAATTATTTTTTCAAAACATGTAAACTATTTAAATCGTGCTAAAAGCTTTTTTGAATGTATCGTTGTTTGAGTATGGGACTGTTTGCTACCTTAATACGAGTATATAAATTTATGTAAATCACTATCGTTAACTTAAATATATTGATGATTAACATATTTCAAAACTTACCATTGATCTCCTGAAAGGCGAACCTATAAACAATCACCCATAGATTGTAAAGAAATGCGAGGGAAACAACCATGGACCAGTAATAGCAAAGCCGTCCAGCTGGGTCGAACACGAATGACCAGTGCGGCCCAGAGCGTAACCGCCCACTGGTGTAGGTCGACCGTCTCCGCAGGCCCCCTCTGCTCCCACTGCACCAAATAGAACAATATAAACAACAAAGTTATTCACGAACAATACCAAAACTTTTCGATTGCATTGAATTTAATCTGCAATAGTTTTCTTAATCTACTTTCTGACTCATTCTGTGCGCTGTACTGAGCTAACTTGTGCTAAATCAAATAGATAACTTTTAAATGTGCCAGTTTATACAGAAATCATATTTAGTGCGCAAAAGTTTTAAAATGTGCGCCGGATAAAACACACATAGAGCAGTTGTTTAATATTTTATCGTTTATTTTACTGCATCAACAACAAAGTTTAGCTATGTATTCAGCATGTTATTATAACAAACTTGAAACATTTCAAATTTTCGTATTCCATATTCGTATTTCGTATTGGTACAAAAGAAGACGTCAAATTTTGTGCACCGCTCAAGAGGTACAACTAATTACTCATACTCAACTCCTATTTTTCTGTCATAACTGAACGAAGAGCTAATTTTTTTTCAAGTTCTGCTTGGCTCCAAACGCGTTATAAAACTAAACGCTACTCACACATACATATATATATATATATACATTTATGTACTTACGTACGTACATTATCTATACATATTTTCATAAGATATCTGGCAATCAATTCCGTCGAGACGTGACTGCTAGAGAAGGCGATTCGTGAACCAAATATCGAATATTGTCCATAAGCAACAACATATATGTATGTGCTATGTAAGTGAAAATGTTTTAAGATAGAGCAAGTACGTGCTAATACTACAAATGTGTCCTTTTTTCTCTTTATATTTGATAAGTTTTTTAAGTAACGCTTATTAAAATTTTATAAAAAAAAATATATCGAATAAGCCAACGACGATTATTCAAAATATTGTCCAAATAATTAATAAATCACGTGGACAACTGTGTACGGTTTTACAAAACATTCCCGTGTAATATCTATGAATTATAAAGGAATAAATCTTTAACTAATAAACGTAAAAAAATTATTACAGTTTAAAATCAAAATAAAGCTTGGAAATTAATTGCTCTGGCTACCGTATTATAGATATCTGTAAAGATGACGACAAAACAAACCCATCACAGTTTGTTGTTGTCTCTTCTTAGACCAGGGCGCGATTGTAACTCTCGTATTTTTATTTTAATGGTGCTATTATAATATTAGCTATTTGTTTTTATCTAATTGGGCTCTTCCAGTTTTCGGTCGTGATGTAAATAAATGATCACAACAAATTATTTTAAATGTATAATAAAATAATATAAATAATGAATTAATTATCTTAACATTTACTTTTAACTTTCCGTAACTACTATGTTACATTTATGTATAGCAAATATACATACGATTGGATGGATTAATTGAATTTGTAATCTTTAATAATAAAACATATACTGTTTTATCTATTTTGTTAACTATGCTTTAAACAATCAGTTCAAATGTGTGAAGTAGATTCCAAATCAATAGTAATAAAGTTCACGTCTAAATTATCGAATCCGTATTAAACACCTGTGTACAAGCCGCAAGGTTCTCGGGCATCTACATCCAATTAATCTCACGGAAACTCGGCGGAAGGAGCTTTGCCACTAGATTGTGGTGCCGGCAATGCCAGATTCATTATCTAAGACTAGTGCAGTTTCAATAGTTTCACGATTTGCATTCTCTACAAAGTCATAAATTTTAAATGGTATTCATGGCAGTCACTTAATAATATATAAATATTGTATAAATTTTACCCAATACCACATGAAAAGAGGTCAACAGTTTTATTTTTGACTTGTTTTCTTTATCTTATTTTATAGTCTATATAAATGTTAGACAAGAAATTGAACTGTATGTAACTACTTTTCTATAGATCATATGAGTATGCATGGCTAACTTTCTGCCGATTCCTTTTCGTATCACAACCTTATTTTTCTGTCTCTCCGTATCAGTCAACCAAAACCATCATCTAAAATTCTCTAACAACGTGATTTTAGCGCCATATGTTTTAATAACCTACGCAAGGATATCCTATTTATTTAATACCTTTTTCATGTAAAATGGTTATGTATACATGTATGCATATTTATATCTATTTGTATAGAAAGTAATGTATATATATATAAATTGTATTATACTCCGATATTTGCCTAATGAACATTTTAACGGATGGGGATAGCAAAGCGGTGATAATGATTGTCCCATAACTTTGTTCTAGTACAGGTTCAAGGGTTACCTTTAGCACCTTGACTCGAGATAAATTAGATACTTTACTGGTTTGGGAGACCGCCGCGGACGCTCTATGCTGTGATAAGAAATAAAGTGGGTTCCCGGGAAAAGACCTCAGTATAAGCCTAACCGACAATCAGTGCCTATTTTCAGACTTAAAAAGATAAATATTTGTAACACGAGAAACTATATTTTAAAGCGTAAAAAGGGATATTTAAATTAACTAGAATTAAAATTAATCAAAGTATTTAGTATTTGCTAAAAGAATTCGATATCAGTGAATTATTTTCAATTGAGAAGTGCCAAGCGTTTGCCTCTGCAATTGGCACAAAATCTTCCCGGCCTATTCCGAACAAAACAAAATCCACCGGTAGGCACGGCTCGGTATCTGTTATCATGCGGAAATTTTATCGTGCTTTCATCTCTAATAACCCAACGTTTTTATCTCAAAGCCGCAGACGTAAGATATTATCTATAAAATGGGACTTCATTGCAATTTAGGTACAAAATGTTATTTAAATGAAAAATCTTTTATATTTAGTCAGGCCATATTGCTATAGATACTGCTTCAATTAAATATATATGTGTATATATCTTTTCAATTTGAAATTTGTTATTATTATTTTTTTTGTGATTTCCCGTTTCGCACCAATCGGTGTTAAATATTTATAAGACAATTTCTCTCGATATGTAAGTACATGCGTCAAAAAAAAAATAATGCCCTGTTCTGAAAACAGAGAAATAAAATTTAAAGTTATCGTTTAAATTGTCGGTTCCTTTTTAAAAGTTTTTTCTTTTACATTTTTAATTATCATTTTGACATCTCGAGTACCAATTCCTTTACCAACCGGCGACCGCAATGGACGTCTTCATAATACCATTATTAACGGCGTCATCAAGTGTGAAGGTTTTTTTTTTTTTTTTTTTTTTTTTTTTTTTTTTTTTTTTTTTTATGACCCCCGTTATTGGGGGCCTCTCGTACCCCTATCTTGAGTGGGACAGGGACTTAATCTTTTAATATAATTTTTTCACAGAATTTTTATTGTCTTTCTCTTCTATCGTTCTTCACATAATCTTTCAGTCTTGTCTATCTTTCATGTTACATTTCGTCTTTCTTTCTCATTCGCTCTATTCGTCTGACATTCTTCCCTTTTTTCTCCTTTTTACATTTATAATTTTAATTTTATTTAACATTGCTTAACATTGATCTTATACTATTATTTTACATTTTTGTTCTTCTAGCTTTTTATTTTGTTTTATATTTTTTACACAATGTTTGTTTTGTTTCTGTCGATGGCTTTTTTTGCGATTTCTCGACATAGGGATAAAAATGTCTTTTTATTTTCGCCACTGATCAGGGAGGGTATTGTCTCCTCCCTGACTTGAATTCCAGACCGGCACTCGAAGCCGAACCGGAGTCCCCCGAATGCGGGACACCGGGCCACAAGGTGGATCACGGTCTGGCCCACGCCCGGTTCACAGAAGCACGAGGGGTCCTCCTTGAGCTTAAACCTATGAAGGTACTCAGAGAACCCCCCGTGCCCCGTGAAGAGCTGGGCCGAGACCGCGTCCACCTCGATGCTGCGGAGCACGCGGTAGGCTGAGACGGCGTCCGGGAAAAACATCCTCGTTACCGAAGCCGTCGTTCCTTCCACATACCTCCTGTTCCATTCGTCGAGCGACTCCAGTCTCAGTTGCCGCTTGACGAATGAAACAGGCAAGTGTGAAGGTTAAACAGCCACTGCTTTACTAACATTAAATAAGCGCGGTACAATACAAAATACAAACTAATTTCTTTACGTATTTTTATGATATTAAAATGGAGTAGGGTGTCGAAGAGACCATATTGCTGTAACAACATTACACAAAGTAGTTATGAGGCCAAATGCAAGTTTTGAAACTCTCTATCCGCTTGGTAGTATTAGTTGAATGATTGTACACCGCGCTATTAATAAACACAATGAAAAAAGGAAACAAAAATGTGTAAAGATCGTTTTGAGTGAGCTCCATACAGTTTTAATCTAATAGTTTCAATGTTATAAACATTACTTTAAAAACGTTTTATGTAAGAGAAAAGATTTTTCCGTAATAATGATATTTATAGGTAGAGCAATTATAATAGAAAGGTTTCTCTATTTTATATTAGAAGAATATTCATTATCATAACGAACTTCTTACATATACTCCAATGATCACTATTCAGCTTAATAACTAAGAAATTATTTGTAAAAATTTGTATTAACAGTTGTTTGATTAAGATATATCGTAATTGTAATAAAAACGAAAACGAAACTTCGGTAAAATTGTGGATATTTAAATTGCTGATTGAATTTGACCGGAAATGTCCACTGAACTGAAATGTGGCCGCCCTTTAGGAATTAACGTTAATTTTCAAATTAACACTGTCAATGAATGCGATTATTCTAGAAAGACCTTTTGTAAAACATGATTTTATTTACTTTATATTAAAATTTAGAATTCTTACGCAGTAATGACAGAAAATTAATTAATTATTAAATTTTATGTTCGCCATTATTGTGTATTCGTCGGTACATGGTTCTCCGGCATAGATTTTCAATAGGACTGGTTGGAAGCGACCTGCATCTAGCGCCTTCCAGCCTAACAAGGTCATCTATCCACCTTGTGCGTGGCCGTCATTCCTTGCGCTTGTCGGTCGGTTGTCTCAACTTCGGAAATATAATGCTCTAAACATATATATATACATGCTCTAAGCAATAGATTTAAGTTTAAACATTTCCTCTGTTTAATTTTAACTCCGATTAGTTTATTTAGTTAGAGCATAAAGGCTATATGAATATTTTCTTTAAAACTATTATAACTATGAAATCAAAAACATAAGTTTTATGAAAGATACCCTAACGACCGATTTATAATATAACCTGATCTCTATGCTCACTTTTTGAACATGCTACGAATAAAGAGCAGATTTTTATCAGATAAAAGAGGCAATCAGGCTAACGAACCCTCTAATGGAAACTATCCTCTTTACTTAACTTTTGTAACATTACAGAAATTGGCAATGTGCAAAAAGTAAAGCAAAAAAGATTCTCTTGAAAAATTTGGTTCCGAGCTGAACGGGAAATTTGCAAAGGGATCTCATTACAGATTTTATGGACTCGGGTTCATTTTATATGCAAAGATGAACAGTAGAAATCGAGAAATTCAAATTCGCTCCGCATTTTTCTAATAAAATAAACTAAAAATTATTGGACATACTTTTTTAATGATGCTTTTTGACGTGCTGTTTTCGTAATTATTATTTTAAAAGTAATACATTTCTGTATACGCATTTTTTAACAAAAAATTATAAGTAAAGCAAAACACACAAATTACATTAACGTTTCATTGATTATTTATAAAAGAACATGGTGTGATATAAAAGAGGAAATTATTTAGAAACATGTTGGTCGATCAAGTCCGGACAGTTTAACCGACAACGTGACAAGGGTTCGTCGATGGATTTCTATAACTTTATTGTACACCGTTGATCGAAAAAGCTTCATAGAAATTCGTTTAAACTGATAGAGTATCGACCGCGTAGAGTAGGGATCTATGTGCCTGACTGCCTCGCTTGATAAACGGGTAATTGGGTAACCGAATAATATTTTACAAAACTATGTGTTGACATAGAACTGAACGAAAATATCAATTAAGCACATTTGCTTGCAATGTTTTAGGTATTTTGTATTTCTTTTCCAACATACTTTCCATAAAATATATGCAAGTACTCCATATTCTATTTAAAATATATACTATCTGGAAGCAGAATTATAACACAAAATAAATTAAAAAGAAAAATGATTCTGTATTGTCCCGTAAAACTTTTATTAAAAGGTAAAAGACTAACAAATTATTCATTTCAAAGATAAAAAGTTTCGCAAAAAATAACACTTCGTACATCGAATAAAAAGTCTGTAGTCTATCAAAAAATGTTGATTAGTTAATAAAGTTCACAAATAATTTTTATACCAAAAATTATATCATCAAAATGGAAACCTGTTCCTGTTCCTGTTCGCAGCACTCAGTTTATGGAACAATAAAATTTCTTGTGACGGCGCAGGTAAACACCGTGATGGCTGAACTTTCGTGATGAATATTTTTTTTTAAAGCTTTAAATACAAGTTTAAGAAAACCCCCTGGGGTAAAATTAATTTACGCAAAATTTTCCCCATGGTGGGTATTCAAGTATCTTTTTCTGGTAAATTAATAAAACAAAAATAATGAAATTTTATGAACCCGTGGCAAAGGCCTACTAGATGCTACTTCTTGCTGATCTGTATTCTTTAGTATTGCCAAGAAAGCCTTGCAGTTTCAGTTGTTAAAATAATTGTAACATTTCTCTTAGAGAACTAACAATTATTCATAAAAAAACATAGTGACTTCATAAATCGAAAGCTAATATTATTTTTGTATATTAATTACATTGTCACTAGACCTAGAATGAAAAACATTCAATATTTGTACGTGTGAAATATAATATAATAGGGATATGATACACGAATAAAATTAATGTTTTTTTAATTTTTCATAGTAATCTTCTCTCTGCATTGCAATTAATTACGCTTCAATAATATTAAAAATTGTTTTAGATGTCCCATAATCTAACGCCAAATCGAAATCAAAAGAAAGGGCGTGTCGGAAAATTAATAAAAATCTGTATTCTTATGTTTTACTTTTAACACGGTCGGTTAAATATGGATGTGGTAATAATTTTAAGTGATTGGTTTGAAAAAGAAAGCCATTGCAATATAAACTCTCGAAGCTTTAGGTTGAAGGATATCTTTATGGAAAAGTTCAATCCGATTCTATTTGGTTTTTATGAAATTGGGCTTTTCTGGCATTCTTGTCATGATGTACACAAGTATTAAATTAAGTTACGTGAATAATAATGTAAATAAGTCATTGAATTTTTGAAGTAAAAGAATTATTGTTGTAATATAAAGATGTTACAAATGGTATCATGAAAATTAATAAAAAAACCAAGTGTGAAAGTTTTGTATTTATAGAGAGAACACCACAACGCGCATAAAAATTATTTACTTTTTAAATGGTGATAATTTTTAAAATGCCATAACGATTTTAATTAACAATTTTTCGGAGTACACTATTTACCCTGTCCAATTTAAACAATCCGTTGATGATTTACTAGACATTTTGTATAAGTTTATTTGTGACTACTTTTTTATAAGAAGACGTCTAAAAAGTAAAATTAGGCGATGATGACTGGTTGAATATCATGAATTTATTTACTTTGTATGATATCGTTAAATTCTCGACAGAAATTATAGATTATTAACACTAAATATATATACTAAATTATTTATTATTGTTCATTCAAGCATCATTTTATTTTAATTTTTGTATTAACAATTTATAGCATTCGTATACAACCATTATAATCATATATACAGCCTCTCTGTAAGATGTACAGCTCTCACAAAAGATTGCTACAATGACCGCTATTGCGCTGCCGGAACCCAACGAGTCTCCGCGGCCTATAACCCTTAACTATATCGTCGGTCAACCTAAGGGCAGACCTGTACACGCTGCGTCTGCCGATTCGTGATCACCACAGGAGTACCTTTCGGTTCCAATAGCGTTTTACAATTGTATTTATCTAGAATAATTTATCATCGTCATCATTCCAGCCGTAGAACCTCCACAGCTGGATAGCCTCTCCACATATTCAATAAACCCGATTGAATGTGGCCTGCATCCCGCATCTTCTGACGACTTTGGTTGAATTGTTTGTAATAAATGAGATACCTGTCCGTCCCGTTGCAGTGCGGCGTTGCGAGGTGATTATGGGAGTGATGTGGCGCGGGCGTGGCAGGCGCGTGCGGCGTGTGCGGGGTACTTCGCCAGCCGCTCAGCAGGGGCGCCTCTCCGCTAGCACCCAATAATTTTAATCTGTTAACACCAAACTACGTCATCCGCAACCACTCAACCACCTTTGTTAGGTCCTATAGTAATTTATTATAGGTGTAAAAGTTTTAAACGTGTTAACGTAAAGCTCATTTGTCAGTAAAAAGCTTTAAAGCCTTTGCATCTATTTCCAATCACCATGTATAAAGTTTCTTTTGTACTATTTTGTCGTTTTTTTTTTTTGAAACGGTTGATTTTTGGACAGGATTTACTATACAATAATTACCATTAATACTAGTGCATAGCCCATACATACATTCAGCTCTTTAAATTTTTTACACCTACATCCAATATCTCTGTCTTTACGCGTTAAGAAAATAGTGAACGTTGTCATTTAATTTAGTAACATCCCTTGACAAATTCGATCGTAGTAAACCAGGAATCTATACTAAGTTGACCGCTAAAAGTAAATTCATCAAGAAGTTTAGACGTGACATTAGACATTTAAAAAAACATCCCCAATTGTTAGAGATGTAAAAGGTGTGAATATAACATCATCATCATTAAAGCCGTACTTCCACTGCTCAAAATAGGCTGTGGAGTCACAGATTTCCAATGATGCCGGTTAGAAGCGGCTTGTATCCAGCGCTTTCCGAAGACCTTAACAAGGACAACACGTTACGTTGCGCGTATAGGTTCGTGGCATTGGCCATCTTTTCTTCTCTATTTTTACATGTGATTTATGTTTTCGATACGATTATGTATTCATTAATAGCTTAATTTTAGTTTTATTACTAAAATAGAATTGTATAATACCAAACCATTTTAATTCGTTAAAATCAAAACAAGGCATTTAAATAAGTTTACTGATTCAATGTATTAAAAAGTGAGAGTTAACAACAATTCAGATAGATTAATAAGAAAAAATTTGCGTGCAGACTCTGATACAATTTAATACAAAATACAATAGACGAATAACTAACTGTTTTATATTCAAATGAATCAAAGAAACAGTAAAAATTCGATCGGCATTTTGTAAGGATATATTTGTAGTAATGTAGAAAATGTTTCAGCTTGAATCAAATAGGAAAACAATTTACTTAAAATCCAACACATCGATTTTTCTTATCAAAGAACCAGTGCCGCAAAAAGGAATAAAGGTCCAATCGTTTTAGTGGAACACGAGCGACCACGTTTGAAATCGGTTTCCTCCCTTCCACGTCCAAATGCTGAAATCTAAAAGAACCGCCACTGAGCTGTCGTACCGTAAAATGAGATATAAACCGCTCAAAAATGTGATAGGTTCTATTGGATAGACGTCGATACGCTTCCTATGTACCAAATTCACCGGCTTAACGCTGCCGAAGCGAAATGATGGATTTCAAGGGTGACACACGCGCTGAAAGAAATTTCTGGTAATTTCGAGGACGATAACAGGCTACATTTGATTTGGTAAAATCATTTTATACATGATTTTTGGTTATAAATGTGTTAAATTCGCCTTTTAAAAACCATAAAAAATTATGGTTTTAAAATGGAGAATGTGTAGCTCATTTGTTTGAAAAAATATTTAAATCTTTTACACCCATATTCAATTATACTGTATAAAGATGTTAAAAATGTCTTTTGAAAATCTTTAAGATGTTGTTACCCGTATTCCGCAGACGCTTTTTCTTACTTACATTATTTATTACGTCCGAAACTATTGATCTTTAAAGGGGTATACCATACAATAAGAAGCAGCAAATGAAATATTCATACATTCAACCCTTTAAATCTTTTAAACTTCTAACAAATCATCCTGTTCACGACAAATTTAATAGTTTTGATTAGAAAATGTTGATAATTAGAAGATATCAAAGAGCGAGTTATAAACTACAGTAAAAGAGTTGTTGTTAAGTAGTAAAAAGGCTGTAAATCGATTTATTGATAAAAAAATTACGACCATAAAGTTCTACCTCCAACTTTCAGCTATTGAGCGATTGCTTGTAGTAAAAATCAAAATTAGTAGACAAAGACAAGTAAAATTATTAATTTAACCTTTCTATATCTCATTATGATCATTATTTTTTCAATCGTAGTACGTCCACAGCTGGAGCTTTCCTCATACATTTTCAACAATTTGTCAATAAGCACCATTTCCGATGCAGAGTATTGAATTCATTTTTATTTAATGTTGTTGTTCTTATAATACTCATAACAAGCCCTTCCAGTTAAGGGGAGAGAATTCATCAAGTCAACACTCATGATTAAGGCGGTACTTCGGCTAAGGGCTCTTTCTTCTCAGCAAACAAGAGACAGGCTCTCGAACCACTTTACCGATACCTTAATGGAGTCGCTGCACGTTTAAATATGCCACGTTAATAAAATTGATACTTTCCGAAAATATTTCTTTTACAAAACAAATTTTTTTTATTCTCTTGAAATAGTCAGTCATCTGTGACACTTGTCTTTGTATCACCATTTAAACTATAGAACGTGCAGTGTTGGACATAGACCTTCCCCTTATAGATTTCCTATAGATCTGGCTGAAAGGTGCTTACATCCAAGGAACGTTCACCTTATGGATTAGACCGATCCCTTATGCTGCGCTTGCCGATCAGTGTTCTCCACTTTGGAACGTTAAAGCCCCAGCGGCTATTTGTTTTACGAGCTATGTTGCCGACCCGCTGCCAGTTCAATGTGCTTATATGCTGGATTAAGTCGGTTACTTTCGGTCCATCTTCTTATTCTTGATTCGATATCTTCTACAAATTCCGAGCATAGTCGTCTCGCGATCATAAGCTTGCCGATAAGGTCCAGAGAGCATTATAATTCTTAATTATCAATCATTCATCTAAATTAACATTTAAGTTCGTTAAAGGGGCAAACACAAAATAATATATGTTGATATTGAATGAACTATACGAGTCGAAAGCGATAGTTTAAGGTAAATACTGAAGCTGTCCCAATTATTCAAGACCAAAAAAACCCAAACGCTAAAGAATAGAAATTAAAGCTATTAATCTAGAAATAGAAAGTAATTTTTAACATATAATGTTTCCCTCTGCATCTTGGATAGTAAAATATCATTAAAATTAAATTCTTTGAGTGGAATGTTCTGTTATATCAAAGTAAATTTTCTTTGTGAACGCATTTGAAAGAAAACACAGCGCTGGCAAATATTTTTAATCTTACATTTAGAAACTCTTTTTACTTTCTCCGTCTAGATAAGCTGCTGTTTTATTTGTACAATATCTATTCGTTACTCAATTTTTATTTAAATAGATTTTAGCAATACTTTATAATATTAAAATAGATGGTCTGTTTATTTTGTCTCTATAGTAACAGATTCCGGTTAACAAATAAAACATGAAACATGTCCATCGCCCGTTATTCACTTTCGTGCCTTCTATATTTTCGATGCCCGATAGGCTTCTAGTTTTTCTTTTGTTGTTACTAAGAATTCGAAAAAGTGAATTAGCAGAATTCGTTTGTTATATTATACATTGATTTTACATTTCTTATATTCAGAATGAAGGCGAACATAATGCCCATGTCATTTCATGCCAGTTAATCTATTCAGAGGTGCACAGATACATAGGGGGGGGGGTCTTATCGCAAAATTCGGATTTTGAATTAAAAAAAAGACTAACCAAATGTTGAAATCTGGCACCCGTATTTTGTGCCTCTCGCTACAGGAGGATCGTGGGATAGCGCTAACCTTGCGAACGACTAGATTAATATATGAACGACAATAACAAAAAAATATTGATAAAAGAAGAAAAAACCATCAACCTAACCTAAATTTAATCACATAGTACAATATAAATACTTAACTATAAAATAAATGCGATAAATGGAATGCATATATTATTAAAAAACCAAATACGATACATATTTCAAACGAACTTTATTTCAATTATTGATATAAATTGAAATATAAAGGCTTATCGCCAGATTTTAGTTATGTATATAATTTTTTTAAACAAATTTTCAAATTCCGGACATTCTCTTGTTAATTCCATATACTATGTTATTAAAGCTAATTTATGAAATTTTATTTTAACACTCCTTTATATCAACAGAACCCAAATAAAGATATTAATTTAATAAGGAGATTGCTAAGTGTTCTTGTCAATGAGCTTTCGGATAAATGGGTTCATAACCCAGTGAAGCTAAAAGTGTTATAAACGCGATATATCTTTTTTATCGTTTGCCCCAACTTGACAGATTTCTATGCGACGACGTTTCGCACCGAACTTCTGCCATCGCTTGGACTGTAAGTCTGTCATAAAAATGAATATGTGAATACTTATAGTACAGTGGCAAAAGTAGAATATGTTTATTTTATTATATCGATAAGTGACGAATTTAGCAAACAAACATAACTTGCAATAACAATATTTATATAATACATAACTTGCAGTAACAATAATTGCTCAAAATATCCTTTGCCATACTGTATCTATTGTTTACTACTCTATTCAACTTCAATTAAGTTAGAAAGCCGTGTTCACAGTGCGTGCTTTGTGGGCTGCAAACTATCACTTTAACTTCCAATTCAATGGCACAAATCGGTAACTTTCGTCCAATGGATCTGCTAATTCATGATTCGATCTCGTTAAGAAATCCAGAGTGTGGCAATATAGCCTAGTGTGGTCTTAAAGAGTCAGGAATGTAGACTACGATTCGGCACGTGCTGGGTGGGACGGTCGTTGGTAGATTCTGAATGCAGTCCACATTCAACAAGTCCTATTGTAAATATATGAGGAAGGCCTATGTTCAGTTGGGGACACCCGAGAACTGAAATGATAATAACAATGATCACGATGTTAACATTGACCAGTTGAAGTAAGCTCTTCAGAAAAGTTTTTGTCGTATCACTACTATACTACGATCAACACCTTAACCGGTGCACAGTATTGCCATCGCTCAATTTTATTGCCTGTATAGGCATCACATTAAATACCGGTAAATATTATGTATATTGTTGTATTAATAACATAAATATACACTTTCTGTAATCGGCGTGGTAGTTTCAGCACATAGACGCCCACTGCAAAGCATATTTCTTCTCCAAAGATACCTACGGGGTGGTAAACTATAATTGCCATGCTTGACAGGTAGGTTGGCGATTGCAGTGTGGTATTATGGTACATAAAGGACGCTGCTACCCGTTCTCTGGAGGCTTGTTTGTGGGCAGTGGTAGTCCTATGTAATTAACACACAAAGTGTGAATTATATAAAATTGTATCCCGAAAATCGATTCCGCGACATACAATCGCAAGTCTTAGTCCTTTATCGATGTACAGTTTATTTCAAAGTAGGATGCTTGAAACAATAAGGTGAGAAGGACAAAGATGTTAAAAGATTATTTGATAATCTTAGAATTCGCTTATGATATAACAATGAAAATATTACACATAAATTCACCAAAAATATGTGTACTAGTCTATTTTCTGTCTATACTAAAATATAAACTTAATGTTCTGGAACCTGCTAAAGTAAAGTAGCATGTTACGTGGCAAATCACTTGACACGCTCCGAGAAAATCGACGTGGGTGTATTAATATATTCAGGATAAAACATAACGCTAAGACAAGGACTAGGACGAGGGTTCAGCGATAGAGGGCCGGAAGATTAATGTGACCCTCTTGGCAGTTAAGGTAGTATACGCACCCGTTAAGTACGGACAAAATGTGATATATGTCACAAAAGTCGTGTATCAATTATCCCAAAAAATATACGCACCTGTAATAAATTTAAAGGTATAAATAACAAAATTATCATCAGATATTTTTTCAACCAATAAAAATTTATAAATGGATTAGTACATAGACTTTTATTCATATATAAACATACATGGAAACTAATACATAAATATTTATCAGTTCATAAAAGAATAAACATATTCATGTAATCAAGATGGTGAAAATAACAATTGCCGTCTTTTATTTTACTACATCAAATAAATTGTTCAAATACTGTAGTGTAGAATAATCTAATGGTTGATTATGTTTTCCAAATCTATTATATGTAAACATAAATCTATCCCCTAATGTTGTACAAAGCGCGAAACTTGTTGGAAATAATAAAAACTTTTTTCTTTTCACGTACAAATTATAGAGTAAATGAATGCTTTCAAACTAACGTCTAACAAAACTAACAAAAGGCATGTAAGGATCTAATTAAGCCAAAAATATTGGATACACTATACATTTGAAAAAAATGTTTAGAAATCGTGTCGAATTGAATTGATCACTCTGAAATACATTTTGTTTTTTTATTCTATCAGATTATAACAGGCTAATAACTGTTGATATTGCGAACTCCTTCGGGACGGCAAGTTACAAATAATTACAATAAATTACAATGACTTGTTTCGTAACTATATTTCAAATAAAATCAGTTTTGCGAACAACACCATAGCTGATTATCTAGCTTAAACAAAAATAAACTTTTATGTATATAAAATTATGAAACATTAATCATAAAATGAGATAACTAAGATGTTCCAATTATTTGCTATTTCAAGAGTAATGGCTATTTCAACATTAATTCGTAACGTGAATTGCATTCTGCTAGCAGTTCGTGAGTGCCAAAATGAAGGTATTCCGCTATTAATATTGTGGAGTTTCGAACAGATGAAGATTGAAGTGCATACGAACGTTACATAAATTTCACAAATACTGGATTACGAAAATATAATTAAAATTCGTTTTCACTACCATTTAAAACTTTTTTATTTCTGACATAAACTGTCCTTAAAAAGGAAAAGCGTGCTCAACAATTTCTTTTTCAATATTTTGTATGAGTTTGTTTTGGTTATCATTAATATTATTTATCGATTATCATCCTAATATTTTTGTAATAATATACTTCATCTATTATAATATTCTCAACAATATATCGCTAAATAAATATGAATTACCGTAATCGCTTTACATCCCTTTTTTTATAAATACGGGTAATACATTTCATATCAGGTTCTTCTGTATGACTTGTGATCACTGTTGCTAATATTCGTGAGCTCAATACACCCCTTCTTTACGAAGATTTTCTGATTCATGGGCGGCTAATAAAAAGAGTGCCTTGTTTATTATTGTAAGTTAATATCTGTCAATATCAATAATATTGATACTAGTAACAGCTCAGAGTTTCTTTTCAGATAGATGCCCACTGTTGAGCCTAAATCACCCCCGAAAATATTTATGGGACTATATACCAAAGTGGCAGCGCTTGTAGGCGAGTTGGCAATCACAGTGTAGTGTTATGGTATGCAGAGGACGCTGGTGCCCATGTCCTGGAAACATGTTTGTGAGCAGTGGCAGTTTTTTATAATTAATGTGAAATGAACTAGCAACCTACGATCGCAAATATCAGTCCCCTACCTCTGGGTTACCATCGCTCAACGCAGAAGCAGAGTATTCTATTGCAAAAGATTTCTACTAGACAGAAAATACAGAACAAAGGGAATAATTCATCTTTACTTAACGCGATTCTATTTTTGATTTTAAGCGTAGTATACAGTCGACAATATTTGTAATGAAATGTTAATATTTAAAAAAAGATCATATACAAACCTAGCTTTGTGCGAGCGTCGAGAACGCGAGGACAAGTCGAGCTCGCTGGCGGCGGAACACGCAGTACCGGCTTGCAGTGAACCGCGCGACCCGCCCAGCCGCCGCGAACTCAGCCGGCACGTCATCATTTCTGCATTAAAACAACCGCACGTTAAAATACATCCAACCCCTCAACTGCATAACGAATTGGTCGTGATATAACGAATATTATACAATAATATTATTCGTGCAATCGATAATTTGAGAGCTGGAGACTGTCTAAGCGAAAAGTTTTGTGATGTAAATATTATAACGATATATATTTGAGTTATATATCGATACATATAATTGTGGCAATCTTTGAGGAGGCCAAAGGCTTCGCTATGAGTATTCATGGGTGATATGAAGATGATGATGGTGATGATGATGATATAATGGATACATACAAAAAGCATGAGATTACCACCTATGTACTGACTCTGTTTCCGTTATCGTATGATAATGAAGTAAAACTTCTTGATTGTATGTCCACTAATAATACAAATAGGAATCTTCTCTGGACATGTTTTATAGAACTTTTAATAAGTTTTAGAAGTTAAGTACTGAACATACGTAAATATGCACATAAAACTGTAGAACATATTCAAATAACTATATTGTTTAATGCACAAAAGTAGTAAAATACACGCGACAAAGGAGGTTTAATAAAAGGAAAATAACGAAGACAATAAAGGTGAGCCATCTTGCGAAACGAACAAAATGAATAAATCGAATAAAGGCTATTGTTACGGGCCAGCCTTTTTATAAGCTGTCGACTACAATTTTGCTCTCTATAGAGCTCAGTTCTCTAAAGTTCCGATCCAAATTACCAGACTGAAAGAAATTCCTACCAGAATACTTCGGCTTACAGAGGCATTGCTAAATAAAAATTTTAAATGGCCTTTAAAATTACACTGTTAAAGCAGAAGATTTTTTACAAAGGTACAGTACCAAGTACGAAATACAACGAGGATGTTTGATTTACATTATTATATCACAAAGAGTCGAAATGAAGGCGTTCTCCTGATTGTAAGTGATACGGCGCGTCCATAACGACCAAGTATAGTTTTGTAATACAAAATCAAAAAATGAAAAATCCAGCGTTAAACAAAAATTGTTTAGAAAAGGAGATTTATCACGGACAATATTAATACTGAACATTATTCATGTAAGCAAAGTAAATATATTTTAGATGTGCAAAAAAAATTAACAAGGCTTTCGTTTTTATAAAAATGCATTACGTGTTTAGTATTACGCTTAACATAATTATAAGTAAAAGTAATGAGAAATTGTTTATTCTTATTTTAAAAAATGAATGTATCATAGTAGTTGTAGCTTTGTGAGTGACAATAATGCCGTAACACGATAGGTCGCTTGTTAGATTTAGAAACTAGCATTCCCTTATACAAAAATCCAAAAAATATCAACTACGAGATTTGTGAGAGAAATATTATACCAAGAGGAAGATGAATTTAACTGAAAGAAATGCAAAAGTAATAATTATTTATCGGACAACCCGCGTCGCATAACTGAGCTCTGACGTCACAAGCGTATCTGACGTCACAAGCGAATCTGTATGTAAATAGCTTGTACGTGAATTGTTTCATTCGCAGCAGGCACTGGTTTTTGGTAAATTTTAATGTCATGTTTCGTCGCAGTGCGGAAGATAAGTTATTTCACCTACAAACTGCTTATACTTATTTTAAATAGGTTATGTCGATTCTAATGCCTAACAGTCATTGGAAATACCTTCTCTACTCGTCTATGTATCTATATATAAGATATTTTCACTTATGTACTGACTCATCACGATATCTCTGCAATCATAAGGCTTAGAGACTTGTAATTTATTAAAAATATTTCTTTTATTAAATAGAGATTACTAAGAACTGATTTTACGAAATGCCTCCTGCAAAGGGGTTGATGTAGTGTGTGACAAAAATGCATATTTTTAATATTTATTCCAGAATTTTTTTGGTATTCTTTAACATACAACTGCCAAGAATGAATTTTATGAAAACACACACAAGACAGTGCGAATGCTACATAAAACAGTACGTGTCATTATCTTTGTTAACTTCCACTGGGATACATAAATATGTTACCTATTAAAATAAATATTATTGTTCGGTGACAGTTATGTACTACGCAGTTATATCTGTCTAAATGTCTTTAACAAAAACGGATTACCGGATGTATATGTGACCTACAAAAAAGTAGAAACACATTGTAATGTATCGTGATAACGATACAAAATAGTGGGAACAAAAAAAAATCTTTTTTTTTTACTATTCAATTCTTTTTGTAGAGCAAAGGATACTTTTTAGATAATGTCAAGCAGGTACAATTCCTCGTGTCGTATTGCGTATAAAGAACGAATATTGTTCCTAAATCCATTTCTCGGTAAAATTTATGTGTGACGGCTTGGAAATATCTCGTTCGCGGATGTCAGACGGAGATCGTCGCCAGTACAAATACAAAAGCCGTAGAAAAGGAGACAAAGCGCTCATTCAATGTATTCGATTTCTACGAATTTCTCTGACAGTTTTATTCATTTTAGATAGCAATATTTCATTTTGATTGCACGTGAATTTCAAATAAACGAGATAATTTAAAATGAATATTAAAACATTATATAAAGTAAAAGCACCTACCGCGGTATGCAAAGTCGGCATTAATTACCGACGTATTAGATATTCAAATTCACTAACAGGGGTTATGACAACCAGCGCTGTGAATCAATAGAAGGTAATGGAACTCTGAATATGTTTGAAATAATGGTTACTACTTTCTATATATTGCCTTAAACTTTTTACTAGTGATTTGGAATACAAAAAAAGCTGATACAACGGTAATAAAAGTTAATTTACAATACATCGCTACTTTTGTAATGTTTCCATTTACTGCGATACAAGCTTTTACGGATCGGAAACTTTGACTCATGTATATATATCTAAGTTATATATATGTCCCCGAATTGTATGTCACGGTCCTTAGCACCTAAGTTACCACGGACGTTGCAATAGATATAAAAAAGTGTTAAGCGTTAGTAGATATACTTCAATTTATTAAAACTCGTAAATATTAATCTAAATTAATCTTTCACATTATTACAATGGAAAGTACTAAAATTTGTATAATCATAACAAAATTCCTAAAAATTACTAATGATAGTACTATATTAATAATGATAGTGATAACCACACATAATGTGATTAAAATTTTAGAACAATTACAAAAGAAAGCGTTGACCAGATTAAAGCGGCCAATTCAAGTTATAATAAAAGTGTAAATTGTCATGTTAACGATTTCAATTATATTTAGATGACGTCATACCGCAGTGGTTAAAATATTTTCTTCGCGCAAGTCACTACAAAGTATTTAATGCAGTCACAAAAGTACAATACATCTTTATTTTTCTTTTTATGTTCAATGCATTAATTTCCTTTATAACTTTGTATTATTGAATACGGTTGTTGAGAAATCACAAATTTATTATGAATCTTTTATTAAGTAAGGCAATAAAGAATCCACATGCAGAAAAGTTAAAGTTAATTTGAATATGGAATAATATTTAAAGAATCCGAGTACTAATTTCGGAGTAGCGAGGGCGATTGCAAACGTGTCGGTCGTTTCCGGAAGGGTGCCGCACTGCGACGCAACTTATCATTAAAATTTACTACTATCTAGAACGCACTACAATATCCATTCAAGTCGCTAGTCCGTCATTTACATTTGTTTTATTGAAAATTGTTGTAACAGAAATATTTGTATTTTTATAATGTTATATGTATTCTGACTTCACCAGAGAGTTTCCATCTCTTAACACTTTTATGCATTTGAAAACTAAAACGTTTGTTTAAACTTTAAATTATTTATAACATTTTACAATACATAGACAGAAAATTGCACATATCCGTTGCCCTAGGGCCACGGGCGCAAATGAAATATTCTTCTCATTACATTGGGTATGGTTAAAAATGTTGTAGATATAATATATGTTGTAGTTAGACGAGTACATAATTATTTTGAAAATTATATCTTCAAAATGTCTTCCATATCTTCAAAACAACACTAAAAATTTGGAAGACAAGACGCTTATAGGTAATTAAATATTGTCGAAACTAGAAGACTGTTCTCAATAAAAGAAAAAAAAGACATCTCAATAAAACAATTATAAATCGACAAATCAGAATTTCGTGATGACCACTCTTCTAAATGATTTTTTTTGTGAACACCTATCATACAACCTGCATGCTTGTATTAACTGTGTGACAAGTGGCCTCATCTTACCGGAACCAAGTTAAGTAGTTGTACGCATTGAGCTCTTAAAGCTTTGGTTGTAAAGAACAATTTAAAAAACAAATGTGAACTATATTAAGTTCCACTGTTTATTTAAAAATTTTAACAAAAACCACGTGGCATCGTTATTTGAAAACTTTATGAAACAGAATGTAAGGAAATAATCGTAATGCTGTTTATTTTATGTCTAAAAGTGATGAGCCCAGCCTATGAGCTATTGTGGAGGACATTGTATTAGACCAAAAATTTCGTGCAGAGCCAGGGGATAGAATGGGCTCACTCATTATTAAGCTTTACCTTTTAGTAAATTAATTCTAAACTCATCTTGTGGTTTTCTTGTATAAAAACAAAAGTAAAATAAATATCTTGCATTGATGACTGAACTAGAAACAATAGCGAAAAAAAAACAAAAAGAAGTCTCCAGATTTTATGGCGTACGATTTATCCTAATGGTGATAGTGTTATGGAAAATGTATTAGACAAGCTTTTTGATATTGAACAGATGTTAAAATCCTTGTTAAAAGCGTAAAAATGTCCAATTAATACACCACTATATCAAAAATTGGGCCACTGTAACTTTTAAGAGGTTCTCGGACGAAAAATGTCGCTCAAGCTATGTCGCTTAAGCTGCATTGTGTAAATTACAAAAAAATACGTTCACTTATATTTCAGCTCTAGATATATTCTGTGATAGATACATAGAGCAACTAATATCAATTTATTTATAGCTACAAGCCAGAATAAGCACTATAAATTTTATGTAATAAAATATTTAATTCTCGTGCAAAATTTTTACCTAGATTAGTAATAATCGTTTACTAACAATCAAATGCGTCTTTCATTTAAAGTTTCCGTAAAGTTTATTTACAATCCAATGAAGGAACAATGACCAATCTTCGAACTGTTTGAAGAGCTGAATAATTTACTTTTTGTTCAGAAAGAAAAATTATGGTTGGTTTAGCAGTTTCGCAAGTAAAATATTGCATCGCATAGAGTAACGCCCCTGCCAGCGATGTCACTATATATTAACGTGTTAGATTATATTGTCTGGTATAATATAAAAAAGTTAAAGTGTAAAGAAATCTATAATATAATCCAACTTTCTAATAACAGCTTCCAATAAAAAAAATTACTAAACGAAATCCATATTAATACGCCAAATGTCTTAAAATGTTTAACACGCCAACTATAGTTTTGTTTTTAAAACGAGTAGCACTTGATTTATACAATTAATGATTATCATAACCGAAGAACGTCCGCCGCTGTACATAGGCCTATTCAAAAAATTCTTTATGGAACCGCTTTGAAACGGCCTGCATCCAGCATCTTCCAACGAACTTAATACGGCCATCTTTCCATCTTGTGGGTCCTTACACTGAACTAACCCGGCCACCGTTAAGATTTAAGAACTTAAGGCCTTAGCTACCACCTATTTTGCGTGTCTTGCATGCTGTAGTCTGCCAATTCCCACTTCAGCTTGCAAATCCATTAGTCAATGTACTTTCATTGTCTACAGATCTTAGCACTCCTCATTCTGTCTTAAACAATTGATAATAAATTTAATAGATAACCTCTCATTTATATAGAAAAATATCTTTTGATCTATCCTTAGTTGGCGTTATTATCACACCACGGAATATTTTTTCTTTTTAGCAACTGTTGAATCGTGAAATAAATATAAAATTGCAGTGAGAGTTTTTATTTTCCTAATACTAATCGATTTATATTTCTATCCCCTGATCTTTCAGAACACAGGCTAAAGATGTAAAGAAATAAAAAAAATTCTTTCATTAACGTAAATTTCGGTATTTTCGGTCGTAACTACATAAAGGGCAAAAATAAATATGAAAAATTCAATATATACTTTATTCATAAATATATCATGTGTAATACACAGATACATAAATATTTCCATTTGTTAAGTACGGTCATAGCACAACAGTTTGACGCTGCTGTTTCTAATAGCTATTAAAAAATAAATTTAAAGCATACTATGTATAATATATTATGAATGCTTTATGGGTGTACGCAAAACTGTAGTCAGTAAACGCTTAAGAACGATGCGGACTGTGGTAGAAGTAAATTTTCTTTTAAAAGAGGCCATTAAAGTATCATTGCCTGTTAGCAACCACGGCCGCGAGTATTTCCTTCGCCAAAAAATATCGTTTAAAAACCGCTATAATTCACCTTGAAATACTGTCTTAAATTATAAAGACACTCTATAAATAATGTAACTAATGACCAACTTGATTACATGATACTCTTGATTCTTAATGTGACTCCATACAAAGACTTGTCATCTTTCGATTATTATTATTGTTATTACTAGCGTACTTTACTACCTACTATATAAAATCATAAAAAGTAATATTTTTATTCAATGCCAACTGTGAAAACATAAATACGTAAATAAACCAGATGGTTTTTCGTGCTATCTACCTTCAAAAATTGTACCTTTCTTTCTTATGATGTTAAATGGAAAATAAAACAACGATAGGTGTCTTAACTCAACGTGGCTAGACAGTCGTATTTATTTGAAATTTTGATTTTTTATCATTGGCAAATGCTGTAAGCCAGTTATGGGATATAGTCTGAAGGTCTTTACTAAACTCAAGGCTACCTTTGGACTCGATTCGGTTTGTTAAATTATTTATTTTACATGATCTAAATGTCACCAAACTCTTTGATCACTTAAACGGATGTTACCTGGAATGACAGAGGGGCATTGTGTCCCGGAGAAGATTCCTCTGGGGCTGTCATTCGAAACGCGATTAGTATTCTAACTCGAAGGAGGCCGAGATAGCCGCACCTTGGCTCGATCAGTAACTAATTTTGGATTACATAAGATTATGACTCACCTTTAAAATACGAGCATTACTCACAAAGTCACAGAATTTAAGAACCGATTGTAACGTATTACACTTGCTCGCGTACGTCACTTTTATAAAATTAAACAAAAAAGCCAACTTAACTACCTCTGTGACTTCCAAGTACCCCTGTTACAAATTTATAAACGAATATTATATTAACTTTGAACTTTCCGTGTAGTTAATTTTACTAGGCCTACATTTCCGCTTTATTCAAAATGTTTTAACGTCGCCATTTAAAAACGGCTTTGTAACCCAAGGGTAAGATAAGAAATTGGGATAATTGTGATTTAAAATCGCTAGTGTAGTTTATATGTAAATATATATAAACTACATTAGCTGATCCGACGGACGATGTTTTGTCATGGCGATGAATAATCAATACGAACCTTTGGAAACAAAAAACAATAATTCAAAAAACTTTCTATTTATTGTAATGCTTTGTTTGACACAGTTCTTTAAATATAAACAATGTCCAATACTAGAATAAGCGACATACATATAATTGTTGCTACAATCATTTAACGACTGTCCTGACGATTTATGTATTGACATTTATATTTTTATTGCAAATACAAGTTGCACTAGTCATAGTCATATATATGAAAAAAGGTGAAATAGTTTCCAAGTTGTGGAGTAATTAGGAAATTGGGATTTGTTGTGCCTGTAGTTTAAATGCGCCTAATTAGGCCGAAAAACGCATATTATTAATGTGATCTCACTGAAAATTATTTTTTTGGAAAATTTTAAGCCTCGTTAAAAACTTGATATTATTATGGTATGACATATTTTTCAAAGAATAAAATCCGCGTTTCTATTCATTCGTTTAATGCATTTATTAAAACTGCGTGTTTAATATTACATTTTTTTATTTATGTTTTTAAAAATGAAAATCTGCTATCAAACAAATTTTTGATATTTCAGACAGAGGAAAAAAAACTCCGCGTTATTTATTTGATTGAGGAGTAAATTTAATACATATCTTTTACCTCTGATACATTTTACAGCATGTACACCATTTTATTCAATACAGTGAAATAAAGCATCCGTAAAAATCAAGGGAACTATAACCAACGAAGCAAAAGTTCAAGTTTCCTTTGTGACCGATGGTGCGTAAGATAACGGCGTCCGCAAACAGGGCTGTCAAATCTGTCCAAACTGCTATCTTGCTAGATAAAGAAGGGGACGGGGTATTAGTTTGTAAAGTTAGTCGATTTTACTTAAATGACATTTTGTTTACTTAAGTAATGGTTTGAGAAGTTACTTTATTTAATATATTCAACATTCAAACACTAGTCTTGATGAAACACAATTATTTTAGTGTCGTTTTATTAGAGTGCGCGGTGCTTTAATTAATGAAATATATACAAATGTAAATCTAAACATATAAGTAAGTTACATTTCCAAGAATAATCTATATATCTTGTAAATAATGATTTAATACCAGATTCTTTTTAATATTTAAAATTACTACGTTCTTGCACGCGAATATGACGGTCGAAACGCTGAAACCTTTTACAACGTCAATTGATGTCACTGGCATTCGAGCTTATCATATATTAACATATGTTTAATTTATTGTTGTTTTGGTTGTATTAGCCATGTTTTGTTTAATCTGTTAAAACACCGCGTAGTCTATCGAATTAGTTCAGTGTGGATTTGGAAATGTCACACATCGTCCGAGTTTTAAGCCTAACAGTCGGTTTACGCCAGTTGTTCATCGTACGTGCGTTTATAAAGTATATAAACATTTTAACTAAATGTGCATTTATGGGGAATCAAACCCGTTACTATAATTATTCGGCAAATAACCTTTCATTGGTCACTCCTCTGTCTTCCTTAAGTAATACTTTTACCTGACATTGTATATACTATTACTGCGATGAATATGTTAATTACTCAAAAAATGTGTGATCACCGGAAAACCGTAGATAATTTTCCGAATGTCATTGACCCCAACCGTTGTTATTTCAGTTAGTTAAAGATAGTCGTAACATCGACCGATTCATTATTACAAGCTTTGTACCGTAAGATAGCAACAATTTAATTAGTTCCATTAATTCGTTCGTCGGAGACAGCGGCGGGCGCAGAGAGAGCAAGCCCATAGCAATTAATTGTCAAGTATCATCTAAGACTACTTGAAGAAGAAAGATCTTATTATGGTAGCCTCTTAATGAAGAGTAGGGTTCTTTGATATGGCTTTTGATTTAGAATTAATTACATTCAAGAACCGACTACATGTTTAAAGTTTCGAAATTTATATGTCGTAGTCACTTCGTTTAACAAAGTTGCCATTAGTAACCTAAAACTTTATTTGATTAAATTCTCAAATATCTCTTGTAACTCCAAATATTTTCCTTACTCTTAAAAAGTAGTCTCTTTTGTAGATCAATATACAAGATGCATTGAACAAATTGGATGTTGAGCAAATTGCTTATGTCAAACATTTATGTTTAGTTTTACAAGATATATACGTACGTATACATCACGTGTTATATATGTCACTTACATATATATAAGTACGTAATGTATATAATATGTAAAATACTTGAACTAAGTGTAAAATATATTTCCATGTATTCCATGTATTCAGTAATTTCCATTTTTTTAGCATACACATTTTTTTTCAACATTAATCAGTTTGTTAGATTTGTTTTTACGTACGATAAAGTCAATACTATATATTTTTTTAAATATTGTAATTAGTATGTGAACCTAAAATAAAATAAAAAGTTTGGGTACTTTGTTCGTTTAAAAAAATTCTTACTCCCAAGATTACTCCAATCACAAATTCTTTGTTAACGTTAGAAAAATCTCTGTGAGTGTATATTTGTTCCACTACGTAGCTTCACAGAATAAAAAGAATAGCAACCGTTGTTAAAAACGACAAGGATAAATGCAAGAACTCGTGAACTTGGAAAAATAAATATCTTAAAATTTACTAACACAACTTAAATACCACGAATACTTGTAAACCAGAAGAATTATTTTGATGTTACTTTTATCTAATACGCGTTGTAAAGCCGACTCGTGAATATTATTTGATTCTATAGGTTAAAGACGTCCGCTAAAATATGTTTTAATCATGTAGTTAAATATTTTATATACCTGCCCTGACCAATTTACTCTAACGAGAGCGATTGCTTATAGGTGACGAAGCTTTAAAGGAGTAAATTAAAAGCCCACTAGACATTATTTAATGTATAGTACAGCCTATATAAAAATCAATGGTTATTAATGGTTATTAATATCTGTTTATTATCCCTTACTACAGACTCAGTACTGTCAGAAGGATTTTTTTTATTTCAGAGTGAATAATTTATGCAGGATGGTTGTGAAATAAGTGTAAAAAGTTTAAAGACTTTTGCTAACAAATGAGATGTTTATTCACCGCTTTTACACCTATTACCAATCACCCTGTATCTTACTAATAGAGCTCTCTAGAGTCCTTGACATCGTCCATATTAATATAGAAATAATAAAAAGGCGAACACTTTTAAAAAGAAATCCAATCTATTTTCCATTAAGCACAATCACTAAAGTACCATGTCGTTACTAAACCTCTGATGGATATGCAAAAGTTTAAAAATTAAAACTCATCAGTCGAGAAAAGATGACGACGTAATCAAATTTCTCACAAGTTCGCGAAAGTTCCCGACGAGTTCTCAAATTCAATTAATAGATACGCCGTGGCACGTTCACCGCGGCGCGACCCGCTTTTCTCCAAGCGCGCAACCTTCGTAGCAACGGACTACAATAATAGAAAGAGAGCAAATAATGCAAACATTTCATTTTTCTGTTTCATTCGCTGTTTAAATGTGCTGGTGCAACCTCAAATTGTTTTCAAGCAATTTATTTTTAATAGATATTGTTACTTTGTTAATATTGTACTGGTTAAATTCATTGTTTAAAGTAAGAATTTAGACTTGTGCACACTTTGTATTTAAGTGATGTACAAAAAGCATTCTTTCCTCATCATCATCTTTATCACTTTAGCCGATAGACACAAACTGCCAGGTATAGACCTCTAATACAAATATATAGGCAAAATATTTTGCACAAACTCTCAACAAACATGTGTTGCAAGTTTTAAACATACATATAATAATGCAAGTCTGGCTCGCGGTTTATAATCACATTAGACGAGCTCTCACGAACCTGAATTAGATTTTGGGCAAATGAATTTCGAGAGCGGCACAAGCGTACACATTCATTTTAAAAGGGCATACGTTTTAAAAGAGATTGTTTCCGCTTGCTGTTTTATTCGATCTTAATCTTCTAATGGTCCTTTGTTAGATCACTTTTAATTAGATCTGTTTATACTAAGTAACAATCTATAATGATTATTGAACGCAAAATTTTTAACTAATTTTCAAGATAACATAAACGAAATCCATTGATTCTCTCCGGTCAAATATTTACTTTTGATTGGTTTATTCGTATCTTATGTACATAGTTATCTCACTATTAAAAATTCGAACCAGTTTATGTTAGAAAATCAATCAATTTCAAACTAATTGCCGTTATTTTTTATCTGGTGTAGCTAAATCAGACAGTAGATAAATCTTTATTTATATCTAGTGTAATAATTGCATAAAAGGTAGTTTTATTTGTCTTAAATATCAACACTACTCGACCCCATCACTCTTTTGTGACAACTTCCAGTAAAAGGATTGAGAGTGGTGAGGTTGAAACAGCGTTTTGATTATTGAGTCGGGAGCTCGGTCACTAGTTCGATAACCATCGAAGTAATAAGTTGTCTTATGGAAACTATACTAGTTGGCCTATAAGAGTATTAAAAGTGGAATAAAAGTATTTCCTGTGCTGTGAATTGGAGCTTTTCTGATACTAGTAAATCAGAAAACGTACGCATTGATTTAATAAAATACGCCCGAAAAGCTATTCCGTCGAGATCTCTGGGTATCGAAATACATTTTCAAACAACAAATCCACTTATGTGTTTAATATTTAAATTTACAATACACGTATTTTATATTCCCCACAAAAGCAAAACTTGTAAAAACTTTCTACTTTTGCTGTGCCAAGTTTAGGCTGCGAATATCTATTTATTTGTATTTTACCCTTTAATTTTTAACTATGCAATAAATCGTCGAAAGTTAATTCTATAAAAAAGATAAAATACGTTTACATATTTTCTTTAGAATTATTAATATTTTATGTAATAAAGGACCTAAACGGTCTTTCGAACGTTCGTATTTTATTCCCAATGTATTTATTGTAACGTAGTAACATTTAATTTTTAAACAAAAATTCTTCAATCATAGAAAGAGACAAGAGAAAAAGACTATGTAAAAAAAGACCTACACATAATTTACAAAAGAGTCCTGATAATACTTTTAACCTAATCGTACACATCTTTCGTTGATATAACACCCAAAAAACCATTACTACCTCCATAGCAGAATTCATAGCCTCGTTTTCAATTCAGTCTCCCGTATATTTTATTCATCGAAACGAGGTACCTCAAAATGCAAATTTATTGATATTAAGACGGCCGTTTCTCATTTTGTGTTGTTATAATAAAATGAATTCCGTGAAGGGTAAGATATTTGTGTTTGATTTATAAAGAAATCAAAAACCAATTTGTGTAGTTTAATACTTTGTGAAAGTTTTGTTTGTGATTTCATCATGTATAGGCCTCCTTAGATCTTATACTTATTAAACTTGAAATTTTAGATATAGCTAATAGTCTCAGTGTATCTCTCTTATAATTAAAGCCACGTTTAAGAATTAGAAGGTACAAAATCCTGTAAAACAAAATTACAAATTAGTCGTATGGGTCACTGCGCATAATTATGCCAAGTTCCAGTTTGAAGGAGCCCTGCATAACTAAAAAAAGGAATTAATGAATATAGACCACGAAAATGAATAATAAAACGTTCAACACTTGGGAATTTTGCTCGAGTTATGGAGAACGATTGCTCATCTAGAATCAAAAAGGCTTTTATAATTATGTATAACTAACAGCATTATCTGTATTCGTGAAATATTGTAATAAATTAGTAAAGTAAAGTAGTAAAAAAGTAAATTTCAAAAACATAGATCGGAGAAATCGGAATTTTAGGAGTGATGGCATGTTAATACGTGCGTGAATGTATGAAGTTTAAGTTACTTTAAAAAAATCATCAATTTCTCTATAACATTTATTGAGACGTCGTGCCTTTACCTTTTCTTGGCAGTCAAAACCATTACGCAAAAGATAACGTAATAAGTAAATTTTAGTTAAATTTAACATATTTTTCCTGTATTCTTCATTATTTAGAATATGTATTTTACAGATAATACAGGAAAAAAAGAGGAGAAAGAATAAAAATGTTAGAATATATAATTATAATATTATATTATATTATAACTACTATGCAGTTTTTTTTTGTAATTTTACTTCGTTAATTTTTTTTTAACTTACTCCATTTAAATTAAAATTGGGAAGACACTAGTTTCTATAATACAGTGATTAACTAGTTCAGCAACCAGGGTCGCACAAATAATGTATATAGTTTTATGTATATAAAATAATAAATGAAGATATTTTATAAAATTAAGATTATTATTTTTTTAATTTTTTTTATTACTTAGGATCCTTTATGATTCCTTTAGTTTTGTACGACTTTAATATATTAAGAACGAGCTCATCATTTACTTGGTACAGGCATAGACTGATTGTCGACCATGTAAATAAAAAGAGTAACTTCCTCTACATTCAAAGTCATATCCACTTAAAAGTATCGTAACTCATTTAATTATGCATATATTAAATGTAAACTCCCACGCTTCTACTTATTATTACTTTCCTTACTTAATAACCTTATTGAAGATCAACATATATCTATTTTTCAATATACACAGCGGAAAACTGTTTTCTTCAATAATGTACCAAAGCTGAAACTCGTATAAAAGGGAGAGCAAAACAAATCAAAATGAATGCATCATTAAAAATTCCATTACAATTCAGAAAGCGAAATGTTTTTCCCATGCGACGAACTACAAAAAGAGATAAAAGAATATAAAAGAGTAGAACTAGTCGGTGTATAACAGTTACACCTGTTACTCGGAGTCATATTTCATGAACTCCCCGCCGTACGAATCGAATGTGTGCCGGATAAATATTCCGAGGGAAATTTTCATTTTTACCAATTTCTACAAAAGTAATATACGACGCGCAAAACTTTTATCGATTTAAAAGTAGACTAATTTGAAAATGTAAATTTAATTTCGCTAGGTCGATAGAATGAAGTCAATCGGAAGGACGATATTGAATTTTTTATTCGATCACAATTCGAACTCGATTTCGTGGGAGAGTATTTTTAGGCACATTTCATTTCTAGAATTTATCTACACAGCTTCTCAACTGCGAACATAGTATTTACACTAAATTCTCTTCCCGCCCCTATAACATGACTTTGGCGGGGAAATCAAAAAGTTCGCAGTGGCGTGCGAGTTAATTCTGCCCTTTTATTACGTGTGGATAACTCCAGCTTTATCGGGATAAAAATAACCTTGTGACTTTTGAGTTATTGGAACGAAATGTCAGTGCTTTAGAAACTGCAGTAGCGTGTGAAAGCGTTCTCATAGTTTTGACAACAGCCACTAAAAACACTGTTTTAAACACTGGGAATCCGTCATAACCCTTAACCTGCAATGAAAATTTCCTAACAGAAAAAAAATTGTGGGTGTAACATATGAAATATGTGTGAAGTATGTAGCATATGAATCTGCGGGAATATTATTTTAATTATGTTTCGTTTTTATAAAATACTAGAATAAAATCTATGGGTGCAGATATAATGTTGTGTGGAAAATCCTACATAGCGTTTATAATTTAATCACATCCAATACCAACAAAAAAAATAAAAAGAAAAAGTTCAAAAACTAGAAAGAATAACATTCGCAAATTCCTTTTTATAGCCAAGGACCACCGGTCAGAAGTAAAATTAGAAAGCTACTTACTATTGCCCAGAATTTTTTATTTGCAAGGCTTGTGATGGTGTTTGGTACAATATTATATTCGAGAGGTACGATATTCAAGAGTTTTCACCTATTATATAATAATAAACATGTTTATTTAGATAATGATATTCATTAAATTACAAGAAATATATAGTTACGCAACTTGGTAATAACGCGCTAATGAACTACATACCCACGCTACGACAAAACTACAAGAGTTACGAGCAATTTAGATTAAGAAAAACGTAAATATTTCCGAAAGTTTACTCACTAACTAATTTACACAGAATATATTTTTCATTCTGAACATTAATACAAATGGTTGATGTTTAATGTTAAAATCAGATTTTTCTATAAGTTAGCTTATTAGCTGTATATATCAGTATATATTACCTAAAAACAACTATTTTTGTTTTACTACACTAGTCCAGCCACACAAAAATAGTTGTAAAATTAAGATATAATAAAGTAGTATAAAAATATTGCAAGCTATTGAAATTTTCTTTTCTAAACGTTTTTTCTTTCTGCCTGAAATAGATTGTACGTAATGTTTCTGTTTTGCTTTGTAGTAAATGTAAATGTTTGATTTATCAGAATACGTCTTTATTTTAAGTATTGTTATTTCAATATGATAATTTTTTAAAATTACCTTACTTCAATGGCATAAACACCATTAGTAATTTAAATTAATAGTCCTTTAATTTATCGTGTTTTCTTATAGCAGAATAAATATAAACATATAATTATTAATTTGAGCATTTTATATAGTCAAATATTAACATTTCGGACTAACATTACACCTTCAGAACTCCATGATGGTACGCATTAAATTGGTATAATTTGTCAAAGCGCCCTTCAAGAACGTAAGAAGGGTTGAATGCGTCATTTTGATACAAAATGTTAAATTGATTCGAAAATAACATTAAAAAATTAGATTTGTACATACGCAAACCACACGTATTATACGAGAACTATAATACCAGATTAAACCTATATGTTTCAACAATGTATTACATGTAGGTATTAAATATATTAACTTTAAAAATATTTGAACTTTTTTTTTGCAAAAATATTTTTAATTGCTAAAGAATGCGATAATGATTTTACTCCGGTTACTTTTTGTATCTTATTTTGCGCCTTGTAGTATGTTTGTATTTAGTTAGTAGTAGTATGATTATAAATAGTTATTTGCAATATTCGGTAATGTCTAATTTATTTTACCATATTTCATTCGCTTAGAGTTTACATTAACATTTTAGAGAACTATTGCTAGTGAATCTAAGTAAATAAATAAAGTAGATTCATTTGATATCATTGTAAAAAAACTATTATTTTAAAATATTATTTTATTAATTTAAATATTTAAAAATTTCCTTGGATTACTTCACTAAAGGCTTAGTTGTGATCGAATGCAATAGCAAGAAAACTTCTTGAATTCCCCTTTCTAATAATTCCTACCATATATATTACAATTTTTTTATTTACCATTATCTTTTTGCTTGTAAAAATCTCGTTTTTATTACGTTGATAACAAAAATTCTATCTAAATTTTAAAAGTTTGTAATATATTGAAACTCGATCAAAACCGCACAAAAATTCATCCACTGTTTTCATAGCCAGTGTAATATTTTATGAAATGCATACATGTTATGTTTACAAAATCCTAACATCATTGCATTAAAAATCTAGCGTGTTTTTGCAAGCTACACAATTATGTGTCGTCATTAATATATATTATTTATTTTAAAAAAAATTACGGATTGACTCACCTTTGAATAAAATTTACAATAACGGTGTAAACATTGTAATTGTAATATGTTACGTATACATGAGAAAAAAACAACATCGGAAGTATTTTATTATAAATTTTAATCATGACTCAAGTTCTACAGTGTTTTTGTCATTAAGGAGTGATGATACTATATCAATACTTCGGGCCACATTGACAATCTCACATCGCTCTATGAGCCATGGAGTGGGCTATGCTTTGAATTTATCTAATAGACCAAATAAATAATGAGAATATCAAAATATAACTTACCGATATGGTCCAACGGATTAGCAGGTAAAAGTTGCAGTGGGACAGTCCACATAACTTGCAGAATATATGGCCACCGAAACCTACAGGTTCTGGAGTCGAGACTAAGAAAAAGCCAGCACGGCTTTGAATATCCACCCACGAGATAGGCAGACGACCTTAACGAGTAGAAATCAGGACACAGACCGTTTCTAAATCAGTCCTATCCAACATCCTACAGCTCAACGATGATTCAAAATAAAAAATAAACTAAAAGACTGTCGTAATATTAATTAAATCACAAAATGAGGCGTAGAACGTACTACAGCATCAATTAATAGCTATTACTAGCGTGCCAAAACACATAACATTAACTACACGATCTAGTAATTAAATTGGAGAGATGTCCAGCGTCCGCGATCCTCGTTATGGACGCAAATCATTTCAATTTCGAAATTGATTTTGATAGCATCGATTAAAACTAGTGTAGACTCGCCTTCATAATTGGTTGTACAGGGCGATGTCACACTGTGAAACGGTTTGTATGCACCAGTGGCCTAAACCGACACAATTACTAAACAATACAATTTAAACGGATTGCATTTTAATATAGAATTACGAATAGACAAATATACATTTACCAGATGAAGCAATTACCTTTATCGACTAATACATATGAGGCGAATATGCATTTTGTAATATACAAGTTATTAGTCGTTAAATATAATCCCTTCTTTAATTTTCAAAGTTTGTAGGTTGCAAAATAATCTAATAATATGTAATTTTTCTTCGAAAATGTGATGAGCGTAATAATTTTTAGGCGATTGAATAAAATTAATTAGTTAAAGCTAACAACAACGACGTCAGCAACATGTAGCCAATCATCACAGCGGAGATGGATTTATATACGAGCGTCAGCAGATAAACTACGTTCAAATAACGAGAGCATATTGAGACATTGAGCGTTTCGTCACGTATCCACACGACGGCTATCCGTGGCGCCATTATGCTGATGCCAAGTAATATGAGCGCCACGTCCCAAACTGATCCGCTCCGCTAGCGCACGTTCATATTCAACAGGGTTCCACGTCTTTATCGCAACGGAAAACAAATAAATCGATGTGTCTGCTTTTAAATGTTTTGAATTTCGAATTCCTACGCAAAAAATTCATTCACACAGTCGAAACAAACGATGTTACATATTAGCTAACAACCTTTTGGCATTGAAACAAATATCAACAATTTAAATAATGAGACCCATTTTTTTCCAAAAAGATTGATATTGCTTACAATCCAAAAGTTTTAAACGTGTGAAAGGATTATAAGTAGAAATAAATTATTTTTCATTTTACATTATTATCTAATCGATTTTTCTGAAAAGTAGGAAAATATTTACAACTATGTTGCCTTAATTACTAAATTGTTTTCATATTTAATGGAATCAGGTGTTACCTTGCGGAAGTCCATCCTAAGTGCCAAACAAAGAGTCTGCGTTTGGCACTAATCGATATAACATAACGCCTGAAGATGCCTCATGGAGGGGTGAAACACGTGTTGAGGAAGTGGCTAAATATTGATCCTTTTCTTACTTAAATTGTTTTCACGATATTATACTAAAACGCAGTTCACTAGATTAGAACCAAAACCTTCAGTTTGACAACCGTCTTACACTTCGTATTATACAATCGTCATCATCATCACTTCAGCCAAAGAACTTCCAGTGCCTATTTCCAACAAGCTTTCCGCAAATATGTCCGATAGGATCGGTTGGAAGCGTCTTCCAACGACCTTTACAAAGAAATTTGCTTAAATAATAACAACGGAAGAGGCAAGCGATATTGCAGATTGGCATCTTGCCTCCATAATGATTTTTAAATGTAGTAATGGCGAATATTTATGATGATAACAATTAGGTTAACATTTACAAATATGTATAAAACTCCAACATTATATTAAATAAAACTTGAAATAATAACAAAAAGAAAAAACGAAGATATTCTTAATGTGGTATTATTACAAAATTTGTATAATAAGGTTTTTAATTTTTTTATTATATTCATGTACATCATATTGTAACAAATAATTTGTTCAAAGAATTTCTCATATCTCTGTAAAATGTCAGTTTTTCAAGCGCGATCCTAATTTTATTCTAAATCAACAAACAAGTACCAATAGACCAATAGAGTGACAATATATCAAAGAACATACAATTAAAACCTTGTGAATATCAAAACAAAATCTAATTTTCACGTCAAAGAAAAAATGGACACCTCCATATTTCATGTTTTAATCAGGACGTAAAAGAAAAAATAGTTTTTATATGTTTCATTGAATTGGATTTAACGAAACCTTCGCTTGATTTAGTTTTTCAGGTATAATGCTGAATCAGAAAATAAATTAATCAAGCGTCGGGACAACCCACGTAGCGTAGATTTACGAGTAACCTCGAACCACCTACGCCGTAGCCCTCCTACTCCCCTCCCCTCTCCTCTTTCCCTCTCATACAACAGAGCTCATCAATTTCCCTACGACATACGACTTAGAATTCTGTTAATTAAACAATGCTGCCTAATTATGCCTACAAAATTAAGGCACTTTGGTTGACTGAGCCTGATAAAATATGTTAATAACCATAGTTCTCTGCCCTTGGTCTAGCGTTTTAAACTGGAGTAGAAGCTAATATATCTGTTTTTTAAAAGTTTTAATTCAATTTTGATACAAACTTTTCACAAATCGTATAAAAATGCACGCGTTTTAATAAAAACAAAACGTAATATGACTGAAAATAATTTAATTTAATTATTTCTTGTAACTATTGTAGTTTATTAAAGATAATATAAATAAATTATGATACTCAATTCTAACAAAATACTCGAACTTTTGTAACCGGTCTAGTATAGTGTGTGGGACGGCAGCGTGGACCACTCGGGAATCCAAGGGAGGATCCGGATCCTCCCCCGGACCGCACATGCTGTTCGCGATTAGAGGGCGGATGTTTACGCCAGTTGCACTAACGAATTAATTATAGTGTTACAAAAGTCATTATATCGCGTCTTAGGTACATGCGGGGAGAAGGAGTAATAACCGCTCTATTCCGTCAGTTCGCCAGCAACGTCCGCGGCGATGGCGTTCATACTATTATGACCGCACTCTCTTAAAACGCGATATAGCGGCTTCCGAAGCACTATTGTACGACAAAATTTTCACAGACTGTAGCTCTCTTTAAGTGATAAATTGTAATTAAGCCATTATTGCTTAGCGCCAACATGCACAATCTTAGCATCCTAGTTAATCGTCAAAGATCTGCAAACATTTATCGTTTATCCCGTACTCTTTCTACGTGGGATCCAACAAAATATTAACTTCTTTTTAGTCTAATTTCATTGTTTTCTATTGCAAATATATACATATTAAAACATCTTTCGATAATTGATTGTGAATACTCGATGACGTGTTTTTATTGTGCGAGTGAGATCGATAATCTGATATTTTATTTCTTTAATCGAATATTGCTTTATCTTTTCTCGTCTTTCAAAGGAGTTTTTATACAAAATTAAAAAAAAATAACTTGAGCGAAATCTGTAGAACTAGGTTTATTATCTCATTTGCATGGTTGATATTATACTTTAAACATCTATCATTGTTATATTTTATTAAAAGACCTCGACTATTGAGTTACCGGCCGGCTCTTTTCAGCAGATCTGTATTCCAAGCCGGTGGTAGCTTAGTACTTACAATATTTAAATTAATAATGTATCAAATGTGCGTATCTATTTAAACAAGATAATTTTGAATTTTTGAAATTTTAGAGCAAATCTTAATGATTATCAAGTCAGTCGATAGACGCCTCCTATTAGGCATAGGCCTCTCTAAAAGACCATCACGATTAGCAACCTTACACTATCCTGAGCCTGCGACATCCCAGGACCTTGAGTATGTTATCGATCCACGTAGGGGAGGGCCTACCCATGCCGCATCTACTGTTTTGGTGGTCGCGACTCTTGAACCTTTCAGCCCCAACGACTGTTGATCACACGAGAGATGTGCCTCGCTACGCTACGTCAGTTACCTTCTGCGGATCTCCTAATTTCTGATCTCGGATTAAAAATTCGAGCATATCGCTCTTCATTGCTGTGTGACCATGACTCTTCTTTCTTCTTTTTTTTATATCAGAAGATAATAATAGGATGGTGTAAAAGGTGTGTGTACCTATGAGACTGTGCCGGCTGGCGCCGAGGCTGGGCGCGGGCGGCGAGCCGGGCGCGAGCAGCGCGCCGAGCGCGCCGCCGCCACCGCCGCCGCCCAAAGGCCCGCCCTCCAGCGCGCCTACAACAAACACACTTCATAAACATTTTAACATGACAATTTTATTCTAACTGAGCTGCTCACCACATTTTTATCGCATTAATTAAAAAGATCCCTGAAGTAAACTTAACGATATCAATAAATAATATGCCTTATTTCTAAAATATGAAAAACTTGATAGTTGCTGGTTTTATTTTTCATTTAATAAGAGCAACCATTGAGTTTCTGGCCGGCTCTTTTTAGCAGTTAAGCTTTATAGGCCGGTATTACCTTACTACTTATAATGTTCGTGACAGTGCCTAATTGAATTAAGATACTTTAAAAATTTAAAAATTATTGAATACAGACTGATTAGTTACAGGTGTAAAAGCTTTAAAGGGAACAAATGTTTATCTCATTTGTCGGCAAAAAATTTTAAAGCTCTAACACCTATTTTAAGTTATTCTTTATGAAGTGATCGCTCTAAAATAGTTAAATTAACTTCTTTTCTATGGTTATGCAACAGGGAACTTTTAATGGGTTAAGGGTAATTTTAATGTGTAGTTACCTAAATTTTGAAAATGCTTTTGTCTATATTATTCACCATACATCATTACCATATATCAATTAAGTAAATGGGCTTTACATTTACCTCTTTTAAGACTTTATACCAAAAATTAGAGACTCTGTTATCATTTATTTATATTATTTTTCAAATATATTCATAAACAGGATTCACTTGTGTCCGTCAAGAAGAATTCTAGAAGAGCCCAATCTTATAGAAACTAGAATCAGATTAAACTCCCCCTATAATGGGAATCTTCTACTTTCGAGAGTTCCAAACACCCTGTATGTGAGAAGAGCACACTTAGCCGGAGTTTTTTTTTGTACCCATAACATCTATGCATATTATTCCCAAGCTTTATAATAATTTAAAAAAACCTACACGCTACTAAGGGATTTTTGTACATTTTTTGTTTAATGAACTTGTTTAATTTATTACATAATAATTAAGAGACATTATTTGGAAGTGTCGTACACAGCTGGTAATAAAAGAAGTACTAATTCTATGAAGCTAAGATAAATATTTGTAGTTATACGACAAGCTTATCTGTGCTTATTTGTACTGCAAATCGTATGTAATTATGTTATATTTCTTAATATTCCTATGCACAGAGATCAGATTGCCATACATATCGAATACGTACAGTTATAATATTTTCTTAACGAATATATGTGATTTTAATCACCACTTGAATGTATTTAGCATATTCACTGTAGCTCATACTTACTGGTGAAACAGTGATTATTAAAAACATTAAGAAGGTTTTATATATAATATACACAAATTCGTACGTACTTAAAAAATCAAAAATGTACAACGTGCAATTTGCAGCGATGGACAAATAATAACAATCGATCAAGCCAAAGTTCGAGCTTCTAAAATATCTTCCAAACGGAATTCTAAACTCAATTCTAGTGACATCCTAAACCGATGTCCTTTCTTGAGAGCTCCTGCACCCAACCTCTCCATAGAACGTCCCCCTAAACGAAATTAAACCTAGGCGGCCTCCTAAAGTAGAATAATTAATGTATCGCACGGAGCCGAGTTCTCAAAGGAACCCTCGAGCTTAGTTTTTGAAGAGGTGTAATTTAAACTTCTTAACCCACCTGCCACATCAAACCAGGTGAAGGTGAAAATGTAAAAAAGAGCAAACAGCATTCATCAATGACAAAAAGAAAATATAAAACCATTATAGCCAACCACATTAATGAAAATAGATCAGAACATTGGTAGGGGGGTATCTATTTTTCTAAAACCGTGTCATTGACACGAGTGTAGCACGTATGCGAAAGAGACACTGGGGATCCACTGCTATAATTTAAGTTTTTTAAAGCGGTGTCTTAAAATATAAGACAACCGCCTTTATCAAGTATTATTTTTTATTGCTGTTAAAATTGTTTTAGACTTTTTAACCTTTTATATTTATAAAAAATTGAATTACGTATCTTAATACTAATTATCATTTCAGTAATGGAAATTCCACTGCTGGCTCTCACATAGATTTCAAATAACATCATCCAATTTAAATAAGTCATAAATCATTACTAACCTTAACTAAAATAAAACTTTAAAAAATTACATACATTCCATAACAATCGATTTTAAGTGACAATTTTAATTTACGAAATTTTATGCATCTAAATGCTAACATTAAAATAAAAAGTGCGAATGCAATCTGAATTTTATGTACTATTTGTTCTGAATCTCGCTATTAAAAATATTTTTGTTTGGACTGATTTTATCCAAATTTATGTTAAAAGTTTCTAATAGAAATCAACTTTTTAAAGAAATTTATCAAAAGATAAACATTAATGGTTCTACGTTAAAATGTGTGTTAGTTTAAAAATCAATGAAAAAAATTTAATAGACTCCATTTTCATAGGATTTATTAAAATAAACAACGCCACATTTTAAACCAAAGCATAATAAAAAGGAAAACCCAGCCGTCATCCTCCTTATCTTCACATAAAAGGTTCTAAAATTATAGCACAATGTTTATTATTTTTATAATGCCGCATTATTAGCCGTTTATTTCAGTCCAGGCCACAATTTTTATGAGCCATGTTAAACAAATTTATTGCGGTAATTTTTCTACTTTACTATACCTATATATCAAAAAGAGGACAGAAAAAAAATTACTGACATTTTTTGTCCCTGTGAGGACAAGAAACGGTTGAAATCTCGCCTGAACATTCTGCGGTATATTTTGGTTGAACCATGTTCCAGTAAAATTCAATATGTCGGTGTCCACGTTGTAAATCGTTTTATTGTTTTACAAAAATTTTGTAACCATCCGATTCATAAATAACAAAAATATAGGAGACAGACGAATCTAAGTTGTATTGTTATTTGTTGATGAAAAACGTTACATCGACAGCATAAGAGGAGAATTATTTCGTTGAACTCTGAAGGAACTCTGATAGTCGAATATATGGAGATTGTCCGAAACTGCATTACATTGTGTGTTATATTCACGGAAATAAAAAACGAAGCTTTTTGAAAGCAACACTGAGATATCTGCTTCATATATTTTATTTTAATTAATACACGACATATGAGATAAATAATTTATATATATTTAAATATATCTTCTTTTCCTTTTCAGTTCAACTCAAAGATCGTCACGATGACATTATGACATTGAACCCGTATGAAACCAATTAGTTATAATATAAGTTAGGTTATATAATTCATGTACATACTGTAGATACAATTGAAATTTCTCATTTTTTTTTAAATTTCTAGTAAATTAAATTCTTTTGATCTTATATACTTCAAAAACTAGATTCTATCTTATAGAACTTGATAGTTAAAGCATTACGTTGAGATATATTCGAGCTACACACAGCAAACGAATATTAATGTTCCCTACTTACAAGTTTTCGTAACTTTCGCCTGTTGAATAAATAAATTTGAACGTAATGAGATGTTTCACCTCAATAATACACCGCGACTTTACCTTCTTCCAGAAAAAAGTTTGTGTGAGGGAGCAATGACCTCTGTTTTGGCCTATGTCACAATGTCACTGCTTCTTGCATTATTTAAAGTTAAAATTCATAAATACTACTTCTACATTTCCCACAACTACACGCAATCATTTTATATAGGCTAAATAGTACAGATTTTACTATAATTATACAAAACTCAATGTACGTGCTTGTGAATACGTTATTTTCACAATGTGTGACTGTAAAAATATAAGGTTTACACTAAAAGTATGATATTTTTAAAGCTTTGTCATGAAATCCACATTTATTGCCTTACAATACCAAAATGCTGACTTCAGTCCTTTTTCATTTCGACATTAATAAATAAATATAAAACTGTAACATTGAAATAACTTGCGGCTTCATGAAATTAAAATTAGATAGTCTGGTGTATATATATATATATATTTTAAGCTACAAGCTGATTGATAAAAAGGTAATTCGAATTACTTCGTTACTTCTTTGTCCAGTTGGTAAGTTATATGAGCGCAACAACGAAATTGCACTATAGTGCTACCAAAACAGATCTACTGAGTCTTAGGTATGCGCCGGCCGTTCTATTCTGTCAGTCTGCCGTAAACGATTGCGGCGACGGAACTCGTACTATTTTTCCTTGGCCTCAACTAAGCCGCGCATTGATGGGAAATTTCTAACATGTATGACTCGCGTTATCTTAATATAATTTGATAGAAATACTTAGTATTAGTACCTACTTAAGAATAAACTCCCCCAAAAAATTACAAAATCAGAAAATCGTTATTTAAATAAAAAGAAGGTTCTTTGCCTATTTGCGAAAGATTTCTCGTTATTATTTACACTGCACTTGTTTATTATACATTACTTGTGTGGCCTGTTTTGTTGTTATAAATAAAGCACTAATAAATTAATAAAAAATTTATAGCTTCATGTTACGATTGGGACTATATATATATACTACTACATTTTACACATATTACGGCTCTATAGCCGTAATAATAAGCAGTATTATCTATATAATACTGCTTAATATTAAGAATGTGAAATATGATCTAAAACAGTACCTTTGTTTTACTTAAATCAAATAAAACTTTCTTGGAATATACAAGTTTGATCTTGTATTAAATTACCATTTAGTCTAGAGTAGTATCGTAATTTCAACCTAATCTACATCAAATTGCGGTTAGTAAGTAATATAATGGCATGTTAAAAATTCAATAAACTCAAAATAAAGTCGTATAAATATGACATGGAACGATCTCAGAACAATTCGGGCTTAAGCTGCAAAAGTCATTGCGAACTCGACATCTATATCCAGCGGATTGCAAGCGATCTCATAATGCCGTTCAACAAATTTATGACTTAATAGTTCACAATGAAAGTGGATCGTCGAACGCTCTACTTCCGATTATTTTGTCGTCTCTATAATGTCTTCTGATCGATTTCGGATATAGCGGCATTTTCCGCTGAACCCTAGAGCTCATCCGATGCGCGGAATACGGCTAAACTGTGCAAATTTATGAACAATCATTCACGCTTATATTGAGACCTGATATATTCCTACAGACACACGCACAATGAATGCTTTTTCTATAACTTTACTAATTAAACATTATTTACCGTTCATACAACTGACATTATCTTCAACTGTACTATCCATAAATTTACTTGTGGGTAATTATCTTCATTAATATCGTAGAATGTATATGCATTTGCTTCTACCGTAGTTTTCTTGGAGATCTAGGAAATGGCTGCATCAAAAGCCTTCCGATGACCAAAACAAGGTCCTTAATGGAATCAGGTGTTACCTCGCGGAAGCCCATCCTAAGTAAGAAAAGGACCAATATTTAGCCACTTCCGCACATGCAGTGGTAGTCGTGCAATAAAGTCCACCGCCCGCCAGCCCGCTGATAGGCTTTTCTTACTCAAAACAAGATCGTTTGTACTACTCCAAGGTTGTCATTGTCCATCGAGGTTGTGGGTCCTCGTACCACATCCAACACTACGCTTGCCGGTCCGTGATCTCCACACCAGATCTTTAAAGCCCCACCGGCCATATGGTCTACTCGCCAGTCCGCTGAGCAATGTTGGGTAATTGTAACGGACGAATTTTAATTATCGAAAAAAAAAAGACATTAACCTCAGAAACGGCTGCATGCCATTCAAAAATAACTTTTTCCTATTTTTTCAGAGTTTAAATTAAGTGAATCGAGCAAATACCTTTGTTTATATTTTGTATTATATATTGATACCAACATATGCATTTTATGATATTAAAGTAGATTGTATATTTCCATACCGAAGTCACACGTTTACCGTCATTTATCCTTTCCGCTTTTGATAACCCAAAGATAAAATACACCTACTGGTTTTTATAACATACGCGGATAAGTAATAAAAAATATTCATTAGTCGAATAAAAATGAAGTGACCGACATAATTTGTTGCGCACAAGCGCTACGAATGTCCTCTTTATGTAATAAATTAGGGACGAACAACAATTTGCTCAACGTACAATAACCAGGCCCAGTTACGACTGTTTCGCAAATGAGCGTCCACTAGTCGAGATGAATATACATAGTTTGCAGTTTAGCAAACGTAACTTAAGCCTTTATTGCAAATTTAGTGTCCGGCCACTCATCCAAGTTTATTATTGAGTTACAGCAAACATTCACGCCGCCTTGCCCCGGATGTACTGGCCAATTTATATTTCACACTTTGAATTTACAATTGCCGCTACTGGCGCAATAATTCTCTAGATCTGGAAACCAGTAATTCGTGAAACTCCACGAGTTATTGGGTGTCCGACACACGCGTGTTTTTCACACTTTGTCGGACGTTGATTATCAATTCTGTAACAATTTTAAAACATATTGCGAACTTCTCATGTGGTCTTTTTCCTATATATTTCGCCGTTTGAATATTAACTTTCGTAATAATTTGTAATAATATCTTTGTTTGTTAACATTAAATATAAAATTACTACTAATTACTACTACATCTTGCTGTTTTATTCAATTTTTCTCAACGCATGATACTGATTAAAACGCCGTCCAAAAATATTCTAAAATTCTTTTGCATGTTTATCTTTGGATTATTTTATTTTTAATGTCAGAAATTACAATCAAAAATATAAGCCATATTAAAAAATTTTCAAAAGTGATTTTTATTTTTATTCTAAAAAGATGTATCGGGCAAGGTTTTCTCCTGATGATAAATAATTTAGTTCGTTTTTTCAATGTAGTCTCTAGCTTTTTCTAACACAAAATCAATAACTGCGCATTAGCAGTCGTCAACTTGCGACTTTTCATGCGAAACTCTATAGGCCACTGCTACTGCACCTTGTCAATCCGCTCGCAGCATTTAATATGTTAATAATAAGTACCAATTTTTCGTTTTTGTAGGTAATCGTTACTTATTATATAAGTTTATTGCATCCTAACTCCCTTTTATTTAGTTTCGATTGACGTCAAATATTTGACAGCTACAAACAGATGTTTAAATTTTCTCTGTGATTATATAAATTAAAAATTAATAAAATAAAAAGTAAAGTATTCTTTTTCCTGCTATGCACATTAATTTTCCATCTTAATATTTATCTCCTCGTGCCTTAACTAAAAAAAAAACATGAAAAAAAAATTGCAAAACTTATAGACCTGTTCTGAAGTTTTGCCTTTAGCGTTTTACATTTCACTCTTTATTTTATTAACATACATGAATTTAGGGCTATTAGAATCTTTATTTAAAATGGCCACGTTATTTACGTATAATAATTTCCCTTTTTATAATAAAACTTTCATTGAATAACTTATGATTGAGAAGCAGATAAATGATTATTTCCTAGTTTTCTTATAGTTTGACGTATATACATTTACTAAAGTGTACTATCTACTAAAGAATTGTTTGTTTCAGAACTAAGTGCAATGCATTGCGAAAAGATTAAAAACCTAGAGCTACAATTTTGATATTATTTCGTTTGATGTTCAAGCTAAAATGGTATAACAATTAGCCAAAGAATTCATTCGGTTATTTTTGTTAAACATGATTTTAAAAAAGTCCTTTCAGTACTATGTAAAACACATTATGACTGTTAAATTACTTTTCTTTAAATATAACGTTGTCTATAAGAAAAACAATGATATAAAATCTGACATAAAGTAATTGAAAGACCATAATACCATAAAAATTATTTTCTTATCCAACCATAACCATTCGTTAGAGAAGACAAAACGTTCTTAATGAGAATGTAACAAAAGAACATTAAAATAAATACAAAGCAGATGATTAGTGAGTACAGAAGTTAAATATTCCGACTTCAAAGTTGGAGGTCCGCCAATAACTTTAAAGAACTAAGTCAATGCGTAATACTTGTAAAGTAACTACCAATGTAGAAAAGCATTTAGAAATAGTTTCAATTTATGCAATCATTACGTCGTGGCATAATCGATCCCCTCTCTTATATTTATTGAGCGTCTAATACGTTAAACGTACACGCATTGAAAGCGGACGTCAATCATTTCCGGAGCTGAATCGAACCGTTGATTAAAATATAAATTACATGCTAACATTTAAACGACTTTAAGATTCCGGTGAAGAGGTGTAGGTATAAACTTTTGATCAAACATACAACTTGAAACTTTAGTTGTAATATATCTCTGTCGGTTTCTGGACGTAGGTGCATTTTTCGTCCCACTGTCACTAGAGCTCGCAAAAGAATTTCCCACTGTCACTCCTGAATGTTTAACACGTTATTTTTCAACACCAGTTCTGCTGGTACTTTAAATTTCGTTCACTCGAAAATGCATTGTAATATGTGCAAATAAAATATTTAACAAAAATCTACGTTACATAAATGTACACTTGAAAAATTGTAAAATATCATTTAAAAAAGCTAAAAGTTAAGTTTTTGACCTGCTCTTCTAAACAGATTAGCGTTCCGAACCGTTGGTAGCTCACTACTTATATTGTTATAATAATCGACAATTAAAAAAGCACATGTAAATGCCTACTTAAATAAAAATACTTTGATTTTTTAAATTTTTTCGAAATGAATTACAATATTTATGCATTTACTTTGCACGTAATTTTTGCCCCCCTTTTTATATTGTACATGGCCAAAATAGACAAAAATTTTATGTATTATTAAGTGAATCAATTTAAATACACGTATAATTTTTTAATGTATAGTTAAATTCGGAACTTTTTGGTTTAACAATGACGTTCTTGATAAAACAAATCGAACGGTATTATAAGTCCCCAGCCTATGACCAGCAGTAAACATTCTATGGCAGAAATGATGATGATAGTCTTTACAGAAGCAGTGGATTTCTACACCTGGACATAAATCTTTTAAAGGGATTGTCACTACACTCGGTCTATTTACTCGAGACCGATGGATTCCCTACGATTCGCTTGGTTTTATCTCTCTATCCGGTTGTGTTTACATGCTTTATTTACATTAGTATTTTTTCATTATTGCTAACATTTACTTTACCATTAACATCGTTTACATTAACATTATTTGCTTGTTAATTATTATGACATAAAACATTATATTGAAAAAGTAAAAATGTAGAAAGAATTCTGCCTTTTTTCCTGCAGGTAACAAATGAAGTTAAATTTGCGTGGGAATAAAAGTTTTCCCAATCTTTGCTTCCTTTTCTTTTCATTTTACATTCGTTTCCTTAGGGACATACTTTAGGCTGTGCCTTTTTTATCTAAGACGAAACGAAAAATTGATATAACCAAAAAGTAACTTTGAAATTCAATTAAGTCTTTTTGAAGTTAAAGTAAGTTATGTTTCAACAGAGTTTTGACTTCGTCGACGCGCCTTCTCTCTAATCTACTCGATTCTTTTTCTATTCTTTCTTGTTTACAAAGAGTAATTTGATAGGTGAAGCATCGGTAGGAAGACAATGTTCTGTCATAGCTAAAGTTAAACACTCATATTTCAAATTATACGAAGCTTTCGGGGTTCGAAACCCCTACGCGGAAGAACCGATGTAACGTCCCTTTTACTGTATATTATGTAGCTTTCATGTATGTCTGTGTTTACTTTGTATATATTTTATCCTACATTAAAATGAATATTAATTAGAAATTGGATAATAGATGAAGTATTTACCATGTTTATATCGAATACAGTATTTTAAATGTTTAGTAGTAATTTTCTATAACAACTACACATCTATCCCATTTGTTATTTCTGTACTACTAGAGATTAACTGGTAGAGTATACATGTAAGGCACTAAGTTCGCCATAAACCAACTGTAAAACTTTTTTACACACAAAGCTCTAGGATAGGAAACCATATTATCTACAAAATAAGTGAAAAACTTTCTCCCTCTGGTAACTTTTTTTGACGAATAAGAGCACTACAGTAGTAATGGCTTCTCGCAAGTACGATGTTCCAGCAATAAAGGCTTATAACGTAATACAAAAATAACTCAATATATGGCATCATCCTAAGACGGGTAGTCTTGTGCTAAAAGTATATGATTACACTGCAGTAGCGATGCTAAGGTGTGGTGTACCTATCTAAAATAAACTTCGCACGTAGGTAAAACGTATAATATAAAAAGCTATATATCCATTTTACGATTGGGGAGTATACTCAATGGGAAGAGTCGTAAACATGTGTACTTTACGAGACCTGACCTGTAATATACGTAGACTCGCGAGAAGCATTTAGAACGTCATCTGAATCTTTATATTCCAATTACTTGATTTCACAAAGTAGAAAGTTACAAATAAAAAACTATAAATAGAGACTAGTTCGACGTCGACATCGTCCTCGTCGTTTTAGACCATAGAAACCCACTGCAAGGCATAAGGACTTATTTGTGAGCAGTGGCAGTTCTATATAATTACTTTACAAAGTGTAAATTATACAAGATTGTAACCCGGAAACCGAACCAACGACTAGTTATTGACCATATATATAACATGTATTCTATCTTACGGTCTCTCTTTCTAGTTTTCCTGATTGTTGTGAACCATTGCGGTATTTAATTACATGAAAGCTTTTACCTCTATCGACCAGCTGTCTTCGTTCTATATATTTCTAGATATATAGCAATACCAATTAATTATTCCATTTATTAAATATTTATTCTGATTATCGTGTGGGACTTTAGACGATCTTACAATATTCATCACAAATTCAAATGAACCTTCGCCGACCTGTTGTCATAAATGTGCCTACCAGGAATCGAACATACGACCTCACGGTACTTGACTAGTAGCTTATCGCTGATATATGAACTGCAATGCTTCATAAAGACTGCGGATGTACTCTACTAATAAACATTATTGTAGAAAATAATTACTAATTAGAATTATATTACTATATATCGTAAATGTACTTCAAAAAATTAATAGTAAAATCGTAACAAAATAAATTATGGCCTAGTCATTAACTTAATCTCTCAAGTGAAGATACACAACAGCTGACGTAAGCGTTAGTAATAAAACTAAAATGCGTTCGTCTGTGCTCCAACGCCATATGCTAGAAATAGATTGAACAATATCGTTAAGATATCATTTATTACCGTCCGCAATTTCACTAGAAATTATCGCGCGAACGTAACGAATTATCCCACACTGTGACAGTGCGTTTAAATTTAAAACGGACATTTTAAACATTATTTTTATTAACAATACATATTATTTTTATGCGTAACGTTGCTATGTACTAACTTACATTAGAACTATTATAGAAAGAATAATGAAAATTGATTTATTTGTTACATTTATGTGTGGCCACTACAATTATCAATACTTTTTTAAATTAATACATTATGGCTCATTCAAATTAAAATTCACTTACGATTGCTGAAAGTTAGATAGCCACTGCCAGTAGTTTCTCTCGGCCGCCGGCAAAACTTTTTTTTAATTTGTCTTAATATTTTAGTAAATAAAATTAATTTAGGAACATCGTAACTAAAGCCTAAAACAAACTTATATTTTCTTTAGTAATTTAAAAACGGAATGTCTCTTACCGTAACAGTGCAATAACACAGCTTTCGTATACTATATGTCGCTCATCACAACGAGACACGAAATGATATATCTTTCTACTATCACTTTATTAAAACTATAAACTTTCTTCGTTTGTCGTCGCCGTTGTTTCAGCGAATAGAAACATTTTACAAACTATAGGCCTATCTACGAGTATCTTCATCTACCGTAATTGCCAGCGTCGGTTGGCGATCTCAGTGGTAGTGGTGGTTATGGTAAGCAGATAACACCATCTGTTGCAACCTCTTTTGGTAGCAGTGGCAATCCTATATAATTAATGCCCAACGTGTGAATTTTATAAAATGTTTTCCTGGGAATCGAACCCGCGACCTACGACCCCTAATCTCTGTCCTATATCGTTGAGTATTTAATGGAATCAGGTGTTACCTTGTGGAAGTCCATCCTAAGTAAGAAAAGGACCAAGATTTAGCCACTTCCGCACATGCAGTGGTAGTCGTGCAACAAAGTGCACCGCCCTTGGATTTGACGGTGGCAGTTGTGTAGTTCGCATTGTTTGCCGCATGCGCATTTGTCAGCGGGCTGGCTAAATATTGGTCCTTTTCTTACTATACCGTTGAGCTCATATAGCTCAGACTTTTGATGAAACTATTTTGTTATAAACAAATTTTCATCTATCTAAATTAAAAAAAATTAATATTAAAATAGTCAAGAAACATAACATGATATATATATGCGAGTTTGTAAAAATTGTGTCCACGGCCACATGTATAAAATCATGTGGAAGTATGCCAAAGTTGTAAATAAATGTTTTATCGTATTTTCAAGTATATTTACAAAATTACTTACTCTTTACTAACATTAACAAGCGATATTAATAAATGTCACACTAATGCAAAAAATCAAGGAGCCCAATGGCCGAGTCTTGTACATAACCGAACGCCCGTTGTTAATACATTGGTAACCTTTTAACGAAAACTACTTCTAAATCTCTTATTTTCTGTGTAGAAATATGTCATCGATTAACACCCACATATGCGTGTTCATGTCATATCAATTTGCGGTCTTGAGAACGCATCGACTTCAAATATCATCATGTTCGCCGATAGACGCCCACTGTAGGGTATAAACCTCCCTAAAGTTCTCCACAATGGTCGGTCAAGCACTGCCCTGCCCGCATTCGGCGACTTTCCGTGGCCTTGAATATGTCGTCTACTTCAAATATTATTAAACATAATTTATTGAGTATTTATATGAGTACAGTATGTTACATTGGAGTATTTTATGTCACCATAATGACAGAATGTCTACAACTGGACATTGGATTCCAAAGATTTCTAATCGGTAGATATTTTAGATAGTTTAAAACGTTTTTAAATTATAGGTAATAAACTATTTTTAATATTTTATGTATGGACTTTGTTTTAATATGGACTTAAAATAATAATTAAACCCATATAATTTCCAAAATCCTCGTAATTTGAAAATAATCCATTTTGACCTTGAATTCTCAGTATAATTAATAATTTATTAAGCGCAATCGAAATGAGCGCAACTTAGTCAAATCTCTGGAGACAAGCGCTCAAACTTTTTGTATTATACCTCACCGTTTACCGTTGCGCTTCCACAGCTGGTCATCAAGGGGCCGATTGAAACTTTTTAAGGGACGCAGTATTACGAGAGTGTCGAGTGCCTAACTAATTAGGTCGGAGGTCATTCATTAGGTATATTAACAAGCACAGAGCCTGAAGACGAAATATTTTAAAAAATGACATTTTTGTGTGAGTACCTTTTAATATTAATAACAAATTAATACGCTGTTTGTTCATTTACATGTTGTTATCATTAACCGTTTATAGTTTTTCAAGAGATTGCTATGGTACTGAAACCGCTGTATTACACCTCGAGAAAGCGCAACAAAGTGATGAACGAAGAAGAAAGAGCATAACGGTCGCAGCACTGATAGCGAAGTGACCGAACCAAGGTTCCGAAACTCCCCACCCCCCTCTTCACACGCATACATTAGGCGTGACACAGCGGTTTCGGTAGCCCTACTTTTTACACCTGTATTACTCGTGTTAAGCCGGGGTCTCCTCCAGAGAAACCATTTGCCCAGTCACTCCATGGAGCGTGTGCCTAAGAAAGCTGTGAGAACTTAGCGGATCAAAATCTGGGGAGTAATATTATTGTTCCTAAAGGAGTAGTAGAGTAGTAGTCCCAAGTATAGTCACTGTAAAAGAGACTAAGCTAAGTGACTTTACGAGTTCTACCACTTCTAAATTTATGAATCTTAAAATACTAACAACATTTAGCCATAAGAAAAAAAGCGTTTGCATTTGTTTCATAAATATTCGTAAAATAAATAAATATCTAAAATATGTCCTGGTAGTAAATTTCTTTTGTAGAAGGTCATCTCGGCTATTATCGCTGCGGCAATATATTACGTAACAAACATATACAAACAAACATTATGTACGTGTTATTGATTGAAGCGTCGTAACTAATGATTACTGGAGTAAATGAGAGTCGAGGAGTGTTCCGGAATTACTAATTAAATCTGATCGATACGTAAGGTTATTCGCAATCACTGATTGATATTTGCCTATAGATATTTCTGTACTTCATAATGCTATACAAGAACAGTACTATAATACACCCAACATGCATACATGCATCATTATTATTAGAACCAGCATTTTCTTTTCCTATATTATGTAATTCAAATTCAGCGATAACATGAAGTTAATGGCATAAATATCGTTAGTTTCATTAACGTTCTATACGGATAACATTTATACTTACGTAAACGATGAATTTTTCATACTGATTACCTTGGGTGACTTATATTTCTTTCTCTACTTATAAACTTCACGTGTCCCGAGATAAATATTGGGATTAATTTTATATCTTTGTTCTCGCAAAGTCAAACGTAATACGAAAAGTTCCCTGAATTGATTATCAAGCAGCGAAAGTGATTTTGTTGTATTATTCAAAGTTATGTGCTTGATAAAGCTCCTCGATGTGGAAGTACTCGCTTGGTGACTAAGTTTTGTGGATATAATTCGATATCTTCGACCCTTATAACCAAGTTTCTGAATTAGAACAATCAATCCCGTGTCAGGAACATTGACTGTTTTCGTTACGGATCCTAAACATTCGGCGGCAATTTTAATGAAACATCAAACAAATGTTTATTTATATTTGTGGTACAAAATAAATACTATTTGTACACATTTAAAAACTATTTTATGAATTTTTGAGCCAAGTTCAAACTTTCTGCATCGAGTGAGTGTGCATTTCTCACGCAGATAAATATGTTAACATAATCACAAATACTATCATAAATTTAAATATTTGTGCTCTATAATTTTAATGCAAAATACTAATCAAAGTTCCCGGCATACAAATGCGAGCGAACTTGTATGAGCTATTTTTGGAGGAATATTTAATATTAAAACCATTAAAAGTGGTAACAAGGAAAACGGAATTCTTTTGACTCATTTTTTCTACGGTGCCTTTAAAATGAATTAACCAAAATTTGCCCTTTTATATATATTTATTGCGAAGTACACTTCTTTATCAATAAAAATTACGAGAGTAGACATAATAAAAAAAAGCTAAACAAGAATGTGTAGAGTATGTGTTTGGTGTGTTTGATTAATAATTCCTTGTATATATAGTGCAAAATGTACAGTACATATTATACAGCATATAATGTATATAACATAAGACACATTTAGCAAGAGAATCGAGCAGTAAAGTTTATTTAAATATAATTATTTATTAAATTTAATTTATAATATAATGGTTATATAAGATTTATAAAAATTTTACTTTTCAGTGTACTACAAACAAACGACACAGTTCTTTCGAAACAATCATCACCATCATTTTATCCGCAGAACATCTACTACTGAATACCGGCTTTCGCTGTTGAAAAAATAACCCAATTGAAGATGCCTACATCGAATTTATTCTGAGTTTCAACTCATGGGTGGGCTTCCTAGGATAAGCTTGCCATACCTTAATTTTCACTACAGAATCTTAAAATCCCCGCAACCATTTATTCTGCTCCCTGAGTGGCCTGCACTGTCACTTCACAATCTGCTGGGCTATGTCGATGACACACTTGAATTAAAATACAAAATGTTTTTATAACAAATGAACAAACGTTTCACTTTATGCATTTCACAGATGTTGTAAATTTTAATTTCATATTACAAAAGTTGCCCTTTTAGCGTAAGAATTCGGATTAAAAGCGTTTTGACTTAATTATTAATAAAGCGTTTTAATTCAGCGTATTTGCATTTTAAATAAAATCACAGCTCACTCTCTGTTGCATAAAACAAATATTTCTATGAAATAATATTCTCTTTGACTGTATACCAATTAATTAATTTTAAAAATACTAACTTTCAAGCATTCGTGCTGAGTGTTGAACACAAAGAAGTTTTATATACTAATGCTATGTTCCATTTTGCTGAAGAGACTAAGGCATTCACTGGATCATAAGTGATGTGGTCCGCATACACCATTGCTGTGTTAAGTAGGATTTCGATACAATATGTCTTCCGCCACATCACCCCTTGTAATCTCGACAAAGTACGTCTTACTAGTATAACGCTGTATATGCACCGACTAAGGAGCCTTCACATCATAGTTAAAAGAGTTTTATCACAGCAATTTTTTCCTTGGCTTCCAGTTTCACTATTTGTTTCTTTCCGTTACTTGGTTAAAGGATTTCACAGTCACTTACACTGACTAAACACGTGATGTTCTTTTGTGGTTGTAATAGGCAAGAGCCACCGGAACGCTTTTCATTTGCGTCTCGAACTGCGTTAGCCACTCTCAAGTAGCACTAATCTAACATTTAACTTTCCAGAAAACGTGAAACAAAACACGTTTCGATCCTTCTCTGTAAATTAACCGAAAGTGGGCAACAACCATCACTCAGTTGCAAAGAAAGCTAAGAGGGCTATTTCTATTCCTAAACGTAAAGAAGTCTAGTAAAACTCAATATGTAAATGGGCGCTCTGATCACATACCAATTTTGATATCGTTACAAATTGGAAAGGTGTCTCTTTTCATAATAAATAATAACCTCCATAATACAAGATTCGAAATAAGCTCGTCAAATAAAGTACATCTTTAGGTAAGATATTACGTTAATTACAATCAATTACGAGTGACACGGGCTAACATTAGAGCCGCCTTTATGTTTGCAATTAGTTCAAGTTCGTTAATTTTTAATCTTGAAGGCACATACATGTCTTTATTGAAAATTCTATAGTGATGAACATTTTAAATTAATGACTTTAAAAGGCTATTCATAGATGCTACGACTTCAATAATAATGTTAATGTCATCCAGACAATTTAAATTCGGGCTTTTTAGACTATTTGCATTATCTATTGCAGTGGCGTACCTAGAACTTTTGCCGCCCGGGGCGATTTCCAGTTTGCCGCCTTTTCTATTATAAGTCAATCAAATACTGGTTTTTATAAATTAATAAATAAATAAATTGTGTTAATTACACATAAATAAATTATTAGGTTATTTAATCAATATTAATTAATACACAGAGTAAATTTTTTTAGACATATTTGTATGCACTCGTATTATATTTATATGATATCTACTCTTCTAGCTTTCATACTAGAAAAATTGTGTATAATGCTCTCAAAATTTATATTATTTGTAATTTCTTGTTCTATTGACAATATTGCAAGATTTTGTGGTCTTAATTGACTCATTGTAGAACGAAGATAATTTTTTATCAACTTCAATTTTGAGAAGCTTCTTTCGCAACTAGCGACACTGATTGAAATTATTAAAAAAATTCTTAACAAAATTACAATGTTGGGAACAGAATTTTCCAACCTATACTACTGAATAAATTTTAGCAGATCAAGAGGGCCCTTTTCTCCGTTTTTCTAATGTTTTGCCTCTTTTTTTAGTGTAGGTACAGCCATAAAAACCTGGATCCTTTTTCTTATAATATGGAACTGTTCTTTATCAATGTCAATCAAGTCATTTATTTGACATTCAAATTGTTCATATAGTGGGTTACACGGTATTATACATGAATATTTTCTTACAAGGCCGTGCAACTGATCCTTCCTAATTCCTTCCTGATTCCTTTATAATTCTGTCCATAGATGAAAACATTTTCTTCGTACTTCTTCTTCTAAGCCCCACGTCTCCACGTCGAATTTTCCCCACTCATATTTTTTCTCCTTCTAACTCGACGCTTAGTCGATATCTCTAACTCTTCACAAATTATTTTGGCTGCTATAACAGCGTTTTGCACTAGCGTATCTCTTGTTCCATGAAATGTGTTTGCAAAGAATTTAGTTTTATATGGCATTGGTGGACATTTAACCCTTTTACTTGCAGAGATTTTTGAGCGTCCTTATTTTCCAAAAGGACGGGTTCCCATAAATGAAGGTATCATAGAAAAGAAAAAGATTACATAGAATTGAGTAATATTCCAGCATCTGATCTCGTTTAACTATATTCTTCTTCTAATAGTCATAATAATCATTTATTATTCAAGAAATAAAAAATATAAAATGAATAAGTTGCTTTTTACAGCTATAAGTAAATATAAAAAATGCCGCCCCTAGGTAAGTGCCGCCCGGTGCGGACCGCACCCACCGCCCCCCCCTAGGTACGCCACTGATCTATTGAAACAGATAAAATGCATCACTATCCCCCAAACAGGCAAATATAATGATCCGATTTATGCAGGATAAATTTGATATCGAAACACTAATGAGTTCATTTTCATTCCGCGGGCAAAATCATGTTTAACAGTTGCAATATTTTGCGGCAAACTTAAATACTATGGTGACACTAAACTTTGCTGCCTAAGGAAAAAGTAACCACTCTCTCTAGTCTTTTTCTGACTCAATCCGCCAGCCGTCTCCATCACATGTGTTCCGTTGTTTGATAAACTGCAGTAATTGATAATTCCAGCTGCTTCGATATCAAGTTAGGTTAGGTTAGGTTTAATGATAGTTTTAGAGTTTATTACCCCACATCATATATAACGTAATATTATGTTTTGTTTAAAGGTCAAGTATTAATTATAAGCCTTGCTTTATTTTTATTTTATGTACTAAGAATTGTCAACGCTATTTACAATATAATCAAAAATTATAATAAAAACTACAGATTAATTATATTTTGGATAGTCAACCATAACATGCGCCGTATTTAAAAAGGTAAATAGATTTTAAAAAAAATTCTAATTGTAATATAATTCATAGTTTATTTTAGAAAAAAATAATTATTCACACCAAACATTATTCTCGGAATCTTTTGCGTCATCACTTTAGTCGATTTCACGTATAAACCTTCAAGTACACAAGATCTGTATTTTATCTAGAGTATAATTTACAAGTATATTACCACACTCCTGTTTAAAGTATTCACGTTCACTGCGTTTTTTCACTGAATTATTATACTTAACTCTTTTGTGTTAAAAAGGACCCTCCTCTTTTGTTTCTGGTACGGCTTAACTTCTCTTTAATTTTTTTGTGGAATATTTAGAAAATATTTAAAATGTAAAAAAGTGTGATAGATGACCGAAGAGTTAACGTAGGACAAACTTTTAAACATTGTTTAATTATTGTTCATTAAAAGTACATAGTAAACGCAACACCTAAAAACTGACTTTTTACATTAATGTATTTAAAACGCATTTTAGATGAACACATTTTACTTTGCTTAATAGTAACTTACATAATATATTTTATTTTTGGTAAAGTATTACAACATCAATCAAAATATACATATTTCGAATCAAAATATATTAATCTGATCTAACACGAAGTAACGAGAGCTCAATGTCTAGTGGACTATGGCTTAAATTATGACGATGATGTTGATCTTTAGACAGTGATTGAATGTCAGTGCAAAAAACGGCGAAGAATATATCCTTAAAAGTCAAAATGATGTTGGAAAAACGTTTTACTTTTATAATACTATATATTATAATATATGTGTCTGTCAGACGAATGTAGTATAACGTACAAAGCCATGGTATGGGGCATCAGAAACACTAATCGAGTTTATTCCAAAGCAGCACTAAAAACCAGACAAAGTTAAACGTAATTTATCAGTAGCAGACATTTAAAAACCCAACTCGGGGACAAATAAACTTACGGAGCTTTCCAATAGATCGAACAGAATAAAAAAGGCTAAGGAACTTTAACAGAGAGCTTTTCTTTGTGTTGCTTGTTCAATAAAGGCAAAGCACACTTTCATTCTATAAACGATTTGTTACTTTTGTTGTGAGTTTCTATTTCCGTTCTGTAATAAAAATGTAAGTTATTTGTTAAACAAAGATTCCATCATGGTTTTCAATGTGTTTATAAAAAAATTGAGGTCATTCGAGCTATTTTAAGGGTTATTACATATTCAATTGAGATTTAATAAGATATTAATGTTTATTTATGAATGGTCCATAGCAACTTGTAAGTCTGTATCTTTAAAGATTTTGAAGTTGTTAAATTAAGATCGATTTTATTTTTTATTTTGAAATTATTGGTAATTATTATATAACATTTAATACTTTTAGTGCTAAAACTAAAGTATGTTTAAATAAACACCTAAGAATAGTTACAGACATTTTATAGTTATTATAATGATTTTATTATAATCCACTTCACGTTTTTTTAATGATCGAAATGATTATTATAATTTTAGCAACAAATTTGTTACCTAGTTGTTTTTACATGGCCTACTCTACTGATGTCATATTTTGTGTTTAATTGTAATATATTTGCTTATATTAGATCAGATTAATTCGTTGTTTTAGTCTAAAAGACTAAAAATAGGCTTTCACGTTACTTTTATTTATATTTAAATATATATATAACGAAGATTATTTATATTTACAAGACAAATGGACATTTGCCTACTTTAACCCGTAATTGTAATAAAATTTAATTCTTATTCGTGCAATATAATGAAACATTCCACTAAGTGGAACTTTCTGAAACCCTTTCACTATAGGTGGGTTTAAATTGAACAATATGTAGTACCCGTGAATGTGGCGCTCGTGGTGCGATCGGCTAGGTCGGGGCGGGCAGGCGCGCCGCCGCCCGCATGCTATCAGCTGGTGGGCGCGGCCATATTGCCACCGGGTGCCTCCGCTCACCGCCCTGCACCTGACAACACATAACGAATCAATGAACAAGCCATATCTAAAACAAAAGATCACAAATCTACAGTCATTTTGTTTACACACGTGCTTCAACTGCGCATAACATTGAATAGATTTTTTTTTTTTTAATTAGGATTGTAGGCCCTCCTACTGTGAAATATCTAACAGATGTCAAGTTACAATTGTTTAACGGTTGTTAAGTATGGCAGTCTGCAACGACCACGCATACAATATTCTTTATGTTTATTATAAAGCCGTTATCACAATATACCCATTTATATTGGTTTTGTCGTTGTTGTGTTTTATTTATTAACACTCCTATATTGGCATGCTTAAAAGTCATATAAAAAACGTTGAACAGATCTACACCTGCAATTTTACCATATTTAAATTAAAAATGATTGTTTTTATTATTTCTCCATACTCTATTTTAAGCCATTTTGTTACATTAAAAGAAACAGAAACAGTAATAAGTCAGATTTACCTTCTTTGCGAAACAACGAACAGACACTTGAACTAATTCTTTGCAGGTACATACCTCAAAATTTTTTTAAATTTGGTATATTTATTTTCTCCGGGTAAGTTGTGTGTAACTATAGTACATGACGTCTTTTGGGCCATTCTTCCTTACATATAATAAATTGTAAAGAAGTAACATTTCACACAAGATAAACAATGTTTTAACGAAAATCTACCTTTGATACCTTCTGGAACCATCTTATATATGGAATTTACATTACGAAGTGAACAAAAATATAAAAATTCAATAAGGTAAGTACCAAATGTAATTGTAGAAAATACTGGCACATTGTCTTTAAATTCTAAAACGATGTTAGGTTGGTAACGAAATCATAATAGTAATTAGTATAAGCTACTTTGATTCTATATTTAAACTCTGAAATCGGCTAGCAGAATTAATGCACGTAACGATTTTCCAGAATTCACCCGTAGCAAAAAAAACTTGATTCACAGCCATCTGGACAATAGCTGAAAGATCCAATGGCGCCTTGGAAGAGATAATAACTTGCTTCGTTATTCAGCACTACACTCATTGCAGTGGCAAGGCACGTCAGAAGGATAGACGGGAGATAGGTGCTCCACCTATTACATGGCTATGCCCAAAAAAATATCTGGTAGACCTGAGTGATCCGATGCTAGCATCGGAATGTTAAATTACAACTACGCGATTTATTTACTTATCATATTATTTATGTGCCGTTTCGTAAAAATAAAACTTTTATTGTGTTTCAAATCGACAAATAAATTTTATTATTTTTCATCCAAGATAAATGTACCATATCCATGATCGCAGAGATCATTTACCTTCAACTGATCAATGAACTTGTCTCCGTCTATTCGTTTTCTTCGTAGAAATGAATACCGAAGCTCAATGAAAATATTTTATAGAAAAACCATGTTAAATGTTTCAACCATAAATCATAGCGCGATTTTATCTGTCTAAAAAATTATTACGTTCCATTGATCTATTCTGATGTATGTAGCCGTTGAAAATGAATGGACAGAACTATTTTTTTTTAATATTTCATATTCAACACGAATTGATAGTTAATAACGTTACATTATATTTTCTTCTTTTGAAACTAATTAATATTTACAAATCATATAAACGCACATTCTAATTTTATAATTGAACGTTGTTTTTGTTTTACCAATAAGTTTCCAGAAGATGGACAGCAGCGTCCTCTGCGTACCATAAAACCACTGCGATCGTCAACTCGCCTGCCAAGCGTAGCGAGTATTTAATAACCCCCCACAGAAATCTTTAGGGGTAATCTGTGCCTTGCAGTGGGTGTCTATGGGCTGAAACTACGACGACGACCGTGAAGTTTTGTCTTTGTTCTTAATGAAGTTTTTAGAAACTACAGTAAGAACATTCACAGTTAAAATTAATTGACAATAATTGGAAGCTTTAATGACTGATTTAAACAATTCATCCGTGTCCAAACAATTTATATAACGGTGCAAAGAACTGTGTCAATTTATTTTTGCTTTATATGTACATAATTTATATTATCAAGAATAGCCCTCACCCATCCCGTACAACAAGTATACCAGATCTAAATCGGGAAAAACGGAGCCGCTAGCTAATCGATTCTTATCTATTTTTATATCAAGATCTACGGTTACGTTATCTACATATTCTTTTATATTTGTAACAAGAACTTACTAACGATAACTCAATTATTAATCTGTATTACTCACTCATTTTTAATAAATTACAATGCGCTGTACCTTGACACTATAACTCATATGCGGAATAGTCATTTTATTTTTTCATCGCAAGCAGTTTGATGTGTTTTAACCTATGATGTCCATTTTTGTATATTTTTCCGAAAATCGATAAAATAATTTTAATTATTAACTCGAGCTGTAGAATTGAACGAATGAGGAGATCCATGGACGAACGAAAGTAACTGATGTGTCTCAGCGGATTATCAAGTTGAAGCGGCAGTAGCACTGATGATGGTAATAATAATGAAAAGGACTTAATTGTAACATCTAATACGGCGAATTACCTTGGCACCACAGTATCTATGCGAAATAGTGATTTATATTTTTTTAAATTAATATGTATTATTTCCTTCTACCAATGTTCCCCATTTTTTCTTTGTTTCTACCGATAATCGATAAAATCACTTTTTATTATTAAAACAAGCAATAGAACTAATTGAATGAGGTCATGAGAATTCACTGAACTGTAAATTAACGATTCCACCAGTTATTTTAATAACGTTATAACTATCAAAAACTTTGTCCATTTACAAAGAGGCGGCGACTCTGGCAAAATTTAGAATATACTAGATTAGCGGGCGCAAACTTCTATTTAGTTTTCCAACTCTGTCTATGTTTTTCCAATTTATCCTGAAATCTAGAAATGCTGTTATAAATTCCAGACTGCATTTTTGTCGTGAGAAATAGCACGCTATATTTGTTGACGTAACAAGAGTCACATATCTACACAATGCAGTATTTTTTATTCCAAAGCGTTCAAAATTTCCAACATGTCGTCCGTGGGGCGGGAGCTGCGACGCTCCTCGCTTACTCCCGCTTTTGTTGGTTGTGATGCATTCATTCATTCCAAAAATGTTTCAGTTGTTCAGACGGTCTGTCAATACAGATGAAGTATTTCTGACACATTTGATGTTGCTTTTCCAGATTTTTATGATATTCATTCGTAAAACTTTTATGGTCCGTTTTTAACAACGGTTTTGGTTTTTAATCATAACCGATCTAAGCTACCAGTTAAAAATATTATCATGATCTTCATCATTCCAGCCGGACCGGACATCCCCGCCCTTTATAATTGGAATAAAATCAGTTGGAAGAAATATAAAGTTATTATCTCTAACCGCATATTATTTTAATGCTTACTAGGTTAACACACGCAAGGTATATTTTGAATATTTATTCGTTGTCTCTGTTATAGAAAATATTTTTATCATCAGCCGTTCAACGTGTGGACATAGGCCTCCCCGTGCATTTCTAATATGACCATTTTGAAATGGCCTTTATCAAGAGTTTTCTGATAATCTTAACAAGGTCATCTGTTCACCTAGTGGGTTGACATCCTACGCTGCGCTTAAAAGTAAAATATCGGTGATAATTACTAACAATTTTAAATAAGTAGTAGTTTAAACCAACGAAATTGCTAGTTACGGGATGTTATCCCAAAATACATCTTTATTTATTTTATTGAGAGCCAGAGCCAAAAAAAATGTGATATTTGTCAACTTTCATAAAAATTTTATCACTGTTTTAAATTTATTTGAAGTTATCTCACGTTTCGAAATATCAGTCTCTTTTACCTCTTAAATTCAAAACGAATTCAATTTTGAATTTACGAGAGCAGTTCTGAAAGTTTTCGAAATGTATAGAATAATAGGAGGTGGCGGTAACTTCTTTGCATCTAGTTTTGCCCATAATTCATTAAAAGTATAAATTACAAATGTAAAAAAAAACCAGGTCGTCAACCCATAACTTGGTATTACATAATAATAAAATTAACTTATTAATATATTGTTTTTTAATAAATGGAAAACAACATGGTTCATTAATATATAGAAATCTAATTACGTGCTAATATCGGCTAATATGACTCAATCGTATGAAAACAAAATAAACGTACTAAAACGTAACAGGCTACACATGAATTTTCGTTGACAGACTAAAAAAACAAAAAGCATGAATATCGCTGTTGCTGACATTCACGCCCGGCCACTAGTGTCTCGTGGTGAATACCGTTTTCAAAATCTGAGTCATATTACAACACGATATGATAAGGAATGTCAATTCTAGTTAAGTTATTTTTTTTTCGTATTCATTAAAAGGCTAAAGTTTCAAGGTAAGTACGTGTTACAAAATATGAGAATATTATTTAAAGTATGAGTTTTGTTAATTTAAAATATACATAAAAAAATATAGTGTGACCTTATAATCCTCTGGAGCAACAAAACGTCTATGCGGGCTGTATAAACGTGTTAGTAGACGGAGAAAGGTGTATCATATAAAAATTAACCGCGCTGAATCTAATCAAAATGGGCAAACTCCTCTTGCAGAGGTTGCATGCTCATGATCCTACATTTCATTTATATAACAGGCTTATAGCGGTGCCGTAAGCGCACCACTCCGCCCGCCTAAAAGCTTTTCTACAATCCACTAAACTCTGCAGTTTCACCTCGGGCACTTCATATGTGCATTTTCAGGCAAATGTTTAAAGCGAAATGTAGTTTAAATATGACCAAATACACTTTTCATTAGGTTACTTAAAACAAGTCTCTTTAATTATATACAGCAGTAAAGCGGTAAACAATTGTTAGTCGTTCCCTGTAAGGTTTTTTCAGGGTTCCATAAGATATGGCAGAACTTTTGATGTCTGTATTTTACACCATGGAATTAATGTTTTAAATTTACATACAGTAACAAAAAGTTAATAATTTTACTAAATAAAACCTTACTACATTTATGAGCAAATATATATACACAAGAAATTAATACGAATCGTTGTAATAGATGAAAACATTTCTACTCTTCATCATCATCAGTGATGATCATCCAAAGAATGTCTACTGCTGGACACCTCGTAGAAGCTTATGTCCATCAGGGGCCATAAATGTGTGCTCCAATATTATAAATAACATATTTTATCGCTAGTAAAATGCTTTAACAATACAAAAACTTTGATTTGCAAGCTGTTTGTACATAACGTTTAGTTATGGAATACATAAGAAGATGGGGATTATTTTTGGTAATTTCTTTTTTCTGATTACAGAATATTTATTGTTTAAATCCTTAAAGGAGAGCTATATTCTCCAACCTAATTAGACTGTTATAAATAGTCCAAAAAACATATATACATTCATATCGTGATCGCAATAATATTAACCGTTGCAGCGTAATTGGATGTGTGTTTACTTCTGAAAACCAATTTCCTTGTGTATATTATAAAAGATATACATTAATGCTAAGTATACATAAACAAACTGATTCCATGAATAGATAAAGGAGGAGGTTTACCTTTAAATCTTTTTCAGTTTGCGAACCGTGTCATCTTTATTATTAATTAAACTACAAGATTTCGTTTCTAAATAAAAAGAGAGCTTAGTCATATTAAGTCAATAATAGCTATTCGGGTATTTTTCTTTACTATATTTCATCTGCAATAGTTGTTTGCAGATTTTTGCGATACTGACTGTATCTCTATATATATTTATAAAAACACGAAGCATTTGAACGTAAGCCAAAAATAAAATAATTTTTAGTATCACATATAAAGTATATTCATTATATGTAGTAAATTTTTAACCGAAAAGTCTTGTTACGAGCGTTCATATGGTAAGCCATGGCCCAATATCAGCAGTATTTGGCTCGCCTTTCAGTCATATACTAAGCCGTAGATTTTTTTTGTCCCCGTTACAGCCTCTTTGTCTGGTTTCACGTTTTTTATCTTCCATTGAATTACTTTGATAAATGTTTCAATTTAAATCGTAGCCATTCCTCTTTCAAATACATAGTAAATATTCTGACTCTGTTATTTATACACCCAAACTTTTTATTAACCCTGTAGATAAGTTCAAAATTCGTGTAAAATGTAAAAAAAACTCCACACATTTTACACGAAAAACAAGTAATAATGAAATCCATATTACATTAGTATATATAAAACAAAAACAAATTATTTTATTTTAAAAAATGAGAACAATTAAAATTTTACCCATTAATACAAATATATAAAAATAAAAATTTTAATTAGAAACAAAAATCAATTTAGCAAATATTCAGCACCGCTTGATAAGAAGCGTTTACGTTTATCGCGGACTGGGCGAAAAATTCTAATAGATACATCAGATATGCCTAGCACAATTGTTGGCTTTGAAGAATTTCGTTAATTATGAACGGCCTCTGGTTATTTTTTTCTTGTTCTAGTGTTATAGAGTCTATTACTAGCTGCTGTTTTTTTCTTTTCTCAAATTGCTTATACAATTCTTTATATCCAGCACAAAACTTAATATTACGTCGAAATTTGAAAACTCGCATCATGTACAATGTAATATAATTATTAGGAAAAAATGTATTTATATTTTATTAGCGCGTCTCGATACCACAAAATCATGTAAAAAAAGAATTTTGTAAACATGTGTATAGATATAAATAATCATAAAACTATTCCAAATTGCTCAGTATCAAAAGATACTAACAATAAATATGTCATTCGTAATTTTAGTGATTATTTTTATTTCTTTTTCAAACTTCCTCCACCATAGTTTAGACTGTCTTTTCTCTCCACTTTTCCCTGTTTTGGTCAGGTAGAGTCCAGTTGCTGCCCGCCACCTTCATGATAAAATCCCTCCATCACATTTGTGACCATCACAGTATTCTCTTCAATTATTTACGTATTTATCCTCAAAGTTATTATTTAATTATACTTGAAATAGATCTAACTTGAATTTTCTAATAGACCATTCATAACTGTGAATGAAATTGTTTTGATTGTAATTCCTGGGAACCTGATAGGCATTATAATTAAGAACAAAAAATTGTTATGTCTTTTATAAAAAAACCTTTATTCATGGATATTAAGTATAACATTAGTTATAATTTTATATGAGAGTGCTATTTCAATATATAATTTATTCTTTAAATTTGAAAGAGGTAGAAAATAAAAACATCACTTTGTTTTTCAGGTCATTGTACTTCTGCTATCATTATATATATATATATATTTATATCAAGTACTAGTTTTAGTAAAACTTCGAAATACCTCGTAAAACATAGAACTTCATTGTCTAACACCAATAACATTAAATCGACGCCACCTGTTACTTTGCCAATCAGCATTTTTAACTTCCGCGGAAGTCGCGAAGCTTTAAGCGACATTTCTTATCTTAAAACCAGTTAAATACGTTTCCGGCTGCTTTAATTATCGAAACATTGAAGGAATTACATTAATCATAGACAAGAGCACATGTGCATGCCTCTTCTGCAATCAAGATTAAAGCATAACAAATGCTGCGATACACACTAACCAGTTATACATATAAGTAGTTAAATGCTCGTTAATCTGAAAATGAAAATAAAAACACACTGACAAATTTCAGAAATACACAACGCACCGACTTACACATAGGTTCACGGTCGCGGCTCCTTTACATCGCGCCACTATCGCCGGTCCCGGGGAAAGTTTCACTGAGCTACGGACTACGGAAGCACATGCACCGCGCGTTTGGTAAGTACGGGTCGTCGGTGACCCGTGAAGCGTACCACCGGAGGACTCCTGGGCTCGAGGGCGTGTTCGGAAGGTTCGCGGGTCGGGTGTCGCACGGACGCAGGCGTTGCGGTGCGGGACGAGCGCTCGGACCAGCGCCAACACACGACAGCCCCCGCCGCAATGACGAAACGGCCGGGTACGCGCGCGCGCCCTGCGGTGCAGCCCCCGAACCCACCCGACGCCTCCCGAACGCCCGCGACCCGGGGGTGAACAAACCCGCCACGCTTCTCCTTCTAACACAGTGATGAGGTTAAAAAGGATTTTAGACTTTCACACAGCATTTCACGGTTCGATCGTCTGCTACGTAGGTTTCAAAATCACCACCCAATTGTGGGAGCTTTGGTTTCGAAATATAATACTTATATTTCCAATGTAAACGACGTGATGTAATATATATCCTGTTGTCGTTGTTTTTAAACAAAAGCCAATTGTAATTGTCTTTGTCTACATGTTGCTGAAATCATAACAAAAGAAATGTTAACACGGTCCAATAGTAAATAAAAGGACTCAAAAATGTAATTGTATCATAGATTTAACGTTTTTTTGTATAACACACTCATATAAATTACAGTAAAGATTCTAAAAACTCCATATATTTAAAAGTTAATATAAAAATATCAATGTATTACTTTCCAACCTTTTATATACTTTATAAACTATGAAATTGTTCAACGCTGATCGAAAACGATTAAAATGGTGCAAATTGATATCCCTGGGAAAGCGGCAGATGACGCAGGCCGAGTAAAAACACCTCGGCTGTAGCGCAACCAACCAGTTTCTATAGAACTTTCATTTTAACTGAAGTAATACATACGTATACAGTTCGTCTGCTTATGGTTTTTATAAACGTACAACACAATGGTTTTTGTTGAAAGTTATCTAATCACTATGCGTATTTTGAAGTTTATGGTTGATTTCTTATATTACGTGCTACTTATCTGGAAGGCTTTACTTTTTAATTAGAAATGTATTAAAATGCAAACAATGAATTCGGGTAATTTCAACTTTGAGCAAAAAATCGATCGGTGAGTGTAAGCCAGCTGGGCAGCGTTCGATAAACTACGAAACATCCCGTCGAATATCCCGCAGTGTTAACAAAAATTAGACACGATAGTTTACACCCAATGTTTTTAACAGTGATGAGTCAGGGCAGTGGAACGTAGGCCACGTAAGCCCTTTTTGGGCATCATAGACAAACTCACAGTCGATCAACGAATCATGGAGGTGGCTATCGAGTGCAGCTGATTTCTATGCGAGATCTAATCATGAATGAGGACGGACGAAAATAACGAATAAAAGTACAAAAGTAACGAAGAAGAAGCGGATTCACAAGTTAAATTCGCATTGAACAGGCCATATAACGTACAAAATATATGGCGATTACAGTCTTAGGGTTCGCCACGAACCGGCAAACGTAACGTAAGAGTTCCACATCATAAGGTTGATAGACGACCTAGTTTCGTCGTAAGACGCTAGAAACAGACCGCTTCCCGCTGGTCCTATTGCAAATCTATGGAGGAGGCAAATGTAGAGTAGTCGTACGTAAAATTATGATGATGATACAACAAAAATATTTTTTGTCCTTTGGAAACAGCAAAGATTTACTATGGTTCACCCACACTATTTTTAATAAACTGACAGAGAGTTGCCTTTGTTTCAAATTATTCTTAAATATAACTTTGAAAAAGAGTCTCGGTCATTTTTATTATTTTTCCAACAACATACATCGGATGTACATAAATGATTATAACTGTTAAGTAAACTGTTTGCTCTTAATTCTATCCAAATATTACTCGACATTATGTTTAAATATTTTTTCTGTCCGTGTTTTTATTTAAACAAAAAAGTAAGTATTTTTATACTTCCGTGAAACACGCACCATACAAAACGAGATTGGCTGAAGTGACAACTTATGCACTGAAGAGCTTATTTTATATGACAAGAGCTACGTCATTTATGTTTTATAGATTTATACAAAAGAACAAAGGCTCATCAGGAGATTATCTTCCGTTGAAGTATTTAACTCTCCCGTGGAATGAAGTAAATTATTATGAAACGTTTATAATTCTTTTTCTTTTCTTTTTTTTTCTTATTATACTAGTGACCGAAAACATCTCATAGCATCATGTTGAAAATTCAAAATCACATCAAAACGTTTAAATAGCATGAGAATCATAAAGACCGATTTTATTAAGCAAACTAAATATAGTGAAAAGTTATATTTGTCATTGTATTTTTACTTTTCCATGAAATCACAGAACCTATATAAGATAAAAAAATACATTATCCAATATATAATACTTATATTATATATATTTTAGTTTAGTTAAAATGAGTTTAGTCGGATATAATCTCTAACTTTAAGATATTCAAAAATGAGAAACCATTAAAAGATGTACAGAAAAATAAATTAATATTTTATTTTTATTATTGAAACATTTCAAAGAATACTTTAATTATACAAATAATCTTTTACTTCTTTCAGTAAAAGCTATTGATAGAACATAAATTAAAAAGCATCCTGACCATTAATGGGCTTATCATAATCTACTGTACAGATTGACCCATTTTAACATCTTATCCGCTAATAGTTTTCAATTATTTCGATGCGATGCCGTACTTTTATTTGATTGAATGAATGCAATAATAGTAGCATTTTATACAGTAATTCAAATTCAAAATATCTTTATTTAAGTAAGCGTTTAATTAAAAGTTAATTTTAACAATAAGTAATAAGCTACCATTGGCTCGGAAAGCTGATCTATTTAAAGGATCCGGCCAGAAACTCGACAGTTGGTCTTTCAATTGAAAATTATCAATTTTTCACATATTCATTATAATATCAATTATGCAAATGAGTCAACAAACCAAGTTCCACACATTTCGATCAACTAAAACTAGCCATTACCATAATATGATTTTTTTTATGACATTCTTTTAATTTTAGATTTAAAACTAAGAAACGAAAGCTCCAAGATATTTTATGGAAGTTTATTATGTATGCGTACGTACACCCAAATCCATGAAAGATATGTTAACGTTTTCAAGACGAAATTTAGACAGTAATACATACATACAGTCACAAATTAATATTAAAAAGAATAACGTTTTATTAAAAAGTTTCGGATTTATTCATATTTAAAGCGCAACAACCATGATAGCTTTGGAAATCTGTTTTCGTAGCAGTGCTACGACGTAGCACACGTCCTACAATATAGTTGGCTTTGCGGTACTTGCGCCATTTGCAATACTATAGTTTTTATATGGATTAATAATTTAATATCTCTCTTTACTAAACAAGGTAGCTTATAATTCTCTTAATGGCATCATCATCATGTCAGGGGATAAACACCAAAATTCGCCACGCGCAGGCTGCATCCAGTAACTAGTAATGGAAGTTTGTGATGTCGTCGCTCCACGTAGTGGGAAGCCTACCCACGTCGTTTACTAGTGTATATCAATAATATTTTGTTAAAATAAAGCGCGTTGATTTCTTTATTAGAACAAAGTCAAATATATAAAAACAAGATCATTCATACATCATCATTCAGAAAATACGTATATGTAGAGAATAATATTCTTTACTTTAAATCGATAGGTTTAACGTCATTTTTATTAATTTGTTATTACAAGCCCTTTTTGGTATTTATGTACAGTAAATTATAATAATTTTTTCGTAAAAATAGGTTAAAAGACTCATTTTATTTAAAAGAGAAAAAAACATTGTATCTATTATCCATATATTACCTATATAGACAAAAATTACATTTACAACATCTACAATTGGGCGAAGTTTTCTGGCACTACTAATCAAACCGCTTTCACCTTTACGGCATACTTCGAAAAACTATCGTAAAATTTTTACACCCAAGCAATAAGTGGATTATTTCCCGTTTAAATTTTATTTCGTGACAACCTGGCCAGCACAAAATTATTTGCTCAGAAATAAATGATTAAATGAACAAATTAGTATAAAAATTCATGCACTTGTTACAGCAACAGTATGTTTTTTTTTTACTTTGTACTTCTTCTGGTTTGAATATCTTGGCAAATAGTTCTTAACAGTTATTATGTGTAATACTGTTATAAAGTCTATAACTTCGTTAGTTGATGTAACGAAGCTGTTAATAACAGACACCAAGAATCGTTAATATTATTTTTAATTTACGAAATACAAGTTCCTCGGAAGTTAAGAAATAAGTACAAGTTCATTTCAATAACGTTATACTTATCAGCGCCGTCATTTCAGCCCATAAACGACCCCTGCAAGGCGTAGGCCTCCCCCAAAGACATCTATGGGACATACACCATAATCTCCGCGCTTGGCGGAGGGATTACGAAGTAACTCATTACGGAGTATACTGTCAGCCTCTTGTAACAGAACAGTAGCAATCCTATATAATTAACCACAAAGTGTGAATTATTTGATTTGAGATTGTATTCCGGGAATCAAACCCTACGACCTACGATCGCTGGTCTCGGTCCTCTACCGCAGTGCTGCCAATGTTCGATTATACTTATGCTATAAAAAATGCTATAAAAATATTTATATAAAAATCATTAAAGAAAAAAAAAACAAAAGTATCAATATAAACATATATAATCATTAAGTAGAAACAACGTTTTAATTTTTTTGTTAAAATCTGATTGATGTAATGGTTAATAATCAAAAAGGACGTAAATATACATTTGAAGGTTTTAGATTGTATCAGAAGGTTTTTTAGTGCAGACACTTGTGCTGCAATTTCAGGTAAAAAAAACCTACAAACGACAAGTCTTGACCCATTTCATTGTCCTCAAGAGTTTTAAACGCGTGTAAAGTAAGATATAAGTTCTATTCATTCGAATTTTCCCGTTAATTTATTACATGTCTTACTTGTGTACTACATATAAATAAGTAAATAATTAAAATAATTAAGAATAAACTTTCTCGTATTACACGCGCACGAAATGAAAATGCTAAAATTAATTTTAAATTAAACGTCTTTCGTCGTCGTTTCGGCTCATAGACGCACCCTGCAAGGCGTAAATCTTTCCCTAAAGATATTTATGTGGTCGATATACAATAACAAATATACCATAATCGTTAGGAATGGCGGGCAGGTTGGCGATCGCAGTTAGGTTTCATGGTACGCAGATGATGCTGCTGCCCATCCTCTTCAAACTTATTTATGAGCATTGGAGATCCTCTATAATTAATAGACAAAGATGTCTAGAAACAAAACTATTTGAACAAGGTTTCTGAAATTTCTATCATAAATATGTATACAAAAACTGCTTCCCAATAATAAATGTAAACCACAAACCATTTTGAATGATTTTGTTTTTTGAGAAAAACATTGTATATATTTTGGCCAAAGTAAACCTTTTTATATAAATCTAATTAAATCATATGTATATAGAGATAGATATATTACAGTAAATTGAGTTTTGTATTTATTTATGTATTTAATTTTAATAATTATAAAAATAGATTTTTCTTTTTCCATTTTATTTACTCAAGTATCGATTTAGTTAAATCTTAAAACGGAAACCAGCATCAGACTCCAAAATAATGTTACTTAGATATATGCATATTTATCATCATGCATATATATCATATCATATAAATTATTGTTTGTTCGTACGATTGTGAATTAATTTCGGTAAAGATTTCAACATTTTAAAGCAAAATGCTAGATCTAAAAGCTGTATTATAAATGGATGCTACACAGAATGAAACCATTACTAATTGCAACTTCTGTAAGGTTGGCTATTCGCGGAAGAACTTACGGAAAAATGTTATTAATAACGACGGGGAAAGAAATGCGAAGAGCATTCTGTTTGTAGATGAGAGAGAGAAATTTCTTGTTTAATCTTTCTCGTTCTTATACACACCTTTTACACAAGTTATTAAAAATCCTGCTATTGCCCTCAAAACTTTCGAATAACAATAATTTAATCATGAGATTTAATTTCCTTCTATTTCGACACGCATAATAAGCTTCTACTGATTTCGATGTACATTAACCAACAATTGACTACAACTATCTATAGAAAGCACCTTCGTTCTAAAAGAGTATACGGGGACTTGAGAATATGCAGCGGTATGTTTTATTTTTACCTCTACTATTCAAACTCCCAGCAACCCGTCGTGGTTTTCAGAAGCCTATAATGCGCAAAGTTGCCATTAGCATGTTTTGTAAAGGCAGATTAGTTTCCATTTCACGAAGTTTAAAACAGCTTTCATTGAAATAGAAGAGACTCCGTAGTTTCAACATGTTTAATCTGTCTTCTAGTCATAAATGCAGCAACTCCATACATATATTCACAAAAAAAGTGGTAAATGAAAATATTGTAAATATTTAAATTACGCAAAGGGTGAATAACATAAATAGCCAGGAGTTTCGAGTGTTTTATTTAAGACTATAATCAAAATGGGAATTCTTTCAAGCCACTTAAATTTCTATATATATGTGTACATACATACATTTATATATATATAAATATATGTATATATATGTATGTATATATATATATGTGTATATATATATAAATATATATATATATATATTTATATATATATATATATATATATATATATACAGTACAACATTTATTTGATGTACTCGTAATAATGCAGATGGTTCTCTGATTCATGAAAAACATGATGCCAGTTGATATTTTCCTGCGCTCGCGTCAATATTTCCATACAAATTTAACATACCTTTGAGAGAATTGTTAATAGGCGATGGTCTATCTTGAGGTACTAAGTATTGGTTAAAACATTATATACGAGGGACAGCCAGAAATTTGTGAGAAATAAAATATTATTGTTCTATAGCATTTACATTTAATTTTAAAAATTTCATAACACCCCATTTCTGCTAATTTTCGAGCGTCTGAATCGATTTTCAGACAGTAAACAGATTTGTACTTGTACAACGAACCTTGTCGGACTCAATAAGCACATCTTCTAATGATGAAATCTCTATCTACTTGAGCTGATTTTGAATTGAAGGGTTCAAAAAGTCTGACGGTAACAAATTATGATTATACAGTGGATGAATCATTTTTTTTTCCGTATGGAGATAGACTTCCTCTTCCTCCATCACGAAATATGCACTCATATTAAGTGTTGTGAGTAGCATGGAACAACCTTTCTTAAAAACATGATTATGTAGAATATGATGTACCCATCCAATCTGCAACTTATGATAAATATTTTCGTACTTGATCTGCCGTTTTTTCTTGCTTTAATCGAAATTAATTGAATTTTATGCAAAGGTTTCTTCCTATAATAACATTTAAAAGATTGCCACTTATTTCATCGTCCTTCAAATTTAACCAACCGTACTTAAATTCCTTATATCAGCAGTATGGAATTGCTTTAAAAGACCCACTGTCCACAGTTAAATATATTTGAAGTTCTACTTGGAGTCATGGAAAACGCCATTGCATGAAAATGATTGCGGCAAAGATATTTTTTCATAATGGTGGTAAAAATAGAAGCAAGTTTGAATTTAAGGAAATATTTAACCTTTATTTAACCAAAATATTTAATTTTATTTAACCTTTATTTAACAAATTAAAAAAATAAAAACATTATATCCTAACGTTCCACGGGTAAAAACTTTTTCGCAAACTTTCTTTATTGCTATATACGTTTCATAAAATCTCAAGAATTTTATTATATAAATAAAGTAAGTTTATTAAAATATGTTGAATACTCAGTGAAATCAACAAATGGTCGGAGTTAAAGCTGTTTGAGTTGATATATTTCATCGGTTTTTTCTGTAGCCTGCCTCGTCGTACCTGTGATATTTAGCAACCGCTGCAAGATAACGCGTTACTGCAGTGAACAAAAAAACATGTGAAGAGTGAATATCTACGTTTATAACAAAGTAAGTATTATGTATTCCTTTCAACCTTGGCAGATTTTTTATTTGAATTAGTTAAAATTTTCCCATTCCCTTAAGGAATTATGAATACTTTATGAAGCCATTTTTGTAAACCTTTTATAACTATATGTCTGCACAGACAAATGGACTATGCGGACATCATGAGCTTTAGAAAACTAGATCTCGTATACAAAGTACTCACTACAGCAGAATTTTCAGCTTAATGAAAAAAGTTACCTATATGCATGAACATATTATGGGTCATGATGATGTACATACAATAGAAAATTTCATTTCGGCTGCAGATAGCAGCTTGTATAAAGAATAGCTGAAATATTGTGTTACATACGGTTTGTTTACCAATATATTTATATACTTATATATAAGAAATTTGTTATAAGTTACTGTAGTTAATATAAAAGATTATGACATTCGTACATACATTTTAAATACGTAAATATTTCACTAAAATGGATGAATTAAAATAATCAAATCATTTTAACGTGTGTTTAAGGATCTTTTGCACATTAAACACTAGCGCAAGTATGCATATTAATTTGTATTGTATTCATATCATTTCCATTTGTTTTTTTTTTTGTCAATTACATCATTTAAAAAAAATCAAATATCGTATTGTTTTCTACGTTAATTTATAAAGTTCATTAAATTTTACCACACTTTTCAAAGTCCTTAACATTCCGAATTTTAAATACGCACACAATAAACGCTTCATTGGATTTAAAATTAATGAGGACAATATAATGTCTTTAATTGCATAGACATTCATCTATAATACTGTAAAAACTTATAGCCAACAAATTTTCACCGAAGGCACACAATATTGCGAAAATACTCATAACTACTAGTTCGAATTATTCAGTCAATGTTAATAAACTGTATTAGTGTGAGGCACCATTCAAGGGGCGGGCCGTCCTCGAAGCTTCACTGCGACATCGAATCAGATATAAAGAGTTTCGCATAAGTACTAAAGTCACCGGACATAGAAAAGTTGCTTGTCTGAAGTCTGACATTGCGCGGCACGCATCGCTAGTACAACCGTCGGCGCCAGGGCCGAATAGTTCTCGAATGACGACTACGAGTAGTAAGACAAGGCCCGGGTGCCCCGACTCGATGGGCCGACAGCATTGCCGAGGTTGTGAGAATTCATTAGATGTGGACAGTGCAAAACCGATCATCTTGGTGATCTTTGCAGTAAGTCTCTATTGCTTGACTTGGTAATGATGATGAACATTTAAGGATCAGACCGATCCGATCTATTCCACCAAACATGTTCTGAGCGACACACGTTATACTCTCATCATCATGATAAATAAAACAGTACGAAATATTGATTCATTCGGTACAAAATTATACATAGGCTATGGTATCAGAGAAATCTCGAGCATAGCACCGACTCGTTGACCGAACTTGCCAATGAGATTTTAAGTACCATTTCACTAACATAAGTCATTTCTGGTAAAACCTTATAGTCGTATATCTTCGTTTTAAGACACGGAGGGATATTAGACAAGAAGATATATCGTAGCTTTGCCTACAGGAAATAAACTAGGAAATAACAGAAGGGTTGAATAAAAATAAACTGCATAGACATAGATATTGATCGTTGTTTTTTATTAATTTATTACTATAAATAAACATCAGGCAGGCTATAGTCAACTGTTAAATTATCCAGATTTGCTACACTACTCGATTTATATTCAATTGACATTTCAAAAGCATCACCATCGTCTGTTAATTTGTCAAAGAAATTACTTGTGTTGGCTTTGCACGTCGACTGACGTGCTATCACATTCATTAACATGTTTTTCTTTTTGATCGGACTACTTATTGGGGTAGAACAATTGTTTTGGATAAATCTCTTTTGGCAAATAGATTTTTCGCTTAATTCCATCTTATCCTCAAAAATAAATTTTACGTAGTTATTGTTGACAGTCGCCGTCTTTGTATTTGGTGCTCGGGATACAATTTGATCCACTATGTTCGACAAATCGCTATCATTCACTTCTTCGTTAGTGTTATTAAAAAAACTTAAGTGTGTGTTCAATGCATTTACTTCTGTTTTATTAGTGAAAAGCATACGTTTAGGACTCTGGCGTTCACGATTTGATCCAACTAAATTATTTTGTTCATTTTGTAATACATTCTTGTCCCCACATTTTCGTTTTTCGCTTATAACATAACTGTCGATAGTATTTTTCTTTTTGGTATTATTTCTTAATTTCCTTTTTAATTTATTGACACTGATGCTAACTTGTGTTTTATTATTTGAATCTAAGCCAGTCGCATCTAAACTTAATCTTTTAAGTGTATTATTAACTGTTTCAAGAACATCGATAGCATTTTTTTTCTTGTTTCTCTTTGGTTTAGAGACGTTTTGATTTTCTTTGTTCTTTTTCTCCCTTGTTTTCTTAACTTTCGCTGGCTTCTTAATAGATTCTTCGTACGCTCGTACTAAGTCTGGATAATACTCACCCATTAAGTCTTGGCGTTCGATCGACGTCCAAACTTTATCAAAGTCATCTTTATCTAAAACATCATAATATTTTAAATGTCAGTAAGTTTGTTCTTTATAGATATATTGTTACATTCTTCGAAAACAGATACAATTGATGCAACGTTCTTTTAACTTAGTCGAAGTGGCAGTGACCAAGCTACATAGAGCGCTAAACAAATTGCAGCTTTATAGTTCTAAAGTGTAAAAGACAGACCGTTAAGCGCAGCCTAAGAAGTCCGTCCACAAAGTGAACACACGACCTTGTTAAGGTTGCTGGTGACTTCCAACCAAGCTCATTAAAAATCGATGAAGAAACTCAAAGTCCAGCAGTGAGCGTCCTATGGCTGACATGATGATAATGATAATACTTTATTGAACATTATTGAAAATTCTAGGCGTTCAAATAAAAAACGTAACAAGGATTTTATTTTGATAAACTCACCATCAAATTGTTCATCAGGAATAAGACCATCATATTCCCCTTCTACATCTTCCCAAAGCACTTCATAACTAGGTACACCTGTAGAAAAGGTATTAGAATTTATTTCTAATAAAATCTAACAGTATTAGCAAAATTAATTTTATAAACAACCACTGAGAGTTACCTCTAGGATTCCTCTTTTTTTTAATCATTTTTGGCTTTATTTTGCTACAAATAACTTTATCCTGGAGATGCCATTTTGTGAGAATCGGCAAAAATTTTTCAACACAATACCTTTCACTCCAATCTAATTTACTAGACATTAGTTTCTGTAATTGGAGACATTAAATGTACATATAGTTAATCTTCAAAATACAGGATGATTTATTATAGGTACGAAAGCTTTAAAGGAATAAATGTATATTGCAATTCTCAGTAAAAAGCCTTAAAGCTTTTATATCTATTTCCAATCACCTACATAAAGTGAACACTTTGAAATGCTACAATAATTTATTTATTTATTATTGGAATGCCACAGATAAATAACTTCTGACAGTACAAAGTCTACAGGGGTACACATGTCTGTAAATATTAATCGACAAAAAATATACATTTTACTTAACAAATACATAGAAAACTTTGTCAAAGTACATACAACAAATTGTATTAAACTGGGAACAGGTGCCTTTTGGAAGTCTACAACAACGTCGTCGTTGTTTGAATTCAAAAATTCCTTCATTATTTTCGGTTCAGGAAATGTCATTCCACATGACAGTGCTCTGTTACGGAGTGACAGCTCCCTTTTCACTTCCGCAACCTTTGCTCTGGAAATAGATTTAAAATAATTAAATGACAAAATGAACTGTCGTAGACGATACCATAAATAAATTATGATCAAGGCTAGATTATTCAGTCAAGAGTTAAACTATTTTTTGTATGTAACAACACAAATTACGAGTATAGTATCCGGCATTTAATTTTGCACGTCATAAATAAGATCGATGTATTTAACTAAGGAGCAATGTGCGACAAAGACAATGCTCTACAAATCCGTTACCAGCCGATGTTTGCCGTAAGTCTTACCCTTCTGCACGTTGTGCCAAATCTAATGTCGTGAACTATACTCTTGTTCGCTCAAGATTACTCATATCACACTGTAAATAAAGAAAAACTCTGACACTAATAATACAATTATTATTTACAATTATTTATTCCGCTCGTGTCGATACAGAAATCATCGATTCACTGCATTCTGAGTACGATAATTAGCTTATGCGAAAGTTTAGTTTCAACCGATCACTGTGAAATAACTTTTCTAGTTAGGAACAACTTGATTGGTCACGGGGCGTGGCTTGGCCGGCGGCTAATGACGATTCCAATACATTCTTTACACTAACAGACTGTACAGTACCAGGCGATGAATATTGCACATCGACCTTTGGAAAGAGACAATCGGCTAATTTCGGCTTCGTAGAGTTATCGTTATCTCTGTCGCACGAAATACAACGACTAACAAAACGTCACATAGGTAGTGTGGGATAGATATAGTGCTCTATGAAGCCGAAATTAGCCGTTTGTCTCTTTCCAAAGGTCGATCTGCAATATTTATCGCCGGGTACTGTATATGTAATGTTTTAAGCATTTGATCAAAACATTTTTTTTCAATAAGCAAAATTTGCACATTTGTGGTAAACCTGTTTGCATCATAAGGAGCGTATATAAGCGTATTCGGCACTGAAATCAAATATTTAATTTATTATAACCCCCATTTTGAATTATTGCACAGAAAAAAAACATTTATCCTGGTTACAATGCTTGACGGCATTGATGCTTTGAGTTTCTGATTTTCTTTATTGGTAACTAAAATTACTAGTAAACTTAAAGAAATTGAACAAAAACATTTATCAGTATGAAAATTGTGGAGTTGCTTTATGCATCATACATTTCAAATATTATCATACTGCACAAAATTATTAATAAATAATGCTGAAATAAGTTGTCTTTTACCTTTGTACAATTTTATACTTAGGTAAACAAATATTCGGTGTTGTGTAGCCTTATTTCCATATAATGCAATAAGTAAAGAATACAAATTCAACGAAATTCAAGTAAATTTAAAAGCAAATCTAACTTATGCCCGTAGTCATTACAATTTCGGTGCGTGGCACAAATCGGGCAACCGTTTTTAGCGTGACTGCGGCCTGAGTGCCCGCAGCGATCGCACCGTCCCAGTAACGCGGCCCAGCGACTCTGATCCTCATACAAATGTGGTTCACTCACCCACGATAGCAGCCTGTAATTAAATTATTATATTTTGACAAGTCCACTTTTGTACACCTTTTTTCTTGGCTCTATTCTCCAAAAATCCAGTGTAACATTATAAAACTTAATGTAATCTACTAAAACGCATTTATGTTTGGGCACATATCCATAGTGTTTTAATTTATTTTAGACTTCACACATAATAAATTAAAAGTTATTATAACTCAGTAAAAAGTAATTTTTAAAGTAATGCTCATACAAAACTACTTGCACTCTGTTGTAGAAGGCATCAATATAGAAGCCTTTTTATAAAAGAACCTATCACATTAATCATTTTATATCTTGTAGCAACCAACCATTACAAACTCGAATCATGTAATAGTTATAAGGTAAATATGATTATTGATATAGACTATTGTATGTTCTTAAACACAAACTGCATGTCCCCTGTTAGGTTTGCCTGTCCCGCACTACTAGTTGGTAGTGGATATAATTTCAGAAAATCCATTCATTTATCATGTCAAATTGTACCATATTTGACATGATAAATAAACATATTCATGCCAAATTTTATACCTATAAAAGATATCATTTCAAAATATGTATTCTTTATGTATATATGTAAATATTGTATTAATACCTAGATATAATTTTTTCTTCAGGTATGGTATGTAAAAAAGATACTACAGTGTTTATAGAAGAGCCACATGCTCCGACGCCATAATCACACCCGCAGAGCAAAGCCAGAGCAACCATTTTCTTGCGGCCAAATCCTGAAATAAAACAAAAAATAAGTAATCAATTTTATACAACCAAAAATACAACAAAGTAACTAAATTTACATACCAATATTGTCAAACATTGTGTTGGCGTCATAGCAGTCGACGGAGCCCTGAACTGCTCCACCTCCAGCTGAATTTGAAACACTAAAGTTTCGATACACACGTTTTGCCCCATAGGCAAAACAGTCTGAATCTTGGGACACTACTGCATCTACAACCTATTTGAAAATTATATCTATGAAAAATGTATAGCAAGTCAATAATTCTTAAAATTAAAAGATATAAATACAAACACCTTGTGCATTTAATATAGCACATGTTGCCTCAGCTTCACCTCTTCCTTTTACACATATAACTCCCAAACATTTCAGGAGGGCCTCACACTAAAACATAAATTATTTTATTCATTTTACATTGTTGGAAAATATGGAAGATGATTTACAATGTTTATTAAATTTCCTTAATATTCATAGGAAACAAGTGATGAAAATTATTAATGGGCTTTCTTGAAACTAGTTTCCATATCAGAACTTATGACTAAAGTTCTAATTATGGTAATCTTATTTGCTTCCTTCTATTACACCAGGGGCTTTCTTGTGAATTACAAGATAACTATGAAAACAACAATACAAATGTAAGCTAAAATATTTCAACAATACCTCATACCTAAATAAAATACCGATTAACAAGATATAACCAGTTAATCTTTTTAAAAAGAGTTTTGCGGATGCTACATAATAAAATAAAAATTTTGGAACTAATCAATAAAACTTTTAATTTTCAATTGTTATTTAATTTAGAAATAAATTTGTTGAATTTAGGGTAAAATTAAACAAAAATTACTTCCTGATATTAAACACATACTTCTTTTAAAACATTTCTGAACTTCCTACGAGCAACATCAGGCTTATTTGATTTTACAGTTGACTGTGTTGAAGCACCAGGAAACTGAACTGCATTACGAGCAGCCATTACATCACGCTTGAGCTCAGGAGCATCTCCTTCTAGCACAAATATTGGTTTGATATCAGCTAATAAGAGATATGCAGTTCTAAAAAACAAATTCCTAAAAAAAAAATTATCAAGTAGTAAAAAATGAATGCTAAAAATAATAAATTCATTATCTATTTTTACGAAACTTACCTTAAATACAGTTTCGGCTGGATATAATTATCAGTAACATTTTGACTATCACAAACCCATCCTGATAAATCTATAGCCAGTGTTTCACCTTGGATCTATTAAGAGGTAATTAAATAAAAATTAGTGCTATTTTATAAGGTCTATTTGTTTTAAAATATCGCATCATAGCTATCATAATATGAGGAGTAGAAGCCCAGCGGTACAGGCCTTAAACTGGGGTATATATCTCCCATAGATATCTTTTTGGGAGACCGATGCCTTGCAGTGGATACCTAGGGCTAAAACGACGAATTTTAGACATAATCTTACTTCGTGTAAAGATTTCTTTTCGCAATAAGGAGCGAAAACAGTCCATAACCCTTTTATTCCCATTATAAATTATCCAACAGGACAAAAATATATATCCCTATTAGTGATAAATGAACAAAATTTTTAAGATTTATTCCTTATCTATATTGACTATTCGGTAAATAATATTTGTTGTAATCATTTTTAAACATATTGATAACAAATTAGACACAACAACAATGTAATGCAATATTGGTTCATAAAATTTTGAAAATAACATTTTTTATCCGATTTGTAAATATTTAGACTAAAGCATATGATCATACAGCCTCCTACTTCACTAAACGTATTCAGGAGTAAAAGGAAATTATTTTTTAATTTAAATAACTTAAGTAAAATTATTTACAGGACATTATTGGTATTATTATTTACAGGATTCCTATCTGATTAGTACTCTTCATTTTTTGGAATTAAAAATAGGTTTTACCATATCTTTCTATTACACAATAATATATCCTCAAGCGTTTGCGTATTAGTATTACTATACTAAGACATAAAAATTATTTAAAATTTTGTACAACTTTTTTAATAACCAACCAAAAAAAATTGTGAGATCTGTCCATAATTTGAAACTTAAATCCATTACTGGATTAAAAGAGTAACATATAAAAATGCTACAATCAAAATAAATATGAACTTACAAAAAATGAATAAATAACTAAAACATACGTACTACTACATACTATTGATATTACTTACAAGTAGTATAGAATTAAAATATCCGACGTGACTACTAACATATGTCTTTTGACAAACCTGTTGTAATTGACAGCTAGCGAAAGGTAAAAACTGGTTTATTTTATTAAATGTTTGAATACATTATCATCAAATAATTTATGCTTGAACTATGGTTCAAAATTTGTTAATGATAACGAAGTGCGATATCGTTGTGTGTCGCGACACTATCTGAAATAACTTGACGAACGCGTTGACATTCCTAATCTTCTTATTAGAAGAACTTTCTTTAATCAAAAAAATATAAAAAAGAAGTTGTTTAAAATTAAAACTTATGTTATATTTTTGCTGTAACTATCATATTTAATATTATTATTAATATATGTAAATAGGTATTGTTGGTCATTATGTACATCTTAAGTAATCTATTAAAAATTCGGTAAGCAAATTGTCATCTGCGATTACTTTACATGATTGCACGCGTTTATCAATTTTTCTTGTACTTAATGTATATTTGATGTTGTATTTTCTATTTCAGCAATTCCCTAATAATTCAAAATGGGTTGAGATACAGCCAAGTACAGGTTAAAGACCTGCGGCAAAGAAATATAGAAAAGGTATTAATTGCTAATCGAGGAGAAATAGCATGCAGAGTGATGCATACAGCAAAAAAACTGGGTGTTAGGACCGTGGCAGTGTATTCAGATGCTGATAAACATGCAATGCATGTTGAAATGGTAAATATGATTTTTTTTTGTTTTTATGTGTATTATAACCATAAATTATGAATAGAGATTGAATGTGAATTCATATTTATTATTAGAAATAATAGCTTATGAACAAAAGCAACTTTACATTGAAAAAATCCCAAGTGGAGTTAAGATAATCATAAAGAACTTAAATAATCTCTTAATTTAAAAAAAATGTAAAAGATAACTATATTTCCATTAATTCATACACCGGGAAGGAATAAAGACACCTTTTAAATAGTCATATTTTTAAACTGCTACCAACACATTTTTTTTTCCTTTTTATGATAATATCACAAGCAAATATATTAGCAAGTATATATCTTGACATTTAATCTCTAATTATAGCTTTCATTTATTTTAATTATTTTTGTCTAATACAACTATTTTAAAACACTTTGATCTACATCACAATTGATATATTGTTACAATGACTGAAATCATTTTTTAAACTATTTATAGTAAAATGAAAATTTATAATGTTTTCCAAGTATATAGTTCTTCAATTATATACATTGCATTCAAATTCAGATTTCAATCAGTAAAATAAAATTTAATAAGATCTCCAATTGTAAATAAATTATTAAAATTAAATTTAAAGTATTAATAATTTTACAGGCTGATGAGGCCTACCATATAGGACCAGCCCCATCTACTTACAGTTATCTTAATGCAGCAAAAATTTTAGAGGTAGCAAAAAAATCAAACAGTCAAGCCATTCATCCAGGATATGGTTTCCTTTCTGAAAATGTGGAGTTTTGTGAGAAATGTGCAGATGAAGACATCATATTTATTGGGCCACCTTCTTCAGCAATCAGAGATATGGGAATAAAAAGGTATTAATAAATTTTATTATAGAATAATGGATGTTACAATTATTTATTATTGTAAGAATTTTCAGTGACACATGTACTTTATAGCAGAGGTTCCCTGACTTTTTTCTCAATGACCACTTAAAAAATTTAGTAGGTTTCAGGAAACACTGGCAGCTACATTTATAACAAATTCCCTAAATGCAATCAAAAATATAATGATCTGGTCCCTACATACAAATCATGAACTTCTACTTTTTCGACTTTGACCTTTGACTTTACCACTTTGGGAACTAAGCCTACTTTCCTTTCTGTTTTAGTCATATTGTAAATAATATAAAATCTATCTATATCGGTATTTTTGTCTTAAACTAGTTGCTTATTTAGACTAATGACTAGATTTCCTACTACATTTCATTTATTACTTTTTAACACTTTTTTTATTAGTCTGTCTAATAATAAAAGTAAATAACTAAAATGTTATCAAGGACCTCAAAGCAACATTAAGTTTATACATGTTGCAGTACATCAAAAGCTATAATGTCTAATGCAGGAGTGCCAATAGTAAAGGGTTATCATGGTGAAGATCAAAGTGTTGAAAAGTTGCAAGCTGAAGCACATAAAATTGGTTTTCCCTTGATGATTAAAGCTGTCCGCGGAGGAGGTGGAAAGGTAATTAATCAATTTTGAAAGAAGATTATTAAACTCCTTACCAACATCATCTTCATATCAGCCAATAGAGTCTCACTGCAAAGTATAGTCTTCCCTAAAAAATTATCAAAATGACCAGTCTTGCCCATGAATTTCTCGCGTCCTTGACAATATCGTTGGTCCCTCTAGTAGGAAGTCTCAGACTATAGTGCATGCAATTACTTGCTGTCGCATATAAAGAGGGCTTATAGAGGCTTGTGAAGTGGAAATGAAAGTGAGGAGGTGAAAGACAGGAGCATTGTTTGCGGACACATTGCTTCCCTTTTAGTAGAGGAGGAGAGCTGCCACACTTTGTGCGGTTTTGTTACAGGGTGGTGAGTGACGTAATTAGGCTTAATAAAAAGGTGTTACAGGAAGCGTGGCAAGGGATGGGTGGTGAAACGTAAATGTCATGTTGGTGAATGATGTATGTGTATACGGAGTGATAGAAATAATGAAGGATGAAAGAGGGAATAAATATAGATAATGTAAAGGATGTGAGAGGGAAGGTGAAAGTAGGAGAGTGTATGTCCTTGTACTGAAAGCAAGATGGGGAGAGAGTATTTTTAAAATAAAAAAAACAATAGGGAGCTTAACCACGTCTCGTCTACCGCCTCATGGTCGCTACTCAAAAACCTTTCGACCCCAGCGGACGACGTTTTTCTACTTTGCTAACGACTGTAAAAAAATTAATTTTTCAATACAATTTTTTATTCAATTTCAAAATTAAAAATTGTTACTAATAAAAACTGTTAGTGTTAAAAAATTTCTAACAATTTTTACACAGTAAGGAACAAATGCCAAATATACAAGAATAATGAACTGGTAACTATGTTTGACTGCCATTAAACACTAAACAAAGTCACTAAACCTAATTGAGATTATATAGATCTGAAATCACTATTGTTATTTATGTGGTGAAAAAATGTCATTAATGAGTCAGTTTTTAGTAACTTTGTCATCCATGCCATCATTGGTATTTGGTCAAATCATGTTATCTAAACTAATCATGATTATGTAAGGGAGAACTGTATCTAAGTAAGTTTTTGTAAGGTTTTAAGAAAATTTAGTGTATGCATTAATTTTTTTAATAAAAAAAGTTTCTTTTTTTCCATTACTAATAACTGTTGGTTAATTTAAAATAAAATAAAACCACTTATCATTTCAGGGGATGAGAATTGCAATGACAGAGAGTGAATTCCTATCACAGCTAGAGTCTGCCAAGAGAGAATCGTTGAAGTCTTTTGGTGATGAAAGCATGCTCTTAGAACAATACATTACAGATCCCAGACATGTTGAAGTGCAGGTGAACTATTTTTTAATTCTGAATATGCATGTAAAATTTAAACAAAAAAAAATTAAACAGAGTTTTAAATATGATCAACCAAGGTTTAAATATGATGAAAATTTGTTTTGAATTTGTATGCAGTGTAGGATGAAGCGAAATTTCTGGAACCTGCTAAAAAATTTAGGATAATCAAGAGTCCATTCATTACTGGAATAGGGTTATAAAGCAGAGTTTTTATGATCATTTAAAATTTGGTCAGAATCAGAGAAGTCTGGTCAGTGAAGGGTGATGCCAATCCCTGTAAGAACCTTGTTAAACCTGCTACGCGTGACGTCGGCCTCGAGTACTGTATCCCTCCTGTTACTGTACTGTACTGGACCCTCATATTACAATGTGATGGATCGGCACCATAATGGTTAAACCTTGAAACATTGAGAAGTGTCTTCCCACAAAAAAAAAATATTATCGCAGTCTACATGTACACAAGCATACATCTATCTTATTTGCTCACTTACATTCCGTATTTTTGTATGTCTTTACTATCTAGAACAAAGCAACAAAAACTTTTAGTTAAAATTTATCCAAATGTCAGATCTTAATTTTTAATAGACATGTTTTATGTTGTACTTCTTTCAGGTTTTCGCAGACATGTATGGCAATGCAGTACATTTATTTGAAAGGGATTGTTCTGTTCAAAGACGTCATCAAAAAATTATAGAGGAGGCACCTGCGGTATGTGGTTTCAAAATTTTTATTATTTTGGTGAAATAAAATTTTAATCCCTTAATTATAGAGATTATGCATCACAATTGTTACATAGTTTGCAACCTTAAGTTTCTGGTGATGGAGACCAGAGATAGGCAAGAGCAGTGTAGTCCACTCATAACATTGACAAATGGCTTTGATGATGTCGTTGGAAGATGCTGGATATGACCTACTCCTAACTATGCCTATAGGAAATTTTTGAAGGCGGCTTATATCTAGAAGTGGATATCCATCGGCCAAAACAGTAATGATAAATTTATACAAACATGATATGAAAATTGTTAATTATACTTTTTGTAAATCTTTATGTCCACAACTGTTGTTATTTATTGTTTAAAAAAAAGTAATGTCTTTTAGCCAGGATTATCAGAAGAAACCCGGCGCGCTCTGGGTGAAGCTGCAGTGAGGGCAGCCAAAGCCGTAGGTTATGTGGGTGCAGGCACAGTGGAGTTCATATTGCACCGCACCACCCATGACTTTCATTTTATGGAGATGAACACTCGACTTCAAGTAGAACACCCTATCACTGAAATGATTACCGGTAATTAATTTAATACCTTTGCTAAATTTTCTTTACTTTATTAGGGTACTGAGAGTTTAATAATCTGATAATTATACATAGTGAAACCATGTTCATAATTTCCTTTTAAGTATTTAATGTGCACATGCATCAAAATAATGTTCTTCCTGAACCCTACATGTATACAATTGAATAATAATATTGTATGTTTAAATACTAGTAATAAGAAATGTTAGTGTATGTGACCTTAATTTTGTTTTTTTAATATCTGCTAAAGGCTTCATTATGAAATTCGTTTTCGAATGGCGACCACGAGTTGGTAGACGTGGACTGGGTGAGCCCCAACGTATGTGGGTCGGCCACATATTAAGCTTTTCGGGAAGTCGCTGGGTGCGAGCAGCGTAAGACCGGTCATCGTGGCGATCTTTGAAGGAGGCTTATGCCTTGCAGGAGAGAGCATCTGGGCTGAAAATAATAACAGCATTTATTGAAAATATCTATTTTTTTTACTTTTTACAGGTACTGATTTAGTAGAATGGCAACTTAGAGTAGCAGCAGGGGAACCGCTGCCGGTGACACAAGAAGACATCGTGAGGCGAGGTCATGCCGTTGAATGTCGCATATACGCTGAAGAACCACGTGCCGGTTTCTTGCCAAGAGCTGGTACTCTACATAGATTGATTCAACCTTCACCTGAAGAGTTTGTACGGGTAAGAACAGCATATCATAAAATGAGTATTTGTTAAAGTATAAATTTAACCACACGTTAATTTTACAAATCTTATTCTTTCCAAAAGACAAGAAATAAATTATTAAACTTTTTTATACTTGCAGAAACTACAACAAAAAATAATAACTTACAAAAAAATATTGGTATACAGTTATAGGTTAATAATGATCTAATGTAAATTCATGGTAACATTTTAGTGTCACAAAATTTTATTTATTATATTTTTATTCTATCACACTTAATTTGGTTTTAATTAAGGTCAAATATTTGACAGCTAGTGACAGATATTTTTAGTAGGTTTGTATGGTAGAAAAAAAATTATATTTCCTTTATCCACTTTTTTCCAATTTTCTCTTCATGAGAAAACTCTTGGTAGTTTAAGGAAAAAAATTCGAAATGTTTTTACCTATTTCGAATTTATGTACGTATTAAATGTTGCAAACCTAATTCCAAGTTTTTTTATTATGTTCAAAAACAGGTGGAAACAGGCGTGCGAGAGGGGCAAGAAGTGTCTGTCCACTACGACCCAATGATAGCTAAACTTGTAGTGTGGGGCAAGGACCGTAATCAAGCTCTAGCAAAAACAAAAAGGAAACTCTCTGAATATCAAGTAAGTCACTGCGGCAATCATCAGTATTTCTTTTAAATATAATGCTCCAAATAAATGTTAATTTTCGACTTGATACTCAATTTAATGTTCTGAAACAATTTGAAATAATTGTACACAAACTATTCACTTATTTAATAATAACACTCCAAAGAAATTGCCGCTGTTATGGCAAAATCCTCCGTCGCAGACGAAAATAATCCTTATTTCAAAGCAATAACTTCATTTTTTGTCGCTTCATTTGTCAATTCAGTTCGCTTTATTGATTAAATTTTTCTATTTCTGAATGATCATTGTTAGATTTATTATCTTGATATTAAATTATCAAAGATTACTTACAAAAATAAGTTTTTTAAACACAATAAACCTTTTTTAAAAACTTGAATAAAATTTCTTTCTATTACATCGACAAATAGTACTTTATCATTGATTATTTCCTGAAACGCTTTTTTTTCATTTTGATTTATGCTCAAAATTTGACAGCTAGGAATCGGTATTTTAAATTATTTTGTGGGGTATGGTAAAATATCACGCATTCTTTTAAATTTTTTTTCTGTGTATGAATCATCAATGTCCTTCTGGAAAAACGTAAAAAATGTGAATTTGTCAAGCCATTCTGAAGTTTTGCATTTGTTAAAACAGTCGGTTTTTTGTTTGTATAGATAAAAGATAATATTATATATTTATATAACTGTGCATCTAGACCAGTGTTTTGCAACGTGAGGCCCATGACCCACAGGGGGGCAATTTGATTGTTAAGTGGGGCAATTCGAAAATGGATTTTAATCCTTTCGCTTTAATAAATAAATTATATATGTTACACAGGGAGCGTAAGAGTTTTAAAAAGGGCTTAAGGAGGCATGGCACAAAAAAGGTTAGGAAACACTGATCTAGACAGACAGATACAGAAATAAAATAATTCATTTAAAATAGACTAAAGAAGTACACCCGGCAGTCTTATCGTAAGCGGCAATTTCTTCCAGACCACCTCTGGAGGAACTTGGTGGATAAAAAAAAATAATGTGATTAATTAAGAGTATATTCCTACTTCATTTCAGGTAGCTGGTTTGGAGACGAACGTAAACTTCCTTCTCCGCCTTAGCGGTTCCAGCGCGTTTGTTGCGGGCGATGTGCACACAGCGTTCATACCGCAGCATGAAAAAGAACTATTTCCTGAATCCGATTTATTGCTGGACGAACAACGTGCCATTCAAGCAGCGCTTGGACATGTATCTTTCTTTATATATCCTACGAATCAAATTTTCCTAACTGTTGGTTACAGTAATATTGCAACTATAGGTATCTTCTTCGTCTTTTCAGTCGGTAGACGCCTACTGCAAGGTAGACCTCCCCCAAATATAACCATGACATATTCAGCGACTTCCTGCGACCATAAATATGACGTCGTTCCGAGCTACGTCGATGACCATGGTTTATTTGTGAACATCCTTGAAGGTTGTAGAACCTTTGCGAGATCAAATCACAAATAAAAGAACAGAAAAGAAAAACCACTACTTCTATGAGTAGTGTTTTTTTTTAATTAATAGTGCTTTGGATTTCGCAAACCCTTGGGATAGGGCTTACAATACCGAACTAAAATCTTAATACCTGTATTTGACATTTGAAATACGGGGATACCGGGTATTAAAGCCGGTATTATTAATTTATTAATAAAAAATATTATTAAATTACATATTAATCAAGTGTCTTTCATTCATAGTTTATATCTTTTTGATTAAATGAAATTCTGGACATAGTCTGTTAAGTCAATTTTGGTTCGTTTGTTGGGCAAATAGTTAGATTTTTTGGTAAAACACTGTTCGTTAAATGATAATTTATTTTCCAGTTAATAAAATCTCAGTATAAAATTTCTTCGAATGATTCGTGGAAAGGCATCTCAGTACTGCCGAATGCATGGAGGCCTAACTATCAACTGAAAAAAACTGTTATTTTCAAATTCAACAATGAAGGTATTATACATATTTTTTTTTACCTATCATTTCACTCAATCAGCTACCAGTATTACTAGTAATAGTGACACAATAATTAAGTGATGTCACCCTAATAGGGCTTAGGAGATTATCAGGTTACTGGTTCAAAAGCAAAAAAAAATATAGCATTTAAAATATATTTGCCCCCATTAAAAAAAGGAGTATTAATTTCATATCTCTATATTATTAATTAGATATAAAATATATATGTAATATGTTTAATTAACTATTTTGTCCAAGGGGTTATTGTGTTTTTTTATTGGTCTTAAAAGGCTGGAAACTTGTGCGAAAGAAATAGTTGCAGCGTTGCTACCGCTCCAGAAGGCATGACATATATGTATATATTTATATCATCATTATCATCATGTATATCATCAGTATATAATACTATAATTACAGATACCAAAGTTCACGTCGAATATGAAAGTTCACCCAATACATACAAGGTTAAAGTGAACGACGGTGAATGGAGGCAAGTGGAAGCGAACTTGAAGTCAACAGATAAAGGACTCCGTTTGATAACGAAGATCGACGACAAGACTAGTAATGTTGGAGTATTGACGTATGAGCAGGAGGTGCATGTTTATGACGAGGTAAATATGTTTATTTCAATTATTTATATTATTATCTAGAAAGGATCATTCACAGTGATCACTTGTGTACGTCGCGAGAACAATGCCAGAAGAGCCCATTTTAATATAAATAAGAATTTTATGGCCCTTCAAACCAAACTTCCAAAAGCGTCCTGCTCTGAAAACAGTTCGGAACAAACTCAGACAGGTTATCTCTGCGAGCTGGTTTCTGCAACCAAGGGACGCTACGCTCATTTTACGTCGGGGTGTATTCTAAGATTGGATAATTGTTAAAAAAAATGTTATTGTAGGGAGTGTAGACAAATGTAATATCGACGCCACAAAGAAGAGAGAAAAAAATCCGTTAATATGTCGGAGGGCTCGGACCTCTCAAGTGAGACTTACCAACTACTTTAGCAATAGTGTTATTGATTGAATATTAGAAGAATCTATCTAATCTCTACTGTATTGGAAATATGCTGTAATACCAGAAATTAGATTATACTGATGTCGGCCCAGTTTTATGTCATCTGCGTGGCAAAGATGATGAGAATTTTTTTTATATTAACGTCGGAAAACTTACAGATAGAATCCATAACAATAAAAGAATATAAATGTAACAAGGCCATTTACAAGTTTGCACAAATATATCTAAAATTCTGTGTTAATAAAGGCAGTATGTTAATAGTTACGTTTTCCACCAGAATGGGCAAACTGTTGTCCATCTTCCCAAACCGAAGTATCAAACAGCCACCAGCGGTGACGCTGCTGCCTCCGCCAACAGTGCCAGCTCACCTACACCGGGCGTCTTGGAGAGAGTGCTCGTGAACATAGGCGATAAGGTATGATACTAATTAGCTAGAGTCATGGTCTGGTCATCATGTCAGCCGATAGACGCCCATTGTAAGGCAGGGCTTTCGCAAAGAACACCATGATGATCGCAGGATGCGGGCTGTGTTCATGTCGAGAGACAATATAGTCGGTCCACCTAATGGGCAGCTCTCCCTCGTCGCGTCTAACAGTGGTTCAACAACTTTTCAGCCCCAACGACCGCAAGCTGCAACACCGATGAGCCCCGCTCACTGCCACTAGAGACTTGCCACTTTTCGAGCTATTTCAGTAACATTAGTTGTTCTGCAGATCTCTTATTTCAGATTCGATCTCGCAGCGAAGCTCCGAGAACCAGACAGCAGTGGAAAGAATTATTCTTTCCACTGCTGTCTGGTTCACCTGGTACCTTCTTATAAAGCCAATAAATCTACCACGTCTCAAATCCATATGTTGTTACCGGCAACACAAGAATTAAAGACCATCGTTTTTGGACATTGTGATCATAAGAGTTGTTTCCGAGATTCCCGAACGCTGCCCCTCAGTAAATTTTCTAGAGTGTTTTTTATAACTGTGTCATTTATTAGAATCCCTCAGTTTTCGCGAGAATACAAATTATTAAATTCAAGCCTGAGCATCGCAGCAGTTCCGTGAATAGGGTAAATATCTGTAGCCCAAGGTGTATTTATGAGTGATGGTGAAAATGTGGACAATTGATGTAAATATGTAATAGCCATAAATAACAACTTTTGGTTGCCATAACACAAGTTCAACCTTGTCTAGGGAACGAATGGTAAAAAAATACTTCACGATGATGTTATGTTACACTGTATTGATGAGTATAACATTGTTTTAAAATTTACCCCCAAAATGAACTAACTTGTCTATTTCTAAACTGAACACATAAATTCATCTACATAAGCATATGCTTATAATTTAAAGCATATTGTTACAATTATAACAAATTTAATCATAAATAAAATTATAACATGTTAATTAAAAATATTGTTTATTTTACAATAAGATTTATTATTTGATTGTACAGGTTGTTAAGGGCCAGCCTCTATTCGTCGTTATCGCCATGAAGATGGAGTACGTGGTTAGGTCCCCGCGAGACGGTGTGGTGGCATCACTCGCCGCTGTAAAACTAGGAGACGCCGTTGCTAAGGGCGCTCAAATAGTCGTACTGGAAGAAGAAAACTGATTCTGTTAAAAAGATTACAGACTGTCATATTTTGGCTTTAAAAAATGAAAACACGGAATCTGATAACATTTGATCTTATAAAATCTGAAAGTGGTTATAACTCATCTTACGTTAAAAATGAAAGTTGAAACTAATCTCGTATCTATGCATTTTTAATATCTCTCTCTATTCTTATAGACACACAGGCACAGAATATACACAAGGCCGGTTCCTACCGGTTCTATTGGAAACCCATATTCAGCACTGTCCTTTGGCTGAAATGATGATACAAGTTTGCATGAATAAAATAATTGCCAAACATTCCGATATCTCACTATTCATAAGAGACAAGTTACGTCTAAAATGAAACCGAATTTAAAATAACGTTTAGGTTTAAGATATACATACTTATTAAAATAACATCATCATTTTTAAATAATTAAAATGTTATTTTAATAAGTATTTTTACAGAACTAATTATCAAAAAAATTCAAAATTGTATAAAAGTTAAGTACGTAAGAAGTCATAGATTGCAGTATAATTTCAATGTATTCAATAATCTCATATATTCAAATTTGATAATCATATCTGGTAGATGGTTTTAGGTACAGGTTATTTGTAGTTAATTGTTAATAGTTTACATAGATAAAGCAACTCTTGACTAAACATCTTTGTTATATCTAAATATTAGAAAGTTAAATATGGCTTTGACACATATAATTAAAACATAAGATTAATTTTGAAAGATTTATAATTTATGTTTATCACAATGTCCCATCTAATTAAAAAGGTTTTACTGAATGTTCTACGGAAGCAAATTTTATAGTTTATTTGGAGGCTGAACCAATGGTAAGCTCTCGAAGTTATAGTTCTTTATCTCATATTGATAAGTCAAAAAGTTTTATGCTTATACTTCAATAAAACTTGGAAGATAATCAAATAAATAAAAGAGATATTTCACGTAATTTTATTTTATTGTTATATGTCTTTGTTACCTCTACTGCCTATGATTGCCATGATTATGAAATGAATAAAAAAATGTTACTAATTTAATTAATTATGTAAAATGTATATAAGGGAATGGTTACAATTGTGTTCAATTTATTATGATAGAAATAAACTAGTTATTCCTTCTTAATTTGTTTTTGTTTATAAAATCATGCAGAAAATATTAAGTTGCTAAAATCAAAGCGAAGCTTAAATAGACAAAGCTAATTTTACACTTATTCAAAGGTTAGTTGATTATCAGGGCAAGGAATTAGATTTTGCCTTTTGTTCAATGTATACAAAAATTACAGATTGTCAAGGATCATATGAATTTTTGACTTTCTTGGCAAAAATGATGCAAGTTTCCCCTCGCCTTCTGAACCTTGAAAACTTGTCTAGGGAAGAGTGAATGATTCAAGATCCAGAGGTCGCTCTGCTTTGGGATAAGTGGATAAGGTGACCGCCCATTCCGGGAGGCAATGTGAAGGAACTTGAATCACTTGTCCTGATGTTGCGAATAATTCTTACAAAGCGTTCGTTGTTTTTTTTTTTAAAAAATTTGTATCTTACTACAAAATCCATTTTTAGACGTACATACTTTTAACTAAATATTTATTTTTATTAATCCAAATGGACCCGTGGCTCGGCGTTTTCGGAGAGTCTCGAACCACAATGCTTTACGATAGTGCCACTAAAACCACTGCACCGTGCTTTACAATGATGACATGGAGGGGGGGGGGGGGGGAGAAGGGCACTGATTACGAATGCAGTGGATGATACTAATCCCCTCCGCCCGACTCGCCACGTTCATAGCTAAGGCGCAGTACAGTAGAACAGTGACTTAACTTCGTAGCAGGTTTGCCTAAACATAAACAACAAGCCGGGCGGTTATCTAATCAGATAGAATATTTTATATAATTAATGAGCCTACGCATTTAGTTGCCGTAAATAAATTTAAGGTCAGCGCCTAAAGAGCTCGGTAACCTCAAACTTAGTGACGCTGTGGGTAAATAGCCTTCGCCAATAACAAAAAATGTTAATAAGTTTGATTTATAAAAAGTTATAAAAACATTTATCACGTTCAACTTATTTTAAAATATTTTTATTTACGGGCACAAAACTATTAAAGCATTTTAATATTTTTTTATTAATTAATACCATGTTAAAGCAGACTAAAAATATTTTACGCATGTACTTGAAGTATTTATTGTATTCTATATATTGGTTATAGGCATTAAAGCTTTATAATAGTAATTTATAGCTATAGCAAATTTGCTGTCAATTAATATCTATTCTATGCAAAAATTAATATTTTCAGAAATAAGAAATGCGTAATGATAATGTAGTAAGAAAAAGTTTCTTCAATATTCCGATAAATGTATATTAAAAGTAATTGTTGCTTACTATCTGCTGAGCCTGCAGACTATCGTATTGAAACAAAACAATAATTATAAATTAATAATTTATTATAAATTAATATAACATTTTTCAGGGTGATCACAAAGTGGTTGGCAATATCTGTAAAGCGCTTTGAAATGTTTAACTGACAAATGAAGTATACATTCACCTCTTAACATCTTTTATAAAAATAACTATGTATGTACATGGCAATTTTTAAAACTCAGAATCGAACTCGAGTCCTTAGTGATAAACTCAATAAATAGATTAAAAGCATAAATTGTTATATTATCCTCCTCAGTCCCGAGTATATTTTTGTTCGTATTTTTTGTAAAAAGTGGTAACCATGGACAATATATATATTTCTAGGTTTGTTAAGACCCAAGGAAAATAAAAATTATGCGGAAAATGCTCTTCCAATATGTCGCCATACGGCGACATTAGGTCTCAATGCTTTAAAAAGTTGAAAAAACTCCATATATTTTCCGAAATCTTTTATTCAAAAAGTAATTACTGTAAGCAACTGAAATAAAAAACAATGTTATTGGTTGGGACAAAGAATCGTTACTTTCATTCGTGGTAGTTTTTATAGCAGTTTCTCCCCGAAATCTCCCATAAAAATGGAACAACCTGGAGGTAATCGGGCGGACAGGCGCATTATTACTTTACCACCAATATCTAAAGATTGGAATCTATCATCTTCAATTACGCTGTCACCTTTACCTTCGTAAAGAAAAAAATCAAGTGGCAATCCTTTAGGACAGGCTAAGACAAAATTTTTCAACCCCACTGGATTGGGTTTTCCTTTTATCATCTGCCTTGCCTGATGTTTCCCATAAAAAGGTATCATCTGCTCGTCAATGCAAACATCTGCCGACGGGGAATTCAGAAGACACCCATTGCGAACACAAGAAATCAAGGGCTGGACCTTCCAGAACTTGGTGCTACTTTTTATTTCCTCCGGAATTTCGGAATCATTTAGAAGTTTCAATGAGGCCCTCAGTTTGAAGTACCGATCTCTAGTTATTCTGTCTGCAATTGCTGGAATTCTGGACTTCTGATCCCAATACATCCTGATCCTAGGAAATCGAAGGTATGACATCATGATAGTTACACCAAAGAATGTTCTGATTTCTTTATCAGATGTGTTCAAATTAGTGCCCGTCTTACTAAGGTACGTTTGGTTACTATGAAATGCAATTTGTTCGTAAATGTCGCTCGTTAAATACTTTGCCACATAGTCGTGAGGAGGCAAATTGATTGCCACAGTGTTCGGTAATTCGAATCGTGGGGCTGGTGGCAATGGATCGAAATTATCTGATGACTTCCAAAATACACGTCTTTCGGAAGTACTTGCTGTGGAAGGGACATGACTCGATGTCGACTGATGAGAGCGAACCATTGTAGAAAGGCTGTTATCCTCTTCCTCATTTTCTTCTTCATCTTCCTCGTCATCTTCTTCAGTAATTTCGGGAACATAGGCCGGATCATCCGCGATATCCTCATCACCAAAATCATAGTCTAAATCAGAGTCCTCCCCAGTGATTACGTCGTATAGGGCATCCTCCAGTTCCTTATCTGGAAAAAGTATATTATCTAAGATCCAAATAAATAAAAATTTCGTGGAAATATAACCAAAATATCTAAATTAGGGGGAAAAAAAGGAGGTACGAAATTATATGGCAAAAATGTACTTTTTTACAGGTTAAAATCCAGAGTCTCCAAAAGGCGACATACACGTTTCTATGTGTGCGTGTAACAGGAATGAACAAGTTCGTTTGTTTTTTTTCGCGCAATAGTTAGTCTAACTATTGAGAAATATGATAATTACTTTGATTTCAATATGAAACATAAAATAATGTACACAGTTTGCACTTACCTTGGCCGGAATCGCCAATTATGAATTTTTTTCGCGCACTCATTTTCAATCACTTGTATAAAATTAGCGGTGCAATTTTATGACAAAACTTATAAATGAGCGGTAGCGGCATATATCGAGGAGCAAGAAACTACTACAACGTACTGCCGCTGCTTCAAAATACAAGGCTTTTACCTACCTTTCCTCGATGGCGTTGTATGTCGCCTTATGGCGACGTTTGGACTGAGGAGGTTATATCCTTCAAAATAAGTTTTTATAATTCATTTGGGTAATATAATATAAAATTTCAGAACCGACTGTATAGGGGGCGTAGCTCAGATGGTAGAGCGCTCGCTTAGCATGCGAGAGGTACCGGGATCGATACCCGGCGCCTCCAAGAATTTTTTTTTATATTTATTTCAAATTTTTCCAAAACATATTTTTTAACCATACTCATGTATCATTAAAAGTTTTTCAGTTGTTCAAGAGTTGTTACATTGTTATGTAATATAATGAATGTTAATATAATCATAAATTGTACGTAATATGTATTACACTATTTTATCCGAATATTTGTCAGTTCCCTAACTTTATTATATAATGAAAACGCGATAAAAATAGTATTGTTATCGACAGTCAAAAATATCGCGGTTTGTTATCAGCGACAGTTGCGGTTATACTAGGCACAATTCACTTACAATTTCTATTTATGGCGTAAAATTATTAATGAAATCAAGTTAGATCGAAAAAAAATGTTCTTAATAGGCTAAAGTTACTGAAACTAAAATGATGTAAAATATTATATATTTTATTGATTAACAAGTTGAAGTGGCAGAGCGCGCAAAACAGATGGGCCTTGTATTTTTGTGGAGACCACGAACCTAGATCCTCCTATGGAAAATTTTTGGGAGAGACTTCTGTCCCGCATAATGTAGTACATACCGCTGAAACATTGATGGTGAATCTAAATCTTCTGTTTAAATATAAAATACAAGAATTATCACATCTTACATAGGATTTCAACAAGTATATTGAAAGTCGTTCATCTTAAGTTTTGTAAACATGAAAAAATTCGAAATGACACGTGACATATGTCTAATTCGACCAATGGCTGCTTTACGTATTCTTTTATAAAAATGTTGATTAAATTTTAGCAAAATGGCTGGTCAATTTATTAAATTAAATTAAATTTATTATATTTAATTGATCCAGTCACGGATTTCGAGTTTTAAGGCTGCAATCATTTTGATTAGTCCTAGATGGGCTCTATTTGAGCAAAGCCGCATAAAATATAATTCTATTTTTAGAATACCTTTTATGTACTTAATGCACTTTTTTCATTTTTAATGGTATTATATGTAAATAAAATACGTTACTATTACGTTAAAATAACTCCATCAGTTTCTTTTGAATAATAAATGTCTGAGACTTGAGAAGAACCTGCGAAAGAAACTCAACGGCACTCAAGGCATATTTTTTAATAAAATCTTAAATTACATGTTTCATTAATATTAGTCTAGAGGCGAACAGATCATTCCTTACGTTTTCTATCTTTTGTCAAGTCATTTACTGTGTAGTAACATTGGGCCAACAAAGGGCCTTTCGGAACATAACCTGGAGTCCAATTATATATGTGTATATATGCCCATAGCAAGATAGCTAACTCGATATAATAAAATAAGCAAATTTTACTTTTTCCATTTGCTTATCACAATCATAATAGACAAAGATAATGAATGTTATCATTTGCTGGTAGTAGATAGTGATGGAGTTGGGTTTATGTTATCTTTTACTATGATAACACACATCTACTATTTGACTACGAAAATGGGTTAATATCACCAATATAGCGTAAACGAAAGGTATATCATATGTTAAAGTCATTATCATAATCTTATGGATATTCTCGTGATGTAAACCAAAGCATCTTATCATCAAGCGTTATCTATACCAAAGGTGCCTTTGGGTATTTAACCGCAGTACACGTGTGCAAATAAATATTATTTGAATTGTCCTATTCTTACGCTTTTGTCATCCTTTTAAAATTTAAGAGAATGTTTAATTTAGGAGAATGTTTTCAAATATATCATCTTATTAAATCTGCTATTAAAAGTTATCCGAGTCTATGCAGATTTATTTGTATTCTCAAATAAAACATTAATTAAATTTACTGATTTTCTATTTTGCAAGACTATGTTTTGGATGGAACGCCACTGTTTTTTTTTTTTATATTGGCTTCCATAGTTTCTGAGGATTATCTTTTTATTTATTAGTAAATACAACTTTGTGATTTTATTAAGTAATATAATGCCCTACAGTATTCCTGTTCCTCGTTTCGTTTTCCTTATTCCTGAGGGTCGTGATCCCGTGGATACGGACTAATCATCTGCGCCATCTGCTCTTATCTTTAGCATGGTAAAGCGCAGCATGATGATTGATGCGAAGTCACAACGACAGCGACCTGTTCCTGTCAACTCATTTATGTAAAAATCTTCAATCTGCGAAACGAATTTTAATATTTTTCAACCTGAACTACTATAATTAAAAGCGCTATTTATTTTAACTGTTAATGAAGCGATTGTGTCATTTTACTCGTTAAGCGCTACACAATTCTGTTTGACGTCATTGGAGCAACATGTTTAGGCGATGGCCATCCATCGTTTCCTTTTGTATATGAACAAATGTTATTGACCTCGACGATATGCAAAATACAGTCGTTACACTTTAATTACTCGCAATAGAAAAAAAAAACAAAGATTTTGTAAGAAAAATGGTGCTAATTATACGGAAACAGCAGTATAAGTAGTGTATGGTTTTGCAAGGTTGTATTTAAAGGAATCTGTTAAATAAGTAAAATTGCTACAATACTAAGGGTGATATGCAAAATCGCAATGATTGTCATTTACCCTTCATTAATTTTTAATGTTTACTTACACCAATACCGCTAACTCTAATTTAGCCGACCAGGTCGTGGCTCGATGCTCTGAGCAATGATGGTCAAATACATACTAATTATTATATATAATATTTTTGCACACAAACAAACAAGTGCGTATACATATATTATAATTTTTTATATTATATTAATATTTCTCCGCCATCATACACCTGATGAAACAATCAACAATCTCAAGACAAAAATGCACAGGAACGGTGCGGTCATGATGACCTTATAAGAAAAGCTAAAAACTTACGTACTTGTAGACCTTCTTAAAATAAATGGACAAGCAGCATATAGGTGTAAGGTGCTTTAAAGTAATGAATTAGACCTACTACCTACTACCTTGTATAAAGTGATCACTCTTAAATATGTATTTGTTCTATTGGAATGCGGTAGGCTAATAATTTCTGGCAGTGCAATCTCTGCAGATTGAGATAGTAAAATATAATTAATATTTTTAAAGTATAATCTGAATCGGGAACGCTTTTTTCTTACTATCATAACTACATATGTACTATACATTAATGGACAGCACGTGAGCTACAATTTATCAAGGGTAGTAGATCAAATATTCCTAGTAATATAGGATACATCAAAGGTTTTATACTTATAACCTGCTGCCGCGTATATTATAGCTACACTTTAAGATCGTTGAATACTCTTTGATGACACATTATTGCTCTAAAATCTACACTACATTATACGAAGGTGCTGACAAATCGTTAGCAGCTTAAATAATTAATAAACTAGAAGTTGTCAAAGTGATCGAGAGCACATTTATCAATGGCAAATAACGTGTCTTATATTGAAGAAAACTTTAAGCATAATGCTTATGCAATAAATCTATAACAAATTATTGCTAAATTTTCTGGCAAGAATTTCACCGTATCGCCAATAAAAGGTCCTAGCACTCGTTTAACTTCCATTTTATATACTTTCAGATGCCTGGAAAACAGATGTCATACTAGATGAATGTTTAAATAAGATGTAACAATGTAACTTTATTATGGACCGTGGCATGAAGTACAGTATTCAATGAGAATTCCACTTTAGCGTACAATCTATAAAAAAGTGGATACTTTTTTGCGTCAAATGCCCATGAATCGAGTTACAAGCTTCTATTTCAAGAAGAAATTTTTACTTCCTGTACACATATAAATATTGCTCATGATTTACATAACTATGTTGTTCTTTATTTATTGGTAGCAGAAACTACACATGGGCTATTGTCAAGACGTACTCTATGTACGTATGATATCTCTATGTGGTATAAACACAAAAAATAAGAAATAGGACATGTGAAAACATTTTATTTACCTAGTTAGAAGTAGTGAACATTTTTAATTTGCTACAAAATATGCGCTCGCCACAAATCGAACTAGAATTCTATGTAAGCTACTGTCATTTATTACCAAGGAAAGTTTACCGACTTACTAATAAATTTAAAATATTATAATACTGAAAGTTAACATCGGTGTGTCCTTATATTCGATTTAGACAGATTATGAACTAAGTATTTATTATGATATTTAATATAAATGTATCGTCTACAATAAGTGTAATAACCAGTGAACAATAATCTTATAGTGCTACTTTATACGGATGTGACCCCGAATACTGGATATATTATTTGATCTTTTTGTTAGCATTGTGGCAACAGCTGATCGGCATAAGAAAGCCATGTGATTGTCTACAAGCTCTCATCGGTGCCTCTCGTCGTTCTGTTTATAAAGGAGCACTTGAAGTTGCATCCTAAATTCTCATCTGTGATTTTTTATTTATTTTCAAAATTTCTTAAAAATTAATATATTAACTTTAACTTACTTTAACTTACTCAAAGTTTATATTTCTTGCAAGAGAACGCGGCTTGTTCTTGAATGGCTGCGAATTATTTTATATTTTTACCATCGCAATGTCCAGTAGTTCCAGAGTGTGTTTTGGTCATCAGCACCATTCTTGGTGGTCCCTGGAGAGATTGTGTTGTAAGTTACGTACCCTGTAATAATAAAATTTGAGTGTGCGACTACAAACTACATACAACAGACAAACAAATGTCTATGACTATAAACTAGGAGCCCTGAAAGTACAAATTTGCATTTTTTTATTAGTCTTTTTTATCATTGGTTAGAGAAAGACAAACAAAATATATATACGTATATAAGTAACAAAATATATAAGTATAGTAAGTTTCTAATTGTATTTAATTGATTTTTTTTTTTTTATTCGAAGCATTGTAAAAGTAAAACAGATAAAAAAACTAATTCTGCCAGTAAATAACATCTATTTCAAGAATTGAACAACAGGCATTTGATTTCATTACTTAAAATTATAATGTCATTTACATATCTATAATTCTGTTAAAAATTCTTACCGCACCATTAGTAAACATTATGAAACGACTGGTTTTTAATTATTTTAAATGAGTTTATGTTGCTTCTAATAACTTGATTCACTAATTACCTATTAAAATACTTAAATCACAAATTATATAATTAAATTCATGTTCTGATGCCGGGAATAGGACTGACTATTCTTTGTTACTATTTTTGATAAACTATTATTAAATTATTAAAAAAATATATTTTCAGATTTCTTGTTGAGATGATGCGAATCCTTAGCCGTTTTTCTCAATAGCCTCGCACAATATGTTCGTGGCATATACAAGAAAATCCGCAATTGATCCGTGGCGGCGGTATCCATATTGCCGGTCGCTGAGGACTAATTGTCAAGATACGCCATGAGCTTATATACAACACACGCTCCATCGTTTTCCCCAGAATGGAAATGATCGAAATTGGTCGAAGATTTTGAAGTCGGCACGACTGGCCCTTTTTGGGAAGTATATGGACGTTCGCAAGCTTCCAATTATCTGGAATAACCCCCATTGAAGAGTTCACTTTGTTTGCAGAGAAATTCGCCCAGACGTTACTTAATAACTACCTAGTCTAGCCATATATTCTGTTACTGGCTTTACTTACATTTGAAAAACACCAATTTGATTTCGAACATTAGCTTCTACGATAAAAAATAGACTTCTTTCCGGCCAATACTATATGTTTTTTGTTTTAAAAATAGAATGGGGCACTAAAGGGAGTAGGATTGCAGTAATTGCACTGTAAAAAGTAGGTAAGGACCTAACAGATATTTTTAATACATTGAAAAAGCTAGGGATTAGCCGAATGTTTGTGTATCGTACCATCCAAAGGCACACTGAAACCATGTCCGTTAAAAACTTTGAGAGATCCGGCCGACCGCGGTCTATTCGAACAAATTAGGCTGTTAATGCAGTTAAGGCCCGAATTCGTCAAAATCCCATAATGAGGCAGAAAATTCTTTCCAGAGAAATGAGAATCCCACCGAGGACATTTTCTCGTATTACCAAACAAGACAGGTCTAGGGGCTTACCGGAGATACACAGGACGTGCCTTAAACTAGGCACAAAAACAAAAGGGAGTCGAAGGATCAAAACAGCTGTTACTTCGATACGCGACGAAAAACAGAAAAATTATTTTTACCGATAAAAAATTTTTACAATCGTGAAGCACAACAACAAACAAAATAATCAAGGGTATGCACACAGTTCTGAAAAAGCTTCCGAGGTAGTGGCCAAAGTTCAACAAGGCCACCATCCAGCATACGGTTACAAAACCTCAGGAAAAAGGAAATAAGGAATGAAAACTTCAGCCAAAGTGTATCAAGATCCCGTGATAGAAGCGGCAGTTAAACCTCTTAACAACACCTTATTCAATAACGAAGTGTGGACATTCCAACAGGATTCAGCCCGATCATAATTCTCGCACTACCTAAATTTAGCTTGCGCAACATATTGCAGACTTCATAAAGGCCGATGATTGGCTTTCGGCTTGTCCGGATTTAAACCCTTTGGTCTATATATTGCGATCTGTGTTAGAGGACATGATTTGTTCTAAGCGTCACCCCAATATTGAGTAGCTCAAGAAATCTTTGGAGGCAGTAGTGACCAAGTTTCCAATGGAAACCGTTCATAAATCCATCGACGAATGGCCCGATCGTTTAAAAGCTTTCGTTAAAGCTAAGAGTAGACACTTTGAATAACTAGTTTAGGACGTTAACTTATCACATAACATTTTAAAATAAAATTATTTTTTTTGGAAATTATCGATTATTTTCTTTGTGACAGAACTTATGGCTAGCCTATAATGTTCTAACCGTTTAAAGTTCAGTAAGTATTCGCAGATATTCATAGTCTTTTTATAGTAAAATCCCATACAGCATTGATTCACAATAATCTCCAATCTGTTCTTACTTATGAGTCGTTACCTATTAGTGAATGCAAAAAATCTATACCTAAAAATTGTGCAGATGTTCGTTATAAAAAATTAAAAGAAATATTAAAGTCCTATTTTTTTAATCTTGTATTCCTAAAAGCGTTGCTAAGGACATATGTGAAAAGATAAAATATTTCAATTGTTAACGCTCCTTCATTTTCTGTTATCTATCATCCAGTTTTAAATTTATATTATTTTTGTATCTTTTACTGAAGGCTAATTTACACAACAAGTTATAACATAAGCATCCGTATGGTAAATGAAAGCTTTCTTCCACAGATTAAATTTGACTGTTCTGCAATGATGGTCCACTCACTGTACGCTAACTGTAAAATATTATTTCAGACTAATGAATTTATCAAATAATCTCAAAATATTTATTACATATATCGATGGGATTATAGGAACTTATCCGATTGGATTAACAGTACTTGAAATAGAATAAACCGTTGAACGAATTGTTTGTTAATAAAACGTGTGAATATAAAAATCTATTATAATTTAAAAACTGCATTTACTTTGTAAATAAAACTTAAAACGATAACTTTTTGATAAAATTGAAATGGAAGTATCAAAGATTACACAAAGAATAATTGAAACGTGCTTTGTATATTTTTAATGTTACTTTGAAACGTGATTGTTTCATGGACGTGTTCTTTCTTAAAATATTTGTCTTTCGAAATATAAACAGACAAGTAACCTTTTAAAGTTATGAAAGTTTTGTAAACTTATCAGAATAACGCAAACAGTGGCATAAAATCTTTAATTTGATTTTTTTTTTTCTTATTATAATTATAAAACAATTAAGAGATTTTGAATTCATTTTGTTAGGAATAAAAACTAAACTATACAGGTTGTTTACATGTCCAATAATTTCACATCAATACATTAAAATTTGTACATACCTTATTAAAATCCACGATGAAAAATACACACGTATTCTTAACGTAATACATAGAGTTAGTGATTAAACGAAAATGCACTTTTCGAACACATATGTTTTACGTTTGTCTTTCTTATGATCTTTTTAATAATAAAATTCGCTTTGGTCATTATTTCGTGTGATCGGTCTTTATTTAATTTATTTTACAGTTCTAAACTTCCATAGTTTTGATGAGGTTTATAAACGAATCATATTAGATACTAATGCAAACAATCTTTTGAAAAATTAACCCAAAAGCAAAACCCGATTAAATGTCACTGCGATGTAATGAATTAGTAGATACTATTAATTCACCCCGTGTGGGCCCGGCATAGAACTATGAGGCGACACGAGGGTCAGTTTCCAGAGGATGGGCAGTAGCGTCCTCTGCGTACACCCCACTACGATCGCCAACCAGCCTGCCAAGATTATAATAAATCCCCCCAATGGTACACCTAAGAAATCGGCTCCTAGTCCCCGCCGCCCTCGCTGTTCCTGGCTACGGTAGCGGCTCGGGCATCACCTGAATCCTAAAAATCCCCGACAGAGACCTGGGTATCATAACCACCGAAGATTGACCCTAGCAACATGAGACAACGTGAAGAACATTTCATTCTGACGAGAAGCTGTTGAATGTCGAGGAAGAGTTGAACAGGTTACACTACGGTATCTTAGGACTGTCCAAAGTCCGTAAAGAGGGAAAAAAAAAAGTCTTAAGTCAGGTAACTAGTTCTTCTTTCGGGAGATAGACCAACCGTCCCCGATGATGAGGTGGAGGCAATATATGAGGACATCAGTAGAGCCTTACGTGTCTCCAAAACCAAAACTCTGTTTTTATGCACAGTTGTTATGGGGGACTTCAACGTAGCGCGGGGCGCACATGTTGCTGTGATGAGCTGCGAGTGGAGCAATTCGACGTTGGACACCGGAATTACCGCGGTCACCTACTGGCTGGATTCTTGAAGAGGGAGGGCCTTTTCATTATGAACACCTTCTTCAGGAAACGCGAGTACAGGAAGTTGACCGGGGCGAGCCCGGATGGTGTGACTTAAAACGAGACTGACTTCATCGTGTCCACGAGAAAGCGGATATTTGACGATGTCACCGTAATCAACGAGGGAAAAGCGATCACCGTGTGAGGCACGTAAGCGGGAAAGATCGCAGCCGATTAAGTCAACGCTCTGTTCAATATCTGCCCATATCCATCACCCCCGGAAACTTTCAGCAACAACTTCAAATGCTTAGAGAACTGCGGCGATGGAGACGAACATAATGATTTAATAGAAGGGTTCGTGGAAACTATCCATACGGTTTGCTCGAAGTTGTTCAAGGGCCCCCGTAACGATAGAACCGAAAAATTCTTTGCATTAACTATGCTGTCATCCGGTGATGCCTTCAACTATAGGCGGCTCAATAGGTTGGCCTCAAAATCTCTGACTCGCGACTCACGCTAATTTAATGCTATTTGTATCACGGAGGCAATAGAGCGGAATAAGGGCTCTAAAGTATTCATAAGAGTCTATTGGGCAGAACCAGCTGACAAAACTGAAGACCGATGACGGATGGATAACGGTGGTGACAATAATGTGAAAATCCATTCATTGGTTGCATCAACATTAAGTAAAGTTGGTGTGATATGTGTTACTCACTTGAAATCTATATTCGATTGGTGCTGGGTGCTGTAAGCCTTTCTAGCGTTTAAAACTTCGACCGAATTAGAACTCGCGGATCTGGAATCCGGGGGCCAATAATTAAAAAAAAAAAACTTTCGTCACACGTGACCCCTAATATATTGTATTTACTAATTGATATTTACTCGGATGTCAAAGGGAAGCGAGAACTTCTTGTCATTTTGAATTCTCATCGTCATCAAGGTCCGATGACCTTTATCTGAGTCGATATGAGAGTACCATCTATAACATGATACCAGCCCTTTAGTTTTTGCCTGGGATACTGCCTGGTGAGGTACAAATGATACTTTTGTCTACCTGGTAAACTTTATAACCATGACAAATAAAGAGACCCGTTAGGGCAGGCTGCCTTAACTCACAATAATAGTACAGTCACAAAAAATTCGCTTTTAAAGCTTCGGAGAATTTAATTTTTTATACTTAACGACTTCGTGTCTGTAGTGGTCAATTCTAGTAACGATTTGATGTTCAATGTACCTATACAAACCCTCAGGTAACAGCTAGCCATATCAATGGAAACAAGAATCTAAAAATAAAACAAACCATTAAGATTAATTTCATTAAGCACGTATCATATAGTTTACATAAATTAAATATGATGATTTTCTAGTTAAACATTCACGTTTTCAAGTCTTTAGTATAAGTGAGTGTTAATTACTGTTTGGAAATTATCATACTGGCATTTAAAATGCTCAGCCAACTAATATTACTACATAATTTAAAATTTATATGGGACATGAAGAAGTTATCCTTTTTGTACATTTACAACCGGAACAGTATATGGTTCGTATATGGTTTTTATATTTAAAGTCTTTATCATCATCACGGCAGCCAATATACACCCACTGCAAGGCAATGATCGCCAAGATGACCGATCTTCCGTTACCTTTATCCAGCGACTTCCAACGACTTTGACTGTACTGAAAGCAAACAAAGCACTAAGTTTCCAAATACTTTGATTCTTACACAACAGTACAGTTAATGTTTATTAAGTTCTTGCAAATTTGAATACAAAGAATTCTTTACCTTTTATTATCTTAAACTATTAAGTTTCATGGTTGGGAAATATACTAAACGAACTTAAGGAGAATTAACAACTTTCATCGTCACCTAGTATTAATTTAAGATAAAACCCCAAAAGTTAAGAATCATTGTCATCCTATATGCGGATCGGTGTTGTTTAGCAACCGGCCTGCTTCGCGTAGAGCTGTATTTTACATCGTTAAATAAGTTGTTAAAATACAATTAAGAATGTGTTGCAACTAAACTAAAAGGTTTACTTGATCGCTTAATATTTTCTTTGTACAATTTATCTTAACTTGATGACACTACTCTAGGAGAAACAATATTTTTGACTGATTTGGTGGTTATATGTGTAAAAGCTTAAAGATGTTAATGTGCATCTCATTTGTCAGCGAAAAGCTATAAAACTTTTAAAACAAATTACAATCAGCGTGTATGAAATGATCACTCGAAATACCTTACATTATTTTATTTTTTCTCTTGGAATGCGATAGGTCAATCAATAACTTCTGGTAGTACAAAGTCATCAAGGATAGATATTTAAAAAAAAACTTAATTTTAATACTTAGTAATCCGAATTAGAGAAAACCCTATCTTTTACTTTATTATCATAAAGTTATTGATTATTTCTAAAATATTTTTCAATAGGGTGTACCGTATGTTAATTGATGGCAAATTGACAGTATATAGGGGATGAGGCCTTTTAAAGCTTTTATACCTTTAACCGCCATGTGTCTGTACACCTTGTGGGTGAAAGTCTTACGTTCTGCTTGCAGTGGTCTCCGCTCCAGGACCTTAAGATTCAAATATGACCTGCCCACTGTTTCATGACACTGTGACACTAGATGCAAGCCGCTTCCAACAGTTTCTTTTGAAAGTATATAAAGATGCCTACGTGAAGCAATGTGCCTGTGTGTTTCCTGATTGGCTACTGTTAGCTTAGCTAGTTCAGTTATGTAAGATTTGAGAAATGTCTACATTGTGTTCAAATTGTTTATCTAAATATACGTAGAGGATTACACAGAAACCAAATGAATTTTTATTTCACCATTTATCTGTAAGCACCAGTGTAAATTATATAAGATCTTATCCCGGAAATCGAATCCCGCGACCTACGATCGTAAGTGTCGATCTTTAGCGCTGGGTTATACTGCTCATTTAAAATGCATAAAAAATCTTTTTTGAAAAACTTATCGTAATTAACAACCACATACCTGTACAAACTTATTAATAGTCTATTGAAAGCCCTGACTTCTCTTCACAAGTTAAACTAGAGGTTCTTCGACTTGGTAGCCAGTTATACCAATACCTTTGTATACCAATTTGCCAAACAAATGAATGTTGTCCACATTTTTCACTTTATAGATTTCAGTTGATTTATTAAGATTAGTTCATATTCCAGACAGAGGAATATATAAACAAAAAATAACAATGAATGATGGTTGTAAAAAAATATAACATTGGTCAATCATTAATCAACTAAAAAAACGAATATGTCAAAATAAGCAAAGTACACAAGAAATTTGAATTTTATTTAAATCTTAAAACAAAATTGACCTTTCGTTGTGATTACGTCAAATATAGACCTGACACTGCTATGCGGTAGCGGCTCATACCGGTTTACGTACTATTCTTATGATAAGATAGCTCTATACGGAAACATTGGATAGCCTCCTGCTTGTCGTGGGCGTTTTTTTATGAAAGATCTTTTTTGTAAATATTTGTAAATAACTAAAAAAATTATATCACTTAGTATCATCATTTTCCGTAAAGAATGAAATTACAATATGTATTGGTTTTATGTATGTTAGAGATTTATTTAATTTATTTATAATTTAGCAAACAGGTAAATATGTGTGATAGTCCGACGTATGCCCTAATTATGTATTATGTGTGCGTACGCGTAACGAGGTCACGTTAATAGTGTTGCATAAGTGGGGTGCATCTGCTTGACATTTGAATCGACCCCGAATCCGAATAGAAACTGTGTCACGAATTAGCCGGCGAACGAGCACCGGCGCGCCGCCGCGAGGTGCGTTGTGCAATCCCGTTAGCGGCGTCCACTCCGCGCTACACGTGCGAGCCGGCGCGCCCAGCGTCGGGCGTGGGCGACCCGCCGCCCGCTCTGAGTAACGAGCCCGCCCGAGTACTCACGCCGGTCCGATGCCGGCCGGGCAGCCTTCTCGCTCGCACCAACACCGCACACCGCACACCCTTTCTTCCTCAAAACAGCTGAGTATCAAAACAAAGAAGCGAGACGGACGGTCGCCGCTCCCGCTCGCCGGCCGGCCGGTGTCGCGCCTCACGCACGCCAGTTCTCGTCTGAACCGTGTCTATTGAGGTCGTTCGCTGCGAACTTGCGTGCGAAGTTTACTGCCGCGAACGGATTTTCCTTTGTCCCGATCTTCGAGGACCTTGCCCTCGTATTATGTTTCCGCGCGAGAGCCGCAATCAGCCTCGGCCCACGGAAGAGCCGAACCGGGACCAGTGTACGGAGTCGCCAAATTTAATAATCAGTTTTCCGAAATTCTGTGACGGATATCCCGCGAAACGTGTGCGCCGAGCGATTTGAAAAATCTGAGTGAACTTGTGAGAGAAGTTGGAGAGTGGACTGCCGGACGCATTCAGTGTGCGCGTAGTGCGCTCGCTCGGATTGCCAGCACGATGTCGACCGGGAAAAGGCTCGCGAAGCGCTCCATCATAGGGACGCGCGTCGCAGCGCTCGCTGACGATGGTCTGTACTATTCGGGTATGATTCAGGCGGTGAAGACGCCGGCGCCGTTCCCCGAGAATAACAACTGCATTAACTTGACGCCGAACACTCGGTACACGGTGCGTTTCGACGGCGGGAAAGTGAGCCGCGAGTACCGCGACGCGGAACTGATCGGGCCCGGTTTCCGCGGGCTGGTCGGCGTCCGCCTGCAGCCTGGTCAGAGGGTGTTCCTCACGTACAATGGGCGCGAGGTGCGCGCCGACGTGCTGTGCCACGACTACGACTCGGACGAGCTGCGCGTGCGGGTCCACGCCCCTGCCGCTGAGGTCGGTACAACTTTTGAAAACAAAAACCAAAAAAAAATTCATCATCATCATCATTGTCATATCAACCAATAGACGCCTACTGCCAAACATAGGCCTCTCTCAAAGATCGCTATGACCGTTCGATCTTGCGCTGCCCGCATCCAGTGTCTTTCCGCCACCACCAAAATTATACCAATAAACATAAAAATATTAATGATAAAGAAACTGTTTACGACCTTACATTGAAATAGATCCTCGTCTAGATAATCTTACACCACACCAACCTAAATTATTTGTAAATTTCGGAACTTCAATGTCAAACACATAAGTAAAAGATTTCAACGACTCGTGCCTACATCATTTTGCACTACACTAGCGAAGGTATTGGCCGATAGTGTTATTATCTGTCGGTAACATTAGCATCAAATGAGATTATCTATTAAAAGCATTGGTGCTGCACATGCTGCGAAAACAAGGGCACGGAGGCGCTGCTATTGACCCCAGTCCATACGCAGGGCACCGAACTACACAGCGCAACACGAAGAATGCTATGTCCCTATCAAACGATAGCTTATCGCAAAAATAAGTACATATATTCAGAAATATGTAATTATTCGTTGTTACTCGCATTTCTGTTATACATCCCAAGTCCTACAAGGAAATCGACTCGAACTCGTAGGAGCTAGTGATAAATGCCGGTAAATAAGATGATTTGTTTATGTGGATTACGTAAGTGCCGGCCAAGCGCGCTTTTTTACCGGCAAACAGTTAACTGTCGTGTCACGATATCTATGTCCGACGTCACAGTGCCACGAGTATTTTTGTGTTGTTAAGAACGCGTTGCGTGTCTTACGTGAACGCCTGTCCACTGTTTTCGAACCATTCAAAATGCGACCGATTAGGCGATTACATTTTATTTTATTACTACACAGCAAAATCGCACTGTTAAATAGCATTTAAAACCATATATAATAACGTGTACAAATATATATATAAATATATATTATATACCAAAAAAAAGTACTTTAAGCGCAAGCATTTCACGACTTATATTTTACATCAATTTCTATATTAATTTTTAAAAAGGTAACCAACTATTTTTTAAAAATTGAATAGTAATTTAAAATTGATTCATTTTTTAAATTTTATTAAATCTCAGTAAAATAAAGATAAACCGATAAGAATTTTCGCCCTACACAAATTCTTAAGGTATTTAAGAGAAAGTTTTGTAATTAGCAAACATTATGTGCGCATTTCGGGTATTTTGGATGTAATTTTCTCACGATCATTTCGATCGATAAATAAACCAAAGCCGACTTTAAGGCCGGCCACGCGGCGTACACGCAACCTTCTTCGGCGCCGGAACGTGGCACTTACGCGAGCTCGAAATTCGGTCGCCTCGGCACCGTTACCACAAACAACTGTACATAATTGGAATGAGATTTTCCCCTGCTCTTACGCGTAACGACATCAATCCGTTGCTACAAAAATTTGTTCCATTTTAAATGACTTACCACTTCGCTTATATCTAACTTTAAACAGACGCACTATATAAACTACGTAAGTTTTTACGTGTTGAAATTTAGCTGGTAGTTTCGGTATTTACCACTGTAATAATTCCAATCGTAATTAAATTGCCTAGTTACTTAATTCCAAATAATTTCCAATTTTAAAAGATTGTTCTTTATACCTCATTGGTTAAAGGTATAAAAACTTTAAAGGGATGAATGTATTATACCTCATTTTTTAACAAAATCTTTAAGGCTTTTACACCTATTTCGTATCACTCTGTATTAAGCGATCACTATAAAACATACTACTATTTTGTTAATAACTTCCTTGTAAAAGTAACCTCGAGCCTTTGTATATTTTATACGGTACCAGGATGTACAACAATATAAACTCTCTTCAAAAAAAGTATTTCTTTCAGTTAAAATAGAACGACTTCATTACAAACGTTTTACGAGTGAAAACCGGTGCTGTGGTCAGAAATAGAAAACTGTAGCGTCATCATAAGCTATTTTTAAAATCATTCTTCGTTAAAAACATGTTTGTCTTACAAATCGGCCGGCTCTCGCGTCCGGTCGGACCTAACCACGCTAAATACACCGGCTACCACGAACTCGGCGACATTTTTTTTAACTTTTATCTCTTAATTTGAAATAAGTCTGACTGCAAGTCGCTCCGACGTATCAATCACTTTCGATTTTCGATAAGCATTCAATTGACCGTGACACCCTTTGTATTTCGGAATTGTAGTAGAAATGAAAATTTTAACATTATCTGATAAGATATTAACGAGTTCTAGGTCGCTCTAACCTCTTCGTCCATAGATAACAAGTATTTATAATCAAATCTGGCCAAGCAACGAAACCTGTGTAACGTAGACACTTTAAAGAAGAACCAACATCTTAAGCGACTTTTAATTAACTTTTTTAAAAATTAACGTTGTAGATAACGATTTCTTTTAATTTCCTGTCATTGTTGCTTTGAACGTTAGCGGCGATAGCGAATTGTATATGACCAACCGGCGAGTGTTGCCGGCCTTGCGTGCGTAAGCATACAATATGACGTCGCCGCGCCAATGTGACGTGCCGCGCTCTCACTCATTCACGGCCACGCTTCATCTGCACCAAAGAAATCGATTTTATTCTGCAACTACGATCATATAAACCATCTACTAAAATTCTTATATTTAATGTATTAAAATTTTTAAATAAGACTTATATTTATAAATAATTATTGAATACTTTTGTACGCTAAAGATTGAAAACTATGGTGTAACTCTTATAAAACTAATAGTTTACGCAGTATTTTTCAATCTATACGCCGAGACCCTTAGTGAGGCTATGAAAGCTAATTAAGGGGATCCAAAATAAAAAAAAATCATACAATGTTACACTGCGATGATATTACTTCCATTTAAAATAAGTCGAATATAATTTTTTATTCAATGTTAACTTTCATGGTATAAATACAAATCCGTGTAGTATGTTGTATATCTTCTGTCCAAAAATTATCATTCTTTTTTTATAATATTAAATATGTATAAAAAAATATTTGATATTTAAAAAAAAACTCGTCTCGTTTTTACTTTAAAAGCTTCTTTCGTGTATCTCTTAATGGTTGCAAAGTTATAAGTAAAGTCTTTTTGATTACTCCTTATAAAAGGTCCAAAAGAGTTAACAGAACTTTACCCAGGACAAGAGGATCGTTTGGTTAATAAAATTAAAATATTTGGTGCTGGTCACAAAAATGGCGTCAAATAAATTAGAATATTGTATAATTACATTAATTATTCCGGGTTTGTGTAAGCCGTAAAAAATACATAAAGGTCAATGCGCACTTTGTTTACATCGATGCCGTGCTTGTGCCAGATAACTGCCGGCACAGATAGGCAGCGTAGTTTACGTCACATTCGACGCTCGTCACTTACATGAAAACAAGTTAATATGATAACATAATATCGTTATTTACACGTCTCTAGCCACAAACTGCGCAGTTAATTGCCATATGATCGTAAATAAATTGTAAGTACATAACATATTTCAAAGGCGTACCATGAAAAAATAAAACATTATAAAGATATATTATTTTAATAATGAAAAATAATCTATTTAATTGTTGTACAGAATATTGATACAACTCGCACTTCGTGGAATGGACAAATACAGATAAACTGGCCAGCAAATGAAATTGCACATTGGAAATTACGTCGGCTCCGGCCTTTTTGTGAGAAAATAATTATCTGTTGTGACGCGGTATTCCCCGTTGGTGCGTCGGGCGGGCGTCATACGTAATTTACACCGATTTACTCGACAAGTGACGGCAAAGCACTCGCGCGCTGCGCTGGATCGCAATCGAAACGGATCAACCGCGTCTGACTCACCCGAACACGACGTGCTTCTAAATGGAACAAAAGCAAATAATAAACATAATTGCTAACATACAAAACTCCTTCCACTCCGAATGAGTGATATACTGATTTTTACGTTTTCATTCCTTGGGAATTAGAAAAAGATATAAAAAATATTTGTAACTGCACAAACAGATTCCGTACTATCAAAACTAGATCTTACGCAGTCCTAAAATTACTAATTAAAAAAATATAATTAAAAAATAGAAAGTTATCACATTGTGTATTGATATATCTTAACTTACACTCAAGGCTTTAGTAATATTGTAATTACATTTTCATTTATATCTTTATTACACAAAAAAAAATTATTACGTTATATCCTTACACGCCTTTTTTGTTATTTTGATTGACATTGTATTAAAATGCTGCAAAACCAGGAATAGGAATTTTAATTTACTCTGTGGTTAGGGTGTTAAAAAAAATATTTTCACTACATTTCACACCGATTTCTTAATTTTTTGTCTCCATAAGAAACTTCTTCGTGCCTAAAAAATTAAGAAAAAATTTACCGAATAGGCTACGTTCGGGATTTCTCTACGAGATTGAATCTGGAATGAGATCTATAAACAAACGAAAGTAACCGCCATAGCCCAGCGTATTGGCAAGTTGTAGCGGCAGGTTTTGGAGTGTCAACTCACAAAGTGGACAGATGACGACCGTGTTTAGGTTATTATAAAACATTGGATGCAAGAAGGTTCCAACCAGTCTTATTGGAAATTTATAGAAGAGGCCTTTGTTCAGCAGTACATGTCGTATGGCCATAATAGAAATGATTTTTCATTAACAACACATTGGGCGGTATATACATATAGATATTTATGTGTATATATACACATATATACATAAGTATATATCTGTACATATATATATATATATATAAGTACAGATATATATATATACACACACACATATGCAAATGGACGTTCCATTACAGATGACATATCGTAAATAAAGTAAATTTAGAGTGAGCGGTCAAGAAGTAGGGAGGCCGGAACAATGTAACGGTATTGGTTACAAAATCGCGTCAAGAATTATTTTCACGTGCGCGGCGCCGCGGGGACCGTTAGCCGTCGGAGGTGGAACATCAGCGACCTCGCCGCTCGTCGGCCCCGCGCTAAGTAGAACAACCGCTAAAGCTCAGCAGAATACTCGCTTCCCAGAAATAACGTCACTACACTCCTTAGTCGACTGCAACTTTTTTTTAGGGATCGATAAATTCATTTTTATTTTTATCATAAGCTGCCATTGCCTGCTTGCTGCGTCCATCGATTATTCATTGCTTGTTCTTAATTTTTTCTTTGTTTTTATTTTTAGCGAAATATTCAAGGGGATTGTACAGCTCATTTGTCAGTAAAAACCTATAAAGTTTTTACAATTATTTTCTCTCATCTTGTATAAAGGGATCACTCTGAAATTTTGATTATTTCTTTTGAAATTCGACAGGTCAGTAACTTCTGGCAGTGCTAAGTCACAGGGACAGACAGCAACAATAATTATTTAATACGTAGTAATTCGAATTTTGATAACGCGTTTTATACATTATTTATTACTCGCTGCCACGCGCCCGCTTCCCGTAGCTCGCACTGATTTTTGTAGCCGGATTATTATATTAGAAAAAAATTCTAACATAAATGTAGCCTTATTGTAATAAATATCCCTATAAAATCGGTCCAACACTTTCAGAAATTAGCCGGACAGAGACAAAAATATTAAAAAATGTAATTGCGATATATTTTTTATGTATAGGAATTTTGTATACTGTGTACAATACATTTTTAACGCATTAACGTAACACATTCACTCCTTTAAAATTTTACACCTAATCAATCACCCCATATTTGTTACTGCTTAAAAAAAATTATATTAATGTTTTGTCAACGGGAGCATTTCGCAGTGTTACAGTAATGTGCAGTAAGTTAAAAGCGTCTATTGCTCGCCGACGTTCGAAGTAGGCTATTACAAGTTACGTAAACGGTGTGATTTCCCTGCATTTGCAACCGCGCCTTTCGTCTTCTGAGGTCGTAAGAACGGGCCGATTCGCCGCGCCCGCGTCGAGCGTGAAAGTGCTGCCCATGTACCGTTCAGATTCACTTACTTTTACACAATACATTGTTGCGGCCTTTACGGACTGACTTTGTTTCAGACGTAACAATAGTTGAACGATTATACTAACTCACACTTTTTTAATGCATTATGCAATTTCTAATACTTAAAATGATATACAAAGATATTTGAACACTCGGGTAATGTAAAAATTTATATCAATCGTCATAACAATATTGTTATCTAGTTTGAACTATGCGTACAATATAGTACGGTTCTGATAGCGTCTACTCTTAACATTATATGTCGTAGAAGGCAACGAGCATAACCGGCAATAATATCGTAATTATATCGTATTAGCGGCATAGAGGGCGAAAGCATTAATGATCGCAAATATTATATAATCCATATGTTATATAATATTTGCGATTCCCTGACATTTTTTTACGTCGATGGTAATCGACGTTTCGATTGCAAAAGAAAATTATTAATTTAATATGTATTTGTTTACAGTTTAAATAAGCAAATTGCAAAGTGTACAGTGAACGACGATCGTAAAGTAATTTATGACATCAAGAGCGCCGTTAAGCTGTATTGAAATGTAATTTGCAAGTTTCCCCTTCGATCATTTCTAGTCGTACGTGGGTTTTTTGCCGATAGGTACGTATACGGAACCGACGCCCGGCGAGCGGTCATCGGCAAAGAAACCATGGGAAGAGAAAACGCTTGTTTACAGTCAAGCGCGAGGCGTGTGTTGCGCTCACTATAATTATCCTACATGAGCTGTTCCGAGAGAACAAACGTCCGCTTTTTGCTAACACAATTCTTACAGTAGACAGAGAAAAAAATCAAAACAGTTGCTAATAACGTCTTACGTACGGGCAATTATTTCTACATAAAAACATTATACTTAACGTCATCAGTTTCAAATCCCAAATAAATTAACAAAACAAAACTTATGAAAATCGTAAAAAACCTTTTTAGATGAAAAGTTTTTAACTATCACAATTCGTTTCCCGTCTATTTTCTTATATTCGTTTCGTAAGACTTTAAGTGACGTACGGTCAGTGGTGACATAGTTTCGATATAAATCAAGGTTGATAAGATAACGCTAGTAGTTGGTTTAAGCATTCGTTTGTGCAGACGCGTGCATAACATGAGGTAGCGAACACCAAATGTTTAACAAAAGAGGCAACTTTTTTTTTTCAATTTAGAACAATACTTTAGTTAAGAACATTTGACAAATGACTTGGAAACTAAAAAGAGCAAATATTCTTCCATTGCTATTCGATATAAATACAACTTAAGATTTTACTAACTTCGTACTTTATTCCCATTCGTCAGGTAGAGAGCGTCAATAGTGCTATTCCAAAGCAGAGCACTCGTATAATTTATGTAATATTTTAGACAAAACAAATCTGTAAGCTAAAATAAACTTTAAGCATACAGGCCTAACAGGTTATTGTAATTTTCGTAGACTAAATACTTACTATTCAGCCAAACTAGACATTTATATTGTTTCATGCCCTATTACTTAACTGCATGAATTCCTTGCTTTGCAAAATTTATTTCACCTATTTCAATAAAATAAATGACGTGTCTGCCTACAAACATATCTTGTTTACAGAGAAGTACAATATAAATCAATATCCTATAACATAATTTCTAATATTAAACATTAGATTTTATTTTCATTACAATGTCCTCCAAGTCCGCAAAGTTAACAATGCCAGCCCTTTATGGATGACCTCGTTGCACTCACCTTGGAATAGTTTCACGAATAATATGTATTATACATAGAGTTGTACCATTAGGCAACATCGAGACGAGTGTCGAGCTGGATATAAATGATGCACTGCTGACAAACATGCATAAAATATACGGAGTTAACTGGTTGTATTTTGTTAGATGTTAGCCAATAAGCGTCAACTGCAAGGCTTGCGCTTCTCGCGACTTTTATTATATGGTACTCCACCTAGTAGGCCTACCCACGCCGCTACCGCCGGCTCCTGGTCGCCACTCGAAAACTTTTCGGCTCCAACGGCCGAATAGAAGGAGCGATGCGCTACGCCAACTGCCACTACAACTATAACTAACTATAGACATAAACCTCTAAGAAATTACTGAGAATAAACGTTATTAGGTCAGATTTTCTCAAACTTCTTGCAGCGACTTACTGATGTACAGATCATATACAATCCAGTGATCCTCCTGTCTACCTAGTTATTTTTCTGCTGTATAAAAACAAGCATAAAACTTTAGAAAAATTCGTGATAATGTATCAGTTTAGTAATATATCTGGTAACGCGTCGAGTGGGCTGAGTCAGCGGCGCAAAATAACTCGTTTTCGGGTTTCGTTTTAACAGTAACACACCAGAATCATTAACACGTGGGCGGATGTCGCCACGATCGCTTACGAGTATTTCGGTAACCTCGCCGAGTCGGATTATGTTTAATTTTTTTTTGTTAATTTTCGACCTTGATCTCATGAAATGGTAAAGAAATTTACAGAGTTTGATATAAAACAATGTGGGCTTACATGTGTTTGAACGTTTTGGCAGGTGATTATTTGGCTAGAGATTTCTAACTCTTAATAAAGAGAAGACTAAACTTATAATAACAAGCGGCAAGCATTGCCGCGCGGGCCTCTCCGGCATGCTGACCCACTGACCCAGAATTTCTGATATTGAACCGGTGACGACGCATTGCCCCTATTCGAAACTCGACCTCCACTTGCGTTTTCCTTTATCGTGACACGAAAACATTGTCCTATTACATTTATACGAATTTTATTTACTTTTACCTAAAATTTAACATTACAATTTGACCTATTTTTCTTATAATAAGCAACAAGCCAAGATTTATATTGCATATAAAATAAAAGTATACAGATAGATTATAAGAGTAACAAAACTTTAAGGCGGTGAGTAAATAGCTCATCTAGCAGCAAAAAGCTTTAACACTTACAATTAATCACCTGTATCGATCTGTTACATTTCTTTATAAAAAATTCTATTGGAATGCAACAGGCCTAATAACTTCTTGCAGTACAAAATTTGGACAGATAGTAAATAATAATTAATTTTAATATGAAGTAATCTGAATTTTGAAAACGCTTTTTCGCTTTTTTCTTATTTTTTAATATTATTGCGCTTTTTATAATTTCAGACTACTTTTGAATAAGGTTTACCATTAACAGAAAACGTGCTATACATTTAGCCCCTTTTAATCTTTATTTACCTGTGAAATATCGTACATGCATCAGCAAGAACTAACTACATTTGGACACATAATATAAAAATCCAAAAAAAAAAACTCAAGGCGACTCTATTGAATTTTAATAAAGTACCCCAGCCCAGGCTTCGACAGCTGATAAGTGACATTTGGCTCGTAATGAAATATGTTAATTGTAGAATCCTCTTAACGCTTTAGCAATGTCAATGTTAGTAACACACCAGTAATAAGTCCTAGGTCGCCTGCGGGTAACAAAGTAACGGTTTTGTTGGCAGTGCGTATGTTGCGTTAGCACAGTGAACAGGTTTCCTATATCCGTTATCAAGTGGTAACACAGGGCGCGGTGGGCCGGTCTGTTTTTGGGTCAGGCTGGGTCACGACGCCTGCGTGCTTGCTAACCGAACTCTCGAACGTATTTAAAGCTATTTCGATATTTAAGAATAGAGAGGCAGCCGTACTTGCAGGCATCCCAAGGTGAAACGCTCACTTTTCTAAGCGACGCACGTAAATGATGAGATTATAGCATCGACTCAGATGTTGAAACATCGACTACGTCCTTGCGCAGATTTCTTGTTTTATTGCGTAACATGCAATGTGAAATTTAAGAAACGCGAGCGTATCGTTAGGTATGCGCCGACGTGGATGGCATTAGTATGTATTAGATACTTCCCGTGACGTCATCAACGCGTCAGGCCTACGCTAGATATTGCTAGTGACGACTAAATATGACGTAGATTCAGAAATTACTATTCTCTACGACATGACATCATTTAACTCAACGCTCGGCGTACGAACCTTTCAGCCGTGACAAATGAATCTTTTGCGATACAGCCTTGCATCACCATTGACAGCGCGGCCAAACGATCACTTCCGTACAGCAGCGAATGCTGACCTACATCGTCTTATGATTTCAATGATAAATTTATCACCGCATTCAGTGTAGAAGCGGTATAATAACTACAAAATGAGAGCAAACGAGGGTCGCAAGTAATGCAGGATCGGGCTTCGATTGCATCGCGACTAAGTAGGCCACTTGGTCCTAACGTCATTGAGCGCGATCTAGAGACCTAGTTTCACACAGGCGCAAAGTTCGAAAGATTAAAAAGAATGTTCTCGGTAAACAATTATGTACTTCCTTCGCTGAAAGCCGCGATGCACGCCTGGCCGAGTCTCCGCGTTTTAATTTAGCAATGCAAGATCATACTTTTTTCTCCGTATCAGACAAATGAAATTCTCGTTTCAAGGAGAATGGTGGCAATAAAAACGCTTGCTGCATTTTGTCTTATACAATGTGGGTCATGGATTTTTGGGGCAAGGTTGGCGCTGCAAGTGCCGGCGGGGAGGGGAGGCAGGGCTTGCTCGCGTGCCCGGTTCCATTGCATCCGCTTTGCAACCGGCGCTCGTATTCGCAAATTAAACAAGGCCACAGCAATCGATTGCTTGCCCTAACCGTACACATCCGATTAGAATCGCAAATCCTGCGATTGAGAACTGATTTAGCTAAGTCGAACGTGACTTGACCATTATAAATAATTCACACTACGCCGTTTTAAGGTTAACTCATTTTCAAAGCTATTCATTGTTAAGACTGTTTAAGACTGTTTTATACATTTTATGTTTCATGTATTTTTTTAAATTTAACACCTTCTACGAAGACTTTAATTTTTTTGTAGTAAATTACTTATACACTTATAATCAGAAGACATTTTGAACACGATCTTACCGTACATTAAGTGACAGTGTAGTAGTCTACTTTTACCATTCATAGAGCGCATTATGCGTATCTGGGTACATGTTTTCTCAACTCAACGAGCGATTCTAAAAATATCTATTGTGTGCCTATCGAACACGAATATATATTAACAGGATACATTTATTATTTAATCTCAACACACACAAGCACAGTTGAGTGTAATCGAACGTTTAAGTGTAAGTAAGTAATTGCGGGCCTCGGTGCAGGCAACGTTTATATATGTCGATAGCGAGATCTAATAGTGCGGAGCTATTGACCCATTTGCTGGTGCACGAACGCCCATTGCCAGCCGAATTGCTTATGCATGCGTGCCTTTGTAACTTCGACTGTTGCCTCCGTAATGCGTCGGTCGTTTTGCTTCGCTCGTTAATCGTTAGCGCACACAATGTGAGTGACTACGAATGTGTTCTTTTATCCGATTTTCCATTTCCTCCTGGAACTCCGTGTTTTTTATTTATTTATTTGTATGGAAAACTTACAGCTATAGATAATAACCTATAGCTATATATCTATACTATTATTTTGTACATACAAGGAAGGCTTACAGCTATAGATTATTACCTATAACTGTATGTGTATAGGTAAAAAATAGTTTAGTTAAAATTGGAGCCAATACAAGTCTTCACTCTCAACATTATACTATGTTACAAATAGAAAGTAAGGTAATTTAATATAAAATGAAAAAAAATAGGGCTACGCACCGTCTCAATGAGTGAACAGTAGCCGTGTAGAATATTAAAGTAATTGCTCGCTCTAACAATATAACCATTTTGCTTATAGTTAGTTTATGTATCAAGTACACGTATGATGGGATTATATCGGAGGGCCTAGATACATTAAAATGTATTTTAGATGGGAGATCGAGGAATCAATCTTTATCTTAAATGCAATTTGAACAAGGCATAAGACGTACCATCGCCACTGTTGGCCGCAAAAAAGTCATCAATAGTCATTCTCTAAATGACAGAAATTACAGTGTGTGTGTGTGTGTCTATGTTTGTATTTTATCAAGTGAAAAGCTTATACCAATTCAAATTGGTGTTCCTGATGCCTTTAAAAATTTTATGTCCGATAAAAAAGCAGTACAAATACTGTTACCATCGATGATATTAATAAATGCTTAAAATTAGGACTTGGAGCTATAAATCACCTTTACCAAAACAACGTCCTTGACATCATAGTACTCTTGTTTTATATGAGATGCTTCTTTCACTTATTTTTCTTCTTTCTGTCTTTGGATTCGATGAATATGCATTCCGTTTTAATAAATCAATATATAATATCAATAACAGTAACAAAAAGCTTCTATATATATAAGGTTTAAAATGAAAAACTAAGTGTAAAACCGAATTATTTTTCACACGAGTACATAATGTAAACGTTCTTAAAAGCTGACTATTTCTCATAAAGTACATTACCCGCCTGCCAAACGTGGGTGATTTTGGTATAATTTTTGGTTTTTAAAATAATAGCAATTGCTATGATAATTACTGAATTCGAAATACGATGATGATGACCATAAAACAAAAATATTAAATGTAAGTAAAGTTTTTTCTAGACATTACAAATTAATTATAAACCTTGGGCATTGTTATAGTCCAAAGATAATATTTTCTGGCTTCCATTACATAACCGTCGTTTATTTTTATCACGTAAGCCATTTATTGCAGACGAAAGTGGCCGCTCGAAATCGCACTGATATCGTTCGTCTTCACACTGATATGGAGTGCATTGTTTTCTATAATACAAAGGTAATGCATTTTAAGAGCATTGCCCCAGTGCAAACAGCTGATACAAGTATAACATCGGGTATATTATATTATATTACATTGTATTATATCATATCATATTATATTATATTATATTATATTATATTATATTATATTATATTATATTATATTATATTATATTATATTATATTATATTATATTATATTATATTATATTATATTATATTATATTATATTATATTATATTATATTATATTATATTACTTCTAATATTATAATATATTACTTCTAATACTACAACTGATTATTACAATATGAATGATCCGTGGAGGAATATTAAATTTACGTGTCATCCAATCATCAAAATCATCAAAAACTTTTTAATAACCTCACAATTTAACTTCAAATTTAAGTACTCATATCTTTCTAAATATGATCGCTTCTTAATAATTTTGTCGTTGAAGCTCAGAACAAAGAGTTTATTTTAAACCTGTTATCCTGTCCGTTTTAAAATAAATGCACATTGTTTTTTTATTTTAAGTGGATTCTCATCGCACTTCTGCGCTCTTTGTTGCTTTGTTGTTCGATTTGTTTATCCTATAACTTCCAGGAAGTAAAGTTCAATTAACCATGTAATAAATATAACTCCGTGTTCAATCCCCGTACATTAATAATTAACAGCCACTGTCGTTTTAAACGCTTAGGTAAGTTGAATAATTTGGAAAATTTATTAAATGAATATTAACTCTAATAACTGAAATGGCCGTAAAATTCATTTATTGTTTGATAAATACAGAAGATAAATTCCCAACCAGCGGATGTAATACTAACCTAACAACCGTTGGTAATGACACTGTACCTAATTTTCATATTACAATAACAACTGGTAACGACATTTTAAACTGGTAGCATTACGTACTTTACCACAACTAAAGGTTAACGCGTTTTGTTGAAGTGCAACTATGTTAAGTTGTATTCATTGATCTAATAGTGTAATAACTACGTTGTGCTTATTGATAATCATGTCAAAGTCATTCGACAACTTTCACCGGCGTGGCGGCCAAGTTTCGCCAGCGAATGGCTCGGTTGTGCAACTGTTGTCACTTGTTACATAACGCGGTGTCGAGGAATCTGTGAAGAACTAAAGCGTTCGTGATTCGACGTAGTCTATTGATTTCGGTATTTATATAAGACAAGTTTTATCATTTTGTACGGATCTTTAAGTAGTAGCGAAAGAACTTTCAACTAAGCGTCATTTTTAAACCGCTGTGTACTTTCCAATATGTTTAAAGGAAGTCACGACATATCTAGATTGAATAAAAGCTATCTTTATATCTTTTAACGATCAAAATTATGACTTACAAAATTACTTGCGGTTCATCGGCATATTCAAGTTGAATTTACAAAAATCTTTTGCAAATCATAGTCAAACTTACACAGAGCCAGTCTTAAAATTTCGTAAACAATCTTATGTTAACAATGTTTTTATGTAGAATAAATTTGTGTTATATAGATAATCTTCATTAGATATAACAAAACACTCAATATGAAGAATTTTTTACTTTACCTTCTAGTACAGATCAACATTTGCCAAACGCTAAACCCAGTTTATTAATCATAGGTAATATAGATCTTCTCTACCTATGAGAATTTTCCTACTTAAAAAATAATCCAACAAAAGTTTTTCATCTCATTTTTGTACAAGAAAATAAGAAAAGAAAGTAGAGTGGATAGTAGTATAGATAGATAGATAGTAGAAAACAAAGAATAATAAAAAAATAATGTGTGTCGATTTCTAGACAGCTTATATATTCAAGTTGTAGTTCCTATTATTTTTTTTGACATTAAATAATCACATCCGGATTATGGATTATTTGAAATATTTGCCCATTAATGCACTAACTTGATAGGGCTTGACAACATTTTAACAACCTTCGGGTCTACTCAGTACCATTTCCGCAAAGCTACGTGGTATGACCTTAAGAATCCACAGGTATGCATAATGTTTACTCATTAGAACCACTTTCATTGTTCCGGCAGCGAATGAGAGACCGCTATGTGCACAAAATCGCGTTAAGGTGAAAGTATCCATGATGTGATTACAGCGCACGTTCACTTGACAGCGACCCATGCGCGTGTCCGAGTGTACCGTTTGATTCCATCTCTAAAGTCTTGCGAGGTGCCTTTTCGACATGTTTGAAAAAATAAACAATAGTTTCATTGAATTTTTATTTTAAGTTAATTTTAAAAATTTATTTCAAGCATCTTGCTTGATGTAATTATCGCCATCATTTCAGCCGCAGGACGTTACACTGCTGATCAAAAGGCTTGCCCATAAATTTCCAATTAAACCGATTGAAAGCAGTCTGCAGCCAGTTCTTCCGACGACCTTAACACAATCGTCTGTCTATCTGGTAGACATGCGCTTGCCAGATCGTGGTCTCCATTCCGTATTCTTAAGTCCCCTCGGCTATGTGTTCCGTGTGCTATTTATCCTGCGCAAGTGGCAACTTCACCTTGCCAATCCGACTTGATTGTTAATATATAAAATACATAATAAGTTGACCAAATTTATTATAAATCTAGCTCGACAAAAACCACATGATCCGATGAAATTTGTAAATAAATTACATATATAAATTTGTTTAAGTATACTGTTTAATTGTTTCATATTTTTAATTTAATAGCTTGCCTTTTTTATGCTATTAAAAGATAATGAAAAATAATTTTTAATCAATCATCGTGAGAATACATTAGAGGGGAGGCCATGAGACGCTGTAATTAGGCAGCATTGCCAACGTGTCGTAAGTGAAACGTTGTTGCGCGTACCATTTATGGCGAGCTGCCGATTATGTTATGTCGATCACGCAAACGTCAGCGTAGAAGGAAGTCCAAGACGAAAATGCCACCAATGTCAACTACTCAATACTCGCGGAACACGTTAGCCGAAACCGCAGTTGTGACGGTATTATCATCACACGTCATTTCCTTGAATACAACATTAACATCTCATATTAAAACTGTATTTTGCGCCGGTATAAACAATTACAACTTAATATATTCTAGTTTAGTGTAAATGCCCTGCCTGATTCACATACTGAAAAGTAATAATAAATAGACTTAAAAAAATCAGTGAGGGCCTTATTTATTATATATAGATAATAAATAACAATTATCTACAAAAATAAAATTTCTTTTTTGACCATTGCCACACTAGTAATATTGTGATGTTGTTTTGTCAAAAAAATATTATATATATTGGTTAAGTCATTATAATAAACGATAGTAAGTAAATCAAATCACAATTGAAATTTAAATAACGATATTTATGTATGTATACCATGTATAATATATATATGTGTATCTATATACATATATATATATATATATATATATATATATATATATATATGTATATATATATATTCAGTAGAAAGCATAGACGTCCCATTGAAGCGTCTAGCCGTGCATGAAGCGAAGTTTGTGACACGGAACGCATCTCGCCCCAGTTGCAGCAGCGCTAGGTCATGACGTCACATCCACAGACCGCACGAAGGTCGGCCATATCGATCTCGAACACACCCGCGATTTGTTCCACCGCCTTACATAATCCTACATATGACGCTTATACGGTGTACTAATTGTTTAAGCATAGCTGCAACTGCTAATATTATTACGCACTTTCATGACCCCTCAGTGGGGCACAACCGATATGGAATTATCTTATGTTTCCGTTAACAGGTTAACTCAAATAAATAACCTCCATACAATAAGGTGTTATACAGTAAACCAACTAACATAAATAACAATCACTGATAAGTACTTTCGATGTCACTTTACAAAAGAACATTGAGTTAATGAAGCTTGTTTGTAAAATTTAAGTTAATGATTTTAGATTTATTCTATTTATATACCCTACCTATAAGAGCTGTCATCATAGTTTTAAAATAAGTATTTTTGGATGAACGGCACCTCATCCCGTCTTGCCAGTGCGATTTCGAAAAATTCGTTGTAAGCTAATTCGACTAGAGGAAAATTTTGTGATGTGACAATACATAGGTAGATATATCATATTTGTAGATTTTTTATAGCACACAAATATTTATGAGATTTTTATTTTATTTTTAGACACCAATCGAGCTAAAGAAGAAACTGGAGGAAATAAGACTACTGGAATCGCGGAAGTCCGCAAGACTAGCCGATGTCGATACGGATTTTGCGAGGCTTGCAGACATGGCAGGAGACCGCCGGCGGGCCTCTGCCACTATCGAAGTGCCTACACATCATATGCAGGGGTAAGTGATCATATGTTATCTTTTAAAATTTTACATCAACAAACTACTATCCTATTCACATGTCAAAACTTTATGCTCTGGACATTCTGCATGACATAACTTAGAATTAAAATAAATATATGAATATCGCCTTGTACAGTCTACGTAATAACTTACAACAAACTACTTACTAACAGCAATGCCAATCGTGAAAGAACTACCAGGTTTACTACGTTATAAAGTTAGTAAAAGTAAAATGAAGTAATTATTTCAAATATCCGTCGTTTAAATTATTAAAAACATCTTCATCGCTACTAAAAGAACATTTCAGTCTTTAATAAAAATTCATTGAGCAAGGGTAGTTCAGCAGTAGAGGACTGAGACTTACGATCGTAGTTCACGGGTTTGACAACCGTGATACAATCTCATATAATCCACGCGTCCTCTGCGTATCTTACTACCACAATACGATCTTAAACTTACTTGCTGAGCGTAATGATTATGGTGCATTGCTGAGCGTAATGATATGGACGATGCCTTGCAGTGGGCGGCTATGTGCTGAAAAGACGACAACGAATAAAATTCATACATGAAATATCGAACGCCATGCATAAAATTTGCATTTCATTATGTCAATAAATGATTTAAATGCAAAAATTTTAATTAAATTTAAAATATATGAATAATAAATAACCAAATATTTTGCTAAGACTTCAACTTGAGAATGGTTTCTATAATCCCGTTATTTTTTCCCTTTCCGTTAAGGTTCCGTTGGTTCCTACGAAGAGAAAAAATGGGAAAATTGTCAGGAAAACGGTGAAAATGTCACTTTCCTTTTCCTTTATTAACGAAAAAAGTTGCCTTAATTTGTAAAGATACTACGTAAAGTGATAAGCGATTTATTTGCTTTTTATTGAAATGAGACAGGCCAATACCTAGTGACAAAACAAAGTCTATCGTGGCAGCCAGTATTAATATGTTTTACGTACGTAACTATTAAACTTTAAAAAAGAAAGGATTAAAATCGTATTATTTATTTGGGAAAGTGGTTACGTGTGTTCACGCACGTGCCTTTCACATAATTTATGTCATACGATTCGTTGTCTAGTCTTCACTGATGATTTCCAAATGAAGATTAAAATAGTTTTTGTGTAGTACATCTTAGTAACGTTCATTAGACATAAAAATGTATATAATGGACATGAGAGTACAAATATACATCTTCTCTTTTAAATTTGACATTTATTCGTCATACTTTAAACTAACTATTCAGTTAACCTAAAATTGTTGCTTTATATGAATTGAATCAACCTATATCATACCAGCTTTGTCCCCACTTCATGTGGCCCTCACTGCTATTTTTAGGTATAATTTCATAAAATCCATTCTCGGTAATATTTAACATGCCTGAAATAATATTCTAGCCATATTATATTTCTGTAAGAGCTATAGTTTAATGAACACGCTCTCAACCCCAGTACCCCAGAATTTTGTGAAATTCATTCCAAGCTACACGAATATTCTTTTTGTCAAGTGCAGGTTGTACTTGACAAAAAAATATTTGTAAAATTTTTTCATAAGACTTATAGTTCCAGAGATATAGTGGTGATTGGATAAGTAAGAGGAAATCTCATTTAAATATATACAGATAGATAAAACTCATTATTTTATTTAATGCGTAAAATTACACTATCCAATTTAACTGGGGCCAATTATTACCTTTTTGAATACATGATTTACTTTAAAATTATTTGGCAACATTTTTATTATTTGAAACACATATAGTGCGGTATAGCCCTAACAAGCGCAAACGTAGTCAAGCGCGGGCGAACGTTGCGAAATCAGCACCGAGCGTTAGAAACTGGATGGAAGTGTTACCGCGGAGTACGGGCGTGTCCTTGTCACACTTGCCTACATTCAGCGCGCCTGCCCGCCCCCCGCTGGGCCCCCGCCAGGAACTGACAATGCAACACTGTGAGAGCGATTAGAAAATTCCAATAGATGCTATTTATTATCGTAGATTAATTATTACCCGCTATTAAATACCACTTCAAAGTTAAATCCCTATAAATAAGATTTCAGATGCTTTATGAATAGGCATAATTCAAACTTAAATTGTCTTTATTCAAGTGCACTTTTAAGTAGTCCTATATTTTAAAGTTATAAGAAATAATTTACCACAGATTCGGATTGCTGATCTGCTGGGAAGAGCCGGCTAGAAATTCAACAGCTGCTCTTTTTAAATGAAATTTAATAATGTTTGCTGTTACACATTATAATAAAACTATGTAAATTAATCAACATAGCAATTTCCAAACATTCCGATTACGTAAAAACTCTTGAATGCTATATTAAGATTTATGATATTATACTTTTAAATTTGATGATAAAATAAAATTAAGGTCTAAGATATCTTTTGGAACTTTACTAAACATAGTAAAGTTTCCTATTCTCATTAAATTTCGTGGTTGAAATAATATTACACTGGAACCGGAACAAACCCATTGGCTGTAGCTACGTGCCAATCGTCGGCATTACAGTTTCACTTTGCATCATGACGATGGTGAGAGGTGAGACCTCTACCTCTCGGTCCAAATTTCACAACCGCCGCCGAAACCGACCGACCGCTAGTCTTCGCCAACATTGATTGTTAACTTATTTTTTTACTATCTATTGTAGTTGTCTTTATCTAATTACTAACTAATATAGACAGATAAAGTAATACCTAATACGTAGCTAATTATTTATTTCCAAAATATTAAGTTTGACTAAAAAATTGTAGATTATTTAACTTAAAACATTTTATATCTCAACCTTATTACTAACAAGGAAGAACAAACATAAGATTATAATACATGTATATTAAAGCGACCAATGTAACGTGATTGCAATAAACCTGTTCCCATAAGGCATTGAGAATGTAAGATACTTATTTGCAGCTTGGAAGCAAATAGGTTACGAATAACAAACGTTTTGTAACATTATTTCATACAATTTATTTTATTCAACGATCGAAAGATTCAATGTCGTGATAGAAACACTATTGTTAAATTTACCTTTTTTTGATGTGTAATAAAAAGAATGGCAAATAGTGAATGTAGAAAATTTCGCAATCATGGTACCAAGCTTAGTAAGGTGAAAGTCTAAAAGTATATCTCAGTTTTTTTTTAACAACGACGTCATTGTGACTAATATTTTAAACAGTTCAATAAATATTTATTTTGATTTAAGGGAATATCTTAATGTGACTCTTATATATATTTTCTCAGAAAGTTACGAAATAAATTACAACATTTTAACTGAATACCTATTAATCTTTCATTCAACATATAGACTTGACAATTGATTTCTTATGATGATGCTGACATGCTTAAAAAAATCAACGAAATTCAAAGATGGCGTCGCGTTTGCTTGGTACTTAGCGCGGCCGCCATGACACAGTGACCTAGTTTAAAAATGGAACGACACACTAGAAAAGTGCCGCATACAACGATAGTCGCGGACACTGTTTCGATTTGACAAATTAAATCCATTTACTTTTTACACTTTTAGTGCTAATTTCGGGAAGAGAAAGAATATATTCTATTCCATTTTTTAATTTGCTGTTATATGTATTAATTTCATCATTGTTTCTAATCTGGCATGCTACAACGTCCTCGGCAGATAGCTCAGTCGGCCAGTAGGACGGCAATACCGCCCGCATTTTGATGTCGCAAGACTAACTTGTGCCTACTTATCTGTTCTTCGATTAATATTAAAATCCCAAGAGAAATATCTACATTTTTATGGATACCATTATAGTTTATAGGACTTTTGTACGGATATTAAGTCACCATGAGTAGAACAACGAACAACATTAAGAACAAAAGGCCGTTGTATGGTAATTAGATTTTCAATGTCATGAACAGTTACAACGTATCGAGGGCATAAAATTAGGGCATTCTAATGTAAACAATTAATTCCCTTGGTTAAGCACTTGATTTATTAGCTAGCGATGCCAACTAGATTACAAACGGGCAGGCGGTGGACAGGAATGTTAAAGAATTGTAACTGATGCGATGGTAACTTACATTAGGTATTTCGCGTGCGTTTGCACAACGTGCAAAGAGAATGCGGCGCCAATGGGGGGGAGGCACTTTCACATTGGATACGCGTTTGCTTTCGTTGGAGCTACGACGGCGAAAGACTCGTTATCTCATTTGGCAGGTGTCGGCATGCCGCCTTCACTTAGAGAAAGTGTTACAAAAATGAACGTCTTTAATATTATGCAAAAATAGCGAATTACGTAGTTAGAATATAATAAACCATTCAATGTGTGCAGTTATTCTTAACAAAATGTTCATCATATACGACTCGACTATTACTCACTCGGATTTTCAGAAGTTGTCTTTGCAATGACCTATGTTTGAGTTTGAACACCAATTAGAGGCATAAAAACTTTTGGTTTATATTAGTTATTGTATCCTAACACTGTACAGGTCACCATTGATTAGATAAACTACTTTTGTGATTTGTTACATATAATATAAGCGTAGAGAACAAAATTAAATAGAAATAAAAAAACACTATTTACATCTATTTGAATCAATGTACATTAAAAAAATCTCCGTCCAAAGAAGATAATTTATATAAAACATATTCTGATGTTATTACTACAAAAACAAATATACATATGGATGCCATTACCGGGTCATTACTGAGTGACTTCGTAACGGATGAAACGTTATCGACTCATCATGACAAGACTGATATTTTACAACTGAAATGCCACAGGAAAGTCACCTCAACATACAACTTTGTCCGGACGTCATTGACATTAGATTGATTCTGATAAAAAGTAATTTTCAACGCGGCATGAATTTAATAATATGACGAATGTAAAGTATCTTATCCTTTTTTTTACGCTTTACTAAAAATTTCGACAGTAAAAGAGATTTTAGTTATTTTATATCATACAATATATATACCAATAAAACTTAACTTAAATTAAAACAATATGTAACGCATAACTCTAAAACTAAAAAATATATATTTTATTTACCTTTTTGTAATGCTGTACGCAAAAAAAAAAAAACTGAATTATTTTACTTATAGTAATATAATGTATATTTCTATATTCTGGTTGAAGTAATGCTTCAGTTTGCGAAATGACAAGGCCAACGTGTTTTAACACCTCGTGTCGTAAAGCTGCTGTTGATTTTTATATTTCAGTATTCTCGCTGCACATTGAGTGACATATTTAGCTTATCACTTATTGATTAAATCGTTCCCAGACCTTTGAAATATAAAAGGATGATTTAACGCGAAGTCGAAAGTAACAAAAATCTGAATAATTTCAAACGTGACTGACATCGTGCAGGTCAGGTCACACGTCATTCTCTGAAAATAAATCGACGATTATTCATCGCCCGCGTCACTACGTCCTAATTTTTTCGCATTGTCTGACACAGTCGCATTTTTTTTCTATGCAATTGTACAATAGATATAACTCTAGAAATTATGATCGCCTATACTTACATAATTTTTCCACCTAACGATTAACGGACTGATGGAACAATAACGTTTTTGTCTTGGGATTCATCATTCTGTTTTTTTAATTATATTATTTTTTCATTTAATAATTCAAATTTAATCAGCACATACTTAATAAGTTATCATCATCATGATAATTTTACTACAGGGCATAAGCAACGACTGTATAAGAAAAATAATTATATTGATAATTATTATATAGAAACTAAAAACCCTGCGTATTTTAAAATCTTACTGTTTGCCCTCATTTTGTTTTTACCTTAAAAATGCAAATTTGTAATTAAATAAATAATATAGAATAAGATCAGTTAATGTTTAAGTAAGTACGAGATTTACTAATAAAACTCGTTTACACAGTACGTTTTTTACAGGTCATTTAACAAAAAATAAATCCGGGGTTAAATTTAATTGACTGTAAAGTCAAATTGACGTGGCAAACACCGGCACAAAAGGTGCAAAGGCACGCGCGAGTCGGGGTACCGCTCTAGTCTGATCTCACTTTTGTTATACGCCTTGTAAAAAATACTGCCGAAAAATACTAACTCCCGACCTACATTAACCGTAAGTCGAATGAGTCAATTTCGAACGATTTGATCTATTGTTAGAGTAATAAACTTTGAAACAGACGTCCTTGAACGTTAGCACGAATTAGTTTGTGTGATTTAACTTTAAGCAAGCATAGTAATATAAAGAAAATATATTTTGTCATTGTATTTAATGAAAAAAGAAATGACAAAGCGAAATATACTACTTACTTCCTTATGCATCAAGCGTTCCTGAAAAAATTATTAGCATTATCAACGTCGAGAGTTCTAAACAATGTCGTGCGTATATTCGCGCGGCTGCAAGGTCGTTCCCAATGCTACGTTATACTACGGACTTGGACAAAGCGCGCGATGTACACAGCTGCTACCTGCGCGTATATACGCACGCGTAGCGACTATTCAATGTATAGAATGTGCATTTTTAAAACACCCGACTCTGTTTCGTAGCTATGAATCAGTTCGAAGCGTGAATCTCGGCAATGAAGATCGTAATGCCAAGAATGTTCACATCCGAGAATACCCATTGGCTCGAGCGCTATATATACTCGAGTAACACTTGATTACGTCAACATGTTATAGTAAAATTATGCTAATTTAACGTTTTATCAACTTCTTCATCAAAGTTTCATCATCATCATCATTTTAGCCATAGGACGTCTACATAGCATATAGGCTTCCTTCAAAGGTTTTCGATCGGACTGATTAGTAGCGGCCTCCGTCCAGCGTTTTCTGACAACCTTGAAAAGGTCATCTATTCACCTTGTAGGCAGATGTCCCACGCTGCGCTTGCCGATCGTTGGCCTCTACTCCTGAACCTCAAGTCATACGGCCATCTATTCTGTGCACTTTGTAACTTCCCCACTGTTAGTTCACCTTGCCAATCCACTGGGTTGTGTCGGTCTCTATCGTTCGTCTAAAGATCTCCTCATTCTTATTTGGATCTCTTAAAGAAATCTCTAGCATAGCCCTCTTCATCACTCGTTGCGACTATGCTAAATCAGTAAAAATCTATAATTCTGTAACTACAGATTAAAGGTTACAAATAATTATAAATACTTTAAAACGATTAATATATTAACTATAACTCCATGCACTTTTCGTTCACCTATTAAGCAACACTATTATAAAAACGCAGCAAAGCGTAAAGAGATATTAATACGCAGCAAACATGTTTGTTCATGTCTCACGTCACAATGTAGAAGGTAGATAAACTTCAATAGTTGATTAACCTTGCATTACCTTTCTATTTAAGACCCGTTGACTGCTTTGACACGATATTGTTGTAATGGTAATGACCTGCAATCATGTGTTTCGGGTCGAGGAGTGACCCCGTGCTCGTAAGGTCGCGTCGGCGCGGGGTGAACACACCTTGTATCTGGGCTCTGCATTCGTATTCGGCGATCGATGTGATTTTTTTTATCTACAACAACGCAATATTGCTGGTTTACCTTCATAAAGACGTTCGCACCCAACACTTTTGTTTTCAAACCGGTTTAACAACAAGTAATTACACGTCGCTGTTTAACGGAAATCAAACTATGAACGTTAAGAGTTGTTCATGTACACTGCTTATAAACAAATTCAGTGCGTTTTTTTATCTTTTTAGCCATATAACCTTTATGTTATTCTGATAAAGATGCCGGTGAAATATATAGATTGGGGCGGTTCGTTTGCACCCGACTGGCCGCGTTCGCTTTGAGTCAACGAACGTACGCCGGTACAACGCACCACAACGAAGCGGCCTTTGCCTCCGAGGACGTCTACTATTAACCTTTAGGTCCTTTACACATCCTTTCAATGTTATACCATTGAATTGCATATATGTAATATAATATAAAATAAAAATAGAACCAAAACTAATTACGTAGTTATGATACATTGATTTTAGTTCTTTTGTGAGTCGACAGAAGATAATTCGTATATTAAATTGATTTAAAAAATGTTAATTTATTTACTTATCTAATTGCTGTATATTACATAATTTCTAGACAAATCATAATACAAGCTCCGCAGTGTTAAGTATTTAAGTCATAGAGCCGATTATTATACAGAAATGTCAACTTTTAAAAAAAAAATTTGCGTCTTATGTTATTTAATCGATCGATTTAAGAAATATTGACTATACATTATGAAAAACTCATAATAATCAACATCACTCACGTCTTCGCGACTGATTTATATTATACTAAAGGTTTGAGTAGATGCCATTATCAGGATTCTAAATATAATAATTTTGATTTAAATGAGTGACAAGTAACCATAGAGGTCGACCTCTGAATATTTATGGTGAAGAAATTTTTCAAGCAAACATCAATATTAATCTGTTAATATCTATTAAGACTTGTAATTTTCATAAAAGTATTAACAAAAAAATTGAAAAGGTACTTCGAAATTATATTATATAATCACAATATGTGCAATTATTACCGTACATAAGTTGATATGTATAAATAAATAATTTACTAACTACGAGTCATCAAGCACCCAGGTTATACATGAAATATAAAATTCTAGCAGTTTCTTAAACATTATAGAAATTCATAATATTAAAAGTTTCAAGACAAAATTATTTGCCCATTAATTATGGTAAACTAGGAAAATATTAGTAAACAAAGATGTACACGTATGTCGTGATGGAGTATCGCCGACGACTTATACTCTATTTTGTTTTACATATACGAAATTTGTGTATTTTACACAAATTAAATTTCATTTAATTATTAATAATCTGGATCCTGGTTTCTTCCAATAGTTTTTCCAAAAGTCTTTTCGGAAATATATAGCGGTGGCCTATGCTCAGCAGTAGACATCCTATTACTGAACTGATGGTGATGATGATTGATAATAGTGATTGGCACAGACAATGCAACTTGTTATAAAATGTAACAATTTCAGGAATTTCTATTACAGGCATCATCAACCTTGTCATATTAGCCGATAGACGCCCACTATAAGACATAGGCATCCTAAAATCGCCAACCTGACTGGACGTTCACTGCCCGCATACAGCGACTTCCCGCGACCTTTACTGTATCGTTGTTGCACCTAGTGGGGCATGTCTACATGACAGGAATGAAGCATTTTGTTTATTAAGAATTCTATTGTAATGGTTACTATATTTATACGGGTGTACTTGTGTACAGATCCCGTAAACGTGGACCGAGCAGTTCCTGCGACTTGGGATACGGCGAGCGTGACGACCAGATGAACGAGTGTAACGCAGCTTTAGTTCTCATGTCGCTTAGCTGTTCACCCAACTCCCCGCGACCAAGTAAGTTCATTGAATCATAAACGACCAAACCTGCATTGCGACAATAGTTAGAGCAAACGTCATCATTAAAATTGAAATTATATCATTTACTAGTAAAATGTCATAAATTAAGAAATATGACGATTGATAATTGTAGTTCAGTGAAGATACTCCGCTTTGAGAGAAGTTTATATTGATGTATGCAAGTTAATAATTTACGAAAAAAGAAAAAAAAATTTTACGCATGATTATATTTCAAGCAATTTTTTTCGTTATCCTTAGTTTACATGCATCAATCCGCAATACGCTAGAAAAACAGTTAACGATCTTTGGAATGCAAACAAGGAATACTTATCTAGAATCAGTGATCTACATTCATATGCGCTTTTGTGATACTAATTTATGTTAAACTAAGACTTTCATGATTTTAAACTTATTTCTTAATGTCACAGCATTATTTAGATTAACCGAAATTCAACAGTAACGTCATTTTGTTATACCACGAGACTTGTAAACGGTTGGATTTTTGTGTAAAATCTACAAAAGGTTGATAACGTCTAGACAGCAGTCTAGACACCGTCTAGACAGGTATTCGATGTAACTTTGCTCTCATATTATGAGCTCCGACCTAATGCGATCCACTTATTTGGGTACAGGAGCAGGGAGAACAATTCAGCAATTTTTAAATCTAGACTTCAATTTTATTCAATTTGTATCAACAATTGTTGCGCACGATGCAATTCACTTATGTATTCCGATTAGGTGATAACCTTTTCTACTATTCGTGTACTACAACCGTAATTACATTATAACAATAAAAACGATCTATAGATGAAATATGTTTGAAGAATTCATATAATTTGAGTTGATTTCTGTCTGATAAGACAGCGAAATTGATTTATATAGCAACATTATTTCGTTTTCCTTTTCATTTCACATACACATAAACTTATAACATACTTTTTGCATTTAATTCAACACTGTTTTAATTGTATTTTTTATTTCTTACAATAGTAATAACAAAATAAAATAATAATGGTAACAAAAAGGTACTGGCGGGGAGAAATATAAATGGATACAGAATTAATTTCAAATATGACCAAAAAACACATACGTATATCTTTAGAGAAACTTATAACACTATTCATTCGTATGTATATAATAAAGAAAATAATACTAATGTGAGCTATTTCACTCTTTTATATTTCAAACAACTATCAAGGAGAAATATACCGCTTGATAAAACCAGGAAAATGTGACCACTATTTTTTAAAATTTTGAGGTTATGAAAAATGTTATTGATAAATTACGAAAAAAATATTTTTAATTAATTGAAATATGAAATTGGCTAATAGCTGAGTGTATTATAAAAAAGCAAAGTAGACACGCCCCTTCTAACGTCACTAATTGTAAAAGTTTACGATTCATCTTCAGTTGTATAGCGCGTGCGCGTATCTATTAAGAAAATAGCTGGTCTTGAGTGAAAGTGACCTACCATATACCCGTTAAGATATTAATTTCTGTTTTATTTTTTTATGGAAATGTTGATAGACCATCGATGTTTAAAGTAAATAAATTTAATCATTTTAAAAATAAAGTGTACCACAAAAAATCAGTTTTTCAGATAAATCACAGAACTATCTTACATTGTAATTGAATATTTCTCATAAATAAAATGTCGTTAACGATATTTTTGCCAGATATATTATCCAAATAAAATGTGAATGATTTTAATTCATTTATGTAATGTATCTTTTATAGCGAAGAGAAATGCAAAAAAATATTCGTAACAAAAATAATATCCGGTTGTTTGTAGTTTTTTTTTAAAAAAAAAAAAACATGATTTAAATTTTGTAAAATTGTTAAACTGTTACTCGATAAGCTATTTTACTTTCGATTCGAAGGTGTCCTCGGAAGCCGAATGACAACTCTAAGGTATTAGCCTATTACTAGTAAATAGATGATACATGATATTTTTTCTTAATAATCCATGCTTTAAACCGATATGGAACGATCTGGAGATGGAACTAATAAGTGTTACTCTAACAGGTGCATGGGGCGGCCGTTCGTCCGTATCGCCAGGAGCCAGTAGTAGCTCAGGTTCTTCATGGCGTTCCGGCACACCTTCTCCACCACCAGTTTCCTCGTCATTCAGCGATGAAGGTATCGCTATGGACTACGAAGAACTACACCCTCGCAAGAAAAGGGTATGTATCAATCGATTATAATGTATTAATTTACATGTTTAGGGCAAATCTTCTTAAGTCTTCGTCACAAATTCCGTGTACGCTAACCACGAGTTCAATAAAATTATAATATCACCAATTATTAATAATTTAATATTTCGAATAAATATAGTAATATAATGTATGTCGGATAAAAGTTCGAATTGTGAACAGCGCCAATTGTGACTATTTATTTTGTGTGTATTAGTGTTAATTATTCTTTTATCTTTCGTTATTAGAATGAACGTAAAGTATTTTCCGACATTAAAGAACAAAGAGTATTAATACCTAGACATGAACGTTATTACGCAACTGCAACAATGCAGCAGTGCCTTCATTCTCTTGTAGTGTTATTTATAGAGAACTTTAAAAGAGCAAACACTAATATATATCAGTATATATATATATATATATATATATATATATACTCTTGAGAAATAAAATTTATTAAAGATATTTCTTTCGCCGAAGAGAGGTTAGATATAAGAACGAATTTTATGAAATTACAGTCAACAAAAAGACAGTGCGGGCCACGCGAATCGAGTGAGAAACACCAACTTTTTAATAAACTTCCAAAAACACTAATATATGGCACTATGTGTGTAAATGTCCTTCAAATTTTGAAGCGATAAAAAGAAGATAAAAACGTTTACAAAAAAGTATATCCGGACAATTATGACTACAAGAATTGATGATATGCTTTTAAAAGAATATCTTTCACGTAATTTTTTCTTTGCTTCTCATGTTGACGAGGTTTACCTGTTATAATAAAGGTATAAGGTATAATAAAGGTACGCTTCTGTTACAAACGAATTAAAACAACTATTTATTTTTTGATAAATATATAATAGAAATAACAAGTTAATGAGAAAAGTTAAGATTGTAATTTTAACTTTTCTCATTAAACATAATTAATAAAAATCGTGTGCCTTTGTGACTGAATATTAGTACCTCAGTGATTTTACTACAGTAGTTCTTTATTCGATTTCTTGCACAAAGAGGATTTTTGAGTTATTCATTCACATACTCAGGAAAAGCTATGACAACTTGGAAAAACTCGTGGTGCCTGGAAGGGTAGACAGCCCCATGCCGTGGGCCGGTAAGGTCCGAAGCACACGTGATACCACAATAACCGAAGCAATTAACACCACCGAAGATGAGTGATGATGGAGTAACGTAGTTCACCTCTTTCCAAAGAGGCTCACGCTCCTTGTTGTGCGGAAAACGACGCAAGGGCGAGGAGAATTCCAATTGTACCGAAGAAAAACATTTTGTGAAAAATTGAGGGAGGAGTTAAACTTACCGTCACTAATATTACATAGGCATCACGTTGAACGTGTCCAAGCACCGTGCCAACACTTATTTCAATTAGACCGTGACTTGAATCGGGCTCGCTTTCAGATTATAGAGTTTCTGTAAAATTTACGCTAAAATGAATTATTTATAACATACACAGTTAAAACGCGTGGTGTTGAAACGGTTTCTTTAACTATTCATTAATTTAAACTGTTAGCTATTCCGGGACTAATAAAATTGCGAGACTAATACTTACTAATTCCAGATATGTTTAAAAATATCAAACTTTTACGAAAATTGTTTCATACCGGACTTCACTTAATAAATGTATTCAATACTAAAAAAATACACATAAATTAAAAAAATTGTGATGCACAATCGTCCATTTGTATAAGCTTTACAAAGAGCTTCTTTAGAATCGTTTTCTGACAAATTATTACTATAAAACCTATGTTCATATATTTTATATAATTGTTAGCAACTGAATAAAATAAAATAAATTTGATGGTTTTTAAAAAAACGCTTATTGAATTTTATTGAACCTTGACTGAGACTTATAAGATTAAAGTTATTGTTTCCAACCATGCATCGTCAATTGCAGTCTATTCGCTGAGCAGCTGGCATACCTCTTGTGTACAATCATAAATGCTTTACAATGATTAATGGAGATGACTCAATCTGCAAACTGCAGCACCATTATACTACGCTATCTGACATTTAACAAATCCTGTTGTGTCATAGCCTTTAGATATTGTACAAGCTAAATAGCGCTAACGTTATGTTGGAGGCGAGCTGTGTACGCCACTTTCACCAGCAAACCACCTGTTCTCTATTGCTGAAGGCCATTATATCACAACTGGGTAGCCATGCAATTCCAATTCCTAGTTTCGCAAACTCAGCTAGATGTTGAAGCGATTTATGAATATGATTATGCAGATGCAGAATATTGTGTAATGCTAACATAATTACAAACATCATGATTAATGAACATGTTTAATTTAGTTGGAGAAATAAATAATTTTGTGTTGTAAACGTAATACTTTTAATTGTATTTTGTTAATAAAGGATATATAGATCAAAAGGTTTCTCTAAATTGTACCACATATGCAACAAAAAAAACATAACTGAGCCTAATAACAATTTGATAATGAGATATATAGCGGAAAAGACGAAACGGCACGGGCGACGTGCCCTGTCGGATAAAAGAATCATAGGCCTCAACAGAGCCAAAAGCAAATGGGGTTTCAAATTCAATACTAAAAATTGGTCTAGAAGTTCTGAAAGCGTAACAGGATTTCTCTCTTTAGTTTTTATTACATATCGGTCACAGAATTTCCATAAAGAAGAAATAAAGGTCATCAATAAAACTCTTTTGAGATACGCAAACTTAAAATTTATTAAAATAAATTTCTTTATGGTCACATATTGTGTACTGTCTTATAAAAGCCAGCTAGGCTAACAGCGCCCAACACCAATCGAATATAGCCTTGCTGATAATATCATTTGAAGTGCTCCAGTGCCCACAACAAAAATTAATCCTTACCATGGACTCAGCATTACTATTTATTTTTCTGTTCACGGTTATACCAATGCGGTCACGGTGCATAAATTATTGGTAATTCTTGTTTTTTGTTTTATGTCAATATTTAAACTATACTCTAGCTACCTTATTTTAGATAGCACGTGTAAACAATATCATTCGCTAGAAAAACCGCTTCTGTACAGAACAGCGGGAGACTCGAGAAAAACATATTATTTGTACGTGTAATAATTTACAAACACGTGCTCAGTTCAGTGTGTCGCACAATGTCAAGGCGCAAAACCGCGGCCGCTCGCTTATGCAACTCTATTGTAAAATTGTCGTAAAAACGTTTATGAGGCAAGCTGCACTAGCTCGACGCACCAACTATCGCGTTACGCGTACTATCGACCAGCAAATGCAATTAAATATATCGATAATGACGCTTATCACGCGCGTTACACACGCATGACAACAGCTACATTTTATTTTTTATTTTATTGATTATAAAAACTGACAACGAATAATTATTAACACGTTAATAGCGTTAGCCTTCTAATTTAATTTTTTTTATGCAAAAGCAGTCCACTCTACTTAAAACATCACAAATTCATTATATAGATAATATTACAAGTAAGATATATATAAGAGATAAAAATTATTATACGTGTGTTTATTTTATGTGTGATTATTATTATTGTATTGCGTGTTTCATGCAACGATTTTAAATAAATTTATTATTTAGTTTAACTCATAAAAATCACGGTTACAATATAGCTATTTCAATTTTCTTTCATTTTTATTTTCATCTCATAAATTCACTAAAATAACTTTCTGATATTGATATGGAAACAGAAATTTTAAACAAACGTCTGACTATTCTCCCGAATGTCGTAAATCAAACTATGCGGCTCGGGCAAGCGCCACGTGAAACAATAAAATCGTAATGTGTAACCTTGATAGAATGAAGTCACATCTCAAATAAGTGTTTGTTTAAAACGAACTTCTACACTAAACTAATGACCTATATAATATGTATTACACAAACACATATTTAAATCATTAGTTAAGTTTGTTCCAGATCACCTTACAATAGTTAAAAGTCGATGTTCAATTGTTCATCTGAGTGAATTAAAGCTTCTTTGCAAGCCCGAAGAAACGAAAATGCTTATAAAAACATGTTTCTAGTTACGACACGAAGGCTTATTTCATGGTCAACAATACAATTGATTATTATTTTGTTATTTACATAACTAAGTTATTTTCCTAGTGTTTGTTCCGCGATAAAAACGTACCTGATTTTTATTTCATTTATATAGACAAACGTTAAAATTCGGAAGTAAAATATTTGCAAATCCGGAGCTTCACACAAAGTAATCCTTCTGGATTACTTTGTATGTAAAAATAGGTTGTATATATAAAATAGGCTATTTAAACCTGTTTTCTTAGGACTCCGTAACGCGATACAATATTTTTTAATTATTAAAAGAAAATTTAAAAATTTATCAATACTCATTAACAATTAATATTAAAATAATACAAACATTATGTATTGCGAAAACCTTAACACTTTACCACGTTTGAAAATTGTTGTTATACTTGTAGAATACGTGTATAATTAATTGTCTTGTTGGTAATAGTGGAATATCTATAGTGTGGAACGGTTATACAAAAATGTTTTGCGATTGCGCTTGGACTATAAATAAAGATGTAATTTGTCACTGACGCACACAAGGTACGTCGCGCGATCGGCATCTCATACCAGGGTTGCTTACCGACAGGGTTACTAAATTAATTAAGTCTTTTTTCCATCGGTAAATAACCATAGCGAAGTCACTATTAGTAATAGTTATTTATGATGGTCTGATGACTATCTATGTTTCACAAGCCGCAAATAACTTCAGGCGAGATAAGTAAATTGTAAAATGCATTTATGGATCAGCTGAGAGTTTTAATACGAAACTGTATACTATAGGTTTATGCTTTTGAACGACAAAGAGATGGTTGGAAGGTGAGGTTTTGTTTATTCTCATTCTAATTTACACGTCAGGATGTTTTGGTTTTCATTTATATTGGTGGATTTTGTTTGAGGGTAATTGTCGCTGTTTGATACGGACTTTTCTTCTCCCTGTTGCAGAGTCAGCCGACAGTCTTTTCTTGTATGCAATATATTCTTATTACAGTGAAGTGCTTACAAAATCAGAATTAAAAACTAAAAATTTTAATAGGTAGCCCTAGTGACGTAACGGGATCGCTGGGGAGCGTTAGCGTAGTATTGGCATGGAAGACGTTCCGGGCCCACGCTCCCCGGCTAACCTTGCGCTAGCAGTTGGCGGCCGGGCGACGTGGGCGGACTAGCCTCGTGTCACTGTTACCCATTGCTTACGTAATAAATATTTACACGAAACCACCATTACCTACTTATTGTTTGTTTAAGTTATGCTAACTAATTCATGTCAACGTTAAATAGCAAACTTTTCTGACGAATTCGCGGCACACACGTGCCACTGGTGCCATTCAATAATTAAAGAATACGTTTGTTTACTATGGCACGGCTTTAGTCACATTTGTTTAAATATACGACTGCCCACCGTGTAGTTGATGGTGATTGGACAAGGTTTTTTGAGGTGCACAAATATGTTTTTGCTATTAACCTAAATCTTTAAAACTTTTTGTAGAATTTTTTTTATTTTTTTTTACATATTTAGCAGTTAGTTTTGGCATAAATTTTTACTTCCTTAACAACAGACAGTGTGAACACTGTATAAAAATGCTATACAATATAATTTTTTTGATGAATTCATTTCCACTTGATGTGATTTCTGCTAAAACCAAAAAGAAGACAGAAAGTCTGACCAAAATAATGTAAATATGTATAATAGAACCTATATTATGCAAACCTCCTTGTACAAAGGTTTAAATCTTTTTTAGTATCACAGCTTCCTTGACTATGACTTTCACGTATAAAATTAGCTAAGTAACAGTCAACTTTATTCAAATTTTAGCATCTAGCAAATGGCGACCGATGCTTGGAAACTATTATTGATGCAGCAAGATTCAATGACGTACTCCAGACGCGGTGTCGCCAATTTCAATTGTCATTTTCACATCGTTGGCAACACTTTGATATTTTCATGGCACGTGTTACTTACATTACAATTTTGTGTTATTTCCAACCGAGTTGGGTGGTTTTTTCTTATTTCGTGTATAACCGATAAAGTAACATTTACAGCGATTTATTTCCAACAGTAAAAAAAATAATACAAAGAGGGAGAGAAAAATAAAAAAATGCTTTAATTATTTAACGAATATGTTATTATTTTAACAGCAGCAATAAAATACAATTAAGACATGTATAACCATTATCTGCTATTTACCTGAACGATAACGAAGCTGACAAGAAATCTGTATAGGGCAGGGTGACAGCTAATATCTGAATAAAAGTTCAATTTTATCATAACAGTTGGTTTAGTCAATGATGTTTTATATTACATGTTTATATAGGATGATATATTTATGGTGCGGGTGTCGTCTAGCCGGTGCCGATGGGTCGGTGGCACTCCTCAGACTGTCGCCCCCGGGGTCGGCGACCTGCCCACGTGTGATCCGTGCGCAGAACCTGTTCCTCTGCACCACTTACGGCAGACCGTTGTCCATAGACTCGTCATGGGCATTCTAGAATAGATTAAAAACCAAATAAATTAATTAAAAATCACAGAAAAATTTTATCAATTCTAATTATAAAATATCTCGAAATGTGGATTAGAAGAATCGAAATTTATGATTATTTTGGATAAGATACTAATAAAAAATTATGAAGATGTATTTGGTACATATTAAAAGAAAAAAAAGATACATTACTATAGAAGAGAACAGAATGATTTTACAGTGAAAATACCTTTAATAAATCTGTCTTTTAGACAAGCTAACTTTAACAAAAAATGTTGCCTTACTTAACTACATTCTATTCTAATCGAGCAAATATAAACCATAAAGGGGGACAAAATTGAAGGTAGTTTTTTTCGTCTCAACTTATGAAAAAAAAGTTTAAAACCTTCTATTTGTTCAATTTGTAAAACCATGTGTTTATTTTGACTAGAACCTTAATTATCTTATAAACATAGTTATGACCACAGCCATTTTGTATTACAAATACGTTTTGAATAAATTAAAAAGGTATCACATTACATTCTGAAGTCACCACGTTTGGTTAACTTTAATATGGACATGTATTTATTTTTTTATTAATACTACGCATGTTTTGCATAGCAAACATTAACCTTCACTTCTTGACTCGTTCAACTAAAGGTATTATTTGATTTGAATGTACATCAAAAACATTGACGATTTAATTTTGCTTTTACTGTAATATAACTATAATATATAATCATTCCAATAAAAAATCTTTAAATATTTCGAACACATGTTTAACAATGTGATCTATGTTCTAATACACACGGTACAGATTATGTTACACTTTGAATGTCGATGATGTTTGTCGCGCGTTGTGCTAATGTATGTATACTCGAATTCTCTTGTTGCTCGGTGTAGGAGTGACGCCAGCTGGCAGACCTTGGATAAGGACACTATTATTATAGCCAAGCAAGGCCTTGCAAGATTTCTGCATGCAACGTAAATATGTATATTTATTCGAGTACAAACCGCGCTTTGGAATGTTTAAAAGTGAATCAAAGTGTTAATTACGACTAAAGGTCTCAGAAAATACATGTATTATTTATAAAACGAATACTCACTTATGCCTCGTAATAGTTGAACGGTTAATCAAACCTTTACGCTAACAATAATAAATATAGTACTCGTAATAATACTATAAAAAATTACAACTTTTTACCTGGAGAATATACTTACCGTGTAAAAAGTAACTATGTTCACAAGACATGTTTTGACGTAGTCCATTAACGTATACGTCCTTAACATTGACATAGTGCCCGCTACATACATTACGTAGTGTATAATTTAATATATATATATAGTCATTTAGTCGTTTAATACGAATTTAATATTGAAGATTTGAATCCAAACAGATCTGCCCTCTTTTAGTTATTGCTATATAATTTATCATTATTCATAAAAGTTTTATTTTGTATACTTTTATTTAATATTAGCTCTAATAGCACAAACATAAATCGGGGTAGTTTTGAGTGCTTTATTCTTTCAATAATAGCAACTCCTCTTAATATTGTTTAATCATTTTAAAAAAAAGATTTCTATCATTGCCAGTGAATATGTTTGTTATTTTTATGTTGTTTTTATGTAAGTATGCGTTTATACAGAGTGATAGTTGGCGCTTGATTATAGATGTAAATGATTTAAAGGTGTGAATGTATCTATTTCCCATAAATCAGATAAGGTGATCACTCTGATATATGTTACGTTAATTTTTTGTCCTATTGGTATGCGACACGCCAATAACTTGTCAGTGTACAGCGACAGATAATAAACAATACTTAATTTTAATATGTATTAATACTAATAATAAAAACGTGTTTTATTACTTTTCGACCACTCCGTTTATTTCATCCAAAAAATACATTTATATAAAAGCAAAAAGTATCAGTTGGTATTTCTCCAGTTTATCTGCTTTACAAATGTAATAATGGCAACGTAGAAGTATTATCGTGGGGCTACAGGTGCACACGAGCAACGGATCGGCTCCGCCTTCAAGGCGCTGACGTCGCTCGCTAGTTACAATGTTCGGTGCTGTTGCATCACGGAGCGCGTGCAAGCCGAACGTTGCATAAGCCTAGCGCGCCGTCCCGCCTTTGAATTGAGTAGTCGATCATAATAAAATTAGATCACTATAGTATACATATTTATATTCAAATCTTGATTGCTTCCGGTAAAGATTTCACGAACGAAAATAAACATACGCATGCTACTTCATACTTGCTTGATTTCAGTCTTTATAAATAAAAACCTTCATTAAAAAAGTATAATTTTAGTACCTAGATGACATTTGAATTGGTACGTAAAAAGAGCAAAGAACACTTTGAAATGATAAAGGTCAGTAACCTCATTAAATTTAACATTCTATAACTTGTACTGACAGGTTGCGATAGCAATATTACCGAAGGTAAAAGTACGGTAGGAGCTCACTGCAAATATCACAATATAATAGTGTACACAACCTTAACTTTTTAAATCACAACCTTGCGGTATCGCGTCGCCTTGTCGCCACTGTAAACATGAGGAAATGTCATGCAGCCTAGCAGCAAGCCGCTGATAAGGACACCGACAAGATTCGAGCGCATTGCCGGGAAATTCTGCACGAGCCGCATTATCGGCGAGCACGTGTAACCTCGGTTTCGTAACGAATCGGCCTCGCGAACCAATGAAACAATATGCGGAAAGCTGCACTTAAGTTTCTCTTAAGAAAGACCGCACTCCTCTATGTCCGGATATCATCCGTACAGCTGATCAATATAAGGAAGCTGTTAATAGAAAGGTCAGCGTCAAGAAGAACCGCTACTATCTCTATGCGTATATAAAATTCAAAATATCTTTATTCAAGTAGGCATTTACATGCAGTTTTGAAACTTCAATTATTTAAAAATAATATGTAATGATCCTATCAATTTTGAAAATCCGCTGCGAAGAGCTTGGTAGAACCTCAACACTTTTCAAATGAAATTTACAAAGTTTTATTCATGCATTATAATATCAGACATATAAATAAGACAACAAATCAAGCCCACACGTATCGATCAACAAAAAACTCTTAAATGCTATAATAACATTAATTTAATAATACACTTTTAAGCTTTGATTTTAAAATACTAAAACTACAACTAAATATAAAAAAATAATACTAATAATGTTAATAATGTTAATTATCATGTATCTCACTACATTTTGCGATTTTGACGATCGTATTCGAAAAATATTAACAGTAAATCCGTTTATTACAAATGCCTTTACGTAATTGTAATGGTCAATATCATTTATTAATACCATGCCGTTAACTAATAGAACAGACTATAATTTTGTATGATAATCTATATTTAATATACCTCTGCAGAGATATCATTAGGTGCCTGTTTTATTAACAGTTAATTAGACTGTCAATATTGCATCGCCCGAACAATGGCCCGGACGATAAGATATGTCAATAATTATACCGATTGTTTAATAATATTTTATTAATAACGAATTTGATATTTTTTCAGGTATTTAATAATAATCTCATGGTTAAATTTTAAATGATATTTCTGTGTTCATAAACTGAGAAAATTTTAAAACTGTATCACGATCAGGAACGTTTGCCTGAGCGATCCAGTAGATCCGCGGCTTCCCAGTCCGGTGAAAACTATAATAATAATTACCTTAAAAAAGGTTTTAGCTGGGTTAACAAAAATCTCGATGACGTTTTTTGGCTAACAAGTTACGTAAGTTTTTCAATTGCGGTTTTATAACACTTATTGTTGAATCGACAATTTAAATGTAAGTTATCAAAACACCGTACTTTCCAGGGCTTTAGAAAGGGCCTTCAGAGGCGATGCATGTTGTTGTTGCTAAAAGCCGACGAGGCCGCGATGTCACGAGGTCCAAGGCGTCGGCACATCGTCGCTACGTGTGCGAAGGCCGCCTTATCGCAAAGCGCTAATAAAATGAGCCAATTGTTATCTGGTGGCCAACCACTTCCGCATCGCTCGCGGCCTATCGTCTATGTTCAGGCCGTGTTCATCGATGAGATTTGATAATGGATGCATTTTATGATTCATGGAATAAAGTTTGTTTATTTTTATTTTTTTCGGTAATTAGTTCATATTTTAGAGTGTATATTATTAGATTACTTTTATATAACAAATAACATCGTTATTACTTAATTGATTACAAAAAATTTGATAGTTTCTATCGAGACCTGACATTCCATACAGATACAATATCTTGGTAAATCATAACAATATGTCAGATGAAAGGTCTATTTTTATTTTCATTAAGTCTCGTAAATCTAAAAAATTCATCTCTAGTAAATGGTAATAGATTTTTAGCCGGATTTATATGCTAGAATTTTATTGTAATGTTATAAAGATGATTTAAAATTATACCTCAAAAATTATCAGACGGTTAAACATTTGCTACGTTTACAAATGAAATATCGTATCAGCTAGATATCACATGACTTCAATGGCTATCACATTTTCTAAAACTAAGATTACTCAATAAACATATCTATATAATATTACAATTAGACAAGGAAGCACATCTTTAAGAGGACCCAGTAAATAAAATTTTGTAATTGTCTTTATAATAATAATTTGACATTTAAAACAAAGTATTTAAGATTCGTAACAATTAATACCTTTAACAGATTAAAATAAAAAGTAACGTGTTTTAATTTATGTATTTACTATTTGAATAAGTGACAATCGTAACAGCTTTTCTTCTTGTACTGTACCTATATATAAATTATCGAAGCAATGTAAACGTTGACTGGATTACGTTAACCTTTTAAATACTAATTATAAATTCGTTATTTTTAAATGTAAAAATGTTGTATAACTTCAGATCGTGTACAAAAATACCGAAATATTGTCTCTCGTGCTGTTAACATTACTGCCATAACTTACAGATGAACATAGTTATGTAAGTAATCATTTTGGGTACAAAAAATAATACCAAATTGTATAGATATGCTCGGAGCCTTGCGCCTGACCTTATACACTACGAAGATTCATTTTTTACACGGCAACAGTTTCGTCATGAGATTAGAATCCGTTATCGCGGTGGCGTACGAAAAGCTGTTTTGACTCTAAGACGCTAGCTCAAGGTTCACGCCGCGGCGTCGTGGCGTCGTGGCAGTATTTCAACACGGGCGAATAAAGGCTCGGCCTTCGCGCACTATATTTAAAACGCGGAAGCAATGCGCCACTAGAAACGCGCAGATCGCTCGCTCGGTAAACAGTTAGGAGTTTATATTGCGGGAGGCCGTCGAACGTCCACCGACGCGAACAGAACACAGTAACCGCCACGTTTCACACGCATGATACTTACCGCTTTATTACGCGTTTCATTTGTTATATTGTACTATGACCTCAATTTACACTACCAAATTTGTACCATTTGAGACACATGTAAAACGTTATCGCATTGAACTAGAAAATGTATGTGACCCCATTGCTGTAGTGACGGTGACGTAATGTGTTTATTTTTTTATAACATTGTTGCTGTAAATAAAAAAAAATATTTAGCCTTATTTATTACGTTCTAATGATGCAACTTTAATATATAAATACACGTTTAAAAGATGAACATCATATAAGATACGGATAAAATTTTCCGCAGTGTATTACTTGGAGCTCCATCGAAGTCATTATCACTGAACGTTATTAACGTCAGCAGACACTTATCTATAATCGTTATATAAGTTACGTTTTCATGTAAGTATACAGAGACGTTAAAATTCCATTTACAATTCTGTAAACGTAATTTTATTTAACCTTCCGTCTTTAATAATTATATTACTAAAATATTTATCAGAAGTTATTAAAACAATACCAAGAGTTGTACAGAAATTAACAAAAGTTACAACTTGACAGTGAATTGTAAATTCGGATAGGAATTCAGAGTAACAAAGAAAGATTACAGTATCAATATGGAACGCAGAAGTGGGCCGCGTTCACTTGTCGCGGTTACACACAATGAACTCGTCTTTTATCTGCAAATAATTGCGTTCAACTGGCATGAATACAGTAATTAACTTTGTTTTATACAAATTAAAGTAAACGTTTACAAAATTTGTACATAAGATCAATTATGCTCTTGTGAATAAAGCAAGAACTATTTATTTCTATAACAACTGTTGTGATGATTACTGATCGAATATAATGGCTTATTCAAGTATCCACTCTGGGATAGCGTTGTGCAATAGCAAAATAGGTTACGGTCCATTCAAGCGACCCAGTACGCCGATTACGTTAGCTAGCGAGCCCTCTGTTCGCAAGCACTTGTATGACTTATCTATGTGCAAACATTAAATATGTTGTCGTGAATTTATAACCGTAAACCGAGATCGGTAGACAATTTATTTAAGAATTATAGAAGCTTTCGGACTTTTTTCGGACTCTTTTCGGACTTAACGACAAACTTCAACACTTCTTTACATAACAGCTACTTATTTACTTATTTTTTGTTAAAATTTCTGTTTTTTGTTTTTATTTTGAAGAAATAAACTGTCGAATTTTAACGTTAACAGGGACTTGAGTTGACATGGCGTCGCAGAGGTACGCGCGAACTTCAGCTTTGTTGTCGTTCCGTCTCGCTCTCCGGGTCATCGGCCGACGCACGGCTCCCTCGTTCTAATAACCCTATGCGTATCGGCACTCCGATACATCTTTATCATTTTCGTACTAAAACACCCCATGGTGAACAAATTTTAGATGCGGCAAGCGTAAAATTATGCGTGTGCGCTATGCTCCCTTACACAGTCCTGCTGACCTTCGCGCGGTCAAAGCCCGCCATAATAGGCATTGACCAGTGAACGGGTACACCAGCTGTGCTAGCGGTTATTGTGGGTGACTACATTAGGCAATTACTTCTACCGCTGTGCACAATTAAAACAAAGGAAGTGTTACGGATTGCGTGCGACACGAAATTGTCCGTGGGTGGCACCGAACAAATATTAAATTGGAAAAAGATTTTACTTAGCAATTCCTCTTCTATTACAATAAAATAACTGAAATTACGCAACTGTTAAGGTTTTATAAGCAAACACAATGATATAACAGTCTTACATTTGTTTAAACGTAAACAAATTTAAATCGTAGGCGTATTTCAGTTTATATGTAAAATGCACGTCTTGCGGCTTTGTAGGATAGTCGGAGGAGGCGATGGGTTTTTTAAACGACATCGGCGGGGCATTGACACCATGGTCGGGGCCACTGCCCGTTCTTGATCCCACTGACAGTTCAAATGTTTACACTTTACATCTCAACGAATCCACAGCACACTTCACTCCAAACCGAAACGCTACCCTTTAGATACGTGACTGTTTAGTGTAGGGGAACACACGTTAGGAATTTACCATAATTAAATGCGTGACGACTACGTAGTTTATTCCTATGATATACGACATATGAATTTACCTCAAATGACGTAATATTCTATGAATTGAGCAATCGTGATGTATTAATATAATAATTCCCCATGTTAGTCAGCAATCATTATATTACCAAAGGTAACATAAAATCACTGAAACTGCTACATTTTAATAGTTTTATAAAATTCATGGTGTATCCAATTACTCCTCTATTTCAGTATACCGTTGCTTCGATCGTTTTAAATGGGAAACGCGCATTCTCCCTCACGGCGTATAACTCTACTTATAAACGGCAGGGAGCATCACCAGCGGGAACAATGGCGTCGGCGAGTTCATCAGACGCGATAATGAGTGCTCCCGAGGGTTCAACAAACTCCCCATTTTACAAGTAAAATAAACTTTACTCATTGTCAAATCCGTAGCCCCAAATTCTTCAGACACAATGCGCCTAATAAATATTGTCAATTTAAACATTTGAATGTGCGCCAAAAGCAATCTTCGAAACGGCGGACTGAGCTAATAACGCTGTTAGCACGCGAAACTCTTTTATATCGGATAAGTATTACGTTGCATGAAGAATACAGTAAGAGAATTCATGTGAAATTTCTTCGTTGAAAACATTAAGTTGTTAGTAAAACAAATAGTCCATTATGCTCAACCCTAAAGTTGAAAAGGGTCAAGTAATGTACATCGATTTAAAGAAAAAGTGAAATTGTAACAAGTCAGAACCAGTTAAGGTCGGTGACCAGCGGAGCGTCTGTGCCGCGATTGGCGACTGCCCCACTCGACTGATTCATCATTACCCTGCCACCTTAACCGGATCGACGGCGTCCCAACCGCTGACTCACGTCATATCAGTCCTTTTGTTCGACGAAATGTGCACATTCTAACAATTATTTTAATGATTAAAGACAAAGTGAATCAACATTTTGAAGTAAACAATAATGACTATTACGTCAGTTTTTACTATTAATGCCGTTTTATTATATTTTACTTTAATTTTTAAAGGAACAATGGTAATGTCAATTAGTCATGCATATATAATTGAATCTTTTTATTAATCCTCTACTTTTAATATAAGTATTGCAAACTGTTTCATTAACTTCTTTACTTTAAAGAAATATGTAAATGAAAGAATAGAACATTTTTTGAAGTGTTAACGTTCAGTATAAAATAAAAAAATTAAGATTTCACTCAAAAGTATTTTTTACATCGATGTTCGAGTCAAGTGCATATACATGCATAAATTATATATGTGTGATTAATACAGCAAACCTGCTAATAAATTATTATTTTCGGCGTAATAAATATAACCAGTTTCAAAATCTACGTAAAATACAGGTGAAACGTTCGTACCATAAACCCTTAATTCGTTTTTTTCCTAATTTTCTTACAAAAAAAAAAACATAAAGTGATTTTCTTTTAATTGGAACAGTAAAAGTAGGAAACTTTTATTATAAAAACTCTGACAGTCATTAACTTAAACTATAAAAATAATTGAATACGCTATCGAAATTACATATCTTAAAAATTTAAACTCTTTATTATATTTGAAACAAACCCCGACTAAACTCTATAATAACCGGATGGCATCATACAATAGTAGATTTATAAAAGTTACATATCAGAACAAGATGGGGCAAATGAACCATTGAAAGTTTGTCGGCCGGCATTTTTTCATATATACACGCATATCTAAATGCATAGCGTCTCTGTTTGAAATACGTGAAACGTCGAGGGTGCATGGACCGCGGAGAAAGAGTCGGGGGGAGATTTAGACGGGGGATGTTTTAACCGTAGAGTGCAACGTATTGAAGGCTTTGTATAATACATATAATGTATTATATTTGGACAATATTACCTATGCAAATAAAATTTATTTACAAATTATCCCATAAATCAAAATAAAGGTAAAATCGAGTGACAAGAACGGTAGTTGTTAACCCCAGAAAAAGTTATAAAAGAAATATCTACGACGAGACATTTTTAAATTTTTTTAACTTTTCATATAGGAGTAATTGTAAGTAGAAGTTCTGACTGTGTTATATTATTTCAAAATCAGACCACTGCAGTATGAATTTTTGTCTATAATTTTCCAAAGGGTTACTTAAGTAAAGTTTATAGTCATAATAATCACACGGTGCTGACAATTCGTCTACTTTTTTAATGGCAATTATTACGAAATACATACTTGGCTTGACGTTGATTTAAATGACTACCTGTAGTACGGGTCCTGTACGTATGAAAATTTATTATCTATCAATTAGGACTTCCGGGATATTAAACGCCATACATAGCTTTATGCTTTAGTTGTACTCTTACTTCTAGTATTATACGTATGTCTATTAATTTTACATCTCAATTTAATAATGTATATTGTATAGTTTTGCTTAGACGTACCTAGGAAATCAGTTGTTTTCACGGAAATGGAATGTTCTTTGTTTGATTTGTTATATATTTTGAAGAGTTCGCGCGCGAGAGTGGTTTGTTTGTAAACAGTTGGTTCGTTGACAAAGTATGTTTAGGGGGACGGACGACCGTGTACAGCACGTGATCAAATTTTCTCCGATGGCATACCCAATGAGGTGACTAATCTCCTACAGGCCGATATCATTCAAATATTGGTTTTTATATCACACGACCATGACCAACGTATTCTTCTCAAGGTAGTAGAAGAGGTCGGAGGTGATATGATTCCTTCCTTAAGCTCGCAGAACCCACGTCCAATCGATTCATTAGTCTTTTAAAGACTTTTGGAAAAATATACGAAAGACTCGTCCTGGCCCGCATTAAGAGATTCATGGAAACAACTCCGTATCTTGAAACAGTTTCGTGTCCCCAAAACTGGCGAAATCTGTAAATGGTAATTGGACCACAGTGGCCAACTGTTAATAAAAACATCAAATTCATGTTTCTGAGAACAGCATAGAGTAAATGATAACATTTTGATATCCGATAATTTAATCGTTACTAACAAAAAATTGTATAAAATCTAATGTTTAAAAACTTAATGTTCGTTTCCCGCGCGCTACGCAACAAGTTCTCGGCAGCTCTCCGACCCATTGCTAGAGTGAGAAGACACCAAAACAACCCATCTATACGCATAACGCGAAGTAAATATGGAGAAGGTCACGTGGACGAAATGAATATATATAGAGCTGTGTGTGAAAAAGAGACACAAAGAAAACAAATCAATAAGTCATCTTGGTCGTTTGCCGACGAGTGAGACGGCATAATAACAAACCGGCATTTTATGCCGGTTTGCGTTAAAAAGGCACTATCCGAATAGAAACCTTAACGCTTTATCATAGAACTATCTTTAATTTGAATCATTGAGGGTTTTAGTTAATGCGGAGGCACTAGCTATGTAGGTGATGGAATATCCCGTTGTATTACAGAGATTTGCATTTTTTTATCCTATATTCTACTGTACGACTTTAAAAAAAAAATTTAATGAATGTTATTAATAAGCAAGATCTTTAACACTGGCACTGAAAGTAACAATCTTAATCTTGCAAGTTTGAACCTGTTCTTGTACTCATATAAAACCATTTCAAATTAAAAAGATTATCGTGACGAGTTTCTTGTAGTTTTATCGAGTTGAAATAGATTCTAGTCTCAAAACAAAGCTGTTTGATACACAAATAATTAAACAAACTTGCAATAATAATAAAATCCCGTATTTTAAATTGAATGTAAATACTTTTAGAGGTATTAAAATAGAACATTACATATCCATCGCTTCAAAACATATTTTGTTTACCATCATTTTTACCGTAGTGTACCATATCCGTTACATAGAATTCTAAATTTCTAAACGAGATGACTAAAAATACAAAGCTAAACTAATAGAAAGCTTAAAGTATAAAAAATAAGACTTATTGGAATCCGAAACATATGGATGATGTAAGAACAAAATTATTATACATTGACCCTAAGGGGCAAAGACTTTCCTTTTTTAAATAAATCTGTTAAATATGTTCTATACTGTCTAGTTTAGGGTGTAAATGTCGTCTAACTTCGGCTAATATTTTTATTTTGTTATAATTTGTGAATTATCATCATTTTTAATATAAAACTGGTTTCTTGGAAGAAGGAAATATTACACATTCAAAATAAATATTCAAAACGTAAATTAAGCATACACTTTTAACGGTTACCGTTAATAAACGCTTAATAAATAGTAAAAAAATGATTACTAGGATTTAGATTTTATTTTTTATAGACTGTAAAGTTTATAAACACGACTTTACTTTTTAGCATTTGCCAACTGCATCATACGGTAAATTATCATTGAATGCACAAGTGACTGCTGCATTATCACGTCTGTTTACTGGCCCGCACACAATCATAGAGACCGGCACGTGTAACGTGTAGCCACAGCACACTAGTGCGACGAATGTTATAATACAACCAACTGGAGAAGCGCTAGGAAATAAGCTTCATAACAAAGCAGTAGCTATTTATATTTGCTATTGTAAAATTACGTAATAGAGCTCTTATATTATCAAATTACCTCAATGAATCTTTATCGAATAATTTAGGTAATTGATGTGCATTACAGACATGAATGATATTCTGATTTTTTTTAAGTTTTATTTTGCGATTTTTTTTCGCTTACGTTACGGCTGCAATTCCTCTTCCATCACACGGAAAGGACCACATAATGTTTTCTTTATATTATTTTTCACCAGATTTTCTTATTTTTAAATGCATGTTGTACCTTTGTAAATAAATTGGGCTTTACCTTTGTACATGGCGGGTGCCGCGTTATGTATTAAGCTATGATTATTCTATTTTCTATAACCAATATTTACACTTACGTACTAATCAAAAATAAAACTTACTTTTGTAATAGGTAGTAGTTAGGCTGTTTATAACTACTGTGCTGATTGATATGTCATAATGAACTTGTTATTGTCAATGTTTCGATGGATAGTTTATGATACGTTGTACAGTTTAGAGTGTATGTCGTGCAAGCAGTTAATAAATTTAAATACAGACGAGACGCTTTTAACGTTTAATAATAACCGTCCTAGACTAAGACAGAATAGCGGTGCAACCTTCGCCGACCACCCTTGGCCGTGGTGCTGTGACCTAGATGCTTTACCCTCTCTCCCACCCCACTCCACCCGTGACCTGACCCACTTACAAATGCACTTGATTTAGCCGCAGTTTCCAAGCGGGGAGCGATCGACTTCCGCGCGCGCAACCCAATTCACGTCCCTGACACAGCTGTGACGTATTCGACCTATTTATCTATCAACAACCTATCGTACCTACCGATAATACTTTTGATTAGTGTACTACAATTCTCATTACAATAGTGTAATAAAGCATAAATTAAAAAAGAACATACATACGAATAACATTTGATGCAGCTTAAAAAATGTTTATTCAGAAACAAACATTGAGTTTTTTTTTTCAAAAAAGTGCATTTTAATGCAATTATAAAATAATTACTCAATGACCTTTACGGCTTATTGTAACAGAGGCTGTGAGCTAGCTTAACATCTTTCCTTGTAGGAGAGGGACGCACAAATGACGCGGATATTTTTCTAAATATAACTTTTCTTTAAATAATTTTTTTCTAAATATAATTTCTCTTCTCTTTCAAAATTACTTTATTAATACATTACATTTAGCCATCGTTTATGTGTATATAGTTTAATATAGACCTAATTACCAATTGAATTCCGTGATTTGCTGATTAGCAAAAGGATTTTTTTACAAAACTTCGAGACACTTAATTTCGTGGTTCCTGAGGTATAAAATTAGTTTATAGTTATTTATTTTTCCTTTTTGCTTTTTTATCACTATACAGAATACATAATAAAAACATACGATTACGCTTTTCTCTATATATGAAAAAGATAATCACACTCTTAGGATTAATATCATTATTAAGATTAAGATTAATATCAATATAATTTCATAATTATATTGAATAGAAAGCTGGTACGTAGGAGTATTTAGTAAAACAAGATGCATGCGTAAGATCGGATAATGCACATTGCGGCGCGGCTTCGGTGCGCGGGCGTGGTTGCAGACCAGAGCGCTCGCTCGGCGCTGCGACAGCCAAGGCCGCGACCTAGAGCCGCTTCCGCCAATGTTTGTAATATCACAATACACTTTAGAATTTTTTCAACTACTGTAATTTCAAAATAAAGTACATGACGATATGCAAATTATTTCGTTATTAACAGAATTTATTACGGCTCTGCTATGTCCGTGTTCTCCAACCTTTTTTCATATAGCAAATTATCGTGGCGATCTTTGATCACTGCTTAAGCCTTCCAGTGGGCGTATATCGCAATATTGTTTAACACTATGATGTACTAACCAAATAATAAAGTACGTTACACACTTTTAGGATAAAATGTCAAAAATATATTTTTTGAACTCATGTAGCCGTTGAACTATTTAATATAAATTTTAGAAATGTCATATAATTTGAATTATTTCGTTGCAGATAAACAGCGTGGTATTCGAATGCACTTGGCGAGGCTGCGGTCACAGTACAAACAGTTGTTCGTTAATAGAAGCTCACATCCGACATACACACTTAGGGTAAGTAATTTACATAGTAGAAAATTACAGTAAAGTGTTATTTTTAAAACTAATACGAGACTTAACGAACTAGTGTGTATATAGGAATATTTCTTTTCTTGTGCTACTATGTCAAAAATACTTTTTACGGAAAAAGCTGTACTGTAGCTGTATCCACTGTTTGATACAGGGATCTCTCAGAGATTTCCATTAGGACCCGATGGTTGGAAGCGTCCTGTATTGTGAGCATTGTGGCCCGCACACTGCCACTTTGCACACTGTCAATTTGCAAATCCGCTGAGCAACGTTGGTTATTTTCGATCGTCAATGGATTTCAACAATCTCGAATTCATCTCGAAGAGAAATCCCGAATATAGCCCTCTTCGTGGCTTCTTGAGCATCTGGAAGCTTGCTAAAGAGGTCTGTTATTAAAGAACACTAATGAGATACCTTTATTAAAATTAAAAGACGCTACGGTGTTACATTGGAAACCTCAGTAACGAACACGCTTCTATACGTTGCAATAATCACAGCGGACAACCCGCCTGCATGCGTGCGTCGCTTATCGTAACATTCGTGTAGAAACAAGTCTTATCAAGGTTAATTAACAAAGGTATTGTGAAAATAAATACTTTTATAGGCGTAGTGAAAGATAAAATATAACAAATGTACGGACAATCGCTCGGGACGTGCACAATCGCGTTAGACGTGTTTAGTAGCAACCCGAGCACGCATTGTTTCGCTTTCAAACTAACGCATTCTTATAACTAAAGCTATTACAAAACCTTTCACTTATAAAAATTAATTCTTATATCAATTCTAAAATACCACATATACCACCTGATTAGTCGACATTGGGAAGTTTACTGATGTAATGTGTGGTTCAGAGAGAGGTTTACATTTAGACGATATACAGGTGATTGGCTATTATTACAAAAACTTTGCAAATATGAATCTATAACTCATTTGCATTTAATGGGTGTATGGTTACAGAAATAATAACGATAATATATTAAGAAAATGTATCTTCAAACTTTCGACTATTACATATTAAAATTAATTAATATTTACTATATGTCACTGCAGACTCCGTACTTTGCTAGAACTGTGGTCTGCTGCATTTCAATGGAGCATTAAAACTTTTTACTGACAAATGAGCCCTTTACCCACTTAAAGTTTATGCACCTATAACCAATAATTCTGAATAATATTTTTACGAAATAAATTCTCAAATATGTACTTAAATTATAAAATCAAAGTCATGCATGTACCGTTTACTCAGTTTAATCCAACGAAATACACAATCCTGCGCTTCAAAATATTAACATTAAAAACTAAGCGTACAAATGAGTAAAAGAGGGGCTCTACACATCACGAATACTAATGAGATAATAAATATGAACCAAAATAAATTTATCGCATTTATTCATTGCTTTTAAATACTTATCTTTTAAAATATTGTGCTACTGATATTAGTGATATCAATATCAAAGTCATTATATCATTTTACAAGACGATAGACAAAAAATAATAATCGCAAATGCCTTAACTTTTATGTTTTTTTTTATTTTACTTATCACAAACAAATAATACAGTATTTTTAAATATTGCACCAAATAAACTATTCGTTGGTGTTGGTGCTCGTAATAATTTAAATTGTGAGCATAATTAATAAACATACACGAATAGAAAATTTTAAAATTATTTATATCAACTATATATATTATATTATATCTTTTGTATGTCCATCCATTGTGTCAAATTGTACTCACTGACGTGAATAGCAAAGGCAATTTTGTTACGGCACATTATTTCGTCATAGAAAACAACTATAATTTTAAATAATTATTATTATGATCACATTGTTTGTTGCATGGCTATTAAATTCGGAACATACGAAGTCGACGACATAAGGGCAAAATCAGTTTAACAGTTTTTACCTCGTATACCGATGCTCATAATTAAACACAAAAATCTTTTGACTGAAAATAGTTCTAGTAATTGGAGATATCAGTAACACTCCCTTTACTAACCCGGAAGCGCAAGGCTTCGCCTCAAGGTTGTCAGCGCCGTACCTAGCTCGGCACACTCGTTCAGAAGGTCGCCCGTGTCGCGATGAAACTCATTACATAATGGCGTTTACCAGTTACACTTTTAATTAATAAAAAATATCGTTTCATTTAACAAATGTTAAAATATATATATATACATAATATTGTTAAAATATTTTAAATCTATTTAATGAGTTATACATATTAAGGAAAGCGCGTAAGACAGTTCTACATCCTTCATTTATTCTTTCTATATTAGTATAGAAAGACTAAACAAAAAGGTCCAAACTGGATAAGATTCATATAAGAAAAGTTAAAAGAGGCATTCGCTACAAGACACACTGAAATTAGAAATACCTATATATACACATACAGATGTATTCATTTATATGTATGCTTTGTTTTAACATAGTATTATGTTATTTGCGAATGTTTATCAAAATTAAAATAACACTAAACAGGCTTATTTTTGTGTCCATTTATTTCATAAATTTGCATAAAGAATCGTAATACGTTTTACGATGATATCCAGTAAGTTCTAAATGAAAAATAATTCTTATCTTCCAGGGCAAAAAAGGAAGGTGAGAGTGATCATGAGGAAGAATTCTATTATACCGAACGCGAGATAGCAGTTCCACCTCCGCCGCCCACCCTGTCCCACCGAGACATGTGTCGACCACCTCACGAAGATCCTGATTACCAACGACAGCTTGTTGGTTCTTACAGGTACTCACTAACTTTCAACAATCAATGCCTTTAAATTAAGTAAAAATAGACCAGCTGTAACTAGGTCAATGAAATTGAAAACACAAATACGTTGCTAAAGGCCAAACTCGGAAATATCTCGATCAATTTGGTTAACTTTTTTTTGATATTTTCTGTAAGAAGAATTCTGAAGAATATTCTAGTTAATAAAAAAATTATCCGTTGCAATTAAATATTAAAATTAACACTTTTCATTTCTTAAACAAACCACAGAGTAAATTAAAAAAAAAACCTGTTCTTTGCTGTCAAAAATGCACGATAGAAGTAATCAAGCAAAAAATATTGTTTACCATGTAGTATTACAATTAAAATATAACATTGTTATAAGTCTTGAAGTCCACGAAATTGAAAACTTTTAGAGTCTTGTTTATAACTTCTGTTCTACTCCAAATAATTACGTAAGATGTTACTTTCAGGCAAGGACTGCTCTCCATGCATAGTGTTTCCGCCAGGCCTATAAGTATACCAGTAAGCCATACATGGTCCACCTCACATTCACCGGTATGTATAACTCAATAATAAATTAAATATAAATATATAATATTTTAACTAATATAACTAATCTTTTTTTACAAGGTGACATCCGATTACAAATTATACACTTTTTCCTTTACCATTTGTTTGTGGTTTTAAAACTTTAAAATACCAGAAAGTTTGCGTGCCACAATATCCCACATCAGTTTTAATTATACCAAATCTTTCTAGACAGAACGTTAAATAATAATATACATAAAATTACAACATAAAAGATCGCTTAATCGAAAACAAAAACGCCTTTCCTCCTGTGCAATAGACTTTGCATTACCATCACCATGTCAGGTGTTAGACGCCAACCACAAGGCATAGGCCTCACCCAAAGAGCTCCACACTGACCGGTATTGTGCTCACCGCATCCACTTTCCTTGCTTTAAGAGTAGTGAACCCTTCACGTAAAAGGATCGTAAATTTTTACAGAAACATATACGGCTCTCAGCCATTAATGGATCGCCGGGAAGTCCGGGCCGTCGACCGAGGTCTGACAATAAGAAGTGTCGCAAAGTGTACGGCATGGATCAACGCGAGTTATGGTGCACGCAATGCAAATGGAAGAAAGCGTGTACGCGCTTCAACGAATAACGCGTGCCCTCCTCGTGCAATCAACGCCACCATTCACCTCAAGTGACTTTAGAACTAATTTTCCAACTGTGAACTTGAAAAACTGCATGAACTGTACTGTAAGTGTTTTTGTGTCGTCATTAAGCATAGATTGAGATATTATTAAAAGTGTTTTATTATAATTAAGGATATACGGAGTATATACTATATATTAGTCGTAAGTAATAAGGGAGACATATTTTTTCTCTTTGAATGTGGCACGTATTTGGCTGCATTATGGACATTGCCCACGTATTTTTGTAGAGTATCACAGTTGCCTTTCTCGAGAAGCTGATCTGTCGGCGGAATCGACTGGAGACTGTGAACACTAGATATAAGTTTTTAGACCTAAGTCCTGACTGACAAAACAGTGTGAAAATTATTGTTTTACCTAAGTGAGCATTTCTAATTATTTTTGCATAAATCTTACCGAATTAATATTACATAAAGACCTATCCGTATTCACTGAACGTTACTTAATTTAAAAAAAAAGTTTTTTGAACTATATTTTTGATACTAAAAAATTTCAACCTTTTAGATCCTCACAACATTAAATGTCACTGGGAAACCAAGCAACACTATTTCACTTATAAATAATATTTTTTTTAACAAAATATTTCGCGCGAAGACTGTTGAAAGTAGTAACAATCAGTGTAGTACCGAACACAATATAATATTTATATAATTTATTTTCAAACAACAGATTTTATTAATACAAAACTATAACAAATTATTTTAATTTTGTACGCTATATGCAATTGCTACATGTCGTATGAAAGTAATCATTTAATTCCGTCCACGTCATTAAATGTGCTTTGACGAAATGCTCAAATTAATAATTTTATAATGAACAATGTTTTCACACTGTTAAAAATCCAATCGTTACGTCGGCAACGATCGCCCAGTCGGTTGCACTTTGGTGATATTTTATCACTTTATGTTACATAATATTGACTGAACTATTAGATAATAATAAATTTGAACTTCATAATATAGGAGAATAAATACACAATGAAATAATAATTAGTAAGTATTTCAAATTCGACTAAAAGACTACAAAATTTAGATTTAAACTTTTATGAACATATCTGTATTGTATACACGAAAGATCCTTTATGAACAAGGAGACAATACTCAACTTCGCTAACACGCGTTCATCTGTCTAAACGCGCGATATTTATTGATCACGTATGTTCGCATTGTTGATGATTGATGATGTGTTTGAATTTGAAATTTTGTAAACGTTTGGAAGAGCATTAAACCACGACAAAGTGTCATCATGCAAGTTTCACTTGAAAATTAATAAGAGAAAGGCGTAACTTTATCACTGCCTTCAAGTTAAATCCTTATTCTTTTGGAGAAGAAAAACTCGAGCTGCAATATTATTAAATAAGCATAAAAGATATTATGTAAGTATATTAAATAATGGGAGTTATATATCAATATATTATACATATATTTCAAAATGAAAGCAATGTTTGGGTATGTAGATAAGAATTTTATTAAAAATTATTTGTTACATAATGTGATCATTAATATCGAAATTGTTTTATACGAGGTGAAGAAACGTTTTAATTATAGGATATTCGTAATTATATTTAAGGAGTTAAAGTCCTTTTTCGTTATAAGTTATAATTCAGACGCCGACAAGCGGGGCGTTTCTCGTCACTTTAGTTACCAAGCATAGGCGTTGTAATGCATAACTCGTCGTGTTGATAAGTTATTATAACAATTGATGTTCATCTCTATTATCACAAGGCCTTACTGGGATAACCTCAATTATAATGTGCCAATCCCAGCCAGAGGTTTGACAAATATGAATTCGTTTTAAGCATTTATCGTCGCGTCTTCTACTTGTAACTATACTTGGTGCTCTGAAACAATTTTCACGCACATACCGATACTTATATAGCTACGTGCCTATATATTTTTCTATTTATACACATGCGATCGTCTATACATAGCCATTTAATAAATAATTAGATATCATGCAGTGATACACAACCTTGAAAATTAAATGTAAATGAATATCACAAAGAATTTCTAGTTCGCAGCAACTGGGAACTAAAAAATATTACCTAAATACCTCTTAACATTTCGTATCAAGAAATGTAGATCTCACTGTTTTAAAATATGTTAGATCTGATTACATACTTAAGCGCTGCACAATAGCTCATGCGTAATATTTTGTAACTGTTCATATATTGAATGGAAAGTTCAACACGCCCATAAAAAACATACTTTGGACAATTTCGAACAAAACTAAATCTATGTAGTAAATTTTGTTTTCTTGCCAAATAGAAGGTTAAAATATAAGAAGGTACTTACGTGCTACTATTGCAATTTCATTTCGGCTTCCAGATATCGAATTAATGTACGTGACGTACTCGTAAAAACTACCAAATACATGATTTATGTTATATTTCAACAAAGGTTGTGATGAAACATCATTATGTTGTAATGATTGACAGACCTATGTTCATTTTTTATGTCAATCAACGAAAATTAGTGTTAGACGCCTTCAAGAATTTGATTAAATTTTAAATAAAGTTGATTAAATAACAACCCAGCTAGCGATTTAACAACTGCCATATTGTAAGGATCTAGAATATAAAGGGGTTTAGATCACGCGTATTGTATAATAGTAATTAATGATATTTTAAGTCCAAGTCATAACGTAGTATTTAATTATTTTAAGTACAATTATAATTCTTGAATCATTCAAATTAGGATGTTACGCCGTAAGTATTGAAGGTACCTCTTTTTTGATCAATCCATTGTCTTCTAAATTTTTCTCAAGCATAGCATTTTTTTTAAAAAATAAAATCGATTCAGATTTATATCATCAAAGTTTTTTGCAGCTTTAACCCTCAAAAAGAATATGGACTTTGAGTTTTTCTTCCGAAACTTCTCATCCGTTTCACCATTTAAATTGCAGTAACCTCTAACTTAAAAGTTCAAATCTAGATCAAAGCAAAAAGATCAGAAGATAAAGGCTCAACACGTTACTATTTATTTTGAAAGAAATAGATAAAAAAAGAGTTGGTATTGTGAAAAACTTAAAACTACTATGGGAGAGTTTTGACACAACGATTTATTCGTATATTGGTTTTATCACAGTACGTATATTTTGGTAAACAACCGACAGGCTACATGTTAGGTTCGACTAAATAACTTTTATGGGTTCAGAACTAGATAGATCCGTTTAATATCCATAGTTTGTCAACACGTGAAGTTAAAAATATTTAACTTTAACTTGTCTTTTGTAAACAAATTGAGTTATTAACAAGTTATTAAAGCGTTGATAATTATTTTATAGAAATATGTTTTTGCCAATGCCTTAGACAACCTCCTTCCTTCGCTATTTATGTATCAGTAAAAGTCAAATCTTTTAATTAATATTTCAGTGTAGGTACCATTTTCGGACATATTGCCATGCTTGGTTTTTGTTTAAATACCGATCTCAATTTCTGAATGAAGCTATTAGTTTAATTTGTATTTTAAAAGAATATCACCTTTTCTTTATTATTAATTTAATACATATTAGATTCTATTTTTTATTATTTTAGATAAAGACAATTTTATTTTTTACTTAGTAGTTAGTAACTAGGTTACGTAACGTATTAATTTAACTAGCCAAATTTTTGCTCAATATTGTATACACTCAACACCAAAGTCAATACCTATAGTAAAATATAATAACTTGTCAGTACAAAAAGCATAATAGAATAACACGACAATTTGTGTTTCATATGTCATTGAAATTTAATACATTGAATTACTTTCTCGCCTTCCTAGAAAACTGTTTAAACATTTAGGACACCATTTTTTCATACAGAATGAAACTATTGCCTTTCCATTTTGTGAACATGGTACTTCTTTGAACTGTTAATTTAAAACATTTTTAGTTCAACGGTTTTACAAATTTGTTCGCACACATAGTGTGTTTGCGCATAGACATGTTCATTATCACCTAACTCCCATACATGTTATATTCATTAAGTTTGCAAATATTAACTCTTCAAATTTCAGTTTATTTTTTTGCTAGACAGGGCCCTTAATTTAAATTAATACACTTTCTGTTTTTTCTAGAATCATTTATAATATATGAGTTTTATTATATAATTTTACCAAATTTATATAATGGCGTAGTGAAAATTTCGGAACTGTTATAAAGGCGCTATGTTAAACGTAAGTCAAAAACATAGTACGTAATTATTAAAAAAAAACTAACATCACAATATGACAGCATCCAGACCATTCTCTATACGAGTTCTAAGTCTCTTGTCATAAAATTCGTATTTTTTTTATCCTAATACGTGTTGCTAGGTTTGTTGTTACGAGTGTATTTGATTTCTAATTTTGATAAGGTTTATTATTTATATTTTAATTATTAAATTAAATTGATTTATTTTAATTGCGACTTAGACCGATAACTAAAATTGAATAAAGACGTTGTCTTGTCCTTTGTACTTAGAAAAATATTTTAGAATTGTTTAGTCTTTATCAACTATTTTACTTTGGTATTGTCATGAAATTAATTTGAATGCCGCTGTGAAATCAAATTTTACCAGCCTTCTTATATTCGAAAAATAGTATATCTTCGAAATGAATTCATTCCAAATTAATCACAGGAGACCCTGCTTATACATATTTTAATATATATCTCTCACATCTGCCTTCAAGTTCACATATTTATGTTAAATATATTTAACATAAATATGCGAGCTTGAAACATGCCTACTCACATTTACTTACTACGTTTTATTTATCTTTTTCATATTGTAGAGCACTTTCCATAATGTAAATATGTGAAACCGTAATACCAATTGCCACTAAAGCGTATGGCGTTGAAAGCATTAACTGTAAATGTATACATATTTCTATTCACTTCACACATATTTACGAGGCAACAAATAATGATTATCATTTTGTGTTGCCCCGTAAGATGATGACGCAGATTTCCCATTTTACTACTCTGGAAATAAAGGAAAAGTTTTGTAAATTAATCCAATAGCGTGTATTATACTCGTATAAAGTTCTGTATTTGTGTTACTGTAAAATAATATATTAACATGTAATGATTATCCTTAACATATTTTGAAGCAATTGTTGTTCTTTATAAAAGCTAGTTGTATATTTTCCCTAGCTATGCTGAGTAAAGACACTTATTAGAGTTACGTATTAGTTGCGTTATGTAAAGAATTATGTAACGTAATATATGGACATTATCGTCACAGCTCATAATTTTTTAAGAGTATTTAATGTTTTTATGATAGACACTTATGTGGGCAATCAAATTATACGAAAATATGTCTCCTGTTAATAATCACGTATCATATTAAGTGCTTAATATTGTTAATAATTCGGATTTATGCTGTTTACTTGATTTGTTACTTACATCCAAGACAAAAATCACATCACCTTTACTGTATCAAACTATGTACTTCGCAGTATTGACAAAATGTTTCAATTTAGTGTAATTGTTTTAATAATATATTTTTTTAGGTTTACAAAAGTTGGTTAAATATTTTGGAATAACCCTTTTTCTGAATGTTTCAAAACGTCAATTCTATTCAAGTATGACATCACTTACGATAATTCTTTGATCAAAATTACACTCATTATTTTTGGCAATAATCCCGTTCTGTGAAAAAATTTAAACTATACTTTTGAATTTTTCCGCTGAACTACTAGATACTTTTAACTTACAAATATATTTGTGCTAGGGCCAAAAATGTTCAATTTGAACGTAAATGTTGATTTTGATTGTAATTCTACATGTATTTAATTTACAACATGTGATGACAGATGTCGTGAATTGCTAATTTACATATTTTTTTAAAAAACTTATCGATTCATCGATTATGTAGTTACCACTAGCGATAAGTGATACATTTTATAAAATTAAAGTAATAATTTATTACTTTTCTCGAAAACGTATGCTTATTCCATATGTTGTCAATATCACAGCAGTTTTTACTGAAACTGTCAGCCAAAGCAGTTTGATTTTTTTCACATTTTCCCGGTATTATTTCCAATGCCATGGAATGTCTAATTTGTAATTAAAAAGTGTTTATCAATTAATTAAAGCAATTATACAACTGAAAAAAGTATAACAAATAGCTGGCAGTTGATCTACTGTGATATTAATAATTTTATTTATTAATCTTTTAGACTATTATTTATATTTCTTATATTAAATTTGAATGTAAAAGTGTGTTAAATTTTACTGACATCGTGTTAGTTTTAAGAAATGTTTATATGGTACTCATTGTGACGGTCCAGCGTGTGTTCCAAATCATTGATTTACAAAATTGAAATGTTACAGTTTTATTGTTGTTTCTAATTATTATATCTCGAATTATTGTTGAATTTACACTATCAAAAACGAATATCATAAAAAAAATATGTTCTTTGCATACATAATTTTCATTGAGTACACTACTTTCAAAGCTCTCTAACTGTTATAAATCATGATTGTGGTATATTGCATTTCAAAGTTACGATATTCAACTGTAAAGAATATTCCTATATGTATGAACACTACAATCCTATATTTAGTATCTTTTCATTTAAACTAATTTAACAGAGGTATTGATAAACTTTTGTAGAATCATTTTATTTCTATTACGTTATGAAGACTGCTACGTCTTTATTATACCTCAATAAGATTAGAATGAGTTAATGTCTTTGACATATATTATAATTATTGGAAATAAATGTGGCATTATTTTCTCAACCTTTTTCAAGATAATATATTAAAATTGTTTCTTCTATAATGCGGACTTTATTACCGTGATGTCCAAAAGTTCCACAGAATAAGAAATACTTCCTAAATTTTAAATGTACGCCGCCGAGTCAGCTATAATGCGCTAACGATGTTTTTCAGATAAAAAACAAAATGTAAGGTACCAACTTAGACATTATAATTTATTACAAATAGATGGTTAATATATATTTACAAATATATACTTTAGATTTTATCACTGTTGTTTTAATGTTTGAACCTTTATTAACACACACACTTTATATATATGTACTATGTACAAGAAAAAAACAATGTTTATCTGCATGTCTTTTAAAGGATCGTAAACTATGCATTTCATTGTCTGATTATCTTTAGCACAGTTATCGTGCATGAGATGATGAGGTTTCTTAGTTAGTATGTCCAATTTTCGACAGATGGCGCCACTTCTATTCCTATTAATTTCATATATTGCCGTGACAGTCCAGGCTGATTTGAATTGAAAAAAATACAGCGACCGAATGATATCTCAAGTTGTGGGTGACAACAATGTATGTAAATAGTGAAATTCATATCCGGCTAACATAATAAGTTAAAAACGAAAAAAAAAATAAACAATGTAAATATTTTTTTGTTAAATTCCATTCGGTCGACGTCGCAAAACACAGAATTCATTATTTCTAGTCATAAATATTGTGACAATTTTTTTTCAATATTATTGTATGGGATAATTACGTATATAGGAAAATTCTTTATTACCGATACTATTTCAGATGCTATGTTATCTTACACGGCAGTCAAAACTACAGCGTACAGTAGCTTGATGAATCCCTTCTTCATATTGGCATATCGGTTGATTTTGATAAGCTTGATAGATCATCGATGCTGTGCTCGATTGATCTCAGGTATGGAGGTTTAAGACAATAAATCGACATTGTACTTTGCTGCTGACGGTGTTCTTGCTGGTCTGGAAAGTCAAGTCGTTGTTGATATAAAGAATATTAAACAAAGACTTATGCAAAATAAAAAAAAAAACACTGTAACATAAAAATGACAAATTTTAAAATTGAAGTGTAAAATTTATTTAAAAAAAAAAACATTTTTTATTGCAACATTTTCTTTTAACTTAGTTTTCGATAAAGTGCAATTGTGGATCAATTAAAAAATATTTCTTATGTATTGGCACGAAAACTATATGTAATTAAGCTAAAACAATAATACAACATATAATAAGTATAAAATAATATTAATAACGTTTCAAGACGAAAGATGCTGGATGTTGGTCGCTTCTAGCCGGTCCTTTTAAAAATCTCTGGGGGTGGTCTATTTCGAACAGTTGACAACTTACGACTAAGATGATGATGTTTAAAAAACGCATTGCAGTCCACTGTGGGTACTTTCTCCATGACGTTGACATTTTGAGTTACCTGGCGAATAACACTGCTTTTATCAGTGGCGTACCTAGAACTTTTGCCGCCCGGGGCGATCTCCAATTTGCCGCCCTTTCTATTATAAGTCAATCAAATAGTGGTTTTTATAAATTAATATATAAATAAATTGTGTTAATTACACATAAATAAATTATTAAGTTATTTAATCAATATTAATTAATACACAGAGTAAATTTTTTTAAACATTTTTGTATGCTCTCGTAAATATATTTATATAATATCTACTCTTCTAGCTTTCATACTAGAAAAATTGTGTATAATGCTCTCAAAATTTATATTATTTGTAATTTCTTGTTCTATTGACAATATTGCAAGATTTTGTAGTCTTAATTGACTTATTGTAGAACGAAGATAATTTTTAGAAGCTTCTTTCGCAACTAGCGACACTGATTGAAATTGTTAAAAAATTCTTAACGAAATTACAATGTTGGGAACAGAATTTTCCAACCTATACTGCTGAATAAATTTTAGCAGATCAAGAGGGCCCTTCTCCCCGTTTTTCTAATGTTTTGCCTCTTTTTTTAGTGTAGGTACAGCCATAAAAACCTGGATCCTTTTTCTTTTAATATGGAACTGTTCTTGGTCAATGTCAATCAAATCATTTATTTGACATTCAAATTCTTCATTTAGTAGGTTACACGGTATTATACACGAATATTTTCTTACAAGGCCATGCAACTGATCAAAGTGTTCTTTTATTCCTTTATAATTCTGTCCATAGATGAAAACATTTCTCTTCGTACTTCTTCTTCTAAAGATAGCCCCACGTCTCCACGTCGAATTTTCCCCACTCATACTTTTTCTCCTCGACTCGACGCTTAGTCGATGTCTCTAACTCTTCACAAATCATTTTGGCTGCTATAACAGCGTTTTGTACTAGCGTATCTCTTTGTTCCATGAAATGTGTTTGCAAAAAATTTAGTTTTATATGGCATTGGTGGGCATTTAACCCTTTTACTTGTAGGTATTTTTGAGCGTCCTTAATTTCCAAAAGGACGGGTTCCCATAAATAAAGGTAACATAGAAAAGAAAAAGATTACATAGAATTGAGTAATATTCCAGCATCTGATCTCGTTTTACTATTTTCTTCTTCTAATAATCATAATAATCATTTATTATTCAAGAAAGATAAAATATAAAATGAATAAGTTGCTTTTTACAACTATAAGTAAATATAAAAAATGCCGCCCCAAGGTAAGTGCCGCCCGGTGCGGACCGCACCCACCGCCCCCCCCTAGGTACGCCACTGGCTTTTATGTATAGAATATTTTTAAACGCTTCAAAACGAATCGTCATCATCTCAATATCCCATCGTAGTTGATTCACAATAGTTTAGTTGATACAACAATTTACTCAAACTACTTAATTTACAAAAAAATACTCTCTTTTTCCGCAACAAATGTCAATGAACTGCCTCTTCTTTCTCGATTCTTCAAATTCAAGCAACTGCCCAAAAATTCGTTGTATAAGCAGTTGCTTTAAAAAGCGCCTCGTACGTAACAACTAATTGACGCCGATTAATCGATTTGTCAGAATTCAAGCTGGAATTGAACTCGTTACAAATCATTGAAAGAAAACATTCCCGACATAAAAAATAATCAAAATTTTTGACATAAATGTACACATGAAATATATATGTAATATTTACTTACAATAATAGATCATTCGTGTTAAGTCGCTTATGATCAACAGTTTTTTGTACGTTATCAGTGGCCTGGTATAATATTGTATCAATTGGCTACATAAATGAGTATCCTTTTAATTACCCAATAAGTAAAATATAACGTTACAATTCTGTATTTCTCTAGCTTTAATTATTTTTATTCCGATGGTGATCACAACTAAGTATTATTTTTTTATGATTTATCTTACATAGAAATATATATCATATGTAACATAAGTTGTTTTTCAATAAAAAAGGAATTATTCAATTATAATGAAAATAAGTTACGATATAATTCTATAGATTGGGAAAAAAGTCTAATTTTTTGATTACTGAATGTGTAAATAAAAATACTAGAAGTTAAAAAATTATTCACGCCATCTATGTATTACATATAAATTAAATACAGCTGTAAAAATAAAAGGTAAAGGATCAATAGAAGCAATAGTTCTAAGATTTAAATCTACATTTAAGCTACTTTTTTATTAACTTTGGAAAACTTGAATTCTGTTTAAATTTTCTACAATATAAAACGTTTTTCTTATACTTATCTTGGAAGTTTGTTATAAAAAACAACACACTAAATAGAATAATACTTTACGTGCATTTGGCAACATTTAAAATCATGATACACTTATAGATTATTTTCAGTGTTATAATACAAAACAGAATTTTGTTATTGTGAACTATTTCCTTTGTATTGAATCTAATAACTCAGTCAGCAAATTATGTTTGACTAGTTCAAAGACAAACGGTTACCTTTCGGTGTATTAGTAGTACTATAAATTATAAAGTCAATCGCCGAAGTATTTATAAAGTGCTAAAATGGGTGCTGTTCTTGGGCTTTGTTCTGCTGCACAGGTGATGTTTAATTCTAAGAAATAAAAGTTCTATTCGGATATTACGATTGATATTACGGAAATCATTTTGATTTGATGGCAATCAATCAATTCAAATTGAAAAAGTGAATATAGTGACGAGATGAGTGAGATTTTACGGTGAAAGTTTCCAATAATATCTTATCGATTTCTTCAGCTTGCGTGTTGCTGTGGCAGTGCAGCCTGCTCCTTGTGTTGCTCTGCGTGCCCATCATGTACCAATTCGACTTCAACCAGACTCATGTATACTATCATGTTGCTACTGATGATGATTGTTGCCTGTGTCACTCTGGCACCCGGATTACATGAACAATTAAAAAAGGTTAGTACGAAAACGATCGCAAGTTCTTTACAAACATTGATTTCATTTTAGTGGACGGCTGAGTCTTTCTAAAATTAGTTGTAGTTTCACTAATGCTTTTGTTTGTCAAACCAAGTGGCAAAGAGTGTTTGTTAATTAAAATATGGGATAATAAGTAGAAACAATGAACTAGACTCTAAACAAACTACAATGAGATTTAGTCCAGCTGTTTTATGCAGCAAGTTAAAAGATTATAAATAAGTAGTATATAAAATGAAACCCACATTTTGAATATCAATATTTCAAGAACCAACATATTTACAGCTTGTCAAATTGTATCTGCATGTAGTCAATATATTCAGGAATAAGGATATGATTATGTAGTCAACCCCTTGCCATTTTGTGAGGGGTGAATTATGTTCTAATGAATTTTTATGTTAAAATACAGAACTCCTCACAAGATTACTCTTGATTGTGGTGGTATGAAGTGTATAAACATTATTTTATAATTAACACTAGTAGCTATTTCAACAATGTACTCAATACATTAATTATCCAGTCCATCACAATATTGTACTTAATGGTGCCTGATATTTGGCAGTAATATTGTTAACAAGTTCATTAATACCTTGAAATAGATAGCATGTCTCATTAACATGGTAATTTTAAATTCATAAACAAATACCTGTCGCAGTAATTTTCTTAAATTATGGGTAGTTTTGTAGGCATCATAGAAATTTCAGAAAATACTTATAAACCATCTATAATAAGACATAATTTTTCCTTGTGTGTGCTAAAACTACCTACAAATATTCATGTAATGAAAATAGAACTTGCTATTGCTTGTTGAATTGTTTACCAATATTCCTCAAGTTCAGTGAGTTCTCAACAGAGTCCAATAATTAAATAAAGAGCGAACTTTTCAGCAAAGTGGTGTATGCTGTGGCATTATTTTGACAATGCAATAATTAAAGCTATTTGCACCATCCAAGTTATGTCTTTATAGAATAGAATAAAAGCATCTTGCTTTGATCATCACAATAGTTATGAGTCTAATAACAAGGGTAGGTACACACAAAGTAATAAAGTAAATTAGAAGATGTCAGACTTTTACAATTAGCAACACTGTGTTAATCAAAGAGGTGCTGACTCAGCATATCCTGCCAAGCGTTGAACAAAACACTGTGATGCTGTTCTCCATCAGGGCCATTTCGATCAGCATCTGCAGATCAACTGCAGTACATTGAATTTGAAATATTGTGTAGTTTTCTCCATTATGTTGTGTAATGTATATCATATAAAATATATAGCTTTTAAACATATTTGTATAAAAATCTGGGTATACTATGGGATTAGTATGTTTACTTTATTGTTTTCTAAAACATAAATGACCAAGATATATCAGATTATTTTACAGTAGAGGAGAGAATAACTCATAATTTTTTTGTAGGTACCATTTTGTGAGAATTCTACAGGACTGGTACCAGGAAATTTTAAAGTAGATTGTGATCAAGCAGTTGGGTATTTAGCAGTGTACAGGTAAGGTTCATGAAAAACAACAACTTTATATTTATTTTATATGTGATGTATGTTTTACTGACAAATATATTTCATTACAGAATTTGTTTTGCAACATTTCTATTCTTTATACTAATGGCACTTATTATGCTGGGTGTAAAATCATCTAAAGATCCAAGAGCTGGAATACAAAATGGGTAAACTTTATATATTTTAAAACACCTTTTTATTGGTTAATTTATTTTGTTTTCTTAAATATGGTGAATAATTAATATATTATTATATAATTAAAATGTGAAGGTAAAGGAAGATTATTTTTAATAAAATACTGTGACCGTATAACATATTGACAAAAAAAAAAAATTTCAATGGAAAGTTAGCTTTACAATGAATATTTTAAAGAGGGTAACAAAATAATCTCACTTTTCAGCTACTTAAAGTTGTTGCATGTAGAAGTGGTACAATAAGACTTATTTAAATATAAGCAACATGTAATTAAAGCATTATTTATTGGAATTTTCTGAAATAATTTGTTTCTTTTTTATAGATTCTGGGGCATAAAATATCTAGTAGTAATTGGAGGTATTATTGGAGCATTCTTTATTCCTGAAGGACAATTTGCTTCCACATGGATGGTGTTTGGTATGATTGGAGGTTTCTGTTTCATAATTATCCAGCTCATTTTGATTATTGATTTTGCACATACCTGGGCAGAAAAATGGGTTTGTAAGTATAGTCTTGAAGCATATTAATAATATTTAATTATTAAGAAATGATTTATTTAATAAAAAATAATAATTGTTTTTTCAGCTCAATATGAAGAATCACAGTCACGTGGATGGTATGCAGCGCTACTGTTGTCTATGCTGACATGTTTCACTCTCACATTAACAGGCATTGTTCTTCTTTATGTTTATTATACCAAGGTTTGTTATTATACAATTGTTAACTTTCACTACAATTTGTTCATAACACTATATAATACAATGTAACTTCATATTTTTGTGTGTAAATACGAAATTAACAATTCACAGTTGTGAAAAATATAATTTAAATTAATAATTTCATATGTCCTGAATATAAAATTTTAAACCAAAAGATTGACGCCTTGAAATGTTAATTCTTCTGATGTATTTTTAATGTAAAAGTATAGGGATTTGTTTGGCTTAGTGCTACAAGTTTGTGTCTACTTTATAGATTTTTCCTTCATAAATTATGGTCACCTAGATATTTCCATTACAAGAAACATTTTCCTACCCTGTTTAAAAAATCATTAATTATTTTATTTCAGCCCAGTGGATGTGACCTCTCCAAGTTTTTTATTTCTTTCAACTTGATACTTGTGGTAATCGCAAGTGCCATCTCCATACTTCCATCAGTACAAGAACATCAGCCACGGTCTGGTTTACTGCAATCCTCAGTTGTCTCACTCTATGTTATGTACCTAACTTGGTCTGCGCTATCCAACTCTTCAGGGGAATGCAATGCTAGTATCACTGAAAAGAATCAGGTATGCTTTAATAAAAAAATAAATTGTTTATTTTAATCTGGCAACCCAGATATATTGATTACAAATTATTACAGTGTCCATTTATATGTATAAAGATTTTTCAATTGACTTCAATACAATATCTAGTCTATTTATATAAATAATTAACTCATTTTTTATTTTAATACATAACTTATGTTGACCACTAGCATAAGTGAAGGTTTCTACGCATTTTAGAAAATCCACTTTTCTGTAATGTTCACTATGGTTATCCTAATAAAACAATCTTGTGTTTTACTAATTATTTACTGTATGTTATTATAATATGTTGTATTTAAATTGCTAAATTGGGAATGAAGGATGATGTATATTGGGTATGTATGTAATTAAGTAATTTAATTTTTTGGTTTGGCACTAACTTATTTATTTATGTATAGTTTATAAAATGTAGAATAATCAATCGTATTTTATTATTACAATTTAATAATTTTACTTAAATCACAAGTTGTGTCTGTATTCAATTTCTCTGTGACATTTTATTGCTTCATTTCTTCTATCCAACTGTAATAAAAACTCTTCTGATATATTTTATTTTCTTACAATATAACAAACAGCTGTGCTAAACTTGGTAATGCTAGTTTAAAATAGTACTCTGAATACTCTTGTATGTAAGATATGATTAATTGTTATAATTTCACAGATTTCGTTCGACAATCAGTCAATAATCGGACTTGTGATATGGGTGTGCAGCGTTCTTTATTCCAGTGTCCGTACCGCCTCTTCCTCATCTAAGATCACTATGTCTGAACATATATTAGCAAAAGACGGCAATGCAGGTGAATATATTAATATATAAACTCTTAAATATTTTAACCTATATTTATTTCATTTTATTGATTATGGAAAACTTACGGTTAGTGTATATTTTTTACACATTAACAATTGAGGCAGAAGGCCATTTAAAAATACACTATATATAATTTTATTATACATCATGCTATGGCAGAATTACTCCACCATGCATATGTGAATTTGTAGGTATTTTATATATTTTTCTAGGTGGATCTCAACATAATGCATGCAATTTGAAGTCTGAGTGTAAATTTTATTAATTTTATACATTTATACACCTATAATTTAAGTCTCATAATTGTTTTGACTACTGACTCCATGAGAGGCTTCAAAATTCAAAGCCTATGTATATTATATATATGCAGGTGATTATTAAATCCGCGTCTATAATAGGACAGGTCGAGACACCCCAGGAAATTAATTCGCAAAATTTGTATTGCTTTTCTTCGAATTATCGTCATACTAAAATTAAATAAATTTCATTAAGCTCGTGATGTTCGCATTTTTAATATAACTACAAACCAAACCTAACGTTCACCAAACTTTTTTCAACACCGTGTAATTTTTAAAGTAATTAGCGGGCTAACCAATACTTCTCTTATTTCTCTACTTCAGATTATCGTTATTATATGGAACAACCTTTGTCGTTGATTTAAAAATACATTTTACATAAAAAATTTAATGCTGTGAAATAGACGATAAAGCTGGGTCAATAGACAATTACACTTATATGATTACATTGACGTTGTTGGCGTATTGAACTACAATTTAACTAAGAATAGTAAATGATTACATATTTAGGAAGGTTGTATAAAAACTTATGTATATGTTGTAACACTGGTTTAAACGCCAAGAAAACTGTACAGATTTTTATTATTTTAACACTGAGTGATGAATTATTACTAATTTACTAATATAATGTGTATCCCTTGTAAACAACGCGGGACGGCCACGCGGCGTAAGGGCAAGGAGGTCTCATTGCTAATGAAGGTAATTTTTAAAATTGGTTTTCAAACACTTCATAAAAGTGAAGTAATTTTTTTTAATTCCTTTAAAATAGAAAAATGCAGTACTCAACCGCTAGCCAGGTGCAAATGTTACTAGTTGTAGTGCACAGACGACTTTGTTGAGACCGAAGGATACTAGATAGCAAAAAAAGTCTTATCTGGTCTTATTTATACTATTACTATTTATATATCTCTGGTCTTATTTATACTATTACTATTTATATATCTGGTCCTGTCAATTGCCTATGGACATATCAATTAGAACTCCCCGGGTGACAGATCTGCCCGAAATAATCTAGGCTACATTATATCGAATCACCTTAAATATACAGTTAAAAATCGCTTGTGGCAAATTTCATTTATCACTTGAAAAAATTCGTTCCCGACACTGACAGGCGCCAAGGTTTAATGAAAAATCTGCAAGTGAGGCCTACTATGTCCAGCGGTGAAATGATGATGATTATTATTTTTGGGTAAAACTGTTTTGTTTATAACTCATTAAATATTTGTTTATAGCTTACTTATTATGATTGCAAGTAATATTCTGCTAATATACGTCTCTTGAAAAAAATACATCTGTTTTACCTACTTAAATTAACACTAAAGAAAAAAAGGCAAATTTTTTTTATTATGAATAAATCCAAAATAGAACATATGGCCGTAACATAAATTCCTTTTATATTTGTAAAAAAATGGGGGGAATTATACATTATTTTACACATTTTCTGCTTGCGCCCCGCTAACGGATAAGGTCAAAAATTATTACGAAATCTTAAATGTCGCAAATTTGCAGGCCCCAATGCCCTTATTAAGCATTTCAAAGGAAGATTATAGCATATTTAAAAAAGTTATTTTCATTTTTATTGAAATGTACCGCATTTCAACATGCCTACTTATCTTATTCAAAACTTTTCTAATTTTTAAAAATCATAGAATTTATTATTTTGCTACAGATGATTATAGTATTATATGTAGAATTTATTCAAATTTTTTTAGTTGTTTACCTGAGGTTGTTCATAGATGAACTACGTATTATTTTTATTTGCGTATTATTAGAATGAACATAAAAGCTAATTGTCACAGGCCCAAGTATAAGTTTGTTTTGTCATTATGTGAAATTAGAATTCATTACAATGTAGAGTATTCAATAATTCATTCTTTCCATATTGATTATAAAGCTAGCTAACGATAGTCATTTATTTAATATTGCTTAATTTTTAGTGAAATATTAGTGATTATGACAAAATTGCTATTATATATATAATAGTTTACTTTAGTGTAACACCTTTAGATATGTTATTTTAGTTGAGTAAGCTTGTGAAACGTAAATCTAATAAGGACACATTTCGGACGCTCACTGAGCGCAGACTATGGTTCTATAGAAGGCGACGGCGGAGAGGCTGGTCGTGGTGAGGAAGCCAAGGTGGTCGATAACGAAGGCGACAGCGTGGCCTACTCATGGACGTTCTTCCATGTCGTCTTCGCGCTCGCAACTCTTTACGTTATGATGACGCTCACCAATTGGTATAAGTACGTAAATGACACGCTTACACTTTTACCTTTCTCTTGGCTTCGTACGATTAGTGCTACTGTTTTGTGGACAACTGTGTAGTTATTACAACACACTTCCATGTAATGATCTTAATTATTATGTGGCATATTTAAGAATTTTGTCTAACAAAATCTTATAAGAAAACCTCAGGAGGCGGTACATTTTTTTAGCTATTAACTTTAAATCAATGCTATTTAAATTGAACTTGCATCTTGTGCACAAATACAGTAATCCTACTCGTTGTCAAAGCTACAAGAAGATCATTAATAATCACTAGCATCGCCCTCTGTGCTCAGCCGCAGAAACTATCAACATTATTAACGACACAGATAGCTTGTAAAACTACGCTCCAGGGGTTGCAAAAAGCATATTTTACTATGATCCTTAATGAGTGTTATTAATTTAAATAATTATTACAGCCCTAGCTCGCAGCTATCAAAAGAAAATGTCGCCTCGATGTGGATCAAGATCACTTCATCTTGGCTTTGCGTGGGACTCTACATATGGACTCTCGTAGCGCCTGCAATCTTCCCAGACAGAGAATTCAACTGAATTCTACTAAATGTTTAAAGTTAAATATTAATGTAAGAATTATACATGCTATGTAATGGCATTTAACCATTCTCGTTTAATTCTTTATCTTACTATTGCTAGAAGCTTTCTATTCAGTATGTTAAGGCTATTGTTGTTGTTGCTACTTTTCAATCTTGTTAGTCGATACACTTTTAATATATAATGTAATAATTGCTATTAGAGCTTTAAAATAATACTACGTCAATTTAGAATATGTTTAAAATTAAATAAATAATTATTAACTAAATAATTATTTTATTTTTTACAGGATATAGGTCATAATCCACCTCAAGGAATATTTTTACAGGCTCGTTTTGTTTTTCTTATTTGCATGGACATTAAACACATATTTTTTTAAATAATCTGTCATCAATATACTTTAAAAATCAAATAAGATCAACAATTAGAATGAAACATGATAAAATAATTTTATTTATTTACACTTAAATTTATTAGATTTTCATCTTTCGTAACCTCATATTTGAGAAGCTTAGCGTAATTTTTCAACAAACTCCTCCAATAACATTTTATTTCTTTCGTTCTTAAGTTATCCCAAATATTTTGAAAGCCTAGGTCAGCGATTTCTTTAGACAATGAAGAGTTCTGTTCAAAATATTCAATGTACTTGGTAATATCATCTCCATTTGCTTTTGGACTTATAGGAACATAGTGCACCCAGGGTTTTAGTGATGGATAAAAAAATTCTAACCATTCTTCTCCCACATGAAATACTAAAGATTTACATAGAAATAAATGCTTAAAACGAAAGCTAGCTGCAACACCTCTGTAGTTAAAAAGATATTTGTATTTGCAGTGGTCTTCAAATGATACTTCAGAAGCAGGAGGAGCATATAGGGTGTCCTGAAATGAAAAAATTAGATAATTGATATTCAAAGATAACTTAAACACAGTCAAATAACTATACAAGTCAAAAGTATAGATATTTTGCAAACACATAATACATATATATATTATATGTGTTTGCAAAATAATTTAAAACATTTGGATAAACTTCAAACATTTTAATTGAGAAAGAATGAAAAAAACTAGGAAATAATAACATTAACAGACAGAATTTAAATTTGGAACAATTTAATGTTATAAATGTTTTGATGTATGATAATTTTTACAGCATAAATATTTTTAGTGTCAATACATTTTTGTTTCTGATGATATCAAAGAAACACTCCTATTGATTTTTATTGATTTGCAGAGATAATAGAAGTTCTTACTGCATCTGATTTCCATGCCTGATTTTTAGTGTACTGTGCATCTACAAGATCTGGTCTTGAACGTGATAACAGAACTAAAGTATCCCTTTCTTCACTAGTCCTTGACCCTCTAAAGAAAGCTTTGTTTACTTTCTTATCCCATGGCCACCTAGAAAATGATGTATAATATTCTGTTAGACATTTGTAATAATTTAATTAATTGATTCATTATTACATACTTATTAGCAGCTGCTGATATAGATAGTCGGTGTTTATCCCAACGACCTATTCCAGTTGGATACAATGATATAGCTGGTCCGCCTTCCCAAAAACTCCATGCAGGATACATTATATCATAATAGTCCTTAGTCTGCAACACATCAATAATCAAAATCATTAAAAAAAGATAATAGACAAGTGGATAATATACAGGGTGGGCCACGGATGCGTACGAATTTAAAATCGCTATAGCGTTGGAACGGGGTAAGGGAGAGGAGTGCGGGAGATGGGGATCTGTAGCTCGGTTCTCGGAAATTTTGTCGCGATGGAGCACTTCCCGGGTGAACAGCGTGCGTTCTGTGTTAAAAATTATTACAAAAATGCCGATTCGAGCGTTATTGTTCGTCGTTTATTTCGCTCTCACTAAGGATTGCATGACGTAAAACAGTGTCTGAGTGAAAGTTTGATTAGGGCGTGGGTCAGAAAGTTCGAGGCTACCGGTTCGACCCTCAATCAGAAACCTAAGGGGCCCAAAAGGACAACAAGGTCAGAGGAAAACATAAACAAAGTCGGAGCTTCCGTACTTCGCAATCCTGGGCAATCAACTCGCAAGCGATCAGCAGAGCTCTCTGTATCAAGAACGACTTTGCGTCGAATCTTGAAGAAAGATTTAAAATTGCACCCTTATAAACTTCAACTAGTGCAAGATTTGAAGCCGTGAAGGCAGTCTTAAAGGAGAAGTTCGCTGGAAAACTCGTTTCGCGCCGAGGTGACATTCCATGGCCACCTAGGAGTCCGGATTTAACCCCACTAGACTTTTTCCTGTGGGGTTACATGAAAAGTAGAGTCTACAGTAATAATCCGACCTCAATTGCCCAGTTGAAGGCCAATATCCACGGAGAAATGGCCGCAATTCCGCGCGCTATGTGCGAACGAGTTTTCGGCAATTTGAAGACGAGATTCGAAAAATGTTTGCAGCGGTATGGTGCGCATCTGGATGATGTTATTTTCAAAAAATTATTTTCCCAAATGTTAACTTTAATTTAAAAATAAATTTATTTTAGTATTACTTTTGTTTTGTTTTTTATGAATTTTTCAAATTCGCAAAACTCCGAGGCCCACCCTATACATGTAAATTATAACAAAAAACAATTTTCTTCGCTAATCTAAAATTACAATAAATTGTAATAGTAAACTAAATCTTAGTTTAAATTTTACAACTGGGAACTGTATTCATAAATATGAAGACTTATTGTTATTTAAAAAAAATGTTAACCTTACTAAAAGAAAATACTGGTGCTTTACTATGACCCCAAGCATGATTAATTTGTGGCCAGTCTCTTGTATTAATTGCAAGTTCCATGTTGGGTAATTTTGGTGCAAGTGCAATTAAGTAATGCTCCACTCCAGAACACCTTGAGGGGAAGGGACAGTCTTTTTGTCTGTATACATTCCCATTGATGATCTGCAAAAATTACTTGAAAATAATATTTTTAATTAAAGTAAAATATTTTGTACAAAACATTATTATCAACAGAGCTATAAAGCATCATAATTTTAAAGTGTAGAAGACTCATCACAAGGTCGTCCATATTATTGTATCAAATATACCAAACCCATCTATACACAATGTTGGCTACTTAATTCAAACAACTTTTACATTAGTTAAATTTTTTTTTGTGTTCCTTATTTCATCTGCGATCAGTCCCAGGACTATAAGCGGATTTGTTGAGTGGTTATAGCTTTGAAAGGGGTCTCCCCGGCGGGAGACACTCCTTGTTCACCATCGAGCGTCTAGTCTCTGGATGTCATGGCGTTTAAGACGTTTCCTGTACTGAATGCAAGTCAATTCGGAAGCCAAGTTATTTGGGTGTTCGTCTAGCCGATTTTTATAATTAGTCGATGACTGCTGGATCTCTTTCTTAACTGTTTTGATCTCCAGAGCTTCGTGGATTTCAGAGTTCGTGAGGAACCATGGAGCTTTTGTTATGGTACGCAGTATGCCATTTTGCAGCCTTTGTATGATGGTTATATTGGAGTTACAAGCGCTTCCCCAGAGTTGGATCCCGTACATCCACACAGGTTTGAGTATCAGTTTGTAGATAAGGAGCTTGTTGTCCACCGATAGCTTGCAGTTACGAGCCAACAGCCAGTACATAGACCGGAACCGTCATCTACTTTCTTGAGGCTTTCTTGTAGAATGTTTGAAGCAGTCTGGGGATTTTTGCTACTTGCCAACAGTGCAGTATTGTCAGCGAATGTAGCATTCATCACTTGTGATGTCTGTGGGAGGTCTGCTGTATACAGGGTCTATAGGATTGGGCCAAGAACGGAGCCCTGGGGTACTCCAGCCAAGATTTCATAGATATTTGATACGTCTCCACTTTCCCGTACCTGGAACATTTGATTCGACAAGTAGGTGTGTGGTAGAACTTTTTTGTTTTGGAGAGTAGGCCCTTATGCCACACTTTATCGAACGCCTGTTGGATGTCGAGAAACACAGCAGAGCAATACTCCTTAGCTTCGAGGGAATGTCATATCTTATCATAGACCCGATGTACCTGCTCTATAGTCGAGTGTTGATTCCTAAACCCAAATTGATGTTCAGGGATTACTTCATTTTCCTCTAGCAGTGGCAGTATTCTGTTCAGTAGAATTCTCTCAAACACTTTAGACAGGACAGGTAATAAACTTATGGGTCTGTATGAAGTAACATCATCTTGGGGTTTTCCAGGCTTGTGTATCATTGTGATGACTAATACCTTCCGCATTAGTTAAATTGAATGAAACATTATTAAAGTACAGAATTACAGAAAAAAGATTTTAGAATTTATGTGATGATTTATGAGATTATGTAAAATTATATTTGACTATGACTAATATTAGATTATTCATTCAGTTTGAAATACAAATGGGACCAATTCATTTAACTGCAAGTTTAACAAGAAGGAATATCATCAATAAAATCTAAAAATTTTGTATACCCATTTCAACATAACTTAAAATTTGTTTTTATAGTAAATGCTACACAAACAATTAAAAATTTACCTGATATTTGGTACCCTTTGTGCTGGCTATCTCAAACATTTCTTTAGTGATTCCCTCTTTAAAATGTGATAAATCTTGCTCAATAACACTTTCATGACATTTACATTTAGCTTTTTCACATGGATTATAGGTTTTGTTTGCGAGTTTTATTTTCTCATTAACATTTTTTGTCCATTCATTAATTTCTGTGGTAAATGAGGAACAATTACATATTGTTAAGAAAAACATTTATATTATTTTAAGAAATGTTATTATTTACATAAATTATTTCTTGACACATTCTGAAGATGTTTACTTTTTAATACTGTAGGTCAGGATCATATAGGACTACACCCCGCTTCAGAATTTTAGAAAAAAAAAATATTTAAAAGCACTATGTTTGATTTTATTTTTTAATCGCAGACCTGTTTCATAGCCTTGTACGGATTTATTAATAGTAAATAATCACGCGACATAAAATATATTGCATATTTATAAACAATAATGCCTCTCATCCGACAATACTAATGGATCGTAAATAAAATATTTGCTGCTGTTCACCATTACTACAAAAGTCGAATACTTCGTTTCCTGTAGTTACATCAATGATATGACAAGTATTGTATCTTTAGTTAGTTATTGTAAATACAAAAACAATAATATTCCATCAATACACAAAACACACCTTGAGAATATCTGTTTTTATTTTGTAAGCAATCTGATTTAGACACACAATGTTCTGAGGCATCATTATTGCCCAAGTAGACCAGTAAATAAAACAATAAGAAAAATAAATGCGTATTCTTATTTAACCCCACGAATGAACTACTCATGGTTTTAGTTATATATTTACAAACTGTCAGTTAAAGGTAACCGGAAACAGATGTCTAATTATCAAACATGGTTATGTTACTCGATAAACATCGATACTATGAAATGTTAATATTTTGTTTTCGATTTATGGAATCTGATGCTTTGGTTGTAGTAAATGTTTTCCAATATATTGATGATTTTTTTCAATATATTAACTAACAAATCATAAATTTGTTTACATGTAATCTAATCAAATAAAGTTCTTGCAGGTCTATCAAGATGTCTCATTTTAATTTTCCATAACTTTTTCAGGGTAAGCATGGGTTCTAAGTCTTATAGCGTACATTTAAATTTTCGCGATGTGCTCAGTTTTATACAGTTTCAATTACAAAAATGACTGAAAATACGTAACAATATCACGACATTCCCATAGACGTGACTGCATTCCTTGGCTTGCAATATTTTTATCTAGATCTTACCTTACGTATATTGGGTTTTTTTTTCAATGCATCGAGAACATAGATTATTTATTTTAATGGTTTATGTATTACAAAATCATTGGTGTTTATATTTAATTAACATCTTTACATAAAATTAATGGGCGATATTACAAGTATCAAGCGAATTAATGTATTCGTTTCTGTCATTGATAATGACAGTAATGTCGATAAATCATAAAAAAGATGAAAAATAGAAAATTAAACACATAACTGATTTTAAATAACTATCTTTTTACTTATTTACTTCGAGTAGATTTTATAAACATTTATTACGAGATGAAACCCATGATTTGACTGTAACTAAAATAAAATATGGTTAAAATAAATAAAAGACTTAAAGAATAATCATGTTTATATTGAAAAAAACATTTCCAGTTTTTACATATGGTCCGAAAAAAATCTGTTTTCTGTTTGGAGTATTGTTATTATAACAATAATAATAGCGCTAAACTTTACCAATATTTTTAAGTAAAGAAAACCAGTGTTTCGACATTTTACAAAGAAAATATATTATGCACATACGGCTATATTGAAAGAAACACAAAACTGAAGGACGGTATTATAAATTTTCGTATTTCGTCCTTTACCCCCAAAAACAAATATACGACTAAAATTTTATTCACACCTTCAGTTTCTTTGTTTGGATAATTGTCAAATCTCTGAATTTCATTGGTGTTTAGTGCATATTAATATATAGCACATAACAACACTCCGTTCATAACATTGCCTCCAAGCTTACGGTCTCTGATTTTCTTTCTTTTTTTGTTAAAAACATTATTGATATGTTTAAAAAATGTAAGTTATTGCATAGGGTAGTTCTGCGCTTTGTCCAATTACTGAGCAACGCAAATGGCAAGACGCAAACGAGACATTAAGAAACCACTACTACTGTCTATCTGCCATGGTTTAAAAAGAATTTTTGAATAGACTAATTCTTGTAAAACGATTTTTAAATCCTATATTTATGTAATTTTGAGTCTCTTTCTTTAGATACTCTTTATTACTAGATATGAAGTAAAGAATAAAGCAATAAACGCAATAGATATAATAAAAGTATAATCCTTTTAATTAGATTTACCATATTGACGCTGAGTACATCTGTCTTTCGGTGATATAATAAAATGAAATTTTAAAGATCAGTAAAATATTTAAATAAGAACAATATTCTAAATTAAACAAATGTTTAATATGTATTTTTTTATTCGTATACAATACGTTTGTGATGCATAGATAACATTTTGTAAAGCATTTATACACTCCAAATCACAAATGCGCACATAAATTCCTGCTTTTACATTATAAACATAAATTATTCGTATTGACAATTATTTATATTGATAGATATTATTTTGTTACTATTTTACACAAGGTTAAGTTTTAAAAAATTAAATTACTAAGATATTGTTAAACTTACTATACAATATTTTATCTAGTTTTATTATTATTGGTCTTGGCCTGGATTCTTGGCCCTTGCCAAGTTTTAAAAAGATAAAAATGAAAAGAAATAAAACATAATCAATAACTAATCTCTGCTATGGTAAGTAGCATAATAAAAAGTCTTTTGTAAGAATATGCAGTCTAATGCCTACATTGATGTTTCAAACATTTTACAAAACTTATATTTGTGCTAATTAGCAAAAAGAAAAAATGTCTTTTTATGATACAATGACTTGCAGAAGATAATCTCAAAATTATAAAATTATTTAAAAACTAATAAACTGTAATACTTCTTTTTGAGACGCCAAAAATGCGGGTATCGAATTGTATTAATCTATGTTTTTTAATATTTAAAATAATTAAAATAAATTGTGCTGAAGTGTATACTTGCAAAAAATTGATTTAGCTAAAAATACACGATGTTTTTTTTTTTTAAATATTGATGACTATTTCGACAATTTGCGTTCTAGTTGATCTGCGATAGCTTGAAGAAAGTCTTCAGTATGTAAGTACATGCCCTCCTTGGTGTTCGCCATGCCATGAATGCATATTACTAAGTCCTTTGTCATTTTGCCGCTATCGATGCACTCGACGCATGCCTAAATGACAATAAAAAAATATTTAGTTATTGAAAAGTCTATCAGTAGTAGTTATAATTATTTTCATATAAAAATATAATATAGCCAAATTTCTTGCACCACTTGTTAAACACGGTTACAATATCAACCGTTTTTGATACTTTACTAGCTTTATATTTTTTTCACACAAACAAAATCATATAAATATCCAACATATATGTCTATTTCACTTTTGCAGCTTCTGCGGAAATACGTCCAGAACCGTCATATGAAAGATAAACTCCTTTTTTATTTTATCTCTCTCAGACAAGTCCGAACTTTATTTGAGTAGTTTTGATTTTTTATTTTATGTTGTAATTGCAAGTATATAATTCACAGTTACATGAATTTTAAAATATTTATAATTACTATTATACTAATATAAGAACATTGTGTATTTAAGTAAATTTTATTTGTCTTTTTAGTACATCATAATAAATATTCTAAATTATCTTGAATAATGTACACATAGACAACCTACTACTTGATCTTCCTCTGTTTCCTCCTATGGCTGTAAGAAATTTCCTCAAGTGTTGAGCCCATTTTACTTTCTTATCTTCTTGTTTTTTTTTTCTGAGGTTACATGTACAATAAAGAGTATTAAATACACTCTATTAAACCACAAACAATAACAAGTGTTATAAGGAGATAAGTAGCCAATATGAAGCCAAGGAAACTTTTCATGTTTTTTTTTTCTATTTACCTCAAATCACAGTATTGTCCTACATGACCTTGTGTTACATAATTACGCAAATGGCATTAAAATTATCGTAAACAACCTAATTACGATTAACTTTGGCATGTAGGTAATCATTAATCATGTATGTCGGCCCAGATACGCCTGATAACTGGGTGCATACTGCATTAAATTATCAAGATTTGCGCATGCAACTTGCGACATATATCTGCTAAAACGATAAAAGTATAATACTCAAGCAAACGATTAAAGCAAATATTAAGCTAAGGCCGAATATTATATCTAAATTGATAAAGTTCCTAAATTGTTATGTAGGCAAGTAAAGTTATATTATTTACTAGCTGTCCCCTAGTCACTTTGCGTAGCCCATACTTCCGTTTGTGGGTGTAATTTCGTAAAATACATTTTTGGAAATTTTATCGAGCCAAAAAAATATCTGGCCAAGTTTTATAGTCATAAGCGTTTAGTTTGAAAAAATGCGTTTTGATATGAGCGCCAAATTCCGTTGCCGGTGAAATTTTACAAAATCTGTTCTTCGCTAAGTTCTACCGTAAACAAAGAAATGCCAAAGAGATATTCCTGCTATATTTGCAATCTCTAAGCGTAATCGTTCCAGAGCTGAGTCCATCCAGGGGTGGAAAAATCTATTTATACGAATATGTTTAAGCAATTCAAACTACACTGAGTGAGTTATTACCTCCTCCAAAGCTTGAGCGAATCGCTCAAGTTCGGGCGTGGCGTCGAGCTTGGCGCGGTGCATGAGGCCTCGGGTCCACGCGTAGATCGAAGCAACTGGGTTTGTGGATGTCGGCTTGCCCTGCTGGTGCATGCGGTAGTGGCGCGTCACCGTGCCGTGCGCCGCCTCGGACTCCACCGTGCGTCCGTCCGGACACATCAGCACTGACGTCATCATCCCCAGCGAACCATAACCCTATACAATTTGTTCGCTTTAATATTGCAGTGCATCATCTACGTCTCCTGGCTTAGCTGTTGTGTTTGAACAAAGACTTCCAAATTGTTACTGCGAACTTAATTTTGTAATCATTCCTAGATTTCATTGGATACGTAGCGTGTTACTATACTGTTAATAATTTGGAAACGAGGCTGTTAAAATCCTGTAAAAATGTTCACGAAGTCTATACTAGAGGCTATAAAAGATAAAACTCTGATAAGTTTTTGTTAAAAATTAAGTTTTAGTAAATAATTAAGGATAACATAAGAACCTGAGCGACGACATCGGACTGAACGTCGCCGTCGTAATTCTTGCAGGCCCACACGAAGCCACCCGAGCTCTTTATCGCCTGCGCCACCATGTCGTCTATCAGCCGGTGCTCGTACCATATTTTCGCTTCCTCAAACTGCTTCTTGTATGTACTTAATACACATAAACAAATAATATTTTATCCTCTTTTACCACATATACCATCAAGTCAAAAGTATACATAATGTATGGTTAAAGGTGTACAGGCTTTAAAAAGTTGAATGTACAGCTTATTTGCTGTCAATCAATGTATGATATAACTCTTTGCAAAAATCACTGGTTTCAGAAGTAATAAATACCATAAAGATAATATAGTAAAATAGTTTTACGATTATTTAAATAAATATTGTTTACTATTTCCCTACAGACTTTATACTCCTACAAATTATTACACTATCACATTCCAATAAAAAAATAATTAATGTAACATATTTCGAAGTATACTACCTTATGTAGTACCTTATATATGGTAACCGGCAAAAGTTTTTGAAGCTCTTTTCGAATAAATAAGCTATACATTATTCCCTTTAAAGCTTTTACACCTATAACCAAAAGCCCTTTGCAAGTATAGATTTCAATAACGAAGAACCCGTTTAAAGAACTGGAACATTGTTAATGCTTGACTTATACATTATATATTCTTATATAAAAAAGTCCCAATTTTCTTTTAAATTCATAAAAAAAAGCTTTAAACTTTACCTTTCGTAAATTTCCTGGAAGATGTCTTTGAAACGGCCATCGTATCGCTTTAATATGGTGTTCTTTGTTGAGAGGTAGAGCGGCCATTTTTTTTGTAAGGCAACCTAATGTAACAGTTACAACATGAATAATAACAACAAAATTAACTCATTAAGTGTAAGTAAGTGTACGTATTTATTTTTACTGCCTTTTAAATTTATTTTACTAAGTACATAGATTATAAATCTATAAAAGCAGAAAAGTGAAACTAATGCGTGTGTATCTTTTTCTCCATATTTCTGTAAGCGCACGAAACCTGGACACCTATGTCTGATAGACGCATTCGAGATGTGCTGTTAGCGCTAAATATTTATCCTGCACTTATTCTTCTATCCTCCAAAGAGCTTAAAATAGTGACAAACTATGCAGTTCCAGCTCGTATAATCTGGAGAAGCTAATAAATATCGACGATAAGAGGTGGAGAAGGGTCACTCGCTCGCTGGACTGAAGTAGTCCCAAAAGCGTGCAATTCCATCATGCACGGTTCCATAAAACTTTTCGAAAACAGTAGCCTGGAGAAAAAAGGTAGAGGAGACTAAAATGATTTACTACGACCCTCAGTGATGAAGAAACGACTAATTAGAGACAGCTTATCATAATTTGGTTTGTTGCTATTAAAATCTATTAAAACCGGTCAAAAAGGTTTTCTTTATTCTACAGTACACACGCTACATACATTATCATTAATATTATAAGAATATTGTGTTCTATAGACAATTGTAGGTCATGGGCATCACTCCTCTTTTTCTAGGATAACATGTATAGTAGCAAACAACTGGAATAATAGTCTGCTAAATCAATTCTTAGGGCTAGAGAAATATAAAACATAAGGTTTTCTGTTATTACAGACGATTTAATAATCCTGATCAGGATAGACCATGAAATAATGAAGGGATAACTGGCGAAGAGACTGGCACACCTCATACATAGCATTTAAAGAAATAAAAATATTGCATTACATAAATAAGAAAGTAATTAAAATTAAAAATTGGTAATCACCTGAAAACTAGAATGCGCAAAAGCTTGGATAGACTCATCAGTATTGTACATGCCCAGTGCAACTCCGGGTGATTTGAAGTCATATAGTAAATGTCTCTCTGATGTCCCATCCGCTTTAGTATAGACTAACTCGACCTGTTAAATAAAAAACGTTCATGTTTTTAAATTTTAAACGTGACAAATAAGAAACGTCATTAAAGAATCATTGCATTGCCCTACCTACTGTCGGTAGCCAAGATTCCAAAGAAAGCGTAGTATGGTAAAAGAAATTATATTTTAATTAGTACATTAAACGTAAACAATAAAAATTGTACAGAAAAACATTCACCTTTCCGGGATGCGGTACCACAAAGTCTTGTGCCTTGTATTGATCGCCGTGCGCGTGGCGACCGATCACGATGGCGTTAGTCCAGCCGGGCACCACGCGTGGAATGCTCTTACATAAGATGGGCTCGCGGAACACGGTGCCGCCGAGAATGTTACGAATCGTGCCATTGGGGCTCAGCCACATCTTCTTCAACTTAAACTCTAAACAATTAATATTTGATATTACACCTAGTACAATGGCGTTGGCGTTCACAATAAGAACAATCTGAAGTGCTGCAACGATTACTACAAGTAGGCACGTGTGTAAATTTTATAAAAATATTACGTACAGGTATATATACCATTGTGATAAAAAAGCGACGTGAATTTGTCATTTAAAACTCAAAAAATTAGAAAAATTAGGAAGCCAGGTACATTTTTCTTCTTAGGATCGTAGGACTGTCTATAACATTTGCTAAGCGAGTTCGTCAAAAGTTGGAATATCCTTTGGCACAGCTCAAACCATTTTGAAGGACGTTTTGTATCTCTAACGCGTCAAGTCTCGATTGGTGCCAAAATCGCTCAATGTTTTGGAAAAAAGGCGTCAAAACCCTACTCATACAAAGATATACTATAATATGGTAGTTGCGGCTTTCCGCAACTACCGTATTTAACTGATTTGGCTCCGTGTGACTTCTGGCTATTTAGAATAATCAAAAAGACAATGCGGGGACGCAGTTTTGACTCAACTGAAAAGATAAAAACCGAATCAAAGAAGGTCTTTAAGGTTATACCGGTAAAAGATTATTTCGACTGTTTGGAGGATTGGAACCAGCGTTGACAAAAAAAGTACGTTTTTTCCGACGGAGATTACATAGAAATTGATTTAATTATTTTTCCATTAAGAATTTCCATTTTATTAACAAATTCACCTTACTTTTAAAGGAAAGTATTACATAAATACTATACCTATTATCTGTAAACACATACTTAAATAAGTGAGAGATATACACATAAATTACACATACACATTTCATCACCACCGATAGACGCCCACTACAAGGCATAGGTCTCCCAAAAATTTCGTCACAATGACCGGTCTCGCCCTGGCCGCATCCAGCCACCATGTCTACGGGTCATCTAGTGAGGGACTACACAAACCTACACACATACTACTAAACAATATACAATTAGCGTGAAGTCACGACCATTCTTTCGCTAACAGGTCTCGAACCTTCTTTTTCGAGAAGTTTAATCCAAAGTAGAAGAAAAGCTTTGGACAGGAAATGAACAGTAAAAGATTATTTGACGGGTAAACTGTGGATTACTGCGTAGAAAATTATCATAAATCACCTTCAACTCTCTGCTCGTCTGGAGTAATCGTGGCGCACTTGATACCCACGTTGTGCTTAAGAATTGCATGCGCGGCGTCAATGGTCACCTGGTCGTTCGTAGCGTCGCGGTGAGGCAGACCCAAGTCATAGTATAAACAATCCAACTACGAAACAAAACATTTATCATTAATTTATTCACATTGTTATTATCTACTTTGAATTATTTGTGTAATTATTGGTGTCATCTGAGATGATGAGACCAATTTGAGAGAATCTACCATTAAATAGAGCTCCCCTGTTTTAGTGTCTAACTTAAAATACATAGCCAAGTTCCAAACGCATCGTAATCTGAAAAGAGTTCTCTTTTACAATCGATTCCGTTTATCAGTTAATAATGGTAACATGCCAAACGCAAGGCGGCAGAGGCAGTATTTGTATTGTAATACATTTTTCATTAAATTTACTGAAGTATATTTTCTAATTCTCAGAATAATAATTACTTAAACACAAAAAAGCGCGATCGGATGCGAGATCATTATATCTTTCCGAACTTTGGTCTTAAGTCCATTTGTAGCCCGTAGTGGTACTGTATAATTCACACAATGCATGCTTATCTGTCGCAAATTGAACTCGCGACCTACATTTGTACGTCACAGTTCTTCACCACAACCAATGCTCATTAACTTTGTTAATACTTTTTAAAAACTTATATTCTTGCTCAAGAAAATATTTTCGTCACAGGAACAGTTTACCAGTGTATATAAATAACTGTGATGAATTGTTTAGTGTTCATTTAGTGTAATTATAGAAATAGGTCGCGTTAGGAAATAATAAAAACTTAATTGTTTTTTGTGAACTGTTTAAGTTATTCATATATTTATTAAACGGATCCTTTGACGCTGTCTTAAGACATAGTAAACAAAATAATCAACAAATTATCGGAGTATCTAAAAGATTCAGGCGTTACATTGCGGAAGTCCATCCTAAGTAAGAAAAGGTCTAATATATAGCTTTCCAATACCAACGTGTCTTATTATTTCTAACCGTTCCAACACGTCCAGACGTAATCCTTTGTTACAGGTATGCAGCACGTCATAGGAATGACCGTCTGGCAAACTACGTCCCGACTCTAATAAATGTTTAGCTATATATTAGTCCTTTTCTTAAACGTCATTACTCCTTCAACATCTGTATGATTCCAAAAAAACCTAGCAACGCTATTTTTTTGTTTCAACGTTATTTATATCCTTATAGTTCGAAGTTTAAATATTTTTTTTAAAGCCGAGTATACATCATTTACAATCGACGACATAAGTAGTCTTTACCGTTAACTAGTGCAATTAAAACAAGTTTGCAACCAGACTGGCTTTTAGAAAATGCATTCGCTTGTATATAGAAGGCGAAATATAATTTAATCCGGTTTTTACAAGTTTGCGGTTGATCGGTATAACAGTAAAAGTATATTTTTTGGTGAAAAGTCACCGTTGCCTTACTGGCAACTGCAGGTTCTGAGAGAATAAAGGTCAAAGCAGACACTTAGCTCAGATTTCCTTTTAGGCAAGGCTCAAGGGCTTCGGGCTCGAATTTTCTACAACACGAAGTGGGAATGTTTGATTTCAGAGATGGTGTCACATGATCTTGAAACTTGTTACGAACTGTGGCATTGAGTTCTAATGTGTCTGTATCTACTGGAGTTTTCTAATGTGTCTATAAAAGTATTCGGTGTTCAAAGCAACTATACATATATGTTTGTAATCTTAAGATTTATTGACTAATAGGTAGCTTTGCTTTCACGAAAATATAAAAATTTAAGTGCTAGTGTTCCAATAAATTATATTTTGAAGGTATTATAAAAAAGCGAAAACACCTGAGCACACAAGAAATTATGTGCTATAAAGGAACCCTTGAAGTCGTCAATATTAGTTAACGATCGACGTAGCTGAGACACATGCCAACGTAATAAAAAGGAAAAAAAACTGCTGAGGAATGGTTAGCGTATGAAATCCTGTTATGATGCGATAGCGTGATCAGCTTTCGGAATGTTCAAGGAGAGCTCGTAAATTCAATAACATCATGATAACCGCTTGTAACTAAATTCTTATCAGTTGCATATAAACTCATTTATGTGAGTACGTACGCGAAAGTAGATTCTCAATCGGAGTTCGAATTATCTGTGACCTATGTACACTGTCAGTGTAATTTTAATGAATAAACAATTGATAATCTAGTCTTGCAACAATTATTAAACCAAAATAACCAGTTTAAATATATAACAAAATAATAAAACTACGAGAGATAAATCGCCCACCCACCTATTTTAGCTACAAGAACTCAAGGACATATTAAGTAGATAAAATTTTACGTGTTAACAAAAAAAAGTTATTTAAATAAAAGTAAAAATCAGATAGATTTAAAAAAAAATTAACACTGTAGTGTGGCGACAACGAAATGTTACTATAACTACCATGAAATATTCCTATAATATTTGTTAGGTATAAACTGTATGTGCAGTGTTTACAAAGTGATAATACACTGCACGCCAGTCTAAACATCTATTAAGCCTTTACGTAGCGATAAAAACAATATTTGTAAATAGCAAGTTAAGAATTGCTACAGTGTATTTAAACAAGTGAAATATATATAAAACATCTACAATACTGAAAGTCAATAACCCTGCTGATAGCGGCTTAAAATGCTACAGAACAACTATCAGCTACAAAACCAGTTTTCGTGTGGGAGTGTCGTTGAGAATTTCAAGTTGAAATTTCAACTCAAGTATTTTTAAATCCTTTAAAATTTTTGAGACGATTAAAACGTTGCTGCACTTTTAAATGATAGTTCTATTCTTCGAATCTACAAAGACTGGTCTAGTCGCTTTATTTATACTAACTAGATTTATATTTATGTATATTAAGTTGTTGGTTACTAAATGTTACCAAAATTTCTTATATACTTATGTATAAAGTAAAATGTTGTAACCGTCATCCTATTTTCTTTTGAAAGCAACATTTATTATAAATGTAAATACTTTTATACAAATATTTTTCAAGCAAATTTAATGTATGTAAATTTATTCAGACAAGTCGCAATAGACAAGTGACATAAGCAACACAATATTAAATGCCGCGCTAAATACTGGTTTCTAATCACATTTATATTATGTAAATATCTCCTAGGTTATAACAAATAAGCTAAGTATATTTTATGGGTACAATAACAGACGCGTATGCATCAAGATTATCGATGTCGGTATCAAAACTCAATATTCTGCACCACACCTAAATAATTAAATTAAAAACTTCGATGATCAATACCGATTAGATATATTTCTCTGCAATTAATTATTGGATTTAGATTAACACATGTATACACTTGATAAAAATTAAAATACCCGCAGTTATTGTTGTTATCAAGTGTACATTTTTGTATTTTAAATATGCATATAAAAAGATATACCGGCCGTCCCTACAGTCTATGTCATTATCTCTGCACCCCAGATAAGAATATGTGACACGGTTACAATTTATTTTAACTGCATATCGTGGTGGCAGCGATAAATGAGTAAATAAGGATTCATTTCACAAACAGATGTCTTTGATTAGCTTATGAAAAAAAAATAGTTGAACTATGAACGTGTATACATAATTTTAAAATGTTACTAGTTCTCACAAAAATATTAGAGTTAACATTTATAGGCAGACCAATGTAAACTATTTAATATAGAATAAAAATGATCTTTCATATATAAGCCGGATAGCAACGTGAAGCCAATTTTCTTGTCTAATGTAAATATACACTTTAGCTTCTGGAATTGTTGTATATAGAACTCTGCTTTCACTATCGTAGCAAGCTTGGAAACATTCTTTTTTAGCGATTAGTAGTCAAGGTTACCTAAGTGACATTAATAGTTTCTGAGGATTGAAGGCGCGAAGGCTTATTTCAACTGAAGCCTAATTTCTTTAATGACTGAGCGCAAAACCCTTGACATAGGACTTGTACGAATGGCGGTTTGTCACTTGAAACGTGAAACTACTGCTCTATCTGTATTGCTATTATCGAATTATTGAGAGGTTCCGTTTGCCAGGCTCAAATTTCGTTCAATGTAATTTAAAACATAGCAAAGTTACCTAGCAAAGCATATGACAAAACATTCAGCCAAATAAAAGAAAGAAATGGTTTAACAATAAACAAACATTAATTGATAATAAACAAATTAAGTTCAACTCCACCGCAAAAATATTATTACAAAAACCTTTTTTTTTTTCAAAAATCAGTAATAATGTTGAACATTTGCACTCTTCATTTCTGCATTCGTTAATCTATCTTTTTTAAAAAAAGACGCGCCTTTTTCAATCTTAGCTTTTAAGTAAATTTATCATCTACTTTATATGAGTTAAGCCAGAAAAATAGGTAAATGTGCTTTATTTTGAATTAATTTAGAATAGAACGAATTGTTCCAAGTGACCAATTTCATTATGATTGTAAGAAACTTGGCTAATATTACAATCAAGTGGCAATTTCGCGCTCAATTAATAGGGAAAAGTATCATCGACACTAGTCAAACAATTAAGTTCATTACTTTAATGAATTCACAAATTGAAACATTTATATGGCACAGTGGTACTGTTTAATGTTAGACTAGTCTTTGGAATAGTAGTAGCTTTGTAGACATGAAGTCTCAGCTTTTTTTAAATTATAGTACTGTTACATCTAAGAAACATCTACCAACCACCCCATTACAATATCCCCTAAATACCCTAAATGTAAATTGAACAGACATCTATAAACAAGAGCAATCCTTACAGACCATGCTCCCACATTATTATTTATAATAGTATGCTTATGAAGTATGAATTATTTTTAATTAACTTAGCATATGAAGTATGAATATTCATTCATACTTCATATGCTAAGCATACTGGTGAGTTTTAAATTGCTAATAATTACCACAATCCTAAATGGTATATTTAGGATTGTAGTAGTACATTGAGAATAATAAATTGGTTGATTATTAATTTGCTAACATGTATGTACTATCATAAATTATTAAGCTCGGCCACTTTCTTTACTTTAGACAAAGCTCATGAACTATCCACAAAAAATAAAACATTAAGCCGCGGAAAACATTTTTTTTAAAATTCAAGGATAGAATCTAATAAAATTATATATAAATACAAATAAATCTTGTTCATTGTAGATAAAAAAAAACTACAATATTGACCAAAAATGACATCCACAGTTTTATAGATAAAAATCTTTTAATACACTGAACAGTGAATCAGAATGACAATAACCTAATATTAACATGTGTTTTTCAATCTATAAACATTTCTATCACTATCAATAAATATAAGAATTATTATAGTATAACTTATGAACATTGTAGTCTTGATAAAAAATTGGTAAATATTTTGACCTCTAAATGTTTAATGTAATTGTTAACTCATCTCTATAAATAATTTGTTAGTTGTTAATTTAAAACATTTTATTATATATATATATATATATATATATATATATATATATATATATATATATATATATATATATATATATATATATATATATATATATATATATATATATATATATATATATATATTAAAATGTTATGATATATAATAAACTGTTATTGATTTAACCATTGCCTATGCATTTTAAATAACATATCAATAATTTTAAGGGCACAAATAAATACTGAAATTTACCTTAACATAAGGAAATATTAGCTTTTCTTTAATTTTTTCCCAGATAATCCGTGTCATTTCATCACCATCCATCTCAACAACTGGCTTTGAGGCCACAACCCGCTTTGCTGTACCATCTTCAAAAAATATTTGTAATTGTAATAATTGTGTTGTATTAAAAATTGATAGTTCATTAAATAAAATAAGATGAATATAATTTAACATACAAATATGGGAATGTTCAGAAAAAAATAACATTAGTAAATCAAGTAAGCAATTGCTATGTACTTTGTAACACAATTTCAAATAATCCTTTTACATTTATTTAAAAAATTTAATAAAATTATTTGACTCAACAAATATATAACACTAGTAATCATTTTCTTATTATGTATGTGTGGAAACAAATTCAAAACATTGTGTTTTCAGTTGAAAGATAAATTGACAACAATTGGCAATCAACATTCATTAGCATTCATTTACTGTACTATTTATACTTCATATTGTGTTGGAATTGATGGTTCTTTTTCAAACGTTTATCTTTAAATTTAGTATCACTTTTGAAAGAATAAAAACATTTGAACATTCACATTTATAATGTGAAAGTTTTAATTAATCTGTGAGGTAAGTAACAAGAAATACATTTATTTTCGATATGAAGCTCTAAAATGCGTAATAATTTATGGACTTTTACACATGGTGGCTATCTCACTATTGAAAATATTATATATATCGAAATAAATTTCCTTTATTACTATTCATTAGTAAAGTTTTTTTTATTACATAGAAACTATTTCAATAGGTTTTTAAAGTTTAATTAAATATGCGAAAATAAAAGTAATTATTATTCATTTCAGTAAATATGTTTTATCTTTGCAATAAACTGTTTTTAGTATTATATGCAATACTTACAATTTCGAACAGAATATTCTGTGATACATTGGAGAAGTCGCTTGCCACTTTTACTAGCCATATTTTAATTAAAACTCTCGTAATGAAACTGAAACAAAAGAAAAAATTACACTAAGTATTTTTTGTAACGACATGGAAATATGTAGAATAACTGTGGCACATGTTTTATTACTTATATAAAAGAAATGAAGAGTAGACATTGTAACAAGTAGTTAAACAGATGATTAAGCCCTGTTAATATTTTCATGAAAATCTAAAATAAATTAAATATTTGTTCTTTATTTGGATACATTTCAACAACACGTCAAAATTTAATAAATGAATTTAAATTTATTATGTATTAAAAATTTAATTTACATTAAGAAAGTCCGCAGAACTCGATGTGAATCTTCAAAATGACTGGTTGTCTGGTTATGAAAGATGATAATAATATCTTTAAAAGAGTAAGTTTTAGGATGAGCTGTATACGTGTACACAAGAACGCTCGCGAAGTGACGCTACACTTCGCTGTTTATTCTGTGGCTTGGGGGAGTGCAATGCGACTGAATGAGGCCGGCCGGCTGCCTGGCGCTCCGAGCGCTCTGTTGAGAGTTGCGTGCATGAGAAAAAATTCGTTGCTTTCATTGTATACGCCTGGACACAAGTGTTGTGGACACACCGTAGCATTAAAGAAGAATAATCAGTCGTGGATTGATTAACAGTTTAGTTTTATTTAAATAAATAACGGATGATATTTACAAGACCTGCGTAAAAGGTAAAGTAGCTTTTGAGATTATTGTTGTTAAAGCATGCTGCCTGACTAATTTATACAGAATTATAATATAACTTTGTTAATATCATGTCCGTATTTTGTACGCAATCAAATTTTTTATAGTACAAAATTCAAAAAGATAGGTCCTTGTATATTTCTGCTATAATCGTACACATAAACAATATGAGTAAAAATTAGCCATACGTGAACTTTTAAAACTTGCTTCTGTTAAAGTATTCGTTGTAGGTTACTGACCTTTATTGGTATACGGTTTGATAACTATTTTTTTAAGAATAATTATATTTATTTTTTGTATTAATTATTAATGCGTTAATCGCCGATGTACCTTGCTCTGTATTAAGTTAATTTGTAATAAATTAACTTAACAAAATTCTATGAAACTGGATGTTTAAACAATCTTATCAAATTACTGTTGTAAACTAGTCTCGGAAGGGGCATTTTGAAACTGTCTCGATCTATTTATGTATTCGTAACATTTTTTGGAATGAATTAATTTGGGTTAACACTGTCATAATGCTGTTTGTAATAAGTTTTAGTCTAAATTAGTTATGCATATGTATAAATAAATTACCCAAAAATTTAGGGGATATTAGTGCACATAATTTTTAAAACTTTAGGAGTTCGACAATGAAAGATAGTTTGCCAATGACAGGTATATATTTGAACATACAGTACAAGGTACCTACTAATTTATAAAGATACTCGTACGCCAAAATGTTAACACGTATGTTGTGAGAGCCTAATAAACGTTCACATTGATTCTTCTTAACAAAAATCGTTGTAGTATTGGTACCGCCCAGAATTCTTAAAAGATTATATGCTATATATATATATATATATATAGCATATATATATATATATATATAAACATAACAATTTTTTTTTGTAGATGTATTGAACAATTCCATCGATGCTATATACCATGTACACATATTTTAGACGTAGAAGCCGTACATTTAAAGATCTATGGTGTCGTCAAACTGATTTTGTTATACATAGCATTCACTAATGCAAAAATTAAATATCACTAGCACTATAATTAAAACTTAACTATTTTCCTTATCTTTCAAGCAGGAGTAACCATATTCAGTAATTATTTACAATACAGTTAATGAAACATAGTATCACTTGCGAAAATGCGTCATTTTTAAAATGGCTGAAATTATCCTTATGAGAGAAACATTTTCGGTACCAATTGTTAGTGTATTATTATTATTGTTCTTTTCTATAAGTTTCAACCTAAGCCAGCAATAATGTGGTTATGATTATACGAAAGTTTTAAAATTTTGTGGCCTTGATGCTTACAGCAAAGAATGAGTTAGATGTTCTAAATTTATATAAAAAGATAAACACAACGATATTCATTTAATAAAGCTGAAACAAAATTTAAAACACCAATGCCATCATTTATTTACTTTTATAACTAAAATAAAAAAATTGTGTATGTTATACATTAAACACAAAACAGATAATATATAGAGATTTAATTAATAAGCAGATAACGAATCGGGAATTCAGTAATTCTAGTTGATGTGTATTAATTAGCTTGTTATATATTTGTTATTTTTTAACTGTGATCCCACCAAGTCGACCGCAATAACGACTTATTATTTAAGTTTATGGTTCCAGTGTTTGGTATAACTTTCGATAATATTTACATTTAATATCTATTTTCCTTTATTCAAGTACTCTGCTACGTATTGTTATCAAAAATTATCAGTAATTATTTTCTTACACGATATCATTTATATGGCCCAAATATTTATAACATACAGAAAATCGTACGGAACTACACATCCGTTTAATAGATTCAAGACAAATTTTAATTGATATTTTGACTAGTAACAATAGATCTTTTTGTAGATTTTTTGAGAAGGCCTTTGTTGTTTTTCTTTTTTTGTTGTTTCGTGGTATAAAAAGTAACGCTGTGGGTTATTATTACGACCAGCCAATAACATCGGTGCCAAGCCGATTTATAAAGGAAAAGTGTTTTAAGCAACTGACATGCAGAATGCATGCATTTTGAGCCATGACGTGGTAGCGACGTAATCTAAGTGCCTTATTGCTATTAGCAATGTTATGTATTAGTTGTAATGAATAATTATATCTTTTCAAACAATTATCTGAAAATTATGAAATATTATTTACTTTCATTTGTTGGTTTAATAATAATATATCATGAGTATTAATTTTTTATAAAGACATGTATTGTCTACTCGTTGGCATATCTAGCTTTTTTAAAGTTTTAAGTAACAGCCTACCTGCCTTGCCAAGCATTTAGTTTGTGTAGGCTATTAATTCCCAAAGTGATCCACGTGGATTCCCTGAGGTTCGCGAAAGACTCGACATGGGTCTAATTAGTCGTGCCAAAAAATGTTTCTCGATTGTTATTTGTGCGGGGTCCAGGAAAATTTATCTGCCGTCGATGGTGAAGAGCTGAAACGTTGGCTTTACTTCGAAGAAGTTCAGCAACTGTTACAAATAAAACGCAGTGCTCCCTTTCTCTTTGTAAAAACTATTAATTCGTGGTTGGAGCTGCAACACAAATTTACATAGCTTGAACTTATCTTCACATTTTTGGTCGAGATTAGAGAATATGTCAGAAATGTAGCTGCAAGTAATCCACCGAAAGCAGCCAAAAATTGGAAGTGGTCTATGAGGGAAAAAAAGCCTGTAACCTCTATTTTAGACGGACGGCAATGGAATGGCTGGTAGCGAGTTATTCTAAAGAAGGCTTAGGCTTGGGTAGTCATATTTAGAATTCCAATTCGAGAGTTGTATTTATTAAATTATGTGTTTAATTCTGTAGTTATTACACAGTTTGAACACCAAAATGTGTGGCTGCGTAAGAGTACTTGGAATATGCAAGACAAAACTACCTAGGTCATGGCATCGAAGACTTTTTAGTTCATCTACACCACCTCCACCACTGGGCGTACCTTACACAAAATTATCCATTGGAGTACCCAAAGAAATATGGCAAGAAGAACGGAGGTATATACCAATCTAATATAATTTTACTTCTGTATGTTACGATTGCAATGAAAACAAAATACTACATTTCCAGAGTTGCTATAGTCCCAGCAGTGGTAAGCAAACTAGTAAAAAAAGGATTTAGCGTAAACGTTGAAGAGAATGCGGGTTTTTCAGCAAATTTCCCTAACAAATCATATGAAGAAGCAGGTGCTAAAATTACTAGCGTAAAGGCAACCTATCAGTCAAGTAATTATCTTTTTATATTATTAAAATATATTTATGTTGTGAGTATTAAAAGCTTCAATACCTTCTATACTTTTTTAGATATAATTCTCAAAGTCCGTCCATTGATAGAGAATGAAGTACAAAACGTAAATGACCAAAGTTCCATCATATCGTTCTTATATCCTGCACAAAACCAGGAACTGATAAAGAAATTAGCAGCTAAAAAGGTCAATGCGTTTGGTAAGTGTTATTTTATTGTCTTATAAAATCATTTACTATTTTTCATATTAATTAATTAGTTTTAATTTTTAGCTATGGACTGCATACCTCGTATTAGTCGCGCGCAAGCATTCGATGCATTAAGCTCCATGGCTAACGTTGCGGGATACCGAGCAGTTATTGAAGCCGCTGCACATTTCCCACGTTTCTTCTCAGGTAATATTTTTTTTAGCTTGTCACACTCTGCCTTCTTTGAATACGCAGGTAGTCCTTCCAAAAATACCAAGGCTAAATTTTTTGTAACAGCAAAATCAAAGTTTTTGTCATATTTAACAAAAACCTACTGATATTTTAAACGAAAAGGACGTTAAATTTTTTGTTATAAAATCGGCATTCATTTTTTTAACACATTTTGCCCACACGGGTAAACCAGCCAGCGGATGTTTACAATGACACCCTTCCCATTAAAATGCAGTGTATATTTTTTGTGACCATCCGTCACTGATGCCCTATTGAAATTTACTAATTCCACCGGTTTGAGAGGCGGATGGTTCATTGTCTTAACATCGTTTTTAGTAGCAAAGCTCGATGGGTCCCACAGGAACCTCGCCTCGGGCCGCTACATAATACTTTATTACTTGAGTGGTCGACATACTATTGCTTAAAATATTGATGGAGTTTCTTCCCTCACCTTTATTCTGGGTGCTAAAGCTTTCCAAAGTTGTAGCAATCTGCTTTATAAACTGCTAACTCCGATAACCCGATTATAGGAACCGATTGAGCAGTGGTTAGGTAACTCGGAGGACTTTGTAGCAAGTCACTTCAGCATCCTGAACGACCCAAGACTGGCCCTCGGCAGTCACCCAATCAGATAAGATGTGTATAAAATAACGGTCACCAAGTCTCTTCAGGCAGGACTTTTCCATCTGGTCTTAATGGGAAACTATGCGATGGTCCTATGTTCAGTAGTAATTGTCTTGCGGCGGAAATGATGATGGGATAAGCTTTTAAGCTTTTTTACCACAAAACTGCGTAGGCTTAGCGTCTTTAGCGTTGTGTAACCGCAATCCCGATAAAGCTATAAATTCCAGTGGACTAACGGCATACGTCTCATCAGTTCTAGTGTGAATTAATTGGATTTATACTCTTTTTTATTAAACTCTTACCAGAAAATACTTTTATGGGAGCAGCCACCGATGATAGGTGACGTGCGAAAGTGTTTGGTTCTATACCCTGACTTCAGACCCGTTTAAACGTCAGTATTGAATGAAATGATGCTTGCGCAGGTCAGATGACAGCGGCGGGGCGCGTGCCGCCGTGCCGCGTGCTGGTGGTGGGCGGCGGCGTGGCTGGACTGGCAGCTGCGGCACAGGCTCGCTGCATGGGCGCTGCAGTCCGCGCCTTCGACACGCGCCCAGCAGTTCGCGAACAGATCGAAAGCCTCGGTGCACAGTTCATCACAATGGATATGACGGTATGTAGTTTTTTTTTGAGACTATACCCTGGAGACATTAGCGTCTGTGTCTTTATTGAACGGCCCTCTTGGGTGCCTCTGAGTTAGAATGCTAAACGGGTAGAATCGACGAGTGACACCCTAAGCCGAGGTCTTCTTAACTCTTGAGGGGATCCTTAACCCAAGACACTCAATAGAGGGTCCGCCTACGCGATCTAAGAGCTCAGCGACTTCTCAATCGCGGCTCGTGCCAAGGATCTCCAGGGAGCCCTACGCTCTACCCTAGGGTAGGGCGTAGTAGGCGCGCCAGGTCAAAAAAAAACCTTCAAACTACAGCGTAAAATAAAACATTTGTTTGGGGTTTTTATGAGAATAGAGACAATTTTCCTTAAAATAATCTGCAAAAAAGCAGAATTCATCCGTTTTCGAGTTTAGCAATACATTTATTACCATTCGTTTTTATTTATATTTTATTGTGTTTGCGAATATCTGTTATGTCGCTATCATTCCACTTTGCTTTCTATACATTATATGATCAATATTACAAATATCATTTAAAAAAAATTAATATAAATATAAACTTTCTATATTAAATTAATGAGATTGGCCACGTAAATAATATGAACAAACATGTAGAGACATATCTATTTAAAATAAAATCTCTAAAATAAGTCAATAAAATCTCGAGGAATGTCTAAATAAATATGCGTTTCTACTTCGTACTTTGGCAACTAAACGTAATTTTCAATCAATATATAAGAAATACTTTTTTTAACTATTACGTAACAAATCGGTAAAACTATAATACATATATACCAATCAATGTCAATGAAATATTTGTTTTAGTTGAAAAACATTAATCGATGTTAAATGAAAAAAAACGTGACATTTTCAAGATGTTTATAACTGAATTTACTTTTCAGAGGTGGTGTGTACCCTAATCCTTGTGGTTGGGGTGCAGCGTCCACCCTGGCCTTGGCTGCTATCGCCATTGGTAAATGTCCTCGCTCTCACCTCTATGTAGACATAGACGCTACGCTGTCACGTATCATTGTATGCTCTACTTGTTTACAAGTATTCCCTTTAGAAATCTGCTTGCATTCAGTACATGTTAACAAATAGATTGCTCAAAGAAAAATAGATCATTCAATGTGGCTAATACGTTTCCTACCATATATATTCATTTGCACTTATCATATAAAAACATTGTAGTATTTAACAAAGTTTTCTTTTACACTTTTATAAAGAAGTTATTTCTTATTATATCAACATTTGCTTTTATATTTATGATAAGACTTGTTGTTTATTAAGGTAATAATATTTAATGTAGAATTAAGCTCATGGACAACTGTTCGTGATTTACGTAATATTGGCTTACGTTTAATATTTTAATTTTGTGTTACAATGTTTTATGTTGATTTTATAATTAGGTAAGAATTTCATTTTTATTCAAATATTTAAAATGTTGTAATGAGATTGGTAAATACAGACTAAATTTGTTTGCAAATGTAGGAAGAAGGAGCTGGGGAGGGAGGCTATGCAAAGGAAATGAGTGAAGCCTTCCTGAATGCAGAACGAGCTCTCTTAGGAAAAGAGGCCCGCACATCTGATGTAGTCATCAGCACCGCTCTAATACCTGGAAAGCCTGCGCCCTTACTTATCATGGAGGTATATATCAAAAGCTAGACACGAACAATGTGAAATTGTTTTGCCAATTTATTTAGTTTACCTAAAGATACTTATTTATAATAAATATAATTTCAAACTTCTCTAAAACTAAAGATGGCCAAAAATACCATCTCATCAAAAATTACGATGAAAATTTAATCTTGTTTCCGCTTCAAACCACCAATAATTTTGGGTTTTATTAGTAACGCACGCCTTTTAATTAATATGTTAAAAATGAATTTGAACTTTGTGCTTCGATAGTTTCTCTAATTTGCATTTAATATTTTTATGGTGCATTTGAATAATTAAACAAATATGTACCTTTAATAAAACCGGCGAACACGACCCTCGTATATAAATTTTAATTTCGTCGGGCGATATGTAGTCTATAATCACTATTACTTCATATACTGAACTTATAGATGCTATGTATAAATATTTATATTCATATTCTTTAGTTTTTTGCTCGTAAAAACGTGTTTAAAAATCTTGATGATTGGTAGGACAGACAAACATTTTTCACTAACATTACTGATAAGGTTTTAAAGTTGAACTATTTTGTATGTACAATCATCCTTTTGTCATGTATATAGATAATGTAATGTTTTTACTAATATTTTTAGGACGCCGTTAAAGATATGGCTCCAGGCAGTGTGATCGTAGACTTGGCCGCAGAAATGGGCGGCAACATAGAAACAACTAAAAAGGGAGAGATCACGAAAGTACATGGCGTCACACACATTGGACTCACAGACTTACCTAGTCGCATGCCTGCTCACGCTTCCACTCTTTATGCTAACAATATCTCTGGTTTTCTTTTAAGCATTGGTGAGTACATTACTAGGAAGTAAAATTAACATAAAATTGTTAATATTATCGAAAAATTGCCGCATATTATAATATTTACGAACATGAAAAGGTAGGTAAAATACTTGATAAGAATATTTTACAATCATTCTAATTTGAATGATACTTCAAATATATATAGATATAGCAGTGATATTGGTTAGAGTCTAATTGCTTTAAGTGCAATAAAAGGTGGTTAGAGTTGGGGCCTTAAACTTTAATTGAGGGACTCCGAGACAAGATGAATTAACACAGTCTTAATTATAATTCGTAATTGTACATCGTGGTCAATCGACTGACATTATGTTGAGTATTTATAATTTAATGGCGTCATTAGAACAAATCATTTGAGGTGTCTTGGTTGCAAAATCCTCGACAACAAACTAGGTAATTTTAGGAATATTAAGTAAGAAAAGGAGCAATATATAGCTACTTCCGCCATGCTGTATATTGGTCCTTCTCTTACTTAGGATGGACTTCCGCAAAAAAACGCCTGAATATTAATCAAAAGAAAATCTATGGGTAGTTCTATGTCCAACAATGGATATCTTGCACCTGAAATGATGTTAAGAAATGAGCTTATTATAATCTTTTGAAAAACATTGTTGTGTTACAGGATCCAATGATCATTTTCACATCAACCTGGAGGATGAAGTGACTCGAGGAGCCATAGTGCTTAAGGCGGGTGAACTACTTTGGCCACCTCCACCTCCGCCCAGCATGGCGCCTGTAACAACTGCGACTAAAGCAACAGCCGCTGCTAAGACCGTTGCGCCCAATCCTTTCAATGAGACTTTGAAGGATACTTTCCTTTATTCTACAGGTATTTTCTGTATAGTAATTTTGTTTTTTAAATAATGTACATATTTCAAATAACGTCTTAAATCTAATTTAAGATAAAAAAAATATTATTACAGAATGAACATTTACATTATGAACCAATTTCTTCATTTTCGATTAACAAATATCAGCATAACATTTGGAAGGTTTTTATAAAAGTTTTTTTTTTTTCTGACTGCCAATATGTGTAAAACGTTATATCTGTTGGGTTCCAAGTCTAAATGAAGTACTTCACTGTGACAACAGATCAAGTATTTAGTTTTTAAGTACAAAACAGCAAATGAGATGGGTGGTTAAAAATTTGTTAAACTATTAACTACAGGTTAATCAATAAGTTTGGAAACTGAAATAGTAACCCAAATAGTTATTGTTATTAATAAAGAATTTAATGATTTGTATTTTTGTTGCAGGCTTAGCCAGTTTAATTGGACTTGGCATAGCATCGCCAAACCCTGCATTTACCACAATGACAACAACTCTAGCTTTAGCAGGTAATTTTAATATTACTTTAATATATTTCACTAAAACAATATTTTTAACTTAAAAATTTCATTGTTTATACTTAATTCTGCTATATTTTTAATTTGTTAATCTTATATATTTTATTTAAAATGGAAACTAGTTTTTAATATTTTATTGCATTATCTTCAAGTAACAATTAATGGTATGGTATAATGGTTTTATGTGTCTTTTTAATTTTATGTATATTTTGAATATTACTAATGACTAATTGAAATACCACCAGGCGTGGTGGGTTACCACACGGTTTGGGGAGTGGTGCCGGCCTTGCACTCGCCATTGATGTCTGTCACCAATGCGGTGTCTGGCATTACAGCTGTGGGTGGACTTCTGCTTATGGGCGGTGGATATGTCCCGGAAACACCTGTACAGGTAAATTCAATACATATGTGTGTGTATATATATACCTATATAGATATATTCATAAATATATTTGTATTTTAAAATATATGTGATCATGAATATTGAACTAAAGGAATAGAATGTACATTGAAATGATTTAAATACATGTTAAGTCTTTGGTGCCTCTCTGACCAGTGAAGGTTACGCTTACATTTTTAAACGTAAATTTATTTAACCAATGTAGCTTTAAATTTCTTTCCATATTTTTAAAGTGCTGTTTAGTTTATGTCTTTATATTTGACACAATCATTTCAATCTCATGCTACTCAGTTTTTAATAAAAAATGCAAAACAAATGTGAAAAAAAAAACAAAGTTATCTGAATCTGAAAGCAAGAAAAATGGGTGCTGTGTTAGTTCTTTTCTGTCATAAAACATTAGATATACACTCAAAGATTTCAATTGTAATTGTGTTAATTACAATTATACTTTACAGTGGCTAGCAAGTACAGCAGCGCTAATCTCCTTCGTGAACGTTTTCGGTGGATTTTTAGTGACGCAGCGGATGCTTGATATGTTCAAAAGGTATGGACTGTATAATTATAAGGATATAAATAACGACATTGTTGTTTTAACTTAATCTACTTTTATTGCGCTAATAACTGTTAGAAGTCGTAAATTAATTTTATATGGCTGTCACAATCAATTGGCTTCACTTTTACTTTAAATTGTATCTGCTCTCAAGCTTCGCTAACTTAAAAGAGTTTTTAGGCTAGGCGCCCTCAAATGCAACTTGGGCAGTAGTGTTAAATAAGGTAAAAAAAACGAGCAAAACGTTGTACTTTTAAAGTATATTTTTTAGATTAAAAATATGTACAATGCTTATTATTATGCAGAGTATTCAGACAAGGTCGTTATTTTTCACAATATATTAATATTTAACAATGTTTTAAAAATAAGTTTCTAGTGTATAGTGATAGTTTTCCAATTTACAGTTCAAAATTGCAACTTAAGTATCAAGCTGCTTTTTGCCACTTTTTTTTAGACCTGGAGATCCACCAGAATATGGATATTTGTATGGAATACCGGCAGCCGCATTGCTCGGGGGCTACATTACCACTGCAATGCAGGTATGTAGTAAATTTGTAACACTACATTCAAACGCTGCACCATCCTGAGACGACGCGACGACAGTAACCCAAGCCACGTTCGATGACCAACAGGCCTCGTCGGATTTAAACACGTATCCGTATATCACGGATGCATTGCTATAGAAGCATTGATGAACTTTCTTCCGCTGCTTCTTCCTGCATTAACACTTGCTGACCTGTTTGTAGCTATTATCCAGGCAATGGCATCCGAACATCCGTGGTACAGCCCTCTTGGGCGCCTTTGTGTCAGAATGCTAGGCGGATATTTTCTACGAATGACAACGCAAGCCGAGGTCCTTTCATGGGAGCCCTTGCGCGCATTCAATACATTGGTGGTCCACCGAAGCGATCTAAGAGCTCAACGGCCTGAAAATTCTGTAAAATAATAAAATGTACCCACTAGCTTCGCCACCTTAAAAGAGGTCTTAGGCTAGGCCCTCTGCTCCCTGCCACCTCACCTCAATCCTGTGGATTTTGCAAATGCCATTTGGGCGCAGCGACAGTTCGAAAAAAAATTGGTCTAATTCAGTAAATACTTTTAATTTAAAAACTAATGTCGACTCATGATTTTAACAACTTATAATTTAAACACAGTGTTTTTTAATAATGATCCCCATTTATTATTAGGAAGTTTAATAAATATAGTGATTCTTATGAAATACATTTTATCTATTTGATCTTTCTATTGCACCGCGGAAAGGCCAATAACTTAAAAAGCGTGAAGGCTGATGGGGCAGCTACTTATAATAGTGTAGATATAGTATTATCTATCAGAAGAATTTTAAATCCACTTATAAAATTTTGTTTCACATTTGTTATTGTTATAGAAACATAACAAGTTACATTAAGATATTAACATGCCTGTTCCTATATTTTATTATAAATATGAACGAAGTCTGTAGAAGATACTTTTCGACTCGATTGAATTAATATTTAGTATGTATATTTTTATACAGGGGTATCCAGAAGTTCATCAAATGGCGTACCTCGCATCTTCCCTGTGTTGCGTGGGTGCGCTCGCTGGTCTGAGCTCCCAAACCACTGCAAGAAAAGGAAACTATCTCGGCATGGTATATTCTATACTATATAGTTTTATTTTTAAGAATATTAATAAACAATGCAATCGATGATTAGAAAAGGCATGCATAAGAGCGTGACAGCTAAAAGACTCGACTCAAGACCCGCTCATTGTAATCTTGATGACTTCAGTTTTGATCTGTTGATCATTGTAAAGACAGTGAGACAATAAGGACTTTTTAAACATAACTCCTACATAATTAATTACTGTTCCATAACGTTAATTTTTAATTTTTTATTATTAAAATTTTATTATTATTTATTTCTAATATGTAGTACTTATGTTTCTGTCTACAATTACAGATAAATTAAACATTACTATGGGCTTAAAGCCAAATCTTTAGTATTTCTATCTGTTATTGTACATTTTTTTAACTAACGAGGCAACTTGGGTTTAAGCTAGGTCACCGTTTTGATGATTCTTTAGTAATATGAGATTGCTTTATTAGATTTTCTCCATACATTGTGTTGTTTGAACACGATAACACATAAGAATTGTTCCAGATCGGCGTCGCGGGAGGCATTGCGGCAACATTAGGCGCCATGACTCCTAACGCGGAGGTGCTCGCACAGATGATTGGCGTCGCTGGTATTGGCGGTCTCTTGGGCAGTGTCATTGCTAAGAAAATAGAAATCACAGACCTACCTCAGCTTGTTGCTGGATTCCATAGGTACAAATACTTGTTAATTTTAATATAATGTCTCTATTGTTATAAATAATGTACAACCCCGTGAGCAAATATTAACAATAATGATATATTTTAATAATCTCAATTACATGCCTTACAAATAACAAGTGGTTAACTAAATTATGGGAATCTACATATGGTTATAATGTAATATATTTTAAGGTACATATATCTTAAACCAAAACAAACCAAAGTATTTAATTAAAAATGCCAAATAATCATAGAAATTCTAATAAACTTGATTTCTTTTCAATGTATAATATGTTTTAAGCTTGGTGGGTATGGCAGCTGTACTAACATGTATTGCGACGTACATGCACGACTTCCCAGCGATGGCCCTTGATCCCACTGCCGCAACTCTCAAGACTTCTCTCTTCCTCGGTACCTATATTGGAGGCATTACTTTCACGTAAGTATTTTAACTTTAGTGCAAACTTTTACATCTCCATACTTTTAGAATTATTTGTTTAATAATAATACAATAATTGCAAACAACGTTCAGAAAGCTGTATGCACATTATTCTCAAATTAGTATTCATTGTATCAAATTAACATTTAGTCATTTATTAATGAAATGTTAAGTATTAAAACACACTATAAAAATAGAGATATGTATACATGAGGCAACTAACAGCATGCATGCTTGCTGTTAATATAATTTTTATTACTATACGACTTCGGATATCTTATTCTTTATTTTTCAATTTAAAATAGTTGATATTATGTAAAAGAAGAAAAATTTTGCTTACTATTAGCTCACCTTAAAATAGGTACTCGTATATAAACACAACATTAAAATTTTGTATTATCATTGATGTTCACTATAACCACCCGTCTCTTTACTTTCTTACAAAAGTGCTTCACATTAATCTTTCTTACTCATAAAAATATTATAATTTTGACAGTGGTTCACTAGTGGCTTATGGGAAGTTGCAAGGTTCTTTGTCGTCGGCTCCGCTAATGCTTCCTGGAAGGCACGCTATCAACGCGGGGCTGTTGGCGGGCTCGCTGGGCTGCGGTGGAGCACTTATAGCGATGCCTGAAGCACCCGGTCTTCCCCTATTATCCGCCGCGGCTATACTAAGTGGCATTCAAGGGCTCACCCTTACAGCAGCAATAGGAGGTAATTAACTTTAATTTTAAAGCGCATACCTTCTGGTGGCTCATTTTTTGCCGAAATAAATTATTGATGGTCCTATTGGAAACCTAGGCGCAGGCCAATAGTGGATGGTCTTATAACTCAAATGAGAATAATAATGTTGATGAAATTACAGAGTAATTTACATTTTTGCAGTTTTCATTGAAATATTCAGAAATATCTAACCCAAGAACAGTAGAAGCGTAATAAATATCTTTTGTATGCAAAACTTTATATATATATATATATATATATATATATATATATATATATATATATATATATATCTGTACAACATTGTTAAAAAATGTATTAACTTAGACTTTACTTGTTTTAGCTCGTTTGTGTAATACGCTAAAAGTGCCATCAACAATATATGAATAGGTCGATATCGTTACGCGTCTACTAAGTTATATATATAATTATACATCTTTTCAATGTAGGTGCTGATATGCCAGTAGTAATCACGGTCCTAAACAGCTACTCTGGATGGGCGCTGTGCGCGGAAGGCTTCATGCTGAACAATTCGCTCATGACCATAGTTGGTGCACTTATTGGAAGTTCTGGTGCTATACTCTCATACATAATGTGCAAGGTAACAACAATGTACTGTTATATTTATTTATTATCTGTTTTGCAATAAATTGTAAAATTATTATAGCCTCGACAACTTTGTACTATTAAAACTCTATGGATAATTTTTTCAATATTAAAATAGAATAAGTTTTTTTGGATATTGATATCAGTGTTTCCTACAAAATTATGTATTAATTCTTGTGTTCTGATTAGTATTTTATTTATCTGATACAATCTTTCAGTGATTCATGATTAAATTTTACAAAAAGTACTTAATTTTTAAACTGTTTTTCTTTTCATATGTATAGCAAATTATAACTTGGCAGTTTTTTGTATTGTATTTGTATTCTTAATTAAAGGCAATGAACCGCTCTCTACCAAACGTCATTTTGGGCGGATACGGCGTAACGACAGGCGGTTCCGCACGGCCGGCCGGCGCCACGCACACCGAGCTCAACCTTGATTCAGTTGCAGACCTCATACACCGCGCTTCATCTATTATCATCACACCCGGTACGTTAATTTATAAACTAACGCTACCAACAAAATGTCTACTTATCATTCATTAAACAACGTTACATAGGAAATGGTTGACCCTTTGTTTCTATGTTGTCTTGGTTCTTGTACAGTTTTGGCATGATAATTGGCACTAAATGACTCTTTCACGGCGCAGTCTTCCGGTTACAATATTTATTGATGAATTTCAAATAAGCACGCCAACAGCAATATATAAAACAATTTACTATAATACTATTTTTGACAAAATAGAAAATTAAATATGTTTGCTTATTGCAACCCTAGTAATACATTACTCATGATTAATTTATCTAATATCATCTTGGTTAATGAACACTCGTTGAGGATATTTATGGTAAAATATCAGAAACTATAGTTCTATTTAAAAAGAGTATCTAATGTTGACGTTAAAAATTTATTACAATTATTTATGTATTTTGTTATCATGCAGGTAGTTGGAAATTTCTATACCTCTTTAAAAAATTATAATACTTGTTGTTATTAAAAATTCTTTTACTTTTACAGGTTATGGTCTGTGTGTAGCGAAAGCGCAATATCCAATTGCGGAGCTAGTTGATCTTTTAAAAGATTCTGGAAAGAAAGTACGCTTCGCAATTCATCCAGTTGCAGGTAAAATTTCTGCTTCAGAAGCATACAAAAAAATTCTTATTTTTTCTTTTTACTAATATAAAACTAATGTTTAATTTCAGGTCGTATGCCAGGGCAATTAAATGTTTTGCTTGCTGAAGCGGGGGTGCCTTATGATGATGTCTTTGAAATGGAAGAAATTAACGACGAATTTACAGATACCGATCTTGTATTAGTAATTGGTAAGTATTAGTTATTTAAACTGATATTACAGACTTAATAATAGACAGTGTTAAGTTTGTAAATTACTGATCGAAAATAAAAACTAGTTTTTAATTTATTTTTTTAATTACTCTTCAACATCATTAAATTACATAAAAATCAATTTCCATTTTTGTCACCAACATGTTTATTTTCTCACAGTGGTAATACTATTTTTTTCACTCTTATAGGTGCTAACGACACAGTTAATAGTGCCGCTGAAGATGATCCAAATTCTCCCATTGCTGGTATGCCTGTACTTAAAGTGTGGAAAGCGAATCAGGTAATGTAATGCATCACAAGCGTCTAGCTCATTGATTCCCTACATGTGTTACATGAACCACTAAGGATTTGTGAAAATTATTTTAACGAAGTAGTGTGTAGTTAAACAATTTACTCTTAAAAATGTTTACTGTATATTGTAACGGGGTCTGGATTGGGAAGATTTCATATGTTATTATATTTTTTTTACTAAAAACTTTAATAAGCAAACTATGAAATTTTACCTAATTACCTCCTACATACAATTACACTACGCTACATTATGTGTTACATACTATTAAACTGAAAGTCCGCGTACCGCCACAATATCAAATTTAAATTGAACTGTGAAACTCCTATTAACCTAAGATTAATAAAAATAATATAAAGATCATAAAATTTCACATCAATGTTTAAATGGTGTTCGTACTAGTACAACGTATATTTCAAAGTCAATACAATAGATAGATCTTTAGGAACACAGTTTTAGGAGACGGTTACCAGTTTGTTAAGGCCTCTGCCTTAACAAACTGGTAACCGTACCTCTCTAGGTACACATAGTTTTATTTAGGAATATGGTTACAAAGGGGTTAGGAAGCACTGGTCTATTATGTAAATTTGACATATATTTTAAGTAAACTAGCAGCATAGCAATAAAAATTGTACAGGGCATTTCAGATACCCATATAAAACTAGATTGTTATTTCTTTAATAAAAATATTAATTCTGTATATTGGAACCGATAGTAACAATTAATCATAACAACACTTTTTACATTTTTAGGTCGTGGTAATGAAGAGGTCGATGGGTGTTGGCTACGCCGCTGTCGACAACCCCATATTCTACAATCCTAACACTGCTATGTTGTTGGGCGACGCTAAGAAAACTTGTGATGCGCTACTTGAACGTGTAAAACATCTGGCCCAATAAAGTTTTAGATTAATAACTTTAAAAAATAGGCAAAAATTAAAAAAATATTCTCTGATGTGCCTACACTTTATCTATATTAAATAAAACATAATGATAGAAACCAGTGTAGATAATAATATAATCTATGTCAATTTCAAATAACGTTTTTTATGTACAGTAATTGAATTGATAAGGAGTGAATTTAATATAATATAAGCAGATGGGATCATACATTTATTAGTGAATTAAAGATGAATACTTTTAAAAGTGATGAAAATACAAAATTTCTGCAATTGCGGAGGTTCTCATATTTCATACATGTTTCGACAATTTGTAACAGATCAATCCTGCTTAACAGCCGATCTGATTTTTAATATCTTTAATAATTTAAAGCTATGTGATATTTTATGATATGACATCACACATTATACCCCTAAAAGATTTTATTATATATAATATAGCATAGCGTTAAAAAAATATAGCAATTTTACGTTTTTAATAAGGATATGATACATTGTATTTTAGAATGAAATATAAATTTACAAAAATATTGCTGAATTTTAAAAAATATAAAGACAAATGGAATATTACATGATAAATGTAATAACGTTAATTGTAATAAAGTTCTTAATTTTTTTAGTATCTTTAAACAAATAGAATTAGGATATTACATGCATAAATTTAAATCCGGATTGTTAATTTTTTGAAAAGTTTGTTTTAAAATTGTCACTTAATACTTTGGTAGTAATTTTTAATGCCATTTTATTGATTTTTTTCCTAGTCTCAATATTTTAAAAAATTACAATTAATATTAATGTTTGTATAAAATTTATTATTATGTTCATCTCAAAAACGTAATAAAAATTGATAACAAAGTAAAATTATTATAAAACTTTGATAACAAAAGTATGTGATACCTTGCTTGGCAGTAAAGCTGAATCAAGCTTAGTCTAAAAAAATTACGTTACTAAAAAAACATTGTTAATTCAATTTAAATTAATGAATATACCAAGGTTACTACTTTATTAATACTATTAGATAATAATCCATCGTTTTTAACAAAGGACTGAAACATGTTAGGTCAAGTAGCAAAAATATATTTTTATTGTGAAATGTTTACCATAACAGAATCTGATCTGATAATAAAATACAAAACAGCACATATAAATATGTTTATGTAGAGATTATGAACAGATCCATTCCATATGCAATTTTAGTTAGGTAAACTGCTAGGAAATATCACTTTAATGTTGTTATGTTTAAATACATTGAAGAGATTAAAGAATTACTTTTAATTATACAAATGTTGTACATAAATAGCATGCTAATCATATATCTTAATTGTTTAATATTCTCTAAAGTCATTTGTTCTGTAAAACGTAATAGATCAATTTAATTGTTATTCTGGAAATATCTTCATTGAAATTTACTTTTGTAAAAATAACTGAAACACAATAAATAAATAAAAAATAATAAGTGTCTTTTAAAGTACCCATCGTGGAATCTTAATGTTAAATTTTTAATTAAATAAAAAAATAATTAAACATTAAACATACAATAAATGGTTATATTACATAAAAACTGTTACACAAGATCAGTTCCAGTATTTTTGAAGCTTGCACCATAAGAATAAAGGGAAGCTATTAAATTTATATGTGATTTTCATGATTCTTTATTTAATATATGACCTAACAAAAATTCAACAATACCTAACATGTAACTCTAAGAAACTAAAAGACCACACGGGCGATCACCTACAACATAGAGAAGAAGGATAACATACAGATGTTATGTTAATATTATGTGGATCCTTCACTTATGCCTTCTTTTAAATAACTTAAAATAGTTTATCAGTTAAGATCATGGATTTTTTTACCTGACATAATCTCGCTCAATATAATAAGGTACTAAATAGTTTTGATAAAACGATTGTCTTGGTGCTATCCAATTTACCATGAAAATCTAAACGAAAAGAAAAATATGTAGAAACCGATCCACTATTACAGATCAAATAAGTGGGAACCTTATTTCATCAGACTTACAATATTGCACTTCTAACGTGATAATCTTCAATTCATTTGGAGTAAATGGAACAAAATATTACTACAATTCTAAATTAAAATTTAATTTTCAAAAAGTATATTAAAAGTAAACTGACGGAGTAGGATTTAGAGGACTAGGAATTAGGAGTAAAAGTTTTAAATGGGTGAATACATAGGTCAGTTATGAGCACAAGGCTTTAAGCTTTTTAAAACTTTTATACCATTTTTTAATAGCCCTGTATAAACTTAACACTGAAATATGGTACATTAATTTACTTTTCCTATTGCAATGCGAGACGCCAAAAACTTCTAGCAGTACGAAGTCTGCAAGAACAAGTATCAACGGCGCAATCAATTATTGTCATTACTATTATTTTATTTCAATCAGGTGTAATGTCTCATGTAACAATTCGCACTGAAGTTCTCATGGGTGTTTTAGAGCTTAGTCAGTGTAAAAAGGTCAAGAAGCGCCGCTAGCGCTCTGCTAAGAAAAATTTGATTGATTTTGAACGCCAGCGCAAAAAATTTATGTTTAAAACCAAAAATCGCACTGCAAAAATATACAATATAACTATCAGTATAAAATTGGCTATAAAAGATGTACCTAGAATTCTGTTGTAAAATAATTAAATTATAATTGTAAATTCATATAATTGTAAAACATACTCTTTAGTATTTTCTTATGACGCTGCTTAAAAGTTCAATATTAACTATCTTTGTAAATGCTCTGACCTACATATGTGGATGATAACTATATCAATAACTGATATAAAAAGCTGAGTGTTAGACAAGCTTAGAGTTATTTTATTTACAATAATTGCAAAACTACGAGAATTTCCACAATCGTTTGAAAATAAATCCTATTGGAAAACAGAAAATGTGAATCAAGACTCACTATAAACGTCAAGATCTAACTTGACATTTGGTAATCCACAGTTAGTTTTGTTTCGTATATTACGATTTTTGTTTTACAATTTTTAGTTATTTAGTTGCTGTACGCAGAGTGCGCTGTATTTTATACAATGGTACGTTGTATGTTTAAAATATATTTACACTTAGTGGATTATTTCACAGACTCCGCCTTCCCATAGAAAATCTATAAATAATAATGACTCAAACCTATAACTTTTTCGGCTTGTTTTTACTGTTTTTTACAACTTTAATTTATGACTGAAAATGTTTGTTTTAATGCAAATAACTCATTACTTTTCCTTTTTTCAACCATTATTTTTCAATAAAAGCTTATTAATAATAAATTAACATTATTTTTTACATGAATTATTCTGTAACATTTTTCTTTTTTTATTCGCAGGCTAGTGACAGCAATATGGCTGCAACTAGCAAATTTGCACTGCCTGTGAACAGTGAGGATAATACAGATGTGCTGAGTATAATCTACAGATTCTTTAAAAAGGTAAGCTTAAATTACTTAGCTGTATTTACTCGGATTTAAGATATCTTATATTATACATGGAATATTATGAATAAATCAATTTTTCTCTCTCCCATAAACTATCTAACAATTAATAATTTACCATGACACTATTATGACATGGACATTACTATGTGTCAGAAGCAACCTTCATGTAGTCACTTATACTTCTGACTCATACTAAAGGCATTCAGCCTCCAAGTTTTTATTGTTAAAGATTAGTAAACAAATTTGGAAGCTTTAATACATATATTCAGTTTTTGTTATCATTGATAGTGTTACTATTTTCTCTGTTAAATTTTATAAAACCATTATTTTAGGATTATGTACATTTATACATAATTTTTATGGACATTGTGCTTATTTTCACAGTATTCAATAATTATGAGGAAAATATTGCACAAATAATATTTAGTGAACTATTGCTTGTAATAGTTAATATATAAATAGTAATTTTCACTTTTTAAAATATTTAGTAAATAGTAATTGAATTTATAACTGTTCAAAAAATCTGATTCACTTGTTACATTATTAAATAATAATTTTGTGTCACTATATGTCTTTATTATATGCTAAAATTTATTGACATATTTTGTTAATTTAAAAAATATTTTATAACATAAATTAACAAAATATACCTAAAGTGGTTTAATTTAAAAATTTTGTATACACAATAACTATTCCTCATACATAATGTTTTGTAGCATTTAAGGATATTAGTAATTTATACTTACATCATGTTTGGTTATTTGAAATGATATATGTCTACAAATTGAGGAATGAAACAAATAAACCATGAGCCATTTTTGCTTCATCTTTTTTTTTATAAACCAAAAATTTTAAATTTTATATAAATCAAAAACAATTCATTGAGGGTTCTTAATATATTAGAATCACATCAAAATTGGTAGTTATTCATATGGTACATAGATATCCCATAAAGCAATATTACTCTGAAATTCTAAAGATGATAGGATATGTAGTGGTTTAAAAATGTTAGAACTTCCAACATTAACTGACCATGTTAAAAATGTATTATGCAATATGCAATGTATTATGTAATATGCAATGTTGGCAGGTGAGATCAAAAGATACACCTCGTTTTTTTATAGATTATTTTTTGAGGTAGCCACTACCTCCCATGTCATCCAATTACAGCGTTATTTAATGGAACACTTTATAACTGTATGAATGTATGTAATTTAACGAGGCATATCACCTTCAATCACATGATAGCTTTATAGTCGTTTACAGGGGGATGACGAATACCAGGGGTGGCCAAACTGCGGCTCGCGAGCCACATGCGGCTCTTAAAACTATAATTTTTTGGCTACGATTAGTTGTCGATTTATTTCAATATTTAAATTTATATAACCTATGTTAGCCTCTGGGAAATCGAAACAAGTTACTGTTGTGAATATTAATTATTATTATTCTTCAATTATTATTATTTATTAAAATTAGCGAAATCAAAACACTGATCATAATTAATTAACCGGCATCTTAAGTATTATTAGGAGTGCTGTCATATACATGTGCCATTATACTTCAATACACATATTTTATACTTTTGTCATATAATTTGTAGTAGTCATATAAATATGTTTTTTGTAGAAAAATCCATTTGAGAGTTATAAATACATAGTCAATTGTGGCTCGCGAATAATTTCAAAAATTTCAAATTTCGAACAATGGCTCGAACTATCAAGGAGCTTGGCCACCCCTGACATACATACACTCAACTAGCCCATTACATAGCTAGCAATTGTGCCCTTTATCAAAACATTATAATGTTAAAACTGTAACGTTAGATGTCAGAATCATAGCTGGGGTAACTAGTTGGTCTCTTGTAAGACACCATCCTCGTCACCTATAGTGTGTATCAACAACATATTTTGTATATCATTGACACTTAATTTTTTAATCTAAATTAGCAATAATGATGTGAAAATAATTAAATTCTAGTACTAAAAATGTAATACATTAAAATAAATGACTATGTCATTTTGATAATTATTCTTACCTATGTTACATAGTCAGTGGTAATAGCATCTAAAAGGTTATATTTAAAAAAAATGAGATGTTTATTATTATAGTACTGGTTTACGTTTAAACGTGTTTTTTTTTAAATGTTTAAATATAACTCTTAACTTTTTTTATCCTGTATTGGTCAAACAAAAACAATTTGCCTTTCAAAAATATGGAAAAAATTACCTACTGTAAACATTGATTTGAATCAATAAACGAATATTCATCTATTTCAAAGCTATTCAACTCATTACAGGTAACGAGTTGTAACAACTTAGCTCACGGAATTAATTCACGTGTACACGTCATAGATTTACGAAAAAATTAGCGTCTGTTATCAACATCAGAAAACAGTTTTCTGTACTTAATATCTGTTTGAATAAATTTTATGTACTCTAATCAAAAATTAATATTCATTATCATCGTTTCAGCCGTAGGGCATCAACTGCTGGACAAAGTCTCGCTCATAGATTTCCTATAGAACCTATCGGCAATAGCATGCATGCATACAGCGTATTCGGACTTTAACAAGGTCGTTTTCTACCTTGTAATACTTACGCTGTTTGCCGGTCTGTGGTCCCCACTCCAACAAAACCTGAAGGCTTTTGGTTCATTAAATTCAAATAGATTGATACCAAAAAGTTATTTAACGTCTTCATAATAAATGCTTCCAACATTCTATTACAGGTATCAATTGTCGGTGCTGTTTATTTAGTAGGTTATATGCACTGGAGCGTCGCTTGGCTCATTGGTCCGGTCATCTTGTCTGTTATGCGAGATCAATGGCGACGAGAGAACGAATACCGCCGAAGCCTGGCCAAGGCCGCTGCAGTTTCATCGGAAAAAGACATTGTTTTGGCAAGGCTTGATGACCTTCCCGCGTGGGTAAATAGAGTTTTTACTGATTAATATCATTTTAGAATTTATTCGAATCTAAATCGTTTTATGGATCCGTGCGAAAAACTAGTGTTTAAGTTTTTAAATTAAAATTTAGTGGTTGAACCTAAAATGTACTTAATATACATATAGTTAGTTATAATAGCTTAGTAATTATTCCTTATATTTCTATTAGGTTTTCTTTCCTGACGTGGAGCGAGCCGAGTGGTTAAACAGGGTAAGTATAACAGAGTATTTATGCTATTGTTTGTATTCAGTCATTCCATATAAGAAACATAAAATTATGTCTACAGATACTTCTACAAGTTTGGCCCAACGTTAATCATTATGCGAGAAGCCTATTGAAGGATACCATCGAGCCAGCCGTCGCCGAAAGTCTGGCTAATTATAAACTCAACGGGTTCAAGTTTGAACGTATGATTCTTGGCACAATTGTAAGTCATTTGAAGGACATTCAGGTCATATATTTGAACTTTTAACATTTTATTTCATTCAGTAGACACTTAATCACGTTTATGTGACTCTCCTGACTTATTTTCAATTGTTCATCGTAATTCTTTAATTATACGTAAACTAGTCAATTACTTTTTAAAATAGAGTCTGACAAAGAGCAATAAATGTCTTTCGGAATGATAATATTAAAATTTTAGGCACCTCGAGTTGGCGGCGTAAAAGTTTATGACAAGAATCTTTCCAGAAATGAGATCATTATGGACATTGACTTATTGTGAGTATAATCTTATCATTACGTTTTATGTACTTAGATTACTTTATTACGATAATTTCCAACTAATCCATTATTTAATTAATTCCCTCATTATTAATGATACTTCATTGACTAGTGTTGTCTTCGCGGTAGAGGACTGAGACCTGCGATTGTTGATCATGGGTTCGATTCTCGGGATACAGGCTTATGTAATTCACAGTTTGTGCATTGATTATATAGGATTGCCACTGCTCAAAACAAGTTTCTAAAGGAATAAGTGGTCGGCTATGGATACTTTTTATTCGGAAATGGAAGGGTTATAAAATTTTATTTTAAGGAAATAGAGGAAGATAGTTGGCGTCACTACATATATATGTAAATTAGTGGTTTTTTTTTTTAAAATAAGACTTATTTGTAAATAATATAACATAACATACTGACATTTCCCTGTCTTTGTCCACATATAGTTTGTTTTTGATGAATCATTTAATCATTAAACTGAGTGCAGATTTGATAGTTTGTGCGACGTGACGTGACACAAATTAATAACCAATTTCGTTATTTATTACAGTACAACGTGATTGTAAAAAAATATAAGAAGTTAGAGAAATTAAGACTGTAATAACTTGGACGTATGTATAATGTAATCGGACGCGATACATGCGCGTGTAGGCAATGTTTTCTAGTTGGAACGACACTATATCTAGTAATTGACTCAGAGAAATTGTTTGCCTTACTTTTCATGTTTATATTACAATTTTTTCTACAAACTAAATTACAATACAAGTCTAGTCAGTATCACAAACTATCGCTTGTTTTTGCGTAAAAATGTAGATTTATTGACCATGGGAAATTAGTAAAAATATTAGTTTTAGTAAATAACGAGTTTTACTTATCTCTAGAATGACCTAGAAATTATCATAATCTATGGGTATGATATGAAATCCTTAAAGCACAGAGTTGATAAGACCTCTCAGTTACCGACATGAATGTGGTAATTTAAACAAGAATGTACTTAGTTTAGCATTTTATTGGTTCAACTTTTACTATATGTCAAAATACAACTGAAGTTGAATTTGGTTGAATATGGTTATAATGGTTTAAAAATATAATGTATGATCAGATGCTTGTTTATCTAAAGTTGAGTTGTCAGTTTTGCCTAAAAAAGTTGCCCGTATTGCTAATAATAAGCTAAACTTGTTTGTAAATAATTTATCTATAAGTAATGAAAGCGACCTCCATAATTGCTTAGTGTTTAATAACTTTAATTAAATAGGCATCCGAAAAATCAAGCTCGTGCTTATTATAATAATAAGTTTGTGATTTTAAAATATTAACAAGGATTTCTAAAGTAAAATACGTATACAGGATGTTTATAGGTGTAAACACTTAAGGGGTTAATGTATATAGCTCATTTGCCGTCAATTAAAATACGGTACGCCCAATCTAAAAAAATCAACGGTTTTAAAAATAACGACCATTGTAATCATAATATAGTAAAAAAGCGTTTTTTAATGTTAATCATGGCTATCTGTCTCTGCAAAGTTTGCACTGACAGAAGTTATTGGTCTGTCGCATTAAAATAGGTATTGGAAGTCGGAGTAAACACTTTAAAGCCTTTTGCTGGCTTATGAGCTATATTTTCATCTCTATAAATCTTTTAGATCATTCAATCAATCACCCTGTGTACGTATTAATTAGTGAAATCAATGGTGTAACAGACAAAATATCACGTATTTACCATGAATGTTATCTACGCAACTCTATTCTAGTTACGCCGGAGACTGCGATATATCATTTGTGCTACAGCGTATTCGAGGAGGAATAAAGGATCTTCAGGTAATTCTTTAGCGACTGCACTAATTATATACTCTATATTAGTGGGATCGGATAGTAATGTCGCTTTCTTAAGTTAAATTCACAGGATTACATTTTTAACAATCGTATCAATTTATTTATTTCTAATCAATAACTTATTCACCATCGTTATCAACAACCTATTGCCATCTAGTATGCAAATTTTTAATGCCGGAGTGGTAAAAATTAATCGGTTTTTCTGTAAAATATGTCGACAGAAAGGACATTATTTCCGGTCCCCCTATTACATATTTATACGTGTATACATAATAAAGATGTTAGTGAAGTATGTGTGTGAAGGGGCCTCATTGAGTGGCGTTCAACGAGAGAGAGCGCTTTACTCAGGATTGTTGTACGAGACCTAATTAGGAATCAGATCCGTAGACGAACGGAAGTAACCGCCTTATTCTGGCAGAATGACAAGTTGAAGTGACAATGGATAGACCACATAGCTCGCAGAACAGAGGGACCCCTGGGATCGTAGATGTAGAGTCTGTAGAGACCAACAAGGTGGAAAGACAACCTCGTTAACGTCTTTAGAATATGCAGGATGCAGACCGTTTCAAACCGGTCCGGTTCCAGGGGCCAAAAGGGAAGATTTATTACCAGCAAACTTCTTATGGAAAATAATCATAAGTGATGATGATGTGTGTAAAAACAAATTGGTGGTTTGAGTTTAATTTAAAATAAGCATTTCTAAAATTACAAGTAATGATTTTTTTTATTTATTGAAAATGTCTTTAGTGAAAAAAAATTTAACATATCTGACTAAATATATACAGGATATTATCACCTTTTTATTTCATTTATCAAATATTATTTTAACAGATTCATGGAATGGTACGTGTAGTGATGAAGCCGTTGATCACCAAGATGCCTTTAGTGGGTGGTCTGCAAATTTTCTTCCTTAATAATCCCTCCATTGACTTTAATTTGGTCGGCGCTGCGGATATTCTGGATATGCCTGGTTTTAGGTATTAAATTTTTTTTTAATTTTTATTAAAATTGATATATATGTATACACTGAAAAAACTAAATTTATTTATTCGCGACATTGAACCATCTACATTGTCCCCTTCAACTGAATTTACACATTTATCAGATCGTTTTCAAATTCTTGTGTCACTTAACAAAAAAACATTTAGTGATTATGTCTTTATATTAATCGTAGCGTATCGTCACGTATGGACCACTTCAATTTCGTAAACCAAAATAAAGCCACAGGGCCTGGGTTTTTAGGTTTATGATGCCTGGAAAAGTGCGGTATCATTGTGCAAAAGGCTTTTTTTGTTCTTTCATAAATCACAGCGTTTACAACGAAAAAATTCGAGAACACATACATAATCCACAGAAATTTAAAATCAAGTCTTTGAGCAAATTTCGTAAACATTTATTGTCTTTAGATGGGTTTACTAATCAAATGACATGATGTTTTCGTCAATAACGGCAATGTCTGGTTTTGTGGCTCCAAAGATCGATAGCCCTTTGTTGGCAGAATCGGATAGTTACTTGCGTGTTTGGAAATAATTGAATTTTTTTTTAATTCTAGTGATATCTTGCGTCGGTGTATCGTTGAACAGGTGTCTAGGATCATGGTGTTGCCAAATAAACTACCGATAAAGTTAAGCGATGAAATTCCAACTGTTGATCTACGTATGCCAGAACCCGAGGTAAGCTATTTCTGTAGTATAAAATATGAGTATTTATTTTATTATTGGTTAATGGATATTTTAACCAATTGTTCTAATACAATTTACAGGGTGTACTTCGTATTCATCTTGTCCAAGCACAAAATTTGATGAAAAAAGATGTTTCTATGCTAGGTAAGTTATGCATGAATGGAACTCACAATAGCGTTAGCTTTATAATATATAAATATTTTGCATTACAGGAAAGGGTAAGTCGGATCCTTACGCTATAATAACCGTGGGCGCGCAGCAATGGAAAACGAAGCATATCGATAACGACGTCAACCCACGCTGGAACTTCTGGTGCGAGGTAACTCTTGGCACAAACAGTAACATTTATTATTATCTTCTTAGCACTGGTTGAGGATATTGCACCTATTTTAACTTGAAATTTTAACACGGGCTTTTGACTACTTGGTGTAATTGATTCAAATTAGTTTATTAAATATTAGCCAAATTATTTATAGAATACCTTAGTTTCTCGTAAATAACATATGTTTTAAATTATATTCTTATATTCAACGAGCCGGTAGACGAAGTGTGGATAGGCCCGCCACAAAGGGAGAGGGTCGCGGAAAGTCGCTGAATAAAGGCGGCGCAAGACCGGTCGTCGTGACGATCTTTGAGGGAGGCCTGTGCGAGGGCGTCTGTCGGCTGACGTGATGTTTTTTTTTTATTCCACCGAACTAAAAAGTCTGTTTCGCAAAGTCTTAAAATTTTGTCTAATATTTTTTATATTATTTTCTAAACTACAAGAGGCTAAGGTAATCTTTCACTTATATTTTATTCAATCATACTTTTTTATTTTCTGCACAAAAAATTAAATATATAGGAACGCTAATCGCCTTTACTATAATTACTAACGAACTATTACGAAACAGCCTTGCCTTATTATACATATGCATTTTAAAACATTTTTATTTTTCAAATGCATGACGTTTTAAATATACATTTCAAGTACTACATTTCAAAAATTTATCTCCTTTTCGACTTGTCAGTTTATTATATTTATAACTATTAAATATATTATATCGTTTCAATATATATAGTCGAGGTGTGTTTCTGACAACTTTTAATTTGCTTGTATTAATCAAAAGAATTATAGGTTTGGTTCTTAAGTAAATCTTTGATTCGTATAAATATAATGTAAAATAAGCTTTTTTTTGTTAAATAACAGCTTAACAAATCTTAATAATTCTGTTTATTAATGTTTAAATACGGGTAATGTTCAATTGATTTGCCTGTTGATTGGATTTCCAAATTATAAGAAAATGTTTACAACGTAAAATCATTGCGAGTCAGTAACTTTGAATATGATTTTGTTTTCCCCCTACTTATGTTTGCGCCGGACTGTTGCGTTTGGCGTTAAGGCGCGTATAATGCAATCGCTGGGTCAAGCGTTGGAAATTGAAGTGTTCGACAAAGACGAGGGCAACGACGATGACAAGCTCGGCAGGTAAGTCTCGGGTTCGGTAACACCTAGGTGACGGTCGCACTGGTGGTAGGTAGAGAGCCTTCAGTAAAAGTGGACGATTACGAATGATTCCATTGATTTATTACGTCTGCAACATGATCGATAAGTTCTAATCGATCGATTTCTTTACCAAGTCCGTAAAAATGCATCGTAATTTTGGTGTCGGGAGAATATGAAACTGCATGTAATTTTTCAGGGTGCGATCATTGAGTCATTTATGCGACTATTGCTCAAACTTGTAATCGATTTTTGACAAAAAACTCATTTTCAATTATAATCGTCTACATTTACGCTTGGAGCATGAACGGTGTTGGGTATTTTGTCACTCATTAGTAACATTTTAGAGATTTGCTTTTTGGAAAGCCCCGGGAATTAAATTTGAATATAAAAGTAGCCTAAATTATGGTAAAATATATTTTAATTTAATTTAGTTCCAGAGGCTTATTATTGAATGAAAGCACATAGGTTTCCTATTTTTCTAATATAGTGTAGAAAATATAAAAAATGAAATAGGAAAAAATGTTCTCTCATTTTGCGCCAGCTTGCAATATTCTGCTTTCGGCTTTAATTTAGATTTCATATATTAGAACAGATGTTTGAAGATAAGATCGTTTAAATATTGTATGGAATGTTTATCCTATGTATTTTGTTAAAAATTTGTACATACATCTATTGAGTATTGATGTAATGGCCGACTCTACGTAATTATTATTCAAAGAAAATGTTTTATAACTTGGTAAGTGATAATAAAAACAAGTATTTAATAATTATAATGTGTAATTTGTCCTAAGGCGATTATAAGCTCAAGGAAGAGCCAAGTGCTGCAGTGCGAGCTGTGGGACTGGGACCCGGGAATGGGAATACAGAACGATGATTATCTCGGCAGGTCCGTCTCCGCCGTCATTCGAACCGTCACGCCCATCATCGCATAGCGATGCCAAAATTTAGTGTTGTTTTTGCGTTTGTGTCTCATGATTCTTCATATCATCTATAAAGCCAAAATTTTACACCCTTGGAATTTTTTTCTTTGATATTATACCAAGGTGATATAAAGATTCATTTAGAATGGGCCATTATTTCTCTGTATATTTTTGTTTTGATTTTGTTAAATCCCTCCTGATTTTGAGTTCTAATTAGTTGGTGATAACCGAGTCCCGTTTGGTACGTGGAGCTGCCGGGTAACAAACATTACACAGCTTAAAATTTATTGCGATTAACTTTAATTAACTACCAAAAGCATTGATATATTGTGAATATTAAAATATTAACCTGGTAACACTGACAAATCGCTTTAACATATAATTATTTGGAGTGAATTGTGACAGTCAATGCTGCAAAGCAGCGCCACCTGCCTCACCGTCAAGCTTTACGACTGGGACCGTGCGGGGAGGGACGAACGCCTGGGCAGGTCTGATTTCAAACAGAAAATGTACGCACGTTATCTAGCGTATCATCTTGCCAGGAAAAAACTGATGTAAAGAGAATGTCGGTTGTGAGGTTCGTCTTTCTTGTAATTAACAAGCGTTTCGACTTTAATTCTAAAATCTAAGAATACATAATGCGAAGTACCTACAACTTCGTTCTCTTTGCGTATGTAATGTATTCGCCGAAAATATAACAAACGCTACATGAAAACACAGCACCGAAGCTTGCCATTGACTGTCACCGGATTGTAATGTCCCTCACACACAAATAATACTGACATTTACTAATTCGTCCACATAGTACTAGACGTAGCGTAAGTTGCCCACTAATGAAACCACGTCAATATTCATAATTCCACTCTATTAAGCAACACTTAACAATATTTACTTAAGTTTATAGGTATATAATAGTCATATATAATGGTCATCAAATTAATGTGAATAACATTTTACTCTACGTCTGTGCACGAGAATTTTCCAAATTAATTAGAAAGTCCTCAAAATGTCGGCTGACCCCGTATCAGCTTTAAATATCACATTTAATAAAGATCGGCTTAACTTTTTAATAAAACCTGTCGATTTTGTGCACGCGTTTTGTATTTTTGTTTAAAATAATGATGCACTTATTTTTGATTTTTGATGTTGTACTTTTATTAACAACAATACTTAAAAGAAATATTTGTTTTTGAAAAAAATGTGTAAATATCTTTATTAAAAAGAGATTATGCTTTTTCTTACAGATGTTCTCTAGACATTTCACAAGTTGTACGCGCTGGCCGCTTAGATACGGTGAGATTTTTTTTTCAAAATTTAAAAATGTATGTTAACAGTTCGATATCATTGGTCCTTAGGCACATAAAGTATTTAGGTATTGAAATTCAATATTAAAATTTAAAAAATATGTTATGAAGAGTAATACATTTTTAGACAGTTATTAAAAAATCCTACTATATATATGAAGAATATAATTAATATATTTATATAGTACTTTATCCTATAAGAGTGCTAATACCATAATTTTAACATCATTCAAAACTTAATTGAAAATAAATGTAATTTTTGTATCGTTTAATACATTAAAAATACTGTTATTAATACACTTTTTAACCTTCGAGCGGGCGCGTTGTCGAAAAATTTACGACAAAATTAGTTTCCGGGTACTTTAACTCTTTACTTTACATGTGTTGAGAGTTCGCTTAACGTTTGGCAGAATTTGGACAAGTAAGAGAGGAACCAATAAGGCCTGAAAATGTTCCGAAACCGGGAAACGCGTTAATGCTCTTAATTTAAATTCAAAAAAATTTAAATTAAAAATATTCCTGTAGGCATTTGCAAACGCTTTTGGATTGTCGATTAGTTTTACAGTAGTCAACTACCATCGACTCTGTATGCTGAGAAGAGTGGACAGAATGTCAACAGTTGCTCTTTTTAAATAAATTTTGTTAATTTTTAATTAACATTATAAAATCAACCACGTAAATTAGCCATCAAACCAAGTTCCACGCATTTTGATCAACCAAAAACTGTTGAATGCTATAATAAGATTAATTTAATAATATACTTTTAAAACTACGAAAGGAAATGGCCAAGATACCTTGTGGAACTTTATTGTATATACGTACTACATTTAGACCTAAAAATGTTTGTTTACTTTTTGAACGCGAAATTAAATACAACCAACAAGCATTTTCGAATCGTTATTCAACATGAAATGTCGGTATTGTTATTAATTGTTAATTAGGAAGTAACGGCCTCGGAAGGAAGTGCTGCTAGAAACTCAAGTTGCTCATTACAAATATAGTTTTACAATGAGCTCATGACAATAATTAGCTTCCTGCGTGAGCATCAATAGCATTCAATTGCAAATTAACATCAGTGTATTCTTGAATAGAATAACATACTTCCTTCAATAATATGTTTTAATATTGGTATTATTTCTCTATAGTAGCTGATCGGAAATTGTGTATGAAATAAAAATTTAGACTTTACGAGCTTATTTTTATTTATTGTATTTATTACGTGTCTATCGCTATTTTTATAAATTTGGGCATAAATGATATGTTATAGAATAAGTATTAAGAAGCAACCGTTATAAAAACAATGCGCCTACTTAACGTGTAAATGCCCCCCTGCAAAGCAAATAACATGAACTCATTGTTATCATTCAAATTCATCGACATGTAATCCCAACTAGTGACATCAATATAAAACTCTCGTATAGAATTATACACCAACATTTTTATGTTGACCGATGTTTTTTTATTAACATACATAGTTTTTTGAAATATTTGCGCATTTAATTACAGATTTTTAGTCGTATAGGTCAATAAAACATTAACTAAGGCAATGTTTAACAAAAAAATGTTCTAAAGTACGCCGAGCGCCCGCAAACGCAAGCATTAGAAGTTTAATGATTATTTTTATTCATATACTCTTAAATTTTATTCTTGACAAGTATAATGTTTATTACAGTGGCAAACTCTTCAACAAGCCAAACATGGAAAGGTGGAACTTCGTCTCTCTTGGCACAGATTGTCAACTGATATCACCGACCTCAGCCACGTACGTATTTAATGTACTTATTAATTTTAAATTACAGTATTTTGAACTCTAGTATGTCTTTAGCGGATGCACTAGATATAAACTGTTTTACTGGGTAAATATTATTTTTACTCTTTGCATTGCCATGCAGAGTAATTGGTTACATGTAAAAGCTTTAAAGGGGAGAATACTTATCTCATTGCTAACAATTAATGTACGGTGTACACTAACTAACCAAGAATCATTGGTTTCGTAAATAATAAATAACGTATAGCATCATATAGCAGGAAAAAGTGTTTTCGGAATTCGGGCTGCTACACATTAAAAAATTAATGTTTACTAATTGTCCCTGCAGCCTTTAAAAGATTCCGAAAGCTAGAAGGTTATCGCATATCAATAGGGAAAATATTTCAAAATGATCACTTCATACAGGGTATAAATATTTCTTAAAGCTTTTTGCGGACTAATGAAATATAAATTCATCCTTTTAAAGCATTTACACCTATAACTAATCGCCCTATATAAGGTTATCAATAATGTAATATTGTTGACATGATTGTTTATATGCCTTACGAGTCCCGATATTAAGTTTGAGGATGCGGTAAAAGCTGTGTAAATAAAATAAAAAACAATGAGATTTAAAGATAAATATTATACATACCATAGGTATGTATGACAATCATATATATGCGACAAAGAAGTCAATATTTAATATACATATTAATTTTATATCAATTATTTTCAGGCAATAACAGAAACCCAATTGATAAAGACAGGCGAGCTAAGCTCCGCTGTTTTGTCGGTGTATATTGATTCGTGCAAGAACCTACCGGTGAGTTATTTTTTGCGTGTGTTATGAATTCATGTTGTAATAATCAAATCAAGAATAAGAAGATTCTATCATAGTTCAGCTTATTGGCAAGTCAAACTGCTAGGGGACAGGCACTATACATGGCGTTCTAGAATGGAGACGACGGGTCTTATATATAAAGGATTACCTAATCGACAGATTAACTTGTTAAAAGCGACGTCGACACTGGTGGATGCCCGTGTCCGGCAGCGGAAGTCCTGCAGCTGAAATGATGACAGTCATAATGCTATTACCGTATATTAAACAATACTTGTAAATTTCATGTCTTATTATGTGATAGGCTCAAACTACAGTCGTAAGTAAATGTTACTTATAAGGATTTGATTATTTTACACTATTCTGCGATATTGAGTTGACGTACGACATTCCCGAATATAGTGTTACGTGCTGTGGGTTCTGACTCGAAATGAAACATCACTGTTTCACAAGGAGTCTTTTATTCACAAATCAGACGGTCACCCCACTTTAACACAAAGTATACTTTTGTTTAGTCCAAACTACGCTTTCAAATCGCTTAAGAAATTATTATCTAAATAACTTAGCAAATAGTTATTTTTATATCACTGATCGTAGATCTTAATTCTATAACTAGAAAAACAACACTGCACTGTCGACATGGCGAATACGCCTATTTATATCACAGATGAGGTTCTAGTAAGTTCAATACAGTACTCGGTTAGAATTTTCGAGAACCGTACACAAAAATTTATAAATAACTTCAAGGTCACGGGTGTTCACGGCATCTTGATCCTAGGGTGCCGTCTTTATTGACTAGAGGGTTTTGTAACTCGTGCTTTGTAATATTACTGCATGTACATTACCTAAATCTAAGAAACCTTTCAACATTCATATGATAGTTATTTCATATCAGAATGCAAGAAGTCAAGCGCGTCCGGATCCGTATTTGACGGTGACCGTTGGCAAGAAAACCGAAAACACAGCCGTGCAGATGCGGACCGACGACCCCGTTTATGAGATTGGATACTCATTCCTCGTTCAAAACCCAGAAATTGACATGCTGGAAATTAAAGTAAGTATGTGCCATATGTTTGAGATAGGAAACGACTTGAAGTTAATTTGTGCATTGTAGCTTTGCGATCTCGAGACCTCTCATTTGAAAATCGGTACGCGACATAAACATTAAAATAAATTTTGGTTATACCAACGTTCATGTACTTAAGACGTATGATGTAACGATGTAGTTTATACGGAAGAAATTGCTTTTAGAAAAATACATAATTGTCTATGCTAGTTTCCCTCTAGCCAAGCGCGAGCAAACAATCGCCAAATAATATGTAATGCTTACAATTTTATGTTTTATATATGGGTATATAACTACGTTTTCTGAATTCAATCAAAACAACATTTATATTTCTTTTAAGATTTTGGGATTTAGCTAGAACTGAAAAAAATGGAATCTATTTTTTCAACACATCTTATCTGCAAAGTGTACAGATTTAGATGAATATCATTAGGATAGTTTATATTTTTATGACTTGACTGAACAAACGTTTTTAACCAAAAAAGAATGCTTGTTATATCTTTATACGTTTTGTTTACAACGAATAATTTAACTTTTGCTAGCTGGCTAACCTGGCTAGCGGAGAAGCACCTTTCCTGTTGTAATTTTTATTACTTGATGGATGATCACTCTATTTCTCCTTGGTAACTAATCCCATTCAATGGTTGCGTACTTAGAATAAGTAATAACTAAAGTGTACCAGTTTCAAATGTTTTATTATAGATTTAATATAATTTATTAATTTTTGTGTTCTATCTTTTTGTCTAGGCATTAGACCAGAAAACTGGTAGTACATTAGGTCAACTAAATTTCGCCATAAGAGCATTGCTGAAGCAAAAAGATTTGTGCATGCTGACACAGCCAATCACGTTGCAAAAGTCAGGACCCGAATCCAAAATTATCTTGGCTCTCCAGCTGAAGGTAAATCTTAATATCACTTCCTTAAACGTCATCATCATTACTTAGAAACTAAGATTTTTGTGACACGATATAAAAATTTACCTTACTTGTTCAATTTATGTAATAGCTAACATACAAAGTGCCCGACATCGGTAGTCTGACTAATTATCCAGGATGAATTCTTTAATATTTTATTGGTTTAAACTTTTATTATGGGTGATTGGTCAAGGGTGTAAATCTTTAAAGAGGTGAGTATGTAACTCGTTTGCTGTCAATGAATGTATGATAAATTCTAGCCAAAAATTAATTGTTTTAGAAATAAAAAAATCTCGCAATGATCATATTGTTGGAAAAAGCGTTTTCAAAATTCGGATTATTACTTGATTATTATTGTTTACTATCAGTCCTTGCAGACTTTGTAGTGCTAAAAGTAATTGACCTGTCACATAGGCCTGTCCAGTAGAAAAAATAAATCAACATAAAATAATATACACATAAAATCCTCCCTGCATAAGTAAATTACTTTGCTATTTTATTAAAAATGTACAGATACTGAAAGAAGCGATAAAAGAAGATGATATAGAGCCAGAGCAGGTAGTAGACCCTGTCGAGAAGCCGGAGCCCGTACCACCGTCTCCGCCGCAGCCCTCCGTGCAACCGCCTGCTCCACCTTCTACTCCGCCGCCGACACCTGCCGTAACAGATTCAACGGATGCCAGTCAGCCACGTATGTTACACAAGCGCTGTCACTAACCCGAAACTATTTTACATGTGGCCAGAAGCCGAAGCCGTTTTACCATGCCATAGGTATACGTGCGGCGAGAGCGGGGTTATCATCTGCACCGTTTATCAGTCCGCCGCGACGGTGGTGCTTATGGACTTTTTCCTTAATCCACACCTCGCCTCTCTTTTTTTAGGTGGGGATCAGTGGTTTTGGTGGCACTATATCTAGATAAATTTCTCTTCTGTTTATAAAATTATGTCCAAACATAAAACACATATTATTTTTATTCTCTTGATCTCTTGATTCAAGTATCAATGTAGTCTTCCAAGATGTAGATGCCAAGGAGAAAGAAGAACGAGTATTCACAAGTACAAATTCTCCATAGCCTCAATTAGATGTCCGCTTATGTTTTGTTTTATAAATTGCCTACTTGCCTATATAATTTTTAGTTTGTGATTATTTATGATCTCTTAATTAGACAGAAATAAAATTTTTTCAACGATCTTTTTGTAAACATCCCCTGTGTTGTATTTTTTCTTGTAAAGGAGAAACCTAAACACTATTACATTTTCATGTTTCGATTTAAATTATCTTTGTTTTGCAGCTTTGCTCATCAACGCCGAGCTGAAGAACTTGGAAGAAAAACTGCAAGATAATGCGTCGGAAAAATCTATTCCAGTGGAACATATCGAGAGAGCTGTTGGTGTGTTGTATTTTATGTTTCATATGTATAATCATTGTTTTATTTATGTATATATTATTAATAGTAATAAGTAACAACATTTACTTTGAGCCTATATAAATAATATTTCATTAAAGTTTTACTTCAATTTGGATTGAGATGATTGATTTGAATATACCAAACCAAATATTCTTACATTAATAAAAAGCCTTTCCTGAATGGGTGGATATCGCGCTCTGCGCTAGCCACCATCAATTCTGTCCTGCCCACTGCGGTGTACCTTACCAATCTTCTAAACTTTGTTGCTTACTTTCATTCGTCTTTGGATTTCCTCATTTCATTTTGATTTTAAGAACAGAATATTTAATGAAAATTAAACACCACACTTCTGCATTTATCTAGATGTCCCACAAGAGCAAGCATCTTCTGAACGTGATTCTCCAAAACTAGTACATCGTACGTCTTCAATAACTACGTAAGTATTAATCTTATGTAATTTATAATTCAAGTTTTTTTTTATTTACTTGACAATAACATTAACTTTTAAAAATTACTTGTACCTTTTTAACAGATAATAAAATATAATGTTTGCAGTTTATTACTGAGCTTTTAAAATATATCGATGGATTACTGATCTTATGTAAATATATTTTTTTACATTGTAATAGGAACTGACATTGTGTTATATTAGGTCCGCCGGAGAAGCAGGCCTCGGGCGTATCCTGCTGTCGTTACGTTACAGTATGCAACATCAGACTCTGTATATTGTTGTACATAAAATTATGTAAGTTTCTTCTATATTCAATTTATTCATCTTATGTTAAAATCTAAAAATCTATAACAAAATAAAACAGCACTAATACAGTATGAAATTTTTAAAAACTGTGCGCTGCTTCTGATTTAAAAAAATACTAAATAGGCATTTACAAAGCTCACGTTATTTACTTAGCCAATTTTTTAGGAACATACCACTTAAGGACCCAACAAATGTGCCCGACCCTTATGTTAAACTGTACTTATTGCCTGGACGTTCAAAAGACTCTAAACGTAAAACTGTGGTAAGTATCCATGTGAATAATCTATCTATAAAAATTATAATATATTTTTAAAAACACCTAAAACTTATAATACAATTACAGTCATCAGCTTCTTAGTTGTCATTTACCCTATCATATAGAGTGAAAGTGTTGGTGCTGGCTTTACTTGTTAATCCATCTTGTTGATACTAAAAGAAAATGCTTTTAAAGAGAACATACAATAAACAAATCAAAATTTATTTACAAAATAACCTTTCAACACTTTTTAAATTATTGTTTATTTATTTAATCTCATTTTGATATTTTATAGGTGGTTAAAGACAATTGTATGCCAGAGTATGATGAACAGTTTGATTGGGTGATACCCCATGCTGAATTGCACTCTAGACAAGTTGAAGTCACCGTTGCCACCCATAAAGGTTTTCTTGGAGGAAGCCCTATTATTGGGCAGGTATGCCAGTATATTTTATTTTACTTTGTAAATAGTTCCTTTTAAGAATATCATGAAAAAATTTCTAAATTTAAATAATTTTTGTAAATGTTTAATAAATATACCATCTCACTTTCTGTAAATAATATAAAATGTATTCATTGCAGGTAATTGTATATTTGAATCAATATGATTTTCGTGAAGCCAAAACTATGTGGTTTGATCTCATGCCCGAAATGCCTGGAGTTTAGAAGTTTATTTTATAACAAAATTTATTTGCTTTTGATTAAAACTGCACTATTTAAACACCATTAACCTATATATAAGGAAGATAAAAATCGGTCTGATATTAACAGCTTAAAGCAAAGTTGAGAATATTAGTTCTATAGGTATTTCTATTTGCATTTCTTATGAATTAAGTGTAATAAGCCACTGTCACGAATAAAGCATATAACATACTTTAAGTTGTGTGTTGCCTATTTCATCTTATGAAATAATGAAATCCAGTAGGCAGAGGACTTAGCATAATTAGCATTAACCTGCTTCACACAACTATGGAAATCTCATTTCTAGCCTTAACCTCTTCACCAATGATCTGAATTAGGTAGTATATTTTAAGGCAATCAAAGATTATCCCTTCCTTTTTATTATCCCTTGTATTTTACTTTGTGTAATAATTTAAGTAAAAGAGGCGCCATGTGCTATTTTTACTCATATCCATCTGAATGAGATTATAAATAATAAATAAAATATAACAAACCTGCTACTCATTTGTGAGATTATTATGACATAATGAATTAATAGATAAAAATTTGCATAGGTTATATATGTAATTTTTTGGATGTACTCAAATCTGTAATAAAAATTATAGCTTTAAAATTTTTTTCATGGTTTGTACTAAAAAATGTTATGTTTTTGAAGATGAACTTTACAAATCGTTTTTATATATTAAATAGAACAAAATATTGTTAAAATACAGGATAATAACATGAGATATAAGGTGCTGTTAAAAAGAAAATCTGCAATTTTGTTATAACAATTTTGTTTTTGGTTTGTTTTAATTTGATAATGAGTTTATTGTTGTTACATTAACGATGTATGTTGAATAAAGGGAAAATTTATTATTTTTTTCTTCGCCTATATGCTAGAATAACTCATAAAAACAAATATACATACATCTTAGAATTATAAGTTCTGTTTATATTAATGTTACAGCTTTTATAAATTAATGTTTGTATGTCCAACTAGCAGTGTCTTACATATGGTTATGCTTAAAGTATGCTTTTTTTATTGAATACATAATTTTGAAAAAAGTTCTTGTGTTATCATTTAAAATAGAGGATATTTTCTTTTATCACAGAGCTCTACGTAATTATTTTCAAAATGTCATAGGAATGAATGGATTACCTAAATAAAAATGCTATAAAACAATAAATAAAAATATTTCTATGGTAATGAATGATGTTTCAGTTACTAGTGCAAATAAAAGAGGTTCTTTATAAAAATGTATTTAATATCATTTCCAGCTTGTGTTGAATGTGTTGGCATACATCAATTAATTAATCATATAAGAATAGATCATCTTCAATAAGTCTCAAGTGTCAGCGCTCTAATGTGTTTGGAGTTATCTTTTGAGCTATTATTTTACCATAACCTCCTCTGCCACCATCATAGTCTGTTCTGTACTCATCTCGGACCTAAAAAACAAACATATTTTCATCACCGTTGCCACCACATACATCCTTTTAGTAAGTATAAACATGAGTGATATTTGGACATCCACCTGACATTTGATTATATTATTAATATATCCTTGTGATAAGTTCAATACTAATACTTCAAACACAAGGTTCCTCCTACATACTTGATAACCTATGTTGGAATCTGTAAAGTGAGAGCCTGAAAATGGGGGAAGTCAAATAGCTCAGATTTTTGGTACTAAAATTGGTACCAATTTACAATATTTTTCTTTTTATTTGTAAGAGGGTCATGTTACATTGCATACAATACACATAGTATTTGTCTGTATAACCTTATTATGGTTTTACTATCATTATTAACACATTCACTTTTATTACATAGAAAAAGTGCGGCATGTTAAATTTAAAATCTTTCTATAGTATTGAATATTTCTGTCTATATATCCTTTTATTTATAATATATTAAAAAATTATGATAAAAGTAGTAGTTATGATCTTACTGTTGACAATGTATAAAGTACAATAATATCTAGGAAAATTTTACTATAATAAATATCATGGAAAATAATACATCCAGTTTTAAAAGTTTATTAACAGTTTTACCTGTCCACCTGTTTTTCCACGTCCATATTGTCTACCCTCAATAAAACCTGCATCCCAATCACATCTTATAATTCTGTCGTCTAATCTAGTACCATTGATATATCTGTAATAAAAATTATGAAATCAATTTATATATGCTATCATTTCAGAGATATTCCTAGTCTTTTAACATTCCAAATTTCGATTTAGAAAAAGCCAGTCAAAAAAAAATGCAAAGGATTATATCCATCTTGCATGTCCAAAGAAGGTTGACTAATTTAAAATAAATTTTAAATTGAATCTTTCTTATTTAACACAAGCTTGCACATAGTATGGAAAGAATATGCTGCATTTGCTTGAGCTTACTCCTTCTGAGCAGGTTATAACTGTTAAGGCTATTGTTCCTGTAACCCACATTAATATTTTTTTAATTAAAAGACTTGGACTTATAAAAAATATTTACTTACCTCATACAATTTTCAGCATCTGCTCTAGCATAATATTCTACAAAACAGAAACCGCACGGAGTCTTTTTGTATTTGTCTAAACCCATAATAACTCTTCGTAATTCACCACAGCGCATAAATAATTCGTAAATTTGTTCTTCTGTTGTATAGAATGACAAGTTACCTATGTATAATGTCGATGACATTCGTAGTAGTTTTTCTTGTTCATTTCGAGACCCCTGAAATAACTGATAATGAAGTACATTGCCCAATAAATTGTTAATAAGGATTTGTATATACTCGTTTATACAAATCTTTATTGACAAGTTTCAATTACTGTTTACCTTAAAATGTTGGTCACGGTAAGAACTTATTTCTATTGAAGAATTCATAGAATCGTAGCTGCGTTTCATAATTAATTATGTCAATATACTTAATACAGGTAATAACTTTAAAAATGTTTTATCACAAATGATATTCGTGGAACGAAAAGAAATGCACGTAAACTCTGAAACTACTTGACATAACAAATACAAGTGACGTTTTTTCTTTGTTTCTGCTAAAGAGAAAAGCAAAGATGTGGTGGTCATACGATTCATAATTTTTATAATTTCGTACGGGGCAAGTATTTATTAAAAAGATTTTGATGTATTAGTTTTTACATTTTATGTAATTTATTTATTAATATTTGACAATACTCATGTTTTATGGATGCTGTCAAACTAGATTTGCAAAATTACTAGATTGTCAACTCGTCCCTTTTTTCCTTTTAAAACAATTGAAATAAATTAACAAGGAAGCATTTTAGTTATAAACATAATAAAATCTTAAATATGTGCTTCTATGCTATATCTAGATAAAATTTAACTTTGTGTGATAGTTTTTATTTAATTATTTTCGCTACAAATTTCGACTTTCGACTTTCGACAAATTTCGTTAAAAAACGTCTTGATTTTTAATTTCCGATAACTTTTTTCATATATAATGATGCAGTTTGACAATCTGAATATTTAGTTTAAGTTGAATATTTTATTTTTTATTAATATTTAGATAGGTGTGACACAAACGTGAATTTTCTGCCGAAAATGAGGGGTATGGGTGATCGCCTTCCTGTGGAGTATTATTGCCGCTGTATGATGATTGTATATTATTAACCTGATGCGTAAGTAAATTTGATTTGTATTGAATGAATTTTGAGAAATAATTTATGAAACATGGTTAAATTGAATCATGTTGAATAATATTCATGACACTCGTAGATAGGATTGTCGACTACTTAACTACTAGCAGTACTATTTAAATAAAAGTACTACTACACGTATACTACTAAAAGTACTATACGACTGATCAGATTTCATATGAAATAATTTATTTAAAAATTAATTTCCATAGGTCACAATTTTAACAATTCAAACTGAAATTAATTTTGAAATTTTGTATAAATTTTTCAAGTTGTTACATTTTATTGTTTCACATTAAGGCTTAATAAACAGATAAGATATTCTTGTCAGTTCCGACGAATACTGTGAGGTAGTATTTTAACACTCTTTTTTATAATAATACTACAAATCCATTTTAAGTGTTCATTTATTATTCAATAATTTACAGCGGGGACCATAAGTACTTAAAGAATATAAATAATAAGGTACCTATGTAATAGATTATCTCCTTAATATTTTTAAAGTAATACCACGTTAAATAATACTCTTTAAACTATTTATTTACATTTTTGCAAAGTATGATCATATTCGCTATTTACTTTCCAATCTTGTAGCGACTGAAGTATTAGGAAGTTTCACGATTTGCATTGATCTGTACATTGTATAAATATTAATTTGCTTTAAAATTATTTTTAAGCGTTATTTATAATAACGTGAAAAAATATTCTGAACAAACATTCTCTAATATCTTCGTGCATAAGTTTCGTCAGAATTCATGCAAATTATTTAATCACTTATTTCACAAAGAAGATAAAGCTTTCGTAATATCTGTCGATGCTCAAAGGTATTGGCAGGTGCGTTTATGGACAGGCTTCTTGCGAAGAGCGGCACGCACAGCTTCCTCAAAAACTTCATTCATGTTAACTCGCTCTAGAGCTGAACACTCCACGAGTTGGGCGGCTCTGAAAAAGTTTACTGTTATTAGTATGTAAATATATTCGTATATTCCATCTCATAAATACTGTCATGGACCAGGATTTGCATAGGATGGTAATTACGTCAAAGTTGCAGCATAGTTTTCATCAATTTATGACGTAAGTTCTTACGATTTTATGGATTTGTCAGAGCCAGGTACAGTACTCGGTACTAACGACCTTAGATTCTTAGGTTTAAGGATACTTCCTGGCAATGTAAAAGCGTTTACCTTCCCCGACTAGACCAGTCTATCTACCTAATCAAATTTTAATTGATGCCCGTTCAAGAAATGAGCTGATGTTCGCTCTTGACAGGCGATCCTTCAGCAGGTTATGAAGAAATTTTGCTGTTATACCTCTCACTACTGCCTCAGCTTTGCGGTTTTCAAATTTACTATAAATTTAACAGGAAAAAGTCCAGTTTAGAAAACGTAACCACCATATTACCATTACCAGGATTTCATTTAATCTTTATCTGACACCTGCCGATGTAAACCCAGCCTCACCGTGTTCGTCTGCACTCATCATATAAGCCTTCTATGAAATTGCAGTCGTGACTATTTAGGTCTCTTTGGTACCCTATTTTATCATTTAGAAGTGATGTTAATTTATCTATACTTCGATCCTCATTGGCAAGTTCACAGTCTCACAGCGAGTCATGGGCTATGGTCGGGATTTCTCCATAAGATCGAAACAGGAATGTCGACTCCGTAGACAAACAAAAGTGACCAAGGTGGCCCACCGGATTGCCAGGTTAAAGTGGCAATAAGCAGGCCACATAGCTGGCAGAACAGATGGCCGCTGCGGCCATCAAATTCTGAAGTGGAAACAACGGACTGACAAGTGCAGCGTAGGTCGTCCACCCATAAGGTGAAGAGACAAATTTGTTAAGGTGGTTGGAAGACGCCAGATGTAGGCTGCCTTTATCCGATTTTTTGGAAATCTATGAAGTAGACCTATGTCAAGTAGGTCTACTTTATAGATTTCCGTCCGACGTCTTACGACTGAAATGATGATGATAAATAACGTTACTACATCATCATAATAGTTACTTAATCATAATATGTCTATACTCTTAGGTCTTTAGAGTGCTTTGATAATTTGTTTGAATAAGATGTGTCATCTTCCGAATGTGCGAGCCACAGAGACAAATACATAGAAAGTTACGAAGTTTAGTGGCCATTGTTTATTTATAATTTACTGTGAATTGCGAGTTATGTTGTCGCTGCAGTACTACCACATTTAAGTATTATCAGCTGGTGATAATACGACACGATAACACGCTGGCAGCGTACGCGTGCGATAGCTCTCGTCACTTCATTTAACTTATGCCATAGATTATGTACATTTTCATTAAAGAATTAATGCAATTGTCCAATATTTGTCATTAACGTAAATTATAAACTACATGTCGCATAACATGAGGTAATACTGTTCTTTCTTTGAGTTCTTTTAATCTGCCTAGTCTAACCATAAGTTCTGTTACAAAGAAAATATCCGATAATTTCTTAAAAATAATATTATTTTCAAGTTCTATATGTGATTATGTAGAGTAAATAAGATATGCTGACGTACTAAACTAGTTATTTAATGTGTCCACCCTGAGCTTAAACGCACGCTTTTAGATGGTCGGGCCATGCGTCGATGGATTTACAAACGGTTTCCATTGGAAACTTTGTCACTGCTGCCTTCAAAGATTTCTTAAGCGACTCAATATTTGGGTGATGCTTAGAGCAGATCATGTTCTCCAGCACAGACCACAATTTATAGTCCAAATGGTTTATGTCCGGACTAGCCGAAGGCCAATCATCAGCCTTTATGAAGTGTGGAACATTTCTTAAAAAATATATTCAATGATGGATGGAAAGAAATATATTTTTATAACGTAGAAGCTAATGTTCGAAATTCAAATTAATGTTTTCAAATTAATTTTTTTTTTTTAAATGCACGTAAACAGCCAGTAACAGAATTTATGGCTAGACTAGATATACAACAACGTGTTTGGATTAAACTTTAAGTAGTAACAATATTTTGTCTTTAACTAAAAAAACGAATTACTTATACGTGTTAGTATAATCTCACCGTATTTTCCTCTTTAACTTTTTCCCCTCTTGCGTCGTAATAACCGCTTTTCCTGATGACTTCAAGTCTATTTTGGTGGCTGAAAAATAAATGCGTCATAAAATTTTTAAACTGTTTTATAATTATCGTCAATATTTTTTTTCCATTTTTCCAGTTTTGTCAATACTGTGATATTCCTTCCGAAAACAGTCAAGACGTCTCAATCTGTTGGTAATAACATAAATTATTGCGAAATTCAGAGCGATCCATTGATATCCTATCCGTAATCACGTAACGTTAAATGAGATTTTAATAAATTAGTTCTATTTATAAATATTATATTATGAATGTTTGTGTGTACGTAACGCATAACATAAGCGTTATTAGATTTAGATTGTTATATTCATATATTACGACACGATATGAAATAAATACTCCCGTCGTATCTATTTTTTAAACTGCAATGTAATCCTATGTAGCGTTAGCATAGAGACAAACAAGAAGACTACGCAAAAAACAATGATATCGAGACAAAAATTTAAAAAGAAAATTCAAAGGATTTTTTGGTTTATTTTTATATTCTTTAAAAGTATTACATTATGAGCATAATCAAAATTATGATTTAAGTATGTCATCACGCAATACATATAGGAAATTCCATAGATATCTCGTTACAAATTTCATTTTATAGACTTGTTAATACAAGCCGTGGTTGATCACAGCGTCAAGCTTTAGTTGATCTTGCACGCTATCCATACATGGTTCTGATGATCCGGGATAATTATGAACCAGTTAAACGTGATCGCCTAATAGGAATTTGCTAGAATTAACTACGAACAGAAGGTAGCTAAAAATATACAACTGATATCGAATCTTCATTTTATAGCCGCTTCTTCGAGCGGCTTTATATATATTTTTTTTGTTTTTATGTGAACAAAAGTCACTGTTACATCGTTGGCATATACAGATTCCGCGAGTTTGAGATGGAAGAGAGCGCTTAGTTTAAACTTCATTTTCAGTTAATAAATAACTATGCTCCTTCGGGCACCTTGGCTCAGGTCGTTACATAATATTATAATCGAGCATGACTTTTTTGTTTGCAAAACCGATGCAAAGCCAGCAAATTGTATTAAATTAAAGCATTTATACAAAAATATGAAATTCTTTTACCAAATTAAAAATTTGTAAACATGTTCGGTACACAATTTTCCTTTCTAATTAAATAAATAATTGATTTACAAGTACTACAATTTCCTTTTACAATAAACGAGCTAAGGAAACAATATTACGAGTCAGAAAATCCCTCTTTTAACAGAAGGATGATGCACGCGTATTTACAACCGATATCCATAGAACATATTACAATACATTACAAAGCGTCATGTTGTGTGATTGAATTTTATAATGTAAGCAAATGACGTCAAATTGACACAGATTTAGGCTGTGAACAATACGCGTCATGTCCACTGCTAGTTTATTGATCAAGGTAAACAGGAAATAAGTTCCAAGTATCTTCCAATATTAGTTGATTTATCTATGGTATGCAGGTTTGTCTACAACATTTCAATGCAAAAACCTATTTTATGAATTTAAATATACAAAAATTCTTATATACATTAATTGGTTTAACATTACTAAAAATAGTCAAAATGGAATACATTTTTTAAGTCCATACAAGTTAAGAGTTTTGATAAGAACGTCAAATACATAATCTATCTTGTCTTGTTTTAATGACGAGGCATATTAGAATTAGGCTAAAACAAATCCGCGAAAATAAAAGATTTAAACCTTTCCACTTATACAAGAGAGTACCTATACATATATAAAAATATATTATAATTTTTTATCGCACACCATGTCAACCATGACAAGCGCAGTGAGATTATTGACAAATTTAACGGTTAGGTGATAAAATAACCTAATCTGCGATATAGTGTCGTAGGTAACTGTCTGAGCAAAACACGATGCTTATGAGTCATTACAACATTAACCTTATTTTTTCCTATGCATTTTTAACCTACAGGATAGTTACAGTGTAAATTAACGTTTTTTGATAGTGTATAGTAACAATTGTACTAATCTTCAATTAAGAATTATTGCGTCGAAATTTTAATAATATGCACTAACAAATTTTGCCAACACCATTTAGCAAAAGTTAATTTAGTGTAATTTGTAAACTTGAATGAAACTGCAAACAACAGAGAGAATTATAAGTGTGACAAAGCACTGAAATAGAAACTCTGAAAGTCCTTATAATTAAATACATCCTCATTAACCCAACTCGCACAAATTACGTTGAAGTATAACAATTACTTATCGTTAGTAAATGTATATAATAATATGTTACATTATGTTTCTACACAATGTGTCTTTAAATTTTATTATAATAGTCTTAAAATCGATGTATTAAAAAAAATCATAGACTAAATTAAGTTCATTTTACTAATAACTTTTTATTAAAAATTATTATAAAGAACTCATTAAGGGCTTAATAAACAGTAAGTATTGATTATCGTATTATAAAAAAAAAAACTAATTCAGTCTATGTCTCATCACTGTTCGTAATTATTTGTTAAATTAGCTAAATCATTTCAAGTGGTAAATTTACTTACCTACTAACACAATTGGTACGGAGGCACTAAAATGTTTTAACTCAGGATACCACTTGTGGATTACATTTTCGTACGATGACCGGCTTCCGACTGAGTAGCACACCAGAAAACAGTTCGTCTGCAATTTATAAAATTATTTAACTGTTAATTGTCCGACTTACAATATTCGTCATATATTCTTACATACACTCATTGAAATATTTGGAATATTTTAATTTTGTACTAGCCATGTAACAGTATTATGTAATTTACAAAAAATATAATTTATATTATATAAGTGTTTAAAGCTTTTATTAAAAATATTTACTCTTACAATTAAGTGGTTTACTACGAAGTTTAAAGACATACTTTTCGCAACTTTAACCTAAAATAGTGGTACACGGAAGAATACACAAAACAAAAAGACGCAAAAGGATAATGACATAGAATTACATTCCTTTCAAGTTACAAAATAAATAACTGAAATTTTGACAAGTTACGACACTAAAACACTTTTAAAAAGCTCGTAATGCGGCAACAGTTTTAGAGTTTCTAACTGAGATCAGAATCTTATTTTTGAACGATAAGCTCTCTCCCCAGCCTTAATTCGATGATTTTACTTACACTTTTACATTAGTTGAATTTACAGATGTTGTCATAAATTTTCAAAGAAATTTTAATAAAATTTATGCGTAAATTATGCCGTCTTTTTTTCATAGATAACAACTTTTGTTAAAAGTACAGAAGAAACATTCGAAAGACAAATACACTTGGCTAGTAAAGAGAGATCGCAAGCATGCATCAGTGATTGCCAACCTATGGTATCATATATCACAAAGTGAAGAGTGCAAATGAGCTCTTGCTCAGGAGACTGTAAAATTTCAAGCAATCCCGCACCGTTTCTGGAGACCGTATACCATTTGGTAAACGTCATTCGGTAAAAACCCAGGTGGCCGTTAATTACTCACATTATTATATGACAAGGGCCTCAGCCTTTCGTAGTCCTCTTGTCCTGCTGTGTCCCAAAGCGCCATCTCCACCTCCACGTTATCCACGGTGATATGCCCCACGTAATTGTCAAATCTAAATAAAACAATCTATCATTCATATATAAATAGCAAAATAAACCAACAAAGTTTCTCATACCCAGGACCTATAATAATCGACACGTTTTTTTTTTTTTGAAGGACTTGTTAACTATAACCCAAAGCCGCGTAGGCGCATAAAGTTACAAGGTGCATATTTCTTTCATCTGCCCAAGCGAGAGAGCCAAAATCTATAAGCGCACGTTATATTTTGTTAATCGTTATTTAATTAATATAATTATTATCCACTAAGGATCATTGACAGTGATTACTCCTGTAGGGAATATAACCAGAAACAAACTTAGATCTAATAAAATGGCATCCTTCAACTTAAAGATACGAAAGAAGGTTCCTAGTATACCCAAGTCTAAATAGAACGCAAGAAAAACTCTGATGGATTTTTTGCAAAAATCAATTGTAGTTCATGGGTCTTGAACAGTACCACTGTAGTGTCAGTATAAGAGAACTCGTATACTATCAAACAGTAGTTTAGTAGCGGTGTGTTTAGGTTTGAAAGAGGAGGCGCTAGTTAAATTACTGGTCTAGTCTTACGGCTCAACGGGATGTGCACGGATAAGGTGTTGGACAGTATTTTGTATATAAAAATCATGAGTAGTAAGACACTGTTAAAAACGGGACTTTTCACTTATTATCTATGATACGCATTAGTTATTTTACAATTTACAATTTTTTGATGATAAAATATTGGACAGCAAATAGTTAAGTACGCGTGAAATAATTATTCACGAATCAATTGTTCCATAAATTTAATACAGTATGCGGCATAAAATTGGCTACAGAGATGGGCAGCGAGGAAGTCCGGACGCAGGCAAAGTTTCTTAAGGAGGAAACGGCGACGGTTCACAATACAACAATGCCGCGATGTACATTTGACTTTATAAATATTGCACCTTTGTAATACACGATGAGTAACAATACAATAACAAGTGCACTACTTGGACACAGGAAAATATGCTACAATCGATTGTGTTTATAATAAATTGGTCGAAAGGCTATGGCTATGTCTATATGAAGGAACATAATCATTTACTGCATATTGTCGTAAATTCAGTTTAATTTATGCAACAACATGAGCAAACTATGTCTGAAGATAATTGTGCGACTGTTAAAAATTCAATTATCAAATATCAATTACGGGATAATAAAACGAAAAAAATACATAATATTTGCCAAATTATCGTCACATTTTTATACCAAAAATAACGGCAAAAGACGTGGTGTACACTGGATGGTGAGGCATACAACCTGTTCTTAACTAGACCATGCTATAAGATCTTAAACATAAAATTTTTACGTTGGATCTCGTTTCACTCCACATTTTGAGACTTCGGTTTTATTAAATCGGTTAATTCCCTAGTTAAAGCGCCGCAATAAGATAATTCACGCCGCAATGGTCAACTAACCTTTGCCAAAGGGCTTCCATCCCAAATCCCAAAAATTTGTTATTTTTCATTTATTAGAATACGTAAAATAGTTTATTTATGAATAATATAAGGGCATTTTGTGTACAATTATTTAGTCATTGATGACTCATCCTACTGACACCCTGTAGTATACATAAAGTTTGCGGTATTAACGATGACGGAAACTAAAAAGTTACTCATTGTGTGCCTCCTTCAAAGTCCATTTAATGAAATAATAGGACATCAGTTTTGTCAAATTGAAAAATGCTGTTGGTTGAGACGACGAACGTTTCAAGTTTTTATTAGCATACACACTTGATGCCGGTGCCGCTTAGTGTTTCCGGTGTTATCTAAACTTAAATACTCCGTTAACACAATTTGAACTTCTATTTAAATTACCATAATTAATTATTGTAAAAGGGAAATGTTTTGTTTTTGTCAATTTACATTGTGATAACAAATCAATTTATCGGTAAAGATTAGTTGACAAATAAATTTGTATCAATAGTAATGTTGGGAGTTTCTTGACCGTGTCATTAGTAGATAATATTTTTTATATATGTATATGTATATATATACACATATATATATATATATATATATATATATATATACATGTGCGGGTCTGCGTTCTAAAGCGAAGTAAAGATGTATCTATATCACTTTTAAGACACTAATTTAGTTACGCACGACACCGCACAGCGGTCAACCCATTGACCTCAGTAGCCACACCTGCAAGTTAAGCCCGAGTTAAAATATCTACTTACACTGTAGGTACATATTCCTCAGGAAATTCGTTGCGAGTATATACATAGAGCAGGCAAGTTTTGCCGACCATACCATCCCCGACCACAGTTATCTTTAGTCTCCTGGTCGTCCCCATGTTACAATTCACAACATATAACTAAATCAACGCACACAATTCACGCTATTAAATAATAATGTCTATTGTTACACACTGATTTCACTACTGCCAACTCATATCGAATATTAACGATACTTGTTCACTGGTAAGACGAATCGGTCCTTGAGGATTCTTATCATTTAGTGATGTAATGATCTTATCATTTTAAGATACATTTGTGATAACGCGGCAATTTTAATTGAAACGAACGCATGCGCGCGCGCTTGCTAACGAGGTTGAATGCGGAGTGATGACAGATATAGTGGGAGTCATTCAATTATGGTTGGTCACAGCGAGGCGACGTCTGTCGCCATTACGATACTGTTTAGTCTGCGGATAAGTAGCTACTGCGAGTCTCATTGCTTTCAATGCGTCAGTAATTCTGTGTACGATACCGAACCAAACAATCATCCAAATAAGCTAAAGACATCGACGTCAATAAGACAATATTATTAAGCTTGAATATTAATGCAACCAGCTTGTAAATATGCGTAAGAGTAGTACAAAAATATTTATTAAACCTGATAGTACAATAGTTTATAAGTACGTTCTGTGATATATAGTTGTGGGTTAATTTTTTTTTTATTTGAACTGAAAGCCTTTAAGTTGCAAACGAGAATAAGATAAGACACTATCACAATGTTTACATATTTTGAATATAACTGATTTGTTTTTAATCGTTTTAATCATACATTTAATTTGCTTTTATCATTAGGAATCTTTTAGAGATTAAGAAGAGTTAATGTGTTGATTGAAGAAATATCACTCTTTAACCACATTTGAAATATTGAAGACTATTCATGAGTAACATTGATCAGGTAATTTTAAGGAAGATGCAATTATTTACGCTAAATTTTTACCACTTTTTACAGTTTAACTTAAGCTGACATAGTAAAGAATTTCACTCTACGGCAAGAAAGCAATGACAGATCATAATAAACAAATTAACATAACTAAAATAAATATTATTTTATTACAATAATAAAACAAGATGTTAATAGTAAATATTTAATTATCAAAGATTCACAATTATTATAATTAATAAGTGAGAGTTTAGCGATATTATTTTCATTACCAAAAATGTTCTGTATAGTCTTTATATGAATTACTTATTATAATAAAATGATGCTTAATTAATCATACTATCAAGATTTTTTAGGTTGTGAAATATGAGGGCCATGAAAATATCAAAATCAAAATGTTTTTCTTATTTTGGCCATACAAAACTGTATATTGAAACAGAACTTGTTGGAAATTTTAATAAATATGAGGTAACATTTTTTTATCACATTACTTAAGTAATTATGTAACAAAATATAAGTACATGAAAAATGTTATGATTTAAAACAAATATTTTAAAGGACATTACAAAACACAAGTACAAGGAAATGAGGCCTATTTTCTATTTTTATTGTCAATGTTAATATCTTGGAGTCCTTCCAATATTAAATCTTCTTTTAAAGTAAGCACTTCTCTTAATAAATCATGATTATTAGCTTGAAGTGTTGCTATTATTTTCCGTTGTTTTTTCTCGCGGTCCTTTATTAATGTGATTGAGGCATCACATACTTCTGAACAAGGTGAATATGAGCCTAAAAATTAATACATACAAAATGTTTATAAAAATATTCATAAGGAGTCATCATCTATATAGATGGATCAAAATAAAAGGAAACTTTACCAGATTTATTTCTTAACTTATCCATCAATTTGTTATTTTCTAATTGTAGCTTAGTTATTTTATTTTGTAAAGATTTTTCATTTGTCTCCTTCTGTTTTGTTAACTGTGTTAGTTTAGAGCGGGTCTCTAACAATTTTTGGTAAATCTCTGAAGACTGATCCGAAACCCTTTGAGCAGATGCTACACAAGCTTTTGATTCGTTTTTCTCTATGTTAATCTTTTCTTTTAATCCACGCACAACTCCCTGTAATAACAATTTAAATTATTCCAAAAACTTTTAAAAATATCTTACATGTTTAAGGATGTACATGTGTACAACATGTGTTTAAATAATTTGGCTAATATAACATTTAACTTACATTTGTTTATGTAATGACAATAATATAACTAGTTTTTGTTATTTAGTAATCATGTATTCTCTACCCACCAAATAATTAAAAGAAGGCGTTCTTTGTCACTTACATTTAACTGTTTATTACAACTTTCCAGAATATGATTACGCTCTGCTAATGTTTCCGCTTTTTCTCTTATATTCTTATGGTTTTGTAATAAAATCCAAACTGAATTAATAACCCTTACTAAAGCTTCTGTTGTCAGAGTTTCTCTTTCAACATCTAAATGTGGATTAAATGTGTACTTGATATTCAATAGTCCGAGTTCCTGAAAAACGCAATAATTATTAAAGTGCTCTCAATAAAATTTATTAAGTAAATAACACTTACCTCACTTATTCCTATTAAACATTCTTTAAAATTCTTAATTGTGCACGGTTCATACAATGTTGCTCTTTTATACTTATAGTTCTCCAGAAGTTCCTTAACTTCTTCGTCTAAGTCTATATTTTCAAATTCACTTTCTGAAGCCATTTAGTTAATAACAAATGATTATTTTTTCTTAAATAAAACAAAGGAATTAGTTATAGTTTTATAATGAAGTTAATTTATTAATTGTTATAACTTAAACCAAATTCAACGGAAATGAAATAGCCGACAGGAAAGAAAACACTGCACAGATAATAATTTGCACAGAAAACAGTCTAAAAATAAATTAAGATGAGCGTAAACTTCTGCCTAAATGATGCCGTGATTAAATTTGCGGCTCCATTGTTGTTGTATTAAGTACTAACAACCCTAGGGGTTTCGTAGTTTTATTCCATTTTGATTATTATTTTATGAGAACTTCCTCACTCTGATTTGATAACAGAGAGAATTTTACTAAGTAGTTATATTTTCATAATACTACTGATTGAATTAGATAAATTCATTTTAAATTTCATCTCGGTGATACCTTTAAAAAACCTGAATAAATTAAGGCGACTAAAAGAGTTATCAGGTTTAACGAAACAAAAGAACACAATATCTTTTGCTTTACCTATAAACAATGTAATGAAAAAAATCGGTACATTTAATTTGTAAGTGATGATTGCCTAAGAAAAGTTGAAATTAATTTTTGTAAAACCCGGAACCAACAAACCGCTGCAGTGCATATTAAATATATTTTGTAATTTACTCCTAGGATATGCTGGTTTTATCTCGTTTGTTTCTTGATGTAGTGTTATTTCGCTGTGTTCAATATCGTAAAATATGTTCTTGACTAAAGGCCTCGTTGAAAGTTGATGAGAAATGATATGGGGTCTTTATTCACCTGCTCTAAAATTATTGAAAATGAGTTGGAATGAAAACATTATTCCACGCAGAATATTTTTAATGAACTTAATAATACACACATTCGATTTTTGGAAGTAATCTTGATCTCCAAAAATCGAATTTAACATTTTTAATTTATTGACAACATTTTATATTTCATAACAATGCTTATTGCTTACATGGCGTATTTATGCAAAAGTTTGTCTCAACGAACTTTTAGGGTTAAATAATAAAAACAAGATTATATCAAAAAGTACATTATATTTAAAATTTTTGTAACATAGAAAATCTTATCAATCTAAGCTAACATTTTTTTATATTAAAAGTTAACAACAAACTATAATTCATGTTTAGGGCATACTAGTAAATTAAAATAGGTAATAAAAAATGTATTCGAGTTAATTGGTCCAAGCACATACGAAGCGTAACCACGGGGTACAATCGCTCGCAGTTGACGACTCCGTAAAAACATATTGTCACTTTTTCTTTGAGCGTTCTATTAGTTTACTCTGTAAAAATAATTACTTATTTTAGTGAAATCACAAAACACGTCCAATAATCATAGTCGATAGATGGAAATATAAACATATGTCAATTAATTATTATTTTTACCTTGGCTAAATTAAGCCCAATTTCGCTAAGACGCTTGTGTTGGTATGTAAGTGGTTCGTGCAGTTTCGCATCGCCTCGTTTATAAAAGTCGCTGTAGTCGAGTCGGAATGCCAATGTTTGTAATGAAACTTCCGCGTGCAAAGCCAGCTTTAAAATCAATGTTGACACGTGACCTCTGTTAACAAGCATAACAATTAACTTTTAAATATTTAATATCCAACTATAAAAATTAATAAACGAAAAAATATACAAATAAATTAAAAAACGTTTCAGAGATTCATTTTAAATTATTACATTAAAATATAAATTTTAAAACAATAAAATTTTAATATAAATAACACAGATGTTGAACAAAATCTAGTCAAATAATTATGATAATTATAAACAAATTCAAATTATTTAATCACACGTTTATCAAATTATTCAAACTTAGCTTAGTATAAAGGATTCACGCTATTATTTTATTCATATACCTGTATGTACGCGTCCAAACATTTAAATCAGCCTTCCTGTTGGCCAAAAATTGGTGGAATATTTTTCTCTTTTCTTTATCCTGAACTTCATCAGCGGCAGTGAATGCATATTCACCTGTGAAAAATACAAAAGTCATACATATTACAGGTTAAAAGCTTTCAATCATAATATAACAACAAATATTCAATATCTCTTTTTTCTGAATTTGTTAGTAAAAAATGCCCAATTACTTCTGGATCAATTATTCAAAAGTGGTTATATTATCTCTGGTTTCATATAACCTTTATGCATGCTTGTTACATTTTTTTTACCATTGATTGGTAGAGACCTTTGAACTTACATATAGGGTGATTGTCTATTATTTCAAAAGTAACTTTTATTGTCATTTACTAAACTTACGTTACTTAAAAGTTATTGTGTATTCATGCCATCTATTTACCAGATATGGATGGCTTTTGGCATTTGTAATCCTTAGTGCAATTTAGTACTTACTGATTTTTTTATTAGCTTTTCACCAATTTTCTTGTATGTCTACAATTTACCTCACCTATAAACTGTGTGTACTTGTTAGTGGCTTCTTACAAGCCTCAATATTTTAAAAGCGTTGAAACTTTCTTTTTAGAATTACTAGCCTGCTAAGTTCGCTACAGGGACAAAATATTTTCTGTTTAGTTACCCCTCGCAAATCTTTCAGCTTTCAATTTCTCGATACTGTCACGTCGGTCTAATTCTGCGCGTATGCCCGTGTGAAGCGTAGTCTCGAAACTTCGCAGTGCTAGAGTTTCGTTCAGAACATTGCCAAGGTATGATTGCAGCTCCTATGGAGAAATTATTTATTAGTTAACAATTAACACTATTTAACATTTTCTTTTACCCAACATCACCCCCTTTCAATGTTAAAATGATGATGGTGCTAAAGATATGACATCGTCTAAATAGTTTTAAGTTATCATTATTGATGTAGCAACAGTAACTGTGCTTTGAGTTATAGACATAGCCTTCATCTACTGTAATCACATCTAGACACTTGGCGTGCGTTTATTTAGCACCGTATATAGTTTTGCAATACCTGCGTAGTGTGGTGTATCATGGCGTGTATAGAGTGTCTCTCGAGTGCATTATGATGTAGACGTAGCAGTGAATCGAGGTGATGTCCACTGCCCGCCGCTGCCAACAGCTCCGCCCACGCCGGCTCCGCGCCCACGCAGCTCGCTTCTTGCAAGGCGCCGCATAGACGCAACGCTTCGGCTCGCAAGCAGGAGACACGACGCATCAAACCCCATACCTCTGTAATATATGACAGTTGTATATAATTGTCTGTGAGATAATGGCCTAACTCGGGATAAGTACTCACAATACCCCAAGAATAATTTGCCGTAAGTAGTTATGTCATAGCAATTTGTATGCCACCGTGAATACAACAATGACCACATATATATGGTGTATATGGTGCGTCTATCCTAATCCATGAGCATGTATATACAGGGAAAGAAACAAAGAAAGCTTCATAATAATCTAGACGCCTCTGTAAAGCAAAAGCCTCGCACAAGACGGACGGACGCAAGACCGGTCCGTGGCGATTTTTGAGTTTATTATGAAACTTTCTTTGTTTCTTTCCCTGTATATACCTTATCGCACATTTTACTATGTCGTCGGGGAAATAAAGCTTAAAATTAAATGTGAAATCAAGTAATAATATAATAAAAAAAAGAGCTAACACAAGGAACTTTTTACACGGCGTCGTGCCGTAGATCAGCCCAACCAATACTACAGCGTTAATTTTCACGAAAGAACCCAGTTAATATATAATTCAGTGTGATATAAATGTATGATATGAATGTATGAATTGATCTGAGATCTGATTTGATGTTGGCACTGCATTATAATAAAAGCTGTTTGGTTTGCACTTGTAGGCCTTATCGTACTAAACTACAGATTGGACAATAAATACGAAGTGTCGTTTGTGCACGCACCGGGCATGCACTTGAGCTGCTTGTGCAGGATGATGTGGTCGCGCCAGGCGCGGTGCAGCGCGTGTTCGATGCGCTTGACGCGCCACAGCTGCGCGAACAGTGCACGGTAGCGCGCCGCGCACGTCGCCGGGAACAGCGTGCCCAGCGGCCCGTCCACGCGGTACTGCAGCGCGAACACGTCCCATCCGCTGTCCTCGCGCCCGTCGCCTGCACCAAACAATTACTTTACGTGGAGCACAATTTCCTACAACGTTATTGTATCTTTGGTTAAATCCTGACAAGTAATAAAGGACCGAGAACTGGAGGAACCAGTAAGCTTCTTGAGGCTACTACACCCTACAGCTCAAGTTAGTTAGCTTCTGCACCGTATACCAGGCAGATCTGCTGGCATTAGCGGAAGCGACGGAGTTACGCGGTCAAGCAATCAAGTGCTCTTAAGACTGTCGCAAGATCTGACACCCTCCATCTCTTAGCGTTGAGATTGAAAGAGATTATAATGGAAGCATTAGCAAAAGGGAAGGATGTAAAGATGTATTGGTCAAAGTGCATCCCCCATGCACGGATGGCAACAAGAAGGTGGACCAGTTGACTAAGGACGCGGTCCTGTAGAGCAAGAGAAGATCGGAATACGAGAGATGCTCTATTTCTTTCGTTAACTGACAACTCAGACTGGTCACGCTTGCCAAATGAAATAGGAGGTATACAGAAGGAATGACTGCATCCACGAGAAAAATCTCCCCGGAAGCCGTATCAGACTATTGCGTTCTCTGGAAAAATCAGCTGGACACGTGTCTGGTCTAAAATTTGTGGGACACGGGCGAGTCACTCGTGCATCTGTGACCTGGAATTGGACCAGACCGTGAAGCACCTTATCGCCGGCTGTCTGTGATCTCGAGGTGGAAATAGCTAGGAGAATGGAAGAGGATAGCATCACATCGCTCGTGGACGACGATAAATATCGCCCTGTATTCCTTAGGTTCTGCAAGGTATGTACCACTACCTTGCAGACAATCTATAAGAACAAAACTAAGAATTATAATAAGGTGTCGGGCAAACCCGTCAACAAGAAGCCAAAAGTTATATGTTATTAGAATAAGGTCAACTCTAGATGATTATGGAAAAAATAAATAGATACAAAGTATATACAATTTTAAACTAAAGTTGTAAATAAAGTAACGAAATAAATATATAATAAAATACTTTGTTATAAGAAGCAAAACTAATCAGGAATGTAGGTAAAGGAAGTAAAGCGATGTGAAAAAAGATCAAAACATGAAGAATGAAAAATTGTGACTGATGTGTCAGGAAAGGAAACAAGATGAAAAAATAATGTGACAAAATTATTTATACCCGAAATGTAACGTCCCTGCCCCGTACATAGCAGGGGGAACAATAAAAAACCCTGGTAAGGATCTTAATGAAAAATGAAGTCGCCTTGTTGCGTTTTTTTTCTTATTACACACATTTTATTATCCCTTAAACAATAATTTACTTGTTCGATTTATCCCTTTCTTTGTTTTAATTTGATAAACCTAAATATATGGAATGACAATTGGGTAGTAAGTAGATAGTTTTGATCGTCAACTTCTATAATTATAAGATTTCTATGACCTTTCAACAATATAAAACCCGATAAATTTTAAAACTAGCTTTCTACATAAAATTTGAAGATGGAGAATATAGATGGTCTAGATAATTGGCTAAAATGCCTCTGTTCTCATGAAGACATAAATGCTACCACAGGCAATATTACATGGGCAGGCTCAGTTACTTACAATTAGGGTAGAGATTAACGTGTAGCCGTGCTAGAACGTGTTGTGGTTCGAACTGTGCGTTCGTGGCGCGCACGGCTGCCTCCAGGGTGCACGTTAAGTTGTGCACATACAAGGAAGTTGCAGGTTTGTTCAACTCCTCCCTAGTGTAACAACAAAAATGTTTTATACCAATCACACAAACGATCTGCAGAAAAAATTTGTCTCCGTTTGAATTTATGCAATAACAAAAAATTTAATCAGATGTTTAATTTGATCCAAAATTTAAATCTATGATGAATGAAATGAAATGCAATGAAAAATATGCAAAACTTCGAATTCGAACAAACAATTTTTTTTACAAAAACATATTTAACACAATTTGACAACATTAAAAATAAATTTAAGGAATATGCAATAACTTTTTAGCATTATTTGCTGCACTTCAATAATAATTTTATTAGTCATCATGTTAATCACTTTGCACTGTATACAGTTTGTAGCCTAGAGATATATACTAGAATGACTTAATAATACAATGTTAGTAAAGGATTTTAGACAAACAGTAAATATTTTTTTATAGAAATTGTAAAATTGCTAAAAATTTTGATTAAACTTAAGAAAGCCAAGTAAACTTGTATTGCTCATATTTGTGATTTTTCTTGTATGTATGTATGTATGTACCTAGTCTAGGCATAAATTCTGTTACTGACTGTTTACATACATTAAAAAGAAAACATTAATTTGAATTTCGAACATTAGCGTCTACGATAAATAATAGACGTCTCTCTCGCCGTTATTGTATGTTTATTGTTAAGAAATTATTTGTTTTGAAAATGGAGTGGGGCACTAAAAAGAATAGGTTTGCAGTAATTGCACTGTACAAAGTAAGGAGCCAGCCGACATTTTTTGATACATTGAAAAAGCTAGGGATTAGCCAAATGTTTGTGTATCGCACCATCCAAGTGTAAACTGAAACCATGTCTGTTGATGACCGTGAGATATCCGGCCAACCGCGGTCTATTCGAACAAAGTAGGCGGTTAATGCAGTCAAGGCAAGATCGAAACTCCATAAGGAAGCAAAAAATTCTTTCCAGAGAAATGAGAATCCCATCGAGGGCACTTTCTCGGATTATCAAACAAAACTTAGGTCTAGGGGCTTACCGGAGATACACACGACATACCTTAGATCAGGCACTAAAATAAAAGAGAGTCAAAAGATCAAAACAGCTGTTACTAGACGGACGAAAAACACAGAAAATTATTTTTACCGATGATAATTTTTTTACAATCGAGAAGCACTACAACAAATAAAATGATCGAGTGTATACACACAGCTCTAAAGTAGCTTCCGTGGTAGTTGCCAAAGTTCAGCGAAGCAATCATCCAGCTTACGTCATGGTTCGGTGGGGTGTCTCCTACCAAGGGGTAACAAAACTCCATTTTTGCGAAAAAGGAGTGAATACTTTAGCCAAAGTGTATCAAGATACCGTGTTAGAAGCTGTGGTTAAACCTCTCAACAATGCCTTGTTCAATTACAAAGTGTGGACATTCCAACAGGATTCAGCCCCGGGTCATAAGGCGCGCACTACCCAAATTTGGCTTGAGCTAAATGTTTCACACTTCATAAAGGCTGATGACTGGCCTTCCGCTAGCCCGGACTTAAACCATTTGGACTATAAATTATGTCTGTGCTAGAGGACATAATCTGCTCTAAGCATCACCCAAATATTGAGTCGCTTAAGAAATCTTTGAAGGCAGCAGTGACAAAGTTTCCAATAGAAACCATCTTAAAGCGTGCGTTTAAGCTCAGGGTGGACACATTAAATAACTAGTTTAGTACGTTAGCATATCTTTTTCACTCTACATAATCACATATAAAACTTTAAAATAATATTATTTTTTAAAAATTATCGGATATTTTCTTTGTAACAGAACTTATGGCTAGACTAGGTACATATAAATATCATCATCGTCATTACAGTACATTCAATGTTGTACAAAGGTCTCCCGCATGATTTTCAATAGGATCGGTTGGAAGTGGCCTCCATTCAGCGCCTTCTTGGTGCAAGTACTGTGCTGCACTTGCTGGTCTAGAACCATAAAGCCCTAGCGGTTTGTTCTACCCGCTGTACGGCTTGTGAATAAAGTATATAGATACATGTAATTTACTGTAACAGTGTCATCAGGTGGTGTACAAAATCGCCCTGAGCGAGCAACAGGTAGCGGCGGTGAGCGGCCAAATGGTCCAGGAGGTGGTGGTGTGAGATGAGCGCGCTCAGTAGGCGTTGCGACGCTGCCGCGTGTGCCGCCGCCACGCCTGCCCGCAGCCCTTCCGCCTCCCACCACGCGCTCCCCGCTTCCCCTTCGCTATCCTCCATACCTAAAACAGAAACTAATACTGAACAAATCATATCCATTAGAATCCCACGCAAAGATCCCTAGCACCACAAGGTCAGAGCGTCCATTGAGCCTCCTCTGCCACCCAATCCGAGGAACACCTAATGTGTCCCTAACAAAACCTCTCGAAGTAGCCCTCAAGCTACTACTGTAAAGAGGTGTTAAGCGCCTTCAGCAGCTTGTTTCATAACCTGAAATCTGTTGAAGAAGGAAACACCAGCTGCAATAGAATTGCTTGTTTCGGTATTGGAAAGGAATCAAAATTATTAAAATATAGATGAAAGATTGAACAAAAACGTATTTGTGTTACACACCAGAATGTGGTTTGAGGAGTGCCTGTAGATGATGCGCGTGGTCGCTTGGCCCCGGTTCGTCAGCACAGGCTTCCCTCATGAACACAACACTCTTGCCTGTCGCTAGGATCTGTGCCGCTTGTTCGCGCGACATAAACGACGGAACCATCCACTCCCTATGCAATATATGTATTTTTTTATTAAATTTCTAACTTGTAATTCTAATGATTGAAATTATAACAATTTTCAACCGTTTATATCGTGATATAAAGGTCCATGTGTCATAATATAATCTGTAGGAAATTATTCTTACTTTTTGATTAATGTTCATGTAAACCTTAGAAATAATTGTAATTATCATTTTGAATAAGTAACTTTGTATACATTTTAATTACCTTACTCTGTATTTATCATGCCACATTCTATCAATTGGTACACCACTTCGACTCTCTATGAAGAATTCGTTAAAGGGATCATCAATTTCTCCTGAAAAATAATTGTTACACATTTAAATAATGTTATATTACACTTTATAAATGTTTACAAAATAAATGACAGTACCATGCAGGAGCCATCTGGTCAGCATAAGCAACAATGGATAGGTAAGAGCTGTTAGTAAGCGACGGGCTAGAGTCGCAACGCGCTCGTCGCCGTGCCGTACAAACCGATGAACACACGAGGCGAGTTCTCCTCCTGAAATAAAGAATATTAATTAAATAAGCTTGTAACATCCTAATGTTTCTCTTAATATACAGGTTCATTAAAAGTGTAAATATTTTAAAGGTGTGAATGTAGAGTTCATTTGGTTTGTATTAATTTACCATATATTAATATATACCAAATGAACCTTAATTTATCCCAAAAAAACTTTACTTTCGGAAATAATTATTAATGTAACTATAATAGTGTACTGCCTGAAGCTATTGGCTGGTCACATTTCCCTAGAAAAACCAATTAATGTAGCATATTTCGGTGTGATCACTTTATTAATAGATGATTGGAAATGGATACAAAAGCTTTAAAGCTTTAACACCTATAATCAACTGCCCTGTATGCTTGGTCACTTTTACTGCATTATGTTAAGGATCTAGCGTTACTGTACCCTAATGTTCTTCAGTCATTATACTCTGCAAAATAATAAATTGTTCCTAATTAGCCATTGCTTTCAAAGGTGACCAGTTGAAACATACCTGTCAACACCAATGGTTAGTTACCTTTCTTATGATGAGCTGTATGAATAATGTTGGCGAGCCATGTAAGCCGATGTAAAGGTTCTTGTGCCCAAACGCAGACTCGCCGCAATGTACCCCCGCCACCTTCCCCTTCACATACCTGCTTATAGAAAAAAAATATGTTTTAATATTTTTAATTTTATTTACAAAATAATAAGAAAATATATGTATAACCTGTGATTGCAACAGTGCTATACTTCGGTAGTATTCTGTTAGCTCGCCCCGTATGGACGCAACTAAACCTTCGCCCATTAAACCTTAAAAGAAAACATATGACTTAAAATTAAAGTTAGAAATAACATAGCAATAGGATACTTCATAAATTGACTTCAAGCCTGAATGGGGTGATAGGAAAAATAAGTAATCCAAGAAAGTCACTATTTTTGTCAAGACAGTCAAAATCAGGTTAACAATAAAATGATAATGTTGAAGTATGACTACAAAACACATAATTTTATAATTACAAAATATGCTGTTTTCTTATAGAATCCGGGGCCCCAAAATTTGTTTGTTGTTTACAGGATCACTCACAATAAAATGGAACATCAGAAGTATAGTGTGATAATGGAAACAATGTCACAAAATGCGTAAATTCATTTACTTTATAATAATTTTAATACCTTGTGGCGTCAACCCAGATGAGGGATCAATGAATTCTTTGAGACGGTCATGAAGAAATCCTAAGTGAGCTATACGTGAATACACCATTTGCAGTGGTCGAGACACTCCGCTAGCACCACGTCCTCTAACTCCCGTTGCAGCCAAAACAGCTTCACGAACACATGTTCGCTCATTTGTCCTTTCTAATTTAAAAAATATATAATTACTATTATTATAATGTAACAAAGAATACTCATATTAAATACAAAATGTTAATCATCTTAACTGAAGATATACTTGGAAATAATCTAGTCTGTCCCATCATTTTTAAGACCAGCTTACAACATTTAGCCAGTTATTTGCGACTGCCCAGAGTTTGAAATTTTACATTACTTTTGAAACTATGAATTATTAAGCTGAATATTATTTTTCTAAATAATTACATTTTTGTATACCTTGTGATAACAATCTCACAATAGCAACCTTAGGACATTCCAATTGCATAAATGCGTTATACAAGTTTTTGCAATAATTTGTAAAAAGTGCAAATTAAATAATACTAATAACATGCCTGTAAAAACACTCAAAGTTGTAAAAAATCAACGGAATGTACCAAAACTGGACTATGGATGTGACAATAAATTACCATTAGCTTGCATGATGATACCAGCATTACCATCATTTTCTGGAAGACTTTGGCTTGATCCTTGTTTTAGCAAATTATTTGACCAGCAGGCTGATCCAATTGTGCTTTTACTGTTACTCGAACCAGTACATATGTTCTACAAAAACAATTATAAACATGTAATAACTACTCATGAAAAGCTAAAATTTTTAAAGTGCAAACAGATAAAAAATAAGCAGTAAGATTTAAAAAAAATTGTGGAGCTGATCAAAAACACATTAACTATTTGCATTTATATATTTTAATGAAAATATTTAATAATTGAATTGTTATCAACACCTTTACAATATCAATAGCAAACCTAACATTGTTTGGGTTTTTTAACACCCATAAACATAAAATGTTTATTTTAATACTATTATTAATATTTCAAAATTAATTCAATTTATAATTAATTTAACTATATATTATCTTCAATTTGCCATTAGGTTTATTACAGGTCATCAAAAATGAAAGAAGCTATTTATTATTAATTGCTACTTACTGTAACAGTGAGCGTAGGAATTGGAAATAGTTGTTGAGTATACTCATGTTTTTGTAGTGAAGTTTCAGACAGGGCTGATAAAAGTGTCAGAATAGACACTCTTTGCTTTAAAATAAACTAGAAAATAAAAATGTCATTAGAAACCAAATCATTTTGAACAAAGTGTACAAAAAAATGTGGAACAAAACCTACATTTATGAGCCTAAGCCTTGCCTAAAAAATATACCTATGTGACTTACCTTATCCAAATAGTTGTATCCCTCATTACATAACAATAATCAAATTAAAACATTAAAATGCAAAGATTTTTACAGTTTATGTAACTTGTAAAAATTTCTCTAAGGCTGCATTATTCATGCATGACCACCCATATGAAATATCATCACTGAAGGAAGCTTGTCTAGTAATAGATCAAGTACACAATGCTAAAAAAAATGGAAAAACATGATGGTCATTTATGATTATTAGAGCTTTGTGTACCAGCGTATACCATTATTACTAGCAATCTATTTAAGTTTCGCCTTGAAACACATTTTTTCTAAATAACTAAAATTGGTTTCATAAACATGAAAATATTACAAGAACAACTCCCATTAACAGTTTACTTTGCCCTAAAAAGTAATCACTTTTCTTAAAAGAACTTAAATAGAAAAATTAATCTCATGTATGTTGCAATTGTCTGCTTAAAATGGTGTATCTCTTGCAATTTATAAGTTTTTTATTTTATATCCAAGTATGTAAACAATTTTAGAAAAATTTTATGTGCACTTTCCTATTCAAAAATTACAATAATATTAATTTACTTAATGAGGATATATGGGAGTACTTACAGAATTTTTAAGTTTGACATATGATTCGTTAAACTTTTCTGCATCTTGAAGCGACACATTTGCTAGACGGTTGTATATTTTCTGACAAAGTAATCTTTCATCTTGAACTGGACGACATTTATCATTAGTCGATGACAAATAAGTAAGAGCCAATTCATAAGCTGCATCTGAAAAGATAGAAAATTTTTAAAATACAAAAGTAAAAAACACCGATAGTATTATGAATTTAAATAAATTTACTAATAAACCTCTTTTAAGTTTAATAATAAAGTCTTTAAAAAAATCTGAAATAAAATTCATGTAATTTATGTTATGGAAACAAAATACGATATAATATAGGTACTTAAATCGCTTATAATTATTATTTGAATAAAGAAGCAAACCTGGGTCGGATGACAATTCTTCGCATAACTGACGGAGCAGTATAGTTAAATTATTAGAGACTGTATCCATTTTCAACTATATATTTCATTAATAATATAAAAACTTTATAAATTTAGTTCAATGAGACCTAAATTAGACAAAAACAACGATTGTTCAATTTAAAAGACGTTTTGACATTAAATAAACCAAAGATAAAACTATCGTTTGTCTTTAAGCCGAAGACAACCTAAATGTAGTACGGTACAGCATAAGCAGTACTTACAAAACAACAAAACAGAAAGAGCTTTTTTTAAAATCAGAAAGCATTCGAAAATATAATAGATAATTTTATTTCTTTAAAAAGTATTTTTTCGATATATTTACGAGTATACGGATTAATACAAAAGATTTTATTTTTTACATTAATAGAAAAGATGTATGAATTAGCAATTTAGCATTTTTCAAATTAAGTTTAAAGTAATTAAAGATTCGCAGCTACAAAATATGGAGAAATATTAATATATATTCACTTAACGTGATGCACGTTTTATTAGTTAAATTTGATACCAGTAAAGTTAACACGGATACATTTTTGTGAACCAAGTATTATTCACAAAAACCAATTAATATCACAATAAGTTTAGAATGATATAATCATTATTCTAGAGATAATTTATGCTGCATTCAAATTACATGAAATCATGAAGAAAACGTCGCGCTTCAAAATTCGCTAAACTTTTGATCACAAGTTATAAATATATATTATTTCAATTTACTTTGAAGTTTCATAGTAAACGATTGAAAGCTTCAAAAAAATATATCACGTATTCGTTAAACAACAAACTGGCAATTTTTACTAACCAGACTCGCAAGTAAAATTGCTTCTTCTTTGCTGCCATTGTACACATAACAAGTTTGGGCAATGCTTACACATTTTTTTACTGTATATCTGTGGATAGATATTTCCATAGAGAATAATAATGTAAACTGGTCTTCATTCCTGTCTATTCTGGCTTTAATCTGTGGTATAATTACATCTGTTCTTTGGAATTATTTATTTGGATATAACATGAATTGTGGCACAAATATCTGAAAACAAGGTCTTTACGCCTAGAAATTACATAGCTTGTGCAGTCTATCGTGTATTTATATATATGAAACATTAAATATGAGTTTTTCTATCGATGAAGTGAATTTCCTCGTCTATCGTTATTTACAAGAATCAGGTATATAGTTGTTCATTCAATAATTCTATTACAACACTTAAATCTTCTTTTATTTTCAAATTTAGACTCAATTCTTTACTATAATATTTATGTTTTGCTTTGCAGGTTTCCATCATTCGGCTTACACGTTTGGTATAGAATCTCATATTTCTCAAAGCAATATTAATGGTGCCCTCGTTCCACCGGCGGCATTGCTTAACATTCTCCAAAAAGGATTGTTATATACAGAGGCAGAAATAACGATTGGTGAAAATGGTATAAATCCATACTAAAATGTAATAATGTCTACCTATGTTCCTTTATTTAAAAATAATTTTTATAGGTACTGAAACAAGACTTACCGAAAGCTTGAGTTTAATTGATGCAGTCACTCCTGATATAGTTGCTGCTCGACAAAATGCACACAATGCTCAGAAACAAGCTATTAAAGAACCAGGTTCAGGTGGAGAGCAGAATGGTGTTGATGTATGTATGAAATTAATTCTTGAATTAATATTAATTATTTGATTTGTGACTTAATGGAATCATTTCTTATATCTTTCATAGCACAAATAATCATACTGAAATGTGAGCGATAGGAATCAAGGCATTTAAAACTAATTAGGTGTAAAAAGAGTTAAAAAAAAACAATTAAGCACTTAAAAAGGCCCTTCTCATGTTAAAAATTAGGATCTCTTCCTAAAGAGCTTGATTTAGAGAGTGTTTACAAGCATACTAAATCATTAAATAAATATAAACCTGATTGAATTTATTATGCAACTGAATATGGTTGATTAGTTTTAGCAATTAATACAAATTAGTAGGACCAGTATTTTTATTAGTTTTTTCATAAGGTTATGGTAAAAAGGCATTTTTTTAAATAAATTGCTTTCTTCATTTCTTTTTTTTTTTCTTGAAAATTTGTATAGGGCCTATAGGAACTCCTGGTCAAAAGACAGTCAGTGGTTTTTAAATAATTCTTGGTCCTAACATTACCTTAAATTAATTGGAACTCTGAATATCTCAGGCTACTAAAGCTGTAATTTGGTCAAGTTTAAGCTATTACATCATCGTAATTACTTATAATTGTCTCAAATATTTCAATTGCTTTTTGTAATAATGTATAAATATAATGATTTTTGTTATAATATATAAATATTATGATGATGATAAATCAAAAGACAAGTAGGTTCTTAACATTGAATTTTACTGCAATTCTATTTCCCTTACATATTATCTATTTGGCTAATTTAATGTGAATTTCATATGAATATGCTTAGTTCTACATCTTATATTATCATATATTATTTATAGGGTGCGCCATGCAATGCTGCTGCAACACCAGGAAGTGCACCAACACCAAGTGCTCCAGAGAATATGGATGTTGATCAATCAATAGAAATCCCTGCTAGTAAAGCAACTGTTTTGAGTGGTCATGAATCTGAAGTGTTCATATGTGCGTGGAATCCCAGCACAGATTTATTAGCAAGTGGTTCTGGAGACAGTACAGCAAGGTAATATTCCTAATACATTTAAGATAAATAATGAGCATAGACAATATTAATAGTTAAATGATGCTTTATATTAGAATGTAAACATAAATAATAAATTTAAATTTGTGAACATTACAAAAATTCAGTTTTAAGCAATTAATTTTGTGACAAGGAATTATTTTAAAAAATTAACAAAAAAATAGAATAGTTTTGTTTAAATATAGACATCCTTACAAACATATGAATACAATACAGCAAGTCATGTACAATTTACATTTAATTGCAGTGGCATCCAACACTAGGCATAGTTCCAACACAAAAATTAAAATGTTCCTGATTACAATGTGACTATATACTTACTTCAAAATAAATTGATTTTTCAGGATATGGGATATGTCAGACAATCCTGCAACTACACCAAATCAACTGGTATTAAGACATTGTATACAAAAAGGAGGAGCAGAAGTACCTAGCAATAAAGATGTAACTTCTCTGGATTGGAATGTACTTATTATATTTATTTTCAAAATAATTTATATACTACAACATTGAAATACAAATAAAAACAATTTGTATTCATACATTAAAAAAATTATTTAAATACTCAATATTTTTATCTAATTCAAAATTTTATTTGGAAATTTATTTTAGTGCGATGGCAACCTTTTGGCAACTGGATCATATGATGGTTATGCCAGAATTTGGACTACTGATGGTACTTTGGCCTCTACACTTGGACAACACAAGGGTCCTATATTCGCATTAAAATGGAATAAAAGAGGAAATTACATTTTAAGTGCAGGTGTAAGTGTTAAAATATGTAGAAATAATAATTTAGTGATCCTTATATTTATTAACACCGACCAAAATGCTCATAATGTGTTGGTGGTGGTAGTTTCTGAATTAATAGCAATATCTCCGAAAAATTGTGTGCCTACCGTAACATGAAAAGTTTAGTTTGAAAAGTCACACTGCTTATTACAATTACAAATTTTAAAAAATATTCCTAATGTATTAGATGGTGTTTTTTTTGTATGCATGACATAAATATTTGGATTGATATTCTCTAACCCTATTTCCAAATAAATATGATTTTCAGCTTTAAATACAAAATTTTCATAATTAAATTTTTATCACAGTTAATTAGAACAGTTTTATAAAAACCATTTTGCACACTAATATCAGAAAAACATTAATGTAGCACATCTTTGATTCATTTAAAGTAGCTGTTGCATTTAAATCACGAATTTCATATTTTGGATACTTAAGACTGACAAATGAGTGTAATTGTAGCTTGTGTCACTACTAATTAGTAAAGTAATATCATTTCAGGTTGATAAAACTACCATTATCTGGGACGCAGCATCCGGCCAATGCACACAACAATTTTCTTTTCACTCAGCTCCTGCCCTTGATGTTGATTGGCAGACAAATAATTCATTTGCATCTTGTTCAACAGACCAATGTATTCATGTTTGTAGATTGCATGTGGATAAACCAATCAAAAGTTTTCAAGGACACACGGTAAGTTTTTAGCTAATCTTTATTATTTAAACTACATTAGTAGTACCTTTATATAAGGTGGAATATTTTACTTATTTATTGTTGAACTTATTTTGGATATTCACATATGATTTACAGAATGAAGTTAATGCAATTAAATGGGATCCTCAAGGGCAGCTACTAGCCTCCTGTTCAGATGACAAGACTTTGAAGATCTGGTCCATGAAGCAAGATACATGTGTCCATGATTTGGAAGCACATTCAAAAGAAATATACACAATAAAATGGTCTCCAACAGGACCAGGTACACAGAATCCTAATATGAATTTGATTCTTGCAAGTGCATCATTTGATTCCACTGTACGCCTATGGGATGTTGAAAGAGGTGTATGTATACATACACTAACAAAACATACAGAACCTGTCTACAGTGTTGCTTTTTCACCTGATGGCAAATTTCTTGCAAGTGGATCATTTGATAAGTGTGTTCATATATGGTCAACTCAAACAGGTGGTCTTGTCCATTCATATAAAGGAACAGGAGGTATTTTTGAAGTCTGCTGGAATTCACGAGGCACTAAGGTCGGTGCGAGTGCTAGTGACGGTAATGTTTTTGTCTTGGACCTGCGTAAACTATAACAGTTACAGGATGTAAATTATTAAAGGTTATATTGACCTTTAATTTTTTACACCATTACTTACACAAGGATTTATTCCCGACTCTTATCTGTATAGGTCTAGTATTAATCACTTTAAATATATTTAATCAGTAAGTCGATATTACAGGCAATCAAGGTTTTGGTTTTGTTTTGTTACATTTTCTACATATAATGGCACAAGATTTGTTTTCATGTCCAATATATATAAAAAGCATGTATGTTAACATTAGCACAATCAGAATGTTTTAATAAATAGGTTTTTCATATTTGAAAAAAAAAATCATTACACAAATTGTGAAAATGTTTAAAAATGTGAGTTTTTATTATAATTTTAGTTGAAACATAATGCAACACTTATATAAGCTAAGAAAATATGTAAACACATTGTGGAATTATAAGGCATTGGTAAAACGTAATGTGAGGCTACGAGCGCACTATGTGCATTTTATAGTCCCAAAGTGTTATATTCTGCTTGCAAATTCTTGACTTGAGTTAGATAAAGGATTTCAATTCACAAAATTATGAACGATTATTAGCAAGCAAAAACTGATAACTTTTTATGACAAAAAAACATAATAAAGGGGATTGCAATTATGAAACAGAAAAATTTTAACCTTAATACAGACATAGTAACTGTACTTACTAATGCGTTTTATGCGTAATTTTATAATGCTCTTTTTAATTGACAACTTTTTGCACACCTTGTATTTATATAGATGTATTTAGAATTTTTAGAAATGGTAGGAACAAATAATTACTTGTTAACTACATTTATGAAGATAGTAATTATAATTAATATAATTTAATTCAACCTAAATAGAATCTTCTAAATATTTCAAACATTATCTTATAAAGTTATCAAATTAGTTATTTTATAATTAAGGATAACAAAAATTTAGGTGCGTGAACAAAATTATTAATAATGGAAATAATAGGAAAAAGTAATGTCAATGTGCTTTGTTTTTAAAAGTTTAATGTAATAAGTTTTTATTAGATACAAGATGATATGGTATGCCACTGTGCTGGTAAAAGACAAATATATAATTTGCTAAATTAAAGGTTTTTATATTACCTATTTGCCACTATACTTCATCAAATAAAAAAACAAAGGTACATATACAAGTAAGTATTCTTTTCCTAAGGTTTATATGTTATTATAACAGCATTTTTTTGCTTAAAAGATAGGCAATCTGCATAGTCGAAAGTAATTAGTTTTATATAAGATTATAATACTTTCACAGTAAAAGACTTATATAAGAATGAAGCTTTACATTACTTTTAAGTTATTGCTAAACATACATTGCTATATTTTGGTTTGTGAAGTCTCCAAATAACACTACAAGTTATAAACTATACTACATATAAGCTAGACAGATTTTACATAGAACTCTGAAACTGCACTTGTAAGCAAGTGCAAAGAACAGGTTTCCGAGATTATAGTGGATGTCAGTAGTAAAAAGAACATTGACATAAGATCGATAGATAGCATTTGTAACATACAATCTTAATTCTATTTGTAAAATTAGTATTATTGAGTACTTACTGAAGTTCTCCAACCATTTTACTTGAGTAAATACATGTATTCAAAATATTCTTTATTTGAACAAAAGTATGCTTTAAATGTAATCATTTCTTATTATTTATAGTATTTCAATTGTTAAAGTGCATGTATATCAGCTTTGTTAACCTTGTCTGATTGTGTTTAATTTAAAGTATGTCATTTCTTTTTTCATTAAATACTACAAATTGATTTGAGTTACAAATAACTATTTGTTCGTCATAATTTCATTTTATCAAGATTGATAGAAAATCTTATTTACTGTATGAATTGTTGCGAGAGTTGATAGTCATTGAAGACATAGCTATGGACAATTTAGCATGTTCCAGTGGACCCCCTACCGCTACATTTTCACTTCATTTTACTTTCTTTCTTTAACTTTACAAAAAAGTAAGATTGGATTCAACTTTGGACATTCGAGTTACATCTCAGTTCCAACCATGAATTAATAGTTTACGAAAGATTGCAAATGCACACACCACAAGTTGTATTTCATTCCTATGTATGTCTAAGAAACCATTGAATAAGTAAATTTATACAAGTAACAATAGCTGAATTTCTTAAAAATATTATCTGCTTTTATTAATACATAAAATAAACTTTGTTCTTATGTAGGTTAAATCTTTTGCAGTTGCATGTTGGGTTTTGCTTGATGTAATGTCTTTTGCAGTATTAAATTCACGCTGTTGTATTATATATGGCTAAATTAATGGGCTCTGAAGATTTACAAGTAGTTTCTAAAAGTTATTTCAATGTAATTAAAAAGAACAAAATGTTAAAAATAGTTTATGTCATAGGTCTTTTGTATGCTAACAAGTTTTCATGACTGTACAGTGAATGCAGCTTTTCATACATGAATTTAAAAAAAAATAACAAGTTGTCATATTGTCCTTTATAAGGAATACAAGTAGTATCATTTTCATGTGGTTCATGGATTGGATATGATAAAACAAGATTTGATTTGTAAGATTCACTGCGTCCCCATGCACATAAATGCAACTCTAAAAGAAGTTGGTGTAAAGCTTCAATTGTTGATAGGTACCACCGAGGACTTCCTTTTTGATGTCTCCAAAATTGAGATGCTCTCTGTTGTAAAACTATTTTTGGTATTTTTTTCAATCTTTCATCAGCAAATATACCTCGGCTTTGATTCCATGTACTATCTATTAAAATAACACGGTCAATAGGTAATTTTGTAACATGATAAATATCTTGATAGTCATCTTTATCAAAGGTCCTTGTCATTAATGTTCCTACGTTATATCCTGGAGGTAATTGTGAAAGCACTTTTTGACAGTATGTCTCTGTGGATTTTTTACTGCAAAATAATTGTCGAACCGAAATAGCTTCAGTACCAGGGTAGAGTAAAACAGTTCTTCCGTCATCAATTCTATATTCAGGTATATCAGGGTATGTATATACTTGAACTTCTCCAGGAGATAAAACAGCTGCATGAGCTGCAGTACTTTTACCATCGATTTCTCTTTTGTGCTTTATAATGTCAACCTTAATTGGTAACTAAAAAATAAAAAAATCAAATAATAAGAGGCAAAAAATGCAATAAAATGCAACAACATACAAAAAAGTCCTACTTTACACATAGGGATGTGTCCAACGAGCTGAGAAACTGGCAAAAAACAAGTGTAACAAAAATACATTCGAGATTTGCCGCAACTTAGACATGAGCTTCGTGCCTCGATCTTGTCAAGCATTTCTGCATTTGTTATTAAAAGACCTTCAAAAGGATTTCCAATGATTTTTCTGGCTTCTGGACTTTTAGGGTTCATTTTAAATGCAATAAATATTGAATACAAATAATAACCGTATCGTAAGTTGAACACACCGTAAGACTTTAAATTAAAATTAACAAAATAATAATAAAACAAGTGTGAGCTGTTTGATGTTAATTCAGGCGTGCTGTTGAAACGTATATTGCATTTAATTAATAAAAGTTATAAATATAACAATAATGACTGTAATGACAATGTTTCAAAATCATACCTTATTAGTAACTTCGGCACTTTCCGCCGATGTAGAAGCTAAAATTATATAAAATATAGTTACTAGTTTATTAAAAAAATATATCATTAACAGAATCTTCTGTTTTTTTAAAACAGTAATTTGTTAAAATTAATAATTATTTATTAGTACGAATGAAAGTTATAATTTAAAGCGGTTTTATATCAAAAATATGAAATGGAAAGAATTCATTTTTCAATGATTAATTTTTGTACTTTTGATATTAAAATTTGAATTTTTATTAAAAATAAAGTATAAATAGTAATTTAAGAGCAAGATATAACAATATATTTATAAACTGAGATAAGTAGAAACTAAAACTTAGTTCAATTTAGAAATATCTTTTCAACTTTTTATTACTTTTTGAGTTGTTTGTTGTAGTAATAATATAATAACCTGCATAATACTTAGTAAACATGCAAAACTGTTCATTTTATTTGTAGGTTACATAGACTATGAAGATACTGATATACCGATTGTTGAGAACTTCACATATTTTTCATCTATTTTCGTTCATACGTCAAAAAGTGTCCTGCACTGTATTTGTAGTTTGAATTTATTTTATCGTAAATTGATCGTTTAATGAAGGTAAAAATATAATTTCATAAATATGTGTTATATTTTTGTTTCTTATTCCATGTTTTCCTATCTTTATTAAATGTTTTGAATAATTGCCTTGTTTAGAAGTATGACGCCATTTTGTCGCGCCGGCTGATCCGAAATATTATTTTGAATATTAATTCATTCTTTCGTTAAAAGCTTGAAATAAATATAGATTAATGTCGATTATGTTTGTATTACTAAATATATGAAGACTAGTATTTAACCGTATTAGTAGTATATGATAAATTAGCTGCAACAAATATATCGATTATATATTTTCATTTTGTCGGTAGAATTTTCTTTTCGATAATCTAATGAATACTTAACGCACTACGATAGATTTATGTAAACATTTACGTAGAGGTCTGGAGTTAAAATATTTTTTTTGTAAAAAAATATATGTACATTAAATTTCGCATTATTTGGACATCTAACGAAATGTACATTTGTATTCCGTGTTTACACAAAAGAATAGGCATACTTATTAAATTGTATAAAATTACTCTTGTACAGATTTCTCTCGATGAAATAAATTGTTAAAATGAGCAAATGTAATTTATACTGGTTTTTTTTAGAAGGGGCAATGAATGGAGAAATAAAAGTATAATGACTATATCAATGAAAGAACAAGAACAAATGCCCGGGGAGGTATGTATTTACTGGATCTCGTCCATAGCTTTGTCTATATCAATATGAAGTAAATAATATTTTTTCAGATGGCATTCCCCGAGGCTAAACTTAAGGCACTAGAAGAAAAAATTTCACACCCTCGTTGGGTTGTGCCAGTACTGCCTGAACAAGAATTGGAGGCACTGCTTTTAGCTGCAACTGACCTGGCTGTTAGTGGTATGTTTATTAAGGATAAATATCTCCCTATTTCAGTAAATAAACATTATCATATTATTTCTATCTCTAGGTCAAAATAGTTTGCTGACATTTTAAATCAATTATTTGAAATAAAAAACAACTGCATTACATTTTAAACAACACTTCCACACATTTACAATTTCATACATTTAAAACAAAGATTAAAATAAAAATGGAATAGAGGGTATGTCAAAAAATAAATCTCAATGTATGTAAATCTAAGAAAATATTTCAAACTTTTGGTATAGTAAAAAAAATTAAGGGGTAATATAAATACACTCATAATTTTATGGATATTTCCAAAAAAAGGGGCAAATTAATAATGGATTTCTAAAATACTAACCATATTTTTTTTAGATACAATATGTTAGTAAATGAACCTTTTTGAAGATAAGAATATTAATAGGACTAACAAACAAATAAACACATTAACTATATTTCTTGTGTACTGTGCACTAGATGTAGGATCTATAAAGTAATATTGACAATAAATTAGGTTAAACGTATAACAGTCTAATTCATTGTCTAATATGGATCTAGGCATAGTTAAAAGAAGTCAATGAGCAGTTTCAAAGGTCTACCTTTTGCACTTGTCTTCTCTCTAGTCAAATTTGCTGGTATTATTGAACAATACAAAAAAATTGTTTTGCCTGCCTTTAATGTTTTAATCAGTCTGTAATCATGTAAATATAATTTTATTCAATCTAATTTAGTCCAAATACATATTTAGACACTCTTGATATTTACCTAACACTTCCTGAAGAATTTTGATGACACTGCAACAATTGGAAAACTACACCTAACAATGTTATAAGGCAAATATATTGTCGCCTCGTGGTCCAACTTCTTTAAATTTTTGCTGAATGGCTAAAGATGTGTGTCTAGCATTGTCATGATGAAAGACCACACCCCTTCTATTGATTATTTCTGACCATTATTTACAATAATTTTATCAGCCCGGGGGTAAAAGCTCATAATAAACAATCCCCTTCCAATCTCACCACAGACATAGCATGACATTATTGTGAATTAACCCAGGTTTAGCCACTGTTTGCATACATTTCATACTTATAAAAACCTTAAAAAGTGAAAGGTTAAATTTTTACAGGTGAAGATTTAAACAATCCTTTTTGTCAGAGGTTTTACAATGATGCCCTTACGGTATCTTTCACCAAAATCTTAACTGATGATGCAGTTTCTTCATGGAAAAACAATATACAGCAATGTGTTCGTTCAAATTGTGAGAAACTGGTGAAACTTTGTGCCCTGAAATTAGATGATCCTAGATTTTTACATTTATTATCAATGGCGTTCAATCCTAATAACAAGTAAGGATAATAAAATATTCCATATAATTAATATAAAAAGTGAAATGTATATGCTACACTAGTTTTTTTATTTTAGATTTCACACATTTAATGCTTCTCGGACTAGTGAGGGTTTATTAGTTACACAACCTAATACAGGACAGGGTTCTGTTCAAGAACCTGAAATTTTTGCTAGATCTCAAGATCATCGTACACCTAGAGGATGGCTGGTCCATCTCATTAATGTGTAAGTATTTGAATTACATATAATATTGCAATAGTTTATTTGGTGTTTTATGAGTATTGGGTTAGAGCTTTTTTGGGTTCACTATGAATAATAATTATTTTGAGTGCTTTTATGAAAGCATTAAAGATTAAATCATTTAAAACTTGAATACATTGTTTTTAATTTTCAGAATGATGAATTTTTTAATATTTAAAAAAAAACTTTATAATATGCTTATGTCAGGGAAAATAAGTTTTTTTTTTTAATTATTTAAGTTTTAATCATTTCTGGTCATCGGCTTAATGCCGTTTAGAATTTTTTTCAAATCAAAATATGCAATAATTACTTACAGATTTGGTCAGACTGGTGGTTTTATCAAACTTAGGGATCGTTTTGAAGCTATAATGGGGTTTCAAAAGTGTGAATTGACAATGTCTGTGAATATTGAAGAAAAAGTGTTATCAGAAACTTCAGAAAAAGATTGTGATGAAACTAACAAGGGAGAGGTTACAGAAAATTTGCCACTAACTTCTGAAAATACAGAGGTGACTTTTTTTCCTTATACTTTAATTTAGTTGCTTATTGAATGCAGATATTTTTCACAATAAATTGTTTTTAGAGTACAATATCTTCTAAAAGTGAACCATTTTCTTCCTTGGAGCAGTCAATAAGCGGGGAAACACGAGTAGCAGCTGTCTGGCAACTTTTGCGACCTCTAAGTTTGTGCCATGATTTATTAACACCCCATACTGTAACTGTTTATCTTTTGCCTGTTTTGGTAAGTATCAAATTAACAATCCTTTGATTTATGATATTTTCACATTTAACTTATCAATATTTATTCCAAAAGGAATGCATACCCACACTATTGGAAAGCCTAACTGATGATGAACTGAAAAGAGAAGCCAGAGGTAGTGAAAATAAAACTGACACAGTTTCATGTTTGATTAGAGCATGTAAATGTGTCTCAATAAAAACACCACAGCATCACAGTCTCCTGAAGTGTAAGTATTAGCCAATTTAATTAATCCAATTTTTTTTATTTTATTTTAAAATTAAATATACTTTGTGTACATCTATATTCAACATTACTGTTTATGTAATTCATTGAATTGTTCCCTCCTTTACACTACTGTTAATATAAAAGAATTTGGTTTGTAATATCCAATGTTTCTTTTCTTTTTGTGTATTTTTATATACATTATTGTAGTATAGCTTTAGTCTGTCACAAATTTTCAATTCAATTAATATGCTTCAAAATTGTGTATTGATTTACTTTTCAATACTTCTCATGTAAAGTTTACTCTTAATATTTGTTAAAGTAGATTAATGTTGTTAATATTAGTATAAAAGTATTATTAAATGTTGTTTTATGAAAGAAAAATTTCAGTAGGCATTTATATTAATCATGGTCATAATCTGTTCGGTTTTTGAATGCGTCATTTTGAATATACATTCATTAGCAATTAAAATCACTTACATAGTTGAGAAATATTTTGGCCTCATGTATTTCTGAATTTGCTTTGTTTGTCACTCATTCATGAAAAGGGTTACTTCAAGACATTTTATTGCGTGTGGTGTTCTTAAACATTTTTATTATTGCAATACAATCTGAATTACCCATCATAATTATTTTAATCATGTTCATATTGTAAAAATAATTTAAAAAGTACTGTAAGATTTTTGTAAAAACACATTTGTCATTTTAAATATAGCAAGCGACGGGAACAATCAAGATTGAAAAGAAAATGAAGTTACAGCCATGGTCCTGTTGCAAACCCTGTAGCTGCTTAGGGGCGCAGTTTCATTTCCTCCCCTATGCTGCTACATCGTATGTGACTGTGGCCATTCATCACTGGTGTTTTATTACAAGTTCTGTGGTTTTTTTTTGGCATCGTTACATTTTTACTTACCAATGCTACTACTGTGAATATTATATTATATGTTTTTTTAAAATATCTGTCAAAATTGTATTTACTCAATTAAAATATTTTTATTTTAGCTTTAGAAATGTTCCGTCTTAAAATGATTTTGCGATTACTTCAAATGTCATCTTTTAACGGAAAAATGTCGGCACTAAATGAAATCAATCAACTTATAAGTACAATATCTCAACAACCGAAACCAGAATGGTTAACACCCGCAGTTATTACAGTAAGGATGAAATTATTACTTATGATTTGTTTATGAACTTGAAAAAAAGTGTGAATTTATTTACTGCACGTTTTTTGCAGAACTGGATTCGAGAAAATAAAGTTGTGGATATAGTATTGCGTGATTCGCTCCATCAGCCCCAGTATGTGGATAGGCTAGAGAAAATGTTAAGATTTATGATCAAAGAGAATTCACTAACTAGAGAAGATTTAGATGCAATATGGAAAGCTCAGCAAGGCAAACATGAGGCTATTGTAAAGAACCTTCACGATCTTTTAGCAAAACTCGCCTGGGACTTCACTCCTGATCAATTGGACCATCTTTTTGACTGTTTTAAGGTTTGTGGTACATATATTTAATGTACTAAAATTGTGATGTTTTAAATATGAACTCAAGTATTACTATTTATAAAGAAAACTAAACGAATTTAAACCAAAGTCAAACAAATGTTGTTGATGTTCAAATGTGATTGTAATTTAAAATAAACATATTTTTATTATTACTGTTCTTAATATTAATTAATTGTTCTACTATTGTATTTCATGCAGACACATGTTGTTTATCTAATAATTTAAAATTTAAAAACCATTCTTGAATGTAACAGCAAACTTGTACAGTAATATTATCAATTGATAATAACCATTCGTAGAGACACGCTCCACAGTCTTCTGTAAGTTTAAAATAATTGTATAACCATCTGCTGATATTTGAGTTCCTTTGATGTATGATCCACACGAACTGCTATGATCAGACTTGCCACTAAGATACTTTATAAGAAATATTGTGATAGTAATTGCCATAACAATTTTAAAAGTATTATATATTGTTCATTTAACAGGCAAGTTGGGCGACATCTAGCAAAAAGCAAAGTGACAAGTTATTAGAAGTTATTCGTCGATTAGCAGAAGATGATAAAGATGGAGTAATGGCTAATAAGGTAAAGAGGTAACAAAATAATCCTTTTATTTGTGACAAAATAGGTTTTTAATGTTTATGTTGGTTTTGTAGGTATTGGTTCTCTTTTGGAATTTAGCACACTCAGATGAAGTTTGCACCGAAATAATGGATGTAGCATTGGCTAATCTCAACAAGATTTTGGATTACAGCTGCAGCCAAGATAGGGATGCACAGAAGACATTATGGCTTGACAAGTTAGTAAAAAATTTTATATTTTTACTTGTATTATATTTAGTTCTGTTTCATTTAACTATATTTCTTTAATTTCAGATGTGTGGAAGAATTAAAGAACAATGAAAAATGGGTTTTACCAGCTTTAAAGATGATGCGTGAAATATGCTGCTTGTATGAGGCGGGCGGGGGTACAGGCGTGAGGCCGCATGTTACGCGACAGGAGTTGATCGATCGCTTGCAGACCCAGCATTCGCTTGTTATACTAGTCACAGATTCCCTCACTCACTACATGGATGGAGTTCGGAATAAACTTCTTGGTAAGCGAACACTTTTTATTTCACCAAGCTTTGACCAATAATTGTTTTAATTGATATTTGGTTGTTGGATAATATTTTTTATTTTTAGAAGAGGGGGAGATTGATTGGGAGAACTGGCTTCCCGACGGCAGGTATCCACACGCAGCGCAAGTTCACGAAAGACTAAGCTTTCTCAGATTTTTGCTTAAGGATGGACAACTATGGTTGTGTGCAGAACAAGTAATTAATAAACTTTTTTTTGTAGCTGAGACTGAAATGAAACAAAAAGACTGAAATTTTGCATTCTCATTTTCTTCAACCATGTACAAATTGTACTGAAACTTTGTGTTTTTTAAATTTATTTTAGGCTAAGCAAATTTGGATATGCCTCGCAGAAAAACCGGCACATTTAGGGGACCGAGAGGCCTGTTTCAGATGGTTCAGTAAACTTATGGGAGAAGAACCAGATCTAGATCCAAATATTAATCTGCATTTTTTTAGGAGAAATATAATGACGTTACCTCCTAACTTACTAACCCATTCGGGTATAAAATGTTTTGAAAGGCAAGTTGGTAACTAGTACACATTTATATTTTCCGGATTCAGGTTTATAGGTTCTTCTTAATTTATTATTTTTTCAGGTTCTTCAAAGCCGTTAATTCTAAAGAGGGTAAAATAAAAGTTAAGCGACGTAGTTTTTTATTAAATGACGCTGATCTCATAGGATTAGATTATTTGTGGAGGGTGAGTATCTTTTTTTTTTAAAACAGCTTATATATATAAACCTTAAATATAAATATGAAAGAGAAACATGCTTGTTACACTGTTTTACCGGAATCCTCATCATTTTTCACATAAAAAGTTATATGATGAATAAGAGTAAAAAAAATTGTAGCCCTCATTTCAATAGATGATTAATTTATTGGGAGTATTGCAGGTGATAACGGAATGTGATGACGATATATCAGCTCGTGGTATCGAACTGCTGCGGGAGGTGTGCACGTGCACAGGCCCACAACTGTCGCCCGCGCATCACCACGAGTCTTTTCTTACGCAGTGCTGTGCCAGGACACAACGTCTGCAAAAGGACATGGAACTGCAAGAAGGTATACATGACAATAAAATGAGCATCAAAGAGCTTTATTTTTATTTGATTAAATCAAAATAACAACAGAAAAATCCTGTACATTGACTAACTTCTTACCCATATTCTGGCCGGAATAATATTATGGTTAATTATTGTCATAAGTTGTCATATGTCATAAGTTTTTAATTTAAAGTACGCAAATAACTCGGAACTCGTTAAAGTATGATGCTTATGTACAGATACTATTTTCTTTGGGTTATTAATTATTGTTTTAATTTTATGTTTTTAGATGCATCTGAAAGTTGTACAAGAATGTGCAGAGTGATTCGTGCCATACAAGAATATATTAATGAATGTGATAGAAAATTTTCGGCTGACCGCCAAATACTACCAATCTATAGGTCCGGCAGGGGCCGACAATGTACTATTATAGTCAGATTTAATTTCCAAACAGGTCAAAGACAAATAGAAGATGTGGAAATGTTTTCACACTCTAATGAAACTTTACACTCCTTGCGAGCTGCAATACAGAGAAGGTAAAAAAAAAATTAAATAAAAGAGATTTTTTTTAATAAATCCCTTTTTCTTATAAGATAATTTGGTTTATTATTTCAGAATAAAATGTGCTTTAGATAGCAACATCAAATTGGAAATGTATGTCAACAAATTAGAATTGTACGTCAATGGAGAAATATTAGACTTAACGCATGATCGAAAAATTCTTTCGCAAATTCCATTAAGGGACAAAACTGTAATTATGGCCAAGGTACAATTAATGAAAATGTTTACAATTAATAATTATTTTGTGTATGTACATACTTAAAATTATTATAGTATCCCAAAGGACTGCAATAATTTCTGAGGACTTCGAACAATTATTTCAGCGTCGTATTTATCATATTTCATAAGTCAAGATACACACAAGCTTCATGAAATGACTCCCATCATTTTTGTGGCCTCACATCTGCAATGAAGTATGACACCTAATACTTAACATACAATTGCTGCTGATAAACAAATCTAAATCTAAAATAACTTGTTGGATTTTGCCACTTGCATACTGGGGCACAACGAGTTATTATATATGATACAACTTGGTTATTACATACAAGTTGTATGATTATTATTAAATTATATTATAATTATTCACCGTGGACAAGTTAACAACACTACATTGATCTCAAACTACTCTTATTTTTATTTCTATTGGTTTAATTTTTTTCTATTGTGTTTTATCATTATGCCTATTATTTGAATTTTAAAATTATTAGTATCTATTAGTTTTGCATGGGTATGCATTTGAGTACATGCTTATATGTATATTACATAATGAAAAAGCTTGTTGTCAGTAAACTCGTTACATTTATTTCAATATTTTTTAGTCTGTAAGATTTCCTGAAATTGTTAAATAAAAAATTAAAATGAATGGTTGTCTCGTCGAACTCCGCAACCATATCACTTCTTTTTTCAAGTCTATCATAAAGATTACCATAACCTAAAATAAATTGTTAATTTATTGTTAGGTGTACGATGGCCAAGTGTGCGGGAGCGGCGGATGCGGTTCGTCGAATGAATCGAGCAGCGATTCTAGTACGTCATCGCCGCCTTTGCCGCCTATACCGGAACATGCCTTGCCCGGCGTGGTAAGTTTTTATTTCAAATGTTTCAAATCTTGTCTTAATTCCTGCAGAATGCATGGTAATTTTAATTATTTTGTCTTTAGTTTTTAATATGTGCATAAGATAAACACGTTTTTACCGATTTATTTTTCAGTTGTTCGCACAAGGATCCTGGTACCTGCCTTTTATATTAGATTTAGAACACATAGGTATCACTAAAGGACATGCACAATTAACAGAGGCTGCACATCTACTTTCCCAAATCTGTCCCGCGCACAAGCAAACTGTATGTATGGGAAATTCATTATTGTGTTAATTTATCGTCAGTTTCCTCCTAGACTATATCGATTCGTGTTCTTAGGTCGAAAAACTATCGGAGGCTCTTTTATGTCGCGATGATTCTAAATTAAGGGATATGTTGTACGGACCGGCGCCGCCTACTGTGGCGTACAATATAGAGGTATGTTGTATATCCTTACCTAAACTTTACTAAACGTTAATCATAGAAAATTAATGACTTTTATTTTCGTGTAGGTTCTTCATAGTATGGTATTGCCTTCGTCAGAATCGAGACTAGATCGAAGTCGTAATTTTCAGTTGGCTTGTGTTAAGAAGGCGCCTCTCTTGGTTCAGTGCTTATCTGATAAAGACTTCTTAAACGGTGCTGCTCCTCATACTAGGAGGTAAATAATTTGTTTTACAGCTTTCTAACGTCATCTAATGTATACTGTGTCTATAGATTTTTTATGTGATCTTTTTGTTCCAGGGTCGGTTACTTGGCTTTGGTCCGGCTAACGAAATTGGTTCTTTATACTTTAGGTCATCTTTTCGAAATCTTGGCACCAGATGGGTCAGATACACGTATAGACAGGGAGTTTAGGTGAAAATTATATGAAACTATATTAAGCTTGACATATAAATGTAGTTATTGAAATAAACATAACTTATTTGGTTTTAGAATGGATGTTACGATTTTGCGCGAAGCACTGCAGACTGTATCAAATCACAGTTGTGAATTGATTGTAAAGGCTATAGCTGAAAAATTAGCAAACATGTTAGGAGAACAGGTGAGATATTGTGTTGACATACTCTTCATTAAATATTAGATTGTCTAATATATTACCAGCGCGATCGAACATTATTGCCTGCGAGGGCATGGGGTGAGTGGAGTGGTGACCCCAGAACCGATGAGCACATCGTAAGACGTCCCACTCACAACGTGGTTGACGGAAGACGCAGGATGCAGGCCGTTTCAAACTGGTCTTGTTGGAAACCTATGGGGGAGGCTCGTGTCTATCAGTCGATGACGTATGCATGATATAATCATTTTCTTTCTCTATCTCTTGACTTTGTAGTATCACTATGGAGAAACAAACTTTCTTTTGAGGAGTAGACTAGTTCTAATTGGTTGATGTAACGTGACGTTCGGATTTTTTTATTTTAGGATATTTTGGTTTTATTGCGACTGTTTCTTTTACCGTTTTAAAAAAGTGATGATATTATATTTTACTTGTTGTGTGTGATGTTGCTACTTGCACCCGCGCTTAATATATAATACATACAATTGGTAATTGTTAATTATATTGCCACGCAATCAGGCACAAATTAATAAATGTATACAATTTTTAATATTTTATTTGATACTAATTTATTTTCATTTATTTGTAGGTCATGACCAGTCGCGATGAAGGTGATTCCGTATCGTCGCTGGTATGGTGGCGGGTGCCAACGACAGCCACAGTGCGTGCCTTATATACGCTAGCCTTCCACGTCGCACAGCCTACTGATATCATTGGTGCTGTTCATCCAGATGATGTTACTTGTAAGTCAATGTGAATGGAATATGAAGAAGTCTAGAATTGCAAGGAATTAAATAATTGCAATATTTGGAAGATGTGTAACTTTTAATTTATATAACATTGTTTGCAGTGGTTCGTGAATGCATGGAAGTGGTTACTATTTGTATGGCACTAGGCGGTGGGCACCTAGAGACTTTGCTGAATGAAACTTGGTGGCAAGACACAGCTTTGTATTTAATGATCGACTGCCCCAACCCTCAGGTATAATTATAGTATAATTTTAGTAATTTTAGGAGGAATGATTTTTTAAATCAATTAATATTGCATGAAGAGGCAATTGGTTATTATTATTTGCTGCCATTTAATATATTGTATACCCTGACAGAGAATCGATGATTATAAAAATATTAAATAATGTAATGGTAATAGTTAAGGAATAAAATCTTTCCGAATTCGGATTAATATACGTTAAAATAAATTGTTGTTTCCATGTCCCTGTAGACTGTACTGCCTGTCGTATTTGAATAGAAAAAATAAATGAACATGATATATTTCAAAATGATCATTTTATACTAGGTGATATAAGGTGTTTTTTTTTAAGTTTTTTGCTGAGAAGTGTGTTTTGATAAAAAAAGATGTATTACACAGTAGAATTAGGAAAAGATACATGGTGTCGAAGATCGCACATTGTGGAGATTTTTGAGGAGAACTGTCTTGCAGTGGGCGTCTTGTCAGCTGATAGGGTGATAATGACATGGCGTGTTGTGCAGGTGCGGGTGTCGTGCGCGGAGCAACTGCTGGCGATGTGCGCATGGGGCGGCGGCGGAGGTGCGCGCGATGCGCTGGTAGTGCTGGGTGCAAGCGGCGTGGGCGGAGCGCGACTACAGCGACACGCGCGCCACGCTCAACAATTTTTACAACTTCTGTGCCGCCTCGTTGCGCTCGCTGGGCCAACCTCTCGCACACGCGACGATCTTGCATTTGAGGTATGTAAAATAATTACTTTCAATGTACTTTCATTTTCAGAAAATTATGACTATGTCATCTATGTATATCTATACGATATATGGATCATTGTGGGGTGGAGGTCAAGATTTCCATTCAAGACAAATGTGTGTATATTAAAGAAAAATAAGAATTTGCACTTAAAAGCTTTTATCGTACGAGTAACTTTATTGATAAGAGGAACCTTTCATTTAATATTAGGAAATGTGTGTGACACACTGTGGAATGTAGAAAAATGTAGACTTCCGATCCAAATGAATAAAACTGCGATGACAAGAATATTAGAGACAGAAATTAATTCTAAGTGTTTGATCTTTTTCATAGATAACGTAATTTAGCTATTTTTTGCTATAAAATGTTTTTAATAATTTACACCACATAATAAAATCAATTATCTGAGAAAAAATTAAAAATCTTTACCAACAAAACTGTATGCTACTCATAAAACTAAGCAACATTCTCAATTTCAGGTTAACTGGTTGCGGAGTATGCAAGCAAATCCAGACATACTTGATGATACTCTTTTAGAAGGCCACCTGAATCTTACGAAAGAATTATTCACGCATGTTCCAGCTCAAGTGAAATACCAGTACGGAGCACATATGGAACACAAAGATGCTGGCTTAGTAAAAGTTTGTAATTTTATCTTTTCTTTTATGTAAACATAAAATTTTCCTGTGCCCAAATCTTTCAATTTCTATATTATATTCTATTTTTTATAAATTATATATTCTATATTTTATTAATTGAGGTTAACTAATTTATTTAACAGAAAACAGTCAGTTTAACAAAGTGGGATTTCAAGTATAATTTTTATTTAAAGTAATGAATATTCAGTGTAAAATCATGCTTTATGTCATGTTTCAAAACAAATCCCAAATTGTTAGTAATAATTTAAAAACTACTGTCATTAACAGTATATTAACTATTTGTTTCACAACAGGAAATAATGACAGAATTCTTATGGCCGTACTCCTGGGCGTGGTGTCACATGGGCGAGGGTGACGGCGAAGGCGATAGTGAACCGGAGGCACCGCTCTGCCGAACTCCTGGTGCCACGGCGGCCGCGACGGATTTGTTGCTCGCGCTAGTGCACGGTTGTGTACCGAACATGGCCGCCGTAGCACACCTTCTGGACTGCATGTTTTACAGTGGTCTGTACAAGTATCATATATTCTACAGTTTTACTGAAGGTTAATGTATATTTTTTTCTTAATGTAGTGTCTGGGTCCATCGTGAAGAATAGCACAACTCCCGCTTTTCCTAGGATATTGTAAAAGTTGAATAATAGGACAAAATTCTTCACTGTGCCAGTCCCATGCCCAGATGCAAAAGAATGATGGTTGGTCAGGGAGAAACTACACCCAGCTGTTATGCTAAATATTATTGGGTAGTGATCAAGTTCATTTGCCCTAAAAGTCTACTAGTGCTTGAACGCGAGAACTTACCACTTAACAATTTCTCAAGAAAACTCACCATATGGAAACATCTGTGGACAATCCTTAGCAATGAGCATAACGACGCGAGCAGGCTGAGGTGGAATGCATAATGCTGCATATACCTAATACCAGATTTCATGTTTTGAAGTAAATATCGTCCCATTGAGTTTGTTTAGCTTGTACTTCTCAGGTTGGGAGAATTTGAATGTATATATTCTTTATATAAAGTTTTAAAACAAGTACTAATTAACATAATGATTTTTTTCGAAATGATTTTCTACATACTTTTTAATTATATAAATACATATTTAAACTGTTACTCAAAACTAACAGACAAAAATACCCCATTGGCCGAATGGGAATACATGCCATGCGTGGGTCCACGGCCGCCTGCCGGTTTAGTCGGTCTGAAGAATGCGGGCGCTACTTGCTACATGAACTCCGTGCTGCAGCAGTTGTACTGCGTGCGCGCTGTACGTGACGTTCTGCTTACCGTCCAAGGTACATATCTTGTTTAATAAATAATATTCTAATTGCACTGCATGCCATTATGTCACTACAATTTAAGTTTGGTAAACTCTATTACTATTCCATCTGCAATTTTGGAATCGTCGACAAAAATTCTATGTTTCATAAAATTTAGATCACGGTAAGGTATTTAGCCTTATTGCGCAAAGAGCAGCTTCCTGTTTTACATACATGTGGTTGTGTGGGGGGGGGGGGGGGGATCGTAACCTGCAGGGCAGCGGTTGGTGCGGTTTTCAAGCAACTGTATACCGTCACGCACGCCGCTGGAGTCTTTGTAGTTTTGTCCTTGCGGTTACATGATTTACTCTGGGCTACCATACTAGGCGTCAAACCTAACAAACCAGTGAGAACTATACTAGTTGGAAATCGTAAACGCTAAATCGCATCGGGTCTATGTAGAAATTTTATATAAAAATTATATGCGAGATTGTGTACCTGAAATGAAAAAGTAAATTTATACTAATTTTCTAAACGTTGAACCAGAAATATGTCTAAAATACGTGTACGAGTTTATAGATCACTTTGTTGCAATAAACACATTGCCGTTAGTGGTTCTATCAATTGTTCTATTACAGTTTCCATTTTCATGGTGAAGTTGATTTAACCTAATTTTAATTTAGGTCACCTATGTAGATGCTGTATGCAGTAATCCTGTTAGTGACTTTCTTTTCCAGTACTTTTGAACTTTTCAAAAAATGCTTATCTTTATTATATCTGTCAAAAAGGTAATTAAAGAATGTTTCTTAGGAGCAGCGACTGATCTCAATGAAGATTTCTCTGGTGAAATCCATCATCATGGGTTAATGGAAAATAACACCGAGGTAAATTTTAATTAACATTAACATCGAGAAACAAACTATTTGGGAATAACTCTCATTAGTTAGCATGATAATTTTTCTGGTTACAGAGTAATGGTGACTATAATATTACAATATTAAAGCAAGTACAAGCTATTTTTGCACATCTACATTACAGTAAACTGCAGTACTATGTTCCAAGAGGTTTGTGGGCACATTTTCGGTATGTATCTACATTTTATCATATTTTAATTTTTTTATATTGTAAAGATTATAATTGTTTAATTTTTTGTAGTCTTCAAGGTGAACCAGTGAATTTACGCGAACAACAAGATGCCGTCGAATTTTTTATGTCCCTCGTGGAGTCCCTCGATGAAGCATTAAAAACATTAGGCCAAGAACAATTAATGGCAAAAACAATGGGTGGAACATACTCCGATCAGAAAATTTGCAAAGGTTGCCCCCACAGGTGTTACAAATAACTTTACCATTTTTTTATCTATAATAAAAACTAATTGAATACTTATCAAAGATTTCTTTACAGGTACTGTAAAGAAGAACCATTTAGTGTGGTGTCATTGGATATTAGAAACATGTCCCGTTTACAAGAATCACTAGAAGCTTATGTACGTGGTGAATTATTAGAAGGAGCTGATGCATATTATTGTGATAAATGTAGTAAAAAGGTATGTTATTAAATATATGTTATATAATGTATAGAAAAGCTAATTTCATGAAATAAACTGCAATTAATAAATATGATAACATTCACAGGTAGTAACTGTAAAGCGACTATGTCTCAATAAATTGCCACCAGTACTGGTTATTCAACTTAAACGGTTTGAATATGACTTTGAGAAAGTGTGTGCAATAAAATTTAATGACTATTTTGAATTTCCACGAGAACTAGACGTCGAACCTTATACAGGTATGTATGATTCAAATTCTTAGAATTTAAGAATTATTGTCACTTAGTTATATATTTTACGAAACAGGTTTAAGCTATGATATGATTTATATGAAGGAAATGCAAGTGTGATATACATTTATTGCATATAATTCTTCTGTAGTATGTATTTTTTTATCTGTTTTAGCTTGGGGCTTAGCTCGAGCTGAAGGTGATGCAACTCTATGGGATGGAGGCGAAGAACAGACGCTGGAAACACATTACCAGCTTAGCGGTATAGTTGTGCACTCTGGACAGGCTTCTGGTGGCCATTATTATTCATATGTTTTGTTAAGGTAAATGACTTGACATTATTATTTTTCAAAATATAAATTGTCAGCATACAGCTTTATGATAAAACATAACCTATTACAATTTCGTTATCATGTTATAGTTTGTTCTAAATACTTATATTTTATGTAGTCTTCAAGTTGCGTTTTATCTCTGTTAATTCTTTAGTCTACCACATGTATTAAATGTTATAGTTTGATAAAACAATAAAATGCAAATACCATTCTTTTTACGAGTTTTTTGGCTAAATATAAATTTGTGCTATTTTATACAAAATTTTATAATTTTTATGTATATTTTACATAAAAAAATTTGCAGTATGCTAATTACCAAATTTTATCTATTTGTAGTTATTGAGAACTCTTAACTTATAAACACTACATATTCTGTGAGCTCTGTTCTGTTTGTTGATTGCTTTCAGACCAATCATGGCTTGTGATATAACAACACGTTAGCTTATACCTTCCGATAATTGTTAAGTTAGTGGTCTGTTGTTTTATTTACAGGGACAATGGCAGTGCGGGTGGACGGTGGGTAAAAATGGACGACGGGGACGTATCAGAATGCGCCATGCACGACGATGAAGAGATGAAAGCACAGTGCTTTGGTGGCGAATATATGAGTGAAGTGAGCAATTATTACTATTTACTTTTTTAATTACTTCCATTATACCCTTTTCCAATTGTAATCTCCCAAAGACGTCGATGACTGTTTTGTAATAATCGGCTTTTAATGATTACTCCCCATCAACAATCTTTAACATAGTTTTAATGACACTAATAATTGCTAATAGCTTTATATGGACTTATACCTATATGTATATATGGATTACTACCACTACATTTTAGTACAATAAGTATAAATTTAATTTTATAATATTTCAATACATTAAGCTGAAATTATTTATTATTATATATTTATAGTAATTTTTCTTTTATATTTCAGGTTTTTGATTCAACTATAAAGCGGGTGTCATATAAAAGACAGAAAAGATGGTGGAACGCTTACATGTTATTCTATACTAGAAAAGACACTATCGAAACGTCAACATTAGAACATACCATGAAAAATTTGACTTTGAAGTAAGCAAATTGACCTTTATTATGAGGTTTATATACACATATATCTCTTAAACTATCTGATGGCGATAGAAAAAAAATACTTTTCATGTATTAAAGTTGTTTGATTTCGTTAATTTATAATTGATTTTGTAATATTTATTGAATAGTTAACAACAACCAAAAATACTTTTTTACTACAGAGAAAGTGTCATTCCGAAACCAATATGGCAATCGGTGCGTCGGAGTAACATAGCATTCTGTCATAATCAAGATCAATTTAGTCTCGAACATTTTAACTTCATGAAGAAACTGTGCTGCATGCGGCTACAAGTGCTCCCCGGCTCACAAAGCGCAGTATGGGTAGGTTTATTAACTTATTGTTTATTAATTTCCTTTTTTAACATATAATTATTATTTATTTTAAATTTTAGGGCCCCGAACATGAAGAAATGTCAATGTTAGCTGTTCAATTAGCAACTAAATTCTTGTTTCAAGTTGGTTTCCATACAAAAAAAACTTTGCGTGGCCCTGCATCCGATTGGTACGTATATTTATCAGCATTGTGAGAGTAAATATATTGTTCAAGACTATTTATATTTTTATTTTTTTTAGGCATGATATATTGTGCCAGCACTTGAGATATTCACAAACTGTTCGAGCATGGTTTGCATCAGACCTCTTCAAACATCCCCACAGGTGATTTTATACATGAAATTAACTCATATTGTGTACATAAATATCACAATAATTATAATATAATTCCTAGATTGACTTGTAGAGAATGCCTAATAAGCATAAAGTGTAAAGATTAAATACGTTTATTCAACATAGGAACTTTTAACAGAACTCTTATTGATCTTCAACTTATTATCTATTTATTTATCTAATCAATATTATTTTTGACTCTACTCTGCTTCGCAAGGAGAAGAAGCAGGAAGTAACTCCACAAAAACACATTTTTAATAAAGTTTAAGACAGATTTATACATAAAGTGTATTTATCAGAGATAGCCAAAATGAAATCAAAACAATTAGGCGATATCTCTGCCAAGGATTCCTATCAATAAAATATCCGTTTATTAAATAGGAAGGTTTTCGATCAATAATCGATCGATATTTTTAATATAGGTTTTGAATTTGGTTAATGTTAAGCCAATAACGTTTTGCGGCATTTTATTATAAAATCTGATTCCGTTTATTACAAATTAGTAAGAGACTTTTTGCAGTCGACACTTTGTTACAGCGAGTTTTCCACGGTGTCTTATAAATACACTAAGGACGTCCCGTCTTTTTTTCGTATTTGTTAAGTTTGTTGTATATTTACAAAACATTATTATAAATATGTTGTGAGCCTAGTGTAAGAATATTGACCTCTTTAAATCGATTTCTCAATAAGATTTGCGGCCCTAAGTGTGCGAATCTCTTGCGCGTAAATGGCTCGGATGGTTCTCTTTTGTAAAACAAATACATTTCGAAAAAACCGCGCCAAAGTACCAATGCATCGGATATAATGCTGTTGAAATAACAAACACTATCCTAGCAGTATCAATATGAGTAGTGTTTTATATTCCTAGTGGCATAAGGTGCAGCACTAAGCCCTTAGAGACTCTGAGTGCTGCAGCGCTACAGACTCAATGTGAGGCCTCCATTGAAGTTTAGAATCGCCTGTGACACCCAGGGACCGGTGTTCATTAGAATCTACATATAATACATAAATAAAAGAAAATGGAAGTTAATAATAGTAGTGTATTTTTTTAACATAACACGTTCGTTCGGGGATCCCGGGAGTGGCGGGGCGTTTTTATTGTGCTAAATATTTTTTGTTCACGTTCCTGTCTTTATTTCTCTGTCTCTCCTTACATTCTATACAATTTTTTACATTCGTTACTATTTTTGTCAAAATATCATATACGCCACATTATTACGACAACAGGGAATATGTATAACACGGTCCACTGAAAGGGATAGAATATCTGCGAAAATAATAAATTTTGAATTAGGCAAATGTTTAACAACTGTCTTGCCATTACATCAAGTATTATTAATAAAATAACAAATTATGACAGTGACAAGTGTAAAAAAGGTATTTATATTCCTAATCTAATACATTCTTCGACCATTTAGAAACTAAAGTAGTGGTAGCCCAACGATAGAGCACTGAGACTTGCGATCGTAGGTCGCCGGTTCGATCCAAGGATACATGTATGCTATACAATTCACACTTTAAATTATGGATTGCCACTGCGATCGTCAACCCGCCTGCCAAGCGTGGTGATTATGGTATATCCTCCCATATAGATATGTTTCGGGGGGGCTTTCTCTCGCAGTGGGCGGGCGTCTTTGGACTGGTAGCCCGTCCACGATGTATAAATCAATACGACTTCTCTAAAATGAATGAAGTGTTTACAGTATACATGCATAAGGAGGTACTTATCTGAATTAGATAGGTTCTGATAATAAAGTAACTGTACAACTATCGACTCAGTTTGTTACTACTTCTTGTATTGTATTTAGACATAATATAGTTGATAGCGTAGATTTTAACAATGGGATAAGAAAATAAATGTATTGTATAATTTTAATTACCAATAAGAATAAAATGTAATATTTTATTTTCAGATTGTGTGATTACTTACTGTCCTGTCCTTCAGCAGAAGTCCGTATTGTGTTCATGAAGATCATAGTTTTTTTGGCGCATTTCTCCATTCAAGACCCAACAGGTACTTTTCAGAAATACATATTTAATGAGTTTTGTAGGTGTATAAGAAGTAAATAATTATAGACCCACACCAAAAACATTATCAATTTCCAAAGTAATGGAAAATATTATTAGCTTTGTTATAATCAGTATGGCTTAAAAATAAAATGGTCCCCTGTAGAAATAGTTTTTGCGCTGAGCATTTTCATAATTAGACCGTATATACATAATTAAAACTAATACTATACATAAATTAATAAAAAAATTGCACATTGCTTTTACTTGTCTTTGTTCCGTAATAGACGGTTTTTAAAAAAAAAATAACCATCGTAGCATTAGACTAATAACTTAACTGTACTAACGCAAGTAACATTTGAAGTGTAAATTATAGTAATGTGGAACTAAAAACAAAACTTAATAATATAATGTAGACTGTTAATTGCGTATGTGTTAACTACATGACTCATCCCCCCATTTATTTATTCATGTCTGCTGGTGAAAGCCCACTACAGGGTATAAACCTATCTTAAAGATCACCTCGATGACCGATCTTGCGCTGCCCGCATTCAGCGATTTCTCGCGACCCTATGTCGTTAGGTCATCATTGTCCGTTGTACAACAAACACTCGGCCGGTATAACAATCCATCTTGCGAGTATTACACAGACTATCGCCAGATTCAACGATGCGGTGAATACGGCAATCACTGAACAAATACTAGCGTACAACCCGAGGTTGGCAATATGGCGTGGAGATGACGAAGCGGTCGCAGTGAGAGTTTTTAAAAAAGTCCTAGAGACATGCAAAAAATTTTCGGAAATGTTAAACGTAAATCGAAAAACAAAAGGAATGGATTCTAATGTCTGTGTAACATAGATCCTAACAGTTGGTCCACCTAGTGGAGGGTACTACTCGCGCCGCGTCTGCCGTCGTAATCACCGCTAGCTAACCTTTTGGCCCCAACGGCCATCAGCTGCGCAAGCGATGTGACCCGCCCACTCACACTTAGACCAGTAATTATTCGAGATACTTTGATGACCGTGGCTCTTCTACGATTTTCATCATTTCTGATTTATCCTGAGCGTAGCTCTCCATTGTTCTATGGATGAACTTGAGTCATCTTTCAAGGCCCCCCCATAAGCGATCACATTGGTCAGACTTTCGTCTTCAAGCTGCCCATCCGACCCGATTTCTTTGATTCGGCCAGTGATCCACCATCCCTCCTTACAAGTTATTAATATGTTCACGTTATCGTTTATACACAGTAAGCAGTGGTTGGGGATCGTGGGCGTCGCGTGAAGAAGCGAAGTCATTGTCGGACCAAGTGGTATGCGCAGCGCGCGCGCTGGCCGCACCGCACCACACGGATGCGCATGCGCATCGACACCTTCCGTTACTTTTCAATTTGTTCCACGCATACGCCGCCCTTGGATACAATGAGAAACAACAGCTGCTGCGCGTAAGTATTCATGTGTTATTATAACTATCCAATAACCATCATAATATAATTATATATGTATATATATATATACACACACAGAATATTTCATTGTTTTTTTTATTTTTCTAGCTGAAAATTCTCGACATCGTTTTAACCATCTGCATCGACGACTCTGCTTCTTCCCTCGGAAAATATCAGTATCCTGAGTCAGCCAAAATACATCAAGTATGTGGTTTAGTACATTTTAATGACATACCTAATTTAAATGTCTTAGTTTTTTGACTACATTTAATTTCGAAATATCGAAACTTTTTTTCACAAATTCGATACTCTGTTTATGTTTAATTACTAAGGATATAATTACATTAAAGCTGATTCCATTTCTATTTCTACCATATTCCAAAAATTCGACAAAAATATGGTCAACGTCAAAGTCCCTCTGCATGTCTGAACAAATATTGCGAGCGGCGGCGGCGCTTTGCAAATCGCGATGGGTTCCGAAAATGAAATATAACTTTTAATTTTATTGATACGTTATAGTTAGCCTTAGTAAGTTAGTTGTTAAAATCGTATACAGGTGGTTTGCGTACTGGTCCGATGCTGTGACGTGAGCGTGCGGTGTCAGTCTGCGAGTGCAGGCGAGGTCCCGTTGCCCAACCCATACGCCGAACCACAGCCTGCTCATCACGCCCACGTCCCGCGCACTCCGCTATCGCCAGTCGCCGCGGATGTTCTCTACAACAGAACTGGGTAAACACCTAAAAAAAAATTCTTTTTTTTTACCTTAACAGTAGACCAAAAGGATTGACCATTGCCATGGGAGATGCCGCCGTAAAATATAAAGAGTAACATGTATCTTCACTAGGCCGTGCATTATCCTTATGTACGAGCTATATCATCAACAATATAAAATTCTTTTGAGATTTTGACTATGTAATGATAGACGTATGGTAAGTCCCTTAATCTAATTAAAAAAGATAGTTGTAATTATTATTTTCAATCGACTATTTATTAATTATTTATTTACTATTTATTAATGTATTATTATTAGTATATAATGCATGATTGTTTCAACCAGAATATAACAAAACTACTCTTATTATCCAGCACATACATGAAAAAACTAACCGAAGAGTGCTGTGGGTGCGAGGAAGGAGTCCGACTGCTACAGTTTCTGTGCTGGGAACATGCAGGCTGGTCTCGTGCTGCTCTCGCAGAATTGTTATGGCAGATGGCGTACGCTTACTGCCACGAGCTGCGGAGGCACGCAGATGCGCTCACAGCGCTGCTCCTCATGGAGGATAGCTGGCAACAACATCGGATCCATAACGCCATTAAGGTAAATTGTTTCTTATCAAATTGAAGTTACAGTGTGCAGGCCGCATAAAATGTATAACTGGGTTTTTAAGGTACTGGAGTCATTTTCAACTGGTCCTGTAAAAATATATTTAAGAGACCTAAAATGATTCCTACTCAATTTCAAACTTGATGTAAGAGAGTGCATCAAATAGTTTGTACTTTATGTGTATATTAAAATATTGAAAATAATGTAATCAGTACTTGACACATATTCACCATCACTCTTTCCAATGTTAGCTGGTTTCCAAAGGTAGATTGAAAATAAATGTTTTAAAAATCGTATGATCCATTTCACACTATTGCGATACGCTTCAATTGCATCTGCTAAAGTATTATTGTCTTAAAATTTGTGTTTATATTTATTATATCCTGTCTGGAGTGCAGGTTTTTATAATTAGTTATATTTTTGTAATTGTTTGTATTATGGGTACTTGAGGATGTGTCACTGTAGTGTATAATAAATGTTGTTTATCAGAGCCATAATTTTTATATTTATGGAATCTAAGAAGTAAGCTCCTAAAAAGTGCAATATATTTATATTTAATTTATATATTTAAGAAAACGGTTGTGAAATATTTTCTTATCTTCTTTATTATATGGCCACCATTTATATCGCCTATTTTCCTTCACCATTTCCTCCTGAACAATGTTTTTACAATTCTCACTTTATTTTGTTTGTGTATTTTTTAAAATGTCTGCTTTGTGATTTTTATTTTCTTTTATTATTATAACTTTTATCTAATTCAGAATTTTTATTGTTTATTTCTTCGATTTAATGGATCTGGAATATTTTCTTGTCAGTTGATGATTTATCTAAAAATTGTTTTTTTTTCTATTTGTATTTTTTTTACTTCATTTCAAACAAATGCAAGCTTATCTTTTAAATTAGAGGTTTTTATCTATTTTTGTATTTATAACATGTATTTTAATATATATATTTTTTAATATGTTTTAATTATGTATGTTTGACACGTTGACTACCCGCTTCGTCCTATTTCCATTCTATGACTGTCTTGAATTATTGCACTAAGTGATAAGACCGCCCATTGGTATATTTTTATTAGTTAATATGTATCTATGTATTTTTCTGATGTTTACGACATAAACTATTAAATAAAAAAAATAAACACTTGTTGTTATTCAGGGCGTATCGGAGGAGCGTCCGGGATTACTGGAGACGGCTTTACGAGCGCGTGGTCATTACCAGAAACGCGCGTATGCTTGTGTGAAACTGTTGGTAGGCGTGATGTGCCGAGCGCCCGTCGCCGTGCGCGCGGTTCACGCCCAGCCAGACGCGCGCCGCCGGTGGCGCCAGCTGCTCGCCTGGCTGCAGGACGAGCTCGACCGCGTATGTAACGTTGACTTTTCTCTCATTTAATTGACGTTTGCACTGTCAAGTCATCTCGATGTTTTTTATTAAATTTGGGCAACGACCACTAAGTTTTTATGTTATATAAACCGTCGTCATGTGATAGAATAGTCTGTTTTCGTTTTTGTACATAATTTGGGAGTTGTTATGCTATGTATGTAAGTGGTTTTCATATAAACCAGCGTTAATTTTTATACATTTTCATTAAACTGTACTGTAGTATTGTTTTCGCTAGAACAATACGAGGCCAACATCTAATCATTATGTAGGGCACAGCCTTTGTTTCGCATCACGGCCAAATTATTAACGCGAAGGATAGGGCTAAAGACGCGTCGTTGATATAGACTTCTCTCTCCCCAGTATTCAGACTCAATCTTTTAGCACCAGTGTGGACGCGGAGGAAGGGGAACCCTCCTCTGAACTGTAACCCACTAAATAGTTGCTTCCGAAGTACACTCATTAAGCCATTCTAAAGGGCATCACACCAACCTTAAGGATACCTTCTTGTTTCGCCTTGGCTGATGATGATGATTTTTCAACATCCTTTAATTTTCCTTGGTAGCGCATAAGTCTTACAAGTCTAAATATAGTTTAAATATTATAATTGTTTCTGTTTTGAAATATTTGTGTCGTTAGATATTTAACTCAATGTTTTGCTCCAGAAGTATGGTCCCGGCGGATATGGCTCCTACGGCACATGGTCTCCACCTGGCACTTCAAATGAAACATCTAGTGGATATTTCTTAGAGCGAAGTAATTCTGCACGGAAAACACTTGAAAAGTAAGTTACGTAACTTCGTTAACATTACCGTTATCGGTATATTTGGTGTTTGTGATGGTGCTAACTAATTTTATGTATTTCATATTGCTACTAAATCTTTTTCGTGATTTTATTGAATTAATTGCATGCAGTGACTATAGTCTCTACAAGATTATAACCTTGCTACAGCACAAACATAACGGCACAAAAATGTTTTCAACAGAGCTTACCAGCTATGTCCAGAAGAGGAAGATGAAGAGGACGAAGGGCGAGAAACAGCAGAGGGTTCCGGATCCGGGGAGGCTGGCGAGGGAAGTGGCGAGGACGAGGAAGGGTTAGAAGAGGAAGAACCTCCAGCACGCAGACTCCAGTTGGCTCCGCCTACACTCGCGCCGAGCTCGGCCCCCGCCGCCCCCGCGAGCCCTGCGCCCCGCGACCCTCTCGCCGGCCTATGAGCGTTGCGCGACACCTGCGAACCATGCCTCTAGTCTGCCTCTACATAAATATTTATTTTATCGCTACCCACTGTTTACAAAACACTGGGTTCACCAAACGCCACTTGCATGCAACTACTTAAGTGTGAATACAATCGTCGAAATACATCATGCATAGCGACCGCTAGCGATTTTTTGGGTGAGTCTGTCGAGCCGTTTAGTGTAATGTAACAGGATGTATGAATTGTTTGGAATAGCCTCGCGCCCAATCATTATTTATTTCACTTAGAATGATTTGATACCGTTACTAATTAAAGGCTCATCTCGCTGCTTTGTGTCGTGCACACGGATACATATTAAATTAAATCAATTAAAAATATATTTATGTAATGGTTTTATCACCTCTTATCCCAATTATGTTTACAAATTGCAGGTTTTCAACAAGCGAAATTTAATGAAATTCTTTTAATAATTGTGCATCTTTACTTCGTTACTATTAATCTTTCAATAATCCATATTTTAAAATAGTGCAAATGATTATCATTTCTTGTCATTGCTCTCGGTATTACTACAAAAGCATTGCTGAGAATCATGGATCAGCTCGCCGAGGCTGCGTCAAGTATTACGGCGGGCGTGGTGTATTTGTGTGCATGGCGCCGTTGGGCCGGTCGGCAACGTGGTTTACGCTTAGCCGTAGTTTTGTTCTGTGATGTTAACGATATATGTAAAGTTTATTTACGAGGGCATTTATGATTAAGTATTACGTTGAAGAGTTAATTTCGCCCCTATATATTAACGGACGAGTCCGATGGAGCTTCGATATTATCGTCTATTGGGAACGCTCTCGTTATCTTTGAAGCTTCATCGAGCCGGAAAATGCTTTTGTTTATTATTTATGTAACTTAATGTTCTGCTTTAAAAGTACCATAATATTTATTTTTTCTAATTAAGATTATTCGTAACCTTATCCACTAAGAGAATTTATTTTCTATTTACGCATAGCATATTAAAGTTTAATTATTGTAAGGAAGTATAATAAAGTGTGTAACTGGATTAAATAATCATGTGTTGATTTTCAATGCAATATAACATTACACCACACTTAATAAGTTTAATTCCTTCAAGTCACAAAACTTACGTCTTTTTTAATTTTTTTAAATATAATAGTTTATTTCTGTTAAAGTAAAAATGTGTATCCTATTTTTAAACTATCAAACGTCTGAAACAAAAACCTATGTATCATGTAAAGAATGTAGTATTAATATATTTTTAAATAAATTACTAACACCAAATTATGAAAATAAAACGGTTGCAGTGTGTCAATAACACCAAAATTTTACTTAATATAAATGGACACATGTATTTCAAAAAAATAATCAAAATTCATTGCTTTTCCCAGAAATACAGAAAGTTCAGATTAAATATATATGCGTGTTTTTTGATTAAGTGAAATAATGTTTCACCAAGGTTTTTTTTGTTACGTAAAATTTTACGAAGGTTATCTTGTTGACCTCGATACAGAAACAAAAATATTGTGTACAAATTCATCGCTATCTTTTTGTAGTAGTTTTTTTTTTCAACAATAATGTAACGAGATTCTCTTTGTTCAGCATTTGTCTTAAATATGTAAAGCAGTTCCCTTACTCTAAAAATATAAAATTTGTACTTCACATAAGGCCAGAGTAATAAGGTTTTTTTTTACGATTAGTTACCACACATCACTTTAATATCACATGTCCGAGCTGTTACTAATAATTCTTACTATATTAACTTTTGTCGATATGAAAAAATCAAAACTGTGGCTTTCTGGCACTTATAGTAGGCGTTTTAAATAATTCAATCTTTTGTAGAATATCAGCGACAAAAAACCTAAATTTGTTAAAAATCAGAATGAAATTTTATATTTGCTTTTAAAATTATTCTCGTTCTATGATGTTTTTTTTAGAAATGATTTTATTTTATCAATCGCGGCTAACAGGTAATTTTGCTAGTTGTGAGCCGTCTATTAATAAAATTCGATTGTTTCTTTCTAGCACATTGAATTTGTAGGAAAGAAAGTGATTTGCTTATTTGTTAGACTGCCAATATGAAATAAAAAACAGTCTTTTCGGCTATGTGCGCAGTTTTCTTAATAAATATCAAATTTGTACAACTTAGTTTGCTACACATAGTTAGATATTGCCGGTCAGAGCATTTGAGTTTTGGCCTAATACAAGTTAAGCTTAATAGTATTCTATCAATAACCGTAAGATTATTGTTGTCGGCGAGTAAAAGGTAGTTTAATAGGTATTATTAACTAGTCCTACTGAAAACGTTGCCACTACAAGAATGTTCTGCTTTGTAATATATTACGTTATTTATTTTTATATTTCTTTATGGTTGTATATTTTCCTTAGAAGGAAAAGCATTTTGTTTTAGGCTGTCAGTGAGTATATTTCGAGAATACAAAAATGTACTTGAACGCATTGTTAACAAGTATTGATACCTGTGACCATGAACTTGTACAGATCATCACAATGTGTAAACCAGCAATTTCAAAATATTTCTAGCACCATGTAAATGTTATTATAGATTATGTCAATTCAGGAATTTAGTATTTCTCTGTTTAAACCACCGTAATATTTTTTGTGTAGTGAACATATTGGTATTATATGTAAAACATAAGTTTAAAATGACTACTGGTCTCAGACCTTGTGCCTTATTTTAATTTTTTTTTGCTCAATTTGCAGGCACCTGAAAAATTTATACCGAGATATAAATAAAACAAAATAGCGCTTTTACAATTTCTTTGGCTAAGAATTAATTTACTCTTTAGGTTTAGATTAATTGCCAAAATTGCTTAACGCGCTTGAAGCCCGCGCGTATAACTATGAAAATATAGTGAATATGTAATAATTTTATGAAGCCTGGTGCGTTAGCCGTTGTTTGTTATTAACTTATTACCAAAGATGGGTTTGTAGAGTTTGAAGGAATTTAGTGGCCCTTTTCTTCATAGCTTAATAAATATAAAGTTTTGTATCTTTTATAAAATGCAAAGTTAATTATGTTTTGTTAATAAAATAAAATGTGATTGACCTTAGTCTTAGATAGGTGAGATAGAAATGGTATTAAAGAAAACAATAAACAAACTGCCAAATCCACACAGATTTTTACGTGTTTACGAGTTTCACGATTTTGTAAATATCTTTAGAACTAAATTGTGTCATTTAAATATTAACCGTTACAAACCAACTTTATTTGAAACTCGTAAAAAAATAGAAATTGTTAAACACCTTAGATTATGGAGTAAGGCATTAACAATATACCATAAATTTGATATTAAGACCTTTTAAAGTTGTATAATGTCTTTGGAGAACATTGTGTAAACCTTGATAACAGTGTAAAATTCATAATTCATAAAGTTGTAAGACCGATTAAGTTTTGTACAACATTTCTATGGCAAATATGTAATGAATGGCGTTTGACATTATGGAATGCTCCAAAACCGCATTCGAATGTATTAATAAAATCAAGAAATAAATTTTCAAAAATTTACCAGTGTTTTATTTTTTAACACAAGTTATTTTTCGGCATGTCGTTAAAAAACCACTTTGTTATTAAAATAACAAAAAAAAGTGGTAAGAGCAAATCGATTATTTTTTATTTATTTTTGGTAGTGTGTACAATGTTGATATGGTTCATCCATGATGTGCCAGCACATGTCCTATTTGAATTAAGACAGATTTTTCAAATACTATATTCTTTTCCTGCGCCTTTATGCTCGACACATTGAGATGTACGTTTATTTTAGACAACGAAATTTTTATGTCCAGTCGTAAACATCAAACGATGAACGAAATTTCTTACCAGAGGTAATTGTGGCATAAGTAACCGTCGGGGATGTAACCATATAAGCATCTTTTTGCATAAGAGAACTATAAAGTTAACTTATTTTTTATATAATTTTGATAATTTATTTGGACACAAAAGTAAATAGGTTTGTGATAGGATAAAGATCTTTATTAACTTATTTAAAATACTACTTGAAATAATTATTAAATAATCATTTGTAAGAAGAGACTAAAAGAGAAAGATGTCACTTGTGAACTTTTTTATAATTAACTTTAAAGTAACATTGGTTAAAAGAATGATCGTTGTTTAAAGGAGTCGGTGAGATCAAGATTTCTTTACAATTACAGAGTGCAAAAATGTTTACGTAAAGCACTATTGACCTATGCCCTGTGTGTATATTGATATTTTACAAGTAAGCCATCTTATCAGGAGCATATAATATTGGTATTCATTTTCTTATAGCAGACGCTTTAGAAGCGACCAGTGTATTTTTTTGTATTCACAATGGAAAAATACGTTAGCATAAAAGAAATAGAAGAAGCAGGTGCTTCACTTTTACCAAAATCTGCGCTTGATTATTATAAGAGCGGCGCAACAGACGAATTTACATTACAAGAAAATAAGCGTGCTTTCCGAAGGTAGTTTTTACACATATTTTTATATATTATAAGATTAAAAGTAAAAATTATGCATTTGACTAGATCCACGGTGATTTGTTTATTTAAATTTGCAGTATAAACTGCGGTCTTATTTTTGGCTGTTTCCGTAGATGCAATTAAAAAGATTTTTTTTCGGACGGAGTTTTCGGTATTTTTATATTTTATATTTGTGACCACCACTGAGAGTGGATTTATCGTGAATATTAATAAATTATGGAGTTTAATTACATAAAAGAGGTGAAAGATGCGACAAAACATTGTTTTTGGGTTATTTCTTGTTTGTACCGCTTACGGACTCTATGAAGTGTTAATAGCTTTTTCTTATTTGGTTTACTGAACAAATTGATTACACGAATTACAACTATAAAAACTAAAAGCAAAGTAGTTGTACGACTTTTTAAAAATGATGAGATGTATTTCAAAATCAATCAATTCAAATCATTATAGATAGAAGTAATTTTTCCTAGCTTCTTAATTTGATATATTTAAAAACAACTATTTCTTAAAGCGTATTATTGTAGAATTTGTACATATTTGTACATACGGCACAACGGCGAATGTTGTCCATAATAAGTTCTCCGTGGCAAGTCGAAAGTCATTTTTAATGGAGACTGCTTAATATCAGTTCTAATGAACGAGGCTCAACATAATTAAGTTGCATCAGGGCTGTCAATGTTACTATTATCAAAATTGAGTATTTAAATGCGTTTACTTTCGAGAAAGGTTATCGTAAAAATGTTGTGCAAACAAGGGTTAATGTTTGAGACTGATCGCCTGTTATTATTATTTTTATAAAATTGCAGCATAATCGTTATACATTACGACATCTGTAAAGTTCTTGCTAGCTGTCGTAACTAGGTTAAATAAATTTTAGTCTTTAATGTTAAAAAATGTATACATACGTGCATAATGCTCATGGTCTGTATACAACCTCCGCAGTCTAGCGGTATCTAAATTATCTATAAAAAAGCCTTTTTTTAAAAAAGGAAGACCGGAATTAATTATATTTATCATGATATCGTCACGTGACACACCTCATAAGTTTATAAAGTAAATATTTAAAAAGTTTCGTTAAGAAGTTTTCATCTACCATATATTGACTTTTTGGCCCGAAACTTCTTTAGAAATAGAAATATTGCTAAAGAATTATTTTAATTATTAATCCTCTATATTATATAGACGATAGTCATAATCACGGCAGTTTTTTTACCAATAGTCCTACAATTTCTACAACAATAGTATATCACTACCTACAAAATAGCCTACAAATATAAATCTACTATAAAAACTAAATAGGATGAAACTTTTCCCCGCTTCCCGAATAAAAGTTATGTTTTTTATTAACAGATTGCGAATTCGCCCAAAATGTCTAGTGGGCCTGACTGATTGCAATCTTCGCACAAAAGTACTAGGATATGAAATCACTATGCCAGTGGGTATTTCGCCAACTGCGATGCAACGAATGGCCCACCCTGATGGTGAAATTGCAAACGCTAAAGGTAAATCATACATTATATCATATCGTTTAATTTATAATTAAACATAAACTGAATGAGACACAGGACGTCCTACTTTTAAACTGACGATGATGATGATGATAAATGAAAATTTTCAGCTGCTGAAAGAGAAGGAGTGATTTTTACTTTGAGTACCATTTCTACAAGTTCTATTGAAGAGGTAGCAGAAGCTGCTCCACAGGCAGTAAAGTGGTTCCAGCTTTATATATATAACGACAGGTAATGTAGTTATTCAAAGCTTGAGAAAAATTATCGATAAACTAATAAATTCTATCTCGACTCTAACATATGTTCGAGATAGAATGTATTAGTTTTTTAATTAAAGTTTTTCCAACGTTCTATTATAGCGATTTTAAACCTGTGACATACGACGTACGTAAAATTATATGGAAAATAATGAGTAGTATAAATCGAAGTTAAATAATTTTTGTCGAAATTCATTTTACAGCCTATTCTTAAATGAATATCGTTAAAAAAGGAATGTTATAATTTAACATTTTAAATTATGAAATATTGGTAATTTACTTAACGGAATTCGTATAGAAATTTTATATATTACAACATTTTTATCGGCTGACATAATGATGATCTCTAGGTCATCATTATGTCAGCCGATAGACGCCCACTGCACTGCACACTGCAAAGTATCATCCAAAGATCGCTACGACCGGTCTTGTGGTATCCGCATTCAGCAACTTGAATATATCTCCGGTCCACCCATGCCCCCTCTATCGGCTCGTCGACACCACTAGAATTAGTACAAATAAATTTCAAAGTTAAGATGGGACATAGACAGACCTTCCGAGTAACGACACACATGCAGTCTGGCTATATACGAATGTTGCTGCACGCTGTTAGCCGTTTTGGCTTTCAAAGCTTCATCGGACTCAGGGCTCGCAGATCCAAAGTGCGCGAGCTAATAAATTTAAAAAAAATCTACGTCAGATACTTGAGTGCGACACATGCAGGTAGTAGGTAGAGAGTTATTTGGGAAAGGGCGGTTATTCATGAACAGTTTAGTTGCCTCTAGCACGGAAACGAATAAAGGTTGGGAAACGCCAGGCTATATGATTGTCACACAATATTAGCGCTAAAGCAATAAAGCAACAAGACGGACCGTATAACCTAACCAAATAGACGCCTGTCACGATCACGACACTATGTTCAAATAACATACTATTTGACGAATGTTGAGAGCTTTTGAATAGACCTCGACCAATTTAACGTTGTATTTTTTTGTTCATATCTCACCTATTCAATTTTATATTTAGACTATTTTACATTGTGATATTTAAATTTAATAAATATTTTTTTCTGAAATTTTTTTCTAAGGGAGGTGACCAAAAATTTAGTTTTGAGAGCGGAGAGAGCAGGCTACAAAGCTATCGTGCTAACAGTTGATACTCCACTATTTGGATTAAGAAGAGCGGATATCCGGAACAAGTTCACTTTACCACAACATCTCAGGTCATTTAGCATAGCTACAAAAGAAAAATTACGTACCGTAACGAAACATATATGTAGAGAAGTTTTTCTTTAAATAATTGCCTTTTCTTTTATGAAATAAGTTTTGTAACCGTTAGTCAATTTTGATGAACATCTTAAATGCTTAGATATATTTTTAATAACCATAGTCATATTGAGTCATGCAGTTATGCAGATCAATTTATTTTGAGTCAATCTTGAAAATTTTTAGACTTGCTAATTTCGAAGGTCATCTTTCAACAAAAATACATTCCACGAATGAAGGGAGCGGATTAAATTCCTATGTGAATAATCTGTTTGACAAGACCTTGACATGGGATGCAATCACGTGGTTAAAAAGGTAAGAAATATGTTTTTATCAGATGATTGTAATGGTAAAAATAGTTACGATATTTGTTCTCTGTAACAATATTATCTTTATGTAGCATCACACACTTGCCAATAGTAGTTAAGGGAATTCTTCGAGGAGACGATGCTCTTAAGGCTGTGAGGGCTGGATGCTCGGCGGTTTTAGTTTCAAATCACGGAGCGAGACAACTTGACAGTGTTCCAGCAACGGTAAGTATCAACGTATCATTTGAGTTACAAAGATACATTATAAAGCTTTGAACAATAATTTAATGTTTGTGAATATTATTATCCACTTTACAACATGCCTTAATGTCAAAGAAGAAAATGAAACATGCAAACATTATATTTCGTTACGTACACGTATTCTAAAGAATATTATATATAAGGAGACAGTGAATGGTTGTTCTAAATGAAATATTGGACTACACTATATAGGTACTAATGCCAATGTGGCATGGCAGTTTCCGCAGGTTTGGTAGGGCAGGGTGTAGATGGCGCGTAGCTTAAAAGTATTTTATAGGCAATGAATCTCAAAAGCTCCTTCAGGATCTTCTGCTCAGGCCGCTACATTGTACTGCACCCGTTGCTATATAATCATAAAGGATTTCCACAGTCACGTACAAAGCCTGCTATTCGGTGCGGCGACATTCTTCAAGGCGAATAAGAGACTGTTAAGTTTTAATTACGTGTTTTAATATTAATCACACTACATAAATTTGAGTTTACGTGGCTGTGTTCCGACCCTTAAGTTTAGCGTTATAATTTTATTTTATTTTATTCGGAAAACAAACAGTGTCTTATAACTACAAATAAAAACTATACATCAATTACATGTTTTCGCACATTGATATAGAAACATAAAAAACGCAGAAAGTAAAAAACAATAAAAAATACATTATTGCCTTTAAGTTGAGCGAATACACTAAAGTTAATATGAAGCTATCATTACGCTCCAGAACTATCAAACCACGCCTTCGATAAAGTTTGTTTAAAATTATGCGTGTTAGAGACAAACAAATCTAGTTCGGGGTACCGAGCTAGTTTGTTCATCTCTCTCGCTGATCTTATAAAGAAGAAGAATCTACATTTGTATCTTATATTATAACTAATATTTTGATTTCAGATTGAAGCTCTGCCGGAAATAGTAGAAGCAGTTAAGAATTATAACATAGAGGTGTATTTGGACGGTGGCGTTAAGACAGGAACAGATATCTACAAAGCTTTGGCCCTTGGTGCAAAAGCGGTAAAAATTTAAATTTCGTCTAAATTTTTGTTTTAATACCCTAGCAGCAAATACTCAGGAGTAGAGAAAAAGGTTCTCTGTCCCAATTGAAAAATAAAATACCGGCTGAAGTAAAAGGCATGACTACTCCATACGGAATTCTCTTACGGAATGCTTGTATTTGTCAATTGCATTCACATTACGCCATTTATACATCAGCGGAAATAATGTTATAATTCCCGCAGTCGCGCAGCACGTAAGTTATCGTCTTAATGTACTTCAGCTGTTGCTTAAAGTCCGTAGCCTTTCAACAAGACGATTATTTTAGCGCCATTCAGGACCTGGTTAGCAGTCAGCCGATAAAATATGATGGTACAAGAGACAGCAACAACATCATGCAATGTGTTTCTCACTATATATTGCTCTATATACTCACTCTATACTCTCTATATATTAAATAAGATCTAATTTTTCCAACTTATTAGTATGTTATATTATTATTATGTTATATTTATTATAGGTGTTTTTTGGTCGCCCAGCCATATGGGGATTGGCGTTAGGGGGACAGGCGGGAGTTCAACGCGTGCTCAATATATTAAGGACGGAATTGGAATATACATTACAAATTGCAGGCATGTATTTAATTTTACAGTGGTTCGTCTATAATTTTTTCATTTAAAATTTAAGGATATTTTTTATACAGACACTAACAAGTTTAAAAGACTTACAATTTTTATTGACCATGAAGCCTCGATATACTTGTAATGCCTGTTTACGTATTTTTGAGAATGTGCACATGACAATTTTATTGACAAATACGTATTACACAAACATCCTTATAATTTAAAAACTGAAATTGGGGTTATCACATTTGTTGTCAAATGTACGCAAATAGGATATGTTCAGGAAAAGTGCACACACACACCCACCACCTCATAACTTTATTGTGCTAGTAGTAGCTGAAGCTGTGATACACTCTCCTCAGACATTAACTCCGAATGTGAAAAGAGACTTTAATAAACTTTATCATCGTTTCTGCAGCCTCTTATTATTTGCTTAAAAATTGACATTAGAATTTTGCATTGTCTCCTTTACAATGGCTGGCAGAGACATTATCACGCCGTAACGATAACGATGACTGCTGTAGACAAATATCTAGGAGTTACGCAGAGGAAAATAAAAAAAAACATTTGAATTTGATCAGGGCCCAGACTCAGAGATCAGGGCATGTTAGAAAGGCCCGTAGCTTTAAGTTGAAGGATGATGGGGTTGGGGGAGTTAGGATCTGTTTTTAATTTGTATCAAATTGAGCTCTTCTGATATTTTTCTCATGACATACACAAGTGTTTTTTTTAATAACCGCAATAGTTACACATTTTTAGTTACAGAAGCGAGTCATACTGCCTGTCCTGTAACAAACGCTCATCTATTATTATATTAGTCGATCATAAATAAAATTATAGATGACTGTTATATAACGTAATTATATAAAACCTATTGTTTTTCATGCAGGTACATCGTCCGTTGAAGGCATCACAAAAGACACCGTTGTTCATGAATCATACTTTAGTAAATTATAAATGAATGAATAGTTGTTTTTTTTATGTTATTCAGGCTGCAAAACTTTTTTCCTTTTTACGATTTTTGTTTAAAATTTTGTCGATTAAAAATGATCATTTGTCTTGAGATATTTTTTGGCCTTTTTACTGATTTATTTATTTGCAGTAAATTTTAATACATTTGTACCAAAGAGCACCAAATTTTGTTTTGTCCGGGTCACTCAAAACTTTAGAAACGGCTCTGCTTGTGACGAATGTTAGTAGTGAAGATTAAAGTAACAATGAAGAGATTGTTTTGTAATGCACTTGCCACGTACGCCTAAAATACGTAAAGGACTCATGATAATTACTATGTATGTTACATTTGCTAATTGTGTTGGCTAAGCGCAAAATGCGAACGGCTCGTCTAACTCAGATTATTATTTTCCGTGTTTCCTTAAGAAGGTTGGTGACGAAAGAAATTGCGAGAAAAATGATATTAAGTTTTCCTTCTCCTGTAAAAACCACTTAATAAATTAAAACAAACTGAGGTTAATAAAAACTCAAGAAGGAGGTTAATAGATATTATAATAATATTATAATAAATAGATATTAAAGAAGGTGTGCTTAGGAATTATTAAAAATATAGCGCCCACATAGCAATAATAACAAGTCAAGAATACATAACTTATTTAATTAGCACAACATATTATTTTACAATTAGCTTTCGATAAAGATTATACAGAACGGAAGGCGTCATGTATTTTTCGTCGGGCCAGAATGTTTTCGATATTCTCTGTAAAATAGTGAAGCTATTAAGAATCTATTCCATATACTAAAAGAATTTTTTAAATTATTGTGACAAATACATTTGATTTACCTTAAAATCGCAACCAAATAAGTTAATTCCTGTTTTAAGCTTATTCACGGTTTTTTGTAAGAAGATATCATCTGATAATTTTTGTTTCAAAGACACCGTGTTGTTACAAGTATCGCATTCATTTTGTTGTTCGTCCCAACTGTGACTGTTGTGTGCCTCTGACAGCAGTGCATCTCGTTGTCGCATGTAGTTGGTAAAGCTGTTTGAAAGCGGAATCTCATGCAAGTCTTCAGCACACGAGTTATCAGATGCTTGTAAAACAGTTTCCCTGTTGTTTGTACTTCCGAATATGTTTTTAAACCTTTTTAATAATGTCGTACAGGATTCGTTTACGACGTTATATATCCTACTACCGAGTGAATGACGCAAGACATTTTTATTAACCATTTTTGAATTAGACTTTGCTTTAGGTGTAGCAATATCTTTATGCCGATGTCTATTCTCTTTAAGCGAAACCAGTTTCCTAGTAGTGTGCGGGATAGTCGTTATATTCACATTATTTTTACTCGAATTTTTCGGTGTTGAAATAAGTGTGGGTCTAAAATCAACAATACTGTTCTCATACACTTTGTCACGCGTAACCGTCACGTAAGAAGGAGAATGTGCATAATTACTTGTGTGTGAGGTGTGTGCACATAAATTAGTATCGTCAACATCAGTATTTGAGTATCCATAGTTGTTAGCCCAGTTTAAATTATCAAAATTTGATGAAGTATCATTTTTCCCATTCAAGAAAGAAAATGAATATGAATTGTCTTGTATATTCTCAATATTTCTGTTACAATATTTATTAACATACGTATGTTCTGGTTTAGCAGCCTTACGTGTGAAAGGTGTTTTTTGAACAATATTAACATTTTCTGCTTTACATTTATTAATTTCCTTCATTATATTCTGAAGTAGATCTGCAGTATCGTCACCCTGACCTAAATTGAAATCATCTTCATAACCAATCTTATTAATTTGTGTTTCTTTTCTTATTCCTGAAATGGTGAAAGGGATATGAGAAAATACCGCTCGCTTTATTTGCTTATTTTAATATAATAGTGCGAAATCGTTTGTGTGATTTTAATATCTTATTATATATAATCTTTGATTCACTTTTTTATACACTGTGTAATGGCGGATTCAATGGCTTTTAGGCATTCTGAATCAGACAATGGAATTTCAGGCCGTCAATATGATTCCTTTGAGTCTCATTAGCAAGTTGAGGTGATCGTATGCAGGCCACATAGCGCGCAGAACAGATGATCACTTGGGCCTCAAGGTTCTGGAGCGGAGACCACCGACTGAGGATCTACAGGGGAGGCATAAGTCTAGCAGTAGACGTCATAAGGCTTAATGTTGAGGAATATGATTACTGTCTTAAAAGAAGTCTTGTGATTGTGTATTATTATAATAAATTTACGTATCATGAATTTACTAACGTTTACCTTTATCGTTTAAGTTGAAAGCATGTAATATAACAATCACCCATTGACCTACCTGTAAAAAATGAAAACCATCTTAAAAGGCATATTAAGATGTGGATACAAGAGATCCCTAATTTGAAAACAAAGTCATTTTGTTTAATTTTACACAAATACCACTATTTATTCAACTATATTTTTTGTTAGGACGTTCAATTGATATAAAAATTATATTGTAGCTAAAAATTATATTGTAGCTAAAAATTATATTTTAAATGATTATTTAAAATGATCTTTTTTATTAAAGTCATACGTACTTGCGACTGAGGCCCATGAAGTTGTCTTAAATCAAGTAAATCGTGAAGAATATTTGTGTCTCTTAAAACTTTTAATTTTACATAATGCTTTGATACAACTGTGTTTAATAGTTGTAAGCATTGATCATATTCTAAAAATTCTCTATAATAAAAAAAAATTACTTTATTTAAATGTTCGTATACAGAAGATTTAAAATCTGACTAGCAACTTTAAAAACTAACACGCACCTATCGAACATACGGGTACCGCCGCAATCGATGAACAATCTAATGGCGCGCTCGTTTTTGTACACTAAACTGTGTGCCAGATGAAACACGTCTTCATTCCTGCGCTGACGTCGCTCCACGCACTAAGATTAGGTTTTAAGAAATACAAAAATCTAAACACCGTTCAGGTTACACATATTGTACAGTAGAAGTGAATCAAAGCTGATAATGCACGTATGTGAACTTACCAAGGGAATAAGTTGCGAGCAATAGTTCTGGTTGGCCTCCAGTCCGTAGCATGCCTCGGACAGACATCGACACAGTGCTTGGGACGTATCTTGATGCTATATCAAATGCATTATTTGCAAGCATAATGCAATATATATATAATAATATATAAATAACAATATATAATGGTCCCCGCCGTAGCTGGTAGAACCACCGGGAACTCTTAATGGTGGTTCATAATTAGGGTACACGAAAATGAATCACTTATCAATGTAAGCAAACATTAAACAAAGTTACTTATAAAAATTTGCATACTCCATATTGGATACAACTTGTCGATACTTGCAAAGTTATATTGTATATGGCATAGATGTAGCTCCAGATGGTCCATCGGCACCAAACCTAAATTTTTAAAGTGGTCTATGAGAAAAAAGTGTTGGTGATGAACTTGTGATTTAAATTAAATATTACGCATTTGATTTTTATTTAGGGAAATATCTTATAATATAAACTTGTAAAAAGACATCATTTAGTAATAACAATCCGTTTGCGTTTAGAACGCAGTGAACAATGATGATGAATGTCGTTGTTGTTCCACGGGGAACTCCCGTACCTTACCGCGAGTGACCCTTTTCCGGTTCGTAGTACACCCAGCATCACAGTCTTCATGTAGCTATTATTTATTGCAAACAGCTATCACAATATTAACGTAATTGCTTTAAAGTTACCACTAGTGTTTTTTTTATTTATGCTATAGTACCAATAGACATAACAGGTTAGAATAAACCGATTTCTACGACAATAAATCGCACGTTCAGAATGATACCGTTATTTCAAAAAAAAAAAGTTTTTTTTTGAGTTTTCACTGCTGCCCAAGTATCATCTGCAGATTTCGCGGGTTCAATGCGGCAGGGTGCAGAGGGCGTCTATCCTAAGACTGTTTTTTAAGGTAGCGAAGCTCTTTAAAAGAGTCTCGGCCAGGGTTGCTATATACTATTTCACGGGATTGTAAACAAAATTAGGTGACTTTTACTTATGACGATGATTTGTGATGAAAAACCATTAAGAAGGCGTTTGTGTAGATACTGCTAGATATACTGTTTAAGGGCGGAGCGTATACATCATCGCTTGATTTCGCATTTTTTATGTGGTGTGGGTTAATACCCACACCACATAAAAAGATTAATATCTCAGCGTATAAAATGTTGTATTTGATCTTAGGTCGGTTTACACAATCGCTTGGGGTTTGGGCTGTCACAAGAAACGTGTTTCGCTTATTGATTTGAGGGTCTCCTAGTGCAAGCCTCGGTCCGAACAGATGCTATTATCGAAATATTGCAAATTATAGGAAATAAAAGTAAATACGTGCGACAAACACTAAGCAGCTAAATGTATTGATGATTAACTGCGAATTCGAATCGGAAATGAAGAACAAAGATCATCGACGTGGCTTGAAAAATTGTACACCTGAAGTGGCATTAGGTCGTGTATATCGCTCGTACAATCGACAGACGTGTCTATGTGAGTGAGCCCTTCACTAGATGGATATACGACATCCGTAAAGAAGTCTTTAGATGCGAGCAGCGCAAAACTGGTGATCATGGTGACCTTTGGACGACGCCTAAGCTTTGAAGTGCGTGTCTATCGGCTAATATGATGATGATGATTCGATGAACAAATAGTGAGTGCTCACCAACATTCCCTTGGCGTAGAGACTGGACATGGCGGCGAGGCAACCGCTTGTTCGGATCATGTTCTGAGCGTACACCACCTGTGCCCGCCGCTGTGACGTCTTATTCTCGTTCACGTTGTATAGAAGAGATGTGAGAAAATTTAAAGTCACAACTGTCTTTTTAGGTAAACCTCTTGTTAAAATTGCGCTAATTTTAGCATACATGGGGTTAAATTTTATTATTATATCGCTTTGTGTACCCTGCAATATGAACTTTCATTAAACTAGTCACTCAGTTCAGATATTCATCCTTTGAGAATGTAGCTGACACACTAGACGCTACGTTTATTACAATTTTGAACAGAGTCCCGACAGACGACTCGCATGGAGCGAAGAGAGAACCGTATTGTTAGACATATGACTCGCCTTCTAAAATGTTGCTGCAGGACATCGCGTTGAAAACGTCACCACGAGCCTTATGCCGCGCCTGTCGGAACCCTTTATATAATTCCCGCCGGCGTAAAAATAGCCATGTAATACCATCACACGGAATACTTATACTGACAAAAATATTTACAAAATACGGTTGACTTCATGTTAAGTCTTTCATTTTAATTAGGATAGAGAACCTCTCTTTACTCCTATATTTTATCAATCACTGTAAATGTACTTTTCGTATTAGAAAGGATTTTTAATTTTTTTTAAAAAATTAACTTATTATTTAGTGGTGCATGATTTAAAATATAAATGGCTGGATTGATAACATATTTATTAGTATTTGAGTCTTTCTGTTAAGGGATGTCATAATTTACTAATAGAAATAACTTCATATTTTCAGAGTGATTAAGATGTTTAGGAATACTTGTAGAAGTTTTAAAACTATTTGTTGAAAAATGAGCTATACATTCATTTCTTTAAAGCTTTTACGCCTATGACTAATCACTGTGTACAATAATAATTAAACAAAAAAATAAAATTGTTTAAAGTAGTTGACGTTCGAGTTACAAATAAAAGGAGTTACTCGTTAGTTATTTAGGACCTTTTTTTAGCAATTTGGTCTTCATTCATAATTTAAATTTATAGTATACCTGTAATGTATACCAAAAATATACCCCAGCCGATAACTATTTCCCAATATACAATAAGTTTTGTATAACATTTGTGAACTAAATACTTAATATAAAAAATAATCAATAATTACATTTGATACCATATAAGCTGCTAAAATAGAAAATAGTTTAACTTGAGCCTGGACTTCAGCAGACACATGCAATATTTCTAAAATGTCGTATATATCTTTTCTTGTAGCATATCTCATGGAAGTAGCAAATTCCTGAAAAAAAAAGTCATCTTCAAAAACTTATCAATGCAAAAATGAAAAATTACATTAAACGCAAAAACTTACTACAAGCATAGAAGAATCATTATTATTGTTGATACATTGAAGTAAACTATTATAAAAGGTACGATGTTGCGCCATTTTAAAGATTCAAATATAAGAAAGTTTTTTGCGCCTGTTTCAATTTTTTTTAATTGACTACTTTTTTGCATACAGGCGTTGAGATTTTAAGCAACATTTAATAACGTAATACATTTTTATTAAAATAATATCTAGTCTAGTGTTGTACAGTAAAGAAGAACTTTTTAAAACCTTTGTTGCTACATAAATACAATATTTTTTTTGGGAGGCCTAACCGTATTGTAATGTTTTTTCTCGCATAAAAGTTCGCTTATAACTCCATTAAAAATAAATTTAACAGTTAAGTAAAGTAGCTTTTGATTGACTGCTGGTGCATTTATTTTTTAAAATAGTTGTTATTCATTATTTAACTTTATAAATTAAATTGTTTAAATTTTCTTTAACATTTTTTAAACGCAAGAGGTGGCTGGACGATGACTGGTCCATAGTCTTTCCTGTTAGGTTGAAAAGTGTTAATTTGTTTGCAATCGTTTTATCAGACAGTGTTTATTTAATATTTTTCTGATTTATTGAACTTTTGAAGAAGTGTAAATGCGATAATTATTTGTTCATCTTAATTGAAAACATTTTCTTGAATTATGGATGTCGGCGAATTACTTTCGTTTAAGGTTATATTTGCTGATAATAAATGCCTAAAATACTTTTTAATTTCTCTCATACAGTACAAATAATTGAAAAGTAAAAAAATAAATATTTGTTAAAGTGAAACAATAACTGTGAACATCCAACCTTTGTATTATTTGATTTTCTTACAAATTACAGCCAACCCCGACACCTAAGAGGCCAAATGAAGAAGACAGCGACGATTCTGAAGATGACGGAGTCCGGCCCTCAAAGTCTCGGCGTATGACATCTAAAATTCAGCGATTATCTCATCTTAAAGGACAACCTTTGCCTAAAGAACCCATGATTACTGATAAAGAAAGGGAGGATATCCTAAGATTTGTTGAAACAGAGGCTACTGAAGTAATTAACTGATATACTTTAATCTTCTAACTATAATCTTTTTTCTGTAATAAAAACCTTATTTATATATAATTACTATTAAATTTAAGGGCGAAGTGCTTGATGATACAACTGTCAAAAAATTAGTACTTAATTTTGAAAAAAAAGCACTTAAAAATAGAGAAATGAGAATTAAATTTCCTGATCAACCTGAAAAATTTATGGAAAGTGAAATAGATTTGCACCAAGCTTTGCAGGTAATATAATCATACTCTTTTGAGGTTTACATTTAATTTTTAGGTTGAAAAACATCTAATGTAATCCTATATAGTTCAAGAAAATAAAATGTGAATTACTTTTTCAGGACTTAAGTGCTGTAGCAACAGTACCTGACCAATACCCACTTTTGGTTGAATTGAAATGTGTAAATTCACTTTTGGAATTATTATCGCATGATAATACTGATATTTCTACCAAAGTTGTTAATCTTTTGCAGGTAAATTTATTCATCATATTTTAAATTTTAACAGTCCTTGTTTTTTTACTTTTATATTCATCTTAATAGTAAGATAATTTTAATAAAACATTTTTTAACTATGATTTTTTTATGGTATTAGATATACCTGACTTTTCACAAGATGATTATAATGAATCAGGAGTACTTCTTGCTTCAGAATTTCAAATCCTGTATAGAATTATGTTACATTGTATGTTTTTTCATGTTCAAGTAGCTACAGAGATGACAGTGTTAATTATATCAAATATCTGCTATCTATAATTAATATATGGACATACATAACATATAAAAGAGATTTTCACCTATGTACTAACTCATCTGCAATATCTCTGGAACTTTAAGTATTAAAGGCTTGAAATTTAGTATGAATGTTATTTTCAGTCAGTACGAGGTTAGCTAAAAATGCATTTCACGAAATTCTACCTCTTGAAGGGTGTTTAATAAAAAATCCCCATTTTTAAACTATAGCTTTTGTAAGCATAAAACTTGATGAGAATATTTTTTGGGATGTTAAAAAGTAATAGTTACAGATAGTGCGGTCCACCTAGTTACACTACCTGTTTAGATTAGTTGAGTACATTCTTTTAATCAATAAACTTGTGTTTTAAGGAATTGACTGATGTAGACATTCTTCATGAGAGTGAAGAAGGAGCAGAAGAATTAATTAAAGCTTTAGCAGAGGCAGATGCTCCTGCCTTACTACTTCATAATCTTGCACGTCTAGATGAGCAAGTGCCAGATGAAAGAGATGCAGTCCATAACACTCTAGGTATACTGTTTAAATTGTGGATTAAAATAAAACCTTCAGAGAAGATTTAAGGTGTTGGAAATTATTATATACAAATCATTCCTAATTTTTACCTTAACAATTGTATAATAGTTTAGAATTATTTAAAATTAATAAACAATTGATTGAAATGTTTTTACAAAAATGCTCTTTTGGTTGTAATTTTATGGTGTGCTAAAATTGTTTAATGTTTGCATATTATTTCAGGAATTGTAGAAAACATTACTGAGTTTAGGCCAGAATTGTGCTACGAAGTTGCCAAACAAGGATTTATCCAGTGGATATTGAAAAGATTGAAGGTGTTATAAAAGTATTATGTGTTAATTTGACATTTTTCCTGGTACACATGCTTCTTTTAAAAAGAAAAAACATACTTTACTCACTACATGAGCCAAGTGTAATTTGAAGGATTTCACATATTTCAGATATATAAACTATACATGTTAACATTACCAAATATATATATATATATATATATATATATTTATTTATTTACAGGTTTTTATTTCCTGTAAAAATTATCTAAAAGTCATGGATTTAAAATTTAAGATTAATTGATAACAAATATTTAATCAGCCCTGTTTCATTCTATCAATCACACAGCCCTGGTATTAAAAAATGGGAAATTTAAAGCAACTGAGGAGTTGTAAAGCATATAATTTTAGAAAGATGTATTTTGTACCACAAGAAGTTTTCTTTCTTCCACTTTTTGTGCAACATTGGAATATATATTTTATACAAAGTGTTCCTTCTTATAATTGAATTTGCAAGTCAGGATTGCAATTCACATTCCTTAACATCTAGGCTTTTTGTATTCTGAGTTAATAATAATATAATTGAAATATCTTTTTTTTCTCTTATTTCTTTAGTTGAAGGTGCCATTTGATGGAAACAAGCTATATGCTACAGAAATATTATCAATATTGCTTCAAAATACACCAGAAAATAGAAAACTGCTTGGAGAGTTAGATGGAATTGATGTGTTATTACAACAACTGGCGGTAAACATGAATATTATATCAGTTTTATTTGCAAAATATATTTAAGGTGAAATCCACAGATATTGAAGTGTTAGTTCTCTTTCAGTTTTATAAAAGGCACGATCCAAGTGGGGCCGAAGAGCAAGAAGCCATGGAGAATATGTTTGATGCACTCTGTTGTGCTTTAATGGAGCCTGCTAACAGAGATCGTTTTTTACGGGGGGAGGGTTTGCAACTTATGAATCTTATGTTGAGGTATGAAAATAAATTCATTTATACAATAAGTAGGGCCCTATACTCATTATATATTGGCTATTTGTGCATATAGTGTTTTAGCTAAAAGGCTAACCCTGCATTGAAACAGTCACGAAGTAATATAAATATTGTTCTCTATGATCATAAACGGCTGGTAAGGCATCTAGACCAAGTGAAAATGAAGAGAATGTTTGTGTTATGAAAATTTAAGTATCTGACAAAAACAAAAAATTTGTATAAATGTCAGAGTAGCCGCACAAGTCCATGAGCACAAAACGCCGCCGCCAGAATATTTACTCTAATTTTCATATATTATACTCGTATATGGATTCGGTACACACGGTTGACGCCGTTGGCCCGACCCGCATTGGCTACTGAGCGTCGCCGCATTCCACCGGCGCGATTAACACGTCTCTTCATCACCGCAATAAACCTGTTCGCATGTAGGCTGTTGTTGACTGAATAAACTTTCTTCAATTGAGATAAAAAAAAATTTGGACCGAGCCGTGCATCGCAAATGTGGACCAGCCTTAAGTGGCTGTCGCAAGTTTTAGTTATTGTTTGCTGCTGCCCAAGTGGCATTTCTAAATTCCGCGGCACATGACGTTTTGCTTAAGTCCTTTTTTAAAGTCGCGAAGCTCGGCGGCGGTTTGTGGCTGTCGCGTGTGTCGGTTTACCCTTAATGACAATTTAGTAACTAAGTGAACATTTAATTATTTATTTTGCTTCAAATATTATAGGGAAAAGAAAATGTCGCGAAATGGCTCTCTGAAAGTTTTGGACCACGCTCTTGCCGGTCCCGACGGAAAGGATAATTGCAACAAGTTTGTGGATATTTTGGGTCTACGAACTGTATTTCCATTGTTTATGAAAACGCCCAAGAGGAAAAGATTACTCACAGTTGACCAGCACGAAGGTAAGCTAATAAATTCTTCAATTAGTTTATAGAAAATTTTGTTATATTGTTATAAACGAAAATTGGATATTTGGATACATCGTCATCATCACTTCAGCACCTGTAGCACCACCACGGAGAAAAGACGAACAGTTAGAATTAACCGGCACCAAGCTTCTTTCCACGACCTCTACGACATCAACTGTCCACGTTATGGGCGTATGCAGCGCTTGTCGGATGCATATTTACCTAAAACTGTGGGTTGGCTTGTTATGGATAGTGCTATTGTTTCAAAAAATCCTATATCTGCACTTGTGCAAGTTGAGACGACGTAATTTCTCTATATTGAAATATAACGTCAAATTAACAAAATAAGCTATAACTTTTAACATATTTGTCATACGCACAAATGTGCGTACGTATGATTTGTAAATCTGACTGTTTTTCAATTTTCAGAACACGTTGTTTCCATAATTGCTTCTATGTTACGAAATTGCCAAGGAAGTCAAAGACAAAGACTTTTAGCTAAATTTACAGAAAATGATCTGGAAAAAGTTGATAGATTACTGGAATTACACTTTAAATACATGGATAAAGTTGACCGAACGGAAAAAGACATGGAGGTAAATTTGAAAAACATCTCTTTTTTTCTCTTAGGTAATTCTTATATGTGATATAACAGGTTGTCAAATATCTCCCTTCCGCTTTTTTGCTCTTTATTCAATGCTTTATAAAAAGTGTTACAGTGATCGGATTTAGTTCAAATATGCGCCGTTTTGTTCGATAATCTGTTTCCATCTAGACGGCAACTTCATAATACCTCCCTCGTAGAAACCCCCTCCTTATTTGCGAAGAACTCGGACAGCCACTTTTCACAAACCTCTTCTGAGTTCAACTTTACACCACCAAGAGTGTTCGCCATGGACAGGAACAGGTGGTAATCACTTGGCGCTATGTCCGGGCTATATGGGGGATGTGATAAAACCTCCCATCCGAGTTCCCGTAGCTTCTGACGAGTCATCAACGAAGTGTGTGGTCTGGCGTTGTCCTGGTGGAACACTACACCCTTCCTGTTGGCCAATTCTGGACGCTTCTGGTCGATCGCCTGCTTCAAGCGGTCCAGTTGTTCGCAGTAGATGGTAGAATTAAGCGTCTGGCCATATAGGAGCAGCTCATAGTGGATGATTCCCTTCCAATCCCACAAAACACACAGCAAAACCTTCCTGGCCGTCAATCCCGGTTTGGCCACTGTTTGGGACGATTCACCGGCCTTCGACCACGACTGTTTTCGCTTGATATTGTCGTATGTGATCCATTTTTCGTCGCCAGTCACCATCCGCTTCAAGAATGGGTCGAGTTCGTTCCGTTTCAGCAGCATATCGCAGACGTTGATTCGGTCCAGAAGGTTTTTTTGCGTCAAATCATGCGGCACCCAAACATCAAGCTTTTTTTTTGTATCCAGCCTTCTGCAGATGGTTTAAAATGGTTTGGTGACTAACTCCCATCTCCTGGGCGATGTCACGAGATGCCACATGCCGGTCTAACTCGATGTAGTCCATGATTTGATCGGTATTTGTCGTCACAGGTCTTCCGCCGGCTGGCTTATCCATGGTGTCGTCTTCGCCGGCTCTGAATCGGCGAAACCATTCCTCCGCGGTTCGAAGTGATAGAGTACCATCCCCCAAAACACCATTAATCTCACGGAACGTTTCTCTAGCGGATTTGCCTTTAACGAAGGAAAACTTTAAAATAGCGCGAATTTTGGCGTTAGTGAACTCCATGTTTACACGTCTATAACTGTTGAACGCAATATTCAAACTAATCATGCATAGCGTCGTTTTGTTGGTTATGTCAAGACCTTTCAAATTATGTATAGTATTGCCAGATACGAGCTCTATAGCGCTTTGTACATAGCCGCGAAATTCAAAAGACAAAAAGGCGGAAGGGAGATATTTGACAACCTATTATTTGTCTTGTGCACGGCATTGAAGATGTTACGCCGCACTCATACCAGCTAAAACACACGGTCTATTTCCCTGCCGTAAAAACTACAGGAATTGGCCCTCGTAAATAGAGAAGAGGTGATGGCAACTTTCAGAACCGTCTGTTTTGCAAAAAAATCCACAAATTCCCATTAAAAACAAAAATTAAACACTATTAATTCAAGCCAATTAGAAATAATTTGTATAAATGTTAATTATATCATGATATCACTTTCATACACAGCAAGACGACGATGATACCGATGACGATACACAATATTTGAAGCGGCTTTCTGGAGGTCTCTTCACCTTGCAACTCATTGACAGGATCATATTAGAAGTAAGTCTGAATGTAAACACTTTTTCGTTACTAATTGCAGCTGTGTTATATTAGGGTTCATGGAAAATGTATATAAGTAAATATATATATATATATATATATATATATATATATATATATATATATATATATATATATATATATATATATATATAACTTTATATATAACTATACATTTGTATAACAAATTTTTTAATGTTACCAGATTAGTTATGACGGGTGGAATGATAACAATACTGTATTTTTATCTGTAAAATAAATACGTTTATTATAATCCCAAAAAATTGCTTCAATGATGAATGAAATCTAGTCACCTAATCACGTAAAAGTTTATATTGTAAAATATTTGAGCACATGGTTTGATAGAAATTTCTGTTTTCTTACTAAAGCACTTCCTGGCCTGACACTCTATTTCGGTTGGTTTATGGGACATCTGAATAAATATTTAGATGTAATAAATACATTAACAAAAATTATGTTCTTTCTAAACATTTATTAGCCGAAATATTGTCCAAATGTTATTAATAATCCTGACATTTTATGAACAAGCTAATCCTTCACTATATTTATTTCTGTTAATAATATATAACGTCTAATATCATATTTATTTATTCTTAAGGTTTGCACCGCAGGGCCACCCGCGGTGAAGCAACGAGTTCAACGCGTTCTGTCCTTACGCGGCGGCTCTCTTAAAATAATACGACATGTTATGAGAGGTTGGTAAACACTAAATATCTTTGAGTCCATATAGTACGAATGTCTAAAGTCGAAGGTCATCGACTAACATGCGCTAACAGTGATTTACGGCATTGAAAAATGGTCTATTACTTGGGGCATCATCGCTCAACGAGATTTAATCAGCAATGAAGAGACGAACAAGGAGACGAATGAAAATAATCGTCATAGTCTAGCGGTTTGGCAAGTTGACGTGGCAGTGTGAGCAAGCGACAGCAGAACGCGGAGCTGATGACTGCATAGGGCTTAAGTTTCAGGACTGAAGATCACAATCAATCAGCAAGCGCAGCGCAGGATGTCTACCCATAAGGCTGACAGAGGACCTTGTTAAGGTCGTTGGATAACACAGCAAAATTTGTTAGGTAGTCGCTGTTGCATTATGACTTTTGCGCTACTCGAAAGCTGTTTACTCGTCGTCATTTAAAGCTTCTCCGGGTGCGCTTAGTATACAATTACGTATGGTAACTAAACTCGAGGGCCAGCTTGGTAGCCTCGACTCCGGTCGTATCATATTTACTGGAATTTTTCTTTCGATTTATGGTTAAACATTCAATTTCTTGCTACAATGTTTTTTACATAAAAAAACAAGAGTTTCATAATGTGACTTAGATGAGCGTAAAAATTGAAGTTCTTACTAGTTTCTTTATTACAGAATATGCCGGAAACCTCGGCGATGCCGGAAGTGAAGAATGGCGTCATCAAGAACAACAACACATTTTACAATTAGTAGATAAATTTTAATATTATACCATAAGGACCAATTAAAATAAAACGATTTAATAAACATGAAACCCTTTTATTTAATGCCAAATTATTGACTAAAATAATTACTGGTAACAACAAAGTAATAGCATAATAACAATTTTCCGTAATATTATATATATATAAAAACAACGTGGACATTTATAGTAAACTGCAATTTTGATAAAATAATTTTGTGCCCATATATAAATTGAAATAATTTGTTCAATGTTATAAAATATTTACAATAACATAATTTTAATACATTCATACGGCACTATTAATAATGTAAAATTGAAAATATTCAGTAGAAATAGTCTAAACATAGTCTGTAATTTTATCTGATGCAAAACCAATACAGATTCTATTTCAATAAACGATTCCATCATATATGTCTAATCAACTATTTAGAAATGCAGTTTATTCATAACAAAACAAGAAAATGTCATGTTGATTATGGTGGATTCTACACAATCATCAATCAATAAGTTAGGAATGTAAACTTTTACCAATTTTCTTTAGTACTCGGCATTTGATAAGTCACGACGGAAATTAAAGCGAAATAAATAATAAGTTTTAAAGTGTTATCTGTCACTATTGCAATTACCAAACACGGAACACTAAAAAACCATAACCAAGCCATCTTCTGATTCAGTCATCCGGAGTGTTAATTCAAATGCCGGGTTCCTTAGAAGGTTCAGCGTACCTTTCATTTCACTACATTCTTACTTTATTAATTTTTAAATTGTTAAGTATAAAGATGTTTTAACTTTTTCAAACCTTGAATGTAAACGAAAAAAAATATTTTAATACAAGTTAAAATAGTATAAAACGATGAAATACACAAGCCGCGTAAATGTATAAAATTATTATATTATGATGGATATTTACATAGAACAAGAATAGCAGAATAAATTATATGTATACGTCTCACGTACGCGTATAAGTAGAGTGCGAATTATATTATTTCTAACAGTGAGGAAATACCTACACAAGTAAAATAAGTAATGTTTAAAAATGTGCAACGGTTATCTATATATAATAACGTAATTTGCTTATATTGACCAACGTGCCATCGCTTTATATATTCCACATTTCTTTCACAACCGTTTTTTTTTTCCAATTTACTGCACTCATCTAAGGATTTTTCTTATTTTATAGGAACTCTTTAAGAATGCATAAGATAAAATAAACCGAAGTCGTATGTGAAAGAGAGAAAAAAAAATTTAAAAAGTCAACGGTATTAAGCGATTGTCTACACGCCAGTGTACAAGTCGGATAATATATCATTTATATTTCTACATTTGCAATAATATTTCGCCTACACTTTGTTGATTTGATTGTTAAGATAGTATTCTCTAGGTATTATCTAAATAAATCAAGTACGTATATACTATTTCACCTTCATTCCGACGCTTTGGATTTACATGTTTACAGATTTTTAAACAACCCAGTGATGTACAACATAATGTTTTTAATAGTTAATTTGGACTGAGTGATACGTTAAAAGTTTTAGGTATTCATTTAAAAAAAATACCTGTACTGTATACGTAATGTATTCGCCAGAGTTTTAAAAAAATTACAAACTGTTTGTTAATTATAACAAGGTCGCATCGCCCACAAATTACGAGGTTTTTCGTTAAAAATCGGATAAGTTAATTAAACTTATTAACTTGTTTCCTTTAGGCACCTTTTAAAGGTAGGCATATGTAATACATCCTTTAGTTTTTTTTTTTATTTAATACATAATACATCACATAAATGTTAATCATTATAAAATCGTCAATTTACTAATACATAACAATATAGCTATTTTTAAAGTTCATACATCAATAATCAATGTTTGCATTACATAGCAGGCTTGAATTGATTGATGATCAATTGTAAGCGTACGTATCGTCCATCTAGGAATGTATTAATCATTGCTTTAATATGTCCTGTCGTTAAAAGTTATATTTTTGAATGTGTACGTGTCATGTCATTGTATACTGTAACTGAGATAATAGTATATACCAGGGGTGGCCAAGCGCCTTGGTAGTACAAGCCATTTACCGCGAGCCGCAAGTAATAAAGTTTCAAATTATGGTTTTTTTTTTACAAAGTACCAAATATACGTAGAGAAATTTTATATAATATAATACAGTAACTTTAATATCGTTTAGAAACATACGAAACGATAATATTTAAAAAAAATATAATTACATAAAATGAAATGTGATTTCGGTTACATTTATCGCAAGGTACAAATAATCCTGCAAAGAAACGCATGTGGCTCGCGAGCCGCAGGTTGGCCACCCCTGGTATATACAATAGGTATAAACGATATGCGACAAGAGGTAAAAAATTTGCCTTTACATGTATAATATTTATCACAATGATGAATGTTGATAATGCCTAACATAGTGTACGCGTTCGACAATATTATTATATCTGTTTAGATATTTTCATTATAAATTAATGTCCTATCCACACTTACTAGTGGCTGTGGAAGGATATTATCTCTATAAGTGTCGAAAATGCTTTATCCACGTATTGTCAATGTCATCTATCTTTCTTATTGTTAAATAAATGAACGGATGCTGTCAGTCGCCATTACGCGCTACTTTGCGTTCAGATTATAAAATCAGTAAAATGCCAAACAAATTAGTTAACTATTTCGAAATATGTATTCCTAGAAGTTTAGCAACTTACATTACCGTTAAAATGAAGTATGATGAATGTATTAATGGGTATTATAGATCGAATCGTTACAATTGAATATTCCACCAATTGCATTCACCAATGCACCAATCTACACCAGTCACGCAATATATCTGATATATTATTTTTATGTTACGTCAAATAACTGTTCTTAGAGTTTTTGCTTGATGTGTATGTTATACATATTTAAGTGTACGTGTATACAATTCGTTGGAAATAGATAATCTGTCCTTTCATTTTCCATGCCGACGTTGTAATCAGTCGGACTACGCTCTATATATTTGTGAGTAAACTATTTAAGGCAACAATAAACAAGTTGTAACAAGTACTTAGATCATTACAAACGCACCTGCAATAAAGGCACTGGTTCTACGACGGTTAGGGGCAATCTTTGCTCATCATTTTGCTAAAAGCTTTGGGAATGTCCTCGTTGGTCTTGGATACATTGCTGCTGCCAAGTAGAGTGGGCGCCGGAATCTTTCCCGTTTGGATGCCGTATGCGGTCTTCAATAAATCGTAGTTAATTTTTTCAGTAACGACCGAGTCTTTGCTGTAGGTTACATGGAAAAAATTAGTCCTTAAATCTTTATTTATTTTAAGAACGAATTATGAAAACTCTTGTGAAAAATAGTTATGATAGTTTAAAGTCATAAATAAAATTAAATCTTTTACCGTCTAAGGTTTTTTATGCGAATCATCAAGGTAATTAATAGTTATATATATTATATTTTGTAGTAATTTGTAAAACACTCTTGAGTATGAAATGGTCACTTAGTTCTTGGAGGAGCTTGAAAATCTAGTTTGTGATTATTTCACATATATACAATATATCAAAGTCGTCAAAAGACGCAGGGTGCATGGCACTTCCTACCAGTCCTTTTGAAAAGATATATGCAAAGTCAAGTCCAGCAGTGGGCGTTCTATGCCTAAAGTGATGATGAAAAAATTTCTGTTAATTATAATAAATAAAAGTAAGCGATTTAATATAACATTGTCTAAAAAGTCTATAAGACTTTTCAATTGGAAAAACGTTAATGTTAAAATCAGAGTTTACTTGTATTGTGGGTGATTGGTGACGAATTCACGCATCCAGGTGGCGATGGTGGAGATCTCGCTGGAGGCGCGGCGCTGGATGAGTTTCAGGTACTGCTGCACCGAGCAGTGGGTGTCCGCGTCTACGTCCATGCCCGATAGATACGACTCGATCAGCGGGATCAGCCCGGGGAACATGCCGTCCTAAACATCGATTATGTTTGTAACAACCATCAACTTTTAGGAATACATACATCAATTTAATATTTTCTATTTAGAGATGCGACAAGCGTAATACAGAGATTAAAATGTCTTTACTATTATTGTAGATCACTATAACTTGTGTTATCTTGCCGTGTCCATCCATCCGTTGTAGGGGCAACGGAGGGGTATCCATTGAAGAGTTTCTTCACGAGAAAAAAGGGGTCAAAATTCTATGAATAATGTAATAATGGCAAGTAATATTATATTATTAAAGGAACTCCACTGCGAGACCGAATGAGAAATGAGGAGATCCGCAGGACTAAGGTCACCGACGTAGCTAAAAGAACTCGTCTAAAGTGGCAGTAGGGGAGGCACATCTTTCGTGAAAATTATATTTAGTCGACTGTACCTTCCCGTTCACGATCTCGTCGATGGTCATCTCCGCGTACTGGTCGTGAGCGTCGGGCGCGTGAGGCGCGACGCCGTGCGGCGCACCCACGTCGCGTCGCCACCAAAAACGTTGAGAAGCGCAAGCGCCGCGTCGTTGGGCGCGTTGCATGTTCTCATCTACCTGCAAAAACATACGGGTATTATGTGGCTGCTCAATTTATATATATATATATATACATAGAAAGAGCGATATATAATCACATGTCAGCCGACAGATGCCCACTGCAAGGCATAGGTCTACCACAAAAATCACGACGATGACCGATTTTGCAGATACTCCAAGCGGCCTTAACTGTCGAACTGTCGTCGATACACCAATCGACAACATTGTCAATGTCATATTGTTATATTCAATAATAATAACGATTTGATAATAAAATTACTCGCGGAATATGAAATAATGATGATGAACATGAATTAGTTACCTTGCTGATTGGCATAACAAAGTTAAGACGATAGGATAGTATAACTCGCGTGAGCAGCACTACAAAGCAAACGTAGGCGGCGTTCTCGAAGTCTGTGAGCTGGGCCTCGCACGGCCGGAACTCCACGCGCCAGCCGATCGACGAATTAGGCGGCGGCGGTTTAAACCGCATCGTCTGCCAGTTGGTGGACTGAATGTTCTGGAACAGCCCCAAATTGTGAAACACAAAGAACAATAGAATAACTATTTCTTACTACTACATGACGGGATTTTCATAACATTTTGAGAATGCCTAGGCTTTGAAAGTATTTTGCTTGAAAGTCCCAAGCGTGACGAGTTAGTACAAAAAATTATTATAGATTTAGTATGATAGAATTTTATTTTAATTTATTTAATAAAAACTTAAATATTGACAACCGTTTTTTTTTTGTTAGTACCTACTAACAATTTTCCTCTCCTGAGTTAAGAGGTCGAGAATGCCTTAAGGCAGGGACGAAAAACGCGTGGCCCGCGGGCCGCTTACGGCCCGTTAAATTATTATTGCGGCCCGCTTAGCGTTTCTAAGTTTTAACATATTTTATCAGCTTTCCCCTAATAATAAATTTTAATAAAATTAATTAGTTTCCGAAGACTTTGAATTGGAAGCGATTGACATTAGAAAATAATACCGATTTAAAATATATGTTTTTGTAAGCATGGAGAAATTTTCGCTTTTGTCGAAAAATGTTGTCTCTGCTAGGAATACGAATGTTTTCAAAAGATTATTTTCATCCATGAAATTAATCAAAAATGACCACCGAACGAGTCTGAGTGACGTGTTGCTGGCTCATCAATTCCGGCTAGTATTGATCACCTTGTATCGAAAAGTGTCAAATTTGTGATTAATAATTTCAAGTAATTTAGTTCTTTTCTTGGTTGTTTTAATGTTGCATTAAAACTTATGTATTAGGTCTTTTCATTTTATTTTTACGATTAAAATTTTGTAATTTTTTAATAAATGTTACTTCATTTGCGACCCACAAAAAAATTAAAATATAAGTTGGATTTTGTAACAATGGTGTAAATCAAAAGTTTTGTATAAATCGATAAATACTTTAGCATTCAAATCTCTCGTTATACGAGGGTCAAACTGAAAGTTCTTAGAAAATCAAAAACTAAGCATTCTAGCAAGTTATTAGTTTTATTATAACTTTTCAAAATAGCGTCCATTTACATCAATACATCGCTGCATTCGATGGAACCATTGAGAAAAGCACCTTGCCCACTCGGCCTTAGGGGTCTCTTCGACGGCGTTTTGAAACGCAGCCACTGCTTCTTCGGCGTCCATAAAATGTTTTCCTCGAAGTTTTTCTTTTATTTTCGGGAATAAATAAAAATCGCAGGGTGCGAGGTCGGGGCTATACGGCGGGTGACCCAGTAATTCCACGTCTGAGGTCGCCAAATAGTCGATCGTTTGCCTGGCGGTGTGCGACGAGGCATTGTCGTGATGAAGGAGGATCCTGCTGCGAGGTCGTTTCTCTCGAACTTTTTCCAAGACAAGTGGCAAACAGTTGTTAGTGTACCACTCTGCATTAACCGTTTTCTGATCCTCTAAGACAACTGTCGCGTAATGACCTGTCTTTCCGAAGAACGAGGCCACCATCTTTTTTCCAACACTTCGACCTCTCTTCACTTTAGTTGGCAACTCTTCGGAAGGAAACACCCACTGAGCAGACTGTCTTTTGGTTTCCGGATCATAACAGTAAATCCAGCTTTCGTCGCCCGTTAGTATGTCGAACACAGCGTTTGAGTCACCTCCGTTAAATTTTTGGATCATTTCTCGGCACCAATCAACACGGCGGAGTTTTTGAGCCTCGGTCAAATTATGCGGTATCCAGCGGGCACAAAGCTTCCTGACCGCTAAATGTTCATGGAGGATTTTGTGCACTTGACTCATACCTATGCCTAGACTTGTCCGAATCTGCTGATAGGTCACTCTTTTGTCAGTCTCTATCATACGCCGCACAACACTGATATTGTCTTCAGTCGTCGCTGTAGAAGGCCGTCCCTCACGCAAATCATCGGTGAGATTAGTTCGACCACGATTGAATTCATTAAACCAGTTGTAAACTGTGGCACGAGATGGGGCTTCATCGTGAAAAGCCAATCGAAGTCTATCATAACTTTCTTGTTGACTTATATGACATCGAAAGTCATAAAAAATCATTGCACGAAAATTTTCTCGGCTTAAATTCATTCTGACGTGCACAGACAATTTTCAATTTGCCGCCAAATCGTAAAACAAATGACAAATGAATGAAATGTATACTCAATATTATTGGTAAAGAGTTCTATTTTCAAAATTTAAACTTATTTTTTTAATATAATGCTTTTAAGTTGCCAGTTCTAAAAACTTTCAGTTTGGCCCTCGTACGCTCTTTATAAAAACGCGAGTTTAATGGTAAATTAGCCATAAACATAAGCAGGCAAAATGTTACATGTTCATGAAGAAGGTTCAAGATTTATTGGATAATAAAAAAAGAATCCACGCAACCTCTCTCGAACTGCGTATTATAAAGTGCACGTATACATGCACGTGTAATTTATGTATCCATGTCATACACAGTTACATGATTTTTCTATAACATTTACATTTCTGTTTATTTGTTATATCTGCTCGATATTGGGTTAAAACAAATTGTGTAAAGAGTCAAAAAATAAATGCCGAACTATATGAATAGCTATATATAATATAGGCAATATTACCAAAATTAATATATTAACGAACTTGTACCAAAGAAAATTTTAAAAATAGATTTGTACGTACTTCAAAGTGATCAGTATCATTCTTATCATCTTGGTTGACTTTCTCGGAGAAGAGAGAAACGGTGTCTCGGATGAAGAGATGTGCGACGTGCAGGGCCAGAGGATGATCGATGCCACCTTCACGCAGTCGCCGGTAGATGGACGGATCATGTACGATAGGAATGTCGTTGTATCTGTTATATAAAGTCAAAGTCACAATAGCTTTATTATCTAAGATTTAAGAAACTCAGTGGGGGTTTGCCATTTTGTTCAATGTATTAATAAAAAAAAATCCTTAAAACTAGAATAACTCATTTCCAAACGTCTTTATCGTAAACATAATCTGGAATAAAGTAATAAATCTTTCGGTAGAGAAGGTGCTTAATTAATTTGTTGAATATATTAAGACATTATTTTACCGCGTCGCTTGGAAGTTCGTTATAGAATCGAATACATTAACTTACAAATGAACGAGACATTTTGATCACTATAATCTTTTACTCGATCTTACACTTGAAGAAAAAAACTCGCTACTCCGTAACTTTTTACTTAATTTTTTTTTCCAGTAAGTTATCTTTAAATAGCTGCTCATAGATATGAGCGTATTCATATTTTAATAGTAACGTAGTGTTTCTGTTAACTTCATGCGTTGATCCCCAATTCTGAGGATCGAAGCCTCGTTTCACTAAGAGTAGGTTCCATCGTACGACTTCCATGCCATCTATCCTGACTTAATAAACTATAATGAAAGTAACAGCAACAAGCAAAATTGCTTAATTTGATTATGTTGTTTTCTAACAATATCTACTACATCGTTGTAATTAAGCTAAAGGGATGAAAGTATACGTCATGTGGTGTCAATTAATGTATTTATACAAAAACCAACAAAATAACGTAATTATATTATAGTAAGAAATATTCAATGTTATCAACATTTTAAATGATTATGTAAATACGAACTCTCTTCTCCTTTTTCAATGACCATACATATAGGTGGTTGAATTATGCTAACGTGACAAGTAAACATTTTAAAAGTACATATATTTATCACAATCAATGAATACAATGGTTAAAAATCTTACTTTTCATGTTCCGGTGATAGGTATGAATCGATGGAGTCGTATCTCGATTTTTGAATGCGGAACTTGTTGTTTTTGAGCGGCAACAGTCCACGCTCCTCCTTAGTGCGGCAGTCCACCGACGCTGATATGACGTTCCACCGACAATCCACATCGGTCAAAAAACCACGGTAGATTGGTGATGCCGCAGACAACGCTAGCTGCGTAAAAGGAAACATTTGCAAATTGTTTAAAGCTGTTGCAGTTATAAACGCTGCAGATGGCTCACTAGAAATAAATGCGCAAACTTAGCAGGAAATAAAGTAATTAAAGTTGTATAAACATTCGAATGTTTAATTAGATTTCGTAATGCGCCTTGATATTTCTGGAACCATGTGGCTTAGATTTGAAATGAAGGTAGAAATATTCCTTTCGTCGAGATGTCAGCTAAGAACGGATTTATGAAATTCCACATGCAAGGGCGTGAGGCGTTCTTTAAAAAATGTTTTTTTTTTTTAAATAGTTTTTATGTGTATAGATTTTGGTCAGAATATTGTTATCTATCATATTTAATATTAATTTTTAACATGCTAAGATTTTCATGTCAAAAATGACCAAGAAAGGATTTTATGAAATTACACACACAAAAGGCAGTGCGAACCACATGAAGCAATCGGAGGCCAGCTAGTAAATAGTATAACGCCCTGAGCCGAAGATGAACACTAGGTCATAGTTAGCTAGTTAGTTATAGATGCCAAAGAGCAAACAGCGATAATTGACAAAACATTTACAGAATCGTTACATCTTATAAGACGTTATTCCCGCCTATACGAAAAGATAAGCCCAGTCTAAACCACACGTGGATGTGACCTTGGAGTGTACGTTTAATCAACAAAAAGAATGACAGTGTCAATAGAGAGCTTATCATAGCTCCTAATTATATATATAGTTCTTCTTTTTAATTAGATAAATTACACACGATAATTTCATTCACTTTTCGAACATAATTTCACGTGTAATTTCTAGTTAGTGCTTTTCCAAAGAAAGGTTTACGCTAATGTTTATTTAATACAGAATGAATGGTTTTATGCGTAAAAGCTTTATAGGGATAAATATATGTAATTCATTTTTTGTCAATTAATATATGGTACACCATACCTAAACAACAACGGTTTTAGAAATAATCAATAATATAGCAAGAAACAGTGTGTTCAAAATTCGGGTGACTACATATTAAAATCAATTATTGTTAGGGACAAAAAGTCCCTGCAAACTGTACTACCAAAAGTTGCGTGTCGCATTCCTATAGAAAAAATAAATATTTCAAAGTGATCTTTTTTTAAGGTTGTTGCTGATAAATGCACTATATATTCATTCTTTTGCAGGTTTTTACATCAATAACCAATGATCCCTTATAACTAGCTATACTAACTTATAATTACCATGATTGGACATAATGGTGCTAGCTGATCGTAGAGTGTACGCGCCTCCGTAATGCAACATGCCTGGAATGTAAGTTGTAGACAACAACATCCCATTCCAAAGCCCATGGCGTCCATGTAAACGCAGTCCGGTAAAGCTACACCTGGCTCCAGTATATGGGAGTTGTCCACAGGAATTTTCGTATTCACATCCTTAAAAACTTAAAACAAAAACATTATCTTCTTAATTATTATGAGGATTCTTATCAGCACATAAACGCATGAATTTCGTTGTTAAATAAAAGCCCAAAGTTCCAATTCATTTAAATTTAGGGGAAACAGGCAAGGAGTTGGAACTTATTACCAGTATTGGCAGCATGTGCTATGAAACTTTCAGCTTTTTTTCCAGCAGTTGTGGTACAAGCTCACATTTTTCCCACATCACTTTCTGTCAAACAGGAAGCTAGACTTGCTTGGTCGTGGACTCACTACATCCACCATGAAAAACGACACTTACTTTGGGTTGGTAACACCCGCATTGCACGCACTTATGTATTAAATTAAGCCTAAAACCAGACTAGACTAACTTAGATATTTCCTGTAAAATAAAACTTTGAAAATCCTTCTATCTATGAAAATCTATATCTTAATCTATCTAAGATGAATTATACCCATAAGTAATCTATAACATTATTTTACTATAATGACTTGAACTCATAATGTTAAACATGTAGAGCAACATGAGTTCTTGTTCAGGTCCTCTACCAAGACCCTAACACCTTCTCACTTCAGTGTCCGCTCAAGTAATCTAAAAACTCAGCAGTCCAGAAATACTGTGATATATCTAAAGTAACAGCGAAAGTTTAGACTGTCAAGGGAATTTAAAGCATAGTTATTAAAACAAGCCTAAGGCTAAGCACCCTTGACATCCTATTACCAGACTAACTCTAAATAGTGAACTTATCAAAGCCAATTAAGTGAAACTATTGCTAATGTTTAAGTATCAAATCAAGAAAAAATCCTATAGTAAAATCACAGACATAAATTTGTACAGTTCAGTCTAAATTGGAATTTCTTAATAATTTGTAATAACTCGCTTTTGTTGTAGAATTATTAGTCAATTTTTTTTTTGCACATTAATACTGAATAATGCATTTTACTTACTTGGTATATTAATGGCCACTTTTTCTCCCCTTCTTTCTCTTATATTCGATGTTAGAGTTTTAAAACGAGGGTGTCCTGGAAAAATTGCCTCATCGGGAAAAAAATGTGATAATGTTACTCCACTTTTAGGTTTTGGAACAATTGGTGGACTTGTAAAGTTTGCACAACCCAATCTGAAAGAAAAAAACCACTATACTTTAATATTAATCCATTTTTAAAGTACACTTATTAATAAACAAAAAAGTCCCATTGAAAACCTTGGAAAGTTAGTGATGCTCATTATAACTTCTCCATTATTTAATAATGTACTGGCTTCTGCTCTACGATACTGCATATTAGCTTCCACAATGTTAAAATGCGCTAATAATCCACCATAAGGCTTCCCTGGAGTGCCTTCAATCATATATGCTCCATATTCAGGACGCCACAATGATTTCACATCTAGAATACAATTTCATATTTACATTTATATTAAGAAAGTTAAATACTTTATTTAAAGAAAATGTAAAACAAATGAAAGTTATGTTGATTATTCAACAAGTAACTAGAATTCCTTATTGATACTGAACTGTCTAAGAAACCATTATTTATGTTTTCCTTATTGCATAATATTTTGCTGAATGCATAAAATAGCAATGAGTCATAACACTTGATGTTTATCTGCTTTATTATATGATGTCCTTTAAAGTTAAAGTCTATTGTGACAAATTATTGCCTGTATTTTAAATACATCATTGTTTTGGTAATAAAAATGATAAACATGGGTGATAAAAGTATTTGCTTATTTATAAGGATGCTTACTATTCATAGATATTATCACATCAAAGCAAAAGATGATCAATTACTTATAAGAATAAATACAATTTATTTTAAATTATTTTGGTTTGGTATCACTTGTCAAATTGTAAATATCAATTTGACACATTTTTGTGTGTAACAAATTAATATTTAAAAATTTTATTCTTAAGAAAAGTGGATTATTACTTTGTGGATCTGCATGTTCTTTTTCTTGTAATTTAGGTAGGAGTTTATCAGCTATCAGACTGACTGTAGCACGGCTATTTTCATCATCAAACTTTACTATTATGTATTCCACCTAAAAACATAACAAATAACATACAATTTTAGAGCTTATAAAACTATTTTAGTATTATAATATAATTATATTAAAGAGCAGAGTATTAAAATACCAACCTCATCTCCCCATTTCAGTACATCACCAGTACGATCCTGCAGTTTCTTGTACAAATTAATAAATTGTTCTATACCATGTTGACGCACGTGTTCTGCCAACGCCTTCGTTTCTTCCCACGAAAGAGGGCTTCCTTCAGACAATAAACCCATATTCACAACTTGAATTCGTCGCAAACACGCCCGAGATTTAAATAAACTTTTAATATTACCAAGAGCTAAATCTTTCTTTGTAAATAAAGAAAATAAGTTCATCTACTGTTTACGTACCAGTAGAAAAAACAATTAAATGTTATGAGATATTATAGCTATTGACCGGCAGAAGAAAATAAATGAAAGTAAAAATTTTGAAGCCAAAAGAGCAAACCACCGATTCACCGCTTAAATTAAATGACTGCGTTTCTTTAGCATGCTTCTTCTAAATGTAAATTCACCTATGCTACTAAATAGCAAGAATTATCCTTGTAGATTTTTATGACAACAATCTATTGTCATATCATTTGTCACATTGACATATTATTTGACGTTTAGGTAAGTCCTAGAAGTATCTCATTAACAAGGTTTGTATAATGTTTACTTTATAAGCATAGCTGTGCAGTACAAGTACATTAAAACAGACAAAAATTTCAATAAAATTAATTATAGTGTTCTTGTCAGCTTTATATATTGCTTTTGTAAGTACTTTACCAGAAAATTTATAAATATAATATATATATTAATAATATATATATTAGTGGCAAGAAAGCACATCTATTACATTGATAATTTTTTTTAACATCACTGTTTGTAAGAAATGTTACATTGTTTTCAGAAAAATAAAACAACTAGAATTAGTGAAGGCTGTAAAATTGTATGGCTTAGGTCTGCGAATATGGATTCTTTTACGTTAATTTTTTTCTTTTATCATTTGTTGGCGTTGAAAGTCAAACTTTTCTAAACCGAAACTTGCGGAAAAATCTCTGTTTGTGAAGATTTTTGATATTCCGGTGTGATCCCACAGCTTTAAGATGAACTATTCCATTGTAGGAGAGTCCGATTATAATTTCAGATATTATGTGGAGTATTCATATGATAGCAAATTTCAATCTAATAAAACTTATCAAAGCTCTCTCAGTGTATTGACAAAATTAAAGTGTGGTTCTTAATTTATTATAATGCCTGATTTATTTTGTTAACATAATAATTTTTGGTCTATGGCGTTGTTTTGCTTTACGCGTATAATGTATTACTCTGTTTACCATAGTCTGTCCATTTTATTCATAGACAATACGCTAATTGTGTGTGTATACCAAGTTGCTGTTTATCTTCAGTCCCTGGCTAGTTATTATGACATGTTGTAGAATTTATATCAAATATATTGGTATATCTCTCTCATTTTACACAATAAGGCACTTTTCCATTTATAACTAAAAAGATTTATTAAAATGTAATTTGAGTATTGCTTAGAAATTAGGTTGTTCTCTTATCATATATCCAGCACCATGGTACCAGTTGCTATTGAAGGTTGCAACCAAGGGGCTGAAGGAGGCGGAGCCCGTGGTGGATCAATTTCATTGGCTTTATTGATAGATTTTATTGTACAAAGAACTTACGATGAGCTTACTGTATTGGCCGAGTTGTAAGTATGATTTTGTAGCATTATTTTCTGCTGTAGCAGTAATATAAAAATATTTTTTTACGCAGTGGACATACACAGTACTTTACTCATCTTAAAAAATATATTTCTTCTATACTTAACCCTTAAACAGATTCATGCTAAACTAAACTGTTGCAGATTGCCTCGAAAAACAGATATGGAAAGGAAAATTGAAATTTACAAATTCAGCGCACGTACAAGACAACTATTTGTTCGTCTTTTGGCTCTTGTAAAGTGGGCAAGCAGTGCTACTAAGGTGGACCGATCTGCACATATAATGGCTTTTTTAGACAAACAAGCTCTTTTGTTCGTTGAAACTGCTGATGTCTTAGCCCGTGTTGCTCGTGAGACTTTAGTGCATGCTAGGTAAGTTAGTATTTTGTTTTAGCAGATGAAACTAGTACCTTTCAGACAGGTTTAAGTTATTTGGGGGAGTCAATATACTGTAAACTAGTTGTGGGGAAGAGCTTCTTTAAGACTATTCCATCTGTAAATATCATTTTCAAGTTATGAAAAGGCCATAATATAAAGGAATATACAATAAGTATTAGCTGAACTTTATCAGAAACTACATGACCAGCACTTGTCTAGTCAAATATAAAAAAATTAATAACTTATTTTAGTACTAAAGGAATCCCAAAAATTACTGATGATCATTGGGAGGAACCTCCAGACAAACAGCTATATTAAATTAGACCATCAATTTTTTAGAAAAATAATGAAAAATGTTAAACTTATTTTGCTTTATTAAAAAAAGCCTTATTAGAATTTTAAAATTAATCTTAACAGAGTCAATAAAAATGAACAGTAAGGACATGAGTAAGGTTTAAATAGACAAATGGAAACTTCACAAAGGCCTCTTACTGAGCTACTAGCGGAAGCTCCTTGCATTTCAAGAACCTGTCTCTTAAATTAACATGTGACTTTTCAGCTACTATAACTAATTTTAATGCAAAGCTTCCAAAATTCTTGATAAGCTTCATGTTAATCTATTCCTCATCCTAGTCCATTTTCAAGCAATGTTTCTAGGAACATGTTGTAATGTTTATGTCAAACATTTTAGGCTTCCCACATTTCATATGGCTGCAGCAGTCGAAGTTTTGACATTAGGTACATATAGCCGACTTCCTGCGGTAATTCGTGAAAGACTTGTCCCACCTCCAACTTTAACACCAGCTGAACGACGTTCTACATTACGTGCCTTAGCACATGTTGTCCGTCAACGTCTTACCACAGCTTCATTACCAACTGATGTAAGAAATTTGAAGGTAAGGTATTTTCCAGCCTTCAAAATATTTTTAATTCATTGTTAGGTATGTTAAATATTATAGTAACCTTGTTTAATGATATAGGTAGAGAATGGGCGGGCAACTTTTACTGTTGGTCAAGAGTTCAGTGTATCATTAACTGTAATGGGAGATGCTCCAAATTTGCCCTGGCGCTTATTGGATATTGCAATTCTAATCCAAGACTATGAGACTGGTGGTAAGATATTTTAATTTCAAGTTACATGTTTATTAAGTGTGGTTAGAGATTGTTAATGTGCTATTAATTATTTCAATTTAATGTTATTTTTTTGCAGAAGGTAAACCATTAATTCATACTTCTCAATTGAGCTGGTTGCGAGGAGTTGCACAGGCGCGCTTAGCTGCTGCTGGTTTGAGTGGAGCACTGGCCGCTTTACGATACTTCTGCAGATCTCTGTCTCTTGAGTTGCTTTATACACAAACATTGAGACTTTGTCGAGATCGTTTATCTAAACATTTGCAAGTGGACAAGTATATTCCTGGCCAGAAACTTCAAGTTTCATATTGGAGGTGAGTTTAAGAATGTTCATTTTGTTTAAAATTGAAATGTCTAATTTGATAAATATTAAAATGATTTGATAAACATTGTTTCGCGGGAAATCGATGGCAGACCAGCCATTGTGGTGTATGTCGGCAGGGAGACCTTGCAGTAGGCGTCTTTAGAGTAACATGATAACAATAATTTTTTATATGTTGTAGCTATCTGTTTAAAAAGAACACTCTTTAAAAACTCATAAATTTTCTCAATTGTTATTGAGGGCGATTGGTTTATTGATACGTTTTCTGCTCGTTTAGCCGGAGAGGTACTAGCGGATCCAATGGGTACCTCCTTTTTAGTCTTTGAAATATAGAGCCATCGAGCATTTAGTTGGCTGCTATTTAGTATGTTTGGGTATCTGTCAAATCTGCTCTTGTATGCTTTATATTTCATCTTTTATTGGTTTTTACAAGTTCGTTCTGTAACTGAGCTGATTGTGACGATGATGAAACATTGTATGTGTGCAGAGAGCTAGGCTGCGAACTTGGTTATCGAGTGATTGTGGGGGCGGAGGGCGAGTCGCTGTGTGTGTGGCATGTGCCGGCGCTAGCGGGAGGCGAGCGAGTAGCGGCGGCACTCACGCCTCATGCGCCCTCGATGGAGCGCCTGCTTGCCCACACGGTGCACGTTCGCTCGCGGCAGCGCCTCAACGATCTCAAAGTACTGTTTAACGACCTCGGGGTGAGTTTTCAGCTTCGCGTTTATCCTTTATGATGTATACATACCACTAACTTGTAACGCAGAATAAAAATAAAATTCATGATAAACCTCTTTCTGTTTTTACAAGATGTGTTTCAACTATTGGAATAAAGAAAATCTTTTCTCACTATTTAGGCTTTTTTGAGTGTCTCTATCTTTGTTCCCTATCTTGTAATATCAATGGCTGCATAGAAGTCTACCGCAAGAGTTATCGTGGTTGTTTTGACTGTGTATAATGTAACCTATTTTTGAAAGTTAAAACGTTAATATTCTATAAGTATTTTCAAAGTTAACGACAGATTCAACGTTTAATTCTTTTCTGAATAAGAACTGATTTTACCGATTGCGATCGATATCTGTAGTAATTATCTGGCCTAACAGATTTCTTTGAAAAGCCTGTCCACGGTCTCTAGCGGTCCAATAGAGAAATAAATAAGCTAAATACATTTCACAGTAATCGCTTTATTGATTTAATGTCTTAATTATAAAAAAATACAAATGTAGATATTTTAATCTTATTTTAGTTTCGATTACACCAAATGCTTAGCATTTAGTACGATAGGTGTTTTATTTTAATGTATGATTAGAATAGGATAAGAAATGTGTAGTTTTTATTATTTTCTTTGCAACAACTGCATTATTCTCTCCATATCATCCTTATTTTTTACTTTTAATGAAAAAAAAAATAGTGCAATTAGTAGAGCTTTTTCCGAATTTGTGAATAGCAAAGCATTTGTAGATATATTTAGTAACGTAAAAGTTTGAATGTAGGTGGAGTGCACGGTGAGTGGGTGGCCATGTGTATTAGCTTGCTCGGTGGTATGGCCTTGCCTGCGCGCCGAGCAGCTGCTGGTGTCGGTGGGCGCGCATGGTGGCCGGCTTCGTGCACGCGTGCCCGCCTACCCTGCCACGCCGCGCATGGCGGAACTGGCCGCCGCGCTCGCAGCTGCAAACCTACCCATGGTTAAATCTTTACTCACTCAACTCAGGTACGTATAATTCTTATCATAAGTAAAAACAAATTATTTATTTATTTACGTGATACATAATAACATTTGACATAATTTCAATAAATATTTTATTACCCAAAAATAGCAATAGGCAGGACACAAGCAACCGAAATCGGAGGATGAGGCAATGGGAGACTCTTTTCTTCTCTTCTGTCTTGGCAATCTTTTGAAGAGGCCTACGTACGCCTTGCTGCAGCCGTCTGTCGGCTGATATGATGATGAATACAAAATTTGTTCAGTACCCTGACTTCTGTGTTACAGAGTAGGGCTTCTCATTCGTAACAGTTATTAAACATATAAATTTAGGTAATACCAATAATAGGAGTAAAAATTATGAAAGAAACATAGTCAAAATTAAATATACACATAAACGGATGGATGGATAATGGGAGTATAAGTGATTTAGAAGCTCGAGTGGTATAATATAACTGGTAATAATAAATACTTTGTGTCAATGATACTTGCGTTATTTGGATGAAAGTTCCCATTTTCATTAGCAAAAATATTAAACTTGAACAATTCTTTTTAGATTTTGGCTGGTCGCGCGGCGCTGTGAGAAAACACTGCAACATTTACCTGCCAGTGTTTGCGAACACTTACCTTTCCTTCACGGTCCAGATCATCCTTTGAATAAACTGTCGCCCGATCGACTTTACGTAACTTTACACCGACACACTGATCATCTCCTGGTACGTATTGCGTTATACATTTTTAAGAGAATTATCTAGTGTAATAACGGCACTATTAATCAAATTATACTTTTGTAATATTGTAATACACACACTGGTACAATCAGAGTAACAAAAAACAATTTTTGACGTATTTTTTTTCGACTTATTTTATACAAAATAATTAATTACTTCTGCCCAAATTAATAAAAATAATAAGTAATTAAGCAGAATATTTTTTTTAAAGTTATCCTAAAATTATGATAAAACAGCGATTCATGATTTTTTCATGTTATGTTATTATCGGTTTAATTTTAAAATGAACACAAAAAATATCAAATCAATATCGAGTATTACCCCCGCGAGGCCTTATTAGTGCTTGTATACAATTGCCCTTATTCAAAATAAAGTCGATTAATTCTTGAGGCAAATTGTCCCATTCTTCCACCAATTCGAGTTTTAAAACATGAACATCCCTGGGAGCTGGATTTCGCTGTCAACCTCTTCTTCCCAGAATGTCCCAGGCATGTTCTATGGGATTCATGTCAGGCGACCGTGCTGGCCAGTTCATTTTAGTAATACCAACCATTAAGCTATCTATTCACTACGTGAGCAGCATGAGGCCGCGTGTTATTGTGAATAAAAATAAAATCATCGCCAACGAATAAAGCAAAAGGCATAAAATGGGGTTCTTAGTTGTCTGTTACATACCGTTGTGCGGGAAGTGATCCATTTTCAATGATCACTAACTATGCAAACTCCCAAACGTATGCCACCCCATTATTGACCATTATTGACCCTCTCCACCATATGACACAGTTTCAGTAAATTGGTTTGGTTATAGCTTTCTCCTCAACATCTCCACATTCTTTCGCGTCCATCTACGAAATTAACACAGAAATGTCTCGCATCAAGGAATAAAACGGGGCTCCGCTCAGTTGTTCAGTTTTGATGCTCGCGAGCAAACGTTAATCTTGCTACACGATGAGCTGTCTCGAATTTTAGAGCTTTTGCTGGCAAATAAGATAGCCCAGCTGCAGTTAGTCGTCTCCTTATTGTACGTTCATAAGTACATAGTACTAACTTCTTGCAATCAAATTCGAGTCTGAACAGCAGTTAGTAGACGATTCCTTAAAGTCTGCAAGACGATAAAACGGTCATCTGTATCACTGGTTGACCGATTTCTGCCTTGCCCTCGCCTCCGCACATAGGATCCAGTCGTTCTGTAGCGTCGTACAACGCAATGAACCACCGAAGACGATACACCCTACGCGCAACCGACTAAACGGTAGGTATGTCCCTCCGTGATCATAGTTATTGCCCTAGCGACTAATGTTACTGATAATTAAATCCGTTAACTTAAATGAACCACAGTCACCACACACAACATCCAACAAAGTTCTTGGCAGAAACAATTAGAACGCTCGATGTTAGCAAATTCTTAAAAAAACCATAAAACCTGTCACCGCACTTGAAAAGTGTGAAATTTTAAAAGTATATTATTTCTTAAGAGGGTACTTATACGTTAATAAAACTAGTTCTCGATATTTACTAAAACATCATTCATTTTTAAAAAAATCTCCCTTGTTTTGCGTTCCCCTAATTGTGCTGATTAAAATTTAAGTAATAAAATGTTCAAACAATTATTACTTACATATTCCGTAATATTCTGGGAATATAAAATTGTTGTTATTTTATTTAGATAGTGGAAATGAAAGAAGTGGCTGCGGGGACTACAGCGACCACCAGTAACTGTAGCAATAGCGGCAGCGCCTGCTCGGTCGCTCTAGCCTTCCACCTGGCGGGTGCTCGCCGCTGCACGCCTGATGAGTGCGAAGACGAGGTAATTATTGACGTCTTTGTCATAGACATGTACGTACCTGCATCTACCTAATAGACTGATTTCCCCAATAAAGCGACATGGTTAGCACAAGGTTAGCTTTGATCAAGCAGCCCCCCGGAAAACCGTGGCGAATTGCTGCACTGTAAGATGCTACCCCCGTACACTGGAGGATATGAGCAGCAGTGTCTTCTAGGCATGCCCTACACAATTGGACTGTCCATAACTCCATTAAAAGAAATATGTAAATTGAATATCTGAAGTAAAAAGAAATAAAGCAATCTAAGGGAATATAAATAAGTAATAATACAACTTGGATTCTGTCATACAGTAAAATAATAGGAAACAGAAGGTAAAATTTCAGCGCTCTTTCGCTCGATTTCGGCTTGCGTTAAGGGACAACATATTATAATTACGTTCATTATAATCTATATATGTTTTGTTGATCGCTTTGGGTCATTGAGTTGACCAATTAATATTAATATTTGATGCAGAGTGGATCTACGACCAGCTCTTCTGCATCGCCAGCGTCTCGCGCCTTCCTCAAACTGCATTCACTTGTCGAGCTTGACACGTTTACACTCACCCATGGACCGTTTACTCCGCTTGATACGCCTGGTAAAGTACTATTTTGTAATTATTTTATTCACATCAAATATTACAATGCCCGCATTTTAGACGCTGTTGAATAATCCCTGTAGGCTAAAATTAGTGCATATATTTTAGTCAAATTAACATAATAGTGGATTAATAAGTTAGCGCCGTTGCAGTCCAATAAGAAGAAAAACGAACCTATTTCAGAGCGAACATTCTATAATATATATTTTGCTCACAATACATTAGCGTTATAATGCTTTAAGGTATATAATATTTTTTTGTTTTATTACATCCTGACACGCTTTTTTGGCCTTTATAAATAAATAAGTAAATCGTTATTTGAACCTGTTGACAGGCATGCAGGCTGGTAAACGTAAGCTGTGTAGTAGCAGCTCCAGCGAGCGAGCCGTGCGTGTACGTCAGCCCGCGTACTTCCTGCCGGAGCTCGCACACGTGGTCGCCGCCGCCGACGAGCGAGTGCCATTCGTCAACCTCGCGCAGGAGGTATTTTACGCATCAGACTAGAACTGTCATAAATTACTAATCGTTAAAATGTCTCGTTTAATTATACTATGGTATTAGAATATTGATACGAATATTTATTTCGTAACACAGTTGGCTGCCCGCGGCGTGACCCATGGTGGAGTACAACCCGAGTGGAGCGGATCTGCGTTAGCGATGCGTATCGTGGCTTTGCCCCGGCCCGACGGCGCGAGTGAGCGCGCATCTGCGGCCCTGCGCATGCGCTTACTCGCTGCGACCATACGCCTTACCACCAAGAATCATGCGCGCGTTTGGACCGCCGAGATTGTGTTTCACGGCTCACCTGTCAGAACACCAAATCCAAAGGAGCAAGGTGTGTCTATTTTATTTAATACTCTACTATATCTATCTATCTACCTCGACATCCAAAAGTTAATAGCATGTTGCAGTATATTAAAAGAAAAATATATGCACAGAAATGATTAATCATTTCATTGCTTCTATCTCAATATGTCTTTGCAAGCGAAATGGTTTGATGGTAGTGTTTATAGCGCCAGTCTTCACATAAACAAAATGTAATTCTAGAATTACTTTATATGGTGCAGGTGAACGGAGGTGCGTGTATCTCCAGTATGAATTGGGCACAGACGCCGGAAGAACCGCGGACGCTTTCCTCGCCGATTGGGCCGCTATTGTACATTTACATACGCTGTTACACGACTTCATGCTTCGGCCAAGTCAAGGTACGGTATTGAATCTTTAACATATAAGCAAATTTTAGGTATGAATTTTTAAAGACGATCTATTGAAGTGAAAATATACGGTTCGCCAAGAATGTAACTGAATTGTCTGTGTAGATTATACATGAGACATCAGAATATCGATCCCATCAATGCTTTGATGTCGTCAATAATTAAAAAAGTGACACGTAGTTCAATATAACGAAATTCTGAATTATGTCTTTTCGTCATTTACATATATTGTACTTTCACGACAGAGCGCGAAATGCTATGGCAGGGTGTGTGTATCCGTTCTTACACATATCGATCGCTAGTGTTGGGTTTCGGCGTAGCACAGCGCGCTACGGCTGTGTTGCAATGGTCGGCCGCTACGCAGCGCTACACGGTTGCTACGCCCGCACACCAGCCCGCGGCGAACGCACATCATTTACTTCACCATCATTTAGATAACTATATTAACTGGTGAGCGGAGTATTTTTACAATTTGAATTCAACTTCTTTATTATTTATTATTCTCTCTTATTTTTTATTCATATATCGTTATACAAGACTTCATATGTATGCACGTGCGTCGAGTTGAGTAAGCTACCTATATGTAGAGAAGAATCAATATGAGGCAAGAAATTCAACAATTGCTCTTTTTAAATGAAATTTAACTATATTTGAGGTACATGTTTTAATAACAACTGTGTAAATGAGTAAACAAACTAAGTTAAACGTATTACAATCAACTAAATTCTCCTGAATGCCATAATAAGATTTATATATTAACATACTTTTAAATTAAGATTTTAAAGTAAGAAAATGAAGTTGTGTGTCTTAGAAAACTTTATTATTTATGCATACATTCAGATATTAGAAGTTTAGACGTTACGAGTTTATTTTTTTACGTGTATCCAATTTTATTTACTTTATTTGTATCATAAATTTGAACTTATTGACTGAATTGAATGTATGCAGTTTTATCGGTAATTTTAAACATTTATTGCTTATTCAAAATTATTCTACATTTTGCTTCTTTGTTGAAAAAGAAAATGTACTGAAATACTGTATCATTAATATATTTCAAGGCACAAAGATTTAATGTCGTTGGGCGTTGTGCTGCGCGAAACGTACGCTCCTCTACTGGCGCTAAGCCGATTGCCAACGCTACCACAGCTGGGCCTCCACCACGTCCGCACGCAGATGCCTACACCTACCTTTACGTTACTCGCTCATTCCTGGCGTAAGGTAAACATTAAAATTTTAAATAATAGCTACAATCTACATATATGCATTTGCACCAGTATTTGCATATCTTTTAGATACCTTTTTTTATCAATTATGCTTATTTATGTGTATGTATTGCAATTGTTAACTGGTATATAAGTCTTCCAATTCCCCTGTAACAAAGGGTTTTAAAAAAAATGTTATTCCACTTGTACATGTAATGATTTCCGCAGATCCGCATTATTTACGCCGGGGCGTATTCTCTTGAAGTTGGTATTCGCGGAGGCAACGTGGTGACGATTCGTGATGGCGCCTACTCAAAGTTTGATCGGAGCACGGTCGTGGACGAGTTCGCACCCGCGCTTGGCCTCAAGGTATTGTAATTATCTTTTAAAAGTAAATGCTTACCACTGGCTATAACCATATGATCCTGTAAAGATGGTACCGCCTTCTAGAGGTCACAAAAGTTCACGAGGGAGGTAGTGGGTTGCAGCAATTAGGTGGCGTTCTGAAAAACTTTAATTTTCACAATTAAACAGTTTACCTTGCCGTCTAATTAATAATGACTACCATCTGCTACGACCACTATTACAGAGACTACAATTTTTTACGACAGCAATAAAATTTACATAATCAACTATTTAGTAAAAAGTGGACATTGCTACTTTTTATTCAGTTGTAAAGAGGGCGAAGGACCACAAAAGGTTGGGAACCTGGAGTCTATGTTATGCACTTACATATGCTTAAGCATATGAAATATATATATGTTCAATTCCACAGGCCTTTCTGTCGAGATATGTTGAAGACAATATCAGCGCGAGATTACTGGCAGAGGAAGAAAATCCTCCTTCGCCAATGTCTCCAATGCCTCCAGGTACTTATTAAGTATACCTTAAAAATACTATGTTAATATACAGTATTTCTTCTCGAAATGATAGTAATGTTAGCCAGGCAATCGTAATGCCATCTTTCAAGGTTCGAACTTTATTGGCTCTCTTGAGTTGTAATATTACAGATATTAGACACTGCTCAAGCAAAACTCCCGTTGCGTCGCCCTTTCCGCCGGGTGACTTCGTTAGACGTTCGGGAGGGGGTCCTCGGAACTGAGTTACACAAACTAGATTTTAGACAAGCTTCTGTGTAATGATAAACTTTACGACTGATTACTACTCTCAGACAACATATTTTGTGCGATTCGTTTTTATTTTAACGATTTTATTTACAGATGTCATTTTATTTATGTCATGTGCATAACTAACCGAAACGTCCATGACGATTAGTGTTATGGTAGACTCAACTGAGTATGTAAAGGACAAACAGTAATAATTTAGTAAACTTATTGCTGGGGTAAATAATTAAAAAAAAATATTTGGGTATTGAAATTGTTTATTATAAACATCAAAATTATTGAATAATGAATACATAACAAGTTACAAGATTTGTATTGTTTTTCCACAAAAAAGAAATATGTTAATCGAAAAAATCGACAGACGCGTGTACACGCGTATAACTTTGGCCAAGAGTATTAGGCACAACACCTGCACCTAAAACTTATTGTAAAAACTACTGATACGTTTAACAATTGAGCCGCTCAGAAGCCAATGCGATTGTGTCCGTTTTTTATATTTTCTGATTTTTGTAAATTTTGATAAAATAAATAATAATCTTCTTAGTTATTTACTAGGATTTCCTCGTTGGTTACTTTTTTCTAAGTTAGGCAGCCCTTTTTTTAATAGCTTCTGAATATGTTGTAAAATAATTTCACAAGCCATTGTGAATAAGTCCACCTTTTATCAATATTTTTTTACATAAATTTCTTATCTTTTTCAGCTGCGCGGCTCAATTCAATTATCGACAATAGTAAAATACTAACATAAAAGCCGTTGTATGTTGCTTAAAACTTTTACTTTACGACTTGCGCACCAATAATTTTAAATGAAAATAAATAACAACCTATGGATGGACTTATAGTATGCGCATATCTGAATCCATAGAGCCTGATAGGTAAATATAAGGAATGGTTTTGTGTGCAGGCGGGCTGCGTTTCCCCGCGCCGATGACGCCGCCGCAGCCACACACGCCGCACTCCGCGCCCGTCACGCCGCACCCGGCCTCACCCGCCCAGCACCAGGTGCGCCACGCATGGCATCCCTCTGCTGACACCAATTATGCGATGACTCGTGCAGACTAAAATAATATATCAACATATAACATACATACATAATAATACACGTACTAAAACCTATTGGGCTTAAAAAAATCAAAATGAATTTTTAAAATTATAATGAAATTAAAATATTGTACCGATTATTCTGGTAATTACATTTTAGGACAAAATTAAAACTTTTCGTAAATATTCATCAAATCTGGTGTCTTTGCTGATGGCCTACGAAATACTTGAATTTTTGAAGAACTGCTTATGTTACGCTAATATTAAACTATTCATAAAATATACTAAAATATTGACGTAAGCAATAAATGCTACGTAATATTTTATACGCAGTGATTTGTTACTTTAAATAGGTGCTGCTAGAAGTTATTGGCCTGTCGTATGCAAATAGCAAAAATAATGTGACATATTTCAGATAAAGGAAGACAAAAAGGTGTAAAAGCTTTATGCTGAGGATTGACTATACATTTACACCTTAAATGTTTTAACACCTATAACCAGTCACTGCGTATAATAACATACAGAGTGTAATACTATTTTTTTAAATACTAAAGGTTTCGTTTGTTCAGATGGGCGGCGGTTCTTTCAACCTGACGTCCCCGCCGGGCGGAGGCGCGGGCGGCTCGGGCGCTGGTGTATCTGCATCGCCCGCCTCCCCACTGGCTCCCTCCCCTCTGGCGCCAGCCGCTTCCCCCCATCCGCCCCCCACCTCGCCGTTTACAACATGGCCCGCCTCTCCCTCGCTACCGCGGCCGTCACCCGGGCATCACCCATCTCCACGACACCATATAGATCACAAAGGTAACTTATTACTAACTTTAAAATACCTACTGTAAACAATCATTGATAAAACAAACACTGCACAAATACACACACATTTAACATACACCAGTCTGTATATATATATATACAGACTGTTTTTGTTTTTCTTAAATTTTTAGCCCTCCTTTCTTAATACATATAGTATCGTATTTAAATTAGATTGATAATTATTCGTATTTGGTAATTGTCGTAGTTTATATATTAATATTAATATTCTGTTATACATGAATTTGTTAGCTGTAAAGGACCTAGAAATAAGTAAAATAAATAACATGTTCATGATGAATCTTATACAACGGATTGTTAAAAGAGTGAACTTGTAGAGAAGATAAGTTGGTTGTTTTTAATACAATTTAAGGACTTTTAGAAAAAGCCGCTGACATTTGCCGTGACAATTTTTCTTGTTTTTAACAATTTCTATATAACTTATATTTTAATTACGAGTATATAAAACGTGTATGTGGACAACGGTGGTGTCGCGCAGGTCCGCAGGCGACGTCATCGACGGCGGGCGGGTTGCGCGGCGGTCGCGGCGCGGGCGGCGCGGCGGCACCGCTGTGCGTAGGCAAACTGGAGCTGCTGTGCACGCCCAGCGAGCCCCCGCCCGGCGCGCCGCCCGGCCCGCCCCTCGCGCCGCTGCAGCGCTTCCTCGCCTGCGTCTACATGAAACGCACGCTACAACGGTTCCTGCAGCAAGAAGATTTTGTGAGTGATATTATTCGTAAGCCAACGATCTCTTTTTCAAAGATTGATATACTCAGCTGACTGGTGTGTCATTATTCACACTCAGCAGCTCATTTGTTATAGTTTCTTTAAAAAATATTTACCTTTAGTGCGTTGACGCTTTCGTTAATAATTGTACAGCTGAGCACGGTGTCGGTGGAGGCGACGAGCCTGACGTTCCGGTGTGAAGGTGCGGGGCTGGCAGCGCGCGTCGCGCTGCACCCGCAACACATGCAGTCGCTGCACCTGCAGCTCACGCCGCTGTCCGACCACAAGGACATGTGGTCGGCCGATGACCTGCAGGTACGCATCTGCATACTCACTGCATTCATTGATCAACGATCGGAAACAAAGTGCCAACCATTTGGAATAAAAATACAAGCGAGTTCATTGATCATTATCATTATTTCAGCTAACGATGACAGGTCTTGCGCTGCATGCATCCAACGACTTCACGTGACTGTGACTGTCGTTCCGGAAGCCTACCAACGCTGCGTTCATTAGTTGGTTGTCGCTATTGGAGAACATTTCAGCCCTAACGCCGGCAGTGGGCCGCCATGTTGACCTTGTGGGACCAACGTCCCCCGCCCACTACCGCTTCTGACGCTTCAGGCGAGCAATTCTTCGAACTTCTTCGGTGACCTTGATTATCCCGCATCTGGTAGCCTAATTAGCACCATGTCTCCTATTGGAGCTTGTACTGTAATATTTTAAGTGTTGCTGAGGAGAAGGTGCATGATGTGTTGATGTAATGTGTCAAGATTCGAAGTAAGAGAGGAATGTTGAAAGTATTGAAATGTTTGTACGATGACCGCACAAAATATTTTGTCGAAACCATAGTCTGAAGCGGCTAGATTTTACAAATTGGCGTGTTATCTCCACAGTGATTGTTGAATGGTTTTATGGTGCACCTTTATGATTGTCACAATGGGGTTGACATGTCCTAACGAGGATAAAAAGCCAAATAAAAAATGAACTTAAAATAATATTTAGAGATAATGCATTAGCACTCGGTTCGCACGTGTAGGTGATGGAAAAATTCTTCGAATCGCGAGTGGCGATCCCGCCCTACCGCGCGACGGCGCTGCACGGGTGGGCGCGCGCGTGGGGGGCGCCAGCCGCCGCACTGCCGTCGCTGGTGGCGCTGATGCGCGCCGACCTCGCGCCCTCGGCGCCCGCGCTCTGGCAGCTGCAGTGGGCGCTGCGCATCCCGCCGGCTGCCCCGCAGATCGTGCCCGCCGGGCATCCCGCCGTGCTACTCGCCAAAAACAAAATACTCTTCTTCGTGAGTTGTATTTTTAAACATATAACTCAAGTATCATTATGTGTTTATAGTGCCACCGAAACTGCTGTATCGCGGCTTAGGTATGCGCGCGGTGAGACGGGGCAAGTATCTCCCGCTCCGATTCGTCACGAACACGACCAGGATATTTAGTTTATAATTAATTCATTGTTTCGGTGGCTGGGTGATGCAGTAATGGTACAAACAAACGCGCGCGCGTACGCACGCACGCACGCATATAAACAAACTTCACAAAAACACATTAAAGAATAAATAAATAGGAGTTATATATGTGGTAATACAGTTTTTGACATTAGTTCAATTTTTTTGTTGTCTTTATTACTACATATTATATATTTAAATGTATCATTTTATTATTTCGATGTTTATGGAGATAAAAGGTAATTACGACTAAAACTGCCACCGACAGGCTCGATTTCCATATCGTAAATTTACATTTGTAAAAATGTTTCTCCTGTATTGATTAAACACTAATCCGTAGTATCTAATTTATATGGCTGAAGCTCAAAACGTGTATGATCTGGCAATAATGTTTTTTAATGTTGTCAAGATGAAATTAGGCATATGATACGTCTCAATGTCTTTAATGAAAACGTTAGCTCTTATAGATTTTGATTTTCAAAATCCCAATTTGGTAGAAACTACAATAGTATCATATTGTGACATTCCCGAACTTCAAAGATATCTTTGAAGAATCCTAACGTGTCTTATAGAAGAAATCGAGAAGTACCAAGCTTTTAGTAATAGTCATATTTTTCGCAGATTTGTCTTACCCGCGGGGACACGCAACTAGTACTGCCTTTGGTGTACGACGTACAGAACAACAGCACGCAGCTCGCCGACAAACGCGACGCGCAGCCACACCTCATTGCCGTCAACTTACACCTTAAACGGTATTCACAATTCCAGCGCGCTTTATTTGCATTTATATCAATTCGGCATTATTTATGTACAGAAAATGTACAATGTATTTTTTTATTATGTACTAATTATATGCTAAAAACGTTGTAACAAATATATTTTCTTTCGAATGGCTTTGTTGTGCACTTTTGAGAAAACATTGACAAAACGTACATTGTAGTGTATCTGTTATAAAGCGTGTACTCTTCACGTGAAAATAAACACAATACTAATACGAGTTTGCAACTTACGTGAATTAAAAATATTATAAATGGATTCAGATTCAGCGAGTTCAACCAGCCGCACTCGGAGTGCACGCTGTGGCCGGCCGTGCGCGACCTGCTCACCAACTTCACGCTGCCGCAGGACGCGCCGCAGGCGGCCGCGCCGCCGCCACCCTAGCTACAGCTCGCAGTTCCGCACCACGGCATGCACTGATGCCCATTCGCGGAACTCCGACTCGCGTGAACCTCACAACAGAGTGCTGTGCTGAGCGCATGCTCTATTGACAGTGCCAAGTGTTACGGGACCCGTTTCAATATCCACCATACCACTTAATGTTAATCAACGCCCAATTAGTTTTCATCATTTCAACCGTAGGACGTCACTTGTTGGACACGGGTTGGATGCAGCCTGCATCTAGGATCTTTCGACGGCCTTAACAAGGTCATATGTCTGTACTGCGTGTTCTGCTGTGCTTGAGGCCACAGAAAATGAAGGTTAAAGAGGCCATCTGTGCTGTGCTGTGCGGCCTGCCCACTGCCACTTCAATCTACCAAGCTTCTACGGATCTCCTGATTCCTGCTTCGATCTCGTAGTAAAATCCCGAGCATAGCCCTGTCCATGGCTTGTTAAGTGACAGAGAGCTTTCCGATGACACCAGTGAGAGGACCACGTCTCTGAGCCCTATGTCATCTCTAATGATACACAAGATTCATATACTTGAAGACCAAATTAATGTACCTCTAAAATTTGGTTTTTGTCACTTCAAATTGGTTAAGTTTATTCTAAAATAAATATTACGTTAATTTTTATTCGACTTTACAGAGTTTAAGTTATACTAGCATTTATATTTTCGTATGGTTCATCAGAAACAGGTCACATTATTTTAAATCTCCGTCCAAAACATGCGTTAACATTTTTAAAAACTTGAGCTACGTTAATATTCTAATGAATTTGATAATGGGCGGGCTTTCATTGCACATTTAAGTAAATAAAATGTGGACGTTTTAAGTCACACCATCTGTTAGACGTGAACTTTATATATTATAACTTCTACACATAAACTACGCGTATATTATTTTTGTACGTTTAACTTCATGAAATCCACCTATGGATTTCTATATTTAATTGATACACTGTAATTTCATCTTGCGATCATTATTATTGTGCCTTTGCTCATTCTGATCATATATGCGCAGATTATAATCATTTTACCTACTGTTAAAATGGCTGTATGTTGGGAAATGATAAGTTTCGTGGCACAAGATGATACCATGTTAAAATGATAATAGTTTACTAAATTATTATTTAGATATATCTGTCAAATAATTATATGTAAAACTACGAATTTGTACAACAAAAAGTCTTTATTTTAATAACATTGTTTATACATTAAATGCTGAAAAGATATTATAAGTAGCAAAATTCTTCACTTAAAATTAATTAGATATAAGCTATTCGATGGAAAATTGTTGTGGCGCATTGTACATACATAATGTGCACATAAATTCCATATGTAAATATCTGATTAATAATAGATATAATAAAATAGTAATTATATTTATTACAGCATTTTGTAGGCAGTTTGTGTTAAGTAAATCTCTATCTTGTATCCACCCTTTGTTTATTAATGTTTGTTGTTCATGATAATGATTAATAATAAAAAGCTTAAACTATACTTTGTTTCTCTTCTATTTTAACTATTTAACTTTAACTGTTGCTCACTATTGTTCTGTATGTAAGTTAAAAACGCTTTATTATTAAAATAAATATATAATAATAGTGATATTCACTAAAATATTAAAAATAATAGGTACTAGGTTACTTGTATATGTTTTCAATAACGCTTCTTAACAACAATTCTTTTAATTTTTAAATAGAAAACACATAATGTGGTATTTTAGAGTGAGCACTTTATTTATTGATTTTATATTTTAATGATTAACAGAAAATATTAACATAAATAAGTTTTCTATTTTGTACAATGTAAAACAGAAGAAATTATGTGATTAAATTTTCTTTTTATAACTTTATCATGCACATAGATATAGGAGTGTCAATTTACTCTGGTATGTATGCCCATAGCTCCGCTGTAAGATGAAATAAAAAATAGGACGATCCACAGAGAACTAAAGTCACCGACGTTGCCCGAAAAATTGCAAGTCTGAAGTATCAGTAAGTCATTGCTCGTGCAACCGATGGCCGTTGAGGCTGAAAGGTACTTGAGTGGCGACCACGATCCGGTTCATACGATGTGGTTAAATTCCTCACTACGCGCACTGATGTCATCTTCAAGGTAGCTGGGAATCGCTGAGTTTAGTGGACGTATGATAATATGATGAAGCGTGGGCAAAAATGGTATTGTTTTTGCAATTCCTACTTCACGAAAACACGAAAAGAAACCTAAAAATGGCCGAATTTTTATTGCGTTATGCCGTTTTTCAGATTAATTTACGATGATTTTAATAAATTATGATTAATAATAATTTATTAAGAAGAAACATATTATTATTAAAAATATCACTAACAATTAGGAAAGTTAAGAAAGAGAAGAAAATAGAAAATGTTAGATATTAACTTTGTTATTTCCTACGCACAAAATATCCCGAAGGAGATATATATGTATATAAATCTTCATGGAGAATTAGCATTCAACGAAATTAACTTTATGAAAGTTTTAACAACTTTATGACAATTAACTGCCAGTTTCAAGTGTTTTGTTGACATATGTTGTTTTATGATCATAATCAGACTACACGCTGACAAATTATAATTAAAATTTTAGCAGAATGCAGTTGAACGTTCAGACTTAGTGTTAATTAGTGGTTCAAATGTCGTCGTCTCCGAGACGCATTGACTCCTTAGAAACAATTCTTAATTTTCAAAATAGAGATGTGGTAAGTTATATCAGAAATTGTCAACGGTTAATAAATAAACTCGAAATACTTTGACTGGAGGAACTGGTACAACGCTCTTATAACTAAAGTGAACTGATTTACGACGAATGATATCGGCAACAATGTCAGTTTTTTATTTTTTTGTTCTAAGTGAAGTCATTGTAAAAAAGTTCACAGTTTTAGACATCTACCTATAGTTTTTCGTAATTTTTTTTCTCATTGAGCAGTGGCACTTGTGCCGCACTCTTTAATTAATAATAATACACACCACATTACATTCATCTTACACAAATCAGCAAAAAGAGTGTTCAGTGTAAGACACATTAAACTTCAAATCTACGGGTCCCCTTTCTAAAGTAAGAACTTTGATGAATTATAAATATATATGTTCGATATTTCTGTTAATAAAAAATATCCGTATTTGTTTATACAATGAAAATGTTACTACTTTGTTTGATTGATACAAATTGAGCCATAATATTGCATCATCAAAATTCTTATCAAATAGAAAAAAATTCAACCAGATTTTTATCAAAATGCGTTGAAAATGGATTGCCTTGAAAACCTTAACTATTTAATTTTTTTTAATAAATGCATGTTATAGCTGGCACTCTATAAATCAGAACTTATGTACTAATTGATTTGAGATTGCTTCATTTACTTAAACTTGACAGAGATTTTCCTCTAGAATTTTGGCAGAGGTCTTTCTTTTCATACAAATGTTAAACTAATAATGCAATATTCGGTAAAATAACGAGCATTTCTGCCGTATTACATCCACCGCTGTCCAGCTATGTCCATAGGCTTTCATCCTAAATTTCCAACGTGACCAGTAGAAAAGGGTCAGTATCTTATGATGTCTTGTCCATCTGTTCTTCCATGCTTTTGCAGGTCCATGGTTTCGTCTTTAGAATCTTTAGGCCCTCGCGGCCATCTACTCTGCGCTGCATGTGGCTTCCCAACTGATACTTCAAGTTGGCAATCCGCTAGGCTATGTTGATTACTTCCGATCGCCTACGGATTTCCTCAATCTTGTTTCGATCTCTTAGCGAAACCACAAGCATAGCACATATCCACACTTGTGTCGATCGACATTTGAATGTTCATATTTAAATCATCGTTGATGTTCTCAGACACATCGTTGCAATCGACAGCTATTGGGTCTGAAAGGTTTTCTTGGGCACGGATAGGTCCCCCACTTAATGGACCGAAGACATACTCCGGGTCGCATGTAGCCTGTGGACGCGGGCAGCGTAAGACCGGTCATCGTACTAATCTTCGGGGGAGGCCTATGCTCTGCTGTAGGCGACTGTCCGTTGACAAAATGAATGAATGTGCTGCCATTTGAACCAACATATTTTAACGACCGCTTGCTAACTCACAAGTCCCGAACGGTGCCAAAATATTCACCTTGTTGACAGATGACGGATTTCGTGTACCGGTTGAAGCGCAACAGGATGATAACTTATGCGCCGCGCGACAGTGTGAACTTTCCGTGATTTTATTCCCGGTGGTATATATGTATGTTACTTGACAAATGCAAGAATTTAGTAATGGCAGCATTTCAGCAATTTCCGTATTGAACAGTCAAGCACTATTTTCTACTTACACCGTCTTTAAATTCAATTGTGTCAAGAAAACCTATACACGTAATCACAACCATAGAGATTCACAGCTAAACCGCTTCCTCAGCGAGTACAGCGACCACTGTCAGTCACGCTCATGTGATCATGTCTCAACATCACGGATAGTTCACAACTGTTGAATAGGACATCACAACTACTTACTGTCATATAAATAAACGTCAATAGCCGAAACTTCGCACCGAACACTTATGTGTTACATCCCATATTAATATCTCATCGAAACGCGTCACGTTAGCAAAAAAATCAACGTTGCTAATGCACTCTTGCTGCGAATGTTCTACACCGCACATGCGACCGTACCTATCACTTGCCTTCCATCAATGAGCTTTCAACGCTGCTTTCGGTACAAAACACACACTTATCTTGCCCCTGTCCATCGAAATGATTTTCCTCGCCCGCATGAATTTGGGCACCAACAGAGTACAATATAAATATACTGTCTTCAGCCTGCATTCCTGAGCTCAATCGACCATAACAGCGACGACCAACACCTCAACATAGTCAAACGACGAGCAACGGGAACTAGTAAGGCAATAAACCGCACTTCACGTTCTAGCAGGCACATCAATATGTATGCTACGCTTGTGACGGTGCACTCTATCTGTCACTTGAAACTTCATATTTAAATGGCCGCTTGCTAAGCCCCAGTCCCGACCGGCACGAAAATAATCGTCTTGTTGACAGACGATAAGGTTCGTGCAACGGCTGAAATGCCAAAGAATGATATTATTCCGGCAGGTTTATGAAAAGCCATGTAACTTTGATAAATACAAGCATTCCGGTAACATAACGGTGTTCCGTATGGAACAGTCAGGCGGTCCTTCACACTACAGGTTCCCCCCCTAAGGTTTTGTAGTCCTGAAAATGTATGATATTTTTTGGTAAAAATGAATTTATCTCTGGACAGCAAAGTCAGTGGTCGGTGGTATGGTCCACCACCCACATTCCTGGCATGGACAATGCGGCAGGCGGGATGGCACGCCGCCCCGTCATCGGCCGCCGTCGCCTACACATCGGCGCGCTAACTTTGGGCGCATTTTTAACGATGCATTGCCGCATTGCAGCGGCCGCGTTGACGGGGGGATTCTGTAAGTTTGTTTAAGTTCATATTACACTATAAAAGTATTGTGTTATTAAAGTAAAAGTACAAATTAGAATTTTTTTAATCTTTATTAACAACATGATTTGCATAACAAAATATTAATATATTTTTGTACAAATGAATTGTGCGGACGTAGGTTTTAAAAATTAAATTTTATGCGATTAAAATGAATATATTTTTAATGAGAAAGACTCGTTTTATTTAAAAGAAAGATAACAATTAAAAAAAATAAAAAGCAGAAATCCTGACGTTAATTTTAAAACTAAGATCCGGTACCAAGTCTTAAAATAAATGATTAAACTATTTTCAAATTGTCTATATATTTTTATAAAAATGTTTATAATAAGAATATTAGTTTTTTTCATGTTCTTTTTTATACTGGCGGTGATGTTGCTGGCTAATCCTCTGCGGCACTTCGAAGTGTATCTCGGTCAATGGAGCATCAGCGGCCCCGGTCGCGCCTTTAGAATCATACCGATGTTAGATGGTACATTGTTTAGTTTTATTGATTATTCCCTCGTTTTGGTCTTTCAAGCAAACTTTTACTTACTGTACTACGATTAAAAATATTAGTGCATATGCTATTTATTCTCCTTTAGTAATATTTTTAAACGTAAACCAATACACACGAATAAAATATATCAATAGTTACGGTCATATCATTAGTATATTAAATTTGCAGGTATTGGTATGGCAATATGCATAAATGCGATCGTAAGAGCCATCACTTGCTGCACTATTGCTGCAATAGCAGCGATGTACGTTTTGCATTCCGTGAGAGACGATAGACTACCTTACACGTACTGCAGGTTAGAATCGACATTTATCAATCCCGTGAAATAAATAATGTAATGGCCCACACCCAAACAGCTGTAAGAAGGTACAAGCTATGAGCCGAATGTCAACGGGCAAATAGTATTTTTAATGACCAATAAACTATTTCAATAATTGTTTTAATTAATTAATTATAAAGGCGTCAATAGAACAGATTTTGTATTACTATAAGAACAAGGTTACCGAGGACCAGTGCGTCTGCAAGAAAACTTTTTAAGTGACAAAAGACAACCTTATAAGGGGTTTTAGTTAGTAAAAGTCTAATTTTCCTCCTACCAGCCAACGTGTCGTTCCAATCAATATAGAATGAGGTTGAATAACATATACTATTAGAATAGAAAGTCAAATGCGACTTAACATACTTCTGTACGTTGTCATGACTTATTTCTCGCTCGAAGGAGAAACTACAACGAATTATGTCCGGCATCCAAAACCTAGGTCATAAATATATACATGGCAATTCCAAAAAGGGAAAACTAATTTGTTTTAAATATTTATAGTCTACAAAAATTTCATTTAAATTAAAAATTTAATTATTATCCGTCTAATTTTATAGAGATTTTGAATTGAGACCATATGACCCGATTCTTAAAGACTCACGGACATTGTATCCTAAGGTAAATATTGTCAAGAAAAATAAATTAGATAAATACTTAGGATTTTATAATAGAATAAATGTATGATTTCTTAGCCCAGGTCCGATCCAGACAGTGAATTTACAACTCTAGGTTTTGATGAATTAGCTTGGAGAAATTTTTCATTATATAAAAGGTAATATATTCATTCCTTTAACATAGAATAAAAAATTTGTTGGACTGACAACAAAGTCAAGATTGCGGGCAGTGCATGACCGGTTATTGTGACGATCTTCGAGGGAGGCCTACGCCTTGCAAAGGGTGTCTATCGGCTCAAATGATGAAGATGTAAAATATGGATACAATAAATAAGAAATGTATAAAACACTTACAAGTGTGTGTGTTGTTTTGTGTTATTCCTGCAATATTAAAAGCATAGTACCCGCCATTTGCTTTAGCGTGTCGAAAGCAAGGGAAACGTGATTCGGTTATGTAAAGCGTTATCTTTATCTATCGCAGTTATGAGATGAGCCATCATTGCATCTGTCTGTCCTAATACCTGTTCTATGCCGTAAGTCTTAATCTTTTGCTCGGTTTGCAAATCTAACGGCGAATACCCTTGTTATTTTTTATCGAAAAGATTCACTCTTCTCATTTCTAAAATTGTTCTTTGGCGTACAATCTAATATTTTGTTGTATAATTATTGAGAATAAGTTATAGTGATTATTATTTGTTTACAGCTTAAACACTGTTTTGTTGTTTAGCTGTTTTATGTTTTAAAATCATTATATCTTTCAGAGAGACATTTCGAAAGAGGCGTAAATCACCACAAATAGCTGTGTGTAAAGAAACGTATAGTGGAGGTTATCCAAGCCTGTTCAACACTCCGCCATATAATTTTTTTTAGTACGTGAGATTTAAGAATTATATTGACCTAATAGGGCAGCTGAAGGGGCTTCCGAATGAAAAATTTAAATTTCAGAAATTTGAAAGAAAAATAAAAATTTCAGAAATGCTCCTAATCGTGGAATCAACGTTGGGAAACGTGAATCGCTAGCCAGGGAAAGTACTTTGAAGGAGATTAATTTAAATTTAATATGAACTTGATACTTTGTTATTAGTCACATATGTCTCCCCCATAGATTACCAATAAGACTTCTTAAAAGCCGCCTACATACGCGTCTTTCGGCAAATTTATTAAATTATAATTTTTTTTTAAATTAATTAAGAAATTTTAACTTATTAAATTTAAATATCCTGGTCCCGTAGTATCTAGTAACAATTTTTAAAAATAGCTGAAATCTTTAAATGATTAAAGATACATTCTTATTTCCGGTATCTTACAAGTATTATTGAAAACATTGGAAATTATTTAATATTATTCGTGAAAATTCAGTAACTTTTGTTCTGTAATTAATTCTTTCGTTCTCCTCTTCAGCATAGAAGTAATGTCGCTGCGTGAAGATCAGAGCTTTAAAATAATAAACACATCTCTAGTGCCTTGTATAATATTCACGTGGGTTATGCTTTGGCTCTTAATGATTATTGAACATTGCGTATATAAAAGAGTAAGTGGTGATCATAAATTTTTACCTCATTATGATAATTGTCATTAATTTTCTTCTTAAATTTTTTTTCAAATTAAATACGGAATTTAGATGGTCTGGAACAACATGCGTCTATGGCTTATTGCTGTTCCTTGGACATGGGTCATACTATTAGTTGGTTTGGCTGTTTCTAAAACCAATATAACTAACAAAGCTTTCCGCAAGTATTTTCGTACGGGTGCAATGGAAGTGATCGTTGTAAGTTAATTTTTTTATTAAATCAAATCGACTATCATTTGAGTCTCAGCGTGTAATGAAAATCTATGAATTTCTTCAGGTCATAACCGATGCCTTTGAATGTGCTCTTTACATACATTCAGCAAGTACGGGCACAGAACTTATTCATGGCAAAGGACTAAATCATTACGGTACTAAAATTAAGTAGTAATGATAAATGCGCAATAAAACTGGAAATAATTGAATGTTTTGTTACCAGCAAGCGGACATATAGACCCACATTTGAACAGCGAAAACGTATGGCACTCCGGTTTACTTTTAATACTGACTGCTCTGCACAGCGGCGCCGCGGCTCTCTGCGCATTCGATGACTGCGCTCACCCGAACCCAAAGGTCTACAACATGTATGACAGTGAGAACTTTACCTTGTAGATCTTTATTCCCGTTAAAATACTTTCGACTTGTAAAATATATGATGTTTAATTCTTTTCTCCTTTTAATTTCAATCATGAATGCGTGTTTGTGTAAAATATTGGTATTTCTCTTTAAGGTACTTTGTGGATAATACCTCTGTATTCAAAATGTACACTAGTCGGTAACTACACACATCTTCTGTAAGTATAAGCCAGAGCAGTACATAATTAAGATAAACGTGATGTCTACGTCCAAGAAATCAAATGTAATTTTTCTTAGGTCCACCGTAATATTCGGCGGAATGATGTTTTCTTATATGACAGTGGCGTTTTTATTGCTCAAGACGGCGCTCCACACTATATTTGAATATAGGGTAAAATTAGTGTAAGTGTAAAATTCCGTAGATTTATATATATTAATAAATTCTTAAAATTTACGTATTCTATCATTTACAGCTTTAAAGAGCAGACTGTGGTAGCTGGGTTAATGTTATCCTGCATGGCATTAAGTTTAATATTTGCAACCAACGTAAGCTAATTATCTTTATTTTTTCTTTTCAATGTTTTTTACATAAATTTTTATCATCATCCGTACCTTTTAGATACTGTTCTCTTTATATAATAAGATAAGTGTTTAATACAGCTATAAATAATTAAATAGTGGTAATTTAATTACATTGGGACCCGCTACCGCGCAAAACTTGCATCCACTGAGGGGCAGTACCACCGCCGTAAATTAAATTTTTCCGGCTATGATTCTTGTTTGCTTACTACTTGTATCTTATCCTTTTGATGTCTTGTGTAAGCAGATCTTTTCCCAAACCATGGAGACACATTTTTTTTTATCTCGACGTTTTCGAAGGCAATTGTATTTCTTTTTTAATAACATTAATATATTCGTCGCATTGTCAAGCTGTCCTTGTTAAAGTCGCCAGAAGACGCTGTATGCAGGCCGCTTTCAGTTGGTCTAATTGTAAATCTAATGGGGGCGTCCTACAGTTGAATGATGGTAATTTGGCACGCAGCAGAGTTATTACCGGAAAAAAATTATTTCTGTCTGTATGTATCTGTTTTTTCATCAAATGATCAGGAATTTTCGAATTATTAGAGATATTAAATTGTTACTACAAATTTAAAAAATTAGCGATGTTTTAACGTTTCTTTAGATTTCTTTACAGTTGTGTCCACTATAATCATGTATTCCTATTACATGTAAAAGTGAGTTTGAACGGGTGCTTTATTAATTTTGCCGAAGGAACATAGTGTAGAACCAAAGACTGCAATGTAAGCGTAAGTTGACTAGTAACGTATTATTGTTTGAAAATATTATTCCAGGGAGGCCTACCTTTACTAGAAAGTGTAGATGTTGTTATGTCCGAACTGTCGACGCCATACGTGTGCCTGTTGGAGTTAATTGGTTTATTCTACGTGTACCGTGGCCACGATTTCCTTTCGGATATAAATATTGCTACAGAAGACAACACGTGCTCCACAAGGATTAGCAGTCAATGGCATATAATTCCTTTAATAACGTTGGTAAGTTTTCTGTATTTTCATGAAATTATTACGATGATTAGCTTTTCAATAGTATTCTACGGAGCCGATTATGTATCAAGTATCAATTACAAGATAAAATGAATAATAGTTTATTAAGGTTCGCTGCTTAGAATCATTTAGTGTGACGTGAGGCGGCGCAAATCTAAGTAAACTTAATGACCGTTAAGTTACTACAGTGCCGATTACTACAAAATATTCGAGAAACCCGTGGACATTTGTAAAATAAATATTTTTTCTGATATTAGACATTAATTTATTGTACATTTTAAAAAAGCTTAAGAACATTACAGGTAACGTATTGTGGAATCGCCGCTTAAAAGTAGATAGATCACTAGATTTCTTTTTCGTTGTAGGTTAAGAGGGAGAAGGGGGTTGAAGGTATTTTTATTATTAGCTTTGCAGCTAAACATTGTTGTTTGCATTGTTCTCAGTTGGTGATAGGCTTAAAGCTAACGCAGCTGAAGCACAGTGAGCTGCCCAAGCGCATTCTGTACGTGGCACTGACGCCGCTGGCCGCCGTCCTGCTGGCGGTGCCGCTGCGTGCTTTTTACAACGCGTGCCTATTCTTGCGTTTGACATGGCGTCAAGATAAAACTTAAATATTTCATGAGAAACTTAATTTAATATATTTACAGTCTTACAAATCGTTGTTTTAAATAGGGTTAAAAATAAAAGTAAAACAGTTTCGAATATTGAAAATAATGTTTATTTCTTCAATCGTTTAGTATATAAATATGAATCTTTGTACATTGCGTGGCGATGCGTGCACGCGTGTGTATAAGGTAATCGGTGACGCGGACGGCTGCGCACCGCCTCTGCGAGAGATAAAGACCGAGCCTCGTGGGGGCACGTCGCCCTCTATTTACAAGTGGCTCGCGATTTGCTGCCGCCGCAGTAATGACCAAGAGCCGTTCCTTGACGACGTGGACATTGAGCGAAGGCTAATACAAAAAACGGTAAAACGTTAGCAGACGGAAAAGGAAGATAAACAAATACACCACTACTTTACCTACAAAAGAGGCTTACATCATGATTAAATTAAAATATCACAATATGTACACATTATAAAACTATAACGATAATATCAATTACTTTCATGACACTATTCGAGGTTATGAAAACTAATGTTTATACTGTAATAACACAGTTATCCGGACATTGAGTGCTAGTCCGGACGCTGCCGGATTAGTGGAGATAAATATTCGAATAGAGACAATAGTACACGTTAAGGTCGCCCTCTATTTACAATAATTGATCAAAAGTCAAATATTAATATTTTTTACAATTACGGTTCAAAAATACAACCTCACAGGTAAAACAGAAACGTCCAAATACAATTTTAAGTTCGTTTATAAATTTTATAATACTAACAAATAAATTATGTAAACCGTCTGCTCTTCATATCCTTCAAGGCACTTCAAAACCTAAAATGTTTATCCTACTACGTAATTGCCACATCCCTATTATGTGTTAGCACTGGTTTATTCGATCAAATATGAAGGTTGGTTGCGAGCGCACGTCGATTGCGTGCCTGTCTCGCAAGTGGGAGAGAGCGCGCGGTAGGAGAGTTGCGGTGGTCAGAAGCGGCGTTGCGCCGCGGCGCGGGGTCCCGTCGCCTTACGCGTTGGCTGCACGGACAGCGGCGCCACCAGAACCTCGCCGCCGCCCTCACCGCCGCTGCCGCCGCTTGCGCCCATCTCCTATTTAATTATAACGTTAAACTTTAACATTGTGGTAAGTTAACTAATCGATATTAAAAGAAATGTATACAACCGGTTCTAATGTCTTAAAACGAAAGTTTGGCTAGTATGTGTTGCCGGTAATGACTTACGGCTGTGAGATGTGGTCGTTTACGATGGGCCTTACAAGAGAAGGCGCAAGGTAACCTATTGGAAAGGGCTACGCTCGGAGCTTCGCTGCGAGATCGAACCAGAAAGAAGATCCGCAAAATAACGGCTACCGACGAAGCGCGAAGAATTGTTTGTCGGACGGCGTAGCTTGAGGGGGAGGCGTTTGCCTTGCGGTAGGCGTCTATCAACTGACATAATGATGACGTAACTCTTGGTACTACTAAATTATTTGTTTACATTTGTTATCAATGTTCATTGTTAACAATCATCATAATTTCAACCCTAGGACTTCCACCGCTGGACAAAGGCATCTCTCATGGATTTCCTATAGAACCTGAAGGAAGCGACGACCTTAACGGGACCGTTTGTACACTTTGTGGGTGGACGTAATACGTTGCGCTCGCCGGTCCGTGGCCTCCTTTACAGAACATTAAGGCCCCTCGGTTAGGATAAATCGGTGACTTTCGTTCGTCCACGGTTCTTCCATTCCTGATATGATCTCGTAGGGATATAGCATAGCCCACCCTATAACTCTGCGAGAGGCTGAGCATGCTAAAGCGACTCGAAGTGAGACTCTTAAGTATCAGTGCCGAAAATTATCATTCATAACAGACATTCGTCGTAGACCTTCGTTTTGTGGTGATTGCGGGATAGCAATATACTGCCGTAAATAATATACAGATCGCTTTATTAACACCGCGATTAAGCACCACGTCACGTAAGACGGGGCTGGATTATCGGTTCTCGTTTGTTAGTAGGTCAGTTTTTACTAATGGTATTTAATTTAGGGCATTAGTTGGATATCATCGGCACGCCCGGTAATCCGGCGTGGCTTTTAGCGTGTTTAATAATGGTAAATACTTTTTTTGTATCTTTCTTATAACAACTCAATATACCTAATTACTTCCATATAAAATAAATACAACTCTACCGTAGATTAGCTTGTATCCCCTCCGTTCTTCTATTCTTCTTTCTTCTCCGATGGATTCCAACTTTTACGCAGCTTAATTATCAATAAAAAAACATTAAATTCACAATGTTTTCCATTGCTAGGTAATAAGCAAAGTTTTAGAATAAATATAATACCAACGAGTACTAGACTCGTGTGTTACTATTAGTCCTTAAGAGGGCGCTTCAGTTGCAGCAGTAGACCAAAAATTATCGCGGACTTCAGCAAAACAAATATTAAACAACATGATCACTGCATGTTTTGTCTGGAGACGATAGATTAGTTACAGCTGTGAGTTTTTAAGCACTTACTACCTGAAATATATGAATGTCTTATCCATTCGTATGATTCCTTAGATCATTCATCATTGTTCTTTACATACCGTTTATGTTAAATACGAAAATATAGTTTAAATAAACTACCAGAACTTGTTTATATGTATCTAGATAACGAAAAAAAATTAAGATTTGTAATTTCGCTTTATACTATTTTTAAAAATAATATTTCTGCAACAAATAATGTATGGAAACAAAACTTTGAGTAGTCTACAAGTTATATATAAATGTATGGATTATCCACTTTAGTACTTCACGATGTCTCAGGAACCTTGACTAAGAAACTTGAAATTTAGTAGGAATATTGCTTTCGTCGAGTACAGATAAGGGTTTTAGGAAATTACTACTGCAAGGAGGCGTTCATTAAGTACGCGAAGCGAGCAGCGGACAGCTAGCTAGTATGCTATACGATGCGTGCAGTACTCACATTGATATTGTTGCAGCTGGCCAGCCTCATCTGAGCCAATTGCGACGCTGGTGTTAGATTAGATGTGGAACCGAACGGCGATATCATCGAAGACATCGCCCTCTTCAATTTTGACGGCGTCTTGTTAAACGACAGCGCGCGTCCGACCTACAAATGTATTCACAAACAAACCGATCAACTAATATATTATTGTACTAATATAACACAACCAAGACAAATAATACAACCACCGTGTGTTGATTATCGTGAAGGAATATTGCTAAATAATGCACATTTCTCCAAATTTATTACATCCTAGTTTTCACTTTATTGTATAGTAATATTGACATTTTTTTTCATTGACTTAAAAATTTAAGCAAACTTTTACTGTACCGTTTAATATAATGGAAATGAATCATCGATAATGGCTTTTAAAAATGATAATGGCTCTATTAATAATGGTTAAGTTAACCATACCATATACATATGTCGACTTGAAAGTAAATCGAGCCATGTAATAATAATTGATTGTCAATCTCTTCTAAATTATCGGATATTGTGACAAAATTGATGAAGCGAGGGGAAATTAAAATTAATAATAATTTATAACATAATTGTGTCATTCAATCATTTCATCGTCGATTTTCATTCCCACAATATTCCATATTCCCATTACCATAACCCATTCTTAGAATATGCAGTCATATTATGTTATTCATATTTCTTCTAATATTTTAACTTTTGCTTTATAACTACTACTTCGTTTAAACTCATTAAATTTTAATGTAACACCATTCTTTAACGGTGATATGAACGTTAATGTTCAGTTGCAACACTTCAAATAGAAAGAAATTAATCAAGAAAATGTTCACACATTAGTTGATTTTAATCACAAAATACACATGCAACAAAATTCAATCAACGTATTAATTCACAATTTCGAATGAGACAAGCGCGTGTAAAATATGGTTAATTAATTTTTAATAAATATACATCAATGAAACAGTTTTCGTGTATGGTGCAGTGATAATATTACAAATTAACAAACACATCAAGTATGGCACGCTCACAAACATTTTTATTTTAGTGAACAATAAATTATGAGAAGCAAAGCGTTAATATGATGAGTCTCTCGTCCAAATGTCCTTCCTCGTTATGTAAAAATAATGGATCACCCATTACAAATCCTACCCATAAGTGACAACAATATATTAATCATAGACAATATAGGTTTATGACAGCACAGCTTACAGTATGAATGTCATAAAATTTGTTAAGATGGTATGTTGAAACAAATAATGACTTGTTTAATATTACGCTGATTCCTGTGTCTAAATCCCGTTCCCACGGAGCCATAATTTGTAAATCGTATGTTCTGTATTAGCAGAAATGGAACGTTAATATAAAAATTGTAAATTAAAGTTGTATAATTATAGCGCTGAACAGACGACGGGAAGCAGCGTATTGCGTTTGTTTTAATGGCGGGAGCAGACACTGAGCTGGCGAGAGAAAGAGAGAGAGTGCGAGGTGCGCGTCAGACCTGTGCGAGTAAGTGAGCGCGCAATACCCATGTGTCTAGCAGCGCGGCGCCCGGCTCGGCGCGCAGCCAGCCGCCCAGCCCGGCCAGCGCCTCCAGCTGGAACAGACCGGCTCCGCTACACCCCCGCAATAACTTTCCAAACCCAGCACGCCACGCTTACTACTTGTACCAATTGCTACGTGTTCAACGCAAAAACTGTGCCAGTGCTTCTCGATACGACTTATCACAAATTTCTATTGATTGCGTTACGATATATAATTATGAATTCAAACACAACAAAACATCTTTATTCAAGTAGGCATTTACACGCACTTTTGAATCGTCCAATATTTTAACATTAAATCTACTGGCTCGGAATGCTGGTCTCTTGGGAAAAACCGGCCAGAAACTCAACAGTTGGTCTTTTTAAATTAAATATTAACAATGTTTCATATACATTATAATCTCAACCATGGAAATGGGTCTTCAAACAAATTAACATAATTTCCGCGCATCAATGTGAAACTAAGTTCAAAAACTTAAAAATTGATGTTTACGACACTGTGTTTTGTAAACCCAAAAACGTTTTTCTGAACTCTAATTTTTCGGCATCGTATACATTTACGTGTTGCTATTATTATCCAACAATGACAGCAGTTTAATTAAAGCATGGCTATAATGTTTAAATCATATTAATGAAAATCGTTTTCATGCCTTAGTTACATATCACATATAAAAAAATATTTATCAACCCACCTGAAAGGCGCATCTCACCATTTCTTAAGTATTGCTCTTACTTTAATTTGCTATACCAAACTTAAATATAATTTAGATACACGATTGCTCTAATTTTACGCAATTTGTTTGACTTCTTATTAACTTAGAATATTTTGGTCAAAACACTGACAGAACCACTTTTAGGCAATAAAACTTGTATTTTTCATATTCAGTTTAACAAAACGCATCAAACAAATTGTGGGGCTAAGTGATTACATCGTTCGTTATATTTATAATGCAAGCTAAGCTAAGCTGCATAACCATCATTTACATTATTCATGCTACATTTAAAATCCAAAATTACAGGAGTCTTTTTAAATGCAGAGCCTTAATCAGTGTAAATACTCTGTTTGCTCTAGGGGACTAGTTAACTTGTGTACCTTAATGCGAGTCCGCGCCGCGAACTTGGAGACCCTGGAGAGGGTACTAAGTGCGAGATCGCTCGTGTCGATGTCGAGCTGATGTGACTCCAGGCACGCCAAAAATTTGTCCTGCACAGATTCAAGCATACAATACATTGCTTGTTTAACAAATCCTATTACCATTTTCGCTTAAATTTGGGCAGTAATATAATCCTATTGACAATTTATCAGCTATCTACAGGGAATGCCTTGATTGTCATAAAACTTTCCTCCATCCACAAACTAAGCAGGCGAACTTATCAAGGACGTCGGGAGTCGCTGAATGCCGGACGGAAATTTATGGAGAGATCTAGGTCCAAACTGAAGGGATCCCGCACGCCGAACAAGTCCCATGGGAAATTTATGGAGAGATCTAGGTCCAAACTGAAGGTACAACGGCTGAAATAATGATAAATGCAAACTACGGCTATCATTTTTTAGATTTTGACTATAAATAATCAAAACGTATATGCATGTGTTTTGGTATAGTATATGTAGTTTATTTTGCCTAAATTTGTAGAACTATAATATTTCATTTTCTAATATGCTGGTGAACTTTGTGCTTAGCTATGTATTTACTGTTACATATATAGCAATTATACATACGGCATCAGCTTTGCAGACAGTGTTAGCCATTTGCCTGCAGAGCTGTCGTAGGAAATATGTCTTGTCGACAGTCTCGTCGGTGATCATGAATGAATATAATTTTTCTTTTAGTTCTTGATTACTCCTGCACATCAGCGCGAAAACGTTATGGCAATCTAAAAACAAATTGAAAGATTATTAGACTAGACTACTAAACTATATTTATTTTAAAACTTTCTATTACAGTATCCGGCGGTAAATACTGCACATAGACCTTGGTAAAGAGACAATCGACTAATTTCGGCTTTCAAAGGTCGATGTGCAATATATACTGTACTAAATTGTTAGCGCTGTATACTGTACTAAGTTTCACAGGCGCAAGAGACCTAGTATTGGTGCACAAGATGATGATTATAATGTTGCAGTAAACACAGCTTTGAATTTAACTATTGTTTACATTCTTAAAAGCATGATATTCATGCCTTTGTATGTTTATTCATTCTATTGTGTAGGACAGTTGATATTAAACCTAAAGGATCAAAAATATTAAAATATTCTGATAGCAATTAAAAATACATTTACCTTCTGCTTCTCTTATATCAACGACGCGCTTCACTGTACTTAGAGGCATTAGCGATATGTGCCTGTAGGGTTTGCTTGAACCTATTCTCATCGTACCTATCCCATTAGTGGGACTTTTACTATTAAAAGCCTAGAAAAAAGAAAAAATAGTTTTTGTAATAAAAAAATGATACATATTGTATCAAAATTTTATAATAGTAAACTCACTTTAGATCTCTTCTTGCATACTTCCATTGTATCAGTGAATAAAAATAGAACAAGGTGGTCTCCTCTGCCAGAAAGTTCTTTTGACAACTCTACGACCTCGCAACGTGATACAAATGACCGATGTGACGAGACTAGATGCGCCTAAAATAATAAAACGTATATATTGTTATATTATAACAATGAACATTTAGTATCAACGGTTTACATCTGTCAATTATTTACATTGATACATTAAAAATTAATCGGCAATTTTATAATAATAATCATCATTATGTTATCTGACAGACGCCTACCGTAAGGAACAGGCCGCGTCGATAGACGACCGCGATAATCGACACTGCGCTTCCCGCCTCCAGCGCCTTACCACGACCTTGCCTGTGTCATCGGCTTATCTAGTTAAGGGCTTATATTATACACTGTGTCAACCAGCTCGTGACCTACTCAAGAACCTATGGGCCGACATTGATAATAATGCAGCAAACCATTCACATTACACTTAGATTGTAGACACTATGATGGTGTTTCTACAGATGCTTTGTTCTAATATTGTACATTGCATAACTAACCGGGCACTGATCGATGTCATTATAGATATCAAACATCTGCAGCTGCCCCTCCGTTTTGCGCTTGTCCTCGTTGATATGTGACATAACCTCGCGCAGTCCGGCCAGAGCGGATACCAGCGCCGCATGGTCCGGGTTGTTCTTGTGCGTGTGTTTCAAAATGTCTAAGTACAGAAAGAACAATTAATGTATATTATTATTTTATCGTAATATACTATAAACATGCAATAAAAAAGCGGATTAATTTATAACAAAAAAATAAATAATTATATTACTATGCAACTAAATATGTGACATCAACCAACCCCACACATAACTAATTTAAAAAATTATTATAAGAAAACAAACAATTAGATAATAACTAGGAGTACCACACATAAAATTGTGATTTTTCTTTTGCACGAGGGACTTACCATCTAACAATAAACTTATACTAGGTAACCTCTGCACTGGTCTGATTAAGAGTTCTTGTAAACTTTGCCGGCCGCACTCTGGTCTTGTCTGGCATATTTTCAGGAATGCATGAAATCTGAAATTTTTATAGGATGTTACAAACTCCACCTATACTGTTACTAATGACAAAAGTAGAGTAAAAGTTAGTAACGTAAATTTTGATACAAAATTATATTTATCAAGTTATCCGAGTATTAATAGCAGTAAAGACAGGTTCAAGGCATACCTGGGGTTCTCACGATCACATTGCTGCAACATTTCCTTGGTGTTCTCGAAGAAATTGACAAAGGGAGGGTACGCTTTCACCATGTCAGGTGTATAACGCAGCACCAGCCGTCCTATGCTCACCTCTTCGCTCCAATGCGCCTGTGCATAATGTAGCTCTTCAAGCATTCGCCTGCAATCGAAAACTAATTACATACCTGGTCAGGTAATAATTTTAATACCAGCACTTTATATATTTATATTTACACAAAAGAGTACACTCAAAAACTCAATATTATCCTAAATATTGTCAAAATTGTGCCATCCTCAATTTAATATCAGCCACTTAAACTCCCTCCATTGTCAATAGTCGTAATGATAATCTTGTAAGGAAAAGCGTATTCAAAATTCAGAATACAACCCAGTTAAATTATTATTTACTCTCTGCCCCTGCAGAATTTTTACTTCAATAGAAGAAATATCGTAATGTAACATATTTCAGAGTGATCACACTTTTTAGATGTTGATTGGTAATAAGTGTAAAACCTGGCGCCGAATCTTCGAAATCGTAGTTTCTTCTTATTGACACAATGGCTAGTATAATAATTTACTGTTAAAACAAATTTTAGCAATATTGGTACATCTTGTACTTGTATGTATAACCTATTTCAAAAGTAGATATAAGGCTTTTTTTTAATGTTCTTATGCATATTAGTCAGATTTTGCTTCTAAAAGCTTTTTTAAAATAATTTGCATTACTTACTGGTGCAATTCATAAATAGGCGGTAAATTTCCGAAAATTATTTTAAGCTCAGTGTTATTGAGCAAAGAATGCATTTTTGCATTGCTAGCATCCTCCTCAGCCATTTCTTCTAGTGGTTGTTTGAACATCTATAAAAAAATATTTAAAAAGGGTATTTTAAAGTAAAAGTATTATCACAACAAAGGAGATGGCGTGTTTCTACTAAGTTACTTTGTAAATAACTATAAATTACAAAAGTCATTATTTTATTACATAATATATTCTCAGGTAGAACTTCAAGTAGGTAGTTTCATAAGATTTTGCATTGAAACCAAGTTCTACCATAGCTCTACCTGACATATACAAACATTTTGCAAAAAAGCAAATGTGTGATTTTTTTTTAACTTTTCATAAGGGTCAAAGTAAAAGAATATTGATTAATTACAACATCTAAATGAGACATTAATTGACGGAATAACAAGAGCTTTACTTTGTACAAACTACTGGTGTACTCTTTCAGTGTTAAATTAGTGTATGTCGAAACAAATACGTCTGCTACTGCAAGAACCTTTGGATCTATTTAGAACAAAGATGAAAAAAAGTGTTTTACTGTACTATAATAAGCCAGGGTAAATTGCTTCATATTTTATATTAGAAAAGTCATAACATTTTTTCAAAGTTCATTTACATTATTTATTATGGTATATGCCATTTGGTTCGATAACTTTTAGTTATATTGTAAGATAGCAAAAAGTCACCCCAGCATACACACAGTATTACCTTGTTGTCAATTAACTTAGGTTTTGTCAATTTTCCTGTAAGAACTTTTAAGAACGCGACTACATTTTTAGTACCATGAAGTCCATATAGGCAAATAATTATCATTTAAAGATTCAACTTACAGTAACTATAGTATGCAATATTCCCACATAATTTGACTCTGTTTGCAGTAACTCCATGAAAACTTGTTGCCTTGGAGACATAAGTTTTCGTACCACATTGTCCGGCACCTCAGACTCTGTAATGATCCAAGAAATTAGATAAAACAAAAGCTGATAATTAAAAAAAAGTCACCTTAGGATTTTGAAATATAATTATTTTCTTTTAAACATGATTTTTTATATTGAATTCAACTCTCCTATAGCATAAGCCGCTTAATGTTTAAATATTAAAATGCAATTATGTAATTTAATTAAGAATTATACATACACAAATGTGTGTGCGTTCACTTTTGAAGTGTTTTATCATCATCTTCATGTCAGCTGTTAGACGACCACTGCAAAGCAAAGGCGTCTCCCAAACATCACCACGTGGCCGGTTGGAAGTATTTTAAACGTTGGACAAATAAATCGCAACGGTATAAGTACCTTCAAGGAGTTGCTTGCCGTCGGGTGAGGGCGTGCAGTCGAGCAGGTTGCCGGACAAGCTGAGTAAGACGGCATCGCTGAGAGAAGAGCGGCGCTTGTGAAGCGCGGCGTCACCTCCCCTTAATTTTCGTTTACGAAGGCGCTGCAACTGCGACGGCGTGCCCGCACTCGCCTCTTCAGAGGCCGCGCAGGCGCCTGCACATGCGCACGCGCCGCCAACCGATGACCGCCGTGACACTTCCTCCAGGTACTAACAATAAATCACACTTATAATTTATTTTAAAGTGTCATTATGCAGGTTTCCCAAAAATCATCATAAAATCGAAACGAAGGCACTATCTGTCCCATAACAGAAAATTAATATAGAAAATGTGAGTCATATATTTAAAAAAATATATAAGTAATATATTGTAACATAAGCCTATGATCTAATATAAAGTGTAAATTTCTTTAAAAATCGGGCCAATGCACTAAGAATTCGTAAATATTTACTAAAGGTTACCCATGGTTACATACACGAAAATGAAAATAAAAATAAGGAAAATGCAGACTTGTAGACATAGTAACAGAACAACACAAGAGGCATAATCAATGATTTAAAAATATGTATTTTAAAATTTTTTTGCTGCCTGCGCTGTCACCCGATTACGGCTGGACGTTGATTTATGAAACATTCTACATACTATTGAAATTATAGAATTTATTTTATTACTAACTTTGATATACAGAATTAAGTGTCGATTAAGTAAACTAAGGCTAAATAAAAAATACTTACATCTTTGAATAGAAATTCCTTTTCATCCTGCGCTTCTTCGTTCTGTACAGAAGCCCAGAACCACTCAGCTTTGACCACGTGCACTCTTGGAGAACACTCTGGCGCCACTCCTGTGTTATGTACATCTACAACCTATAAAATTCACAAATTGTAGAAAATGCAATTTTCAATGAAAGCCTAATTACAATATGCAAAATTTTGCAGGCATTTATATCCCAGTCCTCTGTGCACATATAAGCACCTAAACAATATCAATATGCTATACAAGGCATGCAGAGAAGATAGTTCTGACAGAAACCCGGCGTTTGTAAGTTTTCTGTCCAATATAGTATAATATCTATGGCATGACAAGTTTAGTCTAAAATTTAGTAGAATTGAATTAAATGGTGTTAGTACCGGCAGCGATAGTCCATGGCATTGCGATATGGCGCGGGCGTCGCGGGTGGGGGGCGTCGAAGTGGGCGGCGGCTGGTCGCGAGCGGGCCGGGGCGCGGGGGACGGGGCGCAGGACAAGGACGAGGGGGGGATACAATTCGAGGACTGCGATCCACTCGCCTTCAGGTCCGCGCCGCCGCAAATGGAGTGGCGGTGCGTCCTGATCCACACCCTCTGTGGCGTTTTGAAGACCACAGAGTCGTCGCATTCATCATAATCAGCTGCGTCATTGTGCGGTGTTCTCATGTCCGTGCTATCGATCGTGTCCACTTGAACGGGCGATATGTCCAAATTCATTTCATCGAATTCTCGCTTAGGTGTAGAAATATTTTTAAGATCCGACGGAAGGTGGCATGGGTTGACTTCAACAGTATTGCGCTCTGCTCGTTTTTCATATTTCTTTTTTCTCTCACTTCTGAAGGAAGCAGTGAATGATTTAACGCTTCTTCGTAGTTTAGACGCAGATTTTACAGTTTTAGAACTACGTATCGAGGCGAATGAAATATCGAAAAACCCTGATTGTTTACTTATATTTAATGAGCAAACAGAAGCGTTATCATCCTCTCTGATTGGTGATGAAGTTGAAGCTAAAAATTCTCCAGCTGGATCGGTGGGTTTTACATTTTCGGGACTGACAGGTTCAACCATTAAATCTCCTACGGCTTTACACGTTGATTCTTTTTTCGTTTTCTTAAAAATAGTCGGTCTATTTTTAAATTTAAAAGAATCTTTGATCTTTAATCTTTTAATAGATTTCCAGTTACTTTCGTCACATTTTTCAGGTGAAATATTAGCATCAACTACACTAACTTGAAAATTAGATTCTGTCGAATTTCGACTTCTTTTTTTACCCGAAGATATGGTTGTAGTCGAGTGTTGAAATTCTTTACTGATCGTCGATGCGGGCACAAGAAAACTAGTCCCATCCTTGCAATCTAAGTCGCATAAACTTTTCGTTAAAGATGAGTGAAGAGATCCTGCTTCTGCAAGACATTCCACAAGATTGAAAACATTCATTGACTTATTTTTAAATACTTCTCTCTTACCCTTGCTATCCACTCTACTTCCGAGCAGAGCTTGGGAAGTATTTGGAGTGTATTTGTTTTCCTTGTCGCCTGTTTTATGTTGCCCTAAATCAATATTTTCTATTCTACTAATACTTTGGTTTCTGTCGCCACTCGTACATAAATCATCTATAAACGATTTTCCTATATAACTAACTCTCGAATTATCTGTTTCGTCTTTGCTTTGGTTACGTTTAATACTGTTTCTCGCACACTGTAAGCGTTGTTCTCTATCATCTTGGGAATAATTAGCGGTGGAATCGACATTGTTTTTGTTAGGGCTAATTCGGCGGCCCGACAGCCGCGCCGACAGCCTACGGTACAGTGAGCTCTTGGGTGTGTTTTGGGAGCGGTTAGAGGTATTCCGTGAAGGTTTCATGGATGTATTGGGACTATTCGCAGGAGGTGATAGGACAAGCGAACGACCGAAAGTCTCCCCATTGGCCATTACCTGAAACATGTGTGAAACACACCACGCAATGATGTAATGAAGCCATTCCAGTACAAACATGCAGAACGATATTATTACTATCGTGAGAGAAATAGTTAAACACTTATAAGCTTCTACCTAACAAATTATCAAATTGTATTCATGTAACATTTTACTACTTGTATTTTAGCGTCATGGATGAAATCATGGAAAATTGTGCATATGAAGTCTATTGCGTTAGTGGAAGTGACACAGAGAAGCAAATTAAATTATTAATCAGAGTTGCTCGCGGCAACTGGCGACATTACTAATATAGCTTTAAAACTTAAAAACATCTTTTAATCATTGTACCCAATTTCAAAATATAGTATCATTTTAAGCGAAATACTGAAACGTAACACCGAATGGTGACAGTTAGGTAACAGATAATGCGAGCTAAAGGTAGTGCAACGATAGTGGCGAAAGAGACAATGGGTCGACTTTAAGTCGTGCAGAATAGGTCGAGACAAAATGAAATGATAGAGCCTGGGAAAAGCGTAGCCAATGTTTTAGGGAAGCCCATTGTGTGTAGCAAGGTTAACGACAAATTTTACTAAAAACTGCAATTCGTGAAATGTAAAAACGTCTTGCTAACATATTTATAAAAATGTAAAAAATGCAACCTCGACATAATTACATCCATAAATCGCTACATAAACATTACACGGCATTGATGGTGTCGCTAAACAGTAAGCAATCGTTGGCAATTTAAACAAATACAACTAAAATAATAAGAAGGAAATGACAGACTACTATTGCATACCTCTTATGTCTACAAAGTAACTAAGAATTCAGTTTCCAAGGATATAACTACGTGCATGCTGATTTCATTACGCTAAAATTAGTTACTATTGTTCCATAGTGTTCAAAATGAAACGGCTGCATATTGAAACGCGCCGCGATAACACTTTGAGTAAACACTTTGGTTTGACAATCACAGTCAGTTTGTTATGAGTTCGCACCGACCAAGATCAATTTGCTGATGAGATTACGTAAGCCATTTGCATAAATTTAGGAATATTGCTTGTATGTAAATAAACCCAATACAATAAATGTCCTTACGCGGTGAAGACTTTTTACGTTTTGCCTATATTAATTCATTTTTAATATATGGCCCATATTTTTAGTGTACCGTGAAGTAAAACCTATATAGCATACATATATAAAGATATACCACAAAGTAATCATAAAATTATCGCAACTTCCGTTAGAGACAACGGTCTCGACTGCGTGGGCGGAAGCAATGTTGCATCAAAATTTACGTGTGCTCACGACAAACTTGTTAAAGAACTACGCGACAGTAAGGTGAAAGTATCACATGGCGACAATGGAATAATTGATTTGATTTACTCGTATATAAATTCTTATCAAAAAAAAAACACAAAACAAAAATATTACTGTAAACTCTATAGTGTTTTAAAGAAAATGCAAACTTTTAGCCGTTTTAAATGTTTCGTCCTATAAGTGCGTTATTAATATACATAGTACATAATGCTCGTAACAATACTTTTTAAAAGACGGTTTCTATATTCCGAAATAAAGTTTTACATATACAACTTGTTTTTTTTCCCAATAATATATACACTCTCGTGTAAAAGGATAACCCAAGGGTACGTAATCCAGGAAATATTTCCCAGTTACAGGTGTTGTGAGCTTTAGCTCATAGCCTTTTTGCTCATGTAAAACTCTCAGTTATAGATAACGCTAACAAAACATATAGCATCACAATCCAAAAAACTCTAAAGTTAAAATTGTCTAAGCTTTTATACCTTGACGAAATGATTTTTATAATTTCAGTAACTTACGATCAGCTCATTACATAGTCGCTAGCTTGTATTTGCCCGCGTTTGGTTTTGTATGTTTTTTTTTTTTAATTTCCGATGAATTTGTTCATATGTTATAAATTTTTAATTATGTTTTAATATATTAGATAAAATACTTTCTCTGAGTTCGCATAGGTGACAAAATAATAAAAAAATCATCTGTTGACTTATTTGTGTAGTAATGTGTAAAACTTCTCGCAAAAAATAATAAGTGTAGACGATTTGTGTGATGCGCATGGTGTGATCATCGTGTACTCACCACGTGCGTGCAGTCTACGTCGTCAAGAGAACAAGTGGCCCCGCCATTACTTTCGAGTACCTCCGCCATATGCTGCGTTTCATCTTCGGGGAAACCCACGAAGCACACCCGCACGCCATGAAACACCTTCAGTGTGTGGCCTTCCTATAAAACAAAAGTTTTAAATCTTAAAGTTATTTAGTATAGGTATCAGATGACCTAGACAAAATCTTTATCTACTGCTAAAAGGAAGACATGAAATAATCATAATATTACACAAAATTCAACAGAACTCCGAGAAGCAATCATTATTATATATCTTTTAATTTTTGACATTATTCATAGGATTAATATTCCTCGAATACTAAGGATTTTTCTTACTAAGGAGATTATACCTTTAGTTTTCCATTAATACTGAGATTATTTGGCTTATTTATTATACCAGCAATATATTGTATATATGCTTTAAAGTTCGAACGTACGAGTATAGACAATAGTTTACAACAATTCTGTTTAAAAATCATAACGATATTTCGATGGATTAGGTAAATACTATATGTTATTTTTAACTAACACAACATTGTTTTAAGCGTTTTATTAACGCGTTGCTATCGAACTTACTGCGAACGAAACAGTTTAGTAGTACAATAACGTTTTACACAAATTATTATATTATTAAAATTGGATAAAATTCATCAAACTCTTTATTTTTAAAGGTACAGTTCAGTTCAAGTTTTGATTATTACCAGATATTGAACTACGACTTACAAAATCATATATAAACTATCAGTGCAGTTTTAACAATAATTTAAATGACAATACTACTTACTCTACATATATCTCGTTTGGATCAATCGTTGCTAGTATATACACTCGTACGACCTGACCTAGGTTCAATACGAATTTTCTCGAGTGACAAACTAAGCCCGCTTCCACTCTCTGGGTCACCCGCACGAACCACGCTGGTATATCAAATGTGAACGAGAGCTACAGAGGGGGCCCTTTAGCTTAAGGTTTGCGAAGAAGTTAAGGCTAAGCGCTCTCTAAGCACTCGACCACGTCAAGCACGGTAAATAACAAATGAAAAAAAAATGTACAATTTATGCTACTCCTGTATGAATGGCGTATCTGAATCCATACGTTCCTCAAAATGTTCGTTATAACTCCGTGAGGTCAGCATCAACATGAAACCATGTGGAAGTGGCACGAGAGTATTAGGCATTGACAGAAGCCTGTTAAGATCACAGAAACGAACTTAAATGGAAATGCTAAAAAATAAAAGTGTAGCTATCACATGAGAATGCTTCGCATTGCTGGCCACTGCGACAACAAAACTTTTTATTTCATCATTTTTGAGCGTTTGATATCAAATCGAATGCCGATTTGAGTTCAGACGCCGTCAGTGACCTTCTCTCTGCCATTACGTTTGGAGAACAAATTCAGCACAGCTAAATAATAAAGAATTAATTGGGTGAAGTCGGAGCTCACAATGAAGGAGTCATCGGTAGCAAAGCAGGCGGGGTCGTCGCGACGCTCCCAGCACGCGTCGACCCAGGAGCGCTTCAACACCGGCACACCGAAGCCCATGCAATACCGGTACTTGTCGCCGGTGGCCGCGGCCGCGATCAGGTGCGTCACTTTACTCGACATGTCTTTACGTATCGAACCGCCCATATAATGGATCAGTGTTATCAGGTACGTCTGCGGGACATCACACAATAAGTTTCATAAAACAAAAACTCACCTTACCCTTATCTTAAATTCACGTAAAAATTTTATTATTATATGTTTATCGTATATACAGAAAAGTGCTGTACGGGCCTATTAATAACTTAAAAGCTAGTAATTGGTATTCTAACGGTTACTTTGCAATACATTTTTAATAACATATTATGTATGTGCCATAATATAAAATCTTATATGAAAAATAATGTGTCTGTCACACATGAGAAATACAAGAAATAAAATTAAAATATCGCCTAAATTTCGTCTACGGATATATAATAAAATTCCACGCGATCTCTTATGCCTCCCGTTTCTTAGCTATAAATCTAAAATTAAAAGTATTTTCTAAAATAAATCTTTATATCTCTTTAAAGCGTTCAAGAGGTTTTAGTTGATTGATATGAGAACAATTGGTTTGTTGGCCCATTTACTTGATTGATATTATATACATTATAATGAAAAAAAAAATTATTAAAATTAATTTGAAAGAGAACAACCTTTCTGGACGGCTCTTCTCAATAGATCAGCGCACACCGTGCCGGTAGCTCACTACTTATACTGTTACTACTTATATTGGTGCTAAATATTCTGGTTCGATCCTCGACTGGCATAAATCGTAAAGTAAAATATGATCGACAAAAATGACATGCATCCACAGCGCGCAGCAAGTTTTACAAAATGCAGCACTTAAACGTACATTATTCAAAGGAAACAAGGGACGTGTGAGTCAGTGCACTAATGGTTTTAATGCTAAAATCTATAAAACTTCACAAAATACCTATAGACTGTAACCAAAAACAATTTGTATTTATTAATATACAGTTATTAGGCCTCCCCAGAGATTTCCAAAATGATCGGTTGTAATTGGCCTATATTCAGCATCATCCGAGACCTTAACAACGACGTATGTCCACCTAAAGAGTGTTCGTTGTAAGCTTCGCCTGTGTCGATGATCTTCTCCTCGGCGGCAGGCCTATATGTCCAGCAGAGGACGTATAGCGTAATACACTTAATAATTAGTATTAATACGTAAGCTTTTTAATCCTATAACTTTTTTCCGGCTTCTTACCAGCTCATCTTTCTTTCGAAATCCCGAAAAACATATAACAGCACCGCGCATCGCCAACGAGTATAGTGGGCGTGCGTTAGCGGGCGGAGGCTCATCTTGGTCGGCCAGCTGCAGCACCGCCGTCGGACCCAGTACCCTGAACAAAAAAAATATCATAGAAACATATTGTTTAAAAACAAATTAACAATTAAAAAATATTTTTTTTCCTATGGTCAGATTCATCATGTCAGCAGACCGCAAGGCATAAGCCTCCCCCAATGATGGCCATGGTCGTACAATGCCCGCCTGCAGCGGCTTTCGTCGACCTAGACTTAGCTATTTCAGTGATTGTGATTGTAAGCTGTAACAAGTTAAAGTTGCAATATTTAATGTTTCTAAGTTAAACTCCCTTATGAATATTATTATTAAAAACTGTCTTGGAATGTAACACAGTGAACAAGTTTCATAGCAATAAATGAATAACTTTCTTAGTCTTCTTTTCCTGTTATCTGTCTTATGATGTCAAGGTAACCAGCGGCCTGGTACGTAGAAGAATTTATACATCGTCACTAAACCAATATTTTTAGCGAAAGGAGAGTTGTGTAAACTAATTTTTTATATGGTTTTTGAAAACATTGCTATGTCAGTTGCCCAAATTAAAAGAGTGAATCCGAGGCTGCAAATAATAAACAACCGTATTCCCTGTTATGTGTTGTGAAAATGTAGCGAAAAATGTTTGAATGATCCTCCTTTGAGCGATAGACAGCCGCGTTGTACGTGACGCATGAGGTTCCCCTCCCGACGCCGACGTGACGTCACAGGATACAGCATACACGAACATCGTGGGCACAATTCGATAGAAATAGTTCTGACGAATTACATTCAAATTCCACCGAAAACAAGCGTTTTCAGAAATTAAATTGGGAACACACCGGGTGACAAAACTAATTCTATTAAATAGTTGGACCGCGAATGTCATAAATAATACAAAAAATTTAACAAGTTTTGAATTGTTATTTGAGATATAGTTCGATTACGCATGGTTTGTATTTGCAATGATTTTTATGAAGCTAAACATTGCACAATCTGCTGAATATGACCAATTACCTAAAAACGTCTGTCGTTTGGCCTAGGTTTCTTCTAAGTACACAAAATTAATTACCCTGTCGCATGCATCAATATAGTTTTATTTTAACTATGAATATACACTTCAAAAAAAAAAAATATGGATACAAACAAGAATACATTTATTCACACACAAAGTAAAGCACACAAGCTTACCTAACGGATAACACTGTTTTTAAAACGCTATATAGAATGATTTTCGTAAAGTATGTCCAACATCAAAAATGTTAGACAATTCATTTATGGTGCACTGATTTTTATGGGCCACAATAATTCATTATACATTATGAAAAGATTAACCACGAGGAAACACAAAAAATGCAAAACTGCAATACCCAACACCAACCCTTTTGCGTTAAAAGATTAATTCAGTATCAATATTACTTTTTACATTATTGTATTATGTATTTTTATATAATACATTGATATATACTGTATAAAAAGTATTAAACAATGTTTAATAAAAATATCGTTTTTTTTTTCATAAAAATAATAATAAAAAAAGAAATGGACAGAAACTAATTACATCAATAACTAATTAAATTTAAATATTAATTGAACATGCATATAATTGTCAGGATGTAAACATAAACAGACTAACAACCCTTCTGAAATATTATATTTAACTAATCAACTTGTTTTTATTACGCGATGTCCTTCACAATACTTGCTCTTATTTGCTATAAAATTTTATTGCAAGTACACTTACTATTATATCATAACATTTAACATGTAAACCTTGTGTAACACTTCAGTGTTATGGAAGGGATCATATGATAAATACATTTTGTGTTCTTCCCATAAGTCGACATGTAAGGTAGTAATATTGAATGGTCATGGTCATTTTTTGGACATCATTCGGCTTTTTTCTTCTGCAAATAAACTATAAAATATTGTACGAATAGCTAAGATTAAGCTTTAATGCACTTTGACTAGTGCGACGAAACTACAAGGCCCGTTACAACCTACTATGACAATTAAATACGTCGATATTTGCAACGCAAAACCTGTACCGTACCCGAATACTAAAAGTACAATTTAATTAATATTACGAAATGAAAAGATTAAAAACACAATCATAAGCTGCATGTACGATTTCTAATGGGTTTAAATTATAATCTACGATATGTTGCGTGTGAATGGATCATGAACACGAAGTAAAAATTGACCATTTAGAAAAATGCTTCCTTTACGAAATTATAACCGACTGACCGGATATCGACGCTTGCTCATTTCATTGTTACCTTTTCTGTTAACGATTTATCTGCAATATCAATGTTCGTATTTCACGTTTCATTAATTTAGACTATATGTCTAAATTAAAATGGTTTGAATGCTAAAAATATTTAATTAGTAAAACGAATTGGTTACAATTAACATTAAAGAGGATTTGAGTGTTTACTGAATGCATTTTGCTGACGCTGAATCTAATTTTTGATCTGAACTGATCAGTTCTTGTGGAACTTCCTCTTCCTCCGGAGTCTGCGGAAGCCGTGTGGGTCCCATAGCACTAGGCACTAGTCCGACTTATGCTACACTCACTAATGATGCACTTAATCCACATATTACAAAAATGTGTCATTGAATACATTCTAACATTTAGCACTGTCAATACTAGCATAAATCCATTTCAATTTGATACGAAATCATAATAGTGTTCTTCATAAGTAGAGGAAACAAAGGCGCAGGCGGCGTTCGCGCTATGCGTTCCACGTTAGATTGAAAAACAGTCGCGAGGAATTTAAGGCCGAAAATAGCGAGGAGCGTCGTTCCCGCGCCGTCCCACACGCACTCGCACCTTTATTTACATCATTCCGTGAAACACAGTCACCGAGAGCACGACCTTTTCACGAATGAACGAACGTCTGAAAACAATCCCGACTTACCTTTAGGGTAAACGTTTCATTGCTTATCCAAAGGTCGCTTTACTTTCAACGACATTCATTTATTTGGCAGAATGCAATAAAAATACTGAATAAGCTAATTCCTCCCATTAACCATAAACGCGTTGCCTGAGTCTAAATTTGCTATGATTTAGTTGTAGCAAACAAACTAAGCAGATTCTTTAAATTCTTCATCCATAAGTTTATAACTTTACAATAAAATACGACATAACAGTTTAAAGAACAACGGACAGGACACTTTAGCCGTTCATTATATAAATTCAACATAACGTTTAAACTTGTTATGTCATTACATTACGGTTAATACTACAGTTCCAATGTTTTAGTTTTGGGTGTTTTATTTCATAGTTTTTTTTATTGGTGTTCCATTTGCATTGACAGAGAAAGTCAATTGCGATCAATATACTTTACAGCTAGTGTTAATTAGCGCGGTCGGCTCAATGGCTGAGTTTAGAGGCGGTCGGGAACGTTGTTTATAGAAGCCATAAATCTCCGGTAAGCCGGGCATCGGCTAGCAGCATCACTATAAACATCCCGCGTCTCACTCGTCCCCGAATTCTTCAAACAACCGATTTCGTCGCGACGAGCTTGTTTCTTTCCCGTGTAACTAGCTCACGTTATAATTTTGGATGTATTTAGTGACTTACATTTCTATTGTGATATATCGATACTTATATAAATGACTTGCTGCAGAATCGATCGTGGGATAGGACTAATCTCACGAACGATATTGTCAGATACCCCCCCAAAAAAGTCCATGGGAGTAAGATCCGGTGACCTGGGTGGCTAGGGGTGGGTAATTACCAAAACGATTTGTCAATTTTTAAGGGAAGAAATTACAAATAAGCGCTATTTCTGAAAGCAGCGATGGTTTCTCTAGCCGCGTGCGGTGTGGCACCATCTTGTTCAAACCAGGTATGCGAACTAAAGGCAGGATTCTCTTAGTAATGGCATGTACATGCAATAATTGTCCAATATTTGCCGATAAGAAACAAAGGTTTGTTATTGGTAACCCTAATCGATTATTAATATGGACCGACAATTCCCTCGATAAAGAAAGATAAAGCGCACCATACCGTCACTTCGGGACGAGTTCCACATTTTCGTTAATCTCTAACGTTCGGCTAGGTCCCGGCCACGAATTTATTTTTTATTGTACCCGTTGTTCGGAACCACTACACCTACGAACGAACCAGATCTTCACTTGGAGCATTACGTAAGTGTCGAATATTGTACCGAGAACAAAACTGACGTCGCGCAATTGTACACGAAGCATTGGCCTTAGATTTCGGACGCGCGTTGTCCTTCTTCGCATTGTTCCTATGCGACATCGTGAGTAAAAAACCTGCATCAATAACGAAAGTATTGCTGCCCTTTCCCCGCTCCCCCGCCTGATGGCTACGGAAAATTTTCGGTCCCTTATGGTTCCGAGTGCCTATGTTAAAGTTAAGTTGATACGAGCGTGCAAAGGATTTTTCCATTAAGAACTATGTTCCTCCTTGTAACATAAAAGAATGACAAGACAAATGACATCAAATTTGATCCACAATATTAGTAAATATTTTGTAAGCAACTGTGTTTAATAAAGTAATTAAACAAAAATAGTAAAAAAATCTTAATATAGCGAAGGATTTATTAAGTGATAATTAAGCTTAGGAATTAATTGCTCAATCTATACCTGTATTAAGGATGACCATTACAAATTCTGTCAGAATTTGTTATGATCTAGATACCTTAAATCAGGGTGCGCTCGGACCTCTCCGTAGCTTTGAGATGAAGGATGCCAATAAAGGAAAGTTCAATCCGATTATAGGTTTTGTCGAATTGGGTTTTTCAGACATTCAGTACATAAGTGGTCATTATAAATGATCCTATGTTAATAATAATATGAATAAATTAATGTTTCTTCTTAGCCGTTGGTTTAAAAAAAAACTGACCTGTACTTTGCCCTGTGGGCGGCGTCGAAGAGCTCTCCTTCGAAGGGCGCAGTGACGAGGTAAGAAGGCGGGGCGGGCGGCGACTGCGGCGGCGGAAGGGCTTCGCCCGCGCGCACCGCCTCCACCGTGCCCAGCCGCTCGCACGCTGCGCGCACACGCTCGCACTCCAGACAAGCTTCACTTACATATATCAACGGGCTGGACGAGCCTGCAAAATTATTTGTTTATTTTAGTTGAAAGGTCTTTTACCAGCGCGTGTCGCCAGTGACCATATTTCTGAATCTTGATCTTTTACGATGGGCCCTATCAGAAGGCTCAAGATCACCGTCCAAATTTAATAACAACTGTGAATTTCCACAAATCCTTCATCGTCAGATATAATTGTTGTGTGCGAATCATGAATTGGATCTTCTTATGAAACCCGCGACATTATTTTCGAACATTGAAATAAATAAGTTGAATATGTAACGAGAAAAAGAATCCTTGATGTTATTCAATCAGTCTTAATTTTCTTAATTTAGGTTTATTTTCTTAGGTTTTCGACGTTTCGAATACTTTGCAGGTCAGGACATTTAACAATATAATTCAATGTAAAATTCTATAAAAATGTAAACAAAACTGACGAAAGGTAAACTTAATAAAGTCGTCTGTATTCAATATGCAAAGAAGGCTACACGGCGTTTGTCATAAGGAAGTCATGACATGTAAACACGACTTCGCTCGTTACGATAATTCGCGTTGAAATAAAGCAGGCAGGCATGCATTCAGTTCTTTCTTTGATCCTGTTGAATTCGCTGAGGATTTGAAGTTAGTAAACAGTAATGTTTAAAAGAATTTCGGTATAAATTTCTTTATTTTCAATTTGTAATTTAAACATATTTTCATAACAGTTTTCAATTTCCGAATTATTTTTATAAAAATACAATCAGTTTCCGCTGAACAGTTCCAAATTCAAACAAATTACTTGAGGGGTTAGGATACTCACCGATTTTTAAATTAAAACGTCAATATTCCATTCAACATATATTCTCAATGTTTAGCTGTGTTACCCCTCATAAATGTATTTAATAAATCAATGCAGAATAAAACCGGTGCCAAGTTTAACAACGTAGAGCAATCGTTCAGAGATCTCTTTATAGCATATTAATTAAAAGCTAAAACTTTTGGTTTCCTATTGTTATTGTTATACTTTAACATTAATTAGTTTTAAGAAGATTTGAAACCAACATTTAACCGTACCGCTGTACCGCGCATTTAGGTAGTCAGTTAAATGTAAGGCGCCCTATATACTGATAATTAATGCTTTAAAGTATAAAAGCTTTAAAATGATTGAATGTATAGCTCATTTTTAATCACGTAGAGAAAGTGATCGCTCGAAAATATGTTACAATACGACAAGTAAAGAGTAGATGGTTAACAATAATTATTTTAATATGTCTAAATCCGAATTTTTAAACTGCTTTTTCCTATTATATAGGGAGTACTGTATATTAATTGACAGCAGATGAACTATGCCTTCAAGCCTTTCAAGCAATTATACCGATACACAATGAAACTATTTTTAAGTAATATTGAAATATAATATTTGTGTTGTTTTGTTTATATCGTATATTATTCTAATATATTTCTATATATTATTCTAGTACTCAAACATGACAAGGAGATCGACAAATAAAATGCAGCCGTTCTTCTGGTGAAATAGTGTAAAGGTTCTAGACAATTACTAATGCTTTACGATTACAATATTAGAAAGCCGTTAAAACTATAGATGAATATTTATTCAAATAAAAATTATGACGTTCCAATTTCATATACGTGCAGTGATTGACAATTTTTTTGAAATTTGTTAATTTATAACTAATTCTAAATTTTTTACAATAACTTAATATTTTTTACTAAACATTGCAATATTTTTGCCTTCGTATCCTTTTATTATTTGTAGATATTTTATCACTTGTTCACTACTCAATGCTTTGTACAATCGTTCTAACTGCGAATGCATAACTAAGTATCAAGAGACTACTTGCCAAAATACTCATTACTACCAAAATGGAATTTCCGCAGGTTTAAGATTGCAGGGCGCAGAGTGCGACTAGCGTAATGTCTCTTTCAAAGTAGCAAAACTCGAGACATACGGGGGGAGTTTCAGGTCGGGCCGCTTACTACTATTTTACTGGATTAGGAGGCCGCCAAGGTCGTAGATGGCTTCAGTGAACGCTCCACATGGAGTGACGAAGCTCAAAGGCCCTCACTTGTTGATAATACCCGCTTAGCATTCTGACACAAGGCGGCCCAAGAGGGCCGAACGTCGGCTTGGCCAGTTGCTATTTCCTAGCTAAGATCTCTTCTAATACTTCGGAAAGCGTTAGCACTGGAATAAGTGACGAAAGAAATTCCAGCAACGTTTCTATCTAGTATAGTCTTAGTAAAAGTAATAAATTGATGCCCGTTAAAGGAACTGGACGATTGTTGGCAGTTCCGTGTCTATATGCATGTACAAAGCTTGTATACGAGTTTACTATGCTAAACTTTATTGCATACTTGTATTTAGAAGACTAATGAGCCGATAAGACGTGGGATCAATTCTGGAGAGCTTCTTGCCCTATGACTTTCGTACTCTTCCATTATTTGGAGAAGAAATTAGTTATGTTATAGGGGCTTTGCGCTGGTTCGGATTGGCGGGTAGGACGCTGGGAGAGCATTACTCCTCCGGGCTAACTCATTTTTCGTCCAGCAAGGTCAAATCGGATTATTTGGGCGCGAGAGAAGTGGCATGGTTGAGCATGCCTCTCCTTTGAGGGATTTGGGTATCTTATAGCGCTCTCTAGCTTGACGTTGGAGGTGACGCATGTACCTCGGTTGGGAAACGATCATGGGCGCGCATAGTGTTCGCACGTGATGGATTCGGCATTGACGTCGGTTGGAATGGACATTTCGTGAAGAGATTTTTCAGACTTTGTGCCAATTAAAATGGATTTTAGTCGCTGTGATATCTGGGGTAACGGCGCCCAGCCGAAGTATGATTGACGGTGGTTAGAGTGAAGCTCGTGAATCACCGAAGCATCATTAATCGCGCGTGTTATACCGTTAACGATCACTATGTCAAATATATTTGGCGAAAGCACTTTGACACTAAGATAGCGCGTGGATTCTGTGGGTCTGATGACCTCAAAGTTTAATTGATTTGTGAGGGCATCTAGCGCTCTCCGTCGATCGTTGATGAAGTATGAGGCCACTCTAACGTTATACTCATTGGCCAATATGGATCTAGTTATTTTAACAGGTAGTACACGATGTACTAGACCATTTTTTATTTATTTTTTACTTGTAAGCGAATTGTCTGTCTGGGTCTCTTAGCCATTTCGCTATCATATCAAAATATATGTAGTCATAATTCCAACTTCACGCTTTTAATATGAATACGAGAGTACTTAAAGCAGGAGTAATTGTTTTAGTTCTAGTTTAGTAGTTTTAGCAGTCCTGACTTGGTTATACATTTATACATTACTTCTTTAACAATTCTGAAGAGACCGAAACTTCAAAATCGTAAGGTGCAAGGTAAGTGGCTGAAGATGTGTGTACTTGCGTTATTACTTCTTTCTGTTAAATAATTCCGGTGGTTCCAAACTTCTTGCTTTAAGCTTATCGATCCTTGGAAGTAAAAATTTGAGTCGATGGTTTAGCCCGGCGGTAAAAGCTCATAATAAACAATGCCTTTGTAATCCCTTCATACACACAGCATCCTAATTGCGAGCCTGACCTAGCCAACGTCTGTATAGACTAACCAATGTTCCATCAAAAGCTTTTTCGCACGTTCTTATCAGTCATCAATCTCTTCAAAAACGTTTCGATCTCATTACGTTTAAATAAAGTATCGTTAATGAGTGTAGGGTTCATAAGTTTTGTTTCAATGACCTTGTGTCATACCCAAATATCAAGCTTTTTACTATACCTGCCTTTTACAAATTAAAATTTCATGAAGTGGAAGGAAGACAAATATTACGAGGGTGGATTGAAAAGTACTCGGCCTAACCAAGAAAATAAACACATACTAAATCAGTTATATTTTTATTTTTCTACATAATCACCATCAAGTTCAATACACTTTTGCCACCTCCCCTTCCAAGCAGTTAGACCGTTGAAAAAAAATGATTCTTCCTTAGAGTCAAAATATGCGTCTACAGCTGCTTTGACCTCGTCGTTTGTCGAAAATCTTTGACCTCCCAAGTACTTTTTTAGGTTAGGGAACAGAAATAAGTCTGATGGTGCCAGATCAGGTGAATACGGCGGATGCGGTAACAGTTCAAAGCCACAGTTGTGAATTTCAGCCATTGACTGTACTGACGTGTGAACACGGGCGTTATCTTGATGAAACAGGACTTTTCTTCTGAGCATTCCTCGACGTTTTTCTTTTATTTCCTCTCGTAAACGACGTAGTAAGGTGCAGTAGTAATCAGAGTTTATAGTCTGACCCCTTTCAAGATAATAAATCATAATCACACCTTTCGAGTCCCAGAATACTGAAGCCATCACCTTATTGGCCGACAAATTCGACTTAGCCTTTTTAGGGGGTAGTGAATCAGGTCTTCTCCACTGTTTTGATTGTTGTTTTGTTTTCGGTGTACAGTAATGAACCCATGTTTCGTCCATAGTAACAAAACGATTCAAAAAATCATCTGCATCGGCTTCAAATAACTCCAACAGTCGCGTGAAATAGTCAATCGCGTCCTTTTTTGTTCAACTGAAAACAGTCGCGGAACCCACCTCGCAGACACCTTGTGGAAATCCAACTCGTTGACAATGATGTTTTGAGTTCGTTCATAAGAGATGCCTATAATCTCGGCTATCTCTCTAATTTTTAATCTGCGGTCTCCCATTATTAAATCAAGTACTTTTTTAATATTTTCGTCAGTAGTTGACGTCGAACCCCTTCCAGAGCGGGGTTCATCTTTCACACTCTCTCTACCACGCTTAAATTCTGCTATCCATTTTTTGACGGATGAATATGACAGAGCATAATCGCCTAATGTACTGACCATGTCATCATGGATGGCTTTTGATGATAGCCCCTTCTTATGGAGGTACTTAATGACGGCACGCTACTCGATTTGCTCCATTCGCGGAAATTATGTCCGATTACTTTGTTAATAAATTTATAAAATCACAACTAATTATCGCACACGTTTCGAACTTCACACAATGAACTAGTCTGAACTGAACTAAATAATGTGCGTAGATTTGATTTTTAGAATTGAATGGATCTGTGTTAGGCCGAGTACTTTTCAATCCACCCTCGTACGAGTGTCGAACAATACACCTTCGGGATTTAAATGCAATAATAAAGGTAATATAAGAGAAATTATTTAAAAAAATGCAGTTATTATTAACGTCATTTACACAAGTAATGTTATAGCGTTAATAGTTCAATGCCGCAGCCATTGAGTCATATTCGTGACACACAGGGAACACCCGCCACTCTTGGCACCTGCGGGCAACTTCATTCATGTTCCTATAATCACCGTATCGCTTACAATTCAAATATGCACTTATAAATTTTATTTACCAGTCTAACTCTAAAATTATTTTGCTATGGTAAATTTATGTCGACGAACATATTGCCGATAAAATTGAAATTCGCGAAAAGAATTATAATTTTTCTAGAATTTTCACACACGTAAGTATTTATGTGCAACGCAATAGCGTGACTTCATGTACGTTTTAGCGATTAAATTTTACAAAATTAAGGTAATTTTCTATAATTTCCTCTCGTCAAACTAATGCAACCATACATGTTTATTTAAATACTCAGTATCCTTCAAAACTTATCAATTTAATTGCTCTAAATAATAGCGTAATAAATCCTTACATATAGAAAACCTTACCTGAGTTTATAACATTAATAAGTAATTACAAAAATCATAATTGACATATCGGTACCGAAAATTGTTTTTAGAAGAAATTTGAAATAATGATTCAATCATACTAAGAATCGTTCAAAATAATAATAACGAAATCATTCTATTATAGTAGAAACGTAACCCTAAACCTCTGCGAAAAATCGAAAATCGCAAAAATTCTTGTTTTACTTGACACTGTTACAATCAATGCCTCTGTATCCGTCCATTGTACAAGCCCGTTATTTTAGCAGAAATTAAAAATAAAAGTGACGAATGTTTTCACTTCTTACTCTTATGTTAGTATACGGCGCTGCAAAATCGCATGGCTCCGTGTAAGGTAACATAAATATAAGAAATAATTCTTTCTCTGTTAAAAAAATCATGAAACATTAAACAATTTGGTTAACTGTAGAGCTTCGAAAACTATTACCGCTAATCATTAATACAAATCACTCAAATTGTCTAGTGAAAGTAACACACCTAAAAACTATTGACAACCAGCAACAAGTCACACTGACCATGCATATTTTTATTAAAACACACTATTTGATCTCTTTGATTTGAAGTTATAAATGTTAGACGTTTTTTGTTTAATTACATAATTAACATTTATAAAAATAATATGTGGGTCGGTTAATCGCAATCGCAACAGGGGTGAAAGTATGAAAATATTTACAAAATGTTGGAGAATGTCATGGTAAACAATTTGGATGCTTTCAATGATAGCGGCCCGCCGTGCGTTTGCAGCGCTTCCGCACGGCGTATCAGCACGGTATTAATTATAGTCGCGAACATTAGCTGCGTATAATAATTGCTACACTTGAAGCCACCCAAGACTCCAGGCTGATGGCAGGCGATAGTGGCGCACACGCTAGATAAATGCATTCGCACTCACATCCTCCGCCAAGGTATAATCGCAGTTGTTCTACCAACGCTAGCATGGCTGGCATGCGTGCTGCGAATCACGCATTACACCATCTGGAAAAGCTATATCTATCAAGACTACGTAACAAATAAACAAAGACAATCATGTGTAGCAGAATATTTCTTCATTCATCATCATTTCGTCAATGACCTCTCTAGATAAACGTTCATGTTTAGTCGTTACTTTATGACACGTGTTTCATGCGCAAAATATAATGCTATTTAAATTTTAAAAAATAATAACAATAATCTAAGACAAAGAACGAAAGAACAAGAAAACTATCTACTATTTTAAGTTTTTTTTTACTGAATATACTAAACAAATTTTAACAGACTACTTTATTTTAACTGCACATTACTAAGTTAAACGGTGATTATCGTTGTACGTAGGTGACACTTAAAGGTTTTTTGAACTTGCCAATTTAAAAATAACATATGAAGATATGTGTATAATATTCGTAAAAAGAATCATGAATTGTACCGAAGCACGAAAAGGCCGTCACATTAACTGGTGCCATGATATGATGTTGACGGCTATTTGCCTACGGTGCTTCAAACGTTGAAATATAATATTGTCACAGATATCTAAACTAAGATCCGTAGTCATGATTCTGAATCCAAAAAGCAATCTTTACAGGTTTTTTTTTTACAAAACAACATCCACTATGTTTTCTTAAAAAGACTTCATAATAGATAAAACGAAGGAAAAAAAGACGATAGCTTCGTTCATTAGTCGACAAGGCAATGCAATAATTATTCTCAAAAACAAGAAAGTAGTAATAGCAGTGTGCACTAGCATTTGTTTGCCGGTGGTTTTGGAAGGTTCAAAAAGAACATCCACACGGCAGTGTACTCCTTCATCAGGACAACGCACCAGCGTACCCAACTGGAGCAGTAACCAAGTTTTTGACAATGGCAGACGTGGATTGTTGGGCTTTCCTACTTATCTACCCATCGAAAGAAACGAACAAAATTGTATTCGCTTACAAGAACATTAAATTTTGATAAATTGGATAGAAATTTTTACACTGTCTCAATCTAGTAATTAATTATGCAAATGTTTTACTATAGTTATATATACCAATTTTCATTCAGTAGCTTCGGTAACATGCAATTTTTAATGTTCAAATTCTGACGCACAGTGACATTGGTTTTTCAAAAGATTAACATCTTCACGAATTGTAGACAATAACAAAAAAAACTTCTTGTTTAACAAATCACACTGGGTTTTTACAAATTAATGTTCAAATGCTGATTTTAAGTTGTAAATGTTCAAACATTGCAATATCAACAATATTAATAAGGTGAATTCTTTACGGATACATTATGATGACATTAAAAGGTTACGTTTGGAAAAAGAAAAGTTAGTAAAATTTTACTTTGAGCTACTTTTAATTTGTTTTTCTTTCTTACAAAATGAATCTAATGAAAAAAATTGAAAATTGAATTACGTACATTGAAAACTATTAAAAAAAGCAACGCATCCTAAATTTTGTGTCGTTTATGGACCTAATGCACTGTCAAAAAGATAAAGATAAATTTGGTTTAAATATTTTTAATTTAGGTATTTTTGGTGTCAAATTTTGGATTAGAGAGTGTGCTGGTCAAGCCTAAACCCAGATTTCAATCACAGATAGTCTCAAATGTGCGGCCTAGCGTTATCTCGCATTAAAGAAAAATTTCCCTTGATTAAACAGGCAAAAGGCATTACAAATGACTCTGCAATGTCGCTAAGCATCCTACCGTCTTTACACTTTGATCTTGTCGTTATCTATTGAATTCTGATTATCAGTAAAGAGTACATTTCAAGCACTAGCGACATAATCTTGTACGAACGAGTAATTTTAACCGAGCTACTATGTGATCTATAACCTGTAATGAGGCTGGCCAAGGACGTGGCCCTGAAGAGTAAAAGACGACCGGAATACGAGGAATGCCCCATCTCATTCGTCAAGCGTCAGCATAGGCTGGGAACGTTTGACGAATGGAATAGGAGGTACATGGAAGGAACGACGGCACCGATTACGCGAAAGTTTTTTCCGGATGCCGTCGCGGTTTATCGCGCGCTCCACAGCATGGAGGTGGACACGGTCTTGGTCCAGCTCTTTCAAGTAATAAACGACGAAGACTATATTATATTTATAGTATATAACTTTGGAAAATAAAGAAAAAAAATGGGTATGTTCAGAGAAAAAATACTTCGATAGGAAACATGAAGAAATTTTGTAACTTTATTGAAAAACATCTCTCTCCATGATAAATCTTAACAATATTCAAGGAAATTTAGAGATTCCTAAGGAGATGGGAATCTGGTAATGCAGGTGCGGAACTATGAAGTGGATGCATTAACACGTCTAAAACCAAGCAAACATTATTTTCCGTGTGGCTGTAGCCGGATGTAGCCACACTACCCACGTTATAATGGCAAACTAAACAAGTAGGTGATTAACAACAGCACTTTTCTTCTATATTATTTGCTTAAACCACACCAGCTGATGGTATAAGTAATCCGGGTCGATGGTTTTTCCTAGAAGTTTTTTAGTTGGAAAGGTTCAATTTGCTTCAGGCCTCGTTGGCAAGCTCGGTCTGTCGAAGAGCCACAGAGAAAGCTATGCTCGGGATTTCTACGAGATCGAATCAGGAATGAGGAGATCCTTATTTCGAACAAAAGTAACTGACATAGTGCAGCAGATTGTCAAGTGGAAGTAGGCCACAAAGGGCGCAGAACAGACACCACATAGCCGTCGGAGTCGTCAGGCCTTAGTAGACATAGACTACAGACACATAAGCGCAACGTAAAACGTTCACCCACAAAGTGGACAGATTGAATGGCGTGCACTTTCAACCGTTCTTATAGGCAACCTAAGGCAGAAGCTTATATGTAATAGGCTCGTAATGAGCGACACCTATCTAATCCCGTCATACATACAGCGTTATCTATTTCGAGTTCGTTTGGGTTATTGGCGTGCGGATATTTCTGAAAAATTTAATTACAACAATATAATTATGTTTCAACAGAGAATCATGAACGAGCATAAATCATTGTTTCATCATGTTTATTTCTGTGAGCATGCAAGAATCGATCATTTCGATTAAAATTGTTTAATAGGAAACGATTAGCTCTTCAACCATGTCTTACCTTCTAAGCCTATTCTATTCGACTTTTTAGTATCACTATATATTAACTCTTTGTTGTTTACTAATTTAATCGGATTACAAAATAGAAGAAAAACGGTTTTAACGCCTCTTTTTCCAATGGTTATTTTTTTAATTAGAATTTAGTTGATATGAACCACACATCTTCATATCACATCGGAGTCCCCAGTTAGGTAACCAGGAGAAGTTCGCAATATTTTCGCTAGCGTTACGTTTCAATGCGTTTTTTTTTTTGGCTTTTCAATGGCGTTAAATAAATGCAACCATAGTATGAAAACCAGCCAAAAATAAACAGTGCAATCAAACAAATTTCAAAGCATTTTGCTTATGAAATACAAAAAAGACGGCGTTTCATTTCCTTTAGCACATTGAACATTTTAATTACAAAAGCGGCAGAATTCTCTCCCATCCCCTAGGAAATTAATATAACCTCAATAACTTGCTTTGTCATTATAGTGTCTTTTATATGAATTATATATACGGTACTTAATTGTTTAAATGGTATCTCAAATGCAGTTGCCACAAAGAATCCATTCAAAAAAAAGTTATTAAAATACATGAGTTTAATAAAGATTTATTTTAATTTTAGCGTAAATAATGTTTGCAGTGTAAGGAATAAGATATTATTATAGAATCACAGTAAGGTCCTACCAAAACATGTGACCTTGACGACGTATAACAACCCGCCATTACATTGATGAACTGCCAAAAATTAATCTAAATGAAAACGAACGACTTGGCTTTCGGACATGTTAAAAATAGAAAAGCCCCTGGAGAAAACAAACATAATGTCTAAGCTTCTGAAAAAAGTAACGTAGTAAAAATGGTATAAGTACTAAGTTTTCAACACAGACTTTATTAACAACCTGAAAACAATTTAATAATCATAAAATACGTATAAAATTACTACACCAACCTACGTACGTAACCTAAGCAACGAGATCCTTGAATAGCTATGTGTTCCTTCGAAATTGTGTACTATTAAAAATATAAATTGAAATTACATTTACAATGTTAATAGAATTAAATCAAAAATTTAATTCTAAGAACAAAAAATAAACATTCACACTCTATTATTAAATTTACAACATGTTATAACCATGTGACTTTTATGGAGAGCCAGTAGAAAATCTGATCATACTTGATGTTTTTTGAAGATACAAAGTTTTAATCAAACTATCAGTAACTAGACAGCAGCTGATGTATGGTTTTACACCATTACCATTTTTATTAGGTGCAAACCAAATTAAGAACTACACTCATATATATATATAGGGGGGGGGGGGGTGTTTGTACTTCTTCTCAAGCCATTAGCTTGAAAATTTAACCAATTCCTGAGAATAGGCCTTAGGCCCATTGTCAGAACTATAAATAATTAATTATTGTACTTAACAAGCTGTAGAAGAATTTCTTGCAATTTTATAAATAAGACTGAATATGCCCTGTTTTGCATACAAAAACTTTAAAACTGTTTCTCTAAAACCAGCAAAAATATTTTCCAGCAGATAGTTTGGAAATGTTATTTGCTTATCTGCATTATTAAGTTGCATGGATAATCAATTAACAGTCAATGAATGATGCAGAGTTGCATATTTATTACAATATTTTAAAGTCAATGCCTCCATGAGAAATTCTGCTAAAAAACTTGGGTCACTAATAAGCTACCATAAGAAATATCAGAAGTATATAAAGACCAGAACTTGGGTACCAGGGGAATTAAGTACAATAATTGTTAGTTTACAGCACCACACACATTATTTATATTTTATTATTGAATAAATGATTCAAGTGCACTTGTGCAGTAAAACTAATAACTATATTTCATAATATAGCTTAACAGCAATTAATTGTTTATATACATATATTTGTGTGTGTGTGTGTAAATATTTAAATTCTTCATATTTATATAACTTTTTATTACACACTATATATACAGTGTGTATAATATTGTACAATGACGACATGTATATTTTAAACTAATTTATAATATTAATGAAAAGAATATAGAAGCAATAGCAATGAAACAAGAAAACATAATTTTCTTGAAAAATAGCTTTATATAAAGAAAGTCATTTTTCCATTGGACCTTTTGAGAATTTCCATACCATCTATTATATCCTTGAGTAGTAGTGTAATATATGTTAATTATATTGAACAAAATCACTAGGACATAGTGATTACCTTACGTCATGTTTTTGCAACTTACTACACTGTGTTATGTCTACTCTCACCATACTATGGTATGTTGTTACATAACATAGCAATAGACAACTGTACATAAAATTGTAAATTTTAATTCCAGGTAGCTATAGTTCAAAGAGTGATATAACATAAAGTAAAAGAATAAAGTAATTAACCATCACATGAACACTACCTCACAATAAATAATTTATAAAAATTATTAGGAAGTGCATAAATTAAAACATAATCTGCAGAAGTAAAACTTGTTCATATTGCTAATAACATTTTTTTAAATTTGTTGTTTGTTGTATTCTATCTAGTGATTTTACTGTGTAAAATGTGTTTTTCTAAACCTTTTGTCTAAGCTAATAATGGCAATTCAAGTTTCTTAAATGAAATTGAATAAAGTTTTTGAATAACAATCTCATCACTTACTGGTATAAAAAAATTAATATTGTAGTTATACATACATATAAATCTATCTTGAAGTTGTAATGTCCAAACAATAAAATAAAGTAATAAACTACTGACTTTTGGTTACACTTACTGTGTCCAAATCAACCTCAGAGGAATAAACATCAAGCTTAGTATTGTATCAATAGTAATTGTAATGTTGTTAGAAAAATAATCAAATCGAAATCAATACAATCTATTTGACTAAAAAATGTAAATATTAGTAACTATTTTTATATATTGCACAAACTTATTATTAACTATTAAAGGTAAAAGGAAGACAACTTTGAAAGATGCTTACAGCCTCTTTTACTTAACCAACTTCAACCCTCCAAGATTTTGTGATGGCACTTTTAAATTTTATGCCTTTGATAGTTATTACTATAGTTGTATAGTCGAACTGATCCTAAATTATAGTATATAAATTATTCATATACATTAAGTTCACATCTTATTTCATTTTACTAAGCTTGTTATTGTATTAACATGCTGATTTTCCAATTGATTAAACGGGGATTTTTTCAAACCCAGTGTTTAATAGACCATGTGAAATCGGTGTCTAAAACTAAAGAAGTAATAATTGCAATACAATACTAAGAAATAATTGCAGTAATGCATCATTAAGAGGTTTTTTAACTGCAAATGTCAATAGATCACACAAATTATTAATAATCAGACATCAATATTCTAAACAAAAAAGGCATAAATTTATAATACTACAATGAATTGTATGCTATATTGTGAGAAAATTGTACATCTTATCTTTTGAGAATATAGAGCATAATTGTGTTTATAAAAATTAATAATTTGGGAAACGGTCATATATACATATTAAAAGTTTAAATCATAGACAGGATATTAAAATTGTTATATTAGTAAAAGTCGTCAGTAATACAAAATAAAGCATACAAAGACAACTTACATGCCTCGTGCTATAGATATATATCAATGACCTATTAGTAATTTAATATTAACAGTTGATAAAATATAATTAAATTAGTGTATGAAACATGAAGTATGGCTGTATTTTAAAAAATCGTTTTTTAAAATTTAATTCTTTTAAAAGATCAATGTTGCGGTGATATATATATTTGTGCGATGAATCTTATGTACAGTACATTTAATATACAATTTTTATAACTAAACCGTTGCATATCAACAATAAAATCATAGAAAATTCGAATTGGCTATATATTTATAATTGGCTATAATTCGTTTTATTGTTGACTTGATTTATCAACAATAATTTATAAGCCGCATCACCACAGATACATTAATTTTAAAAATTAAATCACAATGTTTTATTAAACTAAGAAAAGACTATCTAAAAATTTACCGTCGATTTCTCGAGTTTTGTCAGTTACAACAGAGCTTCCTGTTTGTGACATGCCCTTAGACAATTCGTCCATCTTGCGTGCCACCGCCACTGATTCGTTACATCAATCACACAACACAAGTCACTAAATTATTTAAAACACTCTAAGACACACATCGATCCTCTCCACAATGTTTAATGTTCAGTCTTTTATAAATACGATCAATTCCTTCCATTTTAAACCCATTTTCAAATATTTCAATAACACAAGTAAACGAAGCAAGCAATCTAATCTCTAATCTATGAAGGAAGAACAGACTCTGTACGGAATAACAAACAATCAAAAATACAGATAAATAAATTGCAATATATCTGGCCAAAAAATAAGAAAACACAAAGAGAGACTATGCTTTAAAAATATATAAATTAGAATACTTTCAAGATTATTCTTCACTAAATCTGTTACATATGTTCATAATTACTAACACGACATGTAATCTGTGACACAAAATTTGCTTATGGCGTCTTGACTATGGAATCTTGATTTACATTGTTGTTATGAATGTTTAATAATCGAAGTGTGTCTGAACTTACGTTTGTGTCGTTACATATTAGATAAGATAAAACAAGAAATATGAAGATTATATTTGCATAGTGATAAAAAACAATGGGATAAATTTGTAGCAATTAATTAACTCTAAAATTTTAATATCCATTACGTTTCCACCCGCGATGGAACATTTTGGCCTGTCTCACATATTGTACGAGCCAGATAAATATAGTCCTGATACATTGGACTTATTAAAAGACGAAGAAGCGAGAGAATACTGGCTCAATACTTGTGAAAAACTTGTAGAAAAATATGTTAAGTTTGCTTTGGCTAATACTGACGATCCTACTGTAGAGATTAGAGCTTTAAAATTTAAAACGTGTTACGTGGAGGCAATAAAGGAACTTCGTGTGAACCCACTGTAAGTTTTGTAATATAATTTTTTTGGCCTTTTTCACCATATATTATATATCTTAATATCGTACGCGCCCAAGGTTCAAATTTTACCTGCAACTTGCATCTTTTCCAATTATTGTTTTCTTTTTACTTTGCTTGTGGTTAACTTTCTTTCTTTTTATTTTATTCAATGATAAAGAGGGTGCTCCTTAGGATAATTTGTATTGTATTCGTAAACCTGCACAAATGCTAAATTTTATGAACCAACTGTAAATAGGATTTAATTTCCAACATTTCACCAATTTTGTATTTATAATAAAAAGTTATTCAAACAACGTGATTTGCCGTTTTTGTCTTATTTAAAATTACTTAGAAATTTTGTTGAACTGCAAAGTAATAAAAAGTGCAAAAGTAAAAGTTTTCCTGTAAAAACCAGAAGTACACAGATTGGAAAATTGAACCTCTGTTGTGATATCAGATATGATGTCATAACATATTTAATGACTTGTAATTTTTTATAAATCTGTGTAAAATTAATTGATATTTCATTATTAATTACTATACTAAATGGGCATATTGTTATACGTTTTATTCTCTAATTTATATGAGTATTTTATTTTTCGGTATTTGTGAATCCATTGTAATTGATAACAATTACACAAACTATGTATATTATTATTTGTAATTTTAGTGCTCATGGGCAGTTGACTATAAGATTACTTCTTGACATCAACGAAACATGCCTTCGTTCTCAGGGCTTCTTTGATTTATGGAAACAACAAAAAAAAAACGAAAATGATGCTGCACTTGCCAGTTTTAGAAAAAGATTAGTAGAAATTGATAGTCTACCAAATGACAGACTAAGGTGGACTGAGATTTGTCGTGGAGTGCTTGCTGGTAAATGCAATAATTTGCTTGTATCTCATTTATTTTAATTGTTGATTTCTTAGTAATAATGTTCTTCTTAATAGGTAATATGTTTGACTGGGGTGCCCAGGCTGTTACTGATATTCTTAACTGTGGACTTTATGATGCTTTACAGAAGATTCAAAATAGACCATGGTTGTATGATGGCTTAGATAAATGGCTCGAAAAGTTAGAGGTAATAGAGATTAATTGAAAATTCATTACATAATAAAGACATGTAATATAACATTTTATTTTATTTACAGAAAACAGTGCATCATTGTGCAGCTGTATTCGTTGACAACAGTGGTGTAGACATAGTGTTAGGCATTCTGCCATTCATAAGAGCATTATTGATAAGGGGCACCTCAGTTATTTTATGTGCAAATGAGTGGCCAGCTCTTAATGATATTACTAATGTTGAATTGGAAGAAGTACTTCAACATGCTGCTTTGATATGCCCTGTGTTGTCATCAGCTATGTCTACAGGAGATTTAGTTGTGAGGTCCAGTGGCCAAAGAGGTCCATGTCTCGACCTTAGAACTATTAGTGTAGGTAAGAATTTTAACTCTTCGTTTTTCAGCACATATACACCTACTGCAAGGCAAAGCATTGACCATTCTCAAAGATATATGTGATGGAATATATTACTTTTGATTGCCATTCTTGGCAGGTGGGTTGGCAATTGGAGTGTTGTATTATGGTAAGCAGAAGATACTGCTGCCCATTCTCCAGTAACTTGTTAGTAAACAGTAGTAATCCTATAAAATTAATGTGAATTATATATAAGACTCTATCCTGGATATTGACACTGTGATTTTTAACCACAAGTCTCAGTCCTCTTCTGTTGGGCTACAACTGCACAAGTGCTAGGAAATTAATATTTGTCAAATCAGTATAATATTATGTCATAAAACTCAAAAGTACTGAAGGAAGCATACAGTTTGTTTATTAAAAAACATAGGTAACACATTAATTATTTACATAAAATAGTTGAAAAACAGTGATATCACTGTTGCTGTTTAATAAATAAACTGATTTGACAAATTGTCATTTTTTGGTTCACTTTTCACACTTGTACTCCTCTAAAAATATAAAAATTGACTATGCCTAATATTGTCTATCTTAATTTTTTGTTTCATGATGGTTTTTTGCTACAAAAATTTTAGCAAGATTTCATTAAATTCAAATTAAAATGCTAATACAAATCATCTTTTATTTGTTATATGTGCATATAGGATGCGCCATATATTAGGATATGGAAGATATGTTTTTCAGAAAATAAAAGTATTGATATGACTGTAAATGCCAGTGTGGTAAAGTTGAGAATATCAAGTTATTTCTCTGTGTTTATTTCTCCCCCAGTGTTTATTTAATAACAATTCTTGTTTCAGGCTTATGCACTGAAATGAAGATCCGTGGAGTAGACTTAATTATATTAGAAGGTATGGGTAGAGCTCTTCATACTAATTTTAATACACGTTTAGCTGTGGACTCGCTAAAATTGGCTGTGGTGAAAAATGCTTGGTTAGCTCAACGTCTGGGTGGACCACTTTTTTCTGTTATTTTTATTTATGAAGACAAACCAACTGAAAAATAACGCTAAATGATTTATCCATTAAAGTTAACATATGTGTGTATCTATGTAATTCCTGTAAACTGGTAATATCATATTTCCTATAATGCGTAAAGAACTGTACCAATGTGTTGATGTCATGCGATATTTTACGGAATATATTAAATGTTACTTTGAAAAATTTATTTCATTAAAAAAAATCCTTTTTAAATCGAATTTAATTTATATTTATTGCAAGCTGCTGTCGTAATAGGTCAAATTTAGGTGGAGTAAGCCTGCAACTATCAGGATTTTAAGCTATTCAGTCATTTTTAACTAATAGTATTGACATATCGGATATTGCACGCAAAATTTCCTTACATTCAAGAGATACTCAAATTTTTATTGCGTTGCCTGTCACAAGTAAATCGTCATCTGTTTTGTCATTTACGCCAGATAAAGATGCTACTAATGTCATGTCCTTATTTAATTTAAAAATAATGAATGTAGATGCTACACACCTACCGCACAAATTTTAGCCCGCGAGCCCCGACTCTTTTGAACAACCTTCTTGTAAGGCAACTTATTATCAACTTGCGTCGCCACCACAAAAGGTTGTTCATTTTGGGCGCGACTGTCGCAAACAAAACTTAATCTTATCTAATCAAAATTTTTCAATACAAGCAATTCAGCAACAACCGGCCATGTCGATGTTTGGCCCTCCTGCTTCCCTGGGTTGTAAAGTTAAACGGGTATTGTCGACAAGTAACAATCAGGTGGGGCCATAGGTAAGGACGCGAGAATCGCGCGCAGTCTTGGGAGAGGGGCAGGTCAATTACGGTTATCGTAGCGATTATTGTGAAAGGCGTATACCTGTCAGTGAGCGTCTATCGGTTGATATATTAATGATGATGGGTTTAGGCGTTAAAGCTTTTGCTTTTAAAAAGTGGATACCTACCTATATAGTTCATTAACAAGGCAACAAAAACTTAGTAACCACATTGCAAACTCACGACTGAAGTTACATTTATCTTTTATTCTTATTAAAAAGCGACATTCAATAAATTCTGGCAGTACAATCTGTAAATAAAAAAAATCCAAATTTTTAAAACTTTTCGTTCTTATGTTATTGTTTCTGGAACGATAGTTTTTTGGTATATTATTAAGATTTCTTTACCTATAACCAATCCGCCTGTTGCTTGTTTACCATTATGCTTATTTGTTGAGTTTCCAACTATTTTACGGTCTACCTGAGATTGTAGTATTTAGTTTTATTATTAGACATAAAATTGATATGACCACATATTTTTTCGAATATTTCTTTTACTGCAAGTCTCAGTTTCACCATGAACGTTGAAACTTATGATAAATTCATAGAAAACGGCAATTTTCCACTTGTGAAGTCAAGTATACGTAACTTTAGCTATCTGTAAATATGTATACAAAAGGTTAGGTGAAGACAAATCATACACGTTATTGGGAGCTATGTTTTATTTAAATAAAAAATGACCTACGGCACATCATCTCATAGTTTATGAATAATCTTCTTTACAATGAACATTTCATACACAATTCATGAGATGCAGAGTTGTAATGACTGTTAAAAACAAATGCTTGTATGTTTACTGTACAACAAATCACAGTAATGTACATAGGTTATAAAAAAGGCTACCTAAATACTAAATCATAACTTTTCAAGAATTACTTGTAAAATACCCCACTTGCTACACCACATTAAGGACAGTTCTATACTTTAAGCCATATATAGCATGGCCTAAACCAATGGGAATCAAAACAACAGCAATAATTCATTAAGTATTTTATCTTATGATTAAGATCGGTTAAGCCAAGCAATCATTTTAAACAACAAGTAAGCAATACCAATAGCATAAGCTATTTTCTCCTTCTGTTGGCGTTGCAACTGTTCTGCTTCAATAGACATTACTCGACGATTTAACTTGACAATCTGTCTCCGTAAATGTACTAGTTCCTCGGCTGTAGAAAGCCCTTCACCATGGCCCATTGGTGGTGTAGGATCTCTATAAATATAAGGAACATGATAAGTTGAAAATTATGAATTTAATCATCATTATAATTTGAATATATTCAAGAGATGTTTTAACTTTTTCAAATTCTTGTTAAACTTTACTTTGTAAACCCTATTACTAAATAAGCCATTGAAACTTGAATGCAAGTATAGTTAAATTGTTATTTTTCTAGTTGTCTCTATTTAATATTTTAAAATTAAATACCAGCAAATATTAAATTGCCAATATGGCATTTGCAGATATTCTTCAACAGATATTTTATCCTTATTTTTATAGTTTGCATTTAATAGCTTTCTAATATACAGGTCAGCAGTTTGTCTATTGTTTACATATAAGTATTTAGTTTAAATATACCTTAAAACAAGTCGAGACTCAGTTGCCGTGGACTCATTGAAGTTGTCAGTGCGTGGAGTGGTAGCACGTGCACCATCTCCTTGGGAGCGTGTTGTGTATGCTTGTCTCGGAGGAGAGCTTCCTGAGTCATCGTGGAAGTCGTCAGCAGATGGGAAACAGTGCTGGTCAAGAGTTATTACACGTGGAGGAGTGTTTACACGGATCTTACCAGGATCAATAGGAAGCACTGCATTATCAAGTTGGATTTCCCTAGGAGGTGCCTTTGTACCTGAAATTAATTTATGTGCGCATTTTCATGTGGCAACACTAATATAATTATACTTTATGCAATTCATCAGATTACCTATATGTTGGTCCTGTCCAAGAACTAATATCCGATCTGGGACTTTCATGTCAAATTTTTCGCTGGCATAATCCCAACCATTAGGTGTACTTTCATCATCAGCTATATCACCTGTGGCCTGAAAGATAAAAATAAATGAATTAATAGCATTTCCTAGATATACAGAAACTACTAGGTTGTATTGCAAATCTTTTATTTTAACCACTTCTATATGGTTTTTGTCGGCCACAAAACCTTGCACCAGAAGGTCAACTTCAATTGTCAACCAAAAAATGGTAAGCCTATCGCTGCAATTACAGTTTGTTATAATTACATTAGGTAAAAGTAAAGCACTGTTATTGGGATGATATTGTGTGTATATTTATTCAGCAGTTGTACTATTACTTCAGCGTGGGAATAGTACCTTTTTAACCTGAAGGAATAAAAACTTTGTGGATTATATTTTGAAAGAAAATAAAAACAAATGCTGTCTTAATTACATTTATATATCCACTGCACACTAGTTATGACATATAACAGTGAAATGCTACAGCATATCACTGTTTTATGTATTGTTTTCAGCAATTCTTTCCTAGAGTATAATTATTCTTAAAATTTCCATTTATACATAACTCTTGATTTATCAATTTATTAAATAATACCAGCCCACAGTTTATTCTTGACAGCCATGTTCATAATAATAAAAGTATAAATCTTTTATAGTAACTAGTAATTTTTATAGTAAATTGTAGGTTAACTAGAAAGGTTTACAAAGTCATTACTTCAATAGTCTTTTCATCAATGTTTTTGTACAAACAGTTAATATCAGAATCATATTACATGGTAATTATCTTAGTTTCTTTGTGAACAATTTTAAAGTTGTTAAATTTACATTAATGCATTTAAAAAAGATACACATGTATATCACCCTGATTAAACTTTACTGACATGCTGAATATTTATATACTATTATAATTAGTTGTTGTTAGTTTAGAATATAACATTTGCTCTATGTTATTTTAAATAAATAATAATATGTTAACAAATTCATAAATTATGCTGTCACTTTTTACAAATTTCTTTTTATTAAATCAATTATTCTTCTCATTATAAATGAACTATTTTATTATTGCTACAAAAATATTGCTTTTCATTAATTTCCTATATTTCTAAACCAAAAATGTATACATATAATAGTTAAAAAGTATTTGTTGGTAAGTAACATTTATCACATTTAAATTATTAATAAAGTAAAGATTTTTCTTAAATATCGCTATCAAAATAAATAATAAGCATGTGTAAATTGTAATGAAAACGATTCACCTTAATTCTTTGTGGCACAGTCATATTATGGCTAATGAGTCGCGCATAAGTTTCTTCAGATGTAAACTGCATTTTGACCTATAAAAGACATAACTTACTAAAAAAAAGTATTTGTTAGATTTGTTTCACAAAAATAAAGAAAGGAATATTGGGTATTTAGAAGTATTAGAAATTTACGTCATTTTCATATGTCAAAGACGTCTTATCATATAAAAAAAATTAATAATGGTCTTAATTTATCTACGAAATTTCCTCAAACTCACAATATGGGCTAACTTCTGTTTCAATTCATTCCATTTGTAATAATTTATCAATATTACTTCAAGTTACATTGACAGAAACAAAATGATAATTAAGACGATAGGGTGGCAGGTTGCAACAAATGTATTCTGTGCTATAAGTTTCCGGTGAAAGATTAATATATTAATACAGTAAATATATTAATATTTTAAACTTCTTTAAAATAGTTTAAATAATAAGAAATATTTTAAAATTAAGAATATAGTAATTCAATGCATTGGCATTTACAAATTTAACTATATGGTTTTGTCTTTAATTTTTAAAATTAAAGGTAATTAATTTGATAACTTAATATATTTTAATAATAATAATTTAAAAGTTTCGAGTATTCAGATATAACATTACAAATTATTAATTACTAATTCCTGCACTCGATCATATCGAGTTATAAATTGTTCTTAATACTTATATTACGACGATCTTTTACTGAAATTTCATCCCATTAAAAATTTATACAGATGCATGAAATATATTTTTATTGAAATACCAATAATATTTTATATTATTTTTTTTTCATACTAACGTTTTGTATTATTGTTTTTTTTTCAATTCTCTAATTTAATTAGTGTAACAAGGACATTAAAAAGTGTGAAATATTTTACTCTTCTACGCAAGTTTTTATGTGACGTTCTGAACCATTGCCGTGTTCTTCTGTCATTGGCAGTTTATCTATCTTGATAGTAATGGGTTTATTTTCTGAGATATATAATATTTAACAATCTCGTAATAAAAATAAATTACAAAGCATGAATATAATTGTAAAGTATTAAATTCCTAACTAACAAAAATAAATATTCAAATACATAGTTTTTATTGTTATTTTGCCGCTAACAATGAAAACCACCGGTCTTAAAATATGTTTAGTAATTTTCGCCCACGTTCTTGTTATTGTATCCTCCGACTCCGATGTACGGAAACGAGATGAAAAGAAAGCAAAAGGGGTTACAACTTTTGTAACAGCTAAGTGGGAAGCTACTCCGATAGTATTAGAACTTGCTGAATATCTATCCGGCGAAAGCTCTGATCTTTTCTGGTCTTTTGTTGACGGAATAAACTCCTTAAAAACTCCTTTAGAAAGCTTAGGTAAGTAAATTTAAAAAAAAAGACTAAAGGAAAAATATAGTTTAGGACATGTTGGATTGTTCATCATTTTGGATATATTGGTGAACAAATCTTTTTAAAGTTCGTTTGTTACAAACCATTATTTATTTAACATACATACAATTCTCACCACCAAATGAATAAATACACAATGTGTTTAATTATATTTTTTGAGAATTTTTTACAGAATTGTTGTATCCATCATTGCGATGAATTTGTGTGATAAATCATAAATAATTTGTGGTAACATATAAAAATAGAAATAACAAGGTTTTATTATATTTATTCCTTTGTAATTCCAGTACTGCACCTGTGTTTACCAATTTGAGACCATAGGATATTTCTCCTTAGCCTGTGAGATTAAATGTTTTGTTTTTAAATCTCTTGCTATTTTAAACCTTATTTTTCAGAAAATGATAAAGAAGTTTATGATGCTTGTATTGGCATTGCTAGTACCTTGCTGGCTCCTGCACAGTTACGGATGGCTAAATTAGCTTTATCTATGCATCTTACTTCACCAACTGTCCGTATGTTTGATGAAATTGCAACACAAAATGGAGCCAAGGGAGTGCAGTGTGAGGCATATGTGGATATTGCATTAAGGAAAATTTGTGATTTAGATACATTAAATGATGTTCTTAAAGCATATAAACAGTATGATCTGGTAAGTAGTAAACGAAAAAAAAACATCATAACAGAATAGTGGTATGTGTATTTAAGGTCTATTACTGCCTTATTATTAGGTACAGGTGCAAGATTTACAAAAAAGGTTGATATGGTTTTTTTCTCAGAACTTTGATTTTACCTACTATGTGTTTCTTGTTTGTACTACTTTAACTTAATAATATATATATATATATATATATATTTATATATATATAATAACTCACAAAATCAAACCCAAATAGGGAATGATTTTGTAAGTGAATTTATCCTTGTCAGTTATACTATCTACTTATTCAGTAAGTTTACAAACATTAATCGCACCATATAAAAATAGCTGTGGTTTACTTACTGGCCTTGTTCTGTATTTTTTTAAGAATTTCAGGCAGGTCACTGAATCTATTTGATTATCTAACTTATACTTGTGCCATCTCTATGTGCTAGAGTTAAAAAGTGTAATTCTTTCATTTAATGCTTTTTGCATTTTTCCTTATGGTTGGTGTAATTTAGGCTTTAGGTGAATTAAGACCAGACCCTACAGAAGAGCTGCTCCATCTATTGGTAAAGATGCTTGGATTTAATGCCTGATGTAATATTCTCTCTTCAGTTTTCCATTCAGCCTTCAGTAGCCAATTTCATACACTGGCCCAGGTAACAGATAGGGCCAGGGGTTAGCTAGATCGCAGGACAAATCACATTGATTATATAACTGAGTGACATTCGAACTATGGATCTGTCCTACATTTTTTGGAGCTTTTTAGTTCTACTTGGTGTACAGTAGCCTAGCACAGGGTAATTATTGCTGCCTGTTGCTTTGCATGGTTGCCTGATTAGCAACACCATAGGTAACAAAGGCTATATATCTGTGGGTGATAAACTAGGCACTCTATTTTCTGCCATTGCGAACCTACAGAATCTGCAAATGCCAGAGCGATAGCAGTGAAAATCCAGCAACTAAAAAAAACTAAATGTACTTTTAAAGTTACAATTATTTTACTTGCATGATCTATTTCTATTAATTGGCTTCGTACAATTGTAATTTTACGAAATTACAAAAATATTGTATAAAATTGTAAAAGTAACTAGCCTTTATTTGGTATGTTTTATGCACACCAGCTAGGATACTGCAGAGAACTAGGAGTTAGCAAGATTGCATGACATATCATACCTAAAAATAAGTACTTTTACATATTATTATACTTGTTATACGAGGATAAGAGAAGAGGCAGTTGAATTTTCCCAAAGTTCAACTGCCTAAATGTTCACTGTATTATTTATATTTTAGGAAGAACACATTATAGATACATACTTATTGGATCACTCTTATCCTAGCAGTGACAATAAAAGTCTCACAGCAATTTTGTATGGTGAACTTGGAACGGTTGAATTTACTAAAAAGCATAAATTACTTGCCAAATATGCAGATATGGGTGCCATCAACTATATTGTTAGGTGGAATGTAAAGGTATGTATTTTTATATTTATTTTTTCCTATAAAACAATAACAATTGCCATGCTAATCCTCATTTCATTGTAAATAAAATAACATTGCTTTTACTCTTTAAAAGAACATGTTAATACCAAAAATATACTTGAAATAAATTTCACAGGTGTAAATTTGCTCTTAAACTATAGTATATTATGATGTCTTTTTTGAGTTTGCATCTGTAACATCAAGGTCATTACCATTGCTAATAATACCTTCTAGTTGTTACAATTACTTGTTATTTTTTTGTTATGATTGCTTGAAGATATTATTTTAAAATATTTTATGTAAGTACTTGGCAAAATTACTTTTTTTCTTAATAATAACAGTAATAAGAGGCTTAGTAATGGTTAGATATTATTTAATCTAATTGTGTTTCTTTAGCCGCACGGTAGACCCAAATTGCGTCTTTCGGGCTATGGAGTCGAATTACAGCTCAAAAGTACAGAGTATAAAAGCCAAGATGATACAACACCTAAAGAATCTGATGCTGGAGATACTTCAGAACCATCTGTAGAGGAAGATGAAAATGATCCTCAAAATCAAATAGATGGGTTTAACTTTGGAAAGCTGAAGTAAGTTCAATATAATTAAAGAAACATTGATTTGTTTAGATTTGTTTATTTGTGTACTAATATTAAAGTGAAAATTATTTAGAATTATTATTACTTTATTATTTGGATTTTTGATAATGTGTATGACCAAACTATACACCAATATATCGCTTTGCAGCGATGCAAAGCATAGTATCATTTTGCGTTTTTTAGTTAAGTTAATTAGTACTAACTCTCACTGTGCGTCGTTAGATTTTCGAGGTTGCGTTGTTTTGGGTTCGAGTCTTTAATTTTTTTTTCTGTCGAATCGCAATTTGCCAATGAACAAGATAAGTGTTTGTTTAGATATTTCCTAAAAACAAAATTTAACCTCTAAAAAAAATTTCCAAAGCAATGTGTTTGATTGACGAAGCTATGGAGATTTTTTTACAAGAAGGATCCTGATGATCTAAAAGGAATTTCGTGTCCTTGGCGATAAGATACGAATATCAATTGCTACAAGAAAATTATATTACATTGACTTAACCTAAAAGCTGTTCAGCAAACATTGGACCAGTTTTTTGTCAAAGAAAGCGGACTTATGACAACAGCCACTAAGAACTTAGCAGACAGTAATTAATTTCTTTTCTGTTTTTCATACATCAATTGAATACTTTATTTTTTCTTAATTGAATAAGTTTTTTTTTATCGGTATGTACTAATTTTTTTAAATTATTTATGTTTTTTAAATGTCTACTTTGTTCAATTTTCTTTTAAAAAAATAGTATTTTCGTAACCCTGGAACCTATCATCAATCTTTACATTTACTATAGAAAATCTTAGTTCACTTTGCGCCGTGTTTTTTTTTATCGTAACCACCCAATGTGAAGTATTGGTGTATCTAATTATTGATATTTCAACCTTCAGTAAATTGAAAGACAAAGATTTCCACTAAGACCTGTTGGAAGCCACCTTCAAAAGGTGTCTTCTGAAGACCTTAACAGGGTTGTCTGTCCGCCGTGATAGATTGCATAGGTTTATAATAATTAAACGATAATTGTACCTGTTATGTTACCTGTTATTCAACGGATTTTTACATACAGTACCCGGCGATAAATATTAAACATCGATCTTTGGAAAAGAGACAGTCCGCTAATTTGGGCTTCGTAGAGCGTTATATCTGTCGCACGAAATATAACGACAGACAAAACGTCACATAGGTAGTGTGGGACAGAGATAGTCTCTTTTCAGAGGTTGATGTGCAATATTTATCGCCGGGTACTGTACTAACTTTATGTTTAATTAAATCATCTAACAAATCAATTACCGGAAAATCTATTGCCATTCATTATCTTTCAACGTATTTGTTTATAGTTTGTCAACTGAGTACATGATATTGAGAAATAAAATCACTTATGGAGCCAAGTACTTTATTTGTAGCTATCTATTCAGTTCTTGCCAAGAAGAATGAATATTAGGCTTAGATTATAATTCGCGTGTATTTATGTTTTATTATACTATTTATTATATTTGTTAATAATAAACTGTAATAATCAAAAGTTTTTTTAAATTCAATGGTAAAATACTACTTTTAACTTTAAGGTTTATCAACTGAGATCGCAGGAGTTTATTATGTTTATATTAAAAATTTCCGCGCGTTTAACAAATAGTATTAGATACGGAATTTAAATCTGTAGATTCAGTTATAAAACCATAGACAATACTATAGAGTTAGCATATAATTTTGCAAGTTTTATGAAAGAATAAAATTAACATTAACTTTTTTTTTAATTTTAGTATTCGGGTAATAAAAGCATAATTTTATCAATTCAATATGTTTTATTTTTAACAGGAATTTATTTCCTGCACTTCGTACACCGTTAGAGCGATTTCGACGTCATTTATCAGAATCAAGTGAAGAACTTGCACCACTTAAAGTATGGCAAATGCAAGCCCTTAGTATGCAAGCTGCTGCAGCAGTAGTAGATGCACATGACGCTGGTGGGGATGAAGCCCTCAAAGTACTCACCTCTATTGCACAAAACTTTCCAATGCAGGTAATCATTTGCACAGTATATTTTTATTTATGTATTAACTTTTTTGTACTAGAGATATTTGTAATATATTTGTACTAAATTAATAAATTACTTTTGTCTGAAATAATTGAATATTGACCGTAATCATTATAAAAATTCATATTTATTACCTTTTGAGTTGTATGTTTTATAAATCCATATATTTTTAACAGACGAAGTCCTTAATTCATGTGAATGTGCCTCGTGCATTCCGTGATGAGGTTCTATATAACCAAGACATTTGGGCGTCTTCATTAGGACTACGACCTACAGAGCCCTTGCTTCTGGTATCTGGTGCTCAGTACGACGCCGAGGAAGTCGACGTGATGGCGTTGCTCGCTGCGCTCAGAGAAGATGTTGGGCCTATGAATACTTTGCATGCGCTGGGTTAGTATCTGTTTTATAAACAAACCTACATAATATATAAATAGCGGACTTGCATTAGGACCTTTGTTGTAGAGCTTTATTTTGTATTCACAGGCATTTTTTTTATTCTAAGTGCTATGGTGCTAAACAATGAAAGTAAAATTATTTTATTATAGATATATATACCAAATTGTTTCAGGTTTATCAAAAAATCTCATCAACAAGTTAATGTCCCTTGAATTGGGCGAGGCCTACACGTGGGAGGAGTATGGCCTTGACATACGCGACACGTCGATTACGTGGCTCAATGATTTGGAGACTGACGACCGCTATCGCCGGTGGCCATCGTCCTATATGGAATTGTTAAGACCCACATATCCTGGCATGCTGCGAAATCTTAAAAGAAACATTTATAATTATGTCAGTGTCAATTTTATTTCAAATCCATTTTCAGGCAATCATAGTGTATTAATGGATATAATGATAACTAAAAAGTTTAAATATGATATTGTTATTGTTGCATTGTAGGTTATAGTTATTGACCCAACCTCAACGGCATCTGGGTCACCATTAAAACTTGGTGAAACTTTATTGAAACATGCTACGCCTGTTCGTGTGGGACTGGTACTGGCTACTGGAAAGGACAAAGAACTGTCAGCTGCTATTCGTTCTGGTTTTAATTATATAGCTCAGGATAAAAACTCTAATAAAGAAGCGTTTTTCTTCCTAACACAAGTAAGACGAAGATACATTGTACAGTTCAGTTTATCTAATGTTTTTGTTTTGAACTAGTTTATATATACTTGTACGACATTGTTCAAGTATTTTTAAAAACGTCATGATTGTAACCAGAGTAATTTTTAAGTAAACAATTTAACGTTTAAAGTAATTTTCAGCTCGTTCACTCTTGTGGAGAAGATGGTATAACATTAGATCATGTGAAGAAACAGTTGAGGAAATATGTAAGCTCAAGTGCAAATGTGGACGAAATTGTTTCTGATGATTCTGAATACAACTTTGGTCATCAGTTGGCGGAGGAATTTATTTCCAAGATTGCAACCGACAAATATCCCTTGGTAAGATGCTTTAATATTAATATATAAGTTTTGACAATTTCACTTAATTTTAATATACTTAGACATAACGACATATTCATAACATAGTTATAATGCTCTTTAAATATATAACTACCGACATTCTTACAATATTAACTATTTTAAACGCATTTCGGTTAAATTAATACTGCCCTTTTCAATTTAGGTCCAATTATTTTAATAATGTTACAAATATTTTACTCTCGGTATATGATGCAACAAATGTAATTTCAGTTTTTTTTACTTAACTAAATATAAAAAGAAAATTGTCTCGAACATCTTGAAATGTATATAATCCTTAATTTGTTTTACCTAGGTACTTATAAACGGCGTACCGTTATGGGACGAAGGCCCTGCGGCTACTTCAACAACATCCTCCGTGGAACTCCTAGAGGAGGCCCTCGTCAGTGCTTTGGCTCGGCATACAGCCCGGCTGCAACGCGCCGTCTTCCGGTCCGAGCTCTCTGACGCTGATGATGCCGTTGATCATCTCATGAAGCAGTCACATATCATGCCGAGGTAATTTGCATTGCCATTTTATTACCATGATATTATGTCAAACACACTAAACTCATAACTTGTAAAAAAATTCTTCCTAATTTTTTTAACTAAAACTTACATTGTAATAGAGATGGGCAAAATGTATCCCTGACAAGAAAAGAGTGTTTTTTGTCTTTTCGATCTTGGGATATATGTATATCACTCTTTTGTATCTTTAACTCATTTAGCTCAGTACACCTCGAAGAGAATAAGGAAGCTAAGGCTAAAAATAAATCCTTTATATCTTCGGCTGTTTCAGCTCAGACTTGAAACTCAGTAAGGGGGAATAAAATCCATTAGACAAATCATAGTTCGCGATTTAGTGAGCTTTTTTGCATTTGCTTCCTATTAAGCATTTGATGTTTTTGTCATAAGCACAAAAAAGCTAAACTCCCGCTCGTATGATGTTGTCGTTCTGAAAATCCGTAATTTACATTTTTAATACAAATGTGCAATAGCTATCCTTCTTACTCTTTTACATATAAATTGCTTTGTGAGCCTATCTCTTTCACTCTACTTCTGAACGAGCCGTAAGTCAGCACGAAAATTGACTCTTAAGGATAAAGATAGAGAGATACAATTGAAAATTGTGAGCTAGAGATTTATTATATATTTTGCAAAGATATATATCTTTCTTGTCTTCAACATTGCAATACTTTTTATGGCACTTGATAATACGTTACGCTTTTTATGATAGGTTAATAATTTATAAAATTTCTTTTAATATCTTCAAATTTTTTCGTGTTATTTTGTTTTATTCATATAGTTGTTTTGCTGTACAGATTTTCAATAACTCTGTAATATGTTAGCTTGATTTGGCAATAGTCTAACAGATCGTACCCTATATTATCGTACCGTTTAACACCTTTACTTTTATTGTTATTTAAAAGATTAAATCGTCGGGTATTAGCGTCGGAGCCAACACAATACTTGGATCTATCGGGCGTAGCTTCATCGCCTGAATTGTTTAGTGAAGACAAACTACATCGTCTTTTACATTTGACGGGTAACCTTCTTTTGTTTGCTTATCATGCCTCAATCAGAAAGTGATTGTAACATTATATTTATTTTTAAATTGACTAAAAAGTAATTATTGTTGTTATGAGTGGAGGTTATATTTAACTATATTTCCAGGTCGCGATGCTTTAGCCACGGCCTTACCGATTTTGAAATATTTCTTTAAGTCTGGAAAACCCGAGAAGATAACACAGACAATCTGGATAATTGGTGATCTAAACCAAAAAGGATCTAGAGATTTATTAAAAAATGCATTAACATATATGGTAATTAATGTTTTATTTTTATTTTTACAGTCTCATAAACGGTATACATACTGTTTAGGACTTTCTGAATGATGATTTATTTGGTGTTTAAAGCTTCATCATCACAACATCAGTTATGTTCAAGTATTATTAATGTAAGAGCAGTGGTAGCCTTGCGGTGAAGACCGATGACGCGGGTTCGATTTCCGGGATACATTATATAATTCACAATATGTGCATTCATTGTATCTCTATCAATGCTCGGAAACAAGTTTCCAGAGGATAGGCAGCAGCGTCATCTGCATCCCATAATACCACACCGCGAACGGCAACCCGCCTGCCAAGAGATTGTGGTATACTCCCCTATGATTCTTTATGTTTACAAATACCAGAAATTGCATTTTTAATACTAATTTCAGAAGGAGACGGGCGGTGTGCGAGTCGCCTTTATTCCGAACGTGGAAGGCGGTACCACTGACCAATCGCTAAATAAGGCGGTGCTGTCGGCCCTGGCGGCGCTAGAGCCCGTCCAAGCTACTAAATACGTGACACGATTGCTGGAAGACGACGGTTGCCACGAGCGTTACGACTGCGAAATATTGGTACGCACGGCTTCTGTTATTATTTTTAGTTACCTATGATTATATTATACATCATGACGGCAAGAAAAATACGTAGAATCGGAATATTGGCGATGGATATAAGATGGAGGGATGGACGGAGGAATGCATAGTTCAAATGGCCCTAAAAGAAAATCTTAAATCGGAGATAAGCCTAACACGTCCAAGCAAAACTGTTGTCCGTGTATGTCAATATTCCAAATGTAGGAACAGGTTCGTAAGTAGCAAAAAGACAACAAATATAACGCCACACAAAAACCGATAAACAGAGTAATAAAAAATTGCTTGCAATAGACTGCTTATTTTTCATACTGAACATGTAATAGTTAATGAAAAACATTGTGTGTGTTTTAGCCAGAACTGGTTCCTTTACTGAATAAGCACGAGTGGGTGCTGAAGGCGGCGCGTGTGCTGAGCGCGCGCGGGCTGCGGCTCCGGGCAGGTGAACGTGCCCTCGTGCATAACGCACGTCTCATTGGACCCTTCGCAGATGCCGACGGATTCTCTCTAGATGACTTTTTGTTGTTAGACAGGTGAGTGAGGCGGCTTAATTCGTGTTTAATATCGCGTCTGCGCTTGTCCGCAAACTCCATCGCTACAAGCCTTTGGCTTTATTTTGAAAACAAAACATCTAGAAATGTTCGCGAGCGGCGAGCACGGGCCGGTAAATTCGATCACGAGTGGGCCCCCCGCTAGGCGGACCAACGACGTAGTGAAGGTCGTGGGAAGTCGCTAGATGCGAGCTGCGTTAGACCGGTTATTGTGGCGGCCATCTGTTAACTGATAAGATGATGATCCTAGTAACTAACTAGTACGTCGAGTGTTGAAGCTATCATTTCGCTTATAACAAGTGATTAACGTTTTTTTTATTAGTAATACAATTGACAAAATACGCGGAAAAAGAATGTATAAAATTCATAAAAACCACACTAAGTGAGTAAGAAATTAATTTAATACGTAACGTGTTCGCCACGCGTACATAAACGAGACTCAATGCTTGAAAATGTGTGGACGTGTCGCAAGCACCTGCGACAAATTCACTTTTTGATTTACAACAATAAACTTACATTTGTCGGATTGTCAAAGCAAATCAACTATCCATATGCCAGAATTTGTGATAGCTTGTTTAGGTTTGTAAAGATTGTGAATGCGTCGTAATGGTACTCTATTTATTTGTAAAATTAATGATTCACATTTAAATTGTAGATTTAGCAATCAAGTGTACGGCGACAAAATTGCAGAAGTCTTACTTAAGAAAAATACAATCAAAAACAATGTCTTTGATGAAGATGTAGGTAAGTTCAAATATTTTGCAAATTACAAAAAACATTATTTGCTAATTATTGAATTCTCACCATAAACACTGTGCAAACGTATTTTGACGGATACTTGCTGCCATTACTGAAATAATAAATAGAATTTTTAAAAACGTCTCAGTTGCGGAAATCTAGTACAAACTTGTACGATCTTTTGTAATTACACAAACATTTTAAACCTCTTGTTATAAATATTTTTTTTGTATTTAGCCTATGTTAATATTCTTACAAAATAAAAAATAAACTGTTATTTGTAATAAATAAGTCGATAATTTTTTTTTACGATGTTTCTTTAACTATAATTCAAAATATTTTCTTAGCTAGCTAGGTCTAATAGCCTAGAGAACATTTGCCTGGAAAAATAGCGCCACTGGGGCCATAAGGACTGGTCGCTCTGGATTTGAGACCACGGAGCAGCAAAAGCAACGTAGGAAGTCCACCTACGCTGCTTTTTCCGCTCCATGCGCACCACAAGACGACCTTATTCAAGTCATCTGAAGACCCTGTAATCTATGTGAGAGACGTGTAGAAGACCTATGACAGAAATGATGATTATAATGATACATTTTATGATGCCAACATTTGGCGAACACAGTATATTATAATGTATGATCGCGTACCTCCATCTTCGCAAGTACATCGTAACATTTCTTTTTGCTAGATGACGAAACGCCCGAGTTAACGCCCGACAACTACTTGAAAGTGATATCAGTGCTGGCGGCCCGAAGCCCGAAGGGGAGAACGCCTCTACCGGTAGGAATTCGCACTGAGCACTCTCTAGTCGAGCTGCCTCCGCTGTACACCGACGAAGCTGCTGTAGAGGTTAGTAAATATTAAAAAGAACTTTACAAGAAATTCTTTTTAGAAAAAAATTATGAAGTTTCTGGTCGGCTCTTCTCAGCAGATCAATATTTCGAACCGGTAGTAATTTATTACTTACAATGTTAAAATAATCAACGGTTCAAAAGCGAGTGTAAATGTCCTCCAATTATTTTAAATTTCATTCAATAATAATTTTTAATTTTCATTTGTCATATAATTGGTCGAATTTATTCGTACAGCCATCTCTTCCTCACCTTGCGCTTATTGGTCAAGTCAAATGGCGCGCGTTTCAATGATTTTCTGTAACACATTTTCATCCCTTTTCACGACATTACTTCCAAAAAAAAAACATCCAGCGACCAAGAGGAAAGATGTTACATCAATCAAAAAAGTATGTTTTTTAACAATCGAAGTAATTATATTTCTTACATCATAACTTAATAAAATATTTTTCTCGCAAGTTAAAACAATGATCTGTAGTAATGTATAGTACACATCATTTGTTTTGCCTCATTAGTCAGAACAATAAAACCTACAACATAGGTCGACAGGTTTTGATTTTTAGAGCCTTGTCTCCGTCGAACAGTGCTCCGACAGCTCTGTAATGGCGATCGAAAAAGATAACGATTTATTTAACTGAACCTAGCCAAATATCTATAGTAGAGTTCTTGTTTCCGGCATGTTGAATTGGATGCCGAAATACTATAAGGTATACAAGTTATGTCATGGTCAAAATAGTGTCTAAAGGTATCAAAAACACATATTAAATTATGAGTACTAATTTTAGATGAAAGTGTATATGAAAGTGTATATTAAATGTAAATTATTGTCTAGATTGTCGCAGTCATAGATCCAGCATCAACGGCAGCGCAGCGTCTCGCACCTTTGCTTCTAGTATTGCGGCGCATTGTCAACTGTCGCCTTAAGCTATTCCTCAACCCTCAAGATAAAAATTCAGATATGCCCCTGAAAAGGTTTGTTGTCATTCTTCCAATAATGATTTTTTTTTAATTATGTCTATATTCCCTTAGTCTTTATTTAACATCTACGCTTATGGTACAATAGAAATAAGACAAAATTATCAATGAAAATCGAAAAGTTTATAGACAGCAACGGGAATCACTTAACAAACCAAGGAGAGGGCTATGCTCAGGATGCACACTACGAGATTAAATCAGGATGAGGAGATTCCTACACAAACAAAAGAAACGGACAAAACTTGGCAAATTGGAGTCAAAGTTAAAAGATAATAAGTACTAGGCAGGCCATGTAGCGCTCGACATCCTCTCACTAGGTACACAGACGGCTTTGTTAACGTCTGGAAACGCTGTAGACTTCATAGAGCCCTACCCATAGGTAGGGCCTACGTCCCGCAGTTGACATCCTACGGCTGAAATAATGATGTAGATTAGACTGAATATAGGCGGTACAATTTTTTCATTACTATATTACATTCCGATTCGAGTTTACCCGGTAGAGCCTGATCTGGGCGAGATAGCTTCCTATTATCTGTAATCGACTCGGATAATTACAGAGTAACTTTTTATTTTATGTACTCCATCCTTTCTTTTTATTAGTTTTCAATATAAAGTCAAAAGTATATTATTGAATACATCTTATAACATTTAAAAATTTTTAGTTTATTGAAATGTGTGGAACTTGGTTCGTTGACTTATTTACATGGTGTATTATATTTCATAATTCAAACATTGTCAATTAAGTTTCATTTAAAAAAGCAACTGTTAAGTTTAAGTTAAGTAACTGTTAAGATCCAGAAACTTAACACGTTGAGAACAGCAAATCAGCAATCCGAGCTTGTAGAATCAGTAGAGTAGTAAGCTATACTACCTATAATCTTAAAATAATTGGCAATTCAAAAGTGCGTGTAAACGATTATTTGAATAAAGATATTTTGAACTTTAATTTATGTTCCATGCTGTTGCAGTTTTTACCGCTATGTACTGGAACCGGAACTACAGTTCAATGCTAAGGGAGGCCTGACTGGCGGTGCGTTGGCGCGCTTCTCGCGTTTGCCGCAGGCGCCGCTGCTGTCGCTGGAGCTGCGCACGCCACCCAATTGGCTCGTGGAGTGCGTGCGTTCCGTGTACGATCTGGACAACATACGCCTTGCCGACGTCGACTCACTTGTGCATAGGTATTACGCGAATAACATACAATTTATTGCAAATCTTTACGTGAAGATTGTTCTTCAGAGATTGTATTATTATAGCATCATTTTTTGACGTACATTTACAATAATAATAAATAAATGATAAGTAATAACAACTAATTTCGGGTTCGTAGAGCATATCTCTGTCCACCATTACCTATGTGATGTTTGTCAGTCGTGCGACAGAGATAACGCTCTAAGAAGCTGAAATTAGCCGATTGTCTCTTTCCAAAGGTCTATGGGTAATATTTATCGCCGGGTACTGTATTTTCTAGTTTTGATAATAAATATTAAGTGTAATTTTATATTTTTAAGAAAATTAATTTGTTTATTGGATATTTTTTGTATATGTGACAAAGGCTCCTCCAACAACTTTTGATTGTTTCCGATTTACTGGTGTGGCCTTAAGCCAAAGTGAGATCATACGTAAATTTTTGTTCGTACTCTTATTTTCTCTTTTTTCGTCCCTGACTACTAAGACCCTTCCTGGGATACTAGTGGGTCTATCTCTGTAACCAATAAATATACATGCGTTCCTAGCTTCATCCTTTTGTTATATACCTAGGATACTAAAGGATATATTTTAATAAAGATATAATTAAATTTGTAACCATTTCCTCAGTGAATTTGAACTGGAATACTTGCTACTGGAAGGCCATGCATGGGACACCACACTGGGCACGCCTCCTCGCGGATTGCAACTCATCTTGGGTAGCCGAGAACAACCCGAGCTCATGGATACTATCGTGATGGCTAACCTCGGCTACTTCCAATTAAAGGCTAACCCCGGAGCGTGGACATTACGACTGCGACCTGGCCGTTCTGATGATATATATGAAATTGTTGGGTATGCATCTCATTTTTGTAACATATATAAGTTTTTTAATTAATGATGACTAAACATGCCCATTAACTAATTTCACAAGGTAATTTGATTTCTTTATCGAAGGGCTTTGACTGCTTTTAGATTTTCAAATATATGTTTTAGCTTTTTATTTTCAGCGAAAATAAACATATGTGTATAGCTTGCACCAGTATGCGAACAAGATTACGTCGTTGCAGCATTATTAAATTTCCACAAATACGTGTCAAGTAATAAAATCGTGTCATAGTCCTATCAGAACCACTGTACCGAGCTATAGATTCATAAAATCTTCGCACTAGTAACAGTTAATGTAGAAAAACGAATTGTTTTGTTGATTATTCGGACGTTACAAAAATATTTCTTCCGTTTATGAATAAACGTTATGTAATTATGACTATTCACTTATTAACAAAAGCCTATTTAAAATCCTCGGTCGGGAAAAAATACAAGTCTATTCATTGGAATGATAATGTCTATAAACAGTCACGAGAACACGGAGGTCACTTCCGGGAGCGCAGACATCCAGGTGCTGATGGGATCATTCCGGAGCCACGTAATCAAGCTTCGCGTTAGCAAGCGCCCAGATAAGCAGCACCTCGATCTGCTCGCCGACAACGACGAAGTCCACTCCGGTGGTATTTGGAACTCTATAGCAAGGTGAACTTATAAACATATATTAATTTATTTATATCTATTTTTGATTAATATTAGAGATCACTTGTGTATGGCATGAGAAGATTGCTGGAAGAGCACCATTTTTTAGAAACTATAACAAAGTCGAGCTCCCCTATAATGGGATCTGTCAACATAAAATATGTAAGGATCTTATCGCACCCAAGATCTCAAAAGATCCCACTACAATGGGGTATTTCATCTTACTTTTACAAATATCCATAATGCAGTAGTAAAAGCAAACCATTCTTAGGTTTTATTTTTTCTTTAAAATCCTTAACATTATATGATTTTTACGACGTTTTGTTTAACAAACCTTTAACATTTTTATATGATAAATCATTGTCATGTAATGAAGAGGAGCTAGGTGAAAAATCATGCATATTTGGCTACAATCGCATGCACTACACACACCTCACTGCTCTATTTTAAATATGCCAAGGCTCCATAATCTGTAACTATAACTTACTTCAAAATGTGGAAAAGTTCTGTGCAATTTAAAAAAGCATATTTTCAAAATAACTTACATACATTGTTAAATACAGGTTTTAATTAAATAAATTATATACGCGGATTCGAACCTTTGTAACTGTATAGTTTCAGTAATTCATTAAATAATATAACAACTTGAATTAGCAATAAAAAATTTGCAGCTTTGTGCTGTTGAAAAATAATCAAAGATATTGGATGTTAATGATTAATACAACACCCTTGAACACACTTGAATTTTATAGTCAATTTAAAAAAAAATATGTATTAAGTAGATTTACATATGTTTTTATTAAAGCAAATTTAACTTTTGTAACAATTTTTTGATGGTCAAGTTCGTTCGGCGGGGGCGAGGAACAAGAAGCACAAGACGAGACGATCAACGTGTTCTCCGTGGCGTCTGGACATTTGTATGAGCGCTTCCTGCGTATAATGATGCTGTCCGTGCTAAAACACACTAAATCGCCGGTTAAATTCTGGTTCCTCAAAAATTACCTCAGTCCTTCATTAAAGGTGAAATTATAATACTAAATTGTATAAATCTGCACATTATAGTATATTTATTACATTGCATATTATATTGTACTGTATATATAATCATCATTATCTTTTTTGCTGTAGGAATTTTATTGCTGAATATGGGCATCGCCCTTAGATTTCCAAAAGAAAGTTAAATATGGGCCTGCTGCATCTAGTGTCTTCCGACAAAATTAAAAAGGTCGTCTGTCCGTCCACTTTGTGTGTATAAATATTTAATTTCATGTATTTAGCCTTTGCGATGTTAGTGTTTTTTTAATCTTAAGTCTATTTTAATTTCTTTTTCATACCTTTTCTGTTATCTTATTAAGACAATGTCTGAAAACGTTTTGATATTATATAAAAAGTGCGATGGCCAATTTTTGAGATGCACGATTATGAATGTTATGACAAGTTCGTGTTTAGGAAATATCAGTCATGCTATTTTTAATTTATTTTCATTCCCTGAAGAATAAATAAACCATTTATTGAAATAAAAGAAATTGTATACCCAAAAGCCCAGTTCTGAAGAATTTAAAAATAAAAAGAACTCGGAGAAAACGGTCTTTAGGTATATTTATGATTTGTGGCATTGTGTATAAATTTCTTAAAACTTCTATTTTTTTATTGAAAACTATATATCAAGATTAATAAAGTTATTTAACCAGAAATGTATTATAAACTAAATGAAGTTTTTATGCACGATGTTCATAGCTATTGATCATCTGTTTTTTACATTACAAAGCTATTAATAGTTTTACGAATTATTAGCTTTTAAGCTTAAAATTATTAAAATCCCAACTCCTACACACAAATGACCTAAAAGTAAAATTATTTGTGAATGTAGACTCGTGCGTTGTTCAGCAGCATCATTAATTAATTTTTTAATTTCTTCAACTATTTAATTTACTGTTAAATTAAATTTTTGATAGAATTATTTATCGTGTGTTTCAGGACATACTGCCATACATGGCGCAGGAATACGGCTTTCAATACGAGTTGGTGCAATACCAATGGCCCCGCTGGCTCCAAAGACAAAGAGACCGGCAGCGTACCATTTGGGGCTACAAAATTCTATTCCTCGATGTACTGTTCCCGCTACACGTGAAGAAGATAATTTTCGTCGATGCCGATCAGGTTACACATTAAAAAATGATCGTTACTTATAGGATTTGAATGTAATTACAATACCTTGATTGTACTCTGACTGCCATTGTTCATGTGTGCTAATATTTTCATACTCAATCTTTATAAATATTTTAAATGTAATTTTGTACATTTTATCTATTTTTTGTTTTAACTACTCTGTTGTAATAATCAAGGGCGTCAAAGGCTGATAATTTTTGAAGTAAAAATTGTTTGATTTTTTGAAACGGAGAACTCTGCTGTTTTATTAGCTGTAGTCGCACATTTCTTTATTTCTTTTCTAACAATACGTAGCAGCCATGTGCACAAATTATATCTTCTATTTTATATTACTTTAATAAGTAATTCATTTAATAGATCGTGAGAGCAGATTTGAAGGAGCTGGTGGAGTTAGATTTGGGTGGAGCCCCATACGGGTACACGCCATTCTGTGATAGCAGAAAAGAAATGGAAGGTTTTAGGTAAGTAATGAAACTTGTTTACTTTCATTCATGTAAGACTGCTCAATTGAACCAGATCTCTTGTTCGAAATCCTATTTAATTCAATACATTCTAAACATATACACCAATAGAAAAAAAAAGTTCAAAGATATTTAATGTTATAGTTTATAATTTTTTTCTTTGGTAATTGACAGCTAAAAATTCAATAAAAAAGCGCTTTATTTCAAGTTCAATTTCCAGAACTATACGCCATTAAAGAGTTTAATAGATTTTGTTAAACATAAAACGAATATGGTTCATAATGTGTTTCTAAAAATATTTCTTATACAGATAAGAAAATTCGCTTCAACATATTTACACAACCATATTGAGTGTAAATTTCCATCTATTAGTAATATATCGTAATGGCACTTTGGTGCAGTAACAAATAGCTAAATTAGTCTAGTTGAGCTCTGAAAACATCTGTCGATTGTCTTATTTTTTAATTGCGTATGTGGCAGAACTCAGCTTGTTAGACAAGTTATAAATATGAGAGGCCCAAAATAAATTTGCGTCCAAAGTTAGCCTTAGAAAAACTGCAGAATCGACTATACTAATTACTTCGTTATCAAGTTGCACATTGATTTCAGTACTTTTAATATTAGTGAACTTTACACGTTTAGTCTTTTTCTGGTAAAGCAATAAATTGCGTTTCAATCAGGTTTTGGAAGCAGGGCTACTGGCGCAACCACTTGCAGGGACGAAGCTACCACATCAGCGCTCTGTACGTGGTGGACTTAAAGCGCTTCCGGCGCATCGCGGCCGGCGACCGCCTGCGGGGCCAGTACCAGGCGCTCAGTCAGGACCCCAATAGTCTCTCTAACTTGGGTAAAATCAACAAGAACATTATTTAATTTTTTTTATAAATTTGTACGTAAATCTCTGCATTAATATGTTGTATTAATTTCGAAACAAAGAAAAGAACATTTATGGCTTAGCCTAAAATTATTACAAGCAAGTTATTACATAGGTAGAGTACCATCAACAATGGGAACCGATTCTCGGCTATGTGTTACACTATAGCTTAAACTGTATTACAGCGCTGATTTTCAGTACGAGATCCAGGTATTTGATTTTTAAATTTTTATAGCCTACCGTTACTGCTCGCTCAGATTTGAAAAAAAATAAAAATAGAACAAATAGAAGCATCAATGCACACACAATTTTGTCCAATTTATCACGATTGAAATAGTAGGTAACATTGAAGTATAAAAAGGAAAACTAGATAGTAAGTTAAATTTGTAACGATACAAATTATTGTTTCTGTAGTTGTAATAAGTAATATTTGTAACAGAGCCTAAAGCTCACATTATTGTTTTTATGCTATATTCATGGTATCATAACTTTTGTATGTTTTAGATCAAGATCTGCCGAACAACATGATACATCAAGTTGCAATAAAATCTCTGCCTCAGGAATGGCTCTGGTGTGAGACGTGGTGTGACGAAAACTCGAAAAAATATGCGAAAACCATTGATTTAGTAAGATGATAAATCATATTTAGTTTTCGTACCCCATTGATATTCATACAATATTTGTTATACCGAAATTAAAAAAAGACGGATTGTTGTCAACAATATAATTACTAGGATATTCTATTGAATGTGCAAGACAAGAGTGATTTATTTATTTAGAAAAACACTGCAGAAGCACTTGAATGTCATAACAAATAATTGTGTTACACCTGCTTATTTAACGTGTGTACATCATTCACGATATAATTTACAACAGCAAATAATTAGAAAGAGTAGGTTAAGATCTTACTTACTTTTCTTACTCATCGCAAAATGTCATAAAATCGAGCCTAAAAATAAAAAGAATGCAAAGGTAACATTGTATTCAGCCTCATCCCAATTTTTAACTATTTTTAACAAGCAAACGTTTCAATTTATGATAATATATATATCTTTCTTTAATTAGTGCAATAATCCAATGACGAAGGAGGCAAAGTTGTCGGCGGCCATGCGCATCGTGCCTGAATGGCGCGAATACGACGCAGAGGTGAAGGCGCTGCAAGCGCGCGTGCGCCGTGGCCTTTACCAGGCCACCGACCACGAGCAAGATCCCCACGCTGCAGCCCACTCTGACGGAGGTAATTGATTATCTTCTTAGTTCAAGCTGTCGTTGCACTGTCTTTTTCATTATCCCGCCATCCTTTCCAAGGCGCTTCACACTCATCGGTCATCGGGAGATTCCAGTAGTCATGAGAACTCAAAATATAAAGCCTGGACATAATAAAACTACCCTGAACGAGTCTATATGGTGCTGTTTCGTATTGTATAAGCTGTATAATGTCCTTGCTGTTAAGATAAATATTCATACAAATTATAATTTGTGGTATACCACCTGTACATATGATTTAAGCGTTATACATGAATAAACTCAGTTTGAGGATTGCATGGTTTAGATAAAAATAACATTTTCTTATATAATATATTTGACCTGAAAAAGACAGTAATTATGCTAATATTTACAAATAAATTGTATTAATATAGAAATTATTGTATGTCTCTTTGATATTCCAGTTTGTTAATCAGTGAATTGATTTCATACAATGTTGTATATAAGAATAGAATTAAAAAACTTGACGCTGCTTTTTTCCTTGTTCAGGTAAGGAGCACGAGCACACCGAGTTATGATGAACCAATTTGTACATTTAGAAGTTTTAGTTATTCCAATTTTAGTTGAGAGGTTGTGAGTAAAGGGAATGTTTGTGTTTTAGGATTAAACTGTATGATAGGAGCGCATATTAAATGTAACTTCGAAAATTCCTATTTCTCAAAAACATTTACATAATACTTTCCTGTTATTTCATGTTTTGCCATTACCTTAAAAACCAGTGTTTGATATTGTTTCCGTAAGAATAAGTGATGTGATTTCTAGTTATTAAGACCCGTTTTTTTAGCTAACTGCTAGAATTAATTTTTATGTACTTCGTCCCACCCCAGTTCTTACACTTTTGTTCATAATCATTCTCCGTTGATTAATTCTGAGTGTGTGGAATGGTAAGTGATACATTTAAAGAATTATTACTCCTAAAATAAGTGATGTTACTGTAAAATGTTCTCTCACATGATTTTTACAATTTTTCAATTCTCATTTCTTATTACTTCACGGATATGTCGAAAATAAATAAAACATTTTTCAAACTAATTTATTTTATTTTCAAACCTACAACCCTACGAAAACACACTATTTTACAATTTTGAAACTCTAAGCATTAATATAGAGAATAGAGAACACTGTTGTTTGTAAGTACCAAGTTATGTACAGCTGAGGTCGCCAGACGGATACAATTATACATGTATATCGCTACATCTGTTATCATCTACACATTTATGTTACATTTATATAAATTAAATTCAGAAGCATACATATGTACAGGAAGCATACGATAGAAAAGGTTAAAATATTTTGTACCCAACTACCGCTACAGTCTTTGAAACTTCTACACACAACACATTATTGTCGAGATATATATTATTAACCTACACCAACTATTGGCATATTGTATGCCATAATTACATTATTATGACGATAACATTAGATATTGTAAGTACTGAGGTTCTCTTTGGTGGTGGAGCAGTCAAATACTTAAAAATTAATATAATGTCACTGGATTATGTTGTTGCTTATTTTTAATGAAATGACTAGGACTAGTTGTGTTCGGCGTTTTGTTTTTCTTTGGTAATATATTATGAGCCTCTAAATATTTTTAGAGGCGATCGTCAATACAGTGTTGCCTTGTTAGCTGCACGGTGTCGACGCTGGATGGCCACATTGCCATAGCTTTTTTTAAAATATTCTGTAGCATATATAAAGGTTCGATTTGTGTAGTTAAATATAATAATATGAAATGGAAATTAATTTGGAATGTTTTTAGGCGTACAATTATAGATGTGCATTTGAAGAAGAAAGTAATACTATAAGATGAAGATGTAAAGGTTTAAGGCTTGTGGGCTATCAGTTCCGGGCAAAACTTAAATACGTGGGGTGAACAACTTTCGCGTATCGTTTTGTTGTGGAGATGTGAGTATGGGATGAATGGTGCTGGGCGCATTCCCAGATGGTCGTTGACTGTTTAAGAAGGACCAAAAATTATTGAATGAGGAGAACCGACGATATGGTAGAATATATTAGGGAAGACCAATTGCGGATAGACATCAGCAGACAATTATGATCTAGAACAGAGGTGGATTTGTATAGTCTGTAAAATCTTATTAAAAAAAAAACTATTTTCTAAATGTTTCACAACTTGTTCTCAACATGTTAATTTAAAATAAATTCTAGAGATTTAACTGTATACTATATAAAATGAAATATCCTGTAAGGCAACACTTAGCACGAAAAAATATACTCTTTAATGTAATTAAAAAAGAAAACGATTAAATAATCGATAATACAAATCAATTTATACTCTCATGTAAAAGTCTGATGTACCCAGATGCCCTTGGAATTATGCAAAGTTTTTTTTTTTTTGCAGATTTATGAAACATATTTTATTTTTTGTGATGGAATTTTATAACATATTTCTGAGAAGGAAAAATAATTATAAATATTTATTTACATATACATAGTCGATTTTTTTAAAGTATTTGTCATGAGAGCTTAAAGAAAGATCGCGCTGGAAATGTCGTTTATTTTGGAGTTAATACTGGACGATATATCGTCTGAAAGCAAATAGCGTACCCTTATTATCGATTTGCGCTCTTACGATCAGGTTTGAATCACGCTCGATACTGCAGTGGTAGTAATAAGCAAGCAACAAGAATAACCGTCGAGTTATTTGCCATGTTTTCGATTGAATCAATTTTCTATTGGCATTAGTATATGGAGGTAATTGGGAAAAATGGTACGTATAAATACATATTTAGAGGTACGTTAGGTTAATGTCTTGACTTTTCAAAAGGACTTGAAAGCCTATTTGAAAGAAAAAAAATACACACGTCGGAAACCGGCACTATGTAGTAGGCAATATAATGCGTGACAAATTATCCAGAAAAAGCTGCGATCCTTAATAGTGAAGGAAAAAGGAATGAAAATTAAAATTTACACCTATCTTCTCTTCTCCTTTACGCGATTTTAAAATAACGGGTTCACCAATAGTACGAAGCCCTAAAAATATTTTTTAATTCTACATGGAGGGTGCATTAATATTTCACTGTAATTTTAAAGTTTTATGTAGCTGGATATTAAGAATTATATAAGCAACTTAAAGAACCAAAAACGAGCCACTAATAACAGACTTTATAACAATAAAAAACAAATGGGTCCGATAATAACGAAAGAAATTCCTCAAACCCGATGCTTGCGCTGGACACATCTGACTTGTTTACTGATGATAGAACATTTTTGGTCCTGTTCGTAACAGATGTTCACACTTTTTATCAAGCAGCGACGAAAATTTGCAAAATTGATTTTTATTTCTGTACTAATGGATTGAATTTTTACTGTAGACTAATTTTATAATATCACTACTCTTACACGGTTTTCAGGAAAATATTTGTTCTAATGTTTTTTTCATCTTACACGATTTTTTAAAGTTGTCAAATATATTCTTAAATTTATCATACGACACGTGTATTATTTGCACCTCTTTCTGAGGAATATCTATCGTGTAAAAAAATGTTGGGTTATAGCCCATATGAGCACTGACTCCGAATAACGTTATTGGGTAGGGATAAGGTAGTGTTCAGTTGCAGTAGTGTTCTTCGGTGGTGACGCGGCAGAGCTGGCAGTCCACGCGACAGCACCAGTGGTACCGACAGCGGCAGCGCTCCAAGCGGCTGCTGCGCACCGCGCGCCGCCCTCGCCCGCAGCACAGCCGCGCGCACCCGCCCGCGCCTGCGCCCGCGCTCGCGTTGCACTTCCTGATGACACCAAACAAATAATCGACGTCAAACAATTTGATCCTCTCACGCTCATTACTCTAGAATTCAAAGTTTTCGGTGAATGCGTGGGTAGGCCCCCCATTAGGTAGACCAACGACGTAGACAAGGTTGCCGGAAATCGCTGGAAGTAGGCAGCGCAAGATCAGCCATTGTGGCTATCTTTGGGGGAGCTCGGTAATTTGCAGAGAGCGTCTAATTACATCATCAGAAACTAGGACTCAATGATTTGTAGAAGCGATTTACCATAATAAGCGAATAGGTGCTATGATGGTGGTTAATTATTTATTCTTTATTAATTAAGTAGTGATTTAAAGATATTTTAAATGCGTATATACTTAGTCTGACCATAAACAAATTATATGATTGTTTAGTGTTTTCTTATTTTCGCGCCAATATATTGAAATATTTTGTGGTAATAAAGTGGAGTGCGGTGAAAAAGATAATCGAATCGTAATAATCGCATTTTATAAAGTGCCAAATAAAATTTTTAAAATCCTCCATACGCTTGATATTAGTCTATATTTATCAATGTTTGTGTGGGCTTTTGATAGGTACAATAAAACTTCCACTGTTTATAAAAAAAAGATCCAGCCGTCCACTTAGTTATATACGACAAAAGCTATCAAAGCAGTAAGGGAAGGAATGCGAAGAAATCCTGTCCGAAAGCAAAAAATTTGAACCACGCCGAGAAAAATCACGTCGTGTATTTTAAAAGATGCCTTAAGACTTCCGGTCTGTGGGGGCGGATTGATTATTTCTTAACTGTTAATTTAAAAAAGAATTGGGTGGTAAAATTAAAACAATTGTTTAAAAGGTACGTAAAGAGATGTCACATAAATTTTGTTTATGGATGGGAAAAAATTTTACAATTGTGCAATATATTTACAAACCTAATAACCGTTTTTATGCAGAAAGCTTTAATGAAGCTTTCCAATTTGTCAGCAGATTACAAGATGGGCATCATCTGAATTTACTTAAGGGTTTGGTGGGGTGGGTAAGCTTTATATACTTTTTAATGTTTTTATAATATATTAATGTATTACAACTAACACACTAATAGTAATAAACGTTACGAAAAATAAAAAATAAAAATTTTTCTTTAACAATATCTATTGCAAGACTAAGTATAAGATATTTCCACTTAGTAACTTATTTCTTCAACCGTAAGGCCAAGAAACTTGAAATTAATAGCAATAGGCAAAAGCAAATAAATAGCAATAACATTTTTTTCACCGAGCATCGTGCAGAACATATTTTACAAATTTTTTCACGAAACGGAGCAAAGGAAAGCTAGTGTTAATTTTTATTTGACCCTATTAAAAGGAAATTTACGTAAAAATTAATTAAATACATAGTTCGATTGCTTTAAAAATTAATTTGAATCAAGTCGTTCTTAATTAGCCGTTACGGTCGAAAGGCTTACCAGCAAGTGGTCATTTTGAGGCAGAGAATTAGGGTTTATCTTATTTCTAGCGGGTGGACTATTGTATTTTTTCAGTATTTCATTGAACACAGTAGTTGTGTTCGAAAATATGCCTTCTGTTATTATGTCAACCTAACCGCTCCTCGATTCAAATCTATTCATTGCTAACTAGAATTGATATAGTGACTATGTCGTTAGTGTGTGCGCTTTTTAAAGCCTGGTTGCACTAAGTTACACACATTTCTAATAAGAAACGATTTCATTAATTACAGGGCATGGCTAGATCGATGAACAATAGTGATCCTCTGAATGTACTTTAACGTATGGAGATTTAGGATTCGAGAGAGGTTTCTTTGTCCTAATTGAAACGAAAGACTGTTGGGTGAAGTAAGGTGGACTAGGGTTACCTACTGTTAAAATATTATAATATCAACCGTGCAAATGAATCAACAAACCAAGTTCCAGTCATTTCGATCAAGCAAAAACTATTGAAATCAATCTGACCTGCCGTGCGTGCCTAACGAGCCGGCGGCCGGTTCTGGTTCGCAGTAATCGGGGCTGGGCGTAACGTAGCGCAGGCGTGGACGTGGACGAGCTCGCCTGCGGGCGTGTGCCTTGAGTGGGCCAGCGCGCGCTGCTTCGCCCGCCAGTGTGCTCGCCACGCGCGCCATGCCGGGCAGCGCCCGCCAGCACGTGCGCACCGAACAAGATCCCGACACGCCGTGACACGTGCACTTGGTCCGCATACCACTTGACACTACCTGGTAAAGATATATATTTTTTTATTTATTGAGAAAAACAACTGCATTAGATAATTATAGTAGTAAGCCAAATTAAACTTAAACATAACCAAATTATAAGTTTCTCAAAGTTACTAAAATTTAAGCATTAAGCGCAGTAAGTTTCGAATACGACGGTCATCTTCATTACATACGGAGTTCTGGTAAATTGGGGAAGTAGATAGCGTTACCGAGATAAGAACAATAACTAGTATATGTGTCTGTGTATGTGTCAAATCTGCTATTTATGTTGTCATCTTGCATGACAAACACAATTTTAAAACGCACGTAGAAAGCGCGCGAAAAAAGGTGGCCTCCGCACTCGAATGCCTTTATCTTTTAAACAGCGGGAGTAAAATGTCACTGCCGAATAAAGTGGCCGTATGAAGCTGTAATCGGACCTGTCCTCTCATACGTAAGCTCGTGCTCTAGGCATGCTAAACTGCACATTTACGTCATTTACAGAATACAGGTCGTACAGAACAGGTTTATCCGTGTGGCAATGAGTACGCCATGGTACGTATGCAATGAAGACCTGCAATTTGACATGGAACACAACTCAACACACAAATTCATTGAATGTAGGTGTCGCCACCTACAATATGATCACACCCCGTGCATTCAAACATCGCATCGCCTTGTCACCGAGATACGTACTGGAGCTTCTAAACGACGCGACGACTATAAGACAAGTACACTACACACCATCGACGTCGCCATTTGATTACCAAGCGATCTTGCCGGAAACCAGTTCGGATCATACGTCACAGGGGACGTCAACCCCCAATCATACTAGATAGAAGCGTTGTTGAAGTTTCTTCCGTCGGTGACGCTTTCCGAAGTGGTAGTAAAAATATTAGCAAGGAAATAGCAACCGGCCAAGTCAACAAGTGAGAGCCGAAGCCGAGGTCACTTTGCTTGAGCGTAGTCACTCTATGGAGCGTTCACCGAAGCCACGTAAGAGCTCTTCTAGGAGATCTTAGGATAGGCGCACTCTGCGCCCGGTTTTTTTGGTATAAAGTAGGTCATCATTATTATTATCATTTCAGCCGTAGGGCGTCCACTTCTGAACATAGGACTCCTCCAATAAATTTCCAATAGGACCGGTTGGATGCGGTGTGCATCCAGCTTCTTTGGACGACCTTAATAAGAGTGGTAAGCGCAAAATGTTATTATGAGTAAAACATTGTCTCCAATTTTTCATACTTACTTTCCTGCCAAAGCGCAAGTTTATCAAGTTGGCCGCGGCGATGAGCGGGCGAAGAGTGTCCAATCTCGTATTGAGGTCTACTTGCGGATCGAAGCGTGGGTCGTCAGCAGCCATACGGTATTCGATGTTCCGGTGACGTGATCCTCTATCCTCATATTCGTACCTAGAAACAATATTTATTCAACGAAGGAGTGTGTTCACCTCATTCCTTTAAAAAAAATATTATTTGAAAGGAATAAAATTTTTTTTTTCAAATATAAATATTGATTAACCGATTATGTTGAAAAATAAAACTCTTCTTTGCCCATATTTTTTTATTGTAATAGTCACGGAATTATCAAACAGCCCACGTAATTGTTCGGGATGTACACAAAAAAGTTTTGTTACCTTGATCTAAATCGTTTCCGTGTTGGCCTGCCTCGTCGCGGAGACCTGGGGAGGCGTTTGCGTCCTCGGCGCCCTTTCCTGGGCCTCGGAGCGGCGGTAATATTTGCCGGAGCCGGCTGGTCGTCCACGAGTATCACGACAGGCGGTACAGTGGTAGTCTCTATGGTCGTCGTCGGCTTCGCAGTCGTAGTGAGTTCCACTTCAATCACGTTTTCAATCTTGCCATCCCTCACATCCATTTCGTGACCATCAAGGAATTGTTTAGCAAACCTAAAGTAAATTTATATTTAAATTACATAAATCTATGATTCGCTTATTTTAATACGATGAATAGATTAGACGAAATCAGCGTTTATGATGTGCGATGAAATGATGTGCTAGGTACGTATACAGATTTTGCGTTCGCTAGCAACATAAGAGTGAGCTTAGACATCATATGTATCAGTTTAGACATCTTAAACATCATTAAAGTATCAATACGTGTACACTCCTTCGAAAGACTTGATTCAGATCCTTATTTTTATTTGGATCGGAGACAAGATCTTAAGGTTAGACCAATGTTTCCAATAGTGGTCCAGGTGGTTCCCTTGGGTTCTGCCGGAAACCTGACGGGAGTCTTTCTACTGTGGTATGAAAAAACAGTGAGTTCACAAATAAGCGGGGGTCCACGAAAATATGTTCAGTTTCTATAGTGAAGAACTAAAGTGTTTGCTTGACTAGATCAATGAAGGCCGATAATATTTGATATTGAAGCTCAGTGACTGTTGTAAAAACTTGCATTTTTCATATTCGGTACGACGTGTCGAGACTTGCAAAGTGCCGTCGCCGTCTGCAACGCTTGTTTAGATGCTCAAAGGAATGAACTACGATTTATGGTGTGCAATGTAATCTTACATAAACTAGTTTGATTCTTCACCAATATAAATACGATTTTTCGAAATATATAGCGTATAAGTTGGAATAAAGGCTTCACATTTTTGTCGAGATTTGGGAATATAGTAGAAATATAGGAGCCCTTGTAGCTGGTCCACCGGATTTGGCAACATTTTCAAAGTAGTTAATATATAAGTTCCTATGTGCCCCGGGTGGGGCAGAGGGTGTCCACAATGCCGCGCCATCCCAGTCGGTTTCAAGCCTTTAGCATTTTGGCTCGACGTTTCTCTTTTTGCTCCGCCTCTGCAGTTATAGTCCGCCGCCAAGACTGCTTATGACGACCACGCTTGCACTTTCCGTAAGAATTCCAGTCTCGATGGTTATGATAGATGGTCTCGTTGTAGCGTTCCCATAGTTCCCATAGTTCAATCATTGGAAGTTGCGATTGACGAATATTTGTAGACGACTCGTGATGTCCTTTGTGACTCCCTTACAGTGTCATAGTTTTTACGTTGGATCGGAATATTCCGAGCTTAACTCTTCAAGTTAATTTTTGTGATTGCCATACGAGGCGGAGCTGCGCAGTTAGACTTGTGGTTAGCGGCAACCCAATTTTTCATAGTCAGATGTTAACTTCACAATTTTTGTCGCGGTTTAGAAATGGCAGAAATGTAACTGTACTAAACCTAAATAAATTTTAAAAGTGGTCTATGAGACAAAAACGTCGAGGATTCCTACTACATTATAGGATGTACTCTTTATTTTTCGAGTCTAGGATATATCCTGGATATATGCTGGCTATAGCCAGCATTCGCCAATTGGACCACATTTCCACGCTATTTAAATTTCTGTCTTCTTTAATAATCCATTTGAATTATTAAGGAAGACTGAGAAAAAGCTGGACTGTTCAGAAGCATGGGTCACACGTAAATTTAAGGGGGCTTTATCCACAGTTGGACTTTAGGACTTTATATGCGATTTGAACCATTTCATTAGCATATTATAATAACTATAAAAAGTGTGACTAGTAACTATAAAAATCTGATGTAAAGCAATACCTTTCAGCCCATTGAAAGTTGTCGCCGCAGCCGCCCCACTTGAAGTGCGTGTGCGGCTCTGTTGGTGCGGCGTGTCGCGGGGGCCGGGGCGGCGCACGGGGCGGTGCTGCGCAGGAGCACGCAGCCAGGGCACCCGCCGCACATGCGCGCGCCACCGACCACGATAGCGCTGCCGCCGACAACGCGTATACATACGCCTGCTCGCGAGTCCCTGTTAACACGTTGAACGCTTTGTGAAAAATCGAAATTTCCCTACTGGTCACGCAGTTCCTCGGTTAATTCTAGCGAATTATTCTAAAAATATACGTATTTTAATTAAACATAAACACTAAAATTACCTAAATAGATAATATTTCCAATAGGACCGGTAGGAATTGGCCTGCACAGGGCGATTAATGACGTGGAAAGTCAAAAAGGCTTGGTACTAAATCGAACATATGATGTATATTTATATTAGTGTATTTATAACAATCTTACATAGGAAGTATCGTCTATTCTTTTTTCTATCGTTTTCTTATTTCAATATTCTAGGCTAAGATATAAGTATTTATTTTTGTGCGTTTGAGCAAAATTATTTACAATTTCAGGCGTACGATTTTCACTGCATTTTTGTTCAGGCATTGGCCTCGCCTACAGATTTCCAAAAGGACTTTTTGGAATTTGCCAGCATGCTGCATCCTTCCACTCTTTAAAATGTCGTCTGTTTATTGTACAGGGAAGTGAAATTTTATCACAAAGTTATTTATTATAGTTGAAATTATACATTGTACTTGAAGTTTAGATTAAATCTTTGTTATATTTCCACAATTCAATATTAATAAGCAACATAATGTGTTATTAAATCAATCATTTAATTTTTGCATATAAAAATGTACATTCAATCAATAGGTATCATATATTTCTGTATTTATATTGGTATTCAATTGAAGTATAACGTCAACGTCATTTACATAATTTTTTTTTTCGCAGCCGAGGCGCAGGTTCATTTTCTAACGTACGCAAAATTGTTCGTACGCCAAAGTACCAAAAGCCACAAAAGGCCGTATTCAACTCATGTTAACATAAGCCGACCGGCTTTAAGCTTAGTTTCCTTTATTAACAAAGCGGCTTTCGTGCGCTTTAATGTACACGTTTATTAATTCTTCCGTTGATTAAAATATTATTCATTTATTAAACATGTTCGTGTAATTAAGGTTCACTTTTTGTTGTGTATTTTTGTTATTGATTTTAAAATAAAATGACGTGCGATCACCTTAAAGATATTTTGGACACTGGTCTGCTACTTATATACGCGGTAACAGGTCGACGTTATGTATAGGTTAAACATGCCACCTAACAAAAGGACTGTGAGGGCCTTTTCAAAAACAAATTAACTAAAGTAAAAAAATTCAAAGTATCTGAGTGTACATAATCTTAACACTTTACTTAACTAAAACAATTATCTAAACGAGCCTTTACAATCACCAATGCAAACAAATACAAACATTAAAAGTGCACAGTTTAAATCAGAGATATAGCAAGATAACCAATTAATATTGGATCTGATTTAATCAGGAATGTCTTGTTTGTTTGTTTTGTTAAAAAAATTGTAAAAAAAAATTTTAAGAAGCAAATCCTACAGATTACCATCAAGCATATAGGTAACCAACATCTGAGTAAAACGAGCTTTACTATTGCTAACGGTTAGTAACAAATCGTTTATTAGTTAGTAATAACTCAATTTATCATTTTAAGTGCCGTCTAGTTTTGGATATGGCCTCAATTGTTGGTTTCCAAAGAGGAGACCGGTTGGAAGCGGCCTGCATTCAGTGTTTCCCGATAACCTTAAAAAAGTCGACTGTTTATCTTGTGTGTGTACGTTGTTCGCTGCAGTTCGTGGTCTTTATTCCAGAACCTTATGGTCTATATGGCCATTTGTTCTGCCCGCTATGTGGTCGGCCCATTGCCATTTCAATTTCCTTCAAACTTTTGAATGTAACGGGTTATCGTTGTGTAGTGTTTGTCAAATGTTATATTATAATTTTATTTTGTGTCAAAAGAATACCTTTAATTTTAATTTTAATTATAATGTCTTAATATTTCATAGTTTCGTTGTTCGTTGTTTCGTCCTCAATTTTGATTTTTTAGACAACTTAAAATTAAATAAAGTGTCACGGATGTAGTATCACTATATAAAAGTTGCATTTCATTAGACCAGTAATTTTACAGTTAAGTAAAATTGACCCAATTATGTTTGCGTAAAACTACTTGAAAAAGAGGGCTATGATGATATTAAAGAAGGCTGTCTAATATTAATTAGAATAAAGGATATAAATAAATTAAATTATAACTTTCATGATCTATTTGATACAGACGGTGTTATACTATTTATACACAATATATGAAATTTATATTTTTAATTTATATATATATATATTATATAAGATATGAAATTTCATCCTTCTTCTGAATTTACACAGTGTTGTAAAATCAACTGTAAGGTTGTGTTATCGATCGCAATCCTCTAGTTGTGATAACAAGCAATCTGACGGTAAAATCTGTACGGAGGCCATGAGAAGGTCCTCAGTCCGCTTAGACAATGGTGGTCAGGCTTATCGCGCGGGCATCGCGAGCACGGGGCGCGCGTGAACGCACCGCTTAAGGTTATCATTAGGGCCCCCTGCCTGCCGCCCCTGCGCTGCCTGTTTGATTCATGCGTGTAATTAAATCTTTTGTCAGCCGTGACAACCCTTCACGATTGTATCGACAAAAATATTTTTTTCCATAGACGTAAGATATCACATACTAGTCCCTACATGGGGCGGAATTCGTTGGTAGATAACTTTTGAATATACAGGATAAACAATGTATAGAAAATACTCAATAATTTTAAAGCAATTCTGAATCTTTAATACGAATGTTGTTAAGCATTGTGGTAGAATAGGCGCGTTTGTTAGTATTATTGTTGCAGAAATGCGTAGTTTTGGTTTTCCTTGTTACTTAGTCTATTCTGTGCGCGTTCTCTTCCCGCTAGATGTACGCCCTGTGTTAAATCCAATTCAAATTACTTTACAATATTATTAAAATTCAAAAACTTTTGCTTTCTTGTCAGGCACCTTGGTGAAAATTAGAAAATTAGTTTAAAGTATCGAAGATTACTTACTGATAACTACACTGACAGGATTCGTTAAATCGTTTTTTTTAAATCGATATTCGTCAAGAATCACAGAAATGTCGAGTTACCGGCTTACCATAATTTAATATAAAAGATATAAATAAAATATATTTCAGAGTAATCAATTCATTGATTGATTTATTGTCGTAATTATTATGAATACTTTTATAATTATATATTAGGGGGGCCGGAAAGTAATGTCGCTTTCTTAATTCACACGACTGCATTTTTAACAAGTATTTATTTCTAATTAACAATATATTCACCTTCGTTATCAACAACCTTTTGCCATCTAGTATACAAATCTTCAACGCAAGAACGGTGGAAATCAATCGATTTTTCTGTAAAATATGGCGATAGTAACGAAATTACTTACCGGTCCCTCTAATACTATGATCAAACTATATTGCCTATATAAATACATAGATTTTTCATTATATAGAATTACTTTAAATCATACCTTTCTTATTTTATACATTGCAAGACTTTGTTTTTATTTTCTTTTTCTGTGTGTCATAATGGTCCTGTTTTTACTATTTATTTTGAGTTTTTTCTGTAGCGTTATTGTTTTATCTTAGGTTAATGAGTGATCACTTTAGGCTAATAACTTTTTACAGCACGAAATTTGTTCGGTGCAGTTAATTTTTTTTTGTAAAATTTGTCCTGTAGGTAAAAAACAAGGAATAAAGATTTAAATAAGAAATTTAATTGAAAAATCGCTGAAACGCCTAATTAAGGAGACCGAAAAGATTTTTTGTATTCATTACTGTCACTGCAGACGTCTTTCGTTTTAAGAAAGTTTTAATTAAAACGTATCAAGCTCGGAGTACTGGAAATATTCCTAACTGTTTTGTTTGGTGTAGACATTTCGTGTCAATTAATTTCCTGGAGTAAGCAAGGTGGGCTGTGGCTCCGGCGACCAGCGCAATAGTTCTTATTTCTAGTTTGCAGGCGACGTCCGGCTGTCCACCGTAGCTGCCAACTTACAAAGTCGCACACCACGCTAAATCTCGAAAAATGTCGTTCCTTGCCTTCTTTTCTATACTTCATTTTTACAGCGAGATTATCGCACAAAAAATACGCCATCGATATATTCAATATTTACAATAGAAATATTCTTAATATAAAGTCATTAGTTTTATTCATATTCAAAATATGTTTATTTAAGCAGGCATCTACACGCAATTTTAAATCATTAACTATATTCCAAATATATGTATAAATTCTCATAAAAAATTCTGTTAATAATAATTCTGCCGACATTGAAAATAAATAAAAAAATATCTATATAAACGATTAACTCGTTTGAAATCTCTTTATGTATATTAAATAAAGGCATTGTCTTTAGCAACACTAGAATTAGGAAAGGTTTTCTATCAAAGTTCAATTGCATGCATGCAATATATCGTAGACGTGCCGTGCCGTGCACCTAAGTTATTAATATAATATAATGGGATATGTCGTGGTGCTCGTGATGCCATGTAAAAAGCTAGCAACAATGTCGCGACAGTTGCCAATTTAAGGCTTCGTGCCAGTTTCCTATTAGAAAATGATGGGGGGATTTATGACCACAATAGACTTGTGATGTCGCAAAATACGTTTACTTTTTGTTGCAATGATGGTTATTCTTTTCTTGAAATGTTTGTTTTGCATTTCTAACTTAGGAAGGATTTCATCTGTATTGTAATAAAACGAACGTAATTAAACTTAAATAAAATTCATTTCATATATTATTAATAAAGTGCAGGTTTATTTGTTCTTCCAATGTTTATTCTCAATCTTTTCTATAACTAATTGAAGGGCAGATACAGGTTTATTTATTTATTTGAACGTTGGTATATCACAGTATTTAGTAGTTATACTCGTACTTATCTGTGGTTTTAAGTATGAATTCCAACCAAGGGTATGAACCAGGTTACTTCTTATTATCACTACTGTAGTTACCCATATAAATAAATATATGTATTCGTCATCTGTTCGCCCACAAGTCAGATAGACGACCTCGTCAAAGTCGCTAAACCGATGCTATTGGAAGTCTATAGCAGAGGTCCATGTCCAGCCGTAGACGTTCCGCGGTTGAAATGTCGATAATTATGATGAATATAGCATTGAACTCACGGCTTTTCGACGATAACACGATATTTATAAAGTTGCGATGCACGAGATTTTATTATCGTTTGTGTTATTTAAAATTTATGAATAAGTTTCTACAATTTTAATTTTTAGTACAAATACCAAAAAAAAAACGAGAAACCATCACAATATTTTGGATTAAAAAAAATTTGCCCGATCTACTATTTAGATAGTAGATTGAGGTTACATACATTTTTAAAGTATAAAGAAATTAACCCCCTGGTTAAAATAAATAGCTTTCTTGAAATTAATTTACCGAAAAGCGATAAATAAAGCGCGGTATGTAAATACAGCAGTTTCGGTGCGGAACGGGCACGGCGGAGTTGAAAGGGCTCGTCGTTACGCTGACCGCATCCTCACAAAAACACGTCGCCGGTTCTGTCGCCACGGCCAGCTTGTCGGAAGACGAAGCAGCTCGGTAAAAACAGCTCCAAAGCCCTTCATAGTTTTTGAGTTATGGGGCTGTGCTTAAGATATTAATAATATTACGCTCGCTCAGTATACTATTTACGTGATATATTGGTTATAGGTAAAAAAAAACTTTAAATAGGTGGATGTATAGCTTATTTACTGTCAATGTATGTTATGACCCGTACAAAATTAATTAAGATTTTGGTTACTATATATTAAAATTAATTATTGTTTACTATCTATCCCTGGAAATTTTGTCTTGTCAGAAGCTGACCTGTCACATTTCAAGAGGTGATTAATTAAATAATTAAAATTTTTTAAAAATCAATCTATCACATTGTATAAAAAAATATGATTGCTTTTAATAACAAAAAAGATTTCATCACTTCGATTTGGGTTTTGTCATAAGTAACCGATTGTATAATTTTTGTATATATTGTCGCAAATTATACAATTATGCGTCTTAATGATACGAAGAATCAGATGATCAGAAAATTTAATTATAATTGGTATTGCCCTAACTAACAAAAATATGAAATATTTTTATAGCGCACACAAAAATTACGAACATTTTTCTATTTTGAGTTGGTACCGAGATAATTCTGCCGGCAACCCTGATTACCGGCTGATTTAAAACAACGTAGAAGTTCTTGCTTTGTCTTATCTGTCGTCCCAGTCGGCGGCCCTATCTATTCTAGATGCCATGCTTCGCTGGTCATAATTAAAGAAAGTTTAATTAAATGAAATTGTTGAAAATTATATGAGAACGATCGATTCAATTCATTTCTCCTAGAATGAAGGCATGCACTAAATTATTTAATTAAAATACATACACAACACCAATTGTATAAGATTTTATGTATTTTAATACATAAGAAATTAGATGCACTACTTTACAAGCTTATCATTTAAAAAGATACTTACAAATAAAAATTTTTGCATGTGTATGTTAAAAGTACATATCTATATAGTGCTCATTTTAACCGGTTTCATTAAACTAATGGAGAGTAGATAATTTGTTATTTAACAGTTTCTGTATAAAGTTTTAACTGTTAAATTCTTTAATTTATAAACAATAATAAAATGAACTTTAATGGAAGAAATGATTACTAATACAGCGTATTTACTTTTCTCTTTATGGTAATAACATAGTAAAATGCAAAATAATATCTTATTATCCGTTCAATTATCAATATATCGATATAATAAATAATATCGATAGCAATTATATAGGAAGCAATTAAATAAGATCTTTTATTCGTTTAAAAGCACATCGTAGCTAGTAAAATTAAACGGCGACTTTGTCATTACATTTGAACTACTAAGTGTCTCGAAAGAGAGTATAAACGCGATACTTCCCTTCACTACATAGGTGATGCCACTATTTATTACTTTGGACAGATGCAATTATCATTATTTTAGACTTAGGTTATCCACTGCTAGCTTAGACCTCCACTTTGTATTTCCAATAAGAACGGTTGGAAACTGCCGGTATCCATTCCGACGGTTGTTAACATTAACTAGCTGGCCTGTCCACCTTGTAAGCATATTCTTCAGAATCTCAATCTCAATTGTTCAACACGCCTGTGGCTTACTATTGCTTCTTTCTACTTCCGCTGGAATATGTCGGTTAGTTTAGTGCGTCTATGGATCTCTTCAATACTGATTCAATCTCGTAGAGAAATTCCGAGCATACCTCTCTATGGCTCGTTGAGATATATGAATACCATATATAGTCATTGTATGTTTTGCGCGTTTTAAATATTTATGGTATAAAGTGGTTAATTATATTTACATTGTATGGTTAGTTACAAATAATTGTAATTGTAAAACTATATTTCTCATACCTGTGAGTAAATCCGGCGTGAACTTTGGTGCCAACTCGATAGAGGAGCAGTTCCATCGTTCGCCGGCGTGCGTATTGAGGCACGTGGTCCTGGCGATACGAGCGGCTGCCACCACGTGCGGCATTGCCCCGGTCTGTCGCCGACACACCCGCGCCTGTGAACTCCATAGTGCTCCTCCCCTTCGTGCTTCTAAGCAGTCGTTCTCCGTCCAATTGCCGTCACTCTCGTGGACAGCCCTGCAATTATTTTTGTGATTATTGAATGATTACTGATAAATTTATGAACCACTATCAACCTTAGATTGCTGCAATAAACGAAACTTGCTATAGATGCTGTTGGTTTGGTGGGATTTAAAGAGTATTGTTTTTAATAAGCTTTTCTCATTGGAAAAAATAAATTATTTAGATCTCTATTGCCATCAACCGATGAGATTTGATTAGAGAACTTGGAGAAAATGGCCGGAATTAATCAAAAGAGGGGGTGTGGTCTTTCATCGTGATTACGTGAGATCGCACTTCTTGGAGGTGATAATGTATCCGTCATATTTTTACCACTTTTGTTCTCTTGAGAATTATCTAAGCAGTTTCAGGTTAACATTAAGAAAGGACTGTCAAAACTGCATGTCGAGTTTTTTCGTCAAAGATATCTAATCACGATGGAAAAAATGAAAATAACCTTCAAGCAATAAATAAACGTTATCAACAGACATTATAGAAACAAAACTTACAATTTACTGATACAACGCCACACTGAATTACGGCTAGAGACAACCCGGTAATTTTTATTCTTAAAATTTTAGTTACACCACTAATAAACAATATTTATGAAACAAGGGTAACTGTTGCTACTAATTTCTTTTACAAAAATAAATTTATAATATTAATTTTAAATTTATAAAGAATATATTTCCCATACTTCAGAGTTTTATTATTATTAAATAACATATGTTTACCATAGGGCTGAAACTCGACTCGATAGGTTCCTTTTGTCAGAATATCAAAAGAACTTCAGCGAAAGAAATTTCAGATTTCTGTCTATTAATAATATGGAAAAACCGTGGTACGTGGCGGTATCGCCAGTATGTACAACATCGTTCTCGTCAGCGAAGACGGATGTGAACATAAGTTCTTTGAGAACATAAGTTATAGGGAAGGTATTTAATTTGACTCTGAGCTACTATCGTCTCATCCTGGAGGTCGACCACATGTCTCAGCCTCCGGAGTTGTTCACGCTTAAATTTCCCCGACTGCAGTCAATTGTAGGTGGCTGCATCTACATTTAACGAGTTGGTGTGGTTGGCGACAACATCAAAGTAGCGACATGATGCCTTTTTAAAGAATTGGGTCACCTCAAAAATAGAAACGGTGTAAAAAAAACTCGACAAAGGCTTCGTAGGTCAACACGAATCACGTTGTGGCAGCATTGAGATAGGGATATATTAAATGAATTTAATTCGGTTATTAGCAGTTAAGATTTTCGATTTTCGCATGTTGAATGGTAAAATCGATTTTCGAGTATATTGGAAAGGCTTTTTATCCACATCTTTTGAAGATATTAACTTTGTTGTAATGTGCGGTAGGGAAAATGAAAAAAATCAGGCTATATACTTTTGATAGTACGATGCGGGCTTGGTTTTCGTTTTAATATTAATACTAATAGCCTCGTTGTGACGGATAGGTGGTTAGTATTAAAATATAAAAAAATGTGAGAGGTTCTATTTTCATTTACAAATTGTACTCACACGAATTATTTCGTTTTTTTCTTTAAATTTTGTGTTAATCGTTATTTATGATGATACTCAAAATTTTTAGAATAGGTCATTTTTAAAATAATCGTCGTTATTAATATCATGTTGTTAAAGATTCGCACCATAATTGCCCTTGTTATAAGAAACATTAAAAAAAATTGAAAATAGAACTCTACGAATATTTTCTTGTACATCAATTAGTAATTTATTTCGCAAATTGGCGGGTACATAAACATTACGTTTTAGCGTCATTGTCGATTTACCATATAAAAATTTAATTTTTGTTCCCATGTCAGTCAAAAATTACCAGCCATTAAAGGCTTCGGTTAGTTTTTCGATAGTTTATTTTCAACGGGTAAACGGAATTCAACCGTGATCGTACTAATCTCAGTGAACACCCGCGTGAGGGACGTCCTTCCAAAGGTACTGCTGAAACTAAAAACACAATTTACTCGTGCTGGAACATTGTTATGAGTCAAATTTAAATTATTTTGCGTGATCATTTGGGCGTTGTCAGAGCCTCATGTTTTGTATAAAGCTCAAAAACACTGTCGCGTTCATTAGTAAAAAAATAGAAACAAAAAAGTGTATTTTTTGTATGATCCTTCGCATTCCAAACTAGCTATTTCCCGCCCGCCTCGCGTGGCGTAAAATACAAAAGCCATAATTTATAAAAATGCATTTTTTATAAACTCTCTTTTAACCCCGTTACGGATGGAAATGGTACAATCTATTCTTAGCTGAACTTTACTCGGCGAAAGTAATATTCTTACCAAATTTCAAGTCTTTAAGCATTACGGTATCAGAGACTCGTCATAAGACAATACATAGGTGGAAATCTCTTTTGTATATGAAGATAACAAATTTTACTTTTAGAAAAATTACACTCAGCCCAAAGGAATTTAAGGCGTTACTGTTATATTTCAGTAATGTGTTGTAATTTTAATCATAATCATAAAAAATCATAATAGCATCATTTCAGAACTCTGTAAGTAAACAATGTTAAATAAAAGAATGTTTGAAGCGAGAGCTTTTATTTTACAATGGTACTTGTCATATTGTTTTAAATGAGGTGTGAACACTGTTTTATATTCTTATTTATTATATGTTATTCATCTCTCCGATAAATTATTATGAATAATTATTTTTTGATTACATTTGCATATGATTCTATTAGAAATGACATTGTTAATACTTGATGACTGCTATAATATTTTCTAACTATCGTAAGAATATTCTTGCTATCATCTAAAAACAATGAATGTTGAGACACGTCATTCACATGTTCACTATGAAGCTTGGGACGCTTGATGTCTACGCTCAGCTTCACGGCGACCGCGTTGGAACGTTTCACACATTTCAAACAAGTAATTAGGTAGGAAATCTGTGGCCTCCCCTTCCCTCCGTCGGAGCAAACTGTACGCCTCGCGCAAGGTGGGCTTTGGTGTCAGCCGCATTTCAAGCTCCACCGCGGACGGAAAGTGTGCAGCTAATGAATACACGATTTCTAAATCTGACGGCGGCGGAGTCAGATGCTTGTAGTTTGTAACTTTATGCAAAAAGTATTCGGACATGCTCATTCGTGACTTCTCTTCCTCGTATTTACCGAGTTTCATGTCGTAAAGAATTAATTTCTGTCTCTCGGGACCCCAATATTCCTGCTCAAAAGCATCGTAAAAGCCTTCTGCATCTTTGAACTCGTTTCGAAAACAACGAGCCCACATCAAGGGTGTTCCATCGAGACAGGAAATTATAAATGATAATTGTTTCTCGGCAGTAATGTTTAATTCAGAAATATAGTATTTAACATTTTCTAAAAAGTCCATTGGGTGAGTTTCTGCACTATCGTCGAAATGTGGGCGTTTTCGCAAAGAAGCAAGTATCCAATCATTAATATTATCAGTAGAAATCTGCAAAACTTGTTTACTGCTATTGCAATTACTGTTAGTCTCGTCATCTATCTCGACAATCTTCGTGTGTTCATCTCTTCGTGTGCTCGCCATTTTATCAATATCTGCATCCGCTTTACCTAAATTTGGTAAAGACGTGTGACTACGTAGTCGTGATGACGGCATATTCTGGTAAACATCTTCTTGACTCTGCGAAAATCGTACACCAAAGCCTAATGTCGTTGGTTTGTATATGGATCCGCTATAGAATGGATTGTCGATATGTTTAATGCTTTCATGTTTAACTTTGTTTTTGAAAGCTGAAGTTGATATTTTATCCACCATTTCCGAAAGATTCGTTACCGACGTCTTAATCTGTCTCAGATCAACGAATAAGCTCATCTTGTTTTAACTCTTTCATTGAAGCGCAAAACCATTGCCACGTAGAGAAATAGAGAGCTGTAAAAGTTACCTTTAATCAATAAAATATATTCTCTTGAAAAGCCTTCTAACAATTCTAATAATTACAAAAATATAATTTTAAAAAGAAGGTTATTCAATCAAGAGGTTAATTTATGAAAGTAAAAAAAATATATTAAAATTACCTTAAGAATATGTGCAATATGAAGAAAATGTCGTTATCAAAAACTATAATTATGGGTATGTGCGTAACGAATTCGTAGAATCAAAGAAAGCTTACGTGCGGCAGCGGCGGGCAGGTAAATGGTACTACCCGCTCCCACCCTCCAGCAAGGGATGCCGTGTACGTACTCGATGCTTTTTATAAACCGGCATTATGATAACTGGGTTACGGTGAACGGAATACTTACTTCCGTTCAAATTTTACTAGACGATGATACACGCCATTGATAGTAACGTATACGTATTTAAATAACTTGTGTAAAGAAAATTTTGTGGAAATAAGGTCAAAAAACATTTGATGAAAAGTCGTCTGTATTCATTTTTTGTGTTTAGGCTATATTTAAATTTAAGCAATACCTATCATACGTGACGTTGCAAACGAATGTAAGCGGATAAAGTTCGTTATACGAATCATTAAGCTTGTTATTGGTAAAATATTTGTACATGCGATGGTATTTGCACGATATAATATTAATGAGCTTTCCCTAGCGTTTACCGTAAAAGTGGATTCTTCAAAACATAAAATAGTAGTACAAAAAAGCAATAAATTGGTGCGCGATTTGACGATATGTTCACTGTTATTTCGTCATTAACGTAAAGATTTTTGTAATGTAAATACAAATATCAAGTATCAAGCGATAAGTAATTATTCGTAATGATTATTGATGTTCATACTTAAATACAATACGTTTTTATTACTTAGATATACACATATCTTACGTCTAAAATCGACTAGTATGAAAAAAATTGTCTGTAATCCTTTTTACAACTGTGAATCCAAATCTGTTGATATGTTTGAACGCTAGGCTATGACGTTTATATATATATATATATATATATATATATATATATATATATATATATATATATATGTGTATATGTATATATATATACACACACATATATATATATATATATATGTGTGTGTGTGTTTTGTTTCATAATGAAATCTTTCATACATTTATAACTTTAATAAAATATTAATTCTAGCAGGGACGGAGACCCCGAAACATAAGTCTGACAGAGAGAACCAGACGATATATAAAATTGTTATTTCGTTTCCATATAAGCATAGTACTGTACACTAGAATATGTGAGCTCACATTTGTTTAGCAAAAAAGCAACCAAAAACATTTTGTAGTACCTATCTGAAATGTTTAATTTATCATCATCATTATTCAGATAATAGACGTCCACCGCGAGGCATAGGAATGCCTTAAAGATACTTATTTTAATACATTTTATAGTCGTCAGATAATTATTTTAAGCATAAAATTTATTTTTTATGTATAAAATGTTTATACTGCAAAGCGGGCGAGGTTATGTATTATACAGTTACTTGTATTAATAATTACATTGTTTCGCATGGAAAACCGATACTCCCGTTTAAATGCAAGGGGGAAAAGCACGGAGCGCGCACGCGACGTCACGACGTCACGACGCGAGTGACGCGCCCGCTGCTGTTGCATGCACTAAATCACCACCATTTTATAAGCATAGTAAACCCGGCAAACTGATCTATCCAACTCATTTTTTCGCATTATCAAGGCCTAGACATTCCGTCATTATACAGATAAACCGCGCCGAATGATAACACAAAGACAAGTCATTAGTTTGTAGCAGTATAATAAAAATATATATAAATAAAGTGTATTTCAGAGTAATCACTTTTTTATTGATTTAATGTCCTATTAGCATTTGACCTTATGTTCATATTTAATTATTTTATGATTACATACAATTATTAATATTTTCTTACTTTGTACACTATAACACTGTAGTTATAATTTGGAAATATTTTTTGCATCACTCTCTCATCCTTCCTTCGTCGTATCCCCCAACTACTGAGGATCGCGACCCTTTTTGGTCTTTACGTGTTGTCTTTGATTTTGTAGTCTTTAAATCATGAAACTGGATTTTTTTTTGCCTATGGAGAAGAATGCGCAAGGAAACGGTGTTTGAAATATTTAAGTTGGGTTACCGTCTAGGTCAGACATTTTTTAACTATGTTTTACTAAATTATTTTGACAAATTTGAGGGGTATACTTTAAACTGTTTCACCAACATTTTATGTAGACAGGCCTCGTCTGAATCCATGTTTTGAATTGATAAAATATCAAATCTCTAGGTAATAAATCTTACTAGAGGTTTATTTTTATATAACTTTCGATGTAGCCGATAGTATTAAATCGATATAATTTGGTTCTTTCTCTCTAGCATTGCTTTTGTATAACTAGTTTGAAGACAATGGGGACTATAAATTTGTGAATTTGGAAAATATTATAGGTATATCCAATACCGGCGAATTTTAAATATTGAGTCCTTTTGGTATGAAATATATCTTAACAGATAAAAGATGCAATCAGGAAAAAATGTCGAATGACGCTGGATGCAGGCTGCTTCCAACCGGTCTTAGTGGAATTCTACGGAAGAGGCCTATGTCCAATAGTAGACGTCCTACAGCTGACAAGATGATTGTGATATCTCATCAGGTTTTGGAGATGTAAAAAAACGAAGAAATATAAAAACAGTTTTAGCTAAGCAGTTTTTTTTTAATCTATATGAGGAAAAGTCTCGCTGAATAATAAATCATCGGCTAACAATTGCTGCAAGCTTCAAAAAGTAGATATTCACACTGTTGACTGTTACTACCATTATTTACTGTTTTGCGAAACTTCTCAGTATTTTTATTTTCTTTGATTAACTGATATCTATTATATTGTCATTTTAATTTTTTAACTAGATTATTGCCAAAATTGTGAATATTGTAAGGAGGCTTAAATATAATATTGTCGATCGAGTCGATTTTTTCTTTACTTCCTTTGATTATGCTTTTGATTTTTAACATAAAGTTGAAGCCTTCGTATAATCTGCTGTTACCTTTGAAGATAGGTTAGATCCCCGTTTTACTAAGTGAACCGTGTTACTAATAAGTCTAAGTCTAAAACGCAACTATTGGTAAAACTATGATGACAATGCCACTCCATTGTCATTTAGTAATTTTACGCGTGAGAAATAAATCTTTCTATCTATATACATATTGATAACGGTAAAACGTGATTATATTGTACATTGGCTTTCTCGTTCTATTAGCGCCTGATTTTCCATAGTAGAGTCTTATATTATAAGATCCGAACACCCGTCGCCTGCTGTTCGGGTGTGTACTGCTACTGCAATGTTCCTCAGCTGTATATCCATTACGGACAATTCATGTGGAATGCAATTGTTCCACGGTGCCCGTTGCCGGGGACATTATCGTATTCGTCACGCCGCGCACGTGTACGTACAATGTAATAAAATAATTCCCGTATCAAATTTTACGCGCCTATCTCGATCTAGGAGACAAAGAGTCGCGCAGAGGGGCGTTCGGTTTCGCATTGTCATAACTGGTCGCGCTTCATAAAGGACCGCCGAGCTTGTCGGGCTTTACGCTTTGTGCCGTGAATAAGGAGATAATTAAAAAAAATAGGTTACGATTTTTGTTATTGTTCAGTATAATTTCCCGTAACATATTCAACCTTTTCTATGGGTGTTTTAAACGCGGATCACAAGTTCTGACACATTCTTATTCAAATTTCATTTTAAATACAGGCTAGAAATGTTTGAATTATTTTCATTACTTACATTATTACTTCACTAATTACACTACCCCTTAGAACCTCCGTCTTAAAATAAAATAAATTATGGCTTATTTAAAATCTATATTGTTGAATTGGAAGCGTAAGAAAGAGTTATCGCTGAGGTGCTAAACTCAAATCCACGGAATATCAATTTCAAAAACAAAGTATTAAAATTTATACCAATAAAAGTAAATCGGTGAGTTGTGTTCTCAAAATGTAAAGGTCGGCTTTATAACTCATGTAAGTTTTTCAAAAAGGGGTTTAGATCCAGCATTGTTGTGTACCAAAATACGTTCTGATCAGAATTACTGACATCTATCCCAGCTAACACGTAAAATTAATTTATTACCCATTGAAATGCCTTCCATCATTTTACTTTCTAGTTTCTTAGAGACTTCTTTTGAGTTTTAAAGATATATGTACTGTACATATTTTTAGATATTAAATAATCTTTATTGTACACGCAAGAAAATACATATACATAGTTGCATAATAGTAAAGCAAAAAGTACAATGTGCGGTCTTATCTATCAAACGTAGCAATTTTTAAGTCAACCATAGAAAAGAAACACTAGAAGGATAAAAAGCAGGTACTTAATGTGTATGTATAGACAAAACGTACTTGTATACAAACACACGTACATAATCATACATATATATACATGCATGTGTATTAAGCATACATTAGCATATTATGTTCATTAAATAAATGATTCACTTATCGTGACGAATAGTGTTAATTAGACAATGCGAATATATCGGTCTTCTCTTTAATAGATATAATTAAAAAATTACGTACGTAATAAAAACGTTTCGATGTTCTCATTAGAAATTTAAACAGATAACAACAAAGAAACATTAGAAATCGGTAGTATTGTGAATATTTATAAATTAATATTTGTTTCGTCGTTTACAAATTAAGAAAATTAATAAACATAATACGTGAAAAGTAGTTTCTTGCTTATTGTACAAAATATTTCAAGAACGCATCAAATTTCTAATGAAATCATTTTTTAATTGAAACCAATACAAGAGTGCAAAAACAGCACCGAGCGCGATGCAGCTGCTGTGAAGCAACGGCACGTCACTGATTTCGCTTTAATGATGATTAAACGACGAACGATAGCGGCGGCATGCGTGTCGCTCTCAGCCACCCCCGCGAGGGAGCTCACAAAGAAAATCTATCAAATTTAACTTTAATAAACGATGACAATTACATTTCATTTCTTTCGCATTAGCCCGCCATCGTCACAGTTGTAACCAGCGCAGAAAAGAAATGCAATTGTCTAATCACCTTGTCAATCAAAATGTTGAATTTATTAACTACATAATATTTTTAAAATAAAATCTAATTTGTTATAATAAAATGAACGTTCGCCTGCCTGATGCGACGACTTAGATAAATCGCCCTTGTATTGGACAATTTGTTGAGTAATCCTTACATTTGTTTCAATTATTCCGACTTCCTACTTGGCGTGCCTTTACCTACATTTATAACGGAATGGCTTTTCCCGCCGCGTGATCTGAATATTCATGGAAAATTATACTTAGGCGGCAATAAATTTAATTAATTTGCTCATATTTTGTATTAATAATTCTAGTTTCAGTAAATTTAAAAACAAAATTAAAGTCGTTTATTAATATCTATAAGATATAATATTTATTACAAAAAGAATATCAGAAAGGTCTAGGTTTGTATATTTCAAACGAATTTCTAAAAGTTTTGGCGAATGAAAACGCCGGGAACTGGTTGTTTTAAGATAGTCATTCATTTAAGTATCATAATGAATAAACCGTAAATAACTGTACGTAAGATACACCAGACCGCTTGGAACCTTTGTTATCGACGAGTAACAGTTAAAGCCGAGGTCCTCTCGGGAGGCCCTGAAGCCTAGTCAGCATATGGAGTGTCCGCGAAGCAATCAAAGATCTTGGAGCCATGCGAATTCGGTAAACTAGCAGTATATAGCGGCTGAAAACGTGACTTGGTTACCTTAAAAGGAGTCAGAGGATATGCGCCCTCCGCGCCCTTTCGTCTCGAAGCCGCGGAATCTACAATCTACTCGGGTAGCAGTAATGAATTAAAAAAAAAAACAGAACTAAAGATAGGCATGTTTGCGGCGTTCAAAATCGTTAATTATTGGACCTGTTTTTAATTATTCTATATGGAAATATAGAGGCTGTAATCAGTTAGAGTAAATAGCCGCAGTTGATCTTGATTAATATTAGTCATTATCTAAGCACGGGTAAGTGCCTGTGTCGAATGGCTCATAATTAGTGTATCATTGTTCGCTTGTTCAATGGAGCACGCCGGCACGCCGCCACCCGCCGTCTACTCTCCCTTGCCGCTGATTGTAACAAATTGAGATTTCTTCGGATAATATACCTAATTGGCTTAGTACAAGTTAAGCCTGCACAATAATAATATAGGGGTTCGAAATCAATTGGCTTTTTAATTCCTATTTATTTTTACTTTTTTTTGTCAATGTGTGTTCAGGTTTAATTGATGTGCAAAATAAGTTACTAAAGACGTAAGTCTACGACCAGTTTGCGTTACCAGTGATGACTCATGGCACTAAAACATGATCTCTCTCTCTGAGCCTCATTTGTAAGCTCACCGTTGTTCAACTAGTCATGGAGAGGGCTATGCTTGGGATGTTTCTACGATATTGAATCAGGATTGAGGAAATCCGTAGACGAACGGAAGTGACCGGTATAGTCAAGCGGATTAGCAAGTTGAAGTGGCAACGGGCAGTGCGCAGAACAAATGTTTTAACGTTCTTGAGTGGGCACCACCAACCGCAATGCGCAGCATAGTCCTTCGCACACAAGTGGAAATACGACCATGTGAACGTCATCGAAAGACGCTGGATGAAGAAAGTTTCTAAACGGTTTTATTGGAAATCTCTGTGTAACTGTGTTTCTTAAGCATTTGTGTACCACCAGTGTCTTATATATTCTACAAGTAACAATAAGTAAACCGTAGTACATTTATTTTGATACATTTTGCACAACATATGTAAATCAGTTTGTAGGTTAGACGACGGTGAAAAAGCTTGTAAAATGCCAGTGCTTCAATTTTAGCTCTTTTAAACCCTTTTGATTTATCCTTAATATATTGCAAGAGGCTAACAGCTGTTTGCATCGCGTGTCTTTTATTTATAATGTTCCCATCTGGATTTAGATCGAGTTTACTACGTTCGCAGACTATTTGAATGTACAATATTCATTAATTCAATCTATATTATTATACCGATATATACACGTTTCATAAACTTATCTATAGTGCTAGTACTTGAGTAACGATTAGGTACATTCATAGAAAATGTTTTAAGAAAATGTCATCATCTTAAAAAACATTTAAAAACCAGAAATATGAAAAAAAATATTTCTCAAAATTTTTCGATTTTTCCCCAGCATAAAAAGTTATTGAATCTAGATAGAAGAAACTATCAGTTTTCAATAAAAAAGCATGCCTTGCTGGATATAAGCCTCCCCCGTAGATTTCCAATAGAATCTATATCTAGTGTCTTGCGATGCCCGTAATGTTAACAAGGTCATTAGTCTGCCTATCCGTGGTTCCTCACTAGAATTTCAAAGTTCCAGCGACCATTTATTCTTTTGGCTATGCGGCATGCTCGCTGCATTACGATTACTTTCGTTCGTCTTCGAATTTCCCTAATGTCTTTTCAACATTGTAGACAAATCACAAGCACAGCTCTCTACACGCCTCTTGTGAAGCATCTGTCAGCTTGCCAATGAAGTCCGAAATGAGTTTATCTATTGCAAGTTAAACATAAAGAAAATTAAATTAAGAAAAAAATGTCTCGCTAGTGGATTTATTACAATTTTAGCAATGTCGATGCTTTGTTTGAAGTGGAGCAAAATCGGCATGTTAGTAGTTACGACATGTCTGAAAAGCGATGTCGTAGAACTGAATATACAAAAAACTAAATGGATGCTATCCGGGCTCGCTGAAAGATCCTAATGAATCGTACCCTCAATTGAAAATCTGTATTGAAATTTAGTATAAACTTTTTTAAAAACATTATTACATTACTTACGTCAAGCATGCGAGTAAAATTATAGTCTAGTTTCACAGACTAAACCACAACCCAGATTAAATATTATAGATAAAATCATTAACTCGGCTCATGAGATTCAAGCAAGGAAGAGAAAAGAGCAGCTAAAATTAATCAAAAGAAAAGAATAGGTTTTTCATAATAATAATTTCAGACCAACCTTCGTCTTTGCAACTTCTTCAGAATTATTTAGTACTACCTAAAGATTAGGATAATTACACGAGAATATTAACAAAACTTCTTCAAAAAAGTGACAATAATTATAACTTATTATAAATAAACTATTTTATTTTTTATTTTTTTAGTAAACAAAACATTCAATCTTTGAGATCGTACTTAAAAAATTTTAGGTATACTTTTTTTTTTAATTTAGATGAACAGTCTCAACAAATTGCACACAAATTTGCCACAGTCTGTACTGAAATCTAATGCGGGACTGCGGTGTTATAAAGTTTTGCTGAAACAAAAATCCCAAAATGAATATTAAATTTGTGGTAACATTTGTGCACCCCGCTCGGAAGTAAGCAGACTTCGCCGCAGGTAACCGGATACACTTTATCCACGAAGGGAAAGGTCGAGTGTCAACGTGCCCTATCTTTTTAAACGACGGGTTATGTTAGCATTTAGAGTTGCAAAATTACTTAAATATATTTGCAAAGAAGAAAGGTGGGAATAACTGCAAAACATGAAGGCATCCTATTGATTAGCCGCCTTTTTTCAGCTTACCTTTGTGTATTCTATAATCGTATATATTGGCGACATTGCATGGGGGGGGGGGGGGGTATCTGTGTCCTCTGGGTGACGAGCGTGCTATCTGACGATAAATGAGGAAGTTGAGAATTAAGGTGAATCTACTTTAGCCTTTACTTGGGAGACGAATAGTAATATTTTCCCTTCTTTGAAGCTCTAATAATTTCTATATTTAAATTATTAACTACGTCTTAACTTGTTGGTTAATATTTTGGTCAACACAATATGGACGAGATCATATTCATCATACCGTGCGCTCGCTGAAATAAGTATTAGTTAAATTCTATTGTTTCGTTTTGTGGGAATCTGTCGGAAACTTATTTGTGAACGACTCTGTGAACATTAGCTCGTGTAGCTGTTGCCTGGGGAGTCATTTCTAAGGAGTACATTCAAAGAGAGCGGGAATTACAGCGTGCATTCTAATTGCATGTGCCAATGGCTGTCGTACTTCTTTACGATACTTGTTGTCACAAATAGCCTTATTACCTTTTCTTTAATGTTTGATTGAACACCTGATTTTTAGTTTATGGTACATATGGTAATCCAAAATCAAAAGTTTTAGAGGGATAAATGTATAGCTCGTTCATTTATTGTGTATACAGGATGTAATGGTTTAAAAAATAAAAAAAAATATCGTCATGATAATATAGTAAAAAAAACATTATCAAATTTGTTTACTACATGGTATATTTAATTTTTGTTTATTATCCGTCCCTGTAACTCTGTAACCGAAAAACAATTGAATAAATACATTTCACAAACAAGCCAGACCGATTCCTACCGGACTTATTGGAATTTTTTGGTTATATTACACTTATATCCAGCACTGGTTTTTCTGCGGTTGAATTGATGAATATGGTAATGGTTTTCGACAGAAAAAATATTAACACTTGATCGTCATAAAAATGTCGTTTTCTGTTCCAACGATGAATGAGTTCGTTTTAATCACACTCATTTGTTTATTTCATGTACTGAAAAGTTTGAAATAAAACCGAATCAATGAAAACTAAATAAAATTATAAAGAAACGTCCATCGATACAAGCTGACCAGAAATCGGTGACTAAACACGCACTCGTGTGAGGATGTCGGTAATTTATGAATTTGTCAGGACAAAGTGAACGTCGCTGTCGGCGGCGTAAATAAAGGGCTCCGAGGCGCGGATAAATTTGTGTCAGATCAAATGAATCGAGCGAGCGCGCCTTGTTGCACTTGTTGTCCGTAACACCCACTCCTCTATAAAAAGAGATCCGTAACACCAAAGAATGAACTCCGTGCTACATTAGCCGTGGAAACCGCCAAAATTAATTGCAATTCGGTAAGTCGGCGCAGTAAAACAATAACGTATTTTTAATAACCGATCGATGTGTGGACACGTCCAACTTTAACTAGCATTTTTCAATCTGTAGGCCTCCGGAATCTTACCCTTTTCGAGCCCTTTACATTCATCGCACTTTACCGCTGGTTAAATGTTATATTATTGTGGTTTTCAGCGATCATTTGCAGATTATTTATCCACAAAGAATGATGAGATTTAAATTTTAAGACAACTACCGAAGGTGTATATTGTTACCACCTTAAGCTTTATAAAATAAAATATTTTTTTTTAATCACTAAATGTACAATCATCAATATATCAACCGAACAACGCCCAGTTCAAGGCATATGACTCTCTAAAAGATCGCCACGATTACCCGTCTTGAGTAATGTACAAAATTAAAAAGTAATTAAAATCCTGTTTTTATAACACGAAAATAATGTAGTCACCTTGATAATATAATAAGCTGAGTCTAACATTTCTATGCCTATTAAAAATATTTAAGACATGTGACTAAAGTTAAAATGAATATCTTAATTTTTTTACTATTCCAACAAAAATCTGGAAACACTTTCTTGATATTCCGTGCATATTTAGTGAATGGCACAACATACGACGAAGTGCACATCACAATAAAATGGAAATGTCCCTCGCGAAAATAACAGAAACTGAAACAAAGAAATCGCCGTTCTACTTCTTATTCACAGTAATATTTTTAGTGTATACGCCTCGAGAAGCATGTCAAAATATATTAGCCATTATATTTTTTTCAGATGGCTATTACTTCAAAACATTGAAAATCACAAACGGGTGCTTTTAATCCGCTTTTTTAAATTACGGTTAATTGCGATAAACAAATAAAAGTAACACATCGTCGTTTAAGTCCAAGATGTCTATGGACGGATATACCATAATCGCCACGCTTGGCAGGCTGGTTGATCGCGGTGTGGTATTATAGTACACAGAGGATGCTGCTACCCATCCTCTGGAAACTTAGTAGTGGGCAGTGACATTTATAGATAATTAATGCACAAAGTGTGAATTAGTGTGTGAATCAAACCCGCGACCTACGATCGCAAGTGGTAGCCCAACGATAGAGAACTAATCTCTACCGTTGGGCTACCACTGCTCTCACTCCTACACGTACAAACGAAAGATTAAAAATGTTACTCAATTGTGTAATCGAGAAAGAATTGTGCAAAAAAAGTACAATGTTTGCAATTGCTACGCGGAATATAAAACATAAAATCACGAAAATGTGTGCTGGGCAAGGGCAATAAAATAAATTCATTAAATTGGCTCATATTTCACCTTCAAGCACACCACGGGTACTGCAGCGCCGATCGAGGAATTCAATAAAAATCACAATCGTAAAAGTTAAGATGGTAGCCATATAAAAATACCTAAGAAAGCATTAAGAGCCGTCCCCTAATAATAGGTCCCGCCAGATGCACGGGACGGCTGCTTGGAAAAGTCAGTGTGGGAACTCGAGCGAGGGAAATTATTTTTTTCGGTCTGCCACACACGGCCCTGCCAACTCGGCACAAACTGTGATCGCTCCTCTCGGCGACAGTTTACTTCAATCTCAGGAGACGAAAGATTCTTTATTATAAGAATATTACACAGAAGGAGCGAGCGAGGATATCCTTTCTTTTCCATACAATGGACGTGGGACCGTTTCATTTATCTTTATATAAAGAAATGTTGGTCGGGTCGTTAGATTATTTATGTACATAGACTATATAAATCCGATCTCTTATTTTTTTTGGTTTTGTAAGAGTCCTTATGTAGAATTAAATACTTATTAGAAAGGTTTTTTGAAAATCAATAAGTGATTTACATAACAGTAAACGTGTGTTCCTTTTTACGGGCTTGTCTTGGAAACTGGTGAATTCGTAGATGTGTCTAATATCAAAACAAATTAACAAAGACACACTACTTAACAAAAGATATATTAATATTTTGGGCTAGCGTTTGCACATCGCAAAAGACGTATACAAAATTTTAAACTAATTTTCATAGTTTAAAAGTTAATCAACTAACTTCAAAGATATATTTTGATATTTAAAGATATTGATTTATAGATTAAACAATTTTATTTTTGTCTTGTCAATTATCAAATGTCTTAGACACCTGGTATGCTAGTATTGTATGTTTACTACATTTTAGTCAATGATCATTCTTATAACACAAATGTTTATCCTCAGCAGCACGTTAACAAATATTGAAAAGTATATTTTTGATGTTGGATAAGTAATCGTAGACTAGCTTCAGCAAATAGCAATGAGAAATCGACAAGAAATACTTTAGCTATATTAGGTAAGTGGGTGACCAATTTGTCTAATGGTTTAGTTACGGTCTGTACCAGGTCACTGCTTCATACAGTTCAGTTTTAACCTTTATGTAAAGTTACCTTTGAAAACCGGTAAAAATTTAACCGAAAATGTGAAAGAAGTTAATGATTTTCTAAAAAAAATATGCTTTATACAAGGTGTATAATGTACTGAATATTCTGTGCGGTAAATTTTTGCCCCTTAAATTTTTCGTTTCCCAGTTGATTGTAATTAATTATGAAAGGCTGTTGCATCATATATCGGATAAAAAAAAAGATTTAAAAAACTGATCTACCAACCTTTAACAGCTACATTGTAGAAAATACTATGTCCACGAAAAATAACACCTAATTTTCAACGGTAGCAATGTTTGAATTTTTTTTTTCGTAATATTATATGTTTAAATTTGGGCATTGAAGATAATACATAATACATTACGTGTAGTAATATATAATTTAAATGTATAAATAACCATCATCAATTCAGCCATAATACGTCCACTGTTGATGATTGGATCAATACGACTGTTGGAAGTGGCCTGCATCAAGTCTTTCGATGACATTAACAGGGATTAAACGTTCAATTATATTAATTCAATATATATGTATGTATCTATTTTAATTAATAGAACAATATAAAAATAGAACATAGACTGTCTAACCATTTCCTACTCAACTTTTAATTTACTAACCGGCTGTGAATGAATCATCGAACCTTCACGTCCAGCATCTAAAGTTCTGCTCTTTGAAAAAAAAAGCAATAATTCAATGAATTACAAACAAATATACCAATGTATGTTTGGTTTACATTTATATTACTTGTAAACAACTTATCTTGTATAAACCCTAGCTAAACGAATTCTGTAATACACATACTTCTATAAAATATTTTTTAGCATAATGTGTTTTACGCTATGTTGGGTATTTTAAGAAAAAAAAAAAAGTAAAAACACTTCGTTCCTCTATGGAAAACCGCCGAATAGTTGAAACATCTGACCCAAACTATTAAATATTTGATGTGAATTAAAACCTAAAAAGCGCATTATGATGTTATCAAAGATAAAACATTGTATACCGTTAAAACGTTGCAATGAAAACATATTTGCAAAATAACTAAATTATTTACTGTGCCCTGAAAAGAAAACTTAAGATATTAATATTTCTATTTTGTTCACATTAAAGCTATAAATAAATTAAGCGATGTAAACCAAGTTTATTTTTCTTAGTGACTATGACAGCTACACAATTTTTCAGAACGAAATCTTTCCGAGTATTAGTATCAAACGTAACTTTTAAATAAAAAAGAGACGTTTCATGTAACGTTTATATTATCCATGAATCGTTTCATTTCAATTTTATTTCTTTGCAATGCTGATGTTGCAAAAAACAATAAAGAAGTTAAAATAAATTCGAATCAAATTGGCGTTATAGTACTAATACGCAATACGTAGCCGAGTAAAGGTTACTATATTCTAAACATTTTAAAGATTCCTTTTTTCTAAACTTTTATACAATTAAATAATAATAAAAGAATTAAAATGACTGATAAGACTGATTCTGGTTTAGGGCTCGCATGTACCGGCACATTTCGGGTAATCACAGGGGCGAATAATTGCGGGATGCAACGAACAACGCAACTCATTAGTGCAATGTTCAATTAGAGAGAGGCGATGGACGGAGACTCGTGTAATATAACTGGCTGTCCAAATGTTAATTACGTTTTGGTTTCAAATTAGAAAAATAACCTGATACGCTCTATCTTAATTTTTCTGTTTTCATTAATTTGAATATTCAAAATTAAGATTCAAATTCTAATTAGAAATATCATTATATATATTTATACGCACTTTAAATCCTCAATTACTTTAACATTATAAGTACTTAGCTACCACCAACTCGGAACGCTGTGCTGCAGAGAAAGGCCGGTCAAAAACTAAACACTAGTTCTTTTTAAATTTAGGAATATTTGATTTATGTATCATATGTTAACCATGTGTCAACAAACCAAGCTTCACACAATTCGATCAAATAAAAACTGTCGATTGTTATAATAAGATTTATTTAATAATATATTTTTAATTTTATATTTAAAACTAAGAAAAACCAAAGGTTGAAATATACCACTAAGTGCAAAAGTTGAATTTCTTATGCAAGAATTCCTTGAGACATTGATTTAGATTAAACAAAACTGAAGACAAACTTACTTAGTCCTGAATAAGACTTTATTTACTTTTCCTTTTTTAAAACCTCAGACGCTCTTCTATACAGTTTTATCGTGCTATAAAATCGAAGTAGTGGCAGCAGGTGGTGTCGTTCCGCTTTACATAATCTTTTATTAATATTTAGACACTCTCTTTGGCAAAAAATCAATGCTATGGTTAAAATATTATTTGTCAACAGCAACAGCAACTAATATAATGCTTGTAATCAAAATTAAAATATAATACTTTATTTCATAATAATTACTTTTACTATGAAATAAACAAAATCACTTGGAAAAGAATGCGGGACACCTTTGCACTTTTACAAAAATTAACAAAAACTGATATTACTGTTTGAAAACAATAAGTTAGATATCCATTAATTAAGCTTCCACCATAGTTAATAAATAACTAATGCTATAAAAATTAAATACACGTAAAACGGAACAATATTTATAAACATTATGTTGCTTTAAGTATTATTTTGTTTTAATTTTTCTTGGTATCTGTCGATTGACTTATGTAGTTTAGCCATGCGAGTAAAACAGAAATAAAACATTTCCAACATTTGTAAATAATCATCTCCTTTGAAACTAAAATAGATGTTCCCTTTGTTCTTCTTAATAGGCTATCGTCATGAAAACATTTTATTGTTGTAATTCTAATAACTATGTTTTATTTAATGACTTTTATATCCGTGTACACCTACGTTGCATGTAAAAAAATGATGAAGAAGCAATGAACACGTAATTGAAAAATAAATTTAGAAAATTTTTTTTCAAGCATAGTTTAGTTATATTTAAATAATGTTAAAAAATGTCTACGGTTTATTTGAAAAAGTATAAAAAAATATTTAATAATAAGGAATAATTCCCAGTAACCTGGTCTTTCTGTACCTACAATGTTATGTAAAAATCATAGTTTTACTAGTGTAATATGAACAGTGATAAAAATTAATAAAATACTTACAACCATCGAATTGCCTCGGCTGATCTCGGTAAAAACACAAAAAATAAAACGAAAATCACGAAAAAACAACGCATTACAGTAAATGTTGCGAAGTAGGTTACCACTGGCTATTAAGAAATATCTATTTCACAAATTGGAGCATACGTAGTTTTGGCGGGAAAATATTGAGATTGGGAAGGAACGTAACGGTCGCGATGCTTGACGTTGTATTGTCTGCAACAGAATCCGAGTGGCATCCGCGCGGTGCACGCCTGCGAATGTGAACGCCGCCCGCCGCCGCTCGCCGCCGCTCGCCAGTGGTCAGAAAGACGTGCCGCCCGCCACCGACTGCCAAAGATTATAAAAGTCGTTCCCCAAACACAAATATTGTAAGAATTCTTGAACCAGTTATAAATAATATAACCGTGGGTTATTGTTAATATGTCTAATGCTCCAAATGTACAATTTAATACACATATAGTCAGGATGCACATATAAATTAAAATACCAACATTGTTGTCGTGATGTTAAGTACAGTTTCAATAAATAGTTCAGAAGATTTTCCCAAATATGCGTATTTCATCACACTCTACAGCAAATGTAAATGTAGTATCTTAATATAAAACATTATAATCCCGAGAAAGAATCAACAATATATAACCACCTAAATAGATGAAATTGCAAAGGGTTCAAATTTCTTCAACATAGTTGTATACCATTTTATATAACAGAATTAAGGAAAAAACCGATAAAGAAAACCTTTAAAAAATCTCACAGAAGTACCAATGTTTTGAAATTATATTATTTACTATTTAAATACAAGTAAGTTAGTTTTTTCCATTTTTTATCTTATGAATGACCTAAATAAAGAGAACAGTATCAAAAATGAACAAAATAATATAATCACTAAAAAAATGTGATGGCAACTGCAAATTAGGATTTAAAAAACAAACAGAGAACTAAAAAAAATTGAAACATTACAAGTAGACATTTTGATAGTTATCTTTTTTACTACCTCATCTATTTAACTTTCATAAAACTATTATAATTTATTTTATTAATTGATATTAGTCTAAAATACATTGATATATTGATTAATTAAAGTAAAATAAAGGTATAAACACACAATTCGGATCTCAATTTACCTAAAGGGATATTCGCTAAAAAAATATGGACGCGGACTTGTATTTGTCGTCTTATTGATAAAGGCAGATGTGGTTTTTACTCGTTCATTCGCATCCCAGGATTTTTTTAGATATAAAGGTGCATTCTATAATAATACGTAACTTCAACTTTAGGTAAATATATGCATAAATTGTTGTTATAAACTATTGTGCCGTGTCTCTGGGAGACTAGACAGTTCAAGGCATTAAGCAATGCTGTTCGAAGAGTGTGTGAACGGGCGGGCGGGAGGACACGCTCCCCAAGCGAGAGGCACAACCCACTTATCAATTCAGTCGAGTGGGCATTCGTTCATTGTGAAGCATTGTGCCTATTATGCGCGGATTCGGTGCTTATTTACCCGTTCACATGCCACTAGAGCAACCGTAAGCGCAATTAAATCATTAAATTATTTTTGTGACGTTTCCATGATCGTTGTATATGTAAAGTAGTATATATATGTATGTTAAAAAGTAATAAGTGGTTACTACTGATTATTATATATTTTTTTATTTAACTGAATACTATTTCACATTTAGAAGCTATGATAAAGACAAAAAGACAGTGTGAAATAGAGCTGAATATTTTTAGTCATTAACTAGAAACATTATTTTCCTGACAATTCAGGGAAAATTGAGAATAGTCAGCAATCATCCAATGTCTAAACTTAAATACTACGTATGTATACTATGGACACATTAAATATGGCTCTTTTCCGCATTACTGCGTGTTTGCAATAAAAACGTTTGTCAAATATAACAAGGGAACTTAACATTATTTTGATCAAAATTTAAGTTTATTTATGCGAAAAGAATCCGTACTTGGTATAAAATATAATAATTGACTTTACTGGCAATTATTAAGCTTATTTCTATTCAAATTTGTTTAATAGTCTCAATAAATTGAGTTAATTTTTTATTAATGATTGAGTTAAATTTATATAAATAATAAACTGATATAGTTTATATAAATTCATGCAGATAATCTAATGCTACCGCGCTGTCACTAAGTCAGATGAGTCGAACATATTTACGTGACACTAGTGATGATGCCTCCGTGGTAGATCTTATTGCATTTTTCTACCGACACGCTGAACGTTTGGAACTTTCGATTCGCAAAGTATCGTAATTAGTAAAATAACCATGGCCAATGAGACATGTTATCTTGCATCGCAACGTGACTAAAAGCCAAAAGGTGATATAATGTGAATTTTTGAAAAATTATCGACAAATAAGTGTTTTATTTTACAACATTATCTCCTTTTAGATCAATATATTTAGTTCATTTTTCACATTTTGTTTCATTCGTTTCAAATAACAATTTTTCTCGAGGACTCAATGTATGCGTTTGTATCGATAATAATCTCTACAGACGAACACAGTCTCTTACAACTCAGCCATTCATATAGGTTTAGAAAAAGAAAACAGTTGCTGGGGTTACTTTTGGAAAATATGCTGGGTGGGTTAGTGTGACCCATTTTTAATATTTGGGATAGTGCCTACACACGTGTGCACCCGTGCATTGCCTTGACGGAACAGCATTTTTTTCACATGAAGCGGTCGTTTTTGCATTAAATCAAATTTATTTTTACCTAAAAGCTCTTGATAATATTGTCCAAAGATAGTACTACACTTCTTTCCGTATTTTGTGTGCCTTGTTGGCTAAGAGCCTAAGTACCTTGTCTGCGGTTATAAACCGGGTAAAAATTAAGCAGTGTTTAATTTAAAGTTACTGCGAGGGAAAACACTAAGTTATCAAACAGTCCTCTTATCAGAAGTACTTCACTATTCTGTAGATTTATAATCTGTATGAAATAAATGTATGGCGCCAATAGTTTTAATTAATTTTTGTCCACTGGGTCACTGGTCCACTGGTTTAATTTGGATGGAACTAGTGCGGGCGACAGCCTCGCTCTATTGATATTGACCATATGTCTCAATTATTTCTCTCGATCTGTAATTATGTGCCTAGACGTCTAACAAGAAATGGTTTATTCAAGCATTTTAAAGCTTATTAAAATTATATTTAATATATATAAGGAAATAAAAGTTTTTTCTTTCCCGTGATGTTACCTTTATTACAAATACACTTAATTACACAAGACCAATATTCTTAATTATACATTTCCTTATAATGATTATGACTAATTTAGAAATTAAAAACTTATTGATCTTAATTTTCATTTTTCCAAATATGATCAGTAATCATTTTCAATAGTTAGATACGTAAACAACAATATTCGAAGTATATATTTTATCGTATAAAATAATAGACATTCCATTTTTAATAACAAAAAATGCAGTGTAGTAATTTAAAAAAACTTTTTAACTTTATATCAATTAATCTTGTGGAAAATCAGATTCAAAATTGTAATTGTATATAGTGCAATAAATTTTATTAATTATAATTATAACTTATTTTTATGATGTTGTTACTTTAAACTTTAAATATTGCTCCAAACCAAGACATAGATGGATGCATGTTTCACAATTCCCGGATTACGAAAGTAAAAGGTTTAGTTTTAGTTAAGCCGTGAGTTGATATAATTGTGGCTGTGATAACTATATCGTTTAATTGGCAAACACCGTGGAGTTTTGACACTGTTACTGGATCAGAACGATGTATCCCTCGTCATTGTCAACTCGTTTCTTTAAAGTATATCAGGCGAGATGAGACAAGTCGTCCAATTCCGGAGGCGGCTGGGAAGGTTGTCCACCGCGCGCGAACACCGGCTTGGTCATCACCGACACAGGCGCCTAGAACGTTAGAAAGGATTTTTGTTTTTCTTTACTAGCTAGAATTCAAAGAAACCATTTTATAAGACAAAGTTGATGGCAAATGCCACACCCATAAACCTATCTATATAGGTGGCGAAGCTCAAAGGCTTCCTTAGGAACTTTGTCATGGTGTATTGTGTTTGAATTGGAAGGCCGCCAACTCTTGGTATCACATCCACATAACTAATTGTCACAATTACTGTCTATAATTCATTTGAAAGAAAATAACGTGTACGTTAGGGCTTGGTGAACGGCATTTGAGATTGTAATATATAATGTCACCTGACTATGTGATGGTTGCGAGACAGAAGCCGTCGCCTGCTGCGGTGGCACACCAACCACGACCAACTTCTGTGGTGCCCCCGCTCCGCCGGCGCCCGCTGCCGGTCCGCTCGTCACCACCACCGACTACAAACAAAATAAAACATATTGTTACGTACGGATATGCAGATTGGCTCTAGAATTTTTTCAAATCTGTCGATGAGAGTTTAGCAAAATCAAATATTTTTCGTTGTTATACTTTTTTTGATTCCGTAAACAATCCAGGACGCTAAGTGACAATCAACCTTAATACTTTACATATAAGGCCCGACCGCACTTGTCGTGTTAAATACACACAACTTTTTTAACACTGTAGAAACTGTCTTAGAAAATCGAGTAAAATATATACACGTGACATGTGGTAAATTTGGGGTTATGTTCCATAACTTTAACATATCGTGGAGATGAAAAAACTAAATATTATCATAATAAGTAACTCCATAAATATTGATAAAATAAAAACAATTCATTTTATTTTATTTTTAAATAGCGTACAGTCAAAATTCAATCAATCAGTACAAAACATTTAAAAATAAGAATTGATATCAGGAATAAAAATCTATTTTGTAACTATTTATCGCTATTCATATAATTTATTACGGACTGAACTAACCAAAAATGCCATCGTCAGCAGATACGTCAGATATACAGATATCTAAATAGCTACATAACTGTTGGGTTTAAAGAATTTATTATTTTCTCAATTATATTTTGATGCTGTATTGAAAATTTTCGGTAAGCCCTGTCGAAATTAGATTTAAAAGAATTGACCGGCTTACTTCAAAAGATCAGTATATGTGCTGCATATAAGGATGCAACACGTATCTTTTCGAGATACTAACATAATCGTCCGTAACAATATTTAACTTATTTAGTCGATATATCATAATCGCCACGATTGGCAGGCAGGTTGGCGATCACTGTTTGGTATTATGATACGCGGAGGATATTGCTGCTCATCTTCTTGAAATTTGTTTGTGAGAATTGGCAGTCTTATATGTTCATTAATGCACAAATTGTGAATTATATATATAAGTCTGTATCCCAAAAATCGAACTCGCGACCTGCGTTTCAAAGTCTCAGTCCTCTATCGCTGAGCTGTTATTGCTTATTGTTTTATGATAAATCTGTTATTTGCACTAAAATTTAAAATAAAATACATACATACTAAGTTAAGTTTTCTAAATGGAGAAACAGTTGATGAAAATATTACCTGCACATTTTGACTCCGTACTATAGTAGGTTGAGAAGTATGCACAATATGACCTGCACCACTTGACACCTGAACCTAAAAATAATTAAAAATGTAAATAGTGACAAATTAATATTTACAAATATTGTAAACTATGTATAAGTTCCCCTCAACAGGAGAAATACACGAGCTTATAAATTATAATCGATACGTCGGAACTCTGTGGTTTCGAACGGCGTCAACAGACGGCACTAGTAGTTTTCCAACATAATCACAGATGTAAGAAGCATTGCGCGGTAGGCTCGACATCAGAAGTGGGATGTAATCCGCACTTTCATTAAAGCTACGATGAGTAACTACAGTCTACTACAAAGAATTCATAAGAGAGGACCTTTTTCACTCTTATTCATGTTATGGCCTATTTGCATCAGACTGTAATGTTCATCTACCTACATTTGATAAAAAGTGTTATTTTTGGTACTTCGTTATATATAATGTTATCGTATTACGCGCTCGGCTAAACATCCATTAACTAGAACAGTTTTCACATTACTTGAATAAAGTACTAAAAGCGCAGCCGTGGACTTTGCTCTCACGGTGTAACCTTCCTTGTACTGACAAAACGCCTATTTTATTAACATCATCATTTTCATATTCATTTATAAGATAACAATACTAGTATTCTCTTATAGTGCAAGTTTAGATGATAGATATTTTGACTGAATTATTTATATTCTCTGGCAGGACACTCTGCCAATACTTAACCCATTCAAAGTTGCCTCATTGACCTCCAAAAGACAATTTATCATTACTGTTTAAGCGCAAAGACCAGGCCTCCACCCCACTACCCTTTTCTTTTATTGCTGAGTTCGCAATTTTTTTAACTTACTACATTCTGGGCAGCGAATCGGTACACTAGCGCCTAACGCTTCCACATGGCTTACCCGAGACAAGGTTCTACATCCAAGCTTGTTATAATTTGCTAACCCTATTATTTTGTTTAAAAAGACTAGACAGATTATAGATATAGTCAGAACTCAGACCATGAATATCTCATGGTGCTTGAATAAACACTAAAAAGTTTTTTGTGTCTTTATTGGTTCTATCATATGTCCAAGTTTGTTTATAGGTATGTAATATGCAAATTATCAAATCTTTATTAGTATGAAATATTTCATCATAATCATAAATAAATTAAGAGTAATATTTGCTTTTCAGTCCCACTACATGATACCGCTGTAAAACAGTGAAGTTTCTATAAGGAGAAGCAATAATGGTGTGATGCCATTGCTAAAAGTGATGACGGAGTTCAATCTGGGTCAGACCGCTGACGCATATCATCGGATTTTTTGGGGTCAGGAATAGTCGAGAGCAAAAAAAAAACTATTTTGATTTACTTTATTTCAGACTATCCTCATGAGGACTTGTGAGGCCGTATCGGCCAGCGTTGACAGATGGCGCTAACAGTTTCCATGCATAAAAGGGGCACCGCGTGGTAGAATCGACACATTAACAAAGACAAATCGACAATGATGCGATATGTATTAATAGAAACGGGTCGTAAAACTCATTGATCAGCGCAAAGCTCGAGAGCGGCTTGATCATTACTTGGTAATTGCGTGGTTCTTTTACATTTTTTAAAGAACAATAGTAATAGTAACACTTATTATTTTCCATAAAAACTAAAGAGTAAATGAAAATATGTATAGTTACGGGTTCGAGTTTGGGGAGTACTCTATTCATAAACTATTATATCTTTTCACCAATTTAATAACACACATAATTATATTATTATAAATATATTATTTATTGTTAAAGATATGAGTTAAAACAGTAAAAAAAATTGAATTATAATATATGTTTTTTTACCTGTGGGGTCTTTTGTTGGGACACTATGACGAATTTCTGCGGTGGCGGTGTGACGGGTGCTGGAGATTGCGGGCCCGGACCAGCGCTTATCACCACGTTGCGGCTAGCCACTGTCTCTGTTTAATGAAAACGTTGTTAACAGCCAATCAGTTGGCCAGGCTCTATTTTTTCCGATAATTGTCACTCCTAGCGTGTTCATCACTGCTACTTAAGTGGCATTTGCAGATCCCGTGTGTTCCATGCGGCGCGAAAACGACGCTTAGCCTAAAACCTCTTTTAAGGCAACTTAGCTCCAGGGCTCGGCGAGGAACCTCAGTTCAGGCCGATACATACTACAGTTTCACCAACTTTAGACGCCTCCGAGCTTTTAGATCGCTTGGTCGGCCGCTCCATGGAGTGATTAACCTCAAGGTTAGAGGATCTTGGCTGGGGTTGTCATTCATAAATAATCATCGAGGACTGGAAGGTGAAATAATGTGTTGTGTACCGGCTAGCTTAGGGGTCGAGGGCGAAGGCGTAGCGTGCGGCACAAGCGGAGGCGTGCACGACACTACAGCGACAGCACCGCCGCCACCACCACCTGCCGGTGACGCTCGCAACTTGCTCACCATCTGTTGCAAGCTCGGTCCCAGGTAACCGTAGTCCCGCCTTTGAACGTATTTCATTAAAAATTTATTCTTTTTCACTACCTTAATTTTAATTGAACTAGTTCAATACTGTACTATTTACGCGGATTATTTTTATGCGATTTTGAAATGAGTATTTCATCCCAAAATTTCTTAGACAAGCCTGCATATCGACAGTCACCATAAATCGTGGAAGTCACTTCATTTGTTCCGCTCACAAACAATTTTTGTAGAGTTGTAAAGGACAGCTCGATTTACCGTAACTCCGCAAGTCCAGATGTCGGTGACTTATAATTTGACTCTACAATGAACGAGCCGTTCTGAACAATATCTGTTTAGTTTTTTACTATTGATAATAATAAACTAGACAAATATTGTTGAATAACAAAGCGGTGTAGGCCATATATGTCAACAGAGATTCCCACGTGAATGCGCGGGTAGCAACCGCGCTTCGATTGGGTCACGTGAATTAGAAGTATTTTATCTCTATAAAATATAATTTCATGAAATAACATTTATACCTTAAAAAGTATTTGTATGAATTAAATATTTTAATTACAAGAATTGAATGATTTCGTATTTTTTTAATTTATTAATAATCACTAGAATGACAATTATGAATAGAGACAAAGAATCAATTTTTTATTTGTGATTATTATAAACAATAGACAGATATTTAAATTCTAATTCACTGTTTTGTAAATGTGTATGCCGGAATTTTTCTTGTAAAAGGTCACTATTCAATAAAAGTTTGAAAGCCAATAATCTAGTTTAATAATGCTATAAGTGGACCATAACACTTACATTAAGTAAAGAGCGTGCTAGCAATGATATGTTGTTATTTATAATAAATAAAGTACATGTTATTAACTAAAAATATATATATTCAGCAGTTCAGCTTTTATAATCATATGGCTGTTGTGTACTATTAGCAACAGCTAACTTTTCTATGGAATAACAAGACATATGGTGGTGTTGAATGGTATAGTAAGTAATAGTTCTTTATGCGTCAACACGAAACCTACCGTAAAATTTTTATAAATATATTTTTGGCAATGTTGCAACATTATGCAATCGGCAAGGTAGTTAAAAATTTCGTTACTTATAATCATCAGGCACGTCAGGAGACTGGCGCAGTTGACGCACAACTGGGGCCAGTACTTTAAGCAGTTGATGCTTGAGATTGCCGGCTGCTAGTCTATCCGCACCGCCCAAACCGCTCAGAGCACCTTCCACTCGCTCGCCCAACCACCGCACGCGTGGAAGGATAAAAACCTGCAAAATCACTCAAAGATCAATTTAAATAATATGCACATATATTTTATATACTACTTTGTGTGAATTAAGTATAATATATGATACCTAAGCTTTGTAGATAAAATTAGAAAAAACCCTTTTCCCAATTTTTACATTTTATATAAACATAATGTGATGCAATTGTCAACAATAAATTGTAAGAGATATAAAATAATTAAAAAGTCAACAAAACATAAATAAATAATTTGGACAAGTGTTATAACAATATTTACCTCTCATTTTGAAACTTATATCTAAACTAACCTTTCATCATCATTTTATATTACCTGAAGATATTTGCCTTGTAAGTTATAAAAAACAATTACATTACACTGTAAAACAATATGAATGAATACTTTTGGCTATTTCTTACTTTAACAACTTCAGGTCCAAGCTCAGCTAACCCTTGAACCGCCCCATAAAGTGAAGCCAATGGTGTTTTCTCTGACTCTTTCATTGTAGTAACCATTGAAGGCCCATTGCCTGTTTCATTATTTGTTTGGGAAGGACACTGTAACGCTTTGGAAAACAATCTGTAAAAATATTTAAATAGTTAACAAGTTTACTGTACACTATAATAAAAACTTAATAATAATTTACATTTTGTAAATAACCAAGTCAGGGTTGTTCTTCAATGTACACCTGTAATAATCAAAATGGTAATGTATGATTACTTTTATATCAAGTGTATTATATATACCTTGTAACCCTTGTTTGTAGATTATTGGTTGAAGTATTAAAAGTTTTGCAAATTTGGGACATAAGCCTAGCGGCAAAATCTCGCAAAGCCCAATGATTATCCATTTCAGGTCGTAAACATAACTGCCTTGATACAATGCATGTTGAAACAGATGGAATTAATTCATGTAACTGGAAAAAGAATACGTCGAATTCATTAATTTTGGACTAATTGCAAATGTCTTGTATATCAATGTGGTATATATTGGCCTAAATGAAAATATTTTATTAATAAAAAAAGTAATCATCCACTAGTTCATAAGACACTTTAACAAAAAAATAAATTTAAAAAATGTTAAATATAAATTTTATTTTTGAAATATTTAGAATAAATTTTTAATTATTTCTACATTTGAAATATTTTTTTTAATATTTTTGCAGGTTGGTATAATAACTTACATATTTTTCCAGATAAAGAGATTGATTATCAAGGAGTGCTTTTACCATTCTCATTAAGTATATGAGAAGAGCTAAATTATTCTGCACTACATTGACTTTAACACCTTCTGAAATGAATGTGCACATCCTTGGTAACATTTCATGCAGACCTGGATCACAGGCCAAAGATTGTAAGGCTTCCTGAAAAACAAAACAAATCAATCAGCTGCTTTACATTCATTCATTAATAATTTCAGGCTAAATGTGATTAAGTTAAAAAATGGAACACACTTTTTAGGGTGGCCATTTTTAGGTTTAAGATTCGTTTGCAAATTGTTGTTACAAATTGTTAAAAAATTCTTAGCTATGAATAATTTTCTTATAAATTTCAAACAATAGTAGGAATTTATGATATTTTAAATTAAAGAATGTGCATTATGTACGAAAGTTGACTATTTATGCCTAGCATGGAATTTTTCTTTCAAAATAATCATTAAACCTCTACAATTATAATTTTTTCATAGCACATGTCAGTTCAATAATATTAATAAAAAACAACTTACTGCCCGTCGTCCTTCATCACTGCCTACACAGGCCTCAGTAATTTCTTTATAGTAAAGTTGTTGCTCCACACTTAATTCATGTGTAGCCAGTTGTTTTACATGTACTGATTCTGAAGCCTTCAAACGAGCTGCTTTACCACAAACAGGTTTACCTAAATTTAATAATTATTTTAATTTTCCAAATTCAATAACAATTTATAATACAAATAGCTGAAAAATGTAATTCAAAAAAAAAAGTAAAAGCAAAAGTAAAAGCTGAAAAAAAAAGTATTCTAAGAATATTAAAAAATTATAGCTTTGATTAAAATATTTTTACCCCAAATTCTTAAAAAAAATTATAAAAATTATGTTCACATTTTTTTGCAACAAATAGTTTAACAACAATAACAGCAATTTTCATTACTACAAGTAACTATTTCACCTATTACATTTTTAAAACTAATACGATTAATAATATATTATCATCTCAGCCAGGTTTGTGTCCAGTTGAAAGAGACCTTGCATCTTCCATGCAAATATATATAACAAATAAATTAAATGTTTAAAAGGTATAATGGCAAAAAATTCTGTAAATCCATGTTTTACATCTAGCATTAAAATAATATGTGTGAGACGTGGAAGGTTACAAAAAACATCATGCACAATTATTAGTCTTCATGAACAAAATCCTTGTTAAATTCTCTGTATTTACTAGCATGAGCAAATCACCAACACTAATCTATGGGAACACTGGAATGTGAGCACAAGCAGTAAATCAAACTCTCAGAAAGGAGCTGGTGTGCTGGGCTGAAATCCCCAAAGAAAGTGAAAATGTGGTTGTCCACTGGAAGTCCTATCAGCTGACGACAATAGCAGAGGCAAAATAAATGCTGAAGACGTGGACAGAGTTATAAAGCAAGACTCAAGACAGACCCATATGGCAATGCCATGTGGAGACCCTCTGCCACACCTAGGGGAATATAACTTATGGTGATAAGTAAGTAAGTCTCACAAATAATAATAATCTATACCTGCAGAGTCTTTATTATTAGGCTTGCTTAGTTTGCTGATAGGGTCTACAGATTCTAGCTTCTGTGCCTCCTTAGATAATGGGGGTGGATTTTCTGGTACAGCTGGTTGCACACCATCAACACTTAACCAATGTGCTCGAACAGAAACATCTAAAGGAATTTTTGGAGGTGGTGCAGACAGTATTTCTGATAAATCTATTTCCTTTTCCTCCACAAAATGAAGTTCTCTGCCACCACCAGATGCAAAACGAAATGGTAATGAATCTGGCTGTATGAATCCATATTGACACTGAAACAATTAAAAACTATGTTATGAATAAATCACATTTTACAAACTTCAATTATGACTAAAATAAACAAATAAAACAAAAGAGCACAATGGTTAAGAAGAATGTGCACACTTTATGTTACATCTATAACAAAATATGTAAACTATGTTGAAGGCTTGTTTCTTAGCTTTGCAATGTTTCCGACAATAGCAACAACACAAAGCTAAGAAAAATATTGACCTATTCCATTCTCATATAGACAGTTATCAAATGCAAATCGAGTTCTTTATTCTATATACTTTATACCTGAAAGTTCCTGAAATTTTAAGTTAATATTTGCTTATTATTTTTCGGGTTATATATAAACTAACTTACTTCGATATTTTTAATTTTAAGGGCATGGTCAATATCAGTTATAGATAATTTCTGTCGTTTAGAATGATGCATAAATTTCATAGAATCTTGGACAATAATTTTAAGTCTATAAGAAACATCATCGGCTAATTCTTTTGCAGCGTCGTCGCCAAGACTTGCAATCCCAACACTTTCAGCGATAACTTTTATTGAATCAATAGTTAAAGAGGATCCATAAACTAATTCAGAATCACCCATTCTTTAAATATTCTGGTAAATCATATATTATTGACTACTCATATAATTATAAAAAGTTACATAAAAATTAAAAATTTATGTAGTCTTAGACACAAAAATAGCAACTGCTCATAACTCTACTATAAATCGTTTATTTTGTGATGACAGCAGTGACAGTTGACAATAACGCTTGTGGTATCGATTGTGACCATTATAATTAAGTATTTCCCACACTACTATTTTTTAAAAACTTTTACAAATATAATTATTAAATTTAATTAATATTTATTATCTTCCTCGCAACAAAACGTTAAGGAGTATTTTAAATGTTGAGCGCGATGCTGTTTCAACAAGTTTTTTATTCGTAAGTTCAAAGGATTTAGGAGTTTTTAGCCTATTTAGTTTTCATTGCATAAAAAATCAAGCCTTATTCATTTCTCCAAAATTTTTTGAGAATAAAGTAATTACTTGAAAAATATATCCACTTAAAAAATGTATTATTAGACTTAAAAGTATATACCATTAAAACTCTCTTTTAAATTATTCAATTTATAAAAGACGCAATAAAATAAAATAAAATATTTTACCATTTTTTCTTGGAGTTCTTTGAAGTTAAATATACTTTAATTCAATTTTTTTGTATTCAAATTTAGCGAATACAACTGTAAACAACAATGTGATAAACCGTTTTATACAGTTGATTTATGTTGTTAAATTATAATTTTATAATTTAGAGAGTCATAGACAATCCTTACCTGGAATCATTTAAATTTTAAGGACAATACAGTCAATGTAACCGTATTTTATTATGAAGTTGCTACATTAAATGTTACATAATTCACATTACAGTTGCTTTGTTGTGTAATCATTGTAAAAGTTATGTACATATGTACATGCACCCTATTCATGGATAAGCGATTTAAATTCGTAATCAACAAGTATTAATGGAATGATGTACGACTCGATGTATACATTTTTTAAAAATATGTAACGTAAAGATACTAAAATTTTAAAAAGTTTTCTTCGAATTAATGTTGGTGCTACAACTATTAGTTCTTGTACCAACAAAAATAATAATAGTGTGCTTAAATATCAAAATAGTTTGGGTCCAAAACAGCGTGTTATCCAAGTGTCTTACAAAAAAGTGTAGACTAATTATAATAAAAAAAATTAGCTTCATCAAAGACACTACTTTCGTCTTATGCTAAATAAACTATTGCATTAAGCTGTTCTTAATTTTAACCTGTTTACACGATTTACACGTTTTTTATTAATCCTTTACTAAATGTATTAAAAATAATATATGATATAAAACTTGCAATAAACAAAAAATAATGGCCGTAAATAAAATAAAATTAGGGACTTTTCCCATTTTTGTGTACGTATTTTTTTCGCACTGTCTGTTCAACTAATGTAGAGCTTATCTTTCATTTCTTAAGACAAATTTCTTTACGATTCTTGTATACAAGAACAAAGAATATGTAAAAATATTTAAAAAAACGAAGCTTAACATGCTTTTAACATTACAATTTTTCTATTTATTAAAGGGAATCTCATTTTATCCTATAAATTCATTTCATTATTGGCAATCTTATTACCAATTATATGCTGGTAATACTCGTTATTACTGAGCTTTTCTCTATGCTGCAACTCTAGAATAATGACGAAGTCGAAGATTGTTACCGTTTATCGTTTCTATATCCACGCTTTCAATTTGTCGTAAAATAAGAAACACCTGTGAATAAATTTAGCTATTACACGTGCGTAAACATGTATAGAAACAAAAAGGACGTTGATAAACACGTGGAAACGTTAACATCCAAATTGTCATCAAAAGAGGTAAGTTGAAAATTTTGTAATTTCATGTGAATTTTGGTGTTTGTAATTTCAGCACATTATTTTTCCTGCAGTTCAAAACTCGCGCATATTCTGTTGCTCGGTTGTATTTTGAAGTTGGGGACTATGTAAGCTGCGTGAAATACGTTGAACTATATCTTAGTTCTAAAGATAAAAATGCCGCCGCGCATAAACTTCTCGGGCAAGCTTTTCAAAAACTAGGACAGAAAGAGAAGGCGCTGGAACAATATAAAACTTCACTCGAAATAGACGCTACACAAAGCAGTACCATTCTGGATAGTAAGTTTCAATTACTTTCAATTACTTTTGACTAAAATCAGTAAAGAAATAGGGTATTACTATTTATTTATAAAAGGTAAGGAGAATTGAAAAAAAAAACTTAGTATATGTAAAATTGTCTAATTATCCACATTGCATTATTTACGATATAGTAGATAATGAATATGTTGTAAGTGTGTAATGGGTTTGTATAACCTATAAAGTTTAAAACGGTCATTTATGATGCAAAATTTTATAACATCTGTTTTTTAATATTTACATTAGATTGTTATTATACCCATGATGTTATACTTGTAATATGCACTGCATGTTATGAATCTATGTTGTTGAATTATTGTTTGAAAGACTATTTTTGAATTTTTACCCTGAATTTAAATGCGAAGTGTATAAGTTATAAACCTCTGTTAAAAATAACGTTAATTTCAAATTAATATTTTTATGGGGGTAGTATATTTTAGTTAGATAACATTAATAAGACATGATTTATAATGATGGTGATGATTGGATGAATGGCAATTGTTTAATGAATCCCGTTATTTATAAGTAAATATCATGAATATTTATGAATCATCAAATTTTTTAAATTCTTGTATTGTTTTATATAAGCATCTATATCATATCACAGTTTTTGATTATCTTTTTTTCTGTTTGTATACACTAAATATCATTCCAATTATTATAAGAAAGATACTCTATATAGCAAAGTGCAACAGTGATTAACAATTTTCTAAGCCATAAAACTTTTAAGTGATGACACATGGCAGTAATTAAAGTTAAATGTACATAAATATTTCATGACAGCCTAGTCTATATTAAGCATTTTGACTTCACCAAATGTAACATAACAGCTAGAGCCACTATCTAAATATTAAAGAAAAGGGAAATTATTTTTTTCAAAGTAATTGGAGCAATCATTTTAAAGTGAGTTTATATATAAATAATATTTGTAATAATAGGTAAAGATTTTGAGCATAAATTAAAAATGATTGAATTGTTTCTACAAGAAATAATCTGTGAAATTGGGATGTTTTCTATATCTTGTAATATAGTTTATTAGGAGATACAAATAAAAATTGTTTATTATTTTATAAACCCATTTCTATTGAAGCAATATAACTTGCACACTCATTACATTACATACGCACATGCTTATTATCTATAGTTAATGTTGTTGTTTATTTGGTAGACCACTCCCTTTTAGTTCTGGAGTCAGTACTGATGTCTGTAAAAGCTATTTTTCAAAAGCCTCCAAGCAGCTTTAACATGAATGTACAACATATATAGTTTTCAAGCTGTAATGTTAGTGTTTAATGAAACCTAATAATGAAAAAAGATTTTCCTTTCCTTTTTTAGTCTGTGAGCTGCTTACGGATGATGATGTTACCATTGATCCTGGACGTATAAAGTACTGGTGTGAAAAAGCAGAAGCAATATTCCCAAGACATCTTGTAACATTCAGACTTAGAGAGAGAATTTTAAAAATGGCTAATCCTGATCCTGAAGCTCTTGTCAAATTGCTAAATTCTGAACTTTTAGTAAGACCAAAGGATTTATTACTTCATATTCGGTTGTTAAAACACTACTTAAATACCAATCAAGTTAAAGAAGCATTTGAACACAGTTGCAAAATAGAATTTGAGAGTAAACTTTTTTTACATAACTTTGATTGGTATGAAGTTGTCTCCCAGGTTCTGAACCATAGCACTAATAATTTTATGGATTGGTTATATCAATTACTTTTACTAACTGTCAAAGAGAGAATTTGTCTCTTAAGTATTACAGAAGTACCAAGTGGATCTTCAAAAAGCTTACTTGAATCTAAGGAATTGCTTGTTGCTTACGATCAAGCAATAGAAACAGTATCTCGAGCTGGCACACCTTTGGGATTTTCAGAATTTCATACATGCCTTCTAAAACACCATAGGGGTCAATTAGCTTTTCATACAGCTACTGTCTTACTTAAAATGGCTAAGAAAGACGTAATAAGTTGGCGAGAAGGTGTAAGACTAGCAGACCCATTAATGTTAATTGCTTGGCAGACAGTGCCAACTGATACTAAAGTTAATTGGCTCTTTCATGCACCAGAAAAACAAAAGTATGCAACCTACCGCTGGTATATTGAAGGTTGTTATAGATGCTCTCAATCAGGTCATTATTTACTTGCTAATTGTCAGGACAAAAGTCAGTTGTTTTTAGACCAAATTTCTCAATATTGCTCAAGTTCTGAATGGAAAGAAAGACTGTTTGAGAAAATTTATCCAAATCAAACAAATTTTAAAGGTTCTCATATAGCATCAAATTCATTTCAAGCTCCAACATTGAGGTTACCACGAAAGAGTGAAGTTGAAGCTTATGATGATGATGCACAAAGAGAATATCCAAATTCATTACATCACATAATTTGGATTTTAATGACTTATAAAAAATATTCAAGCTTTAAATGTACTCTGTTTGATATGTTGGCACCTACTTCCTCAAGTTGTGGTCCAGAAACCCTAAGTAAATTAGATATTCAAGCATTTATGTATTGTGCTGCTTTGACTGTTGTAAAGCAGAAACATAATCAGCACTCCTACATTGCCAATGATAAGCCACAAATTATTCCAGCTAATATTACAGACTTACATTGTGCATTTGCTCAAATGAAATGGTGGGATTGTGCTTACAAATTTTGCCAAAATGAGTTAGGTACTGAGTTAACTGATATTCGAGCAACATTAAGTGCAGGTATTGAAGTTGTAAGGTGCATAGATAATCATGGCCTACATCCTGAGCTCCTTTGTATGCTCGGGCGTATTTTTAGTGAACAAGCGAAACTGGAGAGTGTTGATGAGGAAAGCAATAAATTAGAAATGAGAGCATTTCTTTATTATTCAGCATCTATACCACTTTTGGCTCAATTAAAAAGCAAAGGTGTATTGAAAGTACCTGAAAAAAGGTTTTTTGATTACCCACATACAGAACTTAGCTCCAAAGAGCTTAATTCATTAATTGAAGAAAGTAAAGTGTATGTGGCACTAGTACATCTTCGAGAAGAAAATTATGAAAAAGTTGTTGAGCTGCTTTCACATGTAAAGTCGTCAAAGGCATACTATTACCTTGGTGAAACATATAAAAGAATTGCACTTGAAGAAAAGTCTAACTCAAGGGATGATTCTAAATGTTTATCATTATTAAGTAAAGCAAAGCATTTTGCTTACAAAGCTTTAGAAAAGCTAAAGGAATCTGAATATAAAAGTGTTTCTTTATACTCAGAAACTCAAGATTTGATTGAAGAAATAGAAGCTTGTATAAACAAAGTGGATCCAGACTATTCTGTGGCTGCTAATAACATAGATATAAAACATTTGTCTGATGAAAATCTATCTTTAATTGGGAGTGAACAATATCCTACACGACCAAACTATATTTTCCGCAACGTTAATAGTTCTACACCTAAATACCAACCACAAACTAATGTTACTTGTTATCGAAGTGCAATAGATTCACAGTTAATAGAAAGTAATAGACTTGACCACCAATATTTACAAAGAATAGAAAAGCAGATAAAAAATTTACAAAAAGTTGAAACGGCTGCTGCTACTAACAATGAAAATAAGAACAAAATAGATGAAATAATTAGCACTATCAATTCTAACACTGAAATGATTGCAGAACAATTTAAACTTCTTAAAGTATCACTTGAGCAGATAAAAGGACAGATAGATGAAAGCAAAAATGAATCAAAAGATGTCATTGAATTAAAGAAACAAGTTGCAGAATTGAAAAAAGAAGTTTTTAAATTAAAAAAAGTTTCCTCAGACCAGGCAATAGATGATAATGAATTATTCAATTTAGATGAAACCTATAGAGCAAGTGACACTGCATCAACATTTACTCCCCATGTGCCTTTTGCACCATCTCAAGTAATTCCTCCATTTACGCAACGTCTTATGCCTCCATTTCCTATTCCATCTAATCCTTACCAGTTATATGGACAGAACTTGTATAATCTTTATAACCAATATTCTCAATTTGCCCAACCACAATCTATCCCTGGCGCACCTATTTTTGATCCAACAAGAGGTCAAATGAACTATCCTAATGTGTATCCAACTCCTGATCAAATGTATCTTGATGTCGCTCATCTCATTCCTGCAAATTTACCAGCTAATTCTGGGCCAGCTGCAACCAATGTAACAGTAGTACCTACAATATCTGTTGCACCAATTACCACTTCAGTATCTACTTCAATAGCACCTTTGGTGACACCAGGGGCTCCTTTAAAACCACCAAACCTGACAGAAGTCAAAGAACCTGCACAGTCTTTACCAGTAAATGTAGTTATAACTTCTTCGGACCCATTGCCTACTTGTACAACTACTCCAGCGCCCGTCTTAAGTGTGACAATACCTCCTCAACATATTAAGAATAGTCCACATAATTATCAAATACCAATGCCTTGCACTAGTGAAAGCAAAGCTGTAGTACCCCCGAAGTTTAGTTTTGTTCAAGGGGGACCTAAACAAACAACTGCAAAATCATCATCTGTTTGGAATCCTACATTATTTACTAGTGCACAAGCTTCAACTAGTGTCTTTAATACTTCTGTGAATCTCGACAACTCTAAGGTTGGAGGATTTATGTCCGAATCATCACCAAATACTAGCATTAACAAATCAAGAACACTATCCGAAAAAAGCAACACATCAGTGGAGAATTATGATCCGTGTCCAGATTTTAAACCAATTATTCCTTTACCAGCTGAAGTTAAGGTTACAACAGGAGAAGAAGATGAAGTTGTTATATTTAATGCTAGAGCAAAATTATTCAGATTTGTTGATAAACAATGGAAAGAAAGGGGCTTAGGTGAAATGAAATTACTCCAACATAAATTGACAGGTAAAGTCAGGGTACTGATGAGAAGAGAACAGATACATAAAGTCTGTGCTAATCACATTATTTTACCTGAAATGGAAATTAAACCAATGAAGAATGAAATGAAAGCCTATTTCTGGTTTGCAAATGATTTTGCTGAAGAAACTGTAATTCTCGAAAAGTTTTGTATAAGATTTAAAACTGCTGAAATTGCCAAACAGTTTTACAACGCCTTTGAAAAGGCTCGCCAAGAAGCTTTGTCTTCTGCCAACAACAATGCAAAAATGAACCAAAAACAGATCGATAAATCGAGCCCAAAAGTTGACAATACTTTTACTAATGAGCAAAACAAAACTGTTATTGGAGGATTTTCATTTACAGGCACACCGTCTTTCAAAGCTGTCACTAACGTTGCTACAGCCGTCGCCTCTCCTGCTCAAGAAACTGTAAAAAGTAAAGTTAATGTTTTTAGTAGCTTGTCATTTAAAAGTAATAGCGAAACTCCTTTCACTAATCTATTTAATACAACGCCAAAACAAAATGATGAAAAGCTTGATTGTAACCAACAAGCTGAAAAAAATAACAAATTAAACACATCTGACATTGTTGAAGAATTTGAACCTGCAGTTGATTTTAAACCTGTAATACCATTGCCTGCTTTGGTTGACCAAAAAACAGGTGAAGAAGATGAAATTGTTTTATTTGAACACCGAGCAAAATTACTTAGATATGATGCTTCTGCTAAAGAATGGAAGGAAAGGGGCCTTGGAAACATAAAGATATTAATGCATAAAGACAACAATAATAAAATTCGACTTTTAATGAGAAGGGAGCAAATCATGAAAGTTTGTTGTAATCATGCTATTAACAAAGAAATGATTTTTCAGAAAATGCCCAATATGGATAAAGCAGTAACATGGTGTGCCAAAGATTTCTCTGATGGTGAGCTAGTAGCAGAAACTTTTTGTTTAAGGTTCAAAACAGTACAAATTTGTAATGAATTTGTTGAAGCAGTAAGGATAGCTCAATCTAAAATTAAAGACGATTCCAAAGCAGCTAAAGAGGAACAAAATGCTGCTAAACAAAATATACTAATGAACAGTGGCAGTTCCTGTCAACCTACTGGACCACATTTAAGTGATCCTCTTTCCAATTGGGGTGATAAATTTAAATCAAAAGTTGGTTCCTGGGAGTGTAAAATGTGTTATGTTCAAAATGAAGCATATGCTGAATTTTGTTGTGCATGTAATAATCCAAAAACTCCAATTTCTGCAACTACAGATAAGAAACCGAATTCTTCAACTGCTGATCCTAAACCAAATTCTAACAAGGAGAGTTCTTTCAGTTTTGTAATGCCCAGTTGGGGGGATAAATTTAAACCTAAGGAAGGTACATGGGAATGTAATCAATGCCTTGTAAGAAATGAGGGAAGTTTTACGCAATGCAGCGCTTGTAATAATCCAAAGGATCCATCCAATGTAACAAAAGAACAAAAATCTTTATTTATGGACAATATGCCAAAATTTACTTTTGGTATTCCTCAAAGTGTAAATGATGAGCACAACGTAAAAAATGAAACACAGTCATTGTTTAAAACTACGAATTCTCAAAAATTTACTTTCGGCATTCCAAATAATAAACCAACAGCGGTAATTTGCTTTGGTGAACAAAAGCCCATTTCAAGCTACTTCGGAGGATCTAAAACAAATGACAGTGAACAACCGCTCAATTGTTCTTTAAAAAATGTTAACAGTGAAATGTCAACAATTCAAACAAATACTTTTATAACATCACAACCAAATACATCAAAGAATTTCGGATTTAAGTTTACTGCACAAAAGGAAACAAAATCAGATGAAAGTCAAACAAATAATGTAGATGAAGCAATACTTCCTAGCAGCCCTATTAGTGCATTGAAAGAATTGGTAAGACAGAATTACAAATTAAATATTTGAAAAAGCCATATGGTTAACTGTTCTGAGATATTAATTTAACAATACCTTTTTAGGAGGAGAGTGTTAATATTGGAGAAAATAATGAAAATTTAATTTTTGGTCAAAGAGCAAATTTGTATAAATTTATTGATGGGAAATGGGAAAAAGTTACTGTTGGAATTGTAAAGGTACTAAAACACAAAGAAAACAATAAAGGAAGGTGAGTAAAAATATGATACATATAGTTTTTCTCTGATAATTTTAAATTTTTATTTTATGTAATGATTATAATATTTTTATAATTTTTTGACATTATGTACATTTTTGCATTTTCAGAATTTTAATGAGACAAGAAACAGATTTTTGCATTTGCTTTAATCAATATTTGACTCCTGAAATTCAATATAAAACTAAAGATGAAACCACATGGCATATTACTGCCAAAAACAGTAGTGACAAGGAACTATGTTTAGAGCACTTTTGTCTTAAATTCCCAAATCCAGAGCTAGCTTCAGAGTTTAAGAGTGCTATTGATCAAGCTACTAATTTAGAAGCAGAAATGAATGAGATGGATGATGTTATCTTTGTAAGTGAAATATTGGCCTCCAGTGAAGAAAAACAAAAAGCAAATGAATTAAAATTGCCTGAAAACTTTTACACATATAAAAATAAACCACCATGTCAAGGATGTCGAGGTTGTAACGATGATGGTGGATCTATAAATGAAGAAACTAATAACTCGGTTCAATGGGTCCAATCAAAATCTGTACTACCAACCCAAACTAACATTTGTACTCCAGTAAAACCTATAGTTCAGAATACACAAAGCCCAGCTAATTCTTTATATGGTACACCTGGCAACTTTAACGAAACTTCAGACGTTTCTCTTTTCCGTACTCCCACTGGACCGGTTGGTTATAATGCTCCCGTAGTAATAAACAAGGTTGGTGTTGATGCCCCTAATAAAGAGAGTACCTCAACAGACAAACCTAATGTGTTTACAAACTTTTCTAAACAGAAATTAACACCCAGCATTTCAAACAGCCAGTCAAATATTTTTACTTCTCAACCATCATCAGTAATCAAAAAATCAATTTTAGCACCACCAAAATTTGATTCATTTAACACAAATACGGAATTGAAATCAAAGGCCAGTGAGACTAAATCAACTAATGGAGGCACTGGACTGTCTATTAATAAATCATTGTTTGAGTTGACAACAAATAAAGATTTGACACAAAGTTCTGAAGTCAAATCAATATTTGGGGATGATCACAAGCATGTAAACTTGTTTAGTGGAAATACTCAAGGAAGTATATTTGGTCCATCAGCTTTAAGGGTCGATGAAAAAAAATCTTTAAAATCTGGAGTTAGTAATAATGCTGTTTTTCAAATTACATCAAATGAATCTGCTGAAAAGGATTCTAAGGTTGAAACTGATTTGGGCAGTTTAAAGACAAATAATGCCACAATACACACTTCGAAAGAAAATGTATTAAAAGAAGAAAATAAAGAAAATAAGCTTGAAGCGCCAATATTAAAAATAGACAATTCCCTAACCTTTGCGGCATTATCAACAAGTAACACTGGCTTCAACATTCAAAGTAAGTAGATTATATTTGGTTGGTATTAGATTTTTTCCCATTATTTTACATGCTTTACTATAATTTCAACAGAGGTAGCTGATTTTGAATGGGAAGGAGCTGGACAAAAAATATTTGTTGGCAAAACTAATAATAAAATTAACAAATGTCAAGATATTTCAACTGCAGAAGACTCTAAAGCTGAATGTAGTGTAGATGAAGAATATGACCCACACTATGAACCTATTGTTCCTCTACCAGATAAAATTACAGTAACTACTGGAGAGGAGGATGAGGTAAAAAACTATATGTTGATTACAGTATCCATTCATAAACATCAAGATAAAATTTTCATGTTTACTTTAAATGTCATGTGTTTGTTTTAGGAAAAGTTATTTGGTGAACGTTGTAAGTTATACAGGTACGACGATAAGTCACGCGAATGGAAAGAGCGAGGCGTCGGCGAAATCAAGGTTCTGTTTCATCCTAAAAGAGCAACCTATCGCCTACTATTGCGACGCGAACTGGTAAATTATACTTTAACACTTAATACTTAACATTTAAAACATATGTTTTCTTAGTTTCTCTTTAGTTGTCGTGTGACAGGTGGAAACTTAAGATAATGAACAAACCAAAAAATAATTTTTATTTAAAAAACCTATCTTTCTTACCTGAATACTGTTGGGTCTTATAAGTTTATTCATTGTAATTGTTTTTATTTTCGTAAGAAATAAATATTTGGTTTCATTTTTATTATTATAAAGAACTTCATTACTAAATTTAATTTCTAAGCTTTTCTATGTATCTTCTAACCCCTTTATTTACATGTTAGGATACCTTCGTTAGCGCTGTTTCGCATTGCGCCCTACTTTGTTGGCACGTATAATATGCGTTAAACGGGGGCTTACTTACCATACGTCACAAGATAAGTAATGGGCGTAAATAATTATTGAAAAGATATGCATTAATGTCGTAAACCCGTCTTCCTAACGCAGTTCTTTTTACCGTCTGTCCATTTTGTATTGGAAACTAATAAATTTAAAAAAGTTTAAAAAGTGAAATAAAAAAGTTGTGTGGCAAATTTTTTTATGATATAAGATTTATTTTATCTATGGGTTATTTTAACTACAAATAAGTATAAATTCAACAGGTACATAAAGCAGTACTCAACATGTTGGTGTTCATCGATTTGGAATTATTACCAATGAAGAATTCAGACCGAGCATGGACCTGGGCTGGAATTAACTATGCTGAAAATGTAGCCGGTGAACAAGAGACGCTAGCTGTGCGTTTCAAATCTACCAAACTAGCTATTGATTTCCGCGATAAGGTTATTGAATGTGTTCGAGTAAGTAAATAATAATGCATATGTAACATCAAATCTAGTAATCTTGTCATATTATTGATATAATGATAGGCTTACAATTACCAATTTGGAATTATTACTTGAAGAACATGTTGTTGTCACAAGGGGTGCTGGTCAAGAGATGCTTATTGACTTGTATTCCACAAAATATACCATTAATGTGTACAATATCATTAATTACACAGAAATTACAATCTGCTGCTGCTGAAGAAATAAGAAAAGCCAAAGAAGCCGGTGATAACAAATTTGATAGTGTTGCTCTACTTAGACTGCCAAAGCATTTGGAAAATAGTGCATGTGTTGATGACGATATTTCCATAAAAACTGAGCAACAATCAATGAACATTAATGAACCTAACAAAGAGAAAATCACAAGCACCGAGGAAACTAATAAGCAAACTGCTATAGAATCCAAACAAGTTCACTTTGAGGAAATTGAGGAAGACGAGGCCAGGGAGGAAGAAGAATATGAAAATCTATATCAGCATGATGACTCTGATGAGAACTACAATGAAGTAAGTACAGTGTGATTATAATTGTGAAAAAATTATGTGTTCTTTTTGGCCAATATCCACACATTAATCTTTGTGTATCATTGCCGTTTTTACTTGTCTCCTGTGCAATAACCCCAGCATAATTATCAGCTCTTGCTTCTAACTGCCATTAGATTGAAATGTTTGGTATAAGTAAAAAAAATGTTGCAAGTAGTTATGCACCCCATCTACCCCATTGGACATATATATACGTCTCACCCAGTTAACAGGTTAATATTAATGTATTTTAAAATATTTATTCAACGCTTACCCCAAAGGGGCGCAAGACAGTACAAACACTGGCGTGAATTTAATGCTACCTCGAGTTGAAAGACCAAAATGAGAAATTATAATGTAAATTCAAATTGGCGCTGGCGCGTAAGACGTCACTTGTGAACGACGTGATGTAGGTGCGTGAGAGGGCACATAGCTTTGCGAATGCGGCTGAGGCTAGGGTCCTTCTCCCGGGCAAATGAATCTAAACTCACATTTCCTCCAACTCACGACACTTGAGATGTACTGTGTACCATCAAGTTTTAAAATATTTTTACAATATTACAAATTATATAATGCTTTTTTGATTTATATATTTTTATCTGTTTATCTATTAATTTACACATATGGAAGCATAACATGCAACTTAAAAATACATTTTTACCATTTGTAAGGTAAGGAGTTTCTGGCTCCAAATATCCTGCCCAAATTAAAATTTATTTCGTTTTATGCTGATATATTATTTATTAAAATATTGAATGTAACAGGAAGAAGAAGAAGAAGCTGGTGTATACTTCTCATGTGAGGGTGAAGCTATTGTGGAACTAGGCAGTGAAAAGTCAACATGTTCCCATGCACACATACAAGTTGTGTTTGATCAGAACATTTACTCGCCAAAGATCATCGTCACAGATTCAAATACGGGGGAGGTGCTCGCTGACACGCTCATTTACACTGATACAGAGTTCCAGGTAGTTTTTTTTTGGTTTTTAAATATCCCTACATATGCAACACAAAAAAGTCCTGATCTAAAACTTTTGCTAAAGTCAATATTCTTAGTTGTAATTTTTGTTAGTTTGCTAGTTTAATATAACATTTAAACATTACATAAAATAAGCTATTATCATTTCTGTAATTTATTTGATTTATCAGTTAACACATTTTTACTATCCAGATATCCGGCGATTCATGTTCATGGTCAGGTGTGGACTATGATTCTGTGAACAAAACAGTAACAATTAATTTCCCAGACAGTGAAACGGCTATGTACTTCTATGACAGTTGTGAGGTAATAACCAGTTTTGTTTATTAGGTGGTTATAATAGTTAACATTGGTTTATTGGCAATATTTCATGAAAAGAAGGTATTTTCTTTTCTTTTGGAACCAAGTGCCCTGAACTATTAATACATATATACTCTCTCAAAACATATAAATAAAGTATTTTTATTTGTAATTCCCTTTATTTAAAAAGATGGATTTTCCTGGTTATTTTAATTAGTTCCCATAGTAAGTTAACTCAAATAATAAGTGATTATATGTCAAATCTATAAAAACTAAATGCTAGAAATAAAAATGATTAATTACTTTAAATCCAACGAGTGCAGAAATAATGAAATAGAACTTGTAGCTGCCCTGATTTAATTCACAAGTAAATTATTTTTAGAACTTTTATATTAATAATTATAGAAATACCATAATCTAATTTTGCAATTTTTTTATACTCATACATTAAGAGATGATATACATAATGATCTTTGGCTTATAATTTTTTTTATATTTTCAGACAAGTAAAACTGCAACATGTTCATCCATGGACCCAGAATCATAAATCATAAAAGTAGAAAATTATTTTATCAACATTCTTAAATATATCTAAGTGAAATGTTCATAGGATTCAGTCCATTTTCCCTTTCTTTATTATTTTACTAAAGTATTTGCATCGAGTTGATGGTCGCATCTTAGGTTATGTGAAAGTTCATTAAGCCAGCATAAGGATATGTCTAAATTATTGTGTAATTAATTTTTCTTTTATCTATTACAAATATTGTCATAATTTTATTTAAATTACTGTTGATATGAATAACAGTAAATTTTGATTTAGTGTACACATTGTTACATGTATGTAATATACTTAAAATAGATTTAAACATTTCACATTCATTCTGCCTACACCTAAGGTGCAGATCATAATTGGTAAAACTGTCCTGATGTAGTCATAAAAAATATTTTCTACTCTCTCTGCAATATTATATTCTTACAACTAAAAATCATATATTTTAAATGAACTGACAATTATTCCCGATAATATGTTATATAAATAGAACTTTGTAATTATTTTTCTGGAGACCCTGTGATCATCATTACATTAGTATCAAATTACAGACAAGAGATCTGATCAATATTCTTAAGTCTTATTTTTATAAATACTGTGCAGTGTTTAACTCAACATTATTGCAATATAATATTGATCAGATATTTTCATGGCTGTAGTTTCATAATACTACAAACTACTAGTAGCATTATTTTTAGTGTTCTGAGCAATTCATAAAATTTCAGTCATTTTATTATTAACGAGTGTCCTCAGTTTTGCAATTCATTCCCAATTTTTTATGTTGGAGTGTATTAATCTGTACATTTGTGAATTTAATAACTAATTAAAGAATTTTTCTCATTTGGAATGAGAAAGGATGGATAAATTGAACGTATTAAGGAATTTTGATGTTCTGTCAACTGTAGATCATAGGAATTAAAAATATAATAACAAAAGACTTTCTTCATTTCTCATTTCAATGTATGACACTGAATTCATTGTCTGACATCAAATAAATTAAGAGATTAAATAAATGTTGTTTTCTTTTTATTTACCTAGTCTATCTATAAGTTCTGTAACAAAGAAAATGTCTGATAATTTCTAAAAAAATAATTTTATTTTATAGTTTTACATGCGATTATGTAGTGTGAAAAAAGGTATGTTAACCCACTAAACTAGTTATTCAAAGTGTCCACCCTTACATTTAACACACGCTTTTAAACGGTAGGTCCATGCGTCGATAGATTCACGAGCGGTTTCTATTGGAAACTTGGTCACTGCTGCCTACAAAGAATACTTACTACTACAATATTTAAGTGACACTTAGAGCACACCATGTCCTGTAGCACTGACCACAATTTATAGTCCAAAGGGCTTAGATCTGGACTAGCAGGTCAATCATCGGCCTGTATGAAGTCTGGAACATTTAGTTCAAGCCAAATTTGGGTGGTGCGCGCCTTATGACCCGGGGCTGAAGCCTGTTGGAATGTCCACACTTCGTTTTTGAATAAGGTGTTGTTGAGAGGTTTAACTACCGCTTCGAGCACAGTATCTTGATACACTGGCTAAAGTTTTCACACCTTTTTCGCAAAAATGGAGTTTTGTTACCCCTTGGTGGGAGACACCCCACTAAACCATGACATATGCTGGATGTTGGCTTCGCTGAATTATGGCCACTACCTCGGAAGCTTCTTTAGAGCTGTGTGCATACACTCGATCATTTTGTTTTTGTTGTAGTACTTCTCCATTGTAAAAAAATTTTCATCGGTTAAAATAATTTTTCTGTTTTTCGTATGTTTAGTAACAACTGTTTTGATCTTTAAACTCTCTTGTTTTAGTGCCTGGTTTATAGTATGTACTGTTTATCTCTGGTAAGCCCCTAGACCCAGGTCTTGTTTGATAATCCAAGAAAGTGTCCTCGGTGGAATTTTCATTTCTCTGGAAAGGATTTTCTGCTTCCTTATGGGATTTCGACGCGTTTTGGACCTTGACTGCATTTATGGCCTGGTTTGTTCGAATAGAACGCTGTCGGCCGGATCTCTCACGGTAGCCAACAAACATGCTTTCAGTGTACCCTTGGATGGTGGATACACAATCATTCGGCTAATCTCTAGCTTTTTCAATGTATCAAAAATGACGGCTGGCTCCTTAACTACTTTGTACAGTGCAGTTATTGCAATTCTGTTCTCTTTAGTGCTCTTCTAAACAAAATATACAATTATGACGGGAAAGGAGTCAATTTTTTTATCGTAGAAACAGTGGCGTAGCTAGGGGGTGGCGAGCGGGGCGGTCGCACCAGGCACCACAAGCAGGGGGGGCACCAAAGTTAAAAATAATTTTTTTGAATTGTTTTTTTTTTGAATGATGAGTAATGAAATGTTAAAAGAAAAATGAAAACCATAATTTAAAGTAAATAACATAAAAAGAATATCGAATTTTACTATTTTTGTTAGGTTGTTTTTTGTAAGTTGTTAAATAATAGGATCATTAAAAAAAAGTAAATGGTTACAAATTATAATACACACAGTGTTTAAGCCTTTCATTCGCAAAACACATATAGTGTTTTTTAAAAGGGCCCTAAATCACAAAAACACATATCTGTGTTTCAAACTAGTCCACACTATTGATTTTGAAAATGTGATTAATGACTTTGCAGGCCAAAAAGTGAGGAATGTTCGTTTAAATTTTCCCAATAAATTTTATTAAGATCTAATGTAATTTTATATAAATTTATTATTATTTTGAACCAAAAAAATATATATTAACAACATTCCGTTGAAATTATTTAGATTCTTTAGGGGGGGGGGCACCAAGTCCCAATCTGCCCCAGGCCCCAAATACCATAGCTACGCCACTGCGTAGAAACTAATGTTCGAAATTCTAATTAATATTTTTTTTAATGTGTGTCAACAGTCAGTAACAGAATTTATGGCTAGATTAGGTAACTTTCCTAGATCGACTATAATGTTTAAATTATATTTGACAATAGTTACATTATAGGCAAATTATTAACAATAACAAAAATTCCATTGAAGACATTGGTGTTATTATTCAGAACAATTTTTCATATATTCGCGGTTCTCAAGGGAGTCTTCGATCTAAGTTACGTAATACTAAACGTCGTCCGCACTCAGCACGGTCAAGTGCACTGAATTTGTAAGCTGTAATCAAAAATATTTGAGATTATTTGCCTTATTTGTTAAAATTTAATAAATTATTTAAGATATAGCTAGTCAGTTTGTTCTACTTATAAATATAAGTTGTTGATATACATACATGTATAATCAAACAGATTTTAATGACACTTATATTGCGATGCTAACGTGATCACGTTCAGATTTAGGAACGTTATTTAAGAAGAATCACTTTTAAAGACTATTTAATAAATAATTATTCCCCACTCTTCAATAGTAAAATGACATTAGTTTAAAAATCGGAACTTACGGCGCGCTATGACAAACCAAAGATAATTTTTACGCAGACATTAATTGTTCCTCCACTGGGTGACACAGACGTTAACCTTATTTTTACAAAATGGATGGTCCTTGTAAAATATAAAATCTCCAATATCTTGACTATTATGAATCTTTTTAGAAACTATATCCTGTTATATTATTCGATCGATTTACTTGTCCTGATTTTTTTTCTTGAACAACATTTCATGCAAACGCTTTCTCCCTTTCACTCATAACATTGCTAAAAGCTCATAATTATTTTACTTGAGGTTCTATCTTGATTTAATTTCCTATCATTTTGAGCAAATTAATTACTATTACTATACGGCCTTTGTCGGGAGGAACAAAAAAGTAGTTTTAAAATAATATAAGGTAATAGGGGTTCTTTGAGCAGCCTTTAAAATCTTTATTTTTTCTTTTCCTTATATCTTAACTATTACAATTCTTGTTTTAATTTTATTTCTCACATTTGGTCTATTCTAGGTTTACTTTTTTACAATATTGTTTCGTTTACTTCTTAATTTATTTGCCTATTTTATTTTACTTACAATTTTTATTTTAAAACCTTAACTTTTGTTTCTATTTATTACCTGTGTTGCAATTTTTCTGCAAAGCTTTATGAACTCTGGACGTGTCTCATCACCCTCGATTAGCGAAGCTATAGCGTCCTCGCAGCTATTAGTGCCTAACTGGCATACGGAGACGACTAGGAGTCCTCCGAATGAGGGATAGTTTGTCACAAGGTGGACCACGGTCTGGTCCACGCCCGGTCCTCCTTGAGCTTAAACTACTGAAGGTACTCAGATAACCCCCACTGCCACGTGAAGAGCTGGACCAAGATCGCGTCCACCTCGACACTGCGGAGTACGCGGTAGGCTGAGATGGCGTCCGAAAAAATTACCTCGTTGTCGACGCCGTCGTACCTTCCACATATTTTCCCCTCCGTCCCCGCCTTTCACCAAAATATAATCTCACTCCCTGCTTCTCTCACTTACATAATGTTCTCTTTTACTCTAAACACTACGGGATTGAGGGTGTCAGATCTTGCCAGTGTCTGGTGGGCGGACCGCAAGTCGCTTAGTACGGCGCATGGCTGCGCTGCGCCGAACCGTTGGCCGCGTACCCTGTCGCTTCCGTGGGTAGCTAAGGTTCATGGTTGATTGAATATTGTGTTGTGTGATTTTATGTTGACTAATAAACAAAAAATGGGTGTGCTTAAATATTGTAAGATATACAGGATATTAGGACAGAGTACAGAATGGTTAATAAGTATATACCTTTACTTGACAAGGTTATAACAGTTTGCAGATTATATTCTGGGGAACTGTGGTCCAGCGGGTATTCCTTGACTCGAAAACACGTGTTCGTTCTTCTTTGTTACTAAATATATAATATAATTATAGTTAATTATATATATAATACAAAATTTTTATTTAAAATTTAGTAGTCCAATTCGTCTATAAGCAGCTATACGTCGATAATTATTGTAATTTATAATCGTTAAATGCAATTTGGGTTTTTATTTGCTTTTATTTTTATCCATTGGTTCGTGTAAAGTAAAAAGCTATTTAATTTTTTTTAAAAAGTTACTAGTGACATTGACAATCAACAATTTTTACTAATGAATGCTAATATGCTTATACTATTTCTGGTATATTGCATTATTAAAGAAAAAATAGTGTTTAATCATAAGCGTAAGTTACATTTCTATAAATAATAGTTAAGAAATGTTTAATGTTTTTTTTTTAAATAAATCTTGAATATTTCCACTGATATTGCAGATGTTCTTATATATGCTACGATATTTTCTTCGTCTTTAATATATTGTGATGTTGATTCTGGGGAACGCTCTCATGTAGAAGTAAGGGCAGTGTTTATTAATTGTGAATTAGCTGTAAGTCTTTGTGTTATTTTATTTTACTTAACAGTATTAAAATTCAAACAAAAAAAATGAGAGTAGCAATTACCTGACCAAGATTTTCCCGGGGTTGTTTTGATCGTCCGTGGTCCTTGAGATCTAGAGCAACTTCAAAATCCAGTAAACGAAACCTACACACACAAACTGCTGTCTAGTATATAGTTTGTGTTAAACCAAATTTGATTTGTAATTGTATTATGAAAATAATCTTAACATTGGATTACCAAATTATTCATGTTCTTATGCTGAAAACATTCCATTTTTAAACTGACAAAAAGGCTGGAAAAGTAGGTCTTTACATTATTTAAATAAAGGTATAATAATATGTGCAGGATGAGAAAAAAGTACCAGACGACAGCGACAATGCTCGATTTCAACGCGAAGAGTTGTTTAAGCACAACAATTTACGCAATTGTAAGAAGAAATTAGCTTTAACTGTAAAAATGACGAGTGAACCGGGGGTTAGTTAAAACGATGTTTATGCATTAACTTATAATATGTGTAATATAACGTTCTTAGGAATAGTTATTTCGTATTAGCTATATAGCTCTAGTATACGTACAACAAACCAAAAGCATAGACTTTATAAAAAATATCTAGTATACTGTACTAAAAAGGCCTAAATAAAAACAATAAAAGCAGTTTTATCACACCACAGCGGATCGAAAACTAAGCAGCCTCGTTAGAATCTAGATTCAACACTATCGGGTGCCTTTGTTTCGGAATGCTAGACAGGTATTATTGACGAGTGACAATTCTAGCCGAGGTACCCTTGTGCCCTTAAATCTAGTCACTACATGGAGCGTCCACCGAAGCGATTTAAGCGTCCCTTTACACAATCTCTTTATATGATTATGGAATGTATAGAGTAATTGGATATAATGGGGAATCTGTAACTCATTTGTCAACAAAAAGTTTCAAAGCTTTTACACCTGTTTCCTATCAAATTTGATCGATTCGAATGCGACAGGCAAACAACTTCTAGCAGTACAGAGCCTGCAGGGACAGATAGTAAACACTAATTGATTTTCGTATGTAATAATCCGAGTATTGTAAATAAACGGGTTTTTCGCCTACATTAATATTACGTTATTTGTTTTACTGAAACTAGATTTTTGAATCGGGTATACCATACAAAATATATAAATTAGCTACATTCATACCATTAAAGCTTTTACACCTATAACTAATCAGCCAGTAATTTAATCGAATGGGATAGTACGGATTTAAAATAAAATTACGATAATGATAAGTAATAATAATTTTATTTTAATAACTAAAAAATCGTCTTTGACGCCAGGTAACATTTCTGTCAGTATAGCTATAACAATTAAATTATGACTATGATAACGAATAACAAGTATTTTTTAGAAAAGCTCTGGTGATGAGTATATTCCAATTGAGCACGTATTTGATGGATCAAAAAAGAAGCGTGTGCGCCTACTTGATCCTTTTGTTTTACGTCTGCGTCGGGATGAACCGTTGCAAGCGTATAAAATTCGCAGAATTGACGTAAGGCTTGCTTTTTTAAACACATCATGCATTGGCATGCATTACACTTGAATTAAATTTAAGAGACTGAACTAATATGATTCATATAATAATTTTTCGATTATATAAACGTTATAATTTGGATTGTTAACTAACTAATACCATCAAATTAGCACAACTTCAAATATTCTTTATTCAACTAGGCATGAAGATTCACTTTATAATCATTATTATCTTGACAGTAGTAAGCTATACCACCGGCTTCCGTTCCCGGCCTGCTTTTCTCCTGAGAAAAGCAGGCCAGGAACTCAACAAGCCACTCTTCTTTAAACAAGAGTAAAAATATTTGACGCATACGTTAGAATATCAATTTGACAAATTTTGAGCAGCTAAAAACTCGTGAATGTTATAAAAAGATTTGTCTAATATTTAACGGAATCAGACGTTATCTCTACTATGTATCTATATTATGTATCTCTAGTTCGAATATTTCTCTACGAACCAAATAAATTCTTTAAAAGAGGTTCCTTAAAATAGGGAATTATAAACAACACAGCAGTTGAGGCAATTCATATGTCACCTTATGTTTTGCGTTCTAGAATAAAATACCACTAGCGTATTTAACTAACAATAAAATTGTAAAAATGCATATGTGATAGTGCAAAATTTCTGGAATCAAGATTATAAACGGTCGCACATCGAATATCTCTAGATTCAACACTAAAAGAAATTTATGTTGTTAAAAACGAATTATACCATATAACTTTTATCCCTGTGGAATAGATAATAAAAAGGGTCAGAGTGAATAGGTGGTACCAATTGGGTCTGCGTGCTTCATCTTCGACCACACCGTCGCTACCTATCAGGCGAGTTGATGGTCAAACGCGGACAAACAAGCGTAAAAAAATTATTATAAGCCATAAATATCTCAGACACAATATTAATCTCAGCATCAAGGGTTTATTTTAAGTAATGGAAAAAAATATTTACACATGTTGTTATATTAAATTTGCACATGTTAGAAAACATTTAATGTTAAACAATATCAATATTTACGGTTTGCACTCCGGTAGAGGATTTTTGTTTGTTATTTATCATTTTTAAAGTCGAGAAATAAAACAGATTTTTTTAATATTTCAGACGGTAAGCGGCATTTTATCGGAATCTGATGAACAGATATTTCGGGAAAAAAGCAAAAATGTAAGTCTAAAAATAAGCAAGCATTCGTTACACTGTACAACAATTACAACTTAATAAAATAAAATACTTTACTTTCTTGGTTTCCACGAGTTTAAATGATAACATATATAAGAATAACTAAAGCAGATTTACTTAATTTTGTTACAGACTCGAATCCAGCGTAACTCGCAAACGTTGCGGCACAACTTTGAAAACGGTTAGATTTCTATCACTTCATCCAAAACATCATTTCCTATACGTCAGTATTTACACGGAAATGTACATAAAACCTAAATACTACTGTGGTTTAAATTGGTGTGTAATGAGTAATGAAAATTGACTTATTTTTATCAACATTTTGAGCCCACGATGCTTCTGGACACTGTATGTACCAAGTATATTTTATTTACAATAAAATTACAAAACAATCCGTGAAATTATCTAAATTGTACACTAGGAAATATATACATATTTATTTTTAGAAACAATATATCTGTTATGTATGTATGGTTATTAAAATTAAACATCGTTATCACGGTCCTCAGAGAAGACTTCTATTTTAATTTTTGGTTCAATATCAATACTCTCCGGCTGTTCGCTTGTTACGTTATCGTTGCCATTATTAGTATTATTATAAAATTGATTCGAAAGCATTTCCTCTGACTCAATAATAATTGCAAAAATTTTCTTCTTAACCTGCGTCTGCATCCAAGGGGGCATCATTTTTGTGCTTTTTAGAATACAATTAAAAAATGATTCTAATGCATCTGTATCTGGTTGATCTTCATTTGTATTTCCAACGCATCGACGTTTGTTAGAGCTCGTTGGTTTATCATCTTCGACGCAGTCGGTTATGAAATAGTTTCTTTCAGATTTTTTTGACGCAAAGTCCGGCGCTATGCTATCTATTTCTATATTTTCTGTTATTCTATACTTCATATGTGGTTCGAGAAACTGCATTGCTTTTGCATATTTCCAAGTAGTAATTTGCGCCGGTAGAAGCTTGTTCTTGCCGAGCTTGGCACGTTTGAGTGCGTCTCGATGATTGTCCCGGAGTTTTTTCCATTCTATTTTGGCAACTTGTACTGAAAACACGATAATAAAAAATTGATTATTTATTTATTACAATCGATTTGACTAACTTCTTTTAGCGAGAAAATGTAAATTTGTTTAACTTTAAAATGCCTTTGTATACTCCGTGGGAAAAGCAACGTAAGATTTATATCTTAGGATTTATAAATATTTTTTTATTATAACTATTTTTTACATGTATATGAAGAACGATTATTATTACTCTTTACGAATTGCTGAGTAAATTCTCATACGTTCTAGTATTGTATATTATATTTACCCCCAAAAAAAGAGAGATCGTTCGCACATTAGTTTCAAAAGAAAAAGATTAAAGATTAAACCGCAGCTCTTCGGTTATCGTTAATCACAAGTAAAAATCAGACAAAATTATTATGTTGTTAAGAGAAACTTTTTTTGTTGTTTTATGTATGATGGAATAACTGACCTGTTCTCTGTAACGACATATAAATATATAAAATTGTTGCGATTAATTACTTTTGTATTTATTTCACATTGCTATTTATCCGACGAGGTGTACTTTATATATACATTAGTAGTGGTCGCAGTGATTGGAAAACAAGACGTAAAAACAGAAACATCGTTCAAGTTTAAAAACTGCGCAAAATTTACTTCCTTACGATTAAGGGTTAATGAGATTCGTGTCTGTGTGTCAGAGATAATTTATAATATAACGACTACCATTCTGATCGAAGCTATGAAATATGTAATTTGTGGTCCAGTAATCTTTCGAATTATAAGTTTTCACATTAATTTATGATCCTCTTGCATTGTTGTATAAATGTCAATGTATATAAAATTTAACCTCCACTCACTGTTTGGAATAGATTCGTTGTTGTAATGGTCCACTACGCGTCGCCACGCATTATCCTTCACGTGCATCTCACGATAATCGGGGTGCGAAGGGTTCCAGAGACATGGATGTAGTCGGACACCTTCTATAAAACTTTCCATACTCGGCTTAAACTTATTATTCTCGATGATAGTGACAGGTTGCTCGGTTGCTCGGGGCACTACCGGAGGATGACCGGCCTCGCATAGCCCCGCTCTGGCTCGTGCGTGTTCGTTTCGTTCCCCCGCATACACCGCGACGCGGCGCTCCGCTCTCGAACCGGTTTTATTAAACTTTTACAAGTAATTTTAGCCACATTACAAATCGATTGGCTTGGTGAAGTTAACGTTCCAAGATTAGTTGACAAGGTACCGTGAATTTGAATATAGTATAATAAGCCATAACATGTACATCACTAAAAAATTTAAAAATTCTTTATTCAACATACGATAGATTACATCTCTTGTTGACGTCAAATTGAGTTTACCACTTGTTCGGATGAAATGCCACTGACCTGAGAACAAGCTAAAGAAATTCAACAAAACTATGTATTTTATTAAATAATATAAAATCAAATAATTTAACGCACATTGAAATAGCCTGGAGGCGAACATATCATTTCCAAAGTGTGCTATCTTCTAAGAAGTCATTTTGTCGACTATTAACCCTTAGTACGCGAACGTTCTTTAATCATTTAAGAAGCTTGCTGAGCATTATCTAGGATCTCCTTGTAAAAGGGTATATATTGCCCATCGAATGATTGACTAATACGACGGGGTCGCGTCTTAGGTGCAAATAATTTGTTATAGTTTCTGTTATTTATACCGTGTTTGTTTCTGGGAAAATCGGTAATGGTATTGAATACACATACAATATATTTTCATACTCGCATTGAAAAACTTCAGTACTACTATTTCAAATATATTGTTTTTTACAAAATTACTTATATTTGTAACTATAAGATGTCTAAGAAACGGTTAAATCTTTCCTGTGCTTAACTATGCCCGTAATAACTACCGCTTTCTGTCCGACCGCAATAAATTGGAGCATGGAAGCGGCGAATGTTACTAAAACCCAATATCCAAAGAATAATTTACAATATAACATTAAAAAAATTTCTTTAGGTTTGTCGTGCATCCACGTCTTCAAGTCACAAGATAGGTTAAAAAAATTTAAATCCAGCGTCTGTGATTATTTCTTATTTTTAAGTATTTTACTTGCTATATTTTGTTAACGGAAGAAACTTTTAAAGGCGACAAAGTTTTAAAAATTTCTTCTTTGTAATGCTGTTCGATTTGTTGTTACAGGTTTGTATTTACTAGTTGTACAAAAGTTTATTATTTTCCCTCCATAGCGTCCTTCTGCTACCCTACTATTGTTTAAACTGTAGGCTATATAAGTGCCAAAAAAGCAAAATATCGGGTTATCGCCAGGCGATAAAGACTATTTTTGGTATAATATTGTTGTATTACACAATTTTCGTAGTCTTTTAAAGAAACATACGTTAGTTTAAAATAAATAGCTGTTAAATCATAATAAAATAGATTTATTCCGGTGAAAATTCTGTAATGGTTTTTAATTAATATCATAAATATGTTTATTTATATTTACATTATTTTCTTACATAGAAGAGCGCGCACCAATGAATAAACCCGTAACGGGGCACAAGAAGACTTCGGCAACAAGATTTCTGAAAAGATATGATAAGATAATTTGCAATAATAATAATAATAATGTTAAAGTACACTTTAGAGCAAGGGAGGCTAGGGGTATCTTTAATAATAAACAACGCCAAAGCAAACTGTCGTACAAGGAAAACTCAATGTTTCATGATAAAAGTAAAAAATTCGACGAATACGACACTTCTAGGATCGATGATGGGAAATGTGATAATCTTCGAAGATATAATATTAATAAAAAATCTAAAGTTGGACTTTACGATCCTTACAAAGCTGAGACATTTCAAAATAATCAAATTACATCTAAAGAAAACTTTTTCGAACTAAACGATGAACCATCCACTGATTATTTTAGTTCAAGAAACATAGAAAAACACTACGCCGTGTACGAAATAGGTAATCCTGACCTTTGGTACACGGTGCACCTTCAGTTGTACGAAAAATCTAGTACACCTGAAGGAAAAATTGTTTGGAATGATATTACTAAAGAAGAGGTAGCCAGGTGCGTCTTATTACATGGTTATACAAATATAGCCATAAATTATTATACATACAGGTTCTAAATATGTTTTATTTTCAACTTCATAGTGTCAGTACTTTAAATCCCGAGTGGAGCAATTCAGACATGAGCATACAATATCGTCCAGCAGAATGGTTGTCGCGTGAAGAGTTTTCTTTACCCAAAGCTAGTTTATGTCTCCTCATACCTTTACGCGGCACTGATTTGACTAATCTAGGAAACGACGGGGACTACATTATTGGTAAGTTAAATGAAAAGTATTATAATTATTAAACTTTACTTTGCCGCTAATTATATAAGAAAATGTGTTGCGCAAGAATTGTTATGTGCTGCTTGAAGGGCACTGGTTAATGTAGTAACTATTTTTATTTCACTGGGAGAAATGCTTTCTTATACACGTCCTTACGAGGGCAACGACGAATTATTTCCGGAATATTCCTACCCTAACGGTTATATTGTGAGGCCCCGAGAATATCCCGGTTCAAATAAAAAAATTCTCCACATCTTATTTCTTAAAATCGGTTTAGATACTTCTGTACCATCTTCTAAACGTACACATCACCCGTAAATATATATAATTTTAAAAAAGTGTTTTTATATTACAATCTTTAATAATAATATAATCTAATATTCATTGATTACATATTATCATATCTGAGTTAACTCTGAACATTTTAGACAATTTTGGAGAATTCTTAGTACTAACGATCGATGAACTCGTTACCGAAGAACCTGCTAATAACATTAGAGACAATTCCTCAAACTTGCCCGTGGCAAATGTTTCGCAAGAGAATAAGGTAAAGTACAGTTTTGAAATGATAAATAATGCAAACATAAGAGTCTTAACATACAATACTACGAGCTAGCAAATGCATTGTAGTAGGAGTCCGCCCCCCAGGGTGGAAAGACGGTTTGTCGTCGGAAAACGCCGGATGCAAGCCGCTTTCAAGCGACACTTATGGGGCAGGTCTATATATGCCTATCCTTGTGTTTAATGATGATGAATGTATTAACCTCGTCTTATTATTGCATATATAAATATGGCTTGTGCCTTTAAGGCACTTCTTGGACTGTTATTTATATAACTTGCATTTTACTTGTCAAACCATGCAAAAATAAATATAATATATAGTATAAATTTTACGGCGTGATCAATTAACGATAAAATTTCATAGCACTTCTAACATTACTATTAATTTTTTTATATTATTTTTATTATAAATAAATGGCTTTCATAATATAAAGTTAATTTTTATATTTTCAAAACCAATTCTCTTGTTTGAAATAGTAATGTTTCAATTTTACGTGGGACAGATAGTTGCAGACATAACTATTAATAAAATGCTTTTAAAGTACCAAATGTAATGAAAAGAGAACACTCGTACAACACTTATAACAGCCTTTTAGATGTGTGGTTTTGTAGCAAATTTGGGCGTCCTCTTATTTGCTTAATTGATTAACAGTTACGTGTACATTTAAACGGGTGTGTAATCGTGTTTTTATTTATTTAAAGGTTTGCTTATGATTAATGGTTAATTTATAGTAAGACTATATGTAGTTTATGACAGCTATAAATAAATATATAATTTGTGTAACTTTAAATCCTTGTTAAAGTCTTTGGAAGACGCTGGATTTGCATTGCCGGTTCTATTGAAAGTCTCTGGGAGAACCGTATATCCAGCAGTGGTCGTCTAGTGGCTAAATTTACGACGATGATGATGATGATGATGAACCTAACGAATTTACCTCCAATAAGACAATATTCATTGCTTCTTTAGACCCCTCGTCGTGTGCTCATTCGCGCGTCACGGGCCTTAATGGGAGGTAGCGCTGAAAGCTTATTATTTGCGAGCAAAGGTTCCGATCAATACATGATGATCCCTCATCGGAAACCCCATCACTCTCAGATTGACGTGGAGTCCCGCGCCGACGGAAATGAACTTATTCACGTCGGGTGAGCGTGTTAAATTATGTAGAAACGAAATCAATACCTAAAGTCTTATTATATAATATTTATGCTTTCCGCTGCAGGTGGTGCATGGCTTCTATTGCCTAACACGATTATACTTTAATAAGATAATACGTAAATGTAATAGAAGATATAAACTTATTACAATGAACTGTCATAATGATTGTTATAAGAACATAATACAATTGATATCATTCACAATAAATTGCAGTTGTCTCTTGGGCGACATCTCACAACTCTTGTTTGTATGTAACGGCCATACTGCTTTATTCAATTGTAATATTAGCTTGCGAGACCCGACCGACAATGTCAATACATGCACTTGTGGATTATGAATCCGCACGTACATTTCTGCTGACGCTCTAAGAGCCTCTGGGCTAACAACTTCAATCATCCGAACTTATTTATACAGGCATTTCTCATAAAACAGCTAAGCTGTTTGTCTCACAACGGTATTTAATTTCACTTAAAATTCTCTTTAATTCCTCTGCTATTAAAAATACTTAAAATAAAGACTAAAATTATTAGAAGTGTCTTCCCTATTTTCGCATAATAAGAGGACATAACTCGATTTTTAATTCGTCGTGTAGGTCGTTGGGACGAATAATGACCGCAGTCTCTGACAGCTCTCGAAGAACACGAACGGTGCTTACCTTGCAAGTTACCAATACAGGATTAGCCGCTGCCCGCTTCAGGTACTTTCTTTTCAAATTAAGAATTACGTACAAAATGTACCATTACAGACCTAGACATCGTAACATACAAAACTAATACATAGAACTTTAAAAATATTAATCGAGATTCTAAGATATTCTGAGAAAAGACTCCAAGCTTTTGGTTAAATACAAAAAATACAAACTAAATGTAAAAATACAATTTTAATAATATTAGAAAGTATATTAAGTAAGAAAGAAAGTATATATGCTTATTTAAAAAGATGTTTTTATTATAATGAGATAGAACATTGTTACGAGTATAAACACAGATTATATAGGCAGCAAGGCAAACATATCTTCTAGGTAGGTCTACTGACTTGGACAACTTGTCATTTTTCAAAACAATACTTTTTCTGTTTGTTATAGAGTTCAGTAGTGAATTGCATATGTGTAAACTAACAAAGGTTAACACAAAAAGAATACTACCCAATATTCAGCATTTCCAAAAGAACATTGTCTTACAACAAGTAAATGTATTGTCTGCTTAGTACTAAAAATTATCTAATATGTAATTGTAACAAATAGTTTATTTTTGTTGCCTGAATAATTTATAAGGCATGAAGCAATATTAAAAAATACCGAATTTCTTTCTGTAGAGTGGCTGCAAAAGATTGTGGACCTGGTTCGCTGAAGCAAATGAACGATGAAGGTTTTACTGTAGGACCTGCTCTCTTGTCTCCGAAACATACTCATCGTTTCCTTATTGAGTTGCCATTTGAAATACCGGACGAAAATACACATTGCTATGGTACGAAATGGTTATTACATATACGGTACCGTTTCATAACAAAAGAATGAAACATTATTTTTTTTGTTTTATTGTTATATGAAATTCGTTTATTTCTATACATCGTTAATCAAAATATGCCCGTTACCACATTACCGTTGCTAATATGGTATTGTGCCATTTCACGGGACGATCAATCATTGCCCTGCTAAACATCGTGGAGGCGATCTTCAATGAATTCTTTAAGCGCGGCTTTGAATATTTCATCGGTATTTTTTTCTTAAAAGACTTCATGTAATACAAAACAGGCGACAATGAAACGTGGATAACGTAGACTTTCTGGTTGCAGCTCCCTTAATTTTGCAACCATCTGCTAGTTAGCAAGATTTACTTGATGGAGCAGTAGACTAGAAACTTTAACCTGTCTTAGTTGTTAAAAACCGAGCTTTTATTCATCGTTTTTGATTATTAACAATACATTAATGCAGTTTTTGGTTGAACATACCTTAAAAAGGAGTAATAGAAAGTATCAATTCCGCCAATTAGCAATCTTCAGTTTCACCTTTCGTTTGGGTTAGGTCATGGGTGGACCTCCATATTAGAGCCTGGCTACGATGGTTCCACCGAAGATCTACAATTAAAATATGATATTGAATTTTATTTTTCATATTCGCAAACAGAGCAATATCATAACAAAAAGTCACGCAAACACAAGTTGATTAATTAATTTTGTCAGTAAGATAGTGTCAGTTTTAATATGTACATAATTGGAATTCAGAATTTAAAACAAAATTGCAATGTATTGGATATCAGTCTGTATTGCGAATACAGACTGATATCAGAATCAGAAATGTTATATACGAGAATTCAAAATAGCTTTATGACTTGATTCATTTTTGCTAATATTATGTATCGTTTTAAAATGTTAGTGTTCACCAAGTTGCTACTTTGCTGCAAGTTTGGTCACACTGCCTGCTTATTTTATATTCAGTCACTTAAGTAAAGCATCTTTTATTATTTATTTTTCAGTATCACTCTTGAACGATGACGATGACTCAGTAGCAGTAAGAGATGTTGCTATTAAAAAGGGCGATCGGTGTTTCTGTGTTTGGCATTGCGACTGCGTTTGTTTAAGTTAGTTATTTATTTAAATCGTTGTTTATATACCAGAGCTTTCTAACCTATCTGATGATTACAATAGTAACGTAATTAAAATAGTTTTGATAATATTTGATTTTATAGTAACGTAAACATATAATAGTAGTAGATATAATAGTTCTTTGAGAAGAAATTTTTCATTGACATTTACTTACGTTCGTTACATAATGTTCATTTGAGAATTACTGCATCTTAATATTAATTGCAATTTCTGTTAGAAAAATAACTTTATTTCAGCCGCAGGACGTCCACCTACCTACCTACGACAAGTGGCGATCACCGACCTACGCTATGCTTGCCTGTCAGTAGTCGCCTCTCCAGAACCTTAAAGCCCCCAGCGGCCATTTGCTTCGCACTATGCACGTTACTTCCACTTGCAGATCCACTGGGTTATTTTTATTACTTTCGTTCGCCTACGTATCTTCTTTCTGGCAAATATAATGTTTGTGATTAATGCGATTTCACTGATTTTGTAGGCGATGATCCTAAATTGATATGTCGGGAGATGAGTGAGGCTCAACAATCTGCTGCGGGATTGACGCTAAAGAAGAGGCCGCGAAAAATCCGCTCGGTGTGCAACTCAGATAACGTCACAACGAACATTTTTGTTATTGTTATTGGCGTCCTTGCAGTTCTGTTGGCTCTTGGTAAGATATAAGTGCAAAGATTATATTTTATTTGGTCACCAAATCATCAGCAGTGACCAAAATAGCTATAATACGGTATAAAAATGACTTAAGTTTAATCAATATACGAGTACACACTTCTGCTTTGGACTTCGTGTTTTATACATTTATTCATTACCTACAAGACATACCGGCCCTAGGAAGAATCTCACACTCTACCAGTCAACATAGAATAATACAGAGGTAAGAAGTTGATAGGTGTGTAAATAAGATAAAAAAGTGATACAATCATATGAAATACTATATACTGTATCTATTAGATAAGGCATAAATATTATCTAATCAATAATAACTTTTCTCCGTCCTTTTGGTTCATTTGAATCGTAGGTTTTACTAAAGCTATCTTAGGCTTGGCTTTCGGGTGTATTGGTTTTTGGGGCTTAGAAAAAATTGTGAAAATGCCTCGGATGCTTGACCATTATTATGAAAGCTCTCTGCGGTACCGTCCCGTAACTTATGACATCGAGGGCTGGCCAATACATCCTGACACGAAAAAACGCAACGTCCGAAGTATCAGCAGGTAACGGTATGAACTTTAATCAGCTTTCGAAATACTTAATCTTAAAGAATTGCGGATTACTACTATGACTTAAAATTGAATATTTCATGCAAATACCACAAATTAAGAAAAGGACAAATATATAGCTATTTAATGGAATCAGGCATTACCTCGCGGAAGTCCATCTTAAGTAAAAAAAGGACCAATATTTAGCCACTTCCGCACATGCAGTGGTAGTAGTGCAATAAAGTGCACCGCCCACCAGCCCGCTGATAAATGTTTGGCACTAACGGTGCAGTTGTGTAATTCGCATTGTTTGCCGCATGCGCATTTATCAGCGGGCTGGCGGGCGGTGCATTTTATTGCACGACTACTGCTACATAGCGAAGTAACGCCTGAATTTATTAGTCATACCACAATGTAGGCGGCACAGCCTGAAATTGACCACTGGACTATTTAAAGAGGGCGGTAACAGGTCAAAAGGCTAATCAATAATTTTACCACTTTATTAAATAAAGGGAAAAAAATTAATAACCCCTTTATTAATTTTTTTTTTGAAAAAACACTATCTCAAGGTCTAGAGAGCAACAAAAATTATAACCTTTTTTTGTGGCGTAAATAAATGGGTATTGGACTTTTTCATATGTGACAGTAGTTTATATGAGGTTAGGAAACTATAAGGCTAATGTTCATATTCTGCCTCGATATACAGCCAATAGGCCGCTTCCAACCGATTATACTGTAAATCTGTGAGGGTGGCCTGCAGCTGAAATGATGACTACTATATACTCTATACCAACAAATCTAACTATTTAGATTCAAAATTACTTCCTGCAGAATTAAAGTTGAATTATTATTTTTTTAATTTGTGCTTCTATTAACCGAAACAAATTTGTACATAACCTATTTTATTTTTAGGAGATTTATAACTTCAAATAGATGCAGATCGGTGTGTAAACTTTATTGTTCAATTATGTTTGTAGGCCAATGGAATTTATGTTAAATATAATATTCTTCGTCGCTATACCTTGTGTTATTGTGCGCGATACATTGCGTTCTCTCACTTTGAAATATGGAAATACGGAAGGCACAGTGAAGACAAAATCAAAGCCGCCTGATGATAAGAAAGTGTACAATACTCGGGATATTCAGGTATTTGATTTTATTTGAAGTTCTGATTTCACCCAAGACTACATTAGTAAAGAATTGGGTACTACTTAGCACTGATTTTTTAAATATCAACCTTGCGCAAATTCTTTTAGAGCTTTCTGGTGACATGCACCCAAATTGGTTAAAATTTACAATTGCATAAATGTGTAGTTATCTATTTAGAACCAGATATAAATAAACTCGACAAGGAATTGCATTTATTATGACCTCAACTATTATTAATCAAACGCTAGATGTGCGCAGTGCAGTTCCTGTGAATAGGATTCCCATCTTCACTCAAGCGACGAATATGCCGTCTCATACCGGCGAGCTATCCAGCGCCATCTGGCAGAAAGTTCTAAGCATTCACGAAGCGACTAATGTCAATAGTGTAAGAATTGTTATCATACAAACCATATGAAAAATCGCCAATCGCGAGATGACACACAATTACTGATTTGGGTGGGAATGTGAAATTGATCTAGCATAGCATTTTTAGTAAATTTTAAAAGCGGCAGGTATTTTTTTCACAATAGTGCAAAACGTCGCTACTCCTGCATTATTAATATTTTTTATTAATTTCTTTATTTATATATTATTTTGCGCATTAACTATAAATGTACTCCATTTAAAAACAATACGCACTGGAATTATAGGTGAAAACAACATTCTAAACATTAATGCTGAAATAGATTATGTATATTAATAACGTTTACTTTGCATAACAAATTATTTAAACGATTACTGTGCATAACAAATTCCTTAAAGTATATTTTTAAACTTTATACTAATATTAGAAAATAATTATGATATATTAATAATAATAAGAAACTAGGACAAAGTGTGAAGATAAAAATTTTAATATATATGTGTGTAATTAAAACCACATACGTAATTACAATGTATTCATTGAGTTAAACAATTAATTTAGAATAAGAACAAAACACAGGTACAATCTGACAAGCAGCGACGTAATAGCGAATTTAAGTATAAGTACTTAAAAGTTACAATATACGTCTTATGTCATTTTGGTGGTTGCCGGCTTCCATGGTACGATTGCATTCTGTACATTGGCACTCTTCGAAAATAATCTTCGTCATTTATTATTTTCTTTACCTTTGGTCTCATTAATTATATTTCTGGTAAATAAAACTTTAATTTCGAGGAAAAGGATAAAAAAATATTGCAAATTATTTTAGATGCGACCTTTACTCCACGAGGAGAGTTTTCGAAAATCGGAAGATTTACTATCTTCCTGCGCTGATTCGGAACAAGAGGATACAGAGTATGTACTTATGCAGATGCAAAAGAGCCGCGAGTCACTTGCTGTTAGTCAATATGTAATACTAACATAATAATAAAACTACCTAAATCAACACTCATTATTCATAATTATGGGCATGCAAAAAAAATATTGGAAAACTTGGGGTGGCGTTAAAATAATTTGCTTTTTTCCGTAGAGAAGTCAAAGAAAGTTCACCGAAGTCTCTTCTCAAAGTCATTGGAAAAATGACATGATACCGAGTACAAGTAAGCGATGAAAAACGGTTCTATTCGAAACATAAGAAGACGAACGTATATTTTATGATTCCTTTTATGATACACTATTCATCATTTTTATATTATGTACACATATCGACTGCACTTTTTTTATAAATAAGTTGAAGCCCTTAGAGTTGCTTTGCGTAAATATTATTTCCTTCCTTTTCATATTCATAACTGCGTAACATAATATGCTCATTACCAGGCATCTTTCTTGTAGGTAATATGTATCTTTATGTTATGATAATAATATTTTTTAATATTTTACAAAATAAACAGTTTATTGTTCTTGTTTGTGTATTATTCGCCAGATTTAGATAAAGTAACTTTAGGTATAGAGAATCTAGGGTAAGAGAGAGGTTCCCTATCCTAATTGAAATGAAATACTGAAGTGAGGTGAACCGCACGACTTTTCCATACGGAACGCCATTACGGAATGCCTGCGTAAACAATATCATGCGCTTTAGCCGTTTAATCGAAGACCATCGTCAGTCAACCACAAGATTATTCTTTCTTTGCTTGAAGTGTGTCTACGGTCAGAACTCTCAGAAAAGTAATTTGGCTATAAAATATGAGGGTTTAAGTGTGGTAGTAAGAATTTTTTAAAATGCCAAATAATATGAGATATATTTAAAAAAATGAACTTAATCATATTTCCTCCTACATTACCTATCACATGGTGAGGGCCTCGGAAATATCTCCTCTTCAACTCAAAATTATATACAACAGCGTCCTCCGAGTCCGTCACCCAGAAGCCAATGTGATCGAGAGAACTGCATTCACAAGTACAGATTTTTCTCAGCCTCCTGCAGTGTATCTGGTGTTTGACTTTGCCGTCGTGGATTATTATCTCCCATAACCCTACTTACCTACTAGTAGGGAGAGCGGTGTATTTCAATACGGACATTTCTCTCCGTCCGCATCTCCGCTTTACAGTGGATGCAAAAGTGTGGCTGCCCCGGGTCAGTCAACTTCGCTTGTAGAATATATTACTTAAGCTAACTTAAGCGTTCGCGTAGAATATATTACTTAAGCTAACTTATCTAAAACGGTCAGGTTATGAAAAAAGTTTCAAATTGAAGAGTTCCCGAAGAGCTAAAGTGTGGGGTTGTTCAAAAACGTCATCGATAGATTTATTAAATATTACCATTGTCGCCAATGTCTATTTAACGGCAAACTGTATACTCGTTTCCCACTTTCCTGTAATACATTTAGCAAGTAATAAACGATAGGACTTTTCATATAAGGATTTGATGACTTACGCTTAGTTACAAAAAGACGATAACACATTGTATTGCGACTGAATTTGCCGTTTACATAATGTCACGATATTCAGTTGTCAAGTAATTGCCAAACCATATTCCTTCTAATATCATTATTTGAAAATGTGAACAATAAAAATTAGTCATTTTTTGTTTTAGTTTGAAAAACTGTCTATTTTAACAATAAATTATGTAACAGCATGACATTGACGAACAGTATCTTAATATCTTTAGTATTTGGTACTAAGTTCAATAGGAACGTTTTTCGTTGATACACCGACAAAATGTAAGAGATATGTCACTGTCAGTTTAAGTTGTCACATCGGTATTCGATTCCAACAAATCTGACCACACTACTTCACCTTGATAATAAAGTGATAATTGACATTACTGTTTAAATTCCATTTTAATATAATCTGAAGATTGTCTTTAAATCTGAATTATTGCCAAAGAATATTTATGTTAATCTAATTAAGCAAGAAATGTGAGTTATGCGTGGTCTAATTCGACCTTTTTCTATATTTAGGAAGGCCTTACAATCTAATAGAAGTGTTCAGTTGAAACATCCGTTTACCACAGGTACAACGTTATCATATATAAACGTAATACACACGCAACAGGATTATACGTAAAGACCTTGTTCCATGATAATAGTGGAAGGTTGACAAAGATAAAATATCTACTTAACATTTGTTTTTTTCTACTTAGCCCTCGTTTGGAGAGCCATGGAGGATAAAGAATCGTTGAAGAAACGCCTTACTCCTCTGCAGTATCATGTGACGCAAGAAGCTGGAACTGAAAGACCCTATACTGGTATTTATTAATATACATATACATAAATGAATAAAAACATATTAATATACATATACATAAATGTTTTTAAATTGAATTAATATTAATCTGAATTTTTCTTTTTTTCTTTTCAATAAATTGTAGGCACTTACTACAAGTTTTATGAAGAAGGAATGTATGTTTGCATAGTCTGCAGACAAGATCTATTCAGCTCGAAAACTAAATATGACTCTGGTTGTGGTTGGCCTGCATTTAACGAGGTTCTTGCAAAGGAAAAAGTTACATTACATCAGGACACTAGTGCAGGTATTGAAAAATAAATAAATATTGATAATGATTTTTACTAATAAATAAACACTAAAACAATAACTCAAGTTGTAAATGGTACAAGTTATAAACAAATCAATTATTACTGAAAAGAAATATTTCAACTAAACCTCTGCTTTGGTTTTATCTGCAAATGTTTATCAAGTGACCATAAGCCAGTTGAAAGCATGATCACAAACATGATAGGCTAAAAAATTTAAAGTATGTCATTTGTGTTTATTTTAATGAAAAATTTCATGCTAAGTTTATTGCAATGTCTTTATAGTATTAAAACACTTCATCAGCCTTCACATATATCATAATTATTGATTGTGTCATTTAACAACCTAATCCCGCTTGTTTAAAAACATAATCATTAATTGCCTTCCATATTTCCATTGCATAATTAGTCAATTTTTTTGCTTTCTTTTATATTGCATAATTAATGTAACTAAAATGTGATGGATTAAATCAAACTATCTCATTTAATAAAGGGAGTTGGAATAAATGTTGCTATATCTCTATGCATGTTTTTTGCTTTTTATTGTAAATGAAATAAAAAAATGATAAAAAGGCCTTAAAATTACTCTTGTGTATCTGGTATAGCATTACATTATTATATAATTTATTATTACTACTTATTTTATTGCATACTCAAATTTTAAATATCTATGTTTATACATGACTCTGTAAAATAGCTGTCCTTGTATGTAGTATAAATTTAATAATGATAAGGATATATATTTTATTGTAATATTTTACTGAATAAGCCTCAATTTTATTTTATAGACCCCTATAAAATTCTTCATAGTTTATATAGGACTACCTTTGTAAATATTACATAAATTTCCTTTATTTATCATAAACTCTAAATGTTTTATAAATTATTAGTAACTATAACATAATGCATTTTTTAAACAAAACATTTCTATTTGCTTTAGTGTAAACTGGACTGGACAATAGCCAAACTTTATGATATTATGTCATAAAGTTTGGCTATTGTCCAGTCAGTTACCCAGTACGAAGTCATTTTCCATTTTTTTTAATTTTTATATATTTTAAAGAAGCACACAGAAAACTTCTCTGAACATAAAGATCAGTGCTAATAGCATCTAGGCAGTGGCGTAGCTAAGGGGTGGCGAGCGGGGCGGCCGCACCAGGCACCACAAGTAGGGGGGGGGCACCAAAGTTGAAAATAATTTTTTTGAATTTTTTTTTGAATGATGAATAATGAAATATTAAAAGAAAAATGAAAACTATAATTTAAAGTAAATAACATAAAAAGAATATCGTATTTTATTATTTTTGCGCTAAAAAAGTTGTTAAATAATATGAACATTAAAAAAAAAGTAAACGGTTACTAATTATAATATACACAGAGTTTAAGCCAGTTTTTTGAAAGGGCCCTAAATGACAAAATAATAAAATATTGCATTATTCCAAGATTACTTAAAGATAAATAGAAATATATATTGAATACATTCTGTTCAGAATTTTGAAATTATTTAGACTCTTTAGGGGGGGGGGGGGAGCACCAAGCGCCAATCTGCCCCAGGCCCCAAAAACCATATCTACGCCACTGCATCTAGTGTTAGATGAACTCACTGACATTCTCTTATATAAATAACCCTACCCTCCTTATACAAGGACCCCTAAATGCTTAAAAATATTCTGTTTCCGAACAAAGTATTGTACATTTTTAATAATCAATATTTCTGACATTTATTATATTTCATTAATATAAGTTTGCTACATAAGATTGAGGGAAAATGGATTTTGGTGCTAATATAATTTTATTTTTTTGTTTGTCTTCCCCGTGTCCTTGACAAATCCGAATTATTATCCTGCCCACAACAATAAACGTAAGTTTGGTAATGTATTGGTAACAATAAACTATTAATTTTTTTATACTTGAAAAAACTTATAACACTTTTTTTAATTATTGCGCTTTGTTTTTTTTTTTACACAAAATTTACCTCGTCCATTTGTTGCATTTTTTAACTCTCCGATGAATATTACACTGCGGCATCATAATGTCATCTTAACAAATCTGGAATGTGCATGAAATTAATTTGCAATTATCCTTATTCCTTGTTTTGCCCTGCCTGGTCCCATCCTTTTCTGTTCCTTCTGGATGGCTGCCGGGCCGGAGGGACAACGGCGGCTGCGACGACAACAATCGATATCTACACCTCACAATACGAACAATGAAAATCATACGAAATTTTCGACATCATTGCATCACCCTTGTTAATGTGATGTGTAAATAAATGGCTTTTTGGTGAATGGTTTTGGTGTGTGAAATCATAGTTGGAGCGAATATATTACTGGTTTTAACACGACCAGGTTTGGTGCGAACTGAGGTGAGATGCTCCAAGTGCTCCGCTCACCTGGGACACGTATTCAATGATGGGCCGGCGCCCACCAAGAAACGTTTTTGTATTAATTCCGCTTCTTTGGACTTCATACCGGCTGAAGAAAGGAAAGACTAAACATAACCGAAACAAACTATTTTGTCAATTGTAATTACGTACAGTATACTTCTTGCAGCTACTAAAATTTATTTAACTCTTGTAAAATGATTATTTATCTACCTTTGTATTGCAGAACGCCGTATCTTGTTGTGACATAGTGTTACACGAAAAGTGAAAAAATTAATGCACAAAAATTATTTTGTTCTAGTAGCCATGAAGAAAAGTGGGCTTGTACGGCACATTTCGAACCTGTGTCGGGCTTAATGTTGTCCCTCTCCAAATTTTATATTTAAAAAAGCCCTGTTCTACAATAAATAAAGCGCAATAGGTTGTAGTATTGCTAAAATAATTGTCAAAACAGGCTCCCATGATACTTTTCAGTAATTTTTATAAAAAAAACTACGGTATAGGCTAACAAAAACATAAAGTTACTTATACATTTTACAAGCACGGGTCATGGATGCCTTACAAATTCACATCGTACTAACGTTACGATACTTACAAAAAATATTAGTGTAGAATAAAATAGAAGAGATTATATATTTGTGTATATTATACATCGTCAGTTTCATTGTATTGTAAATATTGTGAGTTACGATCGTGCTTTCTGCGATCCATGTAAACGTCAGGAAGACTAAATAACATCTGAACGGCCCCATGACTAAGTTATTTTTGTTTTCGGTTAACGCTTTTTATTCACCTTGTCGTGCAATAAAATGATATTCAAGTCTTCATTTCGTTTCTGAAGATTGTGATTATACAATTTTTGTAAGAATTAAATGGAGAACAAATTATTTTTTTAGAACATGTTTGCAGAATAATTCCTAAAGATATATATTTTTCAAAATATTGATCGTAGAACAAATGAGTCACAAGAATGTATTCAATTCAGTGACAGTTAAATAAACGTTATTTTTATCATATAATTTTAACACAAGTTTTACATGAGTTATTAGAAAAAAATTGTCATTTTATTATTATTACATAAAACTTGCAATATCCACATTGCAACAGTTTTTATAAAATACTGGCTATTCAGTTCTTCTATCTGTTTATCTACACACAAGCTCAGAGAAATCCTAAATGTAATGATGACGTCGAGTCTAATGTAATTGTCATTTATTTGGGATTTTTAATATTTCTTTCTCTCGAAATTTTGTTAAACTAAAATGCTAACATGTAAAAGTAATCTGATTGAAAGGTTACCATATCACATAAGTTTTCCTGGGAACTAACTTAATATGTAAATACTTTTATTTTCTAATTTAGATTTCAACGAAAATGTGTCTTCATGCAGTGAATTTTGTATTAACACACATCCAGTATCCACAAAAAAGTTATCTTACCGAAATTGCGGATACTAATTTATTTATCGAAGTATTGTTTTCCGTGAATAAATAGGTTGAATTCACCGCCGGTTTCTCGAGTTCAAGAATGCATATCTTTATTGTATACTTTCGACGGGTTTGTAAGCTTTATACAAATCTATGCACAACGGTAAGATTATAAATAAAAATAAATTTTAATCATTTTCATATACAAAATACATCTGTATCTTAGTGGCGTTTATTTACTAAAAACATTTATACCTCAACATTAAACATTTTAGTTACCAACTCGAGTCATTTTCTTAAATATTTTTCGATACATTAATATTTTATCTTGTGATTGTTAGAATATTACAGATAATTTGTGGTTATTTTTGTGTATTTGTTGTTTTAAAATTACAATATCCATGAATTTTAATTTATCTAATAAATATTACATGAAAAATCTTTTTTTTTATTTTACTGTTAAGTTTTCAAGACTAACGGCCCTCTGTAAAAATAGATCCGTAGACGAAAGAAACTATCAGGGGAATCGGAAGGTTATATCGCTCTCTTAAGTTAAATTCACACGACTACATTTTTAACAAGTTTTTATTATTTACAATGTTTTCACCTTCGTTATCAACAACCTTTTGCCGTCAGGCTTTTTGACCATTTTTAAGATTTTGCTTCTGTATTAATGTTGACATAATGCAAAGATCTGGAGAGTATTCGCTTTCTATTTTGTAAAAGCTGAATGTTCGCATTCGTTACTTTATTGCACTTTGATTTAATATGGATTCCTTATTAAAACCCACTCGACAATTTAAAAATTACATTTTATTTTAATTTAAAATTCCTCTAGAATACCCTACCGCTCCTCGCCCCCCAGCTACTTTTTACAGTGATGGAAAGTAGCCTAAGAGTATGCAATTTATTTTTAGATAATTGATTTAGTAGTGCCTCTCTTGTGTTACTTTAAATGCATGTGAATACTTGTTCGTTTTTTAACATTTTGCTCACTAGGAGAGGACTAAAATAAAATATATAAATATACACTCTTGCCGCTTTTAGCGGAATTTTAGCACAAAAGCTTTAGAAAGACAAGATTATTACAAAGCAAATTACTTTTTTAATTTATTGTATTATTTTATATATATAAGCATTGGGCTTCCATCTAGCTCCGTTGATTTCAATTAAATTAACAAAAACTGTTGCTAACCATTAAGAACCTTTGGCTAGAACAATTATCGTCATATTGTTAAACAAAATATTTCTGCGATAAATAAATTGCGCCGTATCAGTACAGTCAGTCACCAGTCTCTTAAGATCATACAATATTCATTACAATGTTGTTATGATCACCCTATATATCCGTACACGTCTTCCTTGCCAGTTATGTAAAATTAAACACTACTCATGCGTAACCCGAGCGAGCAGGTGATAATACGCAAATATTTACTACCATCTTTATACTTTTTAATATTTTTATGTAGTTTATAGGTATACGTTAGGTTTGATTAATACATACCACATTGTATTAAGGGTATGTATGATCCCTTGTGATATGCATGTTCAATTACAATATGGAACCAAGAATTTTAAAATAGAAAGCTCTTTTTCTTTATCCTGTAAATTCTTATAGTTTCAGTACCCTTAATACAAATGTTTATCCACATTATATAGTGCTGTAACTGCAAAACTTGAAGCTAAATACGTTATCGCCTGGTTGCTAATCCGCAAGTCTGGGCCAATGACATTCTTCATAAGAGAAGAATCATCTTGTGACAGACAATAGACCCCAAGTAACTCTGAAGTGTAACAGTGCGCATACGTTGCGTGACTGTGCGAACCCATCATGATATTATTCCCACGGGTTTATATAGCTATGTAACTTTGTCAATACAAGTGTTCATTTATAGAGTTGCATATGGAAAAAGCATGTTGTTCACTTCTCAGACTTCTTACAGGAGACTCTTTACTCTACTCCAAATCTGCAAAAGCAAGCTTTTTCGTGGAGACTTCTGCAGAACCAGCCGAATAATGCCGGATTCTAAACCAGCCTAAAGTCCAAGTTATTATTATACTTGTGGTGGCTACCTTTTCCACACTAACCAAAGAAATATACCACTTGATTTTCTGTCATATGTATTTCATGTATACAGCTGCATGTATCTCTTACCAATATATTAATAATCTATTACTCCGTTACCACATCGAGAGCCTGCTAATAATACAAACAAATTAACAAACAACATAGTATAAAGTTAATTTGTTGTCATATATATTACATGACGTTACCTAGTTTTTATGGAGTCACAAATTAATTTTATTACAACATAAAAAATATTTTTAGGTAATGGTGAGTCTTTTTATTATATTATGGTTGTAGTTTATATGCTCAAAATGCCCATACATGGCACTGATGTTATACAACTGTCAAAATATATGAAAATTATTTAATGTCTGGTATCTTTCTTACAAATATTAATACATTTCAACTTAGATTATATACGTAATTACAATTACTTTTCCATCTTACCGAATGCATACTTGAAATTCATTTTGATGATCACATTGTTAATACATGCCTAAAATTTTATTTTTTACTGAATGACTGTGTTTAAAAGCTCTCGTCAAAATTAAGCTATATATCTTTATCTAATCTATTTTATTGCACAATACTTATGCTGTGGTTGGTGCAAATCAACATGGTGTTCATATTAATCATAGGCCATATCTGCTGTCCAACATACTAGATATAATAGGCCTCAAGACATGAAAGTAGTAATGTTACATATTATTTAAGTTAATTTTGTAAATGTACCATTAGTCAGAGAAAGATTAGTTGAGTCGGAGAAAAAGCAAAAGAAAAATAGAAATATTATTACACCACTATAATGCACCAACCTGGAACAAATGCAAGCCTACATAGCGTTAATTGGTCACATTATATTGTCAAAACGTATAACTAATAATTTTTAAACTAGACTGTACAATTTACAGTAAATGAGAAATTATTTTCACTTTTGATAACACCAACCTAATAGTATCACTCGGAACATCACACTCTCACTTTACATAATATAAAATAGCAAACATAACCAACTTCAAACTAAATTTAGTGGCGTCTTTCGGCACAACCTATGCAAAACAAACAGAGAGACGTTTCAAATGAATATTATAATAGTTTCCTTTAGTTATAATCATAAAATATTTGTTTGAATTCTAGTTATGAACTTCTATTGTCTTATTTATATTATGAAAGTAAATGATTTACATAATCTTTGTTTTTACCTGCAGGTAATTTACAATTGTTCATTTAAAAACTTATAATAATTTTGTGCCACAAAAGATACCAATTTATCAGATTTTAAATATAATGAATATAATAAACTATATAAACTTAATACTAGGTAAATGCTTCACTTTCATGACTAACAATAAATGGATCCATCAAACTATTTTTTACTGGATTTATACTTTATCAAAGTAACAATATATTTTAGGAAAAACAATCGATGTGAATTTCTCTTCTCAATATTCCGAGAACAGTTTCGATTCGTAAAATTGTAATGATGATAAAATTGTTTACAAATGCCAATGCAACATAAAATGCATAAATTTTAAATAATTATGAATTGAATTATAATGTAAAACGATACATTATGGTGCTAGCATTTAGAGACTATAAGAAGCAATATAAGGCAACATAATAACTTACAAAATAGAATCTCAGTCAAAATTAACTTATAATACACATTGATAGATATTTACTCACTCATCACTAAGTTTCATTAAATACTTGATTATGAATCCCTCTTAGAGAGAGATGTACCTTAAAGTAACCATCTGAATAATAATTATTTTAAAATAGGAAACACTGGTAGTGTTATATTGAAGTTATTAATTTCTCAGTAATTTCTTTTACAATACAACCTTATTTGAGACAATTTATTTGTTGTTATTAGGACCTGGCTGTAATCATTTCTAACAGATGAATGTTACACATTGTTCATGTAAACTCCACACCTTTGATTCAATGTGTTAACAAACTGCTATATTCACCTACTGGCTACCATCACAGTAAAAAGCTGATCTGGTCTTATTGTTATCAATCCTATTGCGGAGCTACAGTACATCTACTATTTATACTTTACAACAAATTCTATAAATTAACCGCCAGTCTTCATTTGCAGATAATAACATTCCAAAACCATTTATAAACACTACCATATTATCTACACATTAATTACCTCAATTCGGTTCAGCAAGAGTGATACACATTCAGAAATATTGCTGCTAACTATAATAAATAATGTTTCTACACAAAACTACAAAACCTTTACATCTACTGGACTGCATATTTGTTATCATTTCTCTTGTAAAAATATGATCAAATCTGTAACCTATCGCAGCCACTTTACAAAACAAGCTTGATAATTATTCTAGCGTCGCAAATTCACTGACAATATACTTTACATATTGTACCATCGAACGCACTGACTTTAGTTTCCGACAGTAAAATGGTTTGTGTATTTATAAGTAAAGTACACGTAATAGGCACTGGGAGCGCTAACATCGCGCGGGCGCTGCGGCAGGCGCCGGTGGCCTGCGCTAATGTCCCTTCGCCGCGTCTTTTGCAGCCATTATCAGAGGTGTGAGAGACGCCAATGGACGAGCCATCTTTAAAAATGGATGCTGTAACAATAATTTACAAGTGCATACAAAGCTTTTATACATTCATAATAAACAGTTAGCAAAAAAGAATAAAATAGTAAGCAATGTTGAAAGTTTTGATGAATTATATTACCAATGTTTTCATGCCTTTAGTATTGAGCTTGTAAGAAAGCAAAAGTTTCTGACGCATACTTGATGGTGATTATAATCATCAAAATAAAATATCGAAGTTGAATACCTTTAACAAGTCTAACGCAGTTGCGCGTCGCTCGACGTCAACTTCGAGGCACTGATCTAAGAAATCTTGGAAGACTGTGCTGAGTTTCTCTTTGTCTTTGATATCTGGTTTTCCATTGGTAGCGATTAGATAAAGAGCACGTAGAGGATTTTCGTTCAAGTAAGGAGGTTCGCCTTCAATCATTTCTATCGCCATTATGCCTAATGACCACACATCCACCTGTGAGAATTTGTATTGAATAGTAAAATTTCAAATAACTTTTAAAAATAAACTAAATTAAAAATCTATGTTACCTTTGGTCCATACTGTTTTCTTGTTACTACTTCAGGAGCCATCCAATATGGCGTGCCTACCATCGTAGTCCGCTTGTTCTGTTCTGGAGATATTTGTGCACAAAAACCGAAATCAGCTAAAACAAAAGAAATGTTAAATTACTTGAAAATTGTTTCCCTAAAAAGAAACAACATTTTTTAAAGAAAACTAAAAATAATTTTAAAAAGATTATTATCTTATTAATAAATAAGTAAATAGTGGTAGTTAAGTAATAAGTAAAGTTTTAAGACTGAAGACAGTAAGTGTCAAGTTAGATTCATGATAGAAGTTTATGCAAATTTAATAATGTGCCAAAGAAATAATTATGAAGAAAGCAAAATTTATATAAACAAAAAATCTAAAAGATTTGTAACGCCAACCAAATAACATTGAATCTACAAGGTGAATGCTGCAAGCTATGATTACATTAATATTAATAATCAATACCCTTTATGCAGACCAATGCTGATTTAAATTATTCCTGTGGTTAAACAATCAAGCAAATAATAGTTGCAATCCTTAAACATAGCAAGAACAACGAAATACACTACACTCAATTCAAATATGATCCAAATTGTTATGTAAAAACATTGACACATTACTTTTCTGAATCCTGCAATCCAAACTTGTAACTTATTAACATATTATTTCATAATGATTTGGTCATGTTGTTTATCATGTACTATTTGAAATATTGTTTTAAGAAATTGCTAGACTAGTTTTTTATAAGTGATTTGTTTTAAACAAAAAACCTTGAACGAAAAATTTGGTTTGGTTACATAGTTCCATATGGTACAGCACTTGATGATCTCATATATACCATTGTCAGTAAAGTTACTAAACTATAGCAAGTAATGTAAACTATAATGCAGGAAGAGTATTATACATTGTGGAGAACTACAGTTATAAGAACGACTATTGCAACCTCATATAACTCAAAGGTTAAAAGGATTGAAAAAAAAAAAGTTATCTTGGTTACAAATTTGTTTTTTCAAGTGTAAATAATATTTGAGTGTGTGACATATTTTATGGTGCAGTAATTATTGTTTTTCGTAGACTATAGTTTTATTGAATGTATTATTATCTAAGTGGTGTTTTATTTTTTTTTAAAGGATAATCCATTGCCATGTGCTGCTATAAAACCTCAGTAATAAATAAAGTTGTAAAAGCAAAAATATCAACCATGATTTATAAATATAACTGCTTGAATATCTAATTCAATATTAGATATCAAAACTTTTTTTTTCTTTTTCTAGATCAATGAGGGTAGAAAATATATCATAATTCTGTTTTGGTGAAGATATTATATATATACATTATACTTTTCGTTTTAATTAATTGGTTTATTCCATTGCAACTATTAAAATATAAATTATATGCACATATTGGAAGACTTCCTATTTAAATCCATATTAATATAAATCTTTCCTATGAGACCCTTCATACCATTATGTAATAAAGTTAAATCTTAACTCACATGTTAGTTAATTGGTTTATTACTAAACATATATTGTGTAAAAGTGAAAAATAAAATTCGTAATCTTACTTAATTTAACCTGTCCATCCAAACCAAGTAATATATTGTCTGATTTGATATCTCGGTGAATAACATGGTTGGTATGTAAGAAATGTAATGCTTGCAACACCTCACGACAAACAGCTGCTATTTGGCCCTCATCCATACATGTTTCTGTCACCACATCAGTTAAAGAGCCACCAGCAAGGTATTCCATAACCACCCAAAGTTCCTAAAAAAAAATTTAATTAACATTATTACACTTACAATGGAAAGTTTACGAAATGTTTTAGAGCAAATTAATATAACATATTTTTAAAATGAGTACTTTGTATAATAGTAGAATTAATTTATAAACAAACTTACCTCATTGACAAGGTAACTGTCTAGATAATTAACAACATTATTGTGTTTGTTCTCCCGCATTACTAAGATTTCATTGATTATAAGTTCTTTCTTTGGCTGTTGGCTAAGATTCATTTGTTTGATAGCCACTTCCATGCCAGTTGATGTCTCAATAGCTGTGTAAACAGTACCTGATGCGCTGTAATATCACAATATATTTTTATAATTTATAATAATTGTAATTAATGTGCTAAATTTTTGCTTACCCTTGTCCTATTTTTTCCATTTTGGTGTACTTTCTATTTGGATCGCCGACACTAACAATTGTCCTTAACTTCTCTAAAATTTCTTCATCAGTCATTTTTTTCTTTCTTTGTTGTTGGCCTGTTGCTCTCCTGGTGTTTAATTACATACATTTATTTAATATACATTTTTACAAAAAAGTACTAATGTAAATTATGAAATAACATGCACAAAAGTTATCTTAAAAACACAAAACGTAGCCTTTAAAAGTTGGAGTAAGAATTTTTATGGCATAAAATAAACGACGACGTGGGCTCCAACGTCGACGGCGGCGGCTGCTACGACCACTCCGACAATGACGACCATAACGTCGGCGTCGACGGCGACGGCAATTACGACAGACATGTTCGCGATGATTGCGACGGCGACTACGACGTCAGCGACGATGATGACGACGACGATGATGACGACGACGACTACTGCTACTCTGTTTAATGTGCATCCCTCCAAAAATATAGCAGGAAGGTACCTGACTATTAAGATTTTAGTATAAATGTTACCCAGTATCGGTATTAGTTTGAGCGCCGTTGGAAGGTGGAGCAACAGGGACGTGGGGTGGAAGTGGCGCGTGCGCGGGTGGTGTTTGTGGAGCAGGCGTAGGTGCAGGCGTCGGATTCTTGTTGCGGTCGAGCGGTAATGGAGACCCACTCACATCTACTCTGCTACATATCTGCAAAAATAGATTTAACCTCAAAAAAAATTTCTGTCTTTTATTACAATAATAATAATTTCTCTCAAGCATGGAAAAGTTGATGTGCATTAGCTATCATTTAATAACTTAAGTCATGACAAACAATTTCTATTACTGCGTTAATACCAATTGTAAAACAAAAAAAAACCTTATTGGATTAAACTCTAGATTATTTTGGCTTGTGGTTCACTTGGGTTTTATTTGTTTTGCTACGTGCAATAATAATTTAAAAAAAGTTAAAACTAGTACTTTAGTTTTAAAATTTTAAAGTGGTTAAGTGTTTGCGTTTAAATTTTCTTTTTAAATATTATTATCTGTATTGATGATCGGTAAAATGAATTAAATAAATAAATTAATAATTAATTAATTAAATAAATTCAGTCAACGCTTTTTTTCAAATACTCAAATGCTTTTAATAACTTTTAATACCTAAGAAATTAAAATTTATTCATTCATTAATTTATGGCCTTCATTCTAAGAATTATTTCTTTTATTATTTTTTAATTTGGTCCGCCAATTCTTACTCTAAGCTCTAATGATTATACGTGATATTTTGAAACTAAATTGGAGATATGTTTATTACGCCGATCAAAATTCATGCTTCACCACAAACAAAAAAAAAATTATTAATTAAGTGTTATATTCATTTGATGACTCTTTGTTATGCAAAACAGATTCATTAGGATTAAAGTTAGCTGGAATTAACTTTTAAAAATTAATACATTATTTTTAGAGGTACGGAATTTTCGCAAAAAAAATCACCAATATCGCATTTAAATTTTCCAAACATTGCAAATTTCGCATTAATTTCGCATTTATACTTTAAAACTTGTTAAATTTGGGGTAATAGGCATTTTTCGACAAAAAAATTTTCAAAACTAAAGGTGCATGCCTTAACATTTGACAAGCTTAGTTAATTAAAAAATCGTAAAAAAATTAATATTCGCAACCTTAAGCGTTCTTTTTTAGTTTGTTACGACGACATTGTATATTTTAAAGATGAGTTAAGCGTCCACTATGTAAAGTTGGATGTCAAATACTCTGTATTAGATTCTGCTCCATCAAAGGACGAAAAGTTGCATTTGACGGCTAACAAATTGTCATGCATATTATGATTTATATTTTTATTAATGAGTTCATGGATTAGCCCATTGATGGCAGAGTTCGAAAAAAAGATAAGGCGTTTTCTAAAAATTAGGGATTTTCAACTGACCAGAGGTCTTTTACACAAAACGAAGAGCTTCTTAACTGATAAGTAAGCCAAGAAATATATCCCGTAGGCCTTAGGGGTCTATGATACGGGGTTGATATCACTGAATTTACCTATGAAAGTGTGTATATTCATCAATTAACTCATTAAAAATGATCTTGAAAAACAGAAAAATTGCATACATTTCGCATTTATTCGCATTTATAAGAAATTTTCGTATTTATTCGCATCTATTTCGTAAATACGAAATTTCCGTACCCCTAATTATTTTTAATATGCGACCAAGACAATTTAACATATTAGACAAACCATAAATTTTTAAAATAATTTTCATATAGGGATGACTAAAACGAAGTGGTGTGGTTACCATAAATTTTTGTTTTTCTTTTATACTATACCAACCGAGTGTGTTGTTAATACTGAATGAGGAACATGTGGCGGCGAAGCGGGAGTTGGAACGGGTCGAGGCGGAGGGATTTCTTCCTCTTCTATAGGTTTGGTATACTGAAAGACCATTAAAAATTAAAACAGCTTCACAAAAAATTATGTAACGTTGGCAAAAAAAAAACCTTAACATTCTATAAGTTAGTTGTGTGAGATGTCTTTTTTTAGTGAGATAACTAATTTCAAACATCAAAAGTTGCTGTAAATACAAAAGATCAGAAGACGAAATTTATACAACAGGTTGGTTGAAATTTTGTTAGAACTTAAATTTTATACACTACTTATTCTCGATAGAAGTTGATGCTGTTAGCCTGGAGGCTTTTACAGCTTCATCGAAACTGACTTCACGGAATGGAAGGGTCCGTGAACTAATCTTATACAGACAGTAAAATAGCCATAGGAATAAATAATGCTGTATCTAATTTTTGAAAACTTACAATAACCTTTTCCAATAAAATTTTTAAATAATAATTGTAATTATTTTAACAACTACTTACAATACTCTTGGTGCGATCGGGCCGTGACGGCGGTGGCGGTGGAGGCTCAGGATGTTCAGTATCTGTGGGAGTTGATGAAGATGGACTGCTTGAAGACACTCTTGATACTGATGAACCTGTATGAATAAGTAATGTGCAAGATGTTTAAAAGATTCTTCTTTTCAGTTTTTTTTTCAAGTGTGGTGTAAATTCTTAAAAGTAAGAGTGTTAACCATGGCTCAGTTTTTTTTAAAAAATACATTATTGATATTATTCTACTTTGAGCACAATTTCGTTCCTTTTGAGCATCCATGACTGCTGTTATTCATGCTGCTTTACTTGTACTGCACGCCTCAAAGATATTAATTACCCAACATTTATAATTAAATCAAGCTGTAACAGCTCATTGTCTGTATCCGCCTTTTGATTGCATCAAAACATAACATATCTTCATACCATACTAATGTCAATTTTACCACAACCCACATTTTTAGATTTATCCAGACATTTATAATAATTATGTGACAAATTTCATCTGTTTCAGTATATTTTTTGAGCAGAAAAATAAAGCTTAGACTTCAAGGAAAATTTTATTACAATATTACACAGTCAGAATGAATAGTATTTCCTAAATTAACACAAAACTTGATGTTTACATTTCATTGACAGGGACCAGAACCTTAGTTAATTAAAACAATTTGTTCTCCTAAAAATTAGAGAAATATGAAAGTTACCTGAATGAGTAGTGTGCATCTGGGCAGAAGTCATATACTTTGAGGCAGGTGGCTGAGTTGCAGATGCATCATACCATTTAAGAACATCCAGTACTGCTTGTGGATTGCTCTTCTGTTCTTGTTTGCTAATATTTGATGCCATCAGCAGCCTCGCCCATGCTTCTGGCATACCCTGCATGATAAACACACTAAAGTAAAGCATAAATATTATGCAAATTAAATTTAAATGTCATATTATCTATTGCCATTATAGACATGCTGTGGTGAAATTGCTAGTTATTTTAACAAAAACTATTAAGCAGTTTAAAATGAAATGAAGCACCAAATATTAACAATTAACAACATTAACAAGGTTTTCAAATAAAGCACTTGTAAAAACTTGTGATGATAATATATTACAATAATTATACTTATAGGATTAATAATATCATATGAATAAAATGTTTATAACCATATTTTTATAGCAATAATAAAAAAGTTTTTTTTTTACATTGCATTAAATTTTTTGATAAAGAGAAAGTAAAATGTGTGATTGGAGGGCTATCCAATAACAAGAAAATTTGCACTCAATATTTGCAATCTATTTGCTCAATTTTGAGGTTACGGTTTTGACTACTCTTAGTGTAAAAATGTTAACATTGCTGGGTATAGTTAGGATCATCTATATAAAAGAAACATATTTTTTCTAATTATTTTTTAAGTGTGTTTGCATTTTTATATACAGTTGACTAATTATGAAGCATAACATCCTTAATATTATTACATTCTTTATATTTCCTTACGCAGCACATTTTATGTTTGAATGCAGTTTAATGCATCTTAACAAGCTTGAATACATTAATAACATATAAAATTAGGTTATTGACATCCTTATTTTACCAAACATTAAATTACTGCACTAAATTCAGTGGTTCAATAGATATATCTAATGATTTAAAAAAATCTGTGGTATTTTTTTACTATTGAATGACAAAACAAGCAAATCATTCTGTGATAAGCAATACTGTTTATCCATTATAAATGAAGATTATAGTAGGATTTTAAAGGCAAAATAAATCCAAATACTACATATTGCATTTTATCAGGGCATTCAAAAAAGTAATCTTTACTTTTAGACCTACAATCATTGACTACAAACTAATAGCCACAGGAGTAATAAATGTTCAATGGGATTTTAAATAATTACACAATATTTAGCTATTGAGAGCTATTATAACAATATGTAGTATTTCAATGAATGGTTAACCATATACATCAATGTAAGATATTTTTTATCTTTGATAAAGCTTTTCACCGACCTAAGCTATTTAAGTTTAATAATGGTATTTATTTTGCATAATAACAAAAATTAAATGTCAGCTATAAGTGTTACCTTGAGTCAATTTTTAACTTCTACATATTAACATATATTTACACCTACACACAATTATGTATAATTTGCTGAAATTTCAACATCAAATAATTTGAATGTTAATACAAAGCATAAAAACTTTAATAAAAATAGCATAGTATTGCATGAACTTATTAGTACATAAGCTATTACTTACTGTCATAGGCAGCTTGAAACAAAAGCGGTCATACATGGAACTCAATTATATGAATGTTCATTAGTGTATCTAAAATAAGTTAATTCTTGCCAATGTCTATTTATAAAAATTAACCAATGCTTAAAAAACATTTTTCATATTACTCCAATGGTGATAATTGTCTATATGTAACATGCATCTAATATTATTATTCATTTTTAATCAATATCTAAAAGTAACTATATAAATTGGATTAGGGTTTAATTTTGACTATATCATATACATAAACCGTTTAAATACAATAAGATTTTTATAAAACTTAAAAGCATTAAAGCATTATATATATCATGGCAATAAGCTTGCTCTATAGATAAGCTTCTGTGATATAATTTTGTGTTGAAACTACTTATATGCAAAATAAAAACTAAATGTGATTATTGCAACTAAATAAAGTAACCATTGTTTATTAACTTTAACATTAATAATTAAAAAATAGTGCATAATAAAGAAAAATTATGCTGTATTTATTTTTTTTATAAATTCCTTGTTTTATATTATAGGTTTAATGCCTTTTTAATATTGATAAACTCTTTGTTTTGTGTTAATAAAAAGTAAAGAAAGTAACCAAAACCAGATTGCAAGTTTCATGTCAACATAAATAATGCAAATAAAAAAATGCTGCACTTACTGTAAATTCTCCAGTAACTGCATCAAATCCTACATGCACTGTGTGCTCAAAGTTTGTTGGGTAGCTTATGTTAGGTTTATTATCATTATGTGCAGTGCTTTTGGAGCCTTTTATTTTAGCTTTTAATGTTTTCTTTTTCCTGTCACCACCATCATCTGGTTCTGTAAAAATATGTAAACATAAAGTTATAAGTAAAATCATATCACAAAATTATTCTTAGTATCTAACAAGCCACTTTATAACCATCATGTTCCAATTTGTACCCATTGTTAAAAACAATGCATATTTGTATAAGGCAAACTGATTCATTCTTAAATAATTGGTTGAGTTGAATATATTATTCCTTACCTTTTGGTAAAGGCCTCATGTCCACTGAGGCCACTGAGTCGCCACGGTCGGTGACTCGGTTGCTAGTTAAACGCACTGGGGGCGCAGGTGGTTTATCTTCATCACTCGACATGCTGTGTACTTGTTTCAGACCTACACAAAATTACAATAATATCTAATTCACTACTGTAAAATATGTTTGTTGTAGAATCATGACGCAGCCAAGCATTTTACTCTACTAATTATTTTGTTTATATATATCTAACCAACGACCTAAACTAGCAATATAAATTTATAACCGAAAACCGCATTCACCTATAGACAGGAAGAACCATAATATTACTCATGGACGCGCCCCGCGGACTTAATACTAAACAAAATTCCTGGACACTATTACTCTTACCTTGATAATTATGAAAATTAATATTAACGACAAGAAAAAGAATTCAATCACATTTCAATTAGATATTGTAATAAGAACATTGAAATTACAATGTAATGAAGAAAATATTATCAACTAATTCACCAAAAAACGACGACAGCATTTATGACTAGAGCCGCCATTATAATTTTGTTCAACTATGGCGTACTCTGTGGACAATAACCACTTATATAAATATTGTACTTTTATTTGTATAAAAACTTAAATATTGATAAAAAAAAAACTTTTCTATTGTTTTATGTCATAAATTGAGTATTATTACTAACTAGAACAGTAATGCAATTGGAGTAGCAATGGAACAATATCACTTTATCTGTATCTAACAAAAAAGTTGACATTTATGACGTTACAAATATATTTGATATTTATTATCAACTTGACAATCCAAATACAAATGGTGTAGTCATTTGTAATTGCTTCATATTTATTTAGAACTAAATGTTATGCCTGTGATTTGTGATTATAAACCTTTTCTTAAAAAAATGAATTGAGATTGAAAAGTTAAAGTATGGATTCGGAAAGCAAGGTAATAAGTTTTCAAATACATTACAAAATAAATTGGGAACTTTGTTGTACTTTAGCTATTATCCTATTTAAGAAAAAAAATAAGGCTACTTTTTTTCTATACTAAATTTTACATTTTAGACCAAATACAAGTCCACTTAAAAATATTGCATCTAAATTAGTTTTGATTCTTAAGCTGAAGTTTAGAGATCTGTTGCAATTATGATTTACCATTCTTCCCACAACAAGTTAGAAGTGTGCAAATCTTGTGGTAGAGATTTGCAACTTATCATATTGAAAAGACATTAGGACATAAGCATGCACTTTGGGTGGTAGAAAAATAAAACTGGTGTCGTTTTATGGTCAAAAGAAAGTTGCGGAATGGAAAATTTTGTTAAACATGTTGTGGAGGACACAGAACTAAAAATAATTGCCATAGGCCATAACACGAAAACAGAATAAAAAATGTTATTTTTATTTTATGTATTGAAAGTGAGAAATTGATGAATTTTTGGTTGCCACTGCAATCACTCACCCCTTTCACTTGCTTGTAAAAATGTGGTTGAAAGGGTGCCATATTGACTGTCCAACAAATGTTATAGACCTTTTTAACTTTTAATTTCACTTGTGCTTACTTATAAAAATTGTTTAAATAATTTCTATACTGAATTATTAAAGTAATATTACTTTTTTTTTAGAACCAAGAAGGTGTTAAGAAAAGTCCCTTTGATGACTTGACTAAGGAGGAACTAATTACAAAATGTAAAGCATTACTAGTAATTGCCCAAAAAGCTAAACAATCTAAGTGTGGTATGTTTATCTTAAAATAAATCAATGTTATAACAAAAATAAATTTAACTATATGAGTTATACAAAAATAGTCAACTGAACTATGATTCTAGCTGACATATTCTGAAATGTTGATTCTTCAATAAAAATTTCAAATTCATCTGAAACAAAATATCAATCTTTCTCAAAAATATTCATATCTCCATTAGCCCCATTTTTTAACAACTTAAACCTTTTTTACAGACTTGCAGAAGGAAACTTTGGCTTTTAAACAGCAATTAGAAAAACTTGCAAGTGAAAGAGCAGAGTGCCTTCAAAATAATAAAACCTTACAAGAACTTGTAGATTCTCTAACAGAACAGAAACTTAATTATATAACTGAAATAGATGGAGTACAAGCTAAGTTAAAAATTCTGAATGAAAAATGTTACAATTATGAGGAGGAAATCAAGAGGCTTAAAGCAGATTTTGTTGTAAAGAATAATAATATTGCTGATTTTACCACAAAATTGTCAGACTTAGATAATGAGGTCATATCTCTTAAAAGGCAAAACAACCGACTGGTAGAAGAAAATGAACAATTAATCAATCAGTTATCTGATATGGAAGTGAAGGTTGCTGAATTTAATGCAATTGGTCTGCAACAAAGAAAACAACTCCACATTTTAGAACAAAAGTTTCAAACAGGTAAATATAAATTAACAACAATTTCCAAAAATAAAAATATTTGGAAATTATTGTGTAAATAAAGAGAATGAAACATCACTTGCTTTAGAAACTGTCTACTATTTGAGTCAACAGGATATACTAACCATAAGTGACAAAAAAATACCTAATAGCTCAAAGAAAAAGAAAATTATGGTGATTGCCTAGTTTTTCTTGACAGTGAAGCTTACAAAAATTCACTAAAGACATGATTTTAAAGTATAGTGAAACATTTTGAATTTGACTGCAGTTAATTACTTTTCAAATAAATAATAATATGTAAAAAATACATGTATATTAACAAAAGTTATTACAAAGTAATAGTAATATAAATTAAAACAACTTGATTCTGTTCTTTACAATTAATTTATTACCACAAGTTACAATTATTTTGCCAAGGAAAAATGTACAATAAATAATTTTATTATGATAAACTACTTCATTCTTTTACAGACGATGCTGCTGAAATAAAGATTATAGAGCTTAATGAAAAAATTAAAGAATTACAGTGTGACATTGAATCTAAAGTAACTACTTATGAAAAACAAGTAAATATCCTAGACCAAAAAGTAGTTGAACTATCAAATCTTTATGAATCTGAAAAAATAAAAAAGGATAAAGCAAATATAAAGTTACGGAGTTATAAAGATAAAATATTGAAATGTGCTGCTTGCATTAATCAGCTACAAAATTCTAGATTTATTTTATCTAAAACGGTTAAAGAATATTCAGAGAATGTTCCAAAATGGCAAAATGAAATAATAAAAGCTTCTAATGTTTTAGATAAGCAAATAAATGAGCTAAATAATGAAAATACTACTTTAAAAGAAAAAATTCAAGAATTAGATAATCAATTGAAAGAAGCAAAAACCAATTGTAATTTGTTAGAACAACTTAATGACGAAAATAAGTTATTAAAGACTAATGTGCAAAATTTGGAGCAGCAACTGAATGATCTAACAAAGTCTAATTTGATTCTTAAAAATGAAAATAAGGAAGCATTATCTAGACAACAAGAAATTGATTCTCAACTGGCAAGTTTAAGAAATGAGAATAAAGTTTTGCATATACAAGTACAAGATTTATCTACAAATTTAGATGACATTACATTAAAAACTTCTGAACTTGTTAAAACTGTTGATGAATATAAAATCAAGAACAATCATCTCAATGAGTTATTGGAATCGAAAGAACACAACAAGGAGATGATTGAGATGTTTAATTTACAGATTAAGGCTCTAGAGAGTGAAAAAGCAATACTAGTAAAGGAAAAATTAATCGCTAGAGACAATTTGACTGATTTAGAAAATCAGAATAAATCTTATGTTCATGAGGTCGAAACTCTGAAACAAGAACTTGAAGCAAAGAAGACTCAACTCGAAACATTAATAGAGGAGAATTCTAGATTGAAAGAAATAAAAAATGTAGAAAAAGATAAAGAGATTAAACAACTAAGAACTAAAATAATATCTTTGCAGGAGCAAAATGACAAGATCAAAAAAGATTATGATGATCTGCTAGATTTAAATGGCTTATTAAAAGAAGAAGTAGAAACACTGAAGTTATCGTTAGAACAACCAAAAGATGACTGTGAACATTTATCAGATTTAAATGATTCATTGCAAGCAGACCTTGTTAAGCTAGAGACTAAATTATCAGCTTATAAACAAGAAAATGCATCACTTTTAGCAGATGTTAAAGAATCCCGCGCAAAAGTAAAAGAGTTTGATAACTTAGTTGCTGAATGTGAGAGTGCAAAATCTAAATTGGTTAGTTATAAAACAGAAAATACTGAATTGTTGAGTGAAATGAAGGAAATAAATCAAGTTCTTAAAGAACGTGGAGAAGCTATATCTAAATTGCAAAAAGCTGTTTTGGAAATGGAAAGACTCATAGAATCCTTGGAAAAAGATAGAGCTGGTGTAAAACAGGAAAGAGATGAATTACTTAACAAAATTGAATCTTTAGAAAGTGATTTAAAAACCGCTGCAGAAAATACTAGTCAAAACTGTGAAGATCTTAAAAAAATAAATGAGGAAAAAGAAAACGCTTTGAAAATAATATCAGAGAAAGAAACAATTATAGCTAATTTAAAAGAAGATTTAGAAAGACTAAAACAACAGGGTTCACCAGGCAAGTGAAAAAAAAACTAATGTGGGTGTATGTTTATCTGAAGACTTGTATAATGTGTACACTATATGATTTCAGCATCTGAACTACCTAATGATGACATGTCGACATCTACTATCTCTAAGGCTGATGAGAATTCGAGAATGAAAGATTTAGATGACACCTTTGAAGACAAGTATAGATTGGTTTTTTCTTAAATATATTTTATGTGTGTTCAAATATAAATAATTGTTTTTCCTTTTATTTTTTGTACAGGTATACGAAATTAAGAATTTTCGCTTTAAAACTGAAAAGAAAATACAATGATGTTACAAATCAATTGCAAAATGTAGAGCAAGAAAATAGTAGACTCAAAAAGTTAATGGATGAAAATGAACAGGAACATAATAAAAACACGAGATCAAATAATAGTGATGATATAGATGGTTTTAGTAAAACACATGCTGATACCTCTGAAGTTGAAGAGATGAAGAAAAAACTGGAAACATTGAGCCAGGCTCTCGAAAATTCTGAAAAATCTCTTGCTAAATTAGAAACTATGGAAGGTAAACATTTTTATTTAGGCCAGTACTTAAAATTTTAGATGTTTTCTGATACTAGTTGTAATGAATTTTAGCGGACCTTCTCGCCAAAAGTCAGCTGATAATTGCAGAAAAAGAAGCACATAAAATTACTAAGGAACAGTTGGAAAAAGCACTCAGGGATGTCAAAAAAAAGAATGTTCTGAGCCTTGAAATGGAAGATTATGAAAGGTCTATGAAAGAACTTACGACGAAAATGGAAGAAAATAAAAAGAAGATTGTTCAAGTTTGTCTCCCATGTTATTTATAATTTTTGTAGGCGAATTTCCAGATTTTTTAAAATAAATTTTATATTTTTTAGATGGAATCAACTATTGATACGCAAGAAGGGACTATAACAACTATGAAGACACAAATTAAACTATTAGAAGAACAAATAAAAACTGAAGAAACTCAAAACAGATTATTAAGAGAAGAGTTACACCATGCAATTGAAGAAGGGAAAGACAAGGATAATGTTATTAATACTAAAAAAGACGTCATATCTAAGCTAATGCACGATCTTGAGGATGAGAAAAGAAAAACTGAAGAGACTAATTTGGAAACAACAGCTTTACTTAGCGAGAAAGAAAAAATTATATTCAAATTAGGAGAAGAAAAAACAGATTTAAATAACAAGATGAAAAGATTGGAATTTAAATGTGCTGATGTTAACGAAAAGTTACAGCTCACAAATATTGAATTAGCTGATTTAAAAACTGAGTACATGAGTTACAAGGTAGCTTAATTGTTTCATCTATTGAATATGTCCGCTATAACAGAGTAAATAAATTTTAATGTCTTTAATTAAGGTACGAGCTCAAGCAGTGTTGAGGCAGAACCAGACAGTCGATCACAGTCAAGAAGAGCAGCTCAAAGAAGAATTGGCAGTTCTTAAAGCTCAAACAGAAAATGTTATAACTAAATTAGCCACTTTGCAGTAAGTTGGATTATAACATTTTTTATTTGTACAATACTTCTAAAATTAGCTGTCAGCTCTCCTAATATTCCAGAACAAAACAAAACATTATTTTTAAATCGTGTACTTGAACTTTGGTAAACAATGAAAAAAAGCTCTATTTATTTAAGAATAATGCATAGGCAATATTAAAATAAGCCTTTTGAACAAAAGGACATGAACATTTTACCTGAAACTTATATAATCCGTGCTCTCGAAAAATAGATAATTACATTTTGGTCCTCCTAAAGGTCACATTTGAATTTATTATTCATAGCATTTTTTTTTTACAATCTTAGGATTTTCTCTTTGTTTGGACATGTCAACTCTATTGTAACCATCATAAGTATTCAGAAGGCAAGACACCAATTTGCAAAATCGTTAAGGCATTTTTGATTTAGGTTCCAACAAAAAATATCGATCAGATTAAAATTCAATTGCCTTTGCCCAAATTTCAATTGCCTCGACAGTAATTCCCTCTTAATTCGATTGTTGACACATTCCGTAAACACTCGATGCACATTCTCCGGCACACCACACACACTACAATTATAACAGCTACAGAAGAAAAGTTATATAAGAGTAAACGGTAAATAAAAACATTACTAAATGTGCTATGTACTACGCGTCAACTATACTAAGTGCCGCAGACAGAGTTACCACACCGTAACATCCAAAACTTATCACATTTTGTCATCATCATCTAAAGATGCGTCTACATGCGTGTGTTGCATATACGATGCCGTCTTAGCGTTTTTTGTATTGATTTCTATTTAACCTGTTGCATTGACATACTTTTTCAAAAACGACGACAAAAGAAAACCAGTAAATAAGATTGAGAAGACATTTTTCTTCGATCGAGTATTACAAATTTAAAAAAAATGGTACAAATAGGTTAAATTTTTTGTGTCTTTAAAAAGTAGCCGCTTGTTAACACGTCTTTATATTTATTTACAATAGTTGACAGCCACTGATCCGTCCCTTTTACTTACTAACAAAATTGCAGTTGAAAGAGTGCTGTAGGAACTCTAAAAATAGGGAACAAAGTTAAAAATAAAGCTTGTATCGACAGAGAACAGTATTCAGAACAGTGTTTGGAAGTGGAAGCAGCACGTAAGCGGGCTACCGAGGCAACTAACGAAGCATCACGTGCTCATCAACGCACCACGCGCTTGCAGACAGACCTCACTCGCCTAGCCCAACAGCTGGAGTCTGAGAGGTCGCAGCACAAACTGCAGGTACGCGAGGCCAAAAATGTTTTAAATATTATCAGATTATTACAGTGATTGATAAAAAGTTATCGCTAAATTCAGGTCAGACTGGTAATTTTATGTCCGACTCCTAATTTTCTCTTATTGGTGTAGCTAAAACTCTCTACTTTGAGTTAGTAAATCTTTCTATAGCAATGTATGGGCTTTTACAATAAGAACTAAGATAACGTTCAGAAAGCTCCTTTTGCGAGCTTTAAAAAAAATCAAATAATGTTTATATTGTAAGGTTTACATCTAGGAAAATACATGTTGTTCGCCTTTAGGCTATTTAAGTGTGTTAATTAAATTTGTAAGGAAATATGATTCCGCTAAATATCTTTTGTTGCGTATTTTTCTCAGTCATAATGATTTTAATAAGAGTCAGTCAGTCTCAGTCATCATGATGTTGTCCATCTTTTTTTAAATGAAACATGTTTGGATTATATAGTTTTAACAATAAGTTTCGACGTTCAATATTTAACTGTGCCCGGTTAAAATAAATTTCACTATTGTTGGCACACGCTGCCGACGATATACGATTTTTTATAGTAAGGAAAATCTAATAGGATACCATAAAATACCATGCTCTTGGGTACTACGAAAGGGTTATACTGGACTTCTATCGACTAAAACCTTACACGGAGTCTTTTATCGATGCCTGTGGTTAAACTAAACTATGCGTACGTTTTCACACACTGTTGGAGTTTTAACGGCACTTGTTTTAATGACAGCTTGGACCTCGATTTGGGTAGAACAAGAGGTCCTTATCTTTTTTATGTATGCGACGGCTTACCCAACTATTTCTGAATTCAACTATTAATCCGTAAGGTTATTTTAACAGAGTTTGTAAGGTTCGATGCATCCTCTAAAATCGAGGTCTCCAGCTATTTATGTGATGCTCTAATGATTTGTCAAATTTCCTCCCGCAGGCTCTTTCTGTAAAATTACTAAGAATAATTTCACTACAGTAACAACTTTCTAATAATTCACAGGCAGCACTTGTATTTATATATATACAAATATATCTCAGAAAATGCGCAGCAAAGATATTTTAATTAATTCATTACTTTGTTTTAAAACTCGTGTTGTTGTGTTATATTCGAGGTTTAAATATTAGTTTATGATTTAAAAATTACGTGTGCACTTTCGGTTGTGCAGTAATAAACACAATAATTCTCAGGTGTCCACGTTAACGCAATGCTATAAGGCGCAGATAAACGAATTGGAAGCAAAACTGCAAAAGGAGACGGATACATTGCGATTACAACTGGCGTCTGCTCAAGAGAAGATAAAGTCATCCCTTATTGACAACAATTCAGACAAATCGTTTATGTTGCCGGTAATTCCTAAGGACGAAAGCAGCGATGGAGAAATTGACTTTAACGTTTCTTTGATACCCAGAGAGGAAGGAGAGGTATAACAATTTAGGCAAACTACTGCATCCCCAAGTTTTTTTCTGTCTGTGTTAAGATTTAGAGTACATTTTGTATCACCAAATATTATGATTCAGTCATGTTTTTATCACTTTACTTTTAAGAGCACAAAATATGTTAAATTATATATTTTGCTTTAGGGTTCAGAATCTGCTCCCTCGCCGCCTCTTTCTAAACCTTATTTATCGAATGCGAGTGGAAGACGCTCCCCTATGCCTTTGGAGAGGTTGTTGGAGGAGGGGGTTCCGGATGATGACCCTCTAGACACCTCTTCACTCGCCCTTACGTCGGAGCAAGAAATCGCCGATTTAAGAAGAAAATTACAAGGGCAACAGCAAAAGTATAGATTTTATTTTAGTTTTGCATGATATATTTTATTTATTACAGTATAAACAAGAAGTTACATTAAATATAATTACATTTCTGTACTGGTTACTGAGGACTTAAAAGGCGAATACTTAAACAAATATAGAGGTATATAATTTTTGCTGTAACAGTTTTCTCATAGAAAGAGTATAAGCCTATTATTTACCTTTTTGGCCCTGTATTGGTTTATACTTTATGTGAATTATGATATCATCACTGTTCAAAGAGTAAGAAAAAAAAACGCAAGAAAACTAGTTCCATAATAAAAAATCCACAAAATGTTTAATACGCATCAAGCATTCAGCCTGGATGGTGAAATACTTTTATTATTTCTGAGAGGTTAGAAAAAGTCTTGAATTTGTACCAATGTACCATTCTAGATTTTGAATATAGCACAAGGATTAATTTTAAAGACAATTAAGTCCCTAAGCCCTCCTGATACAAAATTGTTAGCTGTACTCATTTTTAGAGGTTCTCTTTCCAAATTAAACTGACTGTTTACATACTGACATATTTAACATAATAACCGAATGTTTTCTTGTCAAAGATACATTGCTATTTATACATCAACGAGAATAATATCACGGAAAATTCCCATAGTCGCACGGCCTACAAGTTATAGTCCAGTTGCACTTCGGCTGTTGATGAAAGTTCATCGTCTGTCGACAAGATGATTATTTTGGCATCGGTCGGTACTCGCGTGTTAGAAAGCGACCAATAAAATATTAAGGTTCGAGCTGCAGATACAATCTATTTATAAGCACAATCATTTAAAATTATTTCTTTCTTCATTTTGTCACAAATCACAAGTACACACTTACACACATATAGACATCTGGAACTGAGGTCTATACCATAGGGTCTGTCCGTGTCTAATACTGATCACAAAATTTATGTACGTTTGCAGAGTGAAGCACGTGACCGTACTTTTGGCGGAGTCAGAGCGCGAGTGTGCGCGTATGGGGCAGCTCAGCGAGCTGCTCAAAAGCGAACTGCGTCGGGTTCGAGGCGCTACTACGCACGCACATAACACCGAGTACATGAAAAATGTTACCTTCAAGGTGCTTACTGATCTGTCAATTTTAACAGGATCATAGACCAGCCAGGGCCGTTTTTAGGCTTTTATGCGCCCCGGGCGAAAATAAAGTATGGCACTATTTCATACAAAAATGAACAAATTACATAAAATGTAAAAAAAAAAACAAAAATACACAAAGAACTGAATTTGTGCTATGGTGCACCCTACCCAAATATCAATGACTTCATAAATAATAAATAACATAATGATAATATAGTAAAAAAAGCTTTTTAAAATATTTGCTTTACTACATATTGAAATTAAATATTGTTTGTCTCTGAAGGTTAAACCAGAAGATATATATTCACAGTTTATACAGTTGATATACAGGGAAACAAGTGTAAAAGGTTCTGAAACTCTTTGCTCACTTTAAATGCATTTACCCCTTTAAAGCTTTTACATCTAATATTTATTCTGTAACAAAAATTACTCTTTAATAAAAAAGTTAATTTCTTACAAATAAGGCGAAACATGAATGTAAATATATATATATATATATATATATATATATATATAATAAAATATATATATATATATATATATATATAATAAAAGAAATACTTTGATTCTATTTTTTTGCAGGCACCAAGATGGTTCATGAAAAAAAAATTAAGTTATCTCTGAAATTAATTTTGAACAAAACTTCTATCATTCATTAAAAATATTATTTTACTAGAAAACTTGATGGTGTTCCTCTCTATTCATTGATCCGAAAACCGAACACTTGTTCACATACATAAGTTGTTGATAAAGAAAATGGTCCATGGAACAAATTGTAATCCCTGCGGACGACTGGTGATTCGCGAACCATAGGTTCAAAGGGATCCAATGGTTTCGGCTATATTTCATTCATTATTTTTTAACGATAATCTGTTTAGCTTTAATGGTATTAATATAACATTGATTTTATGTAATCATCACGCTACGAAAAGATCTCCAGTTACTCTAATGACTAACTAGCCTAGTTTTCATATTTATTACATTACCTGCGAATCTTATATCATTATTTTAGCCGTAAGACGTTCAGAGTGCTGGACATACGCCGTATTGTATTTATTTTTCCAATAGACCCGGTAAGAGTCTGATGGCAATCAGCGTTTTTTAAGGCCATAACGAGGTCGTCTGACGACCACGTGGACGGACGTCCTTCGCCGCACTTGGCGGCCCGTTGTGTCCACTCTAACCAAGTGGCTCCAGCAACCATCTGCTGTGGGCGTTATGTGACCTAATTCGCTGGACCATGTCAGTTACTTTAGTTCCTTTCTAATCTCCTTATTCCAGTTCGATATCGTAGAGATTGATTGATCGACTGAGCTTGCCAATGAGGGCTAGAAAATGATTCTGGTATACAAGGTAGAGAATACTTTTTTAACCACTTGTCCTTACTATATAATAAATATATTATAATTGTATAACTATAATTGTATATTATAAATTATATAATATATATAATTATGATGAAGTACTTCATAGATGTCATATACAATTTAACACTGTTTATGCTACTTAGTTCCTCACCCTGCCGCCTGGAGACGAACGCAGTCGATTGATACCAGTTCTTCAGAAGATTTTGACTCTGTCCCCAGAGGAAACACAAAAGATTCAAGCAATTGCAAAAGGTAAATATTAATTAAAGGTTTAGTAAGTAAAAAAATTGTATAAGCAATCTATTTATTATTTTTAATAGATCTTCAAAGTCGAAATTTTTTTTAACAATCTTAAAGCGAATATTGTTAATGCTATAATATTTCTTTCTCCCATTGAACATGGATATTCCATGAAATTATTTGGGTCAAATCCATCAAAACTAAAAACAACCCTATCACTCAGACTAGATTTGAACTAATATTAACTAACGTTTTTTTAGGAAGTGATCCTTATGCAAGTAAAGGCTGGGGAAGTTATTTACCATGGCCCGGCGGCAAGTAAATCGTCAACCTATTACTTCTGAAGCGTTTTTTTTAGACAATAGAAAAAGAAACTAAAGTTTAGGGGAATTATTTTAACACTTTATGGGATAGAGTGCTATATACCGAAACTATTTAAGCGCGTCTTAAAAAAGCGCGGCGTTGTGGGGGGCGCAGAAAAGAAGAATATAAGCCCCGCGGCGACGACCATTGACGGAACGGAGCGGCCAATACTATCCCCCTTTTCGTCGCGCGCATACCTCTGGCGCGGTAAAGCGGTCTCGGTAGCACTATAATACGTAGGAGGGTTAAATTCCTTTTCATATTCTAGCATTGTATTGTAAGGCGTTATATAATTGTTGTTAAAGGATACAAAATTTCCTCAATTTAAATTTGTAAATGGCATAGATTATTAGATATTTTAATTACTTACCGAACAGAAAAAGTACGTCTGAGGGTGTATTTGTCTCAACTCTAAGAAATCTAAAATAAGTAAAAAACCATTTGCTAATAAATTGTTGAACATGTCATAATTTATATAATGTAATTAATACTGTATAATTATTTTACAATTGTTTGTTTGACCATATTAAAAAGTTTTTATAGAAAGTAGTTAAAATTAATTATTTAAATATTTTAATTTGTGCCTTTGTAAACACATATTTAATTGATAAATTTTAGTATTTATGAATAAACTGGACGGGAATTTATATTGATTAAAAAGCTTTTGCTAGAATAAATGCTTTAATAATTTTGTTAATATAAATATGTGCTTATTTAAAATATAGTGAATTTGAATAATAATGAATAAAATATTCTGAGATGATTTAAAATTGTAATTTTAAGTTGTAATCAAAAATGTGATTTATGGTATAGCAATAAATAAAGCCATACGATAAAAGTCTTTTATTTTCATAATTTATACGATATACACTTTTTTTACACATGCCATGGGTACGTGGCTAATGGGTTGGCTCAGTCCATTGCTGTGATGAGCGACTCGTGGTTCGCCCTCCAAACTGTCGCAAGACCTGACACTCTCCATCCCCTAGCATTGAGAGAGAAGGGGAATATTGTGAAAGCGAGAGAGAAAGGAAAGGATTGCTTTGGGTGAAAGCATACGCGGGGTTGGAGGTCAATGAGTCGCCATCGGTTCTTAAAGCACAGCAGTGAAGTAATTCAAAAAATCTTAAGAAGGTAAATATTATATTAAAGAACTAGAAACTAATGAAAAATAACAAAAAGGGTACAAATAGAACAGATAAGATAGATAAAAAGGAGGAAAAAAATACAATCGATAAAACTACTGTGATACAAAGAAATAATTTACTGTTGTATTTTATGAGAGGAAGAGAAGGAAGGAAGTTGGTGTGTATAAGGAGACAAGTAAGCTAGGAGAGTAAGATATTGTGGCGAACATAGATGACGAATGAAAGAAATTGTAAAAAATGTAAGGAGAGAAAGAAAATTAAAATAGGAACGTGAAAAAAATATTTAACAACAAAAAGACCCTACCTATGTATACCGAAGGCATTCTTTATCAGTAAGCCATGTATTTAGGCGATGTTTAGATAAAGTAATGTAGATAGGTGAAATAAGTAAATAAAATGACTAATAGTATAAAGAATTATTATTTATACTTCACATATAAACAATGTAACGTATTAAATTTTACATTTTAATACATGTATACACGTGTACATACACATATATAATTTACGTAAATATAAAACAATACGCATAAAACAATATGTTTAACATTTTTGTTTCGTAATAAAAATAATATTACTACTTTAAAATGTTAACATAATATTTTTTTTGTAGTATAATAGATAGCTGTTTGTAATTATATACTTTAAATTTTCCACTATGTAGGATACATAAGGTCACGGTTGTCCATACCTACACCCCCGTACAACGAAAAGATCTTTTTGAATACCAAATTACACCGAGAAGATCACTAAAAAAAATTGCTTTAAATTTGGTCCAATTTTTTTTAATGATAACATTACTTCTTGCGATTTTATATCTAATAAACAAATTTCGACATATAAATTTAAATTTATAGCATCTAATAAAAGTACTTTTGGAAATTTAAGAAATTAAAAAATCAAAGAATATGGATAAAATGCAAAAGCGTCTTACTTAAAATATTTCTGCACATTATATGAACTTCACTTTCAGATAATTTGCCTAGTTTATAGGTAGTGTCATGGTCAATGCATAAGTCTTTAAAATGATAAAAATCTGAAGATGACCTGAGTCAACACGGCATTCTCGGGATACAGGTTCTTTACAAGAAAAGTTAATTCAGTATAGATCTAAGAAATGTAAATGTAAAATGTAGAAATTTTTTAACTTTAACATTTCCTAGAATTAAACATTTTCTTAGTTGATTAGGTGATAATTAATAGTAAAAATCAATGTAGGTTTACAGTTTTGACATTTATAAAGTTAAATTTAATTTATAATGATTTGTCGGTCAAAATGTTTTTGGGCATAAATCAATTAAACAACAAGTTTTTCTAGTTTGATTAATTTTAATCAAGAATATCCATTAAATTTCATCATAAAATATTTATCGTAATCAACACTAGCCATTACACCTGAAATGTGAAAAATATATGAACGACTTCCGGATCTCCCTATAATAATTTATATTTAAATTAAACTATTACAAGAATCAATACTTCTGTAGTAATTTTTCCACGTTAATTTAATTATGAACTGAAAAATATTTTCAAAGCTTTAGTAGGAACAGAAAAATTATAAAAAAGTACCTGAAATGTTTTATTGATTGCAGTTCCCGGGTAAAGGAACGACGGCGCATGCTTGAAAATTGGTTGGAAAATTCGCGACAGCGGCTGCTAAGGTAAGCTCTTGCACTTTATTAAATATTTTAATTGCTAATCTTTTATTGAGATAGGTAAGTATTTAAATTCATTAATGTTTCAATAATTATTCAAACCATTTCATTTCATATATTTTTAAAATATAATTATTTTCTCACATCCGACAACTTCGGCAATTTTCTAATTACGCAATTTGATGATTTAACTTCATATTTATTACTAATTACAATATAATTGGTAATTTGATTTTAAATTGATATTAATTTATTGTTTTATACTATGTTAAATATTGACCATCGTGAAAATGTGTTTCTTATTATTCCGTATTTTGTTGGACATATGGTAATGCAAGTTACATTTATATAAACTATTGTTTTAAACACATATTGCGTTTTCTGTTTTTTCACATATCTTTAAATTTTAATCTACAGCGGAATTATACCGTGTCATTGCTATGGAATATCACACTAACAATAGTTTCACCTATATGACTAGGAGAGATTTATTTAGAGATATTATTAAAGAAAAAAAAGCATTGTGACATGTACAAGATGGTGGCATTTCATACCGACGAGCACATATTGTCAGTGCACGTGCCATGCTTCTTAGTGCGAATATTCTAATTCTGAAACGTCTTTACAATTGCATATATTTAATCGTAGACATTTGCTAAGTTTAGATTGAATGCACCCTCAGTGTTGGTAATGTTCAATTACCGATCACACGATATTTAAAATATTATGTGATTATATATTTACTTTTACGTTGCAAGATTATCCGTTATTTGTAAAATAAGAGTCAGTTTGGTATGTTGTCCGTTTGAAATCTTAAATGATGCATCAACCTATGCATCTTCGCATAAGCTAACTGAACCGAAGCCATTACGACAAATCGTCTATATTTGGGAGGAAGCTGGCTGTATCGACGTTCCGGACGTCCTGTGCGCACGCTCCAACCAAAGCTAGCTCGTCCCAGTATTTTGCTGAGATAGGCAGTCGTTCGTATTACCTACTGAGAGTGCATTGCATTTAGCGTTCAATCAGTGGTGAGTTACTTTATCTGCTTTATTGATTTATCTTATCACGTCTGGTATGATTAATAACGATTACAATTAAAAATCATCCCTATTTGTAGTGAATTCAATTACCAAAGTCATCGAAATAAAATAAATTTTATTGAGATTCATTAACAAGAAAAATAGAACTATGCGCATCGTAGAATTCAACATAGGATATTTTGTTTTTTCGTATAGGAAGTGTTTAATTAAATGTACAAGTTAATAATTTTTCGCACGATTTATTTTTTATAAAAATATCTCGGTTATTTACTTTTTGGATGTTTTTTGTTAAAATTTAAAGAAAGTTTTGATATAAAAGCATATTTTTATCACAAATCTTTTAAATTTTGTTAAAATAAAATTTTACTAAAGAGATTTAGATTTTATGTGTAATTTAATAATAACAAAACTGTTTTATTATCATCAGGCCTCCTTCATATGTTTCCAAAAAAACCTATCGTAGTTACAGTATAAAGTATATTTTTATACAGACTAGCGCCGTAGAGATCGATCAATGGTTCTTAAGCTATATTATATCGATTATAGTGCACAAGACCACGCCTTTGTTTAATTTTTCGCAAGATGTATCTCTTTCAATTTCAAATCAAAAATATGTACGGAACGTGTTCAAATATAATCTGAAAATTTATGTCAATAAATAGTTTATAGAATTATTAATTATATATATATTGGAAAAAATAATGATTTTTTTGATATATGACTACAAAATATTGAAATAAACTTGGGTTAAAGGAAAAATAATTAAAAAAAAAACTCGCATCTTGGTCATCGTTTATTAAACCACAAATTTTTTTGTCCCTTAGGTTTGTTGAACTTGCGACTGTTCTACATTTCTGCTAACATGGGTAAGGAGAAGACTCATATTAACATCGTTGTGATTGGCCACGTCGACTCTGGCAAGTCGACTACTACCGGCCACCTCATCTACAAGTGCGGCGGCATAGACAAGCGTACTATCGAGAAGTTTGAAAAGGAGGCTCAGGAGATGGGAAAAGGCTCTTTCAAGTACGCTTGGGTACGTATCTGCTAGTCAATATCTGTCTGTCATTCATTTGCTAAAATGGTAAGAATATCAACCAGGTAAATGCCACCGATCGAATCAAGGTTCGGTTCTCTCGGGCGCCCTGGAGTCGAAATGCTAAATGGGTATTGTCAACGAGTTCCAGCTCATGATAGCCAAGGTTTTCTCGGGGCCTTTGGGCCTGGTCATTTCGCCTAAACGATCTATGAGCTTAGAGGTCGCCCAATCCGGTGAAATTGAAGATAGTAGCCCGAAGAAAGGCTTCCTAGGAAGCCCTTGAGCTTTGCTACCTAAAGAGGTTATGGGCTAGGCGCCCGCTGCCCCCTCGAACCCGAGTAATCTGCAAATGCCACTATTTGGCAGTAGTGTAAGCTACGTCAATTAAATTAAATTTATCATTATACAAAAACGTTGAATATATTGGTATATAAAGAAACATAGTTGTCGTCTAATATATTTCACAAAAAATATAAATAACACATTTGTTAAAGTGTAATGAATCTTATTGTAATTTTGCGAAATGCAAGAAAAACGATATATAATATGTGTCTGTGTTTAAATTGGTTTATGAGATTGGTGCGACAGATCTATCATTCCAAATTTCTCAAGAATTTCTAATAACACCAGATGCAGGTCGCTACCAGGCCAATGGTAGCAAACTGCATCCAGTGTCCTCCAAGGATCCACCTTGCAGGTGTACGTCCTGGACTGATCGTGGTCTCCACTCTAGGCTTCCAGTTACCTATATAACGTTACTAAAAGTGTTTATTGAACTGTGTCGACGCAGGTGTTGGACAAGCTAAAAGCGGAGCGCGAACGTGGTATCACTATCGACATCGCTCTCTGGAAGTTCGAGACTTCTAAGTACTACGTGACCATCATCGACGCTCCCGGACACAGGGATTTCATTAAAAACATGATTACGGGAACCTCTCAAGTAAGTTACAATTGCTGCAAGAAAGAAGACATGAAACGTAGTAATCATTGCGTTTGTTTTTATTCTCCATATAATTTATAAAAATAATTATTGGCATAATAAATTTGACCAACAATGAATATGCCAATCGTTTTCGATATTATTTCATTGGCACTTAAGTTTTATCTACAAACTTAATATGATAATGAGGTGGAAAAAAATGATATAACAGAATTTTTACGTTACGTTATTGTACAATAATCAAAGCAGATTTTATAACATTAATTTTCAATATTGACGCTACGAGGCAAATTTGCTTTTTAATGTGCGGTGTCGCATGAACCCAGATTGTTTAAAGAAATACGTAGTTAGTTAGTATTAAAAATATAAAACTTCTTAAAAGTGTACCGCGTAAAGATTGTTTTGAGGAAAAAGTCTTGGCGATGCTTGGAAAAATTTTCTCTTACGTAATCATCGCTAGTTTGCTGTTGTTGGCAGTTAATGCAGTTAAAAGAAGCTACTTAAAATAAAATTGTTTAATAAAACCCGTCGAACCTAATCTTGTTTTGATATATTTTATATAATCAAAGGATATAATACATAATTTCTTATATAGTGGAGCTCTTATTTAATCACTCGTAAAATTATTTAAATAAAATAATGCCTGTTACAATTTAAATTGCAAATACGGTTAAGTTTTTTAATTGTTTTGTTATACTAGAAGTTTGTCTACAGGCTGATTGTGCTGTGCTCATTGTGGCGGCGGGGACTGGTGAGTTTGAAGCTGGCATCAGCAAGAATGGGCAAACCCGCGAGCATGCCCTTCTTGCCTTTACGCTTGGTGTGAAGCAGTTGATTGTGGGGGTCAACAAGATGGACTCGACGGAACCGCCGTACCACGAGGCACGCTACGAAGAGATTAAGAAGGAAGTGTCGTCTTATATCAAGAAAATCGGTGAGAGACATATCATTGTTTTTCTTTGCCCTATGGTTAATGTTTTCATATAAACGCTTTGAAATCACTGTTAAAACAGAAGCATGCGATTAGTTCTTTGCATACAATTCAGTTTCATGCGCTCAAAAACCTTAGTTTTAATTTTTAGCAGAAACGGGAACATTTCAGAAAAATCAATAACCGGTTTAGTTTCTAAGTAAAATGATTATGTAATAGTATTTCTTGGGTAAACTTGGGTAGTTGTAGCAATTGTTACAAAATATTAAATAAACCCTAATTTAAACACAAATAAATCTTTGTATATTCTGGTTGTGTAGATTTTTAAGATATTTGCTCTTAACTGAATAAAAAAGTAAAAAAATTAAGTGTGCAGAGTTTATTTATTTATTAATTAACGAAGTCTTTTTCAAGTTATTCATTTTTAAGGCAGCAAATCAATAGAAATAACTTTTTTGCAATATTAGAATGTTCATTAAAATAAAACTAATTTAAGATTTTTGTTAGGATACAACCCGGCCACTGTTGCATTTGTGCCAATATCTGGGTGGCATGGCGACAATATGCTTGAGCCATCGGACAAGATGCCGTGGTTCAAGGGGTGGACTATCGACCGTAAGGACGGCAAGGTTGAGGGCAAGTGCCTCATAGAGGTTGGTTACATAACGATATTATTTATAATTTATATGCAAGTTTTATACTATTGGGAATTACTTAAAAGCTAACAGTGCTTTCACCTGTATTAGTTCCTTTTAACAAGGCAAACTACGGCAGTAAATAAATTACTTTTCATATGAGTTACAGTGCTACCCAAGTAGCATTTGTAGATTCCGCGGGTGCTTCAGCTTCGGTGAGGCTCCCCAGGGAGCTCCCGATCTTTGCTACCTTAAAAAAGGTTATAAACTAAGCGCCCTTCTCACGCTGCCCCCTCGCAACCGCGGAATTCTCAAACACCATGCAGTGTAAGCCAGTTCAAAAAAAAGGTTGCCCGTTAAAAATACCATTGCATTGTTACAACACGTTATGGCTTAGCTGGCTTGACATTATTTCGTCAACGTGGTTGTTATCTTAAGTTAGCGTGAACGTTTTTGGAGGCAGGCAACAACAGTGAGGCAGTCTCAGGCCCGATTGTATATGCATGACACATAATGCCCACAGGCGCTAGATGCGATCCAGCCTCCATCTCGTCCGACCGAGAAGCCGCTGCGCTTGCCGCTGCAGGACGTGTACAAGATTGGCGGCATCGGCACAGTGCCTGTTGGCCGAGTCGAGACCGGCATTCTTAAGCCTGGTACGTAACTTGATCATTAACCTTTTTGACCTAATCCTAATAGTATTATATCAATAAATAAACAAATACAAATATTTTCTGAACTAGAAAAAGAAATTATTTACGTTCAAGTTTTATTTCTATTTTTACAGAGTTCATTTATAAAAACTCTATTGATAGTTAACTTGTAATTTTGAATGTACAGTTTGATACATCTTTTGATAATTACTGCCAATTGTATTTTATTAATAATATAAAATTTTATTATTATAACAAGTCGCAAAGTGAATCCTATTGCCAATTAGTTTCGTAATCATATGATTTATATTATAATGAGGGAGCTGTACTTTCGGTTTTCTCTAGGTATGGTGGTCGTGTTCGCTCCGGCGGCAATAACAACTGAGGTAAAATCCGTGGAAATGCATCACGAGGCGCTGCAGGAAGCCATGCCCGGGGACAACGTCGGCTTCAACGTGAAGGTACCGCTTTTGCTCGTAGTCCAATTGTTGTACCATTTATTTAAATAATAATTAAATGCTTTAAAACCATATGCACATAACACGTACACTTGAGAACCTGTTAATAAGATTTTACCTCAGATTAATTATTGATAAGAAGCTGGGAATTAAAGTCGATCTTGTTTCAGAACGTATCGGTGAAGGAGTTGCGCCGCGGTTACGTGGCTGGAGACTCTAAGAACTATCCGCCAAAGGGAGCTTCCGACTTCACCGCTCAGGTACGGATCGAACCAAACATATTTGGAATCGCTATTAATTTTCAGATATGAAGACGCGGCTTGGTTGGCCTCCACTAGGTGGATCGACGACATAGTACAGTTCACGGAAAATTGCTTGCAGGCGGCGCAAAACAGGTCATCAACGCGATTTTTGGGGAGGCATATGCCTTGTTGTGGGCGGCTTCCGGTGGATATGATGATGATGACGTTAAATTCAATGCATTCACCTCTTTTTCGGTCAGTACTGAGCTTCAAAAGACAACGGTTAAAATTTCATCTGAGTTGAAATGTCACTTCGAAATATTTGCGTTGTTTTTGAAGGGTGTACTATATCACAAATAAAGATAATTTTGAACAAAACAAAATTGTTTTCTCTATGAGGCTGAGACTTCAGCCCATGGGTCACTATGATCTATCCCTCTGGATCGTCTTCTAGGCGAACGACGACAGTTTCCTTTTGTTTATTGTTGATATGATTTGTTCAACAGAACAAATATTAAGCTTACATAAATATAAAATTTGTGTTTCGGGTACAAAGGTGATCGTGCTGAACCACCCGGGGCAGATCAGCAACGGGTACACGCCGGTGCTGGACTGCCACACCGCGCACATCGCCTGTAAGTTCGCCGAGATCAAGGAGAAGTGTGACCGCCGTACTGGTGAGCTCTATATTTTTTTTCCTGTAATCTGTCTCCAATTGTAGTACTTAAGCTATCTATCCATATGTATATAAAAGATAATCGTCTATGTTCTAACACATTTTTCTGAAACCATGAGGCAGGAATTTTCTTTAACATTCTAACTTATTGTTTAAAAGAACGAATTTTACGAAATTGCACCTGCATGAGGGCGATTTAGGGATCAATCTGGGTAGATAACTAGTGTGTAATAAAATATTTATAAATAATTTTTAAAATAAGTAGTTTTGGTGTGTATGTTACTACAGTGTTTATTTCTATAAATCTGAATTTAGGTTTGCAAGAAAAATTTCAAGTAGAATAATAAATAATTATTTATGTTAATAAAATCAATGGTTTTCCAATTCCGATAAGAATTTCAAAAGCATAAACATAATAAAAACCATAACAAAATGCCCCAATAATAAATAAGGCTACCAACTATAAACTTTAACTATTAGTCATGTCATATTTTATTTATTCGTGTGTTTCTTAGATGACTTGTAAAATCACTAAATGTGTGTCTCACAGGTAAAACAACGGAGGTGGAACCAAAGTCGATCAAGTCCGGGGACGCGGCCATCGTGACCTTGGTGCCGACCAAAGCGCTGTGCGTGGAGTCGTTCCAGGAGTTTCCACCGCTGGGCCGCTTCGCTGTGCGCGATATGCGCCAGACCGTCGCCGTGGGTGTCATCAAGGTACTACTGCGTACTACTCACCCGAGAGTAGACAACCATAGAGTTACATGTCGACTACAGCCGACCGATCTCAGTGCGACCCGAATTCATTACGGATACTGACTATAGTCCTGCTGTGAAACTGTGAAAAAGGATTGCGAAGCGAGACGAGGGTGGAGCATTAAAACACCGATCAAGAGAATTCCGATTTCATGCCACAAGTGTTTATTTAAGTTATAATCCTACTTAAGTGATCACGGTTTACCTATTTTAATCGGAAGGTAACTAAAGGTTGAAGAGAATACGCAAAAGTACTTAATGTTCGTTTAAAAGTCGAGCCTGGTAAGAGGCAAGCAATATAATGTCGACCACTATGACATCGGAGTAAAACTATAAGTTCGCCGACAAAGAAATCACTGCCGAATCCAACTGGGATTGGCAGCGTTCGGGAAGCTCCGAAACTTCTCCTCGTCCAAAATATCACAATGTCGGAAGCCGCAGATCTATGATCAACGTGTGTTGCCAGTGATGATGTACGAATCCGGGACGTGGTCGCCAACAATTGGAATAGAAGAGCATCAAGGCTCAAGGTCACTCAGTGAACAACGGAGAGAGCTACGCTCTGATTTTATCTGTGAGATTTAATCTGAAATGAGAAGATCGGCGGAAGAAGCAATATTACCGACATCGGTCGGAGTATTGTTTGTCTGAATTAGCGTGGGCGGGGCACATCGCTCTCAACCGATTTCCATCTAGGCCGAAAAGTTCTCGAGGGGCGACCGCGAGCCACGAGAGTGGACCGATGACATAGGGTCACGGGAAGTCGGGAATGCGGGCAGTTCAAAACCATTCATTATGGCAATCTTAAAATGAAGCCTATGCCTTGCAGTGGGCATCTATCCACTGAGAAGAAGGGAATATAGATACACTGAATCGCTGTAAGACAAGAAAATTTATATTTAGTTAAGAATTTAATAGTTTATTCACGGACACACGTACAAGGGCACAACTTATGATTATAATTTTATTGTATGCAAGTAGTTTTGTTATCATTGTTATCATTATTAAGCTTATTTTAATATTTAGTAAGTTAATGCCGCTGACGTCGATATTTATTTTATTACCGTCTATTTGATTGCAGAGCGTGACTTTTAAGGAAGTGACTACGGGTAAAATCACCAAGGCCGCCGAGAAGGCGCAGAAGAAGAAATAACTATGGGGCACATTAATCATTGTACCGCGAGCGGTAGCCGTCGTCTGCAACTCCGCGCCATCCCTTCCCCCCTTCGTCCTGGTTCTTCCCCACACCTCACCCGTGTACTCTATGTCTCCTCGTGTTTCCCGGGGTGCAAAGCGCTTGGCGGGCGACTGCTCCGACGCATCGGTTATCAGCAAACCCCCACCGTCGTCGTGTCCCTATGTCTTCAATCATAGCTTCTTCACTGGTGACATCACCTCCCCCCCTATTACGTGCATTTATCGTAGCGAGGTACCAAAGTTGGTACGTTTTAGTTACGCTTATGTGTTAAGTTTATGTATTTGTGATTATTTTAGTCGTAAGTTACTCGCCAAGTTTGAGTTCCCGCACTTGAAAGCTCGTTACGTTTTATTTTTCCATCGCAAAGAGTTTAGAAGGAAAAGCAGCGCTGCGATTATTGGATCTTTAAACCATTTCACTACATTCTGCCCGTGCATTAGTTGCGTTGTGTAGACGTTCACAGATATTTGTCTCTTCGATCTTTTCTTTTCGAATTAATTTTATTATTAAATTGTTAATGTTAATGTTGTTCCAGCTTTTTAACACCTTTTTAACTATTTATACATTTGATTTGATTCTGTAATTAATTTGAAAGATTTTAACAATACTTTAAGAGCGTTATTTTCTTACAGTAGAGGATATGTAGGGGTTTAAGAGTAAAGCAAAACATCAGAGTGTATAAAATGAGGGGGGGACGGTTTAGAACCGCCTCCCTTTAGTTGAATTAGCAGTACGATTTAAGGCGTTTAAAACGTTTTAATAGAAATTTGAGAACTGTAAAGTGTAGGCAACGTGATTTTTGTTCCTAATATGTTTCTTTGTGAAACTAAATTTATTTGTCGTTCGAATTTTGTCTTAAGTGTAAAGGTTTAAACATTCAATGAAAATAGGCCATACTTAGATGGTTTTATATTAAATATTTCATATAGGTATGGAGAAACTTGAAACTCATTTTAAGCTAAATGTATCTTTGTAATTTTTTCAATGATTTTGTAAAGACCTTAATCCTGATAAAACCAATAAAGAAGCTACTGGTAAACCTTTATTTTATTTTACTTTTACTTTTACCTAGAAATCAGGGTAAAAGTTATAGCACTTCAAAATAAACATTGTTCGTTAATAACTTTTCTATAAAAAGATAAATGTGATAATAATCATGTTATTCGTAACAATGATTTATACAAATTAGCCCAAATCTGAATATGTAAGCTTAAAACTTTTCATAAAATCAAAGCTTAAGTATTTGCATTGCACACAAAATCGGAACACTTCTTTCACTGATGGTATCCAATCCTGTGAAATATTAGTATATAGTGGCTCGTGGTTCACAGCTACTTTAAAGGGGGTCTTAGGCTAGGCATCCGGCTTCCCATTTTCAAGCGTTGGGCGCCAGTGTACTGAGTCGCTGCCCAAGAGGTGGAAAGGTAATAAAACAACAGCGAACCCGGCAACGAAAGAAAAAAACATATTAAAAATGAGAGGGGCAGTGTGCAGAAAGCCTGGTCCGATTTTTGCCCAACAGGTCGATACTTCTCTGATGTCTGTGGTAGGTAACCGCACGGTTTCCTGCGACTGGACAGGCGGCAGCAGGTCGGAACTGGGAGCGCCGGTATTAAACAGGATGGATACGTGCTGGTGCGAGGCACGGGCAAATTCGACCTTAAAGTCCAAGGGTTTTTGAATAATAAAAAACGCCACCTGTGAATGGATGTCACAGTTATAACATATACGAGGGTGAATCAAAAAATTCTTGGAATCAATATTTAAAAAATGCAAAGATTTAAATAATAATATTTTATTTTTCTACATAATCTCCCTCCAATGCAATGCATTTAGAATAACGCGTTTCTAACTTCCTTATTCCTTGTGAAAAAAAATCATTTTCTTGACTCTCGAAAAAGTCCTCTACGGCAGCTATAACCGCGTCATTATCGTGAAATTTTGTTCCACGAATTTCCTCTTTTAATTTTGGAAATAAGTGAAAATCACTTGGGGCTAAGTCCGGAGAATATGGTGGGTGGTCAAGGAGATTGAAGCCAGCACAGCGGATGGCGTTGAGCGCAACTTCCGATCGATGAGCAGGAGCGTTATCTTGAAGGAACAACACGTTCAACGACAGTTTTCCACGACGTTTTTCTTTAATCGCTTCACGCACTTTCGGGATTAAATTTGCATAATAGGGTCCAGTAATCGTCTGGCCTTTTGGCATGTAATCAATAAAAAGGATTCCTTCACTATCCCAGAACACAGAGGCCATAACTTTGCCAGCGGTAGGAGCAACTCGAAATTTCTTAATGGATGGAGAGGATGGTCGTTTCCAAGACATGCTTTGTCTTTTGGTTTCAGGATCAAAATGGTGGACCCACGTTTCATCCATGGTGACAAGTCGACGGCAAAAATTATTCGAATCACGCTGGAACATTTCGAGATTACGCTTGGAAATTTCCAAACGTCGCTTTTTGTTTTCGTCGGTTACCATTCGTGGCACCCATCTTGCAGACACTTTTTTGAACCCCAGTGAATCAATTAAAATGCATTGAACGCTACCAAAAGATATCTTTAGGATCTCAGCTATATTTTATAGTCATTCTTCTGTCTTCTAAAACCAGATTCTCAACCTTTTTTACATTTTCTTCTGTAACGGAGGTTGAAGGCCGCCCAGAACGCGGGTCATCTTTACAGCTTGATCTACCTCTTTTAAATTCAGCCACCCAGTACGCAACCGTAGAATAGGGTACAGCATCACCCCCTAATGTCTGCTGAATGTCCAAAAAAATTTCCTTCGTAGACATTTTTTTCAAACTGAGATATTTTATCACCGCACGTAACTCACTTTTATCCATAATTTTGACTTTTTAGCAACTCGTTGCACAAAAAAATCTATTACATGCAAACGAACTGACAAAAACAAGTGACAGTCTGCATAAATATTGTGTGATAGACACTCTTTAATTTGAATATCGAACTTGATCCAAAAAGGTTTCATATATATGCACTTCTAAGAACTTTTTGATTCACCCTCGTATATTCAATCTGCTCCGCTGACAGTAAAAACCGTAAATTGATGTAATTGTTTACTAGAACGGAGTTCAAAATTTTAAGCATTGTAAAACGTAATGAGAGAAAGTAAGGAAAGTAAAAAAGTCATAAGAATAAAAACTGATGGAATTATGGACACAGACTAAATGTTGAGCATTGTTAAGCAATACTTAATATCAATGTTTTTTTTTATATTATTTGTTTAAAACCATTGGAGTGCGAGACGAGACAAACACTGTGGCGTAAATTTAATGATGCTCCGAGAATAGAGTTGAATTTATAATGTAAATTCAAATTAGCGCCGGCGCGTGAGACGTCAGCTTTTGAACGCGATCGCGTCCAGCGTGCGGGTGCTTTGGAAATGTTTGTTATAAACAAAAATCCGCTGAACCAATAGCATATTTCCACAAACTAACCCCACTTGAAATATACCGAGTACAGTCAAGTATTAAAATTATTTTTACTGTATTACAAATTAGATAATGTTATTTTTTATATATATTGTGATGTGGAAACACGTTTATTTAATTATTAAAACAATTTGTACGCGGAAAATGAATAATTCGCCTACGCGCGGTTGCGCATCGAACCATGGCTCAAATCCGACTCTCAGAACTCCAACGGCCGCGGGCGCACGTGCTGCGCGTCTTGGCTACCTGCCAAGAGCAAGCAAGAGCGCGTATCGTGCACGCCGTGCGAGTGAGCGAGACGGGTGGGCGAGACAAACAAAAGGTTAAGCGTTGTGACGACGTCCGCGGGAACTTTCACATCTGGCGGGTTTTTTATATAGCAATATTATTACATACTCCCCCTTTTGACCAGGACCAGTGACCTCACAACTGGTCAAACCGACACAAGCTTTCGCGGTCGGCCGCGAGGACGTTTTGGAGCCACAGGCTCAGGAATCTCAGTGCATTCACCCTCTCGCGAATGATAGCGTCTTAAGTCAGAGACATGATACTTCCCAATGGTAATGTCGGACTTATCAGGAAACGCTAACAAGTACGTAGTTGGGCTAACTTTCTTCTGAACGACGTAAGGCCCGTCTCGTTTAGGTACGAACTTAGCGCTGATACCTTTTGCAGAGTTGCTGAGAACGTGCGTTTTCATCAATACGAGGTCGCCGACGTCGAGACTGTCACTTTTACGAATTTTATCTTTAACAGCTTTGCGGAGATCTTGTTGGTGTTCAATACTTTCTTTGCTGGACTGGAGAGTATCTGCGAGTCTTAGCAGATAAGGTGTGATTTGCGGCACGTAGTTCTCCGCTTCGACAACTGCACGCAAGTCCGTCTGAGCTGCAATTGGTGAGCGAAGTTCGCGAGCAAAAGTCAGGTATGCAGGAGTCTGTTGGGTTGCCTTTGTCAACGATGTGTTTAAAGCGAAACGAATAAATGGCAGAGCTTCAGGCCATTTTTGATGGTGATTTTCCACGAGGATAGCCATCTGCACCTTAAGTTCCCTGTTCTTCCTCTCCACAGGATTCGCTTCTGGATGATACAGGGGCACCAGATTCTGCTTAACACCCAAAACAAACATGGCTTTCTGCATAACATCGGCGACGAATTGGACACCATTGTCAGAAATTAATCGCCTAGGAACACCAAAACGAAGGAAAACCTCCTCTATCAAGATCTTAGCACAAGCTTCAGCAGTAGCTTCAGTAAGCGCAAACAGCTCTACCCACTTACTGGCGGTGTCTTCGACAATAAGGACCCAACGTTCACCCTTGGGACCCTTAGGAAGTGGACCGAACAAATCTACTGCTACAACTTCGAAGCGCTGTGCGGGTACTGGAGTCTGCAACAAGCCTGAAGGCTTCTCATTCGAAGGCTTGTAACGCTGACATTCAGTACAAGAATTGAGATACTCCGCTACAAAACGACGCATTCCAGGAAAATAGAACCGCTGGGAAATACGATGCAAAGTCCTATCAACACCACCGTGACCAGCTGTTGCAGCGTCGTGACATTCAACCATAACTTGCTTCCGACGGTTGACTGGTACAACAAGCTGCGGTTCTTCCGTTTCTGCTTCTGTATATCGGTAAAGTATCCCCTTTGACATATGATAACCTCTATCTGTCCACCTACAAATCTCCACTTCTTCCTTTCCCTCCAGGCCCAGGATAATCTTCGCGATTTCAGGATCTGCGAGCTGATCTTCACGAAGAGCGGTTGCCTCCCATCGTGGCGTTTCAACCACCACCGTACAGACGCCACAAGCATCTCGAGCCTCCTCAACGCATGGCGGTCGACTGAGCGAATCTGCGATGACGTTTGCCTTTCCTGGGGTGTAGTCCACTTGGAGATCGAAAGACTGCAACTTCATAGCCCAACGGACCAATCTACCTGCAGGAGACTTCAAGGTTAGTAACCACTTCAGGGGCTGGTGGTCGCTGGCGACGCGCACGGGATGACCATCGATGTAGCCGCGAAACTTCTCGACTGCCCACACAACTGCAAGAGCTTCACGCTCGGTGGTTGAGTAGTTTCGTTCCGCCGAAGTCAGAAGGCGGCTGGCGTACGCGATCGGACGCTCCTCGCGCGGCGACTCCCCCTGCAAGAGAGCTGCACCTAAAGCATAGCTGCTCGAGTCAGTCCTAAGCACAAAAGGAAGACTATAATCTGGCTGGATGAGGATTGGAGGAGAGGTAAGTAATTTCTTAAGTTCCAAGAACGCGGTGACTTGAGCTTCGCCCCACAACCAAGACTGATCTTTCTTCGTCAGCATAGTCAACGGTTGCGCAACCTTTGCGAAGTTCGGCACGAACTTGCGGAACCACGAGCACGTCTGTAAGAAGGATTTCAAGTGCTTCACATTCGTCGGCTCGTTCATATCGACGATGGCGCTGATTTTGTCAGAGTCAGGCGACAGCCCTTGAGACGAAATCACGTGACCTAGATACTTAACACTTTCTCTAGCAAACACGCATTTAGCTCGATTGGCGCACAGGCTGAAGACACGAAGGCGATCGAAAACAGCTCGAAGATCCTGTAGATGCTGAGCAAAGTTTTCAGAGATCACGATGAGGTCGTCTATGTAACCTAAAATAGTCACGCCTTTTAAAGCAGACCCTGAACGAAACCTGTCAATCAGACGCTGGAACGTCGCTGGAGCGTTGCGCAAGCCAAAAGGCATACGCTTGAATCTGAAAACGCCAAATGGTGACACGAAGGCGGTCTTGTCGCGATCCTCTTCCTTGACAGCAACCTGCCAGTAACCTGCCTTGAGGTCGATGGTGCTCATGAAACAACTTTTGCCAGTATACTGCAGTAGATCGTCGATCACCGGAAGCGGATAGGAGTCAACCTTCGTGACGGAATTCAATTTGCGATAATCCACACAAAATCTGTAGGACCCATCCTTTTTAGGTACCAACAGCGCTGGTGCTGCCCACGGAGACTCACACTCTTCGATGACACCCTCCGTCAGCATCTTATTAATTTCAGCCTCCATAACTTCTTTTTTCGCAGGCGTCAGGCGGTACGGCGGGACGGCGATCGGCGGGTGGGTGCCGGTGTCAATGCGGTGTTCAGCGAACGACGTCGGTCCTCCCCCTTCTCGGAAAATGTCCTCGTACTCCTGCAATGTCTGCGCGAGGCTTGCTCTTTCAGGTGGTGACAGCATCATACCCTCGTCCGAACGCAACATGTCGGCAGAGGCGCACCCGATGAAGTTACGTGATTTCTCACAACGCAAGGGGTGAATGACCTGAGGTTGATCAGCTGTGAACCACGTTTCATTAAAAATATCAATAACCAAACCAGCTTTACGTATAAAATCAATGCCTAGCAATGTTTCATTGTTAACTGCATCTGGAAAAATTATAAATGTGATAGGTATTGATGCGCCCGCGAGCATCACCACAACGTCCACCAGTCTGACTGTCACGTCACGCACTACACCGTCAGCAAGTTTCACAGTCATGACGCTACTACGCATCGGCTGCCCTAACTTAAGCAACAAGGAGTACAGCGTGGATCCGGCAACGCTACGTTTAGCCGCCGTGTCTAATAGACCGGTACCGCGATAGCCAAAAATCTCTATGTCCAAAATTGGACGGCCTTTGGTACAAACATCCGGACGCAAGCGCTCGGTACGCGAGTTATCCACTGACCGCGCATCAGGCACATCATATACATTACAAACAGAATTTAAAAAAACAGTATTACAATCAAAAGAAACATGGGCTTGACATTGCGATGCCTCGGTTTTGGAATATAAATGCCTATTTGTTGACATAAAATCGCATGCAAAGAACGAATCCTTAGTGTCCGTATTTTTTTGTATTACAGTTAACACAATTAGCACGAATAACACTTTTCATACCACAACCGTAACACGAAACTGTATGCGGATCACTTTTAGATCTAAGCCTTGAGCACTCATCGCGATTATGTCCACTCTTCTTGCAATAAACACAAAACCGTTTACCTCGATTCGGCGCATTCGCTGCGCTTACCACAGCAGGTACAGCGGCGGCGGCGGCGGCGGCGGCGGCGCGTGCGTTGCACGTAGCACGCGCGCGCGAGCCCGCACTCCCTGCTCGCTGATCGCTTTGTACACTTTCTCGTGTTAATTTGAAACGAGCCGTGCAACCGGCGAAGTTTCCCGACGGAGACGGATGAGCCGAAGACGACGATGGCGATGGTGATGGCGAGGGCGCTCCTGTGGTGAAGGCCGGCGATCGCAGCAAAAGACTCTCGATTAGCTGGCGGTTTGACTCCGCTTGAGCCTTGGCGAACGCCACCATGAACGACGATAGCTGCCCCTCGGTCATGAACCTGTCCGAGTCCTCATTCTCGACGTTGTTACGGACGCCTGTAGCCTTGCAACGCGGCATCGCAAACAACAGATGCAAACCACTGACGAAATTCACTCCGATAACGCACAATTGTTAAATTTTCGATAGGATTCTTCTACGACGCTAAGATGGCGAACGGTTGAGTACGCGATTTCGTCGATAATTAGCGCGTAGGCCACGGGTTGGGAGCCAGTGGTGATGTGGAAACACGTTTATTTAATTATTAAAACAATTTGTACGCGGAAAATGAATAATTCGCCTACGCGCGGTTGCGCATCGAACCATGGCTCAAATCCGACTCTCAGAACTCCAACGGCCGCGGGCGCACGTGCTGCGCGTCTTGGCTACCTGCCAAGAGCAAGCAAGAGCGCGTATCGTGCACGCCGTGCGAGTGAGCGAGACGGGTGGGCGAGACAAACAAAAGGTTAAGCGTTGTGACGACGTCCGCGGGAACTTTCACATCTGGCGGGTTTTTTATATAGCAATATTATTACAATATTAATTTACACAAATGGAACACTTTACGTGCAACGTTACACTCGCGGATCCTGCAATTTCCATCCGGGGAACAGAGAGAGTCCGGTCCACTATATATCTGCGCTCTCATTATCATAATAAATGAGATGAAATGTATTATTAGTCCATTCCTTTAGTAGCTACAGCATCGCTTTAGACTCCACCCTCAAATTCGAAAGGTAATATAATACGCTTATTGACAGATTTAAATGATGTATTATTGATGGTAGCAACTAACAAGATCGTCACTAAACAGAAACCTGATAGCGCTTGTGCTATATATAAAAAATACTTATTAATTAATAAAAACTTGTTTATTGTGCAACCATTTTCTAATATTGATTTAAAAATCGTTTATAATTGACATTGTCAACAAACAAAATATGAGTAAACAACCTATAAACTTGTGACTCCGTCTAATTTGTTCAAGAAATTGTTTAAATGTATAGTACTTGAAAATTGAAAATTTTGCTAAATATCTGTTGTATCTGTGAAAATAAATTTAAACAGTTAATTTATTGTTTATTAATCTAATAAACGCAAAAATTAAGTTCTTTTTCGATTACAGATAACTGCAAAAAAACCGACTGTTAGGTTTTTTAAAAGTCAATCTCTATAACATTTTATCCCGCTTTTTAAATTTTTCAACCTTTTTAAATTTCATATCTTTATTACATAAAATAACACCTTTATAAAATATGCGTTCTTTAATTTTATAAATTTAATATAATAATATAATTATATAATAAATAATTCAATTAATTTTGTAAGGGTTTAAAGCAGATAAGACATTTTTAGCAACAATTTTGACACTTATCTGACAGAAAGGGCCAGTCTGTCAATTTTTGTCACTGTTAAACGATCACAGACTGGTTTAGCCGCTACTTACTGATATTTACGCTATTACACTATATTTGCGATAACGAACATGATGACGTATGCTCGGCCGCAAGTGAAAGTAACTTATTCGTGGTAGGAGTTATTCGAAGGTCTTAGGTATCAGTTTAACTTTGTGTTGCTCACAGTCTGTCGTCGGTTGCGGATTTGTACGCTCGGGTCTACTTATTTGCTCTACTTCGTGAACGATGTGTGGAATTTTCGCGTACATTAATCATCTTACGCCTAAAACTCGTCGAGAGATATTGGAATTGCTTGTTAATGGTTTAAAACGGTTAGAATACCGTGGATATGACTCTGCGGGCGTCGCTGTTGATGCCGCTGATGAAAAAGATATAGCGGTAGTTAAAAGAAGCGGGAAAGTAGCTGCTCTCGAAGAGTTGTTGCAAGAACGCAGTGTTGAACTGGCTGTTGAAGATAGTGTAGATTCTCACTGTGGGATTGCACATACACGTTGGGCCACCCATGGAGAACCAAGTGCAATCAATTCACATCCGCAACGTTCCGGAGAAGATAACGCTTTCGTTGTTATTCATAACGGAATTATTACAAATTATAAAGAAGTTAAAACATTCCTTGAAAATAAAGGGTATACATTTGAATCCCAAACTGATACTGAAGCCATTGCTAAGTTAGTTGATCACATCTACAATCAACATAAAGATTACAGCTTTCAAGAACTAGTCGAGCAGGTAATTCAGCAACTTGAAGGTGCTTTTGCTTTGTGCTTTAAATCACGCTTTTTTCCAAATGAATGTGTAGCTACCAGACGTGGTAGCCCTTTGCTAGTTGGGATCAAAACAAGGCGCCGTCTATCAAGTGATCATGTACCTATTATGTACACCAATAATAAGGCTACAAGAGGAGTTGTACCCTCTGTACCCCGTGTCAATAGCCATGCACATTTTGAGCCTGAAGAAGAAAGGGATGTTGAGTATTTCTTTGCTTCAGATGCCTCTGCTGTTATTGAACACACAAATAGAGTACTTTACTTTGAAGATGATGATGTAGCACATATTAAAGATGGTGTCCTCAGTATTCATCGTATGTCTGGCAGCAGTAGTGACCCACACCAACGTGAAATATTAACTCTTAAGCTTGAGTTGCAGCAAATTATGAAAGGAAACTATGAGTATTTCATGCAAAAAGAAATTTTCGAGCAGTCTGAATCTATAGTAAACACTATGAGAGGTCGTCTTAACTTTGCAGATGGTACAGTCACCCTGGGAGGTATAAAAGACTATGTACCAGAGATTAAACGATGCAGGCGGCTTATGTTGATTGGTTGTGGCACTAGTTACCACAGTGCAGTTGCAACTCGACAACTTTTGGAAGAATTGACTGAACTCCCTGTAATGGTGGAATTAGCATCAGATTTCTTGGATAGAAATACACCTGTTTTTAGAGATGATGTATGTTTTTTCATATCTCAATCTGGAGAGACAGCTGATACATTAATGGCTCTTCGTTACTGCAAACGTCATGGTGCTCTTATTGTTGGTATAACAAACACTGTTGGTAGCTCCATATGCCGTGAATCCCACTGCGGTGTTCACATTAATGCTGGACCGGAAATTGGTGTAGCCTCAACAAAAGCCTACACTTCACAATTTGTGTCTCTGGTAATGTTTGCCCTTGTAATTAGTGAAGATCGCATCTCACTCCAAAAGAGACGTTCTGATATCATTGCTGGCTTACATGAATTGGATACAAAAATTAAGCAGGTATTAGCTTTAGATGATAAAGTTAAAGCATTGGCAGAAGATCTCTACCGCCAGCGTTCATTACTTATTATGGGTCGTGGATACAATTTTGCGACATGTTTAGAAGGTGCATTAAAAGTAAAAGAATTGACATACATGCATAGTGAAGGAATTATGGCAGGTGAATTGAAGCATGGACCCTTGGCTCTCATTGATGACTCTATGCCAGTAATGATGATAGTTATGCGTGATCCAGTTTATATTAAATGTATGAATGCATTGCAACAAGTAACAGCACGACAAGGTAGACCAATTGTTGTATGCGAAGAAGGTGATACAGAAACAATGAGTCTGGCATCGAGGTACCTTGAGGTGCCAAAAACTGTAGACTGTTTGCAAGGAGTATTAACTGTTATCCCTATGCAGCTACTGGCTTATCATATTGCTGTCCTTCGAGGTTGCAATGTTGATTGTCCAAGAAATCTTGCTAAATCTGTCACAGTAGAATAAAACTTTTAAATATGTGTATAATATTGGCGATCTCTCTATAAAGTTTTTAGTTAATAAGTTAAATAGATTTCTTTTTTACTAATTCCATATATAATAGTTGCATCCTACACTTATGTAATATTATTAAAAAAACAAGGAATTCACACAGTTTTAATGGACCAATAATATACTTACAATGTTTAGTAGTAGAATATCTGTTGATGCAGTTTTAACATAAAGCATCATAACTAAAATATTTGAAATAGTGTTCTTGGAACAGGTAATCTGTGTACCAAACTTAACATAATGTTCAACATAGAAACTTTCTTTTTTAAAGGTAATCTTTTAATCAACTCACATTTTAGGTGTTAATATACTTCTTTTTTGCTGACATTCCAACACAAGTTTTTTAAATCTTTTTCTGTTGAACATTCCTTTTATTACATCAGTATATTCAATTTGCTTCGCCAATCAAAGGCATATCTTTATTATGTTTGTAGGCATAAATTTGTGCATTATATGAAACAGTTATCTACATACTATTTTTATTTTTTTTTCCTAATTTTAGGCAAAACAAAAACTTTTTATTATACTAAATATTAGTAACTCTTGTTTAGTCTTTATATGTTTGTCACACTCATTGTGAGATTAATAACCTATTTTTGTAATATGATTTTAGTGCAGTAAGTTGTGTAAATATATATAATATTCAGTACTTAAGTATCAAATTTATAGTAATAAGGTATTATAGTGATAATACACATTATCATTTGTGTTCATGCTATATACAAGACAATATTGTGTTTATTTTTTTAAATTGAATCATTGTTACTACATTTATCACAGAAAAGGAAGTCCTTATTGCTTAAATCTGATTATCAATACTGCTTATTAGTAAAAATGAGGAAATGTAAATGATAACTGCCAACAAATATTTTTTCTGGTCACAAGTAAATTCTAATCTAAATTAAGGACTGCTTAGTTGTGCATTTATCTTTTCTTGCATGTTTGTTAATTTTTTTAAAATAAAAAATAATAGACACTGACAAAGCGATATTATCACATTCATTATATAGACAATACAAAGTGTACAGTAGTTACATACTGAAGCTTTAGTGAGGTGTTTTATTCATTTTTATAATGTCCTGAGCGAGTCACTAGTCAAAGAATAATATATAGTTCAGTGTTTTTTTTCAAATTGTTACTTTATACAGAATTTATTCTTTATATGGATATTTTATTCTTGAATTGTTTAAACATTAGTATTGTTATCAAATCGCGGCACTATTACTACGCCTTTCTTGTGATACTTATGTTATTTTATAACAAACAATACTTTACGCACATCCATTAATAGAAATTTTATTTTACGTAATATATTTTAATTTTATTATCTCTAAATTGTCAATGATCTGTTTAACAGATGTTTAAAAGTTTATTATAATGATAAAAATGTATATTTTACATTAAACTATTAAAAATATATATGATTTAATTATGTTTATTTACACCATATCTTTAGTTAGCCACTACAGTATAAAATGACAGAAACACAGGTTTACCTGGGATTTTTTATTCAAAGGTTATATAATATAATCTTTCAAATTAATCAGGGCATTGGAATCACTTGATACATTGTATATTTTGGTTTCAGAAAAGCCTACATGAAATTCGAAATACTGTTCAACAGGCTATCCTAGTAAAATAAAGTATAAAACGTTAAAAATAAAATATTTCTTCCATATGACATATAAATTGTTTTTACGTAAATAATAAAATATGAAGAATCTAAAAAGGATATTTTTAATTATTGCTAAGTATAAGTAATATAGAAAGGAAAGTGTACCTCGGGCCCTTCTTGCTCTTATCTTAATTTATCCACATTTAATTTTTAACTAGACCTTAAAACTTAAACTCATATAGCGAGATACAGGAACGTTAAATGTGTCAAAACATTTTTCCTATTTCATTCATATTCCGTTGTTTCGTACTGGTAGCCTTCATGGTTTTTAGAACTTGCCACGAGTTCGTTAAATTCATAACCATGTACATATTTCTTTTGGGTTTAACCTAAATTTAAGGTTTGCTATAAGGAACTGACTTTCTGGTCGGTTGAAGAATAGTACCAAATACCATTTGCGGACTACCTGTCGAGCCCCATTAAATAAAAATCTCATTTGCATTAAACGAATTCCGCGAAGACGCGATTTAAATTTGAGAGATATTTAAAGGAAAGAATTTTTTAAATTGGATACTTTAGTAATTAATAAACAATTTTAGACAGCTTCACATTTTTTATACCCTGTTTATATAAATGAATGTTGTCATGCTGGTTTGTCGAAACAATTTTGTTCAACTCTTACATAAAGCATCATAACTAAAGTCAATAGGTGAGAGTTGCCTATACTGCTTTTAAACAAGAAAAATAAAATAAACTGTTATTAATATTTAGAATTAACCTAGCAACCTAAACGATCAAAGTATTGGAAAAAATAAAGAACAGAAATTCTTTACCACCAGTATTGTGTTTTGTTTTAAACATTCTTGATTATTAAATGTAGAAAGAAAATATGCTTATTAATATATTATTATTAACCAGTACAATATCAGTAAATCGCAAATATCTTTACACCCCTTTGAAGAACATAAATATTACGAAAACATAATTTTCCTTTAAACAATATTATAAATATTACAAAAATTTACTGCTGCTACCTATTTTTTTTAGTTTATTAATGTATTATACAATTTTATTATACAATTATTCTTATTTCAGGTCAGCTAGTTATGTCTGCGTTAGCTTCCATTTTTAAAATTAATCAATAATGTTTGCTACACAGTGAAAGTTAGTAAATAAAATAGAACAAAATACTATTAAAAAGGTCATACAACTACACTATAAAACAACTATGTTCATAAAACATGTTAATTACTAAACTATGTAGCAATACATCAATTACTTTATAGGTCAATTAAAACATTAACACTAATTGTTAAAATATCATGAAATTTATAATGAGATATTATTTCATTTTACCTTGGACGCTACCGCTTTACTTGAAGCGAATTTGTACCTATCTTCGAGAAAAACAATTGCTTATTTTCTGCATGCATACTCACTAGTAGGAGAAACACAGCGTATTTACAGACGGTAATAAATGTGATTGTCGGCTGTAGTCATACATTAACCGTACCGAATATTCGGTGTAATATTACTCCATTTCCATTTTATCTTTGATTATACTCGATTTACGAATTATTTGCCATACCATCCGTACCGTCAGATAGCAAAATTACTCTCGTCTCTTATCTCCGATAGAAAATCGATCTAGAAATTTTCAATTTAGAAAGCCACAATGTCTTCGTAGTGTCTATTCATAAAGGTCTCTTCCTCCAATCTCTGTATTATTGGCGACTCAAACATCATTTGTCCATAAAGAAATTACTAAACAAAACTAAATATTTCTTTTTCGAAATTGACAACAAATTTATCTGAAGCAAGTAATTGTGCCATTTAAATTAAGATTTTCACATGTTGGTCCCTACCCTTCCATTCATCTATCCATCCTTCATTAAAAATTGCTTTACTGTTTGTTTGCGCTAGCTACCTTAAAACAGATAAAGGTATTATATAATTAGTTCAGTAATTTTATAATAACAGATTCCACCGGGACGATCTCGGAAGCTTCTAACTTTCAGCGACATTAAACCTTTTTTTAAACCCTAATCACATAAATACACTGTGTAAAAATTGAAGATTAATCTTAAAAAATTAAATTTATTTGTTAATTACTTTCTCATATCAATTTCGTTAAAGTAAACTTTGGTGTACGTATTTTTTTGTTTGACAATAATTTTTAAATGGTATTAATAGGAATGAAAACCGATATTCATATAGAGTTCCCACGGACCGTTATAACAATAATATTCAAAATGTTAACGATGTTTACTGGCACCTTCAAGAATGTTCATTGGGGATTTTTCTGCTAATAGGAACTACCCCAACTTATTTTCATTATTAACATATATTTAATTTTAAATTAATATGTTATATTTTCATAATGACTTTAAAAAAACACTGCAGGGTATTTTTAAAAAAATAGTGGAAATTCGACTATCAGAAATACGCAAAAATTTTATAAAATAGAATAAAGAAATAATTTTGATCAGTCGTTGACAAATGGTGCTCTTTAATACTACAAACGACATTTATTTAAAACGAAAATATCCGGAAAGCAACGTATATTTCGAATGTGTATAAGTGCTTGTGGATTCTGTTATTTCACCTTCAAACGTGTAAACTGGTTGTGAGCTAATAAAGAGCCAGGACGAATTAAATATTTATAATAGATGAATTTTAAAAGGTCATGACTACGTGACTCTGGACAAAGGCCACAACAAAGTTATTTTAAATTTGCGAATAGTTTAAAATTTCAAATATAAAGTGCACGACCCTATGACATTAAAAGTGACTTTTCAGCTGGTATTTCATGGTGGAATGAAGATATTGGAATTTGACACAATTAATGTATATGCTTTTAAGGAGAATTTTATTAATGGAAATACCTAATTTTCATCAGTTAAAATGTTGCATTTACTGTGTATAATATTTAACACGGAAATGTAAAAAATAATTAAAATAGCGTTATTTTTATGAATTCCCTTATTTTTAGAACGAGAATATTAAAATGTGTTAATACTCTAGTAAGTATCTACGTTAGTAATAAAGTTTATTATTCATGGGTTGGATTGTTTACACTTGAGTTAAGAATATAAAGCAGAAATATGGGTTCGATTGTTTGAAATCACCGCGTACCTCTTAAAATTTTGCTATAATTATTAACGGTAGATAATCACAGTAAAGTACATACTTCATATAATCTTATATATCATTGTCATACTACGACCACTCTGAACAATAAAGGGACTTTACCGAATAATGCGTAATAGCATCTTTAGAGTGATCATCATTATCAGATTACGAACATCCGCTGTTGGACATTGGTACTAACCAAAGACCATAGGCATTACACCCTAAGCGGTCCCTTGCTTTCCCCATCCGCGTACTTCTGTTCGCTGTTCTAACGTTGATGATACATTAGAAAGGAAGGGTTTTATACATATGTCCTACACAAAGACTTTATTCCCCTAGATGACATATTCTATTGCTTGCTGTGTGACTCTTAATTCGTGAGCCTTACCAAAAGAGAGGATAAACAAGAAAAATACCTTTGTCTTTAGGCACTTGGTAGACGCACGGAAAGGATATGGTTGAATTTCGGAAACGCCGCCCAGCTGATTCGAGTGCGTCTATCGGTCAACGTGGTAAAATTACTCCAGTCAAGCTCTTTGACCAGTCTGAAGTAAATTTCAACAACCTATTCGATTGTAACTCTTAGGTATAATGAAATTACAAAATTGTTATAAGAGTACATTACTTAAAATTTTTACCACCATCTTTATAAAACAATCGGACTCTGTCGAAACTATGCCTAGTTTATAAATAAAATATATATATTATTATGTGTTAGGTGCATGTTTAGTTAATTTTATAAAAAAAATCTACAGTCATTCTGTAATAATAGAAATTAATAAATAAGTATTTACTGTATTTTTGTTTATATCTGTCAATAATACGCCATGCAAATTAGAGCAAAAGTTAAAGAGGAAGTATTGATAGTACCTACATATTTCCACTTACGAAGTCGACCTTTAGGTTAAATTTTGCCTATAGTGTTCACTATTATGAATATAATGGAAAAAAATAATTTATTTTTATTTAAATACCACTGAACACGAAGAATGATTTTAGTTAAAAGTATAATTTGGTGATGATATCACTAATATATATTTCTTAAACGGTTTATGTATTAACAAGTAAATCTACTTAAGTAGTATTTTTCAATTTACCTTTTATCAAGTGCTTTGATCTGATAAAGTTTCAAGATCAAAGCACTTCTTAGTACTCGCGACAATCAGACGTACCTTTGGCGATAAAAGAATATCCACCGATTCTTTGTCATAGATAAGATATGATGATATTTATTTAGCTTCGCCATCTATGCTACTTCACAACGAATATGCGAAGATTTTTTAAATTCTTACCCGATTGATTTTTATCACAGATTAGGGCAAATCCTTACCAAGTATTCACTCAATGATAATTATTCGCTTGATATGAGTTGTTATAATTAAGATGGCTTATTGGGCCTTAAGGTTATGGAGTGAAGACCACGGACCGGCAAGCGAAGCGTAGAACGTCCACTCATAAGGTGGACTATCAACTTTTTTAGTGTCGTCCTATTGGTATCTATGAGGAAACGTATGTCGAGTAGTGAATGTCCTGCGGCTGAAATCATGATGATAAAATAATTTAATTTGTTTATTGAATATTTAAATCGTTCCGAGATTACGAACAAATGATGAAAACATTTGTTTTTTTTTAATTCTATGCTTGTCAAAATTCTCGCAATTCATGATAATCCATTTGGCAAAGTACAATTCAATGAATCATAATTTTTAGACTTTAATCAAATTGAAAAATATCACGATTTGTGTTTTCCCTATAATATACGGTTTTATACGCATCGTAATAAGTACAATATGTAGTATGATGTTTTCCAAAACACAGCGATACTGGTAATGATTAGATTATATCGAAAATCTGATTGTAACGTACACGCTACATGTTTTAAATTATATTTATTAAATATAATTATATAGTAAAAAAAAACAATTTGCTGCACTGGAACCTTGGACCCATCTGGAACCCTAGACACTATCTTAAATAGAGAAAGAAAGTTACATGTAATAGAAACCAATAGCTTATTAATACTTCTTAATTCACTTTCTTTAATAAATTAGAAATGTTATTAAAATTATAATATATAATTGCAGGTTATCTTGATTTCGTAAAAATTTGTTATGAATCTATCCTTTTCAGATGCGAAAGCATAAATGGAATTTGCTAAAAAAACTCTATTTTTGTTTTAAAATATTTATTCCACATTTAGTATTAAACAATAATTAACAAGTTATTACTTTTTTTATCAAAATTGACTTAACCTCGTCATAATTTTGATTTTGAAACTTTGACATGGGTTATTTCACAATTGGCGTGACTGAAAGTTTAGTATTTGTAGACATTGTGTTACCCAATACATCAATTGCAGTTCGAATAGAACGTATGTAGGTACAGAAAACAGTCTGGCAACGAGAGGTGTCGGCACTTGGCGGGAGTGGTGTGTGTTAGCCATGAACTGGGTCGTGTTGTGAAACAGAGAGAGGCATGTATTCCGACAGACGGTGTGTAATACCAACACACAGATGTGGGTGTATGCGAGACCGTTGCCCTGACTTACACAAACTTATTCAAGATTTGTTCATTGTCTTCCATGCTTTTTTATCAAATTTTTGGATAATTAGGTTTATATTGAGTTAAATATGAAATGTAAAAAAAAAACTATGCCAAAAATATGTAACACATGTTTTTACCATTTTCAACTAATAAATATTTTTTTATAGATGCAAGATTGAAAATGTAAAAATAAATCAAGACGTAAAATAAAAAAAAAAACAATTTTAACGCCATTTATCAACCTATAATTATAAGGATAAAAGACGTATAACAATGAGGTATAAAAATAAGCGGATTTATCTACGACGAAAAAGGTTTTGTAAATATAATGTTATCGTTTAATGGAAAAAACACTTACTGTATTGTAAAGATAGCAAAATATGACAATTAATTGATAAACCAAAACAAATAAATTCTAAAGTTTGAAATGCACAAAACAAAGGAACGACAAAGGTACTCTTCACTCTTTTTATTCAAACGTGTTACATATGTGTACGTATGTATACTGCAAGGCTAATCCAAAACTCTCGATATTATAAACATATACTAGAATTTCGTCGAAACATTATAGTTAAAAGGTATTTTATTTTAATTGATATACATTGTAAAAGTGTAACCGTATGAAAACCGTTTTTTAAATCCCTTAAATTTAATTTTTTTATTTCCAATACGCATTTTAAATCAAAATATCCTGTACAGTGAATTGTCCATTGTGAGATATTATTTTTACTCATTTAAATACTTTACTTGCCAAATATATTTCGTACGTTGGTATGTAACACAAAGTTAGCTGGCTGCATCGGTCACTAGCGGTCACTGGCCAAGCCGACACAACGCAATCATCTGTAGTAACTTCTTATATACAAGAATGTCTTAAGTACAACTACTTTAAAAACCTTTCGAGTGATATGAAATTAAATATATATATATATATATATATATATATTATGACATTTATTATCGTTTCCATCTTGGACATTTAAAAATATTTTTTATGATTTTTACCGCCACAAATTTTGCTTCTAATAAATTCAACTTATATTGTATGCAATCTTTTTCTGCAAAACAGTAGTTAGGTAGTTAGTTAATTATTTTTACCGCATTGCTTCGTTTACTTGCTTCATACACATTAACGAGTTAAGACACAAACGAAAGTAACAACTGTTGCCTATTACTTTGCGAAATATTATTTTAAAGTTTAGTATCTTAACGCATGCAGCTAGCACTTAAATATTTCACCTTACGCCATTACAAATACCAAACGGTATATTTTTCATAAGCGTCGATCTAGACAGATATCTTCTCAGTTGTACATGTACGATAATTTTTGTCGAAATAACTTTTTTAATAAATTAATTAGGATTTAAAATTTGCTAAATTATTTTGTTAATGTTAAAATCATTCCTCGTCTCTTCTCTTTATTATCGTTCTCCATTTGTTTATCGAAATAGATATACGCAATTATTTTTTTTAAAGAAACAAAAACATTTTGAAATATTTATGTTAACGTTTAATGACTAAATTCACATGTTAAATAAATTTCATTCGAATAAAAATGTTGTTCACATACACAATCAAGTTTACTCAAAAACAAACCATCGCAGAATTTGATGCGTATTTGCAATTTTCAAATAAAAAAAAATGTAAAAATTGCCCATACACCCTAAAGGTGAGAAGTATGCTTAGGAGAGATATAGAGAAATCTCTACTAAATAGAATAAGGAATGGGGAGATCTATAGAACGACGCAAGTGTCCTAGTGGATAAGAATTTTGAAGTGGTAGTGGGCAGATCACGTAGCGCGCAAAACAGTTGGCCGCTGGTGCCTTAAAATTTTGGAATTAAGACCACATAGAAATGATTCGATGATCGACGAAAAACACTGAATGCAGGCTATTTCAAACCGGTCCTGTTGGAAATATATGAGGAAGGCCTATGTCCAACTGTGGACGTCCTACGGCCGCAATGGTAAAAATGACACACTAAAGACTCGAAACAATCTGTTGATTTTTTAAAGTCATATAATATTCTCTCAACCAATTCATGCAACGCATTACATCATTACATAAGAAATGAACTGAAAAAATTTACTGATCAACTAATTCCATAACATTTACCACCGTTACACCGTTAAAAAATAGACGTATATATATTAATTAATTCCATTAATGTCTTCGTATATAAACGAATCATTATGCAGAAAAATTTCATTTTAAACATGAAATGAGTTTATGTATATAGTATATATATAAAATTAGGTTTATGATATAAAAATAGATCGCCAAAATATCTTATAAAAAAATAAATGCCAATTACTTTGCTCAAAACTCGAAAATAGCTCAACTAACTCAGATATTTTTTTCATATTTTTGTTAAGATAAGATTTACGTCTAATCCTACGGAGATCAAAGCGTAGCTATGTTCGGAGTAAATCCTGACTTAAATTATAGTCTTACAGAGGATTATACATTACAAAATGTTTCACAGCCACTATTACGAAATGGCAGTATCACATGCTATCTAGTAACTGTCCCGTTTCATCAGTTTCTAATATTATAAATAAGAGATAAAACGAATAAACCATTCGATGAAAAATTAAAATATGATTCATATTTGTGAAGATGTCAACAATACGAAACAATGCCTTACAATTGGTTTTAGGTAAGTTCTTTATTTTTGTAAGAAAACTAAATAATACATATAGTTAATACAGAGTCGGCGACACGCCAGTGGGGCGACAGCGGCGAAAATTCTCCGGCCGGCGGCACACTCGCAGCATAACAATAAGTGTAACCGAACTTTAAATTGTTCCAGTATATTCAACAACTAAGTATATGCTCATTAAGTTAATTATAAAGTGTTCATATTTGTAATTTATCTTAGAAATTACTTAAGAATAACAATGAAATGCAATTTAAAAAAAGACAAATATATCTCGGTCGAAGACAATTTTTGACTTACATTAGCCACGAATACCGTTACACAGCTTCGGGTTAGCGTTTCGTTTCTACGGAGTTTCGCGATTTAACAGGAACAAATTGTAAAATTAGCATTAAAAGTGTAATTATTGAGCTTTTTGCCAGGTTCTTCTCGATAGAATCAACATTCCGAACCTGGCAGCAGTCTATGCATAAATGCATATTTAAACCTACGTTGTATAATGCCTTAACTTTTCGAAAATGCTTAACAAATCCCATTCGAAAAATAAACATTTGTTTCCTTGTTTTGTCCGCGAGGTTCATGATTGCTAACATTCGAATCCAATATTTTCCGAATAGATATTTCTCTCTTCTCATCTAAATTAAAATCACGAACCTCGATAAATACAATGGCCTTTCGTGATTACTATTTTAGTTCATCTTCGTGGGAATAAAGAAACATCTATATACCTGACAATCGTGAGCCACTCGACCTTTTACGAGGTTATAGACAGTAGTATAATATATCAAAGAAAGCGGAAAAAGTTATGCATCAAAGATGCGCCCAGAATTAAAATGAAAGTTAATTGTAAAATCCGTTGTGGTCCTTTAAATCTTCAAGAATTCAATATCCATATTGTATAGTTACAGACGTCATCACGTTCAACTTATCTATTCTGTAATAACTTAGAGTTAAAATGTTCTTTGTATTGTTAATTAAAAGTATTTTGATCTCTGGACAATTTTACGGTTTTACAATAACGTAGTTCTATAGTTACGCCATTTGTAATCTTCCCTCTTAACCTATTAATAGTACTTTAATAAATTAATAAATTTGATTTGAAACAATCTTTTATAATCTTTACTGACAAAAATAATCATTCCAAAATAGCAACTGAAGCAAACTGTTAACGCTTAAAAACCATTGTTACTACTACCGACGGTTTTTAAGACGTAAATTTTATTTATTATGCATAAAAATAATGTTTAGGTTCACAATTTAATCTAATAAAAATATTTTATTTATATAATTTACACATTTTTATTAAACTATTCTTTAGAATAAATTCTATCAAACAGCAATACAATTTTTATGCTAGGATAAATCCTCTAATTTTTGAGGAAATACTTGAATAACACTGTAATGAGTTAGATGAATCTTTATCATCAAGTAAACAAACTGTTTTTCACACTCAAGCGTGTTTGAGATTTAGTTAACTTTTAGTCAAATAAATTACGAATGCGAATCTGTTAGGTGTCCCTAACCCTTGTAGGTTGACGATATTGCTTCCTCTTTATATTGATCAATTTTACTTTGCTTTGCGGTTTATTTGTGAATTATTCTTCCATCTTCATTCCAGTAAACATTTGTAAAAATTTCCGTGCTAACAGACTGAGATAGTTACATATAAATTAAAAACAAATTTCTCTTGATACGGCTACAACCGTTTAATTGTTTTGAATATAAGATGCAGGTAACGTATGAAACCTATGAATAATTCATATAAATTGGTGCAACGTAGCACGTTCGCCTTGGTCATGCTTCCTGTCAACTTGACACAGCATAAGCTGTGCTGGGCGAGCGCTAGTGAAGGGAACGCTCACGGTCTGCAATCTTTGTTCAATATCGAGATAGAAATGTTGCGGAACTGGTGTATGACCTTCAATAGGAAAAGCACTCAACCTTGGTTAGTCTGTTCTAAAAATTCTTTAGTAAGATTAAGCGATATTTAAACATATAAAAACTGTGTAGTAGACATATTTTAATTATGTACTAATATACAAAAAATGTGATATATTAATGATGTACGACATAATACGATGTTTAACCTAATTTTACTGCTGTTTTAATAGCGATATAATTAGCAAATTACGTAAATGACCAGCGCCATCATGGCACAACTTAATGTTTTACGCGAGGGAAATGTCTTTTTTAATAGTCCTCGAAGGCGCGTGAAAGTGAATATTCAGACTATAGGCTTCTAAAACTGTCCAAAAAATGTACCTAATGTTTTATAGTTAAACCAGGAAAACGCTTTAGTACACATACGAAGTTCTTTAAGCAGTAACTAAAAAAGGATCCGTGGCCCCCTGGCAACTTCTGATATGGAACCAAGGAAACGAGAGTAGTCCTGCTCAGCTCGTACTTTACTTAATTTTCTTCCTCTTCAACGCCTATACCGCTAAACCTATAGTACTAGTCTGCAGATTCATGGACGGTAGAGAGTATGACCCATCGTAAACCCTTGACTCCTCTACTGATATAGAAGCAAGCACAAAGGCATTATTAACCTTCTGATTTGTAGTGTATCATCGTGCATTCATAGTAGGCACTACGTTCTATAACTATTCGTAACCGCCATCAAAGGGCTAATAATGCTCATTTTTTCGGACCGGACTGTCACTGCAGTTTAAATGGCATTTTGGGTTTGCAGTAACAGAGCGCATAGAGCGCCTAGCCAAAAACTTCTTTTAAGGTTACAAAGCTTGAAGCTTTCGAGGGAGCCTCAGCACGGACCACTACAAAATACTATTTTACGGAATTATAATATGCTTCATGAGTCATGTGGATTTCATAAGGCACATCCATTAGTAATAAAACTACCGCTAATAAACCTTTGCGTTTTGACATCACGAGAACTTAATCGAAGAGATATATTGTGACAGTATACCTATATAAAAAGATAATATATCTATAATAAATGAGTTAAGGAATATATTTTATTGCCATTTTCGAAACAAAAGGTTAGGGTATTTATAATATTCAAAGGAGGCAAGTGAGTAGGTACAACGTTAAGCAATTTGCGAAATACTGAGCGACCCGCAAAACCTGTTACCGGTTAGCCGTCGAGATTGAAAGTTCACACTGTGGCATTTTGGTGCAAACTTGTTAGCATAAATGATATAAGTTTTTAAGAATATTTGGTTATATTAATAATTATGAAAAGAACTTGCTGTAACTCTAGAATGAGTTACATATATCGTACGTATATCCAATAGAGGACAACGTTAAAAAGTAGATTTATTCAAAACCACATTTCACAACATTTATACAAGGAAAATGAGTTTCATATTGTAAAATATTGTTAGTAGTGTTTGCAAGAGTAAGGAAAAATAACTTTTCATTTCATTATTCTATTTTAATATGTAATTAGAGAGTTCTATCTAATGTTCTGTACTTCAGTTTACTTTTACATTGCATTAAAACGTACTATATGGCGGGATTATAAATACAAGTGCCTTAATTTTTATAAAAAAAAGATAATTTTAACAGACCATATTTTAAAAAAAAAGCGCTTTCTTGCTGTTAAAAATGGTTTTTAAAATTAACAAAGCAATTGAAAATATTAAAAAAGTATTAAAAATAATGACAGCGGTACGATCAGAATGATGAATAGTTTAAAAATACGGTTTATTACGACGTTGATTACGACAAGTATACAACAAGAAATAAAGAATCAAAAGTTATTTTTGTAGTCCAAGCTATCTCGATATCTCAATAAAGATCATGCTATATGTCAAGATTGGCTTTAATTTAGTATATTTAAAAGTCAAAATTCAAGGTGAGCTAGTAACGCGACATCCGGTTCGTTTTAGAAAGACTTTGTCTCAATATTAATATACGCGCCTAAATGTAAGTTAAATATAATGTTATTTGTTCAGTCAACTTTAATAATTTTCTGTCACTGTAATGTCTTGTGATTGTTACCAGATGAAATCGATTATAGACAAATTTTAACTCTAAATAAATCTTTTTGTTACAGTTATTTCTAACGTAGTGCAAAAATATAATCAAATTGTTATTGTTATGATTATTAGTTAAATAAACATGTATATAGAACACGATTTGATATAATTTTTTCTATTACTATATACACTATATATAATATTCTATATACTATATACAATATTCAGTGGAGCATGAATTTATAATAGAGTCGATTGTCACTATCAACCTCAACCTCAACCTCAACATTTAATGTTAATGATATTAGTTATAGAAAGTTAAAAATTTAACAATGCTTAAATAATATTATATACATTATTAATAACATGAGAAAAAGAAAAAATATTCTATTTTAATAGAAAAATATTTTTAGCGTGTATAAATATTTTTGCTCGCCTCCTTAAAAACAATGTTCAGATTTATGTCCTTTAATTAATAAGTGCAGTACTAATCGAAGTAAGAGTAGATTGTATGTAGTTCTGGTCACATTGTAAAACCATAAAGAAAACCGAAGTTGCCAGAACGCATATAATAATAAACTGGTAGAATTAGTATTTCTTATTGGAGCCATTTTGTTGGCTGTCGTTTGTAACAAAAGAAGTCGAAATAATCACTAATAATCAAATATGAATAACAGAAATGAAAACTATAATGACGATATATTTGATTATATAAAAGTAAGCGAAGATGAAGATGACGCAAACGCTGTAGAAATACCTTGCGAACATGATGGAACTCTCCTTCTTTCCACGCTCGTAGCGCAGTTTCCTGGAACATGTGGACTTAAGTATCGACACAGTGAAACGAAATCTATTAGAGGTATCAGATTAAGCGATGGCAAACTACATCCTCCAAGTGAGGCCGGTTGGGGCAAAAATTTGTATATATGTGTATTTCCCAAAGAAAACAAACGGAAAATGGAAGATGTGTCATCGGAAAACTCTGCAGCAAAAACAAAACGTTTAGAAAAGAAATTAACTTGTTCTGATTTAATTTGTCTCGGCCTGCCGTGGAAATCGACAGAAGATTCTATAAAACAATATTTCGAACAGTTTGGTGAGGTTGTAATGGTTCAGCTGAAAAGAGACAAAAACGGCTCATTTAAAGGTTTCGGTTTTATACGTTTCGCTACATATGCATCGCAAATGAGAGCATTGGCTCAAAGGCATAATATTGACGGTCGCTGGGTTGATGTGCGAATTCCGAATTCGAAAGAAGGTGTAGTTCCCCAAATGCCATGTAAGGTATTTGTTGGCAGATGTACTGAAGACATGACAGCAGATCATCTCAGAGAATACTTTTCAAAGTTTGGTGAAGTAACAGATGTTTTTGTACCTCGTCCTTTTAGAGCTTTTGGATTCGTAACTTTCTTAGACCCTGAAGTTGCTCAAAGTTTATGTGGTGAAGATCATGTTATTAAAGGTGCCTCAGTGTCAGTTTCCAGTGCAGCACCAAAAATCAAAAGTAAATCTAACCAAAATTGGAAAGATGACAGTTATGGGCCAAATTGGGATGGAAATCGATCAGGCCCTTCAGGAGGCTCTAGTAATGGAGGTAATAGTAACATAGATTCTCTTAACATGCAAAATTTGGGGATCAATCCTAATGGTGGAGGGCCACCAGCTAATTTTAATTTACCAATAAGTCTTGTTGCTGCGGCCCTTAATCAAGCTGGATGGGGTGGATTTTTAGGAGGTCCTGGTAATTCTGGACCAAATAACTGGCAGGGAGGGCCTCCCCAAGGCAATTCAGGCAAAAATTGGAATGGCAACCCTAACTGGGGTCAAAATGGTCCACCATCGGCATGGAATCAAGGTGGTGGTCAAGGTTGGAATGGTAAAGGCAACTGGAACCAAGGAAATTGGTCAAGTGGACCTGGCAATTGGGGCGGTAATGGTGGGGGAGGGTCTGGTCCAGGCAGTTCCAACAGCGGGTGGAGTAACAACAATAAGACCCAGACATGAGGTGAGACTTACCTAAGGCAAGTTCCCTAGTCCAGAAGATGTGTGTTAGGAGAGGTGTAATTTAAGACTAATTAAAATATCTTAGCTGTGTATAGTGATAGCTTTATCACAGTGATATCTTACATTTATGAACTTTTTGAATGTTTAATTATTGAAACTTCTCTGTAACATAGTCTAATTGCTCTGTGTGTTATATTGCAATGTGGTATGATGAGGGACCTTAGATAAATAAAGATGTATGTAAAATGCGATGGATGTTTTAATTCTGATGAGTTTGGGTAGGAGCATCATATTTGTCATCTGGAAGTATGATAGTATAGTTGAAAGAAATACATTACTGCACAATTTATCCTTAAAGTCTGAAAGTAAGTTTTAATTTTTCCACTTTGGGATATTGGGTATGGATGTTAACTTTTGTTAGCTTGAATGAAGGCCTAATCTTTAATAGAAAAGGATGAAGAGACCCTTGTGTACAGTGTGAGTGAAGCGCAAGACAACGCTGCCACTTACCATCATCTATGAATGAAGAATGCTGTGTATAATAACCATGCAGTGGCTTCAATGTGGTGAGTGTGATTTAGTATGATCTGTCTATGGTGATGTCAATTTGAACTTACAACTAAAAATATTTTAGTGTGGATTTTATTGTTTATTTAAATGTTGAATAAAAACTAACTTGTACATATAGTCTATCCATGTTGCAGGTGCTTGTTATTATTGCAAGAGGTGAACCAAAAAATAATTAAACCTTGAATGTAATTCAGGTTTAAAGATGAAGATATGGGTAGGTATACTTTAACATATTAAAAGAATTATAATTACTATTTCAATCCACGGGAGAACATACATTGCATACAATTTATTACTTGAATGGCATATTTTTATAGTGAATTAATTAAAACATAATTTTTTACAGTCACCATTTATGCACCAAAAGACAATATAGATTTTGTTTATTAACTCCTTTAGTGCTGGGTGAAAAAGATGTGCCTATGCAAGAATAACTGGCTAAATTTCACAGTTTCACAAGGGTTTGGGAAAATGTGCATAAAAACCTAAGAGAAACAATATTTACATGATTCAAAGAGCAGTGTACTTTGGATGAAGTAAAGAATAAAACATTGATATACTCATTAAAAATTATTTAAATGGAAAGGATATAAAATTTCATGAAAACAGCATATTTGCATATACAAAAAGTCACCTTTTCATCATAATTTTGTATAAACCAATTATTATGAAGTATAACTCGAAAAGGTTCGATAATGGCCCAAAGCCACACAAATAACGCCACAGAGATGTTAGATTTCGGTACTTCCATATTCGGTCGTCTTCCACAGAGTTAAAATGTAAAACTATATTTTTCAATTCTCTCATAATTAAATAAATCATTTACATATTACAAATTCATTTGCACTACGAGGCGCGGGTCGATGTATCGGTTCTGACATTTCTCACCAGTGTAGCCGGCACTAAAAGAGTTAAATTCATTGGAAATTACCATAGCAATTATGTATACAAGCCTTTAACTTTTACTTACTTTAGTAATCTATAGCAGTATATAGAAAATCCATAACAATAAGTGCAGCTGTTTTTTAGATTTTAGGATGTCTGGACTCTAAATTATGATGTGGCTTTGAACTGGGCTTTTTACCATATGTTACATATTTTATAATTAAAAACATTTTGATTCTGGGAGTCTAGTCTTTGTCAATGAGAAAATCAATTTAAAGTGGCACTTACTAGTGCCTTTTCAATTCTATAGACTAGTGTAGTATATATCTGGAATAGCCAGTGTTTGGTATTGAACATATTAGGAGAAAAGGGTTCCATGGGGTATGTAAAAATTGTGTTTTGATATATGACTGTATTCATTTTTACACCTTAGTTACAAAAAATTCCTATTTCAGCATTAATATAAGACTCCATGAGTGACATTAAAAAAATAGTTCAATTCTTTATCAAATGCACTTAGGCTAAAGGGAAACTAATATGATAGCTTAGGAAAAACATTTTCTACACTTTTTATTATAATTTATTCATATTTAAATATTATATGTGCAATCTGGTATCTATATTAAAAAATGTATTCTTTATTTTGATCAATACTGACCAATCTTTGTTTTTTGCTTGAATTGTATCAATTGTTGGTAGAGGGAGAATTTATCTTTGCCCACATACAAATACTCAATTAATATATAGATTAATAAATTAAAAGATGAGGAAGACAAGAGGACAATAAGGCTATTACAGAAGTTGAGATCAAAATTAAATGAAAGGCGTGATGATATTCTTGCTACCAAATTAGAATCACTAACACCAAAGTCATTCACACAACATTCTCTCTGGAAGTACTACAATAGACCACCAAAATTTGAATCGACCCTGAGGATCAGGAACAATAGCTGAGCTACATTTGCTCTAAAAAACGAAAACGCCTTTGCTAATCACTTGGCCACAGTATTCACAATCAACACATCAGGTAATAACCAAAAAGAATGTGACATTGACCAAGAACTGAGCCAATCTTATCAGATGACATTTCCACTGAAGCCAGCTACTGTATCTGAGGTATGGAAAACAATTAAAAACAAAAAAGCACCTGGCTTTTTGGCCTTGTTACCAAAGAGGTCTTATCTACCCCATAAAGCTATATTGTACCTTACTATCCTCTGTAACAGCTAAGAGTATTAACATGATCTATAAGACCAGTAAAACGGTTAGCAAAATGGCAACTGAAGTGGCCTCCTGCCAATTCTGTCAAAAATCTATGAAAAAATTAAACTGCATAGGATATTGCTTATCTTGAGTCAAAACAATATAATACCTGATCTTCAATTTAGTTTTTGTTGCTATATTCAACAGTTGAACAGGTCATATAATGATGGACAGAGTTATAGAGACCCCTGAAAATAAGGAATATTGCTTTGTGACATTCCTTAATATTCTACAGCCTTTTGACAGGGTGTGGCACAAAGGACTCATGTATAAAATGAAGAAATGCCTGCCGCATAGTTTTACCTCACAGATAAAGGCTAACATGAAAACAAGATATAACAAAGAACATAACAAAGTATGGTATCGTTACTGAGTAGAAACACCAAGTTGTCTATAAACTATAAGTTATTAATATATAAAATGTAGGGCAGTATGGGATTCAGTCCCTGGGAGTGAACAGCAATTCCAATATCTCTATTATCCAATACATGCAGAATTTGATGGTTAAAAAAATATCCTATTTCCCATGGTACAAAAAAAAAGATCAGAGTTTTGGCTAAGTCCTACCAACAACAGCTTTCTTTAACCATCCAAACCAGCTAGCTGCCTAAATTCTTACATCTGCTAATTATGCCAAGTGACTGAAGAGGCATGACATCCTGAAGCTGAATTAATGTAGCTCTGTGAAAAGGGAGTGGCTTTGCTGGAAACAACCCATCCTGACGTATGCTCCAAACAAAACATGTCTTTAGTCACTATACTAATCATGTATAAACACAGAGAAAAAAACATTTTTGACAGTGGATAATTTACTGAAAACTGTTTGTGTTTTCTGTTTTTAAAGTAATGTTATCTAAACTTGCTAGACAAACCGTGTACAACCAGATTTTACTAGAAATTTTAAGATATTAAGGCACTGCTTTTGTATTGCGTATATGAGAGATTTTTATATCGGCTTTTTAATTACATGAAACTTTAGACAAGAAACATTACAAAATTTCGAACATAACAGTACTGCTTCATTAACAATGACTTAATAGCTTGTTACTTAGACCAAATTGAATATACATTAAATTTAGTCAAACAAGATTAAAAATAGAACAAGTGTATAACTAGCATCACATTATCAATGTAATTTCTTATAAATTAATATTTTCAGGTAAGGCGAAACATGGGTGAGGCTTAGTTGAGACAATGGTGGAAAACTGGTCCAAGGATCATCTTTCAACAAAAAATTTCTGTACAAAATAATCAATCCAAAATGTTTTCATTGAATAAAATTTTTATTTACATGCATAATTGTTTTACTACTGAAATAAATCACAACTAAATTCGGTTGCCACAAGTATGAAATAAAATCAATAACTATGATGGTAAAAAATGTAATTAGTAATTTCACTTGTGGCATATCACAGCAAGCATTTATAAAAATAATTATATCAAGTATTTTTTCACATTACAACAAGTGTATACTGTTAATTCTATTCTACTGACAAAACAGTAGACTAAATTTAGTATGGCAAATTTATTTTTGTTATAACATTGATATTTATGAGAACGATTGGAGACACAATTTTAAAGCTAAATAAGGGCATACTTTAAGTAGAATTATCACAAAAATATTCATGTAGCAGTTTAGGCGCATACTTACTGAGTGGTATGCAATCAAGTTACAGAAATATTTGGATACCAATTAAATGTTATACATGCTTCTCTAGAGCTAGTTACATTAAACGCGCGGTTATAATATATTGTACTGTATCTGGCTCTGATATTAAACATAGTCACCATGTAGCAGATTACAGATGTACATTTAATTTTTAAAGTAGGTACAAGTAACATTTTATTTCTGTTAGCGAAATTCAGGTAAAAGGCCTGTTCTTGTCACTTAGTGGCTTACAATGTACATATAACGTTGATAACTGTTTAATAACTATTATTATTTGAATCAATAACTTTCTTGAATGTAGAGACAACGGAATGTTAAAAGTAAATAATAAAACCAAAAGAAATAGTTCAGTACAAATATTTTGATTAATATATTGTTGATATTGTAGTTTGAAAGTTTGTGTAGTAATATTTAGATTTTTGAATTATTACTTTTATTGAAATATGTAATGAAGGTATTTTTGCTACTTTTGGCATTTAAGGCATTTAATAACAATTTATTGTGATATTTTGTGTCTATAGAGAGTGGCATGGGTACTATAACAAAGTACGATACATTTCGCTAGAAATTTATTTACTCTTCTGCCAAATATGCAACTTCTAGTTGCTTTTTAGACCTAATTTTTTTCCAGAATGACACCAAAAATATGTAGATTTAAATACAAATAAAATTATTAAGTATTGACCATAAAGCAGTTCAACACTGATAAATGAATGGAAAATAAATATAGTTCCACATTTTTATCAAAATGAATATCATACATAATTTAACATTCAGTGTCTTGAAAGGTTTGAATGTGTCAGGAGAGTACCTATATGTAGTACATTAGTATATTACATTTTAACCAATTAACAATTGATACCAATTAACATATACCTTTCATGCATGTATTTTTAACCTACTGTATTAATTAACTTTACAGAGGATAAGAGAAAACAGTTTTTTTTTCTGAATTGCTAAAGTATGCACTATTTTGTTTTCTATTTCATATGATTTATTTACAGTCTGTTCTTTTATTGATGCATGCTGTGAGATTCTTTAGCTAAAAATTGTGAATACTGTTTTATTACAAACAACATTATCTTTTAACAAAATGGTTTACATATATAAAAAGTATATAATGTATTTAATCGGCAGGAATTTGTAGTTCACAATTAATTACTTTAAAATAATAATCTGTTAAGGTATACCTACAACACTTAAATTTCAACTTAATCGTTACCAATTTTCGGAATTTTAAATTAAAACTAAACCTTGAGTTTTTTAGCGGGCCTCAATGCATAATTCAGGGACACCTGTCGTTTGGCCGCCGCCCTCCGCAACTGCCTGCGTCCATTCCACTCTGCATCCATCTTTTGTGCTAATTCAAAATCACTTTTCTCTTGTTCAATTAATTTTTCAATCCTTAGTTGTTCTCGTAGTATATTCTTAACATCACAATTCTCCAATGGACTAGACAAATTCTTTACAGCTAAATTTAATTTATTATTATTTATTACAGTTTCCGTAACTAGAGGTGGGCTATCAATCTCGCGTTTTGTATTTGGTTTTTTTGAATAGCTTCTCAAATACACTTTCCTTTCAGAAGACACCTTCCTATCCTTAATTTTCTTTTTTGGTGTAACTTCATTTTCATCTTTCGATATACTCCCCATAGATCTAGTGCGCCTTAAATATTTCTCCGTGTTTAATGTGCTTATTCCATCTACATGATTTGAATGTTTATGTCTATTTAGAACATTTTTTTTCACAGAAAATTCTTCTGGTGTTATGCTAGGACTTACTGCATTTTTTCTATTTTGGGACCTTGTTATAGTTTTCCTTGGTGTTTCCTTGAACAAAATAATTTTCTTTAAAATTTAAGCAAAATTACTTATATTAAATGTTCCTTTGGATACCATTATTTCTGTCTTTGCAATGCAAAGCTTAACATGTATGGTCTTGTGTTCCAGAGGATTCAAACAAATATGAAAAGAAAATTCAGCAACAGCTATTTTATGTGGTCATGCTTAGAGTAGTAACAATGTTTGTTTCAGAAGTAAGATGTTTTTATTTATCAACTGTATTTTAATAAAATTTTGTGACTAACCTTTTTAACACGCAAAATACTGAGTGCAATGACAAAAGCAGAGGGCAATTTTTGTCCTAAAGACAGGTTCCGTAATCTACACAAACTCTCTACATATTGGTCACGGCTAGGAGTTTTCTGCTGTGAAGGAGTTTTTTCTTGTTCTGCTCGAATACTGGGCACTCGCAATGGAAAAGTTTTATTGGAACTGAAAATGTTATATAAAAATCATTACAAATGAATGTTAATCTTGATTTATTTTTTTATTATCTGTAAGTTACGGCTCACAGTGCATACATACATACAAATATAGTTATACAGAGACCATTTTAACCTGCCTAACTGAAAGAGATTGTGCCTTGTTCATAATATAAAAAAAACGCCAAACAATTTTTATATTGCGAAATGTTAAAAAATATGGTGTAAAATTATTTTTGATGGCAAAATACAGGTACATTTATAAATATAGTGACATGATGATTTACTTTAAGTATAAATTTCTCCAATAGATATTAAATAAAGACCACAAATACAATTTTCTTCAGTATATCATAGGCACAGGTACTAAGGCTATGAAAATACCAGAAAAGACCACTGACTTTTTTCTCCATGACAAAATTTAAATCTAATTTGAAAGAGGTTTGATGAATTGTACTCTCAAAGGGGTTGCGCAAATTAACAATGTTAAGTGTATTAAAGTAAACATTTAAATGAAACATATGTAATGTAAATGACATACATTGTATGATATGCTATTATATATTCAGTTATAAAATATTTAGAGTTAAAATATGAACAAAAATGTGTGTAACTAAAACATGAAGCTGCAAACCTGGTGGGTGTTGAACCATCAATAGGTTTAAAATAACACAATTCTTGTTGCATGGAATCAACACTGCCAGTTTCTAAATTCCTATTTTCAACAGTACTATTTTTATGTTGTAATATTCCAGTATATGGCAAAGGAAGAGATACCAATAATGATTGCATCATACTTTTTGATTTTGCTGTACTTTTATCTGGTGGAATGTCAAATTCCTTATTATTACTGGGGCCTTCAACTGGTATGGTCTGAAAGAAAATATAATAGCCGTCATTACGTAAAGTACAAAATTAGTAATAAAAATATTAATAGTATAGCTTTAATTGAAATACCTTAGTAGCACTATCACCATTTTCTTTATTCCAAACCCCAATACCATTTTTGGCTTTATTATCTAAGAAATATTTTAGCAACTTTCCATAGTTAGGAAGAATTTCTGGAGAGTGTCTATTGCTTGATTTAATTGATGAATTTCTTGTACTAGTTCCTTCATGACTTGTTTTATCATTGGCTAATAGTGGACTTCTGTAATTTCCAACAAAAAAATTAATGTTATGAGAAAAATGTATGATATCCTTTATTTATATTTGCAAATTACAGAGACATAGCCAAATCTATTTATCATAAATAATTTAAGTTATGTAGCTTGCCAACAGTAACATGGTCAGAAATAAATTATCAAATGTGGACAATGTAATGCTATATAGTATATAATATTATATGACTTTACATAAAATATTAGACAAAAATTGATCCCCATCAGAAAACAGTAAACTTCATTTATAGCTACTGTGAACACACTCACTCCTTAACTGGTGTTTGTAACTTGGTCAAATAGGCATCAATTCTTCTTGCCTTAAGCCTCGGTTTTATGTGAGTTGACTTTGTTTTATCTTTGGAGCATTTATTAGTAATACGGTCAGGTTCTGGAACTTTAATATTGGATTCTTGAATTTCTTTTGCTAAAATTTCATCTTGTTGTACATATTCTAAATACTTTTTGTGTGCTTCCTCTTCTTCGGTCTGCAGTTTCCTATATGAAATGTAAAAAAGTAATGTGAAGTATATATTTGTTAACCATTGAAAAAATTACATAAATCCTATTTTATTCACTATTGTACATTAACACAGGAAATGGAAAGAAATCAGCTAAAAAATCGAAACAACTAATACAAAGGTAGTCTAATCACAAATGATGATATATTCCAGACCACCATTACATTAACCTCATTAATAAAAAAAAAATAAAGTGGGTGGTCATAGTGATAAAGGAGGTTGGAAATTAATGTACATAAATATTACAAATTACCTATTACCTTAGCTATTTGCTAGTCTAATAGTAGCATTAGGTGCTAATACAAAGTAATGTGCAATAATGATATCATACCAGGGGGTATAACATTTGATGTTTAGTAAAATATATTAGTAAATTACATAAGTATAATGTGAATGTAATAGTTTGTTTATTGTGTCTATTAATGTTTAAAGGAAAACATATTTACATTAAATTATTTCTCAAATAATATTTAATAATATAATAACATCCCACCTCCTACTTATGGTACAAGAGACACAAGCTTCTGGGCTGGCAACTTTAGTATGGTAGAAATTTATACATGCTTTTTAGATGATGTTTTATATATTCTTCAAAATAATATCAATTGATATCTACTTAATATTGAAAATGTATTGGAAATTACAACTTACTTTATTAGTAGCTCTGTTTCAGCTAAATGTTTCTGCTCAAGCCTCAGGCGTTCAGATCTTAATCTTTTAAGTTCTGCTTCATATTCTAATTTAATTTCACCAGGGGCACTTAAGCGAGGTATTGGTGTTTCTGTAAATAATTAAAAAAATATGTTTACCCAATTGAATTATAAACAAATAATCCAGACGTGAAATAGTTATAGATATTGTTATTGTATACATTGTGAATATTTTAAAATTTCTCCTTACCTTCTGGTAAATCTAAGTCTTCTCCTTTTATTTTTAATTCAATTTCGTTCGAAAATTTATTTTGAATATAATCCCAAAGCTGTAAATTTACTAAGTTCTTTTGTTTTGTAGCTGATCTTAGCCAAGATCCGATGCGTAAACGGCATAGAGGACAACACAAAGAATTATTTTCTATGCTACCATTGAAACAACGTTGACAAAAGTCATGATAACATGGCAATGTAACAGGTTCTATAAGTATGGAATGGCAAATGGAACAAACAATATCATTCAGTTCTAATTTTTCTAATTTCTCCAATTTATTTTCAATTTTAGACAGCCGCTTCTTTGACTTGGCCGCCATTTTTGACATTGTTTTTCCATTTAGTCCCTATATGAATAGGCATAGACTTTGCAATTTATGCCTAATTTTATAATAAAGATATTATATAATTTGTATTGTTTTAAAAGAGTACCTTCAATCTAGTGTTAATTTGCTTTAAAGATATACTAGAATATTCTTTTTAAATTTATCTATGCTTCTTTGTACAACAGGTTAAAAATACTTTAAAATAAACTTTAAGAAACGTGATATTTTTCACTTTACATAAAGTACTTAAAAGGTCAATAATAGTTAAAATATAATTTAAACAAAGTGCTTATAATATCACCAACGATTGTCTTAGACGCGAATTCTGTGGGAATTAAATTATTTCTCAATAAATTATCGGATTTGGGAATACTTTATTATAAACGAATATAGTAAATATTGGTTGGGGCTTCATTTAGCTATGATTTTAATAAATACAAATAAATTTTGTTGCAAATGAAATTTATATTTCACAAACACCATTAGACAGATCTTACAATAAATCGATTGTTTCGTTGTCCATTTAATAGGATTCTTATATTGGTAATCCTGAAAATAACTTCAAATTATTTTGAGTTGCCAACATTTTAGTCTCAGAAGCCATGTTGATATTTTCTTTCTTTTTTCGTCATGTACCGACTCACATGTATTTGAGAACGAAAAACGATAACGAGTGGAATTGCAAGAAATAAAATATGGTGGTTGCAGGAAGTTTTTAGATGGTGGTGTTCTTTTGTTCCAATAAATTGTGTTGATTTCTAATGTTGAGTGTACTTTACTGAATACAAGACAAATCGTCTTACGGAAATGTCTTCTATGCATTTTGTGGTTCATCCTTTGCCTGGAACAGAGGATCAGTTAATAGACAGGTACGCCTAATATTTCCAACATTTATCTATGTTTAATAAAATGGCTTTAAAAATTAACCATTATATCCATAATCGATGAGTAACACAAAGATTGATCACTGATTTTAACAATTTTACCTATCTCCACGTTTCTAGAACAAAATTATACTTTTCTAGAAATATCTTATTTCGCTTGTAATATAGACTTATTCTTTAAACATTTTAAAGATATATATGTATATACATTACTTTATTGGGATCTCTAATGGCGTAATCTGTATTGACTTGACACGATGTCGCGATCAATTTGCGAACCCCAATTACAGAACTAGAAATCTATATTAGTTTGATATTCTTATCAAATTGTAACATCCTTACTTCTTGATCATTGTTAATGTAGGCTTTCAAACATATGTTACCTAAACTATTAATGTTAGTTTATATAATATTTTGTGATCATAGCTTTTGTATTTTATTTCACAAAATATTTACTATAAGTAATTTTTCACCTGATATATTATACATTTTTCTGGTTTGGTTTGAAATTTACTAAAAGATTTTATATGTAAATATTTATGTTCAGGGAAATGAAACATTTATAGAAAAAAAATCTATAAAGAATCACTGCTTCTTAATAAAATAATTTGTGAGACTTTTATATGTATAGTAACCATTTTAAGACAGGTAAAATATTGTATTTAACATAATTTTAGGTCTTAAATAAATAAATCTTGATCCATTACAGTTATTCAAAATATTTTATAACATATTCTGGTCTTTTTAGTGTAACATTACTTTATGGCCTCTCATTCCAGTTAAGTTGTCGTAAACATGGCCAAGGCTCCTAGGGAACCTCAAGCTTAGTTTGCTGAGCTTAGTAAAAAGGTTTAGGCTAATTGGCTTCACTCTGCAATACAAAACCCAGTAAAGTTATAAATACTAACAGGAAGTCTATATTTTTATATGTTTAAAGTGTAATTACTGTGTGCTTGATTGTAATGTTGATAAATATTTTTAGGCAATGTAATTACTTAACATGTTTCTGCTTTATTATTTTAGGAAGGTACTTTAATGTATGGGTTCGGTGAATGGCCTGCATATTGCACCACATATGATTTGTGCTTTGTGGTTCAATATTTATTTATAGTATTAGAGGTATAAAGTGGTAAAAAAAATCTCTATAAAGCTATATTGTATAAAAAAAAATTTCCATATTATAATTTTACTGCTGATTCTATATTTAGCAATGTATCAATCAGTATCGCCAATAATATCAAGTGTAAATTGAACTGTGTTATAATTACATAGGGAAGTTGGTATGGAAAATAAAATAATCAATATTATTTTTGGTTTTGTATGAATCTCATATTGAATGTTACAGTAACAAATTAAAAAAAACATTTTTTTTTCAAATTATTTGTGACATTTATTGTCTAATGTTCAATTTGATCTCACCTTTTAATCATAAGTCAGAGGCATATATGGTGTATGAGATCTATAATAACTGTTTCCCAGGATTGCAAAAGTGTCTTTCTTTTTTTAGTTTACATAAAATTTCTGTGTGAGATGTTGTAAAAAGCTTTATGTTGTATTTCATAACATAAAAAGACAGTGTATATTATAATAATGTAGTAAGATAGGTATAGTTAATTAAGGACTTTTTAAAAGAAAAAAAAACATTGCCTTATTTCAAATTATGTTTTATTATTACTTTTTTAATTTTATTGGCTTCTATTATTCCATGGAGGTTTGGAATATATCAACAGTCACACTGTTGCTGTGCTTGGTGTACATTATTTTGTTGAATATCAAATAAATTTATTTTTGATTGTCCTTCTCATTAATCATCTACTTATTAAAAAAATGTGAATTTCTTGGTTATTCAATATAAAATTTCCTATATGTCATGATGGTTTCCCATAAATTGAATATTTTTTATTTTTTTTCTTTTATTGCTTATTTTTTTCATGTTACTCTCAACAATTGAAGAAGTGCCCAATGAGTCAATTTTGTTGTATATATATAAGTAATTCATAATTTATTTATAAATTTCAACTAATTGATTTAAACGGTAATTTTGAAAACAATTGTTTTTTGTACTAATAGCACAGAGTGATTATTATTGTCTCCAGAACACAAAAGTGGGGGAAGAAGAAATTATAGTCTGTTAAAAATCTTATTATAAAATTTAAGTATTCTTGATAAGCACCTGGTAAATGACCCAAGTAGTGAGACTTTCAATTGTCAGAGATGTATTTGAAACTAAAGTAATTTGATTAATCCTAATAATATTGCAAATAAAACTTAAGTCAGAGTTCGAGAAAACTGATAATAATAATGAATTTATATTAACACAGTTTATATTTTGGGTAGAGTTATGATTCAATGAAATGCACAATTTTTTTAAAGAAGAGAATTTACTCTAAAACAATCCACTATAGATGGTTAGTTTTGGTTTATTTCTATTTTTGGTTATGGTGTTAAAAGATTATGCATTTCCTGTAATTCAGTCATTTTCTTTGTTTATGTATAAATATAAAATACATTAAACAAAACAATCTTCAATTTCTGGACAAGATATCTTTTTATTCTTTGATAACCTTTTGTCAAACAATTTGATTATATCTGTCAATAATCTCCTACATAACCATTTGACTACAGACCCAGACCATTTTACAAACAGATTAACAGTCAAAAAAACTATTTCATTTGAGGCTATGACTAGGAATGTAAAATTACTATTTATAATGTGAATAAGTTCTTATTCACATTACATTTTTTATTACATATTACATATTTATTTTACATATTATTCATACTACAAAGATTATGAAAAATGTTATTGCAGTGATTTTTACTGTATTATAGCCAAAGTACTTGTATTGTGACATATACATAAATAATGATTGTAAAAATAGTGGCAACACCATTCAGTCTTTGAATAATATTGCATATTTAAATGAAAATGGTTTAACAACAATAGTATAACAGGGACATTGAGTATAGGTTTAAAAGCTTAAGAGGGTCAAATGTAAAGCTTATTTGTAAGTACTACCCTAACTTAAAAAATCAATGGTTTCAGAAATAATAAATGAAAATTCTACACATAAGAATTCATTGTTGTTTACTATTTGTCTCTGTAGACTTTAAACTGCCTGAAGTTGTTAGCCTACCAAATTCTAATAGAGATAATAGTGATCATTTTATACAGGTGATTGGAAATAGGTATAAAAGCTGCCGAATAAGCTATGCATTAAGGCTTTTTTTTATGTGTACGCTTAATCATTATCATCATATCAACTGATAGACAGTGCAGCATTAGGTGGTCCAACAACATAGTCAAGGTTTTTGAATGTTGTCAGCTCAATGGAACATCATGGCGATCTTTGGGAGATCCCTATACAAATGGGTTTCAACACTCGTACGCTTTTTTAAATTGTTAACATTTTATTATTATCAATATTAACATTGTCAATAACATGCCTTGGAGTAGGATAAAATATTCCATGTTTTAAGAAATTTATAACAATAAATGAAACTATATTACTAATATTTAAGTTATGTTGATGATTCATTAATTTTAATGAGATATCTCATCACTTTTATTTCTTGAAAATCAAGCTTTTATAATTAGACCATCAATCTGCATCAGAGTTTTGTTATTGTAATGGTTAAGGACTATTAATTGTCTAAAGGACTATTAATGGTGAACGGGAATGTTTGTGAAAAATGAGAAATACCCTTATTGTGAGGTAAAATTTAAGACCTCAAAAAAGGCAAAGAAAATTATTGTGTGGAAACTCACCATACTATTCTGTTCAGAATAATGCACTTATAAATAAAATACTACACTATCATTACTTTTATTCCTTCTTTTTCTAATACAATATTAAATGTGTGGTTATATTTACAGTTTTAGTTATTTTTATTATTATTATCAAAAGACATCTATCAATCAGCACTGAGTTTCTTGATGAAATATCTTTGTTAGTAAGGGGCCTGTGTCAATAAAAAGATTTAAAAGGCAAAACAAATAACCTGTTTAATTACTTAGTTAATTTCCAAGAAAAGGTTTTTCATCTATTACTTAAGTAGTTTTAATACTTTATTAGTATAACAACTTTGTAGCCAGTATAATCTATTCCATTATAATCAATTTATTCCAGTTGTTAGAATTGTGTTATACTCTATTACAGGTTAAAAGAAGTTTCTGAACGATGGAATAGATATGGGACAGGGGCTGGGTCGTCAGCACTTAGCACACTCAGAGGTGTGCGGGCTGTGACTGCAGGCCCCGCTCATATTGCTTGTTTACTTGACGACGGGACAGTATGTCGCGCTGCTTTCTCCATCATTCCCGATAGACTTGATCTAAGTAAGGCCGACGCCAGCAAGAATGGGGGAAATGGAGGAGGAGGCAGTGGTGGAGGAGGAACAAGTGGAGGAAAACAGGGAGGTAGCAGTAGCGGCTGTGGCTCTAGGCAACAGCCGCGCACTAGAGCTCGTATAATGAGAAACTCGATTCGTGCTGCACCTAGCTCACAAGGTATATTTTTTATCGACCACTTTTATAAAAAAACGCTGTTCTTTTCGTTTCCATCCACAAAATGTCTATAACTATATGATTTTTTTTAGGATCAACCAGTCGAGCTACTGGCGTTATAATTGGTGCATCAAGTTCTGGGCGAGTGGTGTCCGTTCCAGCACCTTTCGTTCCTGAAGATTTGGTAACACAAGCTCAAGTTGTACTTCAAGGCAAAAGTCGCAGTCTCATTATAAGAGAGTTGCAGGCATGTTTGAATCTTTTACTATTTATACACTCTATAAAAAAGATAGAACAATATCATTTTGGTCAAATGTAGTTAACTATTTGTTTTTTAAATGACTAATAATAATTGAAATATGTAATTTCATTCATGTCAATTATAAAAGTATTCATTTAACTGCTAGTTTTTAACCTCAGAAAACATGGGCATACACATAAATGTAGTAATAATACACAGCGAACGAATTTGGACGTGAATCTGGCGGTAAACAACTTGCTGTCTCGCGATGACGAAGAAGGCGAAGAACCGGAGGGCGGAGAAGGCGGCGACGGCTATGTGCCCGAGGATCTTATTTCTCTTCTGGACAGCGGTTTTCACGCCACTCAGCAGGACCAATCTGTCATCATCGATGCCGACGCGATGTTCTCCGAGGACATCTTCGGGTACGCGGCTATCAGAAGGTACAACTGTTATGCTACGCTCCTCGGCCTCTTTTCCTCCGCCCTTAGATGTAGCCCTCAACTCCAATCTCTAGCACGCCGACAAGCTTACGCAGTTTCTCGTTTTTTTTTTGTTTTTTTTTTTTTTCATTTTGTGATTGGGTGTTGTTTTTGTTTAGTAGTTTTTGTTAGTTTATATGTCCAGCTGTAACCAGCACCTTAGATGACATTTTTCTGGAAATTTAACTAGTCAACTGTTACACTTATACTGAAATTAAACTTAGGAACGGATAAAGTGTGCTTGATATCTGGACATATAAAAAAAATATCAGCCATAGGCCGTTACTATAAAATGATCAATCATTCAGTCGTAATGGAGGCGGCGGCAGTGGGAGTGGTGGTCGCGCTGGAGCCAGCCGTGAGAGCAGCAGTTCGGCTCAAGAACGACCTTCGGAATTCAGTAGGTGGCGCGAACGGCAGTACTTCGGGCCGCGTAGATGGCTTGAATCAGCACTTCGAGACACATCATGGGATAAGGACGGCGGTAATAATTGTAATTTATTTTTTTCTTGTAATTTATTTCTTAACATCCAAATCTGTACTTATGATTCCATTAAATATCTATATTTATGTCTAAGAAATTTCTTTATGTTATTTACACACGTTTCATATAATACTAACTTGTATTTATTTACGTTTATCTAACGGATATTAGGTAAGCAACTTATATTACAGTGGTAAAGGAAGATCATGTCAGAACAGGCATATCTTAGGATTACAAACCTGATAGATATGTGGCATTCTCCCATGTACATCGGGCCTTCTAGAGAGGGTTTCTTTGAGTGAAGGTTACGTCGCAGCAATAGGAATATTTAACTGATGGGTTTTTTGACACTCAAACTGTATAAAATGCATATACCTTGGCTGTAAAGTATCATCTAGGTCATTTGAAATATCTCATCTGGTCTAGTGCCATGTCCTATGCTTGATATCTTGAATGAGACGTAAGATGTGATCATCTTTTTTCTTATTAGCTAAATAATTTGACTGCTTAGGTCATTAAGTTGCATTGTGTATAACAATTATATTTTTATGTGGACTTATGATCCAGTACATATTAATATGAATAATCAGAATTTTGTAAACATATTTCTTTCTATTTTATAGTTGAGAATAAGAAAAAAGATTCAGCAATGGCAGCGTCGCCGCTGTGGGTGTCGGAAGAGTTGGAATACTGGGACAGTAACATCCGTTTCACTCACATTGCTGCTACATACAGCGAACTTATTGCTATATCCACTAATGGTCAATTGCATCAGTGGCGTTGGGCTGACTCCCATCCATACCAGCGTAATGACGTAAGTTTTTTTTGAATTGGTGGCGTCTTATATATTACCTACAAAAAAGAAAAAACTTATTATTGTAAATACATTTTGTAAGAGATTTAAAATTTCATCATTTTAAAGATCTTAACTATTGTAAGTTAATATGCTTAATGTTTATGTTGCAGTGTTCTAGTTCTAACAGTTTGTATCATCCCCGTGGACATTGGCTTGGAATGATGTCTGGCGAGCGTATCATTAATATTAGTGCTGCAGGAATTCGTGTTTCCGTCTTGACTGACCATGGCAGAATTGCAACCTTCTTAGATGAATCTATTGGTAAATCACTATTGTATAATTCACGTGTAGCTTTTACGAACAATTTAACTGTTGGTTTATAGTCCTTTTTAGTCATAACCATGTGTTTATAACTTTGGATACACCTCTGAGGAAATTACGAATTAGATTCACTTTACAAAATTTTATATTATACATACAAAAATCTTAATCCATGGTTTTTGATATCTTATATATTATAAACTGTAAAACTGACAATCTTCAGAATATAAATGTACTAGCATAGATAATAATGCAATAACGAAATAGTAAATGAAGATTTTTTTTTAAATGCTGTACTGTATCAGGCAACTCCACACAATGCATATAATTATTTTGTATTTACAGCACATGCACCGGGAGCTCCTCGTTTAGAGCATCCTTTACAGACATTCTCAGAGTTTGGTAATGACAAAGCTATATCATTACACGCCTGCTCATTGTATACTGTAGCCAGGTTGGAATCAGGAGCACTGTACTGGTGGTATGTATTGAATGTTTAATTATTTATTAGGTATCATAATATTTCTGTAACACTTGAATGTAGTAAGAATATTCTTTTTGCCGAGTAAAGATCAGCTAAGAATGGATTTTATGAAATTTTATCAGCCTTAAGTTGAGGGGACATTCATTAAAAAATGCATATTATCAAAGTATAACTCATAGGTATGATGAAACTTAATACAATTTTTTTTTTCATATTTAACATTTACAAAAAGCAGTGCCTACCACACAAATGATGGACAACCAGTAATGAATAAAATATTGTTGATTTATTGCACTGAAGTTTACATGAAGAATTTTGATAGAAAATAACATAATCACTATATGTTGGAGTTTATTATATTGTAATTTGATAACAAATTCCTCAGGGGTGTCCTACCTTTGGGTCAGCGTGCCAGGTTGTGGGAGAAGCATCGCGCTCGATCCCGTAAGCAACAGCGCGGACATTCGTCGACTGCTCCACAAGACTTGCAAGCAGGCCAAAACGTCACAATGAAGAACGCTCCTATGTACCAGCCTGGTGCCATTGGTTTGTACCTACTATTAAAAAAAAAAAACCAGTGAATTCATCCATTGTCTTATGTTATATTAAAAAAATCTTAGCTTTTTATAACAGAAAATGTAATCAATATAATAAAATAATTTAATAAAAATAAAAGTTAGGCACTCTTTGTTATTGTCTAATTCTTTGTGATAAATTTTTATTTCTTTTATTGATTAAGAACTACTTACTAAGAAATTTAGGCAGATATTATTGGTTAGTTTTGTTTTTAGTTGCGAAACAGTAATGTGAAAACAAAAAACTAATCATTTGACTGTCTGACAGGATTCAACATGTCTTCGGGCGTACCAAAAGTAGGCGTTTTACAAAATGCTGCCTGGAATTTATCTGACATGTGTCGCTTCAAACTGCTGCCGCCGCCTCAGTTGGATCGGTCTATCTCTGATAAAGACAAGAGAGATATCCAGGTATACATTAATTAAATCATAACTGATGTTATAAGATAACACTGATTAAGATGCAGACGATTCCGTTAAGCATTAATACGCCAGGCATGAGTATAACAACTTACAATCTCAAGACTTAGATGAATACAAGTATGTATGGTGTTAGTATAGTACCATTAATTTTACGTTTGGATCACCTTATTGTTATGGACAGTATATCACTTACATAGAAAATTTTCAATGTCTGGTAGACAGACAAAATGTAAAGAAAATTAAAATATTGGAGGTTATGCAACATATTTATGATAAATATGAAAGATTTATGTTCGAAATTTACCATCTCATATTGCTTATAATTGTAAAACTTAAAGACCTATATCTATATAGCATATACATATAATAACAAATATTTATTTCTAATAAAAAGTATTTTGGAAAATAGTAATAGGTACAATGAAGCTTATTCACTTGCTATAAATAAATCATTGTTAAGCATAGATACATATTTATTTTAAAATGCTCAATGATATCCTAACTTTTGCTAAATATAAATAAGTAAGTAAAACGTCGAAATATCTAACGAGTTAATGTGGCTGATTGTGGATGATCTGGCAATAACAAAATACAATATGTTTATTTGTTAGAATCAATCTCCTCTTACCGTGTCATCGGTAAAAGCATCTTCGTCGGGAGGTAACAAAGATGGCAGTAAAGATAGCAACAAGGATATGGCGGATCGTTTGGATATGCCACCTCCGCCCAGTCCTGCCTCATCTACTTGTAGTGATACCAGCACTTCCCACAGTAAGTGCAATTTTTTTATGATTTTTTTGTCGTAAATTGAAACCAATAAAAATAGCACTTGACACCTATTAAAGTTAAATGATGAATCATGAGTTTTAAAAAAAATATGCACTTGGAGTTACAGTGCATATGCAACTTACATACGTAATATACTTACGTATTAATGCCTTTGCAGCAAAAGTTGCTCTTTTGCGCCAACAAAAAGCATTTTTGTTGCTCATATGCGTATGCAGTTAGGTTATGGAATCCTTGTTGAATTTGGATGCAATTTTTTAAGTTCGGTTAGTCGAAAAAATTTAAAGTGTACATTAGTGGCATTTAAAAACTTGTAGCTGCGTGGCGTTAACACGTAAGTACCTAAATGTGTTTACAAATTGCAGGTGTCCATTTCAAAAATCTGTTTGACTTTCCCAGGAACAAAGAATACTAGAGACCATGTACATAATATTAACATAATTTGTGCACATAGTTGATATATTTCATCTTTTAAAGTGAAAAAGATAATTTATTATAAAATGTTACAGAACGCGCTAAACGTGTAACCGTTCGCGGGGAAGAGGGTTCATCAAATGATGGTTCCAAACGTGACGAAGAAGAGTGGCCACTTAAAGAAGTAGTTTTTCTCGAGGATGTTAAAAGCGTGCCTCTGGGTCGTGTGCTGAAGGTTGATGGAGCCTATGCTGCTGTACGTTTTCCGACTGTGGGCAAAGATGGCAAAGAGATAACACCTACTACTCCTGATGACTGGACGACTTTGCTCCAAGATTGTCGTTTAGTACGGAAAGATGATTTAGTTGCCGTAAAGTGGGGTGCGGGTAGCGGCTCCGGTTCTCGCGGACCGGATTGCCTGCAACGCTCCCCAAGAAAAGTTGCATTGCCACCAGAGTTGCAAGTTATAACTATAGCTGTAAGTTTATTCTTATTTTTCGATAATTAATATACTTTTACCTGTTGTGAGTTATTATGTTGTTGTAATAAACATAGTGTTTATTGATAATTTAAACCGCAACCATTAACAGTTAAATAACAAAATTAAAAATTTTTGTGTTATTAAAACTAAATTATCTTTTTAGGTGGATAGCCGTGGTGTTCACGCTGTCGTCCGACGTCCTGGAGGCGCGCTAGCTTACGCAGTGTATGCTGTAGGTGCTACTCGTGCACTAACCGATAGCACTTTCCCTACGGACCACACTGCATTGCTTGGACATTCTAATGGACATGGCATACAACTGGCCACTGCAGCCGAGGTATTTTTTTATTGTTTTACGTATTAATAGTCAGATTAGCTTGTAACTAATTTGTAATAATTATTTTTTTATTTTAGTAAAATTAAACCAGTTTCTTGTGTTGGAATTGATTACATTTTGAAAAAAGTTAACTTGAATTTTTTCGAAATGAGAAAAGGTAGAGAGGTACTACTTTCGAAGTTTTTTGTGATTTAACACGATTGTATTGATTCTTACATGAATAGTATCAATTGAATTGAATAGTTCAAGAGATGGGATTGTTTATAGCTGTATAATATCTTTTAATGATCATCAGTTTTTGTTTAAGAATTATGCTGAAATATCTTATTTATTGTCCATTGTCTCCTCGTTAGTGTAGACCAGTGTTTCCCAACGTGGGGCCCAAGCCCACAGGGGGGGGGGGGGCAATTTGATTGTTAAATGGGTCAATTCGAAAATGGATTTTAATCCTTTTGCTTTAATATAGAAATTATATATGTTACACAGGGGGGCGTAAGAATTTTAAAAAGGGTTAAGAGGAGGGGCATGGCACAAAAAAGGTTAGGAAACACTGGTGTAGACCATGTCCATCTTGAAACTCCTTGTTGGAGAAAAAGCTTGCTGGTGTCTCTTACTTTCTTTTATATGAATATACTGCCATGTCCGAGAGTATTAGGTGCCCTAATGAAACATGTTCACCCCAAAACTTATTGTAAAAATTCCTAAATAAAATAGAAAAACAATGCTTTTGAAAAATTATTACGATATGTTTAGACAGTCTTATTTTGACTCCTTGTGGTTGGTTACAAGAAGCTCTTGAGAGTTATTTGTGAAGCAGTGACAGTTTGTGATACGAAATGAAAAAACAACAAGAAGTTAGTATAAAGAAACCGTGATAAAAATCTAGATGCTAAATGAACATGGAATCTGTCAAGTAGAGATTACCAGATTAGTAATAGCTTCAAAAAGTGTTGTGCAATCAACCATGTATGTAACTTGTTGCAACAGGGCAGCGAGGCGGTGGTGATGATGGCAGACGGGAATGGCGCTCTGTATCCGATTGCGCGCGATTGCGTGGGTATGGTGCGCGAGCCGCCACCGCTTAACTTACCGCCTGCACGCGCCCTCGCCGCGCATGCGTTACCGTTGCATCCACACGGCTCGGCGCATTCACACCATGCCACGCTCAAGTCGCAAGTACGTATATGTTATTAACCCTTATACTTCGAGCTTCGCCTGTAGACGAAATCCACGCCATCTGCGTCTGCGAACGTCGCCTATAAACGACGTCAGTGATAGAACTTGACCATGAGCTCCGCGATGTATTAATTTTTAACCATTGAGTATACGATCATCGTTCGGCGCCTTCAATTCGTCGGAGCACACTAACGTAGCGAAGGGGTTACTTACTACAAAATCAATTATTATAATTTTTCGAACACCTTATATATGCAGTGTACTTGTTAATAAAAAAATTCTACAACATGCTTATGAATTTCCTTTTCTTAGTTTCAAAATCTAAAATTAAAAGTATATTATTAAATATTATCATCTATTCTGGTATTCAAGAGTTTTCAATAGTACAAAATGTGTGGAATTTGGTTGACTCATTTATTTATATGGTTCATATTGTAATGTTTACATCAAACATTGATAAATTTTATTTTAAAAGAGCTACAGTTCAGTTTCTGATCAGCTCTTTCCAGCAGATCAGAATTCCGTGCTGATTAGTAGCTCAATAAATAACAAAGTATATTAAGATTATAATTGAATCTAAAAATAATCGATTATTTGAAAGTAATGTAAATGGCAATTTAATAAAAATATTTTGAATTTATGAACAATCAATCTAAAATGATTAAAGGTTAGTGGAGTGATATCCAAATTTATTTTGTATTCAGCCAGGGATATTTATTACAAACTTGCTGTAATTTAGAAAAACTATTTATAAATATATTTGATTGAATTAAGAATATATATAAATGAGTTGCGAAAAAATGAATAATAGGGCTTTCTTATTTTTATTGATTTCAATAAATAACTATTACAATTGTTTGTAGGTTGCACTTATAATAATAGTACCGGAGCCTCAACTTATGATGCCACGTGTGTTGCGGTGTGATCTTGATGGTGTGCGACAACTGTTGCATTTACTTGAAGCTGATAATAATAGTGAGTATGGTAGTTTTTATTAATAATCATATATTTATACTTTGAAAAAAGATATATATATATATATGTACATATATATTTATATATATATATATTATATTGTATATTATATTATTTTTAAAATGTTGAATTTTATTTGTTTTATTTTTCCGACAGAACAACAGATACTTTCTATACTACAAGAACGCTGTGATGGAAATAGGAACATACTACATGCTTGTGTGCATATGTGTGCACCAACTTCAAATAAGGAACCAGATATAGGTAAATTTTCTTAAGCAAGACCTCTTATTATGATATGGTTTTGGTACATTCATATGTCACCTTATTAATTATTTTATTTAAATTAACACAAGTTATTCGATATTTTACAAAATAATATATTTTTTAAAGATAACTTAAGTAGTTAGACAAAATTGTATGCCAAGAAATAGATAATTATTGTTTCCACCACCTTAAATGCTTTATTACCTAACTTGCTTATGTAAATTGTTAACCCATTTGCATCAGATGGAAATATGAAGAGTGTGTTATGATTATATTTAAAATGTGGGTTGGATATAATCTTTTTATGTTTTAGGTCACAAGTAAATTTAGTAACCAACAAAGTGAAGCAAAATAACAAATTCTTATTGTATTATCATTAGTATATAGTTTTAGTTAGGTTATTTACACGTTCAATTGTTTTAAGATACCTAATTCTAGTACTGCATAGAATATACTGAAGTAAAAGAAACCAATAATGTTTTAAGTAAATCATAACTGCAATAAGCAAATCGTTTTAAGATAATGGATGAATTAACATATTTATATATTCAAATTCAAAAATTATTTGTGTATTGTCGCTCACTGAGGAGAACTAATAAGGAACTCAGTAGGGTTTGTCATTTTTTAATCATTGTATTAAAAATTTCAAACTTTAAACAGAGAAATTCATTTCCAAACATCTTTGTCGTGTATATATGTATGTATGTATGTACATATAGAATTTTGAAAGCAGATTGGTATGAATCTTGACCAGTTATTTTCACAAGCATCTCTTGTGGCCAGATAAAATATTAAGATAACTTATGGCAACCATTTAACCACTGTTCAATCATACGGATTACAACATCTTAGAACATGCATGAAGGCTTTTTTAACATCTTTATTTTTGATATAGTAGAAAATTCTTCAATGCCGAATATACCCAGTGGTACTAGTGGTAGTGGAGCCAATGCTGAAGAAGCTGTACCAGCTATTTCTTGGCCCCCAGAAACTTTTGAGGCTTCCGGTGATGAAGATAGTCTAATGGGACTTACAAATAATAGGTAAGTTTGTATGTAAAGTTGTTACATAAGTAAAATTCCTTCTTGTATTAGGTTTTTGTATCTATATTTGAACTTGTCGTTAACAAAATAGATCAACTAGGGCTGTCCAATGTATGTACATGAGTCATTTATTTTTGCAATAAAATGTCTACAGCTAAAAAAATATTCATTTTAATTCTCTGATGTTATACTACAGGTTAATTGCACTCTGGGTCATGCAGTTTCAATAATGTAGATTTGTTTAAACGTCGCTTTTTTGCAGCAAAATATCCGGTGGCGGAGCAAACGGAGCTGGCGCCGTGAGCGCTGATCCAGCTGAGCGGCGCGGTAACGCTTTGGCTGCGTTGCGTTCGTTGTGTGAAAGCTCTGTTCTACAACCCTATCTTATGCAGCTACTGGTCGCTAAGTAAGTAGGTGTTTCCTAGTGAAGTGCATCCTGCATTAACTATATTAAACTTAAATTTAAATTGTGTAGAGATGGAATGGGTCAAACTCCGCTAATGGCTGCTGTGGCGGAACGAGCCTATCGTGCTGCTCTCGTGCTTTTGGATGCTATTCGATCTTGTACGGACGCTGATGAGAACCAACGGTCAGCTGCCATTTTCCCACCAAATGCACATCCTGATCATTCCCCACTTCTAGTACTATGCTGCAATGATACATGCAGTTTTACATGGACTGGCCAAGAACACATTAATCAGGTATACTATAAAATATATTGACATTGTGACATGTTTTGTGTTTAAAATAATATGCATTGACCTTTTTTTATTGATTCTAGGACATATTTGAGTGTAAGACATGTGGACTCACAGGATCTCTTTGTTGTTGTACTGAATGTGCCAAGGTTGGTAATTATACATAATTCTTAATTATTTCTGATAAAAAATAAACAATATTTTATTTTATTTCTTAAATAGGTTTGCCATAAAGGGCATGACTGTAAATTGAAACGGACTTCGCCTACAGCTTATTGCGACTGTTGGGAAAAATGTCGATGCAAAGCTCTTGTTGGAGGGAATTGGGCTGCACGGTGTGACTTATTGGCAAGGCTAGCCAGAGACACTCAATTGGCTACACATTTCAACTCCAGGTATCGTTATAGTGATATTTTTTTAATGCCCCTGTTTTCAGGGAATTCTCTTACACCCGTACACATGGGATACAGACTTTTTTTTATAAGAGTATATGATTTTTTCAGTTTGGATTTTTATTTGATTTTGTTCTTTTTGCTTCATATATTCTTTCGTTCATCATCTTTCTTCAAAATACCTGTCACTCTGTCACTAAACACCTATATTAATTACACATTTTATCTGTTTTTATTTATGAATCACAGTATTCCGGTCTTATCCCACCCTGTCTTACGTAACTAAATCGTGTTACTATGTATTGCACTTTGTCCTCTTGTCCTAAAAATTAGGAATACGGCGCCCCATATCGCCATATTCACCGTCGCTCACCAAGAAGGCGATGTTACTCACCTTAATTCTTTCTCTTAGCTCTTTCACACAGATAGACTGAAGTCCTTCAAATGTGGGGCAGTCTATCACCAGGTGCAACACGGTCTATAGTCTTGTATTCACATACCTCAAAAGTATTTATTTAATCGTTGATATTCAAAACTACACGCTTACAATACTTAAATCTATACTGGCGTAAAAACCTATCTTGAATGATTTTTATATATGTTGGTTATTTTTAGGGGAGAATCGATATTGCTGTTCCTAGTGCAGACAGTTGGTCGACAAGCGGTAGAGCAGCGTCAGTTCCGCGCGGGCGGTGGGCGAGGTCGTGGACCACGCAAGCAGCCGGGCTCCGATGCCGAAGTCGACGCGCCCGACCACGACCTCGAGCCACCGCGTTTTGCTAGGCGTGCACTTTTACATTTACTAGGTAAAATATGTTTACTGTTTTTTTAAATGAGGATACTACTTGCTGTACTTCTGTTTTTGGAATCCCATGATTTATACGTACTATTTTTATGTAAAGAAATGTTAAAACTAATGAACGTCGTTTACATTTATCTTATGAAATTAATTGCAGACATCATATGTGGCGAGCATGCAGTTATTTTTTACATCTGATGTAAATTTACATTTCATGTTTAATTATATTGTTTTCATGTGTATTAGGTGACTGGGCTGCTGTAGAAGCAGCAGTTATGTGCGGTGCTACGTGTAGTGACGGCGATAACCGACCCGGAAGTCCCTCGCTCAATCAGTCGGGAACCACGCTGCTTGATAAGTTTACCCATGCACTCATCGTCAAGTGCACCAATGATGTGAGAAACTACTATTATTACTATATGAATAAGATGAATTGAAGTACAACATTAAAAATATAAAAATGTTCGATGTTTGTTTTGCAGATGCTCGATACACTATTGCACACATTGATAAGAGAACAACAAAACGATTCTGTACCGGGACGTGCTGAACGTGCTCGAGAGGTGGCACGTCGGTTTGTGCGTTCCGTAGCTAGAATTTTCGTTATTTTCAGCGTTGAAATGGCACCCGGTGCTGCTAAAAAAAAAGGGTGAGTATAATGACGAACAAATTTAAGTCAATGGGTATTTTGTTTACTTCTATGTTTAATAACTAAAATAATGCCTTTAAAAACTTTTCTTCGTTTCTTGCAGGCCCTTATCCATAACATCGTCTTTAGTTCGTTGCCGTCGTGTATTTGCTGCTCTGGTAGCCCTTGCAGTAGAGGAACTTGTTGAGGCTGCGGACGCCCTACTTGCTCCAGTTCGCCTTGGCGTTGTACGACCTACTGCACCCTTTCCTCTCGCTACTACTTACGTCGATCTAGTTAATGGCAGCGAAGATTTATTCGGGGTAGAACCTCTTTCCACCGGACACACGAGACTTGGGCACACCCGCAGGTATCTTTATTTTTTGGGTATAAGTATTTTTGTGTCATTTTGTTTTTTATGATTATAAAATAGTAGTACATAACAAACCACCTTCAATTTTTTATGTAGAGAAATTATACTCACAACTCAAAATTTTGAATTTCTGCTGAATTTCCGTTGCTTTAAACATTTTGAAAATACCTTCCGCTTAGATAGAGTAATGTTTATACATTTTTTGGGCTAATTTTTGTCAACAGAGAATCCAATACGGGAGGAGGACGCGGAGCAACTACGAGTGGAGCATCCATGGGCAGCTCCACACTAGCTCCTGATAGATCTTCAACTCCCGTAGCAACAGAATACGCTGACGATGTTGCGGGAGAAGCACTTGGAGGAGACGATGACGCCTCTGAAACAGATGAGCCCACATTACCGGCACCGGTACCTGCCCCTGATGCCCAACATGACGATACAATGGGTGAAAGGTACATACAGGGACAATTTCGCTGAGTTACCATCATGTAACCAGATTTTGTTTTTAATTATATTCTAATAATAACGCTTAGAGTATAATTTGTGCGATTTATATATCCTTGATAAGATAATAATATTGTCGAATTGATTATTTTGCTTCCAAGGTAAATCACAGCTAATTGAAAGTACACTTTTTTTTTCAATTTGCTTTTGCTTACAGAGGGCAAGAACAGCACGTAGTCGTGGAAAATGGAACAGAACGTGCCGAGGGAGGTGAGAGTGAAAGTGAACTAGACTTACTTGCCGAGGTGGAGACAGAAAGTGATTCTGATGATCAAGATAATGCCGAATCAGCACAACGCAGCGTCCAGACCGGTGCTACACAAGGTTCAGATGCTGGTATGTAGGTTAATTCTTATTTACACGCACAATGTCCATTTAACCCATAGTTATTCCCCTTTTTTTGTTTGATTCTTAAGTTCAGTTTTTTTTTTTGCACAAAAATATGTAAACATCTATTTTAAACGAAAGACAACATTAAATTTCGACGAAGGATGAGCAACTAAAGGATCAAGATACGGTAGGACCTGAAGCTACGACGCTGAACGACGCATCGCCAACAAATCGGGGTCTATATAACCGGACACGTCGTTAGAAATGTTAAAGTAACACAACGCCGCAACAGGTATAGCATCGCTGCTAATGTATCCAGAGGACGAGAGCGGCGACTCAACGCAGCCAGAGGACGAGGACTCCGAGGCCGGCGAGACAGACGAGCAGGATGGCGAGGCGGAGCCACCGCTGCACGACGGGGAACCGCTGGAGCGCCGTGCCGCGCCTCCCGCCAGGCCGAACCTCGCACCGCATTCCATGCAGTGGGCCATACGGTAATTTTTAAAAAACTTATGGGCGTTTTTGGATGTTTTGGTATATTTATAGCATTTGTTCCCAAGGTTTACGATGGCGTGACAGAAATACAAAGATTTACAATTTGTAATGTTTTTCCATGAAAATATGTCTCTGATAGTGAAGAACCAAATTGTTAGTTTGACTTGACTTGTCAATGTAGGCAGATAATATTTTAGGTATTAATATCTTGTCTGCAACGAAATTTAGATCCATATTTAGATATAATCTTCATATTTTTGTCGAAATTTTGGAATGTGGAAATGTAGTTGGAGGTAGGGGGTCTACTGCAACCAGCTTAATTTTGATAGTAGTCTGAAAAAGTCTTGGAAAAAAGTAGTAAGCATTTTGTATACATGGTTAATAAAAAAGCCTTTGAACATATTGTGTTAATGATCTAATTAGATCTCGCGAACCGACGCGCGGTACAACGAGCAGCACGGGCGGCGTACGGTTGACAGGCAGCTCTTCGCTGGTCTTCATCGACCCTGCGTCTCTTCGCCGCTCCGCTGCAGCGGCTGCTGCGGGGGCACACGACCCACATTCTACCTCCACCACTTCATCTTTCCTAGCGCGAGCTTTCGGTAAGTGGGTGACGTAGCTCATTTAGCTAACTAAACAGAGGCATGCAAACATTAAAGAGTTCTAGTTGATGCTGTGACAAGTAAACTATAGGAATTAAAATCTTGCATCTTATATTTGAGACACAAGTGATGGGTGTTGTAGGCTTTGGTAATGCTAAATACAATACAGTTATGCACAGGGAGTGTGTCCATTTACTATTAAAAATTTCATAATGACGTGTTATGGTGTAATAAATATGTTTTGAATACTAATTAAATTAGTATGTTTATGTTTACTGATTAAATAAGGTTATATGTACATTATTGTGTATAGCTTATTAAATGTAGTATCTGAACTTAGCCTTCCATCATTAGTAAGTCAAGGAAATATTGCTTAACAATAAGTAAGATATTCTGTTTAAAGATATAGAAAAATAGAAAAAATCGTTCGATGTTGAAGCGTATGAAAACGTATTTACCTTTTAAATATTATTTTAATAAGTAATGTTAAACATTTAAGGTATTGTAATCCGTCAAATTGCGGATCTGCTGTGGGAGTATGAGCGTATAACATTACCGATGCCACGAATGGTACCGCTGGCATACCGGGAGGCACTACGCTTGCAGTGTTACCTCGAACGTCAACTCAAGCCTACATGGGATTGGCTAGTTACCGTTATGGATGCCACTGAAGCTCAGTTGAGGTAATTACTGTATATTCTAAGTATAGTAAAATAATTATTTTTAACTATAATCTAATAATCCTAGACATTTTTGTATGAGTTTTGTAGTATATAAAATATAAAATAATATATAAGTATTTGCAATATATAACTTAACTAAGAAAATAACAAAATCGTTATAAACTTTGGAAACTATTTCAAAATATTTTATTTTTACTACCTAAGAAATGCTTTTGTTCTAGATGAAAACATTTTATTAGGTGAACACAGTGACAAGAATTTTTTTCGACAGTTTGGTAATAATTCATAACAATGCAATCAAGTAAAGTTCTGCCTCTCAACAATTCACCGTAATTTACTATACCGAATCTATAAATACAATTTTGCTGACTGCTTAAAAAAAAAAAGCTGTTCTAGTTTTGAATGTCCATATACACCTTGTATTCTTAAGTAATATAAATAGTAAACAAAACTGCGATTTTTATCAAAGAAGTCAATTTATGACAAGCTAACGTTATGGAAAAAGAAAACATTACTATAATAATAACAAATACTAATTATTGGTAATGTCTTAATCTTTCAACTGTGTTAATTGTTGATTCTCGAATATGTTTTCATACATTGATTAAATTGAGCTAAATTAAGATCTGTCATTAATTTACAGATTCGGAGCTTCTTTAACTTCAAACAACGCGGGTAATGTAAATGCGGAAACCAACCGAACGAACGCGACAACTACTCGTCGTACTACTTCGTTCACCTCGCCGGCAACTCGAATTATCGGGTTCTCCGAGGGTCCACGGGCCAGGGACAGAGAACAAGGTATACAAGTCGTGCTTTTCTTTCTTGCACAGCCAAAAAAATACTGAATATTTTTTTGTAATTATTTGAACCAATCAATTAATTAAACAAGTGTTGACTACAATTTCGATGTGGTTAAATTGGTAGAAATTAGTTGGATTAAAATTTTACCATTTACCCTACCTACTTAATGAAGAAAACTTATTATTATTAACTTATAATTGTCTCATCAATAATACCGAAATGTCTGGATAAGAAGGTGACTTTGACGTGTTTCTTGCCAGTGGTGACATATAGATCCAGAACTTGCTGTTTATGATGGTTCTTATAAAAGGGCTCAAGGTCCCCCAAAAAACAACGGAGAGAGTTATGCTCGGAGTTTCGCTACGAGACCGAATCAGAGATGAAAATATCTGCAGAAGAACTAAGGTCTCCGACGTCCGTCTACGAAGACGTTACTCGTCTGAAGTGGCAGTAGGCGGGGCGTAACACTCGTGTAATCGACGGTCGTTGGGGCTCTCAATAGATGGCGCGACTACTTAGTCAAACTCACAGGAAGTTGTTCGATACGGACAGCGCAAGACCTGTCATCGTGGCGACCTTGTATTGGCGGTTATGATGATGAAAAGGTCTACCTCAGAGTGTTACCTAGAATCATGCCTATTGCAAATAGTAGATAGTGTAATTTATTATTAACTCATTAAATAAGTATTTTTAATTTGCTAATAGGTGTAGAAGCAGGTAGCGCACGACGCGAGTTTTTGGCGTACTGCCTGTCTCTGTTACGTGCACACAGCGCTGAGCACGCAGAACAGCTTCCTGTCCTTGACGTAGCCGCGCTCAAGCACGTTGCTTACGTCCTCGACGCTCTCGTCTATTACATGCGTGCCGCACAGCCGCAGCCTCATCATCACCAACACCTGTGGACTCCGGTGAGTTAGATAAATAATTTTTGTTATTTGTTCCACCCACTATTTTGTTGGGAACAGGGTTTTACTTTCTTTATGAAATTTTTCACTTCCTATTTATTATTTTCATACTCTTCTTCCATTCTTCACAATCTCTATCATTCTGTTCTTCATTACATAATTCAGTCTATTTTTTTCTTCTGCTCTAATATCCTTTCATCCATTCTCAATTATTGCAGTTTAATTTATTTGTATCACAGTCCTCTTATTTTCAATATTTGTATTTACATATTTAATTTATTTCTATTATAATTAATTCTTATAAACATTTTTTTATTGCACTATTTATCTTATCATGTGTTCCTATTTATTACTGTTTTGGCTACTGTCGTGCAGAATTTGAGGATGAGGATTCAGATTCTCTATCAAAATGGAGGCGATAGTGGCCTCCTCTATACTTTTTTCTATGCGGCATTCGGTTTCGAAGCGAAGCCCTCCAAATACAGGGCATTCCGGTTCACAGAATCACGAATCCTTGAGCCTATATACCTATGTAGGTACTCGGAGAATCCCCCGTGCCCCGTGCAGAGCTGGACCAAGACCGCGTCCACCATTATGCTGTGGAGCGCGCTATAGGCCCCGATGGCGTCTGGGAAGAATTTCCGCGTTGTCGATGCCGTTGTTCCTTCTATATACCTCCTATTCCATTCGTCAAGTGTTCCAAGCCAGTACAAGCTGTCGTTTGACGAATGAGATGTGGCATTTCTCATACTCTGGTCTTCTTTTAAACTTCAGGGCCACGTCTTTGGCCAATTAATTTGCCCTCTTTTTCCCCTCCGTCCCCGCGTGCGCTTTCACCTAATAAAAACTTACATCCTTCCCATTTTCTTTCGCTTTCATGGCATTCTTTTTTACTACTTGATATATATTAGATAAATATTTATTGTATATATCGAATAATAATTATTGCAATTAAACATAAGTTTAATATCTTGGGCTAAAAGTGATCCTTTTGGGATCTAAATACTAGCTGCCGAAAACGGTTTACAGGAAAAGCGCGCGGCTAATGTTGACAGTCGCTAGTGAGGAATACTTTTAAGCTACATTTTACTGAATATTTAAGGCGTTTACATACATACATCCACCAAACAATACTGTTGACTGAGTCATTTCGAGTACCAGTACCCGGCGATAAATATTGCACATCGACCTTTGGGAAGAGACAATCGGCAGTTTCATATCTAATTGATGGAACAGTATAATCTAAGCTGGAATTTCTGTTTTTTTTCTGACTAATGATGCTAGACCGCTACCCAAAGAATGAAACATACTAACGAATTTTCCGGTATTATTTTTGAAAAACACTGTATATTGATTGAAAAATCGACAGACGCTGTGTGCGCCGCTAGTTCACGCTGATGACGTATATTAAAAACATATCAGCATCGTTCGTCCACAACGGGGAACATGCCAAACGCATATATGAGTTCATAGAGCCCAAAGGGTTAAAATCAATACAAATTTTCATTTAAGGTATGCAGTTTGCTTCATAAGTCGATTGTCTTTTACTTCTTGAACTTTGTTATAAATTAAACATTTATTTGACTTTATTATTGCATTATTTATATTCATAAGGACATAATATATTCAATAATAGGACGAGAATGAGAACGAAGAAGGCGATGAAGAGATGGTCGTGGGCGGCGGGGGGACCAACGAGTCCGATGGAGAAGGCGAGAACGCACGCGGTCGAACTCATGCCTTCTTTCAGCGTTCAGACTCTACTCTGTGTTTAGGATGTCCGCCACCTGACCCCTTCAATAGTAAGTCACACATGACAAATTTTTGTTTGAAATGATATTTTTTTCAACTGAAACTCTTTTTTCAACTTAAACGTTTTTTCAAATTCGCTGTAATGCATTAAAGTTTTGCCAAATTGTTATTGATTAGGTAGCATGAAATTCTCTTATCCGTACGCTTAAAATATTGTTAATTTATTTAAATTGTTATTACCCAAATGTGTGCAAGGGAATTAATATATTTTAATGAACAGTGACCATGCAAGACGCTCTGCCACTTGCTGACCAACCACAACTTCTTCAACCGAACGCGCGTCGGGAGGAATTATTCGGCATGCCGCGCCAGCCCGTAACCGTCCCTGCCTCTACTGATTCCACACCAGGAGTAAACAATCCTTTAGAAGGTATTTATCATTATACATCATGTCATTGATTGCGACAGTAATAGATAATAATGTCATTAATTTAAATTTTTGAGTAATGATAATCCTAATCTAATAGCTCATTAATAATTTCTTAAATATCATAGATATTTAAAAAAATATTATGAACTTTTACCAGATTTACTATAACTTTTATGTATTCCGTAAATAAGAATGGAATATTTTCCATGGCCATTAAATCATATTATTTGAAGAATCAACTTTTTTCACTAAAATCAATGCAAAAAGTCCTTATGAATGTTTCATTTTTATAAGTGAAAACAGTTTATATTAATTACACAAAGTAAAGAAAAAAATTGCATCGCTATTGAAAAGAAGCACACATTTAATACTGAACTGGTAATATTGTAATAGCTATGTTGTCCCCACTAAGTTCGCGGAAAGTCGCTGGACGCAGGTAGGGTAAGACTGGCTATTGTGGCGTTTTATGTAAGAGACCTATGCATTGCGGCGGGCGTTTATCGACTGATATGATGGTGATAAATATTGAACGTAATGTAACGGCCTAAGCCAAAGTTGTAAAGTAAACCAAGGTACAAGAGCAATCTAAGCGCGTACGCTCTTCCCTTTCAAACTTGCGGACAGACCAAAAAAAAAACCTTTTTGAAGTACTAATTCAAAAATCAAGAGAACAGTGAATGTTCAGCTAACGACAGTCATAAAAACATCATTTTATTTACATAATTTTTATTTGTTCAATTAAATTGATGAAATGTAATATTGTTCAGAAAAAATTAACAATGACCCCAACTTGCCCTAAAATTCGCAATATATATATTATAAATTATTTATTTTTATTTTTAAACATATTGAACAAGCAGCAGAAGTTAAATCGATAAAAAATTATATGGTTAAGGCATCTCGCCTTAACTTATTTTGTGACACATTATTTCACGTAACTTATTAGGGCAAGAATTTATAATCGGTTTCACAAAAAAAAAAAGTACGATTATATGTAAAGACACCCGCATGGTTGTTACAATATTTTAAGATCTGTATATAATTTAACTAAAAATATATTTAATAACTTATATGTACAAATATATAAATAACATCATAATAATAGCATTGTAGCATTTATTATGACAACAACAACATTTATCACGAAGTCCATCAAAGGTGAGCAGCCGGCCTAAAAGAAATTGAGTCAACTTATGATAAAAGCTTAAAGTTTTCTGCCTGTTTAAAGTGGTGCCTCGTCGACTTGGACTTTCTTCGCGCGGTACAGACCGTGGATGGTCACCGCCGGCCCGGCCTGCGTCCGCGCCGCCCACGCATACACACACTATGACTCGGGATGAACCACAGGTGCGCAATATGAACTAAATTTTAAAAAAAAAGTTTTTTAACCTTCGCCATATACGTTCGCCAATACATTTACTGAATCACTTAACACTGGATAAAAAGTGTTAATTAAAAAAATATTCTTCTCATTTGTTTTTCTTCGTGTGTTTGATACATAACTCAAATATTTTATTGGAACCAGTTAAAATGCAGTTACTAATCTTGTAATTTGAGTTTGGTACTGTAATTCGGCATGAAAAGTCATTATAAAAGGCTTAGAAATTAAAGTATTTAACCAAAATCTGCAGTCACGTGAGCTCCATAAACCATTCCTTAGGGAATTCCTTAGGGAATGGTTTATGGAGCCGTTTGTAATTTGATGAATGTGTTTAAAAGAAATGATTTCTTTCCTAGGATTTGTCCTGTGCTAAAGACAATGTTACAAAAATGGATATCGACACTGATGGCGAATATATATCGGATTCGGATTCGAACGAAGCCAGACAGATTCAAAGGAAGAAGCATCATAGGTGGGTGACGCGAATTTTTTAAAAATCTCTTTAGGATAATTCAGACCTAAGTCCAACTCTTTTTAGCTCCAAATGCTAAAGCTTTACTTATCCTAAAATAAAATATTTCTTAGACATCCTCATGCGTCAACATCAGGCAGTAGTTCTCGTCAAGAATCGAACACCCAACCGTCCGAATTCCATACGCTCGTGGACACTGCATGCTCTATTATTGAAGCCCCTCATCAACAAACTATTATTTCGCCAAAGCCTGGTAAGTAGATTTCTAATCGATGTATAAAAATATTTAAATTATTTTCCTTGTTGCCTTTTTATAGCCATTATAATTTTTTGTTTTTTTTTTTTTTTTTTAATCAACGTCGCATTTATTATTTCTCTAGGAATTTAAGGTGTTTCTATTTTATGTAGACGTGATGATGTTAATTTGGCAGGACCTAGTGGGTCAAGTGGAATGGCGCAAGAACCACGTTCATCTTCCTCACGCAGCCCCGGCAAGACTGTTATTGTACGTGCTGTAAGTCACTCCACTTATTTGGGGGACTTTTTCTTAATCAAAATTTTACCTTAACCTTCAATTGGACTAATCTTTTTACTTTACAAGTTTTTAATATGTTTAGCTGCTGTATATTTTTTTATTAAACGGATTTTAGAGATGTAAGATATTTTGATTTGAATGGGGAATAAAATAAAATTCTATAAAAAGACTAGAAACTTGTATACTAATTTAGCAAGTTTTTCTAAAAAAAAGCATAACTGCTTATTTTTTTAATAAAATTTAATACCAAAATAGAAAAATAGTAATAATTTTATTTCATGTTTATGAAATTATAGTAGGTACTTATTCTTGTGATACATATAAATTAGTTGTTATCAGTGAAATAGAATATTTTGTTACACCTTTGTGTTATTTCATTCACTTATTACATTTTACAGGGTGAATTATTAAGTGTAGCAGACCCACTGGAGTCTCAAGAAATTTCCGCACATGTCACTGTTGAAACAACGGGCTTAACATCGGCTCCTTTATTGCCACCTCAAGTACTTAACGCCCCTGCTCAAGCGTACGTATTATTAACTGTGTTAAGTTCATCTCGATAATAACATCTGTTTCAAAAAATATTTAATTTTTTAAATAAATTGACTTTGCTAAATTTATTCAGCTATGTGTATGTATTCCTGATAAATGAAATCAAATACACTTTCCATAAAACTAAAGTAAATTATTTTTTAGTCGCACTTGCCCATCTCTCGGGGCATCTGTATCACACGATTTGTTACTCGGGCGATGGCGACTCTCGCTAGACTTGTTTGGTCGCGTTTTCACCGAAGATGTTGGCCTCGAATCCGGTTCCGTCGTAGCTGAGCTGGGAGGTTTCCCTGTGAAGGAGGTCAAATTCAGACGTGACATGGAAAAATTACGCAACTCACAACAAAAGGATTTAACTTTACATAAGGTAATAATTAATAATACATTTACTGGAAGTTTCCTTAAGCACTTTTGTGTCTGCTTACTTGCTACTTAGCTAATAATGTTTCAATATACTGGATTCATCTGGAACTTACTGTAGATATTTTCAATTTCTTGTTTTAAAACAGTCTAAACCATATAATTTCATATGATTGAATGCAATTTTTACTTAAACATTTTTAGAAGCAGATGAAAAATAATGTTTATTTATTTTAATGTGTTAGTTATTCAATCAATAACTTTGTTTCTTTATCTAAGCATGTATATTATTTTATATATAGTTATTCATCTCTGTAAATCTATTGCTGATAGGTAACTAGTGAAAACAAGCACATTAGTTCTATAATTATTTAGTAACTATCGATAAATTACGTTATTGAATGAAAATGATGTGCGTTGGAGTGAATATTATTTTCCCAATTTGTACTTTTGTTCTATAGATGGAGCGTGATCGTTCAAAGTTACTACAGCAGACGTTCGCAGAGCTGAATAGTGCGTTTGCAGGACAAAACCGACGAGCACATAGTGCCCAACCACCGTTAGCTGTCAACCGTGTCAAGGTGACGTTCCGGGACGAGCCTGGCGAAGGCAGCGGTGTTGCACGCTCTTTTTACACTAGTGTTGCTGAGGTACATTGACATGTCATATTAATTTTTAGTTAATTTATTGACATTTACTATGTGTTACTATGGATTTTACTATAGAACAATTTAAGATTAGGATTACTGGTAAATAATTGTTATTTTATTAACCAATTACAATTTTTTTGGCAGGCATTATTAGCTAATGAGAAGCTTCCTCCTTTGGAGCCGACATCGGGCAGCGGGATTAACAGCAGTTCTGCTAATGGAACTTCTGGTTCTAGTGGTGCAAATGCCAGCGGAGCAAGCAGTAATAGTGGCACACGGTAATTATATTGAAGATTTTTAAACATGAAATATTTTGGATCAACAGTAAATTTCTTAATAATTGTATGATTATTTTTTAAGTTATTTGCCACTAAAATATTTTTTGCCTTTTGTGCAAAAATAAAATATCGTATTACGACAAATAAATAAATTACTTACAATGCGTTAAGCCCAAAATTTGCACAATTTTACTAGAAAAGTAAAGAAAGTATAAGGATAAAGAAGATAATTGATATAGTTTTGAGACCTGTTTAAATTTGACATTGGACATGTAGATTCTTTGCTCAATTTAACATATAGCGTATAACGTACAAGAAAAAATTGTGCACTACAGTTAATAATACACTTATGCATATTTGTTAAATTTTAGTTGAAGAATTTTTAATAAAATGTTTGTCATTTCCAGTAGCGGAGCTGGAAGGGCCCGTGCAAAAGATACAGCTCGACGGGCGCCAGGCAGAGCAGCGCCGCGTCCTCCTGCTGCACGCGAACCTCGACGTGTGTTAAGTGTTGATGCGAGACCCTACTCTCCACAGGTAAAATCGCGTTTGTGAATAATTTAGGATAAAGCTGGCCGAGGCTATGATAAATATCATGTCACTTCCAAGAACACATTTTGATCTAGACTTCTTAGCTTTGACGACAGACAGGTGTTATGATGGTATTTATTTAGAATGCCTTTAGCAAAATACTTTATCATCAGTCAGTTTGTCAGTGACCATGCTTAATGTTTATAGTATGTTTCTAATTTTGTTTCAGGCTGCACCTGGAACTGAGGGAGCTGGATATAGTGGGGATCGACCCGGTGGACATAATGAACATCTCACTCTTCATCAAGCACAACTCGGCGAAAGACTTTATCCAAGGGTGAGAATTTTACATTTTAATAGTAGTATGGTGTCTTGAAATCATATTAAAATGTGTCTTTCAATTAGGTGCATTCTCTTCACCCAACCTTTGCTGGTAAAATTACCGGTATGCTGTTAGAACTAACACCAGCACAACTATTGGTGTTACTTGCGAGTGAAGATGCTCTAAGGCAGAAGGTACGAGAGGCTATGGACCTTATAGTCATGCATCCTTCAGAAGCAATACTAGGTAAGATGTTACATTTTTGTTAATTTTTACGTTATATGAAGGAAAATTAGCAAAGGTGATATTAAATGTACTTTGAACTTAGTTTATGAAAAAATGTGGAATGTTATGGATACTGGTACTGATCTTCAGCGTCCTCGTCGACATTGTTCGCCACGTCCGCCGTTGTTTACCGAGCTCGCGATCAGTGCTAGTAACTATAACTTAGTCGGCAATACCGAATGCGTCCGCAGACCTAGACGTGTTCTCGCTGTCAGAGCGCGGCGGCGGCGCGGCGATGGGCGCGGGGCCGTCTGGCGCGGCGGCGGACGACGCGGCGCCGCTCTTCTACTCACCGGGCAAGCGCGGCTACTATTCGCCACGGCAGGGACGCGCCACCTCCGAACGTATCAACGCCTTCAGGAATGTCGGCAGGTTTGTCTTCATTCATGGTCTCATTTCTTTATTAGCTCATTATACCTTGCAATTGTGATCATAAGACCGCCGATAGACGTTCACTGCCACGCATTGGCATTGGCCTCCCTCAAAGGTCACTATGATAACTGTTCTTGCGCAATATGACAAAAATCGGGCGACAATCGGCGACTTTTGTAGCAGCAGAGGTGTCTCATATTACTGTAATACCCTACAGGGAGTTGCTGAAAATTTGCTTTCCATTTTTGATAATTGTTATGAACAGAATAACTGGAATAATATAAAAATATTGTTGTTACAGAATCATTGGGCTGTGTCTTCTTCAAAATGAACTATGCCCAATGTTCCTAAATAGGCATGTTTTGAAATACATACTTGCCCGACCCATAAGATTCCATGATCTCGCTTTCTTCGACCCTGTCGTCTATGAAAGCCTACGGCAACTCGTCGTGGATGCTGAAACAGGCGACTCACACTCATTATTTGCAGCTCTTGATCTCAACTTTGGGTAATTATGTTTTTAGCATATCAAACATATTGTCCAGAAAAAGTTAATTAATTTTTTATGAATTATTTGTATTAAATGATTACACAAAAAAATTAAATTAGTAATTAAAAGATTAGTTTATATATAATAATGGAAATGGTAATAAAGTGATAATTATTTAAATTAAAAATGAATGAATTCTAAATGAATGTTGTTTACAATTTTATTTTTATAGTTTGGAAATGTGTGAAGAAGAAGGAGGTGGTTGTGTTGAACTAGTACCAGGTGGGCGTGAAATTGAAGTGACAGCTCTCAATGTGTACGACTATGTACGAAAATACGCACAACATCGTATGTTGCACTCTCAAGAAAAAGCTCTAGAGGTACAATCATTTTTTAATATTTGATTTGGAGGAATTTTATTTCAATGTTTAGTTATACCCTTAATAATTCGCTTAAGGTATTGTACTGATTGTTAGTCTTGAGCAACTCATAGTTAATCTTTTATAATCATTCTTAGAAAGTTTTTCTCAATAAGAAGTCTCTGCAAAAAACAATTTATCATAATCTTTGATCTGAGGAGCCAGTGTTCTTTAGATTTTTTCCCCAATTAATCCTTTGACCTACCTTGTTCTGCAGACGAGTCAATAGCATATTAGTATGCTTGTTGACTTTCTGTAGAACACCATTTAATTTGGCTCAATAGTGAGCACTCCTGTGAAGGCTCGAAACAGGGTGTACTTTCAGATATATATTGGTATTAACAGTTTTATATAATATAAATTATTAAGTAATACTATGAAATAATAATTGAATACTTTTCTAATGTGTGATACATCTCTTAGTACCACTTACACTACATCACATGACTTTCTGTTTATGTGTTTGTCTGGGAGGGAAACAGCATGGTAGACCATTATAGAAAAAATAGTGTTGATACAAAAGCATCAACAGGTAATGCAATAATATTGAATTGCTTTGTGTTTGTTGGAAAGGTCTCTGGGACTTCCTTTTGCCACAGCACATATAATACACGATGTCTCAGGGTCCTCATGGCATGACAAGGGGCTAATAAGAGATGACAACTATACAGTGTAGTGTCTTTGACTGAGAATGTGTGTGAATGTATTAATAATGAACCAATTTTATCAGAACAAATACTTAATATGTTTTTAACTGTTGTTTTTACTGTTACTTTTAGGCTATACGTGTGGGAGTGCTTGATGTCTTACCCGAATCTGCTCTTGAAGGCTTAACAGCTGAGGACTTGAGGCTCCTATTGAATGGCGTCGGTGATATAAATGTTGCCGCTCTAGTTTCATACACAAGCTTTAATGACGAAAGCGGCGAGCCACCAGAGCGACTTGTCCGATTTAAACGTTGGCTCTGGGCTATAGTTGATAAGATGACTCATCTTGAAAGACAGGATCTAGTAAGTTTTTATATTCATTTGAGCATGATTTTTAATCACTAGTAATTAATAATTTTTAAAAATTGTCAATATTTTGTAATGGCCACGATTATAATCTTAAAATGCGTGGAAAAATTAACAATATCTGTTTTAGGTGTACTTTTGGACCGGATCACCAGCACTGCCTGCCTCGGAAGAAGGTTTTCAACCAATGCCTTCAGTGACCATCAGACCTGCGGACGACGCTCACTTGCCCACCGCCAATACTTGTATCTCTCGGTTATATATCCCATTATACTCGTCTCGCCATGTTTTAAAACATAAACTATTGCTTGCTATCAAAACTAAAAATTTCGGCTTCGTGTAGACACCATCTCGCCACCAACTTTATGTATTTTAGGTCTAAATCCAGTCATGTAAGGCTGCCGTTGTATTCTCCATGTTAGGTGAAAGGATCTATTGTTTAATATTATGATGTGATAATAATAGGTCATGTATCACATATTTGGTAGTATCCGTACACTAGTGTATGTCTCATATTCTCATAATGAATCTTTGTCTAAACAATTTTAATATTAGGTAATTATTGACTGTGTGCCACATATTCAAAATTGTTTGAATTATAATAACACAGTTTGGCCCAAGTAGAGGTCCTGCACAAGTTTGTAGCAATTAATAATAATTATGTTTTATAGTTCAACTCTTGTTCTAGATAACTGAAAACAACAAATTTTAACAGTATAAATGTGTTCAGTTCAGTAATAAGTTCCACACAATTTTTTATTCTATTTTAAATATAAAGATCTGTATGCAATCTGAATACCATGCTTGTACTAAATATTGAAATTAGTTTTGTTTAGATCATTAAAAATATAGCAAACAGCATTTAAATTGCTCTTTACTTTTACTTCTTTGTTATTTTTTATTATTTTGTATTTATTTATTCCTTACTGTGTCAAAATATTATAATGGATAACTGTTTCTATATTTTGGTACCTTTGTTACATATTGGATATGTTGCCTGAAATAATACAATGGGTATTCAAGCTACATTTTGTAATGGAGATTGAGGGCGAGACGTAGAGTAATGGTGGATATTGTGATATCAGAGGAAGTATTATGCGCCTCTATCTCTAAATTAAGATTATAATTAGATTTCATTACTTTAAATAGTAGTTGTATTGATTCATAATAAATAATCTTCAAAATGCTTAAATTGTTGTTTTAGTTATAATAATATGGCAAACATTATTATTTTAATATATAGTATGCAATCAACATATTACAGATTTTATATAATGAGTTCTTAATACTTTTCAATATCAGCATGCATGATTACCTCGAACTTGAATTACTGCACATACAAAATTTAAAAGTATACTGAATAAGAGACATATGAAGTATTCATTGTGTTGGGTTACAACATCCATTCGAGACATGTCAAGTCAACAAGATTGCTTTAATGGTCGACTTGGAAAACTGCAAATGTTTAAAACATTATAAGTTTAGAAAAGGAAATAAATACGACCACCTAATAGCAAGGGATAAGCACTAAACATGAGATGAGCTGACTGATATTATATGCTTGTGACTTACCAATTTGCAGAGAACAATTTAAAATAATACAAACAACCAATAATAACAAAATTATATTAACAAACAAAATAAAGCATCAATACAAATAAGAAACAGAAAAATTGTACATTAAAATATTATTAACTTACAAGTGTTTCATAGAAATAATAAATGTGATTACAATACTTATCATATATAACAATCTGTCCAAGACATATGTATTGTTTTTGTTCAGAGGTGAATATAGCAAACTAGTTTTCTAACTCTGACCAAATTCCTTACTTAATTGTAGCCTTCTCTGGCAAAATTTATAGCCAAATAATGAAATAGGCTAAACAAATCATAGTAACATGCAAAAAAAGTATTTCAAATACAGCTCAAAAAATTTTAGTTAGAATAATGTATAATGAAAATTCTTACATATACAAAGTTAATCATATTTTAAATATGATTTAGATTTGAAAGTAATTTATGACAATTGCTTTATGTATCTTATAAAATAGTTCATCTATCATTCTATTTTCGAAGCCATTCTCATTTCAATTGAAGTCTTTTTGTAAATTTTGTAGAGAATGGTAACATGACAAACATGCAAAATGATACTTGTAGCATGAGTACTTGGATAAGTATTCCAACAAAATTCAATTAAGGCTAGGATAAGAAATCTAACAATAATTGAGAGATTGGTAGACCACAAAAGATAAGGCAGGCTGTGAAAATACCATGAATAAAACTGGTAATGAAGACTTCTGGCACAAACTATTCCAATAAAGTTTATCAAGAACATTGGCAAAATAAACAGTTGTGATATAACATCAAAATTAATACTATAGTGCTCATCATCGGACTTTTCCACTATTTTCTTCCTTTTCCCATTTTGGTTTGTTGTTTGTTGTAGCATTGTTTCAAAAGATTTTAAAAATGTCTCTTGATCTTTTGTTAGTTTTTCTTTACTACCTTCATTGAATTTCTTCTCTTTCTTGCCTTTACTCCTCTTTTTAATTTCAATATTTTTAGCATCAATTTGTGGTTGTACTTGCTTTTGTACATATCTGAGTCTACAATAACTTTTGAAATATTTGATACACATCGGTAAAAATATTATCAACAATACAATGTGGATTGCCAAGAGAGTAATATGAAAATAAAAGTTTTCAAATACTTTAATATCAAGAAATCTATAATTTACTGTCCAAGTGTGATTAAAAACTCGACCAATATCAAAACTTCCTTTCAAATAAGAAATAGGTGCAACCAACAAAAAGGGTAAACCTAAAACAATTTGTATTAAGCCACATAAAATAATTTGTACAATTGTTCCTTTCAAACCCAAGTTCACTAAATAAAAAAAGAATAATGCTGGTGCATACAGAAGTATATTCATTTTAACAGAAACTCCTAAACTATAGAAAATACTTCCCAAATACCATTTAGATTCCATAAAGAAGTTTAGTGCTATGTATAGAAACAGAACAGCAATTGGATCATTAAACAATCTCAAAACATGAATTGAGTGGATTCTGTATGAAGTTAAAATTGTAATTAATAACACATATGGAGGCACTTTCTTAGTCTTGATATATATTCGAAGCGAGGCTAATAATTGTAACAAATAGATTCCTATAAATATGTATTGAGCAAGTTTAATATTTTGACCCTGACTTGTTAAGTAATAAAATATTGAATAAATGTATACAAAACCAGCGGGGTAAACAAGTGGACCCGTATCCCCACGAAGTTTACTATAGTCGAATGTACCGTTTAAAAAACCTTCACATTCTTGCATATATGCTCTCCAGTCAATTTCTGTGTATGGTACTTTTTCAACAATCAATATGTTCAGTATTAATTCGGCAAAAATCACGATAAATGCCGTGACCGGTATCTTTGCCGGGTCCAGAATCAACGTTTTCAAATATGAAATGCTTGTAATTTTTTTTAAACCAATCGATATATCTTGCAACTTGCTCCGGCTTCCCATTTTTTAATTTGTAAATTGGTTTTAAAATGTAGAAAATGTCACGGAGATTCTCTTATAGACTGCTTCTATTTTAAGATTAGGTCACCTCATGTCCCAGGCATTTGCTCACATTACAAAGAACGTCTAACGATTGCTGCAAAATGTATTTACAGTATTTTGACAGATGACAAGATTTTTAATTATGACATTGACAAGAATTCCAGCAGCCACGGAAAGAACTGTAATTCTTAATCGACTTATACTGTAGAAAACTGTTATATTATTATTTATTTTGATATTTTAGAGTGTTCATTGCAAAATTATTTGTCAAGAAAGATTTTGAGCTACAGGAAATTAAATATTTATATAAAATAAATAAATAATATATTTATACACAAATCTTGACATAAATTTTCTAAATTAAAATGAATCGAAAATTTTCATACTTGACTACAAAAAAAGAAAACAATAGATAGTCGAGCTAACGTGAAATAATAGCTCGCCTATATTAGCTTAATAATGTTTGAAAATTATTATGTTATACTGCGTAGATAATAATATATTGTAATCCCGAATTAAGTTAAACATGCGAAACACAATTTCACTGCTTGCTATTTTTATTATAAATTAAATTAAGGTCTTATGAAACTTAACCATTTAAATGATAAAAACAGTACATGCATGATTGTATGTTATATTTAATAGTTATGTTACATTGCAGAAGTTTATTGTATAGGCTTGAGATTTATCTGGTGACATTTTCTGGTAACAGGTAAGCTAAAACTTGATTCACAGTTGCTCCAGTCAAAACTTCATTAGCTTGTTTCAAAGCAAGAGAAGCTATATATCTATCTACAGAATTTTTAAGCATGCTTAAGGCTTCAGAAGATGATACGGAATCAGGTCCAATTTGTTTAATGCCTGCATCCAATTCAGTACCTTTGAATTGAAACTGAAACAATGATAAAAATTAATTTATGAAATAATATGATTTATAACATTTGACTTTGCGAGTTTTAATTAGACATAAAGTTTGAATAAATTGACTTCTGGTTATAAGTAAAAAATGTGAACTAACTATTGTTTATGAAAAATGGCCGAGGATAGCGTTGTCTACATCACTTAAAAACATTTATATTAAGAATACTGAAAAAAAGTTGCAATTTGACATAAGGTATATGCATTTTTTATAGCTAGGATCAACCAGTATTGAACTAGTATCACTTGGTAGTAAATGAAACAACCTGCGAATAACAGTTTAGAACAACACATTTTTTTCCTTGCAATGTACTCACCTCAAGGCGTTATGAGATATAATGCTTAAGTGAAATAATTTGTCATTCTACGGCGAGTTCACAGAAACTGTTTGGCAGAACATATAAAATAGATCTTTTGCCAGCCCAATTAATATTAACACTTCACAATAAAAATTAAGTTATGGGATACTAGCATAAATTAAAAGCTTATAAATTGTAGTTTTTTTAATTCACACAAATGCGCGAATACACACTCACTGAAATAAAACATAAAGAAAATATGATCTTACCGCTACGTCTCCAATGTGCAAGAGACTATGTTGAGCTACAATTTGATAAACAACTTCTTTACGAACTTCTGTAGGTTCGATCTGGGCAGCTGCTATTATAGACACATCTTTGAGTACTAAACTGTAAGCGAAATTAAATAACGAATTAAAATGAAATAATATTTAATTATTCGACAAGGTGTGGAATATGTGTAATATCAATTTTTATTCTGATAAAATAATTGTTTTTTGAAAACCTAAGGATAAAGAATACCCAACAAATAAATTATATGAAACTACAGCAAAGTATAATAGCATAACACCTTCAAAAAAAAGTTCGAGCTGACCAAACCTTTACTTTTCAGTTTTAGTCTTGCGGCTGATAGAGTGACTTTTTTAAATATTATTTAAGTATAAATGTTAAAGTTTTTTTCTTTAAATATAAACTTAAAGAATAAACTCAAATTTCATTAGAATGCGGAAACACCACGATCTAAATGCTTTAGAAACTATATGGCGCGTTAGTAAATAGACTTTAAAAATAATTTTGTAAAGCTGCATTACAATATGTACTATAAAAATTCTTCTCCAAAGATATAACATCCGTATATCAAACAAATTAATTTCCACTGTACGTAGTCGGAGCAATTAAAATTATTGACAGAAATATTTTCATTTCTGAATCATATTTTCTTAAAAAATAAATTAAAGCACAAAAAAAATCGAAATGGTTGGTAAATATGATAAAAAAAAGAAAAATATTACCTCAAATGACCTTGAAGATGTACGGGAATAATATCAGCCACAAGTATTTCAGCTTGAAGATCAGCTAAAAAGTATAAACTTTGAGACTGGATCTTTTTAATTAGATTTTAAAAGAATAGTCTAATAATATACATTACTTTGATACATTTCAAACTTTATTGTATTTATATTTTTTTGGTACTGATATCCATTAGAGCTGTAGTTACGCATACTCTTAATTGATTTCTTTTTAATCTGTGACTCGGTATGTTTCTCGTAAAACAATGCAATGTAATTAAAAAACATGAATAAATATTTAAATTTATTTATGACACATCAACGTCACTGTTTTAAAACAAATACGAATCTATGTATTCTCTGAACTCCATTATAGACGAACTCCAATAACATAGTACGTGGGACGTGTCATTATTTTGGAGAGGTATTGAGTCAGTTTGATTATTTAATTTTTTTATTAATTTGTTATTATTGTAAACCGTGGATTATATAATATTTTAAGAATGATATATAGAATACTGTAGGAATTACCATCAATGTTGAGATTCGGGACTGTGAATTGTAAATCTACTCTTCCAGTTCTAAGACGTATCTCTATCAATTGTAAATGAAACTTTGACAAGCCCTTGACATAAAGATTTTCTATATGCACTGTTCCTCTGCAAAATACATACCAAAATAAGGAAATATAGCGTAATAATTAATATAAACTAATATGAATTACTCATAACCAAACACTGATCAATATCTAACAGATATGTTGATAAAATTAACGTATATCTTACGATAAATCAACAAGATCGTTACTCTCGAGGTAAAACGGAGGTAGATTTTGCTTAAAATACGGATCTAAAGGCGGCAAAGTATAAAAGCCCTCTTTAAACATCCTTCTTGCCTCTTCGATTAATTGATGTGCACTTCTGCTCGCAAGTAGATCATTACTTTCCAATTTTTGATAAGACCTTGAAAGGTTTCCAATCTTGACCACAGCATCATAAGGACCTAAATGTAAGAGGGCACCGCTCACTGTTGAAAATGAAAAGAATAATTAATTAATGAAGACGATAAAATTTAAATTCGTTTTTTCAAGTTGATTTAGTTACTTTTTCTCGCGCAACAACCACTTTTACATGTTATGTGTTTCATTAATTCTGGTAAATGTGTTTAAATATGCCGTAAAAGATTAACACGTGTAGTGTTCGAGTCTATCATGTAGAATATCACCACTTCCGCTCTTCTTGGGATGTCGTTTAAGCCGACTAATAGGACAATATTCTTCGTGATAATTCAATGCCCAGATGCAAAAGTATGATGGTTGGACAGGTAGAACTTTGGCGTAAAATAGTTCAACGTTATTTAAAGCACAAGGCGGCTACGAGGGGGAGCTAAATGTCTCTAAAAATCTTATAATAGATAGACGCGAGAACCAACCAATTGATAATTTCCTAAGAAAACTTTTCCTACGGGGAGGTGACGATCCTCAGCATTGAGTGTTACGACGCGAGGAGGAGGAAAAGATACATCTGCTGCGCACGGTATGTAAATTTTTAAAAAGCCAAGGGGATTAGATAGCTTGCTATTAGCCAAGCAATAGTTTCCCCAGCAACTTTATTATAATAGGTTGTCAAATATCTCCCTTCCGCCTTTTTGTCTTTTGAATTTCGCGGCTATGTACAAAGCGCTACAGAGCTCGTATCTGGCAATACTATACATAATTTGAAAGGTCTTGACATAACCTACAAAACGACGCTATGCATGATTAGTTTGGATATTGCGTTCATCAGTTATAGACGTGTAAACATGGAGTTCACTAACGCCGAAATTCGCGCTATTTTAAAGTTTTCCTTCGTTAAAGGCAAATCCGCTAGAGAGACGTTCCGTGAGATTATTGGTGTTTTGGGGGATGGTACTCTATCATTTCGAACCGCAGAGGAATGGTGTCGACGATTCAGAGCCGGCGAAAACGACACCATGGATAAGCCAGCCGGCGGAAGACCTCTGACGACAAATATCGATCAAATCATGGACTACATCGAGTTAGACCGGCATGTGGCATCTCGTGACATCGCCCAGGAGATGGGAGTTAGTCACCAAACCATTTTAAACCATCTGCAGAAGGCTGGATACAAAAAAAAGCTTGATGTTTGGGTGCCGCATGATTTGACGCAAAAAAACCTTCTGGACCGAATCAACGCCTGCGATATGCTGCTGAAACGGAACGAACTCGACCCATTCTTGAAGCGGATGGTGACTGGCGACGAAAAATGGATCACATACGACAATATCAAGCGAAAACGGTCGTGGTCGAAGGCCGGTGAATCGTCCCAAACAGTGGCCAAGCCGGGATTGACGGCCAGGAAGGTTTTGCTGTGTGTTTGGTGGGATTGGAAGGGAATCATCCACTATGAGCTGCTCCCATATGGCCAGACGCTTAATTCTACCATCTACTGCGAACAACTGGACCGCTTGAAGCAGGCGATCGACCAGAAGCGTCCAGAATTGGCCAACAGGAAGGGTGTAGTGTTCCACCAGGACAACGCCAGACCACACACTTCGTTGATGACTCGTCAGAAGCTACGGGAGCTCGGATGGGAGGTTTTATCCCATCCACCATATAGCCCGGACATAGCGCCAAGTGATTACCACCTGTTCCTGTCCATGGCGAACGCCCTTGGTGGTGTAAAGTTGAACTCAAAGGAGGTTTGTGAAAAGTGGCTGTCCGAGTTCTTCGCAAATAAGGAGGGGGGCTTCTACGAGGGAGGTATTATGAAGTTGCCGTCTAGATGGAAACAGATTATCGAACAAAACGGCGCATATTTGAACTAAATCCGATCACTGTAACACTTTTTATAAAGCATTGAATAAAGAGCAAAAAAGCGGAAGGGAGATATTTGACAACCGTTATATATTGTGACTATTTCCCGTTATTTTAACTATATCTATATTATAGTCTTCATTCTCACTGTACGCTTTCTTTCATTCAAGCTTTACTAGTTTTACACTGCATGAGTAACTTAAGGTGAAATAATTAAATTATATTTTTCACATATTACTTACGCAATTGCCCAAGGTCTGCATCTGCGTTTACGTAAGCAAGGACACAATATAAAAGCAACGCCTTCATTGTAAAGGTTTCGTTCGTGTGGATAGAGTAGCCATAATTATGTGCTGCGCTTTAATATATGAATAGAAATTTCACGGTTTTTTAGTATGCTGTGATTTTAAAGTTATTAGTTACATTAAATTGATTTCGTGCTCAGATTAAACATGATACGTAGTATTGTTATTGACGTATCGGACTTTTATTGCTTCGATTTGCCTATTTAATAACTGTAGATTCAGTATAAGTATTTATATTATCTATGTTTAGTATTTCGTTATATTAAGATTAAGTACAATGAAATCCAGGTTTTTAATTATGTACTAATTTAAGTTGTTAACGTTGTTGGCTTTTTAAAACCATTTCATAGGTGACTGTAAACAGTCACAGTATAATTTTTACAGGTACAGTATTTTGTTAAGAGTAAGTAATGAACGGTTATGGAGTCTGTTAACATGATGACTGACGTTGCAATGCTATTGCAGCTGCCGTACTAGAGACTATACAATCACACAGTTATTCAGCCGCGAAACCTGCGCTTCGAATAAAGCTGCCGCAACTGAACATTGCGTTGTCACAACGCGACATTCATACGCTGCGCGTCTGATAGGGCTCTTGATGATCATATTTCAGCGGGTGTTTAATTACATATATAATTTTGCCAGTATAAGACAAACCCCGGTTCCGCAAGCTCGCATCAAATGAAGCTATAAAAGCCACAAGACTAACAGCACCGACTTCATCCGAATTTATTCATACAATATAAGCAATTCGTAGAAGTATTCTGTATGGAACAGCCATACAGTATACTTCACACTTCAATTAGGATAAGAATCATGTCTACACCTAAACTATAACGCAAAAGACGACCACAAGCAGGGTGTTTTTATTTTCAAGTATAAAAAATAGCTTTCTTTTTGGATTCGGGGGAAATCGTCCGGATGTTCAAGATATCCTACCTCTTAGGGGAGGTCAGGATTATGCGACAACTGTAATTTAATGCATAGTTTAAGAAAAAATTGTAGTTTTGTTTAAAAATTTATAACGTTATAACATTCAATTACATTAGCAACAGTATAGTGACACGGCTTTTACACTTTCGTGTTGTAGTTTTCTTAAAGACATGTAAACATTGCAATAAAATGTTTTAAATATTTCTTGCATTTGTATTTTAAACGCTTGAATATTATGCAAATTTATTATTTATTATTTTCCTAGTGAAATGTTTGAAATTGACAGTAACATAAGTTATTTATTGCAAATAGAAACTGAGAAAATTTTAGTTATTTGCACAACAACACAACAACAGATTTGCCAAATCGTTACTACACTATTTGAACAAAAACAAGTATTTACACTATTTTCAATTTCAGGTACTATTTCCATTTTATACCCTATTACGCGCTATATTAAACTATCATGGAAATCGATTTTACAGTGATGTTTGTGAACAGTTGTTTCAACAAGTTTATTTGATGAATGTAAGTAATTTAATTTGGACATAAATGATTGTTATTATTATATTATCCGAATAGCCTTTGTATTTCGACATTTCGGATATGTGTAAACCATCTGAACCTTTTTAAATGTTAATGACAATTACTAATGCTATGTTATGATTTTCCTGTTTTGTTTTTTATGATTATTGTTTTATATACTATTTTAGAGAAAACGTGTAATATTTTTTATAATATAATAAAATGTATTGTAATATTAATTATATTAATTACCATATTTATTTTAAATTCTGATAATAATAATTTTAATTTTTTATTATTTTTATTTGATTTGATACGCACAGGTCCACCATAAAAAATAAATTAATTGAAATTATCTTAAACATGCCCAAATCAGATTTGCAAAAATGAAAATGGCATTCATAGTCCAAGTTATACCGTCGGAAAGGCGGGCGGGTTCGTTGTGAGAGAGATAGAGTAACTACGAATAGATAATAGGCATTGAAGAAAGGATAGAAGGCAGTCTATAAAGGGGCTTGGTAGGGAGCGCCTTTGCTGGGTGCGAAATGATATTTTCTAGAACTATTGTTTCGGGCTATACCGACGTAGTGAATGAAAAAATTACTTATTTCTCTATGGGTAAGACGAAAAAATATTTAACATGACACTGACATTGACAAAGAGATGTCATTGTCAAATTACGTTCGAGTTGTTAGGAATAGCGCCAATAGAGTATCATTATAATTTTGCTTGAGTATGTTCTAGCAAATACTCATTTCATTTTACACAATGGCTGGGAATTTTTGGCAAAGTTCACATCATCAGCAATGGATTCTAGATAAGCAAGATTTAGTACGAGATCGGCAGCACGATTTAAATATATTGACAGAAGAGGAATATCAGAAAATATTTAACTTCTTTGCTAGTATAATACAGGTTCTAGGAGAGCAACTTAAATTAAGACAACAAGTCATTGCAACAGCAACAGTTTATTTCAAAAGATTTTACGCAAGGAACTCCTTGAAATGTATAGATCCATTGCTACTAGCTCCTACTTGCGTCTTCCTTGCATCAAAAGTTGAAGAGTTCGGTGTTATTTCTAATTCCAGGCTAATAACTACTTGTCAAACAGTAATAAAAAATAAATTTAGCTATGCATACGGACAACAGGAGTTTCCATATAGGACAAATCATATTTTGGAATGTGAATTTTACCTTTTAGAAAATCTCGATTGCTGCCTTATTGTTTACCAGCCTTACAGACCTCTTTTATTGTTTGTACAAGACATAGGACAAGATGAGCAGCTGCTTACATATGCATGGAGAATTGTTAATGATTCTTTGAGAACTGATGTCAGTTTACTTTATCCTCCTTATCAGGTAATATGATCTTATATTTAGAGTTGTTGAATATCTTGTTGATCTTAAGATTCCTTAAATGTATGAAGCTATGTTTTCATAATAAAAAGTTTTATTTTATTAATATAACATTTGGAAAAGGTTATTTTTCTCTTGGCATTTGGCATATTGTATTTTCATGTTGATTGTAAATATACTTACTTGTGTTTACAGATTGCAATAGGGGCCTTGCACATAGCATGTGTGATGCTTGGTAAAGAAAATCTAAAACCTTGGTTTGCTGAATTGAATGTTGACATGGATAAGGTATAAGGCACTCTCTAACTTTATCATTTATTAGTTATTTAAAGTATTGTTCACTACATAACATAACTATTTTAAACACTTATAAGCATAATGACCATTTTAAAGCTTTTATTAATATTTTTTTTCATTATAAACTATGTTGTCCATTTTTAATATTAATAGGTATTTTATCTCTTAATTTATTTAGTATATTTGCATTCTTGAGTTTATTTTAGTGTGACCAGATTTACAGTAAATCAGATTAAAAGCTCCCTTGAGGGTGTTGCTTAGGTGAATATATTACTTTTTAATTGTGCATGGAACATTAGATCTGTACCTGAATCTAATGAACCAAATCCCAAAAAAAGCATTAATTGGTTAGGAAAAGTATAATTTTATTTATATTTGCAATAATACTATGTAATGCAGTTGAATTATAGTTTACCTTGTAATAATTTGGAGATACAATTCAATACCACCCTCAGTTCTTTGTATTATTACTTTGGTTGGATCAAACACATTTTAGTTGTAAAAATACTAGTGTTGACATCTTCCAAACTGTACGAAAAAAATTAACCTTACAACAATACACTCAGTGACAATAAAAACTTTGAAGATTTGTAACAGTGTGTTTATTACAAATCTACTGATGAGTACTTTTTATATTGTAGAAAGTGTTTTGTGACTCATAAAATTAAGCTGAAATTAGATGACAGGGTGTAGTGGCTAATCTAAACAAATTAATTAATATTATCTTTATCACACATTTATAAATTTAAAGTCATTAAAGAATGTGAATGTATTTTATATACCCTGTGAATTTATTACCGATAACAAATCTTTCTTTTTATTTATTTGTATAAAATAGCTTTTTGCCTCTTTCTACATAAATTTTAAACAATATGTGACAGATCTTTTGAACAATTTTCTGCAGTTAGTCACCAATCGCCCGATTTCAGTTTGACTTTTATTTAAGAGACATCTTATACATAACTAATTATAATATCTATCAATATTTTTAATTTCTTTTTTGCATTACAGATCCAAGAAATAGTGAGGTCTGTTATAAACTTGTATGAAATGTGGAAAAGCTATGATGAAAAGAAAGAAATTCAAATACTCTTGGGAAAGATGCCTAAACCAAAGCCAGCGCCCCAAAGATAATATTATCTAATGGTAACAGTATTATATGATACCAATAAAATCTATACTACATAAATAGATCAGTTCTTTCATAAAAACTAGGAAAAGAACACTGTATATGTTTTACTGGTGAACTGAGGGTCCTTTTTGTGTTAATTTTTTATTATAAGGAAAGAAAAATATTTTTGGTGTTTTGTGTACACAACAATAATCATAAGAAAATTTACCTTAGTTGTACAAAAATAAAAGTCAATAATTATTGCTTTAATACCAAGTATGTCTTTGGAATATGGCTTTATTTAAATTATAAAAAGATTCTTCAGAATTCTAAATGGAACTTAATTTACTGAATTGTGTGTAATTAACTGTGTTAATGAAATTGACAAAACCAAGAAAAACAATGCAGGTTTGTCCACAAAACAGTATCAATAAGACAGTGTATCTCAATCTGCTCTATATTGGAAAATCTATTCTAAAGTATTAGTTAAAATATTCACCATGATATACTCTTTTTTGAGTTGAAACTGAAAAATTTAACTCCAGAATTAAAATCTTTACTGTAGTCATACAAAAAATCTGTATATGGTATTGATCTTTTGCCACATTGGGCTTTGACTATTTTGCTGTCTATTAAACTGCATATTGTTTGATATACTTTGTTTACTCATTTGTATAAGATATAGGATTATTTACAGTGACCACTAGTGTACTTGATGAAAAGAATACCAGAAGAGCCCAGTTTAATAGAAATTATAGTCTGAATGGGCTCACTTTATAACCCTCCTAATCTTACAGCTCATAGCAAACTTAGACAGTTTTTATGGTCACTTCTACATTACAGATTTTACTATAATACAGAAACAGTTCATTCCCAAACTTTTTTGACAAGTTATATATAAGATTTAGAGATGACATGAGAAGTGTACTGTGTTTGCCCTCAAAAGAGTTACTAATTTTATAAGTACTTGATAACTGATACAAATAAAATTAATTGTAAATGATATGTTCAAAATTGACTGGCTGTTTTTAAGAAAAAAAATGCAATTCTGTAGCATTTTTAATACAGTAGCAATATATGTGATGATTTTTATTTTTACCTGTTGTCCTATGTCTACTTATCTACATTATTCAATATTTAGTAATTAATCATCGGATAAAAGTAAACACAGCTGGCGAAAATTAGCTGGCTATGTGCATTTTGTAATTCAACACAAATGAAAAATTTAAATACAATTTTGTATAGGGGTAACTTAACATTAATATTTTTTCCAAGAAAAATAATTTTTGTATGCAATATACATTAAAATAACTAAGTTTTTGTATGTATGTATGGAATTTATATTAAAAATAACTCAAAAATTCGAAAAAATATTTATAGCTTTAACAGATTTTTAACCATAAAAAAACTAACGCGAAGTGGTTAGTAACATGAAATATGGACCCTTCCTTTCAAACCAAGACACGCCCTCCTGGAAAGTGCAATAAAAACTATTTTCGGAGGAGAAGGAAACTTCTCTGGAAATAATGGACAATCGTATAGTAAAGTTTTGATTTTTTTGGAGATTAGAAGATTTTTCAAAGTATCGAAAGAACAAACAGGTAATTTATTTTTGTTTAAATGTTTAAGGAGGTTTTTTCGTATAATCCGAGATATTTATCTAGAATTGAACCAAGCTAAAGTATATATTCGGACATATCTTGTGAAGCCTTTATGTTAATGTTTTCAAGATTGGAACCCAAGTCGTCATCGAGACTTGGGTTCCAATTTAGAATAATGTTTATATGCTTAGAAATAAATGCAATGACATAAAATTTGTGATTATAATATTACATCATAATTAAATATACTGTCGGTAATATTTTGTAGCACTTCTCCATTTTTCTGTATTTTAACACCTTATAGAATTTCAGCGAAGAGCGTTTTAAGTGATTTTTTTTTAAATCACACCTGTAAATCACCATCACACGGCAGGATTTGCAGAATCAAGATGTTTTAGTTTTACCTATCATTTACATTTTATTTCAATAAGATGAAATATTTAATGAGTTACGTAGAAAACTTTTCCTTCTCTGATCTCATCAATAATGGATTCCTTAATAAGCATCTATCTCTGTTTAGTGAGAGCGATACGTTATTCTGTGTGCCATGAACAAAGCTCTAGGTAAAGATGTATGATCGAGGAAAAAATTGTGGCTGAGGAGTATCTTAAAGTGGACGTAAATCTCTTCCATCTAATAGCTTTCACATCATGAATTCCTTCAAAATCATAGGTTCTTAACTGGTTGGTACCGCGCTCTTAGTGAACGCATTTCGTGAAGGTGGCAGCGGGTTCAAATAAGACAAGTCGTTACGTAATGTCTCTATACGGTTAGATAAAATTTATTCATGTGTATCAATTTTCAATCAAAAAAATTGCCCGGTGCACCGCAAAGGCATAAAAGTTGTTCCGTGCTCGAAATCAAATTTTGTAGTCAGCGACAGCTCTTCCAATGTCTTATTTCATGGTATGATTGGAGAGAAAGATACAGATTTTTTTTTAATATTAATACATAGTAGACAGTCATAAAAATGGTATGATCCACTATTTTATAATGGTAGGCGCCGGATTTTTCTTTCTTGTAAAGGAGCGGTAGTCCATAGAAGCTTGGTACTTTGTATTCTTAACTGAAGAAACGCTCTAAACAAGGAAGAAATTACTAATGTATTTTTATAGCATAAGGACATAACCCTTCGTGTGCCGCAACATGGCGCCTGTCAGTACCGGGAATAAAATTTGATAAAATGTTAAATGAAATATTGTTTATAATCCTATGGTCTGTAGAAAATCCGAAGCAAGGGATTTTAAACTGTATTTTTAAGCAGATTCGGTATAATGTAGCCTACCTTATTTCGTGAAGATCTGACCCGAACGTACCCGGAGAGTTCGGACAGATGTGTCAATAGGCAGTTGACAGGATAATAGCAATCCAAACTAGTTAGCGTGATATTATGTATAAATTTAGTATTACTTATGAGAAACGATTAATCTAGTACACGGACCCTTCCGCTCCGTGAACTCAGTACCGATGAAGCTGTAAAAGCCTTAGGGCTAACAGCATTAACATCTTCAGAAACAATAGAAACGATTAAAAATAAAATGATTTGTGTAATATAAGTTGATCCGTAGTAGCCCAATGGTAGAGGACTGAGACTTGTGATCATAGGTCGCGGGTTTTATTCCCGGGATATAATCTTATATAATTTACAATTTGTGCATTAAATATATTGAATTGCCACTGCTCACAAACAAGCTTCCAGAGGATAGGCAGCGGCGTCCTCTGTGTACCTTAATGCCATACTGCGATCGGAAACCCTCCTGCCAAACTAGGCGATTATAGTATATCCCTCCATAGATATCTTTGGGGGAGGCCTATACCTTACAGTGAGCGTCTATGGGCTGAAACGACAACTTGTATAAAAAGAACAAATTAATCCATTTAATGTGCTGAATTTTGATTGCGTTTTTTTCAAAGAATTTTTTTTATTTAAAAGTTAATAAGTACCTCACCAGATAATAACTCAAAATTCATAAAAATCTGCAAAAATTAATGCTTTTTACATTTCATGGTATTTCATCATTCATTTCATCCTGTGATTTAGTGCATGTGTAATATATCTTCTACATTTATATCACCTTTTCGATTTTACAGTTTCTGTAACATGCAATTACAGAGTAGCTCGAATGTCCGTTTGAACAAAAGTAGCATTAAAACATCATCAGGGTAACGACTTATTGTATAAGTAGCGCTACCTAAACAATATCTTGTTAATCAAAACATTTTTTCAATCAAAACATTACTGAACGGTATCCATATTTTATTTTTTACGAAGACATTTATTTTGAATGTATTTACTAAAATAGAAATGCTATTGTATTACGCTTAGTCAAATTAAAATTAAAAATGAATATGGTGAGTTTTGTCTTGGAAAATTTTATTACACGATGATATTTTAAATGGACGTAAAAGACGCATCTGTAAATATATTTATACCAATTATAAAATGTATGTGCTTCAAGCGAATCCTGTTAACATTTCTTATGGAACTAAATGGAAAATTAAAAAACTTATCTTCTGATTATGGTATTTAAAATAGTTTAAAAAAAAATATTTAAGTAAGTTTTATCCCGCCAGCAGCATGGTTGTCCCACAAAACGTTTCGCATATAAAATAGCCTCAGGAGCTATCACTGCCAGTCAAGTTTCGGCGCTACATTCAAAATGGCTGCAACGACTTCATTTAATCAATTTTTATTTGTTACGTTGATGCTAGTACTCACAGTTTCTGGCGAAGATATTTTAAAAAGGTAATTGCAATTTAAACAGCGCTAAACGATATATTAAGAGCAAAAAAGGTTAAGTTTATAAGGTTTCAAAAATAATTTTACTTTTTTTTCCAGCGGGTCTAGTATTGAAGAAAAAGGAAACTGTACATGCGGTGGTTTTTCCACGGCTACAATTACTTCGGAAAATGTGCCATTGTTAGCTCAGTCGCCAGGTTTAATGGTAAAATGTAACGAGGAGGGAGAGACGGCGTGCAAAAATCTTTGTGTCGCTCTTGCTAATGTTACTAAAGCTAAAGGCCCAGAAATTTTATGTAAAAGACTCAAGGACGCTGATGAGCTGAAGGTATTTGATAACGTTTTTATTTAGCTATTGACACGGTAAGGCCTCCAGGTCCCACAACTCATGTCCGTTGTTGCTGCTAGCGTTATAAGGCGGCTATTGTAAACTGAAGTCTTTTCCTTATGAAAATTAATAACAGAAATGGAAATTCTATTCAATCTCTTTTAATATACCGTTTAGAAACCATGGTTGCTTATGTGTAATCAAAACAAAATACACTATTCAATACAACTCAAAATGTTTTTCTAATGATTACTTTCAGTTATCGGCCTTTTTCAAAGTCTGCGACAATCCATGGTTGTACGCAGACATGACAGCAGAAGAACCATTGTGCTGTGAAAACGAAAAAATCAAAACCTGTGCCTCCGCCCAAAAGGAGAGCACAACAGTTCAAGTCGATGTTAAAACAGTCATGTGAATGAAGAGAAACTGCCATAAAATTATTCACTTTCTTTACCTTCTATTCTCTTACTAAAAAAACAAACACCTTTAGCATATACTCTAAACCTTTAAAATATTGGTATTATTTTAATATGTTTTGAATAAAAACGACATCATTTATTGAATTGTATATTTTAATTCCATGCAATTTTGCGTTAACGGTTTTTAGACGAAAATTCAAGACATTACATTAAAAATATTTGTACGAAATTTTAAAACAAAATAAAATTTTCATTCATACAACGAATTTAAAAATACATTAAGTTACATAACTGTAACTATTTATTGAAATTTCAGATAAAAATGAAAAAAAAATCATAGGGACTATTAAACATTGTTAATAGCAAAAGATATCGGGTAAGGAACTTCTGTGTAGGGAAATTGAGATCGAGAAAATTTGTTACTACAAATATGATTATATAAGATAGTATATGCATTTTTGGAAGTAATGTTTGAATATAATTTCCCAGGCCATATTTCATATATCACCAAATATGGCTATGAAAATTATATTGTTAACAAAACACAAAATTCGCTTTACATTATTAAGTTTTATTATTAAACTCTCGTCTTTTTGTGCTCTAATTGTTGTACCAGTTAATAATTACATGAATAGAGCGTTCACGTAACGTACGGCTCGCCCGTAACAATACGTGTTAAAAATGTTTGTAATACAATTTTCTGTTTAGTACTAAACATCTACACACACCCTAATACATGACATACGCCTTATTAGCCCAGTAATAATCTGCGGCATCCTCAAATCCGAACATTTTATAGGTTTATTTTAATCGGCAAATCGGTAAACGAGTACGGGGCGTCCCCCGCACGCGGTCAGACACCCAATAAAATTGATCGGTTTAAGCAAAGAAAGCACGGCGCGGTGATTCATTTTACGAATGTATTGAACTGACAAAATGAAAATGGTGATTGCATGCACGAACAGCAATCTACCCTACTTAAAGAGTTACTTTTACCGTTAGCCGTATGAATATCGACAAATAATATATTAAGCATGAATATCGACCGTATGAATATCGACAAATAATATATTAAGCACAATTTTTTCTTGAGTCTTAACTTCTATCAATATGCGCAGAATAATTTTTATTAAGCTAGAAATAAAAAAAGATGCAGTTTTTTTCAAGATGGATTTGTTGGCAAAAAATGTAACAAGTAATGATGAATCTGTCATTAAGTAAATCCGCCTGTAATTTTTGCGTTCGATTAACGGAAAAGTACCCTTTAGAACTTTGTTTTCCAACAAGAAGGTGCTGCAGTGATACTTAGATGGCTTCCAGAAGGAGGAACCGCTCACTAACATAGTTCATTAAGAAATTACCTATAAGTTTTACAACATGGGAACCGATGAGGTTTTTCAAAAGAAACCATTGTTGTCTTAGGAGGAGAAGACACACCAAGCCGTGATCATACAATAAAGTCTCATTAGCAGTAAGAATATTTGTGACTACTATCCATCACATATGATACCTATCCGCATTTAAGATTTATAATAAATGTAGATGAGACTTTCAGATGTGTTGAGAATGTATGTAAATTTAATCTATCAAAATTTTTATGTAATAATCAATCAAGACATTTTTCTATTCACTAATGTGATTGCCTAATGTAAATTTTAGACAGGTACACAAATAAAAATAAATGTTATAATAATGTCATGACATTTATACAAAGAAAAACTATTAGATGGATTGAAATTTAAAAAAGTTACATGTCGAATCCTGACTGTAATCACATCAGCTGTTTCACGCAATAGTTTTTATGGATGAATATAAAATGTGTTTCTCTTTCAATAAGTACCATGCCATTCTCAAGAATTTAGAACAGTTCTTAGTCTTACCTTCAATAATTATAAGAGAAGGCTTAAACTAATGAATACAATATTATACAGTGTCAATTTGATGCTACAGATTATTTAAATAATTTGCATGTAAAAAACTTAACTTTAAAATTTTACTGCCAACATTGTTTCTTATTACAATGGTTATCTAATCATACAATATTGCTTACAATTGAACTCCATTATAAATATTTAGCTTCTCCGCGTGAGAACCTTGTGTCCAGAGCTTGTGCTTTCTTGATGATGGACTTTTTTTGTGCTTCATCAAAGCGATTAACCTGTAAATCTACATCTCGGCTGAATGGTCTGCGTTCTGGCTTCTCGGCTTCTTTTTCGTCTTTCTGTAATTAAAGATATTATTATGTGTAGCTTAGTTGTGTGTGTATGGAATAAAATAACTTTCGACATTAGATTCAATTAGAGAAATAAAAAACTACGAATTCTTCTTTACTGAATTAGTCTTTAATTTTACATTATTTTTAGCAAGAATTGTTATTCGCTATCCAAATTATACCTTTGACAAGCATATAATATTATTATTGTAATATACTTTTAAGCAAATATGTCTTATATTGAACTGGAGCTTTAAATCTTATATTAATGTTGGTTATTTTAAAATAACAAATGCTATATTTACCTTTTTCTTTTTCTTTAATTTCTTTTGATGCATCTCAAGTAGGCTTTCATCTCTTTTGTGCTTTTTTTTATGTTTTCTGGAATCATAAAGGAAGTATTATGTAAAATCACTATACATCCATACAGATAATATTCATAGTGATTGTTACAGATTTATAAAACGACAAACTATTGCCTATATAAACATTGTCCAGAAAATCTTGTGTAATAATTTTCACTAGACTGTTGAGTTATTGTGGTAGCTGCTAACAAATTCACTCCAAATTCTAGTGCGAGTTAAGTTTATTTCATCATCATTATTTCAACTATAGAACATCCACTGCTTGACATGAATCCATAAGATTTCCAATAAGATTGGTGAGAAGCGGCCTAGATCTGCATTCTCCCATCTACTAGGCATTGGAGGTGGGCAGGATGGCAGATCGAAAATAGCTTTTTATGTGTATGAAATGAATGCTTAATGACAAAATTTATTGGTAATAATTTTTTTACATTATTTTAATTTGGCTAAGTAATGAATCATTAAAGATATCTTAAAACTTAAATGTTTACTTATACAGTGTCATCCACAAAGACTTGCTGCAGTGTTCTTTCAAGTCTCTTGCAAAAGAGTTGCCAGCTCTAATTATATGCCTAGCATAGAGACCCAACAGACCAATCAGAATACTTAATACATTGATTATGATAGATCATGAATTGCTGACTGAGATTATGGTACTGTTTTCCATATTTCACAATACCCCTGGTCAAAAAATTTATTAACATAGATGTCTATTATTTCTCAAGGTATCTATAAAAGTGGCATAAATATTGCTAATTTTAAATACTTAATGGTTAATTTTTCGTACTTTATAGCCTTATCCTGTTCTTCATCTCTTTTAGCAATTTCCTTATGTCGGACTTCCCTCTGTAAAGATGCATCTGCATCCTCGTCTTTTGTAATTCCAGCTGCTTTACGAGCTTTTTCGTCTGGAGTGTCAGTCCAACTTGATCTGTATAAACCATCAAAATTAATTAAAATACTAAACTGTTTATACTGAAAGGGAAAAAATTTTTTAAAGTATAATTTAATTATGCTTTATCACATTTGGGGTGGTTATTAGGTAAGGTAGGAGCACTGGATGCCTTCTGCGAGAGCTTTATGCCGCAAAAGGGCGCCGCCGAGCGGGCTCGGGAGAGGGCCGATCTCGGTCGGCGGCTACTACTACACCTTAGCCTAAGCTCACTAGAATAGGGCTAAGATATTCCCTGTCTGTCGTAACTGACGACTAAAAGGGCATAAAGTTCCGGTCGTTGACGGAGGGGACCTTCATAGTCCACTCAATGCGAACCCGAGAAGGGCAGCAACATTTGCATGGCCTCATATTGCTGCAGTACAGTGAGGATACCGGGGAAGCCACAGCTCCCTCCCAGGACATGTCTTGGTACAGTACTGAGGGGTATCTGCGAGTTCCTTAAGAGATCCTTATAACCCTGTCCTTCTCCCAGAGAGCAGAGTAACTTGTGTCAATTGAGAAGATTACCCCCATACCGAAAGTAAAAGTTAGATAAGCTTTTAAAATTCTGTAAGAATTTTTAATTGTAAAAACTATCTAATGTGCATATGTTTGTAAACATTGTTTACTTCTAATAAAAAATCCTTACCTGTCACTCATATCAGGGCCTTCTTTGGTCCTAAATGTTCGTGCTTCTAATCCCAAATACTTTGTTTTACCTTCAGGTAATTCTAACATCCATTTTTCTCTGGATTTAACATCAACTTTATTCAATGAAAGTCCATCAATTTTTTTTATTTTAATATCCAAAGCTCTCTCTTCTAGGCGTTGATGCGCTTTTGTCCATTTTTCTTCAGAGCCTACTGGTAATGGACCAACAACACTAACATCATCATCTGAACTATCAAATTTTATTATTTCTTGACTCTTGTCCTCAAGCACCTTTCTCATATCATGTGGTATTGATGGACCTTCAACAAAAAAACAGTTTGATCATTTTATTAATGTAACAAAATTCCACAAAATGATGAAATCACAGGTTATTATATACAGAAGTACACAGGGTTATAATTGTTCTGAAACCTCAAATTTTTTTTAATGTTAAGACAATACTTATTACATGGTTAAATCTAGTATAGAAATGTACAAATGTACAATACCTAAGCGGCGATTTTTCATTAGATGCGGAGGTAATACTGGGCCTTCTATATCTGGAGAGGAACTTTTGTTATTTTTTTTTGTTAAGTGTGGAGGTAAGGCCGGTCCGCAGACGTCTGAGTGACTGGCAGATGTACTTGATCTTTTTAATTTATGCCTTAAATCATTAGGATCAATATTTAAAGGACTTTCTGGTTCATCATCACTTAAAATTTCACCTTCCTCACTACTTTCTTTCTGGCCACTTTTTTGTGTTGAAGTAACTTCTGCAGTTTCAGATCCACTCGTTTTACTAATGATGATTTCATCTTGAATATCAGTAGTGCTACTTACTTCAACTGAAGTTGTGTTTTCTAGAGTTTTTTCCTTGTTGGATTTACTTGTCTTTTTTTTATGTTTCCTCTTATGTTTTTTCTTTTTTGTTTTATTTATTTCTTTCTCTAAGTTTAAAAGTTTTGCTCGGAGTCTTTCATCATCAGAAGAGTCTATTTCACTTGATTCTTCTGATTTCTCTTTTACAATTGCAGGGATCATACTGTAATATGATCCTGGTTTTACATCTTCAGAGGCATCACTGTTACCTGCTTCATCAACAACAGAACTCTTAGTATTAATAACAGGTTGCTCAACAGAGCCTGGTTTAAACACTTGAGATTTTTTTCTCTTATTTTCACTTGATGATGATCTTATTTCCCTTGGTTTTATATCTGCTATGTCATTTTTCTCTATTTCTTTTAAGTTTTTGGTGTAACTAGGAGATCTATGTGTTTTTGAGTTTGATCTACGTCTTCTATCTCTACTGTCGCTTCTATAATTTTTTGATCTCTCTCTAGAATTTCCATCACGCCGACGTCTTTCAGATGGTTCTCCATGTCTACTCCTTTCATGTGAACTTCTTCTTCGTGCAGGTGAATACCTGGAATACTTATGTCGATCCTTTGCATGGGTATCAAAAACTCTTTCACCTCTTCTGCTTTCAAAATCCCTGTTAAATCTTTCTCTTTCATATCTTCTTTGTCCGAAAGATCTTAAATTATCAATTGTGTGAGTGGCACTATCTCTTGTTTTAGAAACTGGTGCCTTTTCATCTTGAGTTTTTGTTCGACATTTAAAGCGCCCAGTTTCTGAGTCACTGCTTGATTCATCAGATAGCATTATAGGACCTAAAAACAGAAATTGGTTTTAACTAATGTAGGTTTAGAAATAACAAAATTATTCTATTTACTAATTACATTTATTGCATATAATTTACAACAGTTTTTTTAATTATTATATTAATAACAAAATTATATTGATCTAAATAAAGTTAAAACATTTTTGCAATCTTTTTAGCACTATAACGTATAGATTTCAATAGCCCTGCTGTTGGTATGCCCTTCACAGATTGCCTCACACTGGACTGCCAAACAATATCTTTGAGAATTTGCCTTAGGATAACAGGACAATCTATATCATAAGCAACTGCACGCAATACATCTTCCATATCTTGTTGGATTCCACCATGGTTCCAAAATTTAACAATTCTTTGTTGGGGAATCATTGGTAGTTGCATTAGGTGATGTAACTTAGTTTCTGGGTGAATATCTTGATGACATTGAGAATCATTAGTTGAAAAATCAACATATACATGGAACTGCTGTAAGATTGGCCTGTAAAGTTCTCGAAAATTCAATAACTGGGGTTGTACAATGTTTCGAACTTTGTTTTTATTTTCACCAAAAGTCATTCTAAAATCACCAGCATAGCTTAAATTAGAAATGGCAAAGTAGAAGTCATATTCAGAAAAAGTTTCAGGCAAAATGAGTAAGGCAGTATGTACAGCAGATCTCAAATTTGATTGCAAAGCATCTTGTAGTTGAGAGCTGTTAGTCTGTTTTATGATTTCCACAGGCTTATGCAGGCGACCAGCTAAGTAAAGATAACTCCAGTCAAGTAAATCTGCTATTAAATCTTTTTGTGACACAACACCATATTTAATGGTCACATCCTCTTCTTTTATTTCCACCAATGTATTGAAGTATACTCTTGCTCCCCAATTTTCTTGAAATCTTGCAATAAAACCTTTCCCAAGAAACCGAAGAGCTGAATAATGGGATGGATTCATTTCAATGTTAGTACCATGCCACCTGTACGAGTTTTCAACGCAGTAAATCAGATCAATCATATTATGTTTTTTTTGATTACCTATCTGCGGTTTAACGGCTGATCCGTAGGCAAAACAAAACGTAAAGTTTTGTGGAAATTTGGATAAGATTCTATAATACATTGGAGAAACATCTTTAACTACACCGATAGCTTTAGTTACTGCCGATGTCATGATAAAAACTACACTAGAAATGTATGAAAGAGGACAAATATCTGCTGACCTGTAGCAAGTTTCTTTATAACACGAGACGTCGTAGGTTATGAGTCATAACTTCGCTCTTTATTCGCCAGAGTTATACTTAAAATGAAAATTTTATTTCTTATTATGTAAGTAAAAACAAACAACAACACTATCATTTGTTACGAATAGACTAAAAGATTTTAACCTTTAATCTTGGAAGCGTCAATTTACGAAATATACGACATGACGTACATAACATGATAAAACAATTCATTCAACAGATAACATAAAAATTTGGAATACATTTGCTTAAAGTTTAGTGCACATTGTTTGTGACTAATTTCATTAACAAGCAACACTGTTTCATTTCTCTTCGAATTTCAAGTATAAGTATAACTACAACTATAATATAAGCTACACGTCTACACCACAACTGTTAATCTTTGGCCTCTGACCTACCACACGCTTCATGCTAACTTAGGGACCTTTGGCCAACTGGTTTCAGCGATAGTCGAAACAAGATAATATTTCTACCTAGAACTTGTTGTCGGTGGTTGGCGGTTCATAATTATAGCGAAAAAGTTATTTATTAAAACAGCTTTCACTAATTACTTTGCTGTAAGAAAATATGTATAGGCAAAAAAAAAATTAGGGCTTAAATTGTTTTGTGGCAACTCTTTGGTACAGAATATTCTAACATTTATTTATTCCTGAGCTAGTTTTGACAGATGATCTGACATTTGGGAAAATAATCGGTTTTCTTTACTTTTCAATATCGAATCGAACGTATACGTAATTTACATTTTTTAAAGCAGTGGTTACTGTTTAAGTTATCAATATTTTTTTAGCCAGTATATAATAAAGTTTGTAAACATCAGGTTTGGCGAAATGACTAGCGCCGATAGGATAGATTTTGAAATGGAGGTAGAAGTTGAGAGTGCATCGTCAGGACCTCCGGTAGATGTGCCTAACCCAGCATCTCCTGCTCCTGCCACACCTGGCGGCAACAAAAGTGTTGTTACAACTGCTACTGCTGGTTCTGTCACAGTGTCTTTACATCCATTAGTGATCATGAATGTCTCAGAACATTGGACACGCTTGCGTGCTCAGGAAGGTTCACCGCAAACCGGTTGGTTTATAAATGTAAATCGTCAAAGCAAATCATGCCCTTATATATGTATATATGTATACTTCGTATATGTATATATACATGTATATATATATGTGTATATATATATATATATATATAGGTATGATTGATGCCTATTTACATAATTAGTTATTTGAATAATTTAAATAGGCATTAATTCAAACAACTGATTAAACATTATCTAATAATTTTCTATAAAAAATAATTTAAACCTATTGAAGTTATAAACATTTCAAGAACTAATTGTATTTGGTTTTAATAATTAATTTTAAATTTTTGGTTGTCAATATGAATTATAACCAGATACTTTTTTAGTGGTTGGTGCATTGATTGGAAAACAAAAAGGACGCAATATCGAGGTTATGAATTCCTTTGAATTGGTATTTAGTGCAATTGATGGTGATATTATTATTGATAGAGATTATTACAATTTAAAGGAAGAACAATGTAAGTAAATAGTTTTTTATTTTCTTCATTGATGTAGTTATTGTGACAATAAGTTAATACAGTAAAGATCAAAAAATTATTCTATTAACCTTTGTCAAAATTAGAAACATAAAAATGTTAAAAGTTGTTGATTTTTTTCTCCAATTTCCTTGCGGTTACATGATTAATTATTTTTAAGACATTATGTCATATGTTAGAATAAATGCATTTTAATTTTTTGTTAAAAAAAAAACGAATTTATAACTTTACTTTTTCTAGTTAAACAAGTGTTTTCGGATATGGATTTCTTGGGATGGTATACAACTGGTGAGTCACCAACAGAGAGAGATATTGCTGTTCATAGACAGATTTGTGATATAAATGAATGTCCTGTTATGCTTATGCTTAATCCTGCTGGCAGAAATGGTGAAGTAAGTACAATGACTACTTAATATGTTAATGGCGATCATTCAACAATGTTCTGTGCCATGTGGTGTGTACAACTCTTGCTGCACTTTCCATTCAGGACATTCGCAATTCTCTTTGAAAAACAAAGTTTTTAAGAACATACAACTTTACATGTATACAGAATTTACCTAAGAGTAGTGTGTATAGCTCCATGAGGCATGAGAGTAATTTTTTTTTGTACATGCCTCAAGAGGCCATGTTGCAGGTATCTCAGTTTTAAAAAAATGCCACTAACTTATGTTATACATAAATAAAATGAATTTAGATAGGCACATCCACTTAACCTTTAATTTTTTAATGTCTTGTTTAGTAAAATTTGAGCAGGGTTGTGGTGGGAATTTAAGAATTTGTATGGTTTCTTAAATAAACTTTTCGTCATCATATCTTTACACCAGGTATTACAGTACCTCAAGGTGTTGTGATACTTTTGTTTTAAAAATAAGGTACCAACAGACAACACATGATATAAAATTATAACTAATGAATAACAATTGTCACAATATAAATCAAACTCTGAATGTAAAAGATTGTAATATAGCAACTACATATGGAAGTGTAATTTTGTTTCATTTATATTAAATCAAAAAAAGCATGACCATATAAATATTTGTGTATTATAATACATAAACAACTTTACAGCAACTGCCAGTGGTGCTGTATGAATCAGTAATAGATGTTGTAAATGGTCGAGCTACTATGCTACTTGCTCCACTTACATACACCTTAGCTGCAGAAGAAGCAGAAAGAATAGGAGTAGATCATGTAGCAAGGGTGTCATCAGGTGAAGCTGCACTGAACAGTTTAGGTAAGCATGTGTGTAATTGTAGCACCTAGCCTTTTATTTTATAATTCATACAATAATACATTTTATATAATAAGATATTCTTGAAATAAATTGTTAATAATTTGATGTCATATAGGAAATTCGAAAAGGCTAATGCCAAGATAATTTACACTTACATTGCTAATACCCATGTTGATATAGAGAAGCTTTTGATAAGCATATTAGTTTATTTGTACCAGCTGTCTTGTTTTGCATACGTATTACATTAGCAATAATGTTGTAATGGATATGGCTGTCAATTACTAACAGGTTGTTATTCATTTCTTCTGTTATAATTATGGTATGAAAAATTGATTTTTCAATTTTTCCAGTGGCTGAACATTTGACCGCACAGAGGTCAGCCATTAAGATGCTAGTGTCACGTGTCCGTGCTGTACTGGCAACCGTCCGGGCCATACGTGACGGTACATTGCCACCCCGACCAGCGTTGTTGCGGGAAGCGAGGGCATTAGCCAATCGCCTGCCACTGCTAACTTCACAACAATTTCGCACACACTTTTATAATGTGAGTATTTACAATATATCCTACATTATTAATATTTTTATTTTTAGTGAGCAATGCAGTAAAAATTTGGAATACTTTATTTTTCAATTGTTTTAAATAATTATCATAATTTAGCATTCAACTGACTTGCAGACAATTAAATGCTAAATTTAGTACAATTTCCACCTAATATTGGTATTCATAAATACAACATTAATTATGTTATGTCTAAATATTTTATGTTCCTACATCTTACTCACTTTGTAATTATATTTTCAGCAATGCAACGACGTAGCCCTCATGACTTACCTGGGTACGATCACAAAAGGCTGTAATGCAATTAATCAATTAGTAAATAGATTTAACATCTTGTATGATAGACAAGGCATGGGTCGTAGAATGCGAGGACTTTTCTTTTAGAGTGGTCACTATTATGGGCCAGTAAAATACATTTTATAAAACTATAGAGTGTAAAGGAATATTAAGGTATGAACATTTTAGTAATAAAACATCAATTGCATTGGAAAGCTCTTTTTCTCTATTTAATGACATGATTATATGAATGTGTAAGTCAATAAAGATTATCTGTGAAGACAATCACATCGCAACATCAACAGATCTGTATTAATATGGATTCCATTCTTAAAAACAGGCCATTGTAAATTTAAAATTAATGTTTATCAATACAGAAGAACTGTGTGTGTATGATTATGAAGATGGATCCCTGTGATGAAGATGACCCTTCTAACCTACACAAACCTAGCATATGAAGAATTGTGAGTTAAATTCTGCAGCATTTTATACACAATTCATCATGTTTTTAAAAACAGCAACCGGAATCACAAGATAAATTTATTACATTATATGCAATAGAAACATTAATGTTCTTTGGTTGCCACAACATTAAAAAAAGTGAATACTTTAATTTTGAGAAAATTACATGGTTTTTTTACAATAAACTCTTGGCTTTTGCAACATTTTTTACTGGTACCTCAGTTAAAGTATAGATTATGTGACTTGATTGTATTGTGCTCGGATGTATCTTGTGATATGGTTTGTTAGTTAAAGTATCAAAACCACTTATTAAATTATATAATCAGAGAAAATGCATTTTCATTTCTTGAAAATATTATGTTTTTGTGGCCTAGACCAATACGTGTACTGTGAATTTATTTTACAAATCCGATAAACAGAGGCAATTGCGAAGATAAATCGTCAATTTTCATTTATGACTCAATAACCAATTTCCTTTATAATAAAAATGCAGTATCTGCCTGGTTTCAATATGATTACACAAATAATAATCATAAAATGCTTAAAGTAAAAAGCCTAGAGTTCATGGAGTTCTGTACACAGTAAGAGTGGAATAGGGATACAGGATATTTTGAGGTATGCAAAAAAATAACTAAGACGCAATCATTTATTATTCATGGTTTAGTAGATTCGTATAATCACAAAAATTAACAAAACTTTGGACACGTTGAGATTCGATCTATGGAAGACTTTGTACGTGTAGAACATTTAGGTTACATTGGAATTTTGACATTCATGTTACGCAACACGGCGACGTGTCCATAGATTACAAAATACATGTGTGTATAGAAGAAATGCATGGTAGAGCTATGTTGCAAACGAGTTCTTTGCTATACTAAAACACACAAAGTAAAAAAGTCAATTATATAAAACAATATGTACTATTGTTCAATTGTTGTTGATTATACAGACAGCTTCTAAGAAACCATAGACTACTTTATCTTTTTTATTTGGTTGTCAATTCGCGCCATCGTTATTTGTCAAAGGTTTAAGGCCTGTACGTAGTGTTTATCCTAAATAAGAAAACGTTAAAAAGTTCGTTACATGAGTATTGAAATAGGTAGAAGTTATAATTGCTTCTAACGTGTAAATTTCCCTTAACAGGTATATTATTATATTGACCTTATAAAAATCCTACATTATAATAATTTTATTACACTTGTATTGATAATTTGTACAAAAATATTTTATCAAGTCCGTTTCATTATACTTCGAATTATAATATTGCTTTTATTATAAACACTATTTAAAATTGCTCTAATATATAGTTCAGTAAATAAGACACAGCTGCCAAAATCACATTCCATACAAATATAAGTAACATTGTGTTTATAATGATTACTATATATGAATACCTATGTATATTTGGAGTATTAAATGCATAAATATTCAGTTCGAATATTAGTCAATTGTAGTTGTTTGATCTTTAATTAATGTAGAGACTTTTAAATGCAATTGTAAATTTTGGGCCATTTGAGAAAAAAAAATATTCTCTCTAATGTAAAAATTGTTTTAAGAACTATTAGTATAGAACCGTTGTAAATCAGATTGACCTTTAAAAAGTTTCTACAAACGTTCAGAATTTAATGTGAATTATAAATATTTTATTTCATTAGCAACAGCTGGGCGTCGCGGTCATTGCTTAACCTAATGTCGTTAAAGCAGCTTATAATAAAGTAGTGTTAAAAATCATGGGGCATTTTCTCGATCCCGATTAATTCATCGAACAGAGAATGGTTCTCGGGGATGACGTGGGGCTCTTGAAGGACTTGACGAGAAAATTTCAAGACTGCTCGTGTTAGCTGTCCCACCGTCCATTTTCTATCCACTAGCACACGAACTAAAGTATCTAACTGTAAAAAAAATGTTTTTATTACAACAAATAAGTTTATTTATATCAGATCAAATCGAAAAAATAGAAGAAAGAGGCGATGGCTACCATAAGCTGCCGGCTCTCCAATACTCTGTTCCGGCTATCGCGGCCCTGACTGCGTCAGGTAGCAGGATTCTTAACTGGTCGTGGTCTTCTTAACAAACATTTGTTTACTTTACGTGTTACGGATAGGCCTCAATGTAGAGCTTGCCTGGAAGAAGTCGAGACTGCTGCCCGCATATTACTTTGGAGTACGGTGGTAGTACCGTACAGGCTATCCATCTGGGAGTACTCAGGTGCCCACTGTGATCGTCAGCGACATTAAGATTCTGCTGGGATTGGGTTCCGTGTGATTGAGTTGGTTTGAGTAAGACTATCCCCGACCCAAAATAAGCACAGTGCCGCTTGGTTGTAGAAACCAACCCGCAGAGACAAGGCAAGACTTTACTTACATATCTCCAATAAACAGTGTTAGGTCGTTAATAATTCCTGATACTGGAATACCTTTACTGTGATTTGGTTTTACTGTGTTTTTTTATGAATATTTTATAAAATTTTCACATATAAACAAAGGTGGGCTCTCTTTTCCAAAGACTGAATCTCTACGATCATTGTGAAATCTGAGCATTTATTTTAGATAAGTAGCAAGGTGTATAATTATTTTTGTCACTTCCCTGTTGAATTGTTGCAAGTTTGCATGATATTTATTTTTAAGATGCTGAAACGAGATTATTGCGATTTTGCTTATGATTAGCTCGATCTATGTAGAAAAAGACCACTAAACGGTAAGAATGCGATAAAATAAGAAAACCTGAATATCCAGTAAACAAATGTCTGAGGAAAGTTTAGTCAAATCATGTTACCAATTATGTTTTTAAAATATTTTCAAAGGTACCTTAAATAGTTTCTCGTTTCCAAAGGTGTAATATATTAATGCTGGCACTCCAGCGACGCTTGCTGCTAGCCACTGAAGTAACAGCTTAAGTTGTGGATGTCCAAGTTGGCGACGTCCACAGCCCCAGTTGCCGGTCGCAACTGGCCTGCACGAGTCGCCAGACACAATTTTGTGAGCTAATTCGTTTAACTGGAAATAAATGTATAGTTTAATTACTTAACCAGAATTGTGGAACTGTTTATGTTAACAAAAAGGTGACGAAATGGCGTGAGAAATAGTTACTTTAAAAGATATGAACATGTGTGTAATATTGGTTTTATTTCCAAATGACCGATTGTTTGTCCAACATACAAGCGTTTACCGCTAACGAGCACGGTAAATAATATGGCGGTTTAGAAAACTTACATCCAATAACTAAAGCCGAGGTGTGTTTGCCACGCACAAATATGATATAATATGTAATATGCATGGTGGATAAACGAAGCATGTAAATGCAATGCATTGCATGAATTTAAACTGAACGGAATCATTGTGATATGATAACGGAGTTTGTGGATTTTGGTAAATATTATGCTTAAAAAGTCGCCTCATACAATGTTCTTGTCCTTCTAATTTGGGTAACGTAGTTGTCCAAGTACAACGACCTTCTACATGACCCAATTAACATAAATATTTATAAAAAGTTTTTTTTATGTAATTATACTTATGGTTAAATAGATACTAAAGAAAATTGCAAACCGTAATACATGGATTGTTTAAAAGACATTAAACAAAAACACACCTTCCGTAAATCGTGTTACATGATAATATCTAGCCAATAAGTTGAAATTATAATAACAAGGATTGTTTAGCTATTCGAAATGATAAATATTATTTGTTGAAGCTTTTAAGAATTAAAAAAAGTTTAAAACATTGTCGGTTTTAAAATGTGTGTATACATTCCTTGTTACAAAGTTCCAATAAAGTACAGTACACTAGCTTAATCAACTAAGCTGTTCAGGAAAGAGTGCTTAATAAGTACTAGTTAGTAACAAAACACGTTAAGTATTTCAGTATTAGCGACAGACAGACGCAATTCTAACCTTCGTTTTCTTTATAGCAAGAGTAACGGGTTCGCATTCGATTGTCTCTTCTATTGTTTCTACTATCATGTTTACTACCCAATTTAGCTTTTTCTTTTTTAAATTAGGGTCGGACAATTGTCTTGAAGCCGTCTCTCTGGAAGAGCCGAGAGGTGTAGATTTGTTTGAGTCTGTGTTACTGTCGCTATTCGTATTTGCCTCCCGCGTGCTCTCTAATATTTCCTCCGGTATCGACTCTTTTACTTTACGTCTCTGTCAAAATAGTAAATCATGAATTTCTTGAATAGGTTGTGCTTATCCAATATGGCTACTTGTAGGATAAAAATACTTAATCATTGCACACAAATCTCTGGTGAATTTATTTTTGTAAAATTAAACGGGGCAGACCTTTTACAAATATTGGTAGAATTATGGTAAAGTTAGATCACAAGCCTTTACATTGAAATACGAGTACCTCGGAAAGCGTTATAAATCATCCGTTATAATATCATAATTGGTAACTACCAAAGAATTAGTTATAAATACAACTCCAATTTAATTTATCAAAGATACCATGCAAATTAAAATCAAATATAATACTAAAGCACCTGGTTATAATTGCAAAAAAAAATGAAACAATTTTAGTAAGCAATTCATTTAAAGGTTGTTTGATAAGAAATTGAGTAATTCAATAAGACCGCCAATATATTTTTATATGGTAATAAAAAAATATTTTATGTGTATAATATGTACAATAAAGTAACAATTAAATAAAGTAAAATTTAAAATGAAAAATATTTAGAAAAACCTAAAAGTAGTCAATAAGAGATAACATTTTATGTACGGTTTCAAAAGCTTCTCTTCCGGTACAGTATAGCTTATGGAATGCGATTACGCATGCTCAAGTTCGATTAAATTATAAGTTCTTTAGATTAACAGCACGGACATCAACAGAAACAGTCTAAAACAATGTTCACAATGTGGTTCAGGCGGACTCCCAAGTGTACATGGGAGACTCAACAAAGTCTACATTGACATGACAAAAATGAGGGGTTCACGTTGTAACTGGGGGTCCACGAAAATTTATCTGCTTACGATAGTGAAAAACTGAAATATTAACTTGACTTCATCTTTCAATGTGGGCAGATGATATTTCAAGAAGCTCAGTGACTGTTATTTGTTATAACTTAATTAGTTATTACATATTCAGTACAACGTGTCAAGACTTGGCTAAATTCTTATTTTGTCGATAGACGTGACGTGGGTAGGCCCCTACTAGGTAGACCGACGGCATAGTCAAGCCATAGTCGCCGAAGTGGCTGGAAGCGAGTAGCGTAAGACCGGTCATTGTGGCGACTTTTGGGGGAGGGCTGTGCTTTACAGAAAGTGTCTATCTGCTGGTATGACGATGTTAGTATTTTACTAACCAAGTGTGCGGCGAGACGATGGCGGTGTCGCGCGAGCTCTAGCGACAGGGAACGAGCGGCAAGGGCGAGGCGGCGCGGCGTGGCGCGCTCGCGGCCGTCGCGCCCGTACAGCTCGGCCGCCTCCGCGCCCGCGCCCGAGCCCGCCGCGCCACTCGCCATGGACTCACTTAGCGTGCGTTTCAACAATGAACCGGCAAATCTGAAACGCATTATCATAAATATAATAAAAGATTTTGTATTAAATCAGTATTAACAACTGTCCAATATGCGATATAGCGGCTCCGGCCTGATTAATAATAGCTGTGGCTGTCACTTGAACCTTCATATTTTATGGGCTGTTTGATTACCCGCGCGTCCCTAAAGACGCCAAAGTAATCGTGTCGTTTACAGAAGACGTACTTCAATGTTTCGTCGATAGCAAACGCTGAAGTGCAACAGGTCTATAACTTATACGCCGCGCGACTGTGGGAGCTTTATTTGATATTAATCCCGCAAGTGTATATTTATACATGCCTATTTAGCCCTGTATCTTTGACAATACCAGCAGACGGAATGATTGAATCAGTATTCGGTTAATTTATACAACAGCCTTTTATTTAAATTAGGATAGAGAGCCTCTCCTTTCCTAAGGTTCTTTACTCCTAAAATAAATTTTTGAGTGAGGATTCAGACTAACTTTAGAGCTTCTATTGCGTACTCTATACAGATTTGTTGAAAAATTGCTCTAATTTGAAGTTACAAGGTAAAGATAAAAGTACATATCTTTAAAAAAATCGTATTTCCTGTATCTGTTAAGAACAAAATAAAAACCAAAAGCTTAAATTATATTGCTACTAACTTCATTGTTGTCTTTTGAATTGCCATAAAATTATTAAAAAAAAACAGATAGGTGAAGAATCACAAGCATTTGGAGTATAGAGTATTAGAACGAAAACGATTAAATTTTTTCAATTGTTAAGAGACTTACGATAACATTATACTTTTCTGCTATCTAAGTTTTTGATACGCACTGAATATATTCCCAGCTTTAAGAGTCCTACATTACATAAAAATTGTGAAATACCTTATCACAGCCATGTCCCGCGGGTCCAGTTCTCGGGACTTATTCTCCTCTGTCGTATTATTGACAATGGGATCGTTTAGCCAATGATTGAATTGTTCGTATACTTCTTCCAATTCAGAGCTGTAATGGCATTAGTGCTTTAGTTTTACTTTCAGTTACTACCAGTTATAAAAATATATACGATATAATTTTTTTTGGTACGTCATCCAGGTAGGTACTGCTCTAACAGAGAAGTAAGTGTGTTTGGAGTATTAGACAGTGGTTTTATTACGGTTTTTTTTTTGAGATTTTCAGTCATTTTTTGGCTTTTTGACATTTGCTTTTAGTTTCCACGGATTTATTAGACATTTAGCCTAATCTTTCTATTTATAAACTCAGGTCAAGCGCTCCCCCGGGAACTTCAGAACGGGTCGTTAAAAAGATATTTCATCGGATTGGAGGGCCGCCGTACTCTTTTATCGCTTGAGCGGATGCTCCATAAAATGACCACGCCCAATGGCCCCAGAAAGGGAATCAGGGCCTGGATTGTCAATAAGCTTTTAGCGTTTTATTTGAGTATCCGAGAGGTGCGGACCTCGGGTTAATCGGTTGTTATTGTCAGACTAACAAAAGTAATATCGCTTAGAAAATATTTTAAACGAGGAATAGTAGACTTATTATTTGTTTTAAAATTGTTATGGATTATACATACAGAAGACGAATTGAAAAAGCATTTGATGGGTTTTAAAAAAGTAAATATCAAGGTTTTTTTACTAAGTTAAACTAAAGTTATTACTCACGTGTATTCCGTACTAAAACTGTATTTTGAACTATTGCCTGTTTCTTTCCTTTCAAGGGGCGGTCGGCTCAGGGATGAATTTCCGTGTAAGATCTCTTGGTCAGTCAGAACGAACCCGACCGAACTTCCACGCTTTACTCTGTGTAGAATAATATTAAAAATCTCCAAAAACAATAAAAACCTTTGCATATCGAGATGAATATTAGCTAGCGTTAAAACCGTTAAATTTAATATACAAAGTTTAAAAAAAACCTGTAAATAGTTTTTTGAAAGTATATAATATCTGAAATACAATTTTTTGATCGAAATTTTGACTTTAATCGGACATTATGTAGAGATTCTGTTACACATCACGATTACAAATGTACACAAGTAATGCAATCATTACATTTTTTTCGTATTATTTAGTAGAAAAAAGGTGTGTACTAAAAAAGTTTTTTTTGGACTTACCTAACGTTATTATCATTAGATTCTGCACAAGGTATGCTGACTCCAGCCGCGTAGCTCGAACTATCCGTGGACCAGTCACCTGTCGTACTGGTTGTGCAGGAGTTTTCGGCTTCTCTGCGTAACGCGTCACGGAGTCTCTCTGCAAAACTTAGTCTTCTCTCCTCCGTTGATAATTCCTTAGAGTATTGGAATGAATTTGGGCGTGCACTCTCGCCTCTTCCCTCGTCTTCGCTACCGCCTGAAATGTTCACAATTTAACTTAATTTGAGATTTATATTTAATTTATGGATTGCAATAAACACAAAATTTTGTTTTAAATCTAACCGTAGTCAAAGCTGTCATTGGCGCTATGATATTCGTCGTCGCTAGAATTACAGCTGGAGTACAGGCTGTCCTCTTGAGTGTCAAGATTAATGACACCCGGGCTCCTGGTCACAGGAAGACATTCACCCGACGAACCGAGCACGATGAACCGTCCACGTCGATTGTTTAAAGTTCCTCCATCGGGTGACAACCAGCATTTGCGTTTCGATAGTTCTACGCCTGTAAGTAAAATAAAAACATTAATAAGTACTAATATTAACTGTCACATGTATCATTAAGAATATTATGTAGTATGATACCTTAGAATATTATTAATGATGACGATTTAGAGATTTTGAAAATGGTTACAGTTATATAAATTAAAATATTATATTAAATATTACGTTTGTCCACGTCTGAGATTTCGCTATTTTAAGTGATACGGGTAGACTGAAGAGTATAGAATATTTATAGAATAAAGACATAAAAGTGTAATAACTAAAAAGAGACTAGTAAATCGCAGACCAAAGAAGCCGCACTTTAATTTCTGCCGACTTACGAAACAATTTAAAGGAAGATCGACATGTGACAGCGCTTAAACAAATAAAAGACTTGAAATTGCTGGTACAGGAGTATCGCCGCGACACCTTGCGAAATTGGAGTAATGACGCTTAGGGGAAAATATTAATGAGTCAAGATTCTGTCGCCGTATAGGAGTTATACTATTCTCGTAATATTATAGTCTTGGACAAAGATACTCTTAGCATTCCATTATTAAGCTACAGCTACATGGTCGTGCATAGCTACTCTTAGCAGAATACGGGCTGATGACAGCGGCTAATTATTAAACATATATTTTAGTGCGGACTGTGTCGCAATTTTAACGCTTTGTATTTTTAATAATACTACATCGGTGTCCAAGTTTTGCAGTGCACGATCACAAGACATAAATCCGATAGATATTTAAGGTAAGCTAAGTAAACAGAAAGAAATCAGAAATCCAGTAGGTACCAATGAACTAAATCTGATCGTTTTAGTTACTTAAGGAATAGGAATCAATATCAAGTAACATTCATTAATGACATGTATTATTATCAATTTAATAAAAAGTAAGTAGGAGCTATATTACGTCATCGTCTGCGACGCATCTAAAAGGGAAATTCTTCTTAGGGCCGGTAGGTCGGCAGATGCCGGTAGAGGCCGAGGCAGATGTGTGCATATACATTCGAGCTTCGCCGATATTGGTACAAATATATTAAAAGAATTATGTTTTTGTGGTATTATCTTTTCGATGCGTCACTGAAGATGACGTAATGTACTTCCTACAAGTATGCTCAGATGGATGCAGGTGCTTTTGATAGCAAGAACATGCAATACGCATATACGCAAAATGTTAATAAGGGATTGACACCTATTTCCGGTATAAAACACTCCGACACATACAGATGTTTCGTTCGTAATAATTTACTTTATTAAAAGAAAAAAATATTACCTTTTTAAAAATATCCACATGTAATAAAAATCATAGCAGTGTTAATTATCAATACTGAAGTTATTTTACATAATTAATACCAAATGTTTTTTGGTGCTACATATCGCCCATAGATATTATGGAACTTTATTTATTTATTTAGTAAATTGTACACTAATTTTCATTACATGTAAAAAATACGGTAATTTATAAAAAGTTTCCTTTGTTTAAAGTTTTTACATCGCTGACAATTGTCGACCACAATGATAATGTAATAACTTATGTTCATGAATTTTATATTATTATATAAAAGGATTAGAATATTATCATGCCTATGCTTGATAGTTTTTTAATGTTTCGGATGCATTCAAATCATGAAATGAAATTTTGTATCTTAACGTTGTCCATCAATAATTTCGGGTGTATATTTATGGATATTGTTTTTAAAAAACTTACTTTGATCATTCAAATTAAGAGTAGCGGCGCAATAGGTTTGTGGAGAAGGGCTTCTGCTGTTATAACTGTTTATGGTACTGCATGATGAAGCTTGCTTTATCATCACGGTTGCTTCTACTTCAGGTGGGGTGTGACTGGTCGATTCCCCTGCAGATAACGTACAAGTATTATCAACAAGAGATCAGGTTAGATTATTATTAAGGAAACATACAGGGTAGAAATAAAATATTGTTATCTTTGTGTGGGATTAGTAGATTTACTTTTGATTCCAATACATTCTCACGTTTCATATAGTTTCCAGTTTAGCAATAAGTTTTAGTTGCATTGAACGAAGTTTGTAAAGAGTACTGGAAAGAAGACCACATGTTAAGTTATACTACTGAAATTTTATCTGTAGAATATCATATCGTTTTAATTATATAATAATTTGCTTTATAATCATGACAGATAAACGTCGTCTTAAATGCTCTTGTCGGTAAAACGTACAAGCAGACACAAGTGTTAACATATCTAAATTCCTTAGCGAGTGAGCGTCCACGTATTTTATACAATACGTTATGTGTCTTCATGTTTAATTTTAGAAAACATAGTAACAAGCTTAAATACTTGATAATTTGTACGTTAATTTCGTGAATGTACAAGTTAATCCGTTTAAACAAGAAGGCTTCTTTGTCGCCTAATTTCTTTGACCTTTACAGTAATTATGGATACCTAAAATCGTTATATCGATATGTTTATCGGATCAATTTTTATTTCTTATTGTTAATTTTTTTAAGTTTGCGATGTCTTTTGACAACATTATTATTTATTTCAAATGGCCCTGTAGTTGATTCTGCGGAGTATACTATTCAATATAATTTTTTGCACAACCTTAAACATAAATGGCAAATAGTCAATAGTTTCAAATAGCAAGCTTAACTACAGACGCTTGCAGCTAAATCGACATCGGCAACCGGGTCTACCTAGCCCTCGTTCAACCATGGGCGGCCCATGTCACTTCTGATTGCCATTAGTCAGTGGTCGGTGAGACGATGACTAAGAGAAGCCAACCTGACTCCATAACGGCCTGTCAGAGGTCCAAAGCTAACCGTAGCTCAACGACAACTAAAACGGCGAGTAATAGAGTTCAGTTATGTCCAGTGACGGGTACAGAGTTTGTCTGCAAGGCAGTGACAGAAAAGCTTGGCTTACAGGCGTCTTGAGCCGATTAAATTGCACGCAAGTGTTTGCGCTTATAATAACCTTTGTTACTTACAATATGCTGAAACTATTAATTCCATTATGACAAACAATGACCTTTCGTCATTAAAATGATACGGCTAATTTCTATAACCATATATTTCACGTCTTTGTGAAAAAATATGATTTAGAACAAGTAATGAGTTTAATAAATTTAAATCGATGCAAATTGACAAAAACAATTTTGTTAAGTTAACAACATTGAAGTTTGATATAGTAGTTTTGAGGCGGCTTCTGTTTTTTACAATAAATTTAGTTTCAGATTGATATTGTTGGAGAGATGGGTTAACATTTAATGTCGCAAAGTATTTTGTGTGACTTATTATTATATAGCAGGAAATTTTGTTATCTGCGGTATGTCAGAGTTTATAGATTAGCTGTGTTATAAATACTACTGTATTTATGATGTATTCGAACACATATTTAATTCTAGTTTCAATACTGCCTACAGTTTACATGATTTTATTAACATCGTTTAAAATATTGCGTTGATAAAATATGCAAATGCGATTTATAAAGAAGTATATATAATACATATATATAATCATGTTATATGTATGTATATTAGTATATATGTATGTTTTGTACACGTTGTCTACCCATTATTTATGAATCTACCTTTTCCATATGATGGTTGTCTGTAAGAGATTACCTTTCGTGATAAAACCGCCCCTTGTACTCTTTTGTTTATTATTATTATGATACTATTTAAACTGTATCCTAGCGTGTACACTAAAGAATATTAAATAAAATTAAATTAATTTGGTTCTTACTTGAGCTTAAATAATATTTGTGCATTCGTATGTGTATTTTAGATATTATATAATATTATTATTATTTATTACCAATCGGCGAGAGCCTTCTCTCTAGGCTTAGCGGAGCATCGCGACTTTTCATGGGTGACTGCTGGAATGCTAGTAGGCATTTGTTTAGTTCCCGCAGAACGTTATCTTCTTCCCACTGACCGACAGGCAATGCGCTATAATCTTCGGCGTCCATTAAACACACAGTTACCTATAAATTCAATGATAATTTTTATAACACATTATTTTCACTTAATGTGTTTCCCGTCTAGATGTTGATGTTATTAAACTTAGCAGTTTGTTGTCTTCTTTCGTTGTATTTGGTACGTTGTGTTTTGCATATTTCCTAAGGTTTATTGTTCGCCTAAGAGTTCCATAGCTTACGATTATCCAACTGTTTGCTGTGAATCTACACATCGCAATATTTTTAAAGGGTTTTACATACTTACAGTTTTAGGCTCGGGGAGATATTCAATGTTCGGTTTTTGTTTTTTATCACTTATTCGACTAAATAATCTGACGCCTTCTGCTTTAACAACTTCGTTGTCTTCAAGCGCTTCTACGAACAGCATAACTGGCAATAGCTCCGGCATCATCAACATCGCTAATGATTCCTGAAAAACAATATAGGCTATATTAAATATAAAATTAACCTAAATTAATAGTCAGCATAGAAAAACTTAGATATAGTATAAAAGTTAGCCGTAGCGAAGTTACGTTTTTGAACCTTTCTGTAATATAAAAACAAAAATATTTTTTCTTAAAGTTTTGTTAATATTAGAGTTATTAAATTGCAAACAGCTGACAAAAGACTGTGATCCAAATTGATAAACTGTTACTGGAAAGTTAATTAGTTCACCTGGGAATCTCCATCAGCAAGAACGTCTCCTCCGACTCTACTGCTTGCGAAACAGATTCTCAGAGCGTCATCGCTTTCACATCGTTCTGGTCGACCCTCATGTCTTACAAGCAGTTTACACAATGGCAGTGTACATTCTAACCAATCTTCAATAGTTAACCATTCCTTGGCAGTCATTACCTATAAAAAATCGTAAAACGATCATCAATTAGATGATCAATAAACAGATGAACTTGTACATGACAAGAATCAAATTTCTCACCTGCCTACTAATTTTAACAGATCCTTCGTTGCTAATTTTATCCAAGCATTCAAAATAATACAGCAAACTTTTTAATTTGTTTCTTTGTGGTTTTCTGCAAGAGCGGAACAAGTGTGAAATATTATCCTGAGAGTCTTAACAAACCATGAAATGTTTCAATTACCTGTGAAGATTTTTAAAAAAATTTGTAAAATTGAAGTCTTGTAAAGTCGGATGTGTTTTGAGCGTTCTTTTCGGAAAAGTAGAGAAAAAGGCATGAGCTACTAGAGATGATAAAAAATTATAATCCAATTCTATAACCTCGCCTGAAAAAATAACTCATATTATTTATATATTTTTCTACAAACAAACAAATATATTGTGTTATTGAAGCAATACGAACTCTGCTGTTGTAAGCTAAACATTAACCCTTTGGGTGGACGCCATCTTTTAAGATGCAATGCTCTGTTAACCATGATCCTGATAGTATTATCCAAGAAATTTCTTCGTTCTTCGTCTGTCAGTTCTTCATCCAAAAATTGCTCTAATCCCTTCATAAGGTCTGGGTCTTTAATGTCATCATCTGGATCAATGCCTATACTGTTAAAAATATAAAAAATTTAATTTTATTTTGTTAAGTAAAAGTTTTTGAGTGCACTTATTGTTACAAAGTTTGTGAACAAATGGGCAAGAACGGAGGAAATAAACTATCACAGAAAATTGTTGAACTAAATAAGTTAAACTTCAACTTAATTCACATAAATGATATAATAGGTTATTTATTATGTTTGTTAATTCTTTATGTCGTTGTTCGACATCATCATCGTTATCCACAAATTCAACAACCTGTACCTCACCGCTGCTGAATGTAGATCTATCACGATATCTTTTATCATCTGTGGTCCTATGGTTTTGTTATCTTTTAACTATTACGTAATGCAGGTCAGATTTAAGTATTTTAATGGACGTCTACTACAATACTTACTTGCACATGTCATGAATTTTCATCATGCTTGCCGTTAGTTTAACAGGTGCTGAAGCTAAAAGAAGATGTTTTAAGTGACGCTGGACAGAGGTCCACCAAGGTAGGTCACACGGTAACATTACAAGCGCCATTCTATGGAAAAGAATAAATAAACGATATGTTGGTATTGACTTAGCATATCTGACTTAAGTTTTTGAAAAATATATACTTAATATATTATTAGTTAAAATAGCAAAAGGAGAAATTTATGTCATTGGATCCAAATAATCTCTAACACAATATCATAAGGTTTTCGACTCTAAAGACAGGTTAAGATTTTGGAAATTTTTGTTTCATAAAATATGTGCCATTAACGACGTTCGTCATTAACTACAATAAAATAATTCAACAGTAAAATAATAAAACGATAAGACAATTCCATACTTCATTCTTAGCAATTACATAATGTTTGTAGTTTCTGAACGCCGTTCAATAAACGAACGTGTCTATTTACGTCACGTTTGACAGTTTGTGTTACAATAATAAGCAGTGCTAATATTTTTGATAAAAGTTTAGTTCTATCATAAGAAAATAAAGCTTCAATACGATAATGTAATACAACAATATTGACGAATACATCATCGTATCAGACCAATACTACGTTATGTCAGATAAGCTTCAACAGATTATTGCGTAAACCAAAAAATTATCAGTTTTAAAAGTCATGAAGGTTATTTAATTTCGCACAAGTAGTATAAACGCGGAGTCTAAAGTACATTTAGTAACGTAGGCAAAGGTTACATTGATATTAAGAGTTTAAAACTAAAGACACGATGACTGTAAAGACAAAATTATTGAAAGCTTTGATATTAGGAGCTCCGGCGTCTGGAAAAGGGACGATATCATCTCGAATTGTTAAAAGATACAACGTGGAACACATTTCTAGCGGAGATAAATTAAGACATCATATAGAACAGAAAACGCCCTTTGGAATAGAGGTAAAAAAATATTTAAATGAAGGGAAACTCGTACCTGATGATGTTATAATTAAATTTATGACAAGTGAATTAAAAAAAATCAGTGCCCAGTCGTGGTTACTGGATGGATTCCCAAGAACTGTGACACAGGCAAATGCTTTGTGGAAGCAGCAACCAGTAGATGTAGTTTTGAATTTAGTAGTACCATTTGAAGTTATCATAGATAGAGTAAGGAACCGTTGGGTTCATTTACCTTCAGGAAGAGTATATAATATTGGTTTTAATACTCCTAAAATTATGGGAAAAGATGATATAACAGGCGAGGAGTTAATTCAGCGTCCAGATGACAAGCCTGAAGCTGTTCAGAAACGATTGGAAATTTATAATAGAGAAACTAAACCAGTAATTGATTTTTATAAAGATAAGGGGATATTACAGACATTTAAAGGTAGCACATCAGATGAAATATGGCCTAAGGTAACTTTATATTTAGATCCTATGTTTAAGAGTTAGAATTTAGCAAAAATTATTGTTTATTTACAAATGTTTTGTCATAAGGAATATATATTTTGTAGAACCTTTTTCATGTGTTGTAGTTGTAAATTTTAGATGATGTTTTTGAATACTTAATTCTTAAAGAAATGTTTAATAAAACCATAAAATATGTAGTTCTTACTAAGTCAAAGTGCAATATTGTCTTCCAATATCTTTAGATATCTCTTGTATTTTTTGCATGCATTCTTATTTGTGTTTTAATCAAAATACAGATTTTTAATCAATTTCTTTTCGTCTTCATATTTTTTATTACTGTTTGTTACCATTTCTTATACTAATACCTAATACAATAAAAATATCAACATTCCCCTGTTCCAATTTTGTTTAAGATTATAAATGTTATAAACATTTACCAAAAAACATTATTATTTTACACATTATTATCCAAAGTATATATATTTATATTTGAAAAAGAGTTGTTATATTAAAAAGAATATACCTAAATCGGTTCTTTGTTCATACATTTTAGTGAAGTTCATCAATTTGTGTTAAAATAAATTGGTGTTAAAGGAAACAGTAACATATTATTTTGGCAACTGGTTATAATTTCTCGGTAATTATAAAGAATTACTGAAATTTAAAAGAATGTCCACAAACTAGTCACATTATGCAATATTAGATAAGTTTTATTGTTTAATATGTAAATTAGATTCTTTTATCTTAATTATTTCATGATTGTTACAATATGTCTTACCTAATTTTTGGTATGTATTGTTTTTGTCAAAATTGGTAGTTGTAGGAAAAGTTGATATTCATGTTTTAGATATTTTCATGTTTTACTTTGGCTTATGTACTTAAATAATTATGGGTAATTTTTAATATTTTTGTAATAATGGAAACCAATAAAGTAAAAAGAGATAAAAATGGACACTAGGAGTACGCACAATTTATCACAAATGTTATATGAATAGTTGCAGCATTTTGTACAACATACTTTAGATTTAATATTAATATACTATACATAAATATTTATACATATTTATGTTTACATGTGTATATGTACATATATATGTATAATTTATATATGGATGTATTTACTTATGTGATAAAAAATTAAAATTAGAGTGGTTGTTATAAATATTTGACTATGTTTGTTGAAATAAAATTGTTTTTGGGTAAATGTGTTTTTATTACAAAGTTTATTTGTAGTTTTACAATTGTAGTATAAATACCGCAAAGTGTTTCTAATTGAATATTTAGATAGAAAGAAAAACGTACTTTCAATGGGAAACAGAAATCGTCTTTGAGTTTCAATATTTCGTAATTTTTTCATGTACGAAGGAAAATAATAAATCTATAACCAAAGGATTTAGGCCAATGACATCTCATTTCTCGGGTGCCTAAAGGAACATCGAAAGGATCAATTAAAATTTTGTTAGGTAGGGGATGAGTCGGCTCAGTAATGATGAACTCAGTAAAAACTGCTCTGCGGGTTGTCAGTCCCCTGCACCGTATTCCGTTCTCTCTACAACATGATAAAGTCGACATCAGCATGGTGAATCCATGAAACGCAAATAAGTTACTGTTCGTGCTACTTTCCGCATATTAAATATCAAACTAGGTTTTTATAATTTAAAACCAAATATGTTAGGACGACCACCGGTGGAGGTGTAATATATGAAATTGTCAATATCATTTTTCACATTTAACATTTTGTGTTTAATATTTTCTTATCGAAACAAAGTTGCATAAATGCTACATTTAAGGCAACACCAATTGTTAGTATCAATGAATGATCTACACCTAGTTAACTTACGTAAAAAATTAAAAAATTAACAAGCATATTTGGAAAGCTGTTGACATAAAGAATAATGTTTAATGACTGATCAGGTATAGCAAAGCATTTGTGACGAATCCTAATGATTTTTATAAATATGATAAGTACATAAAAAATAATTAAAAAACGATTCTGTTTTATACAACATGTGTACTACATAAACTCAGGAAATATAAAAAAGTAATAGACAGTCTTTACTCTTTTTTGAAATGAATTTTCTATACAAACATCTAAAACAACTTGATAAGGTATAGACAATTTTTATGGTTTATTAGTTTTTGAAATAAAATAGTTTTGTGATGATATATATGTAGTTTGTCATGTTATTGGTTTATGGTCGCCTTGACTTGCACTACAATATTTGGAACACGAGTTATTTGTATTCATTACGTACTAACTACCAGTATGACGTAGGTTTGGGTTTAAAATATATAATCTTAAAAAGTTTGCAATAGAAACAGGCGACGAAGTTAACACATTGTGTTGTTTGTAACATTTGCCGGATTAATCAATTCGCTAGTGTTTAAAGGAAAATCTTACCTTAAGAAGTTGCGACGTAATTCGGTAGCACAAAAAAAAATCACACACTCAACATGTAGTTCACTGTCGCTTCGCGACAATCGGTTTCTTTTTGCGAACTTTTCTCATTGTCCACTCGAGAGTTGTTCACTTAAAATTATTCGCATATAAGATATCTTATTGCTTTACAGACAGAAATAGTGTAACTAGTATGTGAATATGTGAGCCGGTCGCGGCCAACGCGAGCGCGGGAACCCGGTTATTTTTAGTTGCTTTCGTGCATCGGCGCTGAAATTAGACTGTAAATAAAAGCTTAGGTTAATAGAAGTCGTAGTCCTCGTTAATCCTGTTAATACAGGTCAAATTTTTATAAGGATTATGACACTGATTTTATGGTTTATTTTTCTAAACCATGGATATTTAAAAAAATGAATTATAGTTTCACCGGCTATATTTGTTCCTTCGTACATTGTTGGTAAATAGTTGTTAATTAAACATGTTTTTTTTACATTTAATACGTTGCTAATGATAAAAAAATCTTTAGTATATATTAAAAACCATACGATTAGATCAGCAAGTGAAATGATTTGAAAAACTTAAATGAAAACTCTCGTAATGAATTTTATACTTTAAAGTTCTTTCAATATTTAATTAAAAAATGACAAAAATTATGTTATATATTTCATTCATAGTACCTTAAATTGTAGCGGAAACCATTTAAAATCTTCTACGTACACAAATGGACTTAAATTATTAACTCAGTTGTAGGTTATTCGCGTAGTAAGTACATTTATGTGCCAAGCAAGTAACAACGATGGCGATTGAAAACGTACTGACGCCGCCGACTTTCACTGGGGAGAGACTACCCCTGTTTTGCGCACCCTCCACCCTGGAGTGACGTCATCGTCGCGTCACGACTTACGACGTCGTACACCGCCCTCTTGAGGCTCAAAACCCCATCCCTCCAAATCTCGTGAAATGTCGTGAGGCAGCTATGAGCGGGTTACGTAACATAAAATATAAAGGTATGAAAATTGACGTCAGCATTAACGTTCGTAGGAATCGTGAAATACAGAGCAATTGTTTTAAAAATAAATGCTACTTTTTACCCGAATGTTTCACGGGTAGCACGTGGAGAAGAAAAATGTATCTTTTAGCATGTCTAATCCCTAATCTACGTCAGACAGGTCAACTTATTATTGTTTAATAATGCAACGTGTCTTGTTTGAAATCAATATATTTATAAAACTGTTAATAAAACGTTACAGTTTTGCATATTGGGGCTAAAACGGCGCATGCGTAAATTTGGGTATAACGCTGACGTAGTATGTTAGGAAGACACGTTACTTCTTATCGTTCATGGTATCCTGGTACTGGAAACGCCCGTGGAAAATTGTTGCCGCCCTACGGGACACTTGGGCGGGCTAGGGCAGATCAGTAGTAGTGCGTATCTTGGTGATTATAATAAAATATTAATTTATCTTTCGAAGATATTTAAAGTATGCAAAAATTTGGCGTTTATTTTATGAACCTATATATAAATATTGTTCTTAAGTAAAGTTCATACTTATTCATATTCCATCTTCATCTTTAACATTTAAGACATATAGTTTCACTAAATAGGTCATTTTCAATAAGATCGGTAGGATGTAGTCTGCATTCAGTGTCTTCGGACGACCTTAACAAGCCGTCTATTTACCTTGTACGTGTACGCTGCGCTTGACGATTCGCGGTCTCCCATTACGGAGTCATAAGGCCCCCGCTACCATTTCAGCTTGCCCATCCGCTAGGCTATGTTAGTTATTTTTGTTCGACTACATTCTTCCTGTCGAAGATAATCTTATAATATCAAACAGCAAACAAGACCAATTTTCAATCGACAGTTGACAAGTTTAATGTGTAAGTTTACTAGTGATTATAAATAATTCCCGGTAACTTAGACAAAATCACTGGATTACATTTACCATTAGAAACATCTCATGCAATATGAATTTGAAATTAATTAGTTAAAGGTAGTCTTAACCAAAAAAAATAATACTATGTAAAAACGAATAAAGAAAATAACTATCTCATTTTGTTTTTAAAAGCTCAATTCTCAATTCAAAATAATGGTCTGCACACTGTGAATTATATTTATTTATATTTAAGTTTCATTGCATAATCTGGATTTTACATTTATTTTAATTTAAAGCGTCTTTCTCGAATAATTATTTGAAAATGTGCTTTGTAGACCATTTTATTCGCAAAAGACATGCGCAACAGACCTGTTTTTACAGACTTTGACTTGGAATGAATCTGTATCTAAAGTAAATTCTTCAATATTTCATTCAAGTAATTTAAAGTAGTTTAAAAATATGTTAATTTTCTTTTGAAGAGAAGGCATATGACAAGTAAAGTTGGTCAAATCTGTCCTTAATTTAATTTATAACACTGTATATAAAATAAAATAATGCAACAAAATCAAGGGCTTGTAAATTTTTTATGGTAAAAATATTAAAAGATCCCGTCCAGTTACACAACTCAATTTTGCTAATAGTTCTCTATATATCTATATACATGTATAAATATGGATAAAGCTATCATTATAGTGATAGTTGAGCAACGGAATAATGTGTAGACAAAGAAAACTAATATCAATTTAGTCTATTCAGTGATTATATTTGCCTGGAATATCTTTTATTCTGTATTTTTTTCTATCTTAAACTACCTGTACCTATGTAAACATACTGGTATATAAGATTAAAAATTTGGCCTTTTGAGTTGTTATTTATACGTTATTTTGTTAATATAATTTTCATGCTTGAGTATATGGAGTAATGCTTACTTTTTGTGTAAAACAATATGTAATATTTTAGTTATATCTCAATTTATTATGATTATAACATGATTTTAACCCTTTAGCTTTTAACATATATGATTTAAATAAATCAGTTGGTTTAGTTATATTTATTTATTTTCTATATTTTACATAGGTAAAATATTCTCAAATATCTATGGCAAATAGAATAAACAAACAGATGGACCTAGTCAATCTATTTATAAGTTTTATCGTTTTATCGCCCTTTTACTTTAAAATAAGTGCCGTTCTTTTTATATGTTTCGTATCGAATGAATATCGAGAAACCTTCTGTAAATTCTGTTATCCTAGTACAATCGACCTCTGAGGCAGTCTCGTTACCCCCTACGGGCGGACTTATCCTCTGTAAAGGTCACGGATAAATGCCAAAGGGCATCGGCAAATAGACTTATTTTGCTTCATTCTGTGGTTTTTTGAGTATTATTTTTTAGACTAGACTTGAGAGAGAAGAGTGTTATGTCATAGATTTGGGCTTCAATGTGAGTCTCAAATGCCGTGTAAGGAAGGCTATGGCTTCCATAAACTAAAACACAATATTTGTTAGACGCGTAATATCCGCATACTACTTATTGTATGCACTTTTTACACGATGATCGGTACTTAATATTTTTTTTTATTCAGTTTTATTTAAGCCCTATGATGTAAAACAAGTATTTAATTAATAAAGATAAATTTTAACAATAGGTCACAATAATAGTACGTGTTTATAGTGAGATAGCTTTAAATAGATGTAGATTGGGGCATCGATATACTAGTAAGACATTCCTACATTTGATATTCTGCCATTGCACAAACTGTAGACATATATATACTATATTTAGACTTTACTTTAGACATATATATACTATTATTGTAGACATATATATACTCAACAAAGTTATTTAAAACTAAATAAATATTCCTTTATTAATTATATTAGCATGGTATAATTCTAAACTTTATATATTTCTTATGAGCATACTTTGTGGTACAGTTCAAACGATAAAGTTTTTGTTATTATTTTAACGTTACTCATTTAAATGAATTTCATTAAACAGTTTAAGATTTTTGTTAATATTTGGAACAAAAGTATATGTATTTAGTCTATAAATAATGGTATCCGAGTAGGAATGCATATTCGTAGAGCAACGTAGACCCTGCTACGAAGGCGATTATCATATATTAAGTAAGGAATTAAATTTTAAAAAGCACATATGATGATATGTTATTAGTATCGTGTTTATATTCATTGGTCACCAATGATTATCTACCAGATGACGACTTATGAATAAAACAGAGTTATCAAAGGACAACGATAACGATCTGGTAATATACTCGTCGTCTAAATTTACGATTCGTTTGAGATTTATAAAACATTAATATTAGCGATAGGTAAATAACCAGATACCAAGTTTTGATATTGTCAAGTTTTGATCTTTTTCTTATACTGTATGAAAAAATATAATGAAGTAGAGAATGTTATTGTTCAAAATGGCAACAAAAGATATTTTCCATTAACTATCCGGTTAAAATGGCATGGAGCCTCTCGTTTAACTTATGAATTAGATGAAGTGAAATCCATTAAACTGTGAATAATTAAATAAATAAAAAATCAGGTACAATGAAATTACATGCCTTACATAGAAAGAAGACGACGACATGTAAAAATTTTAATTTCGGCTGTATTTTACATTTATTATAAAAATAGAAAATTTTGTATAAGCCGCTTTGTCCCAAACGTTTTCGAGGCCCACTCGAACAGGTCCACTAGTGTACGATGTGGTCAGCGTAAAACCGGTTATCGTGACAATCTTTGGGAGAGAGACTTATGCTTTGTAATGGGCGTCTATCGGCTTACACGATGATGTCAATGATGATAGTAAATTTGTATAAAAATCTGTTTTGTATTCTTTGCTTTAGTATTATTATACTTTATAGATATAATGGAGTGCACTGTATAGGTCGAGGATTATACATAACCGTTGTATTGTTGTTCACTATTTAGTAATCAATTGTGTGATGGTATCAAAATATCCGAATCTCTGCAAGATTATTAATCTAAAACTTTTTACTTATGTATTGATGTGAATTTTGAAACTTAAGGTACTTTCGAACAAAATCTGAATATTCGTCTCTTTTATATTTACCTTACAAGAAATATTGACCACGTTATATTTAATTCTTCTCGGTAAACTTTATGCGATAACATTAATAACATTTCATCACATTTAATACCAATTTACTTATAGAACACCATCTACCGATATGATTCTAAAATTCTTGTTAGATTATTATATATCTAGAACCCTCTAGAATTTTAAATCATCTTAGGAAAATGCATTAACAGTTTAATAACCTACACATATATTATTACATTATTACACGACATATATTATTATATATATAGTCTTAAATTAAAAAGAGAGTAATTAAAAATAGTAATATTGATTTGGATTTTCTTCATTTGTGTTTTTTTTTTGGTTCATAGAAATCAACCACCCCTAAACTATACTAAAAGTACTCAAAATGGCGCCAACGTCTGCGACCCTTTGTACTAGGGCTATACAGAATCGAGGAGCTTGTTTGCCGACAAATGACCCGTAATTCCCTCCAGTAAGTATACTATAAGTATTACCCAGTACTATGTTGAAGCCTACTAAATTTCAGTGGTATTAAAATATTTAAATCAACATTGTTGGTGTATTGGGATAAATAAATGTAACAATTTAAAAAAAACATTTGTTTTAACTTTATCTTGTTACATTAGTATATTGCTATCTATGCAAAATTTGTTTATTATATATGATATATCACTGATAAGTGACATTATTTTTAAAAAATTACAGTAAATGTTCGCTTTAAGTATAAATTTAAGTCTCTGAACTTTTTATTGAATTAATATTGAATATTTTAAATAGGGATATGTTAGAGCATTCATTATAGTATTTTTAAGAAAAAAAGTTATGGAGAATGCAAGCAAATTTTATTACACGCTGTTTCAAATGTAAAAAAAATAATTTTTAATAAAACAAACGATTTATTTTGATTTAAGAGTTTAGCAGTAAACATCAGTCACACAAATTCTCCGGCCGCGACGTCATCAAAATAATGTTCTTGCACGGCCGATAGTTGGGGGAAACTATTGTCACCTTCTTTTTATCATGCTCCCCTATTGACTTGCACTAACTTGCGCGGGGCGACGCGTTGCGTCGTGTTTGGTATTAAGTTTTAAGCGTCGTCGACCCTTTTCAATTTCTGTTGCCTTGGCATTTTCGTAGCTAAAGCGTTACGTCATCGTGGAAAACATCTGAAAATGTGTGTGCTACGGCGCTACGAGTAGAAAAACCACGAATTTGCGTATTTTCATTGTATAACCTTATTATTTATTCACTTTTAGTCTTTACTGCACATCTGTAACATTAAATATATGATAGCATATAATAATAGTTTCCATATCATTGCCACATTTAATGAAAACACGAGAATGTTTTTTGAAGTAGCTGCATATGAGAAGTTCATGCTGAACAAATAATTACAGGTTCTCAGTATTTCAAATGCATTGAATGGGATACATTTTTAATCAATATATTTTTTCTTGTTCATTAAACTTCTTTTTTTTACTATCCGAAAATAATTTTCTTGATATGAATTTGAAAAAAGAATGAAGAGCGCGAGCCTTGAATTATATCAGGAAGTATTAAAAACAAATCATAGGTGTTGTAATACTGCATACATATGTAACAAAAGTCTTCTACATCAACTTAAACGTTATTGAAAAAATATTATTAACTTGACAAATTCAAAACAGCGCTTCAATGGTGTTGATTGACGCAAACGTAGCTTGTGCGGTAGTATTCCAAAGTGTTATCTATAAAGATCATTGAATTTGTCCAAATAAGAAATTATTTTCTTGACTGGCTATGCTTATTTAGAATATCTCTATTTATCATTTAGTAATATGTCGGTATTTACTGGTATACTATAAAACATAAAATAAAAGCATTTAAGAGACATAAAAATAACGAACTTTGCTTATTCTATTGCAATAGTAAATAATATACATTTTAACATTCACTAAAAACAACCTTTGGAGATTTAGCGCAGCCAATATATATAATAACCTTTAAGGAGATTCGTAGCAGTTTTCTTTTGCTACGTGTTTTATGTTGACATCCTGCGATTTCTGATAACTTAGTACATTTAACCTCGAGTTCAAACGGATACGTTACGTATCAGATTCTGAGAATGACGTCAACACGCCATTATTTTAAATAGTACAAAAGAGGATTTTGAAAGCTATTTTCAGTACAGCGGTGAAGAATATAATGCTATGCAATAACAACAGCAACTGTTTGTAGTTGATTGTTATAAAAATTAAAAATTTCATGTGAAAATAATAATAGTCGTGCCTATGTCACGTGGTCGTCTACAATTTTATAGTTGTACAGTGTACAGTTTGTGGCGCTACGACCCCTTCATGCTAGTGTTCCGATCAATAAGCAGTTCGGCTTTGACGTCACAATATTGTATCGATCTCACTGGGCACTACTTTCAGACGCTTCTGAATTCCTAGCATCTAAGTATGCCGAGAAAAGCGTATAATTTAAGAAAATTTCGGGAAAATCCAATTTTATTCTTCTTTAGTAGATTTATTCTGTTTATTTCTTTTTTTAGCAACTTTCTTTCGAACAAGTTGTTAAAGTAAAAAAACTGGTTGTCCCCTCATGAGGGGTTTATTATATTGGTGATTAAGGAAGTGTTGTCATGTAACGAGAAAATTACGAGCAGTGTGGCACTGTCAATTGAGACTGGCTCATTTGAAAGGCCGCCCACGTGTCAAAAGCAGAGATCGTTTGCATTCAGTTTGCCGGAGTAATCCGTTCGCTATCTCCTGCCGGGTATAGTCGCCTAGTATTCCCGGTTCATTTTATCCGAATCTTTTCACATTTATCCGGATTATCTTTGGATCCCGATGGAGGAGAAAATAATATTAATTTTATTAAGTTTAGGGTATATTCAGTGTTACGGTCAGAATAGCTATTACTTCGAGAATCACAAATATTGCGACGACTTATCTCCGTATTTTGGCGAAATAGATTTAGATCAGATATCTGGAGTTTGGTACGGCGTTGAAAAGATTCCACACTCGAAAGGAGAATATAAAATTGAACACACCAAAGAATGTTTTCATATTGACATAAGGGAAGTGCACATACAGGTATGATTTTTTTTTATAACTTGTTAGTTCATTACATTTTTGGTTTAAAAAAATCAATTCTCTTAAAAAAAATATTTTTCATTTAATGATCCCACAATGTAGTTTTTCAATACAGAAATAAAAATTTGATCTAATAATGTTTAACTAAGTTTTTAATATAACATTTTAAATGAGTTTTAGTTTATAAATTAAATGTCAAAATTATAAGGCATATTACGAACAATTTGCAAGAGGATGTAGAGTCATTAATGTGCAATTAATGGGTCAAAATGTTTTAAAGTATCTGTCATATAAGCGAGGCGGTGGCTCGGCCTTAATTAATATTGCGACATTGTGTCTTAACCACTTCTACACAAATTAAGAGCTCACCTTTGTATTAACGTACTTTCAATTACATATTCCAAATGCAGTTCATTACCATTCCATATGTTTTGCTTTTTACAATAACAGTAGACGGAACAAATGTTGATTACTGTCCTGATTTAAAACCCATACATGATTTCGATATAGAAACGCTTTTGGGAATGTGGTATTTACGAGAATACATTTTTCATAAAGATTCTCAAACGATTACAGAAGTAAACCCTTACTGCCCCATCGTACATTTTCGAAAGTTTGAAGACTACTTAGCGGGAGGTTTGATTAATCGTAACTTAGTATGTACAAATAAAATAAATTACATTATTATAATAAACATTATCATATAATAAATAATAATATATAACTTAATATATGTTAAATGATATAATTTTAGAAACTGTGATTACACAAATTAATATTTTTTATACAATTTTTTTCAAGAATTTTTAGTCGAGTCAAAACTTTTTTATTCTCGGTCAAGGTTGCTGTAATAAGTTATGATTTTATTTTTGTTTGCAGCCTACTCCTCCTACGTCGTATCTACCGATAACGAATTCCCCGTACGTGAGTCGAACTTACGGCCTCCCCGAGCAATATCGTATCCGTTATTTTGTTCTCGAATGGAACGAAGGACTCTGGCGGGATGAGTACCACATCAAGGTCAATACGTCTCATAAAGGATTCTGGCCCACGGACGTGCCTAATGGATGTAAGTTAATGCGATAGTTGAGAGTCGTCTTAAAATGTTATTTTACAAAGAAAATGACAATTGTTTTTACAAGATGTTTTTTCGTTAGCTATCCTAACACAGTGTGGTGTGAATTTAAGCATTGTGACTTAGGCGTATTTGTTTTTTTAGTTTAGTTAATATAGCGTCAGATTGATCTGGATTACGATAAATCAATTGATAATACTTTCATGTTTTTGTTTCTAGCTGTCGACAAAATGTATCGTTTCTTCGGTGGAGTGATACAAGTATTAAAAGTTGCTAAAAATCATCTAGTGCTAAACTTCTGTATGCGATTACCCCACTCACAGCTATACAGTGTCGTGTTATCCAGGAATGAGAACCAGTTGACATCTGAGGATCTTGCTAGTATCCACAATATATTTACTATCAAACATTTATCCACGTCCGCCTTGAAGAGAGTCTGTGAAAATTCCGCTATGAGCCTCAAAATAACGGGGACTTCAATCATGTTTGTGTTGTTTTTATTATCGAGAAGTTGGTGTTATTTGTAAATAATAATTGTAATCATTTTTTACTACTGCCAATGTATTAGCGAGAGTAAATGTTTTATAAATTTGAAGCACATCTTTTATTAAACAAATTTTAGCTAATTATTTTATCTTAATGGTAATAAGTAAATGAAAAAATTTCATTAAATAATGAACCTTTTGATATGGCATTTTATTATTAGTCACCAAATATTTGGCTTGCAATTTCGTTTTGTTAATGTAGACTAGAGAGTACACAAACAAATTCTTAATATATTAAAAGAAATGTTGACTGACTGACTAAAACTCGAGAGGCTTTTACAAACACGAATACAGTCATTTAATCTAATTTTATAATTATAAACTAACCATCAGTTTGATCCAAACCGATTCCTTTTTCGAAAGAATTGTAGCTGTCAAAAAAGTTTTCAAAATCAAAAGTAGTAGAAATTTAAGGATCTACAATTCGACGGCTAGAATTATGATAACAAGGATGGAAAGTTAAATCACAAATCTTGTATTAGACATATTTAAATTCATAAAGAAAATTTAAAATGAGTATAACGTCCTACCAATATAATTTCAATAAATAAATCGGTAATCTAATTATTTAAAAATATACATTGTGTTTTTACTAAAAGCCAAAAATTTCAGTTATTAAACTGCTTTGTATGGTTCACTATGTTTTATATCGAGTACAAATATATGTCTTAGAAGTTAATTTCTAGTTTTGTGTACATAGGCGTATATCGGCGTCTCACAAACATTTTTTATGGATTTGGTTAGAAGCAGCATGTATCCAGCATCATTCGACGTTATACTACTACTTTCTACTACTTTGGACAGGCGATCTTAATAAGTTCGTCTATTCACCTTGAAGGTGGACATCCTTCGCTGCGTTTGCCGGTCCACCGGACTGCTTTCACTCCAGAACGAAGAAATTGTATTTGCATGTTTACCTAAAACAGAACTATATTTTATGTATTTTTACATGCATATCTTGATACTGATTATATATGAATATATAGATTTTTCAACATTTTTTCGTAAAATTTGGTTCTCGATATATTATGTTAAACATTTACGTCGATTCTTTCTTTCGCAGTATTTAATAACCAGCAACATGTGGCTTTCGGTTCAGTAATGAGTTGATAAACAATAATTGTATTGAATTTTTCAGCGCACGAGAAATGTTAGTTGATAACGAACACGATACATGATATCCTTTCAACCATGATAATGTATATACGGAATAAGGTACATGCATATATAGTTAGCCTATATAATAAAATTAACTTTAACATTTTCGCTTGCATCGGAAAAAAACTGTTTTAATTCATAAAAATTAAGGTAAAAAAAAACATATCCATAACAATAGAACGATGTTTATAATTTACGTATTTTCATTTTTATAGTGGGAGATCATAAGAGGGATAGTTCGATGACCTGATGGCTAGTGATACAATACCAAAAGGGCGGAATTAAAGAATCTTACAATATAATAATCTTCCAGTGTGTTTACGCTAGTCGTCTTGAGACACGAAATAGTACATCTTATTTACGTTCATATTTTCTGATGCATTTTCACACCAAAAACGGTGAAGTACTCGTATTTAGAGTAAATATTAAACAGTGGTATGAAATGTTTAATTCGAATTGTTTCTCATAGTCACCGGGTGGTATATACAAATAAAAGTAAAACAGGTAAAAGTTTTAACATATTACCTTTGTAAAGTTAAGATAAAACTCTTTAGTCTGACTTATTAAAGTGATATTATCATGTGAATCATCAGGACTCCATGCTTAAAAACAACATCCATTAATTTGCCAATTGAATCGGATGAATCAACACACGGACTCCCGTATTCTCTGCGCAGTTCTGAGCCTCATCATGTGCGCCGCGCTACTGTTTTCTATTATCACAACGCTAACAACGATTCGTTCTTCCCAGGGTCTATGTGGAGACAGTATTCGTTGGTCGCATCATTTTAACGTAGATGATGTGTTTGGATTATGGTACGGGGTCGGCTACGCGCAGCATACGCCTGACATGACTAATAAACCTAATGAAATAGGTTGCGTATCTCTCTACATTACTGATGTTACGCACGAGGTCCGCGATGATTGGCTTAACTGGCCTGTGAGTATGGATCTAGCAAATTATCACACCTTAGGGTCGCGGTTTATTCATCTGTTTTTTTAGGTCGTTCGGAAAAATTATACGAGTGAAAAGTGGAGATCTTACAAAAGCAATCCATGGGCAGGCGATTCTTTGTCGGGCTCGTGGCTAGATATACGCATAAAAAGAGACACAGGAAGGAATGTTGACGTTGAAAGACGTGTAAGAGTAATGTGGGATGAAGATGGACAAACCATGGAACAGACGTATCTTTACTCTTCAGGGGATCCAGGTCTTTGGGTCGCAGAAAAGCTCCGTCCTTGGGAAAGAGAAATGCGGGCCAGAGGTATAGGTAACTACTATCTTACTTCTGTAAAGTTAAATAAATATATGATTCATCGATGATTGCAATCAATGCCATTGCTTTATATAAGGTCATTGGTTATTGGTGTAAAAGCTTTAAAGGCATATAGCTCATTTAGTGTTAGTTAAGGTAGTTTATTATTTACATATCTCGGCAGTCTGGAGCACTAAAAATCTGTGGTAGTTTCGTAACAAATATTTTATATATCCACACATATTGCTTTATAATGTATTAATATATTTTTATTTCAGATGTATGGTATGCTGACGATCCACCTCGACATCCTGAAGTGATACGAGTGTTAAAAGCTAATGCGCACTCACTCTTAATCAACCACTGCTCTGAAATTGGCAATGGTGGCATCTTTACTTTAATACTAAGAAGATCTATTACAAATTTGCAGCGATGGGAGTGGTACAAATATCAACAAGAGTTTTACAAATACGATTTACCTAAATTATATCGATACGCCACTGTTTGTTCTGGTTGTTTACAACGCGCATCAATTGCATTTATATTTATATCTAATATTATATTGTACCTTGTAAATTCAACTTAATAATTATATTGAACGGATTCACATAATTTGTCTATTTATAATGAACGACATAATAACGTACTCAAGTAACTAAAATTTTTTAACATTAGAATAAAACATTTGTTAATTATTTTTGTAATAAATAACATTTACTTGAAATGAGTTTTAATTTAAGCCCGTCGTATTTTAATAAATATCATTTTTGATGAAGTCGAACTGAGTAAAAGTCTTAAAGAATTAAAATATTTCATAAAAAAATATTTTCTTAATGGGAATTGTTTGTAATATTTGATAATGTAAAACTTATTTATTTTGTATTAAAATATAACAATGTAGATAATATACAACGTATAATGTACAAACATTAGAAGTACCTTACGTACAACATTAGATTTTTAAAAAATCTCAAAAAAAGATTAAAAAATAGTATTTCTAGTTTGTTTTTTGTCTTTTAAACTTTTAACTTTTATGACGAGTTATTTCTGTTAACTATTTAAAATTCATGCTTAAGAAATGTAATTAATTGTGTTTCTTTAGTTTTACACACAGGATAAACAAACATTCTAAAAACTTCCGTTGTCTTCGTGTTTCATAGCTCACAAAAGAGCGCGTACGTTTGAAAAGTTTTAATATTAATAGTTAAGCTTGTGAAAATTTTGAAGATGTCTTATTAAACATGTCAAATAAAGTCTATATATGTATAGTACATTAATTAAATAAGATTATCTCGAGTCGTTTTGTGACACATCTGCATCCAGCACAATTTGGTGGGTAATTTGTATGTTAAAAAAAACCACTTTCGTATATAATATTCCTTTTTATTGTTTACCAATACGCTTAACTATTAGAACTAAGAAATTCATCGAAATATTGAATTTTTGTAATTAACGATAAGTTATGTTTTCCCACGACAGCAAAATAAAAGGACACGCAGGACAGACGCAATACGGTTTTCTACGTTTTAAATTAAATTGTTTTCGAGGATGTGGTTGACAAGTGGCCTCTGATCTCCGACCAACTGGTCGAGGGCGAGGTCGAGCATTATTACGATAAGCAGGAAGTCCTTTCTCAGGCAAATTACACCAATTATAAGACATAAAAGTAGACTAGAGTAGTTAACTAATTTAGTAAAGTACACGGTAATTTGCTATACAGTGATAATTATAGTAGGTTCTTCTCTATCAATCATTAATTAACTACGACAAGACTTACGGCATTCCTAATACCTCTTATACTAGGAATACAGAACATCAAGAAAACGTAAAAGTAGTAAAGCCAACATTTATGCTGTTACTAACATCGTAATACTTTGAGTTAGATTCTTACGTAATATACAAATCTTGTGAAATAAAGGCAATATAGGTACAACGGATATAGAACTTGACATCGCCGGGCTTAAAGAATTCTTTAAAAGCTTGATTATCTAGGTTCAAGCAGAGAAATAGTCATATATTTGTAAGTGGATTCCGCAACAGTACTTTACCTTTATTTAATTGTGGCAACCTTAAACTTTTTGGGCGAAATTTTATTTATTATATTATCAGCATAATTTTAACTGCAGGACGTCCTCTTCTGGACATAGATATCCAATAGGACTGGCTAAAAGAAGACTCATCCAGCGTTCCCCAACAGCCAAATGTCACATAGTGGCCATCAAAATTTTTGGCTATTTATCATTGCATAAGGCAATTTAATTTATAAATCTAAAATGATGAGCATAGGTTGCGGATTCGACTTCCATTCAATACACGTTCACTGTTTGACTTATTAGTGTTAAAAACACCATAGCTTATATACGACCAATAAACTCGCTGAAAGAAAACCGACATTTGGTCCCACACGAACCTGAAAGTAAAGTTTTTTTTTTTTTAAGTAAGTTAGTTAAGTTTATCTGATTTTGGGACAGAGTATTTATATTTTTTAAATAATTCTTTTCACCTACTTTTTATTACTTTGCTCTTCTTTTCTTCGTCATATGATTTAACTTTTCTCTTCTTTCATTCTATAATTCTCTAGCATTCTTCTATAGACTAATTTCATTTCATACATTGCGTCTCTTTCCTTACCTAACCCAATGCTATCCAGCAATTCTAAATTACCCTATGTGATAGCAGAATAGGTTTTTTGGGCAATAAACGGTGGGGAAACTCAATTAATGTAAACAATTTGATACATAATACACACTTCTAGAATAGTTTTCCGTACAAGGCACAAAGTAAATTAAAACATTTCACCCTTCGTATAGATTTCATATATCATTATAATAAATATATTGTATAACCAAATTATAGAGGTCCAGAGCCTTGAAGAGTACGAAATACTAAGTAACAAATAATAAATAATTTATTGTTTTTCGAAATATTCATCTTGACAACCTATGCATCGGTGCATTCTGTAAAACTATTCTCATAAACAGTGGGTACGTTCCTGTTTGGAGGTCTCTTCCTTTGTGTTTTCAAACTTTTTTCCATATCAGAAAATAGGAACATCACAACGATTAGTCCGTACTAAAACGTCCATGTTTGAATCGTTAAATTAGCTGTGAATAGTTGTACGAGATGAAGGTTCATCGCCAAATGTTCATCTCCTCATACTTATTGTGCCTTTTTTGCTGACTGAGATTGCTACGAAAATTTAAAAAAATCATACACATAACATAGATTTAAAAATGTTTACATGCTAAATTCATTACGACACAGAATCGTGATTTATAAAGCTGACGTCAATTAAAAAAATAAACGATCGAATGATGTACCGGTATATTTGGGTATATATATAATAGATCAGGACAGTACTACATTTAGGTTTAGTTATTTTAAAAACGTAAATTTTGCGATTGTAAAAATCTGTATAATAAGACTGAACCCCGTTCTTGCGAGGAAAGTAGTAACTCTTTATCTCCCTTTATTTGATTACTATCTAAATAAATGTAATTTGATATAATTAATTTATAGTAATAGGTAGATATACAGTAAATTTGCGACTTATAAATAAATAAAACGACATAATGCACTTACCATTCCCTTTAATAAATTACTGGTTATGTTAGGGTTATTTTAATTAGTCATAATATTGCAATAACTTCGAAATTTAAAACAGTGATACAACCAGATTTATCTGCATTTTAAAAGTTAAAACAAATGACTTATAGCCTTTGACACGGGGGCTTGCTTATTACAATTGGGACTAATTAGTTTACATCCCACTCTCATACACTCAGAAGCAGTTGCACATCACTAGCCGCTACGTAACTAACACGCAACAGCTCATTCATTCAGAAAATTTACGAAAATACGAAGAAATGTATGGAATAGCCGCCATTTTGTCTACAATCTTGACGCTCGCAAATTGTGCAAGTTATCAAAGATATGATGAAACTACTAGGTATTCCAGCTATACTACTGTAGCTAATTTATATAATCAATATCCATATAAAAGTGGTAGCTATGGGAGCGACATTGCGACGTTTCCCGATGCAACAAGATATCCTAATCCTTATAATTCGGGTTATACCACTTCTAGATACAATAGTTACAATACCGGATCAAACGTTTATATGCAACCAGGGTACACTACCCCGCAGTATGGAACTGGTTATGGACAAGGTTTTACGTCATATGAATCACCGTTCATGAAAAATATCAGAGATTATTGCGTGAACCGATCTCCGCAAACCGGCATCTGGGTGGACAGCCTGACTGGAATGTGGTACGGGGTGGAATTTATTCAACATTTAGCAGGGGATTCGAGAGTTGATTACGTCAGAACGTGCATTGTTATTCACATTTCGGAGCCGCATGATCGGGTAAGTTTTTTTTTTACACATGTGACTAGTGTGAGTTCCAATTTTTCTACTCACTCACCTTTCTGCGAAAAATATTAGTACATAAATTTATTACATGTAAGGCCTTTCAAAGGAGAAAAAAAAATGTTAAAGAATGATTTTATTATCAATTTCGTATAAAGCGAAAACTATGATTTTTCTTAGTTAGATTATTTTTCTTTTGATTGATATTATGTACTAGCGATGTGTAATTATCCCAAAAGAAAATAAGGAAATTAAAAAAGACATCTAGCTAATCGTAATTAGTTAGCAATTTTTTTTAACATTATTAGTTTTTCGTATATTTATAAGCTATGACATATTATAAACCAACAATTATTTTTTAAAATAACTCTTTGTAATTTAGAACATGTCTAAAAATAAATTTGGCCATTTTTATACTACTATGAGACCTAATGTTTGAAAATACCTAACCTAATGCTTTATTTAAGGAACGTCCTCTTAACTCATTTTTGGTGGAATTTGGCAAAACTCGTTCTTAGCTAACTTTTATTTAGTATAAGAAATATTTGTACCAAATTTTATTTCTCTTAACCGTATGGTTAAGGAAATATCGTGATGAGCGACTCTATGGATGGAAATCTCTTATAAATATAGATACATAGATATACATTAGGAATACATTGAAACTATTTTTTGTATAAGCCTACTTCAGACCAAGAACATAGCTTAAACTGAGTTTGATTTGAAATTGTCATTCAAATGTTTTGTTTATAATTATTTATTATACCCGTGTGTTAATACCGAAGCTCTTATGTTCAACATAATAAATAAATATGAATTAGAATGATTATACATAAAATAGTGTACCACTAACAAATCGATTGTTTTACGGCTTATTAGATTATTACGCAGTGTTTTACGCTGTCGTCATATAGTCATGAGATAAAAAACAAAAGTACATTTTGTGATAATTATATGACTAATATTTATTTTTAGGCATTTAAAATAACAAAACTAATTCTGGGTAAATGTGCGCGTATTTGTTATCAATATAAAGTTATGTTGCAAAAAAAAATTCCTTGAAAATTGTGATCATAATTTCTCAGGTTATAAAAAACATGTATGGTAAAATAATACATGGAATCCTAGTTCAACACTTATAAGAAATGAGAGAGCAGTTTAAAAAGAATGGTGTATCTAAAGTTCATACTGTAGTTCTCCACAGTTCTCGGCCTCCAGCAAACATGTTCTAACAATGACAATTAGTGATCTTCATTCACTACTTGATCATTGCGACAATACTCGACACAATTTCCATAGAGATACAAACATTTACAAGTGTCATATCATTCTTAGACTTAATTATTACGTGACATATTTATACACCGTTTATGTTAAAGGAGTCCATCGGTGCGTTTTTAAATAATTTATGTCGATTTTTTACTACTTCACACACATAGCTTTAAATTCGAAATCGTCGTATGAATCTTGTACAAACAATTATATTACATTCCCGCATGTAAACACCGAAGATCTTATATATAATGAACGTGAAAACTGAAAACTGTGAACGGATAAATAAATTTACTTTTTTAGGTCCAAAAATTATAAACTGTCTAACATATAAATATAAAAAGACGTTATGTTGTTGGTGGTAAATAATCAATATCATTTATATTTCTTAGTTTATCGTCCGTGTTATTGCTATTTACTTTCGACAAGAGGCCGGGAGGTTAATCTAAGTGGTTACCACGTCTGTATCTACGTCGTGATGTGCAATAATTATTATTGTATATATACAGAATGATTATAAATACTAAAAAAAACTTTTAAGACATATTTCCGAAAAATGAGCATTTATGAAAAAGGAAATTAATTAATATTATGTTATTCATTATTTTCGAAATGATGCGTATGAAATATTCATGATGAAGAATGATTAAAAATAAATAATACAATTTAAAAGTAGTGGAATATTTAGTTAAGACGTGATTATTCTAAATACTCATTACTTTTCCGGGTAATATCAATGAAAGTTAGCTTGTCTCATTTTTCCTTCGGTGGGAATTCTAAGCTTACCTATGACAAAGGTCAAATGTGATAACATCGCTCCTCGAGTGACTAAGGAACGCGCCGCATCCAATCGGTTGTCAGTCGGTAGCAATCGTTTACGCTCCTTGTTTTTGCACGCGCAACGTCCAAAAAATCGAATTGGTATTGAAATATTAAATTAAAATAGACTCGTTTGAAATAAGTGCAAAGTTACTCATGGTTTAAAAAGAAAATGGAAGTTTCAAAGTGGGCTGCTTTACATTTTACATGGTTTTTACTTTTGATTTTGGATGTAAACGCTATAGATGTTTCTAATTCCACAAACAATAATATAACAGTTTCATGCGAAAGAGTGCATGAATATGACGATTTGGATACAAGGACGGTTATGGGAAAATGGAAGGTGGCTGAGCTTTATATGCATTTGAGTAAAGAGGGAATTAATATATATAAAAGCTGTCCCGTGATAACAATATGGGAAACAGACGAGTTTCCAAGGTCTACTTTTGGGGTACGTTACTTATTTTTTTTAAAGTTACTTATTATTGTTATAAATTCTCTTCGACTATAAGTTCTTAGTGAAATAATATAATGACTTATTATTATTATCATTTTTAAACATTTACAAAATAACTAATTGCCATCTGCTCCGACCTTAACGTAAAAAATATTAAATGAATTTGCTGCGGGACAATTTGTGACGCAATTTAAATAGAAACATCGAGAATGTTGTGGGATTGCTTCAATTGGACAATGTAGATACAATGTTAAAATCACTATGTCACTGTAAACATAATATACAAAATAATGAATATAATAATGTAATATAATTGCGAAGCAACTATGAATGAAAGAACTAAAAAAAATTGTTTATTGAGCCAAACTACTCTCACTGCCTTTGTAAAATAAGTTTTACCCATTTATTTTTACGAGACAAAACATTATCTGATTTAAATTTATTATATTATTTATTTTTTATTTTATAAATAATTATCTATAAAATAAAAGGTTGTTTAATGCAATGTTACGGTCAACAGATATTGTTTTTCTTCAATAAAAGCCTTTTGTAAAAAGAGAATAGATACAACGATATCTTATAAAAAATTTATTACTTAATGTGATTATAGTACACATAAAACGAATGATTTCTTTATCATTGTTTACGCCTCGTAACTTAAAATATCCGAGTAATATGTTACCTCAATTTAATTTACAATATTGCGAGTACAGACCGTGGAAGTCGTTATCGAACTGGGATCCCCGATTATTGCATTATCCGGACCTAACATCCTTTCGCAAATCCCCGTTTCCTTTACATCGTGTGTTAATAGATGTACTCTATATTGAGGGCATTACCATTAACAAGTGTAGCAAAGCATGTAGATGACAATAATGATATAAATTTGTTTAAAATATGCTGTTTTCGTTGTGATCGGAACTTTGCAGTCACACAATCACTGTATGAAAAGTAGATATTTAGCAGATATTTTAAGTCTCCGACATTATTTAGAACATTGGCAAGTTGAAGTAACTGAGCAGACCCCATAGTGCGCAGACCAGATGGGCGCTGGGGCCCTAAGGTTTAGGATTGGAGAACGACTAGCGCAACGTAGAACGTCCATCTAATCGCTGAACAGGCGATTTTGTTATGGTCGTCGAAAGATGCTAGGTGGGGGCCGGTGCTAACCGGTACTATTCGACTGATGCTGGTGGGCTATGTTCAGCTGTAACCGTCCTTTGGTGATGATGATGAAGATTCACAATGCAAAACGTTATTTTGTAAAAAAACGACCAGCGATTATTAGTATACGGGCGTCATCTGATAGCTCATATAAATAGTCTTTCCTCACCTCCTAATTTCAAAACATGTCCCAATATAAAATATATTTCTCTTATATGGTAGCATTTTCGGTATAATTAATGTTATTGCAACTGTATACGGAAAAATGTGAAAAAAGATAATTTGTGATAATTACAACATTATAAAAACTTAAGATTTCTTTGCATGGACAGTAATTTCAGTTTATTTTTCAACACTCTTTTTGTAAATAGAAATATACACAAACTACCGTAGAAGTCCTCATTCGAGATCTACGAATTATTCACAAATCACTTAGAGAATTTTTTTTAGGTAATTAAAAAAATTTCAGCCTCTTAATCACCGACGTTAACCTTTACGGGTCAGCAGTCCTACCTACGTAACTTACAAGTTGAGTCATAGGTGATATTATAATAGTTAGGTCAATCTGCTTGACCCACTTAATCTAGATGGATTCTGTGCTGTCCCAAATGTACAGGGTCTTTAAATACTTTATATTTTAGTTACCATGGCTATTTTTCGTTATATTAATAACAAAAGACTGCCATGCCGAGTCCTTCTAATACAGTGTACACATGTGACCCATGTATGGGAAATGTTAACTAACTATTAAAAATCTTATCAGCAATTACAACATGATTGCTAAATAAATATTTAGCACGGCTAACACTGATTACTAATTAGCTGATATTACTGACTTACGTAAACGAATTATTGAAAATGTCAAATTACTTTTGCGTTTATATGCTTTTATGTTATCACAAAAGTATAACATTTATAACATATTCGTTGTTACAGTAACATGATTATACGATAAAAAATTCTGTTAGTTTTCTGCTTGATGTATGAAGTTCTTGGAAATATGTAACATAATTTTAAATTGTTTATCGTTTTTTTCTTGAAAACAGTGTGCTAGAAAAATATTAAATCGAAAAACGCAATTTATTACAAAATTGCATTTAGAAATATATTAATTTTAAAAGAAAAGTTATCCATTTTAATGTCGATTTAATAATTTTTTTTAGTAAGTACTGTCTGACAATTTTTTACAATGCTTATTTTGTCTCAAGTGAAAACTGTTTTGTTTCCAGCCGTCTACAGAGAACCAGTTGTTCCACGTACAACATATCAACGCCAAATTTCGCCAGGAGTTCAGGCACCTGCGCTTACTTTGGGACGAAGCCGGTCAGACCATCGAGTACGCGCTGTATTTTCGTAATGACTCTGCTGGTTATTGGCAGGTCTACTCTGGGCAAAATGGTACAGTTATTAGTCTTTATTATTAGCTTTTCGGACATTTAAAATTAAAAGTACTCTCTATCTTTTACCCTGTCGAAACGTCCTATTTCTCTAGAAGTTAGCCCTCCTAATTCTAAGTCTATTTTGATTATGCTTCCTTAGAATTAAGTAAATGCTATATAGGCTGATGTTTTGTGGCTGATTGCTAACTGAAACCAAACTCATTGCGGATGATTAGTAACCGTTGTACTACTTTATAAGGTGCATATCGTTCGCTAATATTCCAAGTACAGTCCCCAGCGAACTCTACTTCGAATAAGCCGAAGTAGTCTATCAAAAAACATCTCTTGCTATAGGCCGCCTTGAGACGCATTATATAAGACTATAACTGCCCCATGAAAAATAAAGTTCAAATTTATATCACATTATATATTTTTTTTTAATTTTACTAAATTTCTAGGTACAATACCGAGCCGTCCAACTTACCAGCAGTTCAGCGGTACCGTACAAGTATTAAAGGCCGTGAACGATCATTTGCTTTTAAATTTCTGTCAAGAAGGCACAAGTACGGTGCCGGCACAGCTGTACTCCGTGCTGTTTTCTCGCGATCCCGGCACCATGCCACGCTGGCAGATCGACTCTGTTCACACTTTATTGCAGAACAAAAAACTCTCGGTAGCTTCCCGAAGAATGGTGTGCGGTAATGGAGGCAATAGACCGTACAGCATGATGTTCTCAATCTTGTCGTGCATAGTTGCGTATTCTATCAGTTTCGCATAATTTCTTCAAAATCCTTATTCTAAACATAATAAGTTATAAAAAATTAAAAGTATTATAAATTCTATATTTCAGCCATAATTTGTATTAATTAAATACACCCTGAGACGCGTCCATCAAACATTAAAACTCTTTAAAATGTCTTTTTCTGAGCCTCACAAAAATTTCAAGGAATTAAATTCCATGTTAATCATAATTTTTAAATCGAAGCCTTCTTAATTATGCCAGAAATGCATTTGAAAATCCGTCCTTTAAATATGAAAAAAATTAGTTTCTTACATTTAAATGTTGTTTTATTTCCTATTGAATTATACTTAATGTGCAATATGGCTGTATAAAAATTCTTTTTATTTATTTCGATTTAAAATGTATTCAAGTTTAATAAGTATTTTAAATTACATAAATAATCATAAAATATTTTATTTAGTATAATTTAAAGATAAATTTCTTAATTTAAGTAATCTTTGTATTGAGTTTACAAAATAATGATGTAGTTACCAAAGAGTTCGTGTAAGATAAATATAAGAAATACTGTCTAAATACTCGAACTGTTTGTTTATATGTCAACGTACAGCAAAATTGTATTAATAAATGATAAAGCATAATCAGGTTTTTCTTTACATTTAAACTAAGTTCTTCAATAATACATTACTAATTTAATTTTCTTGAAACTTGTACATGGTTCACAGATGTAATTTATGCTTAATAATCATAAAGTTACAATTTTCAATTTTTCCGTGTTACTTTAATATAGGCTATAATTTAATAACTGAAAAATTAAAACAAAAAAAATCGGTTTTTCCATTCCCCAAAATAGCTTAGTTCACCCAAATGAGGAAACATAACCAAAAAACTGATGTATGTTGAAATTGCCTTACAAAAAATGGAAAAATGCCACTAAAGACTCGAAAAAAAATCTAGATGTTTATCAGATTAACGCAGTGTTAGAGAGAATGATACAAAATCGGTTTAAGCATTATATTTCCCGTCAAGAAATTTTAATGTTCCACTTAATCGACCAGAATTAGCTTGCATTCGGGTCGACCAGGTATGAATGAAGTCGTAGTAAACATAAGTAGTAGTTAAGAAATAGCTGAGGAGTTAGGGATTGACGATTATACGAGTTTTCATTTATTTGAGAAAGTTTGTTAAAACTTGTTTATGCATCTAAAGTTTAGTATTAGTGTGCCATCTGTAAATATCGTAATAAAAATGAAATGAATGAGTTATTTACGGTACTGTGTACGTTTGTAGTTCTGTATTGTTGTCTTGAAAAGTGAAACCGAATTTTTTTTAAAAAATTTATTAGGTAATGAAAAGTAGATTAAGTACATAAGTACGAATGAGAAAGATTTTGGTCAAAGGACAGTCAAGCTCCAGAGACTAGAGAAGCCTTAAATGTGTGTCCACCAACTCCACTAGAGTTAGAAGCTCTGAAACTATACTGCTTGCAATATATAAGTCTAGAGCAAGAAACAGAGAAAATTCGGCTGGAATTAATAAACTGAAATAAAAGAAAATTATCACCAGATCGTCTACGTCTTTAGTCACGAAGTAAATGTTGATAGAAATAGATTAGGACGACCGCCGAGTGGTCCTCGCTTCGCAGACTAGAGACACGGATATAGTCCATCTCGGTATCAACGGGTATTTCATTTTTTAGTTTGCGGACAACTCTGTTTCCGCGAACTCATTTCGATTAAGCTGTAACAGCCCGCGGTCCGATCCACAGATGAATCCCTGATGAAAAACTCCAAACTTAGCAAATATAAGACATATATATGTATACTACGGAAAAAAATCGTTACATTTATCTATTGCTTGCATACATTACTTACTATACTTAAAATTTAAAGAATTTACTTCAGCAAAATGTCCTAAATTTAAATTTAATTAATAATAATAATAAAAAAATATTTGATTTCAATTTTTTTTATTTATTTTATCTTTTATCTTACTTTTGAAAACCTTTGAACCCAGTTTTAAATTCCTTAATGTGCCTTAGACGTCATAGCGTTGTGGGATAGGACAACAAGTGCATAGCGTTGGAGACGTAGATTAGGCAAGGCTTCTTTATGCGTACTCATTGTTTTGCCTTCTAGCATTACATTTAGAATTTAACGTAAGTACACGCGTGCTATATTTATTACTTACCCTTTTTTATGTAGCAACATGGGTTTTGTTGTTCAACAAGGTTATAAAAGGAAATTACTTAGGTGCATTTTTCGTTGTTTTAAAATGTTATTCTTAAAGTAATCTTTACGTACTACGTAGTAGTCTTCGCAAATATGGTTACAATTATAATTATTTGTAAGTCTATATGATTTATGAGTACGTATTAAATACACTATTAAATGATATCAACAAGATTTATTTCATGATAATATTAGTTACCTTACAATCTAATTAAATACTTTTAATACCAATACATTATTTTTTTTAACAATTTTCGGGCAACACTTTAACAATTTCATGTGGAGTAGAAAAAATGATATTATTACCGTCGTCAAAGGTCAGTCCAAAAATGTTCTTTATTTCTGCGATCTTTTCGAGGGTATAATGTTCTTTATCAGCGATGTAAATGCCATGCTGTCCACAGAAAAAAGCAACTCCTTCATTATTAATTTCAATGCAACGGAAATTTTTGCTCCCTTTGAGTAGAATTCTATCCGTTGTACCGTTTTTTATCATATATAAACCAGTCTTGTTCGTAATGTAACTGTCTCCATCGCCGTCGATCGCGTGCTGGAATATCTTTTCGTGTATGTGCTTTTGTCGGACTGCTTTTAGCTCAGATTTTTCATGTTCACATTTATATAAACGTTGCTGAGGATAACTAATAAAATACAATTTTTCTTTGAAAAACATATCCCAAATATTGAAACCTTCAATTATTTTTTTCGTTTCATTACCTTCCTTCATTGATTCCTCATATATACCGAGACTACCTCCAAAGTACATTTTTTGGTTTTTGTTATCGATGGCTATTGCGAAACCATCTTCAATGTTTTCTTTAATTTTGTGTTCTGGTTGTCCTTTTTCAATATATGCTATGTTGAAGCGATCTTCTTCATCTTTCCCTACATTATAGCTGAAGTAAACTCTGTTTCTATGTTTGTCATAACACAGTTGATATGGGCGATCGATGTTTTTTGCAAGAATTTCTTTATTATATAATTTACCATTTATATGAATCCCTTCACATTTTTCACCATTACCTATGGTAAAGATACTGGCAACGATGGTATACAAAATAAAAATTCTACCCATTTTTGTGAGAAGTCAACTACACTACGTACAACGATCTTCTAATGTCAACGACTAACTGTTGTTTCTCGTAGCATGATTCATTTAATCTAGTTGTAATTAATAAGGATCGATTTTGTGGGCGTATCTCAGTATATATGCTATAATTGGTTGGGAAATTTATTTTGTCGTAATCCAAATCGCATTTCCTGTATAACTTGTTTCAAGTATTCCTTCAAAAACACAATTTAGACGCATATGAATAATAATACATCTTCCGTCGTTATTTAAAATTATACTATATAATTATCAGGCGGCTATTCACATTGTACATTATTTCAAGTAATTTAAAAAAATTAACAACATTAATTTTGCTTAAAAAACCTTAAATTGTTTATTATTTTATTGCAACTTTGTCGATTTGTAGTGTGTGTCGTGAGGTATTTATTGGCTGACTGTGAGGTTAAAATTTAACCCCGCATCAAGGCAAAATGTACCAGGATATCAGCAATCAGCAGTGATATGTTTCATAGGGAAGAAAAGGATAAATTCTGAATCTGTCTCGCTTTCGTGCAATGAGGTTCACCCTCCGCCTTACTTTACCCCATCCCTCTGATTTATGAAATACTCCCCACGCAACTGGACCGAACACTAGTGTATTAGAACGGGACAATGTGCTATGTACGTCATCGAAATGAAATATAAATCAATGTATCAGAATTCTATAATTTAGGATTGATTAGCCAGTCTTTTTGTTAAATATTTTTTTATGTAAATATCGACTGTTTTATTGTATATAATAAGGAATATGTGTATATACACACACAAACACAGATACACACACACACTTATATATGTATATATATATATATATATATGTCCTTTACAAGCAATATTACTAACGAGATATCTAAGTTGTTTTTTTAAACTGATGAAGTAAATAACAGACGTCCCTGTTATTCGTGACAATTTTCACCTATAATCATGGAGTTAAGTAAGAATTCGAAATTTTAGTGACGTTTTTATATGTATAATATGTTTAGTTTACTTTTTTCCTAAAGAGATGATTAGCTATATTTAATGTACTATATTCAGAACTAAATACAAAATTAATGTTAAACGTATTATAATTTAGAACTGCAAACATGTCTTTTTGATTCTAAATTTAGCATTTTTTAATTAATTTGAACAAGTTTTTAATAATTAATGAAAGAAGTTATCGCGAAGCAATTTGGTTGGGTTTTTCTATAATATTTATTTTTCATATATATATTTAACATCTTTTACTATGCGTAAATTTTTTTACATTATTTTTTTCCGTATATTACAATAAATCTTTACTTGCTCACTTAGCACCATAAATTCTTCCAAAAATTAAAACAAAACATATTATCATCATAATACCTCTCTCTGCACGTGGAGGAGAAGCAAAGTCGCGTATGATGTGTAACAATCACGGCAACAGAGGTCGATTATAACTAGGAAAGCATGGACCAAAGGAAATAGCCTGTAAGGAACATTACCATAGGTAGACGGGTAAATTAGAGCGAATAAGTGGGAGTCGGGTGTTTAGGATCCTTATTATTTTTGCGCCCCTAGTAATTTGTTCTAGACGTGAAATATTTTTGCTATTCTATTCGGCCAGGTTGCTGAAGAAATAAATAAATAATGCGCTTTTTTATTTAAGTAAAATTTTATTTAAAATTTGAGTACAACCATTATCGTTAATATCAAATATTAAAATTTAAATTATAAATTATTATTTCGAACTAGTTTAGAACTACATTACATAGATTAATTAAAAAAATGGCACGAGTACTTAGAAAAAAAAATTAAACTTCACAAGCGCCCGTCGACGACATTGTCACCGTGCCTCTTGCAAAAGTGACTCCTGCTTTACAGTCGCACGCATTCTGAAATTTGAAAATTTTTAATATTAGTGTCGGAGTTTGATAATAAGTTATTTTCAATCCTCGCAATATTCATTTTGTAAATTGCAAATTTATATTTTTCCTAAATATTTTTAAGGCTGGAACAAAAACTGAGCTTTGGCAAATATGTATAAATTAACCTGAAAATATATAGAATATAACTGGCCTTTATGAATAAAGTCTCGTCGTTATTTGAAATTACATTATACAATTACTAACTAGACAGTATGATTTGGGTATATTATAAGATAACATTTGAAAATAATTGTTGATTCTACAAAAAAATATCTTTGCCAATTCGTTATCAGGCGCAATAAATAATAGCAAATTCATGTTTTTGTATTGTATTAATATCACACATTCATATTTAATAATAGATGTTCATCCAATTACAGCGAAACCCGTCAAGTAACCGTGTTTTAACTACGCTTTACAGAGAAAATAACTCGGCCATGAGTACATTGATTTTTAGAACTCTACCGTTAATCAAACGAGGCTTTGTCAACGTTAATACTTGGAGAATTCAATACGAAATTTAAATAAGTTTTTTTCTTCAAACTTTACACACATTTTTATTACTTGGCGACTCTGCTATGATAGATTAATGCCGCTTCAGCAGTAGGACTTTCACAGCTGAACATAGACCTCCCCTATAAATTTTCAGTAGGACCAGTAGGACGCGGTGCAAAAGGTGCGTTTTTTGACGACCTTATTAAGATCATCTGTACTTGTGGTTGGACATCCTTAGCGGTGCTTGCCAGTCAGGGGATTTCACTCTCAGAATCATAAGGTCTCAGCGGCCACCTGTTCGGTGCGCTCTGCGGCTAGCCCACCGCCACTTCATCTACCAATCCTTTTAGTTGAGTCGGCTATTTTCGTTTGTCTATAGATTACCTCATTACTGATTCAATCTTTTGAGAAATCTGTCTTCATGTTAAGTCTATTTTGCTGAACGTAACTGTAACTAGTAAGCCAGCATCTCACCAACCACCAACGTACCCAAGATGATCTCAAAGTTTTATAGGTAATATAATTAATATACATATAATAATCAACAAAATTCAAACAAAAGCGCAATTATAAATCCCAAAAAATAGCGCAACTAAAACTATAGGTATATTGATCTTGTTATTTTTTCTTATTGATAATTAACGTGTTTATTTTTTTTAATTTCTTAACACATAAACTATATCATAAATAAAAATTAACGTAAATTCGATACACAAAGTAATAAATACTTACAAAAATATCTTCACGGGATGAACACGACGAATTTTGTTCGTAAAAATGTACTTTTTGCAAATTATGCTCTAATATCTCTTCAGTGGTTCTCCTGTCGATGTCTGTAGTTACGAGTTTCGCTACTAGACCTTTATGGTTCCTTTTAACTATCAAATTATCCGAATTGACATTTTCCATTACAGCTGGACTACCGAAGATGGCATTATCCAGATATTCACAATAACCATTCCTTGCGTCTGTGTCTCCACAAGTTCGGTGATGTGAGTTATTATTAACTTTCATATCAATATTGCTATTAACATTAACATCATTTCGTATGTTTGGAATATTTTCGGGAACTTCTAAATAGTTTTGGTACAGACCGTTATAGTGTTCTCTAAAATTGTTTTTTGTTTTATACATTCTTCGTATTTTAATGTAGATGTTTGTTAAATATTGAAATTTGAGAACATATGACATAATTTCTTTAGCGCTGGCCCAGCCGCTTTTTTTCTGTTTTATATGCTTCAGACAGGCAGGTTTCAGATGCGAAGCGCCACATGTGCTATAACCTAATTATTATTATAATTATTAAATATAATGAGTCAACTATTACAAAAATATTTTTATCGAAGATAGTATAAGTAGCTAGCAAAATTGTAATAATGTTGCTTTGAAATGTTAATAATTTCAATTTATTTTCAAATTTCAGATTAATAGTATTATACATTAGTAAGTTTAGTTAAGTAAATTTTTGCAAAATAGTGGATTTAAATACAGGGTGGCCCATAAGTCCTTTGAAAAGTAAAATTTGAATAAAACGAAAAGGGCGCGCGTGACCGGTGCAGGGAAAGGGGGGGAGTAACTTCGGTTTCTGGGAATTTAGTCAAGATGAAGCGTTTTACCGGAGCGGACCGTGAGTTTTGTGTGCGCGAGTTTTATAAAAACGACAATTCGGCAACCGTTGCGCGGCGTAAATTTCGAGAACACAGAGGTTTACACAACTTTGACGACACTCCAACTCTTCAAACGATTAAGAACTGGGTTGCTAAGTTCGAGGAGACCGGTTCGACGTTAGATAAACCGCGGTTGGGTCGCCCAAGGACGTTACGTACGGAACAAAACATAGACACAGTGACACAGTCTATTCGCGAAAATCCGACACAGTCAACTCGTAAGCGCGCCAGAGCATTAAACGTATCCAGGACATCGTTACAACGGATTTTGAAGAGAGATTTACATATGCATCCTTACAAAATTCAGTTGGTTCAAGAATTAAAGGAAAGTGACGGTATTCAAAGAAAAAATTATGCGAATGAAATGTTGAATCGGTTTACTTCCTTCAATAACATAATGTTCTCTGACGAGGCTCTTTTCCATCTTAACGGGCATGTTAGTAAACAAAATTGCCGCTATTGGAGCCCCATCAATTCAAAACTTAAGCATCAGAAGCCCTTACATAGTCCGAAAGTGACTGTTTGGGCCGCTATGTCAGCCCATGGTATCCTAGGGCCTTACTTCTTTGAGGATGGCAGAGGGCGCGCAGTTACTGTTACGTCGGAGCGATATGTGGCTATGATCGAAGAGTTTTTCATACCAGAATTGCAAAACTTTTCAGGCTTTAATGCCAGGACGTGGTTTCAACAGGATGGGGCCACTTCTCACACCTCTAACACTGCTATGCCCGTTATCCATCAACTTTTTCCTGGCAAAGTGATCTCTAAGAGAGGAGACATTTCCTGGCCTCCACGTAGTCCAGATCTGACCCCGATGGATTTTTTTTGTGGGGCTACCTTAAGGCTAAAGTATACGACACAAACCCGCGGTCAATTGAGGCCCTAAAAGAAAACATCCGCAGAGAAATGACAAGCATTACAGCAGTGACGTGCCGCGCAGTCATCGACAATTTTAGACGTCGTTTGCAAGAGTGCCGTGATCGCAAAGGATTACATTTAGAAGACGTTATTTTCAAAAAATATTTCCCGTTTTTTAAGCTTTTTTTGTAAATAAAAATTTAATTCATAATGTAATTAGTTTTATTTTAATAATTTTTTTTCATATCAAAGGACTTATGGGCCACCCTGTACATAAGCTGTAAAAGCTGTTTTTGAAAGTTCTAAAATGAATAAGGAAATTAGTTGAAGTTAAAAATGCGTGCCAAAAACAAATCGTACCATTTTTAATGCTACAAGAACACGATGCAAGAAGCGGAGAATATTCGACTAAGCGACTGACGGGTGCACTGTGGGTGCGGCAAAAGTTGCTGTTCCATGTGCTGTCTGTGGAGGGTATCGAATCTTCTAAAGATTCCGATTCTACCCATTTCGACGACTCCCTTAGCGAGAAGAACGTTAACGTTACAATGGCCTGTAATTATAATAGATAAATTATGTAATTGTAATAATATCAATAGCATCTTCGTAATTTTAAATACGCCAAAAACTTTCTGGACAAGATTTATACCTATATGAGCTATTTATTTATTCATTACTTTACATTTATTACCTTGTATTTACAGCGTTGAAAAGTCTATAATGTATATAATATAATAGGTGATATACATTTATAAAAATGTAACAATCTCTTACAGGCTAGTCGCACATTTATAGATGTTTTTTGCCTTCTCATATATTCCACAAAACTACACCCACGAGAGGATTTTGCGGGTGAAATTTTGCAAAATCAGTAAGCTTTCTTCAACTCGACATTAGCAATCATCCTAACAAATTCTGAGTTAACTGATAAATTTCTGTCTCTTGCTGTGTGTACTAAAAAAATACTACCATTTTACAAAATTTAAACGATAATTACAAATTTACTATAATAGATTAGAGGACCATTGTAAAACAAGCGGCAGCGCATAAAGTAGCGCACAGTGGGAAGCCGTAGCGTTCTGCGAGTGCCCCACCCAATGCTGGGCCCAGGACTTCCCCCAGCGAATAACAGCACGACCATACACCTGCCACCGCGCTATAAGTCGCCAACGCTTCTGGACAACCACCTTCAAATCTGTACAATGAATGTTGATTACAATTCGAAATAGAAATGGCATTCATTATTTTTAATAACTTAAATTTTGTTAAGTGGAAGAGAATTATTTTCGTTATATCTACATACATTGAACTGGTAAGGACTCCTTGAAATGTAGGCAGCAATGTAAGTGCAACTGATATTCCTAATATTGAAAGTGCAACGAGATCCAGCCATAGTTCTCTGAAACAAACAAAACAAAAACGGATCACCGTCAAAACTTTTCACCATGATTAAGAATTTAAAATTTGTTTTTCTTATTTTTATGGGATGGTCTAGGAATTTTATCATCATATGTGTATGTTTTATAATTTGATTTTGAATGCCATATTTATTTTGTTACATTTGTAATATAGTATTTGATAAACTGAGAATAAGAATTTTAACCCATTTAACCGACGAGAAGAAGCAACCAAAGAAGCGAATATTTTGTCTCGATACCTTTAGACAACGCGGAGACAGTTTATTTCATGTTGCATTTAGAAATTATTTATTTCAAGTTTTTGAATTCTATAAAGGTACGTGTACTATTCAAAATTTAGTTTAGTATAGTATAGTTTAGATGGCTTAGTTTTATTGAAATATTAACCATTTTATTGCCTAAATGTATAGTAATATTGCCGCGTTACTCATATCAAGATCGGGTAATTATAGCATGCGATAGAAACGACTAATGTGTGTTTCGAGTGATAACTTATGACAGTAAAACGTGGTCTCACACTACAGACCTTAGCAGTTAACTTGAAACGTATGTTTTCAACAAATATAAAGATCTTGTGTGACATAATCGTTTATAAATTATGGCTTTATTTATACTAAAGATCTCACAAAAACACTACGCGCTGTACGCGATTTATGTATTGCGTATTAGTTTTTTTTCTTGTAACATATAACTAAATATGTATTGTATTTAATTATTTGTATAGTCATAAGGTCTGTGCGTATTAAGATTTATTTTAAACGGTTAATATCTATCGGTAAGTATTCAATTTCAGAGCGCAGTGTTTTTGCAAGATGTTATAGTAATTGAAAGATACACAAATAAAGCAAATAATGGCAAAGAAAGGACACAGAGTCTATATTAAATTTTAATCGTAAAATCTTTAATTTAAAAATGTTGTGTAATGTTTCCTCACCGAGACAGACCGGGAATAAATGGACACGGACCAAGTAGTAGTAATCCAACTGTAGAGAGAAATAAACCCCACACCATCATGCACCAGTGGTTATGTACTCTGAAAAAGTATTTAATTCATTTATAATATTGTTTAATTACAGTTAGGTCACGTTGACGTTTTACTTATATCACAGTTTTAATGAAACATTCCATTGTTTCGTACTTCATGTTAAGTATGGTATTAAGTACTTAGGTAGTTATGCTTGATTATTTACTAAGTATAACATTAATTTTTCTCCAGTCTGTTGTTGTTATATAGAAGGCGATTCGTTATAGTAACTTTTAAAATGCACGCTTGTTAGTCAAATGAGGTATACATCATCAGTCATCCTGTATATGTGGGGACGAACCGTTGCGATTGATCTGTCGATAAACAGTGAAATATGTGACCACGAGGTCAAAATTTACGTGGCTGTCATTTTAGCATAATATTTGTTGAGCATAGTTTTTGTAGCAAAAACATAAACATCACGAGGCAGTTTATTCTGGACGGGCGTAACTCCTATTCTTATTTTTTAAAATATACGACTGTATAAAAAACTCGCATCCAATGTCCATCAGTACCTAAAGTCGCAGGCCTATGTTCAACGTGTGTTATCAGTATTCACTTTTGGCAACGAAACGTGTTCTCTTTCATCCGATCTCATCGATATGCTCATAATCGTTCACGAGTTCTACGAGATCTAATCAGGAATGACGTTAGGAGGAAATCCGTAGACGAACATAAGTTACTGATCCCAGCGAGTTACTAAGTCCAACGGATTAGTAAGTTGAATGTTAGTAGCAGCAGTTAGGGCAGACCACATAGCACAGAGAACAGATGGCTACTGGGTATCTAACGTGCTGGAGTGCAGCGTCGGAAGTCGCTTGAGACTCGCTCTTAGCCGGTATTTTTCGAAAATCTTTTGGAGAGGTCTATGCCCCGCAGTAGACGCCATACTGTTAAAAAAATGATGATGAGCGAAAAATTTTTTGACAATAAGTGGTATATGAAAGATATGTTTCACAAAGAGACGCCTGTTGTCGCTATGCAGGTCAACAGAGGATCCAATGCTTCCACCATAGTACACGGTATCATACTCATATGTCAGTATGATACACAAACCGTAGAATGGTAATTATTATTATATCATCTTAATGCCGAATGATAAATTACGCCATGATCAGATAATAACAACTGATCGAGATAGGGCTCTACCGTCCCGTGCACTGTCAAATCGGAATGCTACACGTGTTTGTGTTTAAGAGAGGTTAAAGGAGCGAGCTGTAGTTTTTGATAGAGTCATCGAGGTTATTACAGTGTAAGTTTTAGTATAAAAGCCTTTAGCACTCTGCAACCTAAATTCCAATGAAATCTTAAATACAAATAAACAAATTACAATTGTGTGTATGTAAATTTAAAAATAACAACGCGCTGTATTTTCAAGAAGTCATGGTAAGCATTCGCGATCATCTGGCCTGCATCACTTTAAGCAATAGTTTGTAATGAAGATAGCTTATATATTAAGCTATAACTTTTAAAATATACAAAAGACAAATGTTTACCTGTCTGCCACCCAACCCCATATCGGACTAAATATTCCATAGAGACTTGAGAAAAGTAAAAAGATTAGACCGATTTGATTGGTAGAAAGGCCAAACTGTCGCAAATGCGGTTCTAAGGTCGGATCCAAAAATGCCCAGGTGTTAGAGACGATCACAATGACCAGACCGGTTATAATGATGGACGGTATCTTGAACAAACGAAGAATGGACGCAGTTTTTGAACCGGATACATATTCTGTAAATTATAAGAGTAAATATGGGCAAATTATACGTAAAATTTTTAATTAAAACACATGTGTTATAAAACTTTTGCAACTAATTAATAAAAAATTTCAAATTAAATAAATAAATTTATTGAAATAAGGTTTTTATTAATTACGTTAATCACTTATTATTTTTTTGAATAAATATTATGTGTTTAGTAAAAGTTATAATATTATTCAGTGACGTTAAATTCTTCTAACAAAATATTTATTGTCTTACCGTCGCAATCAGACAAAAGGAAGAAGTTGATTGGTACAGTTAGGACCATCACTACACCCAGACTGTAAAATGGTACACAAAATCCCCCAATCTATCTGAAACACGTTTAAGAAATAAACACTTTTTACGCGATATACATAATATTTAGATAGTGCTTTCATAGCAATTTATGCCAAAAAATTTCCACGCACTTAAAAGTTACCGCCTTTAGTTTTTTTTTCCTCAAAAATTGAAGATGCTGTTGACTAATAGAATATGTAGGAACCCTTATTTTTATTTTTCAATATTCCTTAACTTTTAAATATTCCTCCTTAATTTATTGTTTATTTTGTTTCTATAAGTATTTGTATTAGAATAATAGAAAGAATCTTAAGTAAAACATCGTTTAAAATAGTGATTAGTATTTTTAAACACTACTTTACAATTACTCTCTTTCACTTATGTAAAAATTATATTTATAAAAAATGTCAGTTTGTATGTTTGTTGTGAATATGAATAAAAAATAGAGAATATTTATCTGAATCAATGAGGAAAGTAAACAATATACTAGACTAGTTACTAAAAACTTGAAAATTTATCTACAATTAGTTCATACCGAATATAAAAGACCTCCAATCGCCGGCCCCACGGACATGCCAAGTCCAACGAATGTCTCGAGGATGCCCAGTACGGTGCCAATTGTATCAGGAAAAGCGTTTACTACAAACACGTAACTGGCGGTCGAGTACGCGCTTGCCCCGAGGGCCTCCATCCCTCGCACCACAAAGCAGAGGATCGTAAACGTTAAAGAATCTTCCACTAGTACGAGTGTTCTGAAATCATAAATAAATTTTACAATGTTGATTATTTATCTGTCTGAAAACCTACCATTCAAACTACATATATTTATCCTAAGAGCCATGCTTACGATAAACGCTTATCATAAACACTGTATAGGTACGGGGAGTGTTTCGTTTTCTGTTTAAAAAGAATGAATTACGATTTTAATATTCATATTAATAAATTTTAAATTAGTTACATTTTTAAAACTAATAATTGTCAAATTTTATTGCTGCTTTTACTGGACTGCATTAAAGAAAAATATTATTTTAATATTATACCAAATGAAAATAAATTGATGTACAAAAGTACGAATTTAAAATCTATTTTTTTTATTTTTAATGCTTTTTCGATATTGATAGGTAACCAAGACCTTAAGCGCTTGAGAAAGGTTAAGGGTAGTTATGACCGTAGACGTAACACGATTACAAAGAAGACGATATCTAGGTGTCATAAGTAATAGAAAGAGGAAGGTGAATAGCATGCAGGTGTTGTAACGTAATCTACTTATGTTGCATATAGAGATTGAATTACGGCCACGCGATCCTAGTAACAACAGCTTAAATAGTCTACAACATGATTTTATTATGGCTAAGTATCGAATAAGATATCTCTAATAACCGAAGGATGTAACACTGTACATAAAATTAATCAATTTTTACCATCATTAATTCTTTATAGAAAAAGGTTGTAGAGCTATTTTAAATCTTACTGCATTCGTACACTATAATATTTTAGCGTAATTTAAGTATTATAAGTTTTATTATTTACAAATACTTAAAACCAAATCAAATTTATCATAAATGTGACATATTTCACTTATCGATTGTGTATAGCATAGCATTCTTTTGAAAACGTGAAATTCCATATTCGGAAAAAAAAGTCTTCGAATAAAAATAATATTAAATTATTATTAAAAATATTTTATACCCGACGACTATTTCCGCAGCTATTCAGATGTACTCTATAAGTTGTGTTTTATCTTCAAAGGCAGTTTATATAATAATCAGATTAAAGTCAAATTTCATTTCAATCAATCATTCATTTATGAAAATCAGTCAAATTTATTTGAATGTCTTTATGTGCTATCGAAATTGTTTTAAATAGGAATATTTTCTTATGTAAAAAGAAATAAATATTTATTAACAAAATGTACATAAATCAAAGAACGTTCATTTTCGTCACTGCAGTAAGTAAATAAAACTTACCCAAATAATACGTTGCAAACGCCAGCAACAAATATTCCCGCGATAAACATAAATTTTGCGCCCATCGCTGGTAGCTAAAAACCATTTGCATTAATGTTAAATATCACACATATCAAGTTGGAATATATTGATTTTATAAGCATAGTTATACTACGGCCGATTACAGCATACTACATACTTAATTACGATCAAAAAATTTGTAAAACCCATAAATGGTAATAAAAATACGATTGATAAATTTGTGCCGCCAATATAATTTGCGGAAAATCATGTGTTATACACATTAATATTATAATTAATTATATTTATAGATTAATGTACCCTGCAGTGATATTTTAAGGGTGAGTACCTATATACCTTTATAACTTCACAAAGCTACAGAATTTAAATACATATTTAATTTTTAGTATATAAATATATGAATATGTACAAAATGCTCTCATATTATCTGTGAGGTATGTTAAATATCCAAGAAACTCGTTTTTAACATATGTACATTTTTATATTAACACTAAACTAAATTTGTACATTGCTATTATATTATACAATTTGCAAACAGTTTTAATCTTTTTATTACAAAGTTAGAAGCGTAGTATATTGTACCATTGTCTGGCAACAATATTTCAGTCAGCTTTATTCTTCTCACGTTTAAATGTGAATCATTCTATATACAGTACAAAGGGTAAAGTTTATCAATAACCCCTTCGTGTTCATTGAATTGCGACGGAGTATTCCAAAAATACACATTCGCGAGAGTTTGTATTGTGCATCATATTGCGAATATAAACAGAAACACTATCTGTACCATTAACTGACGTTCACTTCTGTGTACTTCCAAGTATTATTATTTTATATATATCACATTCATTAACGTTGTTTTAATAACAGTAAACTGTATGTATAATGTTTATAATAAAGTACAGAAGATTTAAACAAAATAATGCAGACTTTTATTAAAAAACAGTTTTTTGTTATAGGTGTAAATATTTAAAGGATTGAATGTACAGCTCATTTGTCAGCAAAAATATTTAAACCTTTCATGCCCATTCCCAATCATCCTGTATAAAGTGATCAATTTAAATCACGTTCCATTAATGATTTTTTTTATTGGAATTTGACCAGCCAATATATTTTAGCAGTGCTTACAGTCTGCAAGGATAAATAGTAAACAATTATTAATTTAATATGCAGTACCCGAATATTAAGAACGCTTTTTAACCGTCTTATCATTTTTTCTATATATATTATTTATTATTGCTATTAGCTAAAACTATTGATTTTGGTAAATGTTGTACCACACACTAATTAAATCTACTTATATACAGGTTGATTGGTTAAAAGTGTATAGACTTTAAAATGCGAAAGTATTTGTGTTAAATGTTTTATGAAATCAGTCGTTTTGAATAATATTTGACAGCAAAAAACCTGAACATTTAAAGCTTTTACACCAATAATCACAATAATTTCCTTGTGTACTGTGGCAGTTAATGGTTTTATTGATAAAAAGTAATAGCTTTTTTAAAAATAATCTGTACATAACTATTTTAGTGTTGAAAGTAATTCGATCGTATTTAATATAATGCGTATCGGAATCTGATAATTAACTGTATAAAAGAGTGACTGGATTGTGTGGATATTAGGTTTCTATTAGCCTGCAGGAAATGGCTTCCCGGCAAAGAATACAATTGCAATATGCAAGGCATTTAATTATATCAAATAAGATTTTAAATTTATATATTTGACTGAACTTTGGCACCTGTAAATAAAAATATATCAAAATTATATCATTAAGTTAAATAATTGTTGTATTTTTTTAAATACTATAATAGTTATATAATGGTCACACTTTTAGAATTAAAGAGACGTTTGTTTTATATGTTTCAGCGTAATGTATTTCCTAAATGTTGGATCAATCTACGACGGAAAGAAAAGGCGACATCTAGTCATAAGAATTTCATTTATGCGAATTTCTATTCTATGTTTATAATTAGTGACAATGCATAAAAGTTTCTTTTCTTCTTTTTTTCTGAATTACCAGACGTCCATCTTATGATTTAATACAATATCGAAACATACTTACGAATTTTCCAAACAACGGTGAGGTGACAAACATTACAACGGCGTAAAAGCTGAAAACCATGCCGCACATAGTGTCTGAGAGTCCTTTTGCGTTAGCCTCTCTTGGGAAGAAAGGTGCCATAATGCTCATAGAGCAAAAACTCATAAAGTCCACAAGAGCCAGTGACGCCAGGGTGAGACGTTGTCGGCGGGACAGATGTCGTACAGCTCCCGGTCGTGGTCTAGTCTGTGTTCGAACTAATCTGTGCAATCAATTTATAACATATTTTAGGAGTGATATGTGTATAACGTCTTCGGACCAGTGATGTTGTAGACAGTATCATCTAACTTTTACTCCAGTAAAGTGCACTACTAGAGATAAATTGAATTTGATGGATCAAGTCTAATAAAAATCTATTATAACTAAAGGGTTAGTAATCACAGATTAAGTCTTTGTCATTGAATAAAACATATTTCTCTTTAAAGTTCGGTTTCATGAAGAAAAATAGACTAATGTGTAGCAATATACCTTCAACTCTCTTATTACACGGCAGATACGTCCCTTAGAAAAGCATGAAAAAAAATCATGTAAAAAAATACATATGGTGTATAGTTTTTGAGGACATGTTCCACAACTATAAAAGTCGTGCCAGATGAAAGAACTGTAATTCATTTTTATAACATAAAAGTATTCGATTCGATCCATAATTACCGAACTTAGAAATACAAAAAAATCAGTTTTGCAATTATTCATTGCTACTTGATAACAAGCGTACACGTATTTTTCGCACTGGACAAAAATTGGGAGTCATGGTAGTCGCCTTCTATTATATTTTTTTATGTATAGATAATTTACGGAACTTAAATAACAAAAAAATTAGGGGTTTATGCTAGATCAAAAAATCGTGTAAAAAGTATTTATTTTTATTGATGAACCACGTTATTTCAAAAAAAAAGTAAAAGAGACCTTGTAAAAAAAGAGTCCGGTGTAATCTTTTTTCTAGAACAAATGTTAGAAGTAAAGAAACTTGTACTTAATTTTAGTAGCAAATATATCGATTTCGTGCTGTAAATAGGTGACACATTGTTTTATTGGATTAACGAGTCGTTTCTTTCAGTGCAATTGTAGGAGCAAATGTTAAATACGTGAACAAGTCCGTTAATAGATATGTTAAAAAGGGTTTGTATTTATATTTACATTGCCACTCATAAATGTCTTAAGATACCGTTTTCTATACTTATCAATAGATAATTTTAACAATTTTAAGACGATTAAGTATTATTTGCAAATTTTGTTGCGAATCACATACTATAAAAATTGTCTGTTTCATAAAACTATACATAACAAATTCAATAAATTTTTAATGTGAAAAAAGGTGAAGATCTAATTCAAGTAGCCTAAATTTTATTTATTTTATATAAAAAAGAACGTATATTTGTTTCTAACAAGAGAAATTTAAAGTTAATGTACTGGATTTTCTTATTAAAATAACAGTGGTATAATTAAAACGTACCGTTCCCTTAAAATTCTAATTTCAGAAGTACCATCTTCCGGATGTCCTCCAGACCATGAATGTGCTCGGCGCATTCTACCTGAATCGGGAAGCGAACACCGTCCGCCCCACGTGGCCGCCAAGTCCTCCGCATGCGTCGAAGTTTTCATTAACTTACTATCAAAGACTATTGTCTCCACAGACGACATAGTATCAACTAAATTATTATAATTATTATCAATGTTAGTCCGCACACCACCAGAATTAGATCCTGGTATTAGATTCACGTTTTCATCCTGTTCATCACAATTGTCCATAATGTAAAATTTAGTAAATTTGCGAACGCTTAAAGTCTGTTGTGTGTGGTATAATACAAATCGGTTATTTTATTTCACTTTCTCGACAACAGCATTTATAATTGTAAATAGATCAGATTTATCGGCGTGTTTGTACGCCGGGTGGCAGACCCCGACTGTCCCGATTGTATACCGAACCACCTACCTCCCGTATCAATAATTATCTATATCTTATCGGGTGTAAATAAAAACTTCCGAAGTAATACCGCTTCTTATTTATTTAAAGAGTTCAATGTGATTGCAAATATTTCAATTTTGTAGGCGATTACATAAATATAATGCATTTTGTACAGTTTACTATAACATGAAAAATGTTAAATGTTTTTGTTTTCGTTGCCATATCGTTTGCTTACATTGACCCATTTAATCATGAGAATTGATTTTAATGTAATTATATTCTCAACACATAGAGGGTGATTGATTATAGTGTAAAAGCTTCAAAATAATTATGTATAGCTAGCTCACTCGCTGTCAATAAAGTATGGTACACCATATCAAAAATCAATGGTGGCCGACAATAAATAGCGTAATGATAACTTAGTGAGTGTGAGGCCTATGCCTTTCAGTAGGCGTCTATCGGATGGTACGATGAATATAGTAAGAAAAACCGCTTTCAAAATTATGATTACAATAAAATCAAATTCATTGTTGTTTACTCTTCATCCCTGCAGACCTGGTGTCTTGCTTCCAGCTAGCGTTCCTATAGTACAAATAAGTCTGGCCATAAATACTGGTATAATTAAAAATAAACAAAGTATTACTGTTGAATTAGGGATCTGTCATTTTGTATGATTGTTCATTGTGTTTTCTTATTTTCGCGTCAATATATATTGCAAAATATTTTGTGATATTAAAATGGTGTGGGTATAACACCACGTTCTCTCTAAAAGTAGGTATGGTGTCAAATTAAAAAAAAACGGCACAAGTGTATCATGATACCATACTTGAGAAAGTAATTAAGCTAACACCAGCCACATCCAATGTTCCGGACTTCATCAGCGCTAAAGATCGGTCATCATCTAGTCTTGATCTTAATCATTTGGATTATGATTTATAATCAGTTTTAGGGAGTAAGGCCTGCTATAAACGCTATGGCTATTTGGGGGTCCCTAAAACAATCCATACGATTGATAACTGGCCCCAACGTTTAAAGGGCTGTATTGTAGCCAATAAACTAGCTTTATATTAATGTATTACACTTGTGGGATGCTTCCTCGGGCCAGTGGGTCTTGAGATAGTGACAACATGAAATCCGAAGTAGAAGTTATCCAGTTATTCATTCGATCTTCGCCCGTATTTATACCGACGTAAATGAACAGTTTTATTTCTGTGGAGTTCCCCTTTTCGATGCGCCTCTGACAATGACGTAATGTTGCCCCTACAAACTGTTGTAGTAATAAATACTACGTACAATATAAAATGTTTTTCTTAGTAACAATATTTATGGTAAGAATAAATACACAGGTTAAATGGGAATAGGTGTAAAAGTTCTAAAGTTTTTTGCTGACAAATGAACTATGCTTTCACCGTTTCAAAGCTTTTACTACTGATAACACGCCTAAATTTTTACAATAACATTAAAATGTATCAATTCTTTTTGTATATAAGAACTATTTATATTTATAAAATATAATTTAATTTTAGAAACCAAAACGGTAATACGATCCGAAAAATTGATGACTGTTATTAGTTTATTTGTAAGGAAGTTTTACATCTATAGGTAGTTACTTTAATTATACATGTACAAAATAATAGTGTATTAAACTAGCAGCCAATCATAAGTCTCTACTTAATATATATCATACAAATAAAAAGTAATCTGTAGTCGTTGCCGAAGAAAAATACAATTAGATAGCTCACCGAATGGACGGTTGCCGTAAAAGAATCTATGTCGTGTTCCCTTCAAAGACAAAGTTATTGCACGCTCGCACAAAATATTGAATTTGCCAATAGTTAGTTTAAGTATGAGTGAACCTTGCCAGGTACTTTAAATTTATTTTAGATAAAATGTCGGTAAAACCTATCTCTCTCTTAATTATTTTGAAAAAATAATAAGAGATTGGTTTAATCTCCGATTTGCAACTGGCAACAAGTGAAGGTTTTACAATATAAATATTTTTGTTGAAAGCAGATATTTAATATTGACTTTTGAATTTATTCTTTTTCCTTTTCAAAGTCATAACTATAACTTACTAGATTAAGTCATCGATTATTCTAAGGTTTGGAATAAAGAACCTACGTAATACGTTTTATGTTTCATAGCATTGTATGGCAACGTGCAGTTACGAATAATGTTTTTGTCAACATATATTCATTTCGACTTATGACTTTAGAAAAAAAAGGAAACGAGGTAAAAAAGATGTATTCTTTAATTTTACATTTTCACTTTTACACTTACACATAATGATTATTTTAACAGTCATATATTGGTTTAAGATGTAACGATTTATTTAAAAATAAATGCAATGAATTTTGCAATTAGGATTTAATTCATACTATATTCTTTAAATATGATTTAAGTTATTTTTTTGATTTATGTCAATTTAGTAACAGTAGAAATGTCTTAAATGAAATCAATCATTTTTGAAGAGAATTTAAATTCAAATTTCGTACCAAAAATTAAAACGTACTTTACATGTAAACCGTGACCAATTCATACACATATTTTTTTTGAAGTTTTAAGCTTACTTTCTTATACAAGCCACATGTATTTCGCGAATAGGCGAGTAAAACGATTAAATAGTCACTTTGTTAATTTATTTATCATTGAAGCCACCTCCGTAACCTCTTTAAGGCCTCTTTAACGCATCCGGTTATCTGGTCTCTACTTTTGGTACAGTAGCCTTTGCGTTAATGTAAAGAATAACTTCTATGAAAAAAAATCTTAATGCAAAAATACCTAAAGTACACCATGGCTGTGTATGAAAAACGTGAAAATGTTTTTTATTATAGGAAATAAATAAAAATTACAGTGTGATTTTCCAAAAAAAACTAATGGTTATTTAAAACAAATAAACAATAAAAAATATAGATTACATACCAGGTAACAACAAATATTTTGCCCAAGCAAGGGATGAAACTAACTACAAAAGTGTAAAACAATGTATGACAGTTTTCTTATTAGTAGTTGTATTTTAAACAAATGACATAAAACAAGCAATTTTTTTCGATATTCCTACAAAATAATTTCCACTTTGTTCTGCAGGATTACCGATTTGTGTTAATAAAAATAGCAATATTTATATGTTAGACATTCATATAACAGTCTTTTATAAGTCATTTAAGTTATCATAATCTAAGTTGCGCTAATTCCTGTAGTAGAGCTGGTTCGTTGTCTATTTTAGCGAGTTGGTTCAGCTCAAGTGGTTTTCCAGCTGCTTTCTGCTGTTTTAACTTTTCAATGTTGCTTAATTTCTGCAAGTGAAAATTAATAAAAGATTACTAGAATGACCACCATAATTTCAGCCATTTGATATCCACTGTTGGACATTGGCCTCCTTCACAAAAGCATCATGCATCCAGCATTTTCCGACGATCTCTACAAGATCATCTGTCCACCATGTGGGACCCCATACTGAGCTTGCCAGTCCACAGCCTTCTCACACCTGTACCCTTGGGTCCCACAGCCACCTGTTTTGTGTGTTGGTCTATGTCGATTACTTTCGATTGTCCACGATTCTCATATTCGATTCGATCTTGTAGAGATATCCCTAGCATAGCACTCTCTATGGCTCTCGTCAATGGTGAAGTAAGAGAAATGCTAATTAGAATGTGTAATCGTAATATTTATGCTTGCTGCTTACCTTGTTCACGTTTTTGATTTTTTTATCTTTCTCTGGGTCACCAGTTGATACAAAAGGTGCTCGTGGTGTTGCTGGTATCGCAGGGGATACAGGTGAACTATCTCCAGTGGCACGCTCTTCAGCTTTACGTGCTTTCCTTGCCTCGCGTTTTTCTTTCTGTTTGATCGCTTGTTTTGAAGGCGCCGCTGTGAAGTAGTATTCACTTTATAGTACAAATAGCTTTCCCTCACTCTCTTTGCTATCTTAATGAACGATCTCTTTCTTTGTTGGCATATACAAATTTATATCCTAGAGCTAAAGTAATTTACCCTATCCCTCTGTATTGTAAATAAGTACAAGGGCTTTTACGGAACCTTGGGCTCCGGTCGATAGTTTAGGTAATCCACCTGGTTAGGAGACTGCCGAAGTTAGATAAACAAGTCTGTCCAACTATACTGAGTAGTCTTGCTATAATTCTGCCGAAACCGTTGTACCGAACCGTAATAAAAAGGGCGGCTTGGTGGGGGTCTAAAAACAGAGCATAAGCGCCGCCGCGAGTGTTGCCGGCGGAACAAGGGAACGCATCATAGTCTTCCATAGTAAATTCCATAAGCCAAAAATACCACTTTAGGTAAATATGACATTATACAGTTAGCATTAAATTCACTAGTCTGAGCTAAAAACCTTCATATTTTTTTGAACAGTTCAGCATTCATAAAATGGATATTGTAGTGTTTTTATTAAGTCACAGCAGGCATACCTAAATCTAATGTATTTACAATGCTCCATAAAAAACTATAAGTACCAAAATTTCGACTTCAGAAAATCTCTTATTCATTTTTAATAAAGGTGATTAGACTTTTTAATAGAACTTAACATCATTAAATTACCATTAAATAAATTATTCAATAAAGTAATATTTAAATGACAGAAATCCAGGGCAATGATGTCATTTAAATATTTTATTTTCATTTATGTTTATAAAAAAATGTATGTTCGTAAAGCTATATTGTTAAAATGTTGTCTAAAAGATGAGACAACAATATAACCTTACGAAGTAGGGTAGAGTCAAAATTAACGATTAATAAGAGTTTTGTTAGTAGTTCGAATATAGAAAAACCTGATGTTTTAAAATACAAACATTTTGCGTAGGATCGCCTTTGGTCTAGCCAGATTTAATTTTATTTATATAGATAATCTGATTCAGCTGAATACCATTAACATTTTGTCCGGGACGATGAGGTTTTTCATGTTCATGTAGCGTGAACGTAGAGGGTTTGTTCCTGGCCCCGGGCGGTCGGTAGGCAGCCACCGGTTTTGCAGAGGCAACTTCTATGCCCTTGGGGGCAGTCTTCGCCAAGTCGCTTTTGGGAAATGATCCCGTTTGCCATGTCATTGATAGAAGGTATTCTTTCTCTTCGCAAACGCGTTTGTGCATTAGGGCGCCGGTGTAATGCCATAACTTATATCTGGGAAAAAGAAATCAAAATGTCATTATGTCTATTGTTATTCGCTACTCTTATATTATAAATATTTATGTTACCTCATAGAATAACATATAACGATTTATCAATGTATTTATTACACTGTTTTTTTTAAATCAACAAATTTTACAATTCGTAGTATAAATGTTAAACCCAAAAAGTTTTTAAAATATGTAATAAAATATTGACCAAGTGTGTAGTTAAGCGAAACACTTTAGAACGGGCTGACAACTTCGGTTATTTTTTATGTATTTTACTCAAGAAACGAGAAAGGTTCTTATGATAAGGAAAAATACGCGGGGTAGATAGCAAAGGCATGACTTTTCTTTTGCCATTCAATCCACAAAGTAAATTAAAACATTAATCCCTATTTATCGAACATTTATAGCCAATTAAAACTAAAAAAGCCATGTAATTAAACGAAAAATATCACATACCATTAAGCTCTATGTTTTGTTATTATTATTTTTGGGATTCGTTATTTTTAAAACATACCCGTTTCCAACCGTAAGACGCGGGTAAGTGGTGGCCGTGATGAAAGTCTCCCCGCGCGGATCCCACTGTAAAGTCGTGGTGTCTGGGGCCGAGCATGCACCCAATTTCTTGTAACCACGTACATCCCAAACTTCTATATGACCAGTTGCTATATTACCAAATCCGCCTAAAATAACTAGTGCTATGGAATTAAGGAATTTTCCGTCAAAAAAATTATTTTCTTACAGTAAACTATTGTTTATTATCAGAGAATGATATTGGTATTGGCTTTTAATGGAAATGCTCTTTTGAAAATGTTCACCCACAGGATGCAGACAACCTAGCGAGAGTCAGCGGAAGACCATACATGTAAGCCCGAAACAACCGGTCGTACTGGAGATCTTTAAAGGAAGGCCTATGTTTGAACAAAGAGTAGACGTTCTGCGGCTGAAATGATCACTTTTGAAAGCATTTGGGAAATAACGGAATGAGATAGAAATATAAATATTTGTGGGAGTGAGATGACAAACTATAAATAGTTGTGCTCAGTAGAGCCTGTAAAATTCTCTATGCCCATTCCTTCCAGTCATCATATCAGTGTTCATCGTGATCACCTAGCCAAAAGTTATACATAAAATGTATGTAATCATTTAATCTATTTAATATCGTCCACCATTTCTGAAGTACTGCAGAGAAACAATAAAGGGTTGGGTACGACCAATGGAATGTAAAAATATTTAAGAATAGATAAAAAAGTACTAAAGGTAAATAATAATAAATTAGTCGTAGAATATAATAAAATATCAGATACGAGAGTCAAAACATAAAACTAGGACACAATAATGTGATAAATAATCTGTGATGCTTCTATTGGAAATGTCTTTATGAATAATAAGTTTTTATAGAGAGTATTTATTCCATCTCTCGCCTATGTTTAGTTTTATTTTTATTTGTCTTCCTGAAATAATTAACTTACACAAACTATGAAAGTAAAACAGGAACTAAGTTATGCTGAGATTATTTGAAAATCAGACTTTGAGTCTGACCGTGTTAATTTAAGATATTTTAACATTAAAAACATCTACTTCAATATTCCTCTTATTTTCAGCCGATAGATCCTCCCCAAAAGATCGTTACGATGACAGCTCTTACGTTGCCCGCATCTAGCAACTTCCTTCTACTATAACTATGCCGTCGGTCAACCTAGGGTTTGCCCTAGCGGCTTGTGGTCGTCACTCTATAACCTTTCGGTCCTGCGGCCACCGATCGCGAAGGACGTGCCCGCGCACTGCCACTTCAGACGAGAAATCCTTCAAGCTACGTCATCAGGACTTACTAGTGTTATAAACGTATTGAAAACCCAGTGAAAAACTATGTTTTACATGGTGATTAGTTATTAGTGCGTCGGTGATCTTGGTTCTTTTACAGATCTTCTCATTTCTGATTTAACCTCGATCTGATTCCTAGTCACTATTGGCAGATTTTTGTTTTGCATGGTTATTTTAAAAGGATATTGTTCCCTTCTGGCGGGAAATAAACCGCATTCCAAGCTCCAGTGCCAAATTCAAAGAGCGGTTCACATTTGGCATTGAAGAGCGTCGCTTTTGCTGGTGCATGACCATATACTGCCACCCACTCATTCCAGTTACCCGGGTTCCAAGCGATGGCATGGATAGGTCCTTCCTTACCTGAAAATATATTTCATTGAGAATTGAGAAAATGTCAATCAATCTCCATCATTTATTAAGTCAAATTAACTTACTGAATGTAACATTCCCCGCACTGCCTCTTACATCACCATAAGACAGTGTTTGCTTGCCATAGTAAGAACCTCCAGTTTTATCAACCTAAAAATAAAATATTCAATCTCTTCAAATTAAAATACAATGGATATTATAAGTGAAAAAATTTACATAATATGCTCTTATAATAGACAGCAAAACTATCAAATGCCCTGTAATTTAAAAAAAATAATAATCTATAACAGGTAATTGGCGTCGACTTATGTAGATGTATAGAAAGACTTTATTTGGTATATAAAGTGAACCAGGTCTCAGGTTAAACAACTTGTTGGTTAAACAATAAGTATAAAAATGGACAAAGTAATAAGATCACAGACCCAAAAACAAGTGCAACAGCATTCTAATTCATATATTACACTAATATTATTTTAAATTAAATCTATATAGAGAATATTTTAATGAGCTTGAGACAATTTAAATCCAAATCCGACCTAATATTCTAAGTCAATCTTACATCTGTTTGTGTCATAGTGAACACATTGGTTCCCCGTCTGTTCCAGTGGAAGGTGGCCTTGTCAGCTTGAAATGATGACCGACTTAACACAGCCTGGCTAATCTCAAATTGAGGGTATTTGAACACTCGCCAAAATGACGGCTGTCCGGCTTTTCCTGAAATACAAATAAAACCACAGTACCAATCATCTCTTAACAATTCATTATAAATAAAAGTTACATATGAATATGAAAATATTAACCTAATGTAAAAATAGACAGATAATAAGCCGGTGCTGTGCTTGGGGACATGCTAAAACACTTAAGTTTTTCTGCTTGAATTTGTTGTGTGTATCTCTCAAAATTACCATCTTCATATAACAAAACTTTACCAACAATTTGTATAGCAAACAATTTCTCATCCGATGACCATTGCGGTTCCCTGAATATAAAATATAAATTAATTGTTACCTTTTATAAACCAAGTGAAACAACATAAATCAAAACAAACAAAGAAAAAAATTAAACTATATATTACAATAAAATTATATTTCTGCATCCTCAAAAAATATAATAATTTCATTATTTAAAATTGTATCATCTTTTCATTATTCATAATTACTGAAATATTAATAAAATTGTGCTTATTTAATAGTGTTTCTTACCAGACATAAACTAAAAAAAATATTTAACTAATAGCAACAGACATTTACAGTTTACTTATACTAACCAACCAGCCTGATGCTTCTGTACAAAGCTTCCAACTTTTTCACCATTAGCTGATTTATATATGTGCAAGTTTGGTTTACCCTGAAACCGAAAATTTTTACTCTTTACACATCTAAGATAAAGAACTTTATGTTTACAAATTTACAACTAAATTTCTTGGTAGTAATATTTGCATTTGGCTGGTTTTAATGACATTGAATTTAAATAATAATAGTAATGTTTTGCAAACAATTTTTATAGTTTTTCTGCCTACTATAACAAGTGAATCTACTTAAGGTATTAGATACTTTTGAAGATACTTGTAGTGTATTTTATATATATATATATAAGAACTGCATAGTTTGATCTGGTAGATGATGGTACCTTTTAAAAAGTAAAGCAAGTCTTGTAAATAACTTAACTGAAGAGCTGTATTTTAAACGATTTTTAAAAGTTTAGATGTAATTTTTCTACATACCATAAGTCACATAGGCTAAATGCATGAAGTACTTAGTCAATCTTTTAAAAAGTAATAACTTTAAAAAATAACTGTTATAAATATGACATATTTATGTATAAGAATCATAGTGAAGCATATGACATTTTTTTTATTACAATCAGTAGACAGTTTTATAGCAAATAATAATTATTTGTATCTGTATCGGTGTGACTAAAAAGGAAAAACTATCCTTTTTTTATTCATTGAGATAGAAATATACATTTTGTAACTTTCAATTACTACTGTTCTGCCTTAGTCTTAATTAAATAAAATGATAAATGATCAAACCTGAGGATCATCTTTGGTAGTCATGAACATCTCCCAAACTGCGAAGTAATTGTCCAAGGGAGAGAAGAACATGTCTTTAATATTGCCATTAACTGTTGCAGCCACTGACCAATCTGCACATTTAATTATTTCTGCTCTGAAATTATATATTCTTTTAATAATATCGTCTAATATCCCATGTGCAAATTAAACAAACCCAACAATGATTCGTTATGTAAATATTAAGAAAATATTTTAGACAATAAAAAACCAAACATATTTTATTTTACTAAGTTATATATTACTAACTTTTTATCTGTTCTATATGCAAGATAATTGCCTTTAGAGCTATAAATTAAACTACGAATATTCGGAGTGCTTTCATCTCTTATAACTTTCTCAGCGTATGGTTCTGTACATTCGACTAAGAATAGACCTCTGTTGGTTAATCCTGAAAAAAAATTATACTTTAACTTGTGTTTCTAATGTTGTGAAATGAAATCCGTCCAATTCAGAATGTACCGGTAATATATGGTGTGACACTCATTTTTAAAGTAAATAAAATTTCTTTTAAGTGAAAGTACAATTATTTTTTTAAACACATGCCAAGGTTTATACACAATCCATGTGTTTCAATTCTTGCTCTTTGAGGTTCTTTAGCTGTCAAGGTGGCATCTATCAAAATTATAATTACGTTGTATCTAATAAAAGCAAAGAGAAAATAGGAAATTTTAATGATTGATATAATTTAAGATATAAATGTAAATTTAACAAGGGACATAATAATTTTTTATTTAATATCCAAATATATCAAAAACTGTAATAAACTTATCACCAGTCCCGCGTGCCCTCGTGTATATATAGTTATTCTAGCACAATTATATTATCTGTGGATTATTGTACAAAATGGCGTAATAGATAGATTTATTTTGTTTTTGTAATTTTACCTGCTTAAGCGGCGATGTTTGTAGAAAACAAGTATTCATTTTTTAGTACAAAACCATAACAGTTAACTGTTAAATATATCAATGTTTAGTACAAGAATCCAACTTCAAAAGCGAACTCCTGAAAATGGAATTGATCGGGAAAACTATTTATCGCTGTTAGTTGATGAATATTTAAATTCATCTTCGTTTGGTATGTACTTCGTTGGCTATTATGAAAAACCAAAAAAAATATTTCATTTATAATCGATTTAAAAAGAAACTGAATATTGACTTAACACATTGTCAGTGTTACTAATTTATATGTATTTACCGCCGTAGAGAATATAAGATTGTTTAAAGTGTAAATTAAAAGTATTTAAGATCAGGCGACGCAAATGATATTTATGTTGCTGGCGTCTATAGGCTACATTATTACTACCAAGCTAGCTCTACTCGTATGCCATTGTATTCTTTACAATAATATTACGATGCGCATTTAATGACTGATTATGACGAGAAAAAACAATAAGAAAACGAAGATTTGCCTTATTTCTAATATAAGATGCTTGAAATCTACAGATATCTATGATTTTGAAGTAACAATTCATTTTAACATTAGGACATTCTTACTTTTTAAGACTATTTAATAATAAAATATTATCATTTTCAGATGCAAAATGCCAAGTCTTAGCTAATTTGGCAAATTTTTCTTATGATCCTGTAAATTATGGATATATACGAGATGTAGGCGTTCTGGATATTTTTCTATATGTTTTAAAAAATGAATCGAACTATAAATTACTTCATTTTGCATGTGCTGGTGTCTGTAACCTATGTCTAGGTAAGCTGTTACATGAAAATTTTTATATATCATTATCTCATGTAACATTGATATGTTTTTTTATTACTACTAATTTGATGCTGTACAGTATTTAAAACATATTAAGCCTACTGTTTACACTCTCAATCTTTAGTCAAGATTGGACATTCATTAACCTCATAATTTATAATCAGTGTATTGCAATATGAACTAGATTGCAAGAATACAAATATTGTGAATAAAGTGCAAAACATTGCTAACATTTTGATTGTTTCAGATCCATTGAATACTGATTATATATTGAACTATGGGATATTGAGTCTTATGCCCCGTGTTTTGAGGAGTGAAAATGATGATATAATTACTTCCTCTCTAACTATTCTTATTCAACTTAACAACATATTAAATAGTTTCCAAAAATTTAATGCTGAATTAATTGAACAAGTAAGGAAACTAAAAAGTAATGGGAACAAAGTAATTGTAAACCTAGCAACAATATTTGTGGAAGATGTCTCTCATACAAAATAAATATTGGCAACACATCTAGCACAGAAAACAAAATCAAGAACTGTAGCAAAATGTTATCAAATAGGTTTCCATATATTGCAATGAACAATAAAAATTATCAAAAAATATGCAAATTACATACATCAACTTTTAACAGTGTGTCATTTAAAGCGGGCGATAAAATCCGAATTCAAAAAACTCTTACACAGAAAGACCTGGACACTTTTTCAAATCTCACCAGTGACCATAACTATCTTCACAAAAATAATGGTAATAAAAGACCAATAGTGCATGGTGCATTATTGAATGGTTTAGTTGCTGGACTTATAGGTACTCATCTGCCTGGACCTGGAACAGTGTTAGTGTCACAAACTATGAAGTTTCCCAATAAATGTTTTGTTGGGGAAAAATTAACTATAAGTGTTGAATTAGTTGATGTGAGGAAAATTTTGAAAGTCAAGTTCTTTTGTATTGTTGAAGAGGAAAAGAAGATTGTGTTTGAAGGAGAGGCTAAGTTGATATTAGCCAAAGACTGTTAGTTGTAACTATAAGCTAAAAGTTCTGTAATTTATTACAATTTTTAACCAACTTTCATACCTTCTAACTGTAAATATTTAAATTTAATTATTACTTTAGTGTTATTTAATACATAAAATTTTCATAAATATATATAGGACAGTGATAGAAATTTATACCTATTAATTTGTGTGCATGTGAATTATTATCATAAATAAAATTGCATATAAATTGTAACATGATATACAATACTGGAAATATCAAAAAGTTTTATTTTTGTACAATATGCACTTTCCAATTAAGTCTGTTGTTCTCATGTAAAATTGTATATGAATAATATATAAAGTATGAAATTTTAAGTTAATAATCTAAGACTGATAGCCACATTATTTATGGGATGCCTATGTGTACATGTTTAATCCCAAATTTCTTGCCACCTTTTTAAAATAAATATTAAAATAAATGCTTATGATTGCAACTGGAAACATGCATGTGAACTACATACTTATTTTTGTAACAATCATAATAAATATGTTTAAAATTGAAGTTATTTGCAGTGAAATAGATTAGACTGCAATAAAATTAAAAATTTATGATAACTGTGTACAAAAAAAACAATTTGTCAGGTATGACAGATTGCATATTTAAATTTAGGGAATGGTTTAAGAGTACAACTCAACTCCATTTACTGTTGTAATGAGTATTTTAAGCACATAATTATCATAATAATACTTTTGTTATATTTGTTTTTGAACAGTATTAATGGTTTTTATACAAATTGTGTTTTGTCATAATTTTAAAAAAATGTTACTTTGTCAATATGCTCTTTGTTCATAATGAAATAATTAAACATCATTTATATTATCCTTAGAAAAAAGGTTGTATTTTTGTTTTAAATGTTTCTTATTTTTTTATGTTGTATTTCTAATTGTGATTTATTAAATATGATACATACAAGTAAACTTTTATTTCTATTTTTACAACTTCACCACAAATTGATGATTCGGATTATGGTACTATTTTTTAATTATTTTTGATTAAAGAACATTATGCTTTAAAATTTGATCGATTATTTAATAGCGGACTAAAAGTACTTTACATTATATGAAAGTCTTGAATGCAACAAAAAATCCTGAAACTTCATTTTTATTCATCATTTCAGCCTTTGTTTCCCACTGCTGGATATAGACCTTCCTCACAGTTTTCCAATAAGGAAGAAGCAGCTTTCAGCCAGCGTCTGGCGATGACCCTAAACATCAAATGTCATAAATTTAAACTTCTGTTGATACAGTAACGAGAAGAGAAGTGCTGATAACGATTATTATTGATAATCGTGTTTAAAAAATATAACTGTTGGGATTATTCTTCATGGGAAAATAGCATAGAAATAAATTTCAAAAATATAAATATAAATTACAAACATTAGTTTACAACCATTAGTCATTCAGTGATATTGCTAATACCATTTATTATTTTTAATATTGGCGTTATTTGTTACATTTCATGTTACAAGATGTAACATATGTAATGACAATTTACTGACGAATATTCAAATTTATATGTTGACCTAAATAACACATTCACATCACGAAATCTATGCCTGTGCTTAAAGTTAGTTTCATACAGTCAGTTGCAATTTATGATTTTTAGGTTTAGTTTTATCGAATACTTACAATTGGAAATAAATATTTGAATTCTTAAAACCCGATGTCCAAATAAGATGACGGTTGTGACAATATTACTCTTATTTGATGATTTTTTAATCGTTGTGTACGATGAGAAATGCACAGTTATCAAATATAATCTAATGGAAATTTGTGAAAAATCAATAAAATAGAGATATTAATATATCTCTATTTTAAGATAAGACCGGTCACATTTGTACTCGTATATACGAATAAATAATAGCTTGGCCATTTTTATTTTCAAAGTAGAGTTTGTAACATAGAAATAATTTAACATTAAATTTTTTTTGTTGGCTTTTATGAAGCTTTACTTCTTGATTAGAGGACTTGTTTGTCCCGATACTGCAATGCGGGTGCAGTGGTTGCAGTGATTGGCGGACATTATTCTTGGCTAGGCAAATCTGTGGAATATAGATTTTCAAGGTATCATTCGAATTGATTATTGATTACAGGGCGAATATATTGAACAATTTATTTAAAAAAACGCATATGTTAAATAAACTACAGATATTATATTTGACTCTTAATTGAAGTTTGAATGGATTAACTATTACGTGTTTTAAAATATCTTTGAGTTATAAATAGTTCATAGATTAAAGAGCGGAATGTAGACCGTTGTACATAAGATATACTAATTCTTGCAGTTTTATCGGCTTAAAACTCAATAAATAAAGTTAACTTCAAAAGAATGTTTACTTCTCTGATATTAAATGACATTTGGGAACCATAGAAAACGATATTCACGATCAGAAAATCAAATGTACGTCTTGAATAAAAAGTGAGTTATCCACGTAGGTACTAAGTAAATTAAACTTAAATGTAAATCTTGTTTTTTTACAAAACGCTCAGACAGATTAGTGCAATAGCCTGCAAATATAAAAAAAATCTGTAATATAATGAAAATGTATTCAAATAGGTACTTTGTTTTGTATTAATATTTACTGTTACTTCAACTATTTGCAAGTAATTTCAGCTGTTTAATACAAAAACACAAAAGTTTTCATCATATCATTGAAACGGTTAGAAATGATATCGAAATACTGAAAGGCAAAATATGAACAAAACACGAGCGCAAGACGTGTCGATAAATAAAGGATAAAGGGTGGCCAAGGCTAGACGGGCTTGATTGAATCAATCGAGCAACTACAATCTACGTAATAAGCGTCCATGTAACCACCGTCTACGTTCGATCCATTTGTATGAAATAGTCTGCATGTGATATCTGTCATCGCAATCTGTTATCACACATGAATATTGTGAGAGTTTAATAGAATAACGCAATTTATTAACATTATATTTTTGAGAATAACTGTATATCGACCATCTTCTGTATATTAAAATGATATAATAAATCAAAAACACGTCACCCATATTTTTTTCTGTAGCTGGTTTTTGAGCCAAAAATAGAAGCGGTGTAAACAGTATTCTTATGTCTGTCCTGGCAAAAATGTAATCTAATACTATAGAAACAGAGATTGATATATATTTTTAACAAATGCACATTAGTTTTCTTTACGTTTTGAATCAGCGTATTAAACTTATTTTGGAAGGTTATATAGAAGGCAATATTTTATTGAGTAATGTATTTATTTAAAAAGCACAAATTTATTTCGGAGCAATATTGATTTTCTGTGATACGACTTGTCTTTTACCTTGAAAAAGAAACCTAAAAAACTAGCTTTTAGCATAGGTTCTGTTTAGGCTCGCCGCCAAGTTTCAGCGTTCATAATAGAGAGTAACGTGACTTGGCAACATTCTACAGGAATCTACTTTTAAGCCTCCCTGATTTTCTGGAGCAGCTTACGAGGAAATGAATAAAATGTAAAAATGGTGTAATATTGCGTAACGCGTCCAACTTACTTGAATTCAGAAAACTTAAAAAAAAACTTATTACAGTTATTTATAACACCTACATTTATCGTTCAAATGCGCGATTCCAAAAAGGGTCTTGATTGTCAATAATCGGTGATATAACACCTTCTTGTGTCTTGAGAAATTCATCTTTCATTTAAAACGATTTTTTAAATGTATGTAAAAATTATCTATGACACTGGATTTTATTTAGTCCTATTATTTTCAATTCGTAGCTCTTCGTTGGATTGTGAACAGGCATTTGTTATGCTGTTATTTTTTAATAAATGGAAATGTATCTTAATATAAAAGTAACTACACTTTTATATTAAGTTTCTTATATATTAGAAGTTTATATATATATATATATATATATATATATATATATATATATATATATATATATATATATATATTTATATATATAAATGTATATATATATTATAGGATGTAATACCATAGGGAGATGAGACGGCCCTTAACAATGTAGTGCAGATTTACAACAGGCTACACCTCATCGACATTCATGACCTTAAAACATGAGATATTACATTGTTTATTAAATCATTAAACCAGATACAATATTTTTCTAACAAGAGCACAGTAATGTGGTATTAGTACTGTTTATTTAGCAGGATATATGTGCAGTCTGTAAAACATGTTTCTAGTTTTAGTTAAAATTAAAAATTTATATCAGATCAAAGAAATATATTTCAATGTGTTTATTTCTATTAACTTTAATAATATTATGTCAACATAAGTAAAAAATAAAATAAAATAATTTTAAGTCATAAAAAGTTATAAGCATGTGAAAACAGATGTTAACGTAGTACAACTTTCATATATTTCATAAAGTTTACTATATCAAAGTTCCCGTGAGCGTTTTGTTGATTCCCAGTTAAAGTTTCCACGGCTTTTATTAAGGAAGCTTATCATACAGTTTGAAAGCAAAGCTATCTTCTTCGTATGCCTCTTTATTTATTGAAGGTTATCTTTCAACTGTATACTTAATGTTTTCAGCAATATGAAATAATTTGGCAGTACTCTGAAACCTAATTAATTTTCTGATCCTATATAGCTTGGACTTTTTCTTACAACCTGGTCTTTATCAGCAAACAATTAGCAAAGTTCCTCGCATGCAAATTTTCCCTTTTTGATAGTCATGAAGCATGCGTTTCTTGATGTTCTGTCGTGGATATAACTCATTATTTATTTTCAAAAACCAGAATAAAGCGCTTTTAGTCTTCCTTAAGAGTTAATAGTTTAGGCTTCTGATAAGAATATAAGTATGTGTAGGATGTGAGAATGGAAAACCGTATCCTAATTATAAAGCTTAAAGGCTTCTGTTGTAAAGGAATGAAATTTTTCTCAAAGCTTCGCGGGCAATAACGTTATGCGTTAAAAACACGCATAGTTGGAAAATTAAGTTAATATCAATTCTTGAATAAATAAAATATTGTAAATGATTGTCATTTTTGTTTTGGTGGTTTCATTTGGTTGTTTTGGTTATTTCGTGACATAAATTTGATAGCGCAATCTCCGAGTTCCCATAGCTCAGAATCGTTAGATGCCGTGAAAAGTATTAGTCATGTGTGAAATTACTGATGAGACTTCAATTCATCATAAAACCATTGCTTAGAGATTCTGGAGCATCCGTAATAAATGTTGAAAAGTAGTAGATATTAAAAAAAGCATCACTAATATGAAAATTATGAGTATGGTATGATAAATGGTAATAGATATAATGCACAGATTTGGAAAAAATAATTAATTTCAACTAAACATGGTACTTTATTAGTTCTTTATGTAATTTATACATAGATGTAACATGCGCAGTATTTTATATTGGTTTTCGGAGATGTCACTATACGCGCCCGGTTCTCCCGATTGATGTATAGAGTGATTGCTTATAGATGTGAAAGATTTAAAGTGGTGGTGGATCTATAGCACCATATTAAAAAAATAAATGATAAAGATAAAGATAAAATTCGTTTATTCAACATAGGAAATCTTACCAGAACGCTATTGATAGTCAACTTGTTATTTTTTTTTATTCTATTTTATTTTTGACCCTACTCTGGTTCGCAAGGTATTACAGCTATGGGGAAGAATCAGAAAGAAACTCCACAACAATATATCTTTTAATAAAAATTTAGTACAGATTTATACACATATATTTTATCGGATATAGCCTAAATGAAATCAAAATGATCATGCGACATCATTGCCAAGGATTTTGTCATTTAAATGTTCGTTTACTGCATAATATACTTTTTAGATCAATTTATTTTTAATAAGCCATTTACAAAAGGTAGTCCAATAAGGTTTTGCGGCAATTTATTAAAAATCTGCTTTTATTTATTAAAAATGAATTAGAGACTTTTTGTAGTTGAAAGTTTTATACAGCCAGTTTTTTAGGGTGCCTTGTAAATACATTATGGACGTCTTCTATTTTTGGGATATATTTTAAATATTATAAACGTACAAAGTTAATATTTTATACACAAAATATTATTGAAAATTCATATGTACATCGTAAGGTCATAAATTGTAAGTCATAGTTATATTCTTACATGCTGATCTCTTAAAGCCAATCTCTCAAGGAGATTCATTAATAATAAATTTAAATAACGCAATGATAATACAGTAAGAAAAAGTTTTTTCAAAATATGGATTACTACACATTCAAATTATTGAATATCTGCCCTAGCAAATTTTGGCTGAAGTTATTGGCTTGTAGCATTCCAATAGAGAAAATGATCACTTAATACAGGGTTATTGGAAATAGGTGTTATGTTGTAAAACTTTTTTCTCACAAATGAGCTATACGTTTACACCTTTAAAGCTTTTATACCTATAACTACTCAACCTCTATATAACAACATACACAAACTACAACAAAAACGTTCTAAAAAGCATAACATCCGTGGAACCAATAATACGTGATCAAATGTTAGTATGTACTCCTATCTGATAAAAGAAAATTGTTTATGACTAATTTAGCCGAGAAGAACACGATTTATAAGATAGATAACAAAAATAAAATGTTAAATATTCGCTTATTTAAATATTGGCGATAAATTGCCAGTAAATGTTCACCTGCAATCACGTACAAATATTCTGAGCGTGATTGAATGAACTCACGTCCTATCAAACAAATTTGTTGAGTTAGCATTTTTCAGTGACAGAAATAAACACTCACTGCCTTATATATTGTTATTCGAAAATTTGATGCATCATTAGGTGATAAGGGTCTTTACTGACGTGAATACTTTTGCGTAAACATACTTGAGTTGCCTTCACAAGTAAAGTAAGTGAAAGCTCGTTTTATATTTAAAGATAATTATTATTTATTTAGTTAATATTTTCAAAGTTGATCATGTTTATTCTCGGGAAGATGCGCATGTCGTTTTTTGTAATTGCAATTGTAGGATTTATTATTGAATATTAATTTTTAAACAAAATGGTTTTAGCAAGGATGTTCTGGTTCCTCATGCGCTAAGTTTAAGAGGATTTAAATATGTTTAAAGACATCAGCACTTATTTTAATTCATTATTTTTTTTAATGAAAATTTTATTAATTTCTTTGTAACATTTATTACTTACGTTTTGCTGTGATAATCAAATCTAATAAATATTGATGTTTTGAGGAACAATGTTAGGCGTGACAGCACGGACTTATTTGTTTATTACTCTATTTGCATTATTAGTTAAACGCCTGCTATGTTCGTTGAAATGTTGACGCTGTTAGATTTCTGACTACCAAAGCATTTTTCCAACTCAGGGGTAGCCCTGTATGAAAAATTACATGCGTTTGTAATTTACAATATTTTTTTTTAATTTGTTTAACTTTGGGTTTTGAAGAGAAAAATTAAAAATTAGAATGAAAATATCTCAACTTGTAAGATACTGAAAATACACTAACAGTTTCTGCGCAAAATACGAGAGATATGTAACCTTGAGTAGGCAGATAATATTATATTTTATTGATCAAAAAATCTATTTATATATACAAATTTTTCATATTTTTATGGGTGTGTTATTCAAGTAGAAATATAATTTTTACAGTTTCGAGTGACAGCTTTGAACATGATTAAGCTTCATAACTGGATACTTTTGATTGTTTGCCTATCCTTAGCAGTTTCAAGTAAGGCTTGGCGGAAACTGAAGCGTGATCAGGAAGAGAGCCTAAAGACGATGGAAGATCAGTACTATGATGATCTTAGTGAGGTAACTAATAATTCAATATTTGTCTTAGTGTAAATTCGTTTTCATTAATTTCACGACTGTTACTACAATAGGTCTAAAGTCCGCATTAGACCAAATAAATATTTAACTTACGTTAATTTTCATTTGACGACTAATTCGGTTTTGTTAATTATAATTTATGTAGTATATGTTTAGGGATGTGTATATGTTAAACAAAGTTTTGGATGTGTAAGAATAAGCTAGTTTCCTTTCGATGTATTCTTTTTATGGCCAGCGGTACGCTCATTGTACTTTACATTATGAGAGAGACACAACTATTGTTCTATGACCACGCAACTCGGAGAATCCACCACTAGGCCACCACTGCTTTTATTGATATTGATGTTTTATGAATGACTATTAATAGACTGTAAATAGAACTGGCTTGTTCCTATAGGACATATTGTTTGATATTTAAAGTATAATTATTCACAACAGCTTTATATTACACCAGATCACGGGAACCGCTCGCGTTTAGGACACAGGCCAGGTTTAGTATAGACGCAAGTGGTAATTTTTAATATCTAGTTATGTATTATTATATCTGACATAATTTTCTCATAACAAAGTGCGAATAACAAATAAAGTATTTACATCTAGTTATTCAGTTTAGCATTACACAAAGTATCATGGTACTGTTAGTGTGAAAAACTATGGAGATATCTTTTACTTGTAAATTTTATACATTCATGCCAAGAAGTTGTTAACAGACATCGTCTTAAGTATAAGTGTACTTTTGAAAAATTATACGTAGAAGGGTACTGAGGTTTATTGTAAAGAAATGTGTATTGCAGGCAAAGTCGGCTAAGAGCTATCTCATTACAGTCAATGTAATAATATTTGTAAAATTTTACGCCATTCGAAACTATTCTAGGATTTTATATAATCGCCATCCTCATAAAAGCCGATAGATGCCTACTGCAAGGCATAGGTCATTGCTTACGCCGGCCACATCTAGCGACGTCCCCCAACTACGTCCGTCCACCTAGTACGTCATGTCCTACCTACGCCACGTCAAACGAATCGTGACCGCCCCTACAGAACGTTTCGTCTTCCACTGTTGTCGGTAATAAAAACGATGTACCCCGCTCACTGCCACTTCGGACGAGCTATTCGAGCTACGTTGATAACTTTGGGCCTTCTGCGGATCTCCTTATTTCTTATTAGATCTTACGGTGAAGCTCCGAGCATAGCAGCCTCCATTGCTCTCTGTGTTACTTTGAGCCATTTTTTAAGGCCTGTCGTTAACGACCAATTTTACGTAGTTTGTATAAATTTCAGATTGAGCCTTGTCAATGCGGCGTGTTCATGTCGCAGCAGGTGGGCATCAGGGAGGGGCGGCGCGGACGGCCACGCGGCCCTCCCCAGGGTGAGCCTGTAGTGACGTACGACACCGACTCGCCCAGCCTACCTTGCAGCACTGGCTTCAAACATTGTATTAGCAAATGCCTTGATGTGGTAAGAATTAAACCAAGCGAAATACGCTTGGTTACTGTAAAACTATGGCTCACTTTTGGTAGTGATTAGTCAAGTCACATTTAAATCACCATTTCAGTCATAGAAAGTCCCTGCTAGAGCCTGCCCATAGATTTTAAATAAGACCGATTTAGCAAAGTCATCTGTCCACTTTGAGGGTAAACGTCCTATGCATCACTTGTAGGTTCATCGTCTCAACTTTAAAACCGAAGGCTAGCTGTTTTGCATGGTATATGGCCTGCACACTGACACTTCAATTTGCCAATCCGTAGGGCTACATCGGTTATTTTGATTTTTATTCGTGATTCGATCTCTTACAGAAAATCCGATTATACCTATCTCCATGGCTAGTCGAGAGGCTATGAGTTTGCTTATTTACGTTTAGATGGTAATAATAATAATATATAATTTAAAACGCTGCTGTAATTTTTAGACGTAGCCTGGTAATGAAGAAGATAGTGATACTGACTCAACAGATTTTTCACGCATTATTCCGTCGCAGTATATTACCAAAATTTTCAATACGCGACCATTATAACGAAAACAGTTTTTTTATTTTTTGTTTTGTTTTTCTTTTTTTTATATAATATATGTGATAATTTAAAATATTTATGTTGAAAAAATTTTAAGGATTTATTTTTCATTTTTAATGTAGATTAATTAGTTGTCATTCTTACAGATATTAAAATATCTACCAAAAGCCGGGCCGGTGATTTGCGGAGCTGTTGAACGTGACGTTCACAGAGAGAAGGCATTTCTCTTCATCAAAAATTGCGGCGGTGAATGGTCTCCCACAAATTTTTCAGCGGGAAAGGAATTCTGTTGTAAAGATGGCCAGCATCAAAAGTGCTAAAAAAGTGTAAGAAAAACGAAAGTATTTAGTACAGTTACGTACCTTTTGAATGTCCCAGGAGAAGATGTATCAATTTCATGAAATTGAAACAATTAATTTAATTATTTAATTAATTTAAATAATTTAGCACAAACCGCTCTTTATTATGACAATTTATTTTAAAAACGCAATGAGAATTTAGTTGTCATTGTCATGCTTCAATGGACCATAGTTCTATAATATTGGATATTTTATTTACTTTAAACACAATATTTCAAATATGAAGACATCGTCGAGAATAATTGCGTCTTGTTTTTCAGTAATTATTTCAACATGCTATGTGTGAATATTGTACGTAAACCAAATGTATCCAAGAAACTATTGGGCCACTTTTAAAAAGTAACATTTTAAAAGTGGTTATGTGCACAAATTCACAGTAAATTTTTATTATAGTCATTTATTATGGAACGTTAAAATTTTTTTGACAAATGTTGTAATAATTAGACATTAGGCTACTTGACATCACATTAATACAAAAAATAACATTTTAATTACCATGTAAATTGGCGTTAAGTTATTAGTAATAATTATATAGTGGTAATGTAGTCGTAGTAATTAGTTATTATTTCATGTAAATGATTAAAGGGATAGATACATAATGTCGTTTCACAAGATACATTAAATAGTCGTTAAAATTATTGAATTTTAATAAACAATTATAATTATTATTTAATATTATGTTTTAATTTTAAAACGTTATTTTCCCAAGTTAAATCAGCAGATTTTGTATTAAAATATGGTTAAATATATTTCAGATAAAAAGCAATATATAAGAACCATTCACTGTCGCCAAGACGTGCGCACAAACGGCATTGTCACTCTTTATAATTTCTACTATCCTTAATAGATGTCGCTAGTTAAGGTACTAAATGTTATCTGAAGACGTAAGGAGTCGAATTCAGTGGTTGCACAGTTTGCTAATTTAAAACCCAGAAATAGACGAGATATTGTAATGAAAACGTAACAGTTATCAGTAGTTTGGTAGTGACACAGATTATTTTATATGCTTTTATTTATATTGCAATTTATTTATATAACATGCTCATTTCATTTAACACATTTGGAAGATTTATAGAAAAATTAGTTAGATAAAATTTTAAGCCAGTAATTTAAGAAAAAAAGGTGGTTAAAGAAGTTACTCTACGTATACAATTAGTATTTTTATTTTGTTTTAGCTATATTCGTTTAAAGAAAAACTAATTAATATCCTACAGATATTTAAAACTGCTTGAATAATTTTTAAAAAGTTTTGAGAAAAGTTGTTATTTTAATTTGTCAAAAATCAATAATTCTTCAAAATTGGAATGATATTAAAAGATTATTTAAAAAAAATACAAGCCTATGTCTGTATTAAGCATAATAATTTTACATGTTATTAAAGTCAATGCGGTAATGTGCGTACGACAAAATTTCTCTTCTCATTGGTAGTAGTAAGAATAAACACATTACTTAATATTATGAAGATTTAGATAGAGGGAGAAAAGGGACAAAGAAATTTATCCTGATCTTTCATTAATTACTGAGGGTGTTAACAGTGAGAAGAAATACATGTTTTTTCATAAGAAGTTTTTACTTTTCAAATCTCAAAAATAGATAGTACGCATCCATTTTAACATGCCAATGTTGCTTTAAATGAAATAGATCAGAAGATGTCCTAAATAACAGTGTCATTTCATTTTATCTCTTTGATATACTCTATCAGTTAGCTTTAGTTAGTCTGTCTTTGTACAGGTTGTTTGATTATAGGTATAGAAATAGAGTATTACTTCTGGCAGTACACAAAGTCTGCAGGGACAGATAGTAAATAATAACTCATTTTCATGTTCGAATTTGAAAACGTTTTTTCTAGCTGTATTATCATTTGTTATTTCTATAAACATTGATTTTAGGATACGATGTACAATATTTTAATTGACAGCAAATTAGCTATATATTCACCCTTTAAAGCGTTTATATCTATAACCCATCACCCTGTATATCCCGCCCGTGTACTGTACTTGAATGCGATTCACACACACAGTTCACTTTTAAAGTGCGACTCCACAGTTCTGAATTGCAACATCAAGTTCTGACTAAAACGGTTTATCAACATTTTGTCAGCGTTTACTTTTTATTATTATTTCACACTGCTCGCCTTTTGGGCAGTGTAATGATATATTTTTTTAAGTCTGTTGACATATCTCTTGTGTAAATATTCAAATGAAGATGTAATAAAAAAATTATGTCTGCTTTTCTTTTAAGAATTTGGTTATTATTACGTGAATCTCGTCAACATTGTCACAATAGTTTGATTTATATAAGATTGTATCCGATATCGAAAATCGAACTCGCCACGTACGATTGCAAGTGTCAGCTCTCTACCGCTGCTTTTTACTTCATGTTACCTTGTTAACAGTATAAGTAATAATAAAGCATTGTTTTTCTAGGGTCTTAGTTAACAATATTTTGTATTCCAATAATACTATTAAAAATTCGGGGATTTTTCTGGAATTCTGGGAACTTTGGCCCCATAGAAAACGCAACCAGAAAGTCTCGAGAAGCTGGTAGTAGGAAAGTTAGGCGGACTCTGTGGTGACGGCCCTCGCAATAACAGAAGCGCTCAGAAAAGCAGGTCATAGAGACCTGTGCACAGAACTCGGCTAATCTTCGACCAAGGCTTTGCAGGAAGGGCGCGACCCTCAGCAATGATAAACGATCAAGAAGAGTACTTTTACAATATTCGGCCATCTAAGTAGAAAGACCGAGATTCCATTTGTAATTGTGAAGCAACTAAACTTATTTGTGATCTCTAGATTCCGATATCTTATTGGTATCGGAATAGTTAATTCAAGCTAGTGTTACACTATATGCTCTTTAGTGACAAAACGAGTCGCTTACGCTGTAATGGTTAAAAAATACGTGTTATTTACAACAACGTAGTTATGGAAAATTTTTATATTCGAAACCAGACACACAAAAAATGGGATAAAGGAATATCTCATTGACATAATACACACCACTTTTATTTGTTAATATTAACAGTGCTTGGCGGGAAAAGTAATTATATATTCAACCTTAGTTTTATTGAAAATTAAAAAATCTTTGTTTTTTGTTAAGCAAGAGAAAAGTTCTTTAGTGAAGAAAAATAATTTAAAAATTAAAAAGAAAACAGTGAACACCAATCTTTTCCCCATATAAACCGCATAGTAAATTAAACATAAAAACTTAAAAAATTAAAACAGGTTGCCATAGTTGTCAAAGATTCGACGTCGATCAAATCCAAAAAAAACCTAGATGAAGATTATAATAGGGAAGATATTGTCTTCTGTAATACACTAGAAAGTAGTTCAGAAGCAACGAGCTCACATATTTTGCATTAATGTTGTTAGTTTGTAAAAATGTAATAAATCATGTACTAATTGTATGAAAAATATTATTTATTTTTTAAATAATCATTTGCTATTATTAAATCAGTAAATAAGGTGGTTAATCTAAAATAAGGTTAACAAGTAAAAACACTGGTCATTTTGACAATAAGAAGTCTTTCAGCCTAGTTAGTTAAAGAATTAAAGGGTTGATACACCGATAACGAATGAGTAATTGGTATTGTTATTAGTGTTGCGTATGGTAATAACTGTAATGTATTGTATTTCAAATTGAAATAGACGAACACGATCTTGTTCGATTTACGAAATTACAAACGCGGGAAAAAAGAGATATCCATTTTAGTATAACTAATTTTAGAGCGCACAGTAAGTTGTCCTATATTCAGTGGCGCGACAAGGAGTGCCTTATCCGTCGACCCGGTTTCACTCGATTATGGTGTCAATGGAGTTTCCTTATCAAGGACTAGTGTTATACGCACATGAAGTAAGTTGCTGGATGCCGGCGGGGGACCGGCGGGTGTGCGGGGAGCGGCGACTGACCCGGATCGCGTAGGGTGAACAACCCCGACACGTGCCACTTTCTAAAAAGAAACGCGCGTCGCCCGCGCATCCTTGCGTGGACGACTGGATCACTGACATCTCTACTTGGTATAACGAGACAACTTTTCGACACGATGGATAGAAAACTGCATGTATCTACATGTACTTTCACAGTTCTGTTTTTCCACGTAAAAACTATATATTTATGTAAACTTTTACCTACAATGTATAACGGCAAGTATGTCGATGGCATTTTCTACCAGTTAACCATTTGTGCGATGCAGTGATAAATTAATGACGTAAAATAAGTAATTATGATAAAAATGGAAAAAATCGAAATCAACCGAATAAAGTAAGATTAAAAACACCTAATATAATAAAACTAATGACTACTACTAACTATAAATTATAATTTTTATTAAAATCTTTTTGACTGTTTTTATGGTGTGACCCTACATTCAACAGCAGACGTCTTACGGCCTTACGGCTGAAATTAATAAATAATTTATTTGTGCTACTATAGTTAATTCTTGAAAAGACGAGGAACTATTTAAGTTAGGTGGTTACTAATAAATAAATCGATGACATCACACCCGGTGAACTTATAAAAGCACCTCAGGCGTGGGAAATTCTATTTATAGAGGCAAAACATTTTGCTTGCGTCCCTCAAATCATATAAGCAATTCGAACATGAATATTGAAGCATAGTGAATTTTATTATAGTAATTGGCACTGATTTATATGCATATTATCAACAAGATAACATAAATAATATCATTATCATAATCACTTATTCATATCAAAATAAAAATATAAAAATGGTTAACTTTTAAATGCCCGTTTAAATATAAAGATTGAACCGCTAAAGTATGTATTTAAAATTCGGTATGTATTTAAAGAACAAAAGATAATAGTCTACACTAGAACTAGTAAACGAAGTCTTTTAGGTTAGTTAGATATCAATTGAATGTAATAATTATTTACAGTTATATTTCAAATTTCAAAAAAACAAATACGGTAAATATACGCTTGCAGAGCCAGCGAGGAACAAAGCTGTTGACAATTAACAGGGTGTTACATTGTTATAATCTATGACCACGCAGAATTTTAAATTAAGAACACGGTTGCAGTCTCGTGAACCCCTGCTCGACGGTCTAATCATCGATGTGACAATCTGACAATGGGTGTGTTAAGTCACCGTTCCCCGAAACGGAGCGAGGCAGGGCGCGGGCCGGGCACATGACCCCTGCGCGGGCGCACGTAATGTCGCGTTATTGTAATGCGTTGCGCAACACTAACGCCCTCCCCCCGCCGCTACTCTGCGCCCCGCGACCCGCGCGCCCTCAGCGAACAGCGCAGCCTCGCAGTCTAACACTAAATCGGCCGGTTGCTGTTCCAATCGTCCGAGTTCAAAGGACCTGTCGCTGCGATCTTTATAAATGTACATCCTTATCGCACTGTGTCAAAAAGGAAATACTACTTTTAGTAATTCAAGAATATTCTAACTATTCAGAATAATCTGACTAATACATAAACTACAGCAATTAAAAAAACGAATAAACTGGAAGGTTATAAGTTGACTATATAAAGAATAATGGTGACTTTATAATTTATATTAGGTGATCATACGGTTTAATTTCATCTCTGTTTAATTTGCTAAGAAATAGTACACAAAATGTTATCTGATAAAAAATGATTCTTTTAAACCTTAATAGTTTTCGCACGGTTAAATGCCTATATTTAATAATAGCTTTAAATTTTAGGTAAATAATTATTTATGAACAAATTTTGTTTATTTTGAATAGATTTGTATACAGCACAAAGTAAAAGTTATTATTATACTATTTTATTGAGAAAAGCAAACAAACGACCAAACAAGTTTAAACTATCTAGTAATGATAAAAAAATCCGGATACGTTGAGGTCTACGACCTTTTGAATGTGTGATACCTAAAAACTAACTACATACTAAAAATCTATTTAGAAATGTCTGAGATGTAAAAAAAATATTAAAGTCGTATTAGAATAAGTAAAAATATTATCACGTGAATAGAAAATCAAATCACGTTTTCCCTTTTGTAAGATATAATGTAATAAAGGACGCAACGTCCACGGACCGTAAGAAACCAAGAAGGCCGTAAGGTTTATGATTTAGTCATCGAACATAGAGTTCATTGAAACCTTTAAGGGTTAAGTGGTACTAGCACCGTGGTACAGCTACTCTATAGCGTTGTATGGGATAATATTTTCGGTTACAAACTAAATAACATTAAAAATATAATTTATATTTGAATTGAGAAATTGTTCATTAACCTTAATTAAAGAGAAGTAGGTTTAGCGTGTATCTCTGTTCAAGTTAAATTTTTTCCCGCTTCTACATAACTTCTAATCATTACCAAATGGGCTAAAAGTTTCGAATCTAGTCTGAATGAATAATGATTATTAAAAAAAAACTTTAATTATAACTTCTTAACTATGTTAGAGTATATATTAATGTTGATTATTGATTGTAACGGAGAGATCGATCAGCACGTACTGATGTAAAATCTAAAGCACCTTGGTTGCATTGCGCCAAAGTTTTACAGCAATCTACATTTTAGATTTTATATTACTTGTGGTCGTTTTGAATATAATCTCATAACAGCTTAATAAATAAACAAACAATATCAAAATATTCGTTTATTAACCTAATTACTTATTTTTAAACTGTGTCGTTCTTATTATCTTTCATCGCTTGAAAAATCAAATACACAACGTAAAGTGTAATTACATCAATATTATAATTTATTTCACCTTCGAGTACAAACACCTACGTACGGAGGTCTCGGTTCTACGGAAAACTATAAAATGCATACATGGACGTTTTCCTACATCGCGCGGGTAGGTCGCAGCGGGGCCGACGGGGAGAGAGGGGGCAGTCGACACACTTTCTGAAGGGCTCTAAAACTCCGTCTTTTGTGGGCACCTTTATGAGCCATCTATTCGTGGACCTTTGATTTATCTCAACAGTTAAGACCAGTCTTTTTTAGTTCTAACCTGTCTTGTTAATGCACTCGTATAATGAATAAAATAAGCGTTATACGCTTGGCAGTTTCCGTTTATGTGGTTAATATATGAGTGTATTTTTCACGAATGCATTTTTTTTAACATAAATCGAGAAATCTTTAATGTATGCACCGCCATGGCGAAGCCGTTAGTTTTGTCGGGAATGTGTGTATGTAAGCTTGTATTTAGCTAGTCAATAAATTATTTTGGATATGGTAATTTTAATGAATTGAGAAGGGCTACGTTATTTTAACAAATTTTATTTACCTTAGTACCTTAAGTACTGGTGATCTAATTAACAGTTGTTATTATGGGTGTTTTTCTATTGTATACAAGAAGGTGACGATTACCTGTCTTTTAGATTAAGTATGCATTGTAACTGTTAGTCTTCTGTTGAGAGACAACAATGTAGAGAAATATATGTGGAATGACTTAGCAATCGCCTGAATGACTGTGATCATCACTCTCTATATAAAAATAGAATAGAGTGTATATGCATATATGCATATATCCACATGGCAACAAACATAACACCGTCATACAATACTTATTTCGGCATAAAAATATTTAGATATAGTTCTATATATATCGCTATAGTTATCACTGAAGTTATTTAAATGATTTTTTGTTACTATACTATACTATACAATACAATAATAATAAAGAGAATACATAATATAATAATACAAATAAAACGAAATTCTTTAATAAATAAGGTTAATATTAATTCACATATAGGCATTAAGTATTGCTAACAGTGAACTAACTGATGTACGTACTTTTTTTATAGTAAAATAAAGATTCTGTTAGTTTAGTTTGTTATAATATGGAAGTGTTATATGATGTTTGTATGGAATTAGTTTTACGCTGTTTTGTCAAAATGTTGCTAACACCTAGTTAAAATACCTTATGTTTTTGTGGTCGTAGTTAATATAGTGGGCCCCCTATCACCTTTACACTGTGGCTAGCTTTGCGTTTCGACTTAAAGTTTCTAATCCGCACAGCCCCACTGTGAAGTGATTTCCCAGGTTCAGAGAGAATTGGATCCTCCTGAGTCTGAGTGCTTCATACTTGCCCACATAGTCGCTTTCCATCAGGCGAGTTGGTTGGCCACCAACTTAAGCGGACAAGAATGCGTTGAAAAAAAAATACTGGTTAAGATTTCGTAGCTTTTAAAGGGTATTCGATTACTCAAATTCAAATAGTTTAAACCAATTATGTAACATTGGTACTCATGACGTGTTTCATATCTGCTAAGGGGAAAGTTATAATTATATACAACAACCTAAACATAAATAAAAAATCTCTCAATTAAAAAAATCACGTGATATTTTAACCTTTACACAATATAATCCCTCTAATTTATTTCATTCTGAATATTTAACAGCTTGTGTTAACTCAGTGATATTTGAATGTAGTATTCCTTACGTTGTAATATCATTGTAGTGACGTGTTCTCGATAATAACCTTGAGTAGTTGTCAAGGGAGTACGTATCGACGTATTACAAAGAGCCAGGAAATCTTCCATGGATGTTGTAAACGTGTTATATGGTATTTCATTTTCTTAACGAGATTATTAATTATATGTAATATTGATACGAGGTTTCAAATTTCTCAGAACGCATAGGATAGCACACGTGCGTTAATTTTAGATTTATAATTATATACATAAAAATAAATTTATCGAATCTTTTGTCGCCTGCACCATGCATCTTACGATGACTTTACAAGGACGGGTAAATGATTTTGCAGGTGGACGTCCTATGCTGCGCTTGTTGGCCCGTGGTCTTCACTCGACTTCTTAAGGTCCCAGATAAGTTCAGACAACAGTTAAGATGAGATAAGATTTAAAGTAAATATTTACATGTGTAATAGTGGAGTCAAAATATATTATTATGTTGCGCGTGCGTTACTTTAATTTCAATTTTTTTATTGCTCTTGTTATTCACATTACTGCGGTATGTATAGAGGGAGGAAACAGAATAACAGTTAGTGCCAACGCACTGTGTAGTTGGAGGCGCACAAGAACCTTTTAATATCTCTAACCGTTCCCCGTCTGCACCAACAATGTGTCATTATTACCAAACCACTCGCCTAGAGCCACGCTCCCCCCTGCATTTGTTTAAAAAAAAGGCAACAAAGGTGCATCGTGATACGGCGTGATATATCATTTTACATTGGCCGGTGTCATTGATAGTCGATATCTCCGTCCCGCCCGTTGCTCTAGCGTTCACAACTTTTTGCGATTGCAAATGGAAACTGCGGAGACAGTAGGGTAAATCGAGGCCAATACACAGTCGCTACACCTGGATATTACGCTTGGAAATGAGTGATGTGCGAACAGTTTACATACTCGGTCTCATCTGAACATTAATTGATTTACAAAATTATGCATCACTACCTTCGTCGAGTAATTTAGTAATACGATTATATGACATAGACATCTTTTTTTGTTCTCATCTTTATGTCAATGTTACTTATAAAATAAAACTATTTTTTTAAGGAATTTACCGCAGCATTTTTTTACTTTTTAGTTCCTAATATTTCGCGTGCTCCAAACTTTATAAATCCTTGGAAAAGAACATCTATTTTTTCTAAGGATATTTTGCAAGACTATCAAAATTAAAAACATCCAAATTTCCACGTGGACGATGGCTTTGTCCACTTGGTAGCCCATAGTTAATATATTTAAATCAATCAAAAAAACATTCCTGAGGCTTAAGATACGGTGAGCTCATTTTGAGTGCCAATCGGACCAACAAAAATAATTATTAAGAATATCTCAGAATAACTGGGAATGGACTAATATCTCCGTTCTACGCGTCACAAAGTGCTAAAGCGCTTCAAACTCCTGAAGAATAAAGATAAACCAAGACGGAAATTATTTTATTTGATCAAAAACTTCCGTAAATATGCTAATACCAAAGATCAAGATAAATTCAAAAGTAGTGTTTGTTCACGATTCTATTATAGTAGAACCCCCAATCAGTTAAATATTGAACTTGACTTTAATCGTTTAAATAATAGGTGAAACAAGTTGTAAGTCTTCAAACGCCGCAGGCTTGTAGTTGCACTAGGCGTCCGAGGGGACTGCCCGTGATCACGGAATGCAAGAGCTTGCGCAATCGTCCGGGCCACGGTGTTGCGCGAGGGACGTAAAAAGTAATATTTTATTGCCGCCAGGTACCACAGAATGCACGGGCTGAGATAAGCTCTGTGTAGGTGATAGAGTTATTTATATTGTATAAGTTTTGAAAGGACTTACATTAAGCAGGCGGTTGTAATATCTGAAATCCCTTACGGCTTAAAGATAACAATAAAATCTAACAAGAAACCCTCTTACACGGATTTACAGTACTTTTTATGGCGTCTACAAACACGTGATAGGCAAGAGGTGTTGTAGACGGCAAAAAAATGTAATAAAGTCCCTATTGTCGAATATTTTCGCGATTTCTACAATCATGAATTCAATGTCCATGTACATTCCGTGTATATTGTTAGATTTTGTCAATTTCTAACGTTTTAAACATGTTGCTATGCTCCTGATTACAATACAATCAAGCATTGAATACAAATTATTTACGTGATAATATAAAAACAATTTAAAACGGGCCAATCAAAAAGACCTGGTTGCCCGCAGACCATAGATTGAGGATAGTTGATTTTCAGTAACAAAATTTATTTAGTTAAAACTCATTAAAAATAGTAAACGTTGCAACTGTTTCAAAATAATAGTATTCATTTTTAGGACAAAAATATTGCCTCTCTTATCTCATGAAACAAAGACAGAGATTCCTTTGGCATCTTGATTTTAATTTCGAATACGTGATTTAGCTTGCCGCTATAATATGTGTAAAAAGATTTGTAATGCGTTTTTTCTCGTGTATCACTATGTTCTTATCATAATTATTGCATTAGTGGTATATGTAAAGTGAATTAGCTAAAAGTTTCCAAGTTGTAGTGAATCCGTCAATCATAGCAGAATTAGTATAGAACCTAGTTCTTATCTATTGTTCTGAATCCATACCCCTATTGCGCAGATATGTTATTTAACATAAAAAACAAGTGAAAGAAACTAATGATTGGGTGTCAGTTATTGTAAAGTAAATTAAAGAAAATGTTACAAGTAAAAGTCTCATTAATCTAATATTCAGGGGTTATATTCAGGGTTTTTGATGCGAACGATAAAACTTTCAGTTGCTTTTACGATCACTGTAACATATTTCAAATCAGCTTTGATAGAAATCAATCCGAAAATACGTGAAATAATGTGGCCAACAGAAACAATAAAAAGAGAATCCGCAACTGACCAAACGACAGATGTATAGTAACGTTTTGCACACATGTAATGCACCCGTAGCGCGTTATTAATAGCCAACGAGAATTGTTGTGCTTTTTCTGAAATAATATTCTCAAATACAGTATACCGTGAAGAAACACCAATCAAGGTTTTTATTTAAGAGTCTTAACATAAGGTGGCAGTTTTAAAAAAAGTTACTAAAGTTCGTCACGGGTAATATCGATAGCATCAAAACAATACGCAATTCAGTACTTCTACAAGACGCTATTCTTCTAATGTAACAAGAATATGGTAACATCTTAACGGATGAATTTGTAAGTACTTACTAAATAGCACGAGCTATAAACTTACTGAAAATTATCATTTCTGTTGATATACCGTTTGAAGATACGACACCTAGGGAGTGTTTGTTACCAAACGGCTTCTATGTAGTGATGTGCATGTTTGACATAAATACTAATATTACTTTAATCCACGTGCAAACGTTTACTTTGACGGCCATATTATCCAGGGTATCGGTGGACTGTGAATGCAGGCGAGAGTTCAATCTATGAGTCCCATTTTGTAGGAATAAATTGTTTTATAAAAGCCTGCCTCCAGCTTAGAATAAAACATCAATCAGTCGTAGTTGCTTTTGATAATATTTAACATAGACTTGATTATTCGATAGAAATTAAAGGCGTAAATAGATTAAAAGTATCATCTCTTTAAAGCAAGTTCAGATTTAGAAGAACAAAATATTTAAAGAAGGTCCGTTTCTTACTGTATCTCTAGTATATTTTGGTATAGGTAGTCAACCAATTTCATATCCTGCGTTTTTTCTGTTTGTCATTTTGGTCTTTTGAATTACATAGATTTTCCTCCAACACTTTCAAAAATATCTTCCTTTATTATTTGGGTTAAGTATCCAATGTACCATTTCGATTGACGCGAGGTTGAAAGAGTTGGAAGATTTAGAGACCTTCCGGCGTAGGAACGGACCCCTAAATCTTAGTTCAGTTTTACATCAAATTATTAATTCATTTGTTAAAAGAAAACTTGGAAAGCGGTGCTGTCATAATAGTAAAATAATCATTTATGGTCAATCAAAAATTTCCCTACACAACGGGGCTCGTAATGGCGTATTGGCGAGGAGCAGAGCTATAATTTCGATCTTTATATATTTATTATAATTATCAACGATAACTTATTTAGATTTTTTTTCTATTTTACCGTAGATATAATAAAATAGTATTCATTTTGGGATATAAATATACAAGTCAATGTTTAAAATTAAATAATTAAATTTATAAAACGATTTTCTTTGTAAACATTCCTATTGTTGTTTATAAAAATAATAGACTAAAGATAATATCTCTTTTGTTCCTGTTTTAATGTATGTTTTATTTCTTGTTACGACCGATTTCATACTGTCAAACGGTATTGGCCTGTCGCAGTGTAGCAGAAAAGATAATTAATTTACCGTATTTCACAGTATGTTTTTAATCGATTGATTGTTTTAAATAGACAACGATTATTCGCAAAATAAATTTTCTATTTCATACATTACGTGACTTCAAAAATAAAGTAAATTTCCATTTGCTTTCTTTTACGTTATGATTAGTACAGCACGCCTTTTTTGGTTTTGATCGAAGTGAAATATTTGACAGAAATCGACATGTTTTAATTTGCTCCATGATTTTGATTACAAAAAAGTTTTTTCTACTTTCCTCGTTTTATTTAATTATTTTTCCCCATACAAATATTCCTTGTGCCTTAAGAAAATATAAAAAAATTACTCAATAGTTCGTTCACAGATCGTGCCGCCTTCGAGTTATGCGCTTAGCAACACATTTGGTGATTTCATTCTATTTATTTATTTATTTCGGGAATTAATAGCATTTGAAACCGCTTACGTTCAGTTCACTAAAGAGCGTGTCGCTTTTTGGATGTTAAAAATAAGCAAAGATTTATATTTTAGTTTAATAATAGCAATCGATAAATAAACAATATACAAGAGACGTGTACGTGCCTATTTGCGGCTAGCAGGACCTGCGAAGGGCGAGACCCGCCCACATCGTAATTCACATTGACGCACCGCTCGCTACTAGGTCTAAGTACTTATGGATGCCTGAGGATGGGAATATTGCGTGCCGCTGTTCTGACTGTTTGCTTTTACTATTCATATGACTGAAGCGGTAATAAACAAAAACATGTGATGTATACAGCTAACGGAGTTACATCATTCTGTTTTGCTAACAAAAGTAAGGATCAAAGAGAAACGTTAGTGTACAGGATGTTAGTATTGCGTCATAGCATATAAATCGTTATCATCATCATTTTTTCCATCAGGGTATATGATTATTATTATTTTCTAAAACATTGAGACGTATTTCCCTTAGATTTCCAATAGGACTGGCTGGAGGAGGTAGTCTATCCATCTTGTGGATGGACGTCAGAACTTTCAGACCCCACCGGCCGCCTTTTTTATTGTAAAACCTTCGGTTTAAGAGAAAATGTTTCGTAAACTTCTGAACTCTGTCCAGTCGAGTTGGATTCGACGATTCACCTATTTCAATAAAGGGTAACAGCGACATGTTTTTTTTAATAACATCATGCTGGATATGATTTTAGGAGTAGGTCTAAGCCCAGAAAATTATAATAGTTTCGCCTCTCGAATATTGGGACACGGTAATTTTTACGCTTTACCATATATCGGCTTGCATTGAAAGCACTAAGCTTGAACTTGATACATATTAAAATGAGATCTATCAGAAGGTACTTCTAATCAGTGGATCGTGTTATCGAATATCGATTAAAATATACATCGAATGTAGTAAAAATTTTTTAAATGTAATAAAAATAAATTTAGTTAGAATAGCGAATAGGCTATTATTCTTTAGTTGCTGGATAAAGTGTAGCATGGCGGTCATTCAACCGCACCTTTGTAAGGAAATGAAAGATAGCGATGAAATAAGATGGCTTTAACAATTGTAAAGAAATATCAAGATACGTTTACATGCGGTGGGTCTAATTAACAATATAAGTGTTTATTTTTATTATTTTGGAATCACCTGCTTCTCGGTTGACGAAAATTGTAATTCCAGTTTCTTAATTGTTAAATTTACTAATTTACTTTCCCTCACTGCGCGAATAACACGTCAAGCGATTGACTGTTATTAATGGGAGAACACGTCAAATCACAAGTTAAATAAAAATGACAAACACGTCAAGTCTTAAACAGTAAACAGGAACAATCAACACACGAGCAAGAGAACACGTTCGCACTGAGCAAATGACAGATATGGACCTATGTTTTATCTGTGTATAAACGCATCCTTACAATACATTACTGACCAATGAGTATTTTACGTTACTGACTACACGGCGAATACATTAAAGACGTGCAATATGTATTTTATCAGCGAATATTAGATCACAAAAAAATATCAGACACGGTCTTAATAAACTGCTACTTTGTCATATTTATCTAAATAGAGATTACTATTAAATACAGTATTTTTGAATAAGCGCTAGTCTTTAGAACAGATCTTATTAAACTCGTCGGAAGTACCCTTATTTTCTTTTCTCGTCTACAATATACCGACTGTCACTGCAGGCTATTTTCTGAGAACAGCTTTATGTTAAAACGATGTAGTGAAAGCAGGCTGTGGTCATTTGAAAGCGATGCTTTATGTATTTCTGTAATGAATATAAAAGAAATTCTTTACAGAAGTGTTTTATATTAAGAGGAAATGGGGAAGGCTTTATTGATTGTATAATGATTTAGAGTTTTAGAGATGTAACTTTTTAGCCTTACATGAATTCATCGTGAGGGGTTTCGTCTATCGCACTGAAGGGAGAGGGACTTGGTACTCGGAGTTGAGTACCAGCGTAGTAAATAATGTTAAAGAGGCCTTTTGCAATGCAGTAGCGTTCGCTTTTACCAATCAGTCTCCTCTCTCTAGCTAAATTTTACATCATCTAACCAATATTGCTTCAAAAATTCGTTCTACAAATGAGGTATTTAATGTTCAATTTTGACAGACCAAAATCGAGAGTTCGGTTATAGGAAAGTTTCGCTGTTTTACTTCTAGCTCCTACCTTTACCGTTTGCAAATGCACTATGAATTTATTCCCACTTATTTATAGTAATGATCACCGTGATTTCAGACCCGGGACGTCCACTGCTGGACACAGGCTTCGTCTGCATCCACCGCCTTCTGTAGACCTTAAACTGACTAGCTCGTGAGTGGACATCCCATATTGCACTTGGTTGTTCGTGGTCTCCCCCTAGAATGTTGGCTTGCCCACTGATATCCTCAACCCTGATTCGAGCTTGTTAAGAAATAGACCTCTTCATGATTTTTCGAGCAACTGTAAGCTTACTGATAAGGCAGGGATTAACATCACTTTTCAATGGCATACATTATCACTGGTAACACTGGTTACTAGTAATATTGTAATAGAGTCTTCGAAAAGTCTAAAATAAATTACATATGACAAAATAAGATATGCATAATTAAACAAACATTGCTAATAGGTAAATATATAAAATAATGTAATTTTTCTTAGTCTTGGCTGTTGCTATCTACGTCTTTTTTGATTAGGATTATGTCGATTAAGTCGTGTAAATGCTTTAAAAGGGTTAGCTTCACAAACTGTCAACAAAAAAAAACTTTTACACTTGTTTCTAATAAAGTTGTGTTAAGTGATAATTCTGAAATATGTTACATTGACTGATTTGTCTATAAAAATGCTGCGAGCCAATAACTTCTCGTAGTTCAAAGTCTGTAGCGATAGATTATAAACAATAATTAACTATAATACGTGTAAATAGTAAGAAGAATTTATAAAACGCTTTGTCTATCTATACATTACGTAATTATTATTTTTTAAACCATTTTTAGACGAAGAGTACATATATTAATTGGCATCAAACGTGATATACATTTACTTGTTTAAAACCTTTATACATAGGTGTAGGTATAGAACCAATTTTTTGGATGGAGATTTTTGAGAAACCGATTTTTAAATTATCGATATCAGTTTTCCATAAAGACCACCAATGTGTGATATCTCCCGTTTAACGTGTGAAACAATAATCGTTTATTATATGCAGACTAAAATATTGCACGTTATTTACAAAGGTTATATATTTGGCTTCGTCGATTAAATTGTTTCCGTCTTGTAGTGCATCCTTTAAGAATTATCGTAAAAAACTTCTTCTTAGATGCAAAGTAAATTTAATTAAACTGTCTCTTCATTTTAAGAAAATTACTATTTATTGTTTTGAGTGTGTAACTATACTTTAAGTTATATTAAATGTATGTAGAGAAGAGAAATACAAATTGGTTGGCTGATAGAGAATGTCTTTAAGTCATTACGTCTACCATTACACAACTTGTATAAGGAGTATATAAATAAACTATAAGGTAGAATAACAGAATTCTATAAATATTTTAAATATTTGAAAGGACTCTTGTCTATTCATGTACATGTAATTACAATACAAAAATATGCACTATTAGAAATAGTGCATATAAACTTTATAAACTAAAATAAAAATTTAAATGTAAAAAAAATCTGCGCAAATCGTGCCAATAGATGCGCAATATCAAAAAGTAGGCTAAGAGGTATTTGCGAGTGGCCCATCGAATGATTATTAATTGGAATTTATATAAATAATTATAGAACACTCGGAAAGATGAAAAACATTTCATGAAAGCTTTTGAACTTTAGAATATTTTTATAGTAAAATTCGGTCCTCCAGAAGATCTACAGATGCAATAAGTTACAATAGGTAGGTATGTTTATAGCCGCATTGCATCTGGATTCCAATGCCGTAACGCTCAATCACATAAATCACAGTGCTTGTAACGTTGCATAAGTGCAATGGCGGCCGCTTCTCCGGGGTTCGTGTAATTTTTGATTCAAGAACTATTGATCAAACCTACAATTTGTTTATCTAATAAATCTCAGTGCGTACTTTATGCCCTCGATTATTTTACTATTATATTGTTATTAAATGTTAAATATACGCCCCCAAGTGACTGCAGCGGTAGTTTCCTGCAGTTTGTCTCTGTAATTGAGATTAAACAGACGCAAAGTCACCCCATAAAGTTCCATAATACATTACACTTTCAAAATTTCCTGTAAGCAATTACTGTATTTCGTTAGAAATAGAATTCAGTACAAAATTGGTCTATAAATAAAACTGGAAGGATTTATTGTTTAAACTAGAAATATTAAATATTTTGTTATCATAACAAACAGAACAAGTTTAACTTTGCACACTTACGATATGACGGAATTGCAACATGTATTTATACATGCAATTAGACGTTGTTAGTTACTGCATCATCATGAGCACGAAGTGGATTTAAATCAATACACAGACTAAGCTGAAAATAAAAAAATCATTATAAATTAAAATGGATGATATTTAACCACTATAATATAATGTTCGACAATTATTTCGTGTTTATTTTAAAGAGTAAGCAAAACAAATTATAACTGAACAAATGAAACGTGCCATTGCAGGAACCAAGATAACGAGGACAAACGAGGTAATGTTATTTCAAAATCTTGTGCATCATATTGTTATGTGGAGGGCGTATCACTTATTATTTTCCTTATTGCATCATTTATAAATTTATCACATAATATATTACCTCTATACAATAGCATTTATCTAATCTTTCTTTTTTATTTATATCTTTTCTTTATCCAAGTAGGAATTTAAACGCACTTTTTAATCGACCTATATTTTAATATTGTCGGTTCAAAAAAGCCGGCCAGAATCTCAACAGTTGCCCTTTTTATATGAAATTTAATAATTTTATAACACATTACAATATCAACCCTGCAAATGAGTTGATAAACCAAGTTCCGCTTATTTTAATCGACTAAAAACTATTGAATTGTGGAATTTTACTATAAAAGCGTGCACTTGTATCATAAAGAATTCGTTAACTTTTGGAGTCAAAATTTAGACGCGTTATTTCGTTTTAGATACTTGGTAGATAAAAGGAGACCGTAATAAGAGGACCGCACATTTATTTTAAACATTAGGTTAAATTATAACAGTAAATAATAAGAAAAAAATATTCATAAAAATGATTACGTTTTAAAACTGCAACTAAATAAGTTGTTCCAATTATAATAATTGCAACCTACTGACCCGCCGACGCTGCGTTTCCGAGTTACACTTGAAATATAACGATGCTATAAATTATAAAAAAGGTGTCGCGAGAATTATTATTATAAGCAAATTTAATTTTCTTGTGATATTAATTCTTTAATCTGGACGTCTATTTCTCTATTTATTATTATAAATATATAACTTTTGTTATGTCTGTATAAATAAAAGTTAAATGTTATTACACGTGTATTTTTTTTGATGCAGCATATTTTCCTTTCAGGAAGTAACATCGAAATTTAAATGTAAAGAAGATTTTTTTTAGCTTTCGCATTTGTGTCTTTAGTTTATTCAGTTTTATTATACTGTCTTTGAGAAAATTTGAGACCTGAGTTCCCAATCCGCTTAAATAGGTAATATAATGGCTCCCGAAGGTTTCCTCGTGCTTGGATATCGCAGAGAGATATATTTAATCTGCTAAACCTGCAAATTTCACCAGGCACTGTTTGTCTGTATTCGTCAATGACAATAAAAAATCGTACTTGAGGTCACTTGCAGAAGAATGGGTCATCTCAGATGACTTAATCCGAAGAAACATAGGCTATTAAGATTCGCAAATGTATAACAAATTTAATTAATAGCACTAGAAGATTTTAAAATAAACTATAAAGTAATAGAGACAATAGGAAACAATTCAACTTTGGACGTAAGGAATAAAGATATGCAATCAATGTTGTACAATTAATTAATAAAACATTTTATATTTACGAATAAATTTAATAACATTAATAACATATGTTTTTATTCTCGTTGATTATTCAGTTTTTGTGAATTTTAAAGACTCTAGTACTAATTCCGTTTCGATATATGCAGTGGTTGATACCGACGCTGCTAGCCTTGTGGGTCTGTTACAGCTTCATCGGACTTAGGACTCGACGATCAAAGATCCGCGATATATCTCTCTTCCCTTTTTTAAACCTAAGAACGTAATAATTTAAAAACAACATATTGACTTAATGACATTTCGTCTTTGCGAATGTCACCAGTTTTATTTGAAATCAGGTGTAATAATATCGTCTCTATGTTTATTCTCGTCGCGATTTCAGCCTCTACCGCCTAACGGTAGTCTTTTTTTCTAATCTTTTTTTCAGATTGTTTATTTAATTATTAATCTTATAAATAACTCGTTGTTACTCGTGGCATTTTATTACTATTTACTATTTTTATAATTCATTCACATTATTTTATGTCTTATACACTAATTTAAGCCTTGTGCTTGAGTGTATGCAACCTATACGAAAAATAGGTGGCGTTTAACAATCTTTTAACATTACCCTTAATTTACTAATCTTTTTATTCCTTTATCTTTTTATTTTGGCTTTCTTTTTTACCTCAGGTATAATTAAAAAAATATATTAATTTTTTATACAAACTTTCTAATAATTACTTAATTCTTATTTCTGTCTCCACTATTGTTTACGTTATTTTTAATCTCTACGTCAATTTTACCATAAGTGAGTAATAACTAAAAAACTAAAGCTAAGCTAATAAGCCTAACTTTAGCTATAAGTAAGTAGCAGAATACAATTTTGTCTCATTATCGTTTTTACTGATTCAAAACTTATTTAATATCGTCAGAAACTTAAAAGGCTCACTGTCCGGTAAATAATGTATGAACTAAAGATTATTTTTTATTTTCTTCATATTAAACGATACTGTTTCATCAGTTTACATCACAAAAAATTCAGTGTATTCTTTCCATTACAATTAATCTTTGCTCTCTTCTTCACCAAATATTTGTTTCATTATATATTTATAGTAAATCGCGCACAATGTGTATTTCACTATTCTGGAACTATGCCGCCTTTCATATGAAAGGAATCTAGTAAACTTCTTATAGAGAAGCTGGTTCGAAACCACTATATTGAGGCCGACCTCATTTAATTACGTATTTCTCTTAGTTTTTCATATTTACTTTGTATTTTCATTAATTCTAGGTATATTTAAAGGTATGTAGAAGTACGAAATGTGTGGGTAAGCACTTTTTAAGTATGTGTTTTATGTATTTGTGCGTAATAATTATTTATCGTCTGTATCACAGCTTGCAATAAATAATATAAAATATTTCAAGTACATTACGTAGAAGCATCTTGAAAATGGGATTTATAAATCGCTAAAAAATACAGTTATAAAAAATATCTTCTTAATACGTTATTCAGAAAAGTTCATTATTTTATTACTTTAATCGTCATAAAATGATGTCTATGGTTTTTAAGTCATTTTCATAATAAATCAGCTTTATATATCTTTCCTCTGAGTAGAATTAAGATAAGATATTATAAAGCTATGTCGTATATTTTTAATACTTCATTAGATAAAGGGAAAAGACGGTAAATCAATAGGGAAAGTTTTTGTTTGTTTATTAATATTTTAAGCGCAGAGATGAAAAAAAAGATATATTCTATAAATAAGTGTGACAGACATAATAAATAATACATTTATATCGATTGAAGAGTCGATTCATTACAAAATGATTGGCGATTCGAGTGATTACGCCGTAGTGTCAGCTCGTCTAATTGCGGCGCATTAACAAGATACTGTCCTCAATAGCCAACGTGGTCGACGTCCTGCACTCGTACCACCCCTAAGGATGCTCATTTCCTTATAGCTGATTACAGCTCACGGAGTAAAAAAGTACAATCATAGTGCTCTCCGGCGCGGAACGCACTGTCCTCATTTGAATACAAACGCAATGCGCTTGCGCACACACCCTTAACTGAACACAGAGTTACTAATTAACAAAGTAAACAAAACCGTATGTGTAAACCATTGAGTGTAAATTGCAGCGGCAACTAAATCTACGTGCCCTCTTTTCAAAGTTAAAAGAAGAGGGATTCTCGCGCGCTAGAACGGGAGGGCGCTATGCACGAGGAGGACGGAGGACATTAAGGGCATTCACCCCATACCCCGTGGGTTGCGACTAGCGGAGCTACAAATGATGTACAAGCACATAGATGCCTTTCTCTATTTAGGTGCGCACGAGTTTCGAAATAGTGGCCGTGGTACTTTTTGTTGGGAAGTGGATCCTGTTTGGGTTGCGTCACCGCATGGCGATAAGTTTGGCTGTTGCCGCGGCGAGAGAATATCCACCGTCGCAGGTGTGTTAATACAGTACTGCCAACCTTTACAAATTATCACCTATAAGAATTTACACGCACGGGCATGAGAATATTTAAGATTTTTCTTTCACTTACAGCTTTGCGCTCCTGTTGGAAATCTCCCTAAGTAATTTTCCGGTTTGAATATTAACTGGACGAATTGATTAGCTGCCAGAGGAAATAAATATCCTTTAAACGTTGCATTGAAGTTTGCGTGTTTATGTTAAAAATATGATCAGTACACAATAAATTTGCTTTATTGTGTATATGCCTATGCTATCGTATTATTTAGGTATATGCATACAATAGCATCATCTATACATAATATTAGCATTTAATGTAATAGTTCTATCGTTGAACTACATCTAGGGATTCGAGTGTGAATTATAGTTAATGCAGAAAAGGAATAAAACCTTTTATAGCGGCATAAAATTAAAGAATTTAATATTAATCACTCTACACTATCTTTAAATGCAATTTATTCATATTATTATCAGCATAGAATCATTTACAGTGACTGCTTCTGTGCGCCATGCGACAAATACAAGAAGAGCCCAATCCAATAAAAACTGGAATCAGATTGATACGATGTTTCCGAACGCAAAGTTGAGAGCCCACTACAAAATCAGGCAGACATATTTTTTATGGTAAATTAATATCTTTAACACAGCAAATCATTTTGAAGTATTGTTATAGAATATATGTATACATAATTCATTATAGAATTCTGTAACAAGTTTCCTTTAATGTACTTCTTAAATTTATAAAGTGACAATCGAGAGACAATACATTGAAAAATATTGTAATACTGTACAAAGCTGCTCACAAAAGAGTTACTAATTTTATGAATCCAGGAGAAAGTTTACATTTTACATTGCTATTTTTCCTAATTTTTTTTAAAGTGGTTTAATTAGTTATGGGTGCTTTAAAGGGGTGAATCTATAACTCATTTGTCAGCGTCGGTGTAGTAATAGTTTGTAGTGTAGTGTAGTGTAGAGATCACTTGAAAATAGGTTATATATTATTTATCAAATTGATAGTAAATGTGCTATTTCACATTCCTACTTTTAAAGCCTTTGCACCTATAATCAATCACCTTTTATATATCGATTATGTACCGTCAATATTTAGTTATATAAACAAAACCGTTTTTGTCTTTAAAATCTCCTTTTGATATTAAACTTATATCCAACATGTGCTCGATCGGAATAGGGTAATCACGTCTACTAAACATGTTAGTTGGTTGGCAGTATTTAATATCGGTGCGTTTGTATCCAATCTTCATAATTGAATTTGCTTGTAATAATATGATCGTATATAATTTTTAATGACGCATGAACATATCACTTCTGATTACTTCACAGTTTCCTTAATTTTGTAAATACAGCATATACTACGCATTGGAAATTGCGGTAATAGAATACACGTGTATTTTATATTTTCGATAAATATTTTTAGCCACTTGCCCTCTTGGACATCACTGATATGCCAATGGTAAAATTAATGAACTAACACCAGGAAATGCAAAGGCGATGCGATGAAGTATTTTGAATGTTTTATATTAAACTTTCCAAATAAGCTTTGCTAATCACCTTCTAAAAGTCCAGATAATAATATAACAAACGTTTTAATATAAACAGATAATTGTCAGGTTCGTAACGTTGATTTTATCGAGAAGAACCTGGGAAGAAATTCGATAATTACTCTTTTAACGCTAATTTTACAAATTTTCCTATTATAAATCTCTAAGTTATCACCACAAAAACAGTATATGATATAATATTTCGAGTTAGGTGATGGCGCTTCACAGATCGGTGAACGCTAGAAGCTCTCTTAGCTGCGTTCTTTAAGTAATTTAACTTCACTACAAATGATCCATGTAAGAAAATAACATGAATATAATTACCATGTATATGATTTTATTTATTAGGAGATTTTCCTTTATACATTGACTCATTACAAATTCTCTGGAACAATAAGGCATAGAGACTTCGTAGGAATATTCCTTTCGGCGAGTGGAGGCCAGTAAATAACGGATTATATGAAATATCGCCTGAAAGTAGGTTGAGAGGTTTTCATTAAAATCCATATGTCCAAACTATATGCTTTTATAGGTATAAACATTTGCAAGAATTATTTATTGATACGTTAAAAATTACTTTATAAAATTTACTCGTATTTTGTGAAATGAAATCCACAAATGACAATGCGATGCGGGCCACGCAAATGGATTAAGGAACTGCTGGTAAAATAATATGTATGTTGGCAAAGCTATATGCTTTAATCCTCATTATTATATTTTGTAACAACACTTTAAAAGAAGGGAACCCAATGAGGATATAAAAATGCTAACTTCAACTTCACATTGGATACGCAATTTTTGTCTTGTTAACGTGACTGCGTCTTAACGCTTGGATGTAACAATGCTTCTTTGTTTTTTCTCATCGAAAATCGTTGTTAACATCTGTGGACCACAGTGATCATTTTTAGATGATTATATCCCTATTTATATGATGTAAATTACTATTAAAATTTCAATGCTCTTTTCCTAAAATATATAAATTCGACATATAATGACAGTCACGTGGTTTGTTTAAAGATTATGGAAGTGCTGCCTACACTCGTAAATTTGTTTACTGGTAACCTACAGCAGAATGAGGCGCTTCCGTAAGGGATGTAGCACCTTAGATAACTCTTAATCACGTTGATTGTAAGTAATGTTTTAAAGTTTTCTTTAAAAACAGAAAGATATTTGTCATTAGGATGCCATGCATCAATACCGCTTTATAAATAATTCACTGCTGGCAATACATAGGCCGCCATCTTTGTTTGTGATTGTTACAAAATAATTATTCTATGTTTATCACTATTCTATTCTTCCGTACATACCATTATCTATTATATACATAAAACTTTGACCGAGATTTATGACCGAGCTCTAAGAGTTTAGAAACATATAAAAGGTAAAAATAAAATAAAGACGTCATAATAATTGGTCTTTACTTATGAACTTTCCGTTTTACAATAATGGACACTTGACTTGTTATTTATTTACGGTTGCCAATAAATTGGGGGACTGGAGGGAATGGAGGGACTCTCAGATACAGAAAATATTTTGATCAGAATCGTCACTTGTAATGAAATATGGTTTCTTTATGATAATTGTACGTAATCATCATGACGGTTAGACACTGGTTTTGAACCTAGGCAAAGACCCAAATGAAAGCTTACCTCTAGAAAAGTGATGGCCACTTTTTAGTGCTATAGTGTCGGTGTCATTCATCACGAAACGACAAGAGCGTTACTGAAGATGTGTACTGCAAGTAACTATTCACAATGATGATAGAGCTCGATCTTACACGGCTCAACAGAGACAGTATTTATGCCACAGGCGCTAAGATTGAAAGTACTAAGTAGTAATTCACGGTACACATATGACGTAGCCCCGACAGTCTTCTTTTTTTTCAAAATTTGGTCTTTGTCAAAAAAAAGGTCATCACTCGAAAGGCCTAAACGGTTTTTAATGAAATTGTTTCCTTACATTTCCTGATTGATTGCACGATTGCATATTTTGATTAAAAGAAATATAAAAAAGATTTTTTATAATAAACGACAGTTACTAAGCAAAGGACCAACATTAATGATGGCGCAAGATTTTAATGAAATAGTTCCTTATTTCAATCAATTGTGCAAAGTTCTATAATTATGTGCTTTAGAAAAGTTTCTTATATTTGTTAATCGAGTTACCAAAAATGATTGCGTAAAGAGGTAACTAGTTGGCTTTACGTATTGGTAGTTTTCCATCAGTTATATCGATCGGCGCAGATAAGGAGGCAGGTTAGCTTGGGGTGGGGGCATCCACCCCCCTGTCGATACGCCGATAGAGCCCGCATAGTGCATTGATATAGGGGGTGGTGACGCCATATTGCATCGAATTCGTATGCTAGATACGAACGCGACAGTTGTGAAAAACATTTAGTTATTGGGAGTGAAAATAATTAATATGGTTAAACTTTTCTTTTACAGAGGAATAAATAAACGATAAGAAAGAATGGAAATATTTATTAACTGTGTTATAGAGAATCAAATTATAATAGTTTGCATATTTATGATAATCATTTTTTTGTATTAGGTTCAATGTACACTCTGTGCATTGGTGTGTACATACATTTTTAGGTATATGTTGAGCAGCATTTTCGCGTTTTCTGAAAGTATATAAAATTTTATGAATTCAAGTGACTTATACATTGAGAACGGTTAAAACACTACATTTAAAAAGCAAAGATACTATTCAAATAAAAAATAATGATACGTATGATTGCAATAGTCGATTGATTAAACAATATCGATAAATAATTTTTGGTGACAACATTTTTATATTTTTTTGTATCAGCATATCCTCGTTGTCCCTTTGTCTTATGGTATATTTATTGTCGGTTTTTATATCCAAAACTGTAGATATCAAAGTTAAATTAATATTGAAAAACCAAATCTAAGTTTTAATTTTAACAATAGTTTTTGCTGTTATAATCTATTGCGGTTCTTGGTAAATGCATAAGAATTGTATAGAATTTTCAAGTACTAATATAAAAGCTAGCGTAATAGCTGCAATCATCTTTAAAATTCAAATTTAAAATTCATATGAAAATACAAATCGACCACGTGTTTATTAGCGTTTAACATTAATTACACAGCTATTATATAGATTACTTATACGTCAGAAAAATCTGTGCCATGTTTTCATGTACTGGTTAGCAACTGAGATAATCTTTGCTAGACGAACTGAAAGAGGCAGAAACTAAGAGACAGCCCTGTCAGACTTTGTGCAGACAAAAGTTGTTGGACTACGACAGTCAGAAAGGAATATTAAATCAATAAAGTTTTTTTTTTAGTAATCACTGTATTTACTGACTAAAATCCTAATAATACACAATTTTTAGTTGAAAATAAGTTTTCTGTTTTGTATACTGTCATTTTTTTTTATTAATTTTAATTTGTATCGCTAGTGTTTTTTTTTACAATATTTATTTAAGCTTTAACTAAACGCAGACAGTTGGGAGAGGGTTGCCGCTATTTGATACGGATCTTTCTTCTCCCAGCTGCGAGGCACGACAGCGTTTTATAATTTTTAAAGTTTGTCCTTAAGAATTAATAATAATTTTATTCCTGTTTATCGCAGACGATATTTATCGTTTTACAAAGTCCTAACAAACGTTTCTTTGATTGATCTAAAATACTTAACTACTACACTGGTGTTTTTATTGATTCTTTGGCTTATATGGAAAAAGGATATATTTTTTTTTACTATTTTTTGCAATCTTAACGTTTGGCCTCTTCGCAAAAACGTTCTATTAAAAAAAAAAAACACTTTAGAAAAATTCCCAAATTGTTCGAGACATTCTTCAGTTGTCCGCTTAGCAACACGTTTGAAGATTAATTTTGTTTATAAAAGATTACTTCAAATTTTATTCGGTATGATTTGTCACAAGTGAAAAAGCTTTAAAGCAGCTCATTTTTCAGAAAAAAAGCTTTTTACGTATTTTTACAGTCATCCTATACAAAGTGATCACAGTGATATTTATTGAGTTTGTTTATTTTTTCTACAAGATTGCTACAGACTAATAACTTTTGGCTGTACAAAATCTGCAGGGCCAGGTAAACAATAATTAATTTCAATACATAGTAATCCGAATTTCTAAACTTTATTGTCATTTATTATTTTTGTAGATTTATATATTTGATTTTTATATATCATTCAATACTTGTAAGCTTTTACGCCTATAAAAAATAACCCTGTACAGCGTTGCAAGTTTCGTTATATTTTTTTAATTTTGTTGATGAGTACGTTGTTATCAATACAAATAATATGGGTTATGAATCATTATGTTAAGGTTTTCAGAGTAAATTTTGAAAAAAATTGTTACTAAGTTATCATATCAAACATATACCAACTACGATTTTTGAGTATTTACCAAAGCATATCAATTACACTCTTATAAAGCACCCAGTTTAAATGGAATCAATTTCATTGCGTCAATTTGTGTTCTCTTAATTTCTGTGTAATCAGTTTTAACGTCCCACCGCTTAATGTAAGGAAACGAGGTAATAAACTATAGATTAACCTGAGTAGTAGATATTGAAATTGTTACGTGACGGTAAAATATTTTTACTGTTGAAATTAATTAGAAAAGTTTCAAAGCAATTATATCATAATATTTTATTATCCATTTTCTGTTACTATAAAGGAAATCTGAAGGTAGTTGTAGTTACTAGCTATTCTGACTTCATCAATGTTTTATTTATATTATTATTTACAGGTGGCTAAAATAGATTATGCGGTTGCGTGCTTCGTTTTTTAAAAATTAGGAATTTTTAAGAATTTTATCACCGCAAATATATTTATTATTTATGCCTGATTTATCGAAATAATTACAAAAAAGATTCTTTTAAAAAGATATAATGAAATATATTCGTAATTTGAAGACTTTTTTTAAAACGACGAAGATTGTTAGAGCTTATTATTTGTAAACATTACAATCTTCTTAGGTCAAATTATTTAGCTAATAATTTTATATAAAGATAATTAAAACGTATTAGGTAATATCATCAGCATTAATGTACCATCTATATTTTTTCATTGAAGTTTAACATGTCCTGGTCGGACCCTGAGAGGTGTGATGTGCATATTCAATGCATCTATTACATTTATATAATTGTTATTTAAATAGAATAAGAAGTAAAAGTTTCAAGGGCATGTCCAAAAATCCAAAAACAAAATGAACAAAAGATGGTCAAAGGATAAAAACGACTCACCCGGTCATCCCCCTCTGGACGGTTGAGAAAAAGAACAAAACGATCACCTCCCGCCGTTCCCAGGCATGCGTTTACGTCCCCTTCCCTCTGAGGGACGACTCGCTTTCGTGGGAGAATACTTAGTGATTTTTTTTGTGTTTAATTTGTGAAGTTTTAAAAATAGTCGTCTTTACCTAATGAATTAGCAACCACTGCAAACAGATTTGATAAAGCTAACTTAATTTCATCTTCGTAGTTTGTAATAAACTTAACATAAACATTAAGGTATATACTGTAAAGGACATATACAGGGTTTTTGTTTAAAGATGTAAAGCTTCAAGGGGGCGAATATGTAGGTCATTTATCAGCAAATAGCTGTACAGCTTTTACACCTGTTTCCAATTAAATCTGTATAAAGTGATCGCTCTGAAATACGTTACGTTATTTTTTTTTCTAATGTAATACGATTTGTCAGAAACATCTATCAGTCTATCATCACAATGTCTAAGACAGATAGTAAATATGAATTATTTTAATATGTAGTAATCCGAATTTTAAAAACGATTTTTCTTACGATGTTACATAACATTATATCTGAAACCATTGATTTTTGGATAAGGTTTACCGTATAGCAGTATATAATTCAACCTTTATACGAAACTGGTTGTATATTTCCAGTGTATTCACCTGTAAATCATAGAGATTAGTTTCTTTTACCTGTCATATCCTTTTGTCTCGTCTATAGACGGTATAAGACAGTGACGTCTGAACATTACTATTTAAGAGCTGCTGAGTTCCCCTTCAAGAGAGACGTAGCCAGTGAAATTACCAAGTTATTTAGACGTACTATCTCAAATTACAGGATTTATTATATTACTTTGTGCAACATCTACTATTATTTTTACTATCAACTATTTTTGACCAGTCATATAAATCACATGTTAAGCTCATCTTTTAGCTGTATGTAATAAAAACTATTACCTCACCATTTTCACACTAAGACGACGATTTTTTTTTATTTATTATCTTTTAGTGAAACTGTCTTGCATCTACAGTTGGACATGGGCCTTCCCATATATTTTTAATAAGATTTGCTGAAAGAAGCCTGCATCCAGCGTCTTCCAACGACCTGAACAAGGTCGTCTGTATCCTTGTTGTTGATCTCCTACGCTGTTTTTGTCGGTCTATGATTTCCACTTCAGAACCTTACAACTTAACGGTGGGATCTAACGGCTATCTATTTAAATTCATTCAAAAATTAATGTAAACTAAGTTAATTATACTTTATAACGATATTAATTTTAAATATATTTATTTAAGTAATGTTTAATTATGATATTTCTCTTATGTTGATATACGAGTTAATTATTGGAAATTGAATTGAATTAAGTGAATGTCCAAATAATAATATAAAATTCTATGTATAATAAAGGTATACATTAAAAAATATAGAATGAGGAAGTAACAAAATATCAATTGTTTTCGGTGTTACAATAAATAAAAGTATTAAATAGAAGAAATGATTAAAACGACTAATCAACTACAACTGCTAAAAAGGATATAAATTTTCGCTGCAATTATGGTTATCACATAAACGTAAACAATGTCTGTATAAACAATACATTCACTTTACCACTTTTCCCTAAAGCTAACGAATACCATAAGCCACAATCTAATGTTGATTTAAGTAACCACAGTTTATGCCTACTCTCTAATAAATGTGTCAACATAGGACAACATGACATAGCACGTCTATTAAAACATTTTAATCGTACGGAGTATACATTTTATAATTTTTATTTCACAAAAGTATTAAAAATATAGTTTACGACTTAATTTATAAAACTATGAAATTTAAAACAGTTCTATTCGGCTGAAACTATTACATCTTAATTCTAAAGTTAAACAATAATAATTACAAACCATATTTTTAACACGTCCTAAAAATAAATATTATTCTTGCACGGAACAGACTACAGAAAATCGTTAGTTTTATTTCTTTTTAACAGAAATCTCTCTTATAAAATGCAAATGAAATTTTACTATAGCAGAATATTTTTGGGATCTCAGATAAAAATATTCCTGACAATCGTCCTAGAACCAAAATGAGGTTAGGTTGTAGTATATTCAGCATTTTGTTAAAAATCACCTCAAATGTTTTTTACATATCTTATAACGAAAATTTAAATAGACGGAGTTCTGATGAAAGCAAGTAATATTACTCAAAGCTTAATCTGATTGTACACAAAACTTTACTTTTACTTCTTGAGACACTATTACTGTATTATCATTTCCTACGGAAAGTTCTGATCTGTTATTAAAAAATCTTAACATCTGTATTTTTATGGTCAATGTTATAATATTTTAAATTAAAAAAGTTAGAAATAATAAGTAATATATATATTTTTTATATTGGCGAGTCATTCAAATTTCAATTATGAAATAACAATCTACAGGTTGAAGACTTACATATATATATGTTAGGAGACTGAAGGCAGATCTACGTTAACCTCATCTGGGAAAAAGCATGACGGCACACATATGCATAGGTATATGTAAAAGATGATACTTTATTTTAGTATGAATGGTCTACATAATTAGTGAAATGAATATTATATATAGTATGTTATCAAGACGTATGATCTTGTTTCAAGGTGACGAGAGCGAACGTACTATCCATGTTGTTATATCTTATAATCCTAATAAGGTGACATAGACAGAGAATATTATTTTCCGTCAAATTAAAGACTTGCATCACCAATACTGATGTTATAAAACAAAGCATTACGCGCGTCTTGGTCAGATGAAACAGCAGTCAGTAACGGTTCAACGCGTAGTTTAACTAATGTATGTTTTTTTTTACCTGACTTGGACTACTAGTCAAGTGGCATTAGCAAATTCCACTGCCTCGAAGGGAAAAGTTACAAGGGGCACTTACCATAAAATCACTATCAAAGTTGCGATATTCGAAGGCCAACAGAAAAGCGCCAATTCGACCCGCTACATATATATAAATAGTTTCATCGGATTAGGAGGCCGCCGAACTCTTAGATCACTTAGGCGAACGTTTCATGGTCTTACTTAGATTACTTGCCTTCTCGGTTAAGGGTGACACCCTTCGTCGATAATGTTTGAGTTGTCTCTCATTTATATATGGACTAAGAACGCCAGTGCAATGTAATATATGATTTTGAAATAGAAAAATCTTGAGTCTTGAAATGATAAAAATGTGATAGAATTTGTTTTTCTAGTGCAAAAATTTCACTAATTGTGCGACACTTTTATCTAGAAAATTGTAATGGGTGTACAATAATAATTGTAACGGCATTTAAATGACTCTGTAATGGCTAGACAGTACTTTTTAAAATATCCATCAGTAAAATTAACATAGCACAGTAATCTTATATGACTTTAGATATTGAATTAAAAATGAAAAGATCGTTGTAAACTTATTACGACAAGTATTTCTGATAGATTATTGCTGCTGAAAACTATAATCTGAGAGAAACATAATTTTTTAAAGAGTGTAAAAGGGTAATTTTTATATAATCGCTTTTTATTATATGAAAGATTACATTGTTTCCAATTAATGTCAAAATAAAAGGCAATTAATATTTATTTGGTAATGAAATTATCGCCGATTTCCGTTCCAAGGGTGTCTCCTTTTCCCACTGAGATATTTATAGGAGAAATTTGAATAAGTTTATATGTTAATTACTCCTGTTTTACATTTTAATTTAATAAAGTCGAGGTTAGACGGGACATTTGTCATTCTTCGTGGGCATTAGACCGAAGCAGTATTATGAATGAACGCACTCCCCATGTCGGTGGTGTTGTCACGTGACATGTCGTGACTGGATGTATGACGTGGCGGCCACAGATATAGTGCACTTAGGAAGAGTCCCAGGTAATTCTTAGAATCATATACCTCGTATTTATTCTATCTTCGAAGATTGTGATTTTTTATTTAAATTAATGACATACTCTTTACAATCTAATTTAATATTGAAATCAGACACGTTGAAATCTCATAAGCATTTTTTTTTAAATTAATATGAGTTTAGGATCGTTGTAGAACTTAAAATTATTTAATATGAAAAAGTAACAAATGTCAACAAAGCCTATTTCCTATTTTGATTTCATAAAACATAGCAAATTAAAATTCAAATTAAAAAATTCTTTATTCAACTATGGACAGATTACTTCTCTTATATTATGATGGGTCTACAACATGTTCGATGATTAATAACTCAAATCAGAGAAACAAGAAAATAAAAATTAGCGAGACCATGTTTATATTTTAATAAACATAAAATTACATATTTAATGAACACTAAAACAACTTTGAGACGAATATATTAAGCATCAGAAGTGGTAGCCCAGGGGTAGGGGACTGAGACTTGTGATCGTACGTCACAGGTTTGATTCCCGAGATGCAATCTTATACTATTTACACGTTGTGCATTAATTACATAGAATTACCACTGCTCACAAACAAGTTTTCAGAAGATTATCAGCAGCGTCCTCTGCGTACCATTATACCACACTGCGATCGTCAACCCGCCAGCTAAGTGTGGCGCTCGTGGTATATCACCCAAAGATATCTTTATGGGAGGCCTATATACATTCTTTGAAGTCATTTACAGTATAATAACCATTAGCCCATAAGTGTTTTCGACATTTTTTTAAATCTAGCAATAGAAGTTTTCTGAATATTATCTAGGATCATAACGTAAGAGCATATACATTGCCCATGAAAAGATTTACTAACCCAATGAACTCTAGTCTTAGATATACAAAATTTATTTCATCATACTTCATGGGATATTCAACAATGTATTTGTGCACGTACAAAAACATTTTTATACAGACATTAAGAAACAATAGTATATCAATAAATATTTTTTTTATTTCTCTTTAAGACTACGATTATCACATATTTGTTAAGATGCTTGAGGATTTAAGAACATAAAAAGGTTCCTAAATCATCAATTAAAATAAATCGTTTATTACTTACGATAAGTAGGTTGTAAAACGTAGATATAATTTTAAATCATTCTTGTTAATTAACAGTTAAAGAAAAATTCGTTAAAACTTCGCCAACGGAGTTGAACGAAAATAATTGGTAAATTGAAATTTAGGGTTGAAACCCCAAAACAAGCAAGAGGTTTGTGGTTAAAGTAAGGGCGGTGTCACTTCCAGCGGCGGGATATCCCACGGGCCCCTAACCGTGGAAACCACGAGCACTTGTCGTTTGACACCGAGACTGTAGATAAGCAACGAGGGGCGCTTCAGTTTACAGGTTATTAAACCGGGCCCCACGGGGAGAATTCGCCCGCACGCCGATAAACGAACGTTCTCTATTTGGTGAATTGGCTTTTGGCTGCGGTTTCACGCACGTGGTCGTAGAAGCCGCAAAACAAAATGACATGAAACCAGACGTACTTTACCTGTATTTTAGGTCATTGCAATGTTTAAAATTTATTTTATTTTGTAAAATTTAATGAATATAATATCCTTTTTAATATGTGCGTGTAATTCAAAATTTTAGTTCATAAGGATACATGTTATTATTGCGTAAATGGAAAATGGTTAATATCGAATTCCCCTTTTCTGTTCCAGCATTATTGTAAAAAACAATTTATAGTGGCGGTATCGCTAAATATATTTTTTAATAATTTTAACGTATGTGTGATTTAAAAATATACAAATAGTTATAGGTTATGGTTGCAAAAGTATTAAAGGGGTGAATGTATAGCTTATTCGTCAGCAAAACGTTTTACAGTTTTTACACTCATTCCAATTGTATAAAGTAATTACTTGGAAATATGTTATCTATTTATTTATTTTTCTTTTGAAATACAACAGGCAAAATACATTCCGGAAGTATAACCTTTGCAGGGTCAGACGGTTAATAATGAATTTTGAATAGATTGTTATCACAATTTTGAAAGGATTTTTCTTATTATATTGTCTTTTCGTTATTTAATATTTCGGAAACCATTAAATTTAGGATAGATATGGATACATTCATACATTATATAGGATACATTCACCATTTTAAAGCTTTTACACCTATAAGCTAAATTATACTTTGCATATTCATAATCCTCCAATTCTTTGAAACTATTTACAAATGTATTTAAAACTACCGCCACTTAAAATATTTCTTTTATAAAGCTGGAACAGAAACGGGGAATGCAACGTTTTGGAAGGAAACATCGTTCATCGCCTCAGGGTTAGTTCGTATGTGTCGCGTTTTAAATCATCAGAAGCGTGATCTCATTTAAAAATAATCAACTCTTAAATTGCTTTACTTTCACCAAATTAACACTCTAAAGACGAATCATCAGTTTTGTTTCATTGTTGATATAACGAGATTTAAATTTGTATATTTTCAATTATATTAGATATACAATAACTAAACACTCCACATTTGATATTCATATATTATGGTCAAAAGTTAGAATATAATAATATTATATATAAAGAAAAACATGTTAGTCTGTAAGTAGACATTCAACATATTGGATACATCAAAGGAAATACGGGGAAGATAAGTTTTGATACGATTGCGAAATTTTGTTATTTGTAGATGGTGATAACAAATAAAGATAATTTTCGGTACAATTGACTAGACTGTAAATAAAATGCTATAAATAAAATTTATTATTAGTACATTTTCAATCACTAGCTATTATTGCACAACAATGGGATTTAAAAAAAATTGAATTCATAGTACCCGGCATTTGACTTGGCATATCGCAGAAGATTTTGGTTGAAAATCGGCTGGGTAAAGTTTTGTAAATCGCTTTCTTTCTCGCAAAATACTATGTGTATAGATTTTGTTTATTAAAAATAATATTTCCGTCATAAGTTATTTCCAACATATCAAATCGGGAAAAGATGAAACAAAACTTCTTCAAAATCTTACCCTTAGCTGTGGAATTTTATTTAGGATATAACATTGCCCAAGTCCAACTCTTAAGCTAGCGTTCTATGAGATTTAAAGACTTTTATTGGATAGACACACCTATCCAATAAAAGTCCTATAGGTAATAACCTGTATTGGAATATTTATTTATTGTAAAAAGTTGAAAATTGCGAGCAAATGAATCCATAGTTTTCGTAGTCCAACCTGCACTGATTGTAATCTAAAAAAATAAACATACCTTGCTGTAGAAAAATAATTTTAAGTTCTTTAGATAACATTAGTGTGATAAAAAAATACAGTGTTATGCAATATACAGCATTGGAAAATGGGAAGACCTGGCGTCTAAGGCGCACACACAGTAAGCCTAGTTTAGACCCATTAAATTTATTGTTAATAGAAGTATGATCAGAAGAATGCGGATACTTTTGACACTAAGAGGATATGATACTAAATTCTGATTGTATCACTAATTACCGTCCATTTGTACTGATAGCCTTAATCTCATTTCGTTTTTATTAAGACCATTTTATTAGTATATTATTTATTCCAACCTTATTATATTCATTCCAACTTCAACGTGTAAAAGTTTACTCGTATGTCTAACTAAACCTATTTTTTATTTTCTATTATATAATTAATTCTAAAAATTCGTTATGTCTAAGCTCATGATGTAATTTTTTTATACTCGTACATACCATTATATACACCATCACTACCATTTTCAGTAAGGAGTCAAGGTAGAAGAGTTGTTTATTTTATTCTATTATAATACTAAGGAAGTAAAACAAGCTGAGAGCTTGTTCGTCTGATGGCAGGCAGCCATCGTTGTGTGTGTGATATTGTTCTATATCCTTGTTGTGATCTTTAATAAGAACTATATCATTGTTTTACTATTCTGAAACATAATGGTTTATGTTAGTACCAGTGGCGTACCTAGGGGGGGGCGGTGGGTGCGGTCCGCACCGGGCGGCATTTACCTTGGGGCGGCATTTTTTATATTTACTTATAGTTGTAAAAAGCAACTTTTTCATTTCAAATTTATTTTCTTTCTTGAATAATAAATGATTATTATAAGTTTAATATTTGATATATATAAATTATGATTAACTTTATGTTTTCGAATATTATTCCTCTGCATTTTAGTGTAAATTTTGGATTCTAATTCAAGAACAAAATAATAATTTTATTTTATTGTATTCATTAAAATTCGTTGAATTCGTAAAAGGATCTTTACGACTTTGTTCGGCAATTTTTCCTAACTAAAATTTTTTGATGTCAGTTTATAAATGTCATTTCTTTTGAAAATTTTATATGATTACTTTGAAGTGATATATCAAAATTTTTTTAAATCAAAAACCACTATTTGATGGACATATAATAGAAAGGGCGGCAAACTGGAGATCGCCCCGGGCGGCAAAAGTTCTAGGTACGCCACTGGTTAGTACACTGTTCGATTTCCTTTTACTAGGCATTGGAAACCAACAGCTTAAAACATAGAATATTTTTTATTTAACACTACGTCAGCATTCATCGCCATTTATAGTTTTGAATCAGCTGTTACTGTTTATCGCCAAATAAGTCACTATTTTTTTTACCAGTCCGACAATAGCAAAGAAACTCACCCAAGATATTTTCTACCAATATAAACTAATCCATACTCAAGTTTTAGAGTGAATGGACGGACCGAATGTCCTTGTCGGAAGACGCTAGATGCAGGCCGCTTCCTATACGTCCAAATGGAAATGTTTGGGGGAGGCTATGTCAAACTGTGGACGCTTAACGGCTGAAATAGTGACGATTATATACTCATTTTATGTGAAGGTTGTTTAAGTGGTTCAGTACACTCCATTGTTATACATTAACTAATAAATAAATGTTTGAGAGGCTTTATGGATGAGCTTAAACAACTTTGTAAGCTCTGATAATTAATAAATTTTGTTCGTATGGGTACTCTGTTAGTAATCCATTTAAAATTGATCTGTTTTAAACAAATTAATCGTATAATATGTGTAATAATAAACAGAGTGCAATTGTTTTTCAGTTTGAAATGTATGTATATCATACATAGGGTTTTAATTTTTATCGGTAAATAAATGTTTCGCATTGCAGACAGAACAGATAATTTGGTTTAAACAGAAAAAGAATACCAGTTTAAATTTAATATTTAGTTGTCCGTATTTATAAAATCAGAAATCAAAATATTCACTTGGATGTTTTATTTATTTACTTATTTAGTTCTTGCGTGCTTGTATGAAAAAGATTGATCAAACTTATTAATGCAATCTTTGACAAATTCTATTTTTTTTTCAACTTTTCTTGTTTTCTGTTATGGCTATACTCACGTATCCTCGTGGCCCGAGTTTAGGAATCGACTTAAACTTTTTTATGTTTAAAGGTAATGGATGCAGGTATGTTGCTCTGCAAGATGCTGTATCGCACTGTCATCACATCTCATGTTAAACAAAAGTTACAAACATCAAACTCTAATAGCACACAGAACAGATGTGTGCTTAGAAGTTTAGGTTCTGGGGTGGTCTACGGACCAGTAACACCAGCGTAGGGCATATATGCCCTATATCGCAAAGTTGGTAGATGAACTAGTTGAGATTGTGGGGGCTGCTTCCAACCGGTGTTGGAAATCTATTGAGGTAGGCCTATGTTTAACAGTGGATGCCTTATGGCTAAAATGATGACAGTGATGATTATCACTGAGCTAATGTCTCTTCTTATCTCAAGACGACGCACGCAAATACGGTATTGAAATTAATCTTTATTTTCAAAACATTAAGAGAACGCAATAGTGGAGGTCGTTTATGTAACTCAAAACGTCTTGATCAACTTTGTAATATAAAAAACTAAAACTTTTTTCAGTTATTCTAGAACGTTATTTCCAAATTTAATGAAAGACTTTGCATTCAAACTACTTATGTACTTTGCCTTCTGATCCAAGTGGATTTAGAAACAGTCTAGTACAATCGAGATCGTTGCTATAAAGTTACCCAACTTTACGGTCTATCTATTTTGCCTCCCTTACTTTTATAGCTTGGTATCAGGCAAGATAATTTTAATGGTTCAATCATAGCTACTTTCTAATTGTATTTTACGTAAACAGGCTTATAAAAATAATTGAATTCTTACAAATTGCATAAATCAATTTAAAATAATAATATTACCTTTAAGAGTTAAATTATACAGGTAAACTATTTTCCTATTCTTTCTAAGTTACGTGACAGATGTGATAAAAGATTTATAGATATTTTCAAGTCACAATTATTAAGAACAATCTTTTCTCTACCATGTACCGCGGAAACCTTAACTACAGGTTATTATTGTTTCCATTAATTTATACATTCAATAATTTCCTTATTTTCACTAAAAACTAGTTTAAATATTATTTTTTTAACTTTTAAATACTTCCCACCGCTCTCCTTCACATTTTTTTCTGTTATTATTTTTATTTCTTCTTTTCAGCCGATAGACGCTCACTAGACTATCTTACTTACTGATCGTCTATTTATCTTTTTTATATATATTTAGTGCATAATTGTTTACATAAAAAAACAATATTGTTTTACACATCATAAAACATCTAATATTTTTAAGGGATATTTGTCATTTTTTTCCTAAACCTTATTTAACATGCTTAATTCCATAACTATAGACATATTTATTGTTACTATTACTTTTGATTAATAAAATGAATATACTTAATGTTTGTACTTGTAAAATTAAAATGCCAGCTTAAAACACTCGGAGCAATTTTAAATTAATTGTCATTAATAAAAACAATCCACCCCTATTCAGTTTACCCTCGCATAATATTAAAAGATCAAAAATATTTTCCCATATTCAGTAATGTATTGTATTTTATTACTTTTTGATAGAGTTCGTTATCGTTTGAAAATGTTTTGTACGTCTGTGTGAACGCAATGATTGTTTCGTAATGCAGTAAATTCAGTTCAATTTGCTACGAGCCAGTTCGTACGGCATGCGGGTGGGGTGCTGGTGTTTTATTGTTTTTTTGTCTTGCTGCCGCTACCCGATCGTTTTGGTCGATGGAGGGTGCATTTTTATTTTTTTATGGACATTAAGAGCTTACGTATTTTTAGAACTTAGGGCTTTTAGTTTCTTGATTTCAATGTCATAAAGTTGTATGATTAAACATTATTCAATAAAATGCGATTGTATGTTATGTAAAGGCAAATATAATCTTAAATATTTCATTTTTCTAATACGCGGTTAAAAACTATCGTCTAACGCGGAACTGAAGTGTTTTGGGAAACATTAGCAAAAACATTTTTTATATTTCATTTCATACCGATATCTCTTCAATCTGTTATCTTCAATTTATTAACTAAATATAAAGTTGCATGATTAATAAATGCAGTGTACAGTTACGGATAATAATCAATATTTTGTAGGTTATACTTTTAGGTTTGTGTAAACCTTAAAAGTGATTACACATATAGTACAGTACACAGTACATAGGTACTTATAAATATTTAAGTTAAAAAGCTAAAAATCATGTTTTTTAATCATTAATGGTTGACGTACCATCGGGCTAGGGTACTATTCACTTGTTGCCTCCCCATATTTAGATGGTCGGTAGAAACATTTAAATCATTTAAATTCATCAGGAAAACTGCGGGGCGACTTCACGGCCCGGTGATCTTATAGCCCACGCTCCGATACACACCACCGTGTTTTTGGAGGGAAACAGGATTTAATGTAGAAATTTAAGGCGCCGTAAACGCAGTATTTTTTTAGCCTTTAAAATTACTTCATTGTATATGTTCAGTAATACAATGCTCGAATAATTTGATTTACTTAATGTTATTAAATTTTGAACTGTCATGATTCAAAATTACATATATATTCAAAATGTCGGAACTTTTTTGTCATTAATATTTACTCGTATTTTAAAGGTTTAACTATTACTGGTTTAAATGTATTTGTAATTTTGCTAAATTAGTTCAAAAAAATAGTTTCACCAGAATGTAAATAAATATCAATTTCAATAAATTACTGTGTTTAATGCTATTAAATAAATTTTAAGAAATTTGTTCTTTATGTTTATAGTGAAACATGTTTTTGTGAGGTATCTTTTTTTTAACATGCCCACGGAATGATTTTCTTAATGTTAAACGTTTATTAATTATTTTAATATACTGGAAACTTTTTGTAATAATTAAATAAAATCAAAACCAAGCTTTTACTCTTTTATTTATAAAAGCCTAAATTTGCACAGGTTTGACTCGTAAAGTGAGATCAACACAAATCCTAATTCAAAGTATAATTAAAATTTTATACCTCGGCAAAGGTAAAAAAATAAAGAAGTATTATTTTCTATCTTGGCGATTTTTTTTATTAAAAGCCGTTCCTTCTATTTATTGTTTCTTAAATAAAACTGGCGAACTTACAAAGTTCCGAATTAAGTTTAATTACCATATTGCTTCTTAGATTAAATATCGAACATGATAATACCTTCCAATAATATGTCCAGAATAGTATTTCAGTTCCACAAAACTCAGTCCCCATGAGGTCACGGTGACTAAGCCTAGGGTTATGACCTAACAGAGGCATGTTACGTGTAGGCCTGATAATTATTTAGATGTGTTCTAGAGCGTGGATTAAGTATTTTACTACGTAAACCTGGACAATCATGCTTCGTGGCTAGCATTCGATGTTCAATGTTTACATGTTGACTAAAATACGCTGGGCACTTCTATGTTAATATCGTTTTCAGTTTATTTATTCCTTTCAATTTATTTTCTTAAAATAAATTGCGTTAACGGAGTAACTAATTTGTCTTCTTGTCATATCGGGCTTGAAAACAGGAGAACAACTGAAATAGTTTCGTCTACTGTTAAATTAAGTGATACGTCATCGTTCATATAAAATTACGACGAGTGGCCATGTTTTGTCTTAATAGTTTTACATGTTATTTTTGAAGCTCTAACATATCTCACTCATTCTGTGTTAAAGTTATACTTATGTTAAAAAAGAACAAAACTAATGTCCTCTCAAGTACCTGCGCAGTGCCCTCTTGAGTTAGAAGGCATTTCAAAACAAAGAAATACAAATGGAGTCCTTGCCCTCAGAGCCCTCGGCGAGAGCACAAAGGGCTGTGATTGCAATTGAAGCGAGGGAGGCAGGGTGGGCAGGGGAGGGGAGGTGAACGACCTCCGGCCGGGGTGGCCGCCCCCTGCGTATGCGCACGCTTGGGCGACGCTCTGCAACGCAAAGACGTGTACGTATTTATAAAACTTCTTATACCTCGAATTTGTATTTGGTCACTGAAAAATAAAATACGGGTTTGGACATGTATTTTAAGATTTAATATACTAAAAACTCTGAAACTTAGTATACAACATTTAAGACGTAACAAACTCTAAAACTAACTTATACCTATATCTTGCTCATAAGCAGTCAAAAAGTAAGTGACAAAATGGAAAGTGAAAAGAAATTATATTGAAATTATAATCATAATTTTATTATAATTATTTTGATTATGATTAATATTTTTGAGGTTATATAACAAGTTTTAACCTGTTTTATACGTAATCTTTAGGGGACGCCTATATCCAGCAACATCCTACGGCTAAAATTATTATGATGATGATTAAGAAATATACATAAACTTTTATTGAAAAATATTACTTAATATATTTTTCAATAAAAGTTTATGTATATTGTGATATTTTATATAAAAAAAAAATATTTTAATTAAAAAGCAGCCCAAATGATTCCCTTGGTGAATGTAGTGTTACAGAAAACATCGTGAAACCAATGTTCTGTCTCATTATTACACGTTTTTATAATTTATATTATTGTATTATATTATAATGTCAATCATAAAGAGGCAGTTTTAAATATTTAATTATTTTAAATATTTATTACTTCAAATATTATATCGAGTGTATGGAATGCAATAAAATATGATTTATCATTCAAAGGTTTTTTCTAATAAATGATAATTTTAAGCATAAGGGCAACATCACTCACGCTAAGTTAGCTTAACATTGCATGATTCATGAAAAAATTATCGGTAGACGGTTTTTTTTTTATAAATGCCAACGCTATCAACCATTAGAGTGTTGGCATTTACATGAAATATTCATTGGGAGGAAATGAAAATAAATATCAGAATCATTTTTCTTACAACATCGCTTGCAACGTTTTTGAAAATATTACATACTTTACGTACACGTTACCTTCTAAGATTTTATGCCAAGAATTATACGTTCGTATAGAAGTAAGGGCTTTTAGAAAATGTATTGTAATTTAAGAAAAATTTCTTGTTTAGACATGATTAAACGAAAATAAATATCTATGTAAAAGAAATTATAAATCAATTAAAATTTTGCCTCAATTTAAATTGTACTGAAATGCATAAAAATGTAAGTTTAATTCAATCAATTCCATAGGTTTATTGATGTAACAAATTGTGACAAATTTTTTTAACTTAAACCCGAAAAAATGTTCTTCGCCTTTAAAGTTAGTTAATCATCATATTTATTAAAATTTCAGCCGTAAGACGTCTATCACTGGACATAGGCCTCCCTCAGAGACGTCCAATAAGTTAAAGTTTCATGCAAGTTAAATCATATGTAAATATTGTTCGATTATTAATATATGATAATCTGACGATATTTCAAAAGCATAAACAAAACTTAACCACTTAAACGCTTTTATTACTAATGTAGCTATACATATGATTAAATAAACTTTCATAAATTATTAAACGTTATTTTTTAACAAAATGTTATTGACGAGCAGACATTTTTCGAAAAAAAATTGTAGTTGAAAAAAAAGGTTTTTTGTTGATCGTTTCATGTCAGATATTTTCCAGTAATTATTAATGCTTTTAATTATTAGATAATGTTTATAATCTGTATAGATTGTAATTATTTATTAGTATCGATTTGTATAAATGAACGTGAAATAGACGTGAAACAGGAGCGTAAACTAAAGCTTGTTTAGTTTTTTTACTGAAGCTTTCGGCTTATAACAAAAAAATTTGGTATTATTTATATGTGTATATATATATATACATACATATATATATATATGTATATATATATATGTGTGTGTGTGTATATGTATGAATATTAATGTCTTTAACAGCAACAATCGGAATAAAACTAAAAATTTCCTATTGTTCCTGAATATCTAGACATTATATGTTGAAACAACTTGACAATTTACAGGTTATTTCACTAATGTATTTTTTTATTTCATAAGGAATACATAACACTTGATATATAACCAATGACACTTAACCGGTGCCCCATGGCGCAAAGGATAATGAACCACATAAATTAGAACTAAATACATAGTCTATCCTAATGCGAGTGCAGTCCTAATGCCGAATGACCTACTTCATTGCTGATGTGAGTGAATTAGTGTACATTGACATTACTTTATTTATATTATAGTTTCTATAGCAAATGCAAACACATTTCACTTTATGTTAATATACAGATATTAAATTAAAACTGTTATAACATAAAACATTTACATAAAGGCAATAATTTGAAATAAAAAATAATTTCGATCGAATCTTTGCGTTATAATTAAATTATAAAAACAAGTTTTTATTTACATATACGAGATGTCCTAAAAATAGTAGCATATAGTGAGATAACCTTAGAATATTAATTTAGAAATGTATTTGGCTCGTATTTTACAAAAATGTTTAAATTTTGAAGTATTAAAAATTTTGAGTTCATCGTATGATAAGAACTGTAATATTCTTTAAAAATCAGGTCAGGTGATGACTTTTTGAAACGAATATGAATTTTTGTCCCTCGCTTAAAAAATGACTACTCACGATAATGTGTAAATATAAAGTTTCGATTTGTAGTCATACTAATAGAAAGGACATCATGGATATATAAAGTTCATTTATTTTTTAATGGCTATAATTTTAAACATACATGAGATAGATTTTTAATTACTTATTTAGGGTTCGCCACCTTCTGTCCTATCACCAGATTTTGACTTGACGTCGATTTATGGGAAAACATGTATACGTATATGAACGTGATATAATTTGAAGCCTAATAGTGCATATTGTGAGGGTATGCACCAAGGTTATATCAGAGTGGCATCATAGCGGTGATTTTTTAGTTCGGTGGCGCGACCCCCACCTGTTGGTCGCCCCCTCCGGAAATGGGGAATTTGCATCACAATCAAATAGTACCCTCGCTAGCTCGCTTCCTGCCCCCTGTGCCCGCGCCCTCGATGCTCATCGCAGCGACCCCGATTGTGATCTACCAGATAAATGCCAGTATCCGCTCCATTTCCACGATAACGTGAAAGTCGGAATTTGAAAAAGTACGTAATAACATATACAGGGTTTTCCAACGAGGCACGGATTAACATGTAGTTCTAACAGGGTGCTACACTTCACAAAACCATATAGATACAATGAATTATTTAATAAACCAAATATTCGGTAATTTCATGAAATTCAGTTGTTAATTTGCCACCGCAATATGCCGTTAAAAAACATTTCATAATTGTTGTAATCTACACACAGCTAATCGATTGCAGCTTGAACACTTGAATACTTTGTAATTTTACTTAGATTTGAAAACCTAAATTACAAAACTTTGTTTTAAACTCTTTTATATTGCCACCCTATAACATTCATGATTCTACATACAATCATGACATTTTTTAGGGGTTTAGCAATTCGTGTGAGGATATGAAATAAAGAAGCCAACGTTGATTTTACATTTCAAAGAATATATCCCATGTCTCCTTTTCACAATCGCAGCTTTGTGTCTGATTACTTTTATTTAGATATGTAAATTGACTATCCATGGATTAGAATAATTGACAAATTTTCTTTATAAAATAATTTTGTTCATACTCATTTCTACAAAGATTTTGTGACATTCAAGTATAGCGTAAAGAGCAAACATCACTCATAAGTACAGGTACGCGGTAGCGACCTCGTTTTTCCTGTGTGATCAGTGTTCTAATGATGGATTCGTCTAGCGGTGGGTGTTATAGATGTCTCTATTTTTTTATCTCTATTACAAAATTCCGTAAATTTTGTACATTGCCATTTTCCCACTCCAACCACAGTCATTTGTAGTCAACTAAATTACAGATACTTAAATTAATAATATTTAATTTTTATTAATATGTATTATACATTATTGATTTTTGTTGCCGATACAGAACAAAACACTTATCCGCTGTCACAATTTATATTTTACGCGGTAAACCGGGTGTAATGTCAATTGTTATCAATATATTTTTATAAACATAAATATCACACCATACCACCTATTCATTGTCTTATCACGATATCCTTGGAACCATAAGGCTTAGAGACGTGAGATTTGGCAGGAATATTCCTTTCGCCAAGTAGAGATTATCCAAAAACTGATTTTATAAAATTACACAAGCAAGGGGAGTTGAGGTAGCGTTCATAAAACTACTATACTACTATAGCTCTTATAGGCATAAAAGTTGCCCAGAATATTTTTTTGGAATACTAAACATTACCAAGATAGGATTTTATGAAATTACACCCACAAACAGCAAAGCGGGTCGCCTAAAGCAGACGGGGGACAACTAGTCTATTATAAATCGAGATATGCAAATTAGTTAGTTTTATTTTGTATAAATTCTTATTAAGACTTAAAGCATTTACAATTTTTTAATAATATGCGTTGATAAGCTTTTGTCGGCTAGTAATTATTCGGCCCAGTATCCTTAGTACATCCTCTTTAAACTATTACGCAAAATATACAGAGCGAAGTCTATATTTTCAATGGATAAATATGCATAATAATCCTTTGTTTCAGAAAAACATTCTGATTGTGTATTATCTCTAGTGATGTATTATATTTATATATATATAATATTGCAGATAAAGACGTGCTATACTTGCTACGATTTAACAAACAGCAGACGGATCTCTACAATCGTTCGGTGTTTAGCGCACGGCTTAGTGGAGTGGAGAGGGCTTATCGTGTCGAGCAACGGAGACCCTGCCGTGACCTTCCGATTATAGTAGGACACAAACGCCCCTCTAGTCCTGTGCGACCGACGACTCACTTCGATGTAGGTTGGTTATTTTAAGATGTGTCGGGCTAAAGTTATCGGCTAATTATGCGATTATTATTGTACATTTTAATTTCAAATATTATTATATTTCTGTTATACGTTATTTGTTTAGAACTTTTAGTGCCATTTTGTTTGTTATTTTATATTAATTTTTAATCTATTTAATGTACTATTTATTCATAAATATTTCTCATACTTTCTTGTACATAATAATTTTTTTTAATAATAAAAATGATTTATAAAACATAGTACACATTCTATCGTATCATTGCTGGAAAAAGTTAAGCTTAGGTTATGTAATGTAAATTAGTTTTGGTTAAATTTTAACATGATATCTAGAAATATTGGAAAGTGATAAAATTATTGTTATTTACTAATAAATAAGGGTATAATACTTACATCTATTGTTATATAAAAAACTTCAGTGTTTGAATCATTTTCAGCTGGTTTACAATAATTACGTGTAACGTCTGGTGTCAAGGCAAGCGTGATTTTTTATAGATACACCGTCGTGTATGTTTTTTCCTTATTATTAAAGACTTAGTGACATATAGTTTACTAGTACTACATAGCAGAGGTATTTGCGTTATTTTTGTATTAAAATATACTTGTATAACATTCTTTTAAATGCATTCTGTACAATACAGATTGTACTTAAGAAAATGTTACCAGATTCCACTCATATAAGAAGGGTTACGGCTGATATTATTTTAAAAAGTAACTTACAGATAAAATGTGAATAGCACTACTATCATTGACACACCCTACTGGTGGCTTTTTATCTCAAGTCATCGTGCGACAGTGCGCAAAATTACAATGTTCCATTTTCACCGAAGCCTTAGCAACTAGGACAACAATACGTGCCGTTTCATTCTCAAGGTTATTTAATCTATGTGTACGATTTATTATCTCTACTCTTGGGAAATATCACTTTGTTTTATTGGGTTTAGGACAAAATGTACGATCAGATCATCTTGTCGTTTTTTTTACTACCTGAAGCAACGGGACTACCTGATGATCTGTAAAACACTGCAATGATACTAAAACTTCTTGGTATAGTTTTAACATAGATTTCAGTTGAAAGATGTTATTATAGGAAAGCTCAATTCGATCCTAGTTTCTATTGAATTAAGCTCCACTGAGATTCTTCTTATGACATAAACAAGTGATTACTGGAAATGATGCATTGAAATCATTAAATCAGTAACGTACATTTTAATAAAGAGTCTTATTTATTATTGAATAAAAAATCTTATTCAACAAATGAATTAAATTTTACTTGATTTTATTAAATGTTTAACAATTGCAGTGTAAAAAACGTCGACTCAGAATTGTAAAAAAAATGATTAGGTTTTTAAAATATTCTTTCGGTCATCAATTTATAATTCATATTGCAACAAGCCCGCGATAAGATTATTATTAAGTGGACCAAAACAATTTTGACATAATGTTTATTTATACGAAGTTTTTTTTTTGAATTAATAGTATTATAAAACGAATAACGCGATGTAATTTTTAGAAATCTTTTAGTTTGGATTATTTTCTTGTCCTGTTGCGTTTGTACATAAATGACAACAACGCAACAATCATTCGCATACATGTATTGAGATTTCCCTGAGAATCGCGCAGAGCACATGCGGGGAGGAAGAGAGGGTAGGGAGGAGTACGGAGAGCGCAGCTCAAGGCGTAGAGGGCGCGGCGGGCAGCTTGCGCTGGCTCACTAATCACCCGTTGGGGCCTCTCGATCTACGCCCGCGCAAACGCCACTGCCCGTAATAATGACTCGAATCTACAGGGCTGCTCTCATAGAGGGGATCTCATCTACGGCCATATCGAAATCATTAAAAATTGCATGCACCATCTCCGATCGACGCGGCGGTCTCTCGAGCAAAACAGAGCCCTTTCTCTAATTAAACATTCCTACTTAAAGTATATGAATGACGCTATAATACTCGTGAAGTAGGAAAGATAACGGTGCTGAGAATGATGAGTGCGCCTTTCCGATGCACACGTGTGGGAAGCGTTTGCGCAAGGCTACTTCCAAGCCGTGGACACGTTGGGCCTCCAAGTACCGTGGAGAAGAGAAAGGCAAAATATAAGCAAGTCATGCGACGGAGACGAATATTTCGACTATTTCCGCTTTACGTCGAATCTTGTTCACATAAAAAATGCATCGACTACAGAAAATTCGTGCAACCATAGATTTTCTTACCCGTTGAGCAATATTTTATCGTTTGCCTTGACAAAAATTCGGTACACGTCAATTTGTTATGTACTTTTGTAAATTTTTAATACGAGCAGGCAAAAAAAAATTAATTCATTCTTATGATGCTAATATTTTAAAGTATCAATTAGTAATATAGATTCCGTTTAAAAAACCAAGGTGATCTATAAAAATGGACTAAAATTGTATTTTTGTAATAGGTACACATGTAGAGTTTTGAACAGGTCTCGTGCAAAAATATTAGGGTTGATAAAAGTATATTTAAAGTGAAGGTCATGATTATCATACAATGGCTGTAGCACCGCAGCGAGACGACATCGTTGACAAAATTGTTATGTAACAATATTGTTCAATGCCTTATCAGTTTTATTTGCTATTAAATTATATTAACATATTCGTTAATAAAATTTACATCTTGATACCTACTTATCAAATGCAATATTTCGCGAATATGTGTATATTGATTTATACAATAATTTAATTTACAATTTTTATTTATGACGTTAGACCCACTCTACCCTACGCTATAAGGATATTTTATCATGTTTAATTTTATTTACGTATGTATTATATATTTGACAAATGTTGCATATTCACGGACATGGATTAAACAAAATATATTAAGTGAAACAAAATGCAAACATGTTAATAATCATTGCAATTATCTCCCTTCCGCTTTACATGGACATTTTATCCTAAAATCTAAATTATAAAAATCACTGACACGTGTGTCGCAGCGAGTCGTTGACCTCACGTGGAACCACCCTAATTTCATATACGTCGTCTCTGTCTAGCTTTGCAGCGGCCGGTATAACCGCGCCGTTCGCGCCGTCCATTCTCACGTGCGCGTGCGCCGTACAACGCCGCGCGCCACCTATCCAAAATCTTTAATCCTTTTCTAAATCTCTTCATAAATCTATTCATTTTAAAAAATAATTACAGCATAGTCTACGAATAATACCTAATATACCCGTTTATAAACTTGTATTTGTTTCATATTACGAAATTAAAAGGAAGCCATAATTAATTTTTTTTATTGTTTTAGATTATTTTTTTAAATATAATATTTATTAAACTATAACAACTAATACAACTATAACAGTTTATAGATATTATATTTTGCTAAAAAGATTCATTAGAAATCGAAACGTTTGTGATTTCAAATATGACTAGATTTATTTCTATGTGCATTGATTTTTTTACCGAAGTTTTCCTTATTACCTTCTCTTCGTCTACTGTGCCATTTACAAACATAAGAGTGGGCAATCAACTAACATAGTTTACGTTTCTTATCTATCGCGAAACTATTAAATTAGGAGTAGCATTCATCACAGTGTAGCAATAAAAGAAACGGGAGTAGGGAGTTTTTCGTCTGCAATGTATTTTAAGTGTGAGACCCGAATTCGGGCTCTAGTAATTCACTTGATACCGCTACTTTGAGATAAAATTTACTCTTTTAATTTCCTGTTTACTGTAGCGCTCAAACGATAAAGAACTTTAATTCTTACTAATACATTGAGAGCATTTGTTTTGTTTTGAATAGAAAACGGGTATTTTTGAAAATGTCTGCGTGGATAGTGACATTTTAATGGAAAAAATAGGTAATATAGTTATACATTCTAAACTTTTTAGGCGCTATATAAAATATAGGATAGAAACTCTGGTTTCAATGTATTATCAGTTTCCTTTTATGAAACACTTACAAATATTGTAATTTATAACCGGAAAACAAATTGTTGGAGACAAAGAATAGTTCCTGGAGACGTATTGTTGTTTAGTTAAATTATCAAGGATGCTTATGAAATGTGATCAAATACCTTAGCGAATTACAGATCTCTTTAGAACAGCATTAAGAGACACTTTTATAACTATTATATCATAGCTTAATATTATTAAAAGTTTATAAGAACTCATATTTTCAACAACAAAATGTACGCATAGTTTTGCGATTTTATATATTTTTTGTTAAATATATATGTTTGAATAGTACGATAAAAAATCCCTGTTTTAATGCAAATTATGTTGATTTCTCACCGTTTATCTGTATACTAAGATGTAATACCACGGTGTAATAGAAACTACAAATGCTTGAATTCTTGTATTTTACTTTTAGGAAACTATAACAAGTTTAAATAAAATTTGTATAATTAAACAGGGGTATAAATAGAAAAAAAATTAGTGTAATTTGTTTTAATGTTACCACCACTACATTTTAATTTAAAACTAACAACATACGGATGAATCACAAATAAACGTGATTGTTACTATTTGCATCTTCCGTCTCGTTCAAATAAAGTACCAATTTGCTATGTACAAAGGTAGTTAGTTTATCGCTATATAGGTAGGCGTCGCCGCTCAAGGTCTCAATGCGATGGTGGTGGTGTTGAATACGTATAGCTATGCATTAGTTATTAACTACATAACCTACAGTCTGTGCATCTCGACGCGTCGCTTATGATTTATCCCTTTGATGAACTCGCCGAGTCGTAAAACACAACGATAAAATGATACTAAATGCATATTGAAATCGCTATCTACTCGCATCTCCTCGTAGATATAAAATTGTTAAACGAATGTAGCGTTGCTGCAACTTCGAATGTAACTCGTGTGAAAGTAATTTAAGATTCAGATGAAGATGACGTTCAGAAAACGCAAAAAAAAGCTTATGTGCGAAGTAATTAACGCGTGTTTTTTTAATGTAATATGTTTAGCGTATCAGCTGTTGTCTTGTCACAGTGGTAAATATTTCAAATGGGCGTAGAGTCAATGTTTCCTTAGAATTGTGTATTTTATAGACGGTAAGTGGCGGGCGTCCGCAGCTAGCGTCGTTCTGAAGCGTTGGCCTTGTCGCGTGGGAGCCGCGCTAGAAATCGGCCCTGCACTTACGCAATCCCAACCACTCGAGCACGGTCTACGAGTCTAAGATATTTAATTCACAAACAATCTGAAGATATCCTTCGTCATAAATATGAACCTGTCATTCTGTTGTCTTTCATTCCCTTTGACGTATAGTTGTTAATGTTTGTTTTTTATAACATTTTTATTAATCTTACATTATTTTCACATTTACAGCTTCTCGTTGCTTAACGTGCCAGTTACAAACATAGTTATTCTAATGTTTCTCATTCCCTTTAATTATAATAATATGTGAAGATTTCAATATTATGTAAAAGTATGCTAATCCTACGTAACATATATCGTAAAAAAATATAACTTAGGAGAATTTAAATTTAAATAATGATATTTTATGCAAAGTGATTAATATCAATACTCGTAAGTTTAGCACTATATCGATTCAAATTTAAAATATCCTTATTCAAGTAGGCATCTACACGCACTTTTAAATCGTCAGTTATTTTGACATTACAAGAAATATGCAGTTTGTTATTGTACAATAATATTATTTATAAACCAGATTTTTTTAAACAAACATAAGAAATTATAAATAATGTATATATACACCGCGTTACTTTTGTTAACAATTTACGTGAAAATGGCTGCCCGTAACAGGTTACGGGTGGAGCTTCCGTAAGATGCTAATTAAGATAGACATTGTAGAGCACTGGGAGGCTCGGGTCAAATTACGTTAATGATAACACTTAAAAATCCCGTGGCTATGAATTTCGTGCAACCATGTGAATTATTTTTAAAACGAATAATAATTGAAAAACTATTTTTGAGCAAACGACAGATGACTTATTTACCTTTTCAACTAGTTTGAGTGGGTACTTCGAAAACAAAAGACATACCTAACAAATGAACTGTAAATCACTTGAAAAGCTAGCAACCTAAAAATACGATCAACCGCTGTGTTCCATAAAAATTGGTTTATATTTCGGAAAAGTAAACCATTATTATATAGGCATGTAAACCCTTATAACAATAATATTAATACACATCGGGATAAAGCTTTTCAGATTATGAATCACTCCATGAAAATGGAGTTTAAACTTAAGATAATCCTATTTTTATATTAAACAAACATTTTTGTTTTCTAAATAAAATTAAAGGAAACCATGAATAATATCGGCAATGACGATAACGACAAAGTTAGTGATATATATAAATACAACAATTTAATGAGAAAATTAAGATAAATTTAGTAGTAATTAATAACTCATATATATTATTTTTTATTCCGTCTGGTCTATTTTAGATAGTAAAAATTCAGGCGGCATCCAGCGGGTAATGTTTGAACGTAATTGATTTGCGGCCGAGCGTAGTTTTCGTGAGATAGAATTTGTTATGAGTCGGGCTGTAACGGGACGGAACGCATCTCGCTAACGGATGCTTTGCTTGGCCTCCGCCGTTCGCAATGACAGGTGTCTATGGTTGCGATTACTATCTGATAGACTTCAATACATGACATATCACACGTTCGACGAAAAACATGATATTCTTTAAGTGATAATAGCGCTTGGGAATAAATTGCTTTAACTACTATTAAAAATATAAAAGTTACCACTAAAAAACCTCTTTGATTTCTATATAAGGTGTTCGCAGATCAAGGCGCGTTTGAAGTTTTCGTTGCTTTAATAGCCTAGAGTTTCAATTTTGATACGAATCTTTTAAACCGAATGTTCATATTACTATTATTTTTTTAAAGGTTGGCTGTGCGAATTTTACTGTTGTATAATATTCTTTCCAACGAAATTAAAAAAAAATCTATTTTTCCCTTCATCTAGACCCTCAAGCAAACACAGTAAAATTAAAAAAAATCACTTTCGTAAATCAGGCTATTATTATTAAGGGTTAAGTTGAAGGATGTCTTAATCTAAGTTCCAACCAATTGTATTTTTTATCAAATTGGGCTCTTATGACATTCTTTTGATGACGTACGTTTAACTTTAATTGATGGTGTATTTTTGATGTGGTATTTTTATTAATTACATTGTGTAATAAATTCCTCGCAATTTAAAAAGTAATTTTGGTAAAATTTTTATGCTATAGTCGTTATTTAACTGCGACATAACAATTAATCTGCCATTATAACGTCGCAGTTAAATAATGATTTGTGCTAATGCATACATAGAATTATTTAACATTGTTTTATCAAACTAGATATCATCAGTAAAGTAATGAATTCCGACGACTATAACAATAATAAAAATGCATTGTCATCAGGTCATTTCTTGATATTCTCGCCCTTCCTAGAATCGAGAGTTAGTCGTAATAGGAAGTTTTACACCCTATTAACCGCTGGCTGGCCTTACGAGTACCAATCGTCTAGTATATCCTACTTGTAATATAATTAACGACGTATTTTAATATTAATTCATTTTTATTTATTTACTCTTTGTTTATTTATTTATTATAACTCAAAATAAAATATAAAAATTAATGAGATGAAATAGGAAAAGAGAAAAGGCGATTTCTTCTGGGCAAGTCCTTCAATACAAGACTTTTACATCGATACTATGTATACCGGTACTATTTTACCATAATAAGTGTATGTTCTATTCTGATATTTATTTTTCGCCATCGCCAGAAGTTCCGTTGACAAAATTACGTAATTAACGAAAACTCAATTTTATAAACAAAATCCAGGTTTTATCAATTATTACTTAAAAACTATTTTTGCTTAATATAAAAAGTTTATGCAATATTAATGTTTACTATGTAGCCTGAAAATAAAAATACATTTTATTATAATTTTTATTTGCAGGCTACTAGTTAATCAACGCTAAATTTCAGAAATAGCACTGTATTCGTAGCGACTTAAAACTGTTTTAATAAACGTGTTAGTAATTGAAATGTTATTCTACTGGTGCGGACTCGTTTAATAATCAAGGAGTCAGAATGCAAAAACTATAAATCATGAACACGTTAGAAAGGAGAGGCGTTTTAAAGAAAGAAGGACGTGCTACCGCGCTTCCACGACATAGCCTCGGGACACATTTCTCTCATTATTGCGGAGACTGCTGTTGCTTGGTACAAGATATCTAACAGTACACGGCGAAAATTGAGCGTCCGAATCGAGTCAATGAACCGAAAACCGACCGTTAGTCGCACCGAATCGAATCTAGCAGGACGGGCCCTTCCACCTCCTCCCACTATTATTGCACCCAACATTTTTTCGTCGTCGAATGTGTGTTGCAGCATCACGGAAAGTAGGCGAGTCCGCCATTAGGCGGCATCTATTGCAAACCTTGCTTTATCAACACAAACGTAGAGCTTATTTCAATAAACGTCTATTGAATTACAATTAACTCGAAGCTTTTATTAAATGTAAATTAACGTTGCTTTATTGTTTCAGATTTCGTTATAACTGTAAATGTTATTGCTGCAATTGTAAAATAAAAGGAAATATTTCTTAATGGAAAATATCTAGAGAGAATGCAATAGACAGCTATCTTTAGTGCAAAGAAAATAATAATCAACGAGTGACGTTTCTCCCATCCCATCTTCATTGAGAACGTAGACGATTTATACACACGTGTGTGTTAGAAAGCTGAAGGATTTCTTTTTGTTCGCAGCTTTTACCACTTGCGTAGTTTTAACAGTTACCGGCAACTGTTAGTTGGAGCCGTTACTATGAGTCTGCTTATTCATTGGTCTTTAAAGTTACTTAAATAATGTCTTCGGTATCACGATGGTATAGTAAGCAAAGATAATAATTAAAAAGAATATAAAATCTGAATAATTATTGTATATGTATGATGGTTATGTTTTATATGATATAATAAACACGTATTCAAAACAAAGATTTTTTTTAATTTAAAACATCAAACCTGTGATTTTTAGGCCACGTTTGTTATTAAGGGAAAAGTATGTTGGCAAGCTTTTATGTGCCAACAGCGTCGCCTCAAAACTGGGTCAGCTCACTGTAAGGACTTCAGCTAACACTGGCACGATGACCTAGGTCAGGTCACTGCTGAATTATACCCTAGCTGCCGACAAATCGATACCGACACGTTTATTTACATCGCCTTACATGTATTTATATTCAGCTCCATTACGACACATCTGCATTTCTATTTAAATAAATATATAAAAGTATAAGCACTTTTAAAGTTGTTAATTGTTTATTGTTCTTATTAAGACAATAGTTTTTTTTTCCAAAAAGGGATAATCTAAAGTAAATTATATGTAAAGCGTATTTATAAATAATTTTACTTTTAGGATGTAATATTCTAAAAGTTCTTTTTATATATGCATCGATGTAGAAAATTTCTATGTTTACACGATTTATGGATAAAGGTTTTGATGGCTTTTTCTAATAAAGGAGTATTATTTTTTATAAATATATATAACCATTAAACTACATAATGTAACGGGTATTTATACATAGTAATTATTAAAACGAGAGAACGAGAGTTCTATCCGATTAAGTGTTTGTTGTGGTTTTTAGATGTAGTAATAAATCAGTATCACATACTAGTAATGTAATTCATCGTCGTTTTTAAACTGTTATACAGGGTGTTTGGTTATAAAACATTTAAACGGGTAAATGTATTGCTCATTTGTCAGCAAAAAGCTAGTTTTTACACCTATTTCCAATCACTCTGTATACAAAAGATACGAGGTTTTCTTGAAAATCAAAATTATTTAAATCAAAAATACTATAGCAAAGTGAATTTTGGCAGTAGATCACCTTTTCAATGATGCATCGATTTTTTGTTCCCACATATAACTACCATTCGTTACCTTTACTATATTATTCAGAAAAGCCAGCGCGGTTCCGCGCTCTCCTCATTACCAACAATAAATGCATTCAAAATATTGAATAATATAAATGATTTAGGATTATTTTGGAACCTGGTGCAATGTAGGGTACTTCCTCTGTCTTAATGTTTGCGAAGAAATACGCTACACGAAATATTAATTGTTCTCACCAAATATATATAAACGTAATAAATATATATTGTGGATATGAATAATATGTAATAGAATAATATGTATAGAATGCTAACTTTTCTACATATGAGTATATTTAAAAATTACTGCACCCTAGCTTACCTGTTTATTTGTCGCCATTCATTAATATTGCCTAATATTTTTCTAATATCATTAGTAGTAGGTTTAATCAGCTACTTAACCTTTTCAAAAAGAGTGTAATTTTCAAAACATGTTCCGCATGTTACAAATTATCGGAACAATGAATATTTGTGTCTAAGTGTTAAGAATTTACCTCACCTGAAGAAATATTTGTGTGTTTATATTGAACCCATATTTGCTTCAAATTAACAAAAGAAAATAATTATATTTTACTAATAGTTGGTTGTTTTGATAACATGTTAATTATTATTCTCTTTAATTAGCTCTTCCATACTAAAGTTTTGTGGCATGTGTTACTCTTTATTTTCATTTAAGCTTCCATCAACGCATTTTCAAAATTTTCTTTAAAAAATGTGCTATCCTAATTTTAGTATCTTTTAGTATGCTGATAGACGTAAGATAAAATTTGTAAATGATAACGTAAGATAAGCGCCAGATGACGAATCATCACCGCTGGTAATTTAACATCGCGTTTGACAGGGATTGCTATATATAGAGTGTCTATACTCCTTTAAAACGTTATACCTATTTACAGGATGATTGGTTATATGTGTAAAAGCTTTTAAAGGATTAATGTATAGCTCATTTGCTGCAAGTGAATGTATGATATACACTTACGAAATCTTAATGGTTTCAGAAATAATAAATGATATAATGATAATATAGTAAGAAAAGGCGTTTTCAAAATTCGGAGGTAGCAAATATTAAAATTAATTATTATTTGCACTACCAGAAGTTATTATCCACGTCGTATTCCAATAGAAAAAATAAATTCATGTAACATATTTATGAGTGACCACTTCATACAGCGTTATTGGAAATAAGTGTAAAGCATTTTGCTGACAATTCTTTGTGTTCCTGTATATTGTTTCTTTTATTACCTACACGTTAAAAACTGTTATATATACTGGAAGAAATGGGTAGTTCCAAAAATTGATATTGGTACATAACTACAGTTTTGGAGTTATAAAATTCATTTAGTGTCACGTAAGTAATAAGCATTACATTAATACTAACTAACGCATCGAGTGACGTCTACGCATAGAAAGAGCCTGTATTAGTGTTAATAATGCACTTGATACCGTAGTTTTGAATGGTTAATTTGGGGCTTAAACACTACAAAGGTTCGACCTTAATACGACCGTTAACTGTTTTTAATTAATGACAAATTTTACTTAATATAAAGAATTCGTTTCAAGACTTCAATGTTTTATGTTGCAAAATAGAAACAAAGAGGTTTATGGAAAATAATTTAGTACCCGTAGTTTACAAGATTTTATTTTTTGAAAAATTATGTGTAAAGTGATATACCGTGCTTCTCAAAAATAAGTTATTTATGAATATTAACTATTAGTTATTGGAATTTACGAAAAAATACGTTGTTATAATGTTAGGAAATAGAGATAGCAATTGCACAAATTGATGTATAATATCTAAACTTACGATTTAGAACTATTGCATTATTCATTTTAAAGTCGGACATACGTACGTAGTCTAGATAGAGAATATTAAAATTTTATTGCTACAAATATAATTTTAAATTGATTCAACCGTTTATTTATTTATATAAAATTAATTAAGTATGCCGTAAACAGCTATACTAGTTATTGTGCTATCCCATCCCCTATAGTCCTTCTCCCTTCTAGTCCCTTCTATTGAAATATACTTAAACAACAAAAAATTTAAACTAAAGTTAAAAATGTTAGGTTCATGGATGTAGTCAGGATAGATTATCAAGGAAATTTGGGAATATTTTCACCCTAAGAATAAAGCATCTCAGCACCCAGGCTAATGCAGCGCGACGCGTTTTCCATGATTCACTTTTGAAACTTTCTAACCCTGTGCCGGAGTGAAGCGGCAGGGAGGGGCGTACGCGGGTGCCAGAGTGAGGGTACCGACCTCATTGCCCATTGCCACTCCTCCCGTCGAGGCGGCAGGCCATTTTTATTAAAAATACTTCCGTGTAACATATCGCGCGCGGATTTTTTTTTCATTGTCCTTCAATCCTAAAAACTTTTGAACTTTTTTTAAATATCATCCTTTTTCTATACTTTGGTGCGAAAAATTTATTACTTTAGTTTAAGACTATTTTTTGTGTTAAAAGTGAATAATTTAAATAAAAAATAAATAAAGATATCAGTGCGACTCGCGGACTATTTTCCGTGTGGACTCGGGTGCATTCGGTTGCGAAAAGTGGCGAAGATCGGGTATCTCCGGCGGCGGCTGGCGCGACGAGGGCGTCCATGCCACCCCGCCCGTGAGGAACAGAGACGGAGCATGTGCTGACATGGCGACAACACAAATGGATTAATGTTTTTCACGTGGAAAAATCATCCCTTGTACAATCCTTCGAAAAGTAGGTTGTATTAAACGATAATACAATATTTTATCATATGTTCATACTTATGTAGTTACCTAAGATATCTTCTTCGAGAAATCGAAAAAGGACACCTAGAGATGAGATATAGATGGAAAAGCCTTACAATGTAACGGTGTGTTTTAAGTTTATGGTATTCTCTAATTATGTTTCTTGAAAACTAGATTTATCTAAATTAAAACTGTCCTAAGTAGTCTCCTAACATAATTCTGAAATAAACGAGGGATAGTCGCATTGGAAAATTCTTTTAGTCCATTAAAATACGTTTAATACATTGTCCACGACATGTAATGAAAACATATGATATAGTGAGTCATAGTCGTAAAGCATAACCTTTACATGGGAGCTGGTTAAGTTAGACGAATTGTAATCAATACATTTCAATAAATCAATATTTTACCGTGCACCCTGCGCTGAATATATCCGCTGCCGCCATTTCGATGATGACGGCGTATTTTTTGTGAGAGATATTCGAGTCGCGGAGCGAGGCGGTGTACGCCGCGCGGGGTTGCGGCCGCGAGCCCGTCAGTCGTCGGGTGAGCGGGGTGCGACGTAAACGCGGACTCGGACTATGGCGGAAGGGCTGTTCCTCACTCCCATAAAAGGGTCGAGTTGATTGTTGTGCAGTACGTGTGGTACGTTATTACGTTAGTGCAGTGATATAATTATTCTCTAACTGTCGTTATCACGGCGCATCAACCGAATTAATGCGGATAACGTAGGTAATAATGCCATTGTGATGACGTAATGTAACGCGCTCGACTGGGTGCGTAGTAATAATTCGAGCGCCCGTTTATGCCGCGATAACGTTAGTGGTCAGCACCTGTGGATGTGACGCGAAATCTTAATGTTTTCAGTTTCATTTAATATTTTATTCTCATTGGAATCTTATAGGATTTATGTAAGAGTTGTAATGTATTTTTTTACCATTGCTGAAAATTGTTTAAATGTTAAATTGTATCCGGTGCAAAAGTGTGACCACGATGTTCTCGCGGGGATGCATGTCGTATACATACTTGAGTTTACACGTAGAACGTTTTCCTACTGCAGTGCGCTCTTCGATGCACAGACTCGCCACCCGCCGCTAGAGGCGCCCTCGATTTTTTTAACCTTGATTGAATCTACTAGTATCTACGTATCGGATCATTCATAACAAACCAGTTAAAGGCATAATAAAGTTTTTTGAAGAGTTTAAGTTATTGTTTACCGATAATTATGTTTTAAATATTTTAAAATTAGGAACGAATTGTAACGTTTATAGGCCAAAGAACAAAATGGACAATTTGGGTTGAACTTTTTAAAATTTAAATTTTGTGCTCATGTTAAACCTAGTTTTTATAATTATATTTTGTTGTAAAAACTGATAGCCCTTGGAAAAAACAATTAATAATTGTTAATACTAAATAGATTAACACACACACACATATATATATATGTATATACATGATGATAATGATGATTGATGTTGTTTCTATTCATATTAATTTGTATTTTTTCCTATTACAGGTCCCCCTGCGCCCGTCACACAAAATGCGCTAGCACTACGAAACAAGCAATTTAAAAATGGCTTCTAAGTAAACATTATCCATTGTTAAACTTTTGTTATATTGTTCATGGAACACGAGAGAATACTTATGTATACATCATTGATATTGTTAATACATTAGACTTTAAGCCTGAAGGTGGAATTTAAATCTTCCGACGAATAATAAAAAGCAAAGATGGCTACGCAAAGATTTTGTTTGCGATGGAACAACCATCAGTCTAACATGCTGTCAGTATTTGACCAGCTATTGCACGCAGAGACGTTCACAGACGTTACTTTAGCAGTCGATGGCCAATTACTTAAAGCACATAAAATGGTTTTATCGGCTTGCAGTCCTTACTTTCAAGCCCTCTTTGTGAATCATCAAGAGAAACATCCTATAGTTATATTGAAGGATGTGCCCTACTCAGACATGAAGAGTTTATTGGATTTTATGTACAGAGGTGAAGTAAGTGTGGACCAGGAACGTTTGACGGCTTTCTTGAAAGTAGCCGAGAGTTTAAGGATAAAGGGTTTGACTGAAGTTAACGAGGAAAAGTGCGATATTCCGGCTCTGACGAACTCGCTTATTCAACAGCAACAGAGCGGCGGCAGCGCGCACACGCCACCGCCGCAGCTTCACAGAATACATCCGTACATGCATCAGAAACGGCCAGCTTCCGGAATGCCCAGCGGAGGCGCACCTCCCAACTTGTTAATGCCTTTACTGGGCAACGCATTAATGCAACCTAAAAGAAAACGGGGTCGGCCGAGAAAGCTCAGTGGAAGTTCTAGTGATGCGTTGAACACGGCAGCGAGCCCACCTGGCGAGTTCATTCCGGAGTCCGCGTCTCACGCCTCATCCAACAGGGCCGGCGACCAGTTGATCAGGGGCTCCCCAGAAATGCTCGAGGTGAAAATGTCCATGGATGCCTTCAGCACTGAGGACGGTGCGACGTCAGGAGGCGAAGAAGCAGGGGAAGCTCTCATGATAGATGAGGGCGACGATGCCCAGTCGAACGAAGCTCAAACTTGCGGCAAAGACTCCGAATCTGCAGGTATGTGTAGTGATAATGGATTTTCGTCGGTAGCAGAAATTCTTTTACCCTTGTAGTTGTATTTTTCTTATTAGAAGAAAAAATTACGAACCTAAATTATTCTTAGATTTCGTAATAAATTTGTAAAATAAACGGAAAAAAAATATGAAATTCGTGGATATTTTAATTTCGCTTATCTTTTGTAAATACATTATAATTTTCCTTTCCATTGACCTAACACCGATTTTGTTTTTTTTTTTAATGTACAAAGATATAAGAGAAAAGCTAATGGGATATAAGCTTTGATGATAGGAAATGAATTGAACAAGTGAAAAAGTGAAGTGTATTATGATTACCTATTTATTTATGATATTTAAAGTTTATTATGAATGGGGTAAGTGATAATCTATCAAATTATTATTGACGTATTCGTACTCGAAATGCTTATTTCTTCTACAAGTCATCAATTTAACTATTGCTTGCTTTTCTGCTTTCGGGGAGAGCTATTAGAGGAATGGCCAGGGGCAATTTCGGTGTGGTAATGGTTTGAATAACATAATTTCACTCTATTAACTTTTTAAACATATATATAATACACGAGAAAAGGGAAAACAAACAAGGCTTATTCCCAATAGCTTTCCTTCATTCAAAGCATAATTGGAAATATTCTAGTTCCTAGTATTTATTTAGTTATTTTTTGTTTGATCACGTTATTTCCTGACCTACTACAATATTTCCAATAGTCATTCAAATAAATTTATTTTATTAACCTTATAGTTAAAGAGATAAGAAGTTTGAAATTACAATCTTTCAGATGTTGACAAAACCACAAAAGAGGACCTACAATCTCATAATCCGACTAACGGACCAATCCTTAAAATTGAAAATGGGTCCATCAAACAAGAGCCGATCAACGAAGCGACTGACGAGTACAATGAACCAATCGAATACAAATTTAATCCGGAAAGAAGCCGCGAAAATTCCAATTCACAAGAAGGTCCTATAAAAGACGCAGAAGATAAAACAAGACAAGGTCGTAATTTAAAGCCAAAGAATAGTAAAAAACTGCTGCCCCAAATGTCTAAATTTAGAGCTCGAAACTTATTCAGTCAGCTCTCCGGTCTCTCTAACTTAAATCCAGCACTAAACAGCTTCGATAAATTCCCTCCCGAGACGGTGCTAATGCCCGCTCTGGCGACGCAGTTGTTCGCTGCTGAATTAGAGCAGAACAATCTCAACCTGCCCGCCAGCGAAATGTCCGATTTGTCCCAAACTAACTGGGAGCATCGCATATTCCCGTCTCCTATTAGGAAAAATAACTTGGGTAACGTTGGCAACTATCACGAAGAGACCAACGAGTCGGTGAGAGATTATTGTATTAAGGAAGGAGAAAACGTTTTTCGTTGCAAAATATGTGCGAGGGTTTACACGCATATCAGTAACTTCTGTCGGCACTATGTCACTTCCCACAAAAAAGATGTCAAGGTGTTTCCTTGCCCAATCTGCTTTAAAGAATTTACTAGAAAGGATAACATGATCGCTCACTTGAAAATAATACATAAAAATCAACCGAATGCCGGCGAGCAGATGGCGAAACAAGAGTCTTAAACTGTAGCAAAATAAATTTGTAAAGAGTTACTTAACTCGCTTTGAAAATTAACAGATCTGATTTAACAAGTAGGGATTCGTTTTTAAGTGATAGAATTTGTCTTAAAACATAGCAGCTATAGTAGATTTCAATTGAATAGAAGTTCGAGCTCTAAATTTCACGAATATATCAATAAGTTTGTTGATATTGAGCGACAATATGTCGTTTGTTGTTATATTTATGTAATTATTTATGTTGTTCCATTTGTTTCTTGGAGTGCTTCAACTCGAAGGAGTTTTGTGGTGAATTCTATAATTTACTTGTTATTTTGCACTCACTTGTTACTTAATTTTATTACTTACAAAAATTTCAGGGTACAAAGTAAACTTACTCATGGTAATTTTATCAAAAGTAGTGTATCGGAAAACATGCAATTCTCATTGAACTGAATTAGTTAGTATAGGATTAGGAATTACGTTCACGAGTATACCGATGGCGCGACCTTTTTGTGAAATAACGGTTAAGTGATGTAAGACGTACATTACAAAATCCTAATGAAGAGGCTAATTGACACAATTTACAAAAAGGTTCGATATCACTGCGCCATTAAGTAGCGGTGTGGAATGCATTTTCGTTTACTTGCCTTATTAGTGATCTTAGATGGTAATACAATAACTTCTCCGAAGTAAAACTCAACACGGGCTATGATAATTTCTAGGTTTTTGTTAAGATAATTTAAAATATTTTATCAATGTTAATATACTTGAACATAGATACTATGCAATACGATTATAATCCTTATATTGATGACAAATCTTTATATTTCAAAATCTCAGTAATATGAAAAGGTAGATTAGAGTCAGTTCCTCATTAAATATATAATGACAATTTTACAGCTCTGAATAAGCTAAATTTATTTACACTTATTTTGTTTACCCATCAGAGTGATGAATAAATGTTATATGTATTTAGTAAAACAAGAAGAATCTATTTATCAAATCTGAGTTTCTGTCAAAGACAATATAATAGACAAAATATATTAGAAAATATCAAATTATAGGGGCAAATAGATATCTGTAAACTAAAATACTATATTTAATTTAAAACTTTTGCAAAAAAACATATTTACCCGGGTTTAAATCTAAAAAAAGTTTTAACCAAATCTTAAAATTGTAAATATTCAAAATGGTACCACATTGTTGTCGTAAAGTGATGTAAGCACGGTGCTTCAAAATAAAATTGTAAAAATATCTAATTACGGAACCATGAGATGATTTGTAAACTCTATTTGATTAGAAATCAAAACGCCTTATTAGTAAGGAATCGTACTTATAAATAAACGTTTTAGTTAATTTAGAAGCAAAATGTAGTCTTCCAAGTTTAATACCGATAGTCACATTTTCATTTTGATTACGGGATAGATGTCGATTTAGGTACATGTCTTATTTATGCGTTTGCATAAATTTCTACTGTATTAGTATACAAGACAATTACGTTCTTAATCCAAAAAGTTTTAATGTTTCCAACATACTAGGTAGAGTCCAGGGAACGCTTGCCTATTAGTGTGCCTTTACTTGTAATAATAAGTTAAATTACTACGACTACTAGGTGACTAAGAAATTCAAAGAATATTATGTATAATTATTTATTTTCATTATTCAGATTTTACAAATCTACTTTAAGAAGCTTCCTTAGAAATATAGTAACCTTTAGGCCCAAGTAGTTAAATATAACGTTGATAGATGTATGTAAGAATATCATCTCATGTTTCCCATTTTCTTGGAAAATCGAAACGTAAATGAAATTAAAAAATTAAAAAAAAGATTTAAAGGCAGATTTGCCTTTATCAAAATGAAGACTGTAAAAATCTATTAAAAAAAAACGAATTTATTGTACCTACCTTTCATAAACTTTATACGAAATTTATCTCGGAAATTCGTTAGGTACTTAAAATGGAGGGAAATATGTGATTAGAGATGAGGCTATAAACGGAATCGTAAAAAAAACTTAATAATAATAGTCAATTTAGCCAGTGCCTAAAACCCTAACATATTAGGAAAATGAAGGTCTTTTAAATATTGTCTAATTCCAAGGCAAAAGTATCTTTTCGGTGTTCCTTTATAACTTTTACTTTGTAGATAACGGCTATAACAGTTTATTTATAATACAACAGAGTTATATAATAATTTTAATGACAATGAAGATTATTTAATGTTGTTAAAAGCTATATCATCGATTGGTGCTAAATTAAACTTAAGAAAATGTCACATGTGATGTGACATTAAATATATTGTCCCTATTATATGTATGTATATAAAATATGTATTATTTGTTGAATTGTTATTTAAATACATGTAAGTTTCCATTTCTTTAATTACAAACAAGGTTACGAAATGGAAATCTTTTGCAATTCACACTAACAAAGCTATAAAATTGGTATATTCATATGTAAATACAAAGTAAATATCATATTTTATTGCAGACTAATGAAATATGGCTACTTAATATTATTGGGTCTTTCACAGATGATATTTGTTTAACATAAGCTGTTCAACTAGTTTTCTTCACAATTTTCAGAGTGTTGCTATTACCAGAGTTTCATAACTATTAAATAATATTTATTAATAATTAATATATATTGCTTTTATTCGAAATAGTACATATATATCAGTATGAAAGCAATTTGTCTAGAGAAGTTTTTAATATTCATTTGAAAACCGTTGTTCGATTTCTCTACTTTATTAAAAAATATAGAAGATAGTGCAAAAAGTTAGAAAAGAGTCATAGACTTCAAAAATCATTAGACGATCTAAAATATAGTTACAATAGGAAAGTAATTTTTCTGAACAATGTTAATCAATTTGAGAACTAAATGGGGCCAATTTCGTGCCCGTGTTACTGACTTATATTGATTCCCAATAGCGATATATAAAATACTAATATATATTATATATTTATGTATAGCAGTTGCTTAAAAACGACTGCTTATTGCCTTATTCTGTCGTCAAATTACAATATTTAAAGGTTAGGGTTTATTAAAAACGCAGTCATTTTTAGGCAACTTATAAAATGATGGCAACGTGCAATCAATAGATATTAAAATATAATGATCAATGCATTAAAATTTTACCTCTCATAAGTAATTCAAAAAACGAATAGATCTATTTAAATTATTTTAATAATCATAAAATATGGACGATAACTTATTACAATAGTCTCTAGCCAAATGTTAAATCCATATCTTTTGTTACGCACTTAGACAATAGCAAATGCAAAGAGTAATTATATAGAGGAATGAACGTTAGGAAGGAAAGTTACACGACATACATAGAATATTTGTTAATAAAACAAATTCATCTGTATACAATAAGGTGTTAATTACTATTTTTAGAATCTTTAAAGAGAATAATAAAAGTTACAGCAAAATAATCCAATGTTTTGAATTCATGTTATGATTTTTGAATTTCAATTTTTATTTTTGTTTTAACCATTTTTTTGTTTTAACCCAACGTTCGCCGCGGGCGTGTTTCTTTGTGCATAAAGTGAAAACTTAAATACAAATGAATATGTCTTTAATACAATGCCTGTAATGGTTTTTATATATTTTCAATTTTATTTCGGTGATTATCGCGGCATTTTAATTTTTCTGACTGGTGAAATTAGACGTGTAGATACGTCAAAAAATACAGTTTCTATGGAAAATATCATATGTCAATTACAACAGAGAGGCATAACTCTATTATACTGTCACTGTTGCTATACTGGACGTATCTATACGTTTTACATCACCTAATAGGGTCATGACTCTGTCACTGGTGATATTAGCAACGACGACGCTATGGACTTAAATAACATTTAAATAAATTTTAATTGTAATTGTAGCAAAGTAACAACACGGGTTATTAGTAAAGATTAGTGTAAGTTATTTATAAATACTTAGATATATTACGAATTGTGTTGTTAACAATGGAGTGAATTTTCTAAAGTTTAGAAAATGAGTAGTCAGGAAGAGAGGACTGATCAGGTAGGTATGTAATCATATGATACTACCCTCGTTTCGTAGTTGGTGTGGTTAGAGGTAGATTATGTTTAACAATATGCTTTCTATGTTGCTCAAAATGGCGCTATGCGAGAACAAAGTATTTTTGGTTCAGTACAAATTATTGCTTTTGTGATTTTATTTTACTATTGAAGTTTTCCTTTGTTTTCTTTGTTACGAAATATAGATAAAGAGGCTTTTATATCTAAATTCTTGTTAATGTTTTGATTTCTGTTTTCTCCTATACTGTATATATATTTACGATAAAATTTTTTGTTATGTTTAACTTAGTTACTATGTTTCAATTTCAAAATGCAGCTAATAGCAGATATATTTCATTTTCAACTTAACAACCCACCTTTTGTGATCTTATGAGCTAGGTGTGCTGACGCGTTATTTTTTTAATTATTATGTACCTACTACCGAACTTGCCGAAATAGTTCCAAATGCAAATACTTGAGTCCTATTATAACATAGTTAGAAACTTCTTTTTTGTTACATTTTTATAATTTATTAATTAGCAATACGTTTATTTTTAAAATAATTTAGGATGTTTGACTTTGCTACAGTTTGGTCTATTCGATATACATACTTTTAAATTACACTGCCTAGTGTAGTAGATTGCACAAAAGTAATTTTATTTACACAATTTTGTAAGATTTCGATATTGTTTCGACTTATATAAATTTTTTTGTTCCTTAGTTTTATTTTAGAGTTCATTTTATGGATGAATTTGTTTCTCTAACGCGCAAATCCTTCTCAAAGCAAATGAACTTGGTGCTATTTGCCACATACCTTGCATTTGTGGAATAACGGTTGTCTTTGAACTTCTTGATCGCGATAGAATCCGAGCAGCACGTTCATCCATGAATTATAGATCCATCATTCATTGATTCCTTTTATTTTTTCACGATGTAATTAAATTCGTCATTCATTTTGAACAAATAAATATTATTATATTTTCTACTTTGTTTTTTTTTCACCTATTTCATTTTTTTAGTTACGTTTAGATTTTTAAGTAGATGCCAAAATGTACGTATTATACATTATAGCTAAAAGGCTATTATTTGTATGGTGTGAAGTAAAACACTAACAGTTTTGTAAAGCATTCCTTTACTGATTGCAGGACGCGGCACTCCCGAATTTGAAAATAAAGATTTAAAGTTCGCACAGTCCCCTTCGAGCGACGGACATGGAAAAATTCGTATAAATCCAGCAACACAAAACGCATCAACATCTACGGAATATCAGAACGACTCGATAAATAATAACACGTTACAATCCGGAGGTAATCAAATGCAACGGCCGGTTGCCAGGAGAAGATTACGAAGGAGAGCAAATTCTGCTTCCAACGATCCCGCAGAACAGCTAACTGAAATGTCCGTCCGAGGTCTCAACTTGTTCCGTTATGCCTCCGTCAATGAAGGGGTTTATCAATGCATTGAATGCGCGAAGGAAAATATCCAGAAAACATTCAAAAACAAATATTCATTCCAGCGGCACGCCTTCCTATACCACGAGGGCCAACAGCGGAAAGTATTCCCGTGCCCTGTGTGCTGCAAAGAGTTTTCAAGGCCCGACAAAATGAAGAATCACATGAAAACAACGCACGACTGCTATGTACCTAAAGATTGCGTATATCCAACTAACGCATTTTTCATGATACCGGGTATGGAAGGGCAACTGCCGCCAGGAATTAAGTTGGAAGCTATGGGGTCCGGCTCTCCTCGCGGCACTACACCCTCTCATCCTTCTCCCGACCCTGCGCAAGTCTAAATGATGACGTCAGACCTGCCATCTTATCTTCAAAATTTTGAGGACCCGCAAGTGCCTTGATAAATGTTTTAAAGAAAAAAAAACCCTTTTAAATTAGTTTTGTACGTAGCCATAAGAGAATTCTGAATTTGATAGACATAATATTTGTTCTATTTTTGGAGTAAAATTTTGGGGTATACTTTTTTGTACGCGTCGTATATTTCCAATGATACTGTTATGCATTTAAAATCTAACGTTTGTTACATGGAGTTCATAATGTTATACTTTTTTTAATGGTATGGTTGTGCAAATACTAGACAATAAATATACATAATGGAATAATGGAGGCCAGTTACGCAGTTATTACGGCGTTATAAATTTATTGTTATATTCATACAAAAGAATAAGATTAAACGTTAACAGGTGCTGTACAAGTCTGTAAGTGCCTTCCATTTATACAGTTCTGTTAGGATTAAAGGTTACGAGACATTTTTGAGTGCATGAATTAAATATGATCACGTGTACAGTTTTGAATTTAAATATCAGCTGCACGATGATCTTAACAATCGCGTGTTGTTAGTAATTACTGTTGTCATATATCAACTGTTAAAGAAAGTTGCTTATACTACGAGAAGAGTGCGTCCTTAAAACTCTTTGAGGGTTTCAAAATCGCCTTTACAAATTATAGTTTGTTTATTTACCGCAAGACACCAACCAAAGACTGTAACTTTTTTATCTGTCTTCGCAATAATAATTTGAGTTGTGGAGTAACTATTTGACTACTCTGATGTAAGTTGCCCGTGTCATATACATATTAAGATTGTGTTCGTAGCAACAAAATTTATTAGCTTGCGGAGGTTTTAAGGATATATAAATAATATAGTTTAACGTAAATGTTACTTTATAGCCGTCTGTTCTAATTAAAGACTTTAACTTAGATTATTAAATATACGATTAATAGTGAGTCTATTGTTACATTATGTACCTATATATCTTATATATTAAAAGATTTTATGGTTTAGAAATATCGGAAGGCTTACGTAAAATGTAATAGTGCCATAGCACATTTATCCGTATTGACGTGTTTCCATCAAACCTTCATTTAAGTGTAGTTATAACATGTTCTGGTATACGTGCCGGGACAGAAAACGACAATCAGCAGTTCTTCCATTGATAAGGGATATAATGTTTGTTAGTTAATGTTACGTCTAAACTCCGCATAGGTTTAAGTTATCGTTCGAGGTTAATAAATCTCCATTTAGGAGTAAGATCTTCGTTTCTATCGTTAAAATGTAATTGGCAAGCAATTTGTTTAGTGTTGAAATATAGAAATATAGGATATAACTATATCATTTCCCACTTAAAACTATAATTGGTTATAATTGAAGTTACTTTTCGTGTTTTAAATTTGAACGCACAAACTTAAGGTTTTCGTTAAGTTTATTATTTAGGGTTGTTAGGTACGAGTTTTGTACATACTGTACGGGATGTAACACTTGGATTATTGTAGATTTAATATCGCCATTAAGGTATTAACAATTGCAGTGTGATTTATTTAGATAGTTATGTCAGCGCCGGTCTCTCGCACAAATTTAACATTTTAATTAATCACCTTTTCTTGTACGCGTAGATTTATTTCTGTACACTTATCGTTTTATATTTTTTCTGTTATTTTCTGACGCCGCCACTCTTTCAGTCTCCTATCCGAAGAGATAGAGCGGTAGATTGTTTTTTTTTCTTCTTTTTTTGTAGTATTTTATTTTGTGATATTAGTGCTAACTAAGTTGGCGATTCATATATTCATTGTTAAATCATTATAATTATTTCTTTTCCTTTCTAACCAGACGCTGCAAGGCAGCTTATTTAAATTTATAGTTTTTATAAAGAAAAGTAATCTTCATAAGTATTATAGGCTATAAACGTCACGTTTTTGGCACTTATATAATTAACAAATTAAGTAGATTCTCTTTGAATTAACTTAAATTTTGCATCATTTATTTTATAGTTTATATATCTTTAATAAAGTAACTTATCGATTTATATTGGATATATTATGAGTATATTACTGTACAGTAATGTTTATTGACAATAACATATAACAATTATATGAAATCGGTAAAATAATGACGTAGCAGCACTACATACAATCGGTATGATCTTCAAATTACTTTTTTTTTTATTTAATAGTTATATCATGTTGCTAAAATAGCATCTAAGTTATCGTACATATTATCATTGTATTTTCTAGAGTATTCTACCTATATACTTTAATATAAAGTTAGCTTCACATAAATTTTTCACACTTAAGCTATGTGCAATGTTTTATTCAACTGTTAATTTTCTATATTCTATTAAATTGATGGTTAACTAAAATACAGATCAAATGATATTTATGTGCTATATAACTTCACAAGTAGCACTCTAGATATTTTTATCTACTATATTTTGTTATATTTTAAGTAGCTTTGGACATTTTCATTATATTTTTAACATCCACAATTTTAAACATAGATATTTAAAAGATCACTGAACTAAAAATCAAATATAGATTATAGGAAGAGAAATTAATTATCGTTAATATTTCTTTCATTTTAAAAAATCATGATTTATTTCATAGGTAACAAGTAAAAATCGTTACATGTTCTAATGTTTATTATATGGGTCTTAACTTATGGTTATGACTTAACGAGTTAGAATTTTTTTACAGAAGTTCGACTACCACAGTGTAACTGATTCTAACTGCTAAGTGTAAATGATCGTTGCAAACAGTAAAGCTTTAACAATTGAGGTGTACGACGCAAAACTTTATTACTACTGTAACAAGAAATTAAGTAGATAATATTATATAAGAAAACGAATTTTACCAGCGTATTAAAGTTTAATAAAAAATGTGTACACAACAAATAATAAATAATTCATAAAAAATAAAATGTTAAATACTACAACTTGTTTATTTTTCTCGGAAAATTGCCAATTTTGGTTTGGTTCCAACTCGAATATATATGTAGAAATGTCCCATTTTCTTTTTGTATTTGTTTTATTCAACGATTTTGTAATGTATGTTGTTTTCAAAATAGCAAGGTTTATCACATATAATTTATTTTTACAGGTAAGTATAAAAATAGCATAATAGTTGCTTTACATGATTATTACAGTTAAATTTATTTTTAGTTGAAAAGTAATTTTAAAATAAGTTGCACGTATTTTTGCTATCTTTAACATGAACATTTCTAATTTTTTTAGTGCTTTTCAGTTTGAAATTACATCAGACGTTATTATTTTTTTTTTCAATTATTTGTGAATTTTAATTATAATACATTTAATTCAAAAATTGATTAAAAAAATCATGGATGATATTTCTTACACTATATTATTAAAGTTAACTCTAATACTGGCAGTGGTAGTCCAGCGGTAGAGGGTTGAGACTTGCGATCGTAAGTCGCAAGTTCGATTCTGGGGATAACGAACAAGTTTTCAGACGATGGATAGCAGCGTGCTCTGCGTACCATAATACCACACTCCGCTAACCCGCCTACCAAGCGTGGCGATTGTAGTATTTACCCCTATAGATGTCTTTGAGGGAGACTTATACCTTGCAGAAGGCGTCTAAGATAATGAGTATGATTTGCTTTAAAAATGTTTTTGTCATTAATATTTTAATTCTTAATAATTTTATATTGTATCTTTTCATACAAGATGTGATACTCATGAAAACAAAATATCCAAGGGTAAAGTAATAATTACTAATTAATACTATAATATTGGTGACTTCGTGTTACAGGTTATCACTTTTCTTATGAAGATGACGGAGAAAGTGTACCCGTGATCACTTTAGAAGTTCTACCTCACGTAACACAAACTGAATATTGTGACCAACGTGATCCTTTATTAGATGCAGTGCAACAAATCCCTGGCGACTTGAATGAAACGATGGGCTTGCAATATGTATTAGAGAATAAACAAAATGATCAAATTAAGCCCGAAATTAATGATAATAAAGAAATAGATTCTGCAAACACTTCGAAAGTGAGAAATGATCTTTTAGAATATATGACTCGCAATGACGGTAGTGTTGTATGTAAACTATGTGGAGAAATCCTGCAAAGCCGTACCCACTGGTACCGGCATAAATACAAAGCTCATGCCATACCACCATTAAATCCAGCGCCATTATTTCAATGTGAACAATGTCTTGTATTCTTCAAAAGCAGAAAAGGTTAGTAAGACTACTTCCAGCTAAAGCTTGCCGTAACTCTGTTTATTAACTTTAATTATTTTAATTTTAGTTTTGTGGTTGTACAAATTACAAGGAAATGAAAAAGTAATTTTCTTCTATGAGAAGCAGCAGATAATACTTGATATAAATTGCTTAATGTTATATAAAATCTCTAATTTTCTTAGTCCATTTCTCTTGTAAACATACGTGGGGGCCGATAACTGCTTTTTTTTTAAGTTTCCCGGTTGTTAGCTTAGCGGCGTTTTTGTGAAGACTCAACACTGGACAAATAGTGTCTACCAAACTGAAAGCTATATATATTCGCACATTTTTTAATCCGCGAATTCCAATTTCTTTTTCTTATAATTTCTCAATCACTAAACCAACGGTAAGCTTAGGGCGAAGAGAGAACAAACATCTTATAGATATGCGAATCGCCGTCAAGAACGGCGTTACAACGATAACATTTCGAGTAATGATAAAAACCATTCCCTACTAAAGTGGTATCCCAATAGAAATAAAACTCTGTTTTGTGAATTAAACTGTATGACGGTTCCATACATAATGTCTGTGTTGACAAAATACACCCATGGTAATAATATCATAAAGGGTTTCGATAATCTTGCGGCATATGCGCAGATGTTGTGGAGACGTTTGTTTATTTCGACCTGTTTGAGCAGTGTCATTTGAATTGTGTAGTCTGTTGCGACAGTGCTTCAAGTAACACTGAATTCTAAGTAGTCAGAAAGTGCTTGCGACTTAAGACTGGAAAAAAACTGACTTAAAAACTAAAATAAAATTCTTTATTATTTAAGGGTACATCGGTCATTTGGCCAGCAGGCACAGTGAAGTTTTAGCAGATTCTAGTCCAGTTTTAACTAATTCACAAGCAGAAGCACTAGCAAAACAAATTCAGACACAAACAGAGATTAAAGACGAAACTGATCCGGAACTGGCTATACCCAAAACGAGCGTGCCAAATTATCAATCAATTGTTAAACAAGCGGCAAAAACTTTGGAATCCAAACGACAATGCAGAAATAACAACAAAGGTAAATTAGAAAATTCTTTTCGTGACGGTTTTTTGTTTGTCACTGTTGAACTATTGGTAGATAAAAGTTCCGCGAGTTTGAGGAGACAGGATGCAGATGGCGCGTAGCCTAAATCTAACATTAGACTATCTCGGCTCCGGTCGCTACATACTGCCTTAAAAAATCCACAAAATATTACATGTCAATTTAAGACTAATAGATTTAATATATAGAATTTTTAACGTTTATTGGTGAACCGTGTGTGACTTACATTGTTTTTTTTAAACATTTTATATACTATACAAATAGCATTAAGATGACTATTTCTTTATAACAGATCAAGAAAACAAAGCTGATTGGGAGGAGCGACGAACCCGGGAGGAGAAACTAGTTGCGGATATCATAGATCGTGTTCGCAGAGAATGTGAAGCTCAGGGTTCTGGTGGGCCAGCACGGCGAGGCTACACCCGACGCACTACCGTCATGCACACGTAACGCCCTCTAAGCAACGCGTCAGTCCCGATATGAACTCAAAAGTTCCTCTCATTAGTGTATACAGGACTTTAAAAGGCCTATCTGGGTCAGTAAAAATGCTCATTGTTCAAACTGTGCCATAATTATGTGCCATTCATCATTACTGGTGTAACGTCGGTAACATTAGTGCCAAATATTAAATTTTTAGCGTGATATAGTTATTTATATGTTAAATTGTTAACAATTATTAGTTTTTAGTTCTTTTCTTTTGTAACTTTTAAAGTTGCTCTCTTTTCGAAAGTAATATTTTTCCAAAAAAAGAATAAAAATGTAAGCCTTATATTTTGCCATGACGTTCCGCTCCAATTATGTTGATTTATCTTAACTTACTTTTAGGTTGCTATTTTGCATTTACTAAAATTTAATGATGCCCTGACAAAATGCATTTAAAATGTGAAAATACTCAAACGTGTCATGTAGTTTAGTATTTTTAAAAACTATCCGCGAGCGGGTCTCCGCGAAAGTATATGTATACATAGCTTTTAAAAATATTCGAGCGCGGAAACTCAAGTTTGACGTGCTTAATATAATTTTCTTGGGACTTGCTGGAAGGTGACGAGAATTCCCACCGATAAGCAGCATAGGCAAGCTGCCTAAGATTTTAATTGTAACTCGAAGTGTGAAATACTCAAAATCAGGCTTGAGAGGTGTTACCAGAGAAATAATTACTAGGCTAATAACGAAATTTCAAAATGACGACTTCACATCGATGCTTTGCAACGGTGTAAGACTACACAGTTATGTTATAGAGAGGTGTCCTATAAATTAACGTAAAGCGAAATTGATTAAAACTTTCAATAAAAAAATCTGTCACGGACTTTTAAAATGATGCCATAAAAGAAAATTATGTATTATATGCATGTTATGCTATTCTTTTTATCGATAATGACCAACAATCCTTACTTTTCCACATGTTTTATGCCACTATGTGTAATCCTTCTGTAAATGACAGACTAGAATTCATACTTCATGGCCTGATTTTGTTGGAAAATACTATATCCAACTTTAATCAACTGTACAAAAATAGCAGTTTTCAATTAATTTTCTGGGGCTAGGTTAGATATATTCACACACACAGAATGTCCCGTGTTGAAGTTTTACAGTTTATTAGTAAACTCTTTGAACTAATTTCCTTTGATGTTTTAAGGAAATACACTTTTATTTGGCGTATCCTTTAAAGTCAATAGATTTATATATTGATGCTGATGTTAGGTTATTTAAAAATATGTCACCGTTTTCCCGGGAAGATAAAGCTCTAAATTTAACTTTTTATTGGAGACGCAATTTCCAGATTTTTCCAATTACATAGTGTGCTCTTTGCAGCATATTGTATAGTAGTCTTAAAAATGCGTTCCTCGGTTCGCGTTTAACGTTTAGTATTACTACCAGAACCTGGTTTTTATTATACATATATTTAGATTATAAGATTAATCTTTTTAATAAAGGAGTTTCAAGTCCTACGTTTTCTAATTTGTAAGATTTATTAATGTTTTATTTTTCAAATGACTTTAAAAAAATCTTCCATGAATGATAGAAACAGTGTGCAATGATGTTAAATAATAGTTATGTTGATCGTTGATTTTTTTTAATTTACCATTTATTTAATGTATATTATATTATATTTGTATGATACATTACCAACTAACATAACCTCAGTTTTTGTAAAACTATTTCTTGAAAGAGACAAATAATTTAAAATAAGAATATGGGTATATAAACATTGCATTGTTCTACAGATGAGTTTCCGACATGAATTTCCTATTGAAATTATGTAACAAAGATTTTACTTATTTTTTTGCATTTATTGGAATAACCTTCTATACAAAAAACTTTAGTTACATTTATGACATTATATAATTTATGAGTAAATTTATCGTAAATGTATGAAAATTAACATTATTAATATACGTAACAAAGCATATTTTTTTAGTTCTTTGTTAGCATAAAAAATTAAAATAAAGTTAATCGTTGCTAAAACGGCTGATTAAAAATTCTGTCCTTCAATAAACAATATAGCTATAAGAATGAATTGTGAGACTGGATTAAATATCTTTAATACTATTTAATATGTAATTTAAGTTAGATAAATATTTGTGTTATACATTTTTAATATGTATATAATTTTTGTAAAAGTTCCGAAGGGCGCCTATTTATAATAGACAAATCATGTTATTTGTATTTATTACTAGTTTATTCTGCTTTATTCCATAGTCTGTACACAATTGTATAATAATTGTATAATTTTTAACTCGTACGTATGTATTACCGTATACAGACAAAGAATAAAAATAAGAAATGTACAAGATTTGTTTTAATAAAATATTTATTAAATTTTTGGTTCGTAATTTTACATACAGTCGACCAGTGATAATTCAAAACATAACATAAAGTAAATATTCTCGTGTAATCTCAATGCCTCGTATAATCCGTGTTAGCAAAGAAGTTAAAAACTTCCATGACGAGACGTTAGTCATTTAAGTCATATTTATTCATTTCATATTATGTGTTTGTTAATTTCTCACAGAACTACCGAGGTGTACGCTTTAAGGTCAATTTAAAACCCAAATGTATTACAAGAAATTCTATATAGTGGCAAATTTAGTTTCAAATACAGTTGAAAGAATATATACTTACTTTTTGGATATTTTCTAGGTGCGTACAATTGAACATTGGAGATACTATTCTTTCGGCTAAATAATATTCAAAGTTTTTGAAGATTATATGCTTTATTAATCTCCTGCTAATTCGGAATAATTTTATAACTTGTGTAAAGTAAAATACCATAATTTGATCAAACAAATCTTGTAATATTTTAATAATTTTAGGGCGACTTTAGTATCTTATAGGGATTTAAAAAAATATTCAACAACTTGAAAGTTATTTAGCATCTAAATTTTTAAATTACTTTTGTATAACTCGTGCGGAATCAAAAGTTTCGTTGATTCAGCATATTTTTACCATGCGTCCAGGTTTAAGCTAAATATATCGAAATAAGGCAAATAAAACTTGAAAGCTCAATTCGAACTAGCTGGCTAAAAATTATGCAAAAAAATTAAATGGCATAAAAGTACAAAAATAATTTAAATTCCTATGTTTTTATGACCAGAATCGACGTTAAATCTGTACATATGTACTGATTAAGCTTGTTAAATTAATATAATTGCTAATTTCATTTAGTTTTCCAACAGGTACTTCTGTAACGGATTTTAATATTACATTTTGTTTTCAATCCGAGTACTTTGGCGTAGCATGTAATTTATAATTCTGTCCTAATAATGTACTTCGATAATAAAGGATCAGCAACTGTTTAATATAATTTACATTATTTTACGCGTTATTTAAAAGAGTAGCATGTACGTCCGTAATTTTTTATAGGGCGATAAGTTATACATTGATTAGTGTTTAATATTTGTGAAGGTAATATTAAAATCTTTCATAATATTATTCATATATTTGTGTATATACGAGAAAACTGTGATGAATGTGGGTCAGTAATAAACTTTTAAAAAATATTCCGTTTGTTAATTCTTGTACAGTACTTTTTGTTTTGCTCTTTTTATTAATGCTTTATATTTTGTAACGAACAAATAAAGGAAAATTATTAATAAATTCAATAAATGGTGTAGGTAATGATTTCCCGGCTTATACTTTAAATCTTAATGTAATTTGATAATCTTGATTAAAATTGCTAATTCTTAACAAGATTAAAATTTAACTCCAAATAACTTGAGAAAAATCAAATCTGCAATAATTTGTAATTGTACTTTTTAATAGTTGTAATATTAAGCATTTTTATTTTGCTATATCCATATCCGGTTCTTAAAACATTGAAATAAGTAAAATGCATAGTTAACTCTTTACTGAACTCTATAATGACCCAAGAATGTTGCTTACCCTTGTCACCTGTGCCATATCGGTCTCATTTTAACTTTCTTTATCAATAACTGGAAAAATCATAGCAATATCTAACCAACCATCTTATACTTCATTGATTGTGTTAAAAGTGCATGTTCGATTTCATTTCTCGGGTATAATAAGTCTTTACAATTTTATTTAATTTTATGGTTAAAAGACGACCGTTGACCTTCTATTTACTTGCATAATTCAAAATAATTTAACAATTTGATTACTAGGTTTATAATTTAGAAACGCATAATTATCAAAATTTTAAAACACAGCCGTAACCTTGTTTTGACAGTAACTGTCACAACAATGAATTTAAAAGTTTTTTTGAACAAACATTCTCTCAAGTACAAAACTAGGGAATGAAATTGTAATACGTTTTCAAATATCAAACAAAAATTCTTAAAAGTTTTAGGGTACTCGTTGTACTAGACTAAGTTATAAAATTAAAAAAAGTAATCTAAAGAAATACATTAATATTGTTAACAAAATCACAAAGTTGAAATGCCTCAATTATTTCAAGTGTTAAGATGTTATAAATGTTTAGTGTTTCAAGTAAGTAAATGTAATCCCAAATTTATTTTAATATTAGACATTGGCCAAGTAACTCCATATCGAATTTTTCAGATACATCAAACAAAAAAGTCAAATAAGTGGCAATGTAAAATGTGTGGTGAGAAACAGTCCATTAAACGACACTACGGGCTTGGTAACGGCAAGGAATGTCGGCTTCATGTTCAAAAACTAAATGTACTGAGAGGACAAATGGAAGAAGTAAATGTGGCAGTTGATTCCGATAGTTACGATGAAGACAAAGACAATGACAATCATGAAGAAGAAACTTTATCCAATAAAATTAAATCTCTAAGCAAGTGGTCAATATATACTGACGAAGTAGAAGATGAACCTCAGGAAGTGGACACTCCTTTATTAGAAAATACGGAAGTGTGTTCTGATGCACCAAAAAAAAGAAAAAAATATAACAATCTTATAAGTAAAAATAAACGTTCTCTTTATGGACAAAACGAAGAAACGGATTACTTTAAAACTTATACTGGAAAATGCAAAGAAAATTCAGTGGTATGTGAGATTGAGCCCACTAAACTTCCAATAAAAACTTCAAATACTAAATTTGAATTAACAAGTCAAGAAAAAGACTCAACAATTATGGAAGTAAATAAAAAAAAGCCGGTTGAGATAATATCGAAATGGAATAAGTATGTTGAAGTTGAAAATGAGTTAAATTTTAAAGATGAATGTACAGTCAATACGCAAAATATTTTTCATTTATGTGAAGATTCAGAACTTGACACTGTATTGAATTTTTAAATTTTATCTTACCTTTTTGTATTTTAGTAGGCATTTTTAATTCTTAGAATTACAGGATAAATACTCCAATTCTGTAACTGTCCGGATTTCTTGAAGAATTAGAGGTATTAACCAATGTTTTTGCTAGGCCCTTGTTTTTAGTTACTCATTGTAGGTGATTCTTACTAGATGATAAGCCAGATTCATGTTTCTTCATAAATGGCAACTTTTTTTTTAATCATAGGTGTCTTCAATTTCGTAACCTATGTGCCTAATATGCTTGCTACCTAAAATTATATGTCAAAACTGTCTAGTAATATTACAAACTTTGGAGTAATTTAAGTTGGACATTACATTTACAAAATAGATTTTGAAATTAAATTTAAATAAAAATTATAATAATAATCTTTTCGGTACAGTTTTTATTGTCAATCTGCAGCAGATTACAATTAACATTTACACATGTATATTTACACATTTACACCTATGCATATATTTCCTGCAACAGAAATGGTAATAGTGATATTTAATTGTATGTTCTAACTAACAATTGCATTACAAAGCGTTTATTATTTATACATACATACATATATGAACAAAATTACCTATACCTTAACCTGATAATAGGCTTAGTAAAATTTACTGGAATAATTAAAGGACAGATCAAATTAACATAAATGGAAAGTACAGCACTGAGAACTTATTTAAGCTACTTGATTCTAGTCACTGTTCATAGTGTGATAGTAAAAATATACAACCAGATTTTATTTATTCTAAATGCCCTGATAATTTTAAACATAAGAATGATTTTGATGCTTTATATTTTAATTCAATTCATGTTTTCCAAAATGCTTCCCTAGTAAGTAATTGCCATTCACACCGACAGAAATAGACACATACAGGTCACCGGTTGGAACTACCACATTAAAGATCTCCATGATACGCCACATTTGCACTTTTTAATGTAGATAATCTACAGTAAACTTACGAATGGAACATTTTTTTATGATATAGTATTAAGTCGAAAACAATTACAAAAAAAGCTAAAATGGTGTCAGGATAACGAAGAATCCATCAAAATGAGCATATTAGTGTTACACGGGTCTAGCAACAATTTTGTAAAGTTTTGGAAAATTACAAAAACATTAATAAAAAGCAGGACCTATCATCTAGTCTAATAACATTCAGGACCCTTCTCAAATTGCGGATGCCTTTGTGAGTCACTTCAAATCAAGCCTTTGGCCGCAGAGTGTGTATCTGGGACTGAGTACCACGTCTGTCACGTAATCCGCAGTCGGAAAGCCTTTGCTGATTTACGCCTCATAACGTAGCTATGGTTATACACAAAATGCAGCGCGGTAAATCACCGGGGCGTGATGGCCTCCAGCACATACTCTGGTCCTCGTATGCATAAAATACTGTTATTTACCTGATGATTTGATGCGAACGGAAGTTGTACCTATTCTCAAAAACAGAACCGGTGATCTGCCTGACATTAAAATTTATAGACCGATTTCCCTAGGAACGGTAACAGGTAAAATCCTCGAAAGGCTGTCGCAACCTGAACTGATGCGAGGAGTGAAAATTAATGATGCTCAGTTTGGTTTCCGTGGCGGTGTCTACAGAATCTACTATTATAAGCCTTAAACATACAGTTAGATACTACACATCTAGGAAAACATCCGTGTACGCATGCTTTCTAGATTGTCAAATACAAACTGCTATGGAGTAAGCTTCTTTTGAAGAAATTAAACAACAGTTACCTTGCAGTAGTTCTGATGAGATTCTGGTGCGGAACCCAAACAAACTACGTGAGATGGGGTAACGCACACTCTAGCGACTTCAGGATTTCTTTAATTT